>NW_027362769.1:241858236-244448236 GCF_046119375.1 Phyllobates terribilis | reverse complement strand
ATGTAAACATTTATTTTACTCTCATAGGGCCATTAATTCCAAAGCGTTTTACAGATATCATCACTGTCCCCATTGGGGCTCACAATCTAGATTCCCTATCAGTATGTCTTTGGAGTGTGGGAGGAAACCCGGGAACCCAGTGGAAACCCACTCAAACATGGGGAGAACATACAAACCCCTTGTAGATGTTGTCCTTGGTGGGACTTGAACCCCGGACCCCAGTGATGCAAGGCTGCAGTCCTGACTACTGATGTCTAACAGTGGTTTCAATACCATAATTTGTCATATATTAAGATCATAAATCTCTTTTAGGGTTTAGATTTGGTAAATGAGCCCAGGAAACCATACTGGTTTTGTTGCTCAACAGTTTTCATTGCTTAACCTCTTCCCACCGAGGCCAGTTTTCACCTCCTAACCTGATTTTTTTCAAATATGATGTGTGGCTTTATATGGTTACATTGTTGTAGTTCTACTACATATGCCAGTGATTTTCAAATTGTTTGTTTTTGTTTCACCACACATTGTACTTTATGTTAATGTTAAATTTTGGTCAATATGTTTTGTTTTTTATTTATGAAATTTCTAAATCTGACACAAATTTAGAAAAATTTGCAATTTTTGAACTTTGAATTTTTTACCCTTTTAAAGTCATACCACACAGAATAGTTAATAAATAACATTTACTACATGTCTATTTTATCTGCATCATTTTTAAATTATTTTTTTGGTTAAAATGTTAGAAGGGTTAAAAGTTTGTCAGCAATTTTTGTTCTTTATTCTGGTGAATTGTACAAAACCTTACTAAAACTATTTTTTGAGACCACTTCACTTTTGAAGTGACTTAGAGGGGCCTATAAGTTAGAAAAACCACAAACAAGACACCATTTAAAAAACTGCACCCCTTAGCATATTCAAATGCAAAATAGACCCCACAATTTGGTATTACTGAGTACATTGATACCCTATATGTGGCTGGAAACTATTTGGGCACATAGCAGGACTTGAAATGGAATCACAAATTTTTCTGGAGTAGATTGCTGATTTTATGCCAAATTTGCAGAGCCTCTGAGGGGAAAAAATAGCAGAAACCGACCACAAGTGACCCCATTTTGGAAACTAAACCCCTTAAGGAATTAATTTACAGTGTGATAAGCATCTTGAGCTCACAGGTGCTTTGTAGCATGTTATACAATTAAATATTGTTTTTTTTCAGTGAAAATGTTGTTTTACCTCCAAATTACTCATTTTCACATTGGTAACCGGAGAAAATGTAGTGTAAAATCTGTTGTGCAATTTCTCCTGTTGCCAATACCCGACATATGGTAAGAAGCTACTGTTTGGGCCCAAAGCTGGGCTCAGAAGAAAAGGAACATCATTTGAATTTTTCGAGCATAATTTTTGCAGTAATAGACTGCTTACACCATTTGCAGAGCTCCTAGTGTGCGAAAACAGCAGAAAACCCCCACAAGTGACACCATTTTTGAAACTACACTCTTCATGGAATTCATCTAGAGGTGTAGTGAGCATTTTGAATCCACGGATGATTCACAGAATTTTATAATATTGGGCTGTGAAAGTAAAAAATTGTTTTTTTTTCCACTGAAATGTTACTTTTAGATCCAAATTTTTAATTATGAAAAGAGCTAATAGGAGAAAACAGATCACATAATTTGTTACACAACTTCTCCAGTACCACATATGTGATCAGAAAGTATTGTTCAGGTGCAGTGAAAAGCTCAGAAGTACATATTAGTGTACAGAATTTACTGGAATGGTTACCGGGTGCCATGTCAAATTGGCAGAGCCCTTGAAGTGCGACAACAGCAGAACCCTACCATAAGTGATCGCATTTTATAAACAACATCTCTCAATTTATCTAGAGATGTAATTAACACCACATCTGTTTCACAGAAATTTTTACCATTGGGTGTATTGAAAAATTAATTACATTTTTACCATTCAAATTTGACTTTAGCCCCAGATTTTACATTTTCACAAGTCGGAATAGGTAAAAATGGCCCCATTATTCATTACACACTTTTCCTGAATGCAGCAATTACCTATATGCAGTACTCTTTATCCACACAAGAGGGAAGGAGAACTATTTGACTTTTGTAATGCAAATTTTCCTAGAATAGTTTGTGGACTCTATTTGCAGAGCCCCCAGGTACCAGAACAGCAGAAAACCCTCTCAAGTAACCCCATTTTGGAAATTACACCCCTTTGGTATTTAATCTACAGTTGTAGTGAGGATTTTGACTCCATGAGCGTCGTCCGCTAATAAGTATGTATTTGATGCTGCAAAATGAAAATTTCAAATCTGTGCAAGTGATAAAACAGCTTTATTCTAGATTTTTTTGCTACTTTTACATACTAAAAATGCTTTTTTTATTTTAAAAAAGGGCTTTTTTGGTGGGATAAGTGGAACTTTTTATTCTTACCTTTTTAACATTTTAGGGTGCATAAAAGTTCATCACTTTCTAGGATGATTTCAGGAGGCAGAATGAACAAAAATATAGCAATGCAGAAATTGTGGGTATTTTTTTTTTTTATACAGTTCACTGAGCAATGAAAGCAATAAGATATGATACCACATTTATATAGATGTTTATTTTTTGATACTTTTGCATATTAAGAACAATTGTTAGAAAAAAAAAAGTTGTTATAGTCGCTCGCTCTGCTCCACTCGGAGGTAGATACAGGACACGGTCTCTTTAAATGACTTGGTGGTCTATTTGTAGGAAGCAGCATAAACCACGGTCAAGTGCACAACATAAACATAGCCTTTCTGGCATAACTGGAAACAAAAAAAAAAAGGAAAAAGATACAGAACAGTCCTTACTTCGGCCGAGGTCTGCCAACTCAGGGTTAGCAAGAGCACATGGTCCAGTTTTAGCACAAACACAAGCTCCTCTCTCTCAGGAGCTATCTTCCACACACTGAACACCACCTGAATGAAAAGGCTGGCTATTTAAAGCCCAGACCCTGCCCTGGGGTGGAGATATGGTGGATTGCCTACCGCCTGCACTACAGCCATCCTCCTATAAAACATGCCCTTTTTAAATGGCTGTTTAACCCTCTCTGCACCCATTATGCAGTAAAAACTTCCATGTTTCACATCACTGAAGCTAACAGCTTCAGTGAAACATATCTCCCCCCCCCCAGCATTCTGCCAGTGACTTTGTCACAATTTATACATCACCATATTCAGTGAGCTATAACTTTTTTACTTTTCTTGTTTTTTGCAGGACGTGACAACCTTTTCAATGGTATCATTGTTATTTATATACAATTTTTTTTTATAGTATTTTTAATTCCTATTGTCGGCAGTATTTTGAAATAACATCGGTTTTGCAGTTATGGTTTTTTTATGGTGTTTACTATAAGGGTTAAATAGTGTGACAGTTTTACAGATCGCTTCATCATTTCAGTTATGAGTACTTTTTTATTTTTGTTTTTACATAAAAATGTGTACTTACTGGTAAAAACTTTTTTTTGTGATTTTTTTTTTTTTTTTTTTACTTAGTTCCACTATTGCACTATCATTTACCTGAACACTGGTCTAATAATACCCTGCAATATATAAGTATTAGACCCGTTATCTTACACTGCCAGAACCCCTGTTGGGTCCTGCTATAAGCGGGTCTAATATGCCACTGTACTTGGCAGGTCATGCCAACCATGTGCCATGACAACCACTGTCCACTCGTGATTGCATCGTCGATGATCCTTTGGGGTGAGAGGTGGATCACCCTGCCTTTCACAACGTTCTAAATTATGTGCTTGCTACTGATTGTGATATTTATAGGTTTAACACCATCAGTTCGGCTGTTAAGATGTACTCCTGCCATAATCGTGCGGACACAGTCTCTTGTTCCTGCCCAATCACCAGCACATACCTGTGCGTTCATTTGAGTGAATACCCTGCAAAATAGGTTGTACCGGTTTGTAAAATGTCAGGAAGTGGTTAAACAGATGTAGTAAGGTGAAATCTGTGCTGTGAAAAGTTGCTATGCGCACTAAAAACGTTGTTCTTTTAGACATCTTTAATACATTTGCCCCAAAAGAGCATACAGAACCTTCCGTCACTTTTTTTGTGAGGTGGGGTGATTAAAAAGCAGCAAATTTGGCGCTTTTTTTTAAAAAATGTATTCGAGCTTTGACTGTACATTATCAATAATGTTATATTTTTTATAATATACGTTATTATGAATGCAGGAAGACCCTACAGAAAAGTCCCTACAGATGAGGAATTGTTAAAGAGGACATTTCACTTCTTATAAATAAGTCATTTTTTACCGACTGTAAATTCTACAGGTTTCCTGAATCTGGCATTTGTCCTTTGTTCCGTCACCCTCTTTCCAGTATATAATTCACTGAACAAAAGGATGTAAATCCAAAAAAAAAATCACAGTATAAATCAGTTGTACTTATCAATAACAGGTCACCAATGTACTGCAGGATGCAGCAGGCCCCCATGATAAAGGAACAGCGCAGTTGCAAAATACTGATGGAACAACCGCTTACACCTACCAATAATGGGGGGGTTGTCTGTTTGTAAAATGGGCTCATTTATGGGATGGTTTTGCTGTTCTGGCACCTAAGGGGCTCTGCAAATCATTCAAGCAAAGTCTGCACTCCATTATAGTCCCTCCTTATAGAGCTTTTCAGTGTGCCCGAACAGTAGTTTGTGACCATATATGAGGCATTAGCGTACTTATTAGAAAATGGACCTCACAATTTTGAACTCTATTTCTCTTGTTACCTTTGTGAAAATCAAAAATTTAGTGATAAAGCAACATTTTATTTTTTTCCCTTCCGAATTGCTTTAATTATTGTGAAAGCACCTAGAAGGTTAACAGACTTCTGCTATGCAGGTTTGGATACTTTAAGATGTGCCATTTTTAAATGGGGATTTGTTTGAGGGCTTTCTGGCATATATATCCGTCAAATTCACTTCAAAAGTGAGGGGGTCCCCTAAAAAAAAAAAGTATTGTAAAGTTTAGTGAAAAAAGAAATGAAAAATTGCTGCTAAACTTTTTAATCTTCTAACACTGTAACAAAAAAAAAACATAAAAAAATACATATGGTAATGTTATGTATTAATTATCTGTTTTAAGGGCATAAAAATTCAAAGTTTGAAAATTGCTAATTTTTCTGCCTGTTCATGAATATTCAGATATTTTAGTAAATTCAAATCATACTGACTTAAATTTACTATGAACATAAAGTACAATACGTCACAAAGTAAAAAAAAAAATCTAATTAAGAATTACTGTGAAATGTAGAAGTGTTCCAGACTTTATTACCACATAAAATGAAACTGGTTAGATTTGTAAAATTTGGCCTGGTAAGGAAAGGGAAAAATGGCTTAGATGGGAAGACGTTAAGAAATCAGATTTCTCTCCGCACAAAATTCAATGCCAAATGCTCGACCAGCCTCAGTTTCTCCCATCAAAGTAATAGGACATAATCTACAGTACTCAGCATTAGTGTTGAGCGAATTTGTTCAGCATTTCAAATTCGTGTTCGGGGTTCCGGCTTGTTCCCGTCAAGAATCGGCTCCGCCCATGAACATCCCTGATTTGCCATGCTGTCACGCACTACTCGGCATCGGCCACTAAACAATGTTCGGAGCTGTGGAATTTCGCTCTATACATTGCTTGCAGCTGGAGCAGATATCCACTAATCAGTGGGGGTGGCGGGTGGCAGATCCACACCCAATCTCATATTGATGATATATAATATGGAGGATAGGTCATCAATATGCTTGTCCCAGACAATCCCTTTAAACTTTAGAAATTATGCAGCTACACAGACGTACAACTACCAACGAAATAGTTTTATTGAGATTCAAAACCATAAAAAATCTGATAGAGCATTCTAAGCTTTCAATTTATTTCCAAAGCCACACAGCAAGTACCCAATATCTCGGCTTCTCTTTCTTGTCACAGAAGTCGAAAATAGAGAAACATATCCATCTATTGTGTATACAATATCCAAGCTGATCATCAGAATTAATCATTTTACCCTCGATTCGATTTATAAGATTATAAATGAAAATTTCAGTCTGAATAGTAGTTTAGATATTTTGCTAAAGTTGTGAAAATTTGTCTGGGCCCTTCAGCATTTCTTAGATCGTGGCCAAAAATGATTGAAAATATATATATATTTAATTATTACATTAAAAAGTCAACTATTTTTATGAAATCTGTAATGTTCAATTTACTCATTTCTATTCAGAGTACAGTGCCATACCTATGTCGCTATGGGTCACATATATATTAATTACACTGTACAAACTAAATAATACTTGTGCACTCTAGAGATGAGCATTATTTTTTAAGTTAACATATTCCTTCATGTGCTGGTATTCGAAAGAACTTCAAAATATATGAGTGGTACCCAAAAGAAACGGGAACAGTCTTCTGGAGGGCAGTCTGCTAGAAGTACGGGCTTCTGCCAGTAGGTGAATGTTCGTGGAACCTTTCTTAGTATGCTAGCTCACGTTGGGGAAGTTTGCTTATGGCTCCAGTGACTTTATTTTATAAAGTTGTTCAATTTTTCGCCTATTTTGTGATGGCTGATTCACACGACCATAACGCTGCTGTGAAGTTTGGTTTCTTTTTGGACAAAAAAAACATTGGATACAGTTATGAGGGGGTACCCAAATGAAACCGGAATGCTTTTATTAAAAAAAGTGTATTTTTTGTACTTTTTGAAACTTTAGGCTACTTGAAAGTAATCTCCATTTGCAACCAGATAATTTGTCTTTCTGGTTAGGTGTGACCAGATGCGGCATGAATTTTATTGCCCAATTTTCTCAGTTTAAATTTGCTGACAGGAACTCCTTAAAATACCAATCAACTCCATAAATTCATCGATGGTCTGATGATGATCTTCCAAAATGGCTTGACAAATTTTCAGCACATTTTTATCAGTTTAGTCGGTCGATTGCAATAATAAAATAGGCAAAAGATTGATCAATTCGTTGAAAATCACCGGAGCTAAATGGAACCTTCCTCAGCACTGTCGGCTGGCATACTGAAGGGTTCTGCAAACTCGCCATCATCTCACAGTTCAATAGAAAATAATTCCGGTTTCTTTTCGGTATCCCTTGGTATTATCCCTCTCTGGGAGTTCTACCATGTGGAAAAATGTTTTTGCCCAATTTTTTTTTAAGTAAACTGGAACCATGGGCCCAGATTGTTTTAATTAACTCTACATTGATATCTGTGAGGAAAAATAAAATAAAACCGTTATTTGCCCTTTTGATTTAAACAATAGCTTTTAAAGACAGAATAATTATGAGTTTTTCTCCAGAATAGCCAAAGCAATGTCACTAGAAGTAGCCTTACATATTTATCCCATTGACAGGTTGTCACTCAAGGGGTGGGAAAGACTTAGTGCAACACAAAGGGAAGAGGGAAAGGGAGCCCAGACTTTAAGGAAAGGGGGGAAAGTGGAGACCTCCTAGGTTGATATAGCATCACCCTGTCTCCCCTAATGTCCCTGTATTGGCTCTTAACCAATTGCCGCACATGTACCTCATCTTGTCTTTCCCTGGCGTTTGGCTCAAGATAGGGAAGGGAGGAGATGAGCACTAGTCGATGTCCACTAAACACTACAGATACCAAGGAAGGACAAACAGGGGAAAAGTGCTTAGCTTTAGATGACTCCAGACAAATGCACAAACACGTCCTCAAGCTCCAGAGAGGACGAAGTACTGCTCTTGCTAAGCCTTCACAAGGAATAATAAATCTCGCCAGCACCTACCTCTAGAACACACCAGGTATTTATACACCCTGGCCAGGGAGGTAATTAGCCAGAGGGAGGTAGCCGCTGAGTCCTAGAGGCAGCCTCTAAGAAGATGTCTGTAATGCCAAACGTAGAGCTCTCCTGCAACCAACTGCAGGGTGACTGTCTGTCACCTCTGACACACCCATGACACAGGTGTAGTATACTCTGAGAGCAAATATAATATAATAAAATTTATAAACAATGCTTATTACTAATTTGGCAAAAAAACTCCAACAAGATCTGTGTAATAATTGTCCTATTGCACTTTTATCGGCATAAAATTGCACATATTGCCTTTTGGAAAAAAAAACATATACTGCGTAGTGTACTTAATTTTTGAAGGATACCTTTGCATAGAAAAGCATAGTCAACTACTTTCTTCTGTATGGTAAAGGTATACCAATCCTACAAATGACTTACAGGGAATCTGTCAATAGAATCAACCCTCTGAAGCAGTCTATATGGGCATGTAGGTAAAAAAAATTGAACAAAATTATACCTTGGTATGTTAAATTTGATTGTTTATTCTAGAGAAATCCACATTTTTTTAATGTGTAAATGAGTCCTGCCTCCAGAGCTCCTTTTAATTAAAAAAGGGCAATTTCCAGTGTGAAACATGTAATGACTGACAGTCTGCTTTCCTGATCTAAATGTCTCACACAGGTTATGTCCCTATTAACATCATTGCGAGCTCACCTGCATGGTTTCCCTTCCCCCTCCATGCAGGGATGTTTTCATACTCACTGCTCCAGTCCCGCGGCGTGGTCGCATTCTGATGGCATGTCTACTGCTTGCTTATGAAAAATGTGGCTTGGTCTGGAATAAGATATCGGATCGCAGATATCAAGGTATCATTTTATTCCATTTCCTATGACCTACATGCCCATATAGATAGACCGCTTAGGGGGGTTGATCCTACTAACAGCTTCCCTTTAAGGACATTTTGAATTTGATAATTCATCTAATTTAACTGTTTTGTTTTTTTTTTTATTATTTCAACAGGAGCTATGGGAAATTACAGCCACAACACTTACTTGATGCCTTTACATTCTGCGTTACCGAGGAAAAAATGTGAATTATGACTAAGGGAAAAAAAAACAAAGTATCATTGTTCTAGAAAACACTGACCAGGAGCCATCTATATTACTTCAATGAACGTATAAAAGTCATAGTATTCTAGGTACTGAACTGTTATCGGTTTAGGTTAACTAAAAAAATGAACTAGGTTGGTACAAATTGTATTATGTTCTCAAGATTTTTGTTTTTCTGTATTTTTGATCATTAGTTCTTGTAAGCAGGCCTCAAAATGGCCAAGGAGATACTGAAAAAGAAAAATGCGTAAAATGTAGCATACATACCATGCACTAAATTTGTGTCTTGGATGCTTTTTATACCATTATTTTGGTATAAAGTATTCTAGGAGGTAGCGAAAAGAAGTTTCTAACTTGTCTAGCAAGCTACACCAAATGTATGATATACCATGCAGCACGCTTCCAACACTCACGGTCTGATAATGGACCGTGATGACCAAACTGGGTGTAGGTCTCCTGATCCAGACTCAGCAGCCTCATATGTATCTCATATGTATGAGTTCAGGTCTGTACTCAGAACTTGAACGTCAAAAATGTTACACCCTCCTAAGATTAGGACGTAAATAATATGTCCTTAATTATTTACAATTTAATCTTTCTCGGCAGCAGAAGAATTAAAACTACTGAGCATTATCAGGGTAAATTGTACCTCGCATTTCTCACTTCATAGTAGGAAGCAAACTTATCACTGGCTACAGAAAAGCTCTGTATTGTTTTTAAGCATTTCAGAATGGCTGTTCTTAAAGGGATTGTGCCACCATAAAGAATACTTTTAACCAAGCAAAAAATGTGGAAATAAATGTTTTTTTAATTTACATATATTAAAAATTATACTTCATTCAATAAATACCAAGCTTTTATCTTCTGAAGTATGCTCCCTCTTCCATTTTGTCCTCGTAGTGGGCGATCAGCTGGTCGAGTCTGCGCAGTTCCTATCATAAGAGGCCCCCCAACTCCCCACCCCCAGTGTGCACAACGGAATCTCCCTCATACGTCTGACAGCGCAGGCTCCCTGCTGTAAGCACAGAGCGCGTCTGAGATTCATCCCCCCCTGCGCTCACACAGCTGACCTCTGGGTGAGATCATCTGTTCCACAGACCTGTGTGTGAGTGCGGGAAGTGTCTCTCTGCTATCACGCTAACAGCTCCGTGGAGCAGATGATCTCACCCAGAAAGGGGTTGGGAAGACTCACTGACACGCTTCCATAGCAAACTATTCCCTGTGCTGTCAGACTTGTGAGGAGAATACGTTGTGCACACTAGGGGTGGGTGTTGGGGGGAATCAGATCTCTTATGATGACAGGAACTGCGCAAACTCAACCAGCTGATTGCTGATTGCGAGGACGGAATGGAATAGCACCAGGGGGTGCTAGGGAGCATATTTTAGAAGATAAAAGCTTGGTATTTATTGAATGAAGCATAATTTTTAATAAATGTAAATTACAAAAACATTTTATTTCCACCTTTTCTGCTTGGTTAAAAGTATTTTTTATAGTGGCACAACCCCTTAGTAAGGAATGTGTCATCAGAATATGTTCTTTTGCGTAAATCAAATTTTTATCGAAATGTATTTTTCTGTTTTTGTTTTGATCATTTTCACTTAGTTCACTAGTAGTAGGCCTAATACTAGAATCCTACTTCCTGTCCTTTTCATCAGCCACATGGATATTAGCAGTCTTGCTGTAGAAATTCAAAATTGTTTCAAACTCTGGAAACCCCTAGCTTGTTGTTTGTGGATTTCCAATTGCAAGCATAAGATCTTTCCCTATGGTGTCAGGGTCTGACCGTTTGGGGAGAGACAAAGGAAACAAACACATATTGGCCCTAATAATCATTGCATTTCCGCCACCAGTTTTTTACTTGAATACCTCAGTTTGGAGCTTCAGATTTATCAGTCTCATACACTGCTGAGCAGTGGTTGGCAGCATCTCGGAGGGAGGTGTGAAGGCGCTCGTTCCCAGAGAAGACTGTGAAGAAACACTCAGTTGCGCTACGAGCAGAGATTTCAAATAGTGCGCTCCAGAAGAAACAATTGTGAATATCTCTGTAATGGAGTGACACAGCGCAAAACAGAAAAGAGCAGCAAAGTCAGGGGAGCTCAGGGACTTATACAAGGAATTTTATTCAATGTTTTGAGCAAGTGACAGGTCTTCTTTAAACGGAACCTGACTGGTGATGGACAGGTAGCATGTACAAGACTGTGGCTGTATGATTTCAGCCATACATATTTTACTCTAAAATGCTGCGAAGTTTCAGAGAAAAAGATAATTTAATAGCCGCATGGGAGACTTGTCGGAAAGGCGGGTCCTGGTGGTTTCTCACTTCCCCCTGTCTTAGAGAGACAGGTCTTTCCCTATATATGCATACAGTGAAATATCTCTCAATCCTCAGCAGTGGGCTGTCAGAAACCACCTGATGCCCGCCTGTCTGACTAGTCTCCCATGCAGCTTGGTCCCCAGCGGCTCTTGGGCTGTGTGCCCACGATGCATTTTTTAAGCGTTTCCGCAGCGGCAGAAACGCTTAAAAAACGCATGGTAGAAGGCCTGCCATGTCCCCCAATGATAATCCGCATGTGCTGTGCACATGCTGCGGAAATTTCCGCTGCGGATTATCATTGCCGAAAAAAACGCAGCACTACCAATTATTTTGCGGAAGCGCTGCGTTTTCGCCGCCATTGACTTGCATTGGACCGCATGGATTACGCATCACTGTATATGTAGATGCGCATTTCATGCATTCTAATGTGCAGATGGTACCCAGGTCTAGAGGACAGGAGACTCTCCTTCGGACCTGGGTACCATAGAAAACTGTAAAAAAAAAGAAGAAGGAATAAAATTAAAAATAAATATGATACTTACCTTCTGGCGGCCCGCGCTGCGCTCCTCCTCGCATGCCGGCAATTCGCAATGTACTGAAGGACCTGCGCTGACGTCATAGTCATGTGACGGGTCACGCGACGCTGACGTCGGCAGGTCTTTCACTCTACCGCTGCCGGCAGCCGCGACGGTGAAGCAAGACAGCGCGGGCCATCGGAAGGTAAGTATATATTTATTTTTTTATTTTTTTACTTTCTCTCGGTCACACTATATAAATCCATGCCGTTTGCATGGATTTATATAGTGTGACCAAGTTGACAAGCACTTTCCAAGTGATGCTAAAATCGCTTGGAAAGCGCTTGTCAACCCGCATGCGGAAATGCATGTGAAGAACGCTTCACATCCGCATGTCCCTGGCAGGAATAACGCATGTACAATCCGCATGTAAAATCCGCATGCGTTTTTTTCTGCCAGGGAGATGCAGAAAAGCTCAGGAAAAAATCCTGAGCATTTCTGCATCGTGGGCACATAGCCTCAAACTGTTTTTCTCTGAAATACCAAAGTGTTTCGGAGTTAAATATATATATGGCTGAAATCATACAGCCATAGTCTGATCAATACAGCTGGTGGATCGGGCACCATGTATCAGCTGTCAGGTTCCATTTAAGTCAGACTCTCCTTTAAGAACAAAACTATTTCCTGTTTATTTCAATAATTATTTAGATTTTAATATTGTTCACTTCTGAATGTGGCTAAAAATACCAAAAAAAAGTGTTGTAAGTCATAAGAAACCTTATTTCTTGAAACAAGTCTAAGGTTTAGATATATTTTTGGAAAGTAGGTTTCAAAGCAAAATCTCCTGCCTTTGACACTTCCAAAAGAATAAAGGGCAAAAAACACAAAAATTGGAGCTTCGCTTCATGAGAAGATTTTACTGAACAGTTTTAGATTAGTCCACAGGCAGAAGGTCCTGCGCAAAGTTCTCATTTACAGAAGTGCCATGTACTATATCTGTCCAGTGGGCGGTTCTACTAGGTCTGTGCACACAGTGAGGACTGTCAATCACTGATACACTTCACCTACTGGACTCATGCTGGTATTGAATAGAATAGATATCCGGTCGTGTGAATTGTTCCTACAAAACTATGTATGAAGCCACTTCACCTGAACTAAAACACGCTGTCTGCATCTTCAGCTTCCTTAAGAATACAATGCTGATGAGAGCTAGTGCAACACTTTTTTTTAAAGAATTTTCTTAAGTTTTGCATTTTATTATTTTCTCTTTTGTCCATTTAATTAAAGATAAAGTTTGTATATACATTGCATCCACAATTTTGCACAAATTTATAGTAAGTCTGTACTGTAGATGGACCATTCTCACCAAGAATTGCATTCACAAAGTTTAAAATATTCTTGCACACAATGTTCCCTCATTGTTGCATTGTGGGACATGTCATTTATAATTGACATTATTCACTGACTTTACTGCACATAGGAGTTCAGCTCTGTGCTCACTGATGTCATCATTTCCCGTGGTTTTGAAATTTGCAATTTTTCAGTACACACTATAACTAAGGCTGGGTGCACAATAACATTTTTACATTCAGTTTTTCCCTTCCATTTCAGCTACAGAAAAGCAAAATGTGACTGCTCAGTTCAATTCTCAATTGAATTTAGTGAGTGGTTAAAATGGACAATTTGTGTCATTTTATTTTTTATTTATTTTACTCCCTTATATAGCGCCATTAATTCCACAGAGCTTTACAGACATTATCATCTCTGTCCCCATTGGGACTAAGTCTATATTCCCTATTAGTATGTCTTTGGAGTGTGGGAAGAAAGCGGAGTACCTGGAGGAAACCCACGCAAGCACGGAGAACATGCAAACTCCTTACAGATGTTGTCCTTTGGTGGGATTTGAACCCAGGACCCCAGCGCTGCCAGGCTTCAGTGCTAACCACTGAGCCACCATGCTGCCCTGTTCAGCTCTGTTCTGTTCAGATTCTGTTTTTAAATGGAAAAATAGTGGTTCTGTTAGTAAAATCTGAATGGTACCGTATCTCACTAACCAACTTAAGCGCTAAGGATTTTTTTCATAGAGTGAACAAATAAGTGTCCTATTGTTAAATTACTATGCACATTTTAGGTCTGTTTGTGGTTTTTTAGACTAATTTATCTGTGTGAAATGTTTGCAGTTTTAGAAAATGATGCTGTACTGGCACAACTGTGTAAAATATCTAGAAATTTTATTATGACAATTATAATGCTGATACATATATTTATTGAAATAAAGCTCTTAAAAAAACTTGACGTATTCTTATGTTCGAACATATATTTGCATACAATGTGATTTCACTATACATGATTTTAAAGAATGTGTGTGTAGCATAGTGTGTTTGTATAGCATGGAGTGTGTGTGTGTGTCTATGTATGCAGACATAAATAGATTTATACAGTGACATTTATGGGTATTTGGAAACACAACTCAAAAGTTCCTTCCATAAAAAAAAAAGGGCAAGGCAGAGTATTACAGTACACTTGATAACACTACACTGTCTGTTTGAGAAACATACTTTGGAAACACTGGTAAATAGTTGAGCATAAAAGACCCTGTGAACCTCCTCCTACCTGCTGACATCCTCCGCTGCCTCTTCTGATTAGTAGGTCTGGCGCTATGTTATTGTTGCAACATGACTCATATTTGACATCGCATCAGACGTACTAATCTAAAGAGGTGCTGGGGATGCCGGCATTTAGGAGAAGGCTCACAGGACTCATGTCCAGCTGCCAATGACCTGAGTTCGGCAAATCTTAATGTTTTATATCCATATTACCAGTGGAGTTGAGCATAAACGTCCAGATCCATTTATGCAACCTGAATATTTAATGCACAGAAGTGTAGCTAATTACTCCGGGCTCTAATACAAAAGATCAGCCGCCTCAACCCTCCTATGATGAAACCAAAATTCATCCCTTCATACATTTGTGTACACATCATATACAGTCATGGCTGAAAGAGTTGGCACCCTTGAAATTGTTCCAGAAAATGAAGTATTTCTCCCAGAAAATAATTGCAATTACATGTTTTGTTATACACACGTTTATTTCTTTTTGATGTATTGAAACAACATAAGAAAAAAAAGGCAAAATGGATCTAATTTAACACACAACTCCAAAAATGGGCCGAACAAAATTGTTGGCACCTTTACAAAATTGTGTTCAATTTTTTCAAGCATGTGATGCTCATTCGAACTCCCCTGTGGCAAGTAACAGGTGTGGACAATATGAAAATCACACCTGAAACCAGAAAAAAAATGGGAGAAGTTGACTTTGCATTGTGTTTCTTTGTGTGCCACACTAAGCATGGAGAGCAGAAAGAGGAGAAGAGAACAATCTGCGGACTTGAGAACCAAAATTGTTGAACAATATCTGCAATCTCACGGTTACAAGTCCATCTCCAGAGATCTTGATGTTCCTTTGTCCACGGTGCGCAACATAGTCAAGAAGTTTACAAACGATTGCACTGTAGCTAATCTCTCTTGACATGGACAGCAGAGAAAAATTGATGAAAGATTGCAACACAGGATAGTCCAGATGGTGGATAAGCAGCCCCAATCAAATTCCAAAGAATTTCAATCTGTCCTTCATTTTCAGGGTGCATCAGTGTCAACACGAACTATCTGTCGACATTTGAATGAAATAAAACGCTATGGTAGGAGAACCAGGAGGACCCACTTCTGACACAGAGACCTAAAAAAGCCAGTTTGCAGTTTGGAAAATGTATGTGAGTAAGCAAAAATCCTTCTGGGAAACCATCTTGTGTACAGATGAGACCGAGACAGAGTTTTTTGGTAAAGCACATCATTCTGTTTACTGAAAATGGAATGAGGCCTACAAAGACAAAGAACACAGTACCTACAGTCAAATATGGTGGAGGTTCAAATATATTTTGGGGTTGTTTTGCTGCCTCTGGGTACCTTGACTATGCAAGGCATAATGAAATGTGAAGATTACAAAGGATTTTGGGTCGCAATGTAGTGCCCAGTGTCAGAAAGCTGGGTTTGCGTCCTAGGTCATGGGTCTTCCAGCAAGACAATGACCCCAAACATACTGCAAGAAGCACCCAGAAATGGATGGAAACAAAGCACCGTAGAGTTCTGAAGGAGCCAGCAATGAGTCCAGATCTAAATCCCATTGAACACCTGTGGAGAGATCTTACAGTTGCTGTTGGAAGAAGGTACCTATCAAATATGAGAGACCTGAAGCAGTTTGCAAAAGATGTCACGCCACAGCAGGGAAATGCCCGGCTTGCGACACAAAGGGAGGGGGTGAGGGAGCTGTCAAAGGGGATCCCTTACTATAGGTAGAGGGAGAAGATTGTGACCCTTCAACACTCACCTTATGCTGACACCTGCGCTATCGCCCTAGACAGGTCCTTTCCGTGCACCATCACGTGCCTAAGCCCTGGCTGATCCTGGGTCTTAGCCCTAGATAGTGAGCTGCCATAGACTTACTACACTAGACTTACTGGAAAGATGACTAGCCCTGGGGGATAGGGACGACTCGGTACCCGGGCCTTTGCCTGGCCTTTGGGGATGTCGCGGTGGTCGGCTCCCGGGCCCGTACCCTGGGGTCAGCTTTTAAAAGGGGATTGTTTGTTAATTTTCTGAAAAGTTTGTGATGCCACCTGTGGTTTCTGGTGAGAATCCCCAGCGCTGCGGCAGTCCACTGAGGCCGGTGATAAGGCAGCTCGATGGTATAGCTCCCCACAGGTGGAGCTCGGCCTCAGGGCAACGTACGGAGAGGGGGATGCAGGACAGGCGAGACCCAGCCGGGTCAGAGCAAGAACGGGGACGGACACGGTAGTCACTTCAGTACCTTTTACTGATGGAAATTCAGGCACATCCCGGAGCACTTTAGGGTGAAGGGTGCATATCAGGATCCTCCCCAATGAGCGGGTGTAGGGCCTCCTGTTTCTTGCCTCTGCGTAGTAAGTTTCTGACCTGCCTGAAGCTAGGCCTAACTTTATCTCTGTCCTGCATCGGCTGACGTTGTGGTAGGGCCTTCTCTTGGAGTGCACACTCCCAGTTTATGGGGCCTATGTGTCTCCTGGCTCTGTTACGTATCAGCTCTCTGGTGAACCTGGGACCTGTAGTTCTCCAGGGATTCCGGTTATGCCTTACTAGGTCGTAGAGATCCCGGTAAGCTCGGACCCGGTGTCCGGTATCTGTTTCGGGGTGAGCTGGGTAACCTCCTCTGCCCCCACTGCTACTCGCTTTCCACTCGCCTTCGGCCATGCTCGGACCCTCACTAGGCTACTCACACTAACGGCTGCTTGCCGCTCTTCACCGATCTTATGGCGCCGGCACACCTTGGGCTCACTTACTTGAGCTGATTGAATCTAGCTTGGCCTACCTCTGCAGACAGACTTCTGCAGGAACCGAACTCAGAACTCTGTCCCTCTCTGGCTGTGAGCAGGAACTCTGTTCTGTCTAGACTCCACTGACTCCTTCTGTGTCTGAGCAGGAACTGCTGAATCACTGGGCTGCCTGGCTCCACCTTCCCTATTTATATCCCTAACGGGCTCCCTCTGCAGGTCTGAGGTGGAAGGTGGAGATGTGTGAATGTTTATGGGGGCCTTTTGTGGAGGATTCCATCAATGCACTCTTCTAGGATCTATGGTACCAAGCGCAGCTGGGCGCCACAAGGACAACACCAGGAAAGGGACAGACAGGGGAAACACACAAACAAATGGAAATCCACAGGAATCAAAACAACTTCTCCAAGAACTCTAAAGCTTCTCCAGGAACGCCACTACTACTCCAGGTAAGTAAGGTACAGGATAGAAAAACCTATTGCTGGCTTGTGAGGAAGCTAGAAGTGAGCTTAAATAGTGAAGTGGGAGTGTTACCAATAAGCTGCAGCTGAGACCAAAGCCAAATGGAATTATCAGCAGACTTAAACCAAGAACTCAACCCTCTCCGTACCAAAAGAAACAATAAACCTGCACCACTCATGTGAATGGTCGCATAGACTTCAAAGAGGACCTGTGATCAGCTAATCTCAGTGATCTTGTGATCCCAGGTGCAGCACAGGTCCCAGCAGGGTGCTGCACACTCGTGACTGAAGAGTGGTCCAAAATTCCAGTTGAGAGTTGTAAGAAGCTTGTTGATTGTTGTAGGAAGCGATTGATTGCAGTTATTTATTCCAAAGGGTGTGCAACCAAATATTAAGTTGCAACTTGGTCCAGACCACTTTTGGGATTTTGTGTGAAATTCTGTCCAATTTCCCTGTTTTTCTCTTTTTTTGTGTTATTCCAATAAACACAAAGGAAATAAAGGTGTATAAGAAAACATGTAATTGAAATAATTCTCTGAGAAAAATACTTCATTTTCAGGAACAATTTCATGGATGCCAACACTTTCGGCCATGACTGTTTATAGCAATAATGTGTGTGTATGTATGTACGTGTATATACAACCCCTAGCAAAAATTATGGAATCACCAGGCTCAGTGGATGTTCATTCAGTTGGTTAATGTTGTTGATTAAAAGCAGATCACAGACATGGCACAAAACTAAAGTCATTTCAAATGGCAACTTTAGGGCTTTAAGAAACACTAAAAGAAATCAAGATAAAAAATGTGGTAATTTTTTTCAGACCAAGCCGAGCCCAGTGATTCCATAATTTTTGCCAGCGATTGTGTGTATATGTGTGTGTATGTATGTATGTATGTGTATATATATATATATATATATATATATATATATATATATATATATATATAATACAGGTGCTTCTCTCAAAATTGCAATATCATCAAAAAGTTGATTTATTTCAGTTCTTCAATATAAAAAGTGAAACTCATATTATATAGAGTCATTACAAACAGAGTGATCTATTTCAAGTGTTTTTTTTCTGCTAATGTTGATGATTATGGCTTAAAGCCAATCAAAACACAAAAGTCATTATCTCAGTAAATTAGAATACTTTATAGCACCAGCTTGAAAAATTATTTTAAAATCCGAAATGTTGGCCTACTGAAATGAGTGCATTTACTGAACATACACAATACTTGGCCGGGGCTTCTTTTAATCAATTACTGCATCAATGCGGCGTGGCTTGGAGGCAATCAGTCTGTGGCACTGCTGAGGTGGGCGAGTTTGCTGGCCCATCAAGCACAGTGATACTGTTGTTTATAAACCAGGTATTGGTACTTTTGGCAGTGTGGACAGGTGCCAATTCCTGCTGGAGAATGAAATTTCAATTTCCTAAAAGCTTGTCGGCATGGGGAAGCATGAAGTGCTCTAAAATTTCCTGTTAGACGGCTGCGCTGACTTTGGTCTTGATAAAACACAGTGGACCAACACCAGCAGATGACATGGCTCCCCAAACCATCACTGATCGTGGAAACTTCACACTAGACCTCAAGCAACTTGGATTGTGTCCTCTCCACTCTTCCTCCAGACTCTGGGACCTTGATTTCCAAATGAAATGCAAAGTTTACTTTCATCTGAAAACAACACCTTGGACCACTGAGCAACAGTCCAGGTCTTTTTCTCCTTGGCCCAGGTAAGACGCTTCTGGCATTGTCTATTGGTCATGAGTGGCTTGACACAAGGAATGCGACACTTGTAGCCCATGTCCTGGATTTATCTATGTGTGGTGACTCCAGCAGCAGTCCACTCCTTGTGAATTTCCCCCGAATTTTTGAATGGCCTTTTCTTAATAATCCTTTCAAGGCTGTGGTTATCCCGATTGCTTGTACCCCTTTTTCTACCACACTTTTTCCTTCCACTCAACTTTCTATTAGTAGGCTTGGATATAGCACTCTGTGAACAGCCAGCTTCTTTAGCAATGACCTTTTGTGGCTTATCCTCCTTGTGGAGTGTGTCAATGTCTGTCTTCTGGATATCTGTCAAGTGGAGCCTACTGAAACTGACTAAGGGGCCTTTTAAATGCGTAGGAAGCTCTTGCAGGTGTTTTTTGTTAATTTTTCTAATTTACTGAGATAATGACTCTTGTGTTTTCATTGGCTGTAAGCCATAATCCTCAACATTAACAGAAATAAACACTTGAAAAAGATCACTCTGTTTGTAATGACTCTATATAATATATGCTTCACTTTTTGTATTGAAGAACTGAAAATAAATTAACTTTTTGATGACATTCTAATTTAGAGAGAAGCACCTGTATATACACAATGTGTGTGTATATATGTATATATATATATGTGTGTGTATGTGTGTGTGTGTGTGTATATATATATATATATATATATATGTGTATATATATATATATATATATACTGTATATACAGTACAGACCAAAAGTTTGGACACACCTTCTCATTTAAAGATTTTTCTGTATTTTCATGACTTTGAAAATTGTACATTCACACTGAAGGCATCAAAACTATGAATTAACACATGTGGAATTATATACTTAAAAAAGTGTGAAACAACTGAAAATATGTCTTTTATTCTAGGTTCTTCAAAGTAGCCACCTTGTGCTTTGATGACTGCTTTGCACACTCTTGGCATTCTCTTGATGAGCTTCAAGTGGTAGTCACCAGAAAGGGTTTTCACTTCACAGGTGTGCCCTGTCAGGTTTAATAAGTGGGATTTCTTGCCTTATAAATGGGGTTGGGACCATCAGTTGTGTTGTGCAGAAGTCAGGTGGATACACAGCTGATAGTCCTACTGAATAGACTGTTAGAATTTGTATTATGGCAAGAAAAAAGCAGCTAAGTAAAGAAAAATGAGTGGCCATCATTACTTTAAGAAATGAAGGTCAGTCAGTCCGAAAAATTGGGAAAACTTTGAAAGTGTCCGCAAGTGCAGTTGCAAAAACCATCAAGCGCTACAAAGAAACTGGCTCACATGAGGACCGTCCCAGGAAAGGAAGACCAAGAGTCACCTCTGCTTCTGAGGATAAGTTTATCCGAGTCACAAGCCTCAGAAATCGCAGGTTAACAGCAGCTCAGATTAGAGACCAGGTCAATGTCACACAGAGTTCTAGCAGCAGACACATCTCTACAACAACTGTTAAGAGGAGACTTTGTGCAGCAGTCCTTCATGGTAAAATAGCTGCTAGGAAACCACTGCTAAGGACAGGCAACAAGCAGAAGAGACTTGTTTGGGCTAAAGAACACAAGGAATGGACATTAGACCAGTGGAAATCTGTGCTTTGGTCTGATGAGTCCAAATTTAAGATCTTTGGTTCCAACCACCGTGACTTTGTGCGACGCAGAAAAGGTGAACGGATGGACTCTACATGCCTGGTTCCCACCGTGAAGCATGGAGGAGGAGGTGTGATGGTGTGGGGGTGATTTGCTGGTGACACTGTTGGGGATTTATTCAAAATTGAAGGCATACTGAACCAGCATGGCTACCACAGCATCTTGCAGCGGCATGCTATTCCAACCGGTTTGCGTTTAGTTGGACCATCATTTATTTTTCAACAGGACAATGACCCCAAACACACCTCCAGGCTGTGTAAGGGCTATTTGACCCAGAAGGAGAGTGATGGGGTGCTACGCCAGATGACCTGGCCTCCACAGTCACCAGACCTGAACCCAATCGAGATGGTTTGAGGTGAGCTGGACCGCAGAGTGAAGGCAAAAGGGCCAACAAGTGCTAAGCATCTCTGGGAACTCCTTCAAGATTGTTGGAAGTCCATTTCCGGTGACTACCTCTTGAAGCTCATCAAGAGAATGCCAAGAGTGTGCAAAGCAGTCATCAAAGCAAAAGTTGGCTACTTTGAAGAACCTAGAATATAAGACATATTGTCAGTTGTTTCACGCTTTTTTGTTATGTATATAATTCCACATGTGTTAATTCATAGTTTTGATGCCTTCAGTGTGAATGTACAATTTTCATAGTCATGAAAATACAGAAAAATCTTTAAATGTGAAGGTGTGTCCAAACTTTTGGTCTGTACTGTATATGTATATATACATACATACATACATACATACATACATACAGGGTGGGCCTGTATAAAGTTGGATCCAAAATGGCCACCTTCAAAATGGCCGCCGTGGTCACCACCCATCTAGAAAAGTTTTCCCCCTCCCATATACTAATCTGCCACAAACAGGAAGTTGATATCACCAACCATTCCCATTTTATTTAGGTGTATCCATATAAATGTCCCACCCTATGTGTATGTATATATATATTATGCTATGGGGATGTTTCTCGGCAGCAGAGACCGGGAAAATGGTCCGAGTCAAGGGTAAGATGGATGGTGTGAAATACAGGGAAACTGAGCACAACCTTTTTCAGTCTGTCAGTGATTTGAGACTAGGACGGAGGTTCACCTTCCAAAAAAAAGACAATGTCCCAAAGCATAATGACTGCTAAAGCAATACTTGAGTGGTTTAAGGGGAAACATGTAAATGTTTTGAAGTGGCCTAGTCAAAGCCCAGACCTTAATCCAATTGAGAATCTGTGGTCAGACTTGAAGATTGCGGTTTGCCAGAATAAACCATGTAACTTGAAGGAGCTGGAGCAATTTTGCCTTGAAGAATGAGCAAAAATCCCAGTGGTAAGATGTGGAAAGCTCACAGAGACATATCCAAAGTGACATACAGCTGTAATTGCAGCAAAAGGAGGCTCCACAAAGTACTGACTTTAGTGACATGAATAGTTATGCACACTGAAGTTTTCATTAATTTTGTCCTGTTTGTTGTTTGCTTAGCAATAAAAAGAAAGCCAAATGTTCACACTTGTAGGCATGTTCTTTACATGAACTGATGCAAACCCTCAAAATATACAGTGAAATTTCAGATTATGTGGTAGCAAATTACAAACAATGCCAAGGGAGGTGAATACTTTCGCAAGCCACTGTACTTGTTCACAAGAATATCCCTGCACAGTTCATAGGCTTTTCAGCATTTTTAATTTCAGATGCATTACAAGTGGAATCCACAGCCTTACATGGAATAGAGAAAATGTGTGCAATCATATGGGTGAAGGTGCTGTTGATATATAGGACATGTTTTGAGTCTCACAGACGAGACATGGATTAGTTTTTGAAACTGGTGTATATGGATCAATGATACGCAATGGGTCTATGTGCTGTCCGAAAAAAAAAAAACCTCACACGGATGTATCACATATGCCAAAGATCATCCCTGCAAAATCCGTTTGTGCTGTGGATTCAACATAGATATCACCCTGCACAATAAATGGGTGAAAATCTGCTACTACTTCTACTACATGAAGGTGGGGTTTTTCACCATCCAAATGTCTTGTACTGTATACTGCTTTGGATTTCCACAACATGTGGATTCCCCCTCATTCATGTGTATACATTCCCCCCTAGCCCCTACATATGCAGTTTCCATACTAGGCTTGTGTAAGGC
This sequence comes from Phyllobates terribilis, assembly GCF_046119375.1. Classification (NCBI taxonomy): domain Eukaryota; kingdom Metazoa; phylum Chordata; class Amphibia; order Anura; family Dendrobatidae; genus Phyllobates; species Phyllobates terribilis. The sequence continues at coordinate 244,425,160 of NW_027362769.1, read as the reverse complement.
CTCATTCAGATGTCCGTTTTTCTCACATACAATAAAAACAGACCAATTATTTTGATCAGTGTGTGGTACAAGAGTTATCAGTTTTTCTCGTACATGGAGAAAAAAAATTCTCCACGTTCTCCTTTCTGACAGTCTGTGAAAATCAGACCGTACTTGGACGTCATCTGAGTTCTGTCTGATTATTTCAGGGACCCATAGACTTGCACTGCTGATTTTGATCCGACTCTCGGATCTAAATCTGACATGTCACCGTGAAAAATCACGGACATGTGAATGGCCCCATAGACTTATCACATGTACTAGTGCTGTCCATGACAATCACTCACCTTATAAAAGAAATAAGCACAGAGTTTGATATGACCTTCTTTTTCATGAATCCATGCTGGTTATCTGTTATTAGGTTATTGTCTGCTGTAACTGAATTTTCTTCTGGTAGGTTCATCCTCTCTTCCACTCTCAGGCTCATGGATGTTTTCAGGGCTTCTTTTCCCAACTGCAGAGTTCAGCTCTCTACAGATATTGTCAATTGGATTAAAATTAGGACTCTTTGCTCGTAAGTTCAAAACAGGTGTTTCTTTTCTTCTTAACCCTTAACCATTTTTTGTGTACTACCTCATTTTCTTATACTTGGGGGCCCATTTCACTCAAAAACACTCTGATATTCCATTGTTTTCATTGTTCCTGTAATATGTTCAAACACTCCAATCCTAGAAGTGGAAAAGCACCACCACAACATTATGGATCCCCCACCATGTTTCACTGTAGGTTGGGTAAATTCTAATTTCTAGTCTCTATTTTGTCATTTATAAAACATAACACTGTTATACATTGCCAAAGAGCTCTTGTTTGGTTTCACTTGTCCATAGAACATTTTTCTGGAAGGATTGTCTATGTAACTTTTGGAAAGTTTGCTCTTTGTGTCTTTCCCTTCACTGATAGAGCCCTGCTGTGTCAGAGTGTGGTGCAAGGTATCAGTTAAAACAAACACTCCAAGTGTCTCCAGCCTAGCCTGAAGTTCTTTTGATTTTGTAGGTTGTGTATGGTTTATTTGCCACATTTTAAACCAATCTTTTATAGGGTTCTCAAATCAATGAAAGCTTTTTTGACAGAGTAGCAAACTTGTTGATAACTGTTAAAGCTGGTATGTCAATGTCTTTGAAGGTAATCTTGTATATTTAGACTGCTTGTGTTTGGTGATAATATAATTTATGGTATGCTTGAACAGGTCTGTTTGTCTTTTCCATTTTTAAAATAAGAACATAAAATAAAACTGGCATTTTTAGGCATCTAAGCCATCATTCACAAGCTGTTTAAAATTGCGTGAGCATTGGCAAGGTGGGAAACGAAAACTAATGTCTAATTGATCACATTTAAGTCTCAATTTGTCCTTTGTTTCAAATGCACAAACAGTGCAATTAATCAATTTCTGGCATAATCGTTTTCAATTGTTTATTCTTTGTTCCTGGCAAGTTTTTATTTTGTTATTTTGTGGCTCATCTTTTTCTGTAGCAAAACATGATTTTATATGGACCCAAGCAGTTTCGCTAAACACTTTTTTTCAGGAGATTTTTATATAGTCTAATTAATATTCAGGGGTGCCAATAATGTTGACCACAACTGTATTTGTTAGTTGCTTTTTTCCTCGTTCCCAGAGGAAGACTGTTTATGTGTAGCCACCTTGCCTTGCTTCTCAAGGTGAGCACCAAAAAAGATGCCCTTAACCCCTTTACCCCCCAGGGTGGTTTGCACATTAATGACCAGGCCAATTTTTACAATTCCGACAACTGTCACTTTATGAGGTAATTACTCTGTGTAACGGGTCAGGGAGGCGGAACCTCTGAGCAACTATACAAGGGGGCGGTTTTTGTAAGGAAGCGGGTGGCTCCCAGGGAAGACGGGCAGGTAGACACGGCAAGTGACAGGGACAGTCTCTGGGTAGAAGGGCAGGTAGTCACGGCAAGTGACAGGGACAGTCTCTGGGTAGAAGGACAGCGGGCTGGTGAACGCTCCCAGGTGAGCGGGCGAGAGTCTCTGGACAGGCAGGTGGTCACGGCAAGTGACGGCAGAACCTCCAGGTAGACTAGCAGACAGGTAGCGGGTGGATGCTCCCAGGTGAGCGGGCAAGAGTCTCTGGACAGGCAGGTGGTCACGGCAAGTGACGGCAGAGCCTCCTGGTAGGCTAGCAGGCAGGAAGCAAGTGAGCACTCCCAGGTGAGCGGGCAAGAGTCTCTGGACAGGCAGGAGGTCGCAGCAAGTGACGGCAGAGCCTCCAGGTAGGCTAGCAGGCAAGTAACAGGTGAGCGCTCCCAGGTTAGCGGGCAGGCTGGTCCATAGACAGACTGACAGGTGTCGGAGAGCAGACCGTCGGACCGCAGGCTTGCAAGCTGGTAAGCGGATATCAGGCAGGTATCAAGCAGGAATCTGGCAGATGACTGGCAGGTAACAGGCAGGAATCAGGCAGGTGATTGGCAGGTCACTGGCAACGGGACCTGAGGGCTGAAGCAGAGTGAAGGCTTTGCAACAACATTGCTCGGGCACCTCCATTTTCTAGGAGGTGCCTTATATATGGGAGGTCCTCCGGCAATTGGCCGGGGACTCCTTAGGATGGCGCACGCGGTCCCTTTAAGAGAGGGGGAGCGCGCGCGCGCGAGCCCTAAGCACACTGCCGGGGAAGGAGCGCGTGCCGGAAGCAGCGGGGAGAGAAGCGCTGGAGGACGCCGCGCCAGGAGCGGGGAGGTGAGAGGGACGGCGTCTCTGCCTAGTACGGGGCAGAGACGCCGATGCTACAGTACCCCCCCCTTTAGGCCCCCTCTTTTTTTGGCCAGAAAGAAATTTTTCAAGGAGAAGCGGGGCGTTGATGTTCTCCCTGGGTTCCCAAGTTCTTTCCTCAGGACCAAACCCCTTCCAATCTACCAGAAAAAAGGTCTTTCCTCTTACCCTCTTGGAGGCCAGAATACTCTCTACCTCAAAGATGTCATCAGCGGAAACCGGAGCAGGAGGGGCACCTGGATTATTGGAAAAAGAGTTAAAGACAACGGGTTTGAGGAGAGATACGTGGAAGGAGTTGGGAATCCGTAGGGTGGCCGGGAGTTTTAATTTGTAGGCCACAGGGTTAATTTGCCTGAGGACTTCGAAGGGACTGATGAATCGAGGGCCCAACTTGAAGGAGGGTACTTTGAGCCGCACATGTTTGGACGAGAGCCAAACCTTGTCTCCTGGACGGAATTGAGGCGGATCCAGACGTCTCTTATCAGCATATCTCTTCATCCGCTCAGAGGACAGAAGAAGAGCGGACCTGGTACTCTCCCAAATAGTAGAAAATTCGCTGACAAGAGACTCCGCAGCAGGGTTGTCCACAGAAACGGAGACAGGAAGCGGAATCCGGGGGTGCTGGCCATAGAGAATAAAGAACGGGGACTTGGAAGAGGATTCGCTCTCGTGGTTATTATAAGAGAACTCGGCCCAAGGAAGGAGGTCCACCCAATCAGAATGGTGGGCATTAACAAAGTGCCGGAGATAGCTGGTAAGGATCTGATTGATCCGCTCCACTTGACCATTGGACTGAGGGTGCTAAGCGGAGGAGAAGTCCAGGGTGACGTCCAGCAGTTTACATGTGGCTCTCCAGAAGCGTGAGGTAAACTGAACCCCTCGATCCGACACGATGTGGAGGGGTAGGCCATGGACACGGAAGATATGGCGAATAAAGTCCTTAGCCAGCTCAGGTGCAGACGGAAGACCAGGCAGGGGAATGAAGTGGGCCATTTTAGAGAAGCGGTCCGCGACCACCCAAATGACAGTACACCCGGCAGAGACAGGAAGATCGGTAATGAAGTCCATAGCGATGTGTTGCCACGGGGCAACAGGTATGGGAAGCGGCAGGAGATGACCAGCTGGTAAGTGTCTGGGAATTTTGTTGCGGTCACAAGATGAACAGGCAGAGACGAAGTCTACCACATCCTTACGCAGGGTAGACCACCAGTAATGCCGGGAAATGAGTAGGAAGGTCTTCTTTTGGCTGGCATGGCCAGCTAGTTTAGAAGAATGACCCCAGCGAAGAACCCTCTCACGGTCTGGAGGCGCAACGAACCTCTTGCCGGGTGGAAGACGAGTCAAATCCAAGGGGGCCACATTCATCACCTTGGAGGGGTCGATAATGTGCATAGGCTCCTCCTCTTGGTCGGAGGACAGGAAGGATCGGGACAAGGCATCAGCTTTGACATTTTTGTCCGCCGGGCGGAAATGAAGGATGAAATCGAAGCGGGCAAAGAACAAAGACCACCGGGCCTGACGTGGATTAAGTCTCTGGGCATTTTGGAGATATGCCAGGTTCTTGTGATCTGTATAGATGATCACCGGGTATAGAGCCCATTCAAGCAGGTAACGCCACTCCTCCAGCGCCAATTTAACGGCAAGCAGTTCTCGGTCTCCTATGGAGTAATTGCGCTCAGAGGAGGAGAAGATTTTAGAGAAAAAGCCGCAGGTTACCATTCTCCCGGAGGAAGACTTCTGGGTGAGCACCGCTCCGGCTCCAGAGGAGGAGGCATCAACCTCCAGGTAGAACTGTTTGTTGCAGTCCGGACGGTGCAGCACAGGGGCAGAGGAGAAGGCTTGTTTCAGGGAAAGGAAGGCCTCCTCAGCTTCGGATGACCATACCTTGGGATTTGCTCCCTTACGGGTGAGCGCAGATATGGGCGCAGTCCGTGACGAGAAGTGAGGAATGAAGAGACGATAGTAATTAGCGAAGCCCAGGAATCGCTGTATCGCCTTCAAGCCCTCCGGACGGGGCCACTTTAGGACAGCAGAGAGCTTCTCGGGATCCATTTCCAAGCCTGTCTGGGAGATAACATAGCCCAGGAAAGGAAGAGAGGTCTGCTCAAAAAGGCACTTCTCGTATTTAGCATAGAGGTGGTTCTGCCTGAGCCTAAGCAGGACCTGAAGAACATCCCTCCGGTGTGTGGGAAGATCCGGAGAGAAGACCAAGATGTCGTCCAGGTATACCACCACGCAGGAGTAAAGAAGGTCACGGAAGATGTCGCTGACCAGTTCTTGGAAGACGGCGGGAGCATTGCAGAGACCGAAGGGCATCACACGGTACTCATAGTATCCGTCCCGGGTATTAAATGCTGTTTTCCACTCGTCTCCCTGACGGATACGGACCAGGTTATACGCTCCACGTAGATCCAGCTTGGAGAAGATCCTGGCGCCTTTAAGACGATCAAATAACTCAGAGATGAGCGGAAGGGGGTATTTATTTTTAACCGTGATCTGATTGAGTCCTCTATAGTCAATACAGGGGCGTAGCGAGCCGTCTTTCTTTTTGACAAAGAAGAATCCGGCTCCAGCCGGGGAGGTAGATTTCCGGATAAATCCCCTAGCCAGATTCTCTTCAATGTACTCAGACATGGCCCGGGTCTCGGCTGCCGATAACGGGTAGATACGCCCACGGGGAAGAGTGGTGCCAGGTACCAGGTCGATCGGGCAGTCATATGGCCTATGGGGTGGCAACGTCTCTGCTTCCTTCTTACCGAAGACGTCCGCATAGGGCCAGCAAGGAGCCGGGAGACCTGGTAAATTAGCTGGAGTTGGCGGAGGGCGAGCTGGGCGGACCGGAAACAGGCAGGTCCTATGGCAGTCTGGACCCCATCGGAGTACTTCACCGGATCGCCAGTTCAATACGGGTTCGTGTGTCTGGAGCCAAGGTAGACCTAGCAACAGGGAGTGAGAAAGTCCGGACAACACATGGAATGAGATTTCCTCAGAGTGCAGCATTCCCACCTGCAGGGTTATGGGTTCAGTGACGAGCAGGATGGTCTCCGAGAGAAGTCTTCCATCCACGGAGGCGACTGATAATGGTTCAGCCAGGGACTTGGTGGGAATACGGTATCTCTCTACCAGAGACTGGGAGATGAGGTTTCCAGCAGCTCCAGAATCCAGGTGGGCGAGTACAAAGTGACGGTTTTCTCCCCAAGCAATAGAGACCGGTAAAGTCAGAGACGGAGAGGGCTTACTTTTGTCTAGGATGACCTCTCCGAGCGGTCCTAGACACTGGCGTTTCCCGGCTTCTCCAGGCAGGAACGGATGAAGTGCTTCATACTGCCACAATAGAAACAGCTTCCCTCGGCTCGGCGAGATTCTTGGCGAGATCTGACCATCTTGGTCTGGTCGATCTGCATAGGTTCAGGCGACTGCGCCCGCGGAGTGACTGAGAGGCAGGTCTCAGGGAAGTAGGAGCAGAGCAAGAAAAGTCTTTCTCCCAGGTAGTCTCTTTGGCACGTTCTTGGAACCGGATGCCAATCCGGGTAGCTAGTGACACCAGGTCATCCAGAGTGGTAGGAATGTCCCGACCAGCTAACTCGTCCTTAATCCGACCGGAAAGACCCTCCCAGAAGACGGACACCAGAGCCTCATTTTCCCAGGCAAGCTCAGAAGCGAGGGTGCGGAACCGTATGGCATATTGGCCCACGGTGAGACTCCCTTGGCGGAGACATAGCAGAGAGGAGGCAGAAGAGGTTTTCCGTCCAGGTTCATCGAAGACTTTCCGGAAAGCAGCGAGGAAAGACGGCAGGTCGGACACCAGGGGATCCCCTCTCTCTCACAGGGGATTTAGCCATGCCAGTGCCTCCCCAGTGAGATGGAACGTGATGAAGGCCACCTTGGCCCGGTCGGAGATGAACTGGTATGCCAATAGCTCAAAGTGCAGGGTGCACTGGTTTATGAAACCCCGAGCTAAAGTAAGTTCGCCGGCAAAGCGTGGAGGTGCCAGAAGCCGAGGTCCATAGTCAGGTACCATGAAGGGACTGGATTGCGGTACCGCAGGAATGGGCACGGCTGGACCAGAGGTAGACATAGACAAGTCACACAATGCGCCTAGACGAGAGTTAACGGACCGTAGATAGGACAGTACCACCTTTCTGACGTAAGACTTCCTGGTGCAGATCGGAGATCTGGGGGCCACCGGGTTCCATGGCCCGAGCAAACTGTAACGGGTCTGGGAGGCGGAACCTCTGAGCAACTATACAAGGGGGCGGTCCTTGTAAGGAAGCGGGTGGCTCCCAGGGAAGACGGGCAGGTAGACACGGCAAGTGACAGGGACAGTCTCTGGGTAGAAGGGCAGGTAGTCACGGCAAGTGACAGGGACAGTCTCTGGGTAGAAGGGCAGGTAATCACGGCAAGTGACAGGGACAGTCTCTGAGTAGAAGGACGGGTACTCACGGCAAGTGACAGGGACAGTCTCTGGGTAGAAGGGCAGCGGGCTGGTGGCTGGTGAACGCTCCCAGGTGAGCGGGCAAGAGTCTCTGGACAGGCAGGAGGTCACAGCAAGTGACGGCAGAGCCTCCAGGTAGGCTAGCAGGCAAGTAATAGGTGAGCGCTCCCAGGTGAGCGGGCAGGCTGGTCCATAGACAGACTGACAGGTGTCGGAGAGCAGACCGTCGGACCGCAGGCTTGCAAGCTGGTAAGCGGATATCAGGCAGGTATCAAGCAGGAATCTGGCAGATGACAGGCAGGTAACAGGCAGGAATCAGGCAGGTGACTGCCAGGTCACTGGCAACGGGACCTGAGGGCTGAAGCAGAGTGAAGGCTTTGCAACAACATTGCTCGGGCACCTCCATTTTGGAGGAGGTGCCTTATATATGGGAGGTCCTCCGGCAATTTGCCGGGGACTCCTTAGGACGGCGCGCGCGGTCCCTTTAAGAGAGGGGGAGCGCGCGCGCCCTAAGCACACTGCCGAGGAAGGAGCGCATGCCGGAAGCAGCGGGGAGAGAAGCGCTGGAGGACGCCGCGCCAGGAGCGGGGAGGTTAGAGGGACGGCGTCTCTGCCTAGTACGGGGCAGAGACGCCGATACTACACTCTGTAACGCTTCAATGGATCCCCCTGATTCTGAGACTTTTTTTTTGTGATATATTGTACTTCATGATGGTGGTAAAATTTCTTCAATATCACTTGCATTTATTTGTGCAAAAAAACAGAAATTTGGTGAAAATTTCGCAATTTTCAAACTTTGAATTTCCATGCTCTTAATGACAGAAAATACCCAAAAGTGACACCATTCTAAATTCTGCACCCCTCAAGGTGCTCAAACCACCTTCAAGAAGTTTATTAACCTTTCAGGTGCTTCACAGGAATTTTTGGAATGTGGAAGAAAAAATGAACATTTAAATTTTTTCACAAAAATTTATTTTAGACCCCAATTTTTTTTTTATTTTCGCAAGGGTAACAGGAAAAAATGGACCCCAACATTTGTTGTGCAATTTCTCCTGAGTAAACAGATACCCCATATGTGGGGGAAAACCACTGTTTGGGTGCACGGCAAGCTTCGGAAGGGAAGGAGCGCCATTTGACTTTTTGAATGTAAAATTTGCTTGAATAATTAGCTGACGCCATGTTGCGTTTGGAGAGCCCCTGATGTGCCTAAACAGTGGAAACCCCCCACAAGTGACACCATTTTGGAAACTAGACCCCTCAGGGAACTTCTCTAGATGTGTAGTGGGCACCCTGAACCCCCAGGTGCTTCACAGAAGTTTATAACATGGAGCCGTGAACATAAAAAAAATCAAACTTTTTCCACAAAAATTATGTTTAGCCCCAATTTTTTTATTTTCACAACGGTAAGAGGAGAAAATGGACCCCAAAAACTTTTGTGCAATTTCCCCTGAGTATGCCAATACCCCATATGTGGGGAAAATACACTGTTTGGGCGCAAGACAGGGTTCAGAAGGGAAGGAGCATGGTGTGACTTTTTGAACGCAAAATTGGCTGGAATCAAGAGCGGACGCCATGTCGCGCTTGGAGAGCCACTGATACGCCTAAATAGTGGAAAACCCCACAAGTGACCCCATTTTGGAAACTATACCTCTCAAGGATATTATCAAGTGGTATAGTGAACATTTTGAACCCAGAGGTACGACACAGAATTTGATAACATTAGGTCATCATATTTAATAAGTTGTCATTAGTCTTGAGCGCAAGTGCTCACTACATGAGTTTGCATAGGGTACTCTGGAATGCACCATGTATCGCGGGTGCTTAAGTGTCATGCTCGAGTCCCCACCCCGCATGTTTCATGGTTGTTAGATACCCCTGAGGAAGTGGCAGTGTAGCCACGAAACGCGTAGGCCAAGTAATAAAGAAAGTTTTGGTTTATCATTAATCCTTGTGTGTCTCTGTACCAGCGCGGAGGATCAGCCCAGTTTCTTATCTCCTCTCATTAGATACCCAAAAAAAACATGCGGGAATCGCTCATGCATGGCAGGCAATTCCAGCGAGTTTTTTTTGCCCGCGAAGCATATGGGGTGGAGACTCGACCATGTCACTCGAGCACCTGCGATACTCTGTGCATACCTGAGCTCCTGATGTAAACTCAAGTAGCGAGCATTTGCGCTCAACACTAGTCGCCATATCATCATTTTATTTCCTTTACTTTTGAAAAAATCCCAACTCCATCACCACCCCAACCCTAGCTCAACCCTAACCCTAGCACAACCTTAACCCTAGCACAACCTTAACCCTAACCCTAGCACAACCCTAACCCTAGAGTTTATTTTTTACGCCGTTACTCATGCGGTATAAGTTATTAGACTACTTTATTCTTCAGGTTTGTGCGATTACAGCGATGCCAGATTCATATCGGGTTTTTATTATTGACAGCTGTCACACACTAAAAGACTTTTTTTTTTGCAAAGACTAGTTTTTGCATCGCCATATTTTGAGAGCTATAATTTTTCCATATTTCAGCCGACATAATCATGTGACTGCTTGTTTTTTGCGGGACAAGTTGACATTTTTATTAGTACCATTTTCAGGCACGTGACATTTTTTGATCGCTTTCTATTCCGAATTTTGGGAGACAGAATAAACAAAAACCAACAATTCAGGAATTTTTTTATTTTTTATTTTTTTATGCCGTTCTGCGTGTGGTAAAATTGATAGGGCAGCTTTATTGTTCAGGTCAGTACCTTTACACTGGTACCACATTTATATTGTTTTTCTATGTTTTGGCGTTTTTACACAATAAAAGCTATTTTATAGAAAAAGATTATTTTTTACATCGCTTTATTCTGAGAGCTGTAACTTTTTTATTTTTCGGCTGATGGAGCTGTATGGCAGCTTGTTTTTTGCAGAACGATGACGTTTTCAGCAGCACCATTTTTATTTATTCGTCTTTTTGATCACGTTTTACTTGGTCGTTCCGGATGCGGCAATACCAAATATGTGTACCTTTATTGTTTTGTTTTGTTTTTTCATAATAATATTTATTGATGGGTACATTATATTTTTATTTTTTGGGGATTAGTTTTTTGTTTGTTTTTTTAATATTTTTGCAATTTTTTTTTTTTCATTTTCTAACACTTTTTACTTTTATTCTTTGTACCACTATGGGCCTTTCACTTTTTTTTCACTCTGATCGCCTGTATACATAGGGATGGAGCCCCATCCCTGCACTATACAGGATGTCAGCGCTGCAGAGACAGAAGATACTTTGATTGTGCACTGCGCAAGATCAAAGTATCTTCCGGCTGTCTGGTGACCCGGATGTTGTTATGACGACATCCAGATCACCATGACAACCACGGGACCCGGCCTCAGACAGCGCGGGACGCCGGGGAAGAGGTGAGTACCGGCCCTTACCTCCGGAATGCTGCGATAGACTTCGATCGCAGCATTCCGTGGGTTAATGTGCCGGGAGCGGTGCGGGACCACTCACTGTGACAATCAGCTGACACCTGGCGGCGATTGCGCCCGCACAGCCTGTGTGCGGGCGCAATCGCCAGGGCGTATTAATACGTACCTGGCTCTTAAAGCAATAGTGATAATTTCCTTCTGATTTTATTGAAACAGCAACACACAGCCTAGTAAATGACGCATCGCTAGAATCAGGGTCTCAGCCCCTATATCATGCTGCTCTCAGATTACATATCAAGAAACTGCAGATAGATTCCCTTTAATTTGCAAGCAGTTACAGCATTGTCATTCCTAGCTGTAGCAAACAGTTCAATCAATAAAATCCCTCGGCACCATGGGTGTATTCACACGTAGCAGTTAAAGTATGGTTAAACTATTAAAACCACATAAAAAATGCCTCTGAAAAATGCCACATGTAGTCTTTGATGCACAGTTTTAGTTTTTACAGGTGAAATATGTGTTTAATGGGAATCTGTCAGCAGGTTTTTGCTATGTAATCTGAGAACACCATGAGGTATCGGCCAAGGCCCTGATTCCAGCGATGTATCACTTAGTTTATTGGATGCAGCAGTTATGATACAGTCACAGTTTTCTTTACTGCAGATGTAGCAGAGTTTAGTTGGTGAGCTGTGTATAACCCGCCCACACCACAGCTTTCTGTGTACATTGTGTATTGACAGAAAGCTGAGGGCGGTTGGACTAGGAGGCATGAGGCCCTTTGTTCTGTTGTGATAATCTCCTGCTGATAAAACACTGTGTTGAAACAGCAAAACACAGTCTAATAATTAACACATCATTGTAATCAGGCTCTCTTTCACTGGCATCATGATTACATAGCAAAACATGATGCCAGATTCCCTATGAGCTGTAAATATCCAATTACTGCTTTGCAAAACGGCATTTTTTTTTACATATGCACTTTTGATGCAGTTTTAATTGCATTTCAACAGCTTTGTTTCAGTATTCCCTAACCGAAACCACTAGTTCATGTTCATCGTGGTTGTCCTGAGGAAAAAGTTTGTACACTTCAAAACGCGTTGACAAAATAAACCACTTATACTGGATTGGCGTCCCTCATACTTTCTACATGGCAGCGCAGAATTAAACCCTTTGTTTCTCCATTACTGCACTTTCATCCCCTGGTGGGTCTGTGTAACATACCTGGTGGCGGGCTTGCATGGTACACCATCTCCCACTATGCAAGATCGCAAACTTGATATTCAGTCCAGTCTGCTAGCCTGGCTTCTATTCATGCTGTCTGTTTGTCTCTGTTCTGACTGCTTAGGGCGGCGGCCCGGTTACTTCCTGTTTCTTGTAGCTGCTGTGGGCACACCCCTAATGCGTCCCCAGCCTATTGCTGTCTGTCACTTGATATTTAAACCAGCTCCACCTTGAAGCTGGTGCCTGAGCAACTCTTATCCTCAGAGGGCTTCTTGCCTCTGATGTGCCAGGTCCTGTTCTGTTTTTCCTGCCTGTCCGCCTTCCTGGAGGCTGTATTCCCAGGCCTGTCTGAACACGCTCCTAGCCTGTTCGTCCTGCCTTCTGGGGGTCGCATACCCAGACTCACTCCTGTATCTCGCTGCAGTGTCAGTTCCTGTCTTAACACTCAGTTCCTGTCTGAACACTCTCCTAGCCTGTTACCTGTTTTTCTTTATTTCTGTACGTTTCCTTTTACGGCAGAGTCTGAAACTGCACCTAACTCCTACTCGTTGTCGCTGTACTTCCGTTTGTGAGTTTGAAGTCCACTCGCTACTTCTTTGCAAGTACCTCATGTGTATCTGGTTCTGCCTTTCCCTTCCAGTCTGTTCCGTGTGAACAGAGCCCTGTCCCCTCTGCTCTGTCTTTTCTCACCACTTTGGCGGCTTCCCCCTTGCTCTGCCTTGCTTACCGCCCCGACGGTTTATCTCTGCTCTGCCTTACTTACCGCTCCGGCGGTTCCTGCCCGCTCTGCCTTGTCCACCGCACCTGCGGTTTCGCTCTGCTCTGCCTTGTCCACCGCACCTGCGGTTTCGCTCTGCTCAGCCTTGTCCACCGCATCTGCGGTTTCGCTCTGCTCAGCCTTGTCCACCGCATCTGCGGTTTCGCTCTGCTCAGCCTTGTCCACCGCATCTGCGGTTTCGCTCTGCTCAGCCTTGTCCACCGCATCTGCGGTTTCGCTCTGCTCAGCCTTGTCCACCGCATCTGCGGTTTCGCTCTGCTCAGTCTTGTCCACCGCATCTGCGGATTCGCTCTGCTCAGCCCTGTCCACAGCACCTGCGGTTTCGCTTTGCTCAGCCCTGTCCACCGCACCTGCGGTTTCGCTCTGCTCAGCCCTGTCCACCGCACCTGCGGTTTCGCCCTGCTCAGCCCTGTCCACCGCACCTGCGGTTTCGCTCTGCTCAGCCCTGTCCACTGCACCTACGGTTTCGCTTTGCTCAGCCTTGTCCACCGCACCTGCAGTTTCTCTCTGCTCAGCCTTGTCCACCGCACCTGCGGTCTCGCTCTGCTCAGCCTTGTCCATCGCACCTGTGGTTTCGCTCTGCTCAGCCTTGTCCACCGCACCTGCGGTTTCACTCTGCTCAGCCTTGTCCACCGCACCTGCGGTTTCGCTCTGCTCAGCCTTGTCCACCGCACCTGCGGTTTCGCTCTGCTCAGCCTTGTCCACCGCACCTGCGGTTTCGCTTTACTCTGCTTGATTACCGCATCTGCGGCTCTGAACCCGTCTCCAAGTCTGTACTGGAACCTACCCAGCCTGTGCTCTAACCTGCCTGTTCCTGTATTCCCCGGTGTGGGTCAACAGCCGTGTCCGGGGTCTGGCCTGGAGTGGCACCTGGTCCCTCTGCTCGGTTCCTCCCTGGTGCACGGCGTCGTAGCCGTCGTGCGACCTAGGTCGGATCGGGTTCATACTTAGTTATGCCCCTCCAGGCACTCTCCGGTTCATGGCACAGTGGGATAACTAATCACGCACACGCCAGTCAGTCTGGGCGTGTGCATAACAGTCTGCAGCAGCCTAAGCATTATTAGTGGTTGTGTGCACGCAGCCCGACCAGGTGAGCACTATCAAATTATTCTCTCAAACATTGTTACCCAGATAAGACCCTATTTTTGCACTTTGTGTCTTTCCAGTCCTTTCTATATTTGGATCTCAGCCATGCTTGTCATCCTTGTTGGAAGTAGTCAACATGCCACATCTCCACTACAATATTATGCCTTGGTTTCTCCATTCACCACACGTCTAGTCACATGAAATATTTCATCATCGGGTAAACACATGATTTACTGTCACATGCTCCTTTACATAGGAGGAGTCCCCTACATTTAATTTAATTGGCTCTCACTATACAGTGCTGGCCAAAAGTATTGGCACCCCTGCAATTCTGTCAGATAATACTCAGTTTCTTCCTGAAAATGATTGCAATCACAAATTCTTTGGTAATATTATCTTCATTTAATTTGTCTTCAATGAAAAAAACACAAAAACAATTGTCCTAAAGCCAAATTGGATATAATTCCACACCAAACCTAAAAAAGGGGGTGGACAAAAGTATTGGCACCCTTTGAAAAATCATGTGATGCTTCTCTAATTCATGTAATTAACAGGACCTGTAACTTACCTGTGGCACCTAACAGGTGTTGGCAATAACTAAATCACACTTGCAGCCAGTTAACATGGATTAAAGTTGACTCAACCTCTGTCCTGTGTCCTTGTGTGTACCACATTGAGCATGGAGAAAAGAAAGAAGACCAAAGAACTGTCTGAGGACTTGAGAAACCAAATTGTGAGGAAGCATGAGCAATCTCAAGGCTACAAGTCCATCTCCAAAGACCTGAATGTTCCTGTGTCTTCGGTGCGCAGTGTCATCAAGAAGTTTAAAGCCCATGGCACTGTGGCTAACCTCCCTAGATTTGGACGGAAAAGAAAAATTGACGAGAGATTTCAACGCAAGATTGTGCGGATGGTGGATAAAGAACCTCGACTAACATCCAAACAAGTTCAAGCTGCCCTGCAGTCCGAGGGTACAACAGTGTCAACCCGTACTATCCGTCGATGTCTGAATGAAAAGGGACTGTATGGTAGGATACCCAGGAAGACCCCACTTCTTACCCCGAGACATAAAAAAGCCAGGCTGGAGTTTGCCAAAACTTACCTGAGAAAGCCTAAAACGTTTTGGAAGAATGTTCTCTGGTCAGATGAGACAAAAGTAGAGCTTTTTGGGAAAAAGCATCAACGTAGAGTGTACAGGAAAAAAAAAGAGGCATTCAAAGAAAAGAACACGGTCCCTACCGTCAAACATGGAGGAGGTTCCCTGATGTTTTGGGGTTGCTTTTCTGCCTCTGGCACTGGACTGCTTGACCGTGTGCATGGCATTATGAAGTCTGAAGACTACCAACAAATTTTGCAGCATAATGTAGGGCCCAGTGTGACAAAGCTGGGTCTCCCTCAGAGGTCATGGGTCTTCCAGCAGGACAATGACCCAAAACACACTTCCAAAAGCACTATAAAATGGTTTTAGAGAAAGCACTGGAGACTTCTAAGGTGGCCAGCAATGAGTCCAGACTTAAATCCCATAGAACACCTGTGGAGAGATCTCAAAATGGCAGTTTGGAGAAGGCACCCTTCAAATATCAGGGACCTGGAGCAGTTTGCCAAAGAAGAATGGTCTACAATTCCAGCAGAGCATTGTAAGAAACTCATTGATGGTTACCGGAAGCGGTTGTTCGCAGTTATTTTGGCTAAAGGTTGTGCAACCAAGTATTAGGCTGAGGGTGCCAATACTTTTGTCTGGCCCATTTTTGGAGTTTTGTGTGAAATGATCAATGATTTGATTTTTGCTTCATTTGCTTTTGTGTTTTTTCCTTGCAAGCAAATTAAATGAAGAGAATAATACCAAAGAATTTGTGATTGCAATCATTTTCAGGAAGAAACTGAGTATTATCAGACAGAATTGCAGGGGTGCCAATACTTTTGGCCAGCACTGTATAAACCATGGTTACCCGTACCTCCAGTATCCGCCCCTTTGAATAAGCAATGGCGAAACGCACATCAGTTGTGCAAGAGTTAGAGTTCAGGGTTGGCATATTTATGTACTTCCAATAATGTAAAGTTTCCGTAGTTAACAGCTCCTTCTGGGACTTCTAAATAGATAATCCTCAGGATCTATCACTCACTTTAAACTTGTTGAGTGATTTATGCTACGCTTGACATTTTTTCTTTTTCTCATTTACAATCCTAAATGATTAATCCATGTGTATTTGGCACTATGCGCTTTTTTAAATGCTAAGGATTTAGTCACGGATGAATATTTCACTTCCCTTGAATATAGTGTAGAGTAGACTCTCTTGATACTCAAAATGCATTAGTTGTGCAGCATTTATCACTGACTACATCTGTATTTATTTTCAGCATTAGCTGTTTATCTGCTAATAGTTTGTACTTTTAAACCCTCAATAAACTACCAAGGATAGATCATAATTTGTCTAGACAGTTAATATAAATTCTATGTGTTTTAATAGATGTTATAGATTTATCCTTGCCTGGATCCTCAAGCACCTTCTTAGACATTTTTGATGATGTCTACCACTTTTCATGTTAAATATTCTTGCATGACTAATAAAGATCATTAATATTTCACTTGTCTTGTAGTTATGAGTATAGGTTTTATTATATTATTTATTTGACTAAAACCCTCATCATTAATTTACTCAGTGTGGCCCATTGGCTTTAAGCTATTTTTGGAGGTTTATATACAGGGTTAGATGAGTGCATGAAAAATTCTCAGTGTTCTATCCAGAAATTTTTTTTTTCTTTTTATGGTGTTCATATGTCCTTTTTTCTATGTCCATATGTCTTTGTTTAGATGAGAGTATTTTTTGTGTAAGTGCTAAATGGATAGTGCATGGACAAACCACAGTAAGTGAATGGGCTAATTCAAATAAGCAGTTTACACGTGTACGTGTAAAGAATAAAAGGGAACATGCAGTAGTCTTTTCAGCTTTTTTTAGTGGGACACGCTGATAAAATTAAATGGCTGTGTAAAAAAAAAAACAGATACCATACTTACACCATATGTATGGTATTCATTTTTGACATCCACAATTAAAAAAATTAATAAAAGACCAAATACAGTTTCCTATGTAATCCTTGAAAAATATAATATTATAGGCTTGTAGACTGTGATACCTTGCGGGCAGGGTCCTCTCTCCTCCTGTACCAGTCAGCGACTTCTCTTGTCTAAGATTATTGTACTTGTTTTTATTATGTACACCCCTTTTCGCATGTAAAGCGCCATGGAATAAATGGTGCTATAATAATAATAGGCTATGGATACTAGATTTTGTGATGGGAACTTGATCCAGGGAACTAGTCTGATTGCCAAAGGTGTGGTTGGGAAGAAATTTCTCTACTAATGTAGGACCATTAGCATCCGCCTCATGGGGTTCTTACATTACTCTGGATCAACAAGTTAGGTTACAGGTTGAACTCGATGGATTTGTGTCTTCTTTCAACCTCATAAACTGTAAATTAAAGAACTTTTCCTGGCATTTTCCATTGAGCCCAGACCACCATGACGACTTCTTCCAGCCAGGACTTGTACCTGCATGGTTTACAGCACAGATGCATTTTTATTCTCACATTTCCAACCAACATCTTCTCACTGATTTGCAGCCTACATAAACTTTCCACCCTTCTGTTACCCTCAATGAATCTGCTGTGTGGCATAGTGACCCCTAAAAATTCCAAAACTGTGGCATTAATATAATTACCCCCAGCTAAAGAAAAATGTGCAGAAAGACGAAGTCCCTGAAAATAATAGTGCCAGATAGGTAGTGCCAAACAGACAGTAATAGTTGAACACGCAGTAAGAGTGTCAACTTTTGTACCCTAAACAGGAAAAATCATATTTTGTGCCCCACACAATTCGAGTGATGTTTTCAGTTCCCCTGAAACAGTAGTGCTCCTTCTCTTAATGTCCTATGCCCCATACATTAATAGTGCTCCATTTGTCTCACACACAACAGTAATGCCTTTTCTTCTCTTAAATGCTAATAGTGCCTTTGATGCAGTAAAATTGATGTGTCCCATAGGAAGCAATAATGCCCTACTGTGCTACCTAGAAAGTAATTATACCTCAAGTGCCCCCCTTTAAGTAAAAATGTCCCCCGAGTGCCACCTTCCAAGTAATCATGCACCCATGAAAGCAATGATGATTCTTGAGAGCTTCCGTCAAGTGATATTGGTTTCTGGGTGCTTCCTTTATGCCCCTTCAAGTATTATTGACCCCTCAGTACAGATTTCAGGTAATAGTAACGTCTTCGAGGAGGGGTGGGGACAATCAATGACAGTTGAAACTGAAGCTCTATGGGCTTAAAGGAACTCTATCAGCACAGGATAACTGTTCAAACCAAGTACAGGCACTCGGCGCCCCCTTGGTATGACCAGACATTTAAGTGCAACTTCCCACCTACTTTTTGTTATATCTCTGCCCTTCTGTGGCTCCATAAAACCAGAGCTGTAAATAATAGAAAAGGGATAGGGGGAAGGAGATAGAGGGAAAACAAGTAGCACTTAAATGTTTGGCCACGTGCTCCAAGTGCTGATAATTGGTCTGAACAGGCATTCTGTACTGATTACTCCCTTTAATACTGGGTATAAATTGCATCCCTAATAATGATTTCTGTGAATCATCTAGCATTTTTCTTCACTCTTACATATATGATTGTGTGTGAAAAATAGTTTTTGCGCATAGGGATAAACTGGGAACAAATTGTCCCTGGTTGCATTGATTACATGTAAATTTGCTACTTTGGTAATCCCTTTTTATTTATTTTTCTTGTAGACATAGGTGTTGATACACGTACACAATTGGGGAGTTAGGCTATGTTCACACATGTTGTGTTTTTCAGTGTTTTTTGCTGAAGATTTTTATGCAAATTTTCAGCTGCGTTTTTCAGTACCAGCTAAGTCTATGAGAAATCAGATTTCTCTGTTCACACATCATGGTTTGTTTTTTTTTTAGTTGCGTATTTTGTGCCCTGGTTGGGTTTTTGGAAAATAGAACATGTCACTTCTTTCAGCATTTTTTCACCCATAGGAAGTAATGGGTGATGAGAACCCCCCTGAAAAAAACGCATCAAAAATGCAGCAAAATTTCCATCAGCGTTTTTGATGGCAAAATAGAATGGGGCTCTTTTTTTTTTTCACAGAACTTTTAGAGACAGAAGGACAGTGAAACAAAACGCATCAAAAAACACAGCAAAACCTGCATTTTTGACGCAGCTGATTTCCTGACAGAGATCAGTTTTGCTGCAGATTTGTGAAATAAAAAAACCCAACATGTGTGAACATAGCCTGCCCACGATGCGTTTTTCAAGCGTTTTTGCTGCGGAATTTTTGCAGCATAAACACTTGTAAAACGCTCTCCCATGGTCCCCAATTTAAATCCGCAATTTCAATGCCCATGCTGCTGAATTTTACGCAGCGTTTTTGATGTGCGGAAAATTCCGCAGCATGTCCATTATTTGTGCGTTTACGCATGCGGAATTGCCTTCTCAATGGATTAGAAAACGCAAGGCAATTCCGCATGTGCAAAACGCACGAAAAACGCGTGTCAATTTCCGCACGCGTTTTTCCGGGAGAGGACATGCAGAAATGAAGCGGAAATTTTCCGCTTCATTTCTGCATCGTGGGCACATAGCCTTACTCTGACAAGAAGATAGCACGCTGTCTAATTTGGTTTGTGAACCATATACTCACAGTTGTGCTCAAAAGTTTACATACCCCGGCAGAATTTTTCCTTTCTTGGCCTTGTTTCAGAGAATATGAATGATAACAAAAAAAACTTTTTCTCCACTCATAGTTATTGGCTGGGTGAAGCCATTTATTGTCAAACTACTGTGTTTTCTCTTTTTAAATCTTAATGACAACCAAAAACATCTAAATCACCCTGATCAAAAGTTCACATACCCCAGTTCTTAATACCGTGTATTGCCCCCTCCAGTTCCTGTAAATTCCTGGGCTGTCTAGAATGATCTGTGCGCTTGAGATCTCCCCAGAGTGGCTCAATGATACTGAGGTCAGGAGACTGAGATGGCCACTCCAGAACCTTCACTTTGTTTTGCTGTAGCCAATGACAGGTCGACTTGGCCTTGTGATTTGAATCGTTGTCATGTTGGAACGTCCAAGTACGTCCCATACGCAGCTTCCAGGCTGATGAATGCAAATTTGCCTCCAGTATTTGCGAATAACGTGCTGCATTCATCTTTCCTTTAACTTTTACCAAGTTTCCTGTGCCTTTGTAGGTCACGCATCCCCAAAACATCAGCGATCCACCTCTGTGCTTTGCTGTAGGAATGGTGTTCCTTTCATCATAGGCCTTGTTGACCTCTCTCCAAATGTAACGTTTATGGTTGTGGCCAAAAAGTTCAATTATCCTATCACCCATGACAGCACCTACAACGATAGAGGGGATCTGCCCTTCCAGGACAGGAAACCTACAGAATAAAAGGGCGGCGCCTCTCCACCACCTCAGTTGGTTTCCTGTCCTTGAGGGGGAACCTTGTTAATATGGCGGCAGAAGAAAGAAGAGAAGATTATTCCCAATGGGAGAACCTTAGATAGGCTTACCTGTTGAAGATCCGGATATGACTGAGCGGCGCCCTGCCTGGGGTCTGCAGCTCCAGCTCCGTGCATCAGTAGAAAAGCTGCTGTGGAACTGCTCCCCTATCTGGGGTCAGCAGATCCAGATCTGCACATCAGTGAGAGAGCAGCTGTGGACCTGCACCCCTGTCTGAGGTCGGCAGCTCCAGCTCCGTGAATCAGTGGAGAAGCTGCTGTGGAACTGCACCCCTATCTGGGGTCGGCAGATCCAGCTCTGCACGTCAGTGAGAGAGCAGCTGTGGACCTGCGCCCCTGTCTGGGGTCGTCAGCTCCAGTTCCGTGCATCAGTGGAGAAGCTGCTATGGAACTGCGCCCCTGTCTGGGGTCAGCAGCTCCAGCTCTGCACATCAATGGGAGCACCTGTTGAACTGCGCCCCTGCCTGGGGGCAGCAGCTCCAGCTTTGATCGGGGCACTGTTGGAGGCGCCACTGCCTGGGATTGACCACCCCAGTATTGCTCAGGCATGGACAGATGGAGAGGAACAGGCCTGTGACTCGTTCCAGCCTCCGAATCTGTACAGCTGGTGGTGAGTGATCTTCGTGAATGTTTACCTTGTTTATGGAGCCCTTTCCTTGTTATGGTTACTAGGAAAGGCTGAAGGATGTTAGCGCAAAACTCAAAAATGGGTGTGTGTGCGCTCTGTAAGACCCCATCTGGGCCAAGGGCATCGTGCTTTAAATTTGGCTTCAGGACGGAAGCTGGACCTTAGACCTCTAGGCTAAAGTTAGCCACATGTCTGGGCCACACAGAGCCTCATGATTGGCTTTCAGAATTTACCACAGAAATGAGCCTCTATCTGCTCAGTAAATGTTAAACTAACACTGAGGTTTTTACTGTTGTCCTCCAGTCTGTTTACTCCATCCATAGGATGGCACATGGTGTTAATACAGCACATGGTCTCTGTTAAGGTCAATGTGTCTCATCAGTTGGCTCCTTTGGGTGGGGCTAGTCTGACAATTGAGATTTACCACCCAAAGGAAAGGTTTATCCTTCATTCAGATGGATTACTCTTTTAAATAAAAATCTGAGTGCAGTGCCTCAAAGTGCCTTATAAAGCCTCTTTGCGCTTCACAAAGAGCACATCAGGCTATGTGCCCACGATGCAGAAATTAAGCAGAAAATTTCTGCAGCATTTCTGCATCTCCCTGGCAGAAAAAACGCATGCAGATTGTGCATGCTTTTTTCCTGCAGAATACATGCGGAATACATGCGGATTCACATGCGTATCCACATGCATTAACGCATGTGTTTCCGCATGCGGACTGACAAGCACTTTCCAGGCGATAGCATCACTTGGAAAGTGCTTGACAACTAGGTCACACTATATAAATCCATGCAAACTGCATGGATTTATACAGTGTGACTGTAAAAATAAAAAAATAAAGCTATACTTACCCCCGATCCCCCACCGCGTAAGCTGTCGCGTGTGTTGTCGCGCTACTTCCGGGTTGCCGGCATCTCGCGAGACAGCCTGCGGTCACATGACCGCAACGTCATCTCAGGTCCTGGAAGGAGAAGCACTGCGCGGGCCGCCGGACAGGTGAATATAACTTTATTTTTTATTTTATTCTTTTTTTTACAGGTACAATGGTACCCAGGTCTGGATGAGAGTCTTCTCTCCTCCAGAACTGGGTACCATCCGCACATAGAGACGCATAGAATCCGCTTGTACAAATGTATAGACGCGGATTCTATGCGTCTCAATGCAAGTCAATGGCGGCGCTTCCGCAAAATTAATAAACATGCTGCGGATTTATGAGCGCTGCAGAAACGCTGCGGAAAAATCCGCAGCATGTGCATTGACATTGCGGAATGCCATTGGGGACCATGGGGTGCGGATTACCATGCGTTTTTTATGCGTTTCCGCTGCGGAAAATCCGCAGCATAAACGCATGATAAACGCATCGTGTGCACGCAGCCTCATAGCTCTTTATATCACATCATAGTGCCTCATAGCGCCTCATAGCACATCTTAGTGCTTCATAGCATAGCACTTGATAGCACATCATAGTGCCTCATGGCACATCATAGCATAGTGCCTCATAGCATATCGCTTTATAGCACATCATAGCGCCTCATGGCACATCATAGTGCATCATAGCATAGCACTTTATAGTGCCTCATAGCGCCTCATGGCACATCATAGCATAGTGCCTCATAGCATAGCTCTTCATAGCACATCATAGTGCCTCATGGCACATCATAGCATAGTGCTTCATAGCATAGTGCTTTATAGCACATCATAGTGCCTCACAGCGCCTCATGGCACATCACAATGCGTCATAGCATAGCGCTTCATAGCACATCATAGTGCCTCGCCTCATGGTACATTATAGTGCCTCATGGCACATCATAGTGCGTCATAGCATAGCGCTTCATAGCACATCTTGGTACATCATAGCATGGTGCCTCATGGCATAGCTCTTCATGTCACTTAATAGTGGCACATAGCGCCTCACAGTGCCTCATAGCTCATCATAGTGCCTCATAGCGCTTCACAGTGCCTCATAACGCACGTTAGTGTCTCAAAGCACATCATAGTGTCGTATAGCGTCTCATAGTGCTTTATAGTGCCTCATGGCATAGTGCCTCATAGCACTTCATAGGGCCTTATGGCTCTTCATAGCATAACATATCATAGTGACTCATAGCATATCATAGTGCCTTATGGTGCATTCATAGTGCTGTATAGCGCCTGTTAGTACCTCATAGCGATTCACAGTGCCTTTTAGTACCTAATGGGGCCTCATAGTGTCTCTCAGTGCTTCAGGGTGCCCCTGAGCCTTGTAGTGCTTTTATAGGGTGTCTATGCCTCATAGTCCCTCTTTGTAAAGGTACTTGTTCCACAACTAAGTTTATGTCTGACAAAATCAAGTTCAGCGACTGTAAACTGTGCATGGCAAGCTTACTGAATTCAGGGGGAAAAATATCCTAGCCTCTATTTTGAGACAGAGGGTAGCAGTATTCCTGGCTGGTGCTCGGTGGAATGCCGATTGGAGGCAGGTGACAATAAGAGCGCTAGCGCTTCCTTAGTTTTGCAGGTTAATAATAAACCTTGTAGGGTTTCACTCTTAAAGGTAGGAGGCATCATGTAGTGCTCATACAGCCATTGTGGGTTTGGTCCAATCTAGCGCAGTTTTATTGCTTTTTACATGTTGCACAGAAGTCGTAAACATTAATATTTCTGGTCTTGTCCAAGCTCTGACTAAATTGGACAGACCCTGACTACTCATATACAGCTCAGCTAACCCAGCTTGATCAAACAAAACAATATTTATCAAGGGTAACCATTGATACTTGTGGAGTCTGGCCTGTGTATCTGATTAGCTCCAAGGCGCATTCCATCTGCTCTGCTCTCCAGCAGTCTGACTAAGGTGAATGCCTAGCCTGCTCTAGTGCTTAGCTCTCCAGGGACCCTAATCAAGACCTGTAAAGCTATTTTTTAACCCAGTCCTACCTGGGTTTGCTACAACCCGAAGGGGCTGTAGAGATTCCTGAGTTAGATCATTGGAAATGGATTCTAGAAGACCTGCTAGTAAATCTGCAGTTCCAGATTGGTATATAGTAGTATAGGCGTTTAAGGAGGTATACAATCAGGTTCCAATTCACATGAAACATCAAATTTCCTGAGAATAGTTCTTGGCATAAAATGAGGCTTTAGGCTTTCAGTTTGTCTCCTTCCATTCAGATGTTAATGAGCCTTAAGGCTTTATGGAGAATTATAGTAGCTAGGACAACTCTCATATCGAAGGAAGAGGCATTGACAATAGTTTACCTCAACTATTTCGGGATTATGGGCAGATCCATCGAGTGCTGCAGAACTCACTGGGCAGTGAGTAAGAGTTGTGGTCTCCCAAGGTAGAATAAGGAGTCCTGCTATATGTCAAAATTAATAAGCAGTCTGGCCACAACTCTGAACAAGGCAATTGCTGTTAATAACTCTAATCTACATTCCAGTAGTAGCATGGTCACGGGTACACACCCTGGGGCTGCCTCTAAAGACCCGGTTCCTCTAACCTAAAGAAGCTTTAGGCAGTATATAAGAAAGCTCCATTCATCTATACATGGTCACCATGTAAAGTTCTTCTCATACAACAGAGTAGCTTTATCTTACATAAACCATTATTGTTACAACTCTCCTGTTAGTTTTTTTTTAGTTTGCTGGTCACATGACCATTTTGCCTATTTAATCTGGCTCCGCCCTCCTGGCTTTGCTGGACTTCATTTGTATTTTCTACTCTTGAGCTAGCTTGTTGCTCTGTTGCCGTTCTCTGTTAGTTTTGCTAGGTCTTCTGACCCCTATGCCTTTTTGTTGTGTGTTTGTCTTTGACTGCTACTATTTCTGCTAGGAGGTGTCCAACTTTTCCCAGTCCCTAGATCTTGTAGGGATCCCTCCCTCACATCTATAGGTCTGCGTTCAGACTAGCCGAGGACTTTAGCGGGTCTGATCGCAGGATCAGGTTCCCCGTTACATCGTAGGGATCTAGTTTAGTTCTATTGTAGGGACAGATCTCCTCTCTTTCCTTAGTCTCTGTAGCAGATCATAACAATTATGGTGGAACTCTGCCAAGATCCCTAATGACACTTATGTTTAATCAGTTCAGATGGCGAAGTCTCACCTTTTATCTTTAACAGCACCTCATATAAAGAGGAAGAGAATTGCAAGTGGACCTTTTTAGCCGTAGACTACTGGAACAGTGTCCAACCTTCATTGAATATGCAAGGAATGTGAAATTGAGCTTTGGATCTAGGTCCATTTTCAGTCCAAAGATGGCACCCTGGGATGTGAATCCAGTGCTTATGGCTGTAACAAGCCTTTGATTGAACCCATGGATTCAGGATCTTCACATTAAAGACTACTATCCCGATGGCCCTGACTTCAGCATGGTAAGTTAGTGACATTCAAGCTTTTTCGGTTAATCCTTTGTTTATACAGATCCTAGAAGATGGGTCGGTTCCGGAGCTACTTTATCTTCCGAAGATAGCTTCCAATTTCCATAAAAGTCAGGAAATTATGCACCCTACTTTCTGTGCTAATCCAGGGAATCCATGGCAGAACAATAAGAAAGCGGATGTCCCCATCAAGCATTATATAAGGTTGTGATTCAGTCCTCACCTTGCACCTTCTATAGACGCTATAGGCTTGATCTGGGATCTTCTGCTGTTCTTTCCTTTAGGAAAACTGTTCTACAGGCTGTGATCCCACCCTAACTTTAGAATTTTTTCTCTGTAAATCTCTCGTCATGGGTGATAGGATAACACTAAATTACTTACCGGTAATGTGTTTTTCCTGAACCCATGACAGCACTCTTATATTTCCTCCCATCATTGGTAGAAGTTGATCACTTCTTTTCTTTCATGGTGTTTGATTTACGTGGTGTGTAGAAGGAAAAATCATGGGATATTTAACTATTAAGTAGTGTCCTCTCATGCTCTGTAAACAACTGAGGTGGTGGAGAGGAGCCGCCCTTTTATTCTGTAGGTTTCCTGTCCTGGAAGGGTGGATCCCCTCTCTCGTTGTAGGTGCTGTCATGGGTTCAGGAAAAGCACATTACCGGTAAGTAATTTAGTGTTTTGGTCTCATCACTCCAAATTACCTTGTTCCAGAAGTTTTGAGGCTCGTCTCTGTGCTGTTTGGCGTATTGTAGGCGTTATACTTTGCGGCATTTGCGCAGTAATGGCTTTCTTCTGGCGACTCAACCATGCAGCCCATTTTTCCTCAAGTGCCTCCTTATTGTGTATCTTAAAACAGCCACACCTCTAGTTTTCAGAGAGTCCTGAATTTCAGCTGATGTCATTTGTGGGTTTTTCTTTGCATCTCGAACAATTTTCCTGGCAGTTGTGGCCGAAATTTCTGTTGGTCTCCCTGACCGTGGTTTGGTTTTTACAGAGCCCCTGATTTTCCTTTTGTTAATCACAGTTTGAATGCTGCTAACTGGCATTATCAATTGTTTGGATATTTTTTTGTATCCCTTTCCTGTGTTATACAGTTCAACTACCTTTTCTCGTAAATCTGTTGACAATTCTTTTGCTTTCCCCATGACTCACAATCCAGAAACGTCAGTTGCCGGATGAAAGATGCAAGAGTCTGTCTGAATCCCAGAAACTCACTCAGCTTTTATGCACACACACAGATTACAAGCAATCAGGTCACAGGTGAGGATATTACCTTTAGTAGCCATTCAAACCCATTTGTGTCAAATTCTGTGCATGTTATCAGGCCAAAATCACCAGGATATGTGAACTTTTGATCAGAGTCATTTGGATGTTTTTGGTTGTCATTAAGATTTAAAAAGAGAAAACACAGTAGTTTGATAATAAATGGCTTCACCCAACTAATAACCATGAGTGGAGAAAAAGTTTTTTTGTTATCATTCTTATTCTCTGAAACAAGGCCAAGAAAGGAAAAATTCTGCCGGGGTGTGTAAAATTTTGAGCACAATTTTATATTGTGCTGTTCTATACAATAAGAAATAAGTCAGTTATTTATGGGCTGTCTGGTATCATTATTAAGTATATATTGTCTCTTTGTAGTAACAGGTTATAAGGGAATAATCATATTTTATAATTTATTACATACATAGGATAGCATGCCTTTCATGTGTATGTAAGGTGGTGCTTTAGGTTCTGCCTAGGTCCACATCTAATCTAATGTGACCTGGGCACCAGTCATTTTGCACACAACAACTGGACTCAATATGGAGTTTTTGCCTACATCTGCAGTCTCAGGGATTGCCTAAAAAACACAGAGGTTCTAGAAAATTCTGGATCTAGCAATGCCTTTTTGGCTGATATGTTGTTATCTCATAGATTTCCCTTAAGGGGAATCTGACAGCTGATGCATGCTGCATGTATGTTGCTGCGGCACATCAGAGAAACATATTTTGAAAGCTACCAAGGAGTTAGTCTCATGGGAGACTAGTCAGACAGACGAGTCCCTGAAGGCTGCTTTCCGCCCGCTGCCAGTTACCCACTGATCTCTCCATTTACACGTAGGGAGAGAACTGTCACTCAAAGGCAGTGCCATGGAGAAGCCACCAAGTACCTGCCTGTCCAAGTCTCCCATGTGACTTGGTTCTCGGCGGCTTTTAAAGTATCTTTTACTCTGAAAGACTGCAACGTTTCAGAGTCCAAACATACCTGGCTGAAATAATGCAGCCAGTTTCTGAAACTTGCTGTCCATGGTTCTGGAGTCATGTATCAGCTGTCATGTTCCCTTCACATCTCTTTGATATTTTTTCATAAGATGCTGGTAAACCTATTATTCTTGGTGTCTGGCAGCATAGCCAGCAATATGATTGTAGTACTTTAGCATGCAACACCACAGCATGTCACCAGTGTCAGCAACAAAGCATTCAACAGGGTAGTCCCTTCAATACATTCTCAAGTACAGATGTTGTTCACAGTATACAGTGGGTATGGAAAGTATTCAGACCCCTTTAAATTTTTCACTCTTTCTTTCATTGCAGCCATTTTGTAAATTCTAAAAAAAATTGTTTTTTTTTCTCATTAAAGTACACTCTGCGTCCCATCTTGACTGAAAAAAACAGAAATGTAGAAATCTTGCAAATTTATTAAAAAAGAAAAACTGAAATATCACATGGTCATTAGTATTCAGACCCTTTCATCAGTAGTAAGTAGAAGCCCCCTTTTGAGATAGTACAGCCATGAGTCTTCTGGGGAATGTTGCAACAAGTTTTTCACACCTGGATTTGGGGATCCTCTGCCATTCTTCCTTGCAGATCCTCTCCAGTTCCATCAAGTTGGATGGTGAACGTTGGTGGACAACCATTTTCAAGTCTCTCCAGAGATGCTCAATTGGGTTTAGGTCAGGGCTCTGGCTGGGCCAGTCAAGAATGGTCACAGACTTGTTCTGAAGCCACTCCTTTGTTATTTTAGCTGTGTGCTTAAGGTCATTGTCTTGTTGGAAGGTGAACCTTCGGCCAAGTCTGAGGTCCAGAGCACTGTGAAAGAGGTTTCCATCCAGGATATCTCTGTACTTGGCCGCATTCATGTTTCCTTCAATTGCAACCAGTCGCCCTGCAGCTTTAAAACACCCCCATAGCATGATGCTGCCACCACCATGTTTCACTGTTGGGATTGTATTGGGCACGTGATGAGCAGTGCCTGTTTTTCTCCACACATACTGCTTAGAATTATCACCAAAAAAATCTATCTTTGTCTCATCAGACCAGAGAATCTTATTTGTCATAGTCTGGGAGTCCTTCATGTGTTTTTGAGCAAACTCTATGGGGGCATTCATATGTCTTGCACTGAGGAGAGTCTTCCGTCAGGCCACTCTGCCATAAATGCCCGACTGGTGGAGGGCTGCAGTGATAGTTGACTTTGTGGAACTTTCTCCCATCTCGCTACTGCATCTCTGGAGCTCAGCCACCGTGATCTTGGGGTTCTTCTTTACCTCTCTCACCAAGGCTCTTCTCCCACGATTGCTCAGTTTGGCTGGACGGCAAGGTCTAGGAAGACTTCTGGTGGTCCCAAACTTCTTACATTTAAGGATTATGGAGGCCACTGTGCTCTTTGGAAACTTGAGTAATGCAGAAATTCTTATGCAACATTGGCCAGATCTGTGCCTTGCCACAATTCTGTCTCTGAGCTCCTTGGGCAGATCCTTTGAGCTCATGATTCTCATTTGGTCGGACATGCACTGTGAGCTGTGAGGTCTTATATAGACAGGTGTGTGCCTTTCCAAATCAAGTCCTATCAAGTCCAATGAAGAAGTAGAACCATCTCAAGGAGGATCACAAGGAAATGGACAACATGTGACTTAAATATGAGTGTCTGAGCAAAGGGTCTGAATACTTATGACCATGTGATATTTCAGTTTTTCTTTTTTAATAAATTTGCAAAAATGTCTACATTTCTGTTTTTTTTTCAGTCAAGATGGGGTGCTGAGTGTACTTTAATGAGAAAAAAATGAAGTTTTTAGAATTTACCAAATGACTGCAAAGAAACAAAGAGTGAAAAATTTAAAGGGGTCTGAACACTTTCCGTACCCACTGTATATAAGGACTTCACTATGTACTAGTATCATCACCACAATGGCTAATAACATTTATGGACTTACCACTAGTGTTGAGCCACCCCCGTAGTGTTCGAGTTCGGTTCGGTTCGTCGAACACCCGTGTGTTCGCCGAACTGTTCGTCGAACTGTTCGTCGAACACCTTCGAACACCGTTAAAACCAATGGCAGGCAAACAAAAACACATAGAAACACATAGAAAACACCTTCAAAGGTGTCCAAAAGCTGACAAACTGCTCAGAAGACACAAATAACACATGGAAAAGTGACAAGTACATATAGTCATGCGAAAAGAAAAGAGGTGGAGGAGTAAAAGGAGGGGGAGACACAGATATAGGCATGTCATGCCCTTCTAAAATCCAAAAAGTGAGAAGCCGACACGGCCAGTCCGCTCCTGCCCGTGCCACCTCCGTGTCGCCGGGTTTGTGCCAGAGCCGCGGTGAACCCTGACGGCCAGCCCCCCTCTCCCAATACTGGTGCCTGTCCGCTGGTGGGTCGAGAGAGCCCCCCTGTGGTGGAGGCAGCTCTAAGCTTTTTAATTTAAATTGTCCCTCTAATTTGAATGAATACACTTTAAATCCATTTACAAGGATCTATTGGAGGGCAAGTCTCATGCCAGCAGCCGCGTAATTCCAGCTCCAGTAGCGTCCACTAAAGCTGCTGCAGTTAAAAAGCTTTTATAAGGATCGAGCTCGGCTGTCCACCGCAAGGCATCCTAGTGCCAGTCCCAGCCCCTATGCCTTGGGGTGCCTCCTGATGCTCTTCACTAAGTATCCCGTGGTCCCGAAGCATTTCCTTTGAAAAAATTAAGTGTCCAAACTACAGGTGGTGTAGCTTGCTTAACAGCCGGGATAATCCGCTGACTAGCAGACACTGCTACTAGGCACAAAGTATTTCCTGGGCTAGATGCAGTTAAAAATTTGTAAGTAGATACTCTCGTTGGATGCTGAGAAAGCATTCCATAGAGTCTCCTGGCACGCCATATATGATTCTCTTAAAAAGCTTGGGGTAGGGGTCTAGGGGACCCTTTTATAGCCAAAATCACGGCCCTGTATCACAATACGTCACCTAGGCTGAAGATAAATGGAACTGTAGCACCGAGGGCTCGGTTGCTACAGACGTATTGCACCTCACCCAGAGGTGTGATATCTCACTCTCAGATAAGGATGGAGTGTGGATCAGGACCCGACACCTGCATGCATTACACCACATTGCCGTGGGGCAGGGCGACCAATATGCCCCTGAGATGGGCACGACAGTCCCTGTCCCTGGCTGGAGTGGGGGGAGGGAACACTGAGGAAGGGGAACCCTGCAGTGCAGGAGCAGGGAGGAAGCAGTTCCTGGGTGCATTGAGAAGGGAGTATAAAAGGTGGGCACCATCTTAGTTCAGTGCAGAGAAGTCTGAGCAGAAGTGGCAGGGAGCAGGGGCTCTGCATGAGCTCTGCTCCGGAGGCGGGCCTAGTAACAGAGGCCCAGGCCTGCAAGAGGGAGAAGGAAGGAAGAGGAGCGGAGAAGGCTCCAGGAACGAGGAATGAAGGGATCCCAGGGGTGCGGACGGGCGAGTCGCCACCGCACGCCCGAATCCACCTGCGTGGAGGGGTCAGGCCAAAGGGGGAGACTGGTCCCCGAACTAGTGGAGGCAGGAAACGACCCTCAGCTAGAAACCGGTGGCTCTGACATTTTATGTGGCGCAGCCCCTTGCTCCACCCGCTAGGAAGGCACCACATAGGGTCAGGGAAACTGGCGCCAAGTTTACCAAGAGGAGGCCCGAGGCAGCCGGACAGAAGTGTTGGTAAGAAAGGCCAGACAAAGGACACACAAAGGGGGTCCTGTGAAGCGCTCCAAAGTTATCTGGGAGTTGTCTGAGCCCCTCACCTGGTGAACACAGTACGACGTGGGCAGCCGTTACCTGCAGACGTGGTCTGGATAATAAGAACTGTGAGTAAAGGCCCTGAACTGCATCACTGACTCCGTGTCGTTACTGCTGCTGCCCTGCACCATCACCCCCATCCTCCGCATACACTGCCCTGAGGCTATACTCCTCCCGTGGGGAGTTATGCTACGCTCTGCTGCACCCACAACACCAGCCTTAGCGGTCTGCCCTGTAGCGGCGGTTCACTCTGACCGCAATCCACGGGTGGCGTAGTCGGACATTTAAACATCAAAACCACATAAATAGTTCCGCCACTGGTTTGACCGCCCTGAGCCACGGAACCGGATCGCCGCCACGAAGACTACAACCACCAGCATCCACCAAAAAGGGTCCGGCTCCGGGTGTCCCAAGGCCCAGGGGGTGCGTCAGAACATTTTCATCACCTTTCACAATCACCAATGGGACAAGGCAGGGATGTCCTCTGTCCCCTCTCTTATACATCCTAGTGACGGAGCACCTGCTCTCATCAATTCGCCATAACCCCAATATTAGGTGGATTGAGGTGGGAGGCACCGAGTACAAGTGCTCTCTATTTGCTGATGATGTCCTAGTATATATCACTCAATCACATATATCCATCCCTGCTGTTATGGCTGAAATAGATCACTTTGTTACATGGTAAAATTTTAAAATCAATGCAGCGAAGTCTGAGGCCCTCGATGTCTCCCTCCCTAAATCCATATAGGATTCCATCCAGTCCAACTTTCCCTTTGCCTGGCCCTCACAGGGTATCAAATACTTAGGAATTCCTATTCATAGAGACCTCTCCCATCTATGTTATCTTAATTTTGGGCCCTTTATTGAACAATTCCATACAGACCACGGTTGGCAAGTTAGAACTGTAAGATTCACTATGTGAACCACTGGTGTTTTGTGGAAAAGCACATGTACACCGCGTTCCAAATTATTATGCAAAAAGTGTTTAGGAGTGATAAGGGAAGAATTTGTTTGTTTGTCAGTTAAACTCATTGATGGTGATGTGTGTCAGGGATCTTTATATCACTGTAAGCAATTGCAGACACCTGTGCTAATTAGTTTGGCAGGTGTGTCCAATGAAAGGCAAGACTACTTAAGAAGGCTCTCTCACATTATTAAGCAGCCTACATTTTCTGCCAAAATGGGAAAGAAAAAGGATATGTCGGCTGCTGAGAAGCAACAAATTGTGGAGTGTTTAGGTCAAGGCATGACTACAATCAACATTGTGCGATGATCAGGATGAAGTGTCTTGGCAATCAAGAAGTATGTAGCTGATTCACAGTACACACGTGTGCGTGCTGATAAGGGCAAATTGAGGACTCTTTCCTACAGGCAATTACGTCAGGTTGAAAGAGCAGTGGCAAAAAAGCCTTGTCATAGCAGCAGACAAGTTTTTGAAGCTGCATGTGCCTCCAACGTCCCCCGAACAACAAGATGCAGGGTCCTTCAGAGGTTTGCAGCTGTGCATACGTCATCCTGTCGACCTCCTCTATCCACTTCACATAAGCAGAAACGGCTCCAGTGGGCCAAACATTACATGAAGACTGATTTCAAAACTGTTTTGTTCACGGATGAGTGCCGTGCAGCGCTCGATGGTCCAGATGAATGGAGTGGAGGATGGCTGGTTGATGGACACCCCACGCAAACACGGCTACAGCGCCAACAAGGAGGAGGTGGAGTAATGTTTTGGGCTGGAATCATGGGGAGAGAGATTGTCGGCCCCTTTAGGATCCCTGAAGGCGCTAAAGATGAACTCCATAATGTATGTGGATTTTCTCAAACAGCACTTCCTGCCATGGTTCAAGAAGAAGAACCGTGTATTTCACAGCAAGATCATTTTTCTGCATGATAATGCACCATCTCATGCTGTACATAAAACATCTGCATCTCTGGCTGATATGGGCATAAAAGGGGACAAACTTATGGTGTGACCCCCATGCTCCCCTGACCTCTACCCCATTCAGAACCTTTGGAGCATCATTAAAAGGAGTGTCTATGATGGCGGGAGGCAGTTCACATCTAAGCAACAGCTCTGGGAGGGTATTCTGTCCTCATGCAAAACAATTGAAGCAGAAACCATCCAAAACCTGACAAATTCAATGGACGAGAGAGTTCAGAAGCTCCTTTCGAACAAGGGGTCCTATGTGAAAATGTAACATCACCTAGAATAAAGTTTTGAGTTGAAAACTGTTTGATTTCAGTTTCTAACAACCTGCTAATGCTTATAATTTCAAAAATGACCATTTTTTTGGTCTTTATTAAAATGAAAAGGTTGATCGAAAAGTTTGGGGGATCTAAGAGTGTGGCAACCCAGTAGTCATGATTACTTCGAATTCTGACAATATGAGGGTCATGCTGCAGGTAGTGCAGCAAGAAGGCACTTATGTGTCTTGCGCATCTCGGAGCCCCAAAATTATTTTCCGGGCTAGATGCAGCTAAAAATTATTTTTAATTTTAAATCTGGTGAAGCTTATTATAGATGGCCTAATAGGATCAGTGCTGCACACTGCTACAAAGCCCAAATTATTTTCCAGTCAAGATACAGATAAACATGATTAGTAATTTGAAAGCTTAAAACGGTTGGTAGGGTGATTTTAACCAATCATCAAGCTTTTACTCTCCCCAGGATGACACAGGGGTAGAAAAGTCGTTTCGGATCCATGATTTGTTCATCTTTATGAACGTGAGTCTGTCTACATTATCAGTGGAGAGCCGCGTGCGCTTATCTGTCAGCACACCACCAGCAGCGCTGAACACACGTTCAGACAGAACGCTGGCTGCGGGGCATGACAAGATCTCCAAGGCGCGTAAGTGGCTAGCTCCGGCCATTTATCCAGATTGGAAGCCCAAAAAGAGCAAGGGTCCAGTGACACAGTCGTGGCTTCAATGTTTACTTGGAGATACTCCTGTACCATCGTCTCTAGGCGTTGACTATGTGTCAGACTTCTTGTCTCCTGTGGCCTTGCAAAGGATGGGCTAAAAAAGTGGTGAAATGATTCCGCAAAATTGATGTTACCAGCAGATACTGTGGTTCTGTTACGGTTTGAGTGCTGAACACTTGACGGTCCCACGGTTGGCAAGTTGGAACTGTGAGATTCACTACGTGCACCACTGGTATTTTGTGGAAAAGCACATGTAAGATTCTGCAACAGTCTCTGCTGATACTCCTGCATGCGTGCATCCCTTTCTATGGCAGGAATAATTTCTGCAAATTTACTTTTGTACCGGGGATCTAACAGTGTGGCAACCCAGTAGTCAGGATTATTTCTAATTCTCACAATTCGAGGGTCATGTTGCAGGTAGTGCAGCAAGAAGGCACTCATGTGTGTTGCGCATCCAGGAGCACCAAGTCCCTGTTGTGTTGGTGGCGAGGTAACAATCATGCTTCCTTCCTCTGTCCTCTCCCCCCAACCTCGCACAACAGAAATGTGATCAAGGTCTCCCTCATCTGATGAGTCTTCCATCAGTTCGTCCTCCACTTCTTCCTGGGCTCCTGCACCTTCCTCACTAGTTTGGCTGCTACCATGCGCCCTGGTAAAATCATCTCCCCCACCCTCACATGCCTGCCGCCCTGGTGCTGCCGACCGTCTGGACCTTGCAGATGTTAGCCCTTCCGCATACAACTCCTCCTCCTCTACTTCCTCCACCTCCTCTTGTGCCACCACCTGACTCCGAATTCTGTTTAACATGTGCTCCAGCATGTAAATCACCGGAATAGTCATGCTGATAATGGCATCGTCAGCACTAAACATCTTCGTCGCCATTTCAAAACTGTGCAGAAGGGTGCATAGGTCCCTGATCTGAGACCACTCCTCCAGCGTGATTTGCCCCACCTCTGAATCTCGTTGGCCCAGGCTATACGTCAGAACGTATTGCACCAGGGCTTGTCGGTGCTGCCACAGTCGCTGCAACATGTGCAGAGTTGAATTCCACCGGGTAGGCACATCGCATTTTAGCCGGTGAAGTGGCAGGCCCAACGACTTCTGTAGAGATGTAAGTCGCTGAGCTGCGGGATGCGAACGGCGGAAGTGAGCACACAGCGACCGTGCCCTCTGCAGAAGGCCATCTAGTCTGGGATAGTGGGCTAAAAATTGCTGGACAACCAGGTTCAACACGTGAGCCATACAAGGCACGTGTGTGACATTGCCCCGGCGAAGGGCCGCACCCAGGTTTGCAGCATTGTCGCACACGGCCTTCCCTGGTTTCAGGTCCAGTGGAGACAACCATTCATGAAATTGGTTCTCCAGAGCTGACCACAACTCCTCAGCTGTGTGACTCACATTTCCCAGACATTTCAATGTAAAAACCGCCTGATGACGTTGAGCCCTACTGCCAGCATAGTAAGGAGGTGTGCAGGATCCCTTCTGCGCAGTTAGAAAGCTTGTGGCATGACCAGACAGGCTTTGGGTGCAGGTGGAAGACCGAGAGGAGGTTGAGGAGGCAGAAGCAGTGGAGGAAAAATGACATAAAGAGGATTGACGCACAACTCGTGGGGACGGCAAGACTTGGACAGCAGCCCCTTGTCCTGCTGTCACCATAGTTACCCAGTGCCCAGTCAGCGACATGTAACGCCCCTGTCCATGCCTACTCGTCCAAGTGTCTGTGGTGAAATGCACCCTGTCACACACAGAGTTTCTCAAAGAAGCGGTGATGTTGTGTGCGACATGCTGGTGGAGCGCAGGCACACCTTTCTTTGAGAAGTAGTGCCGACTGGGCATCTGGTACTGGGGCACTGCGACGGACATAAGGTCTCGAAAATCCTCTGTGTCCACCAGGCGGAAAGGCAGCATTTCTGTAGCCAAGAGCTTGCAGATGGTGAAATTCAACCTCTTAGCTTTCTCATGGCTAGGAGGAAATGGTCTTTTACTTGTCCACATCTGAGGGACCGAGGGCTGGCTATTGTGCTTAGACGGGGTTGATAAGGGTGTCCCCGGCAAACTGCCGGTCTGTGAGGAAGATGCAGGCGGACATGTTAGGTTGCCTTGATCCAAAGGTGGTGCTATCGATGTCGGACAGCGCTCAAGACCAGCTGGTGTTACCACCTCCAAAGAAAATGATGACCTGCCAATCACGCTGGCTGTTGCGGGTAAAGAGGTGGCAGGTCTGCGCCCCAAAACAGGTGTGACTGCTGTCCCCCCAGTCACAGAGGATGAAGAGGCCGCGGATGCACAAGATATGGCAGACGGTGTTTGGCCCGGCCGGCTAGACCGCATTGTAGCACACTGAGCTTCCCACTGCAACTTATGCTTCATGTCCATGTGCCGGTTCATGCATGAAGTACTCAAACTATGTATTTTTTGGCCTCTACTTAGCTTTTGCTGACAAATGTTACAGATAACACGAGTTGGGTCATCTTTATCGATCTGAAAAAATGCCCAGGCTATGCAAGGCTTAGCACCCATGCGACCTGAAGAGCCACCACGACTTGTGGTGAGAGGCAGAGTTGTGTTTGAGGATGCAGTTGTTGACGTGCTTCCAGTACTACGTCTCTGTCCAGGAAGGCGCAACCTGACCTCGTCGTCACTAGCATCTTCCTCCACCTCCTCTGCTGACCTCATCTCTTGGCTGACTGTGGGTTGACAGTAAGTGGGATCTCCGACCTCATCATCATCACCCTGTGCGTTATCACACCCGTCGTCCTCAGAGCCAACCTGTTCCTGCCCTGACAAAAAACTAAAGTTGTCGCTCCAATCAGGTATTTGAGTCTTATCATCGTCTTCCTCATTGTCTCCACCAACAGGAGTTACAGTTTGGGAATGAGGGTCTACATTATGGTCAGAACCTTCTGCGTCTGGTCCTGGATCCGACTCATAAAGATTCTGGGCATCAGTGCAGATCATTTCCTCGTCTGGATTCACAGAAGCGCTGGAGTCGACCTCTGATTCCCAGGCTATAGTATGAGTAAACAGCTCTGCATACTCAACCATCTGTTCTACCTCATACTCAGACGGGCAGCTGGAGATTTGGGAGCTGTGAGGAAGCAAGTGCGATTTGGGTGACACCTTTGAGGACTGGAGTATTTGTGATGTTGAAGTTGATGTGGAGGAGAGCCCACTTAAAGGAGCACTTGATATCCGTTGAAGCACCTGCTGTTTTTGTGCCTCATCTGGAATTTGTAGCGATTGGCGTGGCCGTAAGAAAGGGATCTTATCACATTGTCCGCTAAAAGAAGTAGACATTTTAGTTTGGCTGGAAGATGGTCTTTCTTCTGCACCTACCCCACGGACACAACCTTTTTTCCCCTTCCCAACACGCCTATTCCCCTTTCCACCAGCAGCAGGCCTTTTTCCACTCATTTTGGTGGTTAACTAATTCACAACTCTGGAGTTGTTTGCACAAAAAAACAATGGATGGTAACCGAGCAGAGCTGAGTGGCCAAACTGTGGTATTAGGCCAAAACTATTGGCTGGGTTAGATGCAGAAAAAAATTATTTTTAATTTGCAACCTGATGGAGGTCAGTATAGATGGACTAATAGACCAAGTCCCACACACCGCTAGAAGCCCAAATATTTTTTCAGAGCTAGATGCAGAAAATTTTTTTATTCAATTTGCAACCTGATGGAGGTCAGTATAGATGGACTAATAGACCAAGTCCCACACACTGCTAGAAGCCCAAATATTTTTTCAGAGCTAGATGCAGAAAAAAATTATTTTTAATTTGCAACCTGATGGAGGTCAGTATAGATGGACTAATAGACCAAGTCCCACACACTGCAAGAAGACCAAATATTTTTTCAGAGCTAGATGCAGAAAAAAATTATATTCAATTTGCAACCTGCTGGACGTCAGTATAGAAGGACTAATAGAACAAGTCCCACACACTGCTAGAAGCCCAAATATTTTTTCAGAGCTAAATGAAGAAAAAAATTATTTTTAATTTGCAACCTGATGGAGGTCAGTATAGATGGACTAATAGACCAAGTCCCACACACTGCTAGAAGCCCAAATATTTTTTCAGAGCTAGATGCAGAAAAAAATTATTTTTAATTTGCAACCTGATGGAGGTCAGTATAGATGGACTAATAGACCAAGTCCCACACACCGCTAGAAGCCCAAATATTTTTTCAGAGCTAGATGCAGAAATTTTTTTTATTCAATTTGCAACCTGATGGAGGTCAGTATAGA
This sequence comes from Phyllobates terribilis, assembly GCF_046119375.1. Taxonomy (NCBI): domain Eukaryota; kingdom Metazoa; phylum Chordata; class Amphibia; order Anura; family Dendrobatidae; genus Phyllobates; species Phyllobates terribilis. Next base: position 244,386,767 of record NW_027362769.1, on the reverse strand, counting down.
TGGACTAATAGACCAAGTCCCACACACTGCTAGAAGCCCAAATATTTTTTCAGAGCTAGATGCAGAAAAAAATTATTTTTAATTTGCAACCTGATGGAGGTCAGTATAGATGGACTAATAGACCAAGTCCCACACACTGCTAGAAGCCCAAATATTTTTTCAGAGCTAGATGCAGAAAAAAATTATTTTTAATTTGCAACCTGATGGAGGTCAGTATAGATGGACTAATAGAACAAGTCCCACACGCTGCTAGAAGCCCAAATATTTTTTCAGAGATAAATGAAGAAAAAAATTATTTTTAATTTGCAACCTGATGGAGGTCAGTATAGATGGACTAATAGACCAAGTCCCACACACTGCTAGAAGCCCAAATATTTTTTCAGAGCTAGATGCAGAAAAAAATTATTTTTAATTTGCAACCTGATGGAGGTCAGTATAGATGGACTAATAGACCAAGTCCCACACACTGCTAGAAGCCCAAATATTTTTTCAGAGCTAGATGCAGAAAAAAATTATATTCAATTTGCAACCTGCTGGAGGTCAGTATAGAAGGACTAATAGAACAAGTCCCACACACTGCTAGAAGCCCAAATATTTTTTCAGAGCTAAATGAAGAAAAAAATTATTTTTAATTTGCAACCTGATGGAGGTCAGTATAGATGGACTAATAGAACAAGTCCCACACACAGCTAGAAGCCCAAATATTTTTTCAGAGCTAGATGCAGAAATTTTTTTTATTCAATTTGCAACCTGATGGAGGTCAGTATAGATGAACTAATAGACCAAGTCCCACACACTGCTAGAAGCCCAAATATTTTTTCAGAGCTAGATGCAGAAAAAAATTATATTCAGTTTGCAACCTGATGGAGGTCAGTATAGATGGACTAATAGAATGATGCTATGCCCAAAAGATTTTACTTCACTAGGTGCAGTAAAAAAATTGGTATTCTATACACAGGTGGTATATCTTGCAACACAGATAGGCTACTCCACTGACTAACACACTCTGCAATAGGCCAAAAAGGATTAGCTTTGCTAGATTCAGCCAAATGCTGTGAAAAAAACTTGCACAGCACTGGCACAGACCTGCCTGGCAAAAACTGATAGGAACTGATGTAACCTAGTCCTGAAAAGGACTCCAATTACAATTAGTCTTTACTCCCACAATCTATCTATTTAAGAGCACAGACCTGCCTGATAAAAGTCGTAGGAAATGCTGTAACCTAGTCCTTAAAAGGACTGCAATCACAACTATTCCCTACTCCCAAGCTATCTGTATATTTGTGCGAAAATTGGCTTGAAATTAACAAGGTATAGCGCACACAGCAACAGCGGTGCCGTCTAACACGCAGCTGCAGCAGTGAGAAAATGGTGGCGACGGGGAAAATGGCTTGGTCTTATAGGGCAAGGACATGTGACATACACTGCCAATCACACATGCCCTTGCTTGTGTGAAAAAAAGCACTTCGTTCCGTGTGTGCGCTGCTGATAGGCTGACAGATTGCACCTCCCCACTGCAAATGCGGGAAAGAGAAAAAAAAATGGAGATCTTCATTGTTCCTGCAGAGATCCATCCCCTGCCCCTCCCCCCGCCCCGCTGTACACTCAAACTGCGTATTAACATTAATTTTCATCATTACTGAGAAAAAATCCAGTTATGATTTTGGTGCACGAACAGTTATCGAACATAACCTCGAACAGCCGAATTTTTCTCAAATTGTTCGTGTTCGCCGACCGGCTCGAACACCGCCCAAAACAGCTCGAATTTGAGATTGGCGAACAGTTCGAGTAGAACAACGCTCATCTCTACTTACCACCCACACTGTTCTGCCCGTTTTACATCTCAGAAACACCGATCCACTGCAGATTATCAAGCAAATAGAAAAGACTAATGTTAACATATTAGAAATCAATACTGTATGTGCTGAGGTCTTGCCCAGGGTCATTTGACGACTGGGTGAAATGTTATTTTACAAAAGTTTATTAGATTTCCATCAAAGTAGAATATAAAGAATTGTCTTACCATGAAATCACAGTGCATGGAGAGATGAATGATAAATTATTAGCTTTATTATGTAGCAATCTATCATCTCTTTAATATCTGTATCCCCATAAACCATCTTTGGTATTTTCATTTTTTTATTTGCTTTCCTATTTACATATTTATAATATAATATTTTTCCCAATTCGCTCTTCTGCTTGTAGTTTTCATTACAAAATGAGCAGCAATACAGTATGTAAGTTATGTCATATGAATGAAAATATTGGGACATCCACAAATTACACCTAAGGAGCTGTTATCACATCACATTCTAAATCCACGGGCATAAATATGGAGTCGGTCCCTCTTTTGTAGCTGTAACAGTTGTCATTCTCCTGTGAAGGCTTTTAAGAAGATTTTGGAAAGTGTCTTTAGGACTTTTTTTCTATTCATGTAGATGAGCATTTGTGATGTGAGACACTGATGTTTAGGGCCGGGTTCAGAATCTCTGATCCAGTTTATCCCAAAGGTTGTTGGATGAGTTTTATTTCTGTGCAGCCACCCTCGTTCTTCCACAACAAACTCACCCCAACCATGTTTTTGTGGAGTTTGCTTTGTGCACAGGGGCACAGTCATGGAGAACAGAAAAGGGCCTTCCCCAAGCTGTTCCAACAAACTTGGAATCTAGAATTGTCCAAAAATTGTCTTATTATGCTGAAGCATTAGGATTTCCCTTCACCTGAAATAAGAGGCCTAGGCCAACCTTTAAAAAATGTGTAGAGCAGATTGTGAATCAGTACATCGGGGAGTGATCACAGTGAAGTCACTGTGTAGTGATCAGTGACTGTTACCACTTCCTGCTCCGCCCCAATGACTGGAAGCGAGCTGATGCAGGGAGAATATAATTTCATTTTCTCCCTGTAGCTCCTTAAAGGCAGGCAGACATGATTTGAATGCTAACTACCTGTAGATTACCTCTATATCTGTAAAAAAAAACTTGCTTTTTTTGTACACTTTAAATGTGTTTTCCACTACTATGATATTGATGAACTATCCTATTGACAGATCATCAATATGAGATCAGTAGGGTCTGGCACCCAGCTCCCCCACCAATTAGCTGGTACCTAGTCCAGCAGTAGCCAGTGTACATAGAGAAACACTACAGCTCTCTCTTTTACACTGTTTACACCTGGCCGCTGGTGATCGGTGGAGATGCTGGGTGTCGGATCACCACCCATCTAATATCTTAACAGTGGACTATCCCTTTAATCATATTACAGTAATGCATTGCATTGTTATTTAATAGAAAGTACTAAAACCTTTTTAGTGAATAAGCAGCTTTCTTGGAAAAACCTTTGAAGGAACATTCCTAGCACTTTAGCATCTATGAACTGACTGATAACAGCTATCATATAATTGCAGAGCGCGCCTTACAGCTACGTTTGTTTGCAGGAACATCTTTGCAACACTTATGTGAAAATGTGAAGGGAATAAAATAGTTCTCTGAATTTCATTTTTCTGAATAAGACAAATTCCGAGTGCAATGCTCATTATTTCTATTATTCTTTCAATCAGAAAAATGTTCTTTTATACTATGAGGCTGTAATAATATTTCTGAGATTGAGTAACCCCTTAGCCGTGAAGACAATTTTTCCATTGACAGCTGTTGCCCCTGAGTGGGGGCTTGATTTTATGGGATGAGTTGAGATTTTTTTTTAATACCATTTTCAGGTACATAAAAAAAATTTGATCGCTTTTTATTCATATTTTTTGGACGCAGAATAAGCAAAATCCAGCAATTCAGGAATTGTTTTTATTATTTTTTTAACATCTTTTACTGTGCAATAAAAGTGATGTGATAGTTTTGTTCTTTGAGTCAATATGATTACAGTGATACCAGATTTATATAGTTTTTTTATGTTTTGCTATTTTTGCACACAAAAACAATATTTTACAAAATACAATTTGCTATTGCATCGCTCTATCTTGTACATTTTTTATTTTTCTGCCAACAGAGCTGAGTGAGGGTTTGTTTTTTTGTGGGATGAGCTGACATTTTTACCAATAACATTATTTTTACATAAACGACTTTTTGATCCATTTTTAATTATTTTTTTTTCATGCCAGTGCTATAAAAAAGCTACATTTCTGTAGTGTTTTTATATATTTTTTTACCATGGAATAAAAATTGTGACAGGTTTGTAGTTCGAGTCACCCTGAATGTGGCAATACTATTATTATGAGTATGTTCTTCTGTTTATTTTTGTTTTTACACATAATCTGTGTTTTTTACGGCAAAACCGTTTTTTGCTATTTTTTGTGGGGTTGTTTTTTACACTTTGTCAAACTCTATTGAACTTTTTTTTACATTTTTACCTAGTCCCACTATTGGACTTGAATATTTTTCAATTTGATCTCTTGTCCCATACACTGCATTACTCATGTACTGCAGTGCATGAGACCTCTCAGTTTAACACTGATACAGCTGGTTAGATCTTGCCATGGGTACTAACTGTCCACCGTACCCTGACACCATCACTTGGCCTGGGGCTGCCATGGCAGCCCATCGGGACTCGGGGTTCCAATAGGTTTAAAGCGTAAAAAGGAAAGAAATCCCAGCGCTCAAGTGTAGAAAAGCCACGGATGGGATGAAACGTCTCTGATTGTGTGGATTTCGCTGGATTAAATAAACAATTATTCTACACCTTGGGTTTTTCCGTTTTTGCGTTTTCGTTTTTCTCTCCTCTTCTTCCCAGAGCCATAACTTTTTTATTTTTCTGTCAGTATGGCCATGTAAGGCTTGTTTTTTTTCAGGACGAGTTGTACTTGTGAATGACACCATTGGTTTTACCATATCGTGTACTGGAAAATGGGGGAAAAAATGCCAACTGCGGTGAAATTGCAAAAAAAAGTGCAATTCCACAATACTTTTATTTTTTTTTACCATGTTCACTAAATGCTAAAACTGACCTGCCATTATGATTCTCCAGGTCATTACTAGTTCGTAGATGCCAAACATGTATAGGTTATTTTTTATTTAAGTAGTGAAAAAAAAAGTTTGTTATAAAAAAATAAAATGGTGCCATTTGCTGAGACCCGTAGCGTCTCCATTTTTCGGGATCTGAGGCTGGGTGAGGGGTTTTTTTTATGCGCCGAGCTGATGTTTTTATTGATACTATTTTGGTGTAGATACAATGTTTTGATCGCTCGTTATTGCATTTTATTGCAATGTTGTGACAACAAAAAAATCTTAATTTTGGCGTTCTTTGATTTTTTTTTTTACCATTACACCGTTTACCGATCAAATGAATCCTTTTTATATATTGATTGGTCGATTCTGAACGTGGCGATACGAACTATGTGCCTTTTTGATTTTTTTAAATTGTGTCATTTTGAATGAGGCGAAATGGAGGTGATTTCAACTTTTACTGTATTTTTTAATATTTTTAAAAACATTTTCTTTCACATGCTTTAATAGTCTCCATTCGAGACTAGAAACTGCGATCATCTGATCACAAATGCAGAAATGCTCATCTGCTATGAATGCCAGCTACTGGGCAGCGCTCATAGCAGATCGGCTATGGCAACCACAGGGGTTTCCTGCAGACCCTGGGTTGTCATGCCAACGCATCAGCAACCCACGATGATGTGGCGGGCGCACCGATGGGCGGGTCATATGACGCACTTCCGGTGCAGCCAAGTTAAATGTCGCTGTCAGAGATTGACAGTGGCATTTAGCATGTTAACAGCCACAGGTGGATCGCAATTCCACCCGAGGCTGTTAGGGGCACATGACAGCTGATCAGATCAGCTGTCATGTACCTGAAAAGATGCGGGCTCATCGCCGGAACCCGCATCAAACAGGGGGATTCGACCTTGGATGTACTTATTCGTCCAAGGTCGTAAAGGGGTTAAAGATAGGCCCTCTAGGCAATACTTAATTTATATGGTTTTATTTGTGTTTTATTGATTATGTACAATAATTACATTGTTTGGAAAAAAAATAGTTTTCACTTAGCTATATGTTGTACAATTTTGTCATTGGAGCTGTATAGGGCTTATTTTTTATGAGACAAGATGTAATTTTAAGTGGTATTTTTTTCTGTTGCATAGTACTTTTGGATTACATTCTTTCCCCTTCTCCCATGACAGCATGACCTGAGAGAGGGTATCCGCCCATCAAGGACAGGAAACCTACTGAATAAAAGGGTGGTACCTCTCCTTCGCATCAATTGGTTTATTGTCCTTGAGGGAACCTGTGAAGTGAGCGGTACAACTTGGACTTACCCAGGCCGGAGGGTGTCTGTGGACGAGGATGCCTTCCGGGTGGGAGATGCCAGTGTCAGTGGTGTAGCGGCATGCAGGCGGGGACCTCTTAGTAAAGGTCTCCTGTCAACACACGTCCTGGGTCTGCACACACCGGGGTCTACTGGCATGCCCCGGGCTTAGTGTGCCAGGACATACTACCAGGTCTGCACAAGCTGTGGTGTGGGGGCGGCGGATGCGCTGGTGGAGGTATCTAGTGCACCCGGTGACAAAGCGAGCTGGAAAGCAATGGCCACCTGGGTCCGTGCACGCGCAGGGCGTGTGACAGGAATATCCAGAACGCACCGATAACGCAGCGAGCCGGAAAGTGAACGGCATTTCAGGTCTACACATGTGCAGAGCCAGCCAGAGCTCCGTGCGCACAGCGCTCCAAAAACGGGTCTAACCCGGTATATCTGAGAGAGAAGGAGGGCCGGACCACGAGGTTGAGGGATGTCCCTCAATCATATAAAATGGAGGGATGATCACAGAATGGCGATGCCTGCACATCTTTATCCAAAAAATGGATCAGGAGCTGCAGTCACCACAGCAGCAGGCACTGCAGCAGCAGAGCCATCGTCAGGGACGCAGCAGTGGCAGCAAGACCAGCCAGAGAAATAGGGCAGGTTGTGAGTCCACCACCTCTAGGAGAGAAAGATCATGTGAACCGATCCAACCTCCATCTCTGGTACCCTAGACTGAACGGCAGAGTGGTGAGTGATCTTCGTGAAAGTTCATAATTAAATCAATGGTTAAAGACTCCCTTAGATGTTTGATATTAAACAAAAGAAGGGGAAAAAAACAAAACGGCAGGCAACTGATTCGGATAAATCTGTAATATTAGAGGATAGGGAGGAATCTGACTCTTCTTCTGCCTCCTGGATCAGAAGAAGAGGCTCACATTTCCCGTCAATGAAAAATCTAAGATGCTCATTGGTAGGGAAAAGAGGAGACCTGAAAATAAGGGGTAGCTACCATCATCATCAAAAAGAAGGTACCCATTTGACGAAGAAGAAACAGCCATGTGGGATAAAACCCCTAAGATTGACGTGGCAGTGGCAAAATCATCTAAAAGATCCACCCTGCCTTTTGAGGATCTGGGTACTCTATACTCTAAATAAAAAAGCACAGATTTATCTGAAAAAGTCATGGAAGTCCTCAGCAGGGGCAATAAAACCAGCAGTTGCAACCATTTGCACAGCCAGATCAATGATGATTTGGTTGCAGCAATTAGAGGAGCAGATAAAAGACAATATTCATAGGGATAAAATCCTAGCCAATCTACCAGTAATGCAAGGAGCTGCTGCCTTCCTCGCTGATGTGTCGTTGGATTCGGTGAGATTGGCAGCCAGGTCATCGAATTTATCAAATGATGCCCATAGAGCACTATGCCTCAAGAGCTGGCCTGGAGATGTCCAGTCCAAAACCAAGTTGTGCTCGGTCCCATGTGAAGGAGAATTTCTCTTTAGATAAGCACTGGATGATATACTGGACAAAGCACAGACAAATATAAGGGATTTCCCAGTGTATCCATGCCACAGTACAAAAAATCCTTTCGTAAAAGGAGGTATAACAGGAACGAGTTCTTCAGAGAAAAGGGGATATGTAAAGACAGAAAGCCAAAAAGTGGAGGCTTCAAGTTCGGTGGTCCTTTCTCTGAGAGTAGGAAGCCTTCTAAGTGAGGGGCTTCCCCGGGTAGGAGGAAGGCTGTCCCACTTCCTGCCTGCCTGGGAGAAGGTTACATCCTGTGCTTGGTTTCTAGGGATAATGCAATCAGGACTAGAACTAGAGTTCAGGTCTGTCCCTCGGCAAACCTAAAGGATATCATCTCCCAGGGATCCCAGGGAACAATCACCCTAGAGATGGAAGTATTAAGCCTGGTACAGAAACAAGTTCTGGTGGAAATACCGGTAAAGGAGCAAGGGAAGGGATTCTATTCTCCCTTATTCCTAATAGAAAAAACAGATGGCACCTTCGTGACCATAGTTAACCTGAAGGGGCTGAACAAATTCTTACTTTACAGACCCTTCAAGATGGAATCCATAAATTCTGCCATAAAAATGCTGTTTCTGGGATTTTATATGAGTATGATGGACCTGAAGGACGCTTATTACCACGTCCCAATTCGTCTGAAAGAATAACAATTCCTTAGAGTGGCCTTTATATATCAACAAGTAAGTCAGGCATTTTCAGTAAAGAGCTCTACCCTTTGGTCTGTCTATGGCCCCAATGATATTTACGAAGATCATTCTGGAAGTCACTGCGCTTCTTCGAGAACAGAATACCCTGATAGTCCCATATTTGGATGATTTTCTGATGGTAGGCAGGTCAGTAGAGAACTGCAATCTCCAACTGACAGATGTCAGAACCAGTCTGACCAAACTAGAATGGATGCTAAATCTTAAGAAATCAAGACTGGAACCTCAGTGTTATGATCTGCAACATGTACTAAGGAAAGATAGGGGAAAGCTGTCCCTACAGTAAGACTAAGCTCAATCCCTACGATGAAGCGGGCTGCCTGTTCCTAGTGAACAGACCCCCCTTAGTCCTCGGCTAGTCTGAACGAAGACCTATAGAATTAAGGGATTGGTCCCTAAAAGAACTAAGGTCTGGAACAAAAAATGGGACACATCCTACACAGAAGTTGTTGCAGAACACAAAAAGAAAAACTGACAAAAAGTACTAGAGGTCCCAGAGGACCAAGTGAACTTGACAGAGAAAGACACAGAAGCACCAGGCTAGAGAGACAGTAAAACACTGAAGTCCAGCACAGCCAGAAGGGCGGAGCTGGAATATAAAGGCAGATGGTCACGTGACCGCAAACCACAAGATAGAAAAAACAAACAGGAGGGTTCTAACACTCAGAGGGTTCAGTCTTTCTGTGTCACCCTGGCCTGGATGCCACAAAATATAATAAAGCTGTGTCTGAGAGCAAGGGGGAGGTTCTCTAGTCAGGGGAACATTAGCATGCAGTACCTCCTGTCTCAGGCCAGTAGGGAGAGCAGGCTGCCCCTATAAAAGCTGGTGCTGGGGGCAGGGTTAGGGAGAACTGGATGACCTGTCTCAGTACTGAGACGTGTCCCGGAGCAGAGCAGGGACAGAAAGTTGTATTGCACCTAAGAGGAAGTGTGGCAGGAGGAGAGCCACAAGCCAGAGACAAGAGGCGAAGTGAGCCTGTCTTGGCAGATAAAGGACTTAATTTACCAGACTTTGGTGTCTGAGGCTGGGAGGATTCCACATCCTACAGCAGATAACCAGTGCGCAGGGGACTGTATATTCCTTGGCCTAAGAAGCCTGGAGGCTCTGCCACAACAGAAGGGACCAGCACAGCCGTACCAGGCCGGGAGCAGAAAGGAAACCACGTCGCAGGCCATACAGGCGAGAGTACACGGAGAGCTCGGAAACGTGGGCTGTTACCCTATAAGGAGGAGATAGCCAGAAGGAGCGCAGAAAGCACGGTAGGCCTACACCCTCACCCTGACCAGGGCCAATTTCCCCATTGCTCTCAGACATCCAGGTCCCCTTCTAGCTGGGACTGTTTGTGGGTCAGTTTACCTGTTCTAGTAAAGACCCTGGACTGCAACCTGTTGTCTGTGTGCTCCTTGCTCCTCCAGCACTATCGGCACTGGGACTCTCACCACCATCACTCCCACCATCCATTATACTGCCCTGGGGCCGCACTCTTCCCGTGGGGAGTCACACCATCCCAGCTGCATACATCATCAGCCCCAGCGGTCTGCCTTGCAGCGGCGGTTCCTAATGACCGCAAATCCATGGGTGGCGTAGTCGGACATAATCATCAGCACATAACGGACTACCACTGGCCTGACCACCCTGAGCCACGGAACCGGGTTGCCACTACTACTCCCACCATTTCCCTATTGCCCGGATCCGAGTGCCCCACGGCCCAGGGGGCGAGTCAGCTTTGGCGTAGTCGGCAGGATTTCGTGCCCGCAACCACCGGGCACTGCGTGCCTTCAAAAGACTGTCATATCTGCCATGGTGAAAGTTCCCGCCATCTTCAGCTGTTTTCCCGCCATCCAAAGTCGTTTTCCCGCCGTCGGACGCCATCTTCAGGACGCCGCGCGGGAAGAAGAGGGGCGTGGACGCTGAAAGCGCGCGAGACCTGAAGCTCCGACCCACGCACCGACGCTGCGCAAGGTCTTGGAAGGGAGAGAGAGCGACGCTGACGTCACCAGGACGCGACACAAGGTCCTCGTCCAGAGCAGCACCAGCGGAGCTGCGGCCTACAGAAGAGGATCGTCGGAAGGTAGGCCACGCTTAACTAGGGGGGAGGAAGATGTCGGACACGGAGGCGCCCACTACCACCAGCGCAGCTGCAGCAGCGGTGATGCCATTTTCCCTGCCCTACATCCCTGGAGCGGCCTGGCTGCCTAAGTACTCAGGGGAGCCCCATGCCCTGACTAATTTTAAGGAAAGGCTGTACAGTTTGTTCCAAGTTTACCCCCTGACAGAGGAACAGAAGGTCAGCATACTAACAGGGCAGTTAACTGGCGCAGCCCAAAGGGAGGTAAAATCATGGCCCACTGAGGAGAAAAGGACCGTGAAGGGTATTCTGGCCCGGCTGCGGGGTACCTTTGACACACGTACCTCCGCTGAGATTAAAATGAGGTTCTATGGCTGTAAGCAGCGGGCACAGGACAGCATCAGAGACTATGCCCTAAATTTGCAGGAAGCCCTGAGGGCCATCCAAAAAGCTGACCCAGGCAGCGTGCAGGATACGGATAAGCTCCTAACAGAACAGTTCATAGAAGGTCTGCTGTCTAGTGCCCACAGGACCCAGCTGCGCCTCATGTTCTTTCAGAATCCTGATCTGACCTTTGCCCAATTCAAGGACAGGGCCATAAGGGTGCTCCGTGAATCCGCAACAAGTGGCGCTATAAACCCCCGGCGCCCTGCTCTCACCTACCACCAGGAGGCGGCGCCCTCCTCTCTGGACTCCGTGGGGGCAGATGCACAGGCCCTGAACCAAGCCCCGTCGAAAGATCTGCACCACCTAGTCCAGGAGCTGACCAGGAGCGTCGCGGCGTTGACCAGGACCGTCCAGGCTTTACAAGTGGACCCGTCAAGACCCATCGAGCTGGCTTCAAGTCCGGAGGATGTCCCGTGGCGTCGACAGAGGAGGATCCCGTCGTTCCGAGGGAGGCCCACAGACCGCTACGCAGAGGATGGACAGCCCATTTGCCGTCAATGCAACCAGCCCGGACACATTTCCAGGTACTGTAATTTAAACGGGTCCAACATGGGGCAGAGGGCCAACCCCCAGGCATAAGATCACCAGGCCCTTACAATTGGCGCAATAAGTACGTTGGGGGGCGCCCGGTTTTACCCGTGGTGCTGGACGGTATCCCCATGAGCGCCTTGCTGGATACTGGGTCGCAAGTAACTACTATCCCTTATGTACTTTTTAAGCAGTATTGGACTGATGCTGATATCACACGGTATCCAGACAGTAACTTGAGCATCATCGCCAGTAATGGCTTACCCGTGCCGCAGATGGGGTTCAAGGAGATGACCATTAAGATTGGTAAAGTTGAACTGCCGGCACAGGGAGTAATTATTGTGGACATTGACCGTCTTGAAAGTCACCCTAAAATAACTGTGGGTGCTAACGTGATTGAAAATTGTCTTTCAGAGGTTATTGTAATTCTACAACAGGTGGCGGTGAATGCTAGTTCCAGCCAACAGAGAGTCCTCAACAAGGAGATAAAAGCCCTGATGAGACGGCAGCAGGTAGAACTGTCTGGTGGTGAGATCGGTAGCGTAAGACTGAGTGACCCATTCCCCATTTCCATGCCTCCCAAAAGTGAAATGATGATCTGGTGTCGGACTGTAATCGGGTTGAGAGGTAGAGACTACCAAGCCATGGTAGAACCCGTGTACTCAGACAGCAGGCCCACCATTTTGACAGCCCAGGGGGTGGTCGATGTCCGTCATGGGAGGGTGCCCGTTCGCATTCTCAACATTGGGGAGAGAGAGGTACACTGACCCAGGTACGCTACACTTGCCAAACTGTTTGTTGTCGAACACAAAGCTATCAGGGCCGTGGAACCCTTGCCTCCATCTCCTCAGGCGGAGGGTAATGGCTCCCAGAAACAAAAGGAGGACTGGTGCCAGAAACTCCATGTGGGTGCTGACTCCACTCCCCTGCACCAAAAACAAGGAGTCTACCGGGTGGTACAGGAGTACGAGAGAGTCTTTAGTAAGCACCCGCTAGACTTCGGCAGAGTAAAAGGGATAGAACACCACATCCCCACAGGGAGCCACCCACCAATAAAAGAGAGACACAGGCCTGTACCCCCTGCACATTATCAGAACGCCAAGGGTATGCTGCGGGAAATCAAAGAAGCTGGGGTCATTAGAGATAGCTGTAGCCCCTGGGCAGCCCCCCTGGTTCTGGTAAAAAAAAAAGACGGCACCATGAGAATGTACGTGGACTATAGATAAATCAACCGTATCACCCACAAAGACACATATCCGCTGCCTAGAATAGAGGAGTCTTTAGCCGCACTAAAATCAGCTAACTTCTTTTCTACTTTGGACCTTACTAGCGGGTACTGGCAGGTTCCTGTGGCAGAGGCTGACAAGGAGAAGACCGCCTTCACCACCGCGATGGGACTGAGTGAGTTCAACTGTATGCCCTTCGGGCTCTGCAACGCACCAGGGACCTTCCAGAGTCTGATGGAATGCTGTCTAGGGCACCGAAGCTTCAAGACGGTCCTCCTTTACCTGGACGACGTGATTGTCTATTCAAAGACTTACGAGGACCATCTAAAGCACCTGGCCGAGGTGTTGGAAGCCCTGGCAGGCTACGGCCTGAAGGTGAAACCATCGAAGTGTCACCTGCTGAAACCGAAGGTCCAGTACCTAGGGCACATGGTAAGTGTGGAAGGAGTAGCCCCCGACCCTGACAAGGTCACGGCAATCAAGAGCTGGCCAAGCCCCTCGAGCATCAAAGAGGTGAGACAGTTCCTCGGGTTGGTAGGCTACTACCGAAGGTTCATCCTCGGGTTCACTAAGATGGCAGCTCCTATGCAGGACCTCCTGATCGGACAGTCTAAGTCCAGGAGTCAAAAGCCACCCTTCAAGTGGGATAAACCGGAAGAGGAGTCCTTCCGCCAGTTGAAGATGGCCCTCACGGGGGATGAGATCCTGACCTACCCTGACTATGGCCAGCCTTTTATTCTCCACACAGATGCCAGTAATGTGGGACTGGGAGCCGTACTGTCCCAAAACCAACAGGGCAGAGAAAGGGTGATCGCGTACGCCAGCCGGAAGCTGAGACCCACCGAGAGGAACCCGGAGAATTACAGCTCCTTCAAGCTAGAATTCTTGGCGGTGGGGTGGGCCGTAACGGAACACTTCAAGCATTACCTGGCCTCCGCAAAGTTCACCGTGTACACGGACAACAACCCGTTGACACACCTGGACAATGCGAGACTGGGTGCCCTGGAACAGCGGTGGATGGCCCGTCTCTCCAACTATGACTTCATGATCAAATACCGGGCAGGCAAAACCAATGCCAACGCTGACGCCCTATCGAGAATGCCTCACTTACCTGAAGGTGACGAAGACCCAGAAGAGCTGGAGGAGGTAGAACTCCCCGCGTTTCACCGGTATGGAGCCGCTCAATACTCCCACCGCGTGAAGGAGGAGGATCTAACAACCGTGATGATCAATCCCCTACCTCACCACAGCTGGGCCGAGACCTAAGATAGTGACCCTGCCATCCGCCTAGTGAAAGATCTGCTGACCCAGGAAGACGCCCGCATGGATCCGGATGCTCCAGAAGAAGCCAAGCAGCTATGGAAAGAGAAGAGCAAGCTGTTGCTCTACGAAGGCAAGCTGTGCAGAAGGATTGTCAACCACCGGACGCATGAGCTGACCTGGCAAGTCGTGGTTCCAAGGTGGGATGCAGCTATGGTCCTGGGGGCTTACCATGACAGAGCGGGGCACTTCGGTTGGAAGAAACTGGAGTTCCTGCTAAGAGGAAGGTTCTTTTGGGTCGGCATGAGAGGGGCTGTAGAGAAGTGGTGCAGAGACTGTGGCCCTTGTCACCAAAGGAGGAAGGACGGTGCTAGCCAGAAGACACCCTTGAGGCCCATCGTCACCACGCAGCCTCTTGAGCTGGTAGCTCTGGACCACGTCAAATTGGCTCCAAGCCGGTCAGGATACATCTATGCCCTGACAATCGTGGACCACTATTCCCGTTTTCTAGTGGAGGTTCCGGTAAAGGAATTGACAGCCCAAATAGCGGCCAGAGCCTTCCAGCAATACTTCTGCCGTCCACACGGGTATCCGGAACAGGTCCTGACAGACCAGGGTCCAGCGTTCGAAGCTGAAATCTTCCAGGAGTTCTGCAACCTCTATGGCTGTAAGAAGATTCGTACAACGCCTTACCACCCACAAACCAACGGGATGTGTGAGAAAATGAACAACATAGTCATTGATCTCCTAAAGACGTTGCCCCTGGAGGAACGCAACCTGTGGCCAGAAAAACTGCCGGATCTGATAGACTTATACAATCATATCCCGGTGAATGCTACAAACTGCACCCCGGCTTACCTGATGCGAGCCAGACCAGGTAAGCTGCCCGTAGACCTGGAGATGGGAGTCCTAACACCTGAGGACACCTCCCCGGATGCGGACTGGGATACGGAAAGGAAACTGCAGTACAAGAAGGTACAGGAAAGTGTGGAGAAGAGCCTGGCCCAGGTGAGAGAGAGGCAAGAAAAGCTCTTCAAGCAACACGCCCCTGCTGGTCCCCTAGAACCTGGTGAGCAGGTCCTGAAGCGAAAGAGAAGGCTTCACAAGTTGGACGACCAGTGGGAAAGGGAACCCTACACCGTACTGCAGTCTGATCACGACAACCCGAAGGTGTGCGTGATCACCAAGGACGGAGGAGAAGCCACTAGTACCGTCTCCAGAGACCACCTAAAAAGGTGCCCCGAGCAACTCCGTAGTGCAGAAGAGGATCAAAGTGACCTTGAAACCGCAGAGGACAAGGAAGAAATGATCAGCACCGTTCTCGGAGAGTTCCCTCAGTCCTGGACTCGGATAAACGATGCCATAGTGGTACCCGTCCTGCATTTCCTGCAACCGGCACAGCAACAACCAACACCAGAGCCGGAAGGTGAAGAGGAGCAAGCAGTTCCAGAGGCAGAAGAGCCTGTACCAGCAGCCCAGGAAAGTCAACCCTCTACTGACAGTGAGCCTGCCTTGCCTGCGGTATGCCAAAGGACCCGCAGACAGCTGCCTGCCCTACCTGTACACCCAGTTGGTAGCTGTACCCCTAACGCTAGTGGGGAAAGCCAGGTCGGTCCACCACCAGACAGTGGGTTACGCAGGTCAACCAGGAGCACAAAGGGGCAGATACCCGCTCGCTGGAGAATATAGGGTGCACTAAGATTGTAAATAACCCTGTTGCCAAGTGTTGAAATGTTTGCCAAGTTACATGCATGTTTGGTAATTCTGTGTTTCAGTTTCTTGCAGTTACCGTAAGAACTCACATGTTATGGACTTTTTATAACCGGGACCTTGTATGGACTGCGTTCGGAGCCTAACCAAGGAATGAACTAAGACTGTAAAGGACTTGGGGTAGGACAGACCCAGACCTGGTTAAGGCTCCCCGTTGTATTGGTAATATGGACACCCGGTCACAGACCACACTGTGACCTTAAGAACTCAAGCTGTGCGTCGTCTGTCTGTTAATGTTTTATGGTTATGCATATTGTCATTGTTTACTGTTTAGTCCCGGAGTACTAAATTCTACTAGGGGGGAATGTGTCACCCTGGCCTGGATGCCACAAAATATAATAAAGCTGTGTCTGAGAGCAAGGGGGAGGTTCTCTAGTCAGGGGAACATTAGCATGCAGTACCTCCTGTCTCAGGCCAGTAGGGGGAGCAGGCTGCCCCTATAAAAGCTGGTGCTGGGGGCAGGGTTAGGGAGAACTGGATGACCTGTCTCGGTGCTGAGACGTGTCCCAAAGCAGAGCAGGGACAGAAAGTTGTATTGCACCTAAGAGGAAGTGTGGCAGGAGGAGAGCCACAAGCCAGAGACAAGAGGCGAAGTGAGCCTGTCTTGGCAGATAAAGGACTTAATTTACCAGACTTTGGTGTCTGAGGCTGGGAGGATTCCACATCCTACAGCAGATAACCAGTCCACAGGGGACTCTATATTCCTTGGCCTAAGAAGCCTGGAGGCTCTGCCACAACAGAAGGGACCAGCACAGCCGTACCAGGCCGGGAGCAGAAAGGAACCCACATCGCAGGCCATACAGGCGAGAGTACACGGAGAGCTCGGAAACGTGGGCTGTTACCCTATAAGGAGGAGATAGCCAGAAGGAGCGCAGAAAGCACGGTAGGCCTACACCCTCACCCTGACCAGGGCCAATTTCCCCATTGCTCTCAGACATCCAGGTCCCCTCCTAGCCGGGACTGTTTGTGGGTCAGTTTACCTGTTCTAGTAAAGACCCTGGACTGCAACCTGTTGTCTGTGTGCTCCTTGCTCCTCCAGCACTAACGGCACTGGGTTTCTCACCACCATCACTCCCACCATCCATTATACTGCCCTGGGGCTGCACTCTTCCCATGGGGAGTCACACCATCCCAGCTGCATACATCATCAGCCCCAGTGGTCTGCCTTGCAGCGGCAGTTCCTAATGACCGCAAATCCACGGGTGGCGTAGTCGGACATAATCATCAGCACATAACGGACTACCACTGGCCTGACCACCCTGAGCCATGGAACCGGGTTGCCACTACTACTCCCACCGTTTCCCTATTGCCCGGATCCGAGTGCCCCACGGCCCAGGGGGCGAGTCATTTCTTTCAAAAGAACAGACTTGCTTTCTACCGGAAGGAAAGAATTACAAAATTGTGACCTCAGTCTCAGCAGTGGTCACAAAAGCCAGCTATGACCCTAAGAAAGGCAATGTCTCTACTAGGGACAATGACTTCATGTATCCCAGCAGTCCAGTGGGCTCAGATACACTCCAGACAGTGGCAGCAGGAAATCCTAGGAGCTGAAAAAAGACTCAAGGGCTATTTAGAGGGGAAGATGACACTTTCCCCGATGACTATCAATTCCATCACATGGGGGTTGGAATTAGAGAACCTGTCGCAGTGAGTCCCTTAGTCTCATCAGATCGGGGATATAATTACAACAGATGCAAGCTCAGATGGATGGGGAGCACCTATGAGGGATTGTGTAGTCCAGGGAGTCTTGTCGGAGACTGAGAAATATTATTCTTCGAATATGAGGGAGTTGTTGGCAGTGAAAAATGGGGTGATAAAGCCCCTTTCCCGCCTGCAAGGGCATCATGTTCGCATAATGTCGGCCAACTGGACAACAGTCGCCTACATCAACCATCAAGGGGGCACGAGATCCCGTCCTCTGATGTTGGTGACAGAAGAGATCCTTCGGTTTGCGGAACAACACCAGTTCACACTCTCAGCTCTACACATAAAAGGAAAGGAAAACGAAAGGGCAGACTTCCTGAGACAAGGGGAATAGGAACTAAGTCCGACGGTATTCCAACAGATTGTGGACCGCTGGAGACAGCCAGAAAGACGTGTTCGCAAACAGGCAGAACAGGAAAACAAATTACTTCTGCCCTCTTAATCCAAGAGAGGAACCCTGTGCAGTGGATGCGCTGCAGATTCCCTGGAACTTCAACCTGGTCTACACCTTCCCCCCCATTAATGTTGATTCCAGCAGTATTGAGAAAGGTCCAAGGGGAGCAATGGAGGAAGAATGAAGCTTTGTTTGTGTCCTTCCAGGGAGTTAGGAAGGGCCTCAAAATAACAAGGGACACTATAGTTAGATGAATCAGGAACTCCATTAGCTTAGCTTATTCTTCCAGTAATGTGTCAGTTCCAGAGAACTTGAGGGCTATTCCCACCAGGGCTTTGGCAACCTCCTGGGCTGAGAAGGCGATAGTGTCTGTCGACAAGATATGTAAGGTTGCTACATGGTTATCTCCTTCCACTTTCTATAAACATTACCGACTTGATCTGTCTTCATCTGCTGATCTATCCTTTGGAAGAAAGGTGTTACAAGCGGTGATCCCTCTCTAAGATGTCTGTTCTATATAAATCTCTGTTTGTGCTGTCATGGGAGAAGCGGAAAAAATCTTAGTTACTTACCGGTAACTTGATTTTACAGAGCCCATGACAGCACCCTTATATTCCCTCCCTTTTATCACTGGTTGGTGTGCACTACATATGGGTGTACAGTTAGAAATGTTTGATTGGTGGTGGTTGTATTAATAACTTTCTGGAGGTTCTCTCATGCTCTGAAACCCAACTGATGTGGAGGAGAGGTACCGCCCTTTTATTTAGTAGGTTTCCTGTCCTTGATGGGCGGATACCCTCTCTCAGGTGGTGCTGTCATGGGCTCTGTAAAATGCCATTAGCAGTAAGTAGCTAAGATTTTTTTTCACACTTATTTGAAGGTGGACTGTAGAAAAGAGCAACAATTCTGAATTTTTGTTTTTAACCCCTTCACTCCAAGCCTGTTTTCACCTTCCTGACCAGGTAAAATGTTGCAATTCTGACCAGTGTCATATTATGAGGAAATAATTCTGGAATGCTTTAACGTATCACAGTGATTCTGAGACTGTATTTTTCGTGATATATTGTACTTTATGGTAGTGGGAAATTTAGGTCAATATTTTTTGTGCGTATTTGTGAAAATATGGGAATTTTGGTGAAAATTTCGCAATTTTCAAACTTTCAATTTTTAGTTAAATCACACACAAAATACTTAATAACATTTACCACATGTTGACTTTATATCTGAATCATTTTTTAAACATAATTTTTTGTTAGTAAGTTAGAAGGGTTAAAATTCATGAGAAATTTCTCATATTTCCATCAAAATTTACAAAACTATTTTTTTTAGGAACTGCATTAAATTTGAAGTAACTTTGAGGGATCTATGTGACAGAAAATATGCAAAAGTGACACCATTTTAAAAACTGTACCCCTCAAAGTGCTCAAAACCACATTAAATAAGTTTATTAACCCTTTAGATGCTTCACAGGAATTTAAAGTAAAGTGAGAGAAAAAAATTTAACTTTTACTTTTTCCCACAAAAATGTTGTTTTAGCCCCAAATTTGGCATTTTTACAAGGGTAAAAGGAGAAAATGAACTATACAGTTTGTTGTGCAATTTCTCCTGAGTACGCCGATACCCCATATGTGGTGGAAAACTACTGCATGGCGCATGGCAGGGCTCAGAAGGGAAGGACCTACAATTGAATTCTGGAGCGCAATTTTGGAAGGGAAGGAGCACCATTTGACTTTTGGAGTGTATAATTGTCTGGAATCGATAGAGGATACAGTGTCGTGTTTTCAGAGCTCCTGATGTGCCTAAACAATGGAAACCATCACAAGTACATCGATTTTGGAAACTGCACCCCTAAAGGAATTTCTCTAGAGGTGTAGTGAGCACTTTGAACCAACAGAGGCTTCACATAATTTTATAACGTTGAGCCGTGAAAATAAAAAAACTAATTTTTTCCCCAAAAAATGTTGCTTCAGCCCAAAATTTTTCATTTTCACAAGGGTAACAGAAGAAAATCGACCATGCAATTTGGGATAATTGGAGAAATGGAATGGTACAATTTGTTGCACAAGTTCTACTGAGTATACTGATACTTCATATGTGGTCAAAAACTACTTTTGAGGCTCAGTGCAAAACTCAGAAGGGAAGAAGCGTCATATTGGAGTTCACGCCCCATGAATTCATCTAGGGGTGCAGTGAGCATGTTGACACCACATGTGCCTCACAGGATTTTATAAGATTGGGCGGTGAAGAAAGAATAATTACATTTTTACCACTAAAATGTTGTTTTAGCCCCAAATTTTTAATTTTTATAAGCTCTAATAGGAAAAAATGGACTTCACAGTTTGT
This sequence comes from Phyllobates terribilis, assembly GCF_046119375.1. Classification (NCBI taxonomy): domain Eukaryota; kingdom Metazoa; phylum Chordata; class Amphibia; order Anura; family Dendrobatidae; genus Phyllobates; species Phyllobates terribilis. The sequence goes on along the minus strand of NW_027362769.1, from coordinate 244,366,542 downwards.
TGTTTAATTTCTCCTGATTGCGCCAATACCCTTTATGTAATCAAGAACTACTTTTCAGGAACAGTGCAAAGCTCAGAAGGGAAGGAGCACCATATTATACTGCAGATTTTGTTGTTATGGTTTGCTGATGCCATAACCCACTAGAAGAGCCCCTGAGGTGCCACAACAGAAGAACCCTCCCATAATTTTACAAACTACACATCTCAATGAATTAATCTAGGGGTGCAGTGATCATATTGACACCATGAGTGTGTCACTGAATTTTAAACCATTGGGCAGTGAAGAAAAAATAATTACATTTTTACCACAAAAAATTTGTTTATGCCTCATATTTTACATTTTCACACTGAGAAATGGGTAAAGATGGCACCAAAATTTGTCACACAATTTCTGCTGAATGTAGAAATACCCCATATATCGCTGTACAGTAATGCTTAACCACATGGCGAGACTTGCGAGAGACAGAGCGCTAGCTGACTCCAGGAGCACAGATTTTCCTAGAATAGTTTACGGACTCTATATACAGAGACCCTAAGTGCTAGAAGAACAGAATCCCCCCTCAAGTGACCCCATTTTGGAAATTATACCCTTTTGGGAATTTATATACAGGTGTAGTGACAATTGTAGTGGATGCATGTTTTTTGGAAAACACCATGGGTGTTTTCCAGAAACAAGAAGCAGCGGATGTTGCTAAGTGAAAATTGCAAATCTGCCATTGTAGTGACCAGTATGTTGTAGTGACCAGTATGTTGTGCCCAGCTCGTGCTTCTGGAGACACTCACCTGTAAATTAAGCGGGCTCTCATCACTAAGGAAATGCCAAACATGTGGACGCTTTATGTAGGCTAGGAGGGGGAGGATGGTCATTTGGATTTGAAAGAAATTAGCTTCTTTCACTGACTAAAATTGATCAGTCACTATCAGAATTCTCAATTTTGAGGCAAAAATCTGTATTCAGTGAAGACAGACTTTCCCATTACTGAGATAGGAGATGAGAGCTGCTACTGAAAAGATTCTATTTAGATAGGAGGAGGAGGGAGGAGCTCTGCCTTTATCTCCTTTCATCTAGATAGAAGTGTATCTGTAGCAACTTAGTAATGGGAAAGTCTGTCTTCACTTTCAATCTTTAGAAAATTGGTGACGTGTTCAATATTTATTTCACCCTCTGTATTTCTCTATACTTGCTGGCAGTGAATGAAAATATTCCTACTTTCTCACTTACTCTCCTAGATTTTCATTTAGAGGCTGAAATTCTGTCCCAACCATGACCACAGACATTAGTGTTTGGTTTATCACAAGAAACATCTTTCATGCAGTTATTGAGCCTCGCACTGGAACTATTTGAACGTAAGGACATGTTTATATATAAATAAGACTATTTTGATATTCGTAGACTGTAAGCCAGTGAGGGCAGTGTCCTCTCACCCACTGTACCTGTCTGATAGTCTGTTTGCTTCAAATTTTATATAGATAGATAGATAGATAGATATAGAGTACAGACCAAAAGTTTGGACACACCTCATTTAAAGATCTTTCTGTATTTTCATGACTTTGAAAATTGTACATTCGCACTGAAAGCATGACAACTCTGAATTAACACATGTGGAATTATATACTCAACAAAAAAGTGTGAAACAACTGAAAATATGTCTTATATTCTAGGTTCTCCAAAGTAGCCACCTTTTGCTTTGATGACTGCTTTGCACACTCTTGGAATTCTCTTGATGAGCTTCAAGAGGTAGTCACCGGAAATGGTTTTCACTTCACAGGTGTGCCCTGTCAGGTTTAATAAGTGGGATTTCTTGCCTTATAAATGGGGTTGGGACCATCAGTTGTGTTGTGCAGAAGTCAGGTGGATACACAGCTGATAGTCCTACTGAATAGACTGTTAGAATTTGTATTTTGGCAAGAAAAAAGCAGCTAAGTAAAAAAACGAGTGGCCATCATTACTGTATGAAATGAAGGTCAGTCAGTCAGAAAAATTGGGCAAACTTTGAAAGTGTCCCCAAGTGCAGCTGCAAAAACCATCAAGCGCTACAAAGAAACTGGCTCACATGAGGACCGCCCCAGGAAAGGAAGACCAAGAGTCACCTCTGCTTCTGAGGATAACTTTATCCGAGTCACCAGCCTCAGAAATCGCAGGTTAACAGCAGCTCAGATTAGAGACCAGGTCAATGCCACACAGAGTTCTAGCAGCAGACACATCTCTACAACAACTGTTAAGAGGAGACTTTGTGCAGCAGGCCTTCATGGTAAAATAGCTGCTAGGAAACCACTGCTAAGGACAGGCAACAAGCAGAAGAGACTTGTTTGGGCTAAAGAACACAAGGAATGGACATTAGACCAGTGTAAATCTGTGCTTTGGTCTGATGAGCCTGGTTCCCACCGTGAAGCATAGAGGAGGAGGTGTGATGGTGTGGGGGTGTTTTGCTGGTGACACTGTTGGGGATTTGTTCAAAATTGAAGGCATACTGAACCAGCATGGCTACCACAGCATCTTGCAGCGGCATGCTATTCCATCCGGTTTGCGTTTAGTTGGACCATCATTTATTTTTCAACAGGAGAATGACCCCAAACACACCTCCAGGCTGTGTAAGGGCTATTTGACCAAGAAGGAAAATACAGAAAAATCTTTAAATGAGGTGTGTCCAAACTTTTGGTCTGTACTGTATGTGTGTGTGTATGTATGTGTATATATATACAGTACAGACCAAAAGTTTGGACACACCTCATTTTAGGTGACTACCTCTTGAAGCTCATCAACAGAATGCCAAGAGTGTGCAAAGCAGTCATCAAAGCAAAAGGTGGCTACTTTGAAGAACCTAGAATATAAGACATATTTTCAGTTGTTTCACACTTTTTTGTTGAGTATATAATTCCACATGTGTTAATTCATAGTTTTGATGCCTTCAGTGTGAATGTACAATTTTCATAGTCAAGAAAATACAGAAAAATCTTTAAATGAGAAGGTGTGTCCAAACTTTTGGTCTGTACTGTATATATATATATATATATATATATATATATATATATATATATATATATATATATATATATTTATATATATATATATATAGTGCTGGCCAAAAGTATTGGCACCCCTGCAAGTCTGTCAGATAATACTCAGTTTCTTCCTGAAAATGATTGCAATCACAAATTCTTTGGTATTATTCTCTTCATTTAATTCGTCTTCAATGAAAAAAACACGAAAAGAATTGTCCTAAAGCCAAATTGGATATAATTCCACACCAAACCTAAAAAAGCGGGTGGACAAAAGTATCATGTGATGCTTCTCTAACTCGTGTAATTAACAGCACCTGTAACTTACCTGTGGCACCTAACAGGTGTTGGCAATAACTAAATCACACTTGCAGCCAGTTAACATGGATTAAAGTTGAATCAACCTCTGTCCTGTGTCCTTGTGTGTACCACATTGAGCATGGAGAAAAGAAAGAAGACCAAAGAACTGTCTGAGGACTTGAGAAACCAAATTGTGAGGAAGCATGAGCAATCTCAAGGCTACAAGTCCATCTCCAAAGACCTGAATGTTCCTGTGTCTTCCATGCGCAGTGTCATCAAGAAGTTTAAAGCCCCATGGCACTGTGGCTAACCTCCGTAGATGTGGACGGAAAAGAAAAATTGACGAGAGATTTCAACGCAAGATTGTGTGGATGGTGGATAAAGAACCTCGACTAACATCCAAACAAGTTCAAGCTGCCCTGCAGTCCGAGGGTACAACAGTGTCAACCCGTACTATCCGTCGGCGTCTGAATGAAAAGGGACTGTATGGTAGGATACCCAGGAAGACCCCACTTCTTACCCCGAGACATAAAAAAGCCAGGCTGGAGTTTGCCAAAACTTACCTGAGAAAGCCTAAAACGTTTTGGAAGAATGTTCTCTGGTCAGATGAGACAAAAGTAGAGCTTTTTGGGAAAAAGCATCAACATAGAGCGTACAGGAGAAAAAAAAAGGCATTCAAAGAAAAGAACACGGTCCCTACCGTCAAACATGGCGGAGGTTCCCTGATGTTTTGGGGTTGCTTTGCTGCCTCTGGCACTGGACTGCTTGACCGTGTGCATGGCATTATGAAGTCTGAAGACTACCAACAAATTTTGCAGCATAATGTAGGGCCCAGTGTGAGAAAGCTGGGTCTCCCTCAGAGGTCATGGGTCTTCCAGCAGGACAATGACCCAAAACACACTTCCAAAAGCACTATAAAATGGTTTTAGAGAAAGCACTGGAGACTTCTAAGGTGGCCAGCAATGAGTCCAGACTTAAATCCCATAGAACACCTGTGGAGAGATCTCAAAATGGCAGTTTGGAGAAGGCACCCTTCAAATATCAGGGACCTGGAACAGTTTGCCAAAGAAGAATGGTCTACAATTCCAGTAGAGCATTGTAAGAAACTCATTGATGGTTACCGGAAGCGGTTGTTCGCAGTTATTTTGGCTAAAGGTTGTGCAACCAAGTATTAGGCTGAGGGTGCCTATACTTTTGTCCGGCCCTTTTTTGGAGATTTGTGTGAAATAATCAATGATTTGATTTTTGCTTCATTCTCTTTTGTGCTTTTTCCTTGCAAGCAAATTAAATGAAGAGAATAATACCAAAGAATTTGTGATTTCAATCATTTTCAGGAAGAAGCTGAGTATTATCTGACAGAATTGCAGGGGTGCCAATACTTTTGGCCAGCACAGTATGTGTATATATATATTATATATATATATATATATATATATATATATATATATATATATATATATATAATATTGTGGCAAGACGACTCTCTCTGCTCTCCCGGAGGCAGGCTCAGGACACACGTTCTCAGGTTACCTTTCTGCTGGTTTATTATCTGGCATAAACTCATGCAGGATTCCGCAGGAAAAATAAACAAGACCCCTCTGGGTTAAACGGGAAAACAAAACAAAGTGTAGCTCAGTCCATAAGTGAGCGGGTTCTGCCCGCTCTCGATAGCATAAACTGCACAGGTAACAAGCTCTGCAGCTTCCACAACACTGTCTGGAGACTTCCCTCTCCAGACCACACTCCAGAGAAAAAAAAAAAGGACTGAGCTTTTACGCATTGCTCAGCCACACCCTGAGGGGAGGTAGGGGGAATGGTGTCCCGCCCTCTTTGCCATTCCCATAAAACTACACATCCTTGAACAGATTAAACCTACCAGCATATAACACGCTGGCAGAAAAATAAAGTAGGTCTTAGTTCACAAAGGAGTTCATCCTGAGTGACACATACCTCCCCTCACATATAAAACCAGTGACACAGTCACATATCCCCCCCCCCTCTGCCCAAAGCCGGGGTTTGGGCACCTTCTGACACCAGGCAGGGAATCCTAGAGAGGGCATCTGCATTCCCATGTAACCTCCCGGGCCTATGCTCCACGTGAAAGTTAAAATCTTGAAGCTCTAGGAACCATCTGGTTACCATGGCATTTTTACCCCTCTTCTCCCTCAACCATCTCAACGGGGCATGGTCTGATATTAATTCAAACTTCCGGCCTAATAGGTAATATTTCAGTGTATCCACGGCCCATTTTATGGCTAAACACTCTTTCTCTACTATGGCATAGTTCTTCTCGCAGGAGGACAGCTTTTGGCTTAGATAGAAAATGGGATGTTCTTCCCCATTTATCTCTTGGGAGAGTACGGCTCCTAGACCAACCTCTGAAGCGTCTGCCTGGACCACAAATTCTTTCTTGAAGTCTGCCGCGACCAGGACCGGCTGCTTGCACAGTGTTAGCTTCAACTGTTGAAACGCGGTCTCCGTTTCTTCCGTCCATTTCACCATGGTTGATTTGGTGCCTTTTAGAAGATCCGTTAGTGGCGCGGCAATCATGGCGAAATTCGGGATAAACCGCCGGTAGTATCCCACCATTCCCAGGAATGCTCTCACCTGCTTCTTCGAGAGCGGTTGCGGCCAGGTTTGAATTGCCTCCACTTTCTTGATTTGCGGCTTTATTTTGCCTCTCCCAACAACATAGCCCAGGTACTTGGCCTCCTCTTTTCCGATGGCACACTTTCTCTGATTTATTGTAAATACCTGCCTTCCTTAGCGCCTCCAGAATGGCCTGTAGTTTAGGTAGGTGACTAGCCCAGTCTGGGCTAAAGACCACAATGTCGTCGAGGTAGGCTGCGGCAAACTTCTTATGTGGGGCTAGGATCCGATCCATAGCCCTCTGGAACGTGGCTGGGGCTCCCTGTAGTCCAAACGGCATCCGCGTGTATTGAAAACACCCATCAAGTGATCAGAAAGCCGTCTTCTCCTTAGCTATCTGGGACATGGGGATCTGCCAGTAGCCTTTCGTCAGGTCAAGAGTGGTGATGTACCTCGCCGGTCCAAGCCTCTCGATGAGTTGGTCGACGCGGGTCATCGGGTACGCGTCACACTTGGGTACCTCATTCAGCCGGCGTTAGTCATTATAAAACCTCCACTCTCCATTGAGTTCCGGCACGAGGACGATTGGGCTCGACCACCCACTCTTTGACTCCTCTATTACCCCGAGGTCTAACATCCTCTTCACCCCAGCCGAGATCTCATCCCGGCATGCTTCCAGAATCCGATACGGCTTCAGATTCACTCGTACGTGCGGCTCTGTCAGCACGACATGCTCTACCACTTGAGTATGCCCCAGCAACTCTGAGAACAGCTCCCGATTCCGCTGTAGTAATTCTCGCCACTGTTGCTTCTGGGTCGGTGATAGAGTCTCTGCAATAGTGACCTCCTCCACCTTGCCTTCTGGTGCGGCTCCCAGGCAAGGAGTTTCCACAGGTTCACGGTCCCGCCACGGCTTGAGCAAATTTACATGATATATTTGATGCGCTTTCTTCGGCCAGGCAGGTGGACTTTATAATTAACCTCGCTGACTTTCTCCACCACCTCGTATGGATCTTGGCGAGGAACTTGCTCTTGATGGTAGGGATCAGCATCAAAACACTGTCCCTGGGCTGGAACTGTCTTAGTCTCGCCGACCGGTTATAGACCCTCGCCTGGGCTTCCTTCGCCTGGAGGAGATGTTCCTTCACGATGGGCATCACCTTTGACATTCTCTCCTGTAACTGGGTGACATGTTCGATGATACTCCGGTGTGGCGTGACTTCAGCCTCCCAAGTTTCCATGGCGATGTCTAGACCTCTTGGATGCCGCCCATATTGGAGCTCAAATGGAGAGAAGCCAGTGGAGGCTTGAGGAACTTCTCTGACCGAGAAAAGCAGAAATGGGAGCAGGTAGTCCCAGTCTCGCTCATCCTTTTCCACGACCTTCTTGAGCATCGCTTTTAAGGTCTTGTTGAAGCGTTCCACTAGGCCGTCCGTCTGTGGATGATAAACCGAGGTCCAAAGCTGAGTTATCTGAAGGACTCTGCAAAGCTCCTTCATCACCTTGCTAATGAAGGGGGTTCCTTGGTCTATCAGAATCTCTTTTGGCAGACCTGTCCGAGCAAAAATATGGACCAGCTCTCGGGCTATACTTTTACTGGACGAGTTCCTTAGGGTTACCGCTTCAGGGTATCGGGTCGCATAGTCCATGACGACCAGGATATATTGGTGGCCCCAAGCTGATTTAACTTAGGGGCCCACGAGGTCCATGTCAATCCTCTCAAAGGGAACCTCTATCACAGGTAGTGGGACTAAGGGGCTACGGAAGTGGGAGGAGGAGGGAGCGGTTATTTGGAAGGTGGGGCAGGACCTACAATAGTTTTGAACTTCTCAATAACACCCTGGCCAATTAAACCTTCTCAGTATCCTCTCCTGAGTATTCTCGACCCCTAGGTGTCCCCCCAGAACATGTGAATGGGCCATATCTAGCACCTGCCATCTGTATGGCTCCGGCACTAACAGCTGTTCCACTATCTCACCGCCCCTCAGTTTGGCCAACCGATATACAAACTCCCCCTGCACTGCAAAGTGGGGGAATCTGGTGTCGGCCCCCGGCTCTTGGGCAACCCCATTGCATACAGTAACCTAGTCGAACGCCCCTTTTAAGGTCAGGTCTCAAACTTGAGCAGTCCCAAAGTTCTCTCTGGACATATCTAATGCAGGGAGGTTGGCCTCCTCGGTCACCGTCTCACCCTCATCACCGACAAGGACTCACAGTGGGAACTCCTCCATCTGAGACTTCGTCGGGGTTCTTCTTCAAGGACCTGGCTTTTCCCCATGCTACTTAGTCCAGTTCCCTTCCCCCACAAGTCCCAGAATAAGGAAAATTCACTGCCCAATATGACAGGGTGTATCAGGTCCTTCACTACCCCGACTTCATGGGACTGGGCACCACAGTCTGTCCCCACTGTCACTGTGGCCACGGGATAGTCCTTGGCGTCACCATGGATGCACCCAACGCCCAGGGTTTTGGAAGGGATCAGCTGGTGGGGACGGGGTCGCTCTGATCAAGGTCACAAGACTCCCGGAGTCCAACAGCCCAAGCACTTTTACTTGTGGCCCTTCGCTGGGTCGACAGTCCACGCTACAGGCTGGATAGGCATAATAGGAGATGTGTCTGCCTAGGCTGCAGTCCATGGGCTCAGGGGATATTTGACACCTGGCGGCTACATGTCCAGGGTGGAGACACCGCCAACAAACTATATCTTTACCAACCGTTCTAACGGCACCTTCAGTGGGAGTGGGACGTCCACCAGTGGTGACTCTAGACCCCTTCTGTACTGAACCCACCCCCTTTTGGGTATCCCAGTAGGGAGAAGTGACTGCATCCTGTTTTCCAAGAGATCTCTCAACTACCTGGTACCTCTCTACCAGGCCGATAAAGTCATCTGCGTTCTGGGGATCACCCTGGGCAACCCAGGTCTGTACTGGCTTGGGAAGGGAATGCATGAATCTGTCAATCACCACCCGCTCAACCATCTGGGCCGGAGTGGAGGACTCCGGTTGTAGCCACTTCTGAACATGATGCAGGAGGTCAAACATCTGCGAGCTAGGGGGTTTGTCGCTAGCATACACCCAGTGATGAACTCGTTGGGCTCTCACCGCCATATTTATTCCCAGACGTGCTAAGATCTCTGTCTTTGGTTTGGGATACTCCTTAGCATCTTGCAGCGCCTAGTCAAAATACACCTTCTGGGGTTCACCCGATAAATATGGTGCCAGAACCTCTGCCCACTGTGCTGGTGGAAGTCTCTGCCGATCAGCCACCCTCTCAAAAACAGTCAAAAAAGCTTCAACATCATCCCCAGGGGTCATCTTCTACATGGCCCGCCTTACCGCCTTCCTGACGTGAGAATCATCAGTCAGCCCTGGGGGTGGGTCGGCCGCCCTGCTCTGGATGGCGTCCGCTAAAAGCTGTATCTGTTGTTGCACCTCCTGCTGGTGCTGCTGCTGCGACTTTTGCTGCAACTGGATTTGCTGAAGCAACAGTTTGGTCGTCTCCTGGTGCTGCTGCTGCATGCTCTGCTGGGCCTGCGGCATACTCTGCTGGCTCTGTAGGTGTTGCTGCTGCATGCTTTGTTGGCTCTGGACCAGGTGCTTAATGAGCTCCTCCATGCTGCTGGACTTCTCTGAGTAGCTGGCAGCCTTCACCCAGGACATCCGCCGGTCTTTGTGGCACATACACATGTTCCTGGAATCCTGCCTGCATTCTCCACCAACTGTGGCAAGACGACTCGCTCGGCTCTCCCGGAGGCAGACTCAGGACACACGTTCTCAGGTTACCTTTCTGCTGGTTTATTATCTGGCATAAACTCATGCAGGGTTCCGCAGGAAAAATAAACAAGACCCCTCTGGGTTAAGCGGGAAAACAAAACAAAGTATAGCTCAGTCCATAGGTGAGCGGGTTCCGCCCACTCTCGATAGCATAAACTGCACAGATAACAAGCTCTGCAGCTTCCACAACACTGTCTGGAGACTTCCCTCTCCAGACCACACTCCAGAGAAAAAAAAAAGGACTGAGCTTTTACACATTGCTCAGTCACACCCTGAGTGGAGGTAGGGGGAATGGCGTCCCGCCCTCTTTGCCATTCCCATAAAACCGCACACCCTTTAGCAGAGTAAACCTACCAGCATATAACACGTTGGCAGAAAAATAAAGTAGGTCTTAGTTCACACAGGAGAGCATCCTGAGTGACACATACCTCCCCTCACATATAAAACCAGTGACACTGTCACATTATACTGCTCAAAAAATAAAGGGAACACTCAAATAACACATCCTAGATCTGAATGAATAAAATATTCTCATTGAATACTTTGTTCTGTACAAAGTTGAATGTGCTGACAACAAAATCACCCAAAAATCATCAATGGATATCAAATTTATTAACCAATGGAGGCCTGGATTTGGAGTCACCCCCAAAATTACAGTGAAAACACACTACTGGCTGATCCAACTTTGATGTAATGTCCTTAAAACAAGTCAAAATGAGGCTCAGTATTGTGTGTGGCCTCAACGTGCCTGTATGACCTCCCTACAATGCCTGGGCATTCTCCTGATGAGGTTGCGGATGGTCTCCTGTGGGATCTCCTCCCTGACCTGGACTAAAGCATCCGCCAACTCCTGGACAGTCTGTGGTGCAACGTGACATTGGTGGATGGAGCGAGACATGATGTCCCAGATGTGCTCAATCGGATTCAGGTCTGGGGAACGGGCGGGCCAGTCCATAGCTTCAATGCCTTCATCTTGCAGGAACTGCTGACACACTCCAGCCACATGAGGTCTGGCATTGTCCTGCATTAGGAGGAAGCCAGGGCCAACTGCACCAGCATATGGTCTCACAAGGGGTCTGAGGATCTCATCTCGGCACCTAATGGCAGTCAGGCTACCTCTGGCGAGCACATGGAGGGTTGTGTGACCCTCCAAAGAAATGCCACCCCACACCATTACCGACCCACTGCCACACCGGTCATGCTGAAGGATGTTGCAGGCAGCCGATCGCGCTCCACAGCGTCTCCAGACTCTTCTGTCACATGTGCTCAGTGTGCACCTGCTTTCATCTGTGAAGAGCACAGGGCGCCAGTGGCGACTTTGCCAATTCTGGTGTTTTGCATGGTGTTGGGCTGTGAGCACAACCCCCATCTGTGGACATCGGACCCTCATACCACCCTCATGGAGTCAGTTTCTAACCATTTGTGCAGACACATGCACATTTGTGGCCTACTGGAGGTCATTTTGCAGGGCCCTGGCAGTGCTCCTCCTGTTCCTCCTTGCACAAAGGCAGAGGTAGCGGTCCTGCTGCTGGGTTGTTGCCCTCCTACGTCCCCCTCCACGTCTCCTGGTGTACTGGCCTGTCTCCTGGTAGTGCCTCCAGCCTCTGGACACTATGCTGACGGACCTTCTTGCCACAGCTCGCATTGATGTGCCATCCTGGATGAGCTGCACTACCTGAGCAACTTCTGTGGGTTGTAGAGTCCGCCTCATGCTACCATGAGTGTGAAAGCACAACCAACATTCAAAAGTGACCAAAACATCAGCCAGAAAGCATTGATACTGAGATGTGGTCTGTGGTCCCCACCTGCAGAACCACTCTTTTATTGAGTTTGTCTTGATAATTGCCAATAATTTCCATCTATTGTCTATTCCATTTGCACAACAGTGTTAGAACCCTCCTGTTTGTTTTTTCCATCTTGTGTTTTGCGGTCACGTGACCATCTGCTTTTATATTCCAGCTCCGCCTTTTTGGCTGGCCTGGACTTCAGTGTTGTTTGACTGTTTTGCTAGCCAGGTGCTTCTGTGCCTATCTCTCAGTTCGCTTGGTCCTTTGGGACCTCTTGTACCTTTTTGTCAGTTTATCTTTTGTTTTCTGCAACAAATTTCTCTGTTCAGGAGGTGTTCCTTTTTGTTCCAGTCCTTAGTTCTTTTAGGGACTCCTTCCCTTTATTCTATAGGTCTTCGTTCAGACTAACCTAGGACTAAGGCGGGTCTGTTCGCTAGGAACAGGCTGCCCGCTACATCATAGGGATTCAGCTTAGTCTTACTGTAGGGGAAGCTTGCCCCTTCTTTCCTTAGTATTGTTGCAGATCATAACAAACAGCATGTGAAATTGATTGTCAATCAGTGTTGTGGACAGTTTGATTTCACAGAAGTGTCATTTACTTGGAGTTATATTCTGTTGTTTAAGTGTTCCCTTTATTTTTTTGAGCAATGTATGTGTGTATATATGTATATATATACAGTACAGACCAAAAGTTTGGACACACCTTCTCATTTAAAGATTTTTCTGTATTTTCATGACTTTGAAAATTGTACATTCACACTGAAGGCATCAAAACTATGAATTAACACACGTGGACTTATATACTTAACAAAAAAGTGTGAAACAACTGAAAATATGTCTTAAATTCTAGGTTCTTCAAAGTAGCCATCTTTTGCTTTGATGACTGCTTTGCACACTCTTGGCATTCTCTTGATGAGCTTCAAGAGGTAGTCACCGGAAATGGTCTTCCAACAATCTTGAAGGAGTTCCCAGAGATGCTTAGCACTTGTTGGCCCTTTTGCCTTCACTCTGCGGTCCAGCTCACCCTAAACCATCTTGATTGGGTTCAGGTCTGGTGACTGTGGAGGCCAGGTCATCTGGCGTAGCACCCCATCACTCTCCTTCTTGGTCAAATAGCCCTTACACAGCCTGGAGGTGTGTTTGGGATCATTGTCCTGTTGAAAACTAAATGATGGTCCAACTAAACGCAAACCGGAGGGAATAGCATGCCACTGCAAGATGCTGTGGTAGCCATGCTGGTTCAGTAAATCCCCAACAATGTCACCAGCAAAGCACCCCCACACCATCAGACCTCCTCCTCCATGCTTCACGGTGGTAACTAGGCATGTAGAGTCCATCCGTTCAACTTTTCTGAGTCGCACAAAGACACGGTGGTTGGAACCAAAGATCTCGAATTTGGACTCATTAGACCAAAGCACAGATTTCCACTGGTCTAATGTCCATTGCTTGTGTTCTTTAGCCCAAACAAGTCTCTTCTGCTTGTTGCCTGTCCTTAGCAGTGGTTTTCTAGCAGCTATTTTACCATGAAGGCCAGCTGCACAAAGTCTCCTCTTAACAGTTGTTGATGAGATGTGTCAGCTGCTAGAACTCTGTGTGGCATTGACCTGGTTTCTAATCTGAGCTGCTGTTAACCTGCGATTTCTGAGGCTGGTGACTCGGATAAACTTATCCTCAGAAGCAGAGGTGACTCTTGGTCTTCCTTTACGGGGGCGGTCCTCATGTGAGCCAGTTTCTTTGTAGCGCTTGATGGTTTTTGCAACTGCACTTGGGGACACTTTCAAAGTTTTCCCAATTTTTCAGACTGACTGACCTTCATTTCTTAAAGTAATGACCACTCGTTTTTCTTTACTTAGAATTTGTATTATGGCAAGAAAAAAGCAGCTAACAGTCTATTCAGTAGGACTATCAGCTGTGTATCCACCAGACTTCTGCACAACACAACTGATGGTCCCAGCCCCATTTATAAGGCAAGAAATCCCACTTATTAAACCTGACAGGGCACACCTGTGAAGTGAAAACCATTTCTGGTGACTACCTCTTGAAGCTCATCAAGAGAATGCCAAGAGTGTGCAAAGCAGGCATCAAAGCAAAAGGTGGCTACTTTGATGAACCTAGAATATAAGACATATTTTCAGTTGTTTCACACTTTTTTGTTAAGTATTAGTGTTGAGCGAACATGCTCGACACTGCTCGGTATTCGCCCGAGCATCATGCTACTTGGGATGTTCGGCGAGCACCGAGCATTTCCGGGTTGCTCGGGTGGGAGCTCGGGTCTCCGCCCTGCATGTTTGGCGCTCTTTACAGAGCCAATGAACATGCAGGGATTGCCAGCCAGTCACTGTAATGCCGCAGCCATGTTGTTTGTGGGCATTACAGTGATTGGCTGGCCGCACAGCGTCACCTCGAGTATTTAAAACCGGGCGCCGCCATCTTGGACACAGTCGCTCCGGATCAGACAGTGTAGGGACAGCGCTGCTGATTTAGGGAGAGATATATCCTGCAAAATAGTTAGTGTAGGGTCTGTAAAGGCTGCCAGATCAAACAAACAGTCCTTCTCAGGACTAACATCCATCCCAGGTATATCAGGCAGGCAGGCAGGCTGTATAGAAGACGCAGTGGATATACCAGCAAACGCTGCATTACAGTCCTGTGTGCTGCTCCTGTTGCTGAAATTGCTGGACTTAGCTCCAGGTCCCGGGGGCCAGGAAAAATCCTTTTTTTTTATCTAAATCCTCTTTTTTTTTTCCTCCTTCACAATGTACAAATACCCATCTTATTAACCTTTTGGTGCCCCCCCCCCCCAAAAAAAAAAAAAAAAGTGTGCCTCTGATTTTTCAGACACAAATATATCTGTTGAAAATAGTCTGGTGTAGGCCAGAGAAATAGAAGTGTGGTTTTGCAGTTCTATGGGCCATTTGTATCTAAAAAAAACAGTTTGAGTGTGTCGCTCACTGTTCAGCCGCAAATATATATATATTTTAAAAAGCCTGGTATACACCAGTAAATTATTACTGTGGTTTTGATGTTCCACGGTAAAACATCTCTATTATCCTGTTTTTGGCATTTTTTGCTGTATAAAAATAATAATAGTGTCTCCCTGATTTTTCAGACAGAAATATATCTGTTGAAAATAGTCTGGTGTAGGCCAGAGAGACAGAAGTGTGCTTTTGCTGTTCCACGGTAAAAAATCTCTATTATCCTGCTTTTTGCATTTTTTGCTGTAAAAAAAAAAAAAATAGTGTCTCCCTGATTTTTCAGACACAAATATATCTTTTGAAATTAGTCTGGTGTAGGCCCGAGAAATAGAAGTGTGGTTTGCAGTTCTATGGGCCATTTGTATCTAAAAAAAACAGTTTGAGTGTGTCGCTCACTGTTCAGCCGCAAATATATATATATTTTAAAAAGCCTGGTATACACCAGTAAATTATTACTGTGGTTTTGATGTTCCACGGTAAAACATCTCTATTATCCTGTTTTTGGCATTTTTTGCTGTATAAAAATAATAATAGTGCCTCCCTGATTTTTCAGACAGAAATATATCTGTTGAAAATAGTCTGGTGTAGGCCAGAGAGACAGAAGTGTGCTTTTGCTGTTCCACGGTAAAAAATCTCTATTATCCTGCTTTTCGCATTTTTTGCTGTAAAAAAAAAAAAAAAATAGTGTCTCCCTGATTTTTCAGACACAAATATATCTGTTGAAAATAGTCTGGTGTAGGCCCGAGAAATACAAGTGTGGTTTTGCAGTTCCACGGTACAAACCTCTGTATTATCCATTTTTGGGCCATTTGTATCTAAAAAAACAGTTTGAGTGTGTCGCTCACTGTTCAGCCGCAAATATATATATATTTTAAAAAGCCTGGTATACACCAGTAAATTATAACTGTGGTTTTGCTGTTCCACGGTAAAAAATCTCTATTATTCAGGTTTTGGTATTTTTTTCCGTAAAGAAAAACAGTAGTGTCTCCTGACTGTTGTGACACAAAAATATATCTGTTGAAAATAGTCTTGTGTAGGCCCAACATCCCAGTGTGGTTTCGCAGTTCCACGGGTCAAATCGCTGTACTATCCAGTTTTGGGCCTTTGGTATCTAAAAAAAAAGCAGTTTGAGTGTGTCGCTCACTGTTCAGCCGCAAATATCTCTATTTAAAAAAGTGTGGTATACCCCAGTAAATAATAACTGTGGTTTTCCTGTTCCACGGTTCTAATCTACTCTTTATTACCCTTTTTCCATTGATAATGCAAGTGTAAGCTATTTTACTTCATTTACAATGGGCAAGGAGCGTGGCAAGGGACGTGGAAGTGGACGTTCTGGTGATGGTTCGTGCAGAGGACGGGGCCGTGGCCAAGGTGAAAATGTGCCACAACCAACAGCCACATCTTCTCGCTCCCACTTCTTGACCGAATTACTAGGGAAGCACAGAACAACACCAGTATTGAGAACTGATCAGTGTGAACAGGTTATTAATTGGATAGCAGACAATACTTCCAGTTACCTGGGCACCACCAACTCCGGTCTGTCTTCCACACGGTCAACTCTTAGTAGCCGTGAGTCTCGACCGCATACTCCTCCTCACCCTGATGCTCCTTCCTCCCACCATGCCGAGTATCGTCAGACAGCAAATGATCCCACACTTGGACACTCTGAAGAGCTGTTCTCTGGTCCATTTCCATATTTGGGCCCCTCGCCTGATACGCTTGAAGTGGTGGAAGAGGAGATCCCATGTTGCGATGCCCAGATATTTGAACAGCCACGGCCACATGAAGTCGACGTTGGCAATCTGTCACAAGAGGTGGACGATGACGAGACACAATTGCCAGGAAGTGAGGAGAAGGATCGTGGTGCGCAAGTGGAAGAGGAGGAGGTGGTGGATGATCTAGTAACTGACCCAACGTGGAAGGAGGACATGCAGAGTGAGGCCAGCAGCACACAGGGGGAGGGAGGCAGAGTACCCCAAGAGGCAGGAAGAAGCAGTGTGGTGGTCACAGACAGAAGGCAGGCAACCATTCCCCGTAACACCAACACAAGGGACGTTGCCAGTACAAGCCGTAGGTCTTCCAGAGTCTGGAATTTTTTTAAAGACTCTGCTGATAACCCCAAAAAGGCCATATGTTCCACCTGCCATGCCAGCATCAGCAGGGGTGACAAAACTACCAGCCTGACCACCACCAGCATGATCAGGCACATGGCAGCAAAGCACCCGACTTTGTGGGGCGAAACCCATGGTCCATGACCAGTGTCAGCGGGTGTTACCACTGCTTCTTCCACTGTTGTGCGTGCAATAGAACCCCCTGTTGTGTGTGCGCAAGGCAATCCCCTGTCCATACTGCATGCAAAGATGCCCCCTCCTCTCAGACTTCACTTGTTATGGCAGTTTCTCAAGAAACAGCATCAACGTCCACGTCCACGTCCCACCGCAGCGTTCAATTGTCCATATCCCAGACCTTTGAACGAAAGCGGAAATTCGCAGCTAACGCTCCACAGGCCACAGTCCTAAGTTCGCACATTTCACGACTGCTTGCATTGGAAATGCTGCCTTTTAGGCTGGTGGAGACGGAATCCTTCCGCAATCTTATGGCGGTGGCCGTCCCTCGGTACTAGGTCCCCAGCCGACACTATTTTGCCCGGTGTGCCATCCCCGCACGACACAAGCACGTGTCCCAAAGCATCTGCCGTGCCCTCAACAACGCAGTTACTGGGAGAGTCCACCTGACAACGGACACGTGGACAAGTGCTTGTGGCCAGGGACGGTACATCTCTCTGACGGCACACTGGGTAAACATAGTGGAAGCCGGGACCCAGTCGGACCTTGGGACGGAACACATCCTCCCCACACCGAGGATTGCGGGCCCTATGTCAGTCAGAGTTGCCCCCACAGTGTACAGGTCCTGCGCATCCTCCTCCTCCTCCTCCTCCTCATGTTCAGCCTCCATCTCAGATATCACCACATCAGTTACAAGCTGGAAGCATTGCAGTACTGCCTCCGCCAAGCGGCAACAGGCTGTGCTGAAAGTCATAAGCTTAGGTGATAAACCTCACACTGCTTGTGAGTTGTGGACAGCTGTGAAAGAGCAGGCAGATCTGTGGATCTGAGGCGAGGTGAGATCACACACGTACCATGCCTGGCTTATGTGCT
The DNA here is from genome assembly GCF_046119375.1 of Phyllobates terribilis. Lineage (NCBI taxonomy): Eukaryota > Metazoa > Chordata > Amphibia > Anura > Dendrobatidae > Phyllobates > Phyllobates terribilis. The sequence continues at coordinate 244,348,961 of NW_027362769.1, read as the reverse complement.
TAACCTCGTGGTTCAGCGGTTTCTTAAATCGTACCCCGAGTAGCCAGATCTGCTCGTGAAAGTACGCCGCCTGTCAGCTCATTTTCGCAAGTCGGCTACAGCTTCCGCCGCCCTTGCTGTGTTCCAGCAGCGTTTGCAGCTTCCGGCACACCGACTGGTGTGTGATGTCCCCACACGTTGGAACTCTACCCTCCACATGTTGCAAAGGATTTGTGAGCAGAAGAGAGCAGTTGTGGAGTACCAGCTGCAACAAGGCCGTCGATATTCAGGTCAGACTCCACACATAAGACCTCAGGAGTGGACCTGGATGTCTGACATATGTACCATCCTGACAAACTTTGAGGAGGCCACCAAGATGGTGAGTGGCGATGACGCCATCATTAGTGTCAGCATCCCACCACTTGTCTGTCTTTTGCAACGCTCTCTGCAGAGAATTAAAGAGGAGGCATTGCAGCCAGAGTATGATGAGATGGATCAAGAAGCCGTAGCGGGCGATTACACACAGCCCAGCCTCATCTCATCCCAACGTGCATTGGGGGACAATGAGGGAGAGGAGGAGGAGGGGGAAGAACAGGAGCTGGTATCATGCGTTGTAGACGGTAGTACTTGTACAAGTGTCATACCGTCGGTTCAGCGTGGGTGGCCTGAGGACAGGGGGGAGGAAGAAGAGGAGGAGGAGAGCATGGTCAGTCGTCATCTTGGTGAGGACACGGAAATCTTGCCCGTTACCAGTCTGGCACGCATGGCTGACTTTATGTTACGCTGCCTTAACCGTGACCCTCGCGTTGTCAAAATGTTGGGTGACAGTCATTACTGGTTGGTGACACTTGTAGACCCCCGCTACAAGGAGAACTTTCACTCTCTTATTCCTGAGGTGGAGAGGTCTACAAAAATGGGGCAATATCAAAAGGCCCTTGCTGCAGAACTCTTAAAAAAATTCAAATCTGAACACGCTAGCGGCAGAGGTCACAGTTCGTTGCCCAACCAAGGCGTACAGGTGAGAGAGATGCAACTCCAATCCAGCAGAGGCAGGGGAACACTGTCAACGTTCTGGGACAGTTTTCTGACACCCGCCCAGCTTACAGGCCCTGAGGCGCGGGGTACTCTCACAAGGAGTGGAAAGTTTCAAAAGATGGTGAGGGAGTACCTTGCCTATCGTACCAGTGTCCTCCGTGATTCCTCTGTGCCTTTTAATTATTGGGTATCCAAGCTGGACACTTGGAATGAACTCGCTCTGTACGCCTTGGAGGTCCTGGCCTGCCCTGCCGCTAGCGTGTTATCGGAGCGTGTTTTTAGTGCCGCTGGGGGAATTATAACTGATAAGCGCACTCGCCTGTCAACTGACAATGCTGACAAGCTGACCCTTATCAAAATGAACAAGGGCTGGATTGGTCCAGACTTCTCATCACCACCAAATGACAGCAGAGAAACATAAAGTCAAATCCACTGTGTTATTTCGGGAGGTGCATTCACATGCACCGCTTCACACCCACACATGGGTATACGCTTCCTCGTTTCGGTTGTTTAATCTTCTTCTCCTTATCCTCAGCCTCCACCTCCACTATACCACCAGGGTGCCTGCATTGCAAGTTCCTCCGTCCAAATTTTTGGCAGCTTTTGCTGGGAAAGCATAAGCAAATACCATGGGACACCCACTCCCCAATAATGGGACTTATGTTTGTAATATGCTGTACTGCATGGCTCTTGTAAGGGGCATTGCAAGTTGCTCCGTCGTAATTTTTGGCAGCTTTTGCTGGGAAAGCATAAGCAAATACTATGGGAGACCCACTCCCCAATAATGGGACTTATGTTTGTAATATGCTATACTGCATGGCTCTTGTAAGGGGCATTGCAAGTTGCTCCGTCCTAATTTTTGGCAGCTTTTGCTTGCAAGGCATAAGCAAATACTATGGGACACCCACTCCCCAATAATGGGACTTATGTTTGTAATATGCTGTACTGCATGTGACGCGCCCCCTGGGCCGTGTGTACACGTGTGTGGGATACCCGGTGCCGGGTCTCTGGGGTCTGTAGTCTCCGTGGCGGTGACCCGGTCCCGTGGCTCAGGCTGGTCAAACCAGTGGCAGTCTTTCTTAGGTTTTGAGGTTAATTGTCCAACTGCGCCACCCGTGGATTGCGGTCAGGGAGTACCACCGCTGCGAGGCAGAACACTGAGGCTGGTGTTGTGTGCGCAGCATAGAATGGGATAACTCCCCTTGGGAGGAGTATAGCCTCAGGGCAGTGAGTGTGGATGATGGGGGTGATGGTGCACGAGCGCAGCAGGAACGACTCAGAGTCTTTGCAGTGCAGTTCAGGGTCTTTACTGATGATTATAAGGTAGACCCTCCCGGGAGTACTGGCTAGCATAAGAGGCCTGGTCAGTCTGTGAGCAAGCAGGAGTTCCCCTGGCCAGGTGGAGTTGTAGGCCTCCCCGTCTGTCTGCACTCTTCCTGGCTACCTTGCTGTAAGTGGGTAGAAGTAGTCCACGTCCCTGAGTGTACTGTGTAGTGCTCACCCGTATGGCTGGTGACTTGGGGCCTTCTGTTAGCCTCTGCTCCACGACGGCGGTGCTGGTTCCTTGCTTGTGACTGAGCCTCCGGGCTTCTATGGCCAGAGGACCTGAAATCCCCTGCCGGCTGGTTTCTGCTGCTGGATATATAAGTCCTCACAGCTTTGGACTCCTGTGTCCGGTTCCTATTGTCTTCTGCCAGGGCGAGCTCTGCTCAGCTTCCAGCCCCTGGTCTTTAGCTCCTAGCTCCTACAGAGCTCCTTGCTGTTACTTTCCCTTGCTCTCACTCTGACTCTGACTGTTCTCTGACTCACTCAACCCCGCCCCAGATCCAGTTTATAAGGGCAGAATTCTCCCCTCCCAGGACTGGGGCAGGAGGATGTTGCATGTTTAAGGGATCCTGACCAGGAAACCTCCCACTTGCTCTCTGACGTAATATCTCTATTACTGTGGTGACCAGACCCCTGGGGTGCCACACATGGCTCTTGTAAGGGGCATTGCAGTTCCTCATAATTTTTGGAAAGCCTTCCATTCACTGCTTAGGCCAACAGTGCACGGGAGAACCAGTTGCTTTAAATTGAAAAAAAGGTTTAGTTAACGCCCTCTGACCTCCATGTCATTTCCAAGGGGCATTGGAGTGGCTCGAAATTTTTGGTAGGCATTGCACTCACTGTATGCCCTATAACTATGTAGCCGAACCGCTCCTTTTGTTACAGAAACATATCCTACAAGACATATCTGGTTGACTGGCCTGATATTGATGTGAATGGTCCCTGTTCCTCCTGCTCTTCCTCCTTTGCCACCACCTCATCCATCATTTATCACCTGAAGCTTTGTTTTAACGGGAGTCATATAACTGGGATAGTAGCAGGAAAACATCCAGCAATCCTCGGAGGAGGTAGGATATGCGCCAAAACGCGGACCACCTCAGGCCTAGCCGCTACTACATACATGCGCTTGCATTCCAAGAAAACAAAGCAGATGCTAACTTCTATCATCATCATCATGCTCCTCACCTAGGCACTCTCAACTCCCCTGATGGAGAAGCCATGGCCCACCGGAGGAGTCTGGTTCTCTGGTGGGCTCGTCCAATGCTGCCCTAAAGCAGGCCAGGCTAAGAAAAGTGTGGGGGAAGGTGACAGGAGAAATCAGGGCGGCTGGGGACCGAGTATGGACACCTGGCCACCACTTGGCGGCTGGGGACCGAGCGAGGACACCCGGCCGCCGGGCGGCTGGGGACAGAGTATGGATACCTCACTGCCGAGCAGCCATGAGGTAGTGGCCAGCTTCGGCCTCCTCCAAACTAAAAGGCCCCATTTCAAGTGAAAGCTAGCAGTATGGTATTGCAGCCTGCGGGTGGGTGGGTGGTTGGCTGCATATTTTCGCTTGCATTGCAAGGAATGGTGGAGGTACAATTGAACACTGCCCTGGGACAAGGACTTGCACGGGGATAGTTGCAAGTCTGCATCTTCTGATGCGGCAAGGATCACTTCTGATGGGCACACTTTTAGACAGTGACCTGGGGGTCAGAGATGCTTCCAGGGGTCTTCCCCATGCTGATCCCTTGTTTTTTCAGCACTGTATGCATGTGTCACACAGCACATGGCCAGATAAGGTTGTAAAATGTTAAAATGACATTTCCCGGTGAACGCATTTGTCACGGTTGAAAGCAATAAAAAAGTGCAAAAACGCATGAAAAATGCTACTTGTGAACATAGCCCAAGGTGTGGAGGAGTATTTTTGTTTTTGGTTATTTATTTTACCTTATACACAAGTTTTTACCCTGGAAAGGAAATTCCTTAACATATTTCACAGGAAAACCGTTTCAGTTTCGTTTTTGAACGTTTTATTGTGAGCCCGCAAAAGTGGCTTAATACCTCTGACCACGTTGTTGACAGCAGTGACCTGGGGGTCAGAAATACTTCCAGGGGCGATCCCCATGCTTCCCCCATGTCTTTTGAGCACTGTCACTATCGTTTTGGGCACTTTTTAGGCTTTCTACAGACTGCCGGGGGTGCTGCCGCAAAAATGCTCGGGTCTCTCATAGACTAACATTGGGCTCGTTGCTCGGGTCGAGCACCCGAGTATCACGGTAAGCTCGGCCCGAGCTTCGAGCACCCGAGCATTTTAGTGATCGCTCAACACTATCAGTCATCATCTTGGTGAGGACACGGAAGTCTTGCCCGTTACCAGTCTGGCACCCATGGCTGACTTTGTTACGCTGCCTTAACCGTGACCCTCGCATTGTCAAAATGTTGGGTGACAGTCATTACTGGTTGATGACACTTTTAGACCCCCTCTAAAAGGAGAATTTTCACTCTCTTATTCCTGAGTTGGAGAGGTCTACAAAAATGGGGCAGTACCAGAAGGCCCTTGCTGCAGAACTATTAAAAAAATTCCCATCTGAACACGGTAGCGGCTGAGGTCACAGTTCGCTGCCCAACTAAGGCATACAGGCGAGAGAGACGCAACTCCAATCCAGCAGAGGCAGGGGAACACTGTCAATGTTCTAGGACAGTTTTCTGAGACCTGCCCAGCTTACAGGCCCTGAGGCGTGGGGTACTCTCACAAGGAGTGGAAAGTTTCAAAAGATGGTGAGGGAGTACCAGCGTCCTCCGTGATTCCTCTGTGCCTTTTAATTATTGGGTATCCAAGCTGGACACTTGGAATGAACTCGCTCTGTATGCCTTGGAGGTCCTAGCCTGCCCTGCCACTAGCATGTTATCGGAGCGTGTTTTTAGTGCCGCTGGGGGAATTCCAACTGATAAGCGCACTCGCCTGTCAACTGACAATGCTGACAAGCTGACCCTTATCAAAATGAACAAGGGCTGGATTGGGCCAGACTTATCATCACCACCAAATGACAGCAGAGTAACATAATGTCAAATCCACTGTGTTATTTCGGGAGGTGTATTCCCATGCATCGCTTCACACCCACACATGGGTATACGCTTCCTCATTTCGGCTGTTTTTTGCTCTTCTCCTTATCCTCAGCCTCCACGACCACTATACCACCAGGGTGACCGTGGTCTATGTTGCCAGCATTGCAAGTTCCTCTGTCCTAATTTTTGGCAGCTTTTGCTTCTAAGGCATAGGCAAAGACTATGGGAGACCCACTCCCCAATAATGGGAATAATGTTTTTAATATGCTGTACTGCATGGCTCTTGTAAGGGACATTGCAAGTTCCCCCTTCGTAATTTTTGGCAGCTTTTGCTTGGAAGGCATAGGCAAAGACTATGGGAGACCCACTCCTCAATAATGGGAATAATGTTTTTAATATGCTGTACTGCATGGCTCTTGTAAGGGGCATTAAAATCGTCTTGTTAAGCTACTTTGACCTCCACGTCTCTTCCAAGGGTCGTTAATATTGTCTTTTTATTCCACTGCGACCTCCACCATTCTTCCAAGGGGCATTAAAAGCGTCTTGTTAAGCTACTGTGACCTCCACGTCTCTTCCACAGGGCGTTGATATTGTCTTTTTATTCCACTGTAACCTCCACCACTCTTCCAAGGGGCATTGATATTGTCTTTTTATTCCACTGCGACCTCCACCACTCTTCCAAGGGGCATTAAAACTGTCTTGTTAAGCTACTGTGACCTCCATGTCTCTTCCACGGGGCATTGATATTGTCTTTTTATTCCACTGTAACCTCCACCACTCTTCCAAGGAGCATTAAAACTGTCTTGTTAAACCACTCTGAACTCCACGTCTCTTCCAAGGGGCATTAAAACCATCTTGTTAAGCTACTGTGACCTCCACATCTCTTCCAAGGGGCATTAAAACTGTCTTGTTAAACCACTCTGAACTCCACGTCTCTTCTAAGGGGCATTAAAACCGTCTTGTTAAACCACTCTGAACTCCACAGCTCTTCCAAGGGGCATTGACATGTTGTTTTTAATTACCTCTAACCTCCACGACTCTTGCAACGGGCATTGCATTTCCTCCTAATTTTTGTCAGCTTTTGCTTTTCAATGCATAGGCGAACACTAAGGGAGACCCACTTCCCAATAATGGGTAGAAGGTTTTTAATACGCTGTAATCCACGTCTGTTTCAAGGGGCATTGCAGTGCCTAATAATTTTTGGAAAGCCTTCCATTCCCTGCTTAGGCCAACAGTGTACAGGAGACCCAGTTGCTATAAATGGAAAAAACGGTTTAGTTAAGGCCCTCTGACCTCCATGTTACTTCCAAGGGGCATTGGAGTGCCTCGAAATTTTTGGTAGGCATTGCATTCACTGTATGCCTTATAACTGTGTAGCTGAACCGCTCCTTTTGGTACAGAAACATATCCTACAAGACATGTGTGGTTGGCTGGCCTGATATTGATGTGAATGGTCCCTGTTCCTCCTGCTCTTTCTCCTTTGCCACCACCTCATCCATCATTCATCACCTGAAGCTTTGTTTTAACGGGAGTCATAGAACTGGGATAGTAGCAGGAAAACATCCAGCAATCCTCGAAGGAGGTAGACTATGCGCCAAAACGCTGACCACCTCAGGCCTAGCTGCTACTACATATATGCGCTTGCATTCCAAGGAACAGAAAGCTAAGGAGGTGGATGGCCTCATGATCATGAATAATTTACTCGTTGTGTAGGAGGCCGACCACTGCTGCTGTCTACCTTCTGAACTTTGTGTTGAAGCCTGATTGACCCAGGACCCGCAATCCTCTATGTCTGGAGGACGTGTTGCATCCCAGTGTCCAACTGTGTCCCGGCTTCCACAATATTAACCCAGTGTGAAGGCGTCAGTGAGATGGACCATTCCTGGCCACATTCACTTGTCCACGTGTTTGTGGTTAGGCTGTCCTTCCCACTAAATGCACTGGGGAGGGCACAGGTAATGTTTTGGTATGCGCGCTTGTGTATAAGGCGCACCGGGACAAATAGGGGCGGCTGGGGACCGTTTATGGACACCCGGCCACCCCCACGCGGCTGGGGACTGTGTGTGGGCACCCGGCCGCGGGGCGGCTGGGGACTGAGTATGGACACCCGGCCGCCCCCTGACGGCTGGGGACCAAGCGTGGACACCAGGCCGCCGGGCGGCTGGGGACTGAGTATGAATACCAGGCTACTGACGGAGCCATGACGTGGTGGCCAGATTCCACCTCCACATGCCTAAAAGGCCCAATTTCAAGTGCAAGCTAGATAGTAGTATGGTATTGCAGCCTGGGGGTGGGTGGGTGGCAGGCTGCATACTTGCGCTTGTATTGCAAGTTATGGGGGAGGTACAATTGAACACTGCCGTGGGACAAGGACTTGCACGGGGATAGTTGCAAGTCTGCATCTTCTGAAGCGGCAAGGATCACTTCTGATGGGCACACTTTTAGGCAGTGACCTGGGCGTCAGAGGTGCTTCCAGGGGTCTTCCCCATGCTGTTCCCATGTCTTTTTAGCACTGTATGCATGTGTCACACAGCACATGGCCAGATAAGGTTGTAAAATGTTAAAATGACATTTCCCGGTGAATGCATTTGTTACGGTTGAAAGCAATACAAACGTGCAAAAACACATAAAAAATGCTACTTGTGAACATAGCCCAAGGTGTGGAGGAGTATTTTTGGTTTTGGTTATTTATTTTACCTTATACACAAGTCTTTACCCTGGAAAGGATGTTCCTTAACCCCTTTCCGACCTGGTCAGTAATAGTACGCACCAGGTCGGGAAGGCCGGTTCAGCGGGGGCTCCGGCGGTGAGCCCGCACTGAAGCGAGCACATGTCAGCTGATTATTGGAATCGCAATCCACCCGCGGCTGTTAACATGTTAAATCTCTGACAGTGGCATTTAACTCGCGCTTCCGGGAGTCCTAAGCCCCGCCCATCAGTGACCCCGTCACGTGATCGCGGGTCACCAATGGGTGGGCATGACAACTCAGGGTCTGCAGCAGACGCCTGTGGTTGTCATGTCTCAATTGCTATGAGCGCCACCTAGTGGTCAGCGCTCATAGCAAGTGAGCAATTCTCCTGCATACAAGCGATCTGCTCATCGCTTGTATGCAGTAGAAGCAATCAGACAACTGCTGCTTCTAGTCTCCTCTGGAGACTATAGAAGCAAGCAGAAAGTGTAAAAAAAAAGTTTTTAAAAAAATAAAAAAATAAAAAATATATAAAAGTTTAAGTCCCCTTTCACCCCATTCAAAATAAAATATATATATATAAAAAAAAAAACACATACACATATTTGGTATCGCCGCATTCAGAATCACCCGATCTATCAATATAAAAGAAGAATTAATACAATCCGTAAACGGCGTAACGAGAAAAAGATTTTAAACGCCAGAATTAAGTTTTTTTGGTCGCTACAACTTTGCAATAAAATGCAATAACGGGCGATCAAAACATCGGATCTACCCCAAAATGGTATCAATGAAAACGTCAGCCCGGCACACAAAAAATAAGCGCTCACCTGGCCCCAGATCCCGAAAAATGGAGAAGCTAAGGGTCTCGGAAAATGGCGTCATTTTTTTTTGTTTTTTTAGCAAGATTTGGATTTTTTTTTCGCCACTTAAATAAAAAAGAACCTATACATGTTTGGTGTCTATGAACTCGTAACGACCTGGAAAATAATGATGGCAGGTCAGTTTTAGCAATCTGTGAACGTGGTAAAAAAAAGACCCAAAAAACAACTGTGGAATTGCATTTTTTTTGCAGTTTCACTGCACTTGGAATTTTTTTCCCATTTTCCAGCACACGATATGGCAAAACCAGTGATGATGTTTAAAAGTACAACTCGTCCCGCAAAAAATAAGCCCTCACATGGCCATATTGAACAAAAATTAAAAAAGTTCTGGCTCTGGGAAGAAGGGGAGCAAAAAAGGAAAACACAAAAACAGAAACACCCATGGTCGTTAAGGGGTTAACATATTTCACAGGAAAGCACTTTCACTTTCATTTTTTAACGTTTTATTGTGAGCCTGTAAAAGTGGCTTAATACCTCTGACCACGTTGTTGACAGCAGTGACCTGGGGGTCAGAAATGCTTCCAGGGGCGATCCCCATGCTGTCCCCATGTCATTTGAGCACTGTCACTATCGTTTTGGGCACTTTTTAGGCTTTCTACAGACTGCCGGGGGATCCGCCGCAAAAATGTTCGGGTCTCCCATAGACTAACATTGGGCTCATTGCTCGGGTCGAGCACCCGAGTATCACAGTGAGCTCGGCTCGAGCTTCGAGCACCCGAGCATTTTAGTGCTCGCTCATCACTAGTGTTAATTCATAGTTTTGATACCTTCAGTGTGAATACAATTTTCAAAGTCATGAAAATACAAAAAAATCTTTAAATGAGAAGGTGTGTCCAAACTTTTGGTCTGTACTGTGTATATGTATGTATGTGTATATATATATATATATATATATATATATATATATATATATATATATATATATATATATATATATAATATAAATATATATATATAAATATATATATATATATATATATATAATATAAATATATATATATAAATATATATATATATATATATAATATATACTAGCTATTGAACCCGTTCAATGCCCGGGTGGCGAGCATTTTTATTGGTATATGGTGTCCCATGCTGGTATGTGCTGCCCCCCCTGGTATTTGTGCTGCCCCCATCCTGTCCCCACCATCCTATCCTGGTATGCATGGCAGCCCTCATCCCCATCCTGGTATGCATGGCACCCTTCACCCCCAATCCTGGAATGCATGGCACCTCTCACCTCCAATCCTGGTATGCATGGCACCCCTCACCTCCAATCCTGGTATGCATGGCACCCCTCACCCCCAATCCTGGTATGCATGGCACCCCTCACCCCCAATCCTGGCATGCATGGCACCCCTCACCCCTAATCCTGGTTTGCATGGCACCCCTCACCCCCAATCCTGGAAGGCATGCCACCCTTCATCCCCTATCCTGGTATGCATGGCATCCCTCACCCCCAATCCCGGTATGCATTGTATCCCTCATCTCCAATTCTGGTATGTGTGGTACTCCTCATCCCTATCCTGGTATGTATGGTACCCCATCCCTCATTCCTATCCTGGTATGTATGGTATCCCTCATCCTGGTATGCATAGGCCCCTCACCCACATCCTGGTATGCATAGCACTCCTCACCCACATCCTGGTATACATGGCACTCCTCATCCGAATCCTGGTATGCATGGCACCCCTCATCCCCATTCCCGGTATGCATGACACCCCTCATCCCCAATCCCGGTAGGCATGGCACCCCTCATCCCCAATCCCGGTATGCATGGCACCCCTCATCCCCAATCCCGATATGCATGGCACCCCTTATCCCCAATCCCGGTATGCATGACACCCCTCATCCCCAATCCTGGTATGCATGGCACCCCTCATCCCCAATCCTGGTATGCATGGCACCCCTCATCCCCAATCCTGGTATGCATGGCACCCCTCATCCCCAATCCTGGTATGCATGGCAACCCTCCATCCTGGTATGCTTGGTACCCCTCATCCCCCCAATCCTGGTATGATTGATACCCCTCATCCCCCAATCCTGGTATGTGTGGCCCCCTCACCCTCCAATCCTGGTATATGTGGCCCCCCTCATCCCCCATTCCTGGTATGTGTGGTCCCCTCACCCCACAATCCGGGTATGTGTGGTACCCCTCCATCCTGGTATGCTTGGTACCCCTCATCCCCTCAATCCTGGTATGCTTGATACCCCTCATCCCCCAATCCTGGTATGTGTGGCCCCCTCACCCTCCAATCCTGGTATATGTGGCCCCCCTCACCCCCCAATCCTGGTATGTATGAGACCCCTCATCCCCTTCACGCTGTACATGTAGCGCCCCAAGGGTTCGGCCGCTACAGGGGTATTGCACCTCAGTCCAGAGGTGTGATATTCCACTCCCAGGTAAGGATGGAGTGTGGACCAGGGCTCAGTTAGCTGCATGCAGCACACACACCCCATTTCCGAGAGACAGCTCAACGGTGCTCCCACTAGACAGAAGTGCAGGCACGACCGACCATGTCCCTGCTGGAGTGGGGAGGGAGAGGTGGAACACCCAGTGCTGTAGGGGCAGATAGGGGGCGGTTCCTGAGTGTAGGAAGGAGCCCATTGGTTGCTGGTCACCTGGGCTCATGGCTAGAGGGAGGTATAAAAGGTGGGCACCATCTTAGATCTAGGTTCGTTCAGCCAGAGGAGAAGACAGGGAGTAGAGGCTCTGTAGGAGCTCTACTCCAGGAGGGCCTAGTGAGAGGCCGAGGAGGAGATGAAGGGGAGCTGAGATTCTAGCTCATCTCAGCTCCAAGAGAAAGGAACAGAAAGGAACAGAACAGGAAAGAAAGAGAAGAAGAGACAGAGAAACAGAAGGGCTCAGGAACAAGATGGTGGAAAGGACCCTAAGAACCCACGAGAATCCAGGGTGCAGGGTCAGGCAGATTAAGGGTACCGGATCCCAAGTTGGTGGAGGAGAAACAACCCTCAGCCAAAGACGGTCGTCGTGATCATCTATTGGTGCGACACCTCATCAAACCTGCTAGGAAGGCACCATATAGGACAGCGGAGGACGGGGCCCACGTTTAACCGCCCAAGTCCGCGGCAGCCGGACAAAAGTGGGTCACTGGTGAGGCAGGCCAGAGAAAGGATTAAAGGGGGTCCTGTGCCATGCTCCTGAACTGCCTGGGAGTTGACCGAGCCCCTCACCTGGTGGACGCAGCACGGCTCGGGCGGTCACTGCCGACGGAAGTGACCCGGAACAAACGAACTGTGAGTAAAGACCCTGGACTGTAACTTGTTGTCCGTGTGCTCCTTCGCTCCTCCGGCACTACCGGTACTGGGACCTTCACCACCATCACTCCCACCAGCCACTACACTGCCCTGGGGCCGCACTCTTCCCATGGGGAGTCACACTACCCTAGCTGCACACTTCATCAGCCCCAGCGGTCTGCATGCAGCGGCGGTTCCTAATAACCGCAATCCACGGGTGGCGTAGTCGGACATTATCTCAAGTACGTAGCAGACTACCATTGGTCTGACCACCCTGAGCCGCGGGACCGGGCCGCCACTACTACCCCCATCGTTCCCCTATCGCCCGGATCCGCGTGCCCCACGGCCCAGGGGGCGAGTCAGCTTTGGCATAGTTGGCAGGATCGTGACCAACCCGCCACAAACGGGTATTGCGTGCCTGAAGAGAATTACACATGTACCTTAAAAAAGAAGTTTCCCGCTGTCCGGAGTCGTTTCCCGCCATCCGGAGCCGATTCCCGCCATCAGACGCCATCTTGGACCGTTTCCCGCCATCTTCATCTGTTTTTCCCGCCCTAGCAGAGCGGACGCCATTATGTGTGCACCAAAAGACAGCAGGAAGCCACCTCCCATCGTGGGCCAGATCCCAGAATGGCGCCAAAGAAGGGGCCCGCCCCCACCAGCCATGAATGCAGTAGTGGAGATGTCTATCAACATGGGGGGGCTGCCCCTGAAAGTGATTGTCACCGAGTTGCCCCGGGGCCACCCCCAATGGGGGTGGGAAGAGAAGAAAACTGCGGGGCAGGGGGTGGTCTGGATCAGTCCAGACAGACCGCACCCGGGAATGGACGCCCTGAGCAGCACCAGTCTCCTGGCCCGAAGCCTGCTGCAGGCCGAACCGCTCTGCAGCCTGCCAGAAGTCCTGGCGCAGCTCCCCAGAGATCCGGAGCATGCGCAAGCTGCACTGGAGGACCTGGAGCGGAGGATGGTCCGGGCGCAGCAAGATGCACTCACAGAGTGGAGAAAAGAACTGGCCCGGCAGGCCGAGACCCACCAGCGACAGACTTCAGCCGCACCCCGCGGTTTGCCTGCCTCGGAGGATGGCGCAAGAGGAGAGAGGACCGGAGGCGACGCCGCGGAGGGAGCCGCGAGGACTGAGGCAAGTGAAGGGGACGTCACCACCCCAAGCCCAGCAACCGCAAGCCTGCCCCAGCCCCCAGTCGCGGCACCCGAAGCCCCACTCACCGCGCCTGTTGCCGCGCCGCCACTACTTTCAGCTAGGCCTCAAGCGGTGAGCGCCGCGGCCACGCCCCGCCCGTCGCCACGCCCCCTGACCCCGGGCGCCGTAAAGCGAGAAGCGTCATCGGCCTGGTCGCAAGGCCTGGATGACCCGGGCGCCATCGCTGAGCCTGCGCCCCTGTCCCGGATGGGACTACCACCTAGCGCGACCGAGAGACCCCTGGCCTGGTCGCAAGGCCGAGTGCCCCCGGGCGCTGCCCCCAGATCAAGTCCCTCTACCATACCACGACTGGGTGTGGACTTGATTGCCCATCATACCGGTCCGGATGGACTGCCCCTGGAGTGGCCGGCCGAAGTCATCAGCAATCAGCCATGGAAGACCCAGCCCCCGCGTGAGCCTCTGTTACCGGCTCCAGAACCCGTGGAGGTCACCGTACCCCCACTGGAGGACATCCAATTTGCGTGGGACCCCACCGGCGAGAACTTGATGGGGTTCTCCCAAGAGACTCGGGCAGACGCGGTCCGTCGTCTGGAGGCCTGTCATCAGCAACTGGCGACCTTTGAGCGGGAGCGACGAGAGAGACGCGTCAGGGAAGAACGGCTCCAAGCCCAGAGTGCTGAACAAAAACGTAAGGCCCGCCAAGACCCCAAAGCTGCCCGTGGTCCCCGAATCACCGGGACCATAGTCAAGTTCCACATGGAGAACGGCTGGGGCTTCATCAGGGGCCCAGAAACCGCAGGCGACGTCTTTGTGACCCGCAGGGACGTCGAAAGTCATCTACCTGAGGGGCATCGTGGCCGTGACCTGTACCCTGGTGATGTGGTCACCTTCACCCGCCACGTAGGTGCAAAAGGACCATACGCCCTACATGTCCATCGGCTCACCGAGGAGGAGCTACAATACCACGGCTATGAGGAGAGCCAAGAGGACCCGGACGGGTCTGAAGAGCCATATGAGGAGGAAGAAGGAGCCTATGGAGGACACCGCTACTAGTAAGTAGCAAAGTACCTGTGTACATAGTTACCCGTCAGGACATCTGAATCGTTTTTGGGACTGTTCCCGTCTTGAAAGTGTGGTCCCCGTTGGGACAAGTATCGAACTGTTACCTGTGTGCCCCTATCCCCTAAGTAATCAGGCTGAGGACTGTGAGCAGCCATTCCCCTATCCCCACCGGCCGCGGACTGGAAACGGACAATTCCATGTATATAGTTGCGCTTCTTAAAGCGCCCCCTACTGGTTTTATACAAGAACCGCAACGTCTACCTCAAAGTTAAAATGGACTGTTGCACCTTTAAAAAGGAAGAGCACCTGGTTGCAAGTTGCACCGCAGCCAAGAACCCAAGAATATGCTTTAATTAAAAATGTTTTATATATGAAAAGTTTTTATATGCTGCTAGATATTGATGTGAATGTTTTCTATAGTGTGAAATGTCAAAAGAGTTCCAGAAGTATTGAAAAAGTTTTCTATAATGCCTAGTGAAAAGAAAAGTGTGTCCCATAAAGGGAGTTGAACCGTAATGTCTGTTTCTAAATGTAAGAAGTTATTGAAAAAGTTTTGCATGTCCTGTAATCAACTGTTTTTGCTCTTTTCCAGCCCGAGGACGTGCTGTGCTTTACCAGGGGGGAATGTAGCGCCCCGAGGGTTCGGCCGCTACAGGGGTATTGCACCTCAGTCCAGAGGTGTGATATGCCACTCCCAGGTAAGGATGGAGTGTGGACCAGGGCTCAGTTAGCTGCATGCAGCACACACACCCCATTTCCGAGGGACAGCTCAACGGTGCTCCCACTAGACAGAAGTGCAGGCACGACCGACCATGTCCCTGCTGGAGTGGGGAGGGAGGGGTGGAACACCCAGTGCTGTAGGGGCAGATAGGGGGCAGTTCCTGAGTGTAGGAAGGAGCCCATTGGTTGCTGGTCACCTGGGCTCATGGCTGGAGGGAGGTATAAAAGGTGGGCACCATCTTAGATCTAGGTTCGTTCAGCCAGAGGAGAAGACAGGGAGTAGAGGCTCTGTAGGAGCTCTACTCCAGGAGGGCCTAGTGAGAGGCCGAGGAGGAGGTGAAGGGGAGCTGAGATTCTAGCTCATCTCAGCTCCAAGAGAAAGGAACAGAAAGGAACAGAACAGGAAAGAAAGAGAAGAAGAGACAGAGAAACAGAAGGGCTCAGGAACAAGAAGGTGGAAGGGACCCTAAGAACCCACAAGAATCCAGGGTGCAGGGTCAGGCAGATTAAGGGTACCGGATCCCAAGTTGGTGGAGGAGAAACAACCCTCAGCCAAAGACCGGTCGTCGTGATCATCTATTGGTGCGACACCTCATCAAACCTGCTAGGAAGGCACCATATAGGACAGCGGAGGACGGGGCCCACGTTTAACCGCTCAAGTCCGCGGCAGCCGGACAAAAGTGGGTCACTGGTGAGGCAGGCCAGAGAAAGGATTAAAGGGGGTCCTGTGCCATGCTCCTGAACTGCCTGGGAGTTGACCGAGCCCCTCACCTGGTGGACGCAGCACGGCTCGGGCGGTCACTGCCGACGGAAGTGACCCGGAACAAACGAACTGTGAGTAAAGACCCTGGACTGTAACTTGTTGTCCGTGTGCTCCTTCGCTCCTCCGGCACTACCGGTACTGGGACCTTCACCACCATCACTCCCACCAGCCACTACACTGCCCTGGGGCCGCACTCTTCCCGTGGGGAGTCACACTACCCTAGCTGCAGACTTCATCAGCCCCAGCGGTCTGCATGCAGCGGCGGTTCCTAATAACCGCAATCCACGGGTGGCGTAGTCGGACATTATCTCAAGTACGTAGCAGACTACCATTGGTCTGACCACCCTGAGCCGCGGGACCGGGCCGCCACTACTACCCCCATCGTTCCCCTATCGCCCGGATCCGCGTGCCCCACGGCCCAGGGGGCGAGTCATACACACATACAAAAAAATAAACACTTATACTCACCTTTCTTCCTTGTGCTCCAGCGCTGCTGCGTCCTGTTCTGCCGGAGGCCGGGGGAGGAGTGTGGCTCCAAAGTACGCACGTGCCCATACCGCGCTGTCCGGTGACATTTTGCTGAAGACACACTGCAAATGCCGATCCGACGCCTCACTTCTGCCCCGGTCTCCAGCGAAGAGAGGCGCCGTGGCAACGCTCCTCCCGGTCAGGTAAGTATGTAAGTATGGCGCTGGAGATCGCAGTATGCGTTCAGTGTCTACACATACCGTGATCTCCAGCACCATACACTCCTCTTACCTGTAACGGCTGGTTGCGGTCTTCTGTCTGGAGCCAGACTGCGCAGGCGTGTCACGCTTGCGCAGTCTATAAAGGCTTCAGACAGAGACGCTCATCTCCTGTTATATTATAGATATATATATAGCAGGTTATGTATGTAACCCCCTTTTCACATGTACACTTCCCTGGAATTAAGAGTGCTTTAAGAGTGGGTGAGACTTGTAGAAAGTGATATTTTATTGAAAGACTTTTCTATGTAAATTTGATGAATTCTTTGCTAAGACCTGCATTTTTGCAAGTGATAAATTCCACAACCAAAGTGTGCAAGGAAGTTACCTAACTTTTTTTATACAATGACCTAACTTTATCTATGACATAAAATTAGAACACTAATTAGATGTTAACTGTCAATCTTTCACCAGTTTTCGGCTACGTAATCTAACAGCAGGATAATGTTAGGGCAAAGACCCTGATTGCAGTGGTGTATCACTTACTGAGCTGCTTATTGTTGTTTTTATAAAATCATTGTTTTATCAGCAGGAAATTATCACTAGAGGACTAGTAAACCTGCAGCCAGGTAGTCCAACCACATCCTATCACTGATTGGCAGCTTTCTGCCTATGCACACACAAAGCAGTGGTGTAGGAAGGTGTTGTACAGGGATCAGATTGTTGATCTGCAGCAAACGAAACCGGTTTTAATCAAAACTGCAACACGCAGTAAAGTAAGTGATACATTGCTGGAATCAGGGTCTCTGCCTCTACATCATGCTGTTCTCGGAAGGGGTAGAAAAAAACTGTTGACAGATTCCCTTTCAGAAAATTATATTGAGCCTGCTAAGACACACACTAATTGTCCTGAAGAAGTTGCCTTTTGTGCCCACTTTTTGAGGAGTTGTTACTACACAACTCTGTGGCACAAAATCCTATTTTGGTAATCACCTCGAGATTTAAAGTACTGCAGTTTCATGAATCGATTGTTAATGGAATCTATGGGTGACTACACTAGAACATTATGTTGGATTAAGAAATTCTTAACAAAATAGTAAAAAATGAAGCATCCATTGAAAAAGATCAGAAACATTTCTTCCCACAGTAATTAATACATGAAACAAATGACCATGCTGGCTCTAATAGCTGGTTTCCTGAGTAGCTGTAAGGTCAGTATTGTGATGTGTCTTTGTTTAGGGAGAAAGAACGACAAATTACAGCAATTACTTCTGCCCAGATAAATTAAGGCACAGGAATAATTGCTGTGGTCGGACAGCTGCCTGTACAGGAATGAGTCATAACCAGTCCACCAAGGAAATAGAGAACTGCGAAAGGCCTTCAGTCTGGATTATGAAAATTAGCAGCAAGGATGGAATTAAAGCATTGAAATATGCAGTGCAACAGCGCCATTTATTTATTAGGTAATACTAAAATGAGACAGAATGTATTTAATTTTGTTAATGACATCATCAGTCCATCATGTACTGGCAGCGGTTATTTTATTTTCCATAGAACACATGCGGAAACTGCAGATGTCGCCTCCTCCACTTTCTCCTCCTTCTTTGTATGTAGATACTTTTGTGTAATTGTATTTTTTCTAAAATAAAATATCCCAATATATCTGCTAGAATATTGTATGAAAAATAAAATGTGTTTAACCGCTTAACGACCACAGATAAGCATTAAAACGGCAGACGTTAACGGGCCTTAATCCTTCATCGCCGTTTTAAAACCGCAATCATGGATAAGTGAATAGCGCACCCCAGTGGGCAAAAAACTTCCGGTTGACAGCTGCATATGACAGCTAACACCCTGCGGCATCTGTCCTGACCAGCTTTGGACCCGAACTAAGCCAATTAACCCCTTAAATGCTTGTGTGAATTGCAACCGCGGCATCTAAGTGGTTAAAAGGGAGATTTAAACACCCCCTTTGACACCTACAGCCCCTCCTTCGTGATCATAATCACGGATGACGATCATTATTATAGTATTGCGAGGTCATCTGATGACCCCAGAGTATGGTGGCCTGTTAGATCCTGCTATAAGCAGGGTCTAACAGGCTGAGTCAGTGACACAATGACAGGTCTCAGGCACTGCAGTACAGGAGTTCTGCAAAGCATGTGACCATTGATCAAAGTAAATCAAATATTCATTTCCCACAGTGGCACTAATTGAAAAAGTTAAACAAGTTAAATAAAATGTGTAAGAAAGTAAAAAAACACCCAAATCATGAAAACTTGTTTCGCCACTTAAGCGCAGTTGTTGTGTTAAAACAAAAATAAACTATAATAAGTACACATAATGGGTATTGATGCTTTCGAAACTACCTGAACTATAAAACAGTCATGTTATATATTCTGTAAAGAGAACACTGTATGAAAAGAATAATAAAAATCACACCAAAACTGTAGCGTTTTCATCATATTGACACATGAAAAAAAAAAATAAAACACATTCAAAAAGTCACATGTAAAAAGAAAATAGTACAAATGAAAACGCCAAACCGTCCTGCAAATAAAGAGCCCTAATATGGCTCATTCGGTAAAAAAATAAAAAAGTTCCAGCACTCAGTATATGGCGATGTAAAGACAAATTTATTTTTGTAAAATATTGTTTTTAGTCTGTAAAAGCAGCAAAGCATTAATATACTGTAAATTTGGTATTGTTATAATCATACTGACCCAAAGAATAAATTCATCTGATCACTTTTACCCCATTTTGAACTGCACAAAAAAAGTCTAAAAACAATAACTGAATTGCTGTTTTTTGTTCATTCTGTTTCTGAAATATCTGAATAAAATGCGATAAAAAAATATTATATACCCCAAAATGGTACCAAAAAAATCTTCAACTTGTTGCACAAAAACTGAGCTCTCATACAGCTCTGTTCGCCAAAAATTAAAAAAAATAATTACAGCTCTCAGAATATGGTGACAAACTATTTTTTTTTCTAAAAAAGTATTTTACTGTGTGATAGCAGGAGAACCTAAAAAAACTATATAAATCTGGTATCGCCGTAATCGCACTGATCCCGAAGAATAAATCCGACTTATTACTTATACCACATGGTGAACAGCGCAAAAATAAAAGAACTATTCTTATACTGCTATTTGTTCATTCTGCCTCCCAAAAATCGTAATAGGGCTTGGATCACATTTATACTGTGCTCTACGCTGAGCGCTTACGTCAGGGTTTCCATGTAAATCCCAAAAACCGCGGTTCAGACAAAACCCCTGACAGAACAACTTAGAGGCAGATGGAGTCACTTTAGACTCCTTCTTGTCTGTATTCTGGGGATTTCCCATCATTTTAGTGCACAAGTGTGGTTGACCACAGTTTGAACACCTAAAAAGATGGATACCACAGGAACAGAGTCCAAAGTGTCTCCATCTACCTCAGAGTGAGTGGTTTTGTTGGGGGGTTTAATCTGAATCATATTTTTGTGGGATTTACATGGAAATCCCGATATCGTTGCTCAATGTAGAACAAAGGAATGTGATCACACCTTATACAGAAAGCTATCTAAAATGTTAAGTACCCCAAAATGTTACCAGTAAAAACCCAGTAAAAAAAAAGTTTTGGAAATGAAAATTTACAGGGTGATTCCATAATTTTTTCCTCAGAAATGAGTGATTCCATAATTTTTTCCTTCTGCTTGGTCTGAAAAAAAATACCTTTACTGAGTACCACATTTTTTTCTTGATTTCTTTTAGTGTTTCTTAAAGCCATAAAGTTGCCATTTGAAATGACTTTAGTTTTGTGCCATGTCTGTGATCTGCTTTTTTTCAACATTAAACAACTGAATGAACATCCTCCGAGCCCGGTGATTCCATAATTTTTACCAGGCGTTGTATTTATGTATCTCTCTCTTCCATTGACATAGAGAATGCTATCACACTCGTGGCTTATATATTATATTTCTTAATAAAATTTGTATATAATTTATCTACTACTTGGAGGTCGTGACTTTATAGTTTTTGTAGGTTAATATATGTTTGCCATTATTGTAGCGGAAAGAGCTCAATTAATAATTTATGGTGTGTGTGTTGCCTGAAGCACAAGCTGGGTGTAGCGTCGGCGTCCCTGCCTCCTGCTAGGCAGAGACGCCGTTCCTCTCACCTCCCTACTCCGTCCTCGGCGTCCTCGTCCAGCGCTGCTGGCAGCGCTCGCCGCTTCCCGGGCACCGTGCTTAGGGCGCGCGCGCGCTCCCTCTCCCTTAAAGGGGCCACGTGCGCCGTCCTAAGGAGTCCCCGGCCAATTGCCGGTGGAGCTCCCATATATAAGGCACCTCCTCCAAAATGGAGGTGCTCGAGCAAAGTTGCCAGTCTGCTTTCCAGCTCTGTCTACCTGCTTGCATTCCTGCGGTCCGACAGTCTGTCTACCTGCATCCGCCAGTCTGTCTATGGACCAGTCCGCCTGCGGATCAGGAAGCACCTGCCTGATACCTGCCTGATACCTGCCTGAGATCAGCTGCCAGCCAGCCGAGAGACTCTTACCCGCTCACCTGGGAACGCTCACCTGCTACCCGCCTGCTAGCCTACCTGGAGGCTCTGCCGTCACTTGCCGTGACCACCTGCCTGTCTAGAGACTCTTGCCCTGCTGTCACTTGCCGTGACCACCTGCCTGTTTAGAGACTCTTACCCTGCTGTCACTTGCCGTGACCACCCGCCTGTCAAGAGACTGTTCCCTTCACTTGCCGTGACCTCCTGTCCTTCTACCTAGAGACTGTTCCTGTCACTTGCTGTGACTACCTGCCCGCCTTCCCTGGGAGCCACCCGCTTCCTTACAAGGACTGCCCTTTGTATAGTAGCTCAGAGGTTCCACCTCCCAGACCCGTTACACTGGGCACAATGTATGGTCACTAAACTGGAATGTTTGCAATTTTCCAGAAAAAAAAGCATGGTGTGAATGTTATAAAATAATCACAGCAGCTGTGGATGAATTCATTGAGAGGTGCAATTTCTACAATAGGGTCACATTTGGGATATTTCTGCAATTAGGGACTCTGCAAATGTCACCCACAAACTATTCTAGCAAAATCTATGCTCCAAAAGCCAAATTTCCTTCCTTCTCAGTCCTAACATGTGGACAAAAAGTAGTTTCTGCCAACATATAGGGCATCACCACGGTCGGAAGAAATTGTGCAATAAATTGTGGTGTCCAGGTTCACCTTTTAATGCTTCTGTAACTGACAAATTTGCAGCTAATAAAAAAATTACATTTTTACCCTTAAAATGTTATATTTCCACATCCCAATGTTATAAAATTCTAGAAGGCACCTGTGGGTTCAAAAGACTAACTACACCCCTAAAATCCTTAAGCAGTGAAGTGTCCAATAAGGGGTCACTTGTGAGGGTTTCTGCTGATCTGGCACCTCAGGGGCTCGGCTAATGAATCTCACAATTTATTCAAACGGAATCTGCATTCTAAATCCCAAGTAGCCCTCCTTCCCATCAGATCCCCGCCGTGTGCTCAAACAGTAGTGTGCACCTACATATGGGGTACTGTCACTTTCAATAAAACTTGCATAACAAATTGTCCTGTCTATATTCTCTTACTACCCCTTGTGTGAATTAAAACTTTGAGGCTAAGGTAAAATTTTAGCGAAAAAACCCTGTTTTTCATTTTCATGTCCAAATCTTATAAAATTCTGTGATGTAGTTTGTGGGTTAAAAATGCACACCACCCCATATATGAATTCATTATGAGGTTTAGTTTGCCAAATGGGGTCATTTGTTGGTGTATCTGCTTTTTTGGCACTTCATGGGCTCTGCAAATGCAGCACAGTGTCCGAATTTGCGTTCCAAAAACTAAATAGCACTCTTTCCTTTCCAAGTTTTGCCATGTGCCCAAACATTAGTTTTTGACCACATATGGGGTATCACTCTTTTAAGGAGAAATTGTCTAACAATTTATGGAGTCAATGTTCTCCTATTATCCTTGTGTACATTTTAAATTGAGTGCTAGCACAGTATTTTGAGGGGAAAAAATGTGCTTTTTTTTTTTTTTGCTTTTACATCTAACTATTATAAAGTTTTGTGAATCACCTGCAGGTTAAAAATGCTTAGTACACCACTAGATGAATTTCTTGAGGGGTCTAGTTTCCAAAATGGGGTCACTTTTGAGGGGTTTCCGCTGGTTTAGCATGTCGGGTGCTGTGAAATGCGGCATGGCATTCACAATCCATTCCAGACAAATTTACTCTGCAAAATTCATATAGCAGTTTTTGGTGTTTTAGGCTCTGCAAATGCGACATGGCATCCACAATATATTTCAGCCCATTTTGTGTTCTAAAATTCATAAGGTGCTCCTTCCCTTCCAAGCCGTGCCGTTTGTCCAAACAGGTTTGTGACCAAATGTGGGATATCACCGTGCTCAGAATTAACTGGGTAACAAATTGTGTGGGGTCTATTTTATCATGCTATCCCTTGTAAAAGTGAAAAATTTGGGACTAAAGAAACATTTTAGAGTAAAAATAAAAAATATATATATTTTTTAAATTCCACATATATTCCTATATAGCACCTGAAGGATTAACAAATTTGCTGACACTTCTGAAGTATTTGAGGGGTGCAGCTTTTAGAATAGTATCACTCTTGGAAAGTTTCCAATATATAAGACCCTCAAAGACAATTTAAACCTGAATCGGTCCCTAAAGGAACAGGTTTTGTAAATTTTTTCATAAAAATGAAAAATTTCTGCTAAACTTTTACCCTTTTAACATCCTAACAAAATAAAATGATGATTGAAAAATTATGCAATGTTATGAACGTGTACACACTCACATGTTCATAACACTGTAACAGAAAAAATGAAGTTCAACCAGGAAGACTCTGCGCCTACACCTAACTTGTCCCTGTAGTGCAAACTAGAAAGGTTCTAGCCAGACAACTAAAAACACCACTTAGGACCTAACTCTTTAAAAGGCTGGACCACAGGGAATGCCACAACATACAGCAAACAAGAGATGAAGAAAGTGTGAAGTAGGATAGGAAAACCCAGGGGGAGAAACTAAAACATGCTCATATTGGGTAGAAAGTGAAAACTAAGGAGAGCCAAAATAAAAGGAACAAGTAACCTCCCAGAAACCTAGCAGTGGTAAAAGAAAAAGGTGCTGTGAATTAGAGCAAACAGACTCACTGCAGTAATATTATTATAGAGTTTACCAAATAAAGTAAACCCCTTAGCTTAAGGGCTGGAAATCCTGAACACACATCCACCAAGAGGTATAGCCAGCAAGGAAGTGCAGTGAAGGGTGAACATATACACTGACGAGCAAAAGGGTAACAATGTTTTGAACTTTTGACTCTCATGCTCCATATCTCACCATCCACTACTGCTTTGAACTTGAGACTACCATCACATTATAGATAATCATCAAAAGCTATCTCATACAGAAATTTGACTTGCAACTATTTTACATATGATTAGTTATGCAGATTCTTGTCATGTTACTGCATTGTTACTGTTTTGCTCCTAAAAATCTAAATTTGAATTATTATTTTTTAAATCCACCTTTTGGCTTTCAACATTGCCTGAATCCTTCTGGGCATGCTCTTGACCAGATTTAAGAATGTCTCAACCAAAATCTGATCCCAAGTCTCTCTTGTGCATGTTCCCAAAGTTGGTGCAAACTGGTCGACTCACATGGGTATGTTTACAGCTTTTTCTTCAACTCTTCCCACAAGGGTTTGATGGGTTGAGGTATGGGGACTGTGGGGGCCAACCCAGCACATCTACTTCATCATTGTCATTGAACCACTTCTTCACCAATCTCGACGTATTCTTCATGTTATCTTGATGGAACACAAAGCTGTCCTTTTCATACCCACAGTACTTGAGTGTACGAAGTAACTCGTCTTGTAGAATACTCACATATAGCTCAGCTTTGAGACTACCATAGATCCCGATCAAGTATCCAAGGCCTTTGGCTGTGAAAGAACCCCATATCATCAGGCTTCCTCCACTGAACTTGACAGTTGCTTTGATTTCTCGATCCGTTAGCCCCTTTTTCCATTGTCTCTTCCAGACCCATTTGCATCCATCAGAGCCTAGTCTATTGACTTTCATCTCATCTCCCCAAATCACCCATTTCCAATCTTCCACTGTCTACTTTTCATATTTTTTTGCAAACTCGAGCCAACGCTTCTTATTACGATATTGAAGTTTAGGTTTCTTCACCTTTTTTTGGGCCATGTTTCCAGACTGGTGTAACATGCTTCGCACGGTGCTTCCATGGATATATGTGATCTCACTATTACAAAGCCACCTCCACTGCCATGTTTATCACGCCAGAACTGATAAATCTTGTGATGAGTCAACTTGTTGACTCCGATATTTTGCCTGGATGTCCACCTCTTGGCTTTTGAATGAATGGACAGACTTAATTTAATATTCGAACTGTCGTGACACTCACATGATGCAGTTTAGCAATGTTCTTGGCCGAGAGACCGCTATTGTTGATCTGGATGATACGATTTCTCTTTTCTTGGAAAATCTTCTTCATGGCTGCTCCTCAATTTGAACCAGTGACCTTTCGCTTGGGAATCAACCTAATAACGCACAGGATTTTAAAAAGTTCTATCTGAAAAAAACCTTACCATATTTGCTGGCCTGCGAAAACACATTCTATGGTTACATTCTTAGGGTGAGGCCACACAATACCTGTTAAAATATAACATTTATTAAATCATTTAAAATAGTCAAAAAAACAAATAAATAAACCCAAATAAATGAAAAACACACAAAATGCTAAAAAGGAGAGCTCATGGGCAAAAGATAATTATGGAATATGGATTACTATCTTACCCTAGCTATGCCCAAAATGGTTGTCACTTCCTGACTGCAGAGGTTGGCACCATACCTTGAACATAATGTGGCGCCCCCGCTCATCGACGGCTAGCACTGGTATTCCCTATACCCTCGTCTGGGACAAAATTAACTCCACTGGAGATACCAGCTAAACTCAAATCTCTCAGTTACCAACCACAAATCAATACTCAGCCAATACGATCACAGTGGGACCCAGATGAAAATACGTTACTGCATAAGGGAACATATCCCAAACAGATAAAAACCTTAAACAAGTAGAGTATCAAAAAATATTTTCTTTTTTCACAATTGCATAAGCTAAGTATAAAAACAAGGCATAGACAGTAGTTTCAGCCTTGATTAAGTGCATATGATATCTTACCAACAGTGCCACAACAATAAATAATAATGGTAAAGAAAAGAAAAAAAGGGGTTTTCTTTTGCCCTAGCAAGCAAGATGAATTGATAGTCTATTTTGCCCTATTGTATCCCTGATATGTGTCTCTACCGAACTGCGGAGGTTGGCACTATAGCTTGAACGCAATATAGCACCCCCGCTCCTCAACAACTCCCCCTAATAATGTCTAATATATACCCTAGGCTAAAGTGTGCCAAAATAGCCACACATACAGACAATGATATCCAAAATAAAAGGAAAAAGATACGTTAGACTGTTTATAACAGATCTGAATAAATCAGCAACATTTTTAGTATTCAACAAGTCTCATTCATCAAAGTGCCTGAGAGAAAATAGAACAACAAACAAAGCATTATTCATGTCACCAGCACTAGAGTACTCAAAAAGGGGGGGGGGGAAGCCAGGGTTTACTCATTTATTAATCTCAACAGTGGAGAAGGACACAGCCAGATATAGTCAATATTATTCGGCCCCCTTGAGTTAATACTTTGTAGCTCCACCTTTTGCTGCGATTACAGCTGCAAGTCGCTTGGGGTATGTCTCTATCAGTTTTGCACATCGAGAGGCTGAAATTCTTGCCCATTCTTCCTTGCAAAACAGCTCGAGCTCATTGAGGTTGGATGGAGAGCGTTTGTGATCAGCAGTTTTCAGCTCTTTCCACAGATTTTCAATTGGATTCAGGTCTGGACTTTGACTTGGCCATTCTAACATCTGGATACGTTTATTTTTGAACCATTCCATTGTAAATTTTGCTTTATGTTTGGGATCATTGTCTTGTTGGAAGATAAATCTCCGTCCCAGTCTCAGGTCTTTTGCAGACTCCAAAAGGTTTTCTTCCACAATGGTCCTGTATTTGGCTCCGTCCATCTTCCCATCAATTTTAACCATCTTTCCTGTCCCTGCTGAAGAAAGGCAGGCCCAAACCATGATGCTGCCACCACCATTTTTGACAGTGGGAATGGTGTTTTGAGGGTGATGAGCTGTGTTGCTTTTACGCCAAACATATTGTTTTGAATTGTGGCCAAAAAGTTCGATTTTGGTTTCATCTGACCAGAGCACCTTATTCCACATGTTTGGTGTGTCTCCCAGGTGGCTTGTGGCAAACTTCAAACAAAACTTTTTATGGATATCTTTGAGAAATGGCTTTCTTCTTGCCACTCTTCCATAAAGGCCAGATTTGTGTAGTGAACGACTGATTGTTGTCCTATGGACAGACTCTCCAACCTCAGGTGTAGATCTCTGCAGTTCATCCAGAGTGATTATGGGCCTTTTGGCTGCATCTCTGATCAGTCTTCTCCTTGTTCGAGATGAAAGTTTAGAGGGACGGCCAAGTCTTGGTAGATTTGCAGTGGTCTGATACTCCTTCCATTTCAATACGATCGCTTGCACAGTGCTCCTTGAGATGTTTAAAACTTGGGAAATCATTTTGTATCCAAATCCGGCTTTAAACTTCGCCACAACAGTATCTCAGACCTGCCTGGTGTGTTCCTTGGTCTTCATGATGCTCTCTGCACTTGAAACAGAACCCTGAGACTATCACAGAGCGGGTGCATTTATACGGAGACTTGGTTACACACAGGTGGATTCTATTTATCATTACCAGTCATTTAGGACAACATTTGATCATTCAGAGATCCTCACTGAACTTCTGGAGTGAGTTTGCTGCACCGAAAATAAAGGGGCCGAATAATATTGCACGCCCCACTTTTCAGTTTTTAATTTGTTAAAAAAGTTTAAAATATCCAATAAATTTCTTTCCACTTCATGATTGTGTACCACTTGTTATTGATTCTTCCCCAAAAAATTAGAATTTTATATCTTTATGTTTGAAGCCAGAAATGTGTCAAAGGTAGAAAAGTTCAAGGAGGCCAAATACTTTCACAATGCACTGTACATCGCAGGGCATCAGATTGCATTGTACTTAAATATAGCCCCTGCTATGAGAATATGCAAATAGCCTCGACGCGTTCCCTTTCGTCATCTTGTTCCTCAGGAGGCTCATGGATCAAGCAGTATCAAAAAGGCATCAGCAATATGTTGTGGCCTGAGATTGCACATTCATGTGTAGAGGTGTTACTGGCCATTTAAATTAACCGCACATGGGTAATTGGCAGCGTGAAGATGAAAGAGGAACATATACCCCACTAGAGATATATTGTCTTCAGTGTCTCCGCTTACCAAACCAAACACAAGTCCCAGATGCAACAAACAATCCTCTTAGTGCTAGGTGCACTAGAGCAACATTCCAGGATTACATTACAGAGGACAACTATCTCTGTGATACATACCTCCCATCGACTGTGTGTCTGTGAGCTATTTTACACCCTATAGCTCGACACGTGGGAAAATCACCAGGGAAATACAGGCGCTATATGATTTTGTGTTTTAGAAGTTATTAGAGAGAGTGGGAGACTGGGACAAACTCATCTTGCAAAAAGAGACCCAGTGGATATTTAGGGGAGAATCTGTGTCCCTCAAAGGACTAAATGAAAAACTCACGGCTGCTTTATTTGATCTTACCGGGGTATGCCTCCACCCTATAGAAGAAACTAGTCCTTTTTGCATGCCTCTGTGAGACTGATTGTGCATAAATTCAACATGGCCACTCTGACTTGTATAGAATTATCTGTGTGGTCTTGATTTTGATCTTTGGATCTATCTTTTTAAATAGTACTAAGTTTTGTGTGTATGTGGTGTTGTTTTGTGTATCCCTGCTGTGGCTCAGTGATAATAAAGAAGACTACTCAACAAAAAGAAAAGAGAAAAAAGTCTTTCCAATATACCTTTGTATCCTTTCTAATGATGGGCGAGCACTAAAATGCTCGGGTGCTCGATGCTCGGGTCCTCGACCCGAGCAACGAGCCCAAAGTAAGTCTATGAGAAACTCGAGCATTTTTCAGGTGGCTCCCCCTGGCGGTCTGCAGAGGGTCTAAAAATTGTCCAAATCGATGGGAACAGTGCTCAAATGACATGGGAACAGCATGGGGAAGACCCCTGGAAGCATTTCTGACTCCCAGGTCACTGCTGTCAACAACGTTGTCAGAGTATTATGCCACTTTTACGGACTCACAATAAAACAGTACCACGACCTGTCTACTGATCTTTTTACTCTGAGGCCAGAGACGGGGACAAGGGGGCATCTTCTACGTCTGGAGGAAAGAAGGTTTAATCATAATCACAGACGGGGATTCTTTACTGTAAGAGCAGTGAGACTATGGAACTCTCTGCCGCATGATGTTGTAATGAGTGATTCCACTATTAAAATTTAAGAAGGGCATGGATGCCTTTCTTGAAAAGTATAATATTACAGGTTATATATGCTAGATTCCTTGATAGGCCGTTGATCCAGGGAACTAGTCCGATTGTCGTATGGAGTTGGGAAGGAACTTTTTTCCCCAATGTGGTGCTTAGTGTTTGCCACATAGGTTTTTTTGCCTTCCTCTGGATCAACATGTTAGGCTATGGGTTGAACTAGATGGACTTAGTCTTCCATCAACCTTAAAAACTATGCGTGCCAGACTGCTAAACAGGCTAAACCATGCTGAACAGACGATATGACAGTTGTGCAGGTAATACTGTCTATAGTGCAGGAAACTAGCTCCTGTTCTTCCTCCTCCTCTTCCTCATTGTCACCCAATCCACGTTGGGATGAGATGAGGCTGGGTTTTGTGTAATCACCCTGCATGGTTCCTTGCTCCATCTCATCGTGCTCCGCCTGCAATGCATCCTCTTTGATTGTGAGCAGAGAGCGTTTCAGAAGACAGAGAAGCAGGATGGTGACACAAATTATGGCGTCATCGCCGCTCACCATCTTGGTGGAGTCCTCAAAGTTTTGGAGGATGGTACATATGTCTGACCTCCATGCCCACTCCTGAGGTCTTATGTGTGGAGTCTAAACTGAATACGGACGGCCTTGTTGATGCTGGTAGTCAACAACTGCCCTCTTCTGCTCACAAATCCTTCCCAACATCTGCAGTGTAGAGTTCCAACACGGTGAGCCGGAAGCTGCAAACGCTGCTGAAGCACGGCAAGGGCAGCGGAAGCTGTAGCTGACTTTTTAAAATGGGCACACAGGCGGTTTACTTCGACAAGCAGATCCGGAAGCTCCGGATAGCTTTTGAGAAACTGCTGAACCACGAGGTTAAGCACATGGGCCAGGCATGGTACATGTGTGAGCTCGCCTCGCCTCAAAGCCGCTACCAGGTTCCGGCCATTGTCACACATAACCATGCCTGGCTGTAGGGTCAGCAGTGTCAGCCATATATCTGCCTGCTCTTTCAGAGCTGTCCCCAACTCTTCAGCATTGTGCGTTTTGTCACCTAAGCATATTAGCTTCAGCACAGCCTGTTTCCGCTTGGCCGAGGCAGTGCTGCAGTGCTTCCAGCTGGTGACTGATGTGGTCATTTCGGAGATGGAGGCTGAGGAGGATGAGGTGCAGGAGCTGTAGACTCTGGGGGCAACCCTGATAGACCTAGGGCCCACAATCCTCGACGTCGGGAGGATGTTTTCCGTCCCAAGGTCCAACTGGGTCCCGGCTTCCACTATGTTAACCCAGTGTGCCATCAGCGATGTGTACCGTCCCTGCCCACAAGCACTTGTCCACATGTCCGTGGTTAAGTGGAGTTTCCCTGTAAATGCATCGTTGAGGGCACGGCTAATGATGTGGGACACGTGCTTGTGTAATGCAGGGATGGCACACCGGGAGAAATAGTGGCGGCTGGGGACCGAGTACCGAAGGATGGCCGCTGCCATCAGGTTGTGGAAAGCTTCCATCTCCACGAGCCTATAGGGCAACATTTCGAGCGCAAGCAGTCTTGAAATATTGGAATTTATTAGTGTGGCCTGTGGGGCTTTGGCTGCGTATTTGCCCTTGCGTTCCATGGACTGGGGTATGGACAACTGAACGCTGCGCTGGGACAAGAATGTGCTTGCTGGTGGTGCTAGTTGAGAGTGTGCAACAACAGGTGCAGGGTAAGAGGCATCTTCACATGCACTATGGACAAGGCATTCGCTTGCGCGCACAACAGCGGAAGAAGCAGTGATGTCACCTGCAGACACTGTTCCTGGACCCTGGGGTTCGGCCCACAAAGTCAGGTGCTTTGCCGCCATGTGCCTGATCATGCTGGTGGTGGTCAGGCTGGTTGTTTTGCTACCCCTGCTGATGCTGGCCTGGCAGGTGGTGCAATTGGCCTTTTTGGGATTATCGGCAGAGTCTTTAAAAAACAACCAGACTCGGGAAGACCTAACAGTTATACTGGCAACGTCTGTCATGTTGCTGTTACGGGGAACGGTTGCCCACCTTCTGTCTGCCGCCACCACACTGCTTCTTTCTGCCTGTTGGGGTGCTCTGCCTCCCTCCCCCTGTGTGCTGCTCTCGTCGCTCTGCATGTCCTCCTGCCAGGTTGGGTCAGTTACTATATCATCCACCACCTCGTCTTCCACTTCCGCACTCTGGTCCTTCTCCTGACTTTCTGGCAATTGTCTCATCATCGTCCACCTCTTGTGACACTTTCCCTCCGTCACCTTCATATGACCATGGCTGCTCAAATATTTGGGCATCGCTACATGCGATCTCCTCTTGCCCCGCTTCAAGTGGACCAGGCGAGAGGCCCGAATCTATAAATGGAAAAGTGAACAGCTCTTCGTAGTGTCCAAGTGTGGCATCAGTTGTCTCTGGGCACTCAGCATGATGGGAGGAATGAGGATCAGGGTGAGGAATATGCGGTCCAGACTCACGCCTACTGAGACTTGACCGTGTGGAAGACAGGGTGGTGGTGGCTAAGTGACTGGAAGCATTATCTGCTATCCAAACAATAACCTTTTCACACTGCTCTGTGTTCAGTAGTGGTTTTCTGTGGTCCCCTATTAATTGGGAGAGAAAGGTCAAGCGAGAAGATGTGGGTGTTTGTCGTGGCACAATTTCAGCTTGCCCACGGCCTCGGCCTCTGCATGCACCATCACCATCACATCCATTTCCCCGTCCCTTGCCACATGCCCTGCCCATTTTAAATGGAGGACAATATCTTCCACGCTCACTGCAAATGGCTGAATTTGGAGCGAGCTTATACTCTACCGTTCAAAAGTTTGGGGTCACCCAGGCAATTTTGTGTTTTCCATGAAAACGCATACTTTTATTTATCAAATGAGTTGCAAAATTATTAGAAAATATAGTCCAGACATTGACAAGGTTAGAAATAATGATTTTTATTAGAAAAAATAATTTTCTCCTTCAAACTTTGCTTTCGTCAAAGAATGCTCCCTTTGCACCAAGTACAGCATTGCAGACCTTTGGCATTCTAGCTGTTAATTTGCTGAGGTAATCTTGAGAAATTTCACCCCATGCTTTCTGAAGCCTCTCCCACAAGTTGGATTTTCTTGATGGGCACTTTTTGTGTACCATACGGTCAAGCTGCTCCCACAACAGCTCAATGGGGTTGAGATCTGGTGACTGCGCTGGCCACTCCATTACAGATAAAATACCAGCTTCCTGCTTCTTCCCTAAATAGTTCATGCCTAATTTGGAGGTGTGCTTTGGGTCATTGTCCTGTTATAGGATGAAATTGGCTCCAATCAAGCACTGTCCACAGGGTATGGCATGGCGTTGCAAAATGGAGTGATAGCCTTCCTTATTCAAAAATCCCATTTACCTTGTACAAATCTCCCACTTTACCAGCACCAAAGCAACCCCAGAACATCATATTACTTCCACCATGCTTGACAGATGGCGTCAGGCACTCTTCCAGCATCTTTTCAGCTTTTCTGCTTCTCACAAATGTTCTTCTGTGTGATCCAAACACCTCAAACTTTGATTCGTCTGTCCATAAAACTTTTTTCCAATCTTCCTCTGTCCAATGTATGTGTTCTTTGGCCCATATTAATCTTTTCCTTTTATTAGCCAGTCTCACATATGGCTTTTTCTTTGCCACTGTAATGCACACGCCCGGACTGACTGGCGTGTGCGTGTATATGTAGTGATTCCACTGGACCGTACCGGAGAGTGAATGCCTGGAGGGGCGTAACTAAGTATTCACCCGATCCGACCAAGGTCGCACGACGGCATACGACGCCAGTGCACCAAGGAGGAACCAAGCAGAGGGACCAGGGGCTACTCCAGGTCAGACCCCGGACACGGCTGTTGACCCACACCGGGGAATACAGGAACAGGCAGGTTAGGCTGGCACACAGACGGGTGGCTGCTGGCAAGCACGACTGGTATGCAAACAGGGAAGTACTGACAGGTACGGCCGGTATGCAGGCAGGTGGATGCTGGTAAGTACGACTGGTATGCAGGCAGGGAGGTACTGGCAGGTACGACAGGTTGGAGCACAGAGTGGATAGCTCCCAGTACAGACTGGGACTCAGGAACAGAACTGCAGATGCGGTGGACAAACACAGCAGAGTGAGGCCGCCCGGAGCGGTGAGCAAGAGCAGAGCAAGACGAGACCGCCTGGAGCGGTGAGCGAGAGTAGAGCAGGATGAGGCCGTCTGGAGCGGTGAGCAAGAGTCAGAGCAGAGCGAGACTTCCGGAGCAGTGAGCAAAGGGTCAGAGCAGAGCGAGACTGCCGGAGCAGTGAGCAAAGGGTCAGAGCAAAGCGAGACTGCCGGAGCAGTGAGCAAAGGGTCATAGCAAAGCGAGACTGCCGGAGCAGTGAGAAAAGGGTCAGAGCAGAGCGAGACTGCCGGAGCAGTGAGAAAAGGGTCAGAGCAGAGCGAGACTGCCGGAGCAGTGAGCAAAGGGTCAGAGCAGAGCGAGACTGCCGGAGCAGTGAGCAAAGGGTCAGAGCAGAGCGAGACTGCCGGAGCAGTGAGCAAAGGGTCAGAGCAAAGTGAGACTGCCGGAGCAGTGAGCAAAGGGTCAGAGCAGAGCGAGACTGCCGGAGCAGTGAGCAAAGGGTCAGAGCAGAGCGAGACTGCCGGAGCAGTGAGCAAAGGGTCAGAGCAGAGCGAGACTGCCGGAGCAGTGAGCAAAGGGTCAGAGCAGAGCGAGACTGCCGGAGCAGTGAGCAAAGGGTCAGAGCAGAGCGAGACTGCCGGAGCAGTGAGCAAAGGGTCAGAGCAGAGCGAGACTGCCAGAGCAGTGAGCAAAGGGTCAGAGCAAAGCGAGACTGCCGGAGCAGTGAGCAAAGGGTCAGAGCAGAGCGAGACTGCCGGAGCAGTGAGCAAAGGGTCAGAGCAGAGCGAGACTGCCGGAGCAGTGAGCAAAGGGTTAGAGCAGAGCGAGACTGCCAGAGCAGTGAGCAAAGGGTCAGAGCAGAGCGAGACTGCCGGAGCAGTGAGCAAAGGGTCAGAGCAGAGCGAGACTGCCGGAGCAGTGAGCAAAGGGTCAGAGCAGAGCGAGACTGCCGGAGCAGTGAGCAAAGGGTCAGAGCAGGCAAGAACCGCCGGAGCGGTGAGCAAGGCAGAGCAGGCAAGAACCGCCGGAGTGGTGAACAAGGCAGAGCAGGCAAGAACCGCCGGAGCGGTGAACAAGGCAGAGCAGGCAGAAACCGCGGGAGCGGCGAGCAAGGCAGGGCAGAGGGGATAGGGCTCTGTTCACACGGAACAGACAGGAAGGGAAAGGCAGAACCAGATACCCACAGGGTACTTGCAGTGAAGTAGCGAGTGGGCCACAAACTCACAAACGGAAGTACAGTGACAACGAGCAGGACTTAGGTACGATTTCAGACTCTGCAGAAAAAGGGAAGATATGGGCGTAGAGAGAGACGGGAAACAGGCTGGAAGATAGTTAGGGCAGGAACAGACACTGGGAAAAGACACAGACAACAGATCTAGGTATGTGGCCCCTAGAGGGCAGAAGGAACAGGCTAAGAGCGTGTTCACATGGGCCTGGAAATACAGCCTCCAGGAATGGCAGAAAGACAGCTGGCTAGAGTACACAGACAGGACACAGTTCAGACACGGGAACTGATACCGCAAGGCAGGAAACATAGACAGGACCCGGCACATCAGTGACTAGAAGCCAACTGACAGAACAAGATGCTCAGGCAAGGATTCCAAGGAGAAGCTGGTTTAAATACCAGGTGACAGACAGCAATAGGCTGATGATGCATTAGGGGTGTGTCTGCAGCAGCTACAAGAAAAAGGAAGTTCGGCGGGCGTCGCCCTAAGCAGCCAGAGCAGAGCAGACAGTATGGAAAGACACCAGAGTGGCAGTCTGGACTGGAAATCAAGTGCGTGCTCTTGCACAGTGGGAGGTGGACCACTATGCAAGGACGCCGCCAGGTATTTTACAGCCACTTTGCCTTGAAGGCCAGCATCCCGGAGTCGCCTCTTCACTGTAGACGTTGACACTGGCGTTTTGCGTGTACTATTTAATGAAGGAGCCAGTTGAGGAGATGCGAGGCTTCAATTTCTCAAACTAGAGACTCCAATGTACTTGTCTTGTTGCTCAGTTGTGCAGCGGAGCCTCCCACTTCTCTTTCTACTCTGGTTAGAGCCTGTTTGTGCTCTCCTCTGAAGGGAGTAGTACACACCATTGTAGGAAATCTTCAGTTTCTTGGCAATTTCTCGCATGGAATAGCTTTCATTTCTAAGAACAAGAATAGACTGTCGAGTTTCACATGAAAGTTCTCTTTTTCTGGCCATTTTGAGAGTTTCATAGAAAAAAAACAAATGTAATGCTCCAGATTCTCAACTAGCTCAAAGGAAGGTCAATTTTATAGCTTCTCAAATCAGCCAAACAGTTTTCAGCTGGGCTAACATACTTGTGCAAAGGTTTTCTAGGGTTTTCTTAACATCCATTAGCCTTCTTACACAGTTTGCAAACACAATGTACCATTAAAACACTGGAATGGTGGTTGTTGGAAATGGGTCTCTATACACCTATGTAGATATTGCAATAAAAACAAGACATTTGCAGCTAGAATAGTCATTTGCCACATTAACAATGTACAGAGTGTATTTCTGATTCATTTAATGTTAGCTTCATTGAAAAAAAATGTGCTTTTCTTTCAAAAATAATGACATTTCTAAATGACCCCAAACTTTTGAACGGTAGTGTATGTGATCCATGTGACGGACAAACCACAGTTTTAAATAGCTGGCCTGTAGTTAACTTTTTTAACTGCAAACTGGTGTCAATAGCTTCACTGACACACTGCAACAAAATTTCAATGGAGTCGAGAAATGGCAATATTTTCAGCGCAATTATATGTGATCCGTGTGATTGACAAACCACAGTTTTAAATAGCTGGATTTTTAGTGCTGTAATATGGAAAGGACCTGGCTGTATTCTGCAGTGCCAACAAGCAAATGACGCAGATAAACTGTGTTCTCTGGATTGATTTTTAAGCAAATAATCAGGATTAAGATAAAAAAAAAATATTCCTGGCCCCTGATACCTGGGCCTATTTCTACAAATATCTGTAAAAGCACCAGCAGACAGAACTGGAGTGGACCCTCATGCTATGTGCACTGCAGTCTGCTATATACCCCGCCTGCCTGCCTAGCACTGATATCTCTGCAGCTGGATTAGTCCTCAGAAGGACTGTTAGTTGAGATGGATATGTGTCTCTAATATAGTCTGGTATACCTACACTAACTAGAAACAAGCAAATCTCTTCCTAGCTCAGCAGCAGCTCTTCCTATACTGTCTGATTCCAGAGTGACTGTGATGAGCATGGCGGCGCCAGGTCTGATATAGACCTGATGACGCTGTGCGGCCAGCCAATCACTGTAATGCCACAACCAACATGGCTGCGGCATTACAGTGTGTGGCAGACAATCCCTGCATGTTGAATGGCTTTGTAAAGAGCACCAAACATGCAGGGAGGAGACCTGAGCTCCCGCCGAGCAACCCCGGAAATACTCGGCGAGCGCCGAGCATCTCGAGCAGTGAGATGCTCGGGCGAGCACCGAACAGTAGCAGGCATGCTCGCTCATCACTAATCCTTACTCTTACTGTCCATTTCTTTTTCTATTTGAGAAATTTTATAGCAGCTGTATATTTGGCACCTCTATGATACAACTTGACTTAATTTTAGACTAATTAAAGCTTTGTATGTTAAGCTAGTATGTCACCCCAGGCCTGGATGCCACAAACTTGTAAGGCTGTGTCTGAGAGCAGGAGGGAGGTTCTCTGGTCATGGACCATTTGCATGCAGCACCTCCTGTCCCAGGCCAGTAGGGGGAGCAGGCTGCCCCTATAAAAACTGGTACTGAGGGCAGGGTTAGAGAGACCGGGACCCACTTCTGAAGCATCCAGAAGGGTTCCCAGAAGAGAGGGACAGGTCAGCCGCAGCTGAGGAGTCCAGGAGGCAAAGGAGGAACAGAAAGCCAGGGACAGAGGCGACGAGAGCCGGTCCTGGCAGAGAGAGACTACACAACCGGACACTGGGGTCCGAGGCTGTCAGGGTTGCAGGTCCTGCAGCAGATAACCAACCCGCAAGGGATTTCAGGTCCCTTGGCCTAAGAAGCCTGGAGGCTCCGCCACACAGAGGGACTGGTACAGAATGAAGAAGCTACAGGTACCTAAGGCCCGAGTCGCAAGCCATACAGGCGTAGTACACGGCAAGCTCAGGGACGTGGGCTATCATACCACTAAAGGGGGAGATAGTCAGCAAGGGCAGAGAGAGAACGGTAGGCCTACCCACTCACCCTGGCCAGTGGAGCTCACCCGAATGCCCTCAGACACCCAGGTCCATTCCTACCCTGTACTCCTGGTGGTTCTGTGATAAGTTCTGCAGTAAAAGACCCTGGACTGCATTATTGGACTCTGTGTGATTACTGCGGCGCCTGCACCATCACCTCCAGCATCCTATTACACTGCCCTGAGGCTACACTCCTCCCGTGGGGATTTGTACTATTCCCTGCTGCATCCCCAACACCAGCCTCAGCTGTCCGCCTTGCTGTGGCGGTCCTCCCTGACCGCAGTCCACGGGTGGCGTAGTCGGACATTACCTAAAACATATAAAAGACTGCCACTGGTCTGACCACCCTGAGCCACGGGACCGGGTCGCCCCTACTACTCCCAGCATTGCCCTGAAGCCCGGTCCCGAGTTTCCCACGGCCCAGGGGGCGAGTCACTAGTATACTTACCTTTACTATTTTTCAAGACTTGAGTACAAATGCATTTAGGCTGGGAAGAGCCGGATGGGGGTGTAACCAGACTGGACTTGTTTATCTCTATGGTCCCCTGACTACACTCATCAAAGTGTATTTCCTCTGAAACGCTGGAGCATTTCATAGAAAACTATAGAATCTACAATATAATGGGAGATGTGTCCTTCTGTCTGAAGCCTCCATAGACTGCACCTGCGCAGTGTGGCCGGAGTCAGAAGGATTCATCCAGCGTTAATAGACGGAGGATGTGGAAGACTGCATACCACAATCTCCGGCGCCATGAGTACATACCCCGATCTCTGGCGAGGCTGGAGGGAGGAGTATGGCGCCAGAGTCAGCTCCTGCGCATAGTGCATTCTCAGGCACCATTTTATTGAAGACAAATTTGCACACAGTGTCTTCAACAAAATGGCAACGGATAACGCGGTATGCTCACATGCTTACTCCAACGCAATTTTATTTAAATATTTAACTCAGACGACACACTGCAGGGGAGCTGGGGGGAAGATGAGGAGGAGTCTTTGTTTTTTGCTTGTTTTTTTTGTTTGGATAGATCCGCAGCAGTGCAGGCAGGATGTGGGAGGATGAGGGACAAGAATGGGGGGTATAAAATAGGATGGAGGACCAGAATTGGGGAGCATGTACCAGGATGGGGGACCAGGATAGGGGAGCATATACCAGGTGGGGGAACCAGGATTGGGGGGCACATACTGTATCCGGATGGAGGGCCAGGATTGAGGCGCATATAACAGGATGGGGGACCAGGATTTGGGAGCATATACCAGGATAGGGGAGCATATACCAAGTTTGAGGACCAGGTTGGGGGGGGAGCATATACCAGGATGGGGGACCAGAAGTGGGTAGGAGCATATACCAGGATGGGGGGGAGCATATACCAGGATGGGGGACCAGGATGGGTGGAGCATATACCAGGATGGGGGACCAGGATTGGGGAGCATATACCAGGATGGGGGACCAGGATTGGGGGGCACATATCCGGATGGAGGGCCAGGATTGAGGCGCATATAACAGGATGGGGGACCAGGATTTGGGAGCATATACCAGGATAGGGGAGCATATACCAAGTTGGGGAACCAGGGTTGGGGAGCATATACCAGGATGAGGGACCAGGATGGGGGGAGCATATACCAGGATGGAGGACCAGGATTTGATAGCATATATCAGGATTGAGGGGTGCATATACCAGGATGGGGGACCAGGATTGAGGGGAGCATATACCAGGATGTGGGACCAGGATTGGATGGGAGCATATACCAGGATGGGGGGGCATATACCAGGATGAGGGGAGCATATACCAGGATGGGGGGACCAGGATGGGGGAGCATATACCAGGTTGGGGGGACCAGGATGGGGGGGAGCATATACCAGGTTGGGGGGACCAGGATGGGGGGGAGCATATACCAGGATGGTGGACCAGGATTGGAGGAGCATATACCAGGATGGGGGACCAGGATTGGGAAGCATATACCAGGATGAGGGGCCAGGATTGGGGTGCATATACCAGGATGGGTAACCAGGATGGGGGAGCATATAATACGATGGGAACCAGAACGGGGAAGCATAAATCAGGCTGTGGGAGCATATACCAGGACTAGCTATTGAACCCGTTCTACGCCCGCGTGGCAAGCATTTTTATTGGTACATTTTTGTGCCATGTTAAAGGGAACCTGACACCAGAAACAACGCTATTACCTGCAGATATGCGGTTAATCTGCCGGATAGCAGCATTATTATGCTGCCCAGCACCTGCATGCAGTCGAATGCTGGCGGGGAGTATAAAGTTCATTTTCTCTCATTTAGCTGCGTGCAGGCGCCGGAAGGCATAATGATGCTGTTAACCTGCAGATTAACCACATACCTGCAGGTTAATAGCGTTATTTCTGTTGACAGGTTCCCTTTAATTTTGCAGTACCATACTTCAATAAAATGGTGCCGGAGTCAGCGCGTGCTTGTACCACGCTATCTGGCGCTATGCTCGCCACCCTGTCGTAGAACAGGTTCAATAGCTAGTACCATTGTGCTCAAAAGTTTACCTCAATATCATTGAGCCACTCTGGGGAGATCTCAAGCGCGTAGTTCATGCTGGACAGCCCAGGAATTTACAGGAACTTGAGTTTTTTTTGCCAAGAAGAATGAGCTTTACCATCTGAGAAAATAAAGAACCTCATCCACAACTACCACAAAAGACTTCAAGCTGTCACTGATGTTAAAGGGGGCAATACACGGTATTAAGAACTGGGGTATGTGAACTTTTGATCAGGGTCATTTGGATGTTTTTGGTTGTCATTAGGAATTAAAAAGAGAAAACACAGTAAATGGCTTCACCCAACCAATAACCATGAGTGGAGAAAAAGTTTTTTTTTTATCATTCAAATTCTCTGAAACAAGGCCAAGAAAACAAAAATTCTGCCGGGGTGTGTAAACTTTTGAGCACTGCTGTATATACACATGTGGTCAAAATTGTTGGTACCCCTCATTTAAAGAAAGAAAAACCCACAATGGTCACAGAAGTAACTTGAATCTGACAAAAGTAAAAATAAATTAAAAATCTATGGAAATGTACAAATGAAAGTCAGTCATTGCTTTTCAACCATGCTTCCACAGAATTTAAAAGAAAATTAAACTCATGAAATAGGCCTGGACAGAAATGATGGTACCCCTGAAAATAATATGATCGCGCAAGCGACAGTGAGTCACTGAGACTTCCGCTCCGCTGGCAGTATGCAGCCATATGGGGCCAGAGGGAAACAAAGCGTGCTCCTTGGGAGCCGCGCTTTGCGCATGTGCAAGAGAGGAGGCAGAGCAGGGCTCGTCACAGGGCCCTGTGACGTGCAAGGGAGGGGGGGGATATGGTAATTTAGCCCAAAGGTGTCGATTTAGGGGAATAGTAAGCAGATAGGAGGGTTTTGCTTGTCGTCCCCCCGCCAAGCCTCTGGAAAGCAAACTTTATAAAACCAGATTTCTCTGCAATCAGACCTTTGCTATGGGCCATACAGGTAAGTATAGATTTACTTTTCAATCACCTGTATGGTCATAGTAGAGGTCTGATATAGCCCAGGGGTTGACAGATTCCCTTTAATTTATTATTACTTTTGTCAGATTCAAGTTATGTCTGTGACCATTGTGGGTTTTCTTTCATTAAACGAGGGGTACCAACAATTTTGACTACGTGTGTATTTAAATATAGAAAACTCGAATTCACGCAGCACTCATTTTGGACAGCATGAATCATGTGGCAAGTTCCCTTTAAAGCTACAAACACCCTTGTGTTATAGCATATCCTTTCATCATAATACTTAAAAGAGAAGCCAGAGAATTTTAATATAAGCTACAAACTTGGAAAACATTTTTAAATGATTGGTTGAATGCACTTAAAAATTGAAGAGGCATTGTAGATTGTGACTTTATCTTCTGATGTGGGCTGCACAGAATGGAGCACAGATTATTCACTGTGCATTTTAGAGCTATAGAACATTAGTCATAAAAATACACATTGAGGAGATAATTGACATAAAGATCTGAAGGAGGCTTGAACCATGCTCTAAGGACATTGCTGAATAATAGTAATGGTCCTGAGGAGAGACTCTGTAGGATCCATTACTATTATTCTGCAAAAGACAAAAAAATCCAAAAGAGTACATTTATGTTACAATAAAAAATTCAGATTAATATTCAAATTAATCGGATCTTATTTGATAATTCGTACTATATTCTTCAATTGCATGATATAGTGAAAATCACTGTACTGTATCTTATGAAGTTTCACATGAGTACCGGAACGGAGTGGAATGGGGGCCCCCGGCCTTCGATAGTTCCATGGCTGTCATGGTAAACAATCAGCACCCCACAATCGCCTCCGGAGTGAGGGAGAGCATTGTGAATCTGAAACTGATTCTCTCCAAAACTAAACTTTTCGTGTTAACTTCCTTTTCTAGCCTACCTATACCCGATATTGCAATGGGTGGTTCAACCATAATTCCCAAGCAGCCCGCTTGCTGTCTGAGGGTTATATTTGAACTTTCCTTTATTCCTTATATCCAATCACTTATGTAAACTGTATCTTAAAAAAAAATCTCCAGAATCCGACCTTTTCTCAACTTTGAAACTGCAAAAACTCTCACTGTCGCTCTTATTCATTCTCAGCTGGACTACTGCAACTCTCTGCTGATCGGTCTTCCTCTTGCCAAACTCATCTCCAATTCATCCTGAATGCGGCGGCCAATGTTAAATTTCTGTCCAGCCACTACACCAATGCCTCCATCTTGGCGAATCATTGCACTGGTTACCCATCTGCTACAGAGTACAATATAAACTGATTGCTCTCACCCACAAAGCCCTTCACAGTTGTGCACCCATACATCTCCCTCACCAATGTAAGTTATCACCCTACCCATGCTCTCCATTCTGCAACTGTTCTAAGACTAGTGGATGGTGATCCACTGGACTCTACTGTAACTCAGGGCTGCCACCGGGAATTTCAGGGCCCCATACTGGCAACATTTTCGGGCCCACTTGAGACCCCGCCGAGGCTCCAACTCATCTCCGCCTCTGCCCCTCGAACCTTCCACAGTCCCAACAGCCACTCTTGGAAAAACTCGACTTCTGCACCATATCCTCACAAATCCCACATTAACAGTTCCCATTGAACACCGTATCACATATATAGCCATCAGCTTTTATTTTGGCAAAATAAATTTTTAAGCCTGCCACCACAACAAGGTAGACTCTTCTAGCAGGGCTCTACTCTACTCTAAGCAATTAAAAATTTCTTAAAATACCCAATACTCATTTTGATATAATATTCTTTCTTTTTTAAAGGGAATGTGTCACATACATTTTTTAAAATGACCAATACCACAACATACAAGGTGGAGGGGGGGATATGGTAATTTAGCCCAGAGGCGTCAATTTAGGGGAATAGTAAGCAGATAGGAGGGGTTTGCTTGGTGTCCGACACGGACATGTGAAGGAGGCCTAAGGCAGTGTCAAACCAGGAATATCCTTTAATGCGCAAAGTAGGTTAGGTTATCGTACAACTTTTCAATATACTAAGAACAAGCTTTATTTGCAGAAACCGGACAACTTCTGTAAAGGAAAACTGTCACAAGTTTTTTGCCATCTATTCTGAGATCAGCATAATGCAGCAGCAGAGACCCTGAGTTTAGCAATGTGTCACTTACTAGGATTCTTGCTGTAGTTTTGATAAAATCACTGTTTTAATCAGCAATAGAATATTACTAGAGGACTAGTAAACCAGCTCCCGTGTAGTCCTCTATATTCAGGAGCTGTGTATAACTACGCCACCGCCACTGATTGGCAGCTTTCTGCCTATGCACAGTGTACACAGACAGCTGCTAATCAGTGGTGTGGGAGGGGTTATACAAAGCTCAGCATTTAGAGAACTGTTAGATCTGCGGCAGAGAAAACAGATATTTTATCCAAACTGCAGCAAGCAGCCCACTAAGTGATGTATCTCTGGAATCAGGATCTCTGCCCTACATCTTCCTGCTCTCAGATGGGGAAGCAAGAACCTGGTTACAGATTCCTTTAAGGCTATGTACACATCTGCACCAGAGGCTCAATCACAGATTTTATAAATTTTTGGGGGAAAAATAGTGTTGCACACAGGGCTATTCTTTCTCTAAAAATTATGGATCCTGCAGAGCATTATCACTCAGTGGTAAACTTAATAAACTTTACAATATCCAGGTGTAACTATACTATAAGCCTTCTGTTGTAGATTCTTACATTTTGTCTTATAAAGAACAAGTAAAAAAAAAACAACAAAAAAAATGAGCATCCCATTTTAATTAAAGGATCTATCACCATCTAAATTAAAACTAGAAAACTAATTGTTGCAAGAAACTTTGCAACAGGTCTTAATTAAATCTCTTATTGACTTTTTTCTACAGCTACTAGATAGATAGAAAATTAAGTATTTCTCTCAGATAATGATTGCAATTACATGTTTTGCTATACACATGTTTATTTTCTTTGTGTGTTTTGGAACAACACAAAAAAAACAGAGAAAAAAAGCTAAATTGGACATAATTTCACACACAACCCCAAAAATGGGCCGGACAAAACTGTTGGCACCCTCAACTTAATATTTGGTTGCACACCCTTTGGAATAGCTAACTGCAATCAATTGCTTCCTATAACCATCAGCAAGCTTCTTACAACTCTCAACTGGAATTTTGGACCACTCTTCTTTTGCAAACTGCTCCAGGTTTCTAATATTTGAAGGGCGCCTTATCCCAACAGCAAGTTTCAGATCTCTCCAGAGGTGTTCAATTGAATATACAGTAGATCCGGACTCATAGCTGGCCACTTCAGAACTCTCCATCGCTTTGTTTCCATCCATTTCTGGGTGCTTCTTGAAGTATGTTTGGGATCATTGTCCTGCTGGAAGGCCCATGACCTAAGATGCAAACCCAGCTTTCTGACACTGAGCACTACATTGTGATCTAAAATCCATTTGCAATCTTCAGATTTCATGATGCATTGCACACAGTCAAGACACTCAGTGCCAGAGGCAGCAAAACAACCCTAAAACATCTTTGAGCCTCCACCATATTTGACTGTCAGTATTGTGTGTTTCTTTGTAGGCCTCATTCCCTTTTCAGTAAGTAGAATGATGTGCTTTACTAAAAAGCTCTATCTTGGTCTCTGTGTCAGCATTAGGGGTTCTCCTGAGTCTCCTGCCATAGCGTTTTATTTCATTTAAATGTTGACGGGTAGTTTGTGCTGACACTGATGCACCCTGAGCCTGCAGGACAGTTTGAATTTATTTGGAACTTGATTGGGGCTGCTTATC
This sequence comes from Phyllobates terribilis, assembly GCF_046119375.1. NCBI lineage: Eukaryota > Metazoa > Chordata > Amphibia > Anura > Dendrobatidae > Phyllobates > Phyllobates terribilis. The sequence continues at coordinate 244,304,179 of NW_027362769.1, read as the reverse complement.
CACCATTCAGACTATCCTGCATGGCAACTAGAGATGAGCGGTGTTCGACTAGAACTGTTCGCCAATCTCAAATTCGAGCTGTTTTGGGCGGTGTTCGAGTTGTTCGACGAACCCGAACGATTTGCAAAAAATTCGGCTGTTCGAGGTTATGTTCGATAACTGTTCGTGCACCAAAAGCGTGTCCTGCATGTCTGGCGCTATTTAGAGCACCAATCATGCAGGGATTGTCTGCCACTCACTGTAATGCCACAGCCATGGTGGTTGTGGCATTACAGTGATTGCCCAAATCGATGGGAACAGTGCCAACAGTGAAACATGAAAAGCCGGCAATTCAGCAGCGGCATACACCTGTACCCGACAATTTAGAACCGAAAGAATAGAGCTTCACACATAGATTAGATAGATATAAACATGTCAGCCACATATATACGAAGTACAGTGAAAGTGCTGCTTACTGTACTTGTCATTTAGCGTAAAGGATTTATCAAAAAAAATAATAGTGTTTTCATGCACCGTCTCTTTAAAAAAGCCGGCCGGCAATTCAGCAGCGGTACCCGACAATTTATAACAGACAGAATAGAGCATCATACATAGATTAGATAGATAGAAACATGTCAGCCACATATATATGAAGTACAGTGACAGTGTTGATTACTGTACTTGTCATTTAGCGTAAAGGATTTATCAAAAAAAATAATAGTGTTTTCATGCACCGTCTCTTTAAAAAAGCCGGCCGGCAATTCAGCAGCGGTACCCGACAATTTATAACAGACAGAATAGAGCTTCACACATAGATTAGATAGATAGAAACATGTCAGTCACATATATATGAAGTACAGTGATAGTGTTGGTTACTGTACTTGTCATTTAGTATTAAAATAAAGGATTTATTATTAAAAAAATTGGCGTGGGGTTCCCCTTAATTTTAGGCTCTAGCGGAGGTTAAGCAGACGGCTGGGGCAGATGTTTGAAGCCTGGGAAGGGGGTAATACCCACGGAGCTTCCCAGGCTACTAATATCAGCCCCCAGCTGAATACATAGCCTTTACTAGCTATTAAAATGGGGGACCCCCCAAAAAAAATGACGTGGGGTCCCCCCTAATTTAATAGCTAGCAAAGGCTAGGCAGACAGCTGGGGGCTGATATTAATAGCCCAGGAAGGGAGCCATGAATATTGGCCCCCTCCCAGGCTAGAAACACCAGCCGTCAGCCGCCCCAGAAATGGCGCATTCATAGGATGCGCCAATTCTGGCACTTAGCCTCGCTCTTCCACGCTGCCCTGGTGCGGTGGCAGGGGGTAATAGGGTTGGGGTTGATGTCAGCTTATAATGCCAGCTGACATCAAGCCCAGGTTAGTAATGGAGAGGCGTCTATAAGACACCCCCATTACTAACCCCATAGTCAAAGTTAAAAAAAACACAAACACCCAGAATAAAGTTCTTTAATTGAAATAAAGACACAATCCTTTATTGTTCTAAATTAAACCATACTTACCGTCACGCCCATTCCAGCTGAAGCCAACGATCTCCTGCAATAAAAGAAAAATAATAAAGCAACCTCATCCTTACCTTTCCATGGTTCCCACGACAGCTTCAGCTCTGCTACATCGAGATGACAGGCTGGACCGCAGCAGAACGCTGCCATCCAGCCTCTCATCCCGCAGACACTAAGAAGCGCAGGCTTACTTGCGCTGCTCAGCGTCTCTCTGTGACGACATCCAGATGAGCCGAGTTCATGTCCAATGAACTCGGCTCACCTCATGCACGTCACTGACAGCGTGGGAAAATTCTCACGCTGAAGCGGTGAGTGCAGGAGAATTCTCCCACGCTGTCAGTGACGTGCATAAGGTGAGCTCATGTCCAATGAACTCAGCTCACCTTCTGCACGTCACTGACAGCGTGGGAGAATTCTCCTGCACTCAGCGCTTCAGCGTGAGAATTCTCCCGCTGAAGCGCTGAGTGCAGGAGAATTTTCCCACGCTGTCAGTGACGTGCATAAGGTGAGCTCATGTCCAATGAACTCAGCTCACCTCCTGCACGTCACTGACAGCGTGGGAGAATTCTCCTGCACTCAGCGCTTCAGTGTGAGAATTCTCCCACGCTGAAGCGCTGAGTGCAGGAGAATTTTCCCACGCTGTCAGTGACGTGCATGAGGTGAGCCGAGTTCATTGGACATTAACTCGGCTCATCTGGATGCCCTCACAGAGAGACACTGTGGAGCGCAAGCAAGCCTGCGCTTCTCAGTGTCTGCGGGATGACAGGCAGGATGGCAGCGTTCTGCTGCGGTCCAGCCTGTCATCTCGATGTAGCAGAGCTGAAGCTGTCATGGGAACCATGGAAAGGTAAGGATGATGTTGCTTTATTATTTTTCTTTTATTTCAGGAGATCGTTGGCTTCAGCTGGAATGGGCGTGATGGTAAGTATGGTTTAATTTAGAACAATAAAGAATTGTGTGTTTATTTCAATTAAAGGACTTTTTTCTGGGTGTTGTGTTTTTTTTAAATACTTTACTAGAAATTCATGGTGGTCATGTCTAATATTGGCGTGACCCCATGAATTTCGGGCTTAGGGCCAGCTGATAATGCCAAGCTGGCCCTAACCCCTTTATTACCCAGTGAGCCACCGCATCAGGGCCCTGGATGAGTTGGGTACAGCGCCAGAAGATGGCGCTTCTATGAACGCGCCATTTTCCGGGGTGGCTGCGGACTGCAATTTGCAGCGGGGGTGGCCCAGAAAGCTTGGGCCTCCCTGCGCTGCGGATTCCAGCCCCCAGCTGCCTAGTTGTACCTGGCTGGACACAAAAACAGGGCGAAGCCCCACGTCAATTTTCTTTAAATTATTTCATGAAATAATTAAGAAAAAAAGGGCTTCCCTATATTGTTGTGTCCGGCCAGGTACAAATAGGCAGCTGGTGGTTGGGGGCAGCCCGTTCCTGCCTGCTGTACCTGGCTGGACACAAATATAGTGCGAAGCCCCACGTCAATTTTTTTTAAATTATTTCATGAATTTCATGAAATAATTAAAAAAAATTGAAGTGGGGCTTCGCACTATATTTGTGTCCAGCCAGGTACAGCAGGCAGGAACGGGCTGCCCCCATCCACCAGCTGCCTATTTGTACCTGGCCGGACACAACAATATAGGGAAGCCCTTTTTTTCTTAATTATTTCATGAATTTCATGAAATAATTAAAAAAAATTGAAGTGGGGCTTCGCACTATATTTGTGTCCAGCCAGGTACAGCAGGCAGGAACGGGCTGCCCCCATCCACCAGCTGCCTATTTGTACCTGGCCGGACACAACAATATAGGGAAGCCCTTTTTTTCTTAATTATTTCATGAATTTCATGAAATAATTAAAAAAAATTGAAGTGGGGCTTCGCACTATATTTGTGTCCAGCCAGGTACAGCAGGCAGGAACGGGCTGCCCCCAACCACCAGCTGCCTATTTGTACCTGGCCGGACACAACAATATAGGGAAGGCCTTTTTTTCTTAATTATTTCATGAATTTCATGAAATAATTAAAAAAAAAGTACGTGGGGCTTCGCCCTATTTTTGTGTCCAGCCAGGTACAACTAGGCAGCTGGGGGCTGGAATCTGCAGCGCAGGGAGGCCCAAGCTTTCTGGCCCCCCCCCCGCTACAAATTGCAGTCCGCAGCCACCCCGGAAAATGGCACGTTCATAGAAGCGCCATCTTCTGGCGCTGTACCCAACTCATCCAGGGCCCTGGTGCGGTGGCTCACTGGGTAATAAAGGGGTTAGGGCCAGCTTGGTATTATCAGCTGGCCCCAAGCCCAAAATTCATGGGGTCACGCCAGTATTAGACATGACCGCCATGAATTTCTAGTAAAGTATTTAAAAAAAACACAACACCCAGAATAAAGTCCTTTAATTGAAATAAAGACACAATTCTTTATTGTTCTAAATTAAACCATACTTACCATCACACCCATTCCAGCTGAAGCCAACGATCTCCTGCAATAAAAGAAAAATAATAAACCAACCTCATCCTTACCTTTCCATGGTTCCCACGACAGCTTCAGCTCTGCTACATCGAGATGACTGGCTGGACCGCAGCAGAACGCTGCCATCCAGTCTGTCATCCCGCAGACACTGAGAAGCGCAGGCATGCTTGCGCTCCTCACTGTCTCGCTGTGACGGCATCCAGATGAGCCGAGGTCATGTCCAATGAACTCGGCTCACCTCATGCACGTCACTGACAGCGTGGGAAAATTCTCACGCTGAAGTGCTGAGTGCAGGAGAATACTCCCACGCTGTCAGTGATGTGCATGAGGTGAGCTCATGTCCAATGAACTCAGCTCACCTCCTGCACGTCACTGACAGCGTGGGAAAATTCTCCTGCAATCAGCGCTTCAGCGTGAGAATTTTCCCACGCTGTCAGTGACGTGCATGAGGTGAGCCGAGTTCATTGGACATGAACTCGGCTCATCTGGATGTCGTCACAGAGAGACGCTGAGCAGCGCAAGTAAGCCTGCGCTTCTCAGTGTCTGCGGGATGACAGGCTGGATGGCAGCGTTCTGCTGCGGTCCAGCCTGTCATCTCGATGTAGCAGAGCTGAAGCTGTCGTGGGAACCATGGAAAGGTAAGGATGAGGTTGCTTTATTATTTTTCTTTTATTGCAGGAGATCGTTGGCTTCAGCTGGAATGGGCGTGATGGTAAGTATGGTTTAATTTAGAACAATAAAGGATTGTGTCTTTATTTCAATTAAAGGACTTTATTCTGGGTGTTTGTGTTTTTTTTAACTTTGACTATGGGGTTAGTAATGGGGGTGTCTTATAGACGCCTCTCCATTACTAACCTGGGCTTGATGTCAGCTGGCATTATAAGCTGACATCAACCCCAACCCTATTACCCCCTGCCACCGCACCAGGGCAGCGTGGAAGAGCGAGGCTAAGTGCCAGAATTGGCGCATCCTATGAATGCGCCATTTCTGGGGCGGCTGACGGCTGGTGTTTCTAGCCTGGGAGGGGGCCAATATTCATGGCTCCCTTCCTGGGCTATTAATATCAGCCCCCAGCTGTCTGCCTAGCCTTTGCTAGCTATTAAATTAGGGGGGACCCCACGTCATTTTTTTGGGGGGTCCCCCATTTTAATAGCTAGTAAAGGCTATGTATTCAGCTGGGGGCTGATATTAGTAGCCTGGGAAGCTCCGTGGGTATTACCCCCTTCCCAGGCTTCAAACATCTGCCCCAGCTGTCTGCTTAACCTCCGCTAGAGCCTAAAATTAAGGGGAACCCCACGCCAATTTTTTTAATAATAAATCCTTTATTTTAATACTAAATGACAAGTACAGTAACCAACACTATCACTGTACTTCATATATATGTGACTGACATGTTTCTATCTATCTAATCTATGTGTGATGCTCTATCTTTCTGTTCTAAATTGTCGGGTACCGCTGCTGAATTGCCGGCCGGCTTTTTTAAAGAGACAGTGCATGAAAACACTATTATTTTTTTAAATAAATCCTTTACACTAAATGACAAGTACAGTAAGCAACACTATCACTGTACTTATTATATATGTGACTGACATGTTTCTATCTATCTAATCTATGTGTGAAGCTCTATTCTTTCTGTTCTAAATTGTCGGGTACAGATGCTGAATTGCCGGCCGGCTTTTTTAAAGAGACGGTGCATGAAAACACTAATATTTTTTTTAATAAATCCTTTACACTAAATGACAAGTGCAGTAACCAACACTGTCACTGTGCTTCTTATATGTGTGACTGACATGTTTCTATCTATCTAATCTATGTGTGATGCTCTATTCCTTCTTGTCTAAATTGTCGGGTACCGGTGTATGCCGCTGCTGAATTTGCCGGCCGGCTTTTTTAAAGAGAGTGTCTTCTGAGCAATTTGTCAGCTTTTGGACACCTTTGCAGGTGTTTTCTATGTGTTTCTATGTGTTTTTGTTTGCCTGCTATTGGTTTTAACGGTGTTCGACGGTGTTCTAAGGTGTTCGACGAACAGTTCGACGAACAGTTCCTCGAACATCCCGGTGTTCGACGAACCGAACCGAACCCGAACACTACGGGGGTGGCTCAACACTAATGGCAACCTTTCATAAATTTTTCTCTGCCGTCCATATCCAGGAAGATTAGCTACAGTGCTATGGGTTGTAAACTGTGGCAAAGTACTGGAGGGGAGATATGTAGCACTGAGATTGTTAGCTCCAGTAATTAAACATAAGAAAAAGGTTCCAGAACACGAAGGAGTGAGGGGTTAATCAGCCATGTTTAGTGCTAGGGTGATTAAACACCTGTAGAGAGGGAGGAGGTCAGAGGATAAATTCCCAGCCTTTCAGAGCATTTGGTGTGGAGTGATTCTGGAGGCACAAGCTATGGAGCTGGTTTTGTCAAGTGAAGGAAAGCTAAACCTTGGGTTGTTTGTTCCTGAAGGGGGTGGCTACCCGTAGCAACACGGACTGTGCCATACATTATGTTTTGTTTTTTCCTGTTAGGCCGTGTTTGTTTTGCTAATGTTGCAGTTGTTTATGCAGTGTTCTTAATAAACCATAGAAGATTTAAAGAGACAGGGTTCCTGTGTCTACCTATATGTGCAACCAAGTGAGCTGATCTACCACAGTTGGTGTTAGAAGTGTGGGCAAGATCCCAGGAAGCAAGTGTGACGGCTGTGGAAAGACTGCATGTCCTGGGTGAAGGCGACTGTAAGGATGGAACAGTGGTCAGACAAAATGGAGGAGCTGATCAAGCACCTGGTCCAAAGCCAGCACCAACAACACCTGCAACAGCTGCAGTAGCACTGGGAGCAGCTACAGCAGCAGCATCAACAGCTACAGCAGGACTGGGAACAACAAAAGCGGCAGCACAGCACCGGGAGCAGCTCCGACAACAGCAGCAGCAGATTAATTTACTCACAGAGTCCATTCATGGCACGGCAGCAGCTCCGACCCCAATGTCAACTGATTATTTCTCTGTCCAGAAGGCACTGAGGAGAACTTTGCAGAAGATGAACCCAGGTGATGACATAGAGGACTTTTTAACTGTTTTTGAAAGGGTCGCCGATAGAGTGAAACTCCCACCAGAGCAGTTGGCAGAAGTTCTGGCACCATACTTAACGGGGGAGCCACAAAAGGTCTATTATGATATGGCCTTCCAGGACGCCAAAGAATATAAAAAATTGAAAACAGACATTTTGGTGCTCTTGGGGGTGACCATGTCTATCCGGGCACAACAGGTCCACCGCTGGGTATATCACCATGACAAACCACTCGCTCCCAAATGTTTGAGCTGCTGTACCTCATCCAAAAGTGGTTACAGCCATAGACCTCTACACCAGGGCAGATGATAGAGCGAGTTGTAATAGACCGGTTCGTGCACTCTCTTCTGAGCTCGATTTTGACTTGGGTTGCCCAGGGACATCCCTGGAATGCCGATGACTTGGTTGGACTGGTTGAAAGGTATCAGGGTGTCGATGGGTCCTTGGGGAGGCAACCCATTCCATACTGAGGCAGAGGTTAAAAAGGGGGTGGGGCACCCAAAGTTCAATGGGGTAGCGGAGGTCATGCCAAGGGCCTCATCGGGTATGTAATTTGCTGGAGATGTCATGGCCCAGGTCATATAGCTGCCCATTGTCCCCTAACCACCGAGCCAATGGACTTTAGCATGGGACGCTGGTGTTCATTCTTCGCATATCCAGCTTGCAGTGTGGACTGTCCACCCGGAAAGGGGCCCCAAGCATGTCATGTAAAAGTGAATGAACTGAAAATGACTGGACTACTAGACTTGGGGAGCTTGGTGACCCTAATGAGGGCCACACTCTCTCTCCAATTGATCCCTGGGAAGAAGGTTTGCATCCCCTGCATTCACGGGGATGCTAAAGACTATCCGGTGGTGAATGAGACGGCCTGAGGTACTGATACAGAAGAAAAAGAACAGTGTCCACAGTTTTGACCATCTCATGGTCTTTGTCAAGTATATGTATATATACATATACTTGACAAAGACCATGAGATGGTCAAAATGTTGTATGTGCTTGATGTCAGAATAAATACAAGAATTTGATTCAACACCCTGGATTGAACGCTGTTCTTTTTATTCTGCATTAGTTATATTCTCCAAGTGGGTTCCTTGGAACGTAGAACGGGCGTCCCTTGCAAGCTAGTGCTGTCAGCCACTGTTTTCTATTCTGACCTGAGGTACTAAGTCGGCATGGTCCAGGATTTATTGCACCCAATTATCATAGGTCATAGGTCGGGACTAGAGATGAGCGTTGTTCTACTCGAACTGTTCGCCAATCTCAAATTCGAGCTGTTTTGGGCGGTGTTCGAGCCGTTCGGCGAACACGAACAATTTGAGAAAAATTCGGCTGTTCGAGGTTATGTTCGATAACTGTTCGTGCACCAAAATCATAACTGGATTTTTTCTCAGTAATGATGAAAATTAATGTTAATACGCAGTTTGAGTGTACAGCGGGGTGGGGGGAGGGGCAGGGGATGGATCTCTGCAGGAACAATGAAGATCTCCATTTTTTTTTCTCTTTCCTGCATTTGCAGTGGGGAGGTGCAATCTGTCAGCCTATCAGCAGCGCACACACGGAGCGAAATGCTTTTTTTCACACAAGCAAGGGCATGTGTCATTGGCAGTGTATGTCACATGTCCTTGCCCTATAAGACCAAGCCATTTTCCCCGTCGCCACCATTTTCTCACTTCTGCAGCTGCGTGTTAGACGGCACCGCTGTTGCTGTGTGCGCTATACCTTGTTAATTTCAAGCCAATTTTCGCACAAATATACAGATAGCTTGGGAGTAGGGAATAGTTGTGATTGCAGTCCTTTTAAGGACTAGGTTACAGCATTTCCTACGACTTTTATCAGGCAGGTCTGTGCTCTTAAATAGATAGATTGTGGGAATAAAGACTAATTGTAATTGCAGTCCTTTTCAGGACTAGGTTACATCAGTTCCTATCAGTTTTTGCCAGGCAGGTCTGTGCCAGTGCTGTGCAAGTTTTTTTCACAGCATTTGGCTGAATCTAGCAAAGCTAATCCTTTTTGGCCTATTGCAGAGTGTGTTAGTCAGTGGAGTAGCCTATCTGTGTTGCAAGATATACCACCTGTGTATAGAATACCAATTTTTTTACTGCACCTAGTGAAGTAAAATCTTTTGGGCATAGCATCATTCTATTAGTCCATCTATACTGACCTCCATCAGGTTGCAAACTGAATATAATTTTTTTCTGCATCTAGCTCTGAAAAAATATTTGGCCTTCTAGCAGTGTGTCGGACTTTCTCTATTAGTCCATCTATACTGACCTCCATCAGGTTGCAAATTAAAAATAATTTTTATCTGCATCTACAGTACCTCTGAAAAAATATTTGGGCTTCTAGCTGTGTGTGGGACTTGTTGTATTAGTCCATCTATACTGACCTCCATCAGGTTGCAAACTGAATATATTTTTTTCTGCATCTACCTCTGAAAAAATATTGGGCTTCTAGCTGTGTGTGGGACTTGTTGTATTAGTCCATCTATACTGACCTCCATCAGGTTGCAAACTGAATATATTTTTTTCTGCATCTACCTCTGAAAAAATATTGGGCTTCTAACTGTGTGTGGGTCTTGTTCTATTAATCCATCTATACAGACCTCCATCAGGTTGCAAACTGAATATCATTTTTTTCTGCATCTAGCTCTGAAAAAATATTTGGCCTTCTAGCAGTGTGTGGGACTTGTTCTATTAGTCCACCTATACTGACCTCCATCAGGTTGCAAATTCAAAATAATTTTTTGTATGCATCTAGCTCTGAAAAAATATTTGGTCTTCTAGCAGTGTGTGGGACTTTCTCTGTTAGTCCATCTATACTGACCTCCATCAGGTTGCAAACTGAATATAATTTTTTTCTGCATCTAGATCTGAAAAAATATTTGGCCTTCTAGCAGTGTGTCGGACTTTCTCTATTAGTCCATCTATACTGACCTCCATCAGGTTGCAAATTAAAAATAATTTTTATCTGCATCTACAGTACCTCTGAAAAAATATTTGGGCTTCTAGCTGTGTGTGGGACTTGTTGTATTAGTCCATCTATACTGACCTCCATCAGGTTGCAAACTGAATATATTTTTTTCTGCATCTACCTCTGAAAAAATATTGGGCTTCTAGCTGTGTGTGGGACTTGTTGTATTAGTCCATCTATACTGACCTCCATCAGGTTGCAAACTGAATATATTTTTTTCTGCATCTACCTCTGAAAAAATATTGGGCTTCTAACTGTGTGTGGGTCTTGTTCTATTAATCCATCTATACAGACCTCCATCAGGTTGCAAACTGAATATCATTTTTTTCTGCATCTAGCTCTGAAAAAATATTTGGCCTTCTAGCAGTGTGTGGGACTTGTTCTATTAGTCCACCTATACTGACCTCCATCAGGTTGCAAATTCAAAATAATTTTTTGTATGCATCTAGCTCTGAAAAAATATTTGGTCTTCTAGCAGTGTGTGGGACTTTCTCTGTTAGTCCATCTATACTGACCTCCATCAGGTTGCAAACTGAATATAATTTTTTTCTGCATCTAGATCTGAAAAAATATTTGGCCTTCTAGCAGTGTGTCGGACTTTCTCTATTAGTCCATCTATACTGACCTCCATCAGGTTGCAAATTAAAAATAATTTTTATCTGCATCTACAGTACCTCTGAAAAAATATTTGGGCTTCTAGCTGTGTGTGGGACTTGTTGTATTAGTCCATCTATACTGACCTCCATCAGGTTGCAAACTGAATATATTTTTTTCTGCATCTACCTCTGAAAAAATATTGGGCTTCTAGCTGTGTGTGGGACTTGTTGTATTAGTCCATCTATACTGACCTCCATCAGGTTGCAAACTGAATATATTTTTTTCTGCATCTACCTCTGAAAAAATATTGGGCTTCTAGCTGTGTGTGGGACTTGTTGTATTAGTCCATCTATACTGACCTCCATCAGGTTGCAAACTGAATATATTTTTTTCTGCATCTACCTCTGAAAAAATATTGGGCTTCTAGCTGTGTGTGGGACTTGTTGTATTAGTCCATCTATACTGACCTCCATCAGGTTGCAAACTGAATATATTTTTTTCTGCATCTACCTCTGAAAAAATATTGGGCTTCTAGCTGTGTGTGGGTCTTGTTCTATTAATCCATCTATACAGACCTCCATCAGGTTGCAAACTGAATATAATTTTTTTCTGCATCTGCCTCTGAAAAAATATTGGGCTTCTAGCTGTGTGTGGGACTTGTTGTATTAGTCCATCTATACTGACCTCCATCAGGTTGCAAATTGAATATAATTTTTTTCTGCATCTAACCCAGCCAATAGTTTTGGCCTAATACCACAGTTTGGCCACTCAGCTCTGCTCGGTTACCATCCATTGTTTTTTTGTGCAAACAACTCCAGAGTTGTGAATTAGTTAACCACCAAAATGAGTGGAAAAAGGCCTGCTGCTGGTGGAAAGGGGAATAGGCGTGTTGGGAAGGGGAAAAAAGGTTGTGTCCGTGGGGTAGGTGTTAAAGCAACAGTAACATCTGCAGAAGAAAGACCATCTTCCAGCCAAACTAAAATGTCTACTTCTTTTAGCGGACAATGTGATAAGATCCCTTTCTTACGGCCACGCCAATCGCTACAAATTCCAGATGAGGCACAAAAACAGCAGGTGCTTCAACGGATATCAAGTGCTCCTTTAAGTGGGCTCTCCTCCACATCAACTTCAACATCACAAATACTCCAGTCCTCAAAGGTGTCACCCCAATCGCTCTTGCTTCCTCACAGCTCCCAAATCTCCAGCTGCCCGTCTGAGTATGAGGTAGAACAGATGGTTGAGTCTGCAGAGCTGTTTACTCATACTATAGCCTGGGAATCAGAGGTCGACTCCAGCACTTCTGTGAATCCAGACGAGGAAATGATCTGCACTGATGCCCAGAATCTTTATGAGTCGGATCCAGGACCAGACGCAGAAGGTTCTGACCATAATGTAGACTCTCATTCCCAAACTGTAACTCCTGTTGGTGGAGACAATGAGGAAGACGATGATAAGACTCAAATACCTGATTGGAGCGACAACTTTAGTTTTTTGTCAGGGCAGGAACAGGTTGGCTCTGAGGACGACGGGTGTGATAACGCACAGGGTGATGATGATGAGGTTGGAGATCCCACTTACTGGCAACCCACAGTCAGCCAAGAGATGAGGTCAGCAGAGGAGGTGGAGGAAGATGCTAGTGACGACGAGGTCAGGTTGCGCCTTCCTGGACAGAGACGTAGTACTGGAAGCATGTCAACAACTGCATCCTCAAACACAACTCTGCCTCTCACCACAAGTCGTGGTGGCTCTTCAGGTCGCATGGGTGCTAAGCCTTGCATAGCCTGGGCATTTTTTCAGATCGATAAAGATGACCCAACTCGTGTTATCTGTAACATTTGTCAGCAAAAGCTAAGTAGAGGCCAAAAAATACATAGTTTGAGTACTTCATGCATGAACCGGCACATGGACATGAAGCATAAGTTGCAGTGGGAAGCTCAGTGTGCTACAATGCGGCCTAGCCGGCCGGGCCAACCACCGTCTGCCATATCTTGTGCATCCGCGGCCTCTTCATCCTCTGTGACTGGGGGGACAGCAGTCACACCTGTTTTGGGGCGCAGACCTGCCACCTCTTTACCCGCAACAGCCAGCGTGATTGGCAGGTCATCATTTTCTTTGGAGGTGGGAACACCAGCTGGTGTTGAGCGCTGTCCGACATCGATAGCACCACCTTTGGATCAAGGCAACCTAACATGTCCGCCTGCATCTTCCTCACAGACCGGCAGTTTGCCGGGGACACCCTTATCAACCCCGTCTAAGCACAATAGCCAGCCCTCGGTCCCTCAGATGTGGACAAGTAAAAGACCATTTCCTCCTAGCCATGAGAAAGCTAAGAGGTTGAATTTCACCATCTGCAAGCTCTTGGCTACAGAAATGCTGCCTTTCCGCCTGGTGGACACAGAGGATTTTCGAGACCTTATGTCGGTCGCAGTGCCCCAGTACCAGATGCCCAGTCGGCACTACTTCTCAAAGAAAGGTGTGCCTGCGCTCCACCAGCATGTCGCACACAATGTCACCGCTTCTTTGAGAAACTCTGTGTGTGACAGGGTGCATTTCACCACAGACACTTGGACGAGTAGGCATGGACAGGGGCGTTACATGTCGCTGGCTGGGCACTGGGTAACTATGGTGACAGCAGGACAAGGGGCTGCTGTCCAAGTCTTGCCGTCCCCACGAGTTGTGCGTCAATCCTCTTTATGTCAAAGTTCCTCCACTGCTTCTGCCTCCTCAACCTCCTCTCGGTCTTCCACCTGCACCCAAAGCCTGTCTGGTCATGCCACAAGCTTTCTAACTGCGCAGAAGGGATCCTGCACACCTCCTTACTATGCTGGCAGCAGGGCTCAACGTCATCAGGCGGTTTTTACATTGAAATGTCTGGGAAATGTGAGTCACACAGCTGAGGAGTTGTGGTCAGCTCTGGAGAACCAATTTCATGAATGGTTGTCTCCACTGGACCTGAAACCAGGGAAGGCCGTGTGCGACAATGCTGCAAACCTGGGTGCGGCCCTTCGCCGGGGCAATGTCATACACGTGCCTTGTATGGCTCACGTGTTGAACCTGGTTGTCCAGCAATTTTTAGCCCACTATCCCAGACTAGATGGCCTTCTGCAGAGGGCACGGTCGCTGTGTGCTCACTTCCGCCGTTCGCATCCCGCAGCTCAGCGACTTACATCTCTACAGAAGTCGTTGGGCCTGCCACTTCACCGGCTAAAATGCAATGTGCCTACCCGGTGGAATTCAACTCTGCACATGTTGCAGCGACTGTGGCAGCACCGACAAGCCCTGGTGCAATACGTTCTGACGTATAGCCTGGGCCAACGAGATTCAGAGGTGGGGCAAATCACGCTGGAGGAGTGGTCTCAGATCAGGGACCTATGCACCCTTCTGCACAGTTTTGAAATGGCGACGAAGATGTTTAGTGCTGACGATGCCATTATCAGCATGACTATTCCGGTGATTTACATGCTGGAGCACATGTTAAACAGAATTCGGAGTCAGGTGGTGGCACAAGAGGAGGTGGAGGAAGTAGAGGAGGAGGAATTGTATGCGGAAGGGCTAACATCTGCAAGGTCCAGACGGTCGGCAGCACCAAGGCGGCAGGCATGTGAGGGTGGGGGAGATGGTTTTACCAGGGCGCATGGTAGCAGCCAAACTAGTGAGGAAGGTGCAGGAGCCCAGGAAGAAGTGGAGGACGAACTGATGGAAGACTCATCAGATGAGGGAGACCTTGATCACATTTCTGTTGTGCGAGGTTGGGGGAGAGGACAGAGGAAGGAAGCATGATTGTTACCTCGCCACCAACACAACAGGGACTTGGTGCTCCTGGATGCGCAACACACATGAGTGCCTTCTTGCTGCACTACCTGCAACATGACCCTCGAATTGTGAGAATTAGAAATAATCCTGACTACTGGGTTGCCACACTGTTAGATCCCCGGTACAAAAGTAAATTTGCAGAAATTATTCCTGCCATAGAAAGGGATGCACGCATGCAGGAGTATCAGCAGAGACTGTTGCAGAATCTTACATGTGCTTTTCCACAAAATACCAGTGGTGCACGTAGTGAATCTCACAGTTCCAACTTGCCAACCGTGGGACCGTCAAGTGTTCAGCACCCAAACCGCAACAGAACCACAGTATCTGCTGGTAACATCAATTTTGCGGAATCATTTCACCACTTTTTTAGCCCATCCTTTGCAAGGCCACAGGAGACAAGAAGTCTGACACATAGTCAACGCCTAGAGACGATGGTACAGGAGTATCTCCAAGTAAATATTGAAGCCACGACTGTGTCACTGGACCCTTGCTCTTTTTTGGCTTCCAATCTGGATAAATGGCTGGAGCTAGCCACTTACGCCTTGGAGATCTTGTCATGCCCCGCAGCCAGCGTTCTGTCTGAACGTGTGTTCAGCGCTGCTGGTGGTGTGCTGACAGATAAGCGCACGCGGCTCTCCACTGATAATGTAGACAGACTCACGTTCATAAAGATGAACAAATCATGGATCCGAAACGACTTTTCTACCCCTGTGTCATCCTGGGGAGAGTAAAAGCTTGATGATTGGTTAAAATCACCCTACCAACCGTTTTAAGCTTTCAAATTACTAATCATGTTTATCTGTATCTTGGCTGGAAAATAATTTGGGCTTTGTAGCAGTGTGCAGCACTGATCCTATTAGGCCATCTATACTAAAGCTTCACCAGATTTAAAATTAAAAATAATTTTTAGCTGCATCTAGCCCGGAAAATAATTTTGGGGCTCCGAGATGCGCAAGACACATAAGTGCCTTCTTGCTGCACTACCTGCAGCATGACCCTCATATTGTCAGAATTCGAAGTAATCATGACTACTGGGTTGCCACACTCTTAGATCCCCCAAACTTTTCGATCAACCTTTTCATTTTAATAAAGACCAAAAAAATGGTCATTTTTGAAATTATAAGCATTAGCAGGTTGTTAGAAACTGAAATCAAACAGTTTTCAACTCAAAACTTTATTCTAGGTGATGTTACATTTTCACATAGGACCCCTTGTTCGAAAGGAGCTTCTGAACTCTCTCGTCCATTGAATTTGTCAGGTTTTGGATGGTTTCTGCTTCAATTGTTTTGCATGAGGACAGAATACCCTCCCAGAGCTGTTGCTTAGATGTGAACTGCCTCCCGCCATCATAGACACTCCTTTTAATGATGCTCCAAAGGTTCTGAATGGGGTAGAGGTCAGGGGAGCATGGGGGTCACACCATAAGTTTGTCCCCTTTTATGCCCATATCAGCAAGAGATGCAGATGTTTTATGTGCAGCATGAGATGGTGCATTATGATGCAGAAAAATGATCTTGCTGTGAAATACACGGTTCTTCTTCTTGAACCATGGCAGGAAGTGCTGTTTGAGAAAATCCACATACATTATGGAGTTCATCTTTAGCGCCTTCAGGGATCCTAAAGGGGCCGACAATCTCTCTCCCCATGATTCCAGCCCAAAACATTACTCCACCTCCTCCTTGTTGGCGCTGTAGCCGTGTTTGCGTGGGGTGTCCATCAACCAGCCATCCTCCACTCCATCCATCTGGACCATCGAGCGCTGCACGGCACTCATCCGTGAACAAAACTGTTTTGAAATCAGTCTTCATGTAATGTTTGGCCCACTGGAGCCGTTTCTGCTTGTGTGAAGTGGATAGAGGAGGTCGACAGGATGGCGTATGCACAGCTGCAAACCTCTGAAGGACCCTGCATCTTGTTGTTCGGGGGACGTTGGAGGCACAAGCAGCTTCAAAAACTTGTCTGCTGCTATGACAAGGCTTTTTTGCCGCTGCTCTTTCAACCTGACGTAATTGCCTGTAGGAAAGAGTCCTCAATTTGCCCTTATCAGCACGCACACGTGTGTACTGTGAATCAGCTACATACTTCTTGATTGCCAAGACACTTCATCCTGATCATCGCACAATGTTGATTGTAGTCATGCCTTGACCTAAACACTCCACAATTTGTTGCTTCTCAGCAGCCAACACATCCTTTTTCTTTCCCATTTTGGCAGAAAATGTAGGCTGCTTAATAATGTGAGAGAGCCTTCTTAAGTAGTCTTGCCTTTCATTGGACACACCTGCCAAACTAATTAGCACAGGTGTCTGCAATTGCTTACAGTGATATAAAGAGCCCTGACACACATCACCATCAATGAGTTTAACTGACAAACAAACAAATTCTTCCCTTATCACTCCTAAACACTTTTTGCATAATAATTTGGAACGCAGTGTACATGTGCTTTTCCACAAAACACCAGCGGTTCACGTAGTGAATCTTACAGTTCTAACTTGCCAACCGTGGTCTGTATGGAGTTGTTCAATAAAGGGCCCAAAATTAAGATAACATAGATGGGAGAGGTCTCTATGAATAGGAATTCCTAAGTATTTGATACCCTGTGAGGGCCAGGCAAAGGGAAAGTTGGACTGGATGGAATCCTATATGGATTTGGGGAGGGAGACATCGAGGGCCTCAGACTTCGCTGCATTGATTTTAAAATTTCACCATGTAACAAAGTGATCTATTTCAGCCATAACAGCATGGATGGATATATGTGATTGAGTGATATATACTAGGACATCATCAGCAAATAGAGAGCACTTGTACTCGGTGCCTCCCACCTCAATCCACCTAATATTGGGGTTATGGCGAATTGATGAGAGCAGGTGCTCCGTCACTAGGATGTATAAGAGAGGGGACAGAGGACATCCCTGCCTTGTCCCATTGGTGATTGTGAAAGGTGATGAAAATGTTCTGACGCACCCCCTGGGCCTTGGGACACCCGGAGCCGGACCCTTTTTGGTGGATGCTGGTGGTTGTAGTCTTCGTGGCGGCGACCCGGTTCCGTGGCTCAGAGCGGTCAAACCAGTGGCGGAACTATTTATGTGGTTTTGATGTTTAAATGTACGATCAGAGTGAACCGCCGCTACAGGGCAGACCGCTGAGGCTGGTGTTGTGGGTGCAGCAGAGCGTAGCATAACTCCCCACGGGAGGAGTATAGCCTCAGGGCAGTGTATGCGGAGGATGGGGGTGATGGTGCAGGGCAGCAGCAGTAACGACACGGAGTCAGTGATGCAGTTCAGGGCCTTTACTCACAGTTCTTATTATCCAGACCACGTCTGCAGGTAACGGCTGCCCACGTCGTACTGTGCTCACCAGGTGAGGGGCTCAGACAACTCCCAGATAACTTTGGAGCACTTCACAGGACCCCCTTTGTGTGTCCTTTGTCTGGCCTTTCTTACCAACACTTCTGTCCGGCTGCCTCAGGCCTCCTCTTGGTAAACTTGGCGCCAGTTTCCCTGACCCTATGTGGTGCCTTCCTAGCGGGTGTAGTGAGGGGCTGCGCCACATAAAATGTCAGAGCCTCCTGTTTCTAGCTGAGGGTCGTTTCCTGCCTCCACTAGTTCGGGGACTGGTCTCCCCCTTTGGCCTGACCCCTCCACGCAGGTGGATTCGGGCGTGCGGTGGCGACTCGCCCGTCCGCACCCCTGGGATCCCTTCATTCCTCGTTCCTGGAGCCTTCTCCGCTCCTCTTCCTTCCTTCTCCCTCTTCCAGGCCTGGGCCTCTGTTACTAGGCCCGCCTACGGAGCAGAGCTCATGCAGAGCCCCTGCTCCCTGCCACTTCTGCTCAGACTTCTCTGCACTGAACTAAGATGGTGCCCACCTTTTATACTCCCTTCTCAATGCACCCAGGAACTGCTTCCTCCCTGCTCCTGCACTACAGGGTTCCCCTTCCTCAGTGTTCCCTCCCCCCATTCCAGCCAGGGACAGGGACTGTCGTGCCCATCTCAGGGGCATATTGGTCGCCCTGCCCCACGGCAATGTGGTGTAATGCATGCAGGTGTCGGGTCCTGATCCACACTACATCCTTACCTGAGAGTGAGATATCACACCTCTGGGTGAGGTGCAATACCTCTGTAGCAACCGAGCCCTCAGGGTGCTACAGTTCCATTTATCTTCAGCCTAGGTGACGTATTGCGATACAGGGCCGTGATTTTGGCTATAAAAGGGTCCCCTAGACCCCTACCCCAAGCTTTTTAAGAGAATCATATATGGCGTGCCAGGAGACTCTATGGAATGCTTTCTCAGCATCCAACGAGAGTATCTAATTACAAATTTTTAACTGCATCTAGCCCAGGAAATACTTTGTGCCTAGTAGCAGTGTCTGCTAGTCAGCGGATTATCCCGGCTGTTAAGCAAGCTACACCACCTGTAGTTTGGACACTTCATTTTTTCAAAGGAAATGCTTCGGGACCACGGGATACTCAGTGAAGAGCATCAGGAGGCACCCCAAGGCATAGGGGCTCGGACTGGCAGTAGGATGCCTTGCGGTGGACAGCCGAGCTCGATCCTTATAAAAGCTTTTTAACTGCAGCAGCTTTAGTGGACGCTACTGGAGCTGGAATTACGCGGCTGCTGGCATGAGACTTGCCCTCCAATAGATCCTTGTAAATGGATTTAAAGTGTATTTATTCAAATTAGAGAGACAATTTAAATTAAAAAGCTTAGAGCTGCCTCCACCACAGGGGGGCTCGCTCGACCCACCAGCGGACAGGCACCAGTATTGGGAGAGGGGGGCTGGCCATCAGGGTTCACCGCGGCTCTGGCACAAACCCGGCGACACGGAGGTGGCACGGGCAGGAGCGGACTGGCCGTGTCGGCTTCTCACTTTTTGGATTTTAGAAGGGCATGACATGCCTATATCTGTGTCTCCCCCTCCTTTTACTCCTCCACCTCTTTTATTTTCGCATGACTATATGTACTTGTCACTTTTCCATGTGTTAGTTATGTCTTCTGAGCAGTTTGTCAGCTTTTGGACACCTTTGAAGGTGTTTTCTATGTGTTTCTATGTGTTTTTGTTTGCCTGCCCTTGGTTTTAACGGTGTTCGAAGGTGTTCGACGAACAGTTCGACGAACAGTTCGGCGAACACACGGGTGTTCGACGAACCGAACCGAACTCGAACACTACGGGGGTGGCTCAACACTAGTCGGGACTTTGTTGTTTTGGGACTTGTGGGGGAGGTGCGGAGACCTCAATTGCTCGGGTAAGAAACGGGCAGGCCCTGAAAAAGTCCCACCAACCCCAAAGTCTGCCGAGTTTCCCTTCTGTGTGATGGATGAAAAGGAGAAGATGGTATCCCGAGGCAGACATTCCTGAGATAGGGGTGACTAGAGAAAATTTTGGGTTCACCCAACATAGAGACCTAACTCTAAAAGAGGCGTTCAATAAAGTAAGTTATAGACGGTATAACACAGGAGTTGGGGGCTGACACCTGGTTTCCCTGTTTCGTGTTGAGTGGGGACTTATTGTACCGGGTTACTAAGGTAAGGGAGGAGATAGTAGAGCAATTATTGGTACCAGGACCCTATAGTCAAAGGTTGTTGGATAGGGCCCATTCACATGTCTTGGGTGGCCATCTGGGGGTGGACAAAACTCAAGGACTGGTCATGCGGAGGTACTATTGGCCCAGATGTCACCGTGAAATCCTAAAATATTGCAAATCTTGTCCTACCTGCCAGTTAACTGCTACCACCTCTCCCTTCCAAAATCCTTTTGTGCCGCTATCCGTCAAGGCAGGGCAATAGAGAAACCAATTTGAAACTCCATGTGGGCTAGACTGACCAGAAAGTGACACTAAGGGTATGTGCGCACAATCAGTATTTTGTGCAGAAATTTCTACAGCGTTTCTGCACCTCTTGGCGCATTTTGATACGTTTTTTGTGCGTTTTTACCTGCGTTTTTGCCAATGCATTACATTGGAAAAACACAGGCAAAAACGCACAAAGAATTGACATGCTGCAGATTTAAACACACATAAAATCCTGTCAGAAAAATTCCTGATCATGTGCATAGGTCTTCAAAATTCTCATAGGCAATGCTGGCATAAAGATTAACATGCGTTTTTGGGGCCAATTCTGCCCGGGAAAAAAATGCATGAAAAATGCACCGTGTGCACATAGCCTAAGGGTGTCACCGTGGCAGAGACAGTCACTGGCCCAGAAACAACAATGCCAAGAACTGCTTCAGCGGAACCAGGACCTGTTTTCGGAGTTGCCAAGACGTATGCAGGTTGGGGAATATGGAATCCTGACAGAACCACATGTACAGGTGAACCAAAAGCCATATAGAATCTCCGAAGCCCATCGCAAGGTGTTTTCAAAGGAAGGGGCTAAATTTTACTTGTATTCGATACGCCGATGAACGATGAACTCATATCCGAAGCTAGGGTCAGCTAGATACATCATCTCCCTGGACCTAACGAAAGGTTACCGGTAGGGATGAGCGAGTATACTCGTTAGTATTCGGTACTCGCAGAATAATACGGTACTCGGGCTACTCGTTACTTCCCAAGTTTCCTTGTGATTACTCGCTAGGAGTAACGAGTACAATGTAAGTCAATGGAAAATGCGAGTAAGCCGAGTAAGTGTCTGCTGGAGCCTATAAAGCGGTCTGGAGGCTGAGGAAAAGGCTGAAATGGGTGCATGATTGTTTAAAAGCCGGCGGTAAAAAGCTGCCGGCTTTTAAACAATCGCTCAGCCCCATACTCCCTTCCCCGCAGCCTCCCATCCCGATCCTCCACTCCCCCCGCCGCCTCCCATCCCAATCCTAAGTTAGGACCGGGCGGGGAGCGAAGCACCAGGAAGCGGGGAGTGCAGCACCAGTGGGGAGCAAAGGAGCCGGGCAGGGAAGCCGGCAGTGAAAAGACTTCACCGCCGGCTTTCACGTTCGGTGCTGCGCTCCCCGCTCTCTGATGTACTCTCCCCGCTCCCTGGTGCTTCGCTCCCGCCCGGTCCTAACATAGGATTGGGATGGGAGGAGGCGGCGGGGGAGCGGGAAGCGTACAAAATTGCCCAAATCGATAGGAACAGTGCTCAATTAAATGTCAGGCAGGCAGAATATATAGGCAGGCAGGGTATATAGGAGGGTGCATGTTAAACATAGCAGGGCACTTGGAACACACTAGTGCCCTCAAATTTTCATGCACCAGTCTCTTTAAAAAAGCCGGCCGGCAATTCATCAGCGGCATACATCGGTACCCGACAATTTAGAAAAGAAAGAATAGAGCATCACACATAGATTAGATAGATAGAAACATGTCAGTCACATATATAATAAGTACAGTGACAGTGTTGGTTACTGTACTTGTCATTTAGTGTTAAAATAAAGGATTTATTCAAAAAAAATTGGCGTCGGATCCCCCATAATTTTAGTCTCTAGCGGAGGTTAAGCAGACGGCTGGGGCAGATGTTTGCAGCCTGGGAAGGGGGTAATATCCACAGAGCTTCCCAGGCTACTAATATCAGCCCCCAGCTGAATACCTAGCCTTTACTAGCTATTAAAATGGGGGACCCAAAAAAAAATGACGTGGGGTCCCCCTATTTTAATAGCTAGCAAAGGCTAGGCAGACAGCTGGGGGCTGATATTAATAGCCCAGAAAGGGTGCCATAAATATTGGCCTCCTCCCAGGCTAGAAACACCAGCCCTCAGCCGCCCCAGAAATGGCGCATCCATAGGATGTGCCAATTCTGGCACTTAGCCTCGCTCTTCCCACTGCCCTGTAGTGGTGGCAGTGGGGTAATAGGGCTGGGGTTGATGTCAGCTTATAATGCCCGCTGACATCAAGCCCAGGTTAGTAATGGAGAGGCGTCTATAAGACACCCCCATTACTAACCCCATAGTGTAAGGCAAATGTAAAATAAAAACACCAACACCCAGAATAAAATCCTTTAATTGAAATAAACACACATTCCTTTAATGTTCTAAATTAAACTCTACTTACCGTATCGCCCATTCCAGCTGAAGCCAATGTCTTCTGCAATAAAAGTAAAATAATAAAGCAACCTCATCCTTACCTTTCCATGGTTCCCAGGACGGCTTCAGCTCTGCTACATTGACATGACAGGCTGGATCGCAGCAGAACGCTGCCATCCAGCTTGCCATGCAGCAGACACTGAGAAGCTCTTCAGTGTCTCGCTGTGACGGCATCCAGATGAGCCGAGTTCATGTCCAATGAACTCAGCTCACCTCATGTACGTCACTAACAGCGTGGGAGAATTCTCCGGCGCATGCAGTGCCGGCAAATGACGTCACCGCTTGAGCAGGAGAATTCTCCCACGCTGGGATGGCATTGAGATGGCAGGCTGGATGGTAGCAGAACGCTGCCATCCAGCTTGTCATCCTTCAGAGACACTGCTCGCTCATCCCTAGTTACTGGCAAATTTTCCTCTTTCAAAGTGCCAAGAAGAAGATGGCCTCTTTTACACCTGACGGTTGCTTCCAGTATTTTTTTTCTTTTTAATTTATTTTTTATTTTTTATTCTATTATGTTAGAAGCCCATTCGGACTGTAAACAGACCCAGCTTACTTCCAGAGGGCCATAGATCGGATCATGGCCCCTCACAAAAAGTATGCCGCTTCTTACCTCGACAATATTATGATATTCAGCCTGGATTGGGAAAGTCATCTGCAGAAGGTCCAGGCCATGCTGGATGCACTGAGGAAAGGGGGGTTTACCATAAACACAAAGAAGTGTGCCATTGGGAAAAGAAGGGACAATACCTGGGCTACATCGTTGGAAGAAGCAAAGTAAAGCCACAAGTGAATAAGGTGGAGGCAGTCCAAAATTGGCCGAAACCGGTCTCCATGGAACAGCTTCGGGCATTTCTTGGAATGATGAGACACTATCAACCATGTATCCCAAATTCCTCCATGATAGCCGCACCCTTGACCGATCTTCTTAAGGGCACGAAGATGTTAATAGCCAAATGGCCTCTTGAAGCAGAGATGGCATTGCAAGAGTTGAAACTCAAGGCTACAGCTCTTCATCTTTCATGTGGAACACAGGCCTGGGAAGCTGCACAGTAAAGCATGTTTGGTGACTCAAGGTGCCAAAACCTATGGCTTTGGGCAGAGGAGGGAGTATGTGACAAAGTCACTCGCAAAGTACTGGAGGGGAGATATGTAGCACTGCGATTGTTAGCTCCAGTAATTAAACATAAGAAAAAGATTCCAGCACACAAAGAAATGAGGGGGTTAATCAGCCTTGTTTAGTGCTAAGAGGCACCTGTAGAGGGAGGAGGTCAGAGGATAAATTACCACCCTTTTAGAGCATTTTGTGTGGGGTGGGTCTGGAGGCACAAGTGTAGAACTGGTTTTGTCATGTGAAGTAAAGCTAAACCTCGGGTTGCTTGTTCCTGAAGTGGGCGGTTACCTGTAGCAGCAAGGACTGTGCCATACGTTATGTTTTGTTTTTCCTGTTAGGCCGGGAAAGCCATGTTTGTTTTGTTAACATTGCCGTGGTTTATGCAGTGTTCTTAATAAATCACAGATTTAAAGGGACAGTGTTCCTGTGTCAACCTCTATGTGCAACCAAGTGAGCCGACCTACCACAAAACGTATTGATTATGTTGTGCACTGTGGACAAAAGAACATCAAAATCTCTGGAGATTGAATTGTAACATTGATATTTTTTAACAATTTTGGTTCTCAAGTCCTCTGACAGTTCTCTTCGTATCTTTCTGTTCTCCATGCTTAGTGTGGCACACACAGACACATAATGCAAATATTGAGTCAACTTCTCTTTTTATCTGGTTTCAGGTGTGATTTTCATATTGCCCACACCTATTACTTGCCACAGGTGAGTTTGAACTAGCATCATATGCTTGAAACAAAGTTGTTTACAGATAGTTTTGGAAACCTACCAACAATTTTGTCCTGACCATTTTGGGGTTATGTGTGAAATTATGTCCAATTTGCCTTTTATTCTCAGTTTTTTGTGTTGCTCCAAGAAACACACAAAGGAAATAAACGTGTATAACAAAACATGTGTAATTGCAAAAATTTTCTGGGAGAAGTACTTCATTTTCTGGAACAATTTCAAGGGTGCCAACACTTTCAGCCATGACTGTATATAGGTTGTTGTTATTATTATTTATTTTTAGAGCACCATTGATTCCATGGTGCTTTACATGAGAAAGGTTTACATACAAAATACACATATAAATTACAGAGAACAAACTAACAATGACCGACTGGTACAGAAAGCAGAGGGCCCTACCTTTGCGGCCTTACATTCTACAGGATAATGGGGATTGATACTGTAGGTTGGGGGTTGCAGTAGCTCTATTGGTGGAGAGGTGGCAGCGGGGGTCAATGCAAGCTGTAAGCTTTCTTGAAGAGATGGGTTTTCAAGTTCCATCTAAAAGTTCCGAATGTGGAGGATAATCGAACGTGTTAGGGCACACAAACAATTCCAGAGGATGGGTGATATTCAGGAGAAGTCTTGGAGGCGACTGGGGGAGAAGCATATAATTGTGGAGGAAAGAAGGAGGACTTTAGAGGACTGGAGATTACGTGTTGGAAGATATAGGGAGATTAGTTCAGAGATATATGGAGGAGACAGATTATGAACCGCTTTGTAGGTCAATGTTAGTAGTTTGAACTGGATACATTGGGGAATTGGGAGCCAATGAACGGATTTGCAGAGGGGAAAAGCCGAGAAGTAGCGAGGAGAAAGGTGGATTAGTTGAGCAGCAGAATTGAGGACGGACTGGATAGGTGCAAGAATGTAAGTTGGGAGGCCACAGAGGAGGATGTTGCAGTAGTCAAGGTGTGAGATGATGAGGACATTCACTAACATTTTAGTAGATTCAGGGTGGAGGAAAGGACGGATTCTGGAAATATTCTTGAGTTGGAGGTGGCAGGAGGTGGTGAGAGCTTGGCTGTACAGTTTTAAGGACAGGGCAGACTCTAGGGTTACTCCGAGGCAGCGGATGTCCGGTACAGGGGAAAGCGTTATGTTATTTATTGTAATAGATTAGGTAGAGGACTTAGGTGAGATGGAGGAAAGATGTTGAGTTCAGTTTTTCCACATTGAGCTTTAGAAAGCGTGATGAAAAGAAGGAGGATATGACTGATAGACACTCTGGGATTCTGGACAGCAGAGAGGTGACATCTTATAAAAAACACCTGGCCTTTAATTCCTTTGTGACAGCCATGGTACATGTTTCAAGTGTGACAGTCAGTGGCATTTAAGAGACTTCAACATACCGACAGTGTATTGCATAGGCAATCAAGTTATGGCAAGTTCAAGTTCCCTAAGAAGACTCATTAGAAATGTAAAAAACATAAAAAAAACCTATAAAAGTATAAATCATTCCCTTTTCCCGAAACAAAAATAGTAAAATGTAAAAAAAAAAAACATTTGTTATTGCTGCCTATGTAATCTCTAATTAATAAAACCTAAATAAAGGTATGCCATAAGGGGAGCAATAAAAACAATCGAAATGCAAGAGTTGTTGTTTTTCAGTCAACACAATTCCCCCAACCCACAAAAAATGCATATAAAAGCGAGGAAAATGTTATGTACCCCAATAAAAATGTTAGTTCGACATGCAAAAAAATCAAGCTCTAATACAGCTCTATAGATGAAAGTATAAAAAAGTGAGAGGTCTCAGAAAATGGCGACACAAACCAAACTTTTTTTCTTCTTTTTATACAAATTTCTCCATTTTTTTGTTTCATTACTAAAATAGAAGTTCTAAATTTGGTGTCACCATAATCTTACTGTACTGTAGAAGTTTTTTCCGCCTAGTGAATTCCGTGAAAACAATAATGGAATTGCGTTTTGTTTTGATTTTTCACCACACTTGGAATTTTGTTCCTTTTTTTTTAGAATACTATATGGTAAAAAAACAATAAAAACGTTATCGCATTTGGAGGAAGAAGAGGAGGAAAAAAAGAAAACACAAAAATGAAAAATTGTCTCGTCCATAACGGGTTAAATTATCCAATTATTAGAATCAGCAAATAAAAAACGTTCGATGTCCTTAACCAATAACTTGCAGCTCCCTTCAGTGCAATGCCACAGATGATTTCTAGTGTTTACTCACTTTATCAATAAAAGTTTTTATTCTAAGAAAGAGACAGGAATTCGGACAGCCTGACAATTAAAGAAGTTGTCAGATGTGTCTTGTATAATTTGGCATCTTCAGGGGAATAGCTTATCTCTTGCATATATTACCAGGTAAAACTCCATCCAACTCTGCTTAACATGTACCAAACATGCCACCTAGTGGCCGTTTAAGAGATACTTCTATGTACAGCATTTGTATTGTTTGTATCTTTGGTATTTGACAAGTCATCAAACCCTTTCAAGTACATCTGTTAAAGTAGAAACCTTCATTCGAAGAAAAATTGTACTCTGTACCATAGCTTAAAGAGTAACCATTATTTTAATTTTTAGTTCAGAAATAATAATTTTTTCTCTATAGTGACAACATATTCCACAGCACTTTACATTTTAGAGGGGACTTGTACAGACAATAAAGACATTAAAGAATAACCCACAACTCAACAAAAGGAGTGGGGGCTCTGCTCGCAATCTTACAATCTAAATAGGGGAGGAAAGAGGGAAGACACGAAAGGTAAAAGAGGAAAGGTAAATCAATAATACACATGAAAATAAGCAACTTTGTAATATATTTTATAAAATAAATCTGCTTCTTTCTCCTCCTGGATTGATCCTTCACTCTCAATTCATGGGGAAAATGTGTCTTCAGTGAATCCTGTACAGACTTTCCCATTACTGAGATAGGAGATGGCAGTTAGTGCTAATAAATTTCTATGGAGAACTGTAACTGTCATTTAGGAGAACTTGCAGCAGCATGTCTGTGTCTGCCTCTATCTTCTCCTTCCTGATGTCCCTCCCCCTCCATAGAATTTTATGAGTACCAACTGCCATCTCCTATCTCGGTAATGGGAAAATCTGTCAACGCTGAATACGATTTTACCCATGAATTGAGAATAAGTAATCCATTCAAGAGTAGAAAGAAGCAGATTTATCTGATAAGAAAGATACATGGCAAAGTTTCTTATTTTCACAAGTGCTATTGATTTATGGAAAAAAAAATAAAGTGACTATTCTTTAAGAGCGCTTTGGAAGGAGTAACAGCCAATATATGGACATACAGACCTTTGCACTTCTTTTCAAATACCTGAGCTTTTATATAGAGTATATATGTTTTACAAGACTTTGTATAAACATAGTGAAGAAAATGACTGACATGTTACATATTTGCACTAGATAAGTCTAAACGCCAAGAAGTCTGAATCTTAGGTTCTTTGCCTTTACCCATCATAAAAGTAGGTAGCCCAGGAGTGACAACGGGAAGAACCTGTCATTAAATGTTTCCCACCACAACAGGTCTTCCTTAAAGTGGTTACATGTGGATGACCTATCTGTTGGATAGGTTATTAATATCAGATCAAGGGCACTCCTAAGATCCGCTGTTCTCTGTTTTGGTGGTTGACTAAAACAATGCATTCAAAATAGAGGTAAGGCCTCTTTCACACATCCTGAGTTTCCCCTTACTGGACAAACCAGCACCAGTGCTATTTGTGTACGTGTGGGGCATCCGTGTGCCGTCCGTGTGCACCATCAATGTGGCACGTACTGAAATAGAATGCAGAATAGAAATGACAGAAGTTTAGGTGTTAGATGTGCAAATATAGAGAATAGCTGGATAGATGGATAAATAAAAAACAAGACAAAAAGCAGCACTAGCAAAAAGTTGGGTGCAGAGCCCCCTAGGTACACACCAGTCCTTAATTATATCCAAAAATATGGAGGCGGCACACAATTAAAGTAGATAAAGTTGATACTATTTAATAGCCCATGTGGCAACATTTCGGTCCAGTATTGTGAACCTTTATCAAGCAAACATTGCCACTTGGGCTATTATATAGTATACATTTTTTCTACTTCAATTGTGTGCTGCCTCCATATTTTTGGTTATAGATAGATAGATAAAAAAATGTACTTGAGATATATAAATAGTGCTGTGCATGTGTAGCTCACTGTACACTTATTTTGTTAAAAAACAATAAATGAAAACAATGAAGTGGCTATTTTTAATAACCAGCTAAGGGAAAGCAGACAGCTGCTGGCTGATATTAATAGGTTGGGAAGGTCTGTGGATATTGGCCCCTTCCCTGTTTAATAAAACCAGCCCTCATATCCATAATATGTGCCAATTCTGGCACTTGGTCTCTGCTCTACTCGATTGCCCTGGTGCAGTGGCAGTCGGTGTAATGGGATTGTGGGGTTGATGTCAGCAGGTGGCTGACATCAAGCCCTGGGATTAGAAATGGAGAGTTGTCTGTCAGACACCCTTATTACTAACCCCATAGTGTCAAATGAAATACCCACAAAAGACCTTTATTTGTAAACATCACTCCTTGACAATTTCCCTCTTTCACCCATTTATTAAAAATAAAAAAATCCACGCCAGTCCGCCATAATCCACATGGATGTCCCATGACGATCCCAGTCTTCTTCGGCCAGCATATGGAGCCCCGTTTAGAGAACGAAGTACCATAGACTGGAGCAGCAGCCAATTCCCAAATTAATTTGGAACTACCCTTTCAGGGGCTGGGCTAGTCACTGCTGTACTGAGCATGCTCACTATGTGCTACCTGCTTGTTTACGTTACTGTCATTGTGTGTGCTCCCTCGCCGACTCATTTACAGTATGTGTGGTAAAAATGACCTGGAAACAATCCTCCAGGTCAGTACGATTATGGCAATACCAACAGGCTAATTGATTGTATACTTTGATAGATCAGATATTTACAAACATGGTGATACCATTTATATCTATTCTAAACATATATACACGGTATTTTTTACCTTAATATTTAAGTCCTCTGAGGGGACTTGAGTCTGCAATCGACTGATCGCTCGCATATACTATATAATGAGACCGGTAGCTGGAGTGGATTGGCGTCTTCCCAACGCACGTCTCGCGTTGCCTGTGCATTGCTTTCTCAAGCCCAGATTGCCCTCATTTCTCAAGAGAAAGCAAAGCACAGGTAACGCGAAACGTGCATTGGGAAGACGCCAATCCACCCCAGCTACCGGTCTGAGGGTCTTTGGGACACTACAATTAGGGTAAGCGGTCTTAGGCTTTGTGGTACAATACTCTGGTACTTATATATGTGTTGATGGTGGCCCTAGGAGTTTGTATTTTAGCAGGCACACTGTGTGCTTATACTTCTATTACTTGCTTTTTATACACTACCTGGATTAACCTGTTATGATTAGCCTTAAATATTTCACTTTTCCCGGCCCAGACCTAGTATACAATCATAGATAACCTCTGACCAGTTTTTTGTTCTGGGGGGGGGGGGGGGTTTCCTGACACTGCTCTTTATGCACACTGCTTTTACCCATATTGTCTTCTTGCTAATATGTATACATGTGTATTTAATAAAGATTTTGTTATATTTTTGTACAAGAACCTCCTAGTTTCTCTGTTTTTTTTCCTTCGTATTGTGGCTGGAGTGTACATGCTAAGCAATGCAGCCAATGCGATGACGTCATTGTGGTAGCGGAGTCATAGAGAAGGAGAAAGGCAGGAAACCAACAATGGTTGCAGCTACACTCCGTCTTTCTATTGTCGACGGCGGCGCAACAGGCATGCTTCCTGCCAGCGATAAGTGCTGCCAATGGTGGCTCAAAACTATAATGAAGGCAATCTGGGCATGGGCCCCCGGAGCCTTGGGCCTGGGAAGTAGCCCAGATTGCCCTCATTATAATCCACCTTTGAACACCAGGCCTTCACCATGCAATTTAAATGTATAAACATTTGTGAATTAATGGGTCAATATAAAGAGCTCACCAAGTTTGATTGTGATGCTGTGATAAGATGCCATCATTACAACAAGACAGTTTGTAAAATGTATTCCTTCCTAAATAGTCCATGATCACATGTGAGTGCAAGCATTTAGAAATCAAATCAGCCACAAAGTGGCTGACCATGTAATGTTACGGGGTTGCCGAATGCTGAGGCACATAGTGCATAAAATTCACCCATGTTCTGCTGACTCAATAAGTAGAAAATTTCAAACCTTCTCTGGCATGAAATAGGTATTCTCAAGTCCATAGGATATGTATTAACCTCCTAATTGCTAAGGCTTCAAAGAGCCCCATGTTAATGGAGTGTTGGTCAATTGTGCACTTACACTCCATGCAGGGCCGGCTCCAGGTTTTTCTGGGCCCCGGGCG
Organism: Phyllobates terribilis; assembly: GCF_046119375.1. NCBI lineage: Eukaryota > Metazoa > Chordata > Amphibia > Anura > Dendrobatidae > Phyllobates > Phyllobates terribilis. The sequence continues at coordinate 244,273,517 of NW_027362769.1, read as the reverse complement.
AAAGAGTCTCAGTGGGCCCCTTTAATACATACCATGATTCATGATGCACAGATACCGCAGAGAAATATATATATATATAGTACAATGTAAAGATTTCACTTCTTACATTTCATGAGAGATATCTATTGTAAATTCCACAATAGCTCAGAAACCGGGGAATCGCTCCACACAGAATACTGACCCCCATATAAGGCCCCATACGGAATACTGGCCCCCATATAAGGCCCCATACGGAATACTGGCCCCCATATAAGGCCCCATACGGAATACTGGCCCCCATATAAGGCCCCATATGGAATACTGGCCCCCATATAAGGCCCCAAACGGAATACTGGCTCCCATATAAGGCCCCATACGGAATACTGGCCCCCATATAAGGCTCCATATGGAATACTGGCCCCCATATAAGGCTCCATACGGAATACTGGCCCCCATATAAGGCCCCATACGGAATACTGGCCCCCATATAAGGCCCAATATGGAATATTGGCCCCCATATAAGGCTCCATACGGAATACTGGCCCCCATATAAGGCCCCATATGGAATACTGGCCCCCATATAAGGCTCCATACGGAATACTGGCCCCCATATAAGGCTCCATACGGAATACTGGCCCCCATATAAGGCTCCATACGGAATACTGGCCCCCATATAAGGCTCCATACGGAACACTGGCCCCCATATAAGGCTCCATACGGAACACTGGCCCCCATATAAGGCTCCATACGGAACACTGGCCCCCATATAACGCTCCATACAGGATACTGGTCCCCTTATAAAGCTCCATACAGGATACTGGACCCCATATAACGCTCCATACAGGATACTGACCCCCATATAACGCTCCATACAGGATACTAGTCCCCTTATAACGCTCCATACAGGATACTGGACCCCATATAACGCTCCATACAGGATACTGGTCCCCTTATAATGCTCCATACAGGATACTGGCCCCCATATAACGCTCCATACAGGATACTAGTCCCCTTATAACGCTCCATACAGGATACTGGCCCCCATATAATGCTGAATGCAGGCTGTTACCCCCCACATAATGCCCCATACAGGCTGTCCCCCCCCTTATAATGCTCCATGCAGGCTGTTACCCCCCACATAATGCCCCATACAGGTTGTCCCCCCCTTATAATGCTCCATGCAGGCTGTTCCCCCCACATAATGCACTATGCAGGCTGTTTCCCCCCCTTATAATGCCCCATGTAGGCTGCCCCCCCCTTATAATGCCCCATGCAGGCTGTCACCCCTCCTCTTTATAATGCCGCATGCAGGATGTACCCACCCACTTTATAAGGCCCCATGCAGGATGTCACCCCCCCTCTTTATAATGCCCCATGCAGGATGTCACCCCCACTCTTTATAATGCCCCATGCAGGATGTCACCCCCCTCTCTTTATAATGTCCCATGCAGGATGTCACCCCCTCTCTTTATAATGCCCCATGCAGGATGTCACCCCCCTCTCTTTATAATGCCCCATGCAGGATGTCACCCCCTCTCTTTATAATGCCCCATGCAGGATGTCACCCCCCTCTCTTTATAATGCCCCATGCAGGATGTAACCCCCTCTCTTTATAATGCCCCATGCAGGATGTTACCCCCTCTCTTTACAATGCCACATGCAGGATGTCACCCCCTCTCTTTATAATGCCCCATGCAGGATGTCACCCCCTCTCTTTATAATGCCCCATGCAGGATGTCACCCCCCTCTCTTTATATTGCCCCATGCAGGATGTCACCCCCCCTCCCTTTATAATGCCCCATGCAGGATGTCACCCCCCCTCTCTTTTTAATGCCCCATGCAGGATGTCACCCCCCCATATTATGCCCCATGCAGGCTGTCACCCCCCCATATTATGCCCCATGCAGGATGTCACCCCCTCTCTTTATAATGCCCCATGCAGGATGTCACCCCCCTCTCTTTATAATGCCCCATGCAGGATGTCACCCCCTCTCTTTATAATGCCCCATGCAGGATGTCACCCTCTCTCTTTATAATGCCCCATGCAGGATGTCAACCCACTCTATTTATATTGCCCCATGCAGGATGTCACCCCCCCTCCCTTTATAATGCCCCATGCAGGATGTCACCCCCCTCCCTTTATAATGCCCCATGCAGGATGTCACCCCCCCTCTCTTTTTAATGCCCCATGCAGGATGTCACCCCCTATATTATGCCCCATGCAGGATGTCACCCCCCCATATTATGCCCCATGCAGGATGTCACCCCCCCCCCCCCCATATTATGCCCCATGCCTCCATACATTAAAAAAAAAAAAAAAAAATCAAATACTCACCTCCCTCCTCCTCACCTGCTGCCGCTGCTCGGGTCTAGACTCCAGCGTTGCTGGCGTCTTCCCGTTCTGCGCTCCCTGTGACGGCTCAGGGGAGGGCGTGGTGGAAAGACGTCACCGCACCCTCTGACCTGAGACGTCACAGGGAGCGCAGAGCAGGAAGACGACAGATCTGCGGAGGCACGGGGAGAGGTAAATATCCGGCTGCCGGGGCCCTGAGCAAGCGGCGGAGAAGGGCAGGCGCTGACACCGCTCTCCTCCGCCCATAGCCCAGCGGGGTGCGCGACTGCCAGTGGCCCCCCCTGCCTGCTCAGGGCCCCGGCACTTGCCCAGGTGCGCCGGGTGCTGACGCCGGCCCTGACTCCATGCATTCCTGAGGGTGCGCCCAAGACAAACCCAACTTCCAAAATTGAGTATATCTCTTTAACTTCAACACAAACTTATGTGCTGGGAGTTTCATGGCCTGCGTTTCTATGACAAAGTAGCTGCATGCAAGCCTTACAGCCCCACGCACAATGCCAAGCATCAGATATAGTGTTGTTGCAGGGTAGTGTTCAGTGGTCAATGGCAAAGTATGATGTTTTACTTAAACCTTGCCAATTATGAAGCATTTTTACTTATTTTGGTGCAATTTAATTGCCTGTAACTTCTAGTACCTTACTCAGCTTGTTTATCACTATTCTCCTTCTTGGCCTTATTGAAACCGAATTCTGACCCTGGAGTGATTAACCCTTCTCCTGCCTGCTGATTTAGTCTCTGGTTCTATCCTGAACCAGCTATCCACTTGACCTAGTTTCTGCCTGCTTTTTTGCCCTTGTTTCTATCCCTGTGATTTTGTCCTAGCTTGTTGACTTTACTGCTGCCAACTCTCTCCACCAGCTCCTGCATGAACATAACCCAGGGACCTTTGCAGCTAAAGTAAGATCCATAAACAGAGGCGAAAGGGTGAAGGCCAAAGCGTTCCCTGGTATCTTTTAAGTGGAGAGGTTAGTGACTTGACTGGTAGGGCATAGAAGAGTTGCCAGAACTTACGTACCATCCCCATAACACTTACTTCAATCTTCACTTTCTCATTCAAGCTGCAACTAAAATCCCTTTGGGTGCTTTCACATTGCGTTCTGGCACCCGTTCGGTGGTACCGTCGGGCGTTTTGTGGGGAGAAGGGGTGTTGGACGAATGCGCCGATGGGGCCATAGACTGTATTAGTGTCGGCAGAGCGGACGTACACTCTGACTTGCATCATTTTTGGGAGTGTACGCCTGCTGGAGGCGGACACTCAGACGTAGTCTACTTGATCTGAGTGTCTGCCTTCAGTAGGCCTAAACTCCCTAAAATGATGATCCTCAGAGTGGACATTCGCTCTGCCGGCACCAATATGGTCTATGACCCCATTGGTGTATACATCAGAATCCCGTTTTGTGGGGGTTCAGACGTAACCCCCGACGGGGCCACCAAATGGATGCCAGAACGCAAAGTGAAAGCACCCTTGCCAATATATGTTAAACCACCTTTAGAGGACTGATATCTAGAAATCAGCAGTCCCTGAAAATCTGCTGACACACTTCATTTAAGTAAATGTGTTTTTTCTACATGGACATTTGGTTAACTGTATGTATTGTGCATTTGATGTTTATTGTACTAGTATAACAAAGATACAAATTACTGAATACATATTAGCAACTATAGTTGTAAAAAAGGCTGCTCAATAGATGCAGAAATAAGTGCATGTTTCAGATGATTTCCTAAAATGAGATTGGAGATTGAAGGATGAAGCCTTGCGGAAGACTTCTGATTTCTCTGCAGGAGTATCTCTTTATGCTGGTTAACGATATTAGAATTTAAAATCCCTAAAAACAATTCAATCCTTTCTCTTCAGTTCATGAAATACAATTTACATCATGTGTTATTATCCTTGTCAAATTTTTACAGTAAGAATAATTACAATCAAAAAATAATTTTCTTAATTATAAATATTTTTAATGGCTATTAAGTGAAAAGAAAAATTACACTGTGCAATTTAAAGAAGCATTATTTTAAAAAAATGTACATAGAAATTTAACAAAAAAGGTATAAAACAATAGCTCTGCCTCAGAAATAACAGCAGCCACAATGCAATAAGTTACAAACTCATGTACAATTTAATTATCAATTATGTTTTTAATTTTTACAAAAATTACCCAAATTATTTCATATACGACTAAGTTGTAAAAGTAAACTGTCAAAAAAACTCTAAGTAATATTCATTTTTACGTTTTTGAGTGCCATTCTCATTTGGGTGGCCAAAAAGGAGGTTTTTAGCTGACACCTATTTTTCTCCACCTCCTTATTCACAAGCATGCTTGGTTCAGCAGAGCATGCATATGCGCTTGATGAGGAGACTTTCGAGGAAAAACTGGAAAAAGCAGAAAGTGCAATAGGGTCTTATCTAGGTAATAAGAGGAAAACACTGCACAAATTGTGCTCACCTGGTAGGATTGTGTGCGCACAAGCACTAATGAAACTTAGGCTGCTGCAAACCCACGAGAGAGATCAAGAGAAGAAACGCATTTCGAAGTCTACAACTTCTTCATCAGGACAAACCAAGGTGATCTCGATGGTTCGTCCTGATGAAGAAATTGTATGCTTTGAAACGTGTTGACTATTAAACTGCACTTCTTTGGATTTCCATCTTCTCATTCTCATCATTATTGATGACACCGCAAGTTAACCCATTCTTTTCCAGTTTCTTCTCTTGATGAGGAGAGGGAATAGACAGCTGCAGTTGCTTATCTACCATTCCATAAAAAAAACCAAAAGGACTAGGCATGTTCAACATGATTTTTAAATTTTTTTCCCATAACATCTACCGAACAAACATCAGCCATGTATGTAACTGACATAGATCTTCAGCAAATTCTGCAAAAATGTAATTAAAATAATAAAATCTATAATAATAAAATTATATTAAAGTGAGATTAAGGAAAGGGATTGACAATTCGGACAATTCCTGTATTATAGAGGTCTTCAAAAGTTGATCCTATGGTGTAGTGCAGCTCAGCAATGAGCTGAAATGTGTGAGGGATCCTAGCAGCAAGTGTTCAATTCCCCTGAAGTGTCACCATGAGAAAAATAAAGCATCACACAGTTCCTACTGTAATCATTTGGCTATCTGTGTCATAGACAGATGTGTGAGGTCCACTGGAGCGGGGGATGCACTTTGTAGCTCCTCTCTACTCTAGGTAACGGGTCAATGTCTTTTAGCAGAGGACCCCCATGAATTCCCAATTTCAATAAGATCTGTATCATCTGCTTATCATTTACTATCTTGAATAGATATAAGCCGAAATAACAGACTTATATTGTAGCTATATATTACAAGTACAATCATATAATAGATCTAATCCGAGTGTAGCTCAGACTTTCTGATGCACAAGTCTTCAAAGTTGAATTATAAAATTCTGACTGCTGCCACGACTAGGGGGAGTTTACTGGGTTCAAACGGACCTGGATAAATCCATCTCAGTAATCTCCCTGTAGCTACATTTTATAATTACATTTTGTGGTTGTGTGAAGAGAAATGAGAGATTTGCAATTTATTATTAGAAAAGCAAAGTTCCATTGGCAATTAAGAAGTGTTATGAAGTTTCATTTCAGTGGAGCATTTTAGTCATATTTAGATTAAAAAAAAGAGCAGGCAAAACTATTGGTACTGTTCTTATCAACTTGTCACATATAACTCATGCAACATTCACATTAATACCTGGTTGGTTAATAAGGGTTTGGATTTGTGTTGTCTGATGTATAATAAAAGGGTAAATAACAAGTACCAGTAATAATTCTACAATATAGTCTGTAAACATGAGAAGGGAAAAAAATGAAAGGGTAAATTTGTTTACAAAAAATACAAAAAAAAACGTTCTGTGAATTTTTTTTAACCTGAGAAATAGCACCACTCTTGTTTATGGATTGTATCTGGTACTGTAGTTTTTTTTTTCACCTGTGCTGCAGTACCAAAGACAAAATGGACAAAAAGAGTGCTATTTCTGGAAACAAATGGCAAAACCTTAGCATTAAAGGAATTTGTCAGACATACAAATGCTTATTCTAAGATTCTACATCCTGAGCATAGTCCTCTAAATGATAAAAACATTATGGATGACAATCTGTTGTATCCCAACAGCTGTACATTTGACATCATCGTTGCCTTTGTCAGCTGCATAGCCTGACCCAGCTGCTTCCACATACATAAAAGGCAGGAAAAAGAGCCTCTGTAAAGCTAGCCTGAAAGGTGTGTAAGTGTCTTATAGGGTTGGAAAGCTTATAAAAAGAAAGTTGACCAGCCTCATAGTTCAGGTATATGCCAAGTGCCCTTAGGGGACTATCTATACGTATCGATTTACTTTCAGAATTGTGAAGAGCTGACAGATTGTTATTAAGCATTACCAATCCCCATGATTTTTCATTGCATCCAATAAGGGATTCATTTCCGGTTTTCTTTATAGTAGGATAGGCCATACCAACAACCCAGTACCCTGTCGTACTGACTTGGACTTCCAAGTAATGTGTTCCTGATTTGAAACAAGTTGTGCTCAAGACCTGAGATGATGCAAATTTTTCCAGAATGGTAGACTGTTTGGCATCTGTTTTTAGGTAGGAGGCCATCTTAAGATCCCGAGATAGAGCCACTTTACTATTTGCAGTGTTACAATCCATCAAAATATTTAAAGCTTCAAGCTGGAAACCTCTCTTTGCCTTCAATTTAGATAGAGAATAAACTAAATTGTTCAGACTGCTCTGCAAGGTAACGGATATAAGTACATCATCCAATTTGTGGCTTAAATTACCTGTTCTCATGTGTTCCATCTTCATATTGTTCTCAAAATCCGAAGCCTTGCCAAGGACCAATTTGCACTCTTTCAGAAAGTTTACTGCATCATTAACTCCAAACAGCTCTTCAATGTGGAGGATTTTTTGATAAAGGTCGTCTTTCCATATCTCCAACTCTTGGATGTTTTCAGACACTTGGTCCTCAATGTCATCTTTCTGCCTGCCGATCTCATCTAATACTTGGTTCTCAAGTTCATCGACCTGTTTCCGAATATCCACAAACAGATTTATCGCTCTGTCTTTTAGTTCCTTTGCCTTTTCTTGCACTTGCTTGACTTGACCTTTTAGATCATGCACTTGTTTGCCTACTTTCCGTCTTTTCAACAATATCTTATCCAGGACATGCTTGAGTTCATCCATTTTTTGCTTGCATAACTTACTAAGTGTGTCCACCTGATGTGCACCATGATTTCCATTATTGAAGCATGATGAGCACAAAAAAACATTATCTTGATAGCAGTAGTATTTCAAAATTTCCTTGTGAGTGAGACACTTTCTATCAGACTCCAGAAGTACACTGGAATTGGTCTCAGTTAGGACATGTTCCTGTGACTTGCTGTGCACCTTGAGATGCTCCTCACACAAAAAGGCTTCACACAGCAGGCATCGTTTAACAGCATGGGTGTTGAAACCAATACAATAAGTGCACAAAATGACCCCATCTTGCTTTGTATTGTTTGAGAACAAGTGTTCCACAATGTTACAAAGCTTCCGGCTCCTGGTAAGTTCTGGTTTCTTCTTGAAGATGGTTCTGCACTCAGGACAGGTGTAAACTCTTGACTCCTTCTGTCTCTGAAACAGATTCTCAATGCAGTTCATACAAAAGTGATGTCCACAACTGAGACAGACTGGATCTGAGTAAATTTCGAGGCACAGAGAACAGCACAGTTCTTCTCTCACTTTTGCAGAAGCCATTCCTAAGTCAAAGAGAAATAAAATTACAAGCCTGGTGGATAAGGTAGATGAGATAAGTAGGAGTATCTCACATAGTTTATGGAAGTTATATAGTAGCGAGTGTATAAAATAAAATACCCATAATTTGACAATAAAAGGTGACATCACTCGCCCAGTGAAATGTCAATAAAAAATGGCTGTTATTGCATTTAAAGGTTTATGAAACCCTCAATCAACAAATCTAAAGCAATGAAAAAAAAATGCAGGAATTTGCTGCCGAGGATACAATACAAGAGCAACAATCACATAACATGCAACAGCAAACTGCTCAGAAAATCAAACTGATTAAGAAAAAATAGTGGACAGATATATAAGAAAAGAAAAAGAAAATAAAACATGTTACATAGTAAAGATAAAAACTGATTGTGATATTAATCAATCAGAAGGTACAATTAATAATTGCTAAATAAGTAAACAATTCATAAATGAATAATACCGGTAAAATTGAAATTTCTAGTTCATGTGTCCACACAATGATCAAACCTTTATAGATAGTAGCTGGTGCATACATCAATTTCAAGAGATTGTGTCCGTATTTGTATGATGATGATTCTCTGTTGATACTATGGTTACTTGGGAAATTGCTAGTAGTACTCCTTCAACGCAAGTTGTGTGGGAACAAGAGAGCTATAAGAAAGAAAGAAATGCCACAGCATATGAAAAATCAGCTTGACTCACACATGAGGAATGTTTAATTGTGAAAAAGAAAGAAGAAAATATTACAAATGCAGAGATGTTAAAATTATTCTCGTAGCTACTTGGAGTACTGCACATCCTGACATCAAGTGAGTTAAATGGAAAAAATGAGTTCTGAGGGCGCCACTCAGTCCTGTCGATATGACAGTGGACAAAATGGATTTTTTTATCCAAACTAAAATAATTTATACAAAAGAATACAGTCGACAGCTTACAGCATTAAGCTTTCCTCTTTGTCATATTAATCATACATTGCGGCGCTTAATCGAATACTTAGATTTGGATGAGAGTACTGAACAAAATGGACAACCTCCGTAACATAATTAAGATTTTTAAATACATGCAATCAAAATATATTCTTCACAATCAGGGCTTTTAGATGTAGAATGCCCGTGCCCACACCAGGCTCTCAGTGTACAAAGTTCATAGACAAAGAAAAACAAAGACAAGCAAAATACCCAAGTAACTGGAAGTAAATTGGTAAATTGCACAGTGCAAAAATAATGATAAATAATAAAGGGTATTTAGTTAACATAATTTTGATCAAAATAATGTAAAAGCTATCCCGCAACGTCACGGCAACCCTTATGGGACAGTCCTAACTCTAATATTAAAACCTTACCATTTGTCAAGTGAAGTACATATGGATAAGGGCAGAGAGACTGACCCCCTAGTAGAAGCATAGACCTGAGGCAGAATGAGCCTTTCAGCTCAGACTAAGGGTGGCCACACCCTTATATGTACTAAAGCACACTGAACTACTAAGAAAAAAACCTAGAAGTCTGAACTGAAACATAAATTGATGTGCATGCAAAATGTAAATGCATGTTCACACAAGGCCACTAGACAAAGAAAAACCAAAGACAAGCAAAATATCCAAGTAACTAGAAGTAAATGGGTAAATCGCACAGTGCAAAAATAATGATAAATAATAAAGGGTATTTAGTTAACATAATTTTGAGCAAAATAATGTAAAAGCTATCCAGCTACGTCACGGCAACCCTTATGGGACAGTCCTAACTCTAATATTAAAACCTTACCATTTGTCAAGTGACGCCCTTGGTCTGAGCTGAAAGGCTCATTCTGCCTCAGGTCTATGCTTCTACTAGGGGGTCAGTCTCTCTGCCCTTATCCATATGTACATTACTTGACAAATGGTAAGGTTTTAATATTAGAGTTAGGACTGTCCCATAAGGGTTGCCGGGATGTGGCGGTATAGCTTTTACATTATTTTGATCAAAATTATGTTAACTAAATACCCTTTATTATTTATCATTATTTTTGCACTGTGCGATTTACCCATTTACTTCTAGTTACTTGGGTATTTTGCTTGTCTTTGGTTTTTCTTTGTCAAGTGGCCTTGTGTGAACATGCATTTACATTTTGCATTCACATCAATTTATGTTTCAGTTCAGACTTCTAGTTTTTTTTCTTTAAAGTTCATAGCCAGTGAGGTGCTTAGTTGCTGGACTAGTCCGGCGATGTTAATCTCTTAGTTAGTAAACAACAACACGCACTTTGACAAGTGATACATCCCTGAATTCTGGGTCTCAGCCTCTATCTCCTGCTGTCTTAAGATTACATAGCAAAAACCTACTGACAGATTCCCTTTAATTTGTAGGTTAATAGCGTTCCAAAGTTGCCTGGTCACTGCACTGAAAGCCTGGCTATTCGGGCTTCAGTCATAGAGAACGGCCGACGCAGCTTTAGTTAACGCTCAATACATCGTGAGTGGCAGCTGTAACCGCACCCTCGGCACTGACTGACAGCTGGCTCTGTACTGATGCACTGGTGAGCTAGCTGTCAGTCTGTGCCGGGGTGCGATTACAGCCGCCGCTCACTATAAACGGAGAGGGACTGAAGCCGTGCGTCTATGACTAAAGACTAGAGGTAGCGGAATAATAAAGTTCATTTCCTCCCAGTAGCTGGGATTTTAGTGCAGCTGCTGAGCAGTAGAGATGAGCGGTGTTCGACTCGAACTATTTGCCAATCTCAAATTCGAGCTGTTTTGGGCGGTGTTCGAGCAGTTCGGCGAACACGAACGATTTGAAAAAAATTCGGCTGTTCGAGGTTATGTTCGATAACTGCTCGTGCACCAAAATCATAACTGGATTTTTTCTCAGTAATGCTGAAAATTAATGTTAATACGCAGTTTGAGTGTACAGCAGGGCGGGAGGAGGGGCAGGGGATGGATCTCTGCAGGAATAATGAAGATCTCCATTTTTTTTTCTCTTCCCACATTTACAGTGGGGAGGTGCAATCTGTCAGCCTATCAGCAGCGCACACACGGAGCGAACTGCTTTTTTTCACACAAGCAAGGGCATGTGTCATTGGCAGTGTATGTCACATGTCCTTGCCCTATAAGACCCAGCCATTTTCCCCGTCGCCACCATTTTCTCACTGCTGCAGCTGCGTGATAGACGGCACTGCTGTTGCTGTGTGCGCTATACCTTGTTAATTTCAAGCCAATTTTCACACAAATCTACAGATAGCTTGGGAGTAGGGAAGAGTTGTGATTGCAGTCCTTTTAAGGACTAGGTTACAGCATTTCCTACGACTTTTATCAGCCAGGTCTGTGCTCTTAAATAGATAGGTTGGGAGTAAAAACTAATTGTAATTGCAGTCCTTTTCAGGACTAAGTTACATCAGTTCCTATCAGTTTTTGCCAGGCAGGTCTGTGCCAGTGCTGTGCAAGTTTTTTTCACAGCATTTGGCTAAATCTAGCAAAGCAAATCCTTTTTGGCCTATTGCAGAGTGTGTTAGTCAGTGGAGTAGCCTATCTGTGCTGCAAGCTACACCACCTGTGTATAGAATACTAATTTTTTTACTGCACCTAGTGAAGTAAAACCTTTTGGGCATAGCATCATTCTATTAGTCCATCTATACTAACCTCCACCTGGTTGCAAATTGAATATAATTTTTTTCTGCATCTAGCTCTGAAAAAATATTTGGGCTTCTAGCAGTGTGTGGGACTTGGTCTATTAGTCCATCTATACTGAACTCCATCAGCTTGCAAATTGAATATAATTTTTTTCTGCATCTAGCTCTTAAAAAATATTTGGGTTTCTAGCAGTGTGTGGGACATGTTCTATTAGTCCATCTATACTGACCTCCATCAGGTTGCAAATTCAATATAATTTTTTTCTGCATCTAGCTCTGAAAAAATATTTGGGCTTCTAGCAGTGTGCGGGACTTGTTCTATTAGTCCATCTATACTGACCTCCATCAGGTTGCAAATTCAATATAATTTTTTTCTGCATCTAGTTCTGAAAAAAATATTTGGGCTTCTAGCAGTGTGTGGGACTTGTTCTATTAGTCCATCTATACTAACCTACACCAGGTTGCAAATTCAATATAATTTTATTCTGCATGTAGCTCTGAAAAAAATATTTGGGCTTCTAGCAGTGTGTGGGACTGGGTCTATTAGTCCATCTATACTGACCTCCATCAGGTTGCAAATTGAAAATAATTTTTTTCTGCATCTAGCTCTGAAACAATATTTGGGCTTCTAGCAGTGTGTGGGACTTGTTCTATTAGTCCATCTACACTGACCTCGATCAGGTTGCAAATTGAATATAATTTTTTTCTGCATCTAGCTCTGAAAAAATATTTGGGCTTCTAGCAGTGTGTGGGACTTGGTCTATTAGTCCATCTATACTAACCTCCACCAGGTTGCAAATTAAAAATATTGTTTATCTGCATCTAGCTCTGAAAAAATATTTAGGCTTCTAGCAGTGTGTGGGACTTGTTCTATTAGTCCATCTATACTCATCTCCATCAGGTTGCAAATTCAATATAATTTTTTTCTGCATCTAGCTCTGAAAAAATATTTCAGCTTCTAGCAGTGTGTGGGACTTGTTCTATTAGTCCATCTATACTAACCTCCACCAGGTTGCAAATTCAATATAATATTTTTCTGCATCGAGCTCTGAAAAAATATTTCAGCTTCTAGCAGTGTGTGGGACTTGTTCTATTAGTCCATCTATACTAACCTCCACCAGGTTGCAAACTGAATATAATTTTTTTCTGCATCTAGCTCTGAAAAAATATTTGGGCTTCTAGCAGTGTGTGGGACTTGGTATATTAGTCCATCTATACTGACCTCCATCAGGTTGCAAATTGAATATAATTTTTTTCTGCATCTAGCTCTGAAAAAATGTTTGTGCTTCTAGCAGTGTGTGGGACTTGGTCTATTAGTCCATCTATACTGACCTCCATCAGGTTGCAAATTAAAAATATTTTTTATCTGCATCTAGCTCTGAAAAAATATTTCGGCTTGTAGCAGTGTGTGGGACTTGTTCTATTAGTCCATCTATACTGACCTATATCAGGTTGCAAAATCAATATAATTTTTTTCTGCATCTAGCTCTGAAAAAATATTTAGGCTTCTAGCAGTGTGTGGGACTTGGTCTATTAGTCCATCTATACTGACCTCCATCAGGTTGCAAATTGAAAATAATTTTTTCCTGCATCTAGCTCTGAAAAAATATTTGGGCTTCTAGCAGTGTGTGGGACTTGGTCTATTAGTCCATCTAAACTAACCTCCACCAGGTTGCAAATTAAAAATATTGTTTATCTGCATCTAGCTCTGAAAAAATATTTAGGCTTCTAGCAGTGTGTGGGACTTGGTCTATTAGTCCATCTATACTGACCTCCACCAGGTTGCAAATTAAAAATATTTTTTATCTGCATCTAGCTCTGAAAAAATATTTAGGCTTCTAGCAGTGCATGGGACTTGTTCTATTAGTCCATCTATACTCACCTCCATCAGGTTGCAAATTCAATAAAAAAAATTTCTGCATCTAGCTCTGAAAAAATATTTCAGCTTCTAGCAGTGTGTGGGACTTGTTCTATTAGTCCATCTATACTAACCTCCACCAGATTGCAAATTGAATATCATTTTTTTCTGCATCTAGCTCTGAAAAAATATTTGGGCTTCTAGCAGTGTGTGGGACTTGTTCTATTAGTCCATCTATACTAACCTCCATCAGGTTGCAAATTCAATATATTTTTTTTCTGAATCTAGCTCTAAAAAAATATTTGGGCTTCTAGCAGTGTGTGGGACTTGGTCTATTAGTCCATCTATACTGACCTCCATCAGGTTGCAAATTGAATATAATTTTTTTCTGCATCTAGCTCTGAAAAAATATTTAGGCTTCTAGCAGTGTGTGGGACTTGGTATATTAGTCCATCTATACTAACCTCCACCAGGTTGCAATTTAAAAATATTGTTTATCTGCATCTAGCTCTGAAAAAATATTTAGGCTTCTAGCAGTGTGTGGGACTTGTTCTATTAGTCCATCTATACTAATCTCCATCAGGTTGCAAATTGAAAATAATTTTTTTCTGCATCTAGCTCTGAAAAAATATTTCAGCTTCGAGCAGTGTGTGGGACTTGGTCTATTAGTCCATCTATACTAACCTCCACCAGGTTGCAAATGAAAAATATTTTTTATCTGCATCTAGCTCTGAAAAAATATTTAGGCTTCTAGCAGTGTGTGTGACTTGTTCTATTAGTCCATCTATACTCACCTCCATCAGGTTGCAAATTCAATAAAAAAAAATTCTGCATCTAGCTCTGAAAAAATATTTCAGCTTCTAGCAGTGTGTGGGACTTGTTCTATTAGTCCATCTATACTAACCTCCACCAGGTTGCAAATTCAATCAAATTTTTTTTCTGCATCTAGCTCTGAAAAAATATTTGGGCTTCTAGCAGTGTGTGGGACTTGGTCTATTAGTCCATCTATACTGACCTCCATCAGGTTGCAAATTAAAAATAATTTTTATCTGCATCTAGCTCTGAAAAAATATTTCGGCTTCTAGCAGTGTGTGGGACTTGTTCTATTAGTCCATCTATACTGACCTCCATCAGGTTGCAAATTCAATATAATTTTTTTCTGCATCTAGCTCTGAAAAAATATTTGGGCTTCTAGCAGTGTGTGGGACTGGGTCTATTAGTCCGTCTATACTGACCTCCATCAGGTTGCAAATTGAATATAATATTTTTCTGCATCGAGCTCTGAAAAAATAGTTATGCTTCTAGCAGTGTGTGGGACTTGTTCTATTAGTCCATCTATACTGACCTCCATCAGGTTGCAAATTGAATATAATATTTTTCTACATCGAGCTCTCAAAAAATATTTAGGCTTCTAGCAGTGTGTGGGACTTGTTCTATTAGTCCATCTATACTAACCTTCACCAGGTTGCAAATTAAAAATATTTTTTATCTGCATCTAGCTCTGAAAAAATATTTAGGATTCTAGCAGTGTGTGGGACTTGTTCTATTAGTCCATCTATACTGACCTCCATCAGGTTGCAAATTCAATATAATATTTTTCTGCATCGAGCTCTGAAAAAATATTTCAGCTTCTAGCAGTGTATGGGACTTGTTCTATTAGTCCATCTATACTAACCTCCACCAGGTTGCAAATTCAATATAATATTTTTCTGCATCGAGCTCTGAAAAAATATTTCAGCTTCTAGCAGTGTGTGGGACTTGTTCTATTAGTCCATCTATACTAACCTCCACCAGGTTGCAAATTCAATATAATATTTTTCTGCATTTAGCTCTGAAAAAATATTTAGGCTTCTAGCAGTGTGTGGTACTCATTCTATTAGGCCATCTATACCAAGCTCCACCAGCTTTGAAATTAATAATAATTTTTAGCTGCATCTAGCCCTGAAAATAATTTTTCTTCCCAATAGTTGTAAGAATAGAAATATGGGGCGCACGCCTGACTAACAAAAATATACGCTTCATAACAAAAAACACCAGCCTAGCGCACTGCATTAATAAGATGGCATCATCGTCTCTCCCAGTGCTAGGCCTACTACGCAGGCTAGCATTCCTGTGCCTAAAACACAATATATGGGTCCGCGCTAGCCACTATGCTGAAGGGTCTAAAGCTGCTGCTAATGCTTTATAACAATTCAATTGGCAGATTTTCACAGAGCTCTTACACAACGCCCACCCATCGGGCAACAGTTGCCCACCCTCCCTATGGGATCTAGTGGCGAATAGTTGATGCCATTAATCAGAGCATCAGTTGCCCCGTCGACGTGGCAAGCATACGGTAAGGCATGGGAAGAGTGGACATGACTAGTAGCAGGCAGACAGGTTGACCAATGTGAACAAGCCAGATCACAAGTCACCATAGAATTTCTCCACCAGCTAATGATGAGGGCATATCAGGGGCCTCAGTGCAGCAGTGTCTGACCGGAGTAGCATTTCACTTCCAACTACTGAATTGGGGAGATGTGACAAAGATTCATCGTCAGACAATCCATAAAAGGGTGGAAAAGGGGTCAGCCAAGTCAGGAGTGTAGACGTCCCGTCCCGTGTCACTAAAACTGATTTCTCACATCATATCCCTAACACCATTAACATAACACTCGCAATTTGAAGCAACACTACTGTCTACTGCATTTGCGATCGCCTTCTTCGGGGCGCTATGCATAAGCGAATTAGTCCCTCAATCCAAAATTACCACCAGTGGAGGCTTATTACACCAGGACGTAGTCATAGCCAATAATGCAATACGTCTACGCATACGCCAATCGAAAACGGTTCCAGCGGGCAGGGGCACTTGGGTACTTCTACAACCCACAAACGGTACTCTGAGTCCGGTAACAATAGTAAAAACATATCTAACCATCAGATCACAAAGTAATTTCTTCCTATCACACATTGATGGAACGCCATTATCAAGATACCAGTTCCAAGCTATATTTAATAAATGCATAACATCGGCAGGGAACCACCCCAAAGATTACGGGATACACTCATTCCGCATAGGCGCGGCCACGGAAGCAGCAAGAGCAGGACTGTCAGAAACGGAAGTTCAGAGGATAGGGATATGGCGATCCACGTGTTTGGCGAGATACATAAGACCGGACTTGTTATCCTAACGTGGTTTGTTTCTTTTACAGGTGACGCTAAGCCAACAGTGTGGGTGATAGGCCACTCGTATATATATTGGGCAGAAAAAAGGGCGAAAGTCCGCCCAGGCGGGAGGAAATTAAAGTTTCATAACACATATCTGAACTGGAGAGGTATTAGAGGCCTGCTATGGCCACATGTACTAATGGAGGTAATCAAGGTAGGGAGAGAGGCAAGAGGTCCGGTCATCTTAGTTATACAGGCCGGGGGAAACAACCTAGGTCATCACAAGAGCGCATAACTAATGGCAATAATGAAACTAGACACTGAGCGCATCAGAGAATTTTTCACAAAACTAGCAATAGTATGGTCAGAGATTGTGCCGATAGCGGTATGGCAAGGTGCGCGAGACATCACGGCCATCGAACGGACAAGGCGGGTTATAAATATTCGGATGGCAAAATTTAGAAGAGACAGAGGCGGTGTAGTGATACGACACCGACAACTGGAAGGAGATAAAGCAGGCCTCATACGGCCCGACGGTGTTCACTTAATGGATATTGGACTGGACATATTCCTGTCAGGACTCCAGGACGGAGTGGAACAAGCGTTAAGAGTGATGGGTGGGGGTCAGAGTCCTGCATACGAGTACGCAGGATCCTCCGTGGCCTGGAAATAGAAAGGACACGTTGGAGAGTTACACTTGTTGGCCAACTTGCCGGAGTGGAGACCCAGGGCATGCTGCAACAAGCTGAATTATTTTAGAAATCAAATGCCTTTCTAATGGAATGAGTATAAAGAGTTAATAAAGCTGTGACCGATCCTCACCCATCCAGTTGTAAGAGTTACATTATTGTATTGTCAAGGAAAGGGGGGCGGTAGGGGGGCTGAGCGTCTGGGTTTGGTTGGGGGTCCCCACAGTCTGCCTAGGCTAGATGCATTTAAAAATTCTTATTAGATACACAGGCGGTGCAGTTTGCTTCGCAGCTGGGCTACTATGCCCAAAGTATTGCCTAGGCTAGATGCAGTTAAAAATTCTACGCTGACTAGCAGACACTGAAGATTTGGAGCAGACCTCTGAGTAAACAGCTCTTCAGACTCAACCATCTGTGTTACCCCAAGCCATAGTGTATGTAGTTTCTTACAGTTAAAGGGGGGGGGGCGACCCAACCCACCTGGAATTGACGATGCCAACGTCACGTAAGACACAGCAAGGGGACTCCAAAAAGAGTCTCCATTTTTTCCCAAAATTGTGGCACAGACACCACTTAACCCTAGAACGCATACCTGGGGCCTCGCAGGCCCCCCTGTTAATTGTTTTCTATTTTCTGCAAGATTACTTTAGTTAGAATTTTGAAACTCTAGGTATTCTTCATGTGTATAGTTGTTTGTCATTTGAGTTTGAGTTATTCCATGTTATTTGCACACGGGCCTAAAAGGCCCCAGGTATGTGAAAGTGTAGATTTTTATGGTAATGCGTTCTAGGGTTAAGTGGCATCAATTGCCCCACAGTTGCTTAAAACGGTTGGTGAGGTGATTTTACCAAATCCTCAAGCTTTTCGTCTCCCAAGGATGACACAGGGGTAGAAAAGTCCTTGCGAATCCATGATTTGTTCATCTTTATGAACGTGAGTCTGTCTACATTCTCAGTGGACAGCCGCGTGCGTTTATCTGTCAGCACACCACCAGCAGCGCTGAACACACGTTCAGAGAGAACGCTGGCTGCAGGGCATGACAAGATCTCCAAGGCGTGAGTGGCGAGCTTCGGCCATTTTTCCAGACAGGAATCCGAAAATGAGCAAGGGTCCAGTGACACAGTCATGGCTTCGATGTTCACTTGCAGATACTCCTGTACCATCCTCTCTAGGCATTGACTATGTGTCAGACTTCTTGTCTCCTGTGGCCTTGCAAAGGATGGTCTAAAGAAGTGGTGAAATTATTCCACAAAATTGCTGTTACCAGCAGATACTGTGTTACTGTTACGGTTTGAGTGATGAAGACTCGACAGTCCCACGGTTGGCAAGTTAGAACTGTGAGATTCACTACGTGCACCACTGGTGTTTTGTGGAAAAGCACATGTAAGATTCTGCAACAGCGTCTGCAGATACTCCTGCATGTGTCAATCCCTTTTTATGGCAGGACTTATTTCGGCAAATTTACTTTTGTATCGGGGATCTAAGAGTGTGGCAACCCAGTAGTCGGGATTACTTCGAATTCTGACAATCCGAGGGTCATGTTGCAGGTAGTGCAGCAAGAAGGCACTCATGTGTCTTGCGCATCCAGGAGGACCAAGTCCTTGTTGTGTTGGTAGCGAGGTAAGAATCATGCTTCCTTCCTCTGCCCTCTCCCCCCAACCTCGCACAACAGAAATGTGATCAAGGTCTCCCTCATCTGATGAGTCTTCCATGCCCATCGCCAGTTCGTCCTCCACTTCTTCCTCGGCTCCTGCACCTTCCTCAACAGTTTGGCTGCTACCATGCGCCCTGATTAATCCCTCTCCCCCACCCTCTCATGCCTGCCGCCTTGGTGCTGCCAACCGTTTGGACCTTGGAGATGTTATCCCTTCCGCATACGACTCCTCCTCTACTTCCTCCACCTCCTCTTGTCCCACCACCTGACTCTGAATTCTGTTTAATGTGTGCTCCAGCATGTAAATCACCAGAATAGTCATGCTGATAATGGCATCGTCGTCAGCACTAAACATCTTCGTCGCCATTTCAAAACTGTGCAGAAGGGTGTGTGGCGTCCCTGAGGGTTCAGTCGCCACAGAGTTACTGCATCTCACACAGAGGTGTGGTATCTCACCCTCAGGTAAGGAAGGCGTATGGCTCGGGACCCTAACACCTGCATCCAACACATACCCGCAGTGGTGGTAGGGCGAGATTGCTCCTAAGGGAGAGCACAGTCCCAGGTCCCTAGCTGGTGGGAGGGTCCTATGTAGTGGGTGCTTAGGGGAGCAGCATAGGGGAGCACATGACAGGGAGAGTATAAATAGGAAGCCATCTTAGAAAGAGCAAGCCAGTCAGAGGAGGAAAAGTGACAGGAGCAGAGGCTCTGCATGAGCTCTGCTCCGGAGGCGGGCCTAGCCTGGGAGGCCCAGAACTGAAGGAGAGAACAGAGGAGTGGGAGCAGGAAGGCTCCAGGAACCGAAGGGACCCTAGGGCTACGGGCCGTGCAGAAGGCCACCCGTACTCCCGCTGCTACCAGGAGGTAGAGGGGTCAGGCCAGATAAGGGGAACGGATCCCTCAACTAGCGGAGAAACAGCAAGGCTCAACTAGAAAGTGGAGGCTGCAGCATTTCATGTACTGCAGGCAAAAGTCCACACTAGTCTCACTAAGAAGGTAGCCACATAGGACCCAGGGGACGGAACACACGTCGCCCGCCAAGGCCCGAGGATACCGGATAGAAGTGTCATTGGGTGTGAGGTACAGGGAGAAGGCCAGAGAAAGGACACACAGAAGGGGGTCCTGCTAAGTACTCCGGAGCTATTTGGGGGTGGACTGAGCCCCTCACTGAGTACGCACAGCACGACGGGGGAGATTGCTCTGGTACCTGTAATCTGGACTGCAACAACTGTGAGTAAAGATCTTGGGACTGCATCACACGCACTCTGTGTTCATTACTGACTCCCTGCACTACAACCACCATCATCCACCCACACTGCCCTGAAGCTACACTCTTCCTGTGGTGAGTAATAATACCATTGCTGCAAACCCACCAGCTTCAGAGGACTGTTCCGCAGCGGCGGCCCCTTTGGCCGCACTCCACAGGTGGCGTAGTCGGACATTATAAAATCCATATATACAAATTACCCTTGGATTGACCGCCCTGGGTCACGGACCGGGTCACCGCCACAGTGACTACAACCCCCAGCGTCTACCGGCCCGGCTCAGGGTACCCCACGGCCCAGGGGGCGCGTCAACTTCATAGGTCCCTGATCTGAGACCACTCCTGCAGCGTGATTTGCCCCACCTCTGGATCTCGTTGGCCCAGGCTATACGTCAGAACGTATTGCACCAGGGCTTGTCGGTGCTGCCACAGTCGCTGCAACATGTGCAGAGTTGAATTCCACCGTGTCGGCACATCGCATTTCAGCCGGTGAACTGGCAGGCCCAACGACTTCTGTAGAGATGTAAGTCATTGAGCTGCGGGATGCGAACGGCGGAAGTGAGCACACAGCGACCGTGCCCACTGCAGAAGGCCATCTAGTCCGGGATAGTGGGCTAAAAATTGCTGGACAACCAGGTTCAACACGTGAGCCATACAAGGCACGTGTGTGACATTGCCCCGGCGAACGGCCGCACCCAGGTTTGCAACATTGTCGCACACGGCCTTCCCTGGTTGCAGGTCCAGTGGAGACAACCATTCATGAAACTGGGTCTCCAGAGCTGGCCACAACTCCTTAGCCGTGTGACTCACATTTCCCAGACATTTCAAAGTAAACACTGATGCCGTTGAGCCCTGCTGCCAGCATAGTAAGGAGGTGTGCAGGATTCCTTCTGCGCAGTTAGAAAGCAGGTGGCATTACCAGACAGGCTTTGGGTGCAGGTGGAGGACCGAGAGGAGGTTGAGGAGGCAGAAGAAGTGGAGGAACTTCGAGATAAAGAGGATTGACGCACAACTCGTTGGGACGGTAAGACTTGGACAGCAGCCCCTTGTCCTGCTGTCACCATAGTTACCCAGTGCCCAGTCAGCGACATGTAACGCCCCTGTCCATGCCTACTCGTCCAAGTGTCTGTGGTGAAATGCACCCTGTCACACCCTGTCACACACAGAGTTTCTCAAAGAAGCGGTGATGTTGTGTGCGACATGCTGGTGGAGCGCAGGCACACCTTTCTTTGAGAAGTAGTGCCGACTGGGCATCTGGTACTGGGGCACTGTGACGGACATAAGGTCTCGAAAATCCACTGTGTCCTCCAGGCGGAAAGGCAGCATTTCTGTAGCCAACAGATTGCAGATGGTGAAATTCAACCTCTTAGCTAGGAGGAAATGGTATTTTACTTTTCCACATCTGAGCGACCGAGGGCTGGCTGTTGTGCTTAGGCGGGGATGAGTAGGGTGTCCCCGGCAAACTGCCGGTCTGTGAGGAAGATGCAGGCGGACATGTTAGGTTGCCTTGATCCAAAGGTGGTGCTCTCGATGTCGGAGAGTGCTCAACACCAGCAGGTGTTTCCACTTCCCAATGAACTGACGACCTGCCAATCACACTGGCTGTTGCGGGTAAAGAGGTGGCAGGTCTGCGTCCAAAAACATGTGTGAGTGCTGTCCCCCCAGTCACAGAGGATGAAGAGGCTGTGGATGCACAAGATATGTCAGACGGTGGTTGGCCCGGCCGGCTAGGCCGCATTGTAGCACAGTGAGCTTCCCACTGCAACTTATGCTTCATGTCCATGTGCCGGTTCATGCATGAAGTACTCAAACTATGTATTTTTTGGCCTCTACTTAACTTTTGCTGACAAATGTAACAGATAACACGAGTTGGGTCATCTTTATCGATCTGAAAAAATGCCCAGGCTATGCAAGGCTTAGCACCCATGCGACCTGAAGAGCCACTACGACTTGTGGTCAGAGGCAGAGTTGTGGTTGAGGATGCAGTTGTTGACGTGCTTCCAGTACTCCATCTCTGTCCAGGAAGGCGCAACCTAACCTCGTCATCAATAGCATCTGTGACGCCCCGCTGCGCTTGGTATCACAGATCCTAGAAGAGTGCATTGATGGAATCCTCCACAAGAGGCCCCCATAAACATTCATATATCTCCACCTTCCACCTCAGACCAGCAAAGGGAGCCCGTTAGGGGTATAAATAGGGAAGGTGGAGCTAGGCCGTTCAGTTCCTCTGAAGAGTTCCTGTAGTAGAGAAGCCTAAGAGAGGTCAGTCTGCAGTGGAGCTCAGTCTAGTCTAGAGAACTCAGTTAATAGTTCAGCAGTGGAGCACGAGGCTCCTGCTAGCTAGATTCAGGGAGCCCAGATAGAGCTTAATGTGTGCCGGCGCCATAAGATCGGTGAAGCGCGGCAAGCTGCCGTTAGTGTGTATAGCCTAGTGAGGGCCCGAGTAGGCCGAAGGCGAGTGGCGAGTTAGTACATAAGGGGTAGAGGAGCTTAACCAGCTCACCCCGAAGCATTTACCGGACACCGGATCCGAGCTTACCGGGATCTCTATGACCCAGTAAGGCATAACCGGAATCCCTGGAGAACTACAAGTCCCAGGATGGCTAAGGTGCTGATACGTAACAGAGCCAGGAGACGCTTAGGCCCCGCATACTGGGAGCGTGAACTCCAAGAGAAGGCCCTACCACAAGGTCAGCCAGCGCAGGACAGAGACAAAGTTAGGCCTAGCTCCAGGCAGGTCAGAAACTTACTACGCAGAGGCAAGAAACAGGAGGCCCTTCACCCGCTCATTGGGGAGGATCCTGTTATGCACCCTTCACCCTACAGTGCTCCGGGATGTGCCTGAATTTCCACCAGTAAAAGGTACTGAAGTGACTACCGTGTCCGTTCCCGTTCTTGCTCTGACCCAGCTGGGTCTCGCCTGTCCTGCATTCCCCCTGCATACGCTGCCCTGAGACCTAGCTCCACCTGTAGGGAGCTATACCATCGAGCTGCCTTATCACCAGCCTCAGTGGACTGCTGCAGCGCTGGTGCTTCTCACCAGATACCACAGGTGGCGTCACAAACTCTTATAAAATTAACAATTATCCACCCTTTCAAAGAGTGACCCTAGGGTACGGGCCAGGGAGCCGACCACCGCGACATCCCCAAGGCCAGGCAAAGGCCCGGGTACCGAGTCATCCTCATCCCCTGGGCTAGTCACATCCTCCTCCACCTCCTCTGCTGACCTCATCGACTGGCTGACTGTGGGTTGACAGTAAGTGGGATCTCCAACCTCGTCATCATCACCCTGTGTGTTCTCACACCCGTCGTCCTCAGAGCCAACCTCTTCCTGCCCTGACCGAAAAGTCAAGTTGTCGCTCCAATCAGGTATTTGAGTCTCATCATCGTCTTCCTCATTGTCTCCACCAACAGGAGTTACAGTTTCGGAACGAGGGTCTATATTATGCTCAGAACCTTCTTCATCTGGTCCTGGATCCGACTTATAAATATTCTGGGCATCAGTGCAGATCATTTCACCATCTGGATTAACAGAAGCTCTGGAGCAGACCTCCGTTTCCCAGGCTATGGTATGAGTAAACAGCTGTGCAGACTCAACCATCTGTGTTACCCCATACTCAGACGGGCAGCTGGAGACTTGGGAGCTGTGAGGAAGCAAGTGCGATTGGGGTGACACCTCTGAGGACTGGAGTATTTGTGATGTTGAAATTGAGGTGGTGGAGAGCCCACTTGAAGGATCACTTGATATCCTTTGAAGCACCTGCTGTTTTTGTGCCTCATCTGGAATTTGTAGCGATGGGCGTGTCCATAAGAAAGGGATCGTATCACATTGTCCACGAAAAGAAGTCGACTTCTTAGTTTGGCTGGAAGATGGTCTTTCTTCTGCAGATGTTACTCCCCTCCCACCGCGGGGGGGCTCGACCCACCAGCGGACAGGCACCAGTATTGGGAGAGGGGGGCTGGCCGTCAGGGTCCACCGCGGCTCTGGCACAAACCCGGCGACACGGAGGTGGCACGGGCAGGAACGGACTGGCCGTGTCAGCTTCTCACTTTTTGGATTTTAGAAGGGCATGACATGCCTATATCTGTGTCTCCCCCTCCTTTTACTCCTCCACCTCTTTTCTTTTCGCATGACTATATGTACTTGTCACTTTTCCATGTGTTAGTTATGTCTTCTGAGCAGTTTGTCAACTTTTGGACACCTTTGAAGGTGTTTTCTACAGTATGTGTTTCTATGTGTTTTTGTTTGCCTGCCATTGGTTTTAACGGTGTTCGAAGGTGTTCAACGAACAGTTCGGCGAACACAAGGGTGTTCGACGAACCGAACCGAACTCGAACACTACGGGGGTGGCTCAACACTACTGAGCAGCTTTTGGACTCTATTAACCTGCAGATTAACCAAATATCTGCTGGTTAATAGTGTTTTGAGATGTGACCGGATCCTTTTTAAGGCTCAGATCACAAGAAATGTTTGGATAGAAAGCTGCCACATCAAGTATTACTAATAGAAAACCTTCCTGTCATGTTAGCTGTGTGTGATTGCCAAATCAGTTGGGTGTTATTTTGAGATGGCAAAGGATAGACGTGACATAATTTTGCAAGTGTAAATCTATAAAGTGTGAAAGGTTGCATGTGAGTGATACAATTCCCGATCTGATCAGGCTGATCAAGAGGGTTATGGAACTGTTTGTGAGTTTTTTGGCACGATGTCTATTAATGGAATTGTAAGGAGTTGGTCATGTTTCTGCCCCTGAAGACACCAACCAGGTTAATGTTAATGTTAATCATGATGTGAAGTGTATAGTGTTTCTGCATAAAGTGTGATAAGTAACGTAAAATGTATTATATAGGTATAAGATGCTTAGGACTGTTATGTAGTGCAGGAAACGGGACTAGCCCACTGTGGGAGGGGTTAGTTGTAGAAACAGGAACAGGTTTCCGGGGAGAAGAGAGTTAGGGCTGAATAGAAAGAGAGAGTACATGGTGTTTAGGGCAGTATGAGGCCTTACTAGAGTTCCCTGGGTCAATATACTTCTGTAACGTCTAGAGCTCAAGCTTTGATCCTGGTGTTATAGCAAGCACTTTAACCCCTTCCTTGAGGAGGAAAATTGACTTGGAGTCGTGGGTGGCAGAAGTAATGGACCTCGGACGTACATCGGGACTCGGCTGTGGATCCCTGGGACTGACTAGATCAGTGAAAGCAGGGATAGTCCAGGAAGAATGGAAGGAAATTCTGGAAGTGTACTATGCTGTAGAAACAAGAAATAAAGTGTTGTGCCCAATATTATGTGTTGCTGTCACGTAGTGACTAGGGACTGTCGGCACCTACCTGATCCCTGAAACTAGGGCACCTTAGGCTATCCCTATCCCCTGGATTAATTTTTATGGTGAAGATGCCAGGGTCTTGTACCTTTCTATGCTCCTATTGTAGCACCCCGAGGGCTCGGCTGGTTCAGGGGTATTGCACCTCAGACCAGAGGTGTGGTATTCCACTCCCGGGTAAGGATGGAGAGTGGACCAGGACTCAGTAGCGGCATGCACCACACACACCCCATTTCCGAGGGACAGCTCAACGGTGCTCCCACAAGATAGAAGTGCAGGTTCGACAGCATCTGTCCCTGACTGGAGTGGGGAGGGGAAAGTACACCCAGTGGTGTAGGAGCAGATAGGGGTGGGTCTCTGGGCATAGGCAGGAGCCCATTGGTTGCTAGTCACCTGGGCTCGGGTGTTAGAAGGAGGTATATAAGGTGGGCACCATCTTAGGACAGGGTCCAGTTCAGAGGAGAGTCAGTTCAGAGAGGAGGAGAAGAAGACAGGAGCTCAGCCAGAGAGGGCTGACAGGGAGCTGTGGCTCAGTCTGGGCCCAGCTCCAGAGGCAGGCCTGGAGTGGAGGCCAGAAACAGCAGAAAGAGAGAGAGGAGAAGGAACGGAAAGGAAAGTAAGAAAGGAACTGGAACAGAGGAGAAAGGAAGCAAGGAACACAGAGAAAGGCCCAGAGACACGGGGACAGAAGGAACCCCATATGCCCAGGAGATACAGGGTGAAGGGTTGGCAGAGCAGGGTACCGGAACCCAAAATGGTGGAGGCAACAGATTCCTCAGCCAAAGACCGGAGGTTGTTACCACATCTTGGTGCGACCCCTCACTACATCCACCAGGAAGGCATACCATATAGGGTCAGGGACGCAGAGATCAGCGTGCCCAGAGAAGGCCCGAGGGAGCTGGACAAAGGTGGGTCACTGGTGGGGACGGCCAGAGAAAGGAAAGGAAGGGAGCCCTGTGCCACGCTCTGGAATTGCCTGGGAGTTGGTCGAGTCCCTTGCCTGGTGAACGCAGCATGGCTCAGGCGGTCCCTCATGTGCACAAGTGACCAGAATAACAGCCGTGAGTAAAGCTTTGGAAACTGCAATTACAAGTCTCTGTGTTTCATCGCCGCACCAGCACCATCAGTACTGGGACACTCACACCATCACTCCCATCATCCACATTAGCTGCCCTGAGGCAATACTCCTCCCGTGGGGAGTTATCCCATACTCGGCTGCGCAAACAACATCCGCCTCAGCGGTCGGCAGCGCAGCGGCGGTCCCCACTGACTGCAATCCACGGGTGGCGTAGTCGGACAATTACAATACCAATAGACTGCCACTGGTTTGACCACCCTGGGCACGGACCGGGTCACCGCCACGGAGGACTACAACCCCCAGCGATCCGGCTCCGGGTATCCCCCTGCACAGCACAGGCCCAGGGGCCGCGTCACTATCTTACTCTTATCTGTTCCCTCCCCCACTCAGGGAGGTGTGAGGCCCAAGTGTATAAGCAAACACTAACCAGACTGACAGGGTTAACAGACAGGGATAAAAGAAAACTACAATCATACAAATACACTCACAAAACAATAGAGTGGGAAACAGAGGAGGTATAGGAAGGGAATCCAAATGTCAGAGGATAAGGAGAAATACGCAAACCAACTCCACGCAGCAATCTCCAATAATCTCTCCAACTGCCAACTCCAAACACAGAACTTTTTTCTTTCACCACCAAACCAGGAAGTAGAACTATCATTGGCAAGGTCAGAAGCAAGGAGGAGGGTTCTTATACCTTATGGGAGTAACAAACTCAGAACAGCTGCTACAACCCAAGACAGAGAACTCCAGGAGTCCAACTAAGCAGTTTAACCCTTGCAGCACCAGAGCAAAGATCTATGCTATTATGGTACATAATTGATAAATGCCATCACTACCATTACTATCATACCAAATACTAAGATGCTTTAGATAACAATGGTTAGTGATGGTATTTAGTAATTATATACCATAGGTGATAATTAATTAACCAACTGGTGTGAGAACCTCACTTTTAGATGGTATAAAACAACCATGATGTATCATTTGCCTTATCATAAGCCTGATAAAGGAGCTAGATCAGCTCAGAAACGCGTAGCATTTTAATAATAAATCATTTTGTCACAACTCTGTTGTCGGGTATCCTGGAGCCAGGGACTCCTTTCCTGTCCCTAACACTCGGGGCGCCCTAGCTGGCCCTGTTCTCCAGGTTACTTCTGAAGGTGAAGACACCAGGGCCACGTACCTTGTCTGAGCTCCTCAATCCGCCCTCAGTCTGTTCCCTTCCCTCACCCAGGGAAGAGGGGAGTAGTAGTGTATGAGAGTACACCAAGCAGACTAACAAGATAATACAAACAGGGCTAAAGGAAAATACCAATCATAAAAATAAATGCACAGAGGTTAACACCAGGAAATGGAGGATGGAAACAAATCAAAATAGGAGAAGAAGATGATTACACGCAAACTAAACCACGCAACAGTCTTAGCTTAAATCCTCCAAATGCCTTCTCAAACGTCAACATTCCACTACACTCCTAGAACCATGCAGCATAAGCTAGCTCTGGCAATGACTCCAAACCAAAGCCCAGAATATATAGGAGCGGGGACTGGCTAACACTGGACAGCTGAGAACCTTATGCAGGTAAGCTTCCAGGAGCACACAACTGAGCAGATTAATCCCTTGCACTGCAGTAAGAAGCCTGCACCATTTAATATGAAGGTGAAAGGCTTCTAGTGAGTGCAGGAGTAGGAGGAATCAGACGCTGCGGTCTTCTGGCTCCTCTCTGTCGCGGTAAACCTGTGACACATTTTTGATGTTACCCATTTCCTGTTTTTTAATCCTTGGCAGCGCTATTTTGAGCCCCCACTTTTTTTCTTAGTTCTTTGCAGTATTCCCGTGACAGTTGCTATATGATACGAAAGGACTGTTGAGTAAACTTTTCTGTAATGAAAAGAACTGTGTGTCCCCTGATTCATGTGCGCAGCTTCTGAAACTGAAGACCTGGAGACTGCTGAGGCCTGCAGCCTAAAAGTGAGTGCAACGCACCCCTCACACCACAACACATTTGATCTGGGACATGAATTTCCTGTGCAGCGCCAGGGCGACATGGAGCAGCAGGTCGCCCACGACCACCGCTCTCTGGCACCCTGCAGAATGATCTCAATTTATGGTGAATTTTGGGGCAAAAGAAAGTATGGTAAATCTAAAAACAAAGAAAAATTGTTCTGTTTAGAAATGGGTCAAAAAGGATAAACCCTGCATTATGCATGTGTTTATTGTACCTTGTGATAGACCAATCCCTTAAGCACTTTTTATCTTTACTATGTAACGTTTTTAATTTATATTTATCTGTCTTCTATTTTTCAGGTGTGACCTCCAACCAATTAAGTAGCGCTCACTTTTCCATGTAATCAGAATATTGGCTATTTAGTACAGTTTTTTTTTTACTTCTTTCCATAGTTATAAATAAAATACACTTTGTGCAATTTGTATACTAATTTGTTCTGATGAAGGGGTCATTTCAACCTTCAAGAAACTAGGCGCTTCAAGAAAATAGAATCCTAAACATCACAAAGTCCATCCTAGTACTTTAGATTGAGAGAAGCACTGCCATTCTGACCTTCAGAATCATTATTAGCTAATAATGATTTTATCTATGGGCCTGAGTAGTTTCGTTGAAAGGGTCACCAGTGGCAGCTCTATTGTTCATGTTACAATCAGTCTGAGGTATATTATCTTGAACGTAACGCTGGACAGGTAGGCATGAAAATGGTGACCTACTTTAGCTGCCTCTTATAGTGGTAGAAGGGTAATATAGAGGAGTACTGTAGTGGCGTTAGTAGGTCTGCCTATTTAAGCTTGCTGCAAGTTCGACAACTACCATGGGTTGTCAAGGAGTAAGTAGAATTAAAATTTAAATTGTAACTTGCGCTGGACAAGTAGGCATAAGTTACAGTTTTAATTTTAATTCTACTTACTCCTTGACAACCCGTGGTAGTTGTCCAACTTGCAGCAGGCTTAAATAGGCAGACCTACTAGCGTCACTGCAGTACTCCGTTCTTCACTTATGTTGCACTATGAAGTGCCTCTTATTGAAGCCTACTTGTGTATAGGTAGAGACTTGTCAATCAATCCAGTGAGAAGATGCCATCATCTTGAATTTTCTCCCCATTTTCAAGGTGTTTTCTATATTTAGTAGTTAATTAACCCATATTTTATACTTATCACAAATAAGAGAAAGTTTTCCTATATATATTCTGTAAATATACTGTATATACATATATATAAAGACTTTCTACTTAGGTTGGGCTTTGGAAGGCAAAACCAAATCTGAGCCTAATTAACTTTATGGATATGCCAAATTTATTTGCTGTTCTGCTGAGGAAGGTAGAATGATATTTATAACCTACTTATTTTATACTTTACATTTATCTATATGCTATTTTTCCAGGGTGACCTCCCTCACATTGAGTCACAAACCCTTTGCTACATAATCCTGGAGTTTTGGCACCATGTTTTTACATGATTATAAACAGAGTGCACTCTATACTAATTTGTCTTGATGAAGAGTTCAGTTTTACATTCAATAAAGAAGAAAACAGCACCCTAACCACTACAGAATCCATCCTATTACTTTGGATTCAGAAAAGCACTGCAATTCTGACCCACATTGACGTATACACAAATAGAGGTAGTCTTTTCAATTAATCTTGCCTGTTTTACGCTGCTCTTTTTTTTTTTCTAACTTTTGAACTTTTTTTTTATTTTTATCTAAAACACTTTTGTATTTCCATGTAAGCCATAGCTGGATGTAACATGGAGCCTTCTCCTTGCCTCAGTAGCATGAATCTCCTTACAAGATCCATTTAAAGTTTAGGGTGTACCTAACAACATAAGCGGCTTAAAATTCAATCTTAAATGTATTTGCTGTAACTTTAAAACATGTTTTAAAATGGCTACAAAAAATGAAATAAAAATGCAGATTATTTCCAGAAGTGTAGCAAATGTACAGTTATCCTCAGCAAATGAATCATTTATTTCCAAGGTATTTTACATTTTTAACCTCCAATTCCTTGTTGGTCAAAACAGTCCAAAAGAGCAGGAAGTCACAAAGAAGTTGCTGAGTTACTGTGAACTGAAGTCAATAAAATCTACATTTAAACCTGTTATTACTGTAGGACATGGTAAAAAGCAGGGTAAAGTTCAGCATATACTCTCATAAAAGAGTTACTGGCTCATTAAACTAAAGATCTCACATAGGCAAATTGGAATTTCATATATTTTCTATCTGTAGAGTTTTTCCTTTAAAAAGTTTTGCATTTTGATCTACTTTGTACCTAGTGGTTTTTATTTAAAGTAGCACTCCAATTAAATTTTTTATCTTGTAGTCCTTTTTAAAGTTGTCCATTATTAGGACTACTCCTTCTTTAACTAAATGTTTGGCCACAATAAAATAAAAAAAAACTATATTCACCTCCATTTCAGTGGTGTAGGCACTCGCGATCCCGAAGCTCTGGTGCAGTGGAATGACACGTGGTGTTCAGCGCCCAATAAGCGTTGGCTTCACTGTCCCCGATACAATGCAAAAAAAACCTTAATATTTAGTATAGAAACCTTTATTTGCAATTACAGAGGTCAGATGTTTCCTGTAGTTCTTGACCAAGTTTGCACACACTGCAGCAGGGATTATGGCCTACTCCTCCATACAGATCTTCTCCAGATCTTTCAGGTTTAAGGACTGTCACTGGGCAACATTGATTTTCAGCTCCCCCCAAAGATTTTCTATTGGGTTCAGGCCTGGAGACTGGCTAGGCCACTCCAGGACCTTGAAATGCTACTTACGGAGCCACCACTTAGTTTCTTTGGCTGTGTGTTTCGGGTCATTGTCATGCTGGAAGACCCAGCCATGACCCATCTTGATTGCTTTTACTGAAGGAAGGAGGTTGTTGGACAAAATCTCGCGATACATGACCCCATCCATCCTCCTTTCAATACGATGCAGTCGTCCTGTCCCCTTTGCACAAAAGTACCCCCAAACTATAATATTTTCCCCGCTATGCTTCATGGTTGGGATGGTGTTCTTGGGGTTGTACTCATACTTCTTCCTCCAAACACGGCGAGTGGTGTTGATACCAAAAAGTTCTATTTTGGTCTCAATTGACCACATGACCTTCTACCATGCCTCCTCTGGATGATCCAGATGGTCATTGGTAAACTTCAAATGGGCCTGGACACATGCTGGCGTGAGCAGGGGGAGTTTGCGTGGGCTGCAGGATTTTAATCCATGATGGCTTAGTGTGTTACTAACGGTAATGTTTAAGATTGTGGTTCCAGCTCTCTTCAGGTCATTGACCAGGTCCTCCCATGTAATTCTGGGCTGATTCCTGACCTTTCTTAGAATCATCCTAACCCCACGAGGTGAGAACTTGCATGGAGCCCCAGACCGATGAAGATTGACAGTCATCTTGTGTTTCTTTCATTTTCTAATAATTGCACCAACAGTTGTTGCCTTCTCAACAAGCTGCTTGCCTATTGTCCTGTAGCCCATATCAACCTTGTGCAGGTCTACAATTTTGTCCCTGGTGTCCTTAAACAGCTCTTTGGTCTTGGGCATGGTGGAGAGTTTGGAGTGTGATTGATTGATTGAGTCTGTGGACAGGTGTCTTTTATACAAGTAATGAGTTCAAACAGGTGCCATTAATACAGGTAATGAGTGCAGAGTAGGAGGGCTTCTTAAAGAAAAACTAACAGGTCTGTGGATGCCAGAACTCTTGCTAGTTGGTAAGTGATCAAATACTTATTTCATGCAATAAAATGCAATTTAATTATTTAACCCCTTTACCCCCGAGGGTGGTTTGCACGTTAAGGACCAGGCCAATTTTTACAATTCTGACCACTGTCACTTTATGAGGTAATTACTCTGGAACGCTTCAACGGATCCCCCTGATTCTGAAATAGTTTTTTCGTGACATATTGTACTTCATGATTGTGGTAAAATTTCTTCGATATCACTTGCGTTTATTTGTGAAAAAAACGGAAATTTGGCGAAAATTTTGAAAATTTTGCAATTTTCCAAATTTTAATTTTTATGCCCTTAAATCAGAGAGATACAGTACAGACCAAAAGTTTGGACACACCTTCTCGTTTTAAGATTCTTCTGTATTTTCATGACTATTAAAATTGTACATTCACACTGAAGGCATCAAAACTATGAATTAGCACATGTGGAATTATATACTTAGCAAAAAAGTGTGAAACAACTGAAATTATGTCTTATATTCTAGGTTCTTCAAAGTAGCCACCTTTTGCTTTGATGACTGCTTTTCACACTCTTGGCATTCTCTTGATGAGCTTCAAGAGGTAGTCACCGGAAATGGTTTTCACTTCACAGGTGTGCCCTGTCAGGTTTAATAAGTGGCATTTCTTGCCTTATAAATGGGGTTTGGACCATCAGTTGTGTTGTGCAGAAGTGAGGTGGATACACAGCTGTTAGTCCTACTGAATAGACTGTTAGAATTTGTATTATGGCATGAAATAGCAGCTAAGTAAAGAAAAACGAGTGGCCATCATTACTTTAAGAAATGAAAGTCAGTCAGTCCGAAAAATTGGGCAAACTTTGAAAGTGTCCCCAAGTGCAGTTGCAAAAATCATCAAGCGCTACAAAGAAACTGGCTCACATGAGGACCGCGCCAGGAAAGCAAGACCAAGAGTCACCTCTGCTTCTGAGGATAAGTTTATCCGAGTCACCAGCCTCAGAAATCATAGGTTAACAGCAGCTCATATTAGAGACCAGGTCAATGCCACACAGAGTTCTAGCAGCAGACACATCTCTACAACAACTGTTAAGAGAAGCCTTCGTGCAGCAGGCCTTCATGGTAAAATAGCTGCTAGGAAACCACTGCTAAGGACAGGCAACAAGCAGAAGAGACTTGTTTGGGCTAAAGAACACAAGGAATGGACATTAGACAAGTGGAAATCTGTGCTTTGGTCTGATTAGTCCAGATTTGAGATCTTTGGTTCCAACCACCATGTCTTTGTGCGATGCAGAAATGGTGAACGGATGGACTCTAAATGCCTGATTCCCACCATGAAGCATGGAGGAGGGGGTGTGATGGTGTGGGGGTGCTTTGCTGGTGACACTGTTAGGATTTATTCAAAATTGAAGGCATACTGAACCAGCATGGCTACCACAGCATCTTGCAGCGGCATGCTATTCCATCCGGTTTGCGTTTAGTTGGACCATCATTTATTTTTCAACAGGACAATGACCTCAAACACACCTCCAGGCTGTGTAAGGGCTATTTGACAAAGAAGGAGATTGATGGGGTGCTACCCCAGATGACCTGGCCTCCACAGTCACCAGACCTGAACCCAATCGAGATGGTTTGGGGTGAGCTGGACCGCAGAGTGAAGGCAAAAGGGCCAACAAGTGCTAAGCATCTCTGGGAACTCCTTCAAGATTGTTGGAAGACCATTTCCGGTGACTACCTCTTGAAGCTCATCAAGAGAATGCCAAGAGTGTGCAAAGCAGTCATCAAAGCAAAAGGTGGCTACTTTGAAGAATCTAGAATATAAGACATATTTTCAGTTGTTTCACACTTTTTTTGTTAAGTATATAATTCCACATGTGTTAATTCATAGTTTTGATGCCTTCAGTGTGAATGTACAATTTTCATAGTCATGAAAGTAGAGAAAAATCTTTAAATGAGAAGGTGTGTCCAAACTTTTGGTCTGTACTGTATGTCACACAAAATGCTTAATAAATAACATTTCCCACATGTTTACTTTACATCAGAACAATTTTGGAACCAAATTTTTTTTTTGTTAGGGAGCTATAAGGGTTAAAAGTTGACCAGCGATTTCTCATTTTTCCAACAAAATTTAGAAAACCATTTTTTAGGGACCATATCACATTTGAAGTCACTTTGAGCGGTCTTTATGACAGAAAATACCCAAAAGTGACACCATTCTAAAAACTGCACCCCTCAAGGTGCCCAAAACCACATTCAAGAACTTTATTAACCCTTCAGGTGCTTCACAGGAATTTTCGGAACGTGGAAGAAAAAAATGAACATTTAACTTTTTTCACAAAAATGTTACTTTAGACCCAATTTTTTTAATTTTCAAAGGGGTAACAATAAAAAATGGACCCCAAAATTTGTTGTGCAATTTCCCCTGGGCACGCAGATACCCCATATGTGGGGAAAAATCACTGTTTGGGCGCACGGCAGGGCTCGGAAGGGAAGGAGCGCCATTTTACTTTTTGATTGTAAAATTTGCTTGAATAATTAGCGGACGCCATGTTGCGTTAGGAAAGCCCCTGATGTGCCTAAACAGTGGAAACCCCCCACAAGTGACCCCATTTTGGAAACTAGACCCCCCAAGGCACCTATCTAGATGCATAGTGAGCACTTGGAACCCCTAGGTGCTTCACAAATTGATTCGTAAAAATGAAAAAGTATTTTTTTTTTCACTTTTTCATTTTTACAAATCAATTTGTGAAGCACCTGGGGGTTCCAAGTGCTCACTATGCATCTAGATAGGTGCCTTGGGGGGTCTAGTTTCCAAAATGGGGTCACTTGTGGGGGAGCTCCAATGTTTAGGCACACAGGGGCTCTCCAAACGCAACATGGTGTCCGCTAACAAATTGAATGGAAAATCGGCTCAAATTGTCAGCGGACACCATGTTGCGTTTGTAAAATTGATAAGGCAGCTTTATTTTTTGAGTCAGTACGTTTACACCGGTACCACATTTATATCGTTTTTCTATGTTTTGCACTTTTACCTAATAAAAGCAATTTTATAGAAAAAAATATTTTTTAGCATCGCTTTATTCTGAGAGCTCTAACTTTTTTATTTTTCGGCTGATGGAGCTGTATGGCAACTTGTTTTTTGCAGGATGAGATGACGTTTTCAGCGGTATGATTTTTATTTATATTCGTCTTTTTGATCGCGTGTTATTCCATTTTTTGTTTGGCAGTATGGTGATTAAGCATTGTTTTTTGCTTCCTTTTTTTTTTACCGTGTTCACTGAAGGGGTTAACTGATGGGACAGTTTTATAGGTCAGGTCGTTCCGGACGTGGCTATACCAAGTATGTGTACTTTTATTGTTTTTTTTGATAATATTTATTGATGGGTACATTATATTTTTATTTTTGGTGGATTATTTTTTTTATTTTTTTTTAAATATTTTTACAATTTTCTTTTTTTTTTTTCACTTTATGGCAGTTTTTTTTACTTTTTTACTTTGTCCCACTATGGGACTTTCACTTTTTTTTCTCTGATAGCCTGCATGGCACAGGAATGGAGCACCATCCCTGTGCCATGCAGGCTGTCAGCGCTGGACAGGGAGAAGATAGTTTGGAGATGCACTGCGCATGTCCAAAAAATCTTCCTGCTGTCTGGTGACCCGGATGTTGTCATGACAACATCGGGTCATCATGGCAACATCCTGGAAGCCACGGCATACAGCGCTGGAGGCCGGAAGAGGAGGTGAGTATACCGATCACCTCCCCTTAGCCACCGCAATGCTGCGATCAACTGCGATCGACTTCGATCGCAGCATTGCGGGGGTTAATGTGCCGGGAGCGGTGCGGGACCGCTCCCTGCACATAGTACCGGGTGTCAGCTGTGACAATCAGCTGACACCCGGCGGCGATCGCGCCCGAACAGCCTGTGTGTGCAAATTTTCACAGATTGCACACCTATTTATGTAGCAGTGGTAAATTTATGATGAACCCTGAACTCAAACTATGTTACAACTGTAGATGCTGCAGCAAACTCCGCCACACGTGAACCTAGTTCTCCAACCCCTTCCAGCCTTTATAAATTACATGTGATAGATATGTTGTACATAATGTCATACATGTGTCACTTGATATTCAAAAAACTCACTGTACATAGAATACAGGAAGAAAAATTACTTTATCTGAGATAGATGTACAAGTCACACCTAAGTGTGCATCACTTTATCGTATGATAATAAGCACTTTTAGGAGGGAGAAAAGAAAGAAAAAATCTGAAAAGATCAGTCTGGTCAGAAAGACAAAGAAATGGCTCAATGTCAGCCTCTCTCTTGTCAACAAGCACACAATATATATGCAGTAATGTGCAAAAGTTTTAGGCAGGTGTGAAAAAAGCTGCAAATTATAAATGCTTTAAAAAATATAAGTGTTAATAGATTGTCTTTTTACCAGTTAAAATGCAAAGTGAATGAACAAAAGAGAAATCAAAATCAAATTTTAGTGTGACCACTCTTTGCCTTCAAAACTGCATCAGTTCTTCTTGGCATTTATTACCTTATATACTCGTGTATAAGCCAACTTTTTTGGCACATTTTTTATGATGAAAAAGCCCCCATTGGCTTATACTGGAGTGAGGGTCCCACTTACATTCCGGCTGTGGATGGTAGGGTGGTGGGGAGCGGCTGCGAAAGAGCAGGGCCCAGGCAGCAGCAGTAGCCGACTGCTGCAGCGATCCCATGTGCCCGCTACTAAAGAAAATGAATATTCACTCCTCTCCACACCCATGGGAGTGGAGAGGAGTGAATATTCATTCTCCTTAATAGCGCACACTGTCAATCACAGCTGACGGCTGCACACTGCAGCAACTCAGCGATCCTGTGTGACCACTATTAGAGAGCATGAATATTCACTCCTCCCCACTCCCATGGACGTGTAGAGGAGTGAATATTCATTCTCCTTGGAAGCGGGCACACGCGATCGTCGAGCCACAGCAGGAAGCCGGCGGTTGCGAATGACAGTCTGCACTATTAAGGAGAATGAATATTCACTCCTCTCCACGCCCATAGTCCCAACGTGGAGAGAAGTGAATATCCCGGCAGCAGATATCAGAATGTGAGGGCACATGGCAGTGATGTCATAAGCTGCTCGCATGCTGAGATCAGCTGCTGGCAGAACAGGACACAGCACTGGAGCAGAGGGAAGGAAGGGGAGTAAAATTGTTTATTTTTTCATGTGTGCAGTGATGGGGGGCCATGCATACCAGGAATGGGGATGAGGGGGCCATGCATACCAGGATTGGGAATGAGAGGGCCATGCATACCAGGATTGGGGATGAGTGGGCAATGCTTACCAGGATGGGGAAATTTACCAGTAGCTGCTGCATTTCCCACCCTAGGCTTATACTCAATAAGTTTTCCCATTTTTTTGTGGTAAAATTAGGTATCTTGGCTTATATTCGGGTAGGCTTATACTCGAGTATATACAGTAATATTGTTTTACTCACTTACATAGTGCCATTAATTCCCCAGCGCTTTACAGACATCATCATCGCTCACAATCTAAATTCACTACCGGTATGTCTTTGGAGTGTGAGAGGAAACCAGATAACACAGAGGAAACCCACGCAAATATGGGGAGACAATACAAACTCATTGCAAATAATGTCCTTGGTGGGATTTGAACTCAGGTCCCCAGCCTCTCCAAAGCTCACCATGTAAACTTGCACACAGTTTTTGAGGGAGCTCGGCAGAGAGGTTGTTCCAAACATCTTGGAGAACTATCCACAGATCTTCTGTTGATGTAGGCTTGTGCAAATCCATTTGTTTCTTTATGTAATCCCAGGCAAACTCAGTGATGTTGAGATCAGGGCTCTGTGGAGGCTGTATCACCACTTCCAGGACTCCTTGTTGTTCTTTATACTGAAGAGGCTAATAACATTGGCATTGGCTGTATGTTTGGGGTCGTTGTCCTATTGCAGAATACATTTATTGCCAATAAGACACTTCCGTTAGTTATACATGATGGATAAGTTTCTGCCTCTATTTCTCAGTGCTGAGGACACCAAGAAATGGGCAACAGTGAGTTTAATAATGGTTGTGTAATGAATGTTTTTCAGGCCAAATGCACTTGGGCAAATCATCAAGTTAAACAGTTATCAATTCCCTTTGCAATTGCCAACCAATGAGGTCCCATATGTTCATGACGGGAGACGCTGCAGGCCATTTTAACACATTTAGGCCACACAGGCTTCTCACAATACCAAGAGTAACATCAGTCCTGGCATTGTTGTTTCATAGTGTACACATGACTAGAACTTTGAGAGAAGCGGAAGATAATCTAGTTAGCACGTAGCTAAAACATTGAGCAAACTGGATAAGAATCTGATAAGCTCATGTCTAGAACACTAAGAGTAGCAGATGAGAATCTAGTCTGCATGTGATTAGAATATTGAGAGAAACTGATTAGAAAGTAGTTGACCTCATCTATGAAAGTCGCATTGTTGTAGTTGTGTGACCTCCACTCGCACTGGGAATACAGGGGAATTGTGACAGTGTGCACATTAACATTCACATAGAATGACTGCAGAGAATTGTCTAGAGCTCAGAAAACTCCTTTAAATGGCTGGGAACAGAACAAAGTGAAAATAGGAAGGAATGGAAGGCAACTGACTACATCTTCTACATTTTGTAAAATTGTATGGAATAGATATCGGACTCCATGTCATGCTTGCAGAGCGCCTGATGTGCCTAAAAAGTGGAAACCCCCCACAAGTGACCACATTTTGAAAACTATACCCCTCACGGCATTTATCTAGAGGGGTGATGAGCACCTTGAACCCACAAGTGCTTCACAGAATTTTATAATGTTGAGCCGTGAAAATGGAACAATACATTTTTTTCCCATAAAAATGTTGATTTAGCCCCAGATTTTTCATTTTATCAAGGTTAACAGGAGAAAATGGACCCCAAAATTTGTTGTGCAATTTCTGCTGAGTACACTTATGCACTATTTGGTGGGAAACTACTATTTGGACATGTTGCCAAGCTCCAAAAGGAAGGTGTGACATTTTGGAGTGCAGACTTTGATGGAATGGTCTGCGGGCATGCCATGTTGCGTTTGGAGAGTCCCTGGTTATTATTATTATTTATTATCATAGTGCCATTTATTCCATAGTGATTTACATGTGAAAAGGGGATATATACTAAAAAACAAGTACAATAATCTTAAACAATACAAATCACCGACTGGTACAGGAGGAGAGCGGACCCTGCCCGCGAGGGCTCACAGTCTACAAGAGATGGGTGAGAATACAGTAGGTGAGGGCAGGGCTGGTAGTGCAGCGGTATGGTGGAACAATGGTTACTGCAGGTTGTAGGCTTGTCGGAAGAGGTAGGTCTTCAGGTTCCTTTTGAGGGTTTCCACAGTAGGCGAGAGTCTGATATGTTGGGGTAGAGAGTTCCAGAGTAGGGGGGATGTGCAGGAGAAGTCTTGTATACGATTGTGGGAAGAGGAGATAAGTAGGGAGCAGAGAAGGAGCTATTGTGAGGATCAGAGGTTCAGGTAAGTACTGGGAGACTAGGTCACAAATGTATGGAGAATGTTAGAACCCTCCTGTTAGTTTTTTCTATCTTGTGTTTTGCGGTCAAGTGACCATCTGTCTATATATTCCAGCTCCGCCTTTCTGGCCTTGCTGGACTTCAGTGTTTTTTGACTGTCTCTCTAGCCAGGTGCTTCAGTGCCTATCTCTGTCTAGTTCGCTTGGTCCTCTTGGACCTCTAGTACTTTTTGTCAGTTTGTCTTTTGTGTTCTGCAACAACTTCTGTTAGGAGGTGTCTCATTTTTGTCCCAGTCCTTAGTACTTTTAGGGACCCCTCCCTTATTTCTATAGGTCTTCGTTCAGACTAGCCAAGGACAAAGGCGGGTCTGTTCACAAGGAACAGGCAGCCCGCTACATCGTAGGGATTCAGCTTAGTCTTACTGTAGGGACAGCTTTCCCCTATCTTTCCTTAGTTTATGTTGCAGATCATAACAGTAAGTCCAGCCCAAAAAAAAAAAAACTAAAAGGAAAGTAATTCGGGGATCAGTATGGTTTCCATCCAGGAGTTGGCTCAACGCCTGCAGGGATTGTCTCTGGAGGTGGCCGAGCTTCAGCAACACGTTAGTATCTGTCCTGGAGCGCATTTTGTCTAACCGAAGGTAGGACTGACTGATGTTTTTTATGGTAAACAGCAAGATTTTTTTTCCTTTGAAATGCTTGTTTGTTATATTTTCGTTTGAGTCCAAGATCCTCTGGAAATGAATCACAGTGCATTGGTTTTATTATGTCACTTTTGCGCAAAGAACCACAGGGTTGGGCCTTTGCTCTCCAGCCTAATGATCCGTGTTTAAGTTCTGTTGAAGATTTTTTTTCTGCTATGGGGCTATTATATGACGATCCTGATCGAATCTCATCTGCTGAATCAGAACTTAGACGTTTGAATCAGGGGTCAGATGATGTTGAAAATTATTGCACACACTTTAGGAGATGGGCCTCAGAAGTTAAATGGAATGATTCTGCGCTGAAATGTTTATTTCTTGCTGGTCTGAGTGAAAGGGTTAAGGATTTGCTGATTGCATTCCCTGCACCTGAGACTCTGCAGGAAGCTATACAGTTAGCTGTTCGTGTAGACAGGAGACTGAGGTCCAGGGTGAATGATGTAAAGACTCCTGTAACGTCAGGTGCTAGTTCCCAGAAAATCTGCTCCGACAGCGGAGAACCAATAGAGGTGGGGCAATGTCACTCTGCTCTCAGGAAAGAGACCAGAGATTCGCTGAGGGTTTATGTCTTTATTGTGGTAAAGCTGATCATTTAATTAAGTATTGTGAATGTCATTTAAGTAAAGAAAAAAAAAAGGTCAGTTACGCCCGTATAGCTTGTTTACGCTCTGCAGGAGTATTCCTTTCTGGGAGTACTACTCTGCAGGGAGATTTGATTGAATTTTTGGATTGTGTATTTGTGGATTGTGGTTCAACACTTAATGTGATTGATAAAGGGTTTTTGGAAAACCTTAAATTGAAATCCAAACCTTTGTCAT
Source organism: Phyllobates terribilis (assembly GCF_046119375.1). Classification (NCBI taxonomy): domain Eukaryota; kingdom Metazoa; phylum Chordata; class Amphibia; order Anura; family Dendrobatidae; genus Phyllobates; species Phyllobates terribilis. Next base: position 244,232,041 of record NW_027362769.1, on the reverse strand, counting down.
CACCTATTTCTGTGGTTGCAATTGATAACACTCCTTTGAAATTTATTACTCACGAGACTGCTGCATTTTCCCTCACTATCAATGGAGTTCACCAAGAAATTTTGGGCTTGGTTGTTTTGGATAATTTGCCCTCTCCAGTTGTTCTAGGATTGCCTTGGTTAAAACTGCACAATCCTTTATTGGACTGGTCTACTAATGTGATTAAGTCTTGGAGTCCCAAGTGCTATGATAAATGTTGTAATGGTCACATTGTGGCTGTGGAAAAAGGGGAATTATCTGTACCTATTCAAGATTTTTGGAGGGTTTTTTCGGAGTAGCAGTCGCAAGTTTTACCTCCTCATAGGGATTATGATTGCGCCATTGAGTTTGTTCCTGGAGCTACTCTTCCCAAAAGTCGCTTGTTTAATCTGACTATCCCTGAAAGAAAGGCTTTGGAGGAGTACATAGAGACTAGCCTGGCTGCTGGTCACATTAGACCTTCTAAGTCGCCTGTGGCAGTTGGATTCTTCTTTGTTAAAAAAAAGGACGGCGGTTTACGTCCATGTCTGTCTTTTCGTGAAATTAATAAGATTACCTTACGCAATTCCTCAATTCCTACCCATTACCATTAATTCCTGACTTGTTTAACCAGATAGTGGGAGCCAAATGGTTCTCCAAAATTGATCTCCGGGCGGCATACAATTTGTTATGTATGAAGGAGGGTGATGAATGGAAAACTGCTTTTAACACTCCGGTAGGTCATTTTGAGAATCTGGTGATGCCTTTTGGTCTTACCAATGCACCTGCATTTTTTCAGAACCTTATTAATGTCATCCTGAGACCTCTGATTGGTAAGAATGTGGTTGTGTATTTGGATGACATTTTGATTTATTCGCCAGATCTGGAGTCCCATTGGCAGTGTGTATGTGAAGTTTTGCAGTTATTGAGTGACAATTCACTCTTTGCTAAGCTGGAGAGATGTGAGTTCGCTGTGCAGAAAATTAGTTTTTTGGGTTACATTGTCTCCAGCGAGGGCTTTGAGATGGACCCTGTGAAGGTTCAGGCTGTGCAGAAATGGCCTAGGCCTATTGGTTTGAAATCTATACAGAGATTTTTGGGTTTTGCCAATTATTACAGGAAATTCATTAATAATTTTTCTGTAATTGTTAAACCTCTAACCGATCTCACCAGGAAAGGTGCAAATACTGCTCAGTGGACTACTGAGGCCATTGAAACGTTTAAGTATCTCAAAGAGGGGTTCAGTTCTGCCCCTATCCTTATGCAGCCTGATGAGACCAAGCCTTTTTTGGTTGAGGTTGATGCTTCATCGGTGGGGGTAGTAGCAGTTTTGTCTCAGGAGAACAAGGGTGGAGTACATCCTTGTGCCTTTTTTTCTAAAAATTTTTCGGAAACCGAACTGAATTATGATGTTGGAAATCGGGAGTTGCTGACTATTAATCTCGTGTTTGAACATTGGCGTCATTTTCTGGAAGGGGCTAGATTTCCTATTCAGGTTTTCACAGATCATAAGAATTTGATCTATCTGGATGCTGCCAAGCGCTTGAATGCCCGTCAAGCTAGGTGGGCACTTTTTATTTCTCGGTTTCATTTTTCTGTTACCTATATCCCTGGTACTAAGAATGTTAAAGCCGATGCTTTATCTCGCAGCTTCTCTCCTACGGTCGGTGCCAAAGAGGAGGAGAGCATTTTACAGAAAGGAGTTGTGGTGGCGGCTTTGGACTCCGTTTTGGAGAATGGAATTCTGAAAGCTCAAGATGATGCTCCATCTAACACTCTCCATGGAAGGTTGTTCGTGCCTAGAGCCTTTAGGAGAGATTTGTTTGTGGAGTGTCATGAGTCTCTGTTGGCAGGTCATCCAGGAATTTCGGAGACTAAGAGACTGATCAGTCGCAGTTTTTGGTGGCCTGGATGGCAGAAGGAAGTCATCAAGTGGGTGCATCAGTGTACTGTGTGTGCTAGGTCAAAGGCTTCACATACTCCTGCTGCGGAGTTTCTTTGCCCTCTGGAGGTTCCTAGTGCTCCTTGGACGCATCTCACTATGGATTTTATTACTGATCTTCCTGTGTCCGAGGGTTTTACTGTCATCTGGGTGGTCGTGGACCGTTTTAGTAAAATGTGTCATTTGGTTCCATTCATTAAGTTGCCCTGCGCCAAGACACTCTCTAAGGCGTATGTTAAGGAGATTGTCAAGCTCCATAGCGTTCCCACGGATATTGTTTCTGATAGAGGACCTCAGTTTGTGGCTCGCTTTTGGCTTGCTTTTTGTGATAGGTTGGGAGTCCATTTGTCATTTTTGTCTGGTTATCATCCTGAGTCGAATGGACAGGCTGAAAGAAAGAACCAGGATGTTGAACAGTTTTTGCGTTGTTTTGTGGCGGACAATCAAGAGGTGTGGTCGGAGTTTCTGCCTCTCGCAGAATTTGCTCTTAACAATCATACATCCTCCTCTGCTGGGTGTTCTCCTTTTTTTTGTTGTACTGGGAGACATCCGTCTTTTGGTTCGTTTTCCAAATTGGGGTCGGCGGTGCCGGAGGAGGAGAATTTTTCCTGTGATTTGGAGAGAGTTTGGACTAATGTACGTTGTAACCTTCAAGAGGCTAACAAAAAGTCCAAGAATTATTTTGACAGGAAACGTAAAGAGGTTTTGTTTACTGTGGGTGACATGGTTTAGTTGTCCTCGAAGAACCTGCGGTTGAGGATTCCCTCTAAAAAACTGGGTCCTAAGTTTGTGGGTCCATTTAAAGTGCTTCAGGTTGTTAACCAGTCTGCTGTTAGGTTGGATGTCCCTACTTCCTGGAAGATTAATCCTGTGTTTCATGTTTCCTTGTTGAAAAAGGCTGATGTATCTGATAGGGACGCCACTGTCACAGTTCCTCCTGTGGTGGAAGACGGCGAATATGAAATTTCGCGTATCTTGAATTCTAGATGGCATAGATGGAGATTACAGTATCTTATCTCCTGGAAGGGTTTCGGTCCCGAAGACAACTCCTGGGTAAGGACGGATGATGTCTCTGCTCCTAGGCTTGTTAAAACTTTCCACAGGAGGTTTCCAGATAGGCCTGGGCCTGGAGGATCCTCATAAAAGAGGGGGTACTGTTAGAACCCTCCTGTTAGTTTTTTCTATCTTGTGGTTTGCGGGCATGTGACCATCTGCCTATATATTCCAACTCTGCCCTTCTGGCCTTGCTGGACTTCAGTGTTCTTTGACTGTCTCTCTAGCCAGGTGCTTCGTTGCCTATCTCTGTCTAGTTCACTTGGTCCTCTGGGACCTCTAGTACTTTTTGTCAGTTTGTCTTTTGTGTTCTGCAACAACTTCTGTTAGGAGGTGTCCCATTTTTGTCCCAGTCCTTAGTACTTTTAGGGACCCCTTCCTTATTGCTATAGGTCTTCGTTCAGACTAGCCAAGGACAAAGGCGGGTCTGTTCACAAGGAACAGGCAGCCCGCTACATCGTAGGGATTCAGCTTAGTCTTACTGTAGGGACAGCTTTCCCCTATCTTTCCTTAGTTTATGTTGCAGATCATAACAGAGAAGACAGGTTGAGGATGGCTTTGTATGCCATGGTTATGGTTTTGAACTGGAGTCTGATGTGTATAAACAGTGGAACCCCCCCCCCACACACAAGTGACCCTATTCATGAAAACTACACCCAGCAAGGAATTATCTAGAAGCATAGTTAAAGTAACGATAACAATGCTATTTGTTTAACTTGTGTATAAATTGATAATGTGGTGTTATGTGTAAGTTGTGTGGAGTACAACACATTATAAAAATGTGTTGTGTTAACAGAGTAAAACCAAATGTTTTCATTTTATGGACTTGTGATATGCTTTAAAAGTGATCCTTAATGCAAAGGCCAGGTTTCTCAGGGCAGGTTTCACAATGTTAAATTGTGTCCTTTCGTATTCCCCTCTTGGAACATACTCGGCGCCTTTTTTGTGATCTTTCCTTCTTTACTGTTTGGGGAACCCCTCCGGGAAAATGTTGGCCTCATACAATACGGGCACATCAGTGTAAGAAGTACTGGGACCCTTACCTTCCTGAGTGCCAAACACTAAGGCTTTGATGACAACCTCTTGAAACTGAAGGAAGATCCCCGCCTTGCCTTCACATCGAAACAACACAAAAACATTGTACAGTGCCATCTGTATGGCCAACTTTTTGTACCATACTTTTGCTTTTTGCATGGCACTGTATGGTTTGAGGACCTGATTTGAGAGATCTTCACTCACCATGAACTTATTATAATCCAGGATAAAATCTGGCTTTGGCACTTGTGTTGTGGTACCTTGAACAGTGACAAGGGAGTTGTTGTCATGGTGTTTGGTGGTCGAAATAAGGACATCCCTATTGTTGTTGCTGCATTGGGCTCTGCTGTCGCTCTTTCTCAGCAGTTGCTCAATTAGCAATTTAGGAAGGTCTCTCTGATTTCTTCGCATGGTGTCGCATGCAACTGTACCCCTTGTAGAGAGTCTCTTAAAGAGTGGGATGCTGGTGTAAAAGCTATCTAAGTAGAGGTGATAATCCTTATCCAGCAGTGGGTGCAACAATTCCCATACAATTTTCCCACTTACCCCGAGGACAGGGGGGCATTCAGGGGGCTCAATCTGGGCGTCCCTCCCTTCGTAGACCCTAAATCTGTGGGATTACCCTGAGGTACTCTTGCACAGCTTGTACAGTTTAATTCCGTAACTTGCCCTCCTACTGGGCATGTATTGTCGGAATTTTAGCCTCCCTTTGAAATGAACCAGAGATTCACCTATTGCGATGTCTCATTGGGGGTTGTACGCTTCAGCAAATTTTCTGCTGAAGTGTTCAACTACTAGCCGAATTTTATATAGACGATCAAAGTTGGGATCGTCTAGGGGAGGACACTGCCTTTTATCACTATAATGCAAAAAAGGTTTGGATTGCTTCAAATCGTGTCCTTATCAGGGCCATATGGAAAACTGGTGTGCTGTAGAGTATATCAGTACTCCATTATTGCTGAATCTCTGTTTTTTTGACTATGCCCGTATGCAGCACAATGCCCCGAAATGTCATAATTTCTCCTGAATTTACAGGGGTCCATCTGGCATATGACGACGTGGAATTTTGGGTGAAAATTAAAATTGATGGGCATACAAATTTGTCTAGGCCACCATCAGATTTATTATATCCTCCCTGAAAAATTATTTGAAAAAGTCAATTTCAATGAGGCCTGTAGCATCAAATTGGATTCCTGAGCAACCCATGAAATCCGGAATAACAGGCTGATAATTCTTGGGGGAAGAACGTGGTAGGTGGAGTTCATATGGGATCGATTGCTGAAGGGGTTGCTCAGTCCTAGGGCGCCTTGTTGGGGGTCTCTCCTCATTATACTGTGTTCCAAATTATTATGCAAATAATATTTTCTCAGATTTTCCCAAATTACCTATATGAATTGCAGTCATTGTAATTTTCCAGTCAAATAACTATTAGAGTACAATTGAAAGGTTTTTGTACAAACTGCCTATGATAACAGTATATTTTTTAAAAAATAAAAAACTCAAACTGCACTCAAAATGCATGTTCCAAATTATTATGCACAGCAGAGTTTTCAACCTTTTCATTTTAATAAAGAACCAAAAAATGGTTATTTTTGAAATTATAAGCATTAGCAGGTTATTACAAACTGAAATCAAACAGTTTTCAACTCAAAACTTTATTCTAGGTGATGTTACATTTGCACATAGGACCGCTTGTTTGAAAGGAGCTTCTGAACTCTCTCGTCCATTGAATTTGTCAGGTTTTGGATGGTTTCTGCTTCAATTGTTTTGCATGAGGACAGAATACCCTCCCAGAGCTGTTGCTTAGATGTGAACTGCCTCCCGCCATTATAGACACTCCTTTTGATGATGCTCCAGAGGTTCTCAATGGGGTTGAGGTCAGGGGAGCATGGGTGCCAAACTATAAGTTTGTCCCCTTTTATGCCCATAGCAGCCAGAGATGCAGATGTGTTATGTGCTGCATGAGACAGGGCATTATAATGCATGAAATGATCTCGATGGTGCAGATGGATGGAGTGGAGGATGGCTGGTTGATGGACACCCCATGCAAACACGGCTACGGCGCTAACAAGGAGAAGGTGGAGTAATGTTTTGGGCTGGAATCATGGGGAGAGAGATTGTCGGCCCATTTAGGATCCCTGAAGGGGTAAAGATGAACTCCATAATGTATGTTGAGTTTCTCAAACAGCACTTCCTTCCATGGTTCAAGAAGAAGAACCGTGCATTCCGCAGCAAGATCATTTTCATGCATGATAATGCCCCGTCTCATGCTGCACATAACACATCTGCATCTCTGGCTGCTATGGGCATAAAAGGGGACAAACTTATGGTGTGGCACCCATGCTCCCCTGACCTCAACCCCATTGAGAACCTCTGGAGCATCATCAAAAGGAGTGTCTATGATGGCGGGAGGCAGTTCACATCTAAGCAACAGCTCTGGGAGGGTATTCTGTCCTCATGCAAAACAATTAAAGCAGAAACCATCCAAAACCTGACAAATTCAATGGACGAGAGAGTTCAGAAGCTCCTTTCAAACAAGGGGTCCTAAGTGCAAATGTAACATCACCTAGAATAAAGTTTTGAGTTGAAAACTGTTTGATTTCAGTTTGTAATAACCTGCTAATGCTTATAATTTCAAAAATGACCATTTTTTTGTTCTTTATTAAAGTGAAAAGGTTGAAAACTCTGCTGTGCATAATAATCTGGAACATGCATTTTGAGTGCAGTTTGAGTTTTTTATTTTTTTAAAAATATACTGTTATCATAGGCAGTTTGTACAAAAACCTTTCAATTGTACTCTAATAGTTATTTGACTGGAAAATTACAATGACTGCAATTCATATAGGTAATTTGGGAAAATCTGAGAAAATATTATTTGCATAATAATTTGGAACACAGTGTTGATGAGGAAGAGGAAGAAAAATTGAGGAGTGTGGGATCTTCCAGCTGCCTGGATCGGTGTCGGAGGCAAGGAAAGCATATGCCTCCTCTACTGAATTGCGTCTTCTTGACAAATGGGCCATTTTTATTTTATTCTTCTAACCAGTAGGGATGTGTGTGTAAATTATGCTTTTACATGTGTATTGTATTATTATAAAAAAAGTAGAGAAAAAAGAAATCGAGAAAAAAAGTAAAAAGGGAAAATTTAGAAGAAACAATTAGAAGAAAAAGAATGAAAAGAAAAATCAGTAAAAGTAAAAAAAAAGTTTGAATAAAAATATTACAGTGACATTCACTACACAAATGCCCTACCTATAAAGCTACTTGACGCTAATTATTCTATTTTTGTGCAAAAGAAAAACAGACGTCACTAACACTGCAATGTCCTCTCCCCTAATGCGCTTGCTAAGAAGTTACTCTATGCTAACTATTCTTTTTTTTGTGCTAAAGAAAAACCAACGTGACTAGTACTGCGACATACTCTCCCCTAATGTGCTAGCTAAAAAATTACTCGGCGCTGACTATTCTTTTTTTTGTGCAAAAGAAAATTGAACATCACTAACATTGTGATGTCCGCTTCCTTAATGCGCTAGCTAAGAAGTTTATCAGCACTAACAATTTTTTTTTTGTGTGCAAAAAAAAAAGCGAACGACACTAACACTTTGATATACGCTCCCCTAATGCGCAACCTCTCTACCTATAAAGCTACTCTGTACTAACTTTTTTTTTTTCTACAAGAAAATCTGACATCACTTAAACTGCGACGTCAGCTAGTCTACCTATAGCAAAAAAAAAAGAAAAAGTCCCTTGGGGCATACTCTGATCAGCAGCGATACTAACCAGAGCGCTTCGGCCGCGGAAGCGCCCAAAAATTTACATTGGCATTGTACAGTGTTATGACTAGTGTTGAGTAGAGATGAGCGGTGTTCGACGAGAACTGTTCGCCAATCTCAAATTCGAGCTGTTTTGGGTGGTGTTCGAGTTGTTCGACGAACCCGAACGATTTGCAAAAAATTCGGCTGTTCGAGGTTATGTTCGATAACTGTTCGTGCACCAAAAGCGTGTCCTGCATGTCTGGCGCTATTTAGAGCACCAATCATGCAGGGATTGTCTGCCACTCACTGTAATGCCACAGCCATGGTGGTTGTGGCATTACAGTGATTGCCCAAATCGATGGGAACAGTGCTCACAGTGAAACATGAAAAGCCGGCAATTCAGCAGCGGCATACACCGGTACCCGACAATTTAGAACCGAAAGAATAGAGCTTCACACATAGATTAGATAGATAGAAACATGTCAGTCACACATATAAGAAGCACAGTGACAGTGTTGCTTACTGTACTTGTCATTTAGTGTAAAGGATTTATCAAAAAAAATAATAGTGTTTTCATGCCCCGTCTCTTTAAAAAAGCCGGCCGGCAATTCAGCATCTGTACCCGACAATTTAGAATAGAAGGAATAGAGAATCACACATAGATTAGATAGATAGAAACATGTCAGCCACATATATACGAAGTACAGTGACAGTGTTGCTTACTGTACTTGTCATTTAGTGTAAAGGATTTATTAAAAAATATAATAGTGTTTTCGTGCACCGTCTCTTTAAAAAAGCCGGCCGGCAATTCAGCATCTGTACCCGACAATTTATAACAGAAAGAATAGAGAATCACACATAGATTAGGTAGATAGAAACATGTCAGTCACATATATACGAAGTACTGTGACAGTGTTGCTTACTGTACTTGTCATTTACTGCAAAGGATTTATTAAAAAAAATAATAGTGTTTTCATGCACCGTCTCTTTAAAAAAGCCGGCCTGCAATTCAGCATCTGTACCCGACAATTTATAACAGACAGAATAGAGCTTCACACATAGATTAGATAGATAGAAACATATCAGTCACATATATAATAAGTACAGTGACAGTGTTGGTTACTGTACTTGTCATTTAGTATTAAAATAAAGGATTTATTATTAAAAAAAATTGGCGTGGGGTTCCCCGTAATTTTAGTCTCTAGCGGAGGTTAAGCAGACAGCTGGGGCAGATGTTTGAAGCCTGGGAAGGGGGTAATACCCACGGAGCTTCCCAGGCTACTAATATCAGCCCCCAGCTGAATACCTAGCTTTTACTAGCTATTAAAATGGAGGACCCCCCCCAAAAAAATGACGTGGGGTCCCCCCTAATTTAATAGCTAGCAAAGGCTAGGCAGACAGCTGGGGGCTGATATTAATAGCCCAGGAAGGGAGCCATGAATATTGGCCCCCTCCCAGGCTAGAAACACCAGCCGTCAGCCGCCCCAGAAATGGCGCATCCATAGGATGCGCCAATTCTGGCACTTAGCCTCGCTCTTCCACGCTGCCCTGGTGCGGTGGCAGGGGGTAATAGGGTTGGGGTTGATGTCAGCTTATAATGCCAGCTGACATCAAGCCCAGGTTAGTAATGGAGAGGCGTCTATAAGACACCCCCATTACTAACCCCATAGTCAAAGTTAAAAGAAAACACAAACACCCAGAATAAAGTCCTTTAATTGAAATAAAGACACATTCCTTTATTGTTCTAAATTAAACCATACTTACCATCACGCCCATTCCAGCTGAAGCCAACGATCTCCTGCAATAAAAGAAAAATAATAAAGCAACATCATCCTTACCTTTCCATGGTTCCCACGACAGCTTCAGCTCTGCTACATCGAGATGACAGGCTGGACCGCAGCAGAACGCTGCCATCCAGCCTGTCATCCCGCAGACACTGAGAAGCGCAGGCATGCTTGCGCTCTGCAGTGTCTGGCTGTGACGGCATAAAGATGAGCCGAGTTCATGTCCAATGAACTCGGCGCACCTCATGCACGTCACTGACAGCGTGGGAGAATTCTCCTGCACTCAGCACTTCAGCGTGAGAATTCTCCCACGCTGTCAGTGATGTGCATGAGGTCAGCTGAGTTCATTGGACATGAATGAGCTCACCTCATGCACGTCACTGACAGCGTGGGAGAATTCTCACGCTGTAGCGCTGAGTGCAGGAGAATTTTCCCACGCTGTCAGTGACGTGCATGAGGTGAGCTGAGATCATTGGACATGAATGAGCTCACCTCATGCACGTCACTGACAGCGTGGGAAAATTCTCCTGCACTCAGCGCTTCAGCGTGAGAATTTTCCCACGCTGTCAGTGACGTGCATGAGGTGAGCTCATTCATGTCCAATGAACTCAGCTGACCTCATGTACGTCACTGACAGCGTGGGAGAATTTTCACGCTGAAGTGCTGAGTGCAGGAGAATTCTCCCACGCTGTCAGTGACGTGCATGAGGTGCGCCGAGTTCATTGGACATGAGCTTGTCTCATCTTTATGCCGTCACAGCGAGACACTGAGGAGCGCAAGCATGCCTGCGCTTCTGAGTGTCCGCGGGATGACAGGCTGGATGGCAGCTTTCTGCTGCGGTCCAGCCTGTCATCTCGATGTAGCAGAGCTGAAGCTGTCGTGGGAACCATGGAAAGGTAAGGATGAGGTTGCTTAATTATTTTACTTTTATTGCAGAAGACATTGGCTTCAGCTGGAATGGGCGTGATGGTAAGTATGGATTCATTTAGAACAATAAAGAATTGTGTGTTTATTTCAATTAAAGGACTTTATTCTGGGTGTTGTGTTTTTTTAAATACTTTACTAGAAATTCATGGTGGTCATGTCTAATATTGGCGTGACCCCATGAGTTTCGGGCTTAGGGCCAGCTGATAATGCCAAGCTGGCCTTAACCCCTTTATTACCCAGTGAGCCACCGCACCAGGGCCCTGGATGAGTTGGGTACAGCGCCAGAAGATGGCGCTTCTATGAACGCGCCATTTTCTGGGGCGGCTGCGGACTGCAATTTGCAGCGGGTGGGGCCCAGAAAGCTTGGGCCTCCCTGCGCTGCGGATTCCAGCTCCCAGCTGCCTAGTTGTACCTGGCTGGGCACAAAAATAGGGCGAAGCCCCACGCATTTTTTTTTTTAATTATTTCATGAAATTCATGGAATAATTAAGAAAAAAAGGGCTTCCCTATATTGTTTTGTCCAACCAGGTACAAATAGGCAGCTGGTGGTTGGGGGCAGCCCGTCCCTGCCTGCTGTACCTGGCTGGACACAAATATAGTGCGAAGCCCCACGTCAATTTTTTTTTAATTATTTCATGAAATAATTTTTTTAAAAAAGGGCTTCCCTATATTGTTGTGTCTGGCCAGGTACAAATAGGCAGCTGGTGGTTGGGGGCAGCCCGTTCCTGCCTGCTGTACCTGACTGGACACAAATATAGGGCGAAGCCCCACGTCAATTTTTTTAAAATTATTTCAGGAAATTCATGAAATAATGAAAAAAAAATTGATGTGGGGCTTCGCCCTATATTTGTGTCCAGTCAGGTACAGCAGGCAGGAACGGGCTGCTCCCAACCACCAGCTGCCTATTTGTACCTAGCCGGACACAACAATATAGGGAAGCCCTTTTTTTCTTAATTATTCCATGAATTTCATGAATTTAAAAAAAAAATACGTGGAGCTTCGCCCTATTTTTGTGTCCAGCCAGGTACAACTAGGCAGCTGGGGGCTGGAATCTGCAGCGCAGGGAGGCCCAAGCTTTCTGGGCCCCACCCGCTGCAAATTGCAGTCCGCAGCCGCCCCGGAAAATGGCGCGTTCATAGAAGCGCCATCTTCTGGCGCTGTACCCAACTCATCCAGGGCCCTGGTGCGGTGGCTCACTGGGTAATAAAGGGGTTAAGGCCAGCTTGGCATTATCAGCTGGCCCTAAGCCCGAAATTCATGGGGTCACACCAATATTAGACATGACCACCATGAATTTCTAGTAAAGTATTTAAAAAAAACACAAACACCCAGAAAAAAGTCCTTTAATTGAAATAAACACACAATTCTTTATTGTTCTAAATTAAACCATACTTACCGCCACGCCCATTCCAGCTGAAGCCAATGATCTCCTGCAATAAAAGTAAAATAATAAAGCAACATCATCCTTACCTTTCCATGGCTCCCACGACAGCTTCAGCTCTGCTACATCGAGATGACAGGCTGGACCGCAGCAGAACGCTGCCATCCAGCCTGTCATCCCGCAGACACTGAGAAGCGCAGGCATGCTTGCGCTACTCAGTGTCTGGCTGTGACGGCATCCAGATGAGCCGAGGTCATGTCCAATGAACTCGGCTCACCTCATGCACGTCACTGACAGCGTGGGAAAATTCTCACGCTGAAGCGCTGAGTGCAGGAGAATTCTCCCACGCTGTCAGTGACGTACATGAGGTGAGCCGAGTTCATTGTCGGCTCATCTGGATGCCGTCACAGTCAGACACTGAGGAGCGCAAGCATGCCTGCGCTTCTAAGTGTCTGCGGGATGACAGGCTGGATGGCAGCGTTCTGCTGCGGTCCAGCCTGTCATCTCGATGTAGCAGAGCTGAAGCTGTCCTGGGAACCATGGAAAGGTAAGGATGAGGTTGCTTTATTATTTTTCTTTTATTACAGGAGATCGTTGGCTTCAGCTGGAATGGGCGTGATGGTAAGTATGGTTTAATTTAGAACAATAAAGAATTGTGTCTTTATTTCAATTAAAGGACTTTATTCTGGGTGTTTGTGTTTTTTTTTTAACTTTGACTATGGGGTTAGTAATGGGGGTGTCTTATAGACGCCTCTCCATTACTAACCTGGGCTTGATGTCAGCTGGCATTATAAGCTGACATCAACCCCAACCCTATTACCCCCTGCCACCGCACCAGGGCAGCGTGGAAGAGCGAGGCTAAGTGCCAGAATTGGCGCATCCTATGGATGCGCCATTTCTGGGGCGGCTGACGGCTGGTGTTTCTAGCCTGGGAGGGGGCCAATATTCATGGCTCCCTTCCTGGGCTATTAATATCAGCCCCAGCTGTCTGCCTAGCCTTTGCTAGCTATTAAATTAGGGGGGTCCCCACGTCATTTTTTTGGGGGGGGTCCTCCATTTTAATAGCTAGTAAAGGCTAGGTATTCAGCTGGGGGCTGATATTAGTAGCCTGGGAAGCTCCGTGGGTATTACCCCCTTCCCAGGCTTCAAACATCTGCCCCAGCTGTCTGCTTAACCTCCGCTAGAGACTAAAATTACGGGGAACCCCACGCCAATTTTTTTTAATAATAAATCCTTTATTTTAATACTAAATGACAAGTACAGTAACCAACACTGTCACTGTACTTATTATATATGTGACTGACATGTTTCTATCTATCTAATCTATGTGTGAAGCTCTATTCTGTCTGTTATAAATTGTCGGGTACCGCTGCTGAATTGCCGGCCGGCTTTTTTAAAGAGACGGTGCACGAAAACACTATTATATTTTTTAATAAATCCTTTACACTAAATGACAAGTACAGTAAGCAACACTGTCACTGTACTTCGTATATATGTGGCTGACATGTTTCTATCTATCTAATCTATGTGTGATTCTCTATTCCTTCTATTCTAAATTGTCGGGTACAGATGCTGAATTGCCAGCCGGCTTTCTAAAGAGACGGTGCATGAAAACACTATTATTTTTTTTAATAAATCCTTTGCAGTAAATGACAAGTACAGTAAGCAACACTGTCACAGTACTTCATATATATGTGACTGACATGTTTCTATCTATCTAATCTATGTGTGATGCTCTATTCCTTCATGTCTAAATTGTCGGGTACCGGTGTATGCCGCTGCTGAATTGCCGGCCGGCTTTTTTAAAGAAAGCGTCTTCTGAGCAGTTTGTCAGCTTTTGGACACCTTTGAATGTGTTTTCTATGTGTTCCTATGAGTTTTTGTTTGCCTGCCATTGGTTTTAACGGTGTTCTAAGGTGTTCGACGAACAGTTCGACGAACAGTTCCTCGAACATCCCGGTGTTCGACGAACCGAACCGAACCCGAACACTACGGGGGTGGCTCAACACTAGTGTTGAGCCACCCCGTAGTGTTCGGGTTCGGTTCGGTTCGTCAAAAGCTGACAAAAGCTGACAAAAAGCTGACAAACTGCTCAGAAGACACTTTCTTTAAAAAAGCCGGCCGGGGGTGGCTCAACACTAGTGTTGAGCCACCCCGTAGTGTTCGGGTTCGTTTCGGTTCGTCGAACACCGGGATGTTCGAGGAACTGTTCGTCGAACTGTTCGTCGAACACCTTAGCACACCGTCGAACACCGTTAAAACCAATGGCAGGCAAACAAAAACACATAGGAACACATAGAAAACACATTCAAAGGTGTCCAAAAGCTGACAAACTGCTCAGAAGACGCTTTCTTTAAAAAAGCCGGCCGGTAAATTCAGCAGCGGCATACACCGGTACCCGACAATTTAGACATGAAGGAATAGAGCATCACACATAGATTAGATAGATAGAAACATGTCAGTCACATATATATGAAGTACTGTGACAGTGTTGCTTACTGTACTTGTCATTTACTGCAAAGGATTTATTAAAAAAAATAATAGTGTTTTCATGCACCGTCTCTTTAAAAAAGCCGGCTGGCAATTCAGCATCTGTACCCGACAATTTAGAATAGAAGGAATAGAGAATCACACATAGATTAGATAGATAGAAACATGTCAGCCACATATATACGAAGTACAGTGACAGTGTTGCTTACTGTACTTGTCATTTAGTGTAAAGGATTTATTAAAAAATATAATAGTGTTTTCGTGCACCGTCTCTTTAAAAAAGCCGGCCGGCAATTCAGCATCTGTACCCGACAATTTATAACAGACAGAATAGAGCTTCACACATAGATTAGATAGATAGAAACATGTCAGTCACATATATATCAAGTACTGTGACAGTGTTGCTTACTGTACTTGTCATTTACTGCAAAGGATTTATTAAAAAAAATAATAGTGTTTTCATGCACCGTCTCTTTAAAAAAGCCTGCCGGCAATTCAGCATCTGTACCCGACAATTTATAACAGACAGAATAGAGCTTCACACATAGATTAGATAGATAGAAACATGTCAGTCACATATATAATAAGTACAGTGACAGTGTTGGTTACTGTACTTGTCATTTAGTATTAAAATAAAGGATTTATTATTAAAAAAAATTGGCGTGGGGTTCCCCGTAATTTTAGTCTCTAGCGGAGGTTAAGCAGACAGCTGGGGCAGATGTTTGAAGCCTGGGAAGGGGGTAATACCCACGGAGCTTCCCAGGCTACTAATATCAGCCCCCAGCTGAATACCTAGCCTTTACTAGCTATTAAAATGGAGGACCCCCCCAAAAAAAATGACGTGGGGTCCCCCCTAATTTAATAGCTATCAAAGGCTAGGCAGACAGCTGGGGGCTGATATTAATAGCCCAGGAAGGGAGCCATGAATATTGGCCCCCTCCCAGGCTAGAAACACCAGCCGTCAGCCGCCCCAGAAATGGCGCATCCATAGGATGCGCCAATTCTGGCACTTAGCCTCGCTCTTCCACGCTGCCCTGGTGCGGTGGCAGGGGGTAATAGGGTTGGGGTTGATGTCAGCTTATAATGCCAGCTGACATCAAGCCCAGGTTAGTAATGGAGAGGCGTCTATAAGACACCCCCATTACTAACCCCATAGTCAAAGTTAAAAAAAAAACACAAACACCCAGAATAAAGTCCTTTAATTGAAATAAAGACACAATTCTTTATTGTTCTAAATTAAACCATACTTACCATCACGCCCATTCCAGCTGAAGCCAACGATCTCCTGCAATAAAAGAAAAATAATAAAGCAACCTCATCCTTATCTTTCCATGGTTCCCAGGACAGCTTCAGCTCTGCTACATCGAGATGACAGGCTGGACCGCAGCAGAACGCTGCCATCCAGCCTGTCATCCCGCAGACACTGAGAAGCGCAGGCATGCTTGCGCTCCTCAGTGTCTGACTGTGACGGCATCCAGATGAGCCGACAATGAACTCGGCTCACCTCATGTACGTCACTGACAGCGTGGGAAAATTCTCCTGCACTCAGCGCTTCAGCGTGAGAATATTCCCACGCTGTCAGTGACGTGCATGAGGTGAGCCGAGTTCATTGGACATGACCTCGGCTCATCTGGATGCCGTCACAGCCAGACACTGAGTAGCGCAAGCAAGCCTGCGCTTCTCAGTGTCTGCGGGATGACAGGCTAGATGGCAGCGTTCTGCTGCGGTCCAGCCTGTCATCTCGATGTAGCAGAGCTGAAGCTGTCGTGGGAGCCATGGAAAGGTAAGGATGATGTTGCTTTATTATTTTACTTTTATTGCAGGAGATCATTGGCTTCAGCTGGAATGGGCGTGGCGGTAAGTATGGTTTAATTTAGAACAATAAAGAATTGTGTGTTTATTTCAATTAAAGGACTTTTTTCTGGGTGTTTGTGTTTTTTTTAAATACTTTACTAGAAATTCATGGTGGTCATGTCTAATATTGGCGTGACCCCATGAATTTCGGGCTTAGGGCCAGCTGATAATGCCAAGCTGGCCTTAACCCCTTTATTACCCAGTGAGCCACCGCACGAGGGCCCTGGATGAGTTGGGTACAGCGCCAGAAGATGGCGCTTCTATGAACGCGCCATTTTCCGGGGCGGCTGCGGACTGCAATTTGCAGCGGGTGGGGCCCAGAAAGCTTGGGCCTCCCTGCGCTGCAGATTCCAGCCCCCAGCTGCCTAGTTGTACCTGGCTGGACACAAAAATAGGGCGAAGCTCCACGTATTTTTTTTTAAAATTCATGAAATTCATGGAATAATTAAGAAAAAAAGGGCTTCCCTATATTGTTGTGTCCGGCTAGGTACAAATAGGCAGCTGGTGGTTGGGAGCAGCCCGTTCCTGCCTGCTGTACCTGACTGGACACAAATATAGGGCGAAGCCCCACATCAATTTTTTTTTCATTATTTCATGAATTTCCTGAAATAATTTAAAAAAAATTGACGTGGGGCTTCGCCCTATATTTGTGTCCAGTCAGGTACAGCAGGCAGGAACGGGCTGCCCCCAACCACCAGCTGCCTATTTGTACCTGGCCAGACACAACAATATAGGGAAGCCCTTTTTTAAAAAAATTATTTCATGAAATAATTAAAAAAAAATTGACGTGGGGCTTCGCACTATATTTGTGTCCAGCCAGGTACAGCAGGCAGGGACGGGCTGCCCCCAACCACCAGCTGCCTATTTGTACCTGGTTGGACACAACAATATAGGGAAGCCCTTTTTTTCTTAATTATTCCATGAATTTCATGAAATAATTTAAAAAAAAAATGCGTGGGGCTTCGCCCTATTTTTGTGCCCAGCCAGGTACAACTAGGCAGCTGGGAGCTGGAATCCGCAGCGCAGGGAGGCCCAAGCTTTCTGGGCCCCACCCGCTGCAAATTGCAGTCCGCAGCCGCCCCAGAAAATGGCGCGTTCATAGAAGCGCCATCTTCTGGCGCTGTACCCAACTCATCCAGGGCCCTGGTGCAGTGGCTCACTGGGTAATAAAGGGGTTAAGGCCAGCTTGGCATTATCAGCTGGCCCTAAGCCCGAAATTCATGGGGTAACGCCAATATTAGACATGACCACCATGAATTTCTAGTAAAGTATTTAAAAAAACACAACACCCAGAATAAAGTCCTTTAATTGAAATAAACACACAATTCTTTATTGTTCTAAATTAAACCATACTTACCGTCACGCCCATTCCAGCTGAAGCCAATGTCTTCTGCAATAAAAGTAAAATAATTAAGCAACCTCATCCTTACCTTTCCATGGTTCCCACGACAGCTTCAGCTCTGCTACATCGAGATGACAGGCTGGACCGCAGCAGAAAGCTGCCATCCAGCCTGTCATCCCGCGGACACTCAGAAGCGCAGGCATGCTTGCGCTCCTCAGTGTCTCGCTGTGACGGCATAAAGATGAGCCGAGCTCATGTCCAATGAACTCGGCGCACCTCATGCACGTCACTGACAGCGTGGGAGAATTCTCCTGCACTCAGCACGTCAGCGTGAAAATTCTCCCACGCTGTCAGTGACGTACATGAGGTCAGCTGAGTTCATTGGACATGAATGAGCTCACCTAATGCACGTCACTGACAGCGTGGGAAAATTCTCACGCTGAAGCGCTGAGTGCAGGAGAATTTTCCCACGCTGTCAGTGACATGCATGAGGTGAGCTCATTCATGTCCAATGATCTCAGCTCACCTCATGCACGTCACTAACAGCGTGGGAAAATTCTCCTGCACTCAGCGCTACAGCGTGAGAATTCTCCCACGCTGTCAGTGACGTGCATGAGGTGAGCTCATTCATGTCCAATGAACTCAGCTGACCTCATGCACATCACTGACAGCGTGGGAGAATTCTCACGCTGAAATGCTGAGTGCAGGAGAATTCTCCCACGCTGTCAGTGACGTGGATGAGGTGCGCCGAGTTCATTGGACATGAACTCGGCTCATCTTTATGCCGTCACAGCCAGACACTGCAGAGCGCCAGCATGCCTGCGCTTCTCAGTGTCTGCGGGATGACAGGCTGGATGGCAGCGTTCTGCTGCGGTCCAGCCTGTCATCTCAATGTAGCAGAGCTGAAGCTGTCGTGGGAACCATGGAAAGGTAAGGATGATGTTGCTTTATTATTTTTCTTTTATTGCAGGAGATCATTGGCTTCAGCTGGAATGGGCGTGACGGTAAGTATGGTTTAATTTAGAACAATAAAGGAATGTGTCTTTATTTCAATTAAAGGACTTTATTCTGGGTGTTTGTGTTTTCTTTTAACTTTGACTATGGGGTTAGTAATGGGGGTGTCTTATAGACGCCTCTCCATTACTAACCTGGGCTTGATGTCAGCTGGCATTATAAGCTGACATCAACCCCAACCCTATTACCCCCTGCCACCGCACCAGGGCAGCGTGGAAGAGCGAGGCTAAGTGCCAGAATTGGCGCATCCTATGGATGTGCCATTTCTGGGGCGGCTGACGGCTGGTGTTTCTAGCCTGGGAGGGAGCCAATATTCATGGCTCCTTTCCTGGGCTATTAATATCAGCCCCCAGCTGTCTGCCTAGCCTTTGCTAGCTATTAAATTAGGGGGGACCCCACGTCATTTTTTTGGGGGGGGTCCTCCATTTTAATAGCTAGTAAAGGCTAGGTATTCAGCTGGGGGCTGATATTAGTAGCCTGGGAAGCTCTGTGGGTATTACCCCCTTCCCAGGCTTCAAACATCTGCCCCAGCTGTCTGCTTAAACTCCGCTAGAGACTAAAATTACGGGGAACCCCACGCCAATTTTTTTTAATAATAAATCCTTTATTTTAATACTAAATGACAAGTACAGTAACCAACACTGTCACTGTACTTATTATATATGTGACTGACATGTTTCTATCTATCTAATCTATGTGTGAAGCTCTATTCTGTCTGTTATAAATTGTCGGGTACAGATGCTGAATTGCCGGCCGGCTTTTTTAAAGAGACGGTGCATGAAAACACTATTATTTTTTTTAATAAATCCTTTGCAGTAAATGACAAGTACAGTAAGCAACACTGTCACAGTACTTAATATATATGTGACTGACATGTTTCTATCTACCTAATCTATGTGTGATTCTCTATTCTTTCTGTTATAAATTGTTGGGTACAGATGCTGAATTGCCGGCAGGCTTTTTTAAAGAGACGGTGCACGAAAACACTATTATATTTTTTAATAAATCCTTTACACTAAATGACAAGTACAGTAAGCAACACTGTCACTGTACTTCGTATATATGTGGCTGACATGTTTCTATCTATCTAATCTATGTGTGATTCTCTATTCCTTCTATTCTAAATTGTCGGGTACAGATGCTGAATTGCCGGCCGGCTTTTTTAAAGAGACGGTGCATGAAAACACTATTATATTTTTTAATAAATCCTTTCCACTAAATGACAAGTACAGTAATCAACACTGTCACTGTACTTATTATATATGTGACTGACATGTTTCTATCTATCTAATCTATGTGTGAAGCTCTATTCTGTCTGTTATAAATTGTCGGGTACAGATGCTGAATTGCCGGCCGGCTTTTTTAAAGAGACGGTGCATGAAAACACTATTATTTTTTTTAATAAATCCTTTGCAGTAAATGACAAGTACAGTAAGCAACACTGTCACAGTACTTCGTATATATGTGGCTGACATGTTTCTATCTACCTAATCTATGTGTGATTCTCTATTCTTTCTGTTATAAATTGTCGGATACAGATGCTGAATTGCCGGCCGGCTTTTTTAAAGAGACGGTGCATGAAAACACTATTATTTTTTTTGATAAATCCTTTACACTAAATGACAAGTACAGTAAGCAACACTGTCACTGTGCTTCTTATATGTGTGACTGACATGTTTCTATCTATCTAATCTATTTGTGAAGCTCTATTCTTTCGGTTCTAAATTGTCGGGTACCGGTGTATGCCGCTGCTGAATTGCCGGCTTTTCATGTTTCACTGTGAGCACTGTTCCCATCGATTTGGGCAATCACTGTAATGCCACAACCACCATGGCTGTGGCATTACAGTGAGTGGCAGACAATCCCTGCATGATTGGTGCTCTAAATAGCGCCAGACATGCAGGACACGCTCTTGGTGCACGAACAGTTATCGAACATAACCTCGAACAGCCGAATTTTTTGCAAATCGTTCGGGTTCGTCGAACAACTCGAACACCGCCCAAAACAGCTCGAATTTGAGATTGGCGAACAGTTCTAGTCGAACACCGCTCATCTCTAGTCATGACTACTGCTGTTCGGGATAGTCCTACACTGTCTAATATTAAAAACCTTACCATGTGTCAAAGTTGACCTCTGTGAGAATAAGGGCAGACAAAGGACTGGATCCCGAACTGTGGACACCAGACAAGGGAAGCTTATTAAATGTATTATCCAGCTCTAGGAAGGGAGGCCACATCCTGTTTTGCACAGAATGCCAAAAAATACAAAGAAAAAAAACAAAATTTGAGCTTAGTTTAAGTTGGCATACATGCAGCACATAAATGCATTTTTCACAATGGCCATGAATCAGAAAAACCTACAAGAAGCAAAATGAACATAAATCCTGCTGTAAATAAATAAAAAGCAAGTGCATTTAAATAAAGTAGGGTCCTACACTGTCTAATATTAAAAACCTTACCATATGTCAAAGTTAACCTCTGTGTGAATAAGGGCAGACAAAGGACCGGGTCCCGAACTGTGGACACAAGCTAAGAGAAGCTTATTAAATGTATTATCCAGCTCTAGGAAGAGAGGCCACACCCTGGTTTGCACAGAATGCAAAGATATACAAAGAAAAAGTTTGGTTTAAGTTGGTATACCTTACCGGCAGTAACCTTTTCACTGCCGGTGACAGCTGCTGGCTCACACGTTGTCCTCTGTGTGACAGCGTGGGAGCCGCAGCACTGTGACCGGCAGTGCTGTGACATCAATAAGGTTAACGCCGATCAGAGCTGGTGTTTTCCTGCGCTATCACACAGCTGACAGTGTGGGAACTGCCAGATGTTTGGGCCCCTATTCATTTGAATGGGGTCTGGATTCAGGATCAAGTTCGGGTACCATTCTGGTATCCGAACCGAAATACCCTGCTGTAAATAAATAAACAGCAATAGTGCATGAAGATAATATAGGGTGCTTAGTTAATTTTGATTAAAAAAAAAAAGTAAAAGCCATCCCACCACGTCATGGTGACCCTATTCGGGACGGTCCTAACCTCTAGTATTAAAACCTTACTATTTGTCAAGTGACGTACATGTGAAGAAGGGCAGAGAAGGACTGAGACCCGGCTAATGGACATCCAGGCATGGGGAACTACATGAACGTAATGTCCAGCTCAAAGAAAAGGGGGGCCTCACCTTCATTTGCACAGAGGGCAAAAAACTGAAGCAAAAAACCTAAAGTGATGAACTGGAATTTGGTGTGCATACAGCGTGTAGGCGCATGTCCACCCTAGCTACTAAACAGACAAAACCCATGATAATAAATAAACAGCAACAGCGCATAAAAATAATATAGGGTGTTTAGTTAACATAATTTTGATGAACAAAAATGGAAAAAGCCATCCCACCACGTCACGGTGACCTTATTCAGGATGGTCCTTACTTCTAGTATTAAAAATAGTATCAAAATTATATTAACTAAGCACTCTATATTATTTTCATGTACTATTTATGTTTATTTATTTACTACAGGGTATTTGTTTATTATGATTTTATCTTGGATTTTGTTTGTTCTAATCCACTATCTCTGAGATCACTATTTTCTTGACCCTTTACAATCTTGACCACTCTTTACACTCTACTGAAAATATGATCACTATAGTCTCTAACGACCTACTAACAGTGAAATCCAATGGGCAATACTCCTTGCTGATCCTCCTGGATCTCTCTGCAGCATTCAACACTGTGAATCACCAGCTCCTCCTCACAATGCTATGCTCTATCAACCTCAAGGACACTGTTCTCTCTTGGATCTCCTCCTTCCTATCTGACTGCTCCTTCACTGTATCTTTTGCCAGTGTTATGAACGTAACACACACTCACTCCCAGGAAACAAGAAAAGGAAAGACCTACTACAGGGAGACGCCGCACCCACACCAAACTTGTCCCTGTACAGACTCGAAAAAACAAGAGGAGCAACCAAGAAAGGGAAACCAAGACGATTAGAACCATCAGCATTTGGACTAGGAAGAATAGGCAAGAACTCAGCAGACAGAGGATCCTATCACAGAGCAATAGGTCAGTGGATTGAATCCCCAAACTGAGCCATTACAGTACCCCCCCTCTACAAGGGACCAGTAGACCCTCAGAACCCCCTACCGTCTGATGTTGTGGAAGTAACTCACCAGACAATTCGCATGAAGATTCTTTCCACATAACAAGATACTGCAGACAGAGCCTGATTCGCTTGAAACAAAGAACTCACTTTACCTCATACTCCCGATCCCCTTCAAAACCAAATCAATTATGTTTTGAAAACCAGTTGTCCCCTCAATTCTTTTAAATGGGAAGAATAGAAAGAATTATTGATTCTTCCAGGCAAGAGGAAGTTTAAACTTAACCGTCACAGGATTTAAAATTTTAATAATTTTATAAGGTCCTACAAATATGTCTTCCTAGACGTGACCTTTAAGACTACATTTTTTAAAGACAACCACACAAAATCCCCCACCCTAAAGACAGGAGCCATTTTACGACTGCCGTGAGCACCTCTTTTGGCCCTGTCACTAGCTAACAAAAAAGACCCCTTTCGACCTCCTTCCAGACCTTAATTAATCAGGAAGAAAATCTCTTCTCCTCTGGCATGAAGGACTGTAACCCTGAAAATTTCCCAAACACTGGATGAAAGCAGACGCAGCAAAGAAAGACAAAGTCCCGGTAGCCGTAGAGGTACGGTTATTTAGAGCAAACTCAGCAAGGGGCGGAAATTCTACCCAGTCTTCCTGATTAGAGGAACAAAATATTTCAAATACTGCTGTCCCTCTGGTTCATTATTTCATTTTGCCCATTAGTTTCAGGATGATAAACTGAGAAAAAGAACAGCTCAAAACAAAGTCAGGAGCAAAACTACTCCAAAAGCTGGCCAGAAATAGAGCCCCTCCTGGAGAAATAATGTTTTTGGTAACACCATGCAATTTAACAATATGACAAATGAACAAAGTTACTAAGTTCTTAGCAGTTGGAATCTTTTGAAGTGGGACCAATTGAACTACTTTGCTAAAATGGTCCACCACCAGCCACATGACTGTATCACCACGAGAGTTGGGTAGATTGGTGACAAAATCCATGGACAAGTGGGTCCAGGGTTCTGAGAGAATATCAATAGACAAGAGATCACCCGCTGGAGCTTGGTGAGAGGCGTTAGCCCTGGCACAGACTCTGCATCTATGAACATACTCTTTAATATCCCTATGAGCATTCTGCCACCAAAAGGAACTAGAAAGAGATCTCCAAGTGGCAGAAGAACCTGGATGCCCAGCTAAAACAGAATCATGCACTTCATTAAGAAGATATACGCGTAAAGAGGGCGATACATAAAGTTTGTTTATAGTTAAACCTTCCGGCACACTGTCTTGAGCATCCTGAATGCACTGCCTGAGATCTATCCCCAAAGCACCAACCACCACCCCCTCACTACAAATCTTGACTTGATTTGCATCCCTCACCTCTGGGACAAAGCTACGGGATAAAGCTAGGAGAAGATAAGTAACAACAAAGTCAAACTGGGCAATAAAAAGGGCCCACCTAGCCTGTCTGGTGTTTAAGCACTTAGCAGCATCAATATATAACAGGTTCTTATGATTTGTAAAGACAGTCACGTTATGTCTTGCCCCCTCCAACCAGTATATAAAGAAGGTAAAATCCGGTGCCACATGCGATAAATCCTTTTATTCCAAAATTAAAAATCACAACATGTCCCTAGGAGGGGAACAACTGGACGCGTTTCGAGGACACAGCCAATTAATCGTCAGTATTACCTGTGCTTTCATCGTTTTATCTGCCGTCTAGAGGATCATGGACTGTGGCTACAGACTATACTGGCTGGAGATACAAAATCTGTGGGCCAACCAAAAGTCAGGAGACAGTGAGTATGGCCTTATACAAAGCCAGTGGAACTACTGAACCCAGATTGGGAACTTGAGGACTGAGAGAACTGTATTTTGGCCATTTACCTGGAATTGCTTTATTACCATGGCTGTGATCAATAAAACATTGTTGCATTGTTAACCTGCCTAGGTGACTACTTACAACCCACAACCTTAGATCTTTACAATGATAAACTCAAAATTTGTTTTCAATAAACAACCATCAGCCGCCCCATCAAACGCATCTGCTGCATTTTCCTTCTCCTCTGTTACCGTGCCAAGTATTGTCACACAGGTCTCCGACTGTAGAACCTACAGTTGTATACTCAGTCCAGTCAGGCTGAGTGAGAGCCTGTCAGCTGTAACAGAAGCGGACATGCCTGCTGTGTTTGTTTCACTGAGCACACCACATGTTTCTCAATCCACCGTAACATCTCCGCCTGCACCTCACTCACAGTCTAGCAGTTTGTTAGTTTCACCGTACTCCACCCTCTCACAGCACTGCAGCCAGCCCTCGGTCCCGCAGTTAGTGGAAGTGGTGCTGGTCCCCATTATTCTACTTAAACTCTAGTGAAATTGATGCCATTTTGGTGGTTTTAGGCCCTTATTTATTAAAATGTGAACACTCCTGATTGGAGCTCCATCTAGTGGGTTGTCTGTAGGGGAACATGTGTCATTCCTAATTCTACAATTTCTACTGTACTGAAATTGATGCCACTTTGCTGGTGTCTGTCACAAATTTTTGGAAATGTGGGAAATCCTGATTGGGTCTTCATCTATTGGGTTTGGCTGTAGTGGAAGAGGTTTCTGTCTCCATTAAACTACTTCTACTCTGGTGAAATTGATACCACTTTGCTGGTGTATGCCACTAATTTTTGGAAATGTGGAGAATCCTGATTGGGTCTCCATTTGCTGGGTTGGCTGTAGTGGAAGAGTTGTCAGTCACCATTATACTAGTTCTACTCTAGTGAAATTAATTCTTTGGTGCAGATATTTTTGTCAAAGGGGTACACAAGATATTCTCAAAATTGGTCTTCTTAGTACTGTGGTATATAAAGCAGGCTATATATCATCTTTTAGTTTTTCTGTGCTGATATTGTTCTCCATACAGGGGTACACATAAGTAATGAGAGAGCACTAAATGTGCTCAACTTAGTGGTTCAGCAGTTTCTCCAAACCTACCCATATCTTCCAGAGCTGCTTGTGAAAGTACAGCACGTGTGCCCATTTCAGAAAGTCAGCTATAGCTTCCGCCACCCTGGCAGTGCTTCAGCAGTGTTTGCAGCTTCCAGCTCACCGACTGTTGTGCGATGTCACCACGTGTTGGAAATCAACGCTGCAGGAGTTGCGAAGGATTTGTGAGCAGCAGAGGGCAGTTGTTGAGTATCAGCTTCAACACGCCCATCGGCATTCAGGTCAGCCTCCGCACATAAGAGTTGATGAGTGGGCATGGATGTCTGACAACCGTGCCGTCCTCCAAAACTTTGAGGACTCAACCAAGATGGTGAGCGGTGATGACACCATAATTAGTGTTACCATCCCGCTTCTCTGTCTACTGAAACGCTCGGTGCTAACAGTTAAAGAGGAGGCATTGCAGGTGGAGCAAGGAACTATGCAACCCAGCCTCATCTCATCTCAATGCAGATTGGGTGCTAATGAGGAGGAGGAGCAGGAGAACATGGACAGTCATCATCTTGGGGAGGACAGGGAATTCTTGGCTGTCTTGGAAGTCTTGATACCCCTTTTTCAGTCTGTGGGAAAGGTATATGAGTTTCACTTAATGACCTTCAGTGGTCTAAACCGTGGCTTTGCTCATGCACGTTATTTCTCAAAAGGCATTGCAGATCAGGTCATTGTCCAACTCTGTAGTGATTAAATTCAAGGCATAAAGAAAGATCTTTGTCTGTGACTAAGCACCACCGATAAGTGTGAGCTGATGTTGGATGGGCTGCCATTGTGTAGCACCCCGAGGACTCGGCTGCTACAGGGGTATTGCACTCCCGGGTAAGGGAGGAGTGTGGAACTGGGCTCAGTTGGCTGCATGCACCACACTCACCCCATTTCCGGGGGACAGATCAACGGTACTCCCACCAGATAGATGTGCAGGTACGACAGCGTCTGTCCCCGGCTGGAGTGGGGGGGGGGGGGGGGACATCCCAGTGGTGTAGGAGCAGACAGGGGAGGGACTCTGGGCATAGGAAGGAGCCCATTGGGTGCTTGTCACCTGGGCTCGAGTGTCAGAGGGAGGTATATAAGGTGGGCACCATCTTAGATCAGGGTTCAGTTCAGGCAGGAGGAGAAGAGGAGCTCAGCCAGAGAGGGCTGACAGGGAGCTGTGGCTCCGTCTGGGCCCAGCTCCAGAGCCAGGCCTGAAGCAGAGAGAGAGAGAGAGAAGGAAAAAGGAGGAAGAAGAGAGACGCAAGGAAAGGCCCAGAGACGAAAGCATAGAGGGAACCCTGAGATCCCACGAGAGAACGGAAACGGGTGAAGGGTTGGCAGAGCAGGGTACCGGATCCCAAACTGGTGGAGGCCAATTATCCTTAGCCAGGAACCGGAGGTCGTGGACAAGTTTTGGCGCGACCCCTCGCCATATCCACCAGGAAGGCATACCACGTATAGGGTCAGGGAAGCCGGGAAAGGTTTCACCACCAGAAGGCCCGAGGGAGCTGGACAAAGGTGGATCCCTGGTGGGGACGGCCAGTAGGAAGGAAGAGAGGGGAGCTCAGGACCACGCTCTGGAACTGCCTGGGAGTTGGCCGAGTCCCTGACCTGGTGGACGCAGCACGACTCGGGTGGTCCTACTGTGCACGGGCGACCTGGTAAAGAACTGTGAGTAAAGCTTTTGAAACTGCACTTCAAGCCTCCGTGTTTTGTCGTCGCACCTGCACCATCAGTACTGGGACACCCGCACCATCACTCCCATTGTCATCTCTAACATAGCTGCCCTGAGGCCATACCCCTCCCGTTGGGGGTTATACCATCCACGCTGCACATCCGAACCACCGGCCTCAGCGGACTGCCCTGCAGCGGCGGCTTCATAGCCGCATTCAACGGGTGGCGTAGTCGGACACTAATACCATCATATCAATAACGCCACTTAGTTTGACACCCTGGGCACGGACCGGGTCACCGCCACGAGGACTACTACCCCTATCTGATCCGGCTCCGGGTATTCCCCGCGTGAGCAACGCTACACAAACATGGCCCAGGGGGCGCGTCAACTTTTGGCGTAGTCGGCAGGATTACGTGCCCGCAACCACCGGGTACTGCGTGCCTGAAGAAAAGTTCATATATACCTCAAAAAGAAGTCTCCCGCCAATTCCAGAGGGTTCCCGCCATCGGACGCCATCTGGGGTCGTTTCCCGCCGTTTGCCCGCCATCTGCAGTCTTTGCCCGCCATCCACGGAGTTTCCCGCCATAGGGAGACGATTCCCGCCATCTTGGACAGTTTCCCGCCCTGGCAGAGCGGACGCCATTGTGGGCGTGCCAGAGGGTGGCAAGAGACCACCTCCCATCGTGGGCGCGGTCCCAGAAGAGCGCCAAAAGCGGAGACCGCCCCCACCAGCCGAGACTACCACCATGGAAATGTCCATCAAAGTGGGGGGTCTGCCCCTGAAACTGACTGTCACTAAGTTGCCCCGGGACCACTCCCAAGGGGGGCGGATAGAGAACAAAACAGAGAGGATGGGTGCGGCCTGGAGGAGTCTGGACACATCGCACCCGGAGATGGAGGAAGAGTCGAGCAGCACTGACCCTGTGGTCCGGAACCTGTTGCAGGCTGCCACCCCAGAAGGCCTGGTGGAGATCCTGGCACAGCTCCCCAGAGATCGGGAGCGTGCACAGACCGCGCTGGAAGCCTTGGCCCGGAAGATGGCCCGAGTACAGCAGGAAGCACTGGCCGAATGGAGGAGGGAGATGGCCCAGCAGGCTGGAACCCGCCAGCAGAGGACGCCACCCGCAACGTGGAGCAAGTCTGCCCCTGAGGATGGTGCAGGAGGGACGAAGGCCGGAGACGACGCCGCGGAGGGAGCCGCAGGGATGGAAGCAGGTAATGGGGACGTCAACACCCCGAGCCCAGTAGCCGTAAGCCTGCCCCAGCTCCCCATCGCAGAGCCCGAAGTCACCCTCATTGCGCCCGTTGCCGCACCGCCACTGCTCCCAACTAGGCCTCAAGCGGCCGGAGCCGCGGCCACGCCCCCTTCCGCGCCACGCCCCTTGACCCTGAGCGCGGCAAAAGAGGAAGTGCCACCGGCCTGGTCGCAAGGCCGAGTGCCTCCGGGCGCCGTGGTCTCCACAGCGCTCTTTACCTCCACTGTGCCACCGGCCTGGTCGCAAGGCCTGGTGCATCCGGGCGCCGTTACCCCTCCAGCGCCCTCTTCCCCAAAGGTGCCATACCTGGACCCAAAAAGGATGCCTCCGGCCTGGACACAAGGCCGAGTACCTCCGGGCGCCGCTGCCCCCACAGAACCATCAACCTCCACAGTGCTGCCCCTGGGCGAAGATCTCTTCGCGCAGCATACTAGCCCGGACGGGCTGCCCTTCGTGTGGCCACCGGAGTACATCAACCGCCGACTCCGGAGGGAACGGCCCCTGTGTGAGCCTCTAATCCCGGCTCCGGCGCCCGCCAAAATTGTTCCGCTCCCGCTGGAGGAGGCCCAATTTGCATGGGACCCCACCGGTGAAAACCTCATGGGGTTCACCCAAGAGACCCGGGCGGCCGCAGCTCAGCGGAAGGAGTGCTGCCGTCAGCAACTAGAGGTCTTCGGGAGAGAACGACGAGAGAGGCGGATCCGCGAAGAACAGCTGCAGGTCCGGAGTGCGGAGCAGAAACGCCGAGCCCGACGAAACCCCCGTGCGGCCCACGGTCCCCGCGCCACCGGGACCGTAATAAAGTTCCAGTTGGAGCATGGCTGGGGCTTTATCTGGGATCACCGAACCCCCGGCGACGTCTTTGTCACCCGCAGAGATGTCGAAAGCCACCTGCCGGTGGGACATCGTGGACGTGACCTCTACCCGGGTGATGAGGTCACCTTCACCCGGCATCAGTGTGCCAAAGGACCATACGTCCTTCACGTGCACCGGTTGACTGAGGAGGAGATACAGTATGAGGAAAGCCAAGAGGACCCGGACGGGTCTGAAGACTACCCTCAGGAGGGAGCACGGAGAGGACATAGCTACTGAAGGGAAGTAGCATAAACAAAGTACTGTATATAGTTACCCGTCAGGGTATGAGAATTGTTGCTGAAACTGTTGCTAATTGAAGTGTGGTCCCCGTTGGGACTAGTGTGGAACTGTTTAAAGGGACTGTATCCTGTGTGCCCCTAATCCCTTACCAGGCTGAGGACTGTGAGCAGCCATTTCCCTATTCCCACTGGCCGAGGACTGAGAGCGGCCATACCCTGTAAATAGTTGTGCATCCTAAGGCGCCCCCTACTGGTTTTATAGGGAACTGTTTTTCTACTAGTGACTGTTGCACTTTACCTGGTCACAAGTTGCACCGTGGCCAGAAGATAAAGAATGTTTTATATGAAAAAGTTTTTATGATGCTAAGAGAGTTAATGATATTTTCTGATAATGTTTTCGTAATGTTTTATACCCGTAAAGTTAAAAGAAAAGAGTACCTCCCATAAAGGGATGAGTTCATAGTTAATATCTTATGTGTGAGTGCACTTTAAAAATTTTTGTAAGTTTTAATTTGCCTTTGCTCTATTCCAGCCCGAGGACGTGCTGTGATTTACCAGGGGGGAATGTAGCACCCCGAGGACTCGGCTGCTACAGGGGTATTGCACCTCAGACCAGAGGTGTGGTATTCCACTCCCGGGTAAGGATGGAGTGTGGAACTGGGCTCAGTTAGCTGCATGCACCACACTCACCCCATTTCCGGGGGACAGATCAACGGTACTCCCACCAGATAGATGTGCAGGTACGACAGCGTCTGTCCCCGGCTGGAGTGGGGGGGGGGGGAGGAACATCCCAGTGGTGTAGGAGCAGACAGGGGAGGGACTCTGGGCATAGGAAGGAGCCCATTGGGTGCTTGTCACCTGGGCTCGGGTGTCAGAGGGAGGTATATAAGGTGGGCACCATCTTAGATCAGGGTTCAGTTCAGGCAGGAGGAGAAGAGGAGAGGAGCTCAGCCAGAGAGGGCTGACAGGGAGCTGTGGCTCCGTCTGGGCCCAGCTCCAGAGCCAGGCCTGAAGCAGAGAGAGAGAGAGAGAAGGAAAAAGGAGGAAGAAGAGAGACGCAAGGAAAGGCCCAGATACGAAAGCATAGAGGGAACCCTGAGATCCCACGAGAGAACGGAAACGGGTGAAGGGTTGGCAGAGCAGGGTACCGGATCCCAAACTGGTGGAGGCCAATTATCCTTAGCCAGGAACCGGAGGTCGTGGACAAGTTTTGGCGCGACCC
Source organism: Phyllobates terribilis (assembly GCF_046119375.1). Taxonomy (NCBI): domain Eukaryota; kingdom Metazoa; phylum Chordata; class Amphibia; order Anura; family Dendrobatidae; genus Phyllobates; species Phyllobates terribilis. The sequence goes on along the minus strand of NW_027362769.1, from coordinate 244,201,160 downwards.
CTCGCCATATCCACCAGGAAGGCATACCACGTATAGGGTCAGGGAAGCCGGGAAAGGTTTCACCACCAGAAGGCCCGAGGGAGCTGGACAAAGGTGGATCCCTGGTTGGGACGGCCAGTAGGAAGGAAGAGAGGGGAGCTCAGGACCACGCTCTGGAACTGCCTGGGAGTTGGCCGAGTCCCTGACCTGGTGGACGCAGCACGACTCGGGTGGTCCTACTGTGCATGGGCGACCTGGTAAAGAACTGTGAGTAAAGCTTTTGAAACTGCACTTCAAGCCTCCGTGTTTCGTCGTCGCACCTGCACCATCAGTACTGGGACACCCGCACCATCACTCCCATTGTCATCTCTAACATAGCTGCCCTGAGGCCATACCCCTCCCGTTGGGGGTTATACCATCCACGCTGCACATCCGAACCACCGGCCTCAGCGGACTGCCCTGCAGCGGCGGCTTCATAGCCGCATTCAACGGGTGGCGTAGTCGGACACTAATACCATCATATCAATAACGCCACTTAGTTTGACACCCTGGGCACGGACCGGGTCACCGCCACGAGGACTACTACCCCTATCTGATCCGGCTCCGGGTATTCCCCGCGTGCGCAACGCTACACAAACATGGCCCAGGGGGCGCGTCAACTTCTTATGCAACAAGCTGCATTTAAGGACTTCCTGGGCGAAATGACTGCTGGAGTAGATACGGTTTCCCTCTATGTCAGTCCTTTCACCGAACTAAAGAATATGGCTGTGGTAAAATACAACTCTCACTGAGAATCCGTGTCAGACTGAAGAACACCCACCAGATGATTTGATTCTGTGGGACCACCTTTTTCCCCCTTTAAAGAGCCCCATAGTAGCTGCAAGGTTTGCGCTATGAACTCTCCTGAAGGAGAAGCCAGGACCCACCTGAGGATTCTCCGGTTCTCTGGAGGGCCCGTCCAACCCTGCTGAGAAGCAGCCCTGGCTAAGAAAAGTCTGTGTGAAGGTTCCTGGACACTCTATGGCTGCTTTTTTACTGAGGTGGAAACCCATGCAAAACACGGGGAGAACATACAAAATCCTTGCAGATATTGTCCTTGGTGGGATTTGAACTCAGGATCCCAGTGCAGCAAGGCTTCAGTGCTAATCACTGAGCCACTGTGCTGCCCTCTCTGTTCTCCCTCTGATATCTAATATGCTGGAGAAACTTGCACCTACTGCCACTCAGTATCTTCAGCTCCTTTGTGATGTAGTAATGTATTTGGGCAGCCACTCAGTTTACCAAATAAAATTCCTGGGAAGGAAATTGTGGATGCGTTCGCTACTGGTACTGGGGGCACTGCTAATACCATGAAGTTGCATCATTGCTCACTGGAAATATTCCAGACTGTTTGGAGCCAAGCTGATTCCCATAGAAAAGTAACAGAAGCAAGCTAAGGAAATGGTGGCCTCTATCATCATTACGACCTCGGCACTCTGAACTCTCCTGAAGGAGAAGCCAGGGCCCACTGAAGGAGTCTCTGGGTCTCTGGTGGGCCCATCCAACCCTGCCGAGAAGCAGCCCTGGCTAAGAAAGGTCTGTGGTGGGATTTGCCCCAGGATCCCAGTGCTGCAAGGCTTCAGTGCTAATCACTGAGCCACTGTGCTGCCCTCTCTGTTCTCTGGTGGGCCCGTCCAACTCTGCCGAGAAGCAGCCCTGGCTAAGAAAAGTCTGTGGGAAGGTTCCCGGACACTTTATGGCTGCTTTTTCACTGTGAACTGGCTCCAGTGAGATGTACTATCCCTGGCCACATTCACTTGTCCACGTGTTTTTGGTTAGGAGGTCCTTCCCACTAAGTGCACTGGGGAGGGCACGGGTAATGTTCTGGAACCCGTGCTTGTGGAAGGCGGGGACGACATCGGGAGAAATAGTAGCAATTGGGGACTGAGTATGAAAACCCGGCCGTTGCCATGAGGTTGTGAAAAGCTTCAGCCTCCACAAGCCTAAAAGGCAACATTTCAAGTGCAAGCAGCTGTCCAGAAATGTGCCAAAGTCGTAAAGGGACCTATTAGATGCAATACTTCAATCTTAAAGCAATCCAATCATGATAAACGAAGTATAGATGCGAATAAAAACAATATTTATTTCCGATTTTTTAAGTAAAAGCACAGTACTAAAAAAGGAGAAGTAAATAGATGGATCCCACAGTTAGTAGGTTGAGAGTATAATCCAACAAGGTAGTAGACAGGTATCAGCACATCCAAGGATAATATAGAGGCATGGAAAGAATATCCAAGCAATCAGACAAAATCAGGAAAAATCGATAAAGTGTCACATGCAATAAAAAAGTAACAATAATGTAGCAATTAGTGATGGTGAGGACCCAAAGTATAAAGTGACTCAAAAAAGCTCAACGGTATAAAAACCTGTCAAGAAAATAAGTGGTCATGAGACTATAAAGTGTTGCGTGCAATATATATAAAGAAACAAAGTCCATAGATAGTACTGTATTCAACCCTGAAGAAAAAATAAGAATTAAAACCTCAAAAATACCACTACCACGGAAACCCTTAGGAAACCAGGAGTTATGACAAAACGACATATGACTGACTGCTGGTTTAGAATATAATATAGACACGTGTCAAGAGAGATCCAGTCAGCATAAAGCAGACATAAGACATGTAGCATCGGCGTCTCTGCCCCCTGACAGGCAGAGACGCCGTCCCACTTATCGCCACGCTCCTGCCTCTGTTGCTGCCGACACGCGCAACTCCCCGGGCACTGTGCTTAGGACACGCCCTCCCTCTTAAAGGGGCTGCACGCGCTGTCCTAAAGAGTCCCCTGCCAATGGCCGGAGGACCTCTCATATAAAAGGCACCTCCTCCAAAAGGGAGGTGCCCGTGCAAGGTTGTAGCTTTCTGTGTTATACTCTGCTTCTGTCCTCAGGTCCCGCTGCTAGCCTGACTACAAGTCCAGCCCGCCAGCCTGACTACAAGTCCAGCCTGCCAGCCTGACTACAAGTCCAGCCCGCCAGCCTGATTACAAGCCCAGCCCGCCAGCCTGACTACAAGTCCAGCCCGCCAGCTTGTCTACTATCCAGCCCGACAGTCTGTCTACAGTCAGTCCGCCAGTCTGTCTATGGGCTCTGCCAGCCCGCTTACCTAGAAGCACCTGCCTGTTACTTGCCGTTCCTACCAGCCAGCCTACCTGGAGGCTCCTGCCCATTACCTGCCGTGCCTGCCAGCCTGCTTACCTAGAAGCACCTGCCTGTTACCTGCCGTGCCCACCAGCCAGCCTACCTGGAGGCTCCTGCTTGTTACCTGCCGTGTCTGCCAGTCCGTCTGCCCGGATCTCCCGTCAGCCTGCTTGCCGTGCTCATCTGCTGTACTGGTCAGTCCTGCCTTCTTATCCATGGGAGTCACCTGCTCTCATACAAGGTCGGTCCCAGAGTAGCACCTGGTCCCTCTGCTCGGTCCTTCCCTGGTCACAGAGTCGATTGAGCCGGCGTACGACCTTGGTCGGTCCGAGTTGATACCTAGTTACGCCCCTCTGGTCCCTCCTTGCACCACAGCACAGAGGTTCCACCACCTGGATCCGTAACAAGACATCATAACATAGCAGGTATGTAGGGGGTGGAGGGAAGAGGCAATACAACCTGGTAACTGTGGAAGGAGGGACAACCCCAACGCGGGTTTCGCGTTCCGCCTCTTCGGGGGGAAGGGTACATAGGGGGTAGGGAAGCTCCCTTATATTGGGCCATGTTCAGTGTACTCAAGTGTGGCTGCATCGGCGCTTCCGGAAGCCGCGGCAAAACGGAAGCCGCGGCAGCAGCATGTAGCATCCCTGGCGGCGTGCTTGCATGGTGCACTACCTACCACCATGCAAGACCGCAATCAAACCTGTCAGTCCATACTGCACTCTTTGCTCCAGTACCTGCTGTGTCCATGTCTCTTGTCTGATTGCTTAGGGCGTCGGCGCGGCTTTCTGCTTGTTTCTTATAGCTACTGTGTGCAAAGTCCTAATGCATCCCCAGCCTATTGCTGTGAGTCACTGGATACTTAAACCCCCTCCACCCAGTAGGGGAGGTGCCTGAGCAACACTTTCACTCAGTTTGTCTTTTGTAACTGAGTTGCCAGGTCCTGTCCTGTATCTAGTCTGCTCTGCCACCCTGGGGGCTGAGTACCCAGGGGCCCTACCAGTATCTCTGACTTCTAGTCAGTTTCCGCCACCCTTGGGGCTGAGTACCCAGGGCCGCTACCTGTATCTCTGATTTCTAGTCTGTTTCCGCCACCCTGGGGGCTGAGTTCCCAGGCTCGTTCCTGAATCTTGTTCCCGGTTCAGTTCCTGTCTGAACAGTGTCCTAGGCCGTTACTTGTTTCTCTCTATGTCCGTGCCTTCCCTTTTCCTGCAGTGTCTGAACCTGCACCTAACTCCAACTCGTTGTCTCTGTACTTCTGTTTGTGAGTTTTGTCCACTCGCTACTTCATTGGAAGTGCCTTGTGTGCATCTGGTTTGCTTGTCCCCTTTCCCTGCCTCCGTATCTACCTCCTGTGTTCTAACCATCTTCCTGTATTTTCCAGTCTGTTCCATGTGAACGGAGCCCTGTCCTGTCTGTCTTTACCTTCTGCTCTGTTCTGCTCTGCTTGTTCACCGCTCCGGCGGTTCCACTCTGTTCCGCTTGTTTACCGCACCTGCGGTTTTGCTCCGCTCGTTCACCGCACCTGCGGTTTTGCTCCGCTCTGCTTGTTCACCGCACCTGCGGCTTTGCTTCGCTCTGCTTGTTCACCGCACCTGCGGTTTTGCTCCGCTCTGCTTGTTTACCGCACCTGCGATTTTGCTCCGCTCTGCTTGTTCACCGCACCTGCGGTTTTGCTCCTCTCTGCTTGTTTACCGCACCTGCGGTTTTGCTCCGCTCTGCTTGTTCACCGCACCTGCGGTTTTGCTCCCCTCTGCTTTCTCACCGCACCTGCAGTTTTGCTCCACTCTGCTTGTTCACCACTCCTGCGGTTTTGCTTTGCTCTGCTTGTTCACCGCACCTGTGATTTTGCTCCGCTCTGCTTGTTCACCGATCCTGCGGTTTTGCTCTGCTCTGCTTGTTCACCGCACCTGTGGTTTTGCTCCGCTCTGCTTGTTCACCGCTCCTGCAGTTTTGCTCTGCTAGTCCACCGCACCTGCGGCTCTGTTCCTGTATCCCAGTCTGTACGGGTCCCTATCCAGCCTGCGTTCATACCTGCCAGTATTTGCCTGTCTGCATTCCTTCTGTGCCTGTCAGCACCCACCTGTCTGTCTACCAGACGTGCCTGCCAGTACCCACCTGCCTTCATACCAGCCGTGCCTGCTAAGTACCCACCTGCCATCATACCAGCTGTGCCTGCCAGTACCCACCTGTCTGCATACTAGCTAACCTGCCTGTTCCTGCATTCCCCGGTGTGGGTCAACAGCTGTGACCGGGGTCTGACCTGGAGTAGCACCTGGTCCCTCTGCTCGGTTACTCCCTGGTTCACGGTGACAGAACAGACTAGATACAGGACAGGACCTGCAACTCAGTTGCAAAGACAAACTGAGTGAAAGTGTTGCTCAGGCACCTCCTACTGGGTGGAGTGGGTTTAAGCATCCTGTGACTCACAGAAATAGGCTAGGGACGCATTAGGACTGTGCACACAGTAGCTATAAAAAACAAGAAGAAAGCCGCGCCGACGCCCTAAGCAATCAGTCAAGAGACATGAACACAGCAGGTACTGGAGCAAAGAGTGCAGCATGGACTGACAGGTAAGATTGCGGTCTTGCATGGTGGGAGGTGGTGCACCATGCAAGCATGCCGCCAGGGAAGTTACAGTACCCCCCCCTTTACGCCCCCTCTTCATCCAGCCAGCAGAGAATTTGGAGGATGATCCTTCTCCTCAAGAAGATTCCCTCTTCTGTCCACTAGAGGGAACAAAGCTGGTCTCATCATCTTGGTAACTAGGATGCTTCCTTCCATCGGGCCATCCTCAGCAACAGAAGAAGTGGGCGAGATACCAGGAACAGGACACAGGAAAGTCTCTCTCCACTTATTAATATCGGGTAGCACCCCCAAAGGATTCACGGGACAACTGGAGAACCTCCACTGGGTTGGAGGGGTGCAGAGACTCGGGGGAAACCACCGCCTTGACGGGCACTTTGCCAAGCTTACTGAATAAAGTGGTCGAAGTACCAGGTACAGGGTGCAGAAAAGTCTCTCTCCATTTGTTATCAGGTAGCACCCCGAAGGATTCAGGAGACAACTGGAAGTCCTCCACCTGGTTGGAGGGGTGCAGAGACTCGGACGTAACCACCGCCTTGACGTACACTTTGCCAAGCTTATTGGATGAAGTGGGCGAAGTACCAGGTACAGGGTGCAGGAAAGTCTCTCTCCATTTATTATCAGATAGCACCACAGAGGATTCAGGAGGCAACTGGAGGTCCTCCGCCTGGTTGGAGGGATGCAAAGACTTGGAGGTAGCCACCGCCTAGATGGACTTATTGCCAGATTTGTTAGAGATGGAGGATCCTTGCTTATGGACCAACCTCAGTCTGGTTTCTGAGATGACACGTCTGTGAGGCGGGGCGGTGCCTAAAGCCAGATCATTGGTACAATCGTCGAGACTGTGTGGGGACAATGCCTCCGCTTCCCTTCCTTCGGAGACCTCGACGCACAGCGAGTCAGCGACTAGCAGATCTGGTGAAGAAGAAGAAGAAACTGCTGACTGTCCTGCAGATATGGGGACTGGATACCCCTTGCACCTCAGCAGTCCCCCAGGAAACACCATGCAGGATCTCCAGACCTGAGTGGGCACTAGATCTCTCAGCTCTGGATGACCTGTGGGTAAACCAGACAGCACCTGCAATGTGAACTTCTTCATGTGTAATGCTCCAATCTGGAGCTTAATTTGTACAGACATATTTTGACTGTTTCTGAGTAGGGCTCGTCCTTCCGCTGACAATGTCCAAACCGGCTTCTGGAGTTGTCGGATGGGAATCAAACACCGCCTCTTCAAGGCTTTAAGCCCGAAACTTCTGGTTAACCCGAGGCCTTCACTTGCCACGGAGACAGTCATGGTCATCTGTGGAGAGGAAACACTAACGCCAAGGGCAGCCTCTCCTACAGGCCTAATGTCTTGGGATTCTCCAACCTTCGCTGGACAAAGACCGTCAGGGGGTCCCAAACAACTGCAGCGGGACCGCAATCCGATTTTGTGACTGTGTTCTGGCCTCTGCTTTGCCTGACGAACATAGTCATCCTTCATGGATTCTGTGCGGAAAGCTGCCTCTACAGGCTGGGGAACAGGAGGTCTTTGGGAGGACAGAACCTGGCGTGACGGTTTACCTCTACGCCTTGCACGTCTGGACTGCCTCTTGCCGTGCGACCTTGGTCGGACCGGGTTGATACTTAGTTACGCCCCTCCAGGCACTCCTCGGTTCATGGTCCAGTGGGATCACTAATCACGCTCACGCCAGTCAGTCTGGGCGCGAGCGTAACACAGTGTACCACATCACCAGACCCCGCCCCCCGGCCGACGCGTCAGCCCGGAAAGAGGGGAAAAGTGATGCTGGAGGACGAGTCACCACGGCAACCTGATTTGGCCCGAAAGCGCACACCACGGGACAGCTAACCGCAGTATGGAAAGAGGTGCATCAGATCCAGGTGAGGATAAGCATATCATAAGATCACCCGAGCACAGAGCCATTATCAATACTTCAACCATAAAAGAGGCAAGGAAATGTCATGATGGTTATCTCTTAATGTGGTCATACAAGGTGTATAGGATAAAAACAGTGAAAACTATAATCAATAAGCAAATTTGGAAGGAAATAGATGTGATATTATATAAACAGAACCCCAGTGATAAAGTGGACAAATGATATAAATGAAGGGAGGATTTATACTCAAAAGAATATATTATATCACCATAAACAGCTATTCAGTACTTTCATGTCCCTCCTCTGTCCACCAGCTCCCACTCCCTCCCTCTCCTCTCCTCTCCTCTCCTCTCCTCTCATCTCATCTCAGCTGAAGACTTAGCCTCATTCTTCCAGCAGAAGATTAACAACATAGGGCAAAGCTTTTGATTAAAGTTCCAACACCCCCTTCTCATAACGACTCAGCTCTCCTCCTCTAAAACCAGCTTCTCTGCCATCACGGAAGATCATCTTTACTTTCCAAATCACATTTCACCACCTGTGAACTTGACCCAATACCATCCCACCTCATTCCAAACAGTACCACAGTCTTCATCCCAAGCCTAACCCTCCTCTTCAACCTGTCACTAACAACTGGCATCTTCCCCTCATGATTCAAACACACCTCGATCACACCCATCCTCCAAAAGCCCTCCCTTGATCCATCCTATATTTAGCTATCGCCCCATCTCACTTCTCCCCTATACCTCCAAACTACTGGATCAACACGTCTATTTTGAACTGTCCTCCCACCTCTCCTCCTGCTCCCTCTTTGACCGCTTACAATCTGGCTTCCGACCTCATCATTCCACTGAAACTGCCCTGACTAAAGACAAAAAACGACCTACTAACTTCCAAATCCAAGCAAGACTACTCTGTCCTCCTCCTCCTAGACGTGTCATCTGCCTTCAACACAGTAGACCATCACATAGATTGTAAGCTTGCGAGCAGGGCCCTCATTCCTCCTGTAACTGTTGAAATTTGATACATTGTATCGTTTACATTGTCTGTACATGTCCCTACTTAATTGTAAAGTGCCGTGGAATATGTTGGCTCTATATAAATAAAAATTATTATTATTATTATATTATTACCCTCTTACTACAGACTCTCGTCTCTCGGCATCACAGACTTGGCCCTGTCTTGGATCTTTTCATACCTAACAGACAGGACATTCAGTGTCTCCCACTCACACACCACCTCCTCACCTCACCCCCTATCTATCAATGTCCCCCAAGGTTCAGTTCTAGGACCCAAGCTCTTGACCTGATAGCACATCCTTACTAACCAGAATCCCACAATGTGTGTCCTGTATGTCATTTTTCTTTTCTGCTAGATTTGTAAAAATTAACATGGGTTAAACAGAATGCATTATCTTTCCACCAGCTCATTCATCCCCCCAACTGACGTATCCATCAGAGTGAATGGCTGCCCACTCTCCCCAATCCCGCAAGCTTGACTCTGATCTGTCCTTCAAATATCAGATCCAAGCCCTTTCCACTTGCTGCTGACTCCAACTCGGGGATCCGCACATTCCTCAACCATGAATCTAGAAAAACACCAGTGCACGTCCTCATCATCTCCCACCTCGACTACTACAAGATCCTGCTCTGTGGCCTCCCTTCTACCACTCTCGCACCTCTCCAATCTATCCTAAACTGTCCTATCTGATTAATCCACCTGTCACCCTGCTATTCCCAGGCTTCTCCCCTCTGTCAATTCCTGCGCTGGCTCACTGTTGCTCAGAGACTCCAGTTGAAAAGCCTTACTTTGGCATACCAAGCCATCGAAAACCTATCTCCTCAATACATGTATGACCTAGTCTCCCTGTACTAGTTACCTGCACGCAACCTCTGATCCTACAAAGATGTCCTCCTCTGCTTCCCTCTTATCTGTTCTTGTCACTATCGCATACAAGATTTGTCCCGTGCATCTCACCTACTGTGTAACGCTGTACCCCAACACATCAGACTGTCGCCTACCGAGGAAACCTTGAAAAGGAAGCTGAAGACCCACTTCTTGTGACAAGCGTACAATCTGCGGTAAGCCATGCTCCAGCATACCGCTGCATGACTAGCTGTACGCTGACCCTACTGACCCTACTCTTCCTCACCCATCCCTTGTACATTGTTTGTGCGCCCTCGCGGGCAGGGTCCTCTTTCCTCTTGTACCAGTCGGTGACCCCATTTCATATGTAAGGCGCCACGGAATAAATGTCGCTGTAATAGTAATAATAATTATAGTACTTGTACTCTGGGTCAATTGATGCCACTTTCCTGGTGTCTACCCCTAATTTGATGTGTTTTGGCAGCTTCTGGGCCCATTTCAAGGTGTTGTATATGAATTTTTTTGTTCCCCCATTGAATCCTATGAGTTTAGAAATGTTCGTCGAACATTAGACGAAAAAAATCGGCGAATGTTTAATTATTCGGTGAACATTTCCAAGCCGAACATTGAAATGTTTGCTCATCTCTACTCTGCACCTGTGTCTGTGGGAGTAGTGTGCATAAAAACTAATTTTTCTAATCTGCACCAATGTTGGTGGGAGTATTGTGTGTAAAAACAAATTGTTCTACTCTGCAGCCCTGTCTGTGGGAGTAGTGTGCGTAAAAACAAATTTTTCTTCTCTGCACCCGTGTCTAGGAGTACTGTTGGTAAAAACAATTTTTTCTACTCTGCACCCATGTCTGTGGCAGTACTGGGCCTAAAAACTAATAGTTCTACTCTGCACGCATGTCAGTAGGAGTAGTGTGTGTAAAAACAAATTGTTCTACTCTGCACCCATGTCTGGGTGTTCTGGACCTAAAATCAAATTGTTTTACTCTACACTCATGTTTGTGGGAGCTCTGAGCCTAAAAACCACTTAAAAAAATGAGGATAGCATCATAATGGGGACATGGAAGTAGCCGTGGTGATGTTGGTGGTCTAGCTGCTGCAGGGAGAGGACGTGGTCGTCCTGTGCCTGCTACATGTCCAAATGAAACGTCTTGCTCTGGTGCACGCAGGCGACAGGAAGTTCTCTATTATTGTGCCAAAAAGCCTCTGTGTACTGTGCACCCACATCTATGAGAGTACTGGTCCTAAAAACAAATTGTTCTACTCTGCACCCATGTCTGTGGGAGTAGTGCGCGTCAAAATAAATTGTTCTACTCTGCACCCGTGTCTGGGAGTACTGTGCCTAAAACCTAATTTTTCTGCTCTGTACCCATGTCTGTGGGACTACTGTGTAGTGATGAGCGAGCATGTTCGCTACTGCTCGGTGCTCTCCTGAGCATCTCACTGCTCGAGATGCTCGGCGCTCGCCGAGTATTTCTGGGGTTTGCTCGGCGGAAGCTCGGGTCCCCTCCCTGCATATTTGGCACTCTTTAGAACGCCAATCAACATGCAGGCATTGTCTGCCACACACTGTAATTCCGCAGCCATGTTGTTTGTGGCATTACAGTGATTGGCTGGCCGCACAGCGTCATCAGGTCTATTTCAGACCTGGCGCCGCCGTGCTCGTCACAGTCTACGCCGCAATCAGGCAGTGTAAGGAGAGGTGCTGCTGTTTAAAAGAAAAGATTTTTTAATTATTCTCTACATATTTTAAATTACTTTGTACTTATTTTCTCAGTTTGAGCAAATGTTCATGTGCATTATGAGTTTAGATGTGTTTCCAAGATTTCCTTCTCCCTTTTTTTTTTATCTCTCTCTCTCTTTTATTTTTTTTACCCTTCTTTTTGTCACCAAGGGGTGCTTTGGCAGTTTTTTTCTTCACTCCATGTGTGTATGTATACCTTCCATGTTGTAACAAGTAGCAGCTATGTACCTGAAGAAGTGAACAGAACGGAACGAAACGCGTAGTCTTTTATAGCTTTTACAGTCTCCAATAACTGCTGGGAACATTATCCATCTCTGGCATATATATACATTTTTTCATGGAGTAGCCTAGTGATTAATGGCACCTTTATCATCTGTATACTAAACTACTCGAAGATCCCAAGGGACCTGTGCCTGCTGCAGCACCTCAGCATACACTTTCTCATGAGTTGTGCATTACACGACCCACAAAGGTGAACAATTTCCCTTTTATCCTTAATGTTGTCTATTGGATAACAGCGCTATTTGCGCTCCTTTCTTTACTTATTACAGATATTTGTAGAAATAGCCCCAGGGCCAGGAATATTTTTTTTATCTTAATCCTAATTATTTGCTTAAAAAGCAATCCAGAGAACATTGTTTTTCTGCGCCATTTGCTTGTTGACACTGCAGAATACAGCCAGGTCCTTTCCATATTACAGCGCTAAGAATCCAGCTATTTAAAACTGTGGTTTGTCCGTCACACGGATCACATATAATTGCACTGAAAATATTGCCATTTCTGACCTCCACTGAAATTTTGTTGCAGTGTGTCAGTGAACCTATTGACACGAGGTAGGCGCTGTTAAAAATAGTTACCTACAGGCTAGCTATTTAAAACTGTGGTTTGTCCATCACACGGATCACATATAATTGCACTGAAAATATTGCCATTGCTGGCCTCCATTGAAATTTTGTTGCAGTGTGTCAGTGAACCTATTGACACGAGGTCGGCGCTGTTAAAAAAATAGTTACCTACAGGCCGGCTATTTAAAACTGTGGTTTGTCCGTCACACGAATCACATATAATTGCACTGAAAATTCTGCCATTTCTGGCCTGCATTAAAATTTTGTGTGTCAGTGAAGTTATTGACACCAGTTTGCTGTTAAAAATTGTTACCTACAGGCCAGCTATTTAAAACTGTGGTATGTCCGTCACACGAATCACATATAAGTTCACTCCAAATTCAGCCATTTGTAGTGAGCGTGGAAGATATTGTCCTCCATTTAAAATGGGCAAGGCACGTGGCAAGGGATGAGGAACTGGATGTGATGGTGATGGTGCATACAGAGGCCCTAGGCCATGGGCAAGCTGAAATTGTGCCACAACAAACACCCACCTATTGAACACAGAGCAGTGTGAAAAGATTATTAGTTGGATAGCAGATAATGCTTCCAGTCACTTAGCCACCACCACCACCCTGTCTTACATATGGTCAAGTCTCAGTAGCCGTGAGTCTGGACCGCATATTCCTCACCCTGATCCTCTTTCTTCCCACCATGCCGAGTGCCCAGAGACAACTTGGACACTCCGAAGAGCTGTTCACTTTTCCATTTATAGATTCGAGCCTCTAGCCCCGTCCACTTGAAGCAGGGCAAGAGGAGATCGCATGTTGCGATGCCCAAATATTTGAGCAGCCACGGTCATACGAAGGCGATGGTGGGAAAGTGTCACAAGAGGTGGACGATGGTTAGATAATTGCCAGAAAGTCAGAAGGAGGACCAGGGTGCGGAAATGGAAGACGAGGTGGTGGATGATATAGTAACTGACCCAACCTGGCAGAAGGACATGCAGAGCGAGGACAGCAGCACACAGGGGCAGGGAGGCAGAGCACCCCAACAAGAAGGAAGAAGCAGTGTGGTGGCCACAGACAGAAGGCGGGCAACCGTTCCCTGTGACACCAACACGACGGAAGTTGCCAGTACAACTGTTAGGTCTTCCCGAGTCTGTTTGCTTTTTAGAGACACTGCCGATAACCCCAAAAAGGCCATTTGCACCACCTGCCAGGCCAGCATCAGCAGGGGTAGCAAAATTACCAGCCTGACCACCACCATGCACATGGCAGGAAAGCACCCGACTTTTTGGGCCGAACCCCAGGGTCCAGGAACAGTGTCTGCGGGTGACACCACTGCTTCTTCCGCTGTTGTGCGTGCAAGCCAATCCCCTGTCCATAGTGCATGAGAAGATGCCTCCTGCCCTGCAGCTGTTGTTGCACACTCTCAACTAGCACCATCAGCAAGCACGTCCTTGTCCCAGCGCAGCATTCAGTTTTCCATACCCCAGTCCTTGGAACGCAAGTGCAAACACGCAGCCAACTCCCCACAGGCCACACTACTAAATTCCCACATTTCGCGACTGCTTGCGCTCGAAATGTTGCCTTTTAGGCTCGTGGAGATGGAAGCTTTCCACAACCTGATGGCGGCCGTCCCTCGGTACTCGTTCCCCAGCCGCCACTATCTCTCCCGGTATGCCGTCCCCGCATTACACAAGCACGTGTCCCACAACATTAGCCGTGCTCTCAACAATGCAGTTACTGGGAAAGTCCGCCTAACCACGGACACGTGGACAAGTGCTTGTGGGCAGGGATGGTACACCTCGCTGACGGCACACTGGGTTAACATAGTTTAAGCCGGGACCCAGTCGGACCTTGGGACAGAACACATCCTCCCAATGCCAAGGATTGCGGGCCCTAGGTAAATCAAGGTTGCCCCCACATTATACCACTCCTGCACCACCTCCTCCTCGGCCTCCATTTCAGAAATGACCACATCAGTCACAAGCTGGAAGCACTACAGCACTGCCTCAGCAAAGCGGCAACAGGTTGTGCTGAAGCTCATATGCTTAGGTGACAAACCGCACAATACTGAAGAGTTGTGGACAGCTTTGAAAGAGGAGGCAGATCTGAGGCTAACACCGTTGAACCTACAGCCAGGCATGGTCATGTGTGACAATGGTTGGAACCAGGTGGTGGCTCTGAGGCGAGGCGAGCTCACACATGTGTAGCACCCTGAGGACTCGGCTGCTACAGGGGTATTGCACCTCAAACCAGAGGTGTGGTATTCCACTCCCGGGTAAGGATGGAATGTGGGACTGAGCTCAGATAGCTGCATGCACTACACTCATCCCATTTCCGGGGGACAGAACTACGGTACTCCCACCAGTTAGATGTGCAGGTACGACAGCGTCTGTCCCTGGCTGGAGTGGGAGGGGGGGAGGAACATCCCAGTAGTGTAGGGGCAGATAGGGGAGGGGCTCTGGGCATAGAGGTAGGAGCCCATTGGGTGCTAGTCACCTGGGCTCACACATAGAGGGAGTATATATGGTGGGCACCATCTAGAGATAGGGTCAGTCTGTCAGGAGAGTTCTGAGGAGGAGTTCAGCCGGGAGGGCTGACAGGGAGCTGTGGCTCCGGCTGGGCCCAGCTCCAGGGCCAGGCCTGAAGCAGAGAGGAAGAGGAAGAAAGGCCCAGAGGCATAAGACCAAGAGGGAACCCTGAGATCCCACGAGTGAGCTAAAAAGGGTGAAGGGTTGGCAGAAGAGGGCACCGGATCCCAAACTGACGGAGGCAAGACATCCTTAATCAGGAACCGGAGGTCGTGGTCAAGTTTTGCCACGACCCTCACCACATTCACCAGGAAGGTACACCACGAGTAGGGTCAGGAAAGCCTTAAAAGGTTTTACCATATAGAGGCCCAAGGGAACCGGACAAAGGTGGATCCCTGGTGGGGATGGCCGGAGAGAGAGAGAGAGAAGGGAGCTCAGGACCACGTTCCGGAATTGCCTGGGGGTTGGCCGAGTCCCGTACCTGGTGGACGCAGCACGGCTCGGGTGGTCACTCCCGGCCGAAGTGACTGAAGCAACACCAGTGAGTAAAAACCCTGAAACTGCATCCCACGTCTCTGTGCCTCCTTACCGCACCATCACAACCCCCATCATCTACACCTGCTGCCCTGAAGCCATACCCCTCCCGTTGGGGGTTATACCATCCCCGCTGCACCATCCTTCCACCGGCCTCAGCGGTCTGCTCTGCAGCGGCAGCTCCAAAGCTGCATTCAACGGGTGGCGTAGTCATCCAACATCTACTGCTAATAGACTCGCCACTTAGTTTGACTCCCTGGGCACGGATCGGGTCACCGCCACGAGACTACTACCCCCATCTGATCCGGCTCCGGGTAAGCCCCCGAGGGGGCGTCTCTCTCGACATGTGCCTCCCCATTATGGACCCCTAACAGTGCTATTGCCCCCTGGTGATTACATTTGGACACTGGAGAGCTGCGGTAAGCATACAATGGGGACATTTATGTTCCCTCTATTCATCTAGTGCACCGCACATGACAATAATAGTAGATAATAGGAGGGTGATATGGTAAATGACTTCTACTGGTTTCCACTACACAGCAGTGAGGGTAATCAGCATATATAGTATCCATTTTAATGCTTATGTGTTTTATATATATATAGCAGATATGATATAATAAAACTAAATACATAGGATCTGGGTCTGCCATGGATTACCTATATTATGGGTCCCTGTGTGGAGTCACATGTAGAGAGGGCTGTTATTGATTTTATTGTCCTTTTTTATAATATTGTACTGACCTTTGTATATGTCTGATCTTTGTATCATAATAAATATTGACCATTTTTTGCTATAGAAGTGTTGATTCGGTCTTCGCTTTTTTCTCTGGTAGTTCTATATTTGGCGATGGAGTCGCATTTAGTCCATATAGGGTAGTAATTAATAAAAGGTACATATCATACCTATATCTACACACATGGTGTGATTTATACTACCCATTTATGATTGGTGTTCTTTATATTCAACGGGTGGCGTAGTCATCCAACATCTACTGCTAATAGACTCGCCACTTAGTTTGACTCCCTGGGCACGGATCGGGTCACCGCCACGAGACTACTACCCCCATCTGATCCGGCTCCGGGTAAGCCCCCGTGCGCGCGATGCCGCACGACACAGAAGGCCCAGGGGCGCGTCAACTTTGGCGTAGTCGGCAGGATCACGTGCCCGCCACCACCGGGTACTGCGTGCCTGAAGCAAAGTTCACAGTTACCGTAAGAAGAGGTCTCCCGCCAATTCCAGAGGGTCCCCGCCATCGGACGCCATCTCGGATCATTTCCCGCCGTTTGCCCGCCATCTGCAGCCTTTTCCCGCCATCCACGGAGTTTCCCGCCATTAGGAGACGATTCCCGCCATCTGAGATGATTTCCCGCCCTGGCAGAGCGGACGCCATTATGGGCGTGCCAGAGGGTGGCAAGAGGCCACCTCCCATCGTGGGCCTGGTCCCAGAAGAGCGCCAAAAGCAAAGACCCCCCCCACCAGCAGAGACTGCATTGATAGAGATGTCCATCAGAGTGGGGGGGTCTGCCCCTGGAACTGACAATCACCAAGTTGCCCCAGGACCGCCCTCAGTATGGGCGGATCAAGAACAAAAGAGAGAGGATGGGTGCAGCCTGGTGGACGCAGCACGGCTCGGGTGGTCACTCCCGGCCGAAGTGACTGAAGCAACACCAGTGAGTAAAAACCCTGAAACTGCATCCCACGTCTCTGTGCCTCCTTACCGCACCATCACAACCCCCATCATCTACACCTGCTGCCCTGAGGCCATACCCCTACCGTTGGGGGTTATACCATCCCCGCTGCACCATCCTTCCACCGGCCTTAGCGGTCTGCTCTGCAAAGCTCCAAAGCTGCATTCAACGGGTGGCGTAGTCATCCAACATCTACTGCTAATAGACTCGCCACTTAGTTTGACTCCCTGGGCACGGATCGGGTCACCGCCACGAGACTACTACCCCCATCTGATCCGGCTCCGGGTAAGCCCCCGTGCGCGCGATGCCGCACGACACAGAAGGCCCAGGGGCGCGTCACATGTACCATGCCTGGCCCATGTGCTTAACCTCGTGGTTCAGCAGTTTCTCAAAACCTACCCAGAGCTGCCAGATCTGCTTGTCAAAGTACGCCGCCTGTGTGCCCATTTTAGAAAGTCAGCTACAGCTTCCACCGCCCTTGTCGTGCTTCAACAGCGTTTGCTGCTTCTGGCTCACCGACTAGTGTGTGATGTCCCCACGCGTTGGAACTCTACACTGCAGATGTTGGGAAGGATTTGTGAGCAGAAGAGGACAGTTGTTGACTACCAGCATCAACAAGGCCGACGGTATTCAGTTCAGACTCCACACATAAGACCTCAGGAGTGGATATGGATATCAGATATATGTACCATCCTCCAAAACTTTGATGGTTCCACCAAGATGGTGAGCGGCGATGACGCCATAATTAGCATCACCATCCCGCTTCTCTGTCTTCTGAAACGCTCTCTGTTCACAATCAAAGAGGATGCATTGCAGGTGGAGCACAATGATATGGAGCAAGGAACCATACAGAGTGATTACACACAGCCCAGCCTCATCTCATCCCAACGTGGATTGGGTGACAATGAGGAAGTGGAGGAGGAGGAGGAAGAACAGGAGCTAGTTTCATGCGCTATAGACTGTACTACCTGCACAACTGTCATACCGTCTGTTCAGCGTGGATGGCCTTAGGACCGGGAGGATGATGATGTGGAGGAGGAGAGCATGGTCAGTCATCCTCTTGATGAGGACACGAAAGTCTTGCCTGTTAGCAGTCTGGCTTGCATGGCTGAGTTAAGTTACACTGCCTTTCCCGTGACCCTCGCGTTCTCAAAAGTTTGGATGACAGTCATTACTGGTTGGTGACACTTCCAGACCCACGCTACAAGGAGAACTTTATTTCCCTTATTCCTGAGGCGGACAGGTCTACAAAAATGGGGCAGTTCCAGAAGGCCCTTGTTGCATAACTATTAAAAAAAAGTCCCATCTGAAAACGCAGGCGGCAAAGGTCACAGTTCATTGGACAACCAAGGAGTACAGGCGAGAGAGACACAACTCCAATCTAGCAGAGGCAGGGGAACACTGTCAAATTTCTGGGAGAGTTTTCTCAGCCCCTCCCATAGCACAGGCCCTGAGGTGCGAGGTACTCTCACAAGGAGTGCAAAGTTTGGGAAGATGCTGAGGGAGTACCTTGCAGACCGCATCAACGTCCTCCGTGATTCCTCTGTGCCTAATAATTATTGGGTATCCAAGCTGGACACGTGGAATGAACTGGCTCTATATGCTTTGGAGGTCCTGGCCTGCCCTGCCGCTAGCGTTTTATCAGAGCGGGTTTTTAGTGCCGCTGGTGGAATTATAACTGATAAGCGCATCCGCCTGTCAACTGAAAATGCTGACAGGCTTACTCTTATAAAAATGAAAAAGGGCTTGATTGGGCCAGACTTCTCAACACCACCGAATGATAGCAGCGTAACATAAACTCAAATCCAGTGTCTTTTTTTGGGAGGTGTATTTCCATGTACCTTTTTACACCCGCAAATGGGTATACGCTTTCTGATTTTGGCTGATTTGCTCTTATCCTGCTCCTTCTCCTCATCCTCATCCTCATCCTCCACCACCATATCACCAGGGTGACTGTGGTCCGTGATGCAACACCCACATAATTTTTTTAAAGGGTGTTTATGATGCCCATAATTTTTTTTTTTATATATACACTATGTTCATGTATACCCCCCAGGGGTAAATGTTTGTCAGCCCATACACTTAGTGAATGGGCATTACAAATATAGGAGACCCGCTCCTTTCTAATGGGAACATTTTTTTATGAGGCCCTTTTCCACGTCTTTTCCAAGGTGCATTGGAGTGCCTCCTAATTTTTGGCAGCCCTTGCATTCACTGCATAGGTCAACATTATGGGAGACCCACTTCCTAATAATGGGAACATTGTTTTAAGGAGGCCCTCTGACCTCTACGTCTCTTTCATGAGGCCATCTACATCTCTTCCAAGGGGCATTGGAGTGCCTCCAAATTTTTGGCAAACCTTGCATTTACTGCATAGGCAAACAGTATGGGAGACCCACTTCCTAATAATGGGAGCATTCTTTTCAGGAGGCCCTCCTCTAAGTCTCTTCAAAGGTGTATTGGGGTGTATCCAAATTTTCAAAGGGTTACTGGGGTGCATCCAAATTATGGGCAGACCTGCCACTCACTGCATACGCAATAACAGTATAGGAGACCCACTCTTTAGTAATGGGAACAACAAAGCATAGCTGATGGCTCTCTAAGAATAGCGAGGGACGTCTGCTGGCCCTTTAAGAATAGTAAAGGCTGCCTGATGGCCTATAAAAATAGGCTTTGAAACTTTCAGTGTCCCTCCTTCATAAACGAAACAGGATCTGTCTAATCATATCTCACACACCACATGGCCAGATAAGGTTGTAAAATGTTAAAATGACATTTCCCGGTGAATGCATGTGTCACGGTTGAAAGCAATGCAAAAGTGCAAAAACGCATCAAAAACGCTACGTGTGAACATAGCCCAAGATGAGGAGGAGCATTTTTGTTTTTGGATATTTATTTTGCCTTATATACAAGTCATTACCCTGGAAAGGATGTTCCTTAACATATTTCCCAGGAAAATCCATTTTGTTTTTGTATGTTTTATTGTGAGTCTGTAAAAGTGGCGTAATACCTCTGACAACGTTGTTGACAGCAGTGACCTGGGAGTCAGAAATGCTTCCAAGGGGTCTTCCCCATGCTGTTCTCATGTCATTTGAGCACTGTTCCCATCGATATGGGCAATTTTTAGGCCCTCTACAGACCTCTGGGGTAGGCAGCCTGAAAAATGCTCGAGTTTCTCATAGACTTACATTGGGCTTGTTGCTCTGGTTGAGCACCTGAGCATTTTAGTGCTCGCCCATCACTACTACTGTGCCTAAAAATCACTTAAAAAAATGAGGAGAGCATCAAATAAGGGATGTGGACGTGGCCTTATTGGTGGTGATGTAGCTGCTGGTGGTGTAGCTGCTGTAGTGAGAGCATGTAGTCATTCTATGCCTGCTACGTGCCCAAAAGAAAAACCTTCCTCTGGTGCATGCAGGTGACAGGACGTTCTGTGAGTATTGTGCCAAAAAGCCTCTATGTACTGGGAGTACTGTGTGTAAAAACAATTTTTTCTACTCTGCACCCATGTCTGTGGGAGTAGTGTGCTTAAATATAAATTGTTCTTCTGTGAACCCATGTATATGGGAGTACTGTGCGAAAAAAACTATTTTTCCACTGTGCACCCGTATCTGGGAGTATTGGGCTTAAATGCAAATCTTTCTACTCTGCACCAATGTCTGTGGGAGTACTAGGCCTAAAAACAAACTTCAACTCTGCACCTGTGTCTGTGGGAGCACTGCAGGTAAAAACAACTTTTTCTACTCTGCACCCGTGTCTGGGAGTACTGGGCCTTAAAAACAAAATTTTCGACAAGTGTCTGTGGAAATAGTGTACATTAAAACAAATTGTTTTACTCTGCACCTGTGTCTGTGGGAGTAGTGTGCATAAAAACAAATTGATCTACTCTGCACCTAGATCTAGGAATACTGGGCTTAAAGGTAATTTTTTCTACTTTGCACCCATGTCTATGGAAATACTGGGTCTAAAAACAAATTGTTCTACTCTGCACCCGTGTCTGTGGGAGTAGTGTATGTAAAAACAAATTGTTCTACTTTGCACCTGTGTTTGTGGGAGCACTGTGGATAAAACCAAATTTTGCTTACACTCTGCCTGTGTCTGCGAGTACTGGGCTTTAAAAACACATTTTTCTACTCTGCACATGTGCCTCTGGGAATAGTGTGCATTAAAACAAATTTTTCTACTCTGTATCCGTGTCTGTGGGAGTAGTGTGCGTAAAAACAAATTGTTCTATTCTGCACCCATGTGTGTGGGAGTAGTGTGTGTAAAAACAAATTGTTCTACTCTGTACCCGTGTCTGTGGGAGTAGTGTACGTAAAAACAAATTGATCTACTCTGCACCCGTGTCTGGGAGTACTGGGCCTTAAAACCAATTTTTCGACTCTGCACACATGTCTGTGGAAATAGTGTGCATTAAAACAAATTGTTCTACTCTGCACCTGTGGCGCCCCTGAGGGTTCAGTCACCACAGTGGTACATCTCACCCAGAGGTGTGGCATCTCACTCTCAGGTAAGGAAGGAGTACTGCCCGAGACCCTAACACCTGCATCCAACACTACACTACTCCAGACCAGCGTCGCTCTCCTGCTGGCCCTGTCCCTGGCTGGAGTGGGGGGAACCAAGGTAGGGGGAACCATGTAGTGGGTGTGGGTGGAGGAAGAAGTTCAGGGGAGCTCAGTAAGAAGCGATATAAAAAGAGAGTGGAACAATCTAGAAGGGTCTTCAGTGAGAAGAAGAGTTGGGAGAAGAAGCTCTGCAGGAGCTCTGCTCAGGGAAGCGTGGACCTGAGGGAGGAGGCCCAGGAGAAGGAGAGAAGGAAGGAAAGGGAGCAGAGAGAAGCTCCAGGAGTGAAGAAGAAAGGATCCCAGGGGTACTGGCATTGCTGGAGGCCGCCCGTACACCCGAGTCTACCAGGCGGTGGAGGGATCGGGTCGCAGAGGGGACCGGCCCCTAACTAGTGAGAGTTGCAATATTCAACTAGGTAACCAGAGGGTGCAGCATTTCAAGTGCTGCAGCCCAAAGACCACATCTATTTCACCGAGAAGGTGGCCATAGAGGGCCCAGGGGACAGAAAAGACGTCGCCCGACAAGGCCGGTGGCCACTGGATTGGGACACTGGGTGTGAGGTGCAGGGAGGCGGCCAGAAGGAACACACAGAAGGGGGTCCCATTATGCACTCTGGAGGTACCTGAGGGTTGGCTGAGCCCCTGCCTGGTGAACGCAGCACGACGTGGGAAGTTATGATCTGCAGGTGTAACCAGGAACAAAGTAAGAACTGTGAGTAAATCCAGAAGACTGCACCCCACTGTCTCTGTGAATTATTACTGCTGCGCCATCACCCCCTGCACTACACTGTATCACAAGCACTACCTCAATATCTACAACAACTACACTACCCTGAAGCTAAGCTCTACCTGTGGAGAGCTAAACCAACTCAGCTGCATTAACAGCAGCTCACCTGCTCCGCAGCGGCGGCTCCCTTTAGCCGCATACCACAGGTGGTGTCACGAACTGTATATAAGAACTTGAAATCCCTTGTAAATAACCCCTTTTATTGACCGCCCTGTGTCACAGACCGGGTCACCGCCACTGTGACATCTCCCCTAGCAACGACCGGCCCGGCACCGGGTACCCCACGGCCCAAGGGGCGCATTATATTATGGCGTCACGAACAGGATATGAACCCACCCGTTATCACCGGGTATTGTGCACCTAGAGACTGTGTTCTATACTGAATGTGGCACCCGCCCCAGAACAGCAGGCGCCATTATGTGCGAGACCAAAGACAACAAGAAACCACCTCCCATCGTGGGCCGGTTTCCAGAATGGCGCCAAAAGCAGGGCCCGCCCCGAGCAGCAGTGACCATGTATGTAGATGTGTCCATCAAGCTGGGGGGGCCGCCCCTAGGTATGGCCGACAGCAAGTTTCCATGGAACCGCCCACGAAAGGGGAGAGGTGAGAAGAAACTTGGGAGACAGGGTGGAGTCTCCAGCAGTCTAGACAGACCACACCAGGCAGGCAGCATGGAGGAGAGTCTGGAGCAAGCTCCCATCCATTGCCTGCACAACCAGAGATGCCGCTCACCCTGGAGGAGGCATTTGCTAAACTATCCCTGGATGATACCGAGTTCCTCCATGCCAAGGTCAGGGAGTTAGGCCAGAGGATGGAGAGGGCCCAGCAGGATGCCATCGCTAGATGGAAGGAGGAGCTGCTGGGGAAGATTGTGATCCGGCAGCACCCAGCGCTGCGTTCCACCAGCAGCACCCCAGACCCGGAGGAGCCTGAATGGAGCCAGGCGGCAGAGAGCAGCACAGGAGCGGCTGCGGGAGCAGGTAAGAGGAGTCTCCCTATCCCGGGCGCTGATAGTGCTGACTCCCTCTGACACCCACCCCGGCACCCCCGGTTGCCTGCCAAGGAGGAGAAAAGTTTCGGTGGGACAACCAGGAGGGAGGACCTAATGGGGTTCCCATGGGAGACCCAGGCCCTCAGGAGGGAGGAGCACTGCAGACGGGAGCTCCTGCTGCTAGAGAAAGAGCGGCACGACCAGCAGGTGTGGTGGGAGCAGATGGAGGCCTGGAACATGGCGGCCAAAACCCGGGCCCGCAAGACGAGATCTACCACACCCAATCCCCGTCTGGAGGGGATAGTGGTGAAATTCGACCTGGAAGCCGGGTGGGGTTTCGTTAGAGAGCCGCAGATGGACCAGGACGTCTTTGTGAATAGGCGGGACGTCGAACCCCATCTCCAACAGGGGCATCCCGGCTGAGACCTCTACCCCAGTGACCGTGTCACCTTTACCCGACACAAGGGAGAGCGAGGGTGGTATGCCCTCCAGGTGTACAGAGTGGTGAAGGAGAGAAAGGACATGCCCCGCAGTACGAGGCTGATGACCCGGCTGGGTCAGCCTGAAGAAATCAGGTGTTTCCCAGGAGGGAGCACCACTATTGAACTGTTTAGAAAAAAGACTGTATATAGTTACCCGGAAGGGTACAACACTGCTTAAGTTCATATTGAAAAAGTTTGTTTTTGTGTGACTTTAAGGTTCTATAAGTGTACCCGGTAAGGGTAAAATGACTGTAGGGTTATGGACGGTGAATAACCGAAAAACTTTCCGTTGTAAATAGTTTGCACTTATTAAAGTGCCTCTTATTGGTTTTATATAAATAGACCGCAGAACAAAAACCCGTTTGGCGTGGCCGAAGAGGCGGTCCAGCCACTGGATCATCTATGCCCTGCAGCCACGCCCAGGGCCTACCTTGAGGGTTTTTGGATGGGTCCCTCATGGTCATCAGAATTGCACCTTGTTAGTGGAATGGACACCCGGTTACAGATCGCGCTGTAGGCTGCCAAAAAAATGTTTTATGTGAGAAATGTTTTATGAGTAGTGTTGAGCATTCCGATACTGAAATATCGGGTATCGGCCGATATTCGCGGTATCGGAATTCCGATACTTAATTCCCATACTTTTAGAATATCGTATACCGGAATCAGAAGTTCCTATAATGCAATGAGCCAGTTTCATTTTGTTCAGCCAATGAGGATCCTAAGAAGTGTGGGCACATCCTGTTAGGCATTTAGGCATGTTAACTAATGGCATGGCTGTGATTGGCTGCTGAAATGATGTCATGATGCACTATAAAAGCCGCCGCCGCCATTTTGAGCTCACTCTGCTGTGAATTCAGTTAGAGATAGGACGCTGTTGCTCTGAGGGACAGTTTTAGCTACCTATTTGCTCTATTCTGCTTTACCCAAGCTACTTTATAAATCGCTGTGCCTTGCAGCGCTAGTGCACAGTTCTCTGTGCTGTTCACCCCTGTCTGCAAGGTCTCTGTGTGTGAGTGCAGCTCACGCTGTAGTGTGTGCTTCAGCCAAGTCTGGTTGTAGTGCGCTCAGCGTGCGTCACTGCCTCATACATTGTCCTTTTTTGCTAATTGATAATTTTTCCTGATTTCTCCTATTAGTGTGGTGGTTCCATCCGTATTCAGCTAAATTGGTTCCAAACACACTATATAGGAGTAGATAAAGAATTTTTTTTTGTCTTGCAGCGCTAGTGCACAGTGCTCTGCATCTGCACTGTTCATGCCTGTCTGCAAGGTCTCTGTGTGTGAGTGCAGCTCACGCTGTAGTGTGTACTTCAGCCACGTCTGGTTGTAGAGCGCTCAGCGTGCGTCACTGCCTCATACATTGTCCTTTTTTTCAAATTGATAATTTTTCCTAATTTCTCCTATTAGTGTGGTGGTTCCATCCATATGCAGCTACATTGGTCCCAAACACACTATATAGGAGTAGATAGAGAATTTTTTATTTGTCTTGCAGCGCTAGTGCACAGTGCTCTGCATCTGCACTGTTCACGCCTGTCTGCAAGGTCTCTGTGTGTGAGTGCAGCTCACCCTGTAGTGTGTGCTTCAGCCACGTCTGGTTGTAGTGCGCTCAGCGTGCGTCACTGCCTCATACATTGTCCTTTTTTGCTAATTGATCATTTTTCCTGATTTCTCCTATTAGTGTGGTGGTTCCACCCGTATTCAGCTACATTGGTTCCAAACACACTATATAGGAGTAGATAGAGGAGCCTTTCTGCAGCATTGTGCCCTGCAGCCCCAGCCAGATTAGTATTAGCATATTTTTTGTAGCCTCATCTATTGCATTGTAGGTTACCTTCCTGCATTGTAATAGCTACAAAAAGTTTGTGATACTATCGGTATTACATCTTTGGGCACATCCAGTGTCTTTTTGCGACAAAAAAAACCTAAATAAAGTTCACCAAACACTCCACTTTACAGTTGTGTAGGCCACATTAGCTCAGATTAAAGTCTAGTCCAAACTTTATAAAATTAGTGTTTCTTATACCTGTTAGCAGCTGTTCAGGAATAAGCACACTAAGCCCTTAGCACTTTTCTGCCTATCTTTATCAGTCTACCAAGATGAAGAAGGCAGGGAGTAAGGCATGTGGTCGTGGGCGTGGGCGTGAGCGTGGAGTTTTTGCAGGGAGAGGACGTGAGGATTCTGTGCCTGCAGGGAGAGGACGTGGGGATTCTGTGCCTGCTGCGGGCACCAGTGACTCAGCATCCCCCAGTTTTACCAGGGAACAGTCCTTTATACGCAGCTTTGTAGGAGCTAGCCGTACCCCACTGCTGCGGGAGGACCAAATTGAAGCCGTTGTCGGATGGATGGCAGCTAACGCATCGACTTCAATTAGTTTCAGATCCACTCAGGTCCTGAGCACTGACGAGCACCCATCTGTCTCTTCACCACCTGCCAAATTGCCCAGGCAGTCAGAGAGCCCTGGACAGGAGCCATCTCTACTTCTGTTCTCAGAATCTCTTGGCTTGGAAAGATGAGGCCAGCCAAGCAGAATTCGAGAATTTGAAGAAGAGGTAGTATGCAGTGATGCGCAACCGTTTTGTCTCTCTGAATCTGAAGAGACGGGTGGGCCAGTGCCTATGGTCAGCAGCACACCTCAGTACACATCTGATGATGAGACTCAGGTGCCACTTTCTGGTGCGTACTGTGCTGTCGAGACTACCCAGGAGAAGCAGTTGTTTGAAGAGGGTGGTGTAGATGATGAGGTCCTTGACCCATCATGGCGTGAGGGACAGGAAGGTGGTGGGAGCAGCTCTGAGGAAGAGATTCCCCGAACGGCCCAAAAAGGAGGGAGAGGGAGGGGGCAGACTTGGTTGCCTGTAGCCTCCACTTCGGCACCCATTAGGAGCATGGCTCTTCCAAAATCCAAAGTGGGCGCTCCCAAGACTTGCAGTGCCTGGTCCTTTTTTGACACAGTTGCAGATGACATTTGCTTTGTCAAATGCAAGCTGTGTAATCAGAAGGTGAAAAGAGGGAAAAGTGTAAGCAACCTCAATACCACAAATATGTGTAAACATGTGCGGACCAAGCACGTGGTGGAGTTACAAAAACACACTGAAGACCTAGGCCAACCTACAGCGCCACCTACCACCTCTTCAGCTCATGTCGTAGCCTCTTCCTCCAGCTCACACACAGCTGGTTCGGCTTCCCCACAGGATCGCCATGGAAGAATCTATTGCACTGTTGTACAGAGACACAGTGTAATTCCACCCACAGCACCACTTTCCCTGTCATCCTCACACTCCCAGGCCAGTCTACAGCCATCGTTAGCACAGGCATGGGAGAAAAGGCGCCCATACTCGGCAAACCACCCCCGAGCACAGGCTCTGAATGCTGGCATTGCAAAACTACTGGCCCTTGAAATGCTATCATTCAGGCTGGTGGAGACTGACACCTTCCGTAACTTTATGGCATTGGTAGTCCCACAATACAACGTGCCCAGCCACTTTTATTTCAGCAGGCAAGCCGTCCCTGCCCTGCAACAGCATGTGGAGGGAAAAATTAAACATGCATTGCAAAACGCCGTCAGTAGCAAGGTCCACCTGACCACCGATGCGTGGACCAGTAAGCATGGACAGGGACGATACCTTTCCCTCACTGCCCATTGGGTAAATGTTGTGGAGCCGGGTACAGATCTTGAGAATGGCGCTGTACGTGTTCTGCCAACTCCAAGGATTGCAGGAATCCAGTCTGTACACATTGACTCCTCCTCATACTCCAGTTCCTCTGAATCAGCGCTGCAGGAGCCGTCATGGTCTACCTCCACATCGACCCGTGAACGGTTACCTGTTATGATGATCGATATGAGCACAGCCGTGGCCAAACGTCAACAGGCCGTATTAAAATTAATTTCTTTGGGGAATCGAAGCAACACAGCGCAGGAGCTCTGGAATGCCATCAAGCAGCAGAGCGACGTGTGGTTTGTGCCAGTGAATCTCCAGCCAGGCATGGTAGTGTGTGACAATGGCCGAAATCTAGTGGCAGCTCTTGGCCTAGGCAACCTCACTCACATCCCATGTCTGGCACATGTGCTCAACTTGGTCGTGCAGAGTTTTTTGAGGGACTATCCATATCTTGATGAGCTGCTTCACAAGGTCCGCATAGAGTGTGCTCACTTGCGGCGTTCCAGCAACGCAGGATCGCGCATTGCAGCTCTGCAGCGCTGATTACGTCTTCCGGAACATCGCATCATATGTGACCTACCCACCAGATGGAATTCAACGCTACATATGTTGGAGAGGTTGTTTGAGCAGCAGGCAGCAGTAATGGAGTACCAGCTGCAGCAGGCGCAAACAAGTCGCAGTGAGCACCGTTCACACTTCACCACCAGTGAGTGGGCCTCCATGAAGGACATTTGCCACGTTTTGCGTGCCTTCGTTTATTCCACGCGGATGGTGAGTGCAGATGATGCACTAGTCAGCATGACTATCCCCCCAATTGTCTCTGGCATCGGGGGTCTTTGTGAACCAATATGCAAATTTGTGGATTTCTTTTTACAGCAGTGTGTGGAGACCCTTCCTTCCTTTGTGAAGGACACTACTGATGTCCTCAGGAGGTTGGATGGGGTATTTTTAGATAATGATATGTGGTTGGTCACTTGCGACGTGGAGTCCCTGTACACGTCGATACGGCATGACCAGGGAATCCGTGCAGTAGAATTCTTTCTTAATATGACCAACTTAGAATCTGAGAATATAGAATTCATATTGAAACTGCTCAATTTTATTTTGACGCATAACTACTTTGTGTTCAAGGACTGCCCCTTCCTTCAGCTCCAGGGTACTGCGATGGGGGCATGTTGTGCGCCCTCGTACGCTAACTTATTCCTGGGGCTGTGGGAGAGGAATGTTGTCATGAACACTTTGGGTATTGAAGCAGTAATTCTCTGGTCGCGCTATATTGATGACGTTCTTTTTATCTGGCAGGGCTCCACGTCGCAATTGGAGGGTTTCCTGGCCCGTCTTAATGTCAACGACTTGAATATTAGATTGACCTGGAAGTACAGTCAGAGTCACATTGATTTTTTGGACTTGCTTATCTTTAAGAATCTAGATGGCAGCCTTGAAACTGACATCTTTCGCAAGGAGACCTCGACGAACTCTCTCTTGCATTATAGCTCATCCCATCCTCCAAATTTAAAGAACTCCATACCAGTGGGGCAGTTCCTGCGGGCCCGCAGGATCTGCTCCTCTGAGGGAAGGTTCCTGGATCAGGCACAGGAGCTATCCTCACGTTTCTCAGAGAGAGGATATAGGAATCAAGCTATAGAAAGGGGTTTTGTTAGAGCCTTGCAATCTGATAGGCAACTACTATTGAATAAACCACGACGACGAGATCATAGAAGGAAATATATACAGCGGAATACAATCCCTCGCTTTATTTCCACCTTTAATACAAACTGGTCAGCTATTAAATTAATTTTATCTAGACATTGGCCTATTCTCCTTACGGACAAAGATCTGCGCTACAATCTAACAGCACACCCATCCATTACATGGCGCAAAAGTAGGACTTTGGGAGATCTTCTATCTAGGAGCCACTATATCCCTCCAGGAAATAAATTTATCTTTAAGAATAAGGGTCCATCATGGGGAAGTCATTCTTGTGGTAGATGTTCAATTTGTAAATATGTTCCCAGGGTCACAGAATTTTGTGACTCTGGTAACAATAAGCAATATAAAATAGTGCATCACATCTCTTGTGAAACTGAGGCAGTTGTGTACTATCTAACATGCCCTTGTAAACTTATTTACATAGGAATGACGACAAGACCACTTAAAGTTCGTATTCAGGAGCACATCCGCGATATAAAAAATTCTAATACATGCCTCGATCCCCAAGCACTTAAAACCATCCCAAGACACTATCGGGAAGTTCATAAAGGTGACCCAAAAGGTACAACTATCTGTGGGATCGATCATGTCTATTTGGGGATCAGGGGTGGTGATGTAAAACAAAAGCTTTTGCAAAAAGAAACTCGTTGGATTGTGCTCCTGAATACAATAGCCCCCTATGGGCTTAATGAGCACGTTAGCTTCAAATCCTTCTTGACCTAAGACATTGGCGGGTGGTATTATCTATCTTCTTCTTTTAATTGTGTGATGTTTTTAACTGCTGTTAATTAGTACATTTGTTTTCCAGATATTCATTTATATTTTTTCATATGTGGTGTCCATATTGGGGAGATTATTGAACATGCCAGTCCACTTACTATCCTGGAAATTTACGAACATCCTGGATGTATGAATCATTGATGAAAGAAAAGGACCTATACAATTGTTATTTAAATTATATTGAAATTTAATAATAATTTTTTGTGTTTGGTAAAAATTGTATACTATGCTATTTGGGATGACGCTCATTGTATACAGAGACTGATCTTAGTCATTTAGACATAATTGGGATCAGTTGGATATATTCATCTTATGGAAATCTTTTGTTTTTGTTATTATTTTGATTAATCATTATGTGTTGTATATACACTTTGCAAAAAGATCTTCTTTTAAGAGTGATGACTATGTATATGAGAACAGTATCTGTTTTAACTGTATAGTATCTGCAATACTGTCCTCTATATGGTATACTAGTCTATATTGTAATTGATATGGATCAAAATCATTCTCTGGGAGTTTGTGGACTGGCCACCCACCTACTTACCGATGACTGATATTTGGTTGCATGTCACACTCCCCCTCTGTTTCAGGTGCGCGTCCGGCCTCTGCTGGTCCCCGCTCGCGTGTTGTGATCCGAGCGTTGTGGGCGTGCCCTTGGTCGCCCGGACAACGGGGAAGTGACATGTTTCCTTTTCCTGTTCTGCCGGGTGGCGGGGGTATCGTCTGCACGCTGGAGCGTTTGGGACGCCGCGACTGGAGGCGCACCTATTGGACGCCTCTGCTTATTATTTTATATAAATATACTCACCTGCCCTGTCTGGCTACGCCTCCTGACGAAGCCATTCAGGTGAAACGCGCGTCGAGGCGCGCTGTTTGTTTCCCGTTCTGCAGACCGTATACCTCTATACCTTAATATGACTCAAGGTAATGTGTGACCATATACTATGTGGACGTCTATGTGATTTTTGTATTTATCTGGTTCTATTGACCAGATTGGTCACACTCTTTATTTGTTTTAACCTAGTCATTGTACTGTTCTGTGTCCTTGTGTAGTCTGAGATCTGGGCATGAGCCCCAAGACTTGCACTTGGACACATTAGACGGATAGCTGTCTGCAGGAGGGTATGAGTCCTCCTTTCTCTTTGTTGGGGTTTGCTTTTGCTCACCCCCGATCGTATCTTTCACCTTAGTCATCTATAATCATATATATTCTCTATATTTATTTATTCTGGAATATTGTCTGTCATTTAATAAAATATTATTATATGTTTCATTCTTAATAGTATTCCTTTGTCTTTGTATTAGTGTGAGCAGTGTCCTTCACGATATTTTGTGGATATTGGTTTCACTTCTCCATTTTTGGCTCTTTTTTTGGTTACATCCCCCTTATATGCCTGCTTGAAAAAACACTGCAAGCACTAAGGCGGGAGGTTTTGGAAGAGGTGGAGGATGAGGAGTCACAAATGCCATCTGCTTCTGTACAGTCTGCGCAACATGGTTCCTCACAAAGGCCTAGGCAGGGGACACTTTGTGAGGAGGATGAGGAGGAGTCAATGGAGGAGGAAGACATCTGTCCAGAGGAGGGAGGTACACAATGCTCTAGTAGTTAGTATCTAGAGCGAGGGTGTGGTGATGCAGAGCAGGCAGAGATCACGCCTCAAACAGGGGACAGCGTTTCTTGGCCAGTTGGCAGTCTGCAGCACATAGTTGATTTCATGCTGCAGTGCCTGAGAAACGACTGCCGCATCGCCCACATTCTCAACACGGCTGATTATTGGGTGTCCACCATCCTAGATCCTCGCTACCGGGACAACTTACAAAGCCTCATAACACCGTTGAACCGGGAGCGTAAAATGCGGGAGTACCAAGACGCACTGGTGCATTCCATTATGTTCTCCATTCCAACCGAGAGCAGTGCTGCTAGTGCTTTACAAAGCAGCTCAGTGCGTCGAGGCAGTGGAGGAAGCTCTGCACAAAGAGGGAGCAGAAGCAGCGCCTCAGCACAAGGCAAGACCAGTATGGCCCAAATGTGGCAAAGTTTTGTGTCCCCGCCGCCACAAATGTCTACACCATCACAGACGACTCCAATCAGCAGGAGGCAACGTTTACGTCAGATGGTGACAGACTACATGTCTTGCCCTCCCAGTGTACTCCCAGACGGCTCTTCCCCCTTCAAGTTTTGGGTCTCTAAGCTGGATACATGGCAAGAGCTTAGCCAGTATCCATTGGAGGTGCTGGCTTGCCCTGCTGCTAGTGTATTATCGGAACGCGTCTTTAGTGCCGCAGGTGGTGTACTAACAGACCGTCGCATGCGCCTATCCTCCGATAACGTTGACCGGCTTACTTTTCTGAAAATGAACAAGGCCTGGATCTCGCATGAATTTGCCAGTCCTCTTCCAGAATAAATAATTGGTTGGCAACAGTATCCAGGTCTCCTGTTGTGTTCATGTTTCTACCACCTGAACTGTAATCCCTGAGATCCAACACCGCCAGTTGGCGCTCGGAAGTGCCGTCTGCACAGTCAACACTTGCTGCCGTGTTATTGGGGTTCAGTAACGTCAGCTGTTCCCCTGCTGTGCGGACGGCAATTTCTCCTGCTCTGTCCACATTCTCACTACTACAGATTTTAAAGTTGCTCCAATTACACCTCTGGCTTCTCTGTTTTCGGTATTATCCCTGAGATCCAACACCAACAGTTGCTGCACAGAAGTGCCGTCTGCACAGTCAACGCTTGCTCCAGTGTTATTGGGATTCAGTAATGTCAGCTGATCCCCAGCTGTGTGTCCAGCAAAATCTCCTGCTCTGTCCACATCCACTGTACTACTAATTTAAAACTTGCTCCAATTACACCTCTGGCTCCTCTGTTTTTAGTATTTACCCTGGGCTCCAACACTGCTAGTTGCTGCTCAGAAGTGCCGTCTGCAAAGTCAACGCTTGCTCCAGTGCTATTGGGGTTCAGTAACGTCAGCTGATCCCCAGCTGTGTGTCCGGCAAATTCTCCTGCTCTGTCCACATCCACTGTACTACTAATTTAAAACTTGCTCCAATTACACCTCTGGCTCCTCTGTTTTTAGTATTTACCCTAGGCTCCAACACCGCTAGTTGCTGCTCAGAAGTGCCGTCTGCACAGTCAACGCTTGCTCCAGTGTTGTTGGGGTTCAGTAACGTCAGCTGTTCCCCAGCTGTGCGTACGGCAATTTCTCCTGCTCTGTCCACATTTACACTACTACAGATTTTAAAGTTGCTCCAATTACACCTCTGGCTCCTCTGTTTTCAGTATTATCCCTGAGCTCCAACACCACCAGTTGGCGCTCAGAAGTGCCGTCTGCACAGTCAACACTTGCTACCGTGTTATTGGGGTTCAGTAACGTCAGCTGTTCCCCTGCTGTGCGTACGGCAATTTCTCCTGCTCTGTCCACATTCACACTACTACAGATTTTAAAGTTGCTCCAATTACACCTCTGGCTCCTCTGTTTTCAGTATTATCCCTGAGCTCCAACACCACCAGTTGGCGCTCAGAAGTGCCGTCTGCACAGTCAACACTTGCTACCGTGTTATTGGGGTTCAGTAACGTCAGCTGTTCCCCTGCTGTGTGACGTGCCCCCTGGGCCGTGTGTGTGTGTGAATACCCGGAGCCGGGCCTCTGTGTAACGCTGGGGTTTGTAGTCTCCGTGGCGGCGACCCGGTCCCGTGGCTCAGGGTGGTCAAACCAGTGGCGGATCTGTCTCCTTGGTTTTGTAATGCTTAAATGTCCGACTACGCCACCCGTGGATTGCGGTCACTGAGAACCGCCGCAGCAGGGCAGACCACTGAGGCTGATGTTGTGTGCGCAGCAGGGGGTAGTATAATTCCCACCGGGAGGAGTATAGCCTCAGGGCAGTCAGTGCAGATGATGGGGGTGATGGTGCGCGGGAGCAACAGTAATGACTCAGAGTCCAGTGATGCAGTCCAGGGTCTTTACTCACAGTTTTAAACTCCAAGCCACTTCTGCAGGTTATGGCTGCCCATGTCGTGCCTTGCTCACCACGTGAGGGGCTCGGCCAACTCCCAGGTACCTTTTGGAATGCTTTTCAGGACTCCCTTCGTGTGTCCTTTCTCTGGCCTGTCGTACCCCACAATTGACCACGTTTCTGTCCAGCTGCCTCGGGCCTTGGCGGGCAAACGTATGTTCCGTTTCCCTGGGTCCTATGTGGTGCCTTCCTAATGGGTGAAGTGAGGGGCCGTGCACGTACAATGCCACGGCCTCCGGTTACTAGCTGAGGGTAGTTGCTCTCCTCCACTAGATGAGGGATCCGGTTCCGTTTTCTTGGCCTGACCCCCCTACTCTGGTAGCTGCGGGCGTGCGATGGCGGCTGGCCGGTCCGCACCCCTGGGGTCCCTTCCGTCTTCTCCTAGAGCTTCCTCCATTCCTCTCTGTTCCTCTCCTCCAGGACCAGGCCCTGAGACTTGGCCTGCCTGTGGAGCAGAGCCCAAGCAGAGCCTCTGCTCCAGCCTCCTTCTCTCTCTCCACTCTTTTCTTCTCTTATCCTTTCTGCTCTGACTCTAAGATGATGCCCACCTTATATACTCCTCTATATAGTGCACCCGGGATCTACTCTCCCCACCCACACACTACCGGGTTCCCCCTTTCTAGGTGTTCCCTCCACCCTCTCCAGCCAGGGACAGGGACTGTTGTGCTCACTCTTGGGAGCATTGTCGCCCTGTCCCCCGGAAATATGGTGTAGTGCATGTGGGTGTTAGGGTCCTGAGCCACACTCCATCCTTACCTGGAAGCGAGATATCACACCTCTGGGTGAGATGCAATACCTCTGTAGCGACCGAACCCTCGGGGCGCTACGTTCCCCACTGGTAAATCACAGCACGTCCGCGGGCTGGAACAGAGCAAAAGACGATTAATTGCAAGACATGCAAAAACATTTTTAAATTCAACCATATAAAAGCAATTCAACATTTTCTTTTTCCCTTTATGAGAGACAACTTTTCCTGTTGCTTTCAGCATTATTAAACTTTACTTTTTAATAGATATAAAATTTTCTTTCAAATATATAACTCTTGGCATATACAGTGGGTACGGAAAGTATTCAGACCCCTTTAAATTTTTCACTCTTTGTTTCATTGCAGACATTTGGTAAATTATAAAAAGTTCTTTTTTTTTCTCATTAAAGTACACTCTGCACCCCATCTTGACTGAAAAAAACCCAGAAATGTAGAAAATTTTGCAAATTTATTAAAAAAGAAAAACTGAAATATCACATGGTCATAAGTATTCAGACCCTTTGCTCAGTATTGAGTAGAAGCACCCTTTTGAGCTAGTACAGCCTTGAGTCTTCTTGGAAATGATGCAACAAGTTTTTAACACCTGGATTTGGGGATCCTCTGCCATTCTGCTTTGCAGATCCTCTCCAGTTCCATCAGGTTGGATGGTGAACGTTGTGGACAGCCATTTTCAGGTCTCTCCAGAGATGCTCAATTGGGTTTAGGTAAGGGCTCTGGCTGGACCAGTCAAGAATGGTCACAGAGTTGTTCTGAAGCCATTCCTTTGTTATTTTAGCTGTGTGCGTAGGGTCATTGTCTTGTTGGAAGGTGAACCTTCGGCCAAGTCTGAGGTCCAGAGCACTCTAGAAGAGGTTTTCATCCAGGATATGTCTGTACTTGGCCACATTCATGTTTACTTCAATTGAAACCAGTCGTCCTGTCCCTGCAGCTGAAAAACACCCCCATAGCATGATGCTGCCTCCACCATGTTTCACTGTTGGGATTGTATTGGGCAGGTGATGAGCAGTGCCCGGTTTTCTCCACACATACCACTTAGAATTATCACCAAAAAGTTCTATCTTCGTCTCATCAGACCAGAGAATCTTATTTCTCATAGTCTGGGAGTTCTTCATGTGTTTTTGAGCAAACTCTATGCGGGCTTTCATATGTCTTGCACTGAGGAGAGGCTTCCGTCGGGCCACTCTGCAATAAAGGCCCGACAGGTGGAGGGCTTCAGTGATAGTTGACTTTGTGGAACTTTTTCCCATCTCCCTACTGCATCTCTGGAGCTCAGCCACAGTGATCTTGGGGTTCTTCTTTACCTCTCTCACCATGGCTCTTCTCCCACGATTGCTCAGTTTGGCTGAACGGCCAGGTCTAGGAAGACTTCTGGTGGTCCCAAACTTCTTCTATTTAAGTATTATGGAGGCCACTGTGCTCTTAGGAACCTTGTGTAATGCAGAAATTCTTTTGTAACCTTGGCCAGATCTGTGCCTTACCACAATTCTGTCTCTGAGCTCCTTGGGCAGTTCCTTTGATCTCATGATTCTCATTTGGTCTGACATGCACTGTGAGCTGTGAGGTCTTATATAGACAGGTGTGTGCCTTTCCAAATCAAGTCCTATCAGTTTAATTAAATACAGCTGGACTTCAATGAAGGAGTAGGACCATCTCAAAGAGGATCAAAAGGAAATGGACAACATGTGACTTAAATATGAGTGTCTGAGCAAAGGGTCTGAATACTTATGACCATGTGATATTTCAGTTTTTCTTTTTTAAGAAATTTGCAAAAATATCTACATTTCTGTTTTTTTTTAAGTCAAAATGGGGTGCAGAGTGTACTTTAATGAGAAAAAAAATGAACTTTTTAGAATTTACCAAATGGCTGCAATGAAACAAAGAGTGAAAAATTTAAAGGGGTCTGAATTCTTTCCGTACCCACTGTATATGTATATAAACATTTCTTCAAGTAGAAAACACAAACTATTCTCAGCAGCATTCTTGCGACGAAGTCTCTTTAGCAGGTCACTGTCCTTGCCGCGACCAGGTGTCCATGTCACCCGACAAGGTGCAATTCTTCTAAGTGCAACAAACACCTTCAGGTATCTTTTGAGGTAGGTGTTTATAAAGCCAATAGAGGGCACTTTGAGAAGTGCAACTATTTACAAAATTTGGCTGCTCCCAGTCCTCAGCTGGATAGTAAAGGGTTGGCTGCTCCCAGTCCTCAGCCGGATAGTTCACAAACGCTCTTCGGGTAACTCTAGTAAACAAATAAACTTGACAACAATCCCGATCCGGGTAAACTTTTTGTAATCCGCAAACGGCGTGTCACAAAACTTCTTCACACTGGCGGGTAACTATATACAGTTTCTGCTGCTCTTTAGTAGCGGTATCCTTGCGCCTCATCCTCTTCAGGATCCGCATCCGGGTCCTCCATATATCGGAATTCAGGGTAGCGGTGCTCTTCCACCCTCCGGATGTTAAGAGCATACCACCCTCGTAGACCTCGGTGTCGGGTGTAAGATACCCGATCCCCCGGGAACAGATCCTGTTTCGGGTGACCCGCGGGCAGACGACTCTCCACATCCCTTCTATTGACAAAAAGGTCTGTGTCGGTTGTCGGGTCCCGAATAAAACCCCACCCCTTCTCCTGGTGGAATTTGACCACGATCCCGGTAACTGTGGGACCGCGCGCAGCCTGGGGGTCTCGGCGGGTCCGGGTCTTTTCTTCCGCGCTCCGGGCCTGCAGCTGTTCCTGCCTCTGGCGCCGCGCCTGCTTCTCCTTCTCCAGCTGCTCTATTTCACGGCGGCAGAATTCCTGCCTGCGAGCTGCCTCCGCCCGCGTCTCCTGTGAAAACCCCATTAGGTCCTCCCCGGTTTGGTCCCACTCTATCTGGACCTCTTCATCCGGGAGCTGGGGGATGGTGACTGGCTGTGGAGCGGGCAGGAGCGGAGAAAGCGGGGCTTCGGCCCCCGCGGACAGGTCCCTCCGGTGGCAAGGGTGAACCCATCCGTGTGGCAGGGGGACCGGCTCTCCATCAGGCCCGACGAGCTGACTGTATAAGTCGGTCCCTAAGGATGGTAGTGTTGGGACCGGGGGCGCTCGTTGTTGGAAGGCGCCTGGGGGCATCAGGCCCTGCGACCGGGCCTGGAGCGGGCTGCTTCCGGCCGTACCCAGGATCAAGGGGCACGGTGTGGGACATGGTCCGGCGGCTACGCTTGGGGCTTTGGGCCTAGGTGCAGGCAGCGGGAGCGGAGGAGGAGGTGCAGCGACTTCCGGGGCGATGGACTCCGTGACGGGGTCCAGGGGCAGGTTAGTGGTGTCCTGGCTGGTATCAGGGGCGTCCCCCTTACCTGCTCCCTTTGCAGCGCCGCTCTCAGCCTCCGGCGGTCCTCCTCCGTCTTCAGGGGCAGGCTCACTGTCGGGTGGTGGCAGCGCCTCTTGCTGCCGGGCCGCGACCCGCCGGCCCATCTCTTCTCTCCACCCTGCGATGGCCTCCCGCTGCTCCTGGACCATCCTCCGATCCAAATCCTCCAGTCCAACCTGGAGGAATTCAGGGTCTTCTCCAGGGAGCTGGGCCATCAGCTCCGTGAGGCTGCATGGAGCCGCTTCGGCCTGCAGTAGGCCACTGGCATGGGTACTGGGGCTGGTGCTGCTCGCCATCTCCGGGTGTGGTCTGCCGAGACTGATCCAAACCACACCCTGCCCCTTGGTTTTCTTTCCCTTCCGCCCCTGTTGGGGGTGGTCTCGGGGCAATCTGCTGACAATCACTCTCAGGGGCAGCCCCCCCACGTTGATGGACATCTTTACAGATGCACTCATGGCTGTTGGGGGTGAGCTCCGTCTTTGGCGCCATTCTGGGACCTGGCCCACGATGGGAGGTGGCTTCTTGTTGTCTTTTGGCGCGCACATAATGGCGTCTGTTCTTCTGTGGCGGGCGCCACATTCAATACAGTGAAACAGTCTCTAGGCACACAATATCCGATGATAACGGGTTGGTTTCGATCCTGCCGACTACGCCAAAGTTTACCCCCCTCCTGGGCCATGTGTGTGTGTGAATACCCGGAGCCGGTCCTCTATGTAACGCTGGGGTTTGTAGTCTCCGTGGCGGCGACCCGGTCCCATGGCTCAGGGTGGTCAAACCAGTGGCGGATCTGTCTCCTTGGTTTTGTAATGCTTAAATGTTTGACTACGCCACCCATGGATTGCGGTCACTGAGAACCGCCGCTGCAGGGCAGATCACTGAGGCTGATGTGTGCGCAGCAGGGGGTAGTATAACTCCCCACAGGAGGAGTATAGCCTCAGGGCAGTGAGTGCAGATGATGGGGGTGATGGTGCGCGGGAGCAACAGTAATGACTCAGAGTCCAGTGATGCAGTCCAGGGTCTTTACTCACAGTTTTACACTCCAAGCCACTTCTGCAGGTAATGGCTGCCCACGTCGTGCCATGCCTACCAGGTGAGGGGCTCAGCCAACTCCCAGGTACCTTTTGGAATGCTTTTCAGGACGCCCTTCGTGTGTCCTTTCTCTGGCCTGTCATACCCCACAATTGACCACGTTTCTGTCAAGCTGCCTCGGACCTTAGCGGGCAAACGTATGTTTCGTTTCCCTGGGTCCTATGTGGTGCCTTCCTAATGGGTGAAGTGAGGGGCCGTGCACGTACAATGCCACGGCCTCCGGTTACTAGCTGAGGGTAGTTGCTCTCCTCCACTAGATGAGGGATCCGGTTCCCTTTTCTTGGCCTGACCCCCCTACTCTGGTAGCGGCGGGCGTGCGGTGGCGGCTGGCCAGTCCGCACCCCTGGAGTCCCTTCAGTCTTCTCCTAGAGCATTCTCCATTCCTCTCCTCTCCGTTCCTCTCCTCCAGGACCAGGCCCTGAAACTTGGCCTGCCTGCGGAGCTGAGCCCATGCAGAGCCTCTACTCCAGCCTCCTTCTCTCTCTCCACTCTTCTCTTCTCCTTTCTGCTCTGACTCTAAGATGGTGCCCACCTTATATACTCCTCTATACAGTGCACCCGGGATCTACTCTCCCCACCCACACACTACCGGGTTCCCCCTTTCTAGGTGTTCCCTCCCCCCACTCCAGCCAGGGACAGGGACTGTTGTGCTCACTCTTGGGAGCATTGTCGCCCTGTCCCCCGGAAATGTGGTGTAGTGCATGTGGGTGTTAGGGTCCTGAGCCACACTCCATCCTTACCTGGAAGTGAGATATCACACCTCTGGGTGAGATGCAATACCTCTGTAGCGACCGAACCCTCGGGGCGCTACACTTTGTGTACGGCAATTTCTCCTGCTCTGTCCACATTCACACTACTACAGATTTTAAAGTTGCTCCAATTACATCTCTGGCTCCTCTGTTTTCAGTATTATCCCTGAGCTCCAGCGTACGACAATTTCTCCTGCTCTGTCCACATTCACACTACTAGTCTACTACTGATTTTAAAGTTGCTCCAATTAGGCCTCTGGCTCTACTCTGTTTTTAGTATTTACCCTGGGTTCCAGCACCACCAGCTGTTTCCCAGCAGTGTCTTTGGCACGGGTACTCCCTCCTGCCCAGCCTGGTTCCAGCACGCCAGCTGTTTCCGGGTAGTGTCAACGTCACTTTGCCTCCAATACGTTGTGTTGCGGTCGGGTTAGCTGACTCTATGGTGCCTTCAGTTTAGGTGACTCCTATGTGGGCTGCGGGATCTAGCAATGAAGGCTGGTTCCATAGTGCCAATAGGACAAGCACTCCCTGTAGGACTGTGGGTTTCGGTAACTGCGGCCGGCTCGCGGCCTTGCAACTTTTTTTTTCATGGGTACCTTCTGTTACCCATCCGAGTTACAGTACCGTCAGCTGGTTCTCGGCAGTGCCTTTGGCTTAGGTGCCTCCTTCTCGGTATCCAAGTTCCACCAACATCTGCTGGTCCTTGGTAGTGCTTTCTTGCACATGTACCTCCTGCTTAGTAACCGAGTTCCAGTACCGTCAGCTGGTCCTCGGTAGTTCCCTTGCCTCTTGTACCTTCTGCTACCCATCCGAGTTCCAATACCGTCAGCTGGTTCTCGGCAGTGTCTTTGGCACAGGTACTCCCTCCTGCCCAGCCTGGTTCCAGCACGCCAGCTGTTTCCGGGTAGTGTCAACGTCACTTTGCCTCTAATGCGTTGTCCTGTTGTGTTGCGGTCGGGTTAGCCGACTCTATGGTGCCTGCAGTTTAGGTGACTCCTATGTGGGCTGCGGGATCTGGCAAAGAAGGCTGGTTCCATAGTGCCAATAATACAAGCACCCCCTGTGGGACTGTGTGTTTCGGTAACTGCGGCCGGCTCGCGGCCTTGCAACTTTTTTTTTCATAGGTACCTTCTGTTACCCATCCGAGTTCCAGTACCGTCAGCTGGTTCTCGGCAGTGCCTTTGGCTTAGGTGCCTCTTTCTCGGTATCCAAGTTCCACCAACGTCTGCTGGTCCTTGGTAGTGCTTTCTGGCACAGGTACCTCCTGCTTAGTAACCGGGTTCCAGTACAGTCAGCTGATCCTCGGTAGTTCCATTGGCTCTTGTACCTTCTGCTACCCATCCGGGTTCCAGTACCGTCAGCTGGTTCTCGGCAGTTCCTCAGCCTTCTTGTACCTTCTGCTACATTTACAATTTCAAGCTTTTTGAAATGGTTCTTGGTAATCACTCTGGATCTCCCTGACGAGGACCCTGAAGACGAGGACCCTGAAGACCATCCCGAAGAAGATGAGGACCCCGAAGACGAGGACCCCGAAGATGAGGACCCTGAAGACCACCCTGAAGAAGACGAGGACCCCGAAGATGAGGACCCTGAAGACGAGGACCCTGAAGACCACCCTGAAGAAGACGACGACCCCGAAGACGACGACCCTGAAGACGAGGACCCTGAAGACCACCCCGAAGAAGAGGACCCCAAAGATGACGACCCTGAAGACCACCCCGAAGAAGACGAGGACCCTGAAGACGAGGACCCTGAAGACCACCCCGAAGAAGATGAGGACCCCGAAGACGACGACCCTGAAGATGACGACCTTGGAGACCACCCCGAAGAAGACCAAGATGATGACCCTGAAGAAGATGACCAAGAGGACAAAGAACAAGAAGACAACCACCAAGATACAGAAGAACAAGGGCCGGAAAACCAAGAATCAGAAGTACAAGAAGCTGCAGAACAGAAAGCGGAAGAACATTAAGAATAAGACTAAAAATCAGAGCAAAAGATATTATCTAAATTATAAGCAGAAGAAGACTAAGCAGTGTATGGGGGTGAGTCCGTTCCTCCTCGTGGGGCCCCTGGAAAAGACCTGCTGCTGCAGGCCAAACTGAACGCGGACAAATCCTGTTGTAAATCTTTTGTGACGGGCAGAACGAAAGGTGTAGTGTTCAAACTTTTATAGATAACAACTACAGGAATGCCTGTCACAAATAACAATATGATGAAGAAGAAGAATATGAAGAAGATGAAGAAGTAGAATATGAAGATGAATAATAGTTGATTAAGAAGAATATGAAGAATGTAAAAAAAAAAAGAATAATACGAAGAAGGTGAAGAAGAAGAAGATGAAGAAGGTGAAGAAGAAGTTGATGAAAAAGATGCTGATGCTGAGGATGATGAAGGAGAAAGTGTGGGAGATGTAAAAAAGAAGGTGAAGAGCATGGAAGTAGTGAAACATAAATATCTGACAAAATATAAAAAAATTTAACATAGTCAATATTTCCGTAACTCAGAACGTCTTAAAAAAATATTAATTCCTGCTATTCCATTTGATTGGGCTAAACCTCTATGCCTTTATTGTCTCCCCCTCCTCCCCCAATACATTCTACATTATTCTTAGTTGTTTTTCTTCATGTAGATTTAACCTACAAGGAAAGAAAGGGTTTATTTTCATTCCAATATTTGTGTCCCATTGACTTGCATTGGTTTCCGGTATCGGAATCGGTGATATCCGATATTTTTTTGGTATTGGTCCGATACGATCCGATATGATATTTCTCGATATCGGACGGTATCGCTCAACACTATTTATGAGTGTAAAGAAAAATGTTCTTTAAAAAGTTTTATATAGTAATCTGCAACGGGAAGAAAATGTTTGGTTACTATCTTATATGCGAATGCATTCTAAAAATTGTATGTCTAAAACCGTGATTTACTCTGTTCCAGCCCGCGGACGTGCTGTGTTCTACCAGGGTGGTATGTGGCGCCCCTGAGGGTTCAATCGCCACAGAGGTACTGCATCTCACCCAGAGGTGTGGTATCTCACTCTCAGGTAAGGAAGGAGTACTGCCTGGGACCCTAACACCTGCATCAAACACTACACTACTCCAGACCAGCAGAAGAGGCAAGATGCGTCGCTCTCCTGCTAAGCCCTGTCCCTGGCTGGAGTGGGGAGAACCAAAGTAGGGGGAACCATGTAGTGGGTGTGGGTGGAGGA
Source organism: Phyllobates terribilis (assembly GCF_046119375.1). Lineage (NCBI taxonomy): Eukaryota > Metazoa > Chordata > Amphibia > Anura > Dendrobatidae > Phyllobates > Phyllobates terribilis. Next base: position 244,158,191 of record NW_027362769.1, on the reverse strand, counting down.
AGAAGTTCAGGGGAGCTCAGTAAGAAGCGATATAAAAAGAGAGTAGAACAGTCTAGAAGGGTCTTCAGTGAGAGGAAGAGTTGGGAGCAGAAGCTCTGCAGGAGCTCTGCTCAGGGAAGCGTGGGCCTGAGGGAGGAGGCCCAGGAGAAGGAGAAAAGGAAGGAACGGGAGCAGAGAGAAGCTCCAGGAGTGAAGAAGAAAGGATCCCAGGGGTACGGGCAGTGCTGGAGGCCACCCGTACGCCCGAGTCTACAAGGCGGAGGAGGGATCGGGTCGCAGAGGGGACCGGCCCCTAACTAGTGAGAGTTGCAATATTCCACTAGGTAACGGAGGGTGCAGCATTTCAAGTGCTGCAGCCCAAAGACCACATCTATTTCACCGAGAAGGTGGCCATAGAGGGCCCAGGGGACAGAGAAGATGTCGCCCGACAAAGGCCCGCGGCCACTGGATTGGGACACTGGGTGTGAGGTGCAGGGAGACGGCCAGAAGGAACACACAGAAGGGGGTCCCATTATGTACTCCGGAGGTACCTGAGGGTTGGCTGAGCCACTGCCCGGTGAACGCAGCACGACGTGGGAAGTTATGATCTGCAGTTATAACCAGGAGCAAAGTGAGAACTGTGAGTAAATCCGGAAGACTGCACCCCACTGTCTCTGTGAATTATTACTGCTGCGCCATCACCCCCTGCACTACACTGTATCACGAGCACTACCTCAATATCTATAACAACTACACTGCCCTGGAGCTAAGCTCTACCTGTGGAGAGCTAAACCAACTCTGCTGCATTAACAACAGCTCCAGAGCACCTGCTCCGCAGCGGCGGCTCACTTTAGCCGCATACCACAGGTGGCGTCACGAACTGTATATTAGAACTATAAATCCCCTGTAAATAACCCCTTTTATTGATTGCCCTGGGTCACAGACCGGGTCACCGCCTCTCTGACATCTCCTCTAGCAACGACCGGCCCAGCACCGAGTACCCCACGGCCCAGGGGGCGCATCACACCCAGTGTCTCTGGGAGAGTAGTGTGCTTAAAAACAAATTGATCTACTCTGTACCTGTATCTGGGAATATGGGGCTTAAAGGCAAATTATTCTACTTTGCACCCGTGTCTGTGGAAATACTGGGTCTAAAAATAAATTGTTCTATTCTGCACCCATGTCTGTAGGAGTAGTGTGTATAAAAACAAATTGTTCTATTCTGCACCTGTGTGTGTGGGAGTAGTGCGCGTAAAAACAAATTGGATTACAGAAATAGGATAACCTCATGGGTATATAATTATATCTCACATCAAAAAACCCATAAAAAATAACCTTTACTAGATATCATTAAAATATTGTCTTAAGGCACACAAACAAATACTGTATAACATAGAAATAGACATAAAATTTGTGAAAAAGTGATCAAATGCTGTTAGCTCAGATGGATATATAGAAAGACATCAAGCTATAGGCTATAACGTCTAACAAGACGACATGTAGTCCAGAGAGACCCAACCATTCAGAGTCTCTCACAAAAGCCTATTCTTATATAACAGTCATAGATCATAATAGCAAGATCAGCCACTAAGAGTACCGCTAGAATATATTACTCATTTATTTTGATTCAAAAAAGATCCCCGGTGGAGGCGACATCAGTAAAGTATAAGATGATTCCTGAATCCTCTAATTCATCTCAGCATATCACCTGTTAATGTGAATATGCTTAATAACTAGCTGCAGTTAGCAGTATAATCACCAGGTGATAGTAGTACTCCAAAGTTACAAACTAATATATAGATAAATAACTTCCCCAAGCTGAGATATAACAGCAGGTTCCCTTGCAAAAAAAAGGTTCATATGGTATGAAGTATGCACAGATGAAGCAATACCTCCCACTATAGTTGTAGTTATTTCAGATAAAGTGCATATAGAGTTAAAGTGCAGAAATAATTACTCATCTTAATAAGCAGGGACAAAAAAAAAAGGTTCATATAGTATGAAGTATGCACAGATGAAGCAATACCTCCCACTATAGTTGTAGATACAATGGTGGCCAAAAGTATTGGCACCCCTGCAATTCTGTCAGATAATACTCAGTTTCTTCCTGAAAATGATTGCAATCACAAATTCTTTGGTATTATTATCTTCATTTAATTTGTCTTCAATGAAAAAAACACAAAAAATTGTCCTAAAGCCAAATTGGATATAATTCCACACCAAACCTAAAAAAGGGGGTGGACAAAAGTATTGGCACTGTTTGAAAAATCATGTGATGCTTCTCTAATTCGTGTAATTAACAGCACCCGTAACTTACCTGTGGCACCTAACAGGTGTTGGCAATAACTAAATCACACTTGCAGCCAGTTAACATGGATTAAAGTTGACTCAACCTCTGTCCTGTGTCCTTGTGTGTACCACATTGAGCATGGAGAAAAGAAAGAAGACCAAAGAACTGTCTGAGGACTTGAGAAACCAAATTGTGAGGAAGCATGAGCAATCTCAAGGCTACGAGTCCATCTCCAAAGACCTGAATGTTCCTGTGTCTTCCGTGCGCAGTGTCATCAAGAAGTTTAAAGCCCATGGCACTGTGGCTAACCTCCCTAGATGTGGACGGAAAAAAAAATTGACGAGAGATTTCAACGCAAGATTGTGCGGATGGTGGATAAAGAACCTCGACTAACATCCAAACAAGTTCAAGCTGCCCTGCAGTCCGAGGGTACAACAGTGTCAACCCGTACTATCCGTCGGCGTCTGAATGAAAAGGGACTGTATGGTAGGATACCCAGGAAGACCCCACTTCTTACCCCGAGACATAAAAAAGCCAGGCTGGAGTTTGCCAAAACTTACCTGAGAAAGCCTAAAACATTTTGGAAGAATGTTCTCTGGTCAGATGAGACAAAAGAAGAGCTTTTTGGGAAAAAGCATCAACATAGAGTGTACAGGAAAAAAAAAGAGGCATTCAAAGAAAAGAACACGGTCCCTACAGTCAATCATGGCGGAGGTTCCCTGATGTTTTGGGGTTGCATTGCTGCCTCTGGCACTGGACTGCTTGACCGCGTGCATGGCAATATGAAGTCTGAAGACTACCAACAAATTTTGCAGCATAATGTAGGGCCCAGTGTGAGAAAGCTGGGTCTCCCTCAGAGGTCATGGGTCTTCCAGCAGGACAATGACCCAAAACACACTTCCAAAAGCACTATAAAATGGCTTCAGAGAAAGCACTGGAGACTTCTAAGGTGGCCAGCAATGAGTCCAGACCTGAATCCCATAGAACACCTGTGGACAGATCTCAAAATGGCAGTTTGGAGAAGGCACCCTTCAAATATCAGGGACCTGGAGCAGTTTGCCAAAGAAGAATGGTCTACAATTCCAGCAGAGCATTGTAAGAAACTCATTGATGGTTACCGGAAGTGGTTGTTCACAGTTATTTTGGCTAAAGGTTGTGCAACCAAGTATTAGGCTGATGGTGCCAATACTTTTGTCTGACCCATTTTTGGAGTTTTGTGTGAAATGATCAATGATTTGATTTTTGCTTCATTCTCTTTTGTGTTTTTTCCTTGCAAGCAAATTAAATGAAGATAATAATACCAAAGAATTTGTGATTGCAATTGTGTCACCCTGACCTGGATGCCACAAGTGTAAATAAAGCTGTGTCTGAGAGCAAGGGGGAGGTTCTCTAGTCAGGGGAACATTAGCATGCAATGCCTCCTGTCTCAGGCCAGTAGGGGGAGCTGGCTGCCCCTATAAAAGCTGGTACTGAGGGCAGGGTTAGAGAGAACTGGAAAGCCTGTCTCAGCACTGAGACGTGTCCCAGAGTGGAGCAGGGACAGAAAGTTGATTGCACCTAAGAGGAAGTGTGGCAGGAGGAGAGCCACAAGCCAGAGACAAGAGGCGAAGAGAGCCTGTCTTGGCAGAGAAAATACTTAATTTTACCAGACTTTGGTGTCTGAGGCTGGAAGGATTCCACATCCCCCAGCAGAGAACCAGTCCGCAAGGGACTGTACATTCCTTGGCCTAAGAAGCCTGGAGGCCCTGCCACAACCGAAGGGACCAGTAAAGCCGTACAAGGCTGGGAGCAGAAAGGAACCCACGTCGCAGGCCATACAGGCAAGAATACACGGAAAGCTCGGAAACGTGGGCTGTTACCCTATCAGGAGGAGATAGCCAGAAGGAGCACAGAAAGCACGGTAGGCCTACACCCTCACCCTGACCAGGGCCAATTTCCCCGTTGCTCTCAGACATCCAGGTCTCCTCCTAGCCGGGACTGTTTGTGGGTCAGTTTTCCTGTTTAGTAAAGACCCTGGACTGCAACCTGTTGTCTGTGTGCTCCTTGCTCCTCCAGCACTATCAGCACTGTGACTCTCACTACCATCACTCCCACCATCCACTATACTGCCCTGGGGCCGCACTCTTCCCGTGGGGAGTCACACTACCCTAGCTGCACACCTCATCAGCCCCAGCGGTTTGCATGCAGCGGCGGTTCCTAATAACCGCAATTCACGGGTGGCGTAGTCGGACATAAACATCAGTACATAACGGACTACCACTGGCCTGACCACCCTGAGCCACGGAACCGGGTTGCCACTACTACTCCCACCGTTTCCCTAATTGCCCGGATCCGAGTGCCCCACGGCCCAGGGGGCGAGTCACAATCATTTTCAGGAAGAAACTGAGTATTATCTGACAAAATTGCAGGGGTGCCAATACTTTTGGCCACCACTGTATTTCAGATAAAGTGCATATAGAATTAAAGTGCATAAATAATTACTCATATTAATATGCAGGGATGCTGCCCTCCCTGCCTTCTTGCAGCATAGGTGTTGTGAGGCACCAGGCCGCCCGCCCTGCTGGTGCATTGTCGCTGTGGCGGTGGTTGGCGCACAGCGCCACTCCTTTTAGGCAGGAAACGTTAGGACCCACTAAGAGGTTTGCCATGACGTGGCAGTGGGCTTCATATAGTCTGATCAGAATGTTAAACTAAGAACCTCATGTTCAGTTTTATATATTTTTACCGAGAGGCATTAGATCAAATGTATGATTTTTTGGAGGTGCGGTCCATGCTCCTTTTTTTGCCTCACATAGATCTATCTGCAAAAATATAAAAAAATGGGATCCAGTAAATGGCAACCCAAATCAACATTTTGTTAAGTTCTTTTAAAAGCAGTATTAAAAAAATAAAATAAAAAAGAAGCCCATACAGTTATGTCATCACAAAACAGATATATAAGGCTGCGTGCCCACGATGCGTTTTTCATGCGTTTCTGCTGCGGAATTTCCGCAGCGGAAACGCATCAAAAACGCTTAGTAATCCGCACCCCATGGTCCCCAATGGCATTCCGCAATGTCAATGCACATGCTGCGTATTTTTCCGCAGCATTTCTGCGGCGCTCAAAAATACGCAGCATGTTCATTAATTTTGCGGAAACGCAGCGGAATGTCCGCCATTGACTTGCATTGGGACGCTTCAAATCTGCAAATATGTAAAAATACTTGCGGAATTGAAGCGCATTTGATGCGGTCTTGTACCACAAAACCGCAGCAAATAGGAAATGACCTCACAATTGGGCGTTCCAGCCATCCCATGAGCATCCCATAATTCAGGAAGACGAGAATCCCATAGTGTTCCCGTCTGTCAGGATCATGGCTTCTCATCTGGGATGGTACAAGCGCATGAATCTCAACGTGGGATTAATGATTAGTGTGGTAAGTGTCTGTATGTGTCTGTATGGGGTCTGTATGGGGTCTGTTTGGGGTCTGTGTGGGGTCTGTGTGCGCGGGTGTCAGCAGGGAGACATAGGCCGATGTGAGACTACTACTCCCATCGGCCTATGTCTGTCCCCCGTCCACTAGTGCCAGCAGGAGCAGCTCGATGGGAGCAGTAGTTCCCATCAGCCTGCTCCTGCTGTAAAATTTGCCCCAAAATGAAATTGTAGCCCCCATATATTATTGGCCCTATTCCTAATCATTTTTTTTTTCTAGGGTGCCATCATATTCCCTTTAGATCTCTCTCTCTCTCTCTCTCTCTCTCTATATATATATATATATATATACAAACGTTTTTTTTTATTTTTATTTTTTATTATGTTTTTATTGTCCCCAATATTATTTACTGTCCCTTTTTTTTCATTGATGGCTAGTGGTTACCTATGAAAATTAAATCATTACCTGTCCCCGCTGATCGCCACCTAAAATAAATCAAAAAAAAAAAAAATACACCTATACTCACCTAGACACCTAATTCCCCGAAGCCATCGATCTCCTGTAATAAAATATAAAATAATAAACCACAACCTTATCCTTACCCCTCCGTAGTAGTCCACGAGTGTCCCACGATGATCTCCAGTTTAGAGCAGCCACATAAAATGTGGCCGCTCTGAACCGCTGCCGCCGCTAGAATGACAGGGCCGTAACGCAGCCCCGCGGGTTCGCCGGAGTTCAGTCAGTGCTGCTCCGGTTAGCTGCTTTACGGCCCTGCTGTACCGTAAGAAATTCCCACGGTACAGCAGGGCTGTAAAGGAGGTCACCAGAGCAGCGCTGACTGAATGCACTCCGGTGACCTCAGTCAGGGGCTCACGCTGTTGGGAGCGGACGTGTTCCCGGCAGCGTGAGGTTAAAGCAGCCATGCACAGCTGTCACAATCTCCAGATGTGACAGCTGTGCATGGGAGATCAGGGCTGGAACGTGGACAGGTAACTATTTTTTTTTAGTAAACTAAGAATTAAATAAAATGGTGTGTTTTATTTCCAATAAATTATTTTTTTCTGGGTGTATTGTGTGTTTTTTCTTTTTAACACTTTGTAGGTTAGTAATGGGGGTGTCTTATAGACGCCCATCATTACTAACCTGGGCTTCATGGCAGCTGGCGCTGACATGAACCCCACCACTATTACCCCCTGCCACCGCACCAGGGCAGCGTGGAAGAGCGAGGCTAAGCACCAGATTTGGCGCACAAATAAGATGCGCCAAATCTGGGGCGGCTGAGGGCTGATATTATAGCCTGGGAGGGGGCTTACAACCATGGCCCCTTTCTTGGCTATTAATATCAGGTCGCAGCTGTCTGCCTAGCCTTTGCTGGCTACAACTTATAGGGGGACCCCATGTCATTTTTTTTGTGGGGGTCCCCCTGTACAATGGCCAGTAAAGGCTAAGCTAACTGCTGCGGGCTGGTATTAATAGCAAGGGAAGGGGCCATGGTTATTGCCTACTTCCCAGACTATAACATCAGCCCTCAACCGTCTTCTTTCCCTCTGCTAGTTATTAAAACTATGCTGGAGCCCACGTTTTTTTTTTTTTTATTACTTATTGAACTGAAAGATTATTGGACAGCGTATGTAGGTTCATTGACTCAAAGCTCCTGCATACGCTGTAAGGTTATTTTCTCACGTCCACATATCCACAGTACCACAGATATGTGCTTTGGAATGGGTCTGTGTGTGGGTCTCTGTTATGTGTGTAAAATGGCATCACCACTCGTCCCGGAGATTGACGTGTGAAAGAACCGTACAATATAGGTGAGGGATTGGTGTTGGTGTGTGCGTAGATATCGCCATATGTTTTGCGTGTGTGTGTGTGAATATATATATATTTTTTTTCTTTATTACTCTTTTATTCCACCCTTTTTTTAAAGAAAAAATATTCACAGATGTTATGTTATTCACTATAGATTGAAAAATATCCCGAAATCTGGGACAGAGCAAGTGACTTGTATAAAGACAAGCAGAAAAAAAAGAACGCCTGGGCCTCTGTCTTGCGGGAAATCTGTCCCCAGTGGGTCAATGAGGATCGTGATGCCCAAGAGGAAATTAGTAAGTATTGATTTTTACCTTTATTGTTATATCTATTTTTAATTGCATTTTTGTTGTTAAAGCAGTTAATAAATTGTTTTTGTTTTATTATTGCAGTGTGTGATGTGAAAAGTCGATGGCGATCGGTCACCGACCGGCTGGTGAAGTATCACCAGTCGGTGAAAAGTGGCGCATCGCCACGTAAACGCAAAGTACCTTTTGCAGATGAGCTAACCAGCAGGAGTTTGCGGAGGTAATTTCGCAATAAATATTAATTGCAATGTTTAAAAAAATGTGGTATTAACAGTATTTTTAACCTTTTCTTTTAGAACTGAAGGCAACATCAGTGCCCCATCAACACAAACCGACACAAGAGCGGATGAAGTAGAGGAGGAATTCCATCCAATTGAACAGCTTTCGTCGCCGGAGACATCTGCTTCTGCCACTGATGGTTGTCCCGCAAGTTCTTCCGTAACTCAAGTGGACGTCGACACCGGTTTGGGGACTGCTGCTCCTGGTCCAAGCGCTGCTGGTAGCTCTACTGGTGATGTGTCGAGGCCCACTGGGAGGGGGTCTGCTTTTGCTCGTCCCGTGGCATTGAGAAGGGCGACCAAAAAAAAGGCCAAAAGCCACGAGGGTGCGACTAGTCTGTTTGAAGCCCTGACTAAACGTACCCTCAGTCTTGTGGAAAGGACATGCCAGGAGGATCCCCTGGATTTAGTTGGCTTATCCATAGCTGGCAGCCTCCGATCCATGCCACGAGAGAAGCAGAACATTTACATTACAGCAGCAAATGCTCTGTTAACGGCGATTGATGGGGCATCAGTTATGCTCTCACCCCCAGCCATAGTTAATGTCATACATAATTTGTTCAATCCCAGTGTGCCTCCACCACCACCAACAGCAGCAACACAGCATTTTGGGCAGGTTGAAGCTTACCGGCCCGAAGAATACAAAGGAACTTATGGTCGCCAAATGGCCCCTGGTGGCTCATCTTTTCTCAGAGGACTATCCCCAAATGCGAGTTTTACACAAGAAATGTTTTCTGGGTACGGCTTCGAGCAACAATTTCATAACTTATAGTTAAACTATTTACCCCTCCCTGTCATCATTTTTGGACCATAGCAAATACAGGCAGCACCTGTAGGTTGTTAGATACACAATTTTTTAGAAAACAAATTAACAAACACCTTTTCTTATGGTCACCTATACCAGGCTTCAGGCGTAGGGGAATGTAATAAAAGGTGTTTAGTTTTATATAATTAAACAACCTACAGGTTCTGCCCGTATTTTATGGCCCTAAACTGATGACAGGACAGCTCTGCCGTACCCAATGTGCTATTTATTAACAAGTTATGGGCAATGTTTGTCCAAATAAATGTTCTCTAAAGTTTGTTGTTTTCTGTTTAAAAAATATTTAAAGTTATTCTATATTATTTATTAAAAAAAAATTGGTTAATCTATGTGTTCATTTTACTTTTCAAGTGTATATGTTGTTGGATTTGGTTTAACTGAAAAAGTGGTCCCCCGATCTGCGCTCACAATAGCACAGGTCAGAGGAACTCTAAATGTTTATTTTTTTTCAACTACTCTACGTGTGTGGTCGACTGTCTACAGTCGTTTTTAAATTAGAAATATACTTTGATATTTTTGACCACAAATAAGTTTTGGATGGATACTACTCTCAACACTGTTTTTTGCTAGTTCTGCTCTTTGCACAAGCAAATAACAATGGTGAGGGATGACTTTAGCAGACAGTACTTGGGAAGAGCGCTCTAGGTAGTAACGCTAATTTCCAGGCACTGATACTTGTGGGTTGTTCACTTTTGCATTGACGTATGGTCCTAAAACAATACGTAGAAGGTGGGAATTCAAGAAATATTGGAGACAAATTAAAATTTAAACAAAATTTATTTATTATTTAAAAAAAAATTTTTAAACATTTTTCAGAAAAAAAAAATGAAGACAGGAAGTTCTTCTTTACTGTTGATCAGATCTTCTCTGCTGGTCAGACTGCTCAACACCAGCATAGGAGTATTGCCATTGCACGCCACCTTCAGCACTCATGAAGTAGTCAGCGAAGGTTTCTCTCACCCTGGCACCAGAGTTGGATGGCCTTCCCTGACCAGAGTTGACAACTGTAATTAATTCACACAGCTGTGACTCCTCATCTTGCTCAGTGCTGTATTCACGAGCATAGTTGTGGAGTACACAGCATGCCTTAATTACAGTGTCAGCGGTCTCCGTATCCAACTGTATGGCAGTGTGAAAGATCCTCCACTGACTACACATGATTCCGAAGGTGCATTCCACATATCTGCGTGCACGACTCAGCCGATAATTAAAAATCCTCCGCTAGTCATCCAGTGCCCTTCGTGGGTATGGGCGCAGCAGGTTGGTCTGTAAGGGAAATGCCTCATCCGATACCATCACAAAAGGAACTGGATGTGTGGAACCTGGCAAAGGTCTTGGGGCTGGGAGTGTTCCGCCATCTTGAAGAATTTGCAGCCCAATCTGTGATGATCTAAACACCCGAGAGTCCCCTGTACTGCCATAAGCACCAACGTCGATGGCAACAAATTTATAATGTGCATCAGCCACCGCCATCAGAACCACGGAAAAATACTTCTTATAATTAAAGAAGTGTGATCCTGATCGTGGTGGCTACTGAACTCTCACATGTTTGTCATCAACAGCACCAATGCAGTTGGGGAAATTGGCCACAGTTTCAAAGCCTGCTGCGACCTGCAGCCAAGTCTCCTTGGTTGGGGAAGGCATCACAATGGGCTGCAACTTCTGCCAGATGACGCTACATGTGCACCTCACAATTCTGAAAATGGTGGACTTACCAACCCGAAATTGGAGGTGCAGTGATGTATAGCTCTCTCCTGTGGCCAAAAACCTGAAAAGGAAAAATATATAATTAGAAAAGCCATAGAAAGAAATACAAGCCAACAGTAATTCTGATTACTCTGTTAAAAATTACTGACTTTATTACAAAATACTATTCCAGCAATGGGCGCGTTTTTTTTTGGGGGGGGGGGGTTTGGACACACATTTTAGTAGTTGTTTTTTCAGCTTTTGTTTGCTCTTGAGTTCACACTTATCAATTCTATTGTTTTCATTTTGGGTCTGTGTTTGCCTACGATGTTTGCTCTAGAGTTCACACATCAGTGACCTTTTCAATCCGATCTGTGTGCATGCTGATCTCATGGTCAAGCCAAAATTAGGTACACAGACACAGGGGAGCCATCACCACAGGGTGACTAACTAACTCATCAGTTTCTCCGGTATGAGTGATGACAGTTTCCAGACATACCGGAGACAATAGACATAATGATTGCTATTACTTTATTCTTAATTTTTACAGGTGGGGACCCACTACTAACACCCCCATGATGGTCCCTGCTGGTGCTGAGCACAGTGCCAGTAGAGAACCATGATGAGAGCAACGTTCAGCGCCGACTCCTGTGATTATCGATTGTAGTGCTGACTCCCAGAAGTCCGTCCATGTGATCCAGGTGCAGCACACGTAACGCACACAACTACAACACGGAAAACACACACGACACACGGGGAACGGATCTCTAGAACATTTTTTGGGAAGGTGATGGAGATGTGTGTTCATGTGAAACTGGCTATGAATGATAAATGCAGAATTGGTGAGGTGTTTCTATTATAAAAATGTACTATTGTCCTAAATCGGAGAAAAAAATACAAGCTGAACAACATAATGTGGAAATACTGAATCAATAATTTTTCTGGCCATGGCAGCATATGTTGCTTAGATCTAAAAAAAAAAAAAAAACATATAACATTCAACTTACCGCAAGGTGATGAGCAGCCTTTCCTCAGCAGAGATGGCCCTTCGCATTACGGTGTCTTGGTAGTCCAGGTCAGGAGAAATAAGGCTTAGCAGCCGATCAAATGCAGTAATGTTCAGACGGCAAAATTGTTGAAATTTTTCTGGAAAACTTTAGTAAAAAAAAAAAAAGGATTAAAATATAATTTTGTAACATAGTATACAAGCAAAATCTTACAAAAAAAAATGGCATACACGTGTGACATTATACTTTATTAACATATATCTTACCTCCTTAAATCCTGGTAAAGAACATTGAAGAGGCCCTTGTCCGCCCGCTCAAGCAAGATAGGGTGCACCCACATCTTTTTTGGTCGTCTTTTCCTCCTTAACCGCTCCTATAGAACAATATAGGTTAGTACACACACTACATACAAATAATGTAACACAAAAAAACATTTACTTTATATTACCTGCTCAACGTAGTAGTGCATGAGATTAATGCAAGTCATCAGCAAAAGGCATTGTCTGCTGCGGCACAGGGGCTGCAATTCCTCTGGCATCTTTTCTATTACAAAAAGCAAAATGGTGAAGAGGGTTTGAACTAGGAAATGACATCAGAATTTCCACCTTTTTTTTTTTTTTTTTTTCAATAACTTTATTTCGTCTCAAAAACGCTTTCAATATGCAACAAAACCGCAAGTAAAATCCGCATGCAAAAACGCGTTAAAAACGCACCCAAAAAACGCATGCGTTTTTCTGGCAATGGAGATGCAGAAACGCTGCAGAAAGTTTCTGCTTCATTTCTGCATCGTGGGCACATAGCCTAACAACTCTATCATCGAACAAAGGCTAAAAATGCAAATCAATTACCGGATCCAATGCAATATCAGGCTAGGATCCTGTGACAACGTTTATTCATCGATATTTTCAGCCTTCTTAGGATACAACTTTTCCTACTTTTTGATCACTGATAGTCTTAGGATTGTACTGGTCCCGATGATGAGCGGCTTCAGAGAAAGGATCTGACACTACAAGAAGTAGAGTAGTGCCTATAATCTAGTACAACTCAGCAAGGTGAGCAGAGACCCCTCCAAGCGTGATGGGAATAGCTGCAAGCAGGGCCAGCTCCAGGTTTTTGTGGGCCCCGGGCGAAAGAGTCTCAGTGGGCCCCTTTAACACATACCGCGATTCATGATGCACAGATACCGAAGAGAAATATATATACAGTACAATGCAAAGATTTCACTTCTTGCATTACATGAGTGATATCTATAGTAAATTTCACAATGGCTCAAAAACCAGTGAATCTCTCCACACAGTATACTGGCCCCCATAAAATGCTCCATACAGGAGACTGGCCAGCAGAAATTCTCCATACAGAATACTGGCCCCCATAAAATGCTCCATACGGGATACTGGTCCCCATATAATGCTCCATACAGGATACTGGCCCCCATATAACTCTCCATACAGAATACTGGCCCCCATATAACGCTCCATACGGAATACTGCCCCCATATAACGCTCCATACAGAATACTGGCCCCCATATAACGCTCCATGCAGGATACTGGCCCACATATAACGCTCCATGCAGGATACTGGCCCCCATATAACGCTCCATGCAGGATACTGGCCCCCATATAATGCTCCATGCAGGATACTAGCCCCCATATAACGCTCCATACAGAATACTGGCCCCCATATAACGCTCCATGCAGGCTGTTCCCCACACGTAATGCCCCACGCAGGCTGTTCCCCCCACATAATGCCCCACGCAGGCTGTTCCCCGCATATAGGATGTCACCCCCCCTTATAATGCCCCATGCAGGATGACACACACCCCCCTCCCTTATAATGCCCCATGCAGGATGTCACCCAGCTCACCCCCCCCTCCCTTATACTGCCACAGGCCTCCATACAATAAAAAAAAAATCAAATACTCACCTCACCTCTCACCTGCTGCCGCTGCTCCGGACTCCAGCGTCGCGGGCCTCATCCCGCTCTGCGCTGTGACTGCTCAGGAGAGAGCAGACGTCACCGCGCCCTCTGACCTGAGACGTCACAGTGCAGCAGCCGCGGAGGATGCAGGAGCTGCTGCGGAGGCACGGGGAGGGGTAAGTTTTGTGCCGGGGCCCTGAGCAAGCGGGGGGGAGCAGGCGCCGGCACCGCTCTCCTCTTCTCATGGGTCCCATATCGTGCGGGGTGCCCGACGGTGAGGGCCCCCCCCACCTGCTCAGGGCCCCGGCATTTGCCCTGGTGCGCCGGGTGCTGACGCCGGCCCTGCGGGGGGCCCCATGAGGAGACGCACAAGAAGGGGGCCCCAACGGGGCTCCGAGGGGGCCCCGACCGGCCGGGCCCCATACTGGAGTCAGGACACTCATGCCCTGATGGCGGCCCTGCTGGTGGCTGGAGGGGCCCCCTCTCCCTCGGGTCCGCCCCTGCACTGACCCATGTTTTTCAATAGTGCTGTCATCCATGAGAGAAAAATTGCAGCATGCACTACTTTCTTCCGAGTCTCGGATGAGACTCACATTCAATTCTATGGGGGTGTAAAAAAAAAAATCGGTCCACACACGGTGCATCCTAGTGGCATCCAATTTTTATGAATACATAAAAATACCTACAAAACTGTATTTAATCATTTTTAGTGTAAATGTATGAAAATGATCTGCACTAGGATGTCACACGGACGTAAAAAAAAATGGACACATGGATGAAAATGAAAAAAAAATCTTCAAAGTTTTCTGGATGAAACTCAGACGATTTCCCATACACTTGTCTGCAGTCTGCTTTAATGGGACTGCTAAAGACCAACCAAGCACTGCGCTCAGCTAATCTTTGGAACTACCAAATGAATGAATGATTGAATGAATGAAGCAGTACACATGATTGCTACTACTCCATTCATCCAGGGCTGGTTCTCAGGATCGGTGATAGTCAGGGCTGGCTCTAGGTTTTCGTGGGCCCCGGGCGAAAGAGTCTCAGTGGGCCCCTTTAACACATACCACAATTCATGATGCACAGATGGCGGCAGAGAAATATAAGTATAGTACAATTCCAAAGATTTCACTTACTTCTTACATTATTTGAGTGATATCTATTGTAAATTCTACAATATCATACATCAGAGGGGATTTATGCAAGTCAACCCTGTATGTGCCAATTCTTGTGACCTACCTCCTCCCTCAGTTCCAGTCAGCCTTTTATTCTGAGCTGACCTCCTTGCAAAGAAAAAACTGCACACATTAAATCCAAAATTTTTTTAATGGAAAACTTTTTAAAGTAAACAATGGAAAATATTAACACAGAACTTTTGTAAAAGTGCAAAAAGTGAAGGAACTACAAAATGGGTTGCAGCATTACATCAGTATTTATTATCCCCATTCTGTGTTTTGAATTTGCTCGAGGTTGGGTTAGTAATACTGATGCAAAACATTAACCCCAGTAGTGGCATGTGCAAGAATGCAGCCTAAGAGCCATAAAAAAACAAAAAAAAACAAAACCAGTAGTGCAATTAGGTGACAAACAGTAGATAATGTGATTTGAAATCACTAAAAAACTTTTCTCCTGGTTTTTTCAGCAGCAAAAGAACGTATAACTTGATTAAAATCTACACATTCTGCTTCTTGTGATTCAATTGAAAGAATTGCCAATGCATTTAACCTGTCTTGAGACATCTGGGACCTGAGGAAGTTTTTAATAAGCTTCAGTTTGCTGAAGCTTCTTTCAGCTGACGCAACTGAAACGGGCACCGTTAGCAGTAGCTTCAAAGCCAATACCAGATTTGGGAATGCCAGATTCAGTGAATTAGAGAACACATATTGCAAAGTTTCCTGTGGACTTAGATGATTGGGCAGCATCCTACCCAGTGTCTTCAGTTCTTCCAGAAGAATCTCTCCATCAACTGCTGGATCAGCAAAGTTTAAACACTGTTGTTCTAATGTCGGCAAGTCAGTTGCTGCTTTCTTGATGTCATTGAGAAATCCAAACTTGGCAGTGAATTTTTTTAAGAAAACGAATCTTGTTTCTATTTCCTCAAGCACAGTTTTAAGTAAAGGCTTGAAGAATGTCTCTTCAAACTCTATTCTTGCATTCAAAAATAATGTTCCACTTGCTTGTTGGCATGCTGGCTCTTGGCAATCTTTATCATAGCATTGGCGAGTTTCTTTCCGAATTCTGCTTGCTGGGTACTCGGTAGGTATATCAAGCTTCTTACATATATCGGCAGATTTACTTTCTGCTTGTTTGAACCCCGATTCCAAATACTCTGTGAAGGCAGTAGTTGTGGACTCAACCATTGGAATAGTGTTAGAAAGGTTCATATTTTTCGTCTGTACAGCTAGGCTGATTTGGTTAACCTGCAGCAAAATGTCATACCAAACACATAATGATACAACAAAAGGGTACGTGCATAGTGAATCCAATAGAATCTTTGCTTCACTGTATGTGTCACTGGAATATTTAGTGCCATGTACAAAAACTTCTAAAGCTTCAACAAGCTGAGGAAACTGAAACAAAATGGCTTTCACTGATTCAAGCCGAGCACACCATCGTGTCTGAGACAAAGCCTTCAGTGTTAATTGTGACAAATGCATACAGGCCACTTCCCACCTCTTAGTTGCTACAGAGAAAAATGCATAAATGCGACTCAAAAGGTCATAAAACTGTTTTGATCGGTTGGAACTCTCTGCAGCATGTACCACTACAAGATTCCAGTTATGTGGAGAACATGGCACAAAGAATGCATAAGGGTTTTTCTCTAAAACAATGGCCTGCACTCCTTTGTATTGTCCCCTCATATTAGCTCCATTGTCATAGCACTGGCCACGAATATCTGAGACACACAACTGATGCTGTTCTGTCAATCTTTCTAGAACAACTGTTGCTAGGCCTCTTCCGGTTGTGTCTGCGACATGCAGAAATTCCAAGAAGCTTTCTTTGACCTCCACAGTTTTGCTCATTTCATCCATGTCCACATATCGCAACACAAGGGACAACTGCTCTTGCTTAGAGATGTCTGGTGTGCAGTCTACAATTATGCTGAAAAATTTTACTCGCTTTACTTTTTCAATTATCATTTTAATTACTGCATCTCCAATCAGCTTTAAAAAGTTGTTTTGCATATCTTTGCTCAAATAATGCACATTTGTGCCTTCTTTAGCACGCTGCAAGTGCTCCTTCAGAACCAAATCAAATTCAGAGATCAGTTCCAGTAACTGGAGAAAAATCCCATTGTGTTCTGTGAATACAGTATCTGATGCTCCTCTGAATGGGAGATTGTTTTTTGCCAACCATCGAATCACTTTCAGTATCCGCAACAAAACTTCACGCCAACGCTGTTCTTCCAAATGGATTTGCCGACGCAAATTTTTGTCAATGGCTCTTTCACATGTTAGGCTGGCTTCCAGCTCTTTCCATTTTGCATAATTAGAGAAGTGAGGGCTGGAAATTTCATGGGAGTGCAAAGATCCCTTACCACTGACATGTTTCCAGTCTCTGAAACCACCAGGACTAGAGAACACAGATTTTGCTTCATTGTCAAATAAACGGCAACAGAAACAATATATGCAATCTCCCACCACTGAGTAAACAAGCCAATCTCGTACAACCTTTATTCCAGTACCCATCAACCTGTAGTAATGAGTATAAGCGAAGCGTCTCTTTGAACCATCTGAAAAGTCTGTGAGCGGGAAATTTTCCAATCTCACTTGTTTGGGACCCCTTTTGATTGACTGGCATCTCAGCACATCAGAAATGATATCAGGCCATTCAGCGGGATCATCGGTTAGGTCCGGCAGAGGTTCAGAAAGACAGTGAAGGATTTGCTGATGTGAAGAATCTTCAATTTCTTCAGTAACTTCATCAGTGCTGGAAAAAGCTTCCACAGATTCACTAATAGCTGGTTGAATACCTGACGTAGTGGAAGTGGAGGTAGACTCTCCACTGTCCTTTTGTGTGGGCTTCCTAAAGAAGCGATCAATTGTAGTAAGCTTCTTCACTTTCTCTTCCAATAATTGCTTCTCTTTTCTTTTCTGACTTCCAGACTTGTGCTTCTTGGATGGAGGTGCCTGTTCACCTGAAAGTTCCTGGCCTTGATCACTCTTATCCATTTTGGCCTAATGAAGAAGTGAAATCAAGGCAATTTCAGTCTGTAGTTTTCAACATTTTCATTTTTCACAGCAACCATTTTGTCTATACAGAATTACTTCCGCTTAGTTCTTCTAGCTTGCGATTGATTTATTTGGTGATGTTTTGTTTTTATATCACTTCTGCTGAAGTTCCTTGCCCAGATAATATGCAAAGGAGGATGTGTTTTGGCAATGGTAACGTGGTTTAGGTTGAGTTCACACTGGTGTTGTAATATTTACTAATGATTGGTCACTAACCTGCACCAGTCCACGCGTGGGTTCTGGAAAACAAATCCTGATAGTAGTGTTTCTGCACTGCGTCACTCTTTGAGTAGGTGCCACATAGATGCTGTGATATAGTGTTATAGGGTCCACAGGTTTCAGGGTTTCAGTACCTGTAGTATTAGAGGTAAACGCATATTGATAAATGTACCCTACAAGTAGAAACTGTCCTCAGCAGTGTACCCTTTACAAAAATGGTGACTCAGACCATATATTCCATTTTGAACCTGCAAATAACAGCATGACATCAAAGGCTAGTGATCTGCTCCAGTGGTCACGGGGATTGAGAACAATAATTAAGACCAACAGAGACCAACTGCAACCATTTTTTAAATGCATCAAGTCGGTGGGGAGACGCTGGCCCTGATCACTATTTCACAGAGTTACTAATGCAGAACACCAGAGACAGCAGCTAGGTAAAATAGCATTAGGGTACGTGCACACGGTCAGGAGTTGCTGCTGGTTTGACGCTGCGTGTTATTCGACATCAAACCCTGTTACCGCATAGTGGATGGGATTTGTAGAAATCCTATGTCCACTATGCGTCTCCGTGTACCTGTGGATCACCTGTGGTCACTGACATGAGGCGCATCTTTCCAGACTGCAGCATGTCAGTTTCTCTTGCGGAGACACTAGTTTCCGCAAGAGAAATTAGATCACTGTAATATATAGGATGCGGTGAATCCGCATGGTTCAATAAACACATGCGGATTCACCTGAAGTATGCTGCGTTCAAAACGCTGCCTGTACAGATGATGTGCACATTATCATACCCTTATGGTCAGATTATTTATTATGCTTCATTGCTTACTTATATAACTACATCATATTCCACAGTGTTTACAGATATTGTCAGAACTCCAGCAGCCGTCCACAACATAAAGAGATGGGGCAGGCAGCCGTACAAAGATGGAGCTACTAACCGCTCCTTAACTATAGCACAGAAGACTGAAACTAATACTATACTTGTAGGACAATAAGATAAAATATGTATGACACAGTATTGTCAGTATAGGACACTTCTCTACAACACAGGTACTGTTATCACAGCATGAATGGATTGATATAATACACAGGACAACCTGACGGGAACTGTGTTATTACAGAACAGAGGGGCACAGCTATTACAGATGTCACAGTCCTCACCAGGATGGCACAGGGTCAGGACAGCAGTGTTGCTGGCTGCCAGCAGCTAACCCCCACCACATCATCTCAGGACTGGAGTCTGCTAGCAGTAACTCACCCCACATAGTGGAGATGGGCACCACTGGGTGGTCCGTACCAGGAGAAGGGGTCACAATTACAATATACCCCTCCTATGGATCAGCAAACTACCACCATATATAGTCAGCAGCACACACACTACTACTAAGCACAGTGCTGTCTGCAGTCTGTCTGCAGCATCTTAGGAAATCCTGGTCCGGTCTAGTAGTGGTCTGTCTGACTGTGTGGAATGGCAGAGAAGGAAGGGGCAACAGGCAGGGCAGGGGTAGGCATGCCGCATGATGGTGCCTGGCTGCTCTGCAGCTGCTATAGGAGGGGACTGGAAGGCTATACTTAATGGTCTGACTCTGACCCACCATCACCAACATCCCTGCCCGTTCCATTCCTTCTCTGCCATTTCTCACAGACAGGGCTTCCGGTTTATACTGCAGTGTGCTGACAGGAGGAGCAATGTCAGTAATTCACCCAGTGACAGTCTCCACATAGTGGAAATGAAATGGCACCAGTGGGTGGTCATGGTCAGACAGTGCCAGAAGGGACCAGCCAGTGTGCAGCCACACATAGATACGCACACGGGGCCCAGCACACCATTAAGTATAGCCCCCCCCAGTCCCCTCCTATAGCAGCTGCAGAGCAGACAGACTAGGCATGCCTAGGAGGGGACTGGAGGGCTATACTTAATGGTGTGCTGGGCCCCGTGTGCGTATCTATGTGTGGCTGCACACTGGCTGGTCCCTTCTGGCACTGTCTGACCATGACCACCCACTGGTGCCATTTCATTTCCACTATGTGGAGACTGTCACTGGGTGAATTACTGACATTGCTCCTCCTGTCAGCACACTGCAGTATAAACCGGAAGCCCTGTCTGTGAGAAATGGCAGAGAAGGAATGGAACGGACAGGGATATTGGTGATAGTGGGTCAGAGTCAGACCATTAAGTATAGCCTTCCAGTCCCCTCCTATAGCAGCTGCAGAGCAGCCAGGCACCATCATGCGGCATGCCTACCCCTGCCCTGCCTGTTGCCCCTTCCTTCTCTGCCATTCCACACAGTCAGACAGACCACTACTAGACCGGACCAGGATTTCCTAAGATGCTGCAGACAGACTGCAGACAGCACTGTGCTTAGTAGTAGTGTGTGTGTGGAGTGTGCTGCTGTACTGAGTTGACTTAACTTGGCTATATATCTATGTCTTTCTATTTATAGATTATAGATACATGATGATGCATGTGACTATCACTGTGACATCATGTATCTATAGATAGAAAGACATTGATGATAAGAGTAAGATGTGCACTGTGCACAGAAAAAGTTACCGGCGGTCGGTCTCAGTGTGTGCTGCTGGCTGTGGCTGGCTGCTGATTTCCGAGGAGCTCGAGCTCGCAGGAGGGACCCAGTCAGAAGGCAGTGCAGTTGCGGTAAGAATAGATGGTGCACAGCACTGCCACCATCTGACTGGATGTCTGCCGCCGCTGCTGGACCCGGCGCATGCGCTCAATAGCTGGAGGAGAGAGGAGGCTAAGATGCATCTGCCGGCCGGCGGTAACCCAGGACGCGGCGGGCAGCGCTCACATAGCAACCGAGGTGAGTGCGGGCCCCCCGCTGTCCAGAAGAGGATCTGCCGGCAGGCGGTAACCAAGGACGCTGCGGGCAGTACCGCAGCGCTGCTCACACACATGAGTCTATGACACATAGCGATATGAGTGGAGTGGGCCCTCCTTTCTGTCCAGGGCCCCGGCACTTGCCCGGGTGCGCCGGGTGGTGACGCCGGCCCTGGCTGCAAGTATAGAGAATCTAATAATCTATGGAGCTGTTCACATTTCCCGGCCCCTGACTGATTAACCCTCCAGATGCCGCGATTAAGAGCGACATTTAGAAGGTTGTGCAGAGATTTATTGACCAATGACAGCAGTCCCCTGCTCTCTGATCGCTCTGATTGGATGATGAATGTAACTATCCAATCACAGCATGTATCCAATGCAGGAAACAGCAGCTCAGCTCCGATTCTCCTCTCTCTGTCAGTGACTGTGTTGGAGATCGGAGCTGTGCTGCTGTCAGAAAAGTGCTATATCCATAAATGTCTAAATCACCTATATCTCCAAGTGTCACCCCAGGGTCCCTGTTCCTCATCTCATCTCCTGTTTCATTTTTTTATATATATATTATTTGTCTATATCTTCATTGTCTTTTTTATGTAATTTTGTCCTGTCCATCCATCATTAGATAGCTTACATAGCTTTAGTTAGGTGTAGGGCGTTAGTTACAGGGGTAATTAGTTTAGAGCTAGTTATCTAGTTCTAACATTAAGGAACGGGATTCAGTGTTAGGTACGGGTTTAGTAACTTTGTGTGGTATAAAAAAAGTGTAAAAATAGAAAAAAAAAAAAAATGAAAAAAGTTTCATATATATACGTATATATATATATATATATATATATATATATACATACATATATATATATATATATACCTATATATATATATATATATATATATATACCTATATATATATATACTGTATATATATATATATATATATATATATATATATATATGTGGCTCCCCAGGGGGTCTGGTTGCCACAGTGGTAGAAATACCATGTCTGAGAGCGAGCATGTGTTTTCCTGGTCAGGAGCACTATTGCAAGCAACGCCTCCTGCCCCAGTCCAGGGAGGGGAGGAACCTGCCCTTTATAAACTGGATCTGGGGCGGGTTAGGGAGTCTAGTTCCAGAGGAAAGGGACAGAGGAGCAGCAAGGAGCTCTGTAGGAGACAGGAGCTGAAGACCAGGGACTGGAGCTAGCAGAGCTCATCCTGGCCGAAGATGCAGACAACTGGACACCAGAGTCCGAGGCTGTGAAGATATCCACATCCAGCAGCAGAAACCAACTGGCAGGGGATTTCAGGTCCTCTGGCCATAGAAAGCCCGGAGGCTCAGTCACATGCAAGGGACCGGCACTGCCATCGACGAGCGGAAGGTACCAAAGGCCCCAAGTCACCAACCATACGGGTGAGCACCACACGGTACACTCAGGGACGTGGGCTACTACACGACTACAGCAGGGTAGCCAGGAAGAGTGCAGTCAGACCGGAAGGCCTACACCTCCACCTTGCTAGGGGGACTCTTGTTCGCTCACAGACTGACCAGACCTCTAATGTTAGCCAGTACTCCTGGCAGGGCCTTCTTCATTACCAACAGTAAAGACCCTGAACTGCACTGCACGGACTCTGAGTCATTTCTGCTGCGTCCATGCACCACAACCCTCACCATCTGCACATGCTGCCCTGAGGTTATACTCCTCCCGTGGGGAGTTATACTACCCTCTGCTGCTCACACAACATCAGCCTCAGCGGTCTGCCCCGCAGCGGCGGTTCTCAGTGAACGCAATCCATGGGTGGCGTAGTCGGACATTTCAACATTAAAAACCAAGTAAACAGATCCGCCACTGGTTTGACCACCCTGAGCCACGGGACCGGGTCGCCGCCACGGAGACTACAACCCCTGACATTACACAGAGACCTGGCTCCGGGTATTCCCCCACACACGGCCCAGGGGGCGCGTCAACTTTGGCGGAAGTCGGCAGGATTTCGTTCCCGCAACCATCGGGTACTGCGTGCCTGAAAAAAAGACTGTGATACTTACCGTGATGAAGTTTCCCGCTATCCGCAGCCATTTTCCCGCCATTGGGCGCCATTTTTGGGACGCCGCACGGGAAGAAGAGGGGCGTGGACGCCAAAAGCTCGCGAGAGCAGAAGCCCCGCCTTACGTACTGACGCTGCGCAAGGTCCTGGAAGGAGCCCAGCGGACGCCGACGTCACCAGCGCGCGACGCCAGGTCCTCGACCCCCGACAATCACCTGTGGAGCCGCGGCCTACGGAAAAGAAGCAACGGAAGGTAGGCCACGGTTAACTATGGGGGAGGAAGACACCAGGAATGGAGGGAGCTCCCACCGCCAGCGCGGCTGCTGCCGCAGTGATGCCGTTCACGATGCCATATATCCCTGGAGCATCATGGTTACCGCAGTACTCAGGGGAGTCGCATACCCTGAGCGACTTTAAAGAAAGACTGAATAGCCTATCCAAAGTATACCCTCTGTCCGAGGAACAAAAAGTGAGCATCCTGATAGGTCAGTTAATCGGAGCAGCCCAAAGAGAAGTGAAGTCCTGGTCAGCCAGGGAAAAGGGGACTGTAAAGGAAATACTGGCCTATTTAAAGGACAATTTTGATACCCGCACCTCAGCAGAGATCAAGCTAAAATTTTATGGATGCAAACAGCGGGCATGACGTGCCCCCTTGGCCGTGTGTGGGGGAATACCCGGAGCCGGGTCTCTGTGTAATGTCAGGGGTTGTAGTCTCTGTGGGGGCGACCCGGTCCCGTGGCTCAGGGTGGTCAAACCAGTGGCAGATCTGTTTACTTGGCTTTTAATGTTGAAATGTCTGACTATGCCACCCGTGGATTGCGGTCACTGAGAACCGCCTCTGCGGGGCAGACCGCTGAGGCTAATGTTGTGTGCGCAGCAGAGGGTAGTATAACTCCCCATGGGAGGAGTATAGCCTCAGGGCAGCGTGTGCAGATGGTGAGGGCTGTGGTGCATGGACGCAGCAGAAATGACTCAGAGTCCATGCAGTGCAGTTCAGGGTCTTTACTGTTGGTAATGAAGAAGGCCCTGCCAGGAGTACTGGCTAACATTAGTGGCCTGGTCAGTCTGTGAGCGAACAAGAGTCCCCCTGATCAGGTGGAGGTGTAGGCCTTCCCGTCTGACTGAACTCTTCCTGGCTACCCTGCTGTAGTCGTATAGTAGCCCACGTCCCTGAGTGTACCGTGTGGTGCTCACCCGTATGGCTGATGACTTGGGGCCTTTGGTGCCTTCCGCTCCTCGATGGCGGTGCCAGTCCCTTGCGTGTGACTGAGCCTCCGGGATTTCTATGGCCAGAGGACCTGAAATCCCCTGCCAGGTGGTTTCTGCTGCTGGATGTGGATATCCTCACAGCCTCAGACTCAGGTGTCCGGTTCTCTGCGTCTTCTGCCAGGATGAGCTCTGCTAGCTCCAATCCCTGGCTTTCAGCTCCTGGCTCCTACAGAGCTCCTTGCTGCTCCTCTGTTCCTTCCTGTGGAACTAGACTCCCTAACCCCGCCCCAGATCCAGTTTATAAAGGGCAGGTTCCTCCCCTCCCTGGACTGCGGCAGGAGGCATTGCATGCAATAATGCTCCTGACCAGGAAAACCCATGCTCGCTCTCAGACATGGTATTTCTACCACTGTGGCATCCAGACCCCCTGGGGTGACACATTCCCCCCTAGTAAATTTTAGTACTCCGGGACAAAACACATTTTATGAAAACATACATAACAGAGTATAAGCAATAACACAACAACATATGTACAAGGAGTTCAGTCTTTAGAGGTTACGGTGCTTCCATAACCAGGTGTCCATGTCACCCAAGATGTATTTTGAGGGACCCGTCCCAAACCCTCAACGTAGGCCCTGGGGTGGCTACAGGGCACCGATGATACGGCGTTGGACCATGTCTTCAGCCACCTCCACGGGTTTTTGTTCTGTGGTTTGGCACAAAAGGGGCACTTAACAGGTGCAACTATTCACAAGGTACAGTTCCGGTTTTTCATTGTCCATAACCTGTCAGTCCATAAACCCTGTCGGGTAACTTGAGAAACATAATTATTATTCATGCAACAAACATAAAACATTTCAACATTTGCAATATCCAGGTATATATCATTTTTTTCTTCTAGATTCTCCAGCGAGCGGGCTTCTGACCTCTAGTGCTCCTGGTGGAACTACGTAACAAATCATCTGGTGGTGTTCTTTCTGTGTCCCCTGTTTCCACCCCTTGTGTAGTGGGCTCGCTAGTGTCTGCACTACAGGTGTTTGGAGATGTTACGGGTAGGTTGGGCAGCTTTCTGCGTACTCTTTGGCTTACCACGGGCACGGCAGGCTCACTACTAGCAGAGGGTTGATTCTCCTGGGCTGCTAATATGGAATCTTCTGCCTCCGGGGCCGGTTGCTCTCCCAACACTACTTGCTCTTCTGTAGGCCCTTGAGGGGCTGGCTGGAGAAAGGTAAGGACGGGTACCACAATAGCGTTGTTAATTTGTGTCCAGGACCGGGGAAATTCTCCGAGTACTGTACTAACCATTTCTTCCCTTTCTTCTGCGGGTTGATGGCTATCTAGGTCTTCATCAGTGCTTTGCAGCTGCTCGGGACTCTTCTTCAGGTGGTCTCTGGAGACAGTGGCTGTGGTCTCTCCTCCATCCTTACTGATAATGCATACTTTCGGATTTTCACGACTTGAGGGCAGTACTGTGTACGGGTCTTTCTCCCACTGGTCATCCAACTTATGGAGCCGCCTCTTCCTCTTCAAGACCTGCTCTCCAGGTGCCAGGGGATCAGCGGGAGCATGCTGGTTGTAAGTCCTCTCTTGCCTTTCTCTTGCTTGAGACAGACTTCTCTCAACACTCTCCTGCACTTTCCGGTACTGCTGCTGCCGTTCTGTATCCCAGTCTGCCTCTGGCGAGGTGTCCTCGGGTGTCAGGACTCCCATATCCAGGTCAATAGGCTGCTTTCCAGGTCTTGCTCTCATTAGGTAAGCCGGGGTGCAGTTGGCAGAATTTACTGGGATGTAGTTATACAAGTCCACCAGATCAGGCAGTTTTTCAGGCCACAGACTGCGTTCTTCCAGGGGCAACGTTTTCAGCAAGTCTATCACCACCTGGTTCATCTTCTCACACAATCCGTTGGTTTGGGGGTGATAGGGCGTTGTCCTTATCTTCTTGCAGCCATACAGGTTGCAGAACTCCTGGAAGACCTCCACTTCGAAGGCTGGACCTTGGTCAGTCAACACTTGCTCCAGATACCCGTGTGGACGGCAGAAGTGCAGCTGGAAGGCTCTAGCTGCTGTCTGAGCTGTTAAGTCCTTGACAGGGACCACCACCAGGAACCGGGAGTAGTGGTCTACGATGGTGAGGGCGTAGACGTACCCGGACCTACTCGGAGCCAGCTTCACATGGTCCAGGGCTACCAGTTCTAGTGGCTGCTTAGTGATGATGGGCTGCAGGGGAGTCTTCTGGCTGGCACGGTCCTTTCTTCTCAGGTTGCACGGGCCATAGTCTCTGCACCATCTCTCAATGGCCCCTCTCATGCCTACCCAGAAGAACCATTCACGCAACAGGAACTCCAACTTCTTCCATCCAAAGTGCCCTGCTCTGTCGTGGTATGCCTCCAGGACCATAACCACATCTCGTCTCGGGACCACTACCTGCCAGGTCAGCTCATGTGTCCGGGAATTGACAATTCTCCGGCACAGCTTCCCCTTGTAGAGAAACAGTTTACTCTTCTCCTTCCACAGCTGTTTGGTCTCTTCTGGAGCGTCTGAGTCAAGGCAAGCATCAGCCTGTGTCAGCATCTCTTTTAGCAGGCGGATGGCTGGGTCACTGTCTTGCGTCTCCGCCCAGCTGTAGTGGGGTAAGGGATTGAACGTGGCAGAGTGCTTGTCCCTTACACAGTGGGAACACTGGGTAATCCCATGACGGTGGAACGCAGGGAGTTCAATCACTTTCAGTTCTTCTGGATCTTCCCCTCCGTCTGGCAAGTTCGGCATCCTGGACAGGGCGTCTGAGTTGGCATTTGTGCGTCCCGCCCAGTATTTGATGGTAAACTCATAGTTGGACAGCTGGGCCATCCATCTTTGCTCCTGGGCACCAAGTCTTGCGGTGTCCAGGTGTGTCAACGGGTTGTTGTCCGTGTACACAGTGAACTTGGCAGAGGCAAGGTAATGTTTGAAACGTTCCGTCACTACCCACACCACTGCCAGGAACTCTAGCTTGAAGGAGCTATAATTCTCATGGTTTCTCTTTGTGGGCCATAGTTTTCGGCTGGCGTAAGCAATTACCCGCTCTCTGCCCTGCTGGATCTGGGATAATACGTCTCCCAGCCCCACGTTACTGGCATCTGTGTGGAGGATGAAAGGCTGGCCGTAATCAGGGTAAGCCAGGACCTCATCCCCCGTGAGGGCCATCTTCAGCTGGCAAAAAGACTCCTCTTCCAACTTGTCCAACCTGAAGGGCGGCTTCTGATTCTTGGTCTTTGACTGACCCAACAGGAGATCTTGCATAGGGGCAGCCATTTTGGTGAACCCAGAGATGAATCTTCGGTAGTAGCCTACCAACCCGAGGAACTGCCGCACTTCCTTTATGCTGGAGGGTCTTGGCCAGTCCTTAATCACTGTGATCTTATCAGGGTCTGGAGCTACTCCGTCAGCATTCACCATGTGTCCCAGGTACTGTATCTTTAGTTTCAGTAGATGACACTTGGAGGGTTTCACCTTTAGGCAGTAGCCTGCCAGGGCGTCAAACACCTCTGCCAGGTGTTTCAGATGGTCCTCATATGTTTTGGAATACACGATGACATCGTTCAGGTATAGCAGGAGCGTCTCAAGATTTCTGTGCCCCAGGCAGCACTCCATCAACCGCTGGAAGGTTCCTGGTGCGTTGCAGAGCCTGAACAGCATACAGTTGAATTCGCTGAGACCCTTCGGTGTGGTGAACGCGGTCTTCTCCTTGTCTGCCTCTGCTACAGGAACCTGCCAGTACCCGCTAGTAAGATCCAAAGTGGAGAAGAAGTTAGCAGACTTTAATGCAGCTAAAGATTCCTCTATCCTAGGTAACGGGTAAGCATCTTTGTGTGTGATACGGTTGACCTTTCTGTAATCTACACACATTCTCATGGTGCCATCTTTCTTTTTCACAAGAACTAGTGGAGCTGCCCAGGGGCTACAGCTGTCCCTGATTACCCCAGCCTCCTTCATTTCTCGCAACATTCCCTTGGCATTCTGATAGTGTGCAGGGGGTACAGGTCGGTATCTTTCCTTTATGGGTGGATGGTCTCCTGTGGGGATGTGGTGTTCTACCCCCTTTACTTGCCCAAAGTCTAGCGGGTGTTTGCTAAAGACTCTTTTGTACTCCTGCACCACCCTGTAGACTCCCTGTTTGTTGTGTGAGGGAGTGGAATCGGTGCCCACATGCAGCTTCTGACACCAGTCCTCCATTTGTTTCTTGGAGCCGTTACCCTCCTCTGGTTGAGATGGAGGCAAGGGTTCCACAGCCTTTACAGAGTTTTGGTTAACGGTGAACAATTTGGCTAGAGTGGCATACCGGGGCAAGTATACTTCTCTTTCCCCAATGTTTGGGATGCGGATGGGTACCCTCCCATGGCATACATCGACCACCCCACATGCTGTCAAAATGGTGGGCCTACTGTCTGAGTAGATGGGTTCTACCATGGCTTAGTAGTCCCGTCCTCTTAACCCGATTGCAGTCCGGCTCCAGATCATCATCTCACTTTTTGGGGGCATGGCGATAGGGAACGGGTCACTCATCCTAACGCTACCAATCGCACCACCAGACAGTTCTACCTGTTGCCTTTTCATCAGGGCTCTGATCTCTTTTTGTAGGACACGCTGCTGGCTGGAGCTGGCGTTCACCGCAACCTGCTGTAATATGACAATTATCTCTGCAAGACAATTTTCAATAACATTAGTACCCAAGGTTATCTTAGGTTGGCTTTCACGACGGTCAATGTCTACAATAATCAGTCCTTGCGCTGGCAGTTCAGCTTTACGAATTTTGATGGTCACCTCTTTGAATCCCACCTGCGGTACGGGCTGACCATTGCTGGCGATGATGCTCAAATCGTCATCTGGGTAGAGGGTAATATCCGAGTCATTCCAGTACCGCTTAAAAAGCACATAGGGGATGGTGGTTACCTGTGACCCGGTGTCCAGTAGTGCACTCATAGGAATGCCATCCAGCACCACAGGCAAGACCGGTCGTTCCCCTACGTACTTATCACGCCAGCTCGATGGGCCTGATGGTCTTATGCCTGGGGCTCGGCCCTCTGCCCCAGGTTGGGCCCGTTTAAATGACAGTACCTTGCCATATGTCCTGGTTGGTTGCAGCGGCGGCAGATGGGTTGTCCGTCCTGGTCGTAGCGGTCGCTGAGCTTTCGTCTGGACGATAGGATCCTCCTCTGTCGGCTCCAAGGGACGTCCTCTGGACTGGAAGCCAGCTGGATCTTTCCTGGGGAGGACACCTGTAAAGACTGCACAGTTCTGGTTAGCGCGGCAACGCTTTTGGTCAGCTCTTGGACCTGATGGTGCAGGTCTGCAGCCGGGGCTTTGTCCAAACCCTGTGCATCAGCTCCCACAGGCTCTGCAGACAAGGGTGCCGTGTCATGCCCTTCTAAAACCAAAAAAGTGCGAAGCCGACATGGCGAATCCGTTCCTGC
This sequence comes from Phyllobates terribilis, assembly GCF_046119375.1. Lineage (NCBI taxonomy): Eukaryota > Metazoa > Chordata > Amphibia > Anura > Dendrobatidae > Phyllobates > Phyllobates terribilis. Next base: position 244,128,686 of record NW_027362769.1, on the reverse strand, counting down.
ATGTGCGACCTCCGTGTCGCCGGGTTTGTGCCAGAGCCGCGGTGGACCCTGACGGCCAGCCCCCCTCTCCCAATACTGGTGCCTGTCCGCTGGTGGGTCGAGCGAGCCCCCCTGTGGTGGAGGCAGGTCTAATCTTTTTAATTTAAATTGTCTCTCTAATTTGAATGAGTACACTTTAAATCCTTTTACAAGGATCTATTGGAGGGCAAGTCTCATGCCAGCAGCCGCGTAATTCCAGCTCCAGTAGCGTCCACTAAAGCTGCTGCAGTTAAAAAGCTTTTATAAGGATAGAGCTTGGCGGTTCACCGCAAGGCGTCCTACCGCCAGTCCCAGCCCCTGTGCCTTGGGGTGCCTCCCCGATGCTCTTCACTGAGTGTCCCGGGGGCCCGAAGCATTTCCTTTGAAAAAATTAAGTGTCCAAACTACAGGTGGTGCAGCTTGCTTAGCAGCTGGGATAATCCCCTGACTAGCAGACTAAGCTACTAGGCACGAAGTATTTCCTGGGCTAGATGCAGTTAAAAATTTGTAATTAGATACTCTCATTGGATGCTGAGAAAGCATTCATAGAGTATCCTGGCACGCCATATATTATTCTCTTAAAAAGCTTGGGGTAGGGGTCTAGGGGACCCTTTTATAGCCAAAATCACGGCCCTGTATCGCAATACGTCACCTAGGCTGAAGATAAATGGAGCATTTTCATCACCTTTCATAATCACCAATGGGACAAGGCAGGAATGTCCTCTGTCCCCTCTCTTATACATCCTAGTGACGGAGCACCTGCTCTCATCAATTCACCATAACCCCAATATTAGGTGGATTGAGGTGGGAGGCACCGAGTACAAGTGCTCTGCATTTGCTGATGATGTCCTAGTATATATCACTCAATCACATATATCCATTCCTGCTGTCATGGCTGAAGTAGATCACTTTGTTACATGGTCAAATTTTAAAATCAATGCAGCGAAGTCTGAGGCCCTCGATGTCTCCCTCCCCAAATCCATACAGGATTCCATCCAGTCCAACTTTCCCTTTGCCTGGCCCTCACAGGGTATCAAATACTTAGGAATTAGTATTCATAGAGACCTCTCCCGTCTATGTTATCTTAATTTTGGGCCCTTTATTGAACAACTCCATACAGACCACGGTTGGCAAGTTAGAACTGTAAGATTCACTACGTGAACCACTGGTGTTTTGTGGAAAAGCACATGTACACTGTGCTCCAAATTATTATGCAAAAAGTGTTTAGGAGGGATAAGGTAAGAATTTTTTTGTTTGTCAGTTAAACTCATTGATGGTGATGTGTGTCAGGGCTCTTTATATCACTGTAAGCAATTGCAGACACCTGTGCTAATTAGTTTGGCAGGTGTGTCCAGTGAAAGGCAAGACTGCTTAAGAAGGCTGTCCCACATTATTAAGCAGCCTACATTTTCTGCCAAAATGGGAAAGAAAAAGGATGTGTCGGCTGCTGAGAAGCAACAAATTGTGGAGTGTTTAGGTCAAGGCATGACTACAATCAACATTGTGCGATGATCAGGATGAAGTGTCTTGGCAATCAAGAAGTATGTAGCTGATTCACAGTACACATGTGTGCGTGCTGATAAGGGCAAATTGAGGACTCTTTCCTACAGGCAATTACGTCAGGTCAAAAGAGCAGCGGCAAAAAAGCCTTGTCATAGCAGCAGACAAGTTTTTGAAGCTGCTGGTGCCTCCAACGTCCCCCGAACAACAAGATGCAGGGTCCTTCAGAGGTTTGCAGCTGTGCATACGCCATCCTGTCGACCTCCTCTATCCACTTCACACAAGCAGAAACGGCTCCAGTGGGCCAAACATTACATGAAGACTGATTTCAAAACTGTTTTGTTCACGGATGAGTGCCGTGCAGCGCTCGATGGTCCAGATGGATGGAGTGGAGGATGGCTGGTTGATGGACACCCCACGCAAACACGGCTACAGCGCCAACAAGGAGGAGGTGGAGTAATGTTTTGGGCTGGAATCATGGGGAGAGAGATTGTCGGCCCCTTTAGGATCCCTGAAGGTGCTAAAGATGAACTCCATAATGTATGTGGATTTTCTCAAACAGCACTTCCTGCCATGGTTCAAGAAGAAGAACCGTGTATTTTACAGCAAGATCATTTTTTTGCATGATAATGCACCATCTCATGCTGCACATAAAACATCTGCATCTCTGGCTGATATGGGCATAAAAGGGGACAAACTTATGGTGTGACCCCCATGCTCCCCTGACCTCTACCCCATTCAGAACCTCTGGAGCATCATCAAAAGGAGTATCTATGATGGCGGGAGGCAGTTCACATCTAAGCAACAGCTCTGGGAGGGTATTCTGTCCTCATGCAAAACAATTGAAGCAGAAACCATCCAAAACCTGACAAATTCAATGGACGAGAGAGTTCAGAAGCTCCTTTCGAACAAGGGGTCCTATGTGAAAATGTAACATCACCTAGAATAAAGTTTTGAGTTGAAAACTGTTTGATTTCAGTTTCTAATAACCTGCTAATGCTTATAATTTCAAAAATGACCATTTTTTTGGTCTTTATTAAAATGAAAAGGTTGATCGAAAAGTTTGGGGGATCTAAGAGTGTGGCAACCCAGTAGTCATGATTACTTCGAATTCTGAGAACATGAGGGTCATGTTGCAGGTAGTGCAGCAAGAAGGCACTTATGTGTCTTGCGCATCTCGGAGCCCCAAAATTATTTTTCGGGCTAGATGCAGCTAAAAATTATTATTAATTTTAAATCTGGTGGAGCTTAGTATAGATGGCCTAATAGGATCAGTGCTGCACACTGCTACAATGCCCAAATTATTTTCCAGTCAAGATACAGATAAACATGATTAGTAATTTTAAATCTGGTGGAGCTTATTATAGATGGCCTAATAGAATCAGTGCTGCACACTGCTACAAAGCCCAAATTATTTTCCAGCCAAGATACAGATAAACATGATTAGTAATTTGAAAGCTTGAAACGGTTGGTAGGGTGATTTTAACCAATCATCAAGCTTTTACTCTCCCCAGGATGACACAGGGGTAGAAAAGTCGTTTCGGATCCATGATTTGTTCATCTTTATGAATGTGAGTCTGTCTACATTATCAGTGGAGAGCCGCGTGCGCTTATCTGTCAGCACACCACCAGCAGTGCTGAACACATGTTCAGACAGAACGCTGGCTGCGGGGCATGACAAGATCTCCAAGGCGTAAGTGGCTAGCTCCGGCCATTTATCCAGATTGGAAGCCCAAAAAGAGCAAGGGTCCAGTGACACAGTCATGGCTTCAATGTTTACTTGGAGATATTCCTGTACCATCGTCTTTAGGCGTTGACTATGTGTCAGACTTCTTGTCTCCTGTGGCCTTGCAAAGGATGGGCTAAAAAAGTGGTGAAATGATTCCGCAAAATTGATGTTACCAGCAGATACTGTGGTTCTGTTACGGTTTGAGTGCTGAACACTTGACGGTCCCACGGTTGGCAAGTTGGAACTGTGAGATTCACTACGTGCACCACTGGTGTTTTGTGGAAAAGCACATGTAAGATTCTGCAACAGTCTCTGCTGATACTCCTGCATGCGTGCATCCCTTTCTATGGCAGGAATAATTTCTGCAAATTTACTTTTGTACCGGGGATCTAACAGTGTGGCAACCCAGTAGTCAGGATTATTTCTAATTCTCACAATTCGAGGGTCATGTTGCAGGTAGTGCAGCAAGAAGGCACTCATGTATGTTGCGAATCCAGGAGCACCAAGTCCCTGTTGTGTTGGTGGCGAGGTAACAATCATGCTTCCTTCCTCTGTCCTCTCCCCCCAACCTCGCACAACAGAAATGTGATCAAGGTCTCCCTCATCTGATGAGTCTTCCATCAGTTCGTCCTCCACTTCTTCCTGGGCTCCTGCACCTTCCTCACTAGTTTGGCTGCTACCATGCGCCCTGGTAAAACCATCTCCCCCACCCTCACATGCCTGCCGCCTTGGTGCTGCCTTGCAGATGTTAGCCCTTCCGCATACAACTCCTCCTCCTCTACTTCCTCCACCTCCTCTTGTGCCACCACCTGACTCCGAATTCTGTTTAACATGTGCTCCAGCATGTAAATCACCGGAATAGTCATGCTGATAATGGCATGGTCAGAACTAAACATCTTCGTCGCCATTTCAAAACTGTGCAGAAGGGTGCATAGGTCCCTGATCTGAGACCACTCCTCCAGCGTGATTTGCCCCACCTCTCGATCTCGTTGGCCCAGGCTATACGTCAGAACGTATTGCACCAGGGCTTGTCGGTGCTGCCACAGTCGCTACAACATGTGCAGAGTTGAATTCCACCGGGTAGGCACATCGCATTTTAGCCGGTGAAGTGGCAGGCCCAACGACTTCTGTAGAGATGTAAGTCGCTGAGCTGCGGGATGCGAACGGCGGAAGTGAGCACACAGTGACCCTGCCCTCTGCAGAAGGCCATCTAGTCTGGGATAGTGGGCTAAAAATTGCTGGACAACCAGGTTCAACACGTGAGCCATACAAGGCACGTGTGTGACATTGCCCCGGCGAAGGGCCGCACCCAGGTTTGCAGCATTGTTGCACATGGCCTTCCCTGGTTGCAGGTCCAGTGGAGACAACCATTCATGAAACTGGTTCTCCAGAGCTGACCACAACTCCTCAGCTGTGTGACTCACATTTCCCAGACATTTCAAAGTAAAAACCGCCTTATGACTAGTGTTGAGCCACCCCCGTAGTGTTCGGGTTCGGTTCGGTTCGTCGAACACCCGTGTGTTCGCCGAACTGTTCGTCGAACTGTTCGTCGAACACCTTCGAACACCATTAAAAACAATGGCAGGCAAACAAAAACACATAGAAACACATAGAAAACACCTTCAAAGGTGTCCAAAAGCTGACAAACTGCTCAGAAGACATAACTAACACATGGAAAAGTGACAAGTACATATAGTCATGCGAAAATAAAAGAGGTGGAGGAGTAAAAGGAGGGGGAGACACAGATATAGGCATGTCATGCCCTTCTAAAATCCAAAAAGTGAGAAGCCGACACGGCCAGTCCGCTCCTGCCCGTGCCACCTCCGTGTCGCCGGGTTTGTGCCAGAGCCGCGGTGAACCCTGACGGCCAGCCCTCCTCTCCCAATACTGGTGCCTGTCCGCTGGTGGGTCGAGCGAGCCCCCCTGTGGTGGAGGCAGCTCTAAGCTTTTTAATTTAAATTGTCTCTCTAATTTGAATGAATACACTTTAAATCCATTTACAAGGATCTATTGGAGGGCAAGTCTCATGCCAGCAGCCGCGTAATTCCAGCTCCAGTAGCGTCCACTAAAGCTGCTGCAGTTAAAAAGCTTTTATAAGGATCGAGCTCGGCTGTCCACCGCAAGGCATCCTAATGCCAGTCCCAGCCCCTATGCCTTGGGGTGCCTCCTGATGCTCTTCACTAAGTATCCCATGGTCCCGAATCATTTCCTTTGAAAAAATTAAGTGTCTAAACTACAGGTGGTGTAGCTTGCTTAACAGCCGGGATAATCCGCTGACTAGCAGACACTGCTACTAGGCACAAAGTATTTCCTGGGCTAGATGCAGTTAAAAATTTGTAATTAGATACTCTCGTTGGATGCTGAGAAAGCATTCCATAGAGTCTCCTGGCACGCCATATATGATTCTCTTAAAAAGCTTGGGGTAGGGGTCTAGGGGACCCTTTTATAGCCAAAATCACGGCCCTGTATCGCAATACGTCACCTAGGCTGAAGATAAATGGAACTGTAGCACCCTGAGGGCTCGGTTGCTACAGACGTATTGCACCTCACCCAGAGGTGTGATATCTCACTCTCAGGTAAGGATGGAGTGTGGATCAGGACCCGACACCTGCATGCATTACACCACATTGCCGTGGGGCAGGGCGACCAATATGCCCCTGAGATGGGCACGACAGTCCCTGTCCCTGGCTGGAGTGGGGGGAGGGAACACTGAGGAAGGGGAACCCTGTAGTGCAGGAGCAGGGAGGAAGCAGTTCCTGGGTGCATTGAGAAGGGAGTATAAAAGGTGGGCACCATCTTAGTTCAGTGCAGAGAAGTCTGAGCAGAAGTGGCAGGGAGCAGGGGCTCTGCATGAGCTCTGCTCCGGAGGCGGGCCTAGTAACAGAGGCCCAGGCCTGGAAGAGGGAGAAGGAAGGAAGAGGAGCGGAGAAGGCTCCAAGAACGAGGAATGAAGGGATCCCAGGGGTGCGGACGGGCGAGTCGCCACCGCACGCCCGAATCCACCTGCGTGGAGGGGTCAGGCCAAAGGGGGAGCCCGGTCCCCGAACTAGTGGAGGCAGGAAACGACCCTCAGCTAGAAACCGGAGGCTCTGACATTTTATGTGGCGCAGCCCCTCGCTACACCCGCTAGGAAGGCACCAAATAGGGTCAGGGAAACTGGCGCCAAGTTTACCAAGAGGAGGCCCGAGGCAGCCGGACAGAAGTGTTGGTAAGAAAGGCCAGACAAAGGACACACAAAGGGGGTCCTGTGAAGTGCTCCAAAGTTATCTGGGAGTTGTCTGAGCCCCTCACCTGGTGAGCACAGTACGACCTGGGCAGCCGTTACCTGCAGACGTGGTCTGGATAATAAGAACTGTGAGTAAAGGCCCTGGACTGCATCACTGACTCCGTGTCGTTACTGCTGCTGCCCTGCACCATCACCCCCATCCTCCGCATACACTGCCCTGAGGCTATACTCCTCCCGTGGGGAGTTATGCTACGCTCTGCTGCACCCACAACACCAGCCTCAGCGGTCTGCCCTGGAGCGGCGGTTCACTCTGACCGCAATCCACGGGTGGCGTAGTCGGACATTTAAACATCAAAACCACATAAATAGTTCCGCCACTGGTTTGACCGCCCTGAGCCACGGAACCGGGTTGCCGCCACGGAGACTACAACCACCAGCATCCACCAAAAAGGGTCCGGCTCCGGGTGTCCCAAGGCCCAGGGGGCGCGTCAGAACATTTTCATCACCTTTCACAATCACCAATGGGACAAGGCAGGGATGTTCTCTGTCCCCTCTCTTATACATCCTAGTGACGGAGCACCTGCTCTCATCAATTCGCCATAACCCCAATATTAGGTGGATTGAGGTGGGAGGCACCGAGTACAAGTGCTCTCTATTTGCTGATGATGTCCTAGTATATATCACTCAATCACATATATCCATCCCTGCTGTTATGGCTGAAATAGATCACTTTGTTACATGGTCAAATTTTAAAATCAATGCAGCGAAGTCTGAGGCCCTCGATGTCTCCCTCCCCAAATCCATATAGGATTCCATCCAGTCCAACTTTCCCTTTGCCTGTCCCTCACAGGGTATCAAATACTTAGGAATTCCTATTCATAGAGACCTCTCCCATCTATGTTATCTTAATTTTGGGCCCTTTATTGAACAACTCCATACAGACCACGGTTGGCAAGTTAGGACTGTAAGATTCACTACGTGAACCGCTGGTGTTTTGTGGAAAAGCACATGTACACTGCGTTCCAAATTATTATGCAAAAAGTGTTTAGGAGTGATAAGGGAAGAATTTGTTTGTTTGTCAGTTAAACTCATTGATGGTGATGTGTGTCAGGGCTCTTTATATCACTGTAAGCAATTGCAGACACCTGTGCTAATTAGTTTGGTAGGTGTGTCCAATGAAAGGCAAGACTACTTAAGAAGGCTCTCTCACATTATTAAGCAGCCTACATTTTCTGCCAAAATGGGAAAGAAAAAGGATGTGTCGGCTGCTGAGAAGCAACAAATTGTGGAGTGTTTAGGTCAAGGCATGACTACAATCAACATTGTGCGATGATCAGGATGAAGTGTCTTGGCAATCAAGAAGTATGTAGCTGATTCACAGTACACACGTGTGTGTGCTGATAAGGGCAAATTGAGGACTCTTTCCTACAGGCAATTACGTCAGGTTGAAAGAGCAGCGGCCAAGAAGCCTTGTCATAGCAGCAGACAAGTTTTTGAAGCTGCTTGTGCCTCCAACGTCCCCCGAACAACAAGATGCAGGGTCCTTCAGAGGTTTGCAGCTGTGCATACGCCATCCTGTCGACCTCCTCTATCCACTTCACACAAGCAGAAACGGCTCCAGTGGGCCAAACATTACATGAAGACTGATTTCAAAACAGTTTTGTTCACGGATGAGTGCCGTGCAGCGCTCGATGGTCCAGATGGATGGAGTGGAGGATGGCTGGTTGATGGACACCCCACGCAAACACGGCTACAGCGCCAACAAGGAGGAGGTGGAGTAATGTTTTGGGCTGGAATCATGGGGAGAGAGATTGTCGGCCCATTTAGGATCCCTGAAGGCGCTAAAGATGAACTCCATAATGTATGTGGATTTTCTCAAACAGCACTTCCTGCCATGGTTCAAGAAGAAGAACCGTGTATTTCACAGCAAGATCATTTTTCTGCATGATAATGCACCATCTCATGCTGCACATAAAACATCTGCATCTCTGGCTGATATGGGCATAAAAGGGGACAAACTTATGGTGTGACCCCCATGCTCCCCTGACCTCTACCCCATTCAGAACCTTTGGAGCATCATTAAAAGGAGTGTCTATGATGGCGGGAGGCAGTTCACATCTAAGCAACAGCTCTGGGAGGGTATTCTGTCCTCATGCAAAACAATTGAAGCAGAAACCATCCAAAACCTGACAAATTCAATGGACGAGAGAGTTCAGAAGCTCCTTTCGAACAAGGGGTCCTATGTGAAAATGTAACATCACCTAGAATAAAGTTTTGAGTTGAAAACTGTTTGATTTCAGTTTCTAACAACCTGCTACTGCTTATAATTTCAAAAATGACCATTTTTTTGGTCTTTATTAAAATGAAAAGGTTGATCGAAAAGTTTGGGGGATCTAAGAGTGTGGCAACCCAGTAGTCATGATTACTTCGAATTCTGACAATATGAGGGTCATGCTGCAGGTAGTGCAGCAAGAAGGCACTTATGTGTCTTGCGCATCTCGGAGCCCCAAAATTATTTTCCGGGCTAGATGCAGCTAAAAATTATTTTAAATTTTAAATCTGGTGAAGCTTTAGTATAGATGGCCTAATAGGATCAGTGCTGCACACTGCTACAAAGCCCAAATTATTTTCCAGTCAAGATACAGATAAACATGATTAGTAATTTGAAAGCTTAAAACGGTTGGTAGGGTGATTTTAACCAATCATCAAGCTTTTACTCTCCCCAGGATGACACAGGGGTAGAAAAGTCGTTTCGGATCCATGATTTGTTCATCTTTATGAACGTGAGTCTGTCTACATTATCAGTGGAGAGCCGCGTGCGCTTATCTGTCAGCACACCACCAGCAGCGCTGAACACACGTTCAGACAGAACGCTGGCTGCGGGGCATGACAAGATCTCCAAGGCGTAAGTGGCTAGCTCCGGCCATTTATCCAGATTGGAAGCCCAAAAAGAGCAAGGGTCCAGTGACACAGTCGTGGCTTCAATGTTTACTTGGAGATACTCCTGTACCATCGTCTCTAGGCGTTGACTATGTGTCAGACTTCTTGTCTCCTGTGGCCTTGCAAAGGATGGGCTAAAAAAGTGGTGAAATGATTCCGCAAAATTGATGTTACCAGCAGATACTGTGGTTCTGTTACGGTTTGAGTGCTGAACACTTGACGGTCCCACGGTTGGCAAGTTGGAACTGTGAGATTCACTACGTGCACCACTGGTATTTTGTGGAAAAGCACACGTAAGATTCTGCAACAGTCTCTGCTGATACTCCTGCATGCGTGCATCCCTTTCTATGGCAGGAATAATTTCTGCAAATTTACTTTTGTACCGGGGATCTAACAGTGTGGCAACCCAGTAGTCAGGATTATTTCTAATTCTCACAATTCGAGGGTCATGTTGCAGGTAGTGCAGCAAGAAGGCACTCATGTGTGTTGCGCATCCAGGAGCACCAAGTCCCTGTTGTGTTGGTGGCGAGGTAACAATCATGCTTCCTTCCTCTGTCCTCTCCCCCCAACCTCGCACAACAGAAATGTGATCAAGGTCTCCCTCATCTGATGAGTCTTCCATCAGTTCGTCCTCCACTTCTTCCTGGGCTCCTGCACCTTCCTCACTAGTTTGGCTGCTACCATGCGCCCTGGTAAAACCATCTCCCCCACCCTCACATGCCTGCCGCCTTGGTGCTGCCGATCGTCTGGACCTTGCAGATGTTAGCCCTTCCGCATACAACTCCTCCTCCTCTACTTCCTCCACCTCCTCTTGTGCCACCACCTGACTCCGAATTCTGTTTAACATGTGCTCCAGCATGTAAATCACCGGAATAGTCATGCTGATAATGGCATCGTCAGCACTAAACATCTTCGTCGCCATTTCAAAACTGTGCAGAAGGGTGCATAGGTCCCTGATCTGAGACCACTCCTCCAGCGTGATTTGCCCCACCTCTGAATCTCGTTGGCCCAGGCTATACGTCAGAACGTATTGCACCAGGGCTTGTCGGTGCTGCCACAGTCGCTGCAACATGTGCAGAGTTGAATTCCACCGGGTAGGCACATCGCATTTTAGCCGGTGAAGTGGCAGGCCCAACGACTTCTGTAGAGATGTAAGTCGCTGAGCTGCAGGATGCGAACGGCGGAAGTGAGCACACAGCGACCGTGCCCTCTGCAGAAGGCCATCTAGTCTGGGATAGTGGGCTAAAAATTGCTGGACAACCAGGTTCAACACGTGAGCCATACAAGGCACGTGTGTGACATTGCCCCGGCGAAGGGCCGCACCCAGGTTTGCAGCATTGTCGCACACGGCCTTCCCTGGTTTCAGGTCCAGTGGAGACAACCATTCATGAAATTGGTTCTCCAGAGCTGACCACAACTCCTCAGCTGTGTGACTCACATTTCCCAGACATTTCAATGTAAAAACCGCCTGATGACGTTGAGCCCTACTGCCAGCATAGTAAGGAGGTGTGCAGGATCCCTTCTGCGCAGTTAGAAAGCTTGTGGCATGACCAGACAGGCTTTGGGTGCAGGTGGAAGACCGAGAGGAGGTTGAGGAGGCAGAAGCAGTGGAGGAACTTTGACATAAAGAGGATTGACGCACAACTCGTGGGGACGGCAAGACTTGGACAGCAGCCCCTTGTCCTGCTGTCACCATAGTTACCCAGTGCCCAGTCAGCGACATGTAACGCCCCTGTCCATGCCTACTCGTCCAAGTGTCTGTGGTGAAATGCACCCTGTCACACACAGAGTTTCTCAAAGAAGCGGTGATGTTGTGTGCGACATACTGGTGGAGCGCAGGCACACCTTTCTTTGAGAAGTAGTGCCGACTGGGCATCTGGTACTGGGGCACTGCGACGGACATAAGGTCTCGAAAATCCTCTGCGTCCACCAGGCGGAAAGGCAGCATTTCTGTAGCCAAGAGCTTGCAGATGGTGAAATTCAACCTCTTAGCTTTCTCATGGCTAGGAGGAAATGGTCTTTTACTTGTCCACATCTGAGGGACCGAGGGCTGGCTATTGTGCTTAGACGGGGTTGATAAGGGTGTCCCCGGCAAACTGCCGGTCTGTGAGGAAGATGCAGGCGGACATGTTAGGTTGCCTTGATCCAAAGGTGGTGCTATCGATGTCGGACAGCGCTCAACACCAGCTGGTGTTCCCACCTCCAAAGAAAATGATGACCTGCCAATCACGCTGGCTGTTGCGGGTAAAGAGGTGGCAGGTCTGCGCCCCAAAATAGGTGTGACTGCTGTCCCCCCAGTCACAGAGGATGAAGAGGCCGCGGATGCACAAGATATGGCAGACGGTGGTTGGCCCGGCCGGCTAGGCCGCATTGTAGCACACTGAGCTTCCCACTGCAACTTATGCTTCATGTCCATGTGCCGGTTCATGCATGAAGTACTCAAACTATGTATTTTTTGGCCTCTACTTAGCTTTTGCTGACAAATGTTACAGATAACACGAGTTGGGTCATCTTTATCGATCTGAAAAAATGCCCAGGCTATGCAAGGCTTAGCACCCATGGGACCTGAAGAGCCACCACGACTTGTGGTGAGAGGCAGAGTTGTGTTTGAGGATGCAGTTGTTGACGTGCTTCCAGTACTACGTCTCTGTCCAGGAAGGCGCAACCTGACCTCGTCGTCACTAGCATCTTCCTCCACCTCCTCTGCTGACCTCATCTCTTGGCTGACTGTGGGTTGACAGTAAGTGGGATCTCCAACCTCATCATCATCACCCTGTGTGTTATCACACCCGTCGTCCTCAGAGCCAACCTGTTCCTGCCCTGACAAAAAACTAAAGTTGTCGCTCCAATCAGGTATTTGAGTCTTATCATCGTCTTCCTCATTGTCTCCACCAACAGGAGTTACAGTTTGGGAATGAGGGTCTACATTATGGTCAGAACCTTCTGCGTCTGGTCCTGGATCCGACTCATAAAGATTCTGGGCATCAGTGCAGATCATTTCCTCGTCTGGATTCACAGAAGCGCTGGAGTCGACCTCTGATTCCCAGGCTATAGTATGAGTAAACAGCTCTGCAGACTCAACCATCTGTTCTACCTCATACTCAGACGGGCAGCTGGAGATTTGGGAGCTGTGAGGAAGCAAGTGCGATTTGGGTGACACCTTTGAGGACTGGAGTATTTGTGATGTTGAAGTTGATGTGGAGGAGAGCCCACTTAAAGGAGCACTTGATATCTGTTGAAGCACCTGCTGTTTTTGTGCCTCATCTGGAATTTGTAGCGATTGGCGTGGCCGTAAGAAAGGGATCTTATCACATTGTCCGCTAAAAGAAGTAGACATTTTAGTTTGGCTGGAAGATGGTCTTTCTTCTGCAGATGTTACTGTTGCTTTAACACCTACCCCACGGACACAACCTTTTTTCCCCTTCCCAACACGCCTATTCCCCTTTCCACCAGCAGCAGGCCTTTTTCCACTCATTTTGGAGGTTAACTAATTCACAACTCTGGAGTTGTTTGCACAAAAAAACAATGGATGGTAACCGAGCAGAGCTGAGTGGCCAAACTGTGGTATTAGGCCAAAACTATTGGCTGGGTTAGATGCCGAAAAAAATTATATTCAATTTGCAACCTGATGGAGGTCAGTATAGATGGACTAATACAACAAGTCCCACACACAGCTAGAAGCCCAATATTTTTTCAGAGGTAGATGCAGAAAAAAATATATTCAGTTTGCAACCTGATGGAGGTCAGTATAGATGGACTAATACAACAAGTCCCACACATAGCTAGAAGCCCAATATTTTTTCAGAGGTAGATGCAGAAAAAAATATATTCAGTTTGCAACCTGATGGAGGTCAGTATAGGTGGACTAATAGAACAAGTCCCACACACTGCTAGAAGGCCAAATATTTTTTCAGAGCTAGATGCAGAAAAAAATTATATTCAGTTTGCAACCTGATGGAGGTCAGTATAGATGGATTAATAGAACAAGACCCACACACAGCTAGAAGCCCAATATTTTTTCAGAGGTAGATGCAGAAAAAAATATATTCAGTTTGCAACCTGATGGAGGTCAGTATAGATGGACTAATACAACAAGTCCCACACACAGCTAGAAGCCCAATATTTTTTCAGAGGTAGATGCAGAAAAAAATATATTCAGTTTGCAACCTGATGGAGGTCAGTATAGGTGGACTAATAGAACAAGTCCCACACACTGCTAGAAGGCCAAATATTTTTTCAGAGCTAGATGCAGAAAAAAATTATATTCAGTTTGCAACCTGATGGAGGTCAGTATAGATGGATTAATAGAACAAGACCCACACACAGCTAGAAGCCCAATATTTTTTCAGAGCTAGATGCAGAAAAAAATTATATTCAGTTTGCAACCTGATGGAGGTCAGTATAGATGGATTAATAGAACAAGACCCACACACAGCTAGAAGCCCAATATTTTTTCAGAGCTAGATGCAGAAAAAAATTATATTCAGTTTGCAACCTGATGGAGGTCAGTATAGATGGATTAATAGAACAAGACCCACACACAGCTAGAAGCCCAATATTTTTTCAGAGCTAGATGCAGAAAAAAATTATATTCAGTTTGCAACCTGATGGAGGTCAGTATAGATGGATTAATAGAACAAGACCCACACACAGCTAGAAGCCCAATATTTTTTCAGAGCTAGATGCAGAAAAAAATATATTCAGTTTGCAACCTGATGGAGGTCAGTATAGGTGGACTAATAGAACAAGTCCCACACACTGCTAGAAGGCCAAATATTTTTTCAGAGCTAGATGCAGAAAAAAATTATATTCAGTTTGCAACCTGATGGAGGTCAGTATAGATGGATTAATAGAACAAGACCCACACACAGCTAGAAGCCCAATATTTTTTCAGAGCTAGATGCAGAAAAAAATTATATTCAGTTTGCAACCTGATGGAGGTCAGTATAGATGGATTAATAGAACAAGACCCACACACAGCTAGAAGCCCAATATTTTTTCAGAGCTAGATGCAGAAAAAAATTATATTCAGTTTGCAACCTGATGGAGGTCAGTATAGATGGATTAATAGAACAAGACCCACACACAGCTAGAAGCCCAATATTTTTTCAGAGCTAGATGCAGAAAAAAATTATATTCAGTTTGCAACCTGATGGAGGTCAGTATAGATGGAATAATAGAACAAGACCCACACACAGCTAGAAGCCCAATATTTTTTCAGAGGTAGATGCAGAAAAAAATATATTCAGTTTGCAACCTGATGGAGGTCAGTATAGCTGGACTAATACAACAAGTCCCACACACAGCTAGAAGCCCAATATTTTTTCAGAGGTAGATGCAGAAAAAAATATATTCAGTTTGCAACCTGATGGAGGTCAGTATAGGTGGACTAATAGAACAAGTCCCACACACTGCTAGAAGGCCAAATATTTTTTCAGAGCTAGATGCAGAAAAAAATTATATTCAGTTTGCAACCTGATGGAGGTCAGTATAGATGGATTAATAGAACAAGACCCACACACAGCTAGAAGCCCAATATTTTTTCAGAGCTAGATGCAGAAAAAAATTATATTCAGTTTGCAACCTGATGGAGGTCAGTATAGATGGATTAATAGAACAAGACCCACACAAAGCTAGAAGCCTAATATTTTTTCAGAGCTAGATGCAGAAAAAAATTATATTCAGTTTGCAACCTGATGGAGGTCAGTATAGATGGATTAATAGAACAAGACCCACACACAGCTAGAAGCCCAATATTTTTTCAGAGCTAGATGCAGAAAAAAATTATATTCAGTTTGCAACCTGATGGAGGTCAGTATAGATGGATTAATAGAACAAGACCCACACACAGCTAGAAGCCCAATATTTTTTCAGAGGTAGATGCAGAAAATATATATTCAGTTTGCAACCTGATGGAGGTCAGTATAGATGGACTAATAGAATGATGCTATGCCCAAAAGATTTTACTTCACTAGGTGCAGTAAAAAAATTGGTATTCTATACACAGGTGGTATATCTTGCAACACAGATAGGCTACTCCACTGACTAACACACTCTGCAATACGCCAAAAAGGATTAGCTTTGCTAGATTCAGCCAAATGCTGTGAAAAAAACTTGCACAGCACTGGCACAGACCTGCCTGGCAAAAACTGATAGGAACTGATGTAACCTAGTCCTGAAAAGGACTCCAATTACAATTAGTCTTTACTCCCACAACCTATCTATTTAAGAGCACAGACCTGCCTGATAAAAGTCGTAGGAAATGCTGTAACCTAGTCCTTAAAAAGACTGCAATCACAACTATTCCCTACTCCCAAGCTATCTGTATATTTGTGCGAAAATTGGCTTGAAATTAACAAGGTATAGCGCACACAGCAACAGCGGTGCCGTCTAACATGCAGCTGCAGCAGTGAGAAAATGGTGGCGACGGGGAAAATGGCTTGGTCTTATAGGGCAAGGACATGTGACATACACTGCCAATGACACATGCCCTTGCTTGTGTGAAAAAAAGCACTTCGCTCCGTGTGTGCGCTGCTGATAGGCTTACAGATTGCACCTCCCCACTGTATATGCGGGAAAGAGAAAAAAAAATGGAGATCTTCATTGTTCCTGCAGAGATCCATCCCCTGCCCCTCCCCCCACCCCGCTGTACACTCAAACTGCGTATTAACATTAATTTTCATCATTACTGAGAAAAAATCCAGTTATGATTTTGGTGCACGAACAGTTATCGAACATAACCTCGAACAGCCGAATTTTTCTCAAATTATTCGTGTTCGCCGAACGGCTCGAACACCGCCCAAAACAGCTCGAATTTGAGATTGGCGAACAGTTCGAGTAGAACAACGCTCATCTCTACTTATGACGTTGAGCCCTGCTGCCAGCATAGTAAGGAGCTGTGCAGGATCCCTTCTGCGCAGTTAGAAAGCTTGTGGCATGACCAGACAGGCTTTGGGTGCAGGTGGAGGACCGAGAGGAGGTTGAGGAGGCAGAAGCAGTGGAGGAACTTCGAGTTAAAGAGGATTGATGCACAACTCGTGGGGACGGCAAGACTTGGACAGCAGCCCCTTGTCCTGCTGTCACCATAGTTACCCAGTGCTCAGTCAGCGACATGTAACGCCCCTGTCCATGCCTACTCGTCCAAGTGTCTGTGGTGAAATGCTCCCTGTCACACACAAAGTTTCTCAAAGAAGCGGCGATGTTGTGTGCGACATGCTGGTGGAGCACAGGCACACCTTTCTTTGAGAAGTAGTGCCGACTGGGCATCTGGTACTGGGGCACTGCGACGGACATAAGGTCTCGAAAATCCTCTGTGTCCACCAGGCGGAAAGGCAGCATTTCTGTAGCCAAGAGCTTGCAGATGGTGAAATTCAACCTCTTAGCTTTCTCATGGCTAGGAGGAAATGGTCTTTTACTTGTCCACATCTGAGGGACCGAGGGCTGGCTGTTGTGCTTAGACGGGGTTGAGAAGGGTGTCCCCGGCAAACTGCCGGTCTGTGAGGAAGATGCAGGCGGACATGTTAGGTTGCCTTGATCCAAAGGTGGTGCTATCGATGTCGGACAGTGCTGAACACCAGCTGGTGTTTCCACCTCTAAAGAAAATGATGACCTGCCAATCATGCTGGCTGTTGCGGGTAAAGAGGTGGCAGGTCTGCGTCCCAAAACAGGTGTGACTGCTGTCCCCCCAGTCACAGAGGATGAAGAGGCCGCGGATGCACAAGATGTGGCAGACGGTGGTTTGCCCGACCGGCTAGGCCGCATTGTAGCACAGTGAGCTTCCCACTGCAACTTATGCTTCATATCCATGTGCCGGTTCATGCATGAAGTACTCAAACTATGTATTTTTTGGCCTCTACTTAGCTTTTGCTGACAAATGTTACAGATAACACGAGTTGGGTCATCCTTATCGATCTGAGAAAATGCCCAGGCTATGCAAGACTTAGCACCCATGCGACCTGAAGACCCACCATGACTTGTGGTCAGAGGCAGAGTTGTGTTTGAGGATGCAGTTGTTGACGTGCTTCCAGTACTACGTCTCTGTCCAGGAAGGCGCAATCGGACCTCATCGTCACTAACATCCTCCTCCACCTCTTCTGCTGACCTCATCGACTGGCTGACTGTGGGTTGACAGTAAGTGGGATCTCCAACCTCATCATCATCACCCTGTGTGTTATCACACCCGTCGTCCTCAGAGCCAACATCTTCCTGCCCTGACAAAAAACTCAAGCTGGTGCTCCAATCAGGTATTTGAGTCTCATTATCGTCTTCCTCATTGTCTCCACCAACAGGAGTTACAGTTTGGGAACGAGGGTCTACATTATGGTCAGAACCTTCTACGTCTGGTCCTGGATCCGACTCATAAAGATTCTGGGCATCAGTGCAGATCATTTCCTCATCTGGATTCACAGAAGCTCTGGAGCCGACCTCTGATTCCCAGGCTATAGTATGAGTAAACAGCTCTGCAGACTCAACCATCTGTTCTACCCCATACTCAGACGGGCAACTGGAGACTTGGGAGCTGTGAGGAAGCAAGTGCGATTGGGGTGACACCTCTGAGGACTGGAGTATTTGTGATGTTGAAGTTGAGGTGGAGGAGAGCCCACTTAAAGGAGCACTTGATATCTGTTGAAGCACCTGCTGGTTTTGTGTCTGGAATTTGTAGCGATTGGCGTGGCCGTAAGAAAGGGATCTTATCACATTGTCCGCTAAAAGAAGTAGACATCTTAGTTTGGCTGGAAGATGGTCTTTCTTCTGCAGATGTTACTGTTGCTTTAACACCTACCCCACGGACACAACCTTTTTTTTCCCTTACCAACACGCCTATTCCCCTTTCCACCAGCAGCAGGCCTTCTTCCACTCATTTTGGTGGTTAACTAATTGACGACTCTGGAGTTGTTTGCACAAAAAACAATGGATGAGAACCGAGCAGAGCTGAGTGGCCAAACTGTGGTATTAGCCCAAAAGTATTGGCTGGGTTAGATACAGAAAAAAATTATATTGAATTTGCAACCTGGTGGAGGTTAGTATAGATGGACTAAAAGAACAAGCCCCACACACTGCTACAAGCCGAAATATTTTTTCAGAGCTAGATGCAGATAAAAATTATATTGAATTTGCAACCTGGTGGAGGTTAGTATAGATGTACTAATAAAACAAGTCCCACACACTGCTACAAGCCAAAATATTTTTTCAGAGCTAGATGCTGAAAAAAATTATATTGAATTTGCAACCTGGTGGAGGTTAGTATAGATGGACTAATAGAACAAGTCCCACACACTGCTACAAGCCGAAATATTTTTTCAGAGCTAGATGCAGAAAAAAATTATATTGAATGTGCAACCTTATGGAGGTTAGTATAGATGGACTAATAGAACAAGTCCCACACACTGCTACAAGCCGAAATATTTTTTCAGAGCTAGACGCAGAAAAAAATTATATCGAATTTGCAACCTGGTGGAGGTTAGTATAAATGGACTAATAGAACAAGTCCCACACACTGCTACAAGCCGAAATATTTTTTCAGAGCTAGATACAGAAAAAAATTATATTGAATTTGCAACCTGGTGGAGGTTAGTATAGATTGACTAAAAGAACAAGTCCCACACACTGCTACAAGCCGAAATATTTTTTCAGAGCTAGATGCAGAAAAAAATTACATTGAATTTGCAACCTGGTGGTGGTTAGTATAGATGGACAAATAGTACAAGTCCCACACACTGCTACAAGCCGAAATATTTTTTCAGAGCAAGATGCAGAAAAAAATTATATTGAATTTGCAACCTGGTGGAGGTTAGTATAGATGGACTAATATAACAAGTCCCACACACTGCTACAAGCCGAAATATTTTTTCAGAGCTAGATTCAGAAAAAAACTATATTGAGTTTGCAACCTGGTGGAGGTTAGTATAGATGGACTCATAGAACAAGTCCCATACACTGCTACAAGCCGAAATATTTTTTCAGAGCTAGATGCAGAAAAAAATTATATTGAATTTGCAACCTGGTGGAGGTTAGTATACATGAACTAATAGAACAAGTCCCACACACTGCTACAAGCCGAAATATTTTTTCAGAGCTAGATGTAGAAAAAAATTATATTGAATTTGCAACCTGGTGGAGGTTAGTATAGATGGATAAATAGAACAAGTCCCACACACTGCTACAAGCCATAATATTTTTTCACAGCTAGATGCAGATAAAAATTATATTGAATTTGCAACCTGGTGGAGGTTAGTATAGATGGACTCATAGAACAAGTCCCACACACTGCTACAAGCCGAAATATTTTTTCAGAGCTAGATGCAGAAAAAAATTATACTGAATTTGCAACCTGGTGGAGGTTAGTATATATGGACTAATAGAACAAGTCCCACACACTGCTACAAGTCGAAATATTTTTTCAGAGCTAGATGCAGATTAAAATTATATTGAATTTGCAACCTGGTGGAGGTTAGTATAGATGGACTAATAGAACAAGTCCAAAACACTGCTACAAGCCGAAATATTTTTTCAGAGCTAGATGCAGAAAAAAATTATATTGAATTTGCAACCTGGTGGAGGTTAGTATAGATGGACTAATAGAACAAGTCCCACACACTGCTACAAGCCGAAATATTTTTTCAGAGCTAGATGCAGATAAAAATTATATTGAATTTGCAACCTGGTGGAGGTTAGTATAGATGGACTAATAGAACAAGTCCCACACACTGCTACAAGCCGAAATATTTTTTCAGAGCTAGATGCAGAAAAAAATTATATTGAATTTGCAACCTGGTGGAGGTTAGCATAGATGGACTAATAGAACAAGTCCCACACACTGCTACAAGCCGAAATATTTTTTCAGAGCTAGATGCAGAAAAAAATTATATTGAGTTTGCAACCTGGTGGAGGTTAGTATAGATGGACTCATAGAACAAGTCCCATACACTGCTACAAGCCGAAATATTTTTTCAGAGCTAGATGCAGAAAAAAATTATATTGAATTTACAACCTGGTGGAGGTTAGTATAGATGGAATAATAGAACAAGTCCCACACACTGCTACAAGCCGAAATATTTTTTCAGAGCTAGATGTAGAAAAAAAATTATATTGAATTTGCAATCTGGTGGAGGTTAGTATAGATGGATTAATAGAACAAGTCCCACACACTGCTACAAGCCGAAATATTTTTTCAGAGCTAGATGCAGAAAAAAATTATATTGAATTTGCAACCTGGTGGAGGTTAGTATAGATGGACTAATAGAACAAGTCCCACACACTGCTACAAGCCGAAACATTTTTTCAGAGCTAGATGTAGAAAAAAATTATATTGAATTTTCAACCTGGTGGAGGTTAGTATAGATGGATTAATAGATCAAGTCCCACACATTGCTACAAGCCGAAATATTTTTCAGAGATAGATGCAGATAAAAATTATATTGAATTTGCAACCTGGTGGAGGTTAGTATAGATGGACTAATAGAACAAGTCCCACACACTGCTACAAGCCGAAATATTTTTTCAGAGCAAGATGCAGAAAAAAATTATATTGAATTTGCAACCTGGTGGAGGTTAGTATAGATGGACTAATATAACAAGTCCCACACACTGCTACAAGCCGAAATATTTTTTCAGAGCTAGATGCAGATAAAAATTATATTGAATTTGCAACCTGGTGGAGGTTAGTATACATGGACTAATAGAACAAGTCCCACACACTGCTACAAGCCGAAATATTTTTTCAGAGCAAGATGCAGAAAAAAATTATATTGAATTTGCAACCTGGTGGAGGTTAGTATAGATGGACTAATATAACAAGTCCCACACACTGCTACAAGCCGAAATATTTTTTCAGAGCTAGATGCAGAAAAAAACTATATTGAGTTTGCAACCTGGTGGAGGTTAGTATAGATGGACTCATAGAACAAGTCCCATACACTGCTAAAAGCCGAAATATTTTTTCAGAGCGAGATGCAGAAAAAAATTATATTGAATTTGCAACCTGGTGGAGGTTAGTATACATGAACTAATAGAACAAGTCCCACACACTGCTACAAGCCGAAATATTTTTTCAGAGCTAGATGTAGAAAAAAATTATATTGAATTTGCAACCTGGTGGAGGTTAGTATAGATTGATAAATAGAACAAGTCCCACACACTGCTACAAGCCAAAATATTTTTTCACAGCTAGATGCAGATAAAAATTATATTGAATTTGCAACCTGGTGGAGGTTAGTATAAATGGACTAATAGAACAAGTCCCACACACTGCTACAAGCCGAAATATTTTTTCAGAGCTAGATGCAGAAAAAAATTATATTGAATTTGCAACCTGGTGGAGGTTAGTATATATGGACTAATAGAACAAGTCCCACACACTGCTACAAGTCAAAATATTTTTTCAGAGCTAGATGCAGATTAAAATTATATTGAATTTGCAACCTGGTGGAGGTTAGTATAGATGGACTAATAGAACAAGTCCCACACACTGCTACAAGCCGAAATATTTTTTCAGAGCTAGATGCAGATAAAAATTATATTGAATTTGCAACCTGGTGGAGGTTAGTATAGATGGACTAATAGAACAAGTCCCACACACTGCTACAAGCCGAAATATTTTTTCAGAGCAAGATGCAGAAAAAAATTATATTGAATTTGCAACCTTGTGGAGGTTAGCATAGATGGACTAATAGAACAAGTCCCACACACTGCTACAAGCCGAAATATTTTTTCAGAGCTAGATGCAGAAAAAAATTATATTGAGTTTGCAACCTGGTGGAGGTTAGTATAGATGGACTCATAGAACAAGTCCCATACACTGCTACAAGCCGAAAGATTTTTTCAGAGCTAGATGCAGAAAAAAATTATATTGAATTTACAACCTGGTGGAGGTTAGTATAGATGGACTAATAGAACAAGTCCCACACACTGCTACAAGCCAAAATATTTTTTCAGAGCTAGATGTAGAAAAAAATTATATTGAATTTGCAACCTGGTGGAGGTTAGTATAGATGGATTAATAGAACAAGTCCCACACACTGCTAAAAGCCGAAATATTTTTTCAGAGCTAGATGCAGAAAAAAATTATATTGAATTTGCAACCTGGTGGAGGTTAGTATAGATGGACTAATAGAACAAGTCCCACACACTGCTACAAGCCAAAATATTTTTTCAGAGCTAGATGTAGAAAAAAATTATATTGAATTTTCAACCTGGTGGAGGTTAGCATAGATGGATTAATAGATCAAGTCCCACACATTGCTACAAGCCGAAATATTTTTTCAGAGATAGATGCAGATAAAAATTATATTGAATTTGCAACCTGGTGGAGGTTAGTATAGATGGACTAATAGAACAAGTCCCACACACTGCTACAAGCCGAAATATTTTTTCAGAGCTAGATGCAGATAAAAATTATATTGAATTTGCAACCTGGTGGAGGTTAGTATACATGGACTAATAGAACAAGTCCCACACACTGCTACAAGCCGAAATATTTTTTCAGAGCTAGATGCAGATAAAAATTATATTGAATTTGCAACTTGGTGGAGGTTAGTATAAATGGACTAATAGAACAAGTCCCACACACTGCTACAAGCCGAAATATTTTTTCAGAGCTAGATGCAGATAAAAATTATATTGAATTTGCAACCTGGTGGAGGTTAGTATAAATGGACTAATAGAACAAGTCCCACACACTGCTACAAGCCGAAATATTTTTTCAGATCTAGATGCAGATAAAAATTATATTGAATTTGCAACCTGGTGGAGGTTAGTATAGATGGACTAATAGAACAAGTCCCACACACTGCTACAAGCCAAAATATTTTTTCAGAGCTAGATGCAGAAAAAAATTATATTGAATTTGCAACCTGGTGGAGGTTAGTATAGATGGACTAATATAACAAGTCCCACACACTGCTACAAGCCAAAATATTTTTTCAGAGCTAGATGCAGAAAAAAATTATATTGAATTTGCAACCTGGTGGAGGTTAGTATAGATGGACTAATAGAACAAGTCCCACATACTGCTACAAGCCAAAATATTTTTTCAGAGCTAGATGCAGAAAAAAGTTATACTGAATTTGCAACCTGGTGGAGGTTAGTATAGATGGACTCATAGAACAAGTCCCATACACTGCTACAAGCCGAAATATTTTTTCAGAGCTAGATGCAGAAAAAAATTATATTGAATTTGCAACCTGGTGGAGGTTAGTATACATGAACTAATAGAACAAGTCCCACACACTGCTACAAGCCGAAATATTTTTTCAGAGTAGATGTAGAAAAAAATTATATTGAATTTGCAACCTGGTGGAGGTTAGTATAGATGGATAAATAGAACAAGTCCCACACACTGCTACAAGCCGAAATATTTTTTCACAGCTAGATGCAGATAAAAATTATATTGAATTTGCAACCTGGTGGAGGTTAGTATAGATGGACTAATAGAACATGTCCCACACACTGCTACAAGCCGAAATATTTTTTCAGAGCTAGATGCAGAAAAAAATTATATTGAATTTGCAACCTGGTGGAGGTTAGTATATATGGACTAATAGAACAAGTCCCACACACTGCTACAAGTGAAAATATTTTTTCCGAGCTAGATGCAGATTAAAATTATATTGAATTTGCAACCTGGTGGAGGTTAGTATAGATGGACTAATAGAACAAGTCCCACACACTGCTACAAGCCGAAATATTTTTTCAGAGCTAGATGCAGAAAAAAATTATATTGAATTTGCAACCTGGTGGAGGTTAGTATAGATGGCCTAATAGAACAAGTCCCACACACTGCTACAAGCCGAAATATTTTTTCAAAGCTAGATGCAGAAAAAAATTATATTGAATTTTCAACCTGGTGGAGGTTAGTATAGATGGATTAATAGATCAAGTCCCACACATTGCTACAAGCCGAAATATTTTTTCAGAGATAGATGCAGATAAAAATTATATTGAATTTGCAACCTGGTGGAGGTTAGTATAGATGGACTAATAGAACAAGTCCCACACACTGCTACAAGCCGAAATATTTTTTCAGAGCTAGATGCAGATAAAAATTATATTGAATTTGCAACCTGGTGGAGGTTAGTATACATGGACTAATAGAACAAGTCCCACACACTGCTACAAGCCGAAATATTTTTTCAGAGCTAGATGCAGATAAAAATTATATTGAATTTGCAACTTGGTGGAGGTTAGTATAAATGGACTAATAGAACAAGTCCCACACACTGCTACAAGCCGAAATATTTTTTCAGAGCTAGATGCAGATAAAAATTATATTGAATTTGCAACCTGGTGGAGGTTAGTATAAATGGACTAATAGAACAAGTCCCACACACTGCTACAAGCCGAAATATTTTTTCAGATCTAGATGCAGATAAAAATTATATTGAATTTGCAACCTGGTGGAGGTTAGTATAGATGGACTAATAGAACAAGTCCCACACACTGCTACAAGCCAAAATATTTTTTCAGAGCTAGATGCAGAAAAAAATTATATTGAATTTGCAACCTGGTGGAGGTTAGTATAGATGGACTAATAGAACAAGTCCCACATACTGCTACAAGCCAAAATATTTTTTCAGAGCTAGATGCAGAAAAAAATTATATTGAATTTGCAATCTGGTGGAGGTTAGTATAGATGGACTAATAGAATAAGTCCCACACACTGCTACAAGAAAAAATATTTTTTCAGAGCTAGACGCAGATAAAAATTATTTTGAACTTGCAGCCTTGTTGAGGTTAGTATAGATGGACTAATAGAACAAGTCCCACACACTGCTACAAGCCAAAATATTTTTTCAGAGCAAGATGCAGATAAAAATTATATTGAATTTTCAACTTGGTGGAGGTTCGCATAGATGGACTAATAGAACAAGTCCCACACACTGCTACAAGCCGAAATATTTTTTCAGAGCTAGATGCAGATAAAAATTATATTGAATTTGCAACCTGGTGGAGGTTAGTATAGATGGACTAATAGAATGATGCTATGCCCAAAAAGGTTTTACTTCACTAGGTGCAGTAAAAAAATTTGTCTTCTATGCACAGGTGGTGTAGCTTGCAACACAGATAGGCTACTCCTCTGACTAACACACACTGCAAGAGGCCAAAAAGGGTTTGCTTTGCTAGATTTAGCCAAATGCTGTGAAAAAAACTTGCTCAGTACTGGCACAGACCTGCCTGGCAAAAAGTGATAGGAACTGATGTAACCTAGCCCTCAAAAGGACTGCAATTACAATTAGTCTTTACTCCCATCCTATCTATTTAAGAGCACAGACCTGCCTGATAAAAGTGATAGGAACTGATGCAACCTAGTCCTCAAAAGGACTGCAATCACAA
Source organism: Phyllobates terribilis (assembly GCF_046119375.1). Lineage (NCBI taxonomy): Eukaryota > Metazoa > Chordata > Amphibia > Anura > Dendrobatidae > Phyllobates > Phyllobates terribilis. The sequence goes on along the minus strand of NW_027362769.1, from coordinate 244,102,944 downwards.
CTATTCCCGATTCCCAAGCTATCTGTAGATTTGTGCGAAAATTGCCTTGAAATTAACAAAGTCTAGCGCACACAGCAACAGCGGTGCCGTCTAACACGCAGCTGGAGCAGTGAGAAAATGGTGGCGACGGGGAAAATGGCTGGGTCTTATAGGGCAAGAACATGTGACATACACTGCCAATGACACATGCCCTTGTTTGTGTGAAAAAAAGCACTTCGCTCCGTGTGTGCGCTGCTGATAGGCTGACAGATTGCACCTCCCCACTGTAAATGCGGGAAAGAGAAAAAAAAATGGAGATCTTCATTATTTCTGCAGAGATCCATCCCCTGCCCCTCCCTCCGCCCCGCTGTACACTCAAACTGCGTATTAACATTAATTTTCAGCATTACTGAGAAAAAATCCAGTTAGGATTTTGGTGCACGAACAGTTATTGAACATAACCTCGAACAGCCGAATTTTTTTCAAATTGCTCGTGTTCGCCGAGCGGCTCGAACACCGCCCAAAACAGCTCGAATTTGAGATTGGCGAACAGTTCAAGTCGAACACCGCTCATCTCTACTGTAGACCCTCAATGAACTGTTCAGTCAACAGCTTATCCTCATTCCGCACGCTGTCAGGGTCAACCTGCTTAATGGCTCTCAGGGCCTCCTGCAAATTCAAAGCATAGTCCCGTATACTGTCTTGTGTCCGCTGTTTGCATCCATAAAATTTTAGTTTAATCTCTGCTGAGGTGCGGGTATCAAAAGTGTCCTTAAGTCGGGCCAGTATTTCCTTTACAGTCCCCTTTTCCCTGGCTGACCAGGACTTCACTTCTCTTTGGGCTGCTCCGATTAACTGGCCTATCAGGATGCTCACTTTTTGTTCCTTGGACAGGGGATATACTTTGAATAGGCTATTCAGTCTTTCTTTAAAGTCGCACAGGGTATGCGACTCCCCTGAGTACTGGGGTAACCATGCCGCTCCGGGGATATACGACATCGTGAACGGCATCACTGCGGCAGCAGCCGTGCTGGCGGTGGGAGCTCCCTCCATTCCTGGTGTCTTCCTCCCCCCTAGTTAACCGTGGCCTACCTTCCGTTGCTTCTTCTCCGTAGGCCGCGGCTCTGCAGTCGATCGTCGGGGTCGAGGACCTTGCGTCACGCGCTGGTGACGTCGGTGTCCGCTGGGCTCCTTCCAGGACCTTGCGCAGCATCAGTACGTAAGGCGGGGCTTCAGCTCTCGCACGCTTTTGGCGTCCAAGCACCTCTTCTTCCCGCGCGGCGTCCCAAAAATGGCGCCCAATGGTGGGAAAATGGCTGCGGATGGCGGGAAAATGGCTGCGGATGGCGGGAAAACGGCTGCGGATGGCGGGAAACTTCACCACGGTAAGTATCACAGTCTTTCTTCAGGCACGCAGTACCCTTTAGTTGCGGGCACTAAATCCTGCCGACTACGCCAAAGTTGACGCGCCCCCTGGGCCGTGTGTGGGGGAATACCCGGAGCCGGGTCTCTGTGTAAATTCAGGGGTTGTAGTCTCTGTGGCGGCGACCCGGTCCCGTGGCTCATGGTGTTCAAACCAGTGGCGGATCTGTTTACTTGGCTTTTAATGTTGAAATGTCCGACTACGCCACCCGTGGATTGTGGTCACAGAGAACCGCCGCTGCAGTATAACCTCAGGGCAGCGTGTGCAGATGGTGAGGGTTGTGGTGCATGGACGCAGCAGAAATGACTCAGAGTCCGTGCAGTGCAGTTCAGGGTCTTTACTGTTGGTAATGAAGAAGGCCCTGACGGGAGTACTGGCTAACATTAGAGGCCTGGTCAGTCTGTGAGCGAACAGGAGTGCCCCTACGTACTTATCACGCCAGCTCGATGGGCCTGATGGTCTTATGCCTGGGGGTCAGCCCTCTGCCCCAGGTTGGGCCCGTTTAAATGACATTACCTTGCCATATGTCCTGGTTGGTTGCAGCGGCGGCAGATGGGTTGTCCATCCTGGTCGTAGCGGTCGCTGGGCCTTCCTCTGGACGATGGGATCCTCCTCTGTCGGCGCCAAGGGACGTCCTCCCGACTGGAAGCCAGCTGGATCTTTCCTGGGGGGGACACCTGTAAAGACTGCACAGTTCTGGTTAGCGCGGCAATGCTTTTGGTCAGCTCTTGGACCTGATGGTGCAGATCTGCAGCCGGGGCTTTGTCCAAAGCCTGTGCATCAGCTCCCATAGGCTCTGCAGACAAGGGCGCCGCCTCTTGGTGATAGGTGATAGCAGGGCGCCTGTGGGTTACAGCGTCACCTGGTGCCGGTTCTCGGAGCACCCGGATGGCCCTGTCTTTAAACTGCGCAAAGTCCAAATCAGGGTTCTGCAAGGCCATTACACGCAACTGGGTTCGGTGGGCGCAGGACTGTGGACCCTCAATGAACTGTTCAGTCAACAGCTTATCCTCATTCCGCATGCTGTCAGGGTCTGCCTGCTTAATGACTCTCAGGGCCTCCTGCAAATTCAAAGCATAGTCCCGTATACTGTCTTGTGCCTGTGGCACCCCAGGGGGTCTGGTTGCCACAGTGGTAGAAATACCATGTCTGAAAGCGAGCATGGGTTTTCCTGGTCAGGAGCATTTTTGCATGCAACGCCTCCTGCCCCAGTCCAGGGAGGGGAGGAACCTGCTCTTTATAAACTGGATCTGGGGCGGGGTTAGGGAGTCTAGTTCCACAGGAAGGGACAGAGGAGCAGCAAGGAGCTCTGTAGGAGACAGGAGCTGAAGACCAGTGACTGGAGCTAGCGGAGCTCATCCTGGCAGAAGACGCAGAAAACCGGACACCGGAGTCCGAGGCTGTGAGGATATCCACATCCAGCAGCAGAAACCACCTGGCAGGGGATTTCAGGTCCTCTGGCCATAGAAAGCCCGGAGGCTCAGTCACACGCAAGGGACCGACACCGCCATCGAGGAGCGGAAGGCACCAAAGGCCCCAAGTCACCAGCCATACGGGTGAGCACCACACGGTACACTCAGGGACGTGGGCTACTATACGACTACAGCAGGGTAGCCAGGAAGAGTGCAGTCAGACGGGAAGGCCTACACCTCCACCTGATCAGGGGCACTCTTGTTCGCTCACAGACTGACCAGGCCTCTAACATTAGCCAGTACTCCCGTCAGAGACTTCTTCATTACCAACAGTAAAGACCCTGAACTGCACTGTACGGACTCTGAGTCATTTCTGCTGCGCCCATGCACCACAACCCTCACCATCTACACACGCTGCCCTGAGGCTATACTCCTCCCGTGGGGAGTTATACTACCCTCTGCTGCGCACACAACATCAGCCTCAGCGGTCTGCCCTGCAGCGGCAGTTCTCAGTGACCTCAATCCACGTTGGCGTAGTCGGACATTTCAACATTAAAAGCCAAGTAAACAGATCCGCCATTGGTTTGACCACCCTGAGCCACGGGACCGGGTCGCCGCCACGGAGACTACAACCCCTGACATTACACAGAGAGTTGGCTCCGGGTATTCCCCCACACACGGCCCAGGGGGCGCGTCATATATATATATATATATATATATATATATATATATATATATATATATATAATGTCTATGTCTATATAAGGACCGGACTGGGACTAAAAATCAGCCCTGGCACACAGACCCCACCAGCCCACAAACCATATTGTCCCCCCCCACTCCTACATCACAAGAAATGTTAACACCACTTCTTTCAAAGGGGTTGTCCACAGCTCTGACACCCTTTTCTCAATCAGCAAGTGTTCCCCCATTAAAATAACAACACTTATACTCACGTCCGGCGCCATTCCAGCTGTGTTGGCATTCGCTCTCCCGGGGCTCATATGACACTATGTCACACGAGCCCGCTGGCCTCTCTCTTTCCGCCTTTCGACGAATCAATAATCAAGAGGAAGTCAGAACTGCAGCTGACTGCTGACAGCCTCATGATTAGAGATGAGCGTTGTTCTACTCGAACTGTTCGCCAATCTCAAATTCGAGCTGTTTTGGGCGGTGTTCGAGCCGGTCGGCGAACACGAACAATTTGAGAAAAATTCGGCTGTTCGAGGTTATGTTCGATAACTGTTCGTGCACCAAAATCATAACTGGATTTTTTCTCAGTAATGATGAAAATTAATGTTAATACGCAGTTTGAGTGTACAGCGGGGCGGGGGGAGGGGCAGGGGATGGATCTCTGCAGGAACAATGAAGATCTCCATTTTTTTTTCTCTTTCCCGCATTTGCAGTGGGGAGGTGCAATCTGTCAGCCTATCAGCAGCGCACACACGGAGCGAAGTGCTTTTTTTCACACAAGCAAGGGCATGTGTGATTGGCAGTGTATGTCACATGTCCTTGCCCTATAAGACCAAGCCATTTTCCCCGTCGCCACCATTTTCTCACTGCTGCGGCTGCGTGTTAGACGGCACCGCTGTTGCTGTGTGCGCTATACCTTGTTAATTTCAAGCCAATTTTCGCACAAATATACAGATAGCTTGGGAGTAGGGAATAGTTGTGATTGCAGTCCTTTTAAGGACTAGGTTACAGCCTTTCCTACGACTTTTATCAAGCAGGTCTGTGCTCTTAAATAGATAGATTGTGGGAGTAAAGACTAATTGTAATTGGAGTCCTTTTCAGGACTAGGTTACATCAGTTCCTATCAGTTTTTGCCAGGCAGGTCTGTGCCAGTGCTGTGCAAGTTTTTTTCACAGCATTTGGCTGAATCTAGCAAAGCTAATCCTTTTTGGCCTATTGCAGAGTGTGTTAGTCAGTGGAGTAGCCTATCTGTGTTGCAAGATATACCACCTGTGTATAGAATACCAATTTTTTTACTGCACCTAGTGAAGTAAAATCTTTTGGGCATAGCATCATTCTATTAGTCCATCTATACTGACCTCCATCAGGTTGCAAACTGAATATAATTTTTTTCTGCATCTAGCTCTGAAAAAATATTTGGGCTTCTAGCAGTGTGTGGGACTTGGTCTATTAGTCCATCTATACTGACCTCCATCAGGTTGCAAATTAAAAATAATTTTTTTCTTCATTTAGCTCTGAAAAAATATTTGGGCTTCTAGCAGTGTGTGGGACTTGTTCTATTAGTCCTTCTATACTGACCTCCAGCAGGTTGCAAATTGAATATAATTTTTTTCTGCATCTAGCTCTGAAAAAATATTTGGGCTTCTAGCGGTGTGTGGGACTTGGTCTATTAGTCCATCTATACTGACCTCCATCAGGTTGCAAATTAAAAATAATTTTTTTCTGCATCTAGCTCTGAAAAAATATTTGGGCTTCTAGCAGTGTGTGGGACTTGGTCTATTAGTCCATCTATACTGACCTCCATCAGGTTGCAAATTAAAAATAATTTTTTTCTGCATCTAGCTCTGAAAAAATATTTGGGCTTCTAGCAGTGTGTGGGACTTGGTCTATTAGTCCATCTATACTGACCTCCATCAGGTTGCAAATTGAATAAAAAAAATTTCTGCATCTAGCTCTGAAAAAATATTTGGGCTTCTAGCGGTGTGTGGGACTTGGTCTATTAGTCCATCTATACTGACCTCCATCAGGTTGCAAATTAAAAATAATTTTTTTCTGCATCTAGCTCTGAAAAAATATTTGGGCTTCTAGCAGTGTGTGGGACTTGGTCTATTAGTCCATCTATACTGACCTCCATCAGGTTGCAAATTAAAAATAATTTTTTTCTTCATTTAGCTCTGAAAAAATATTTGGGCTTCTAGCAGTGTGTGGGACTTGTTCTATTAGTCCTTCTATACTGACCTCCAGCAGGTTGCAAATTGAATATAATTTTTTTCTGCATCTAGCTCTGAAAAAATATTTGGGCTTCTAGCGGTGTGTGGGACTTGGTCTATTAGTCCATCTATACTGACCTCCATCAGGTTGCAAATTAAAAATAATTTTTTTCTGCATCTAGCTCTGAAAAAATATTTGGGCTTCTAGCAGTGTGTGGGACTTGGTCTATTAGTCCATCTATACTGACCTCCATCAGGTTGCAAATTAAAAATAATTTTTTTCTTCATTTATCTATGAAAAAATATTTGGGCTTCTAGCAGCGTGTGGGACTTGTTCTATTAGTCCATCTATACTGACCTCCATCAGGTTGCAAATTAAAAATAATTTTTTTCTGCATCTAGCTCTGAAAAAATATTTGGGCTTCTAGCAGTGTGTGGGACTTGGTCTATTAGTCCATCTATACTGACCTCCATCAGGTTGCAAATTAAAAATAATTTTTTTCTTCATTTAGCTCTGAAAAAATATTTGGGCTTCTAGCAGTGTGTGGGACTTGTTCTATTAGTCCTTCTATACTGACCTCCAGCAGGTTGCAAATTGAATATAATTTTTTTCTGCATCTAGCTCTGAAAAAATATTTGGGCTTCTAGCGGTGTGTGGGACTTGGTCTATTAGTCCATCTATACTGACCTCCATCAGGTTGCAAATTAAAAATAATTTTTTTCTGCATCTAGCTCTGAAAAAATATTTGGGCTTCTAGCAGTGTGTGGGACTTGGTCTATTAGTCCATCTATACTGACCTCCATCAGGTTGCAAATTAAAAATAATTTTTTTCTTCATTTATCTATGAAAAAATATTTGGGCTTCTAGCAGCGTGTGGGACTTGTTCTATTAGTCCATCTATACTGACCTCCATCAGGTTGCAAATTAAAAATAATTTTTTTCTGCATCTAGCTCTGAAAAAATATTTGGGCTTCTAGCAGTGTGTGGGACTTGGTCTATTAGTCCATCTATACTGACCTCCATCAGGTTGCAAATTAAAAATAATTTTTTTCTTCATTTAGCTCTGAAAAAATATTTGGGCTTCTAGCAGTGTGTGGGACTTGTTCTATTAGTCCTTCTATACTGACCTCCAGCAGGTTGCAAATTGAATATAATTTTTTTCTGCATCTAGCTCTGAAAAAATATTTGGGCTTCTAGCAGTGTGTGGGACTTGGTCTATTAGTCCATCTATACTGACCTCCATCAGGTTGCAAATTAAAAATAATTTTTTTCTGCATCTAGCTCTGAAAAAATATTTGGGCTTCTAGCAGTGTGTGGGACTTGGTCTATTAGTCAATCTATACTGACCTCCATCAGGTTGCAAATTGAATAAAAAAAATTTCTGCATCTAGCTCTGAAAAAATATTTGGGCTTCTAGCGGTGTGTGGGACTTGGTCTATTAGTCCATCTATACTGACCTCCATCAGGTTGCAAATTAAAAATAATTTTTTTCTGCATCTAACCCAGCCAATAGTTTTGGCCTAATACCACAGTTTGGCCACTCAGCTCTGCTCGGTTACCATCCATTGTTTTTTTGTGCAAACAACTCCAGAGTTGTGAATTAGTTAACCACCAAAATGAGTGGAAAAAGGCCTGCTGCTGGTGGAAAGGGGAATAGGCGTGTTGGGAAGGGGAAAAAAGGTTGTGTCCGTGGGGTAGGTGCAGAAGAAAGACCATCTTCCAGCCAAACTAAAATGTCTACTTCTTTTAGCGGACAATGTGATAAGATCCCTTTCTTACGGCCACGCCAATCGCTACAAATTCCAGATGAGGCACAAAAACAGCAGGTGCTTCAACGGATATCAAGTGCTCCTTTAAGTGGGCTCTCCTCCACATCAACTTCAACATCACAAATACTCCAGTCCTCAAAGGTGTCACCCAAATCGCACTTGCTTCCTCACAGCTCCCAAATCTCCAGCTGCCCGTCTGAGTATGAGGTAGAACAGATGGTTGAGTCTGCAGAGCTGTTTACTCATACTATAGCCTGGGAATCAGAGGTCGACTCCAGCGCTTCTGTGAATCCAGACGAGGAAATGATCTGCACTGATTGGAGCGACAACTTTAGTTTTTTGTCAGGGCAGGAACAGGTTGGCTCTGAGGACGACGGGTGTGATAACGCACAGGGTGATGATGATGAGGTCGGAGATCCCACTTACTGTCAACCCACAGTCAGCCAAGAGATGAGGTCAGCAGAGGAGGTGGAGGAAGATGCTAGTGACGACGAGGTCAGGTTGCGCCTTCCTGGACAGAGACGTAGTACTGGAAGCACGTCAACAACTGCATCCTCAAACACAACTCTGCCTCTCACCACAAGTCGTGGTGGCTCTTCAGGTCGCATGGGTGCTAAGCCTTGCATAGCCTGGGCATTTTTTCAGATCGATAAAGATGACCCAACTCGTGTTATCTGTAACATTTGTCAGCAAAAGCTAAGTAGAGGCCAAAAAATACATAGTTTGAGTACTTCATGCATGAACCGGCACATGGACATGAAGCATAAGTTGCAGTGGGAAGCTCAGTGTGCTACAATGCGGCCTAGCCGGCCGGGCCAACCACCATCTGCCATATCTTGTGCATCCGCGGCCTCTTCATCCTCTGTGACTGGGGGGACAGCAGTCACACCTGTTTTGGGGCGCAGACCTGCCACCTCTTTACCCGCAACAGCCAGCGTGATTGGCAGGTCATCATTTTCTTTGGAGGTGGTAACACCAGCTGGTCTTGAGCGCTGTCCGACATCGATAGCACCACCTTTGGATCAAGGCAACCTAACATGTCCGCCTGCATCTTCCTCACAGACCGGCAGTTTGCCGGGGACACCCTTATCAACCCCGTCTAAGCACAATAGCCAGCCCTCGGTCCCTCAGATGTGGACAAGTAAAAGACCATTTCCTCCTAGCCATGAGAAAGCTAAGAGGTTGAATTTCACCATCTGCAAGCTCTTGGCTACAGAAATGCTGCCTTTCCGCCTGGTGGACACAGAGGATTTTCGAGACCTTATGTCCGTCGCAGTGCCCCAGTACCAGATGCCCAGTCGGCACTACTTCTCAAAGAAAGGTGTGCCTGCGCTCCACCAGCATGTCGCACACAACATCACCGCTTCTTTGAGAAACTCTGTGTGTGACAGGGTGCATTTCACCACAGACACTTGGACGAGTAGGCATGGACAGGGGCGTTACATGTCACTGACTGGGCACTGGGTAACTATGGTGACAGCAGGACAAGGGGCTGCTGTCCAAGTCTTGCCATCCCCACGAGTTGTGCGTCAATCCTCTTTATGTCAAAGTTCCTCCACTGCTTCTGCCTCCTCAACCTCCTCTCGGTCTTCCACCTGCACCCAAAGCCTGTCTGGTCATGCCACAAGCTTTCTAACTGCGCAGAAGGGATCCTGCACACCTCCTTACTATGCTGGCAGTAGGGCTCAACGTCATCAGGCGGTTTTTACATTGAAATGTCTGGGAAATGTGAGTCACACAGCTGAGGAGTTGTGGTCAGCTCTGGAGAACCAATTTCATGAATGGTTGTCTCCACTGGACCTGAAACCAGGGAAGGCCGTGTGCGACAATGCTGCAAACCTGGGTGCGGCCCTTCGCCGGGTCAATGTCACACACGTGCCTTGTATGGCTCACGTGTTGAACCTGGTTGTCCAGCAATTTTTAGCCCACTATCCCAGACTAGATGGCCTTCTGCAGAGGGCACGGTCGCTGTGTGCTCACTTCCGCCGTTCGCATCCCGCAGCTCAGCGACTTACATCTCTACAGAAGTCGTTGGGCCTGCCACTTCACCGGCTAAAATGCGATGTGCCTACCCGGTGGAATTCAACTCTGCACATGTTGCAGCGACTGTGGCAGCACCGACAAGCCCTGGTGCAATACGTTCTGACGTATAGCCTGGGCCAACGAGATTCAGAGGTGGGGCAAATCACGCTGGAGGAGTGGTCTCAGATCAGGGACCTATGCACCCTTCTGCACAGTTTTGAAATGGCGACGAAGATGTTTAGTGCTGACGATGCCATTATCAGCATGACTATTCCGGTGATTTACATGCTGGAGCACATGTTAAACAGAATTCGGAGTCAGGTGGTGGCACAAGAGGAGGTGGAGGAAGTAGAGGAGGAGGAGTTGTATGCGGAAGGGCTAACATCTGCAAGGTCCAGACGGTCGGCAGCACCAAGGCGGCAGGCATGTGAGGGTGGGGGAGATGATTTTACCAGGGCGCATGGTAGCAGCCAAACTAGTGAGGAAGGTGCAGGAGCCCAGGAAGAAGTGGAGGACGAACTGATGGAAGACTCATCAGATGAGGGAGACCTTGATCACATTTCTGTTGTGCGAGGTTGGGGGGAGAGGACAGAGGAAGGAAGCATGATTGTTACCTCGCCACCAACACAACAGGGACTTGGTGCTCCTGGATGCGCAACACACATGAGTGCCTTCTTGCTGCACTACCTGCAACATGACCCTCGAATTGTGAGAATTAGAAATAATCCTGACTACTGGGTTGCCACACTGTTAGATCCCCGGTACAAAAGTAAATTTGCAGAAATTATTCCTGCCATAGAAAGGGATGCACGCATGCAGGAGTATCAGCAGAGACTGTTGCAGAATCTTACATGTGCTTTTCCACAAAATACCAGTGGTGCACGTAGTGAATCTCACAGTTCCAACTTGCCAACCGTGGGACCGTCAAGTGTTCAGCACTCAAACCGTAACAGAACCACAGTATCTGCTGGTAACATCAATTTTGCGGAATCATTTCCCCACTTTTTTAGCCCATCCTTTGCAAGGCCACAGGAGACAAGAAGTCTGACACATAGTCAACGCCTAGAGACGATGGTACAGGAGTATCTCCAAGTAAACATTGAAGCCACGACTGTGTCACTGGACCCTTGCTCTTTTTGGGCTTCCAATCTGGATAAATGGCCGGAGCTAGCCACTTACGCCTTGGAGATCTTGTCATGCCCCGCAGCCAGCGTTCTGTCTGAACGTGTGTTCAGCGCTGCTGGTGGTGTGCTGACAGATAAGCGCACGCGGCTCTCCACTGATAATGTAGACAGACTCACGTTCATAAAGATGAACAAATCATGGATCCGAAACGACTTTTCTACCCCTGTGTCATCCTGGGGAGAGTAAAAGCTTGATGATTGGTTAAAATCACCCTACCAACCGTTTTAAGCTTTCAAATTACTAATCATGTTTATCTGTATCTTGACTGGAAAATAATTTGGGCTTTGTAGCAGTGTGCAGCACTGATCCTATTAGGCCATCTATAATAAGCTTCACCAGATTTAAAATTAAAAATAATTTTTAGCTGCATCTAGCCCGGAAAATAATTTTGGGGCTCCGAGATGCGCAAGACACATAAGTGCCTTCTTGCTGCACTACCTGCAGCATGACCCTCATATTGTCAGAATTCGAAGTAATCATGACTACTGGGTTGCCACACTCTTAGATCCCCCAAACTTTTCGATCAACCTTTTCATTTTAATAAAGACCAAAAAAATGGTCATTTTTGAAATTATGAGCATTAGCAGGTTGTTAGAAACTGAAATCAAACAGTTTTCAACTCAAAACTTTATTCTAGGTGATGTTACATTTTCACATAGGACCCCTTGTTCGAAAGGAGCTTCTGAACTCTCTCGTCCATTGAATTTGTCAGGTTTTGGATGGTTTCTGCTTCAATTGTTTTGCATGAGGACAGAATACCCTCCCAGAGCTGTTGCTTAGATGTGAACTGCCTCCCGCCATCATAGACACTCCTTTTAATGATGCTCCAAAGGTTCTGAATGGGGTAGAGGTCAGGGGAGCATGGGGGTCACACCATAAGTTTGTCCCCTTTTATGCCCATATCAGCCAGAGATGCAGATGTTTTATGTGCAGCATGAGATGGTGCATTATCATGCAGAAAAATGATCTTGCTGTGAAATACACGGTTCTTCTTCTTGAACCATGGCAGGAAGTGCTGTTTGAGAAAATCCACATACATTATGGAGTTCATCTTTAGCGCCTTCAGGGATCCTAAAGGGGCCGACAATCTCTCTCCCCATGATTCCAGCCCAAAACATTACTCCACCTCCTCCTTGTTGGCGCTGTAGCCGTGTTTGCGTGGGGTGTCCATCAACCAGCCATCCTCCACTCCATTCATCTGGACCATCGAGCGCTGCACGGCACTCATCCGTGAACAAAACTGTTTTGAAATCAGTCTTCATGTAATGTTTGGCCCACTGGAGCCGTTTCTGCTTGTGTGAAGTGGATAGAGGAGGTCGACAGGATGGCGTATGCACAGCTGCAAACCTCTGAAGGACCCTGCATCTTGTTGTTCGGGGGACGTTGGAGGCACAAGCAGCTTCAAAAACTTGTTTGCTGCTATGACAAGGCTTTTTTGCCGCTGCTCTTTCAACCTGACGTAATTGCCTGTAGGAAAGAGTCCTCAATTTGCCCTTATCAGCACGCACACGTGTGTACTGTGAATCAGCTACATACTTCTTGATTGCCAAGACACTTCATCCTGATCATCGCACAATGTTGATTGTAGTCATGCCTTGACCTAAACACTCCACAATTTGTTGCTTCTCAGCAGCCGACACATCCTTTTTCTTTCCCATTTTGGCAGAAAATGTAGGCTGCTTAATAATGTGAGAGAGCCTTCTTAAGTAGTCTTGCCTTTCATTGGACACACCTGCCAAACTAATTAGCACAGGTGTCTGCAATTGCTTACAGTGATATAAAGAGCCCTGACACACATCACCATCAATGAGTTTAACTGACAAACAAACAAATTCTTCCCTTATCACTCCTAAACACTTTTTGCATAATAATTTGGAACGCGGTGTACATGTGCTTTTCCACAAAACACCAGTGGTTCACGTAGTGAATCTTACAGTTCTAACTTGCCAACCGTGGTCTGTATGGAATTGTTCAATAAAGGGCCCAAAGTTAAGATAACATAGATGGGAGAGGTCTCTATGAATAGGAATTCCTAAGTATTTGATACCCTGTGAGGGCCAGGCAAAGGGAAAGTTGGACTGGATGGAATCCTATATGGATTTAGGGAGGGAGACATTGAGGGCCTCAGACTTCGCTGCATTGATTTTAAAATTTTACCATGTAACAAAGTGATCTATTTCAGCCATAACAGCAGGGATGGATATATGTGATTGAGTGATATATACTAGGACATCATCAGCAAATAGAGAGCACTTGTACTCGGTGCCTCCCACCTCAATCCACCTAATATTGGGGTTATGGCGAATTGATGAGAGCAGGTGCTCCGTCACTAGGATGTATAAGAGAGGGGACAGAGGACATCCCTGCCTTGTCCCATTGGTGATTGTGAAAGGTGATGAAAATGTTCTGACGCACCCCCTGGGCCTTGGGACACCCGGAGCCGGACCCTTTTTGGTGGATGCTGGTGGTTGTAGTCTTCGTGGCGGCGATCCGGTTCCGTGGCTCAGGGCGGTCAAACCAGTGGCGGAACTATTTATGTGGTTTTGATGTTTAAATGTCCGACTACGCCACCCGTGGATTGCGGTCAGAGTGAACCGCCGCTACAGGGCAGACCGCTAAGGCTGGTGTTGTGGGTGCAGCAGAGCGTAGCATAACTCCCCACGGGAGGAGTATAGCCTCAGGGCAGTGTATGCGGAGGATGGGGGTGATGGTGCAGGGCAGCAGCAGTAATGACACGGAGTCAGTGATGCAGTTCAGGGCCTTTACTCACAGTTCTTATTATCCAGACCACGTCTGCAGGTAACGGCTGCCCAGGTCGTACTGTGCTCACCAGGTGAGGGGCTCAGACAACTCCCAGATAACTTTGGAGCGCTTCACAGGACCCCCTTTGTGTGTCCTTTGTCTGGCCTTTCTTACCAACACTTCTGTCCGGCTGCCTCGGGCCTCCTCTTGGTAAACTTGGCGCCAGTTTCCCTGACCCTATGTGGTGCCTTCCTAGCGGGTGGAGCAAGGGGCTGCGCCACATAAAATGTCAGAGCCTCCGGTTTCTAGCTGAGGGTCGTTTCCTGCCTCCACTAGTTCGGGGACCGGTCTCCCCCTTTGGCCTGTCCCCTCCACGCAGGTGGATTCGGGCGTGCGGTGGCGACTCGCCCGTCCGCACCCCTGGGATCCCTTCATTCCTCGTTCCTGGAGCCTTCTCCGCTCCTCTTCCTTCCTTCTCCCTCTTGCAGGCCTGGGCCTCTGTTACTAGGCCCGCCTCCGGAGCAGAGCTCATGCAGAGCCCCTGCTCCCTGCCACTTCTGCTCAGACTTCTCTGCACTGAACTAAGATGGTGCCCACCTTTTATACTCCCTTCTCAATGCACCCAGGAACTGCTTCCTCCCTGCTCCTGCACTACAGGGTTCCCCTTCCTCAGTGTTCCCTCCCCCCACTCCAGCCAGGGACAGGGACTGTCGTGCCCATCTCAGGGGCATATTGGTCGCCCTGCCCCACGGCAATGTGGTGTAATGCATGCAGGTGTCGGGTCCTGATCCACACTCCATCCTTACCTGAGAGTGAGATATCACACCTCTGGGTGAGGTGCAATACGTCTGTAGCAACCGAGCCCTCAGGGTGCTACAGTTCCATTTATCTTCAGCCTAGGTGACGTATTGCGATACAGGGCCGTGATTTTGGCTATAAAAGGGTCCCCTAGACCCCTACCCCAAGCTCTTTAAGAGAATCATATATGGCGTGCCAGGAGACTCTATGGAATGCTTTCTCAGCATCCAACGAGAGTATCTAATTACAAATTTTTAACTGCATCTAGCCCAGGAAATACTTTGTGCCTAGTAGCAGTGTCTGCTAGTCAGCGGATTATCCCGGGTGTTAAGCAAGCTACACCACCTGTAGTTTAGACACTTAATTTTTTCAAAGGAAATGCTTCGGGACCATGGGATACTTAGTGAAGAGCATCAGGAGGCACCCCAAGGCATAGGGGCTGGGACTGGCAGTAGGATGCCTTGCGGTGGACAGCCGAGCTCGATCCTTATAAAAGCTTTTTAACTGCAGCAGCTTTAGTGGACGCTACTGGAGCTGGAATTACCGCGGCTGCTGGCATGAGACTTGCCCTCCAATAGATCCTTGTAAATGGATTTAAAGTGTATTCATTCAAATTAGAGAGACAATTTAAATTAAAAAGCTTAGAGCTGCCTCCACCACAGGGAGGCTCGCTCGACCCACCAGCGGACAGGCACCAGTATTGGGAGAGGGGGGCTGGCCGTCAGGGTTCACCGCGGCTCTGGCACAAACCCGGCGACACGGAGGTGGCACGGGCAGGAGCGGACTGGCCGTGTCGGCTTCTCACTTTTTGGATTTTAGAAGGGCATGACATGCCTATATCTGTGTCTCCCCCTCCTTTTACTCCTCCACCTCTTTTATTTTCGCATGACTATATGTACTTGTCACTTTTCCATGTGTTAGTTATGTCTTCTGAGCAGTTTGTCAGCTTTTGGACACCTTTGAAGGTGTTTTCTATGTGTTTCTATGTGTTTTTGTTTGCCTGCCATTGGTTTTAACGGTGTTCGAAGGTGTTCGACGAACAGTTCGACGAACAGTTCGGCGAACACACGGGTGTTCGACGAACCGAACCGAACTCGAACACTACGGGGGTGGCTCAACACTACTCATGATTACTGATTTGTTCGAGGAGAGAGAGAGTGATCAAATGAAGTCTGGAGCCGCATATGTACAATTTCTTCTCTGCCCGCTCCTCCTCTCTGGTGTTGGTGTAATGGTGCACTGAGCACGTAGCGGCACCAAGGGTGCACCAAAATCCCCTCATTTGCATTTGAAGTAAGCTATTTTCTCATTAACTGTACCACAATTGTGCTAGTATGATTTTTTTTATAGGGGATCAGTCCCCTGTATAACTAGTGTAATATACAATTTGGAGGTGATCAACTCCCTTTGAATATGTGAACCCCGCCATCCCCCACAAGTAAAGCAGTACATGTGGGATACACAGTTTGTCCTATTTGGGGCATTTATGGCAAATTGTAAGGATATGTGACTCGCCCCCTGGGCCGTAGGGCACTCGGATCCGGGCAGTGGGGGGACGATGGGAGTAGTAGTGGTAACCCGGTTCCATGGCTCAGGGTGGTCAGACCAATGGTAGTCTGCTATGCTCTATTGATAATGTCCGACTACGCCACCCGTGGATTGCGGTTATTAGGAACCGCCGCTGCATGCAGACCGCTGGGGCTGATGAGGTGTGCAGCTAGGGTAGTGTGACTCCCCACGGGAAGAGTGCGGCCCCAGGGCAGTATAATGGATGGTGGGAGTGATGGTAGTGAGAGTCCCAGTGCTGATAGTGCTGTAGGAGCAAGAAGCACACAGACAACAGGTTGCAGTCCAGGGTCTTTACTAGAACAGGTAAATTGACCCACAAACAGTCCCGGCTAGGAGGGGACCTGGATGTCTGAGAGCAATTGGGAGATTGGCCCTGGTCAGGGTGAGGGTGTAGGCCTACCGTGCTTTCTGCGCTCCTTCTGACTATCTCCTCCTTATAGGATAACAGCCCACGCTTCCGAGCTCTCCGTGTATTCTCGCCTGTATGGCCTGCGATGTGGGCTCCTTTCTGCTCCCAGCCTTGTACGGCTTTGCTGGTCCCTTCTGTTGTGGCAGGGCCTCCAGGCTTCTTAGGCCAAGGAATATACAGTCCCCTGCGAACTGGTTATCTGCTATGGGATGTGGAATCCTCCCAGCCTCAGACACCAAAGTCTGGTAAATTAAGTCCGTGATCTGCCAAGACAGGCTCTCTTCGCCTCTTGTCTCTGGCTTGTGGCTCTCCTTCTGCCACACTTCCTCTTAGGTGCAATACGACTGTCTGTCCCTGCTCTGCTCTGGGACAAGTCTCAGTCCTGAGACAGGCCATCAAGTTCTCTCTGTTAGAACCTTGCTCTTAGGTTTTTTCCTTTGCTGGTCACATGACCTTGTTGGCCTATTTAATCCTGCTCCGCCTTTCTGGCTTTGCTGGACTTCATTGTATAACTACTTTCTAGCTAGCCTGTGCTCTGTATCTACTCTGTTAGTTTGCTTGGTCTACGGACCTCTGTGTTCTTTATATTTTGTTTGTTCGTCTGTCTGCTACTATTTCTGTTAGGAGGTGTCCCATTTTCCTCCCAGTCCTTAGTACTTGTAGGGATTCCTTCCCCACATCTATAGGTCTCCGTACAGACTAGCTTAGGACTTTAGCAGGTCTGATCGCAGGATCAGGTCCCCTGTTACATCGTAGGGATCAAGCTGAGTTCTATCGTAGGGACAGATCTCCTCTCTTTCCTTAGCTCTGGTAGCAGAACATAACAGTAAGTCCAGCCTGCAAATTCTCTAAGGAAAGATTTTTCTGTTCCATCATGGTGTCGGTTCAGGATTTGGCTCATCGCCTGCAGGGACTCTCTCTGGAGGTGGCCGAGCTCCGTCAGCACGTGAGTAACTGTCTTGGAGCACATTTCTTGGAGCCTAAGGTATGTTTGCCGGATTTATTTTTTGGTGAACACCGAGAATTTTTTTCATTTAAAAATGCTTGCTTATTGTATTTTCGTTTGAGACCCAAGTCCTCTGGGGATGAATCCCAGCGCATAGGGTTCATAATGTCACTTTTGCGCAAAGAGCCTCAGGAGTGGGCCTTTTCTTTGCAACCTAGTGATACATGCTTCAGATCAGTGGATAGTTTTTTTTCTGCTTTGGGGCTATTATATGATGATCCTGACCGTGTCGCATCAGCTGAGACTGAGTTAAGACGTTTGAAACAGGGATCAGGTAATGTGGAAAAATATTGTACTCATTTCCGTCGTTGGTCTACTCAAACAGGGTGGAACGATTCTGCTCTGAAAAGTCTATTTCTTGCTGGGCTCAATGAAAGGGTTAAAGACCTGCTAATTGCTTATCCTACACCTGAAGATTTGCAACAGGCTATGCAATTAGCTTTACGGGTGGATAGGAGACTGCGTGCAAGGGTTAATGAGAGCAAATCCTCTGCTATGTCAGTTTCTGGTTATGAGAATGTGTGTACTAACAGTGGTGAACCGATGGAGATTGGATCGGTGGCACCTCGCTCTCAAGAAAAAGACCGTAGATTTTCTGAAGGCTTGTGTTTCTATTGCGGAAAATCTGGTCATTTGATTAAAGGCTGTGAGCTTCGTATGAAGAAAGAAAAAAAAATGGTCAGTCATGCCCGTATTGCCTGTTTAAATTCCAAGGGTATATTTTTAGCTGCTTCCACAATTGCTCAGGAAAAATTAATGGAATTTCGGGTGTTTGTTGATTGTGGGTCTACTCTGAATGTAATTGATGGGGGATTCTTGGAAAGACTCAATTTAAAACCCGAACCTTTATCATCCCCCATTGCTGTGGTTTCTGTGGATGGTTCCCCTTTGAATAATATTACTCTCAAGGTCTGTGAATTTCCTCTCACTATTAATGGTGTTCACCATGAGAAATTGGATTTGGTAGTTTTGAATAACTTGCCTTCTCCAGTAATATTGGGATTGCCCTGGTTAAAATTTCACAATCCTGTACTGGATTGGTCTACCAGTGAAATTAAATCCTGGAGCCATAAATGTTATGACAAGTGTTGTAACGGGCGTATTGCAGCTTTGGATAGGGGAGAATTGCCTGTTCCTATTCAGGATTTTTGGAGAGTTTTTTCTGAGAAGGAATCGCAGGTTTTGCCTCCCCATAGAGACTATGATTGTTCTATTGAATTTGTCCCTGGAGCGACTCTTCCTAAAAGTCGTTTATTTAACCTTACTATTCCTGAGAGGAAGGCTTTGGAGGAATACATACAGACAAGTTTGGCCGCCCGTCACATTAGGCCCTCTATGTCTCCTGTGGTGGTTGGATTTTTTTTTGTAAAAAAAAAGGACGGCGGTTTACGTCCTTGTCTGGATTTTCGTGAGATTAACAAAATTACTGTACGCAATCCTTACCCACTGCCATTGATTCCTGATCTGTTTAACCAGTTAATGGGGGCCAAGTGGTTCTCTAAAATTGACCTTAAGGGGGCATACAATCTGTTGCGCATGAACGAGGGTGACGAATGGAAGACTGCTTTTAACACTCCTGTGGGTCATTTTGAGGATCTGGTTATGCCTTTTGGTCTTACTAATGCTCCTGCATTTTTTCAGAATCTTATTAATGACATCCTTAGACCTTTGATCGGCAAAAATGTGGTTGTGTATTTGGATGACATTTTGATTTATTCGCCGGATCTGGAGTCTCATTGGCGGAGCGTACGTGAGGTATTACAGTTATTAATGGACAATTCGCTTTTTGCTAAGCTGGAGAAATGTGAGTTCGCTGTACAGAGAATTAGTTTTTTGGGTTACATTATCTCCAGCGAAGGTTTTGAGATGGACCCGGTTAAAGTTCAAGCTGTACAGGAATGGCCTAGGCCTATTGGTTTGAAATCGATACAGAGGTTTTTAGGTTTCGCCAATTATTACAGAAAATTCATAAAAATTTTTTCTAGTATTGTCAAACCTCTGACCGATCTCACCAGGAAAGGTGCTGATGCGGTTCAGTGGTCTTCTGAGGCCATTGAAGCTTTTGTGTATCTCAAGGAGAGGTTCACCTCTGCTCCCATCCTTATGCAGCCTGATGTGACTAAGCCGTTTTTGGTTGAGGTTGATGCTTCCTCTGTGGGGGTTGGCGCAGTATTGTCTCAGGATAACGGGGATGGATTACATCCATGTGCCTTTTTTTCAAAAATTTTTTCGGAGACTGAACTGAATTACGATATTGGTAATCGGGAATTATTGGCTATTAAACTCGCATTTGAACACTGGCGCCACTTCTTGGAAGGTGCGGAATTTCCCGTTCAGGTTCTTACGGATCATAAAAATCTGATATATCTTGATGCTGCCAAGCGCCTGAATGCCCGTCAGGCTAGGTGGGCACTGTTTTTCTCGCGGTTTAATTTCTCCGTTACTTACATCCCTGGTACTAAGAATGTTAAGGCGGATGCCTTGTCTCGCAGTTTTTCTCCCATAGTCGGTGCTGAGAAAGAGGAGAACATTTTACAAGAAGGTGTTGTGATAGCTGCTTTGGACTCCGTTTTGGAAGATGAGATTCTTAAAGCACAGGAGAATGCCCCATCTAACACTCCTCATGGGAGGTTGTTTGTGCCTGGGACCTTTAGGAGAGATTTGTTTGTTGAGTGTCACGAATCTCGGTTGGCAGGTCATCCCGGAATCTCTGAGACCAAGAGACTGGTGGGTCGCAGTTTTTGGTGGCCTGGATGGCAGAAGGAAGTCATTAAGTGGGTGCGTCAATGTACTATATGTGCTAGATCTAAGTCCTCACATACTCCTGCTGCGGGGTTGCTTTGTCCTTTGGAGGTTCCCAGTGCTCCTTGGACACATTTGGCTATGGACTTTATAACTGACCTTTCCCCCTCTGAGGGTTTTACTGTCATCTGGGTGGTCGTGGACCGTTTTAGCAAGATGTGTCACTTGGTTCCCTTCGTCAAACTGCCCTGCGCTAAAACTCTCGCTAAGGCCTTTGTCAAGGAAATTGTCAGACTTCATGGCGTTCCTACTGACATTGTTTCTGATAGGGGTCCTCAGTTCGTGGCTCGTTTTTGGCGTGCCTTTTGTGACAGGTTGGGAGTTCATTTGTCGTTCTCGTCCGGATATCATCCTGAATCTAATGGCCAGACAGAAAGGAAAAAACAGGATGTTGAGCAGTTCTTGCGTTGTTTTGTGGCAGACAATCAAGAGGGGTGGTCTGAGTTTCTGCCACTTGCTGAATTTGCTCTTAACAACCATACATCTTCTTCTGCTGGTTGTTCGCCTTTTTTTTGTTGTTCTGGGAGACATCCGTCATTTGGGTCGTTCTCCAAGTTGGGATCTGCCGTGCCTGAGGAGGAGAATTTTTCCGGTGATTTAGAGAGAGTTTGGACGGATGTGCGTGGTAATCTTCAGGAGGCCAACAGAAAATCTAAAGACTACTTTGATAGGAAACGACAGGAGGTTTTGTTCGCTGTTGGTGACATGGTTTGGTTGTCCTCTAGGAATCTGCGGTTGAGGATTCCTTCTAAGAAATTGGGTCCCAAGTTTGTAGGGCCCTTTAAGGTGCTTCAGGTTGTCAACCAATCTGCTGTTAGGTTGGAAGTTCCTACCTCCTGGAGAATTAATCCGGTATTTCATGTCTCTCTGTTGAAAAAAGCGGTTGTATCGGATTGTGACGCCTCTGCCTCTGTTCCTCCGGTGGTGGAGGACGGGGAATATGAAATTTCTCGCATCCTTAACTCTAGACGGTATAGAGGTAGTTTGCAGTATCTTGTGGCCTGGAAAGGTTTCGGACCCGAGGATAACTCTTGGGTGAGGTCGGATGATGTTTCCGCGTCCAGACTTATCAGAGCGTTTCACAGGAGATTTCCTGATAAGCCTGGTCCTAGGGGATCCGGAGGATCCTCTTAGAAGGGGGGGTACTGTTAGAACCTTGCTCTTAGGTTTTTTCCTTTGCTGGTCACATGACCTTGTTGGCCTATTTAATCCTGCTCCGCCCTTCTGGCTTTGCTGGACTTCATTGTATAACTACTTTCTAGCTAGCCTGTGCTCTGTATCTACTCTGTTAGTTTGCTTGGTCTACGGACCTCTGTGTTCTTTATATTTTGTTTGTTCGTCTGTCTGCTACTATTTCTGTTAGGAGGTGTCCCATTTTCCTCCCAGTCCTTAGTACTTGTAGGGATTCCTTCCCCACATCTATAGGTCTCCGTACAGACTAGCTTAGGACTTTAGCAGGTCTGATCGCAGGATCAGGTCCCCTGTTACATCGTAGGGATCAAGCTGAGTTCTATCGTAGGGACAGATCTCCTCTCTTTCCTTAGCTCTGGTAGCAGAACATAACACTCTCTAACCCTGCCCCCAGCACCAGCTTTTATAGGGGCAGCCAGCTCCCCCTACTGGCCTGAGACAGGAGGCATTGCATGCTAATGTTCCCCTGACTAGAGAACCTCCCCCTTGCTCTCAGACACAGCTTTAATTACACTTGTGGCATCCAGGCCAAGGTGACACATTCCCCCCTAGTGAAATTTAGTACTCCGGGACTAAACAGTAAATAAAGAATAACATGCATAACCATAAAACATTAATAGACAGACGACGCACAAATTGAGTTCTTAAGGTCACAGTGTGGTCTGTGACCGGGTGTCCATATCACCAGCACAATGGGGAGCCTTAACCAGGTGGGGGTCTGTCCTACCCCAAGTCCTTTACAGTCTTAGTTCATTCCTGGGTTAGGCTCCGAACGCAGTCCATACAAGGTCCCGGTTATAAAAAGTCCATAACCTTTGATTCCTTACGGTAGCTGCAAGAAACTGAAACACAGAATTACCAAACATGCATGTAACTTGGCAAACAATTCAACATTTGGCAACAGGGTTATTTACAAGTTTAATACACTCTATATTCTCCAGCGAGCGGGTATCTGCCCCTTTGTGCTCCTGGTTGACCTACGTAGCCCACTGTCTGGTGGTGGTCCAACCTGGCTTTCCCCACTAGCGTTAGGGGTACAGCTACCAGCTGGGTGTACAGGTAGGGCAGGCAGCTGTCTGCGGGTCCTTTGGCTTACCGCAGGCATGGCAGGCTCACTGTCAGCAGAGGGTTGACTCTCCTGGGCTGCTGGTACAGGCTCTTCTGCCTCTGGAACCGCTTGCTCCTCTTCACCTTCCGGCTCTGGTGTTGGTTGTTGCTGTGCCGGTTGCAGGAAATGCAGGACGGGTACCACTATGGCATCATTTATGCGAGTCCAGGACTGAGGGAACTCTCCGAGAACGGTGCTGATCATTTCTTCCTTGTCCTCTGCGGGTTCAAGGTCACTCTGATCCTCTTCTGCACTACGGAGTTGCTCGGGGCACCTTTTGAGGTGGTCTCTGGAGACGACACTAGTGG
Source organism: Phyllobates terribilis (assembly GCF_046119375.1). Lineage (NCBI taxonomy): Eukaryota > Metazoa > Chordata > Amphibia > Anura > Dendrobatidae > Phyllobates > Phyllobates terribilis. The sequence goes on along the minus strand of NW_027362769.1, from coordinate 244,080,317 downwards.
TTTCTCCTCCGTCCTTGGTGATTACGCACACCTTTGGGTTGTCGTGGTCAGACTGCAGTATGGTGTAGGGTTCCCTTTCCCACTGGTCGTCCAACTTATGTAGCCTTCTTTTTCGCTTTAGGACTTGCTCACCAGGCTCTAGGGGACCAGCAGGGGCGTGTTGGTTGAAGAGTCTTTCTTGCTTCTCTCTCACCTGGGCCAGGCTCTTCTCCACACTCTCCTGTACCTTCTTGTACTGCAGTTGCCTTTCCGTATCCCAGTCTGCATCTGGGGAGGTGTCCTCAGGTGTTAGGACTCCCATCTCCAGGTCTACGGGCAGCTTACCTGGTCTAGCTCGCATCAGGTAAGCTGGGGTGCAGTTTGTAGCATTCACCGGGATATTGTTGTATAGGTCTATCAGGTCCGGCAGTTTTTCTGGCCACAGGCTGCGTTCCTCCAGGGGCAACGTCTTCAGGAGATCAATGACTATATTGTTCATCTTCTCACACATCCCGTTGGTTTGGGGGTGGTAAGGCGTTGTACGAATCTTCTTACAGCCATAGAGGTTGCAGAACTCCTGGAAGATTTCAGCTTCGAACGCTGGACCCTGGTCTGTCAGGACCTGTTCCGGATACCCGTGTGGACGGCAGAAATATTGCTGGAAGGCTCTGGCAGCTGTTTGGGCTGTCAAGTCCTTTACCGGGACCACCACTAGAAAACGGGAATAGTGGTCCACGATTGTCAGGGCATAGATGTATCCAGACCGGCTTGGAGCCAATTTGACGTGGTCCAGAGCTACCAGCTCAAGAGGCTGCGTGGTGACGATGGGCCTCAAGGGTGTCTTCTGGCTGGTGCGGTCCTTCCTCCTTAGGTGACAAGGGCCACAGTCTCTGCACCATTTTTCTACAGCTCCTCTCATGCCGACCCAAAAGAACCTTCCTCTTAGCAGGAACTCCAGTTTCTTCCAACCGAAGTGTCCCGCTCTGTCATGGTAAGCCCCCAGGACCATAGCTGCATCCCGCCTTGGGACCATGACTTGCCTGGTCAGCTCGTGCGTCCGGTGGTTAACAATCCTTCTGCACAACTTGCCTTCGTAGAGGAACAGCTTGCTCTTCTCCTTCCATAGCTGCTTGGCTCCCTCTGGGGCTTCTGGATCTAAGCGGGCATCTTCCCGGGTCAGCAGATCTTTCACCAGGCGGACTGCAGGGTCACTATCTTCGGTCTCGGCCCAGCTGTGGTGAGGTAGGGGATTGATCATCACAGTTGTTAGATCCTCCTCCTTCACGCGGTGAGAGTATTGAGCGGCTCCATACCGGTGAAACGCGGGGAGTTCTACCTCCTCCAGCTCTTCTGGGTCTTCGTCACCTTCAGGTAAGTGAGGCATCCTCGACAGGGCGTCTGCGTTGGCATTGGTTTTGCCGGCCGGGTACTTGATCACGAAGTCATAGTTGGAGAGACGGGCCATCCACCGCTGTTCTAGGGCACCCAGTCTTGCATTGTCTAGGTGTGTTAACGGGTTGTTGTCCGTGTACACCGTGAACTTTGCGGAGGCCAGGTAATGCTTGAAGCGTTCCGTCACGGCCCACACCACCGCCAAGAATTCTATCTTGAAGGAGCTGTGATTCTCCGGGTTCCTCTCGGTGGGTCTCAGCTTCCGGTTGGCGTACGCGATCACCCTTTCTCTGCCCTGTTGGTTTTGGGACAGTACGGCTCCCAGTCCCACATTACTGGCATCTGTGTGGAGAATGAAAGGCTGGCCATAATCAGGGTAGGCCAGGATCTCATCCCCCGTGAGGGCCATCTTCAACTGGCGGAAGGACTCCTCTTCCGGTTTATCCCACTTGAAGGGTGGCTTTTGACTCCTGGACTTAGACTGTCCGATCAGGAGGTCCTGCATAGGAGCTGCCATCTTAGTGAACCCGGGGATGAACCTTCGGTAGTAGCCTACCAACCCGAGAAACTGTCTCACCTCCTTGATGATCGAGGGGCTTGGCCAGCTCTTGATTGCCGTGACCTTGTCAGGGTCGGGGGCTACTCCTTCCGCACTTACCACGTGCCCTAGGTACTGGACCTTTGGTTTCAGCAGGTGACACTTCGATGGCTTCACCTTCAGGCCATAGCCTGCCAGGGCTTCGAACACCTCGGCCAGATGGTTTAGATGGTCCTCGTAGGTTTTCGAATAGACGATCACGTCGTCCAGGTAAAGGAGGACCATCTCGAAGTTTCGGTGCCCTAGACAGCATTCCATCAGCCGCTGGAAGGTCCCTGGTGCGTTGCAGAGCCCGAAAGGCATACAGTTGAACTCGCTCAGTCTCATCAGGGTGGTGAAGGCGGTCTTCTCCTTGTCAGCCTCTGCCACAGGAACCTGCCAGTACCCGCTAGTAAGGTCCAAAGTAGAAAAGAAGTTAGCTGATTTTAGTGCGGCTAAAGACTCCTCTATTCTAGGCAGCGGATATGCGTCTTTGTGGGTGATACGGTTGATTTGTCTATAGTCGACGCACATTCTCATGGTTCCGTCTTTCTTTTTCACCGGAACCAAGGGGGCTGCCCAGGGGCTACAGCTGTCTCTAATGACCCCAGCTTCTTTCATTTCTCTTAGCATGCCCTTGGCGTTCTGATAATGTGCAGGCGGTACAGGCCTGTGTCTCTCTTTTATTGGTGGGTGGCTCCCTGTGGGGATGTGGTGTTCTATCCCCTTTACTCTGCCGAAGTCTAGTGGGTGCTTACTAAAGACTCTCTCGTACTCCTGTACCACCCGGTAGACTCCTTGTTTTTGGTGCAGGGGAGTGGAGTCAGCACCCACATGGAGTTTCTGGCACCAGTCCTCCTTTTGTTTCTGGGAGCCATTACCCTCCGCCTGTGGAGATGGAGGCAAGGGTTCCACGGCCCTGATAGCTTTGTGTTTGGCGAGTGTACCGTACCTGGGTAAGTGTACCTCCCTCTCCCCAATGTTGAGGATGCGGACGGGCACCCTCCCATGACGGACATCAACCACCCCCCGGGCTGTCAAAATGGTGGGCCTGCTGTCTGAGTACACGGGTTCTACCATGGCTTGGTAGTCTCTACCTCTCAACCTGATTGCAGTCCGACACCAGATCATCATTTCACTTTTGGGAGGCATGGAAATGAGGAATGGGTCACTCAGTCTTACGCTACCGATCTCACCACCAGACAGTTCTACCTGCTGCCATCTCATCAGGGCTTTTATCTCCTTGTTGAGGACTCTCTGTTGGCTGGAACTAGCATTCACCACCACCTGTTGTAAGATTACAATTACCTCTGAAAGACAATTTTCAATTACGTTAGTACCCACAGTTATTTTAGGGTGACTTTCACGACGGTCAATGTCCACAATAATTACTCCCTGTGCCGGCAGTTCAACTTTACCAATCTTAATGGTCATCTCCTTGAACCCCATCTGCGGCACGGGTAAGCCATTACTGGCGATGATGCTCAAGTTACTGTCTGGATACCGTGTGATATCAGCATCAGTCCAATACTGCTTAAAAAGTACATAAGGGATAGTGGTTACTTGTGACCCAGTATCCAGCAAGGCGCTCATGGGGATACCGTCCAGCACCACGGGTAAAACCGGGCGCCCCCCAACGTACTTATTACGCCAATTGTAAGGGCCTGGTGATCTTATGCCTGGGGGTTGGCCCTCTGCTCCAGGTTGGACCCGTTTAAATTACAGTACCTGGAAATGTGTCCGGGCTGGTTGCATCGACGGCAAATGGGATGTCCATCCTCTGCGTAGCGGTCTGTGGGCCTCCCTCGGAATGACGGGATCCTCCTCTGTCGACGCCACGGGACATCCTCCGGACTTGAAGCCAGCTCGATGGGTCTTGACGGGTCCACTTGCAACGCCTGGACGGTTCTGGTCAACGCCGCGACGCTCCTTGTCAGCTCCTGGACTTGGTGGTGCAGGTCTTTCGACAGGACTTGGTTCAGGGCCTGTGCATCAGCCCCCACGGGATCCATAGAGGAGGGCGCTGCCTCCTGGTGGTTGGTGAGAGCAGGGCGCCGCGGGTTTATAGCGCCACTGGTTGCAGATTCACGGAGCACCCTTATGGCCCTGTCCTTAAATTGGGCAAAGGTCAGGTCGAGGTTCTGAAAGAACATGAGGCGCAGTTGGGCCCTGTGGGCGCTAGACAGCAGACCTTCTATGAATTGTTCTGTTAGCAGCTTATCCGTTTCCTGCACACTGCCAGGGTCAGTTTGTTGAATAGCACTCAGGGCTTCCTGCAGATTTAGGGCATAGTCTCTGATGCTGTCCTGTGCCCGCTGCTTACACCCATAGAACCTCATTTTAATTTCAGCGGAGGTACGTGTGTCAAAGGTACCCCGCAGCCGGGCCAGAATACCCTTCACAGTTCTTTTCTCCTCAGTGGGCCATGATTTTACCTCCCTCTGGGCTGCGCCAGTTAACTGCCCTGTTAATATGCTGACCTTCTGTTCCTCTGTCAGGGGGTAAATGTGGAACAAACTGTATAGCCTTTCCTTGAAGTCAGTTAGGGCATGGGGCTCCCCTGAGTATTTGGGCAGCCAGGCTGCTCCAGGGATGTAGGGCAGGGAAAAGGGCATCACCGCTGCTGCAGCTGCGTTGGTGGTAGTGGGCGCCTCTGTATCCGACATCTTTCTCCCCCCTAGTTAAGCGTGGCCTACCTTCCGACGATCCTCTTCTGTAGGCCGCTATGGACGAGGACCTGGCGTCGCGCTCCGATGACGTCAGCGTCGCTCTTTCTCCCTTCCAGGACCTTGCGCAGCGTCGGTGCGTGGGGCGGAGCTTCGGATCTCGCGCGGTTTTGACGTCCACGCCCCTCTTCTTCCCGCGCGGCATCCTGAAGATGGTGTCCGATGGCGGGAAGCAGCTGCGGATGGCGGGAAGACGGCAGAAAACGGCGGGAAACGGTCCAAGATGGCGTCTGATGGCGGGAATCGGCTCCGGATGGCGGGAAACTTCGCCACAGGTAAGTTACAAAAGTCTTTTTCAGGCACGCAGTACCCGGTGGTTGCGGGCACGAAATCCTGCCGACTACGCCAAAGCTGACTCGCCCCCTGGGCCAAAGCTGACTCGCCCCCTGGGCCATGGGGCACGCGGATCCGGGCGATAGGGGAACGATGGGGGTAGTAGTAGTGGCGGCCCGGTCCCGTGGCTCAGGGTGGTCAGGCCAATGGTAGTCTGCTACGTGCTTCAGATAATGTCCGACTACGCCACCCGTGGATTGCGGTTATTAGGAACATTAGCTGCATGCAGACCGCTGGGGCTGATGAGGTGTGCAGCTAGGGTAGTGTGACTCCCCACGGGAAGAGTGCGGCCCCAGGGCAGTGTAGTGGATGGTGGGAGTGATGGTGGTGAAGGTCCCAGTACCGGTAGTGCCGGAGGAGCGAAGGAGCACACGGACAACAAGTTACAGTCCAGGGTCTTTACTCACAGTTCGTTTGTTCCGGGTCACTTCCGTCGGCAGTGACCGCCCGAGCCGTGCTGCGTCCACCAGGTGAGGGGCTCGGTCAACTCCCAGGCAGTTCAGGAGCATGGCACAGGACCCCCTTTAATCCTTTCTCTGGCCTGCCTCACCAGTGACCCACTTTTGTCCAGCTGCCGCGGACTCGTGCGGTTAAACGTGGGCCCCGTCCTCCGCTGTCCTATATGGTGCCTTCCTAGCAGGTTTGATGAGGTGTCGCACCAATAGATGATCACGACGACCGGTCTTTGGCTGAGGGTAGTTTCTCCTCCACCAACTTGGGATCCGGTACCCTTAATCTGCCTGACCCTTCACCCTGGATTCTCGTGGGTTCTTAGGGTCCCTTCCACCTTCTTGTTCCTGAGCCCTTCTGTTTCTCTCTCTCTTTCTTTGCAGTTCCTTTCTGTTTCTGTTCCTTTCTGTTCCTTTCTCTTGGAGCTGAGATGAGCCAAAATCTCAGCTCCCCTTCACCTCCTCCTCGGCCTCTCACTAGGCCCTTCTGGAGTAGAGCTCCTACAGAGCCTCTACTCCCTGTCTTCTCCTCTCTGGACAGAACCCAGATCTAAGATGGTGCCCACCTTTTATACCTCCCTCTGACCATGAGCCCAGGTGACCAGCAACCAATGAGCTCCTTCCTACGCTCAGGAACCAACCCCTTTCTGCCCCTACAGCACTGGGTGTTCCACCCCCCCCCCCTCCCCACTCCAGACAGGGACATAGTCGGTCGTACCTGCACTTATGTCTAGTGGGAGCACCGTTGAGCTGTCCCTCGGAAATGGGGTGTGTGTGCTGTATGCAGCTAACTGAGCCCTGGTCCATACTCCATCCTTACCTGGGAGTGGAATATCACACCTCTGGTCTGAGGTGCAATACCCCTGTAGCGGCCGAACCCTCAGGGCGCTACATATGCCATATAGTGTATGTCCGATAAATGCAGGTCCCACTGCTGAATGGAAAGATTGGGAACTCTTTGGTGGCTTCCTCACTTGTCTTTGTTAGTGAATACTTGTATTCTCTATAAAACAATTATGAAGCATTGCTCTTTTTTTTGCATTGTGGCATTCCTCTGTTATTCCTCCTGGAAATATTTGAATAAATTGACAAATAGCTGCTACCATTCGTGTGTCCCTACCCAGTCTAACCTTGCCTAATCATTACTGGCAGTACCAGAATGTGTAGGTGAGAAGGAGAATGGTAACCCTTAGGTGTCAGTAAGGCCAGGATGCTAATTTCGCAATGCTACTAATTGACAGCTGCAGTTCTGAGAATTACATGGACACTAGGAGATGACATTGTACAGCAGCTGAAGCCACAGAGGTAAGATCAGGTAGTTGTGACTCTGCTTACACCAGGTGCTATACACACATTTCCAGGAGTAACAACAGAGGAACTGCACAACACTGAGTCCACAGGCATTATATATTAAGTATCAGAACGTCATAATTCTGTACATGATATGTATGAAAGACAATCAAAGAAGAAATACTTGTTAGCAATAAATATCATTATCAACAGAAAAAACACTATGATATCGACCTGTTATACCTCTAATAGTCTACTAAAATAAAAAGGAGACATCAGCCGCCCACATAGAACTTACATGACTCAATCAGCAAGGACCCTAAACCCAGACTCATCACTGAACCTTTTTATTTTGCTACTATTGTAAAATGCTGCATTTTTTTTCAAACGCAAAAGAAGCATGGAAAAAGCAGCAAAAGCGCTGTGTGAACAATCTCTCATTAGGATTCCAGGTGTCACAATACTGACAACAGAGGGAAACACTAAAGGGATTAAGAGGGTAAGCAAAAATAGAAGACAAAGGGAATATGCACACAGCCAAAAAACCAAGAAACAGTCACAATACAACTCTCCTTATACGCCTCTACAGAACAACGAATCCTCCACTCCTCACCAGGCAATCCAGATTGCCATAGCAGAGACTATATAGAAGAGGGAAGTAGCTGGTACTGCACAGCTGAGAACTTCCAAGAAGGAAGCTACAGAGACTCAAGGTTGAGCAGTTTAACTCATGCACTGCTGAAAAAAGCCAGCACCATTTAATAAGAGGGAGAAGTGCTTCTATTCAATCCAGGAGTACGTGAATTCAGATGCTGCGGTCTTCTGGCTCCTCTCTGTCGCGGTAAACCCGTGAAACCAGGTTTGTTTGTTTTTTAAAGATAATTCTAGAAAACACATTAAACATTTCATATAAACTGGCAGCGTTTCTTACACCAAAAATGTTACTCCAGTCTTTGACTGGAGTAACATTTCTGGCAAGGTGAACAGTGGTGCCTCTTAAGGAATTCGGCACATCTTATTCCTTCACTCCCCTCATTAAGGCTGGCATACAAAACACCAGTCTTAATGAATTGGGGCCTTTATATGAAATAGAGTACTATACTAAGCTATTACAAAGCACAAGAAAAAAATTAAAATACAGTAATCCAGAAAAATCAGGACAAAAGTACATCCTATTTGGCTCTGCTTGTTGAGTGGATCCCTAGGCAGGGGCATAACTCCAATAGGCTCAGGGGTTGCAGCCTCACACAGGCCATGGAGTCTAAGGGGCCCAAACAGTCCTTTAAGCCCATATGAGAAGAGCAATACTATTACAGGCCCATGATAGTTAGGGGCTCTGTAAGAGATTTTGCATTGGGGCCCCTGAACTTCAATTTATATCACTGGCCGTATGGATATATTTAGTGTGGTTGATAGCTTGTATGCCAAAAAAACTCCTAAGTGAAGACCACTAGCTTGATGTGAACATCACCTAATTTCTGAGCCCATCATCCACAAAATTAAAAGGTCATCTCAAATTGCAGCTGCCATGAACAATTATCAATAGGAGCGTCTCAGCCCATCACCTTGTCACTTCTGGTACCCCTGACAACTGAACATAGTTTAGCTCTGATCGTGGACACTACCATTTTGTTACCACGTTAGTATTTTTCCAGTAAATACTGCAGGAGGTTGGCACTTATATACCTGTGTGAATGTCTGTTCTGACAATGATGAACTTCAGGGCCAACACTGCAATCAGGGGCATTAGAAGCTACTTATAAGTGCAAGATATAGGAGACCTGCTTGTCACATCTGTGTCCAGATGCTTTGTGGAGTGACCTTCCTAAACTCTAGAGCGCTGAGTTGTCCAGTCATTTTATTTATTTATCCACCATAAAGATAAGTAGATGAACAGATGACCTCAGACTCCACACAATGCAGGAGTCACTGCTACACAATGGTACACTGACAACAGCAGCCAGGCGGCCCGATTTATGGCCTACCAGACCAGCCCACCAGGCATCTGCCAGATAAGGCAGATCAGTCCGGACCTGGTCTATATGTATGTAAATACTGCAATGGCTCCTTGTCTGTATACGGCAGATGAGGATACACCATGATCTGTTCAGATACAGTCAGAGTAGAGTGAGACAGACGAGCAGTTTTTACTGATGTCTTTCTCATCCGCTAGTTCTAGCGATGATGAGTCTCAGCAACCGCACAGCGGGTGAGAAAATGCTCAGTCTAGCGCTAATGCCACTGTAAGCGATTGGGTGCCCCCTGAATCATACACTCCATATGTAGCAAAGGCGAGAGAGCTCATAAGGGAACTCCTACATGATGTTTCAAAGATGGAGAGAGGCTGCCATCTGCTGGCCAGACACAGTCAAGCGGAACCAAGATATGCAAGGGAAGTTGAAGGGAGAGCAGTTTAGACGCTGGACCCAATCAGGTGACTTCCAGGAAGGAGTTCCGGGAGATAAGAGGCCAGCGCGCCAAACCTGAGCGGTCTTTGGCGCCAAGCAGCAGAAAGGTGCAGACGTGTTCCTTGCATGCTGAGAAGCCCCGCGTGACAGGCCTAAGCAAGAGGCCTGTGAGGTGCCAGAGCCGGGCACCGGTAGAAGAGCTCCGGATCCCTCACAGATGTGACCCGAGTGCTGTGCCTGCTGAGGAGACCCGGAGCCTGCTTGCGGTGCTGAGTGAGTTCACGGAACCCAACGTCACCCGCCGACAGACGAGGTCTGGACCCCCCTACCCAAGGCTCGAGAGATTGCCTCCAACGGCCAAGCAGAGAGGACTTGAGAGACGGCTGCCCCAGGAAAGTCACGCCAGCGAAAGCAGAGGAGCTGCATACGTGAACAGGGCCGTCACTTCTACTGTTCACCCACGGTACCGGGGACAATTGGTTTTAAGTACTCAGGTTGGGAGGGGAACGGTTGGGGCTAAACAAGCTCAACGTGATCTAATTGAATTTATCCGGAAAAAGACTCACGGCCTAGCGGGAATAACCGGTGACCCCCGCTAAAGCCATATGCACAGTTAAGGAACTCACTTGGTGTCTCCCATGATCAAGGGCACCACATTACCTTGAGAGACTTCGCATTTTGCTAATACTTCAAATTACTGTTTATTACCCTTTTTGCAATCCCTTGTTCAGCATACCTGTTAAATACAGTACAGACCAAAAGTTTGGACACACCTTCTCATTTAAAGATTTTTCTGTATTTTCATAACTATGAAAATTGTACATTCACACCGAAGGCATCAAAACTATGAAATAACACATGTGGAATTATATATTTAACAAAAAAGCGTGAAACAACTGAAAATATGTCTTATATTCTAGGTTCTTCAAAGTAGCCACCTTTTTCTTTGATGACTGCTTTGCACACTCTTGGCATTCTCTTGATGAGCTTCAAGAGGTAGTCACCGGAAATGGTCTTCCAACAATCTTGAAGGAGTTCCCAGAGATGCTTAGCACTTGTTGGCCCTTTTGCCTTCACTCTGTGGTCCAGCTCACCCCAAACCATCTCGATTGCGTTCAGGTCTGGTGACTGTGGAGGCCAGGTCATCTGGCGTAGCACCCCATCACTCTCCTTCTTGGTAAAATAGCCCTTACACAGCCTGGAGGTGTGTTTGGGGTCATTGTCCTGCTGAAAAATAAATGATGGTCCAACTGAATGCAAACCGGATGGAACCTAATGCCGCTGCAAGATGTTGTGGTAGCCTTGCTGGTTCAGTATGCCTTCAATTTTGAATAAATCGCCAACAGTGTCACCAGCAAAGCACCCCCACACCATCACACCTCCTCCTCCATGCTTCACGGTGGGAACCAGGCATGTAGAGTCCATTCGTTCACCTTTTCTGCGTCTCACAAAGACACGGTGGTTGGAACCAAAGATCTCAAATTTGGACTCATCAGACCAAAGCACAGATTTCCACTGATCTAATGTCCATTCCTTGTGTTCTTTAGCCCAAACAATTCTCTTCTGCTTGTTAGCAGTGGTTTCCTAGCACCTATTTTACCATGAAGGCCTGCTGCACAAAGTCTCCTCTTAACAGTTGTTGTAGAGATGTGTCTGCTGCTAGAACTCTGTGTGGCATTGACCTGGTCTCTAATCTGAGCTGCTGTTAACTAGCGATTTCTGAGGCTGATGACTCGGATAAACTTATCCTCAGAAGCAGAGGTGATTCTTGGTCTTCCTTTCCTGGGGCGGTCCTCATGTAAACCAGTTTCTTTGTAGCTCTTGATGGTTTTTGCAACTGCACTTGGGGACACTTTCAAAGTTTTCCCAATTTTTCGAACTGACTGACCTTCATTTCTTAAAGTAATGATGGCCACTCGTTTTTCTTTACTTAACTGCTTTTTTCTTGCCATAATACAAATTCTAACAGTCTATTCAGTAGGACTATCAGCTTTGTATCCACCAGACTTCTGCACACCACAACTGATGGTCCCAACACGATTTATAAGGCAAGAAATTCCACTTATTAAACCTGACAGGGCACACCTGTGAAGTGAAAACCATTTCCGGTGACTACCTCTTGAAGCTCATCAAGAGAATGCCAAGATTGTGCAAAGCAGTTATCAAAGCAAAAGGTGGCTACTTTGAAGAACCTAGAATATAAGACATGTTTTCAGTTGTTTCACACTTTTTTGTTAAGTATATAATTCCACATGTGTTAATTCATAGTTTTGATGCCTTCAGTGTGAATGCACAATTTTCATAGTTATGAAAATACAGAAAAATCTTTAAATGAGAAGGTGTGTCCAAACTTTTGGTCTGTACTATATATATATAAACTGTTTATATTTAACTCTTACTGTTCTCGCCTTGTGTCTCTGTGCGTTGCATCCCCTCACCTGCATTACACATACGTTACAGAATTTACTTCTGTCACGGGCATCCAATGTGGACACTACAGGGTTTAGGGGGGTTGATTTTTATTAACTTTTCCTCTCTGAAGAACTTATAAATTTAATTGTTGAGCAGACCAATTCGTATGCTGAATAATTCATTGCCGGCCACCCCTCATGCTACAACTCCAGAAGAAGTAACTGGAGACCTGTTGATATGGCAGATATTTTCAACTTTTTTGTCCTACTTCTCAACATAGGTCTGATAAAAAAACACCATCAGATCTTATTGGTCATCTGACGTCCTGTACGACATCCCTACGTACAGAGAAGTAATGACCCAGCAACGACTTAACAGAAAACTCAAATTACCCCCTCCTAATGACCCCAGCCAGGCCCCTAATAAATTATTTTAATCATAAATTTTTCCCACATACAGTATATACCACCGAAAAAATTTGTGTGGACAAGTCTCTGGTCCTTTTCAAGTGCAGGCTGCATTTCAAAAAGTATTCGACGAACAGAAGGTCACGATTCGGACTAAAAATTTATAAATTGAGTGAAAACGACTCTGACTACTCACACAAATTCAGGGTTTATGAGGAGAAAGACACCCAAATTGTTCCTCCTCAATGCCCCCCTCACTGAACATAGCTGGGGAAATTATCTGGGACCCAGTGCATCCCGTTTTAGATAAGGGGCACAACTTGTACATAGATAACTACAATTGTACCCCTGTTCAGGTGCATGTCTGCTAAGCAAACAGTGGCACGAGGCACCATACGCTGGAATTGTCAAGAGCATTGCCCAACACACTTGTCAAGCAGAAATTAAAATCAAGCAAAATTTAGGAGCTATAAATTTCGTGACAAGAAGGATGTCCTCATTTTAACATCAATTCATGCTGACAGAAGCAGCCAAATTCCTGTAGGTGAAGCAAGTTCTAGGGACCTGAAGCCTGCCTGTGCACAGGATTACAATAAATGTATGGGTGGCATGGAACTTGCGGACTGGATGCTACAGCTCTATAAATTTTTGGGTCTATTTCCTCACCTTTCACTATTATGTATGAAAAATTTGTCCTAAAAACTACATTTGTGTAATAAAAAAATTAAATTTAAGTTTTTCACACTCATTTTGAATTAAATCATTTAATAAATTGTGGGTTCAAAAGACTCATCACTCCCATGAATTAATTCCTTAGGGGTGTAGTTTACAAAATGGGGTCAGTTGTGGGGTTTTTCTGTTGTTTTGGCATGTCAAAAATTCTGCAAATGCGACATGGTGCCCACAATCTATTTCAGACAAATTTGTGTACCAAAATTCATATGGCGCTCTTTCCCTCCTGAGCCCGTCCGTTTGTCCAAAGAGAGGTTTCTGACCAAATAGAGTATCAGGGTATCCAGTAGAAAATGGGTAACAAAGTGAGCAGTCAAATTTGTCATGCCATTCCTTGTAAAAGTGAAACAATTGGGGCTAAAGCAACATTTTAGAGGAAAGATTAAAATTTTTCTTTCATTTCACTTTTTTTTAAAGTTTTTTGAGGGGTACAGATTTTAAAATGGTATCACTTTTGGGGAGTTTCCAATATAGAAGCCCCTCAAAGTCCATTTAAATCGGAATAAATACCAAAATAAACAGGTTTTGTACATTTCTTGAAAAAAAATGAGAAATTGCTGCTAAACTTTTAACCCTTCTAACATCCTAATAAAATGCCACTTGAGAAATCATGCAGATGTAAAGTAGACATATGGGAAATTAGGTTTATTATCTATTTTGTATGATATAACTATCTAGTTTAAAAGCATAAAAATTCAAAGTTTGAAAATTGCAAAATTTTCTAATTTTTGTCAAATTTTCAATATTTTCATAAATAAACGCAAACCATATCGACCTAAATTAACCACAAAATGAAATACAATCTCTCACGAAAAAAATAATCTTAGAATCACTGCGATATGTTGAAGCGTTCCAGACTGATTACCACATAATGTGACACTGGTCAGATTTAGAAAATTAATGTACAAAGTGGATCGGTCCTTAAGGGGTTAATATGAATTACCAATATAGTGTAATCATTAGAGATGAGCGGATCTAGCATAATTCAAATTCATTTATTCAAGCGGAGTTTCCTGGGAAATTTGATTGCCATTGAAGTTATTCTCTGCTAATTGAATATCCCTTATTATGCTCTGGGGCAGGGATGTCAAACTCAAACACACAGAGGACCAACATGAAAAACTTGGACAAAGTCGCGGGCCAACCAGTATACAATGTAATGGGCCCCACAAAGTCCTCCATACAGAATAATGGGCCCCACATAGTCACCCATACAGAATAATGGACCTCATATAGTTCTCCATACAAAATGTTGGGCCCCACATAGTCCTCCGTACAGTATAATGGGCCCCACATAGTCCTCCATACAGTGAAATGGGCCCCACAAAGTCCTCCATACAGAATAATGGGCCCAAACATAGTCCTCCATACAGAATAATGGGCCCCACATAGTCACCCATACAGAATAAAAGACCTCATATAGTTCTCCATACAGAATGTTGGGCCCCACATAGTCCTCCATACAGTATAATGGGTCCATCATAGTCCTCCACAGACTATAATGGGCCCTACATAGTCATCCATACAGTATTATAGGCACCACATAGTCCTCCATACAGTATAATGGGTCCCTCATAGTCCTCCATACAGTATGAAGGGCCCTACATAGTAATCCATACAGTATTATGGGCACCACATAGTCCTCCATACAGTATAATGGGCCCCCTTAGTCCTCCATACAGAATAATGGGCTCCACCTAGACCTCCATACAGAATAATGGCCCCACATAGTCCTCCATACAGAATGGGCCCCACATAGTCATCCATACAATATTATGGGCACCACATAGTCCTCCATACAGTATAATGGGACCCACATAGTCATCCATACATTATAATGAGCCCCACATAGTCATCCATAAAGTATTATTGGCCCAACAGAGTCCTTCATACAGAATAATGGGCCCCACATAGTCTTCAATAAAGAATAATGGTCCCAGATAGGGGTGGTGGTTCTGGTGTTGTGGGCCAAATAAAATGACCATGCGGGCCACATTTGGCCCAAGGGCCAGAGTTTGGCATTTATGTTCTAGATGCTGCAAAGCAATAGTGATAGCAGCATGTAAATGGTCCTGAGACTGGGCTCCCTCTCTTACTATGCATCGACATGACCACAGGTAGCAGATGGTTGACATGGCACTGACCTTCACGTCTGTCCGGCACTATCCCTGTCAGGCACTGCCATAGGCAGAGTCTACCAGTGCTCCTGTCAATGTGACTGGTCTAATACACGGTAATATACAGTTGAAACCAGAGGTTTACATACATTATATAAAAAGACACATATGCATGTTGTTCTCAATATCTGACATGAAATCAGAATAAACCTTTCCAGTTTTAGGTCAATTAGGATTACTATAATTTTTAATATTTACCAAATGCCAGAATAATGAGAGAGAGAGAATGTTTTAAGACATTTTTATTACTGCAAAGTCAAAAGTTTACATACACTAAGATTACTATGCCTTTAAACAATTCTGGACTGCCCATATGATGATGTCATGTGTTTGGAAGCTTCTGATAGTTTTTTTGGCAACATCTGAGTTAATTCGAGACACACCTGTGGATGAATTTTAATGCACACCTGAAAGAAAATTCTACTCTGCACCCATGTCTGGGAGTACAGTGCCTAAAAACTATTTTTTTTGCTCTATACCCATGTCTGTGGGAATACTGCACCTAAAAACAAATTGTTCTACTCTGCATCCATGTTTGTGGGAGTACTGTGCATGAAAAAAAAAATTCTACTCTGCACCCATGTCTGGGAGTACAGTGCCGAAAGACAAATTTTTCTACTCTGAACTCGTGTTTGTGGGAATAGTGTGCGTAACAACACATTTTTCTACTCTGCACCCGTGTCTGTGGGACTACTGTACCTAAAAATTGCTTCAAGAAATGAGAAGAGCATCAAATAGGTGATGTGGACGTGGCTGTGGTCTTACTGGTGGTGGTGGTGATGTAGCTGTTGCTGGTGGTGTACCTGCTGCAGGGAGAGCATGTGGTCGTTCTAGGCCTGTTACGTGCCCAAAAGAAAAACCTTCCTCTGGTGCACGCAGGCGACAGGATGTTCTGTGAGTACTGTGCCAAAAAGCCTCTATGTACTGGGAATACTGTGCGTAAAAACAATTTTTTGTACTCTGCACCCATGCCTGTGGGAGTAGTGTGCGTAAAAACAAATTGTTCTTCTGTGAACCCGTGTCTATGAGAGTACTGTGTATAAAAACATATTGTTCTTCTCTGCACCAGTATCTGTGAGTACTCGGCTTAAATCCAAATTTTTCAACTCTGCACCCATGTCTGTGGGAGTAGTGTGCATAAAAACAAACTTCAACTCTGCACCTGTGTCAGTGGGAATACTGTGGGTAAAAACAAGTTTTTCTACTCTGCACCCGTGTCTGGGAGTACTGGGCCTTAAAAACAAATTTTTCGACTGTGACCACGTGTCTGTGGAAATAGTGTGCATTAAAACAAATTGTTCTACTCTGCACCCTTGTCTGTGGGAGTAGTGTGCGTAAACACAAATTGATCTACTCTGCACCGGTATCTGCAAATACTGGGCTTAAAGCCAAGTTTTTCTACTCTGCAAATACAGTATGCCTGTCAGAGTAAACATGCATTTTGCATCAGCTTCCTTCGAGGGCTGACACTAGGGTGGTGGTTTGGGCTTTTATATTGTCACTTACCAGTGGAGAGCAGGATGGTAATGGCGCTTCCTTCGTGTCGGCCGCGACCAGAAGTACTGCGCCTTGGTGTCCAACGTCACTTTCTGACGGCCGCACCAGACGCATCTGCACACACCTGTTGCGGTCAAAATCAAGTGTACAATGCACAACTCCATCAGTGGCAAGGTCCACATAACCAACGATACGTGTACCAGTAAGCATGGGCAGAGCCGTTAAATTTCCCTAACTACACACTGATAAATGCAGTGGCAGCTGGGCCTGAGGAAGAAGGCGTTCTGCCGAATGTCGTACCACCAGTGAATTCTGCTGGACATTACTCTGTCCATGTTGCCTACTCCTCCTACTCCGCTTCCTCCACCGCCTCCTCATCTGTTCAGGATTATACCTACTGCACCAACTTCAGCACAGCCAGGGGGAAACGACAGAAGGCTGTTCTGAAATTCATCTGTTTAGGGGAAAAATCCCTCACTGTGCCAGTGCTGTGGACAGGGATCAAACAGCAGACAGATGAGTGGTTGTTGGGTGTGAACCTCAAGTTCATCCTGGTGGCATGTGTTAACAGGCAAAATCTCGTAGCAGCTCTGCGCCTAGCCGGTTTCACGCACTTAACTTTCCTGGTGCATGTGCTGTATTTGGTGGTGCAGAGCTTCCTTAAAAATTACCCACATATGTCAGAGCTGAATGCAGGAAGTGTGTGCACGTTTTCGGTGTCCTCACTCCTGTCTGTGCTGCAGCATCACTTCTGCCTTCCCGCTCACCACCTCATATGCGATGTACTAACTAGGTGGAACACCAGCTTCCATATGTTGGAGAGGCTATGCAAGCAGTAACAGGCAATAGTGGAGTTTCATCTGCAGCACGTGTGGGTGAGTCGCTCTGTGGAACAACACCACTTCACCACCAATTTATGGACCTCCATGCGGGACGTGTGTGCCGTGTTGCGCTGCTTCGAATACTCCACCAACATTTCCAGCGCTGATGACGCCATCATGAGCATTACAATACCACTTCTATGCGCGCTGGAAAAAACACTTCAGGCAATGATGGTTGAGGTGGTGGCACAGGAGGAAGAGGAGCAGGAGGAACAGGGACCATTCACGCCTGTCGCCCACAAATGGCTCAGAGGGTGGGTCCTTGTACCAACAGCAGCCAGGTACACAACTGTCCAGCCAAGGGACAGTTTTGGAGGCGGAAGAACTGTGTTCACAGCAGGGTGGCACTCAGAGCAGCTCACGGGCATCACTGAAGCGTGGCTGGGGTGTTACAGAGGCTCCAGACCATACACCTCCTACCAAGGACAGCTTGTCGTTGCCTTTGGGCAGCCTGGCGCACATGAGCCAATACATGCTGTTGTGGTTGCGCAACAACCGTCAAATTGCTCGGATTGTTACTAGTGCTGATTACTGGATCCCCGCTACAAGGATAACGTACCATCATTACTGTTGGAACATGTGTTTAGCACAGCAAGGGTTGTGATGACAGACAGGTGCATCTGCCTGTCCACAGCCAATGTGAGGAAGCTAACATTCATTAAAATGAACCAGGCATAGATCTCACAGAACTTGTCCGTACCTTTGGCTGAGTAGACAACTTTACCAGCTGCACCCAGCCATTGTTATACTCTATTTGCTATTCATTTCATTTTGGGCCTCCTCAAATAATAATAACAATAATAACAATAATAATAAAACAACAACAGAAAAACAAAACACAACCCCCCCACCCCCACAAAAACAGTGTTGGCTACTTCCGCCTCTTCCACCAACACCGCCAAGTCCACCTCCACCTACTCTACCTTCTCCTCCACTTGGAACTCCGCCTCCTGGCTCTAGATTGTTATTTTTTTTATTCTATGTTCTTTTAAGTAATTTCCCTTAAAAAAACAGAAATCCCTCTCCCTTAGAAACAGTGTTGGATACCTTATCCCCTTGCCTCTTCCACCTAAACCACCATGTCCATCTCCACCTCCTCCTCCACTTGGACCTCCACCTTCTGGATCTAGAGAGTTATTTTTTTTTACTCCATGTTCTTTTAAGTAATGTCCCTAAAAAAAACACCTCCTACCCTGCCCCTTCCACCTCCCCCTACTTCACCGCCTCCACTTGGACCTCCACCTCCTGGTTCAAGATTATTATTATATATATTTTTTTATTCTCCGTAATTTTATGTAATTTCCCTATCCACATTTGTTTGCAGGACATTTGTCCTGATCTTACTCCCCATTTTGCTTCCTTCCATTACTACCCTCATTTTACAGCTCAAAAGTTTGGGCTCACATTGCCTTCTATTGGCTATGAGCTGGTCTTACTATGCTGAGAAGGGTCCAAAAACCATGAAAATTCCCAGTCTTTTAATATCAGCTCACAGCTGTCTGCTTTGCCTTTGCTGGTTATTAAGAAAGGAGGAACCCTAAAAAAATGATGTGGGGTCCCCCCTATTTTTAATAACCAGTCAAGAAAAATGACACTGGTGTGTCAGATGTGACAGGCAGTCTCTCTGCAGTTGGCTTCAGAAGATTTCTTCATTTGGTATTACAGACACCTTCGTAGAATCTGTCTCACTCTAGGACCCTGTGACTGCCTCCCTTCTGCTCTGATTAACACCCTGGCCTGGGTGGTTAAATATTTTCAGTTTTCTGCAGGGAGTCGCTGGTGATATTCACATGTTCCCTTGTAGAGGCTTGGAGCTATTGCAGTCTGCTTACTTCCTCTCTGGTGCTTGGAGGACGTTTGGTGTAATCTCTCTGAAGTCGGCTCAAGCTAAGAAAAAACAATATAGGGTGATATTAGATCAGCCTAGGAGGTCTCCACTCCCTCTTTCCTTAGTGTCTTGACTCCCCTCCCCTCATCCTTTTGTGTTGCACTTTGTCTTTCCTACACTGTGTGACAGAAAAGTAGACAGCTGTGAGATAGTCGTATAATGCTGGGTATGGGTCAATATCCATGGACTTTCCCAGCCTATTAATATCAGCCCCCAGCATACTGCTTTGCTTTGTTATTAGAAATAGGGGGACCCCACGTAATTATTTTAGCATCCCCCATTTTTAATAACCAGCCAAGACAAAGCAGACAGCTGGAGAGTGATACTAATTGGCTGGGAAGGTCCATCGATATTGGCCCCTTCCCAGCATAATAAGACCAGCTCACAGCTGTTTGCTTGACCTTGACTGGTTATTAAAAATAGGGGGACTCCACATTGTTTTTTAATTCAGTGATACTATGGCTGTAGATCACTATGCACTAAGGGGCACAGACACCCTTAATGGGAAGGAGAATTGGCACAGAGATTGTCAATCTATATGATGGCAATATGGTAGTGTGATACAGAATACAAAAAAATTTGTGTTAGAAAAAAATGTGTAGAGAAAATGAGCATATTATGAAAAAAGAAAAATGTAAGTGATATAACGATATTGAAAAAAAACAATTAAAAAAGAAATAAAGGAAAAATGTTTCTATGTGTGTATGTATGTGCAAATGTGTGAACATACGGGAAAATAAAATACAATTAAAGTGGAAAACTGTGTTGAAAGAAAAGAGGAAAAAGAAAAAAAGTGAATGATTGAATGTGAGAGAGTTTATTCCCTCAAAAAATAAACAATTTTTTGTAATATAAAAGTCTATAAAATATAATAATAAATATGAAAAAAAAATATTTTTCCTCTGTTTTTTTTTCTTCTTTCCTTTCATTCCCTTTTCTTTCTTTTTTTGTAAAATTATTATACACATGCACACAAATTGGGAAAGAAAAAAGAGAATAAAAAAGACATAAGAAGAGCCAAGGATAAATATCTTATGTGTTTATAATAACAGACAAGATACCAATATTTTATAGGAAACTTGCAAAGCCCCATTGTTCATTTAACCCCCTACTGTTCATGCATTTTAATAATGTGATCGATTTACATTCTAATTGGGCCAATTTCTTGGTCATGTCACCTCTTCTTTTACCTGGATAAATGGCGATCAATTCCCTGAAAATGGAGTAAGTACCACTGATACGGCTGGAATTCCTGAAAATGTCTTGCTAAAGGTTTTAATTTTGTAATTGCCCCCACATCTTCCTATGGGATCTTTTCTGCCGCCTTAATATCCTTGATGTGTTTAAGGAACCGGATTCTCAATTCCCGTGATGTCATGACGACATAAATCAGAACATAATGAGAAAAGTTGCAAGATAAATAACTAAGGTCGTCCTGCTGTTAATATAATGTAATATCTTGAAATCACGCTCTCTTGCTGAATCTGAAAAGATATCTGTTAGTCAATATATCTGCACGCCTTGTAATTTCCACAGGTCCAGGTGCCCCACTTGGGGCCTTTTGAGACCAAATAAAAATGTTGAAGTCAGAGGGATATGATGACCGTGTACCAACAATGTCACGTAAAGTCTTGCTACATTTAGCCATAATAAGAGGTCGGTCTGATAGCAATTGGGAAAGTTTAGAGGTTGAGCCTCTATTGTGACATCACTCATGTGTAGCTTTGCGCTCGTGATGTAACAATTGGATTCCACTTGTGATGTCACGGAATCCTTGGATTATAACCAGTGATTTTGCAGTGAGATCCTTTGTCTGGAGAGGCTGATTGTGCACTACACAGTAAGCGATATTCCTCCAGGCTAAAATGCTGTTTAGACTCGTTCTAATTCTCAGCGTGCTATTAGCATCTGCGGAAGGTGCTCCCATCTTTATCCGCAACCATCATTCACAAGCACAGGTCAGGATACCTGCAGGTAAGGTCGTTACCAGATACACTCTGAAGATGGGCTTAACCCCTTGCCTCCAAGCCAATTTTCATTTTTGCACTTTCTTTTTATCCTTCACTTTTTCCAAGAGTCATAACTTTTTTTCCCATTCATATAGCTGTATGAGGGATTGTTTATTTTTTTGCGGGACGAGTTGTAGTTTTGAATTACTCCATTCATTTTATCATTAATGTGAAATTGAGGGAAAAAATGCAGTTCTCCCATGTTTTTATAGTTGTTTTATTTTCATGGCATAAGAAGTAACTGTCATTTTCATTTTTAACATAGATGAGACATAGAGCATTAATACTGTTCCCTCCTTGCTGGATGCAATCACTACTACATGTAGCAGAAGGCGCCCACAAGACATACAGGGGATACTTGTGACTTCTTACTTGTCAGTAGAGTTTTTCTTTAATGTCTATTTATACTTTCTAGGTACCAAAGTAGTCCTGCACCATGGTCCGTGCTCAGCAGCATGCGGTAAGCAGCTCAGAATTCAGATATGTCCTTCACATGTAACATTTCACATGCGGCCCCAGAAACCATTGGGATCCATTAATAAGGCCCAGGTTCTGTTATCAGACTCTGCGTCATTAGGGGTTCTGTAACTTTTCTTATGTGACCAGAGATTTATATCACAGGATACATGGATTGGAGGATTTTTCCTCTCTTATAATTTCAGGTGTCATCTCCCATCCTGTGTTCATTCCCTATTCCAGGAATATAAAAGAACAGATCTCTGTATTGTCCATTATATATTTGTAGCACCCTGAGGATTCGGCTGCTACAGGGGTATTGCACCTCAACCCAGAGGTGTGATATTCCACTCCCGGGTAAGGAAGGAGTGTGGAACTGAGCTCAGATAGACTGCATGCACTACATACATCCCATTCCAGAGGAGCAGGCCGACGGCACTCCCACTTAGAAATGTGCAGGTGCGACCGAGCCTGTTCCTGGCTGGAGTGGGAGGGGGGAGGAACATCCCATGTAGTGTAGGGGCAGATAGGGGGAGCAGTCTGGGTAGTGGTAGGAGCTCATTGGGTGCTGGTCACCTGAGCTCACACATAGAGGGATATATAAGGAGGGCACCAACTAGGATCAGGGTCAGACGCAGAGAGTAAGTCAGATGCAGAGGACAAGCCTGCAGAAAGAAACAACAGCCCTGGAGAGAGAGTGGAGTAAAGAAGGAGACCCAGAGGGGGACAAAGAAGGGACCCAAGAACCCAAATAAGAACACCGGGTGAGGAGTCAGCAGAAGGGTACCGGAACCCAAGCTGGTGGGGGTAAAGACATTCCCCAGCCAGAGACCGGAGACCGTGGGCAGAGTCTGTCACGGTCACCCACTACATTCACCCTGAAGGCACACCACATGGAGGGTCAGGGAACCTGAGGCCAAAGGTTGCCCAACAGAATGCCCGAGGGAGCTGGATTTAGGTGAATCACTGGTGGGGACGGCTGAAGGAAGGACAGAGGGAGAGCTCAGGGCCACGCTCCGGACTTGTTTGGGGGTTGGCCGGATCCAGGACCTGGTGGACGCAGCACGGCTCGGGAGGTCACTTGGAGCTAGAGTGACCAGGAACATCTGCAGTAAGTAAAGACCCTTAACTGCACTACCCGAGTCTGTCATCATTACCGGCTGCACCGCACCACCACAACCCCCATCCTCTGCGCCTGTCCCCTCTGAGGCTATACCCCTCCCGTTGGGGGTTATCCCACCAAGCTGCGCATCCACCATCAGCCTCAGCGGACCCTGCTGCAGCGGCGGCCACAGTGACCGCATCACAACGGGTGGCGTAGTCGACACAACGAACTTTAATAACATCAGTAAAGACTGCCACATAACCCTGAGCTTGACGCCCTGGGCACGGGACCGGGTCACAGCCGCTCGGAGACTACAACCCCCCCCATCTGATCCGGTGCCGGGTATTCCCCTCAAAACGGAATATGTCCCAGGGGGCGCGTCATATTGATATGACATCAAAAATCATTAATCATTTTTTCAAACTTAATACCCCTTTTTTAATAGTCATATTTGGTTCCTCAGTCCGCCCATTCCATGTATTTGGTTTCCACGTCTGAACACATTCCAGCTCTGATCCTGATCACTTATGTTCTGTTCTTTCTCTTTTCAGCGCATAACACTGTTCCTCAAGAAACATCTCAGGATACAGTCATTAAGATTGTTATAGCTGCTGCCATTCTCTTCATCGTTGCAATAATCATCGTTGCCATCGGTGTCATCTACTGGTAAGTATAATAACAAATGATTTATGGGCTACACAGGAGTCTGTAGAGGAAATGTCACATCTTCATGTTCCTCCAGTAATGGGAATATTTTGTGGCTTCCACACATCACCCTGAAGTTGTGCCCTGCAGATAACTGATGGGTATATATTAGACTTTGTAAGGATTCACGCTCTCATGTAGGCATTAGGTAGCGTTCACACAGGCAATGCGGTTTGGTCCAAACTGGTGCAGGTTTATTTCTTACAAAAATCCCAAGGGATTCAAAGCGAAAAACAGCATTTTCTAGGCACAAAGGTATCACAGCAAATAAACAGTTCACTTAGCAGGGCACATATGTCAGTGCAAGCTCACCCAAACAGATTACAGTCCTTTCTCCCAGAGAAAACTTTATATACAGAAGATACACAATCCCACCAATCTCACTGTCCCCTTCATCCCAAGTTCAAGCAGCCTCCAGTGCCAAACAGAAGTGTTCAACTCTGGCCACAGTTCACATTGAATAGGCAGCAGCAGACACACGGTTCTCTGCAGCTCAAGCACACAGACTGCTCTGCTTTCCTAGCTGACCCATGCAGTCTCCATTTAGAGAGAGATCCCGGCACATATCTCTCTCAGCTACAGCTCACAGTTTGACTGAATACTCACCAACTCCAGCACATTCAACTCTGCTTCATCCAGCAGACTGACACACCTAGTGAACACATGCCCTGGTTTTAGTAAAAAAGGAAAGATGGATGTGTCTAATCAAATCCCACAGAGCTAGAACTTAAGCCTGTCCTACCTTGCTCAGCTACAACTTGTATATACATTATTAATAGAAATTGCTGATTGTAATAGACACCAAAATGACTGACTGGTGATATTTCTATAGATAGGACTAGATAAAATGTTTCATTGTTACATTCTGCAGAATTCAGACATATTTTACTTTGTGA
This sequence comes from Phyllobates terribilis, assembly GCF_046119375.1. Taxonomy (NCBI): domain Eukaryota; kingdom Metazoa; phylum Chordata; class Amphibia; order Anura; family Dendrobatidae; genus Phyllobates; species Phyllobates terribilis. Next base: position 244,055,998 of record NW_027362769.1, on the reverse strand, counting down.
TTTACAATGTGACTTTCATTTTTACAATTTTATAGTTATCTGAAAAAGAAAAAGCCAGTGAAAGATCTTGAAAGGCAATGGTGCGCCGATGATTTTAGAGAGAACAACACCAAACTAAATGGTAACTACAGCTTAACAAATCTGACATTAAAGAAGCACTCCAGCTAAATATGTATCGTCTAATCCCTTCTAGATATATCAAATGTACATGTGAGAAAATACTTACCATTTGCCGCCTTCTCTGGATTCCAGCACCACGTCTTATGTGTGGCGCGGCAGCGATTTTCCTAATATAAGTCTATGAGACTCAGAGCGAGGTTCCATATACTTACATTGAGAAAGGTACTTCCAGTCCACACATAAGAAAGACTTTGTGATGGCCAGTCCGATTTTTCAAATATACACGTTTACGTTTTAAATATTTTTGTTGATATATGAGTATTGACGTCTTGCATACACAGCAGCGCGGGAGTACCAGCAAATTCTTCTTTGTCTTCTTTAAGAATGACTTTGTGGTCACCAGGCCGATTTACAGTCACATGTTTCAGCAGAGGACTGGAGCTGTGCTGCAAACCGGAGAAGACAGCGATCAGTGTTCTACAATATACTATACACTACTAATATGTTCAGAAGTGATTAGCAATAATAATTTTGCTCAGAGTGCTTCTTTGATATCTCTATACAAACAGACAGTTATTGCCAACTTTTATATTACATGGAATATAATAACATGTAAATATAAATAATTTTAATCATATAGAAGCTTACATTTTAGAAGCTTGCATTTTATTAAATCTAACTTCAATATTTTATGTTACAGGAGAATTTGACATTTTCTGTACTTCTAGAGACATTATAATGCCGCACACGGCCGCTATAGTGGAGAGGAAAGAGTCCGAAATTAAGCCGGACTTAAATGATTACAAACAGACACCTCCATCTATTCTAAAAGGAAGTCAAATGAAAAATGAAAACAAAGGGAAAAAAGTTTCTTTTCAAGAATTGGATAATCGATATGTTTACTCATATGATTCCGAGTCCTCACAACCTGGATGTCAAATGAGATATTTCTGAAACGAACAAGGCTGGAAAAAAAGTGAGTGTTTTTCATATCATGGCTCAAACTTTATCAGAAGATCATCTTTCATTTCTTTCAAAAGAACTTAGGGGCCTGATTTATCAAATCTTTTACACCGGTATTCTGACATAAAAATCTTTGAACTGTCACTAAATTTTGGCAAAAACTCCAGGCTGCGCTAAAATATTGTGTCTTCTGGCATTCTCCTGCCATTTTTGCCCAGTTCCAACAAAGTGCCGGAGCTTTTGTAGGATGGGTGGCGAGGCAACAACCGCTTGTCAAATTCATGATGATCGGCAGTGTTTGCTAAGCCACGAAACACGCTCACGAGAGGAGCACACCAGTAGTCAGACACTCCTGATTCATGAATCAGCGTATACCTCTTCATAAATCAGGAGTGTCTGACTTCAGTGCGCCTCCTCATCAAGATCGGCGCGAAGAAGCGGTATTGGGAGTATCGTCTGAAAAAATGTGGAATAATTATTGGTGGATAACCCAATGATGCCAATATTTCATTCACTTCCTAAAATTCTCAAGCCTTTTTTCCTCCTTACATTTACTCCATTGCGGTGGGAATAATATCATTTATTAAAAGATTGGGGTCTTGTGTGAGGAAATATTACAGCCACTAAGGCGAGAGATTTCAGGATATTTAAGGTGCAGTATAGATGTTCTGCAAATATTGTCCATTGTTAAATGGTTGACATGCAAAGTTACATCGCTGTATTCCTGAATACCACAGGATTTAACTATTGCTACCCTGTCCCATTATTTGGATGATTACAGTGGATATTGCAAAGAAATTAGTTCCTAATTTCTTAAGTGTATTACTTACTTCATCCAATTTTTTTTCTTTTCAATGGTTATTTTTTTTCTTACAAACTATTGGGTGGATATGCCATAAACGGATGAGATGGGAATACCCCATTAAAGCTAGGAATTAGTTTTGTATAAATGTCTGTTTTCTATAGATTAGCTCCGAGATCTGATCTATAGGATGCAAACTGTAATTTATATCAAACTGGATTCTGCAATAGGTCCATTGGGTGTTGTAATATAATCTAGATTCTCCTAAGGGGATGTTATGTTAAAAGAAATGTATATTATCCGTTTTATATGTAATATTCTGTTGCTCCATGTTTAGTTATAATCCATTATTGTTTCTGCAGAAAAATCGAGAAAGAAGGCTCGCCGAGCTCCAACAAGGAATAAGAAATCCAGCAGAAGGCGATGACTCATCCTCAACTCCATTGCATGGTGGCTACCATGTGAGGATAAGGCAACCTTTCATTAAGGAAAAAGAGACAGATTCCGGGCTCGGTCTCTGCTCTCACTCAAGGATATGACACTTAACAAACTTTCCGCAGTCAGACGTGTTCACAGACAAGTGACTTACCTGCTGCATGAAGAGGAAGATTCCAGGCTCGGTCTCTGTTCTCACCCATGGATATGACATTTACCGGACTTTCTGCAGTCAGATGTGTTCACGGACAAGTGACTTACCTGCTGCATGAAGAGACAGATTCCGGGCTCGGTTTCTGCTCTCACCATAGTGTATGACATTTACCGGACTTTCAGCAGCCAAGTGTACTCACGACACAAGTGAGGTACCTGCTGTAAGAAGAGGCAGATTCCGGGCTCGGTCTCTGCTCTCACCTAGCCACAGCCCAAGGGAAGGGCACTCCTTTAACCATTGTTCCCTAGAGGTTTCCTTCATTGGGGGTTTTTCCTCTCCTGAGTGCTAAAGGACGACTCTTTGTGATTTAAAGGCCCATCATCATCAGGGCCACATTTAAGACTATTGTCCTGACTTCTAATGGAAAGTTCCACATTTTCCAACTTGAATAAAGTTAATAAAGAAGTCAGCATATATCATGTTTATTTGAGTCTTCTTTTATGAATCTTTACAATATAGCAGAATATACATAGCACTGGACTACTTTATATAGTCATTACCATCACACATAGATAATTATTTATCATCCCGTTTTCTCACACACATGTAAACTAGGGTACAAGTGGTGTTGTGTTTAAAAATAATATATCCACTTCTCGACATGCCATCTACATGTATGTCACTTGTCTGATGTCATTCTATGGAGAGAGTTCTGGAGCATAGCCAGTGATTGTTTTGGATATCAGAGCTGTGCTGCAGTCAGAAAAGTACTATATCCATAAATGTCTAAAATCACTTACCATATTTTCAGATTATAAGAAGGACTTTTTTCCCCCAAAAATTGGGAGGAAATAGGGGGTGCGTCTTATAATGCAAAGGTACAGTATTTTACCTGGGGGGGCATCGGTGGAGCGGGGTCACAGATACAGGAGGTTGGCAGCGGCTGCAGCAGGAGTTGGGCTATGCTGAAGGCACCGTCCTCTCAGCATGTCATGCAAGGTGTGGAAAAGACTAAGTGCAACATAGAGGGAAGAGGAGGAGGAAGCCCAAACACTAGGGAAAGGGGAATGGAGACCCCTAGGCAGATCTATTATCACCCTGCCTACCCTACCATCCCTATATAGGTTCCACACCTATCATAGAGCAGGACCCTAAACCCTGTATATCTCTAGAGCTTGGCCCTAGATAGGGATGGGGAGGGGTGAGTACTGGTCAGGCCCCATTACAAACTAAAGACAACAAGGTAGACAAACAAAGGGGATAAACTTAGCTTGAACAGACACAAGAGGAGTAATGTCAACTGTCCTCCAAGGGCACCAGAGAAGAAGCCAGCCAACAGGTAGTGCTCCAAGCATGCACAAAGGTACATAGAAATATCACTGGCGATTTCCTGCAGCAAACTGAGAGTTTTTAACTCCCAGGAAAGGGTGTGTCAATTAACACCTGGAGGCAGGTCGCCGCTGGGTCTTAAAGCAAGAAGGATTAAGAAGGCATCTGCAATGCCAAGCACAGTGACCTTCTACAGCCAGATCCAGAGCAAATGTCTATAACACCTGACACACCCGTGACAGTCCCCTCCCTACTACGAGTGGCCTTTGAACACTCAGGATCAGATTTCTCAGGATAAGAGGTGTGGAATGCATGAACCAACCTGGGGGCATTCACCTCTGATGCTGAAACCCACATCCTTTCCTCTGGACCATAACCCTTCCAGTGCACCAAGTACTGTAGGGAACGACGCTGGAGACGAGAATCTACAATCCTCGAAATCTGAAACTCCAAATCACCATCAACCATGATTGGGCACGGCAGTAGGGGAGAGGACTCAAGATGTTCTACATATTTCTTGAGCAGAGACCTGTGAAACACATTGTGGATCTTAAGGGCCTCAGGTAGGTCAAGACGAAACGCTGCTGGGTTAATGATGGTGGCTATTTTATAGGGACCAATAAGCCTAGGTCCCAGATGTCTGGAAGGAACCTTCAACTTGATATTCCTGGTAGACAACCATACAAAGTCATTCACACTCAGGTTCGGACCTGTCGAGCGTTTCCTGTCAGCCATACGTTTGTACCTGTCTCCCATGATCTTCAAATTACTCAGAACCCCCCCCCCCCGCAACAAAGAGGAGAGAGACGATGCAAAACATTCCTCCTCAGGAACTCCCAAAGCCACTGCCCCACTAAAAATACCAAACTGTGGATGGAAACCATATCGTTAGAACCCTCCTGTTAGTTTTTTCTATCTTGTGTTTTGCGGTCACGTGACCAGCTGCTTATATATTCCAGCTCTGCCCTTCTGGCTTTGCTGGAGTTCAGTGTTTTTTGCCTGTCTCTCTAGCCAAGTGCTTCGGTGCCTATCTCTGTCTAGTTTGCTTGGTCCTCTGGGACCTCTAATACTTTTTGTCAGTTTGTCTTTTTGCTCTGCAACAACTTCTGTTAGGAGGTGTCCCATTTTTGCCCCAGTCCTTAGTTCTTTTAGGGACCCCTCCCTTTATTCTATAGGTCTCCGTTCAGACTAGCCGAGGACGAAGGCGGGTCTGTTCACAAGGAACAGGCTGCCCGCTACATCGTAGGGATTCAGCTTAGTCTTACTGTAGGGACAGCTTTTCCCATTCTTTCCTTAGTTTTTGTTGCAGATCATAACACATATGCACCAAAGATCAGTGACCTGCCGGTAGATTCTTGGCGATGATTATTAATAGGAAATTCTGCCAGCCGTAAGATGCACAATCCTCCTGGTTTTTGGAGACAAAACACCTGAGGTAAGTCTCCAAATTCTGATTAATGCGCTTGGTCAGTCCATTTGACTGAGGATAGAAGTCAGAGGAAAATGACAGCTGCACCCCCAGTTGAGAATAGAACGCTCTCCAGAACTTAGAAATAAACTGGGTCCCCCGATCTGACACCACATCAGAGGGAACTCTGTGAAGCTTCATGATCTCATTTATAAACACCTGAGCAAGAGTCATGTGACAATGTGACAAATTGAATCATTTTACTGAACCTATCTACAACCACCAAAACCCCAGCGGGTAAGGCGGAAACCCTTATCCCGGGCGCGGGACACACTGTACCGCTCCTAAGTATCCTGCTGGCACCCCTGCCCCCGGGCACCATCATATGGGAGCAGCTATCGGCTCCGGAGGCCGAGGCCCAAGCCACCGCCATCACTGGAGACCTGTTATGCCTCCCGGCTCCTGGCCCAGAAAGTCCTACGTTTCATGGGGAATCCACCTGCCCCAACTCGGACTGGTCTGCATCAGTAGGGGGTCCGCAGCTTATGTTCTGTTCTTTCTCTTTTCAGCGCATAACACTGTTCCTCAAGAAACATCTCAGGATACAGTCATTAAGATTGTTATAGCTGCTGCCATTCTCTTCATCGTTGCAATAATCATCGTTGCCATCGGTGTCATCTACTGGTAAGTATAATAAAACAAATGATTTATGGGCTACACAGGAGTCTGTAGAGGAAATGTCACATCTTCATGTTCCTCCAGTAATGGGAATATTTTGTGGCTTCCACACATCACCCTGAAGTTGTGCCCTGCAGATAACTGATGGGTATATATTAGACTTTGTAAGGATTCACGCTCTCATGTAGGCATTAGGTAGCGTTCACACAGGCAATGCGGTTTGGTCCAAACTGGTGCAGGTTTATTTCTTACAAAAATCCCAAGGGATTCAAAGCGAAAAACAGCATTTTCTAGGCACAAAGGTATCACAGCAAATAAACAGTTCACTTAGCAGGGCACATATGTCAGTGCAAGCTCACCCAAACAGATTACAGTCATTTCTCCCAGAGAAAACTTTATATACAGAAGATACACAATCCCACCAATCTCACTGTCCCCTTCATCCCAAGTTCAAGCAGCCTCCAGTGCCAAACAGAAGTGTTCAACTCTGGCCACAGTTCACATTGAATAGGCAGCAGCAGACACACGGTTCTCTGCAGCTCAAGCACACAGACTGCTCTGCTTTCCTAGCTGACCCATGCAGTCTCCATTTAGAGAGAGATCCCGGCACATATCTCTCTCAGCTACAGCTCACAGTTTGACTGAATACTCACCAACTCCAGCACATTCAACTCTGCTTCATCCAGCAGACTGACACACCTAGTGAACACATGCCCTGGTTTTAGTAAAAAAGGAAAGATGGATGTGTCTAATCAAATCCCACAGAGCTAGAACTTAAGCCTGTCCTACCTTGCTCAGCTACAACTTGTATATACATTATTAATAGAAATTGCTGATTGTAATAGACACCAAAATGACTGACTGGTGATATTTCTATAGATAGGACTAGATAAAATGTTTCATTGTTACATTCTGCAGAATTCAGACATATTTTACTTTGTGATTTACAATGTGACTTTCATTTTTACAATTTTATAGTTATCTGAAAAAGAAAAAGCCAGTGAAAGATCTTGAAAGGCAATGGTGCGCCGATGATTTTAGAGAGAACAACACCAAACTAAATGGTAACTACAGCTTAACAAATCTGACATTAAAGAAGCACTCCAGCTAAATATGTATCGTCTAATCCCTTCTAGATATATCAAATGTACATGTGAGAAAATACTTACCATTTGCCGCCTTCTCTGGATTCCAGCACCACGTCTTATGTGTGGCGCGGCAGCGATTTTCCTAATATAAGTCTATGAGACTCAGAGCGAGGTTCCATATACTTACATTGAGAAAGGTACTTCCAGTCCACACATAAGAAAGACTTTGTGATGGCCAGTCCGATTTTTCAAATATACACGTTTACGTTTTAAATATTTTTGTTGATATATGAGTATTGACGTCTTGCATACACAGCAGCGCGGGAGTACCAGCAAATTCTTCTTTGTCTTCTTTAAGAATGACTTTGTGGTCACCAGGCCGATTTACAGTCACATGTTTCAGCAGAGGACTGGAGCTGTGCTGCAAACCGGAGAAGACAGCGATCAGTGTTCTACAATATACTATACACTACTAATATGTTCAGAAGTGATTAGCAATAATAATTTTGCTCAGAGTGCTTCTTTGATATCTCTATACAAACAGACAGTTATTGCCAACTTTTATATTACATGGAATATAATAACATGTAAATATAAATAATTTTAATCATATAGAAGCTTACATTTTAGAAGCTTGCATTTTATTAAATCTAACTTCAATATTTTATGTTACAGGAGAATTTGACATTTTCTGTACTTCTAGAGACATTATAATGCCGCACACGGCCGCTATAGTGGAGAGGAAAGAGTCCGAAATTAAGCCGGACTTAAATGATTACAAACAGACACCTCCATCTATTCTAAAAGGAAGTCAAATGAAAAATGAAAACAAAGGGAAAAAAGTTTCTTTTCAAGAATTGGATAATCGATATGTTTACTCATATGATTCCGAGTCCTCACAACCTGGATGTCAAATGAGATATTTCTGAAACGAACAAGGCTGGAAAAAAAGTGAGTGTTTTTCATATCATGGCTCAAACTTTATCAGAAGATCATCTTTCATTTCTTTCAAAAGAACTTAGGGGCCTGATTTATCAAATCTTTTACACCGGTATTCTGACATAAAAATCTTTGAACTGTCACTAAATTTTGGCAAAAACTCCAGGCTGCGCTAAAATATTGTGTCTTCTGGCATTCTCCTGCCATTTTTGCCCAGTTCCAACAAAGTGCCGGAGCTTTTGTAGGATGGGTGGCGAGGCAACAACCGCTTGTCAAATTCATGATGATCGGCAGTGTTTGCTAAGCCACGAAACACGCTCACGAGAGGAGCACACCAGTAGTCAGACACTCCTGATTCATGAATCAGCGTATACCTCTTCATAAATCAGGAGTGTCTGACTTCAGTGCGCCTCCTCATCAAGATCGGCGCGAAGAAGCGGTATTGGGAGTATCGTCTGAAAAAATGTGGAATAATTATTGGTGGATAACCCAATGATGCCAATATTTCATTCACTTCCTAAAATTCTCAAGCCTTTTTTCCTCCTTACATTTACTCCATTGCGGTGGGAATAATATCATTTATTAAAAGACTGGGGTCTTGTGTGAGGAAATATTACAGCCACTAAGGCGAGAGATTTCAGGATATTTAAGGTGCAGTATAGATGTTCTGCAAATATTGTCCATTGTTAAATGGTTGACATGCAAAGTTACATCGCTGTATTCCTGAATACCACAGGATTTAACTATTGCTACCCTGTCCCATTATTTGGATGATTACAGTGGATATTGCAAAGAAATTAGTTCCTAATTTCTTAAGTGTATTACTTACTTCATCCAATTTTTTTTCTTTTCAATGGTTATTTTTTTTCTTACAAACTATTGGGTGGATATGCCATAAACGGATGAGATGGGAATACCCCATTAAAGCTAGGAATTAGTTTTGTATAAATGTCTGTTTTCTATAGATTAGCTCCGAGATCTGATCTATAGGATGCAAACTGTAATTTATATCAAACTGGATTCTGCAATAGGTCCATTGGGTGTTGTAATATAATCTAGATTCTCCTAAGGGGATGTTATGTTAAAAGAAATGTATATTATCCGTTTTATATGTAATATTCTGTTGCTCCATGTTTAGTTATAATCCATTATTGTTTCTGCAGAAAAATCGAGAAAGAAGGCTCGCCGAGCTCCAACAAGGAATAAGAAATCCAGCAGAAGGCGATGACTCATCCTCAACTCCATTGCATGGTGGCTACCATGTGAGGATAAGGCAACCTTTCATTAAGGAAAAAGAGACAGATTCCGGGCTCGGTCTCTGCTCTCACTCAAGGATATGACACTTAACAAACTTTCCGCAGTCAGACGTGTTCACAGACAAGTGACTTACCTGCTGCATGAAGAGGAAGATTCCAGGCTCGGTCTCTGTTCTCACCCATGGATATGACATTTACCGGACTTTCTGCAGTCAGATGTGTTCACGGACAAGTGACTTACCTGCTGCATGAAGAGACAGATTCCGGGCTCGGTTTCTGCTCTCACCATAGTGTATGACATTTACCGGACTTTCAGCAGCCAAGTGTACTCACGACACAAGTGAGGTACCTGCTGTAAGAAGAGGCAGATTCCGGGCTCGGTCTCTGCTCTCACCTAGCCACAGCCCAAGGGAAGGGCACTCCTTTAACCATTGTTCCCTAGAGGTTTCCTTCATTGGGGGTTTTTCCTCTCCTGAGTGCTAAAGGACGACTCTTTGTGATTTAAAGGCCCATCATCATCAGGGCCACATTTAAGACTATTGTCCTGACTTCTAATGGAAAGTTCCACATTTTCCAACTTGAATAAAGTTAATAAAGAAGTCAGCATATATCATGTTTATTTGAGTCTTCTTTTATGAATCTTTACAATATAGCAGAATATACATAGCACTGGACTACTTTATATAGTCATTACCATCACACATAGATAATTATTTATCATCCCGTTTTCTCACACACATGTAAACTAGGGTACAAGTGGTGTTGTGTTTAAAAATAATATATCCACTTCTCGACATGCCATCTACATGTATGTCACTTGTCTGATGTCATTCTATGGAGAGAGTTCTGGAGCATAGCCAGTGATTGTTTTGGATATCAGAGCTGTGCTGCAGTCAGAAAAGTACTATATCCATAAATGTCTAAAATCACTTACCATATTTTCAGATTATAAGAAGGACTTTTTTCCCCCAAAAATTGGGAGGAAATAGAGGGTGCGTCTTATAATGCAAAGGTACAGTATTTTACCTGGGGGGGCATCGGTGGAGCGGGGTCACAGATACAGGAGGTTGGCAGCGGCTGCAGCAGGAGTTGGGCTATGCTGAAGGCACCGTCCTCTCAGCATGTCATGCAAGGTGTGGAAAAGACTAAGTGCAACATAGAGGGAAGAGGAGGAGGAAGCCCAAACACTAGGGAAAGGGGAATGGAGACCCCTAGGCAGATCTATTATCACCCTGCCTACCCTACCATCCCTATATAGGTTCCACACCTATCATAGAGCAGGACCCTAAACCCTGTATATCTCTAGAGCTTGGCCCTAGATAGGGATGGGGAGGGGTGAGTACTGGTCAGGCCCCATTACAAACTAAAGACAACAAGGTAGACAAACAAAGGGGATAAACTTAGCTTGAACAGACACAAGAGGAGTAATGTCAACTGTCCTCCAAGGGCACCAGAGAAGAAGCCAGCCAACAGGTAGTGCTCCAAGCATGCACAAAGGTACATAGAAATATCACTGGCGATTTCCTGCAGCAAACTGAGAGTTTTTAACTCCCAGGAAAGGGTGTGTCAATTAACACCTGGAGGCAGGTCGCCGCTGGGTCTTAAAGCAAGAAGGATTAAGAAGGCATCTGCAATGCCAAGCACAGTGACCTTCTACAGCCAGATCCAGAGCAAATGTCTATAACACCTGACACACCCGTGACAGTCCCCTCCCTACTACGAGTGGCCTTTGAACACTCAGGATCAGATTTCTCAGGATAAGAGGTGTGGAATGCATGAACCAACCTGGGGGCATTCACCTCTGATGCTGAAACCCACATCCTTTCCTCTGGACCATAACCCTTCCAGTGCACCAAGTACTGTAGGGAACGACGCTGGAGACGAGAATCTACAATCCTCGAAATCTGAAACTCCAAATCACCATCAACCATGATTGGGCACGGCAGTAGGGGAGAGGACTCAAGATGTTCTACATATTTCTTGAGCAGAGACCTGTGAAACACATTGTGGATCTTAAGGGCCTCAGGTAGGTCAAGACGAAACGCTGCTGGGTTAATGATGGTGGCTATTTTATAGGGACCAATAAGCCTAGGTCCCAGATGTCTGGAAGGAACCTTCAACTTGATATTCCTGGTAGACAACCATACAAAGTCATTCACACTCAGGTTCGGACCTGTCGAGCGTTTCCTGTCAGCCATACGTTTGTACCTGTCTCCCATGATCTTCAAATTACTCAGAACCCCCCCCCCCCGCAACAAAGAGGAGAGAGACGATGCAAAACATTCCTCCTCAGGAACTCCCAAAGCCACTGCCCCACTAAAAATACCAAACTGTGGATGGAAACCATATCGTTAGAACCCTCCTGTTAGTTTTTTCTATCTTGTGTTTTGCGGTCACGTGACCAGCTGCTTATATATTCCAGCTCTGCCCTTCTGGCTTTGCTGGAGTTCAGTGTTTTTTGCCTGTCTCTCTAGCCAAGTGCTTCGGTGCCTATCTCTGTCTAGTTTGCTTGGTCCTCTGGGACCTCTAATACTTTTTGTCAGTTTGTCTTTTTGCTCTGCAACAACTTCTGTTAGGAGGTGTCCCATTTTTGCCCCAGTCCTTAGTTCTTTTAGGGACCCCTCCCTTTATTCTATAGGTCTCCGTTCAGACTAGCCGAGGACGAAGGCGGGTCTGTTCACAAGGAACAGGCTGCCCGCTACATCGTAGGGATTCAGCTTAGTCTTACTGTAGGGACAGCTTTTCCCATTCTTTCCTTAGTTTTTGTTGCAGATCATAACACATATGCACCAAAGATCAGTGACCTGCCGGTAGATTCTTGGCGATGATTATTAATAGGAAATTCTGCCAGCCGTAAGATGCACAATCCTCCTGGTTTTTGGAGACAAAACACCTGAGGTAAGTCTCCAAATTCTGATTAATGCGCTTGGTCAGTCCATTTGACTGAGGATAGAAGTCAGAGGAAAATGACAGCTGCACCCCCAGTTGAGAACAGAACGCTCTCCAGAACTTAGAAATAAACTGGGTCCCCCGATCTGACACCACATCAGAGGGAACTCTGTGAAGCTTCATGATCTCATTTATAAACACCTGAGCAAGAGTCATGTGACAATGTGACAAATTGAATCATTTTACTGAACCTATCTACAACCACCAAAACCACAGTTTCACCAGCAGATACCGGTAGGTCAGTAATAAAATCCATGGACAAGTGTGTCCATGTCCTGCTTGGAATAGGTAGCAGAAGAAGAGTACCAGACGGATGGGTATGCGATACTTTAGAATGTGCACAAATACTACAAGCAGACACATGTTCAACCACATCCCCATGCAACCCTGGCCACTAAAAACGATGAGAAAGGAGGTCCGCATTGGCCGTACCACCTGGATGACCAGCAAGCACAAAGTTGTGATGTTTCCTAATTACTTTGCGGCACAGATTAGATGGTACAAATAACCTTCCTGAAGGGCAGGAGGCAGGGGCGTCCCCCTGAGCCTCCAACACCTCACCCTCAAGTTCAGGATACAACGTCGAAATGACTACCCCCTTCTGCAAAATCGGGGTAGGGTTCTCATGGTTACCAACACCAGGGAAGCTCAGGGATAAAACATCAGCCTTGACGTTTTTGACCCCTGGAAGGAAAGTGACAACAAAATTGAACCTAGTAAAAAACAGGGACCATCGAGCTTGCCTAGGGTTGAGACGTTTAGCCAATTGAAGTTATGACAGGTTCTTATGGTCTGTGATAACAGTAATAGAATGGACAGCCCTCTCCAACCAATGTCACCATTCTTCAAATGCCAATTTAATCGCCAAAAGCTACCTATTACCCACGTCATAATTTCTCTCCGCCGAAGATAATTTCTTTAGAAAAGAAAGCGCATGGATACCATTTACCAGGGGACGAACCCTGAGACAACACAGCCCCAACCCCGACATCCGACGCATCAACCTCCACAATAAAGGGTTGGGAAACATCAGGTTGAATGAGTATAGGTGCAGTGGCAAAACAACTCTTTAGGGAGGAAATAGCCTGCAGGGCAGCATCCGACCATTTGGAAAGATCAGACTCCTTCCTTGTTATGTCAGTGAGGGGTTTCACAATTACCAAATAATTTTGGATACATTTCCGGTAAAAATTAGTAAAGCCCAGAAAACGCTGTAGAGTCTTCAGGTTCTTGGGATGGTACCAATCAAGGACAGCACGGATCTTCTAAGAATCCATCCGAAAATCCGAAGATGACAACAGGTACCCCTAAAACGGCACCTCTTGGACGGCGAAAACACACTTTTCTAGTTTGGCATATAGTTTGTTATCCCTTAATATCTGAAGCATCTGTCTAACATGCCCCCGATGTGTCTCAAAATTAGGTGAGTAAACCAAAATATCATCCAGATAGACCACCACAAACCTGCTTACCAAATGATGCAAAATATCATTAATGAAATGCTGGAACACCACAGGTGCATTAGTCAGACCGAAAGGCATAACTAAACTCTCGATATGCCCTTCAGAGGTATTAAACGCTGTTTTCCATTCACCCCCCTCTCTGATTCTAATCAGATTGGAGGCTCACCTTAAATCCAGCTTGAAGAACACCTTAGCTCCCACAACCTGGTTGAACAAATCTGGAATCAGAGGAAGAGGGTATGGATCTCAGATGGTAATTTGATTAAATTCCTGGAAATCTAAACAAGTACAAAGACCGCCATCTATTTTTCTTCACAAAGAAGATCCCTGCTGCCACGGGTGAAAATGAGGGTCTGATATGTTCTTTCTCCTTACTTTCCGCAATGAAATCCTTCATGGCTTGTCTCTCAGGGCCAGAAATATTATACAGTCTGGACTTTGGTAGTTTAGCTCCGGGGGTCAAGTTAATAGGACAGCCATATGCACGATGAGGAGGCAAATCCTGATGTGGCGCCCCTGAGGGTTCAGTCGCCACAGGGGTACTGCACCTCAGCTTGAAGTGTGGTATCTCCTCTTCCAGGTAATGATGGAGCACTTCTCGGGACCCTACCTCACCACTCAACACTACACCACTCCTGTCCTGTAGGGGGCCTAAATGCACCAGGGTGCTGCCCTGACCCGGGATATAGGAGATGGGGGGAACCAAAGATAGGGGGAACCATGTAATGGGTGAGGGTGGAGGACACACTTTTAGGGTACATTTACTAATTCATATTTAATCTACGGCCATCTTAGGTTCAAGGTCTTTGATTGTGATCTTCATCAGTGATTGTGGTCTCCGTCTTTGATTGTGGTCAACCATCAGAGTTCAGTAATAGGCCTCATCCGACTGAAGATACACGATCCTCGTTCTCTGGCCTTGAGGCGAGGAGCGGGTCAGAGTTGACCACTGTCTCTACCCGGTCAAGGTCCCTACCTAAGAAGGCCTGGAGGGGAGCAGAGGAGACAAGCTCCACAGGCAAAAGGATCCCAGGGGGATAAGGATGGAGCGGCATACGCCACCTGTATTTCTTACTCTGGCCTAGTCAGAGGGACTCCTGCTGCAAGAGGGTTGACCGGCCCCCGATATCTGACTTTGTTACTGCCTGGAGGCTTAGTGGATCCCAGGAGGGATACGGACAGAGCGGCATATGCCACCTGTACCTCTCTACCTGCGTTTATCCAGTGGGATTCGGCCTTACACCTAGTTCTAACCACACATTTAGTCAAGAGAAGACTTAGTGGGAGAACTCACCAAGGAGAGGAACACACACCAGAGGGGTCTTGACAGGTGCTCCTGATCTACCTGGAATGTGCTGGACCCCCTTCCCGGTGGCCGCAGTACGCCGCGAGGAGAAGAGGGAAGCTTTGCGGCTAAAGTTCATCTGAATGTGAGTAAAAACCCTGGATGACTTCACACCACGCTTCAGCCTGTTATTTCCTGCGTGGCACTGCACCCACCGTTCCTCATCACATTGCCCTGAGGCTTGCTCCGCCTGCGGGGAGCCGTCCCATCTAAGCTGCCTTTAACACCGGCCTCAGTGGACTGAAGCAGCGCTGGTGTCTATCACCGGAAACCGTAGGTGGCGTAGTCGGAAAATACCACTCAACCCTGAAAGCCCATTAAATCTTTTATGTGACCGCCCTTGGCACGGACCGGGTCTGGGCCACGACTGCAACCCAGAGACACCTACACTGACCAGGCTCCAAGTAACCCCATTTCCCAGGGAGGGCTGTGGGCATCACAACTTGGCGTAGTCGGCAGGATTGCGTGCCCGCAGCAACGGTAAACAAAATCCCCATTGCCGCGGGGTACTGTGCGCCTTTCCACTAAAAGACAGTCGTTATATACCCCATGTGGCGCCCGCCCAAGAAGTGCGGACGCCATTATGTGCCAAAAAAACAGCGACCAAAGTCCTCCCATCGTGGTCCTGGCTCCCCAATGGCGCCAAAAGTGCAGACCACCCCCTCCAGCAGAGACAGTGTAGTGGTGTCCGTTAAAATGGATGGGACGTCCCTGGGAGTGCCCATCAGTCTGCCACCCTGGAGCCGCCCTAAAAGAAGGAGGAGAAAGAGAACACACCTTACAGCCAAGATGGACGCAGCAGAAGAGAAGTCCTCTGAGGCCTCCGACGCTGTTTCACGAGCTGCCACCTTCCTTGGCATGAAGGGAATACACCTGACCCCGGAGGAGGCCGAGTTCCTCTGAGGAGAAACCTAGGACCTGACCCGGAGGGTCGAAGAGGCCTAGCGATTGGTCGCCGCGGAGTGGAGAGAGGCGGTGCTACAAAGGATCCAGGCCCGCCGCCAGAGCTTGTCATGTCGGTCCATGGAGGTCGCAGCCCAGGCGGAGGAAGCCCAGGAGGCCGTGCGCAACCCAGTAGCGGGTAAGGCGGAAACCCTTATCCCGGGCGCGGGACACACTGTACCGCTCCTAAGTATCCTGCTGGCACCCCTGCCCCCGGGCACCATCATATGGGAGCAGCTATCGGCTCCGGAGGCCGAGGCCCAAGCCACCGCCATCACTGGAGACCTGTTATGCCTCCCGGCTCCTGGCCCAGAAAGTCCTGCGTTTCATGGGGAATCCACCTGCCCCAACTCGGACTGGTCTGCATCAGTAGGGGGTCCGCAGCGGCGTCCGCTTTTGCCGCACCCTGCACCTCCAGTCACCTGCCCGGCGGCAGACGAGTATTTCTGGGACAACCAGGGGGGCGACCTGATGGGCTTCCCCCAGGAGACCCGGGCTGAAGCGCGGAGGAGGGAAGAGACGTGCCGTGAGCAACTCCTCCAATTTGACAAGAAGCGACGCCAGAGGGAGGTCCGCTGTGAGGGCCTGAAGGTGCATACCAAGGCCGCAAAGTAGCGGGCCCGCCAGGCAGAGGCCACCCGTCCAAGCCCCCGGGAGGAAGGCCTAATTGTGCGATTCCACCAGGAGGCCGGATGGGGCTTCATTCGCAGCCCACAGTTCCACCGAGATGTTTTTGTAAACCGGCGGGACGTCGAGCCGCGGTTGGAGCAAGGCCACCCAGACCAGAACCTTTACCGGGTGACTTGGTGTCCTACACCCGTCACCACGGGGAGCAGGGGTGGTACTCCCTGGATGTCCACAGGGTGTTCAAAGGGGATGCCCCCACCCATCTGCCAACAAGGGATCGGTCAGGCTCTGTCGGCAAAAATGAGCCTTTTCCCCGGTGGGGATACCTTGACTAAGCGGCCCAGGAGGCTGAACCTCCATGTAAAGAGTTAACTTTTGATACACCTGGATTTGAGTTTGAAGAGACATTTCTCCCTGCAGACACTAGCAGATGACAGACTCCCAATTGTATATAGTTTTGCATCTATTTAAGTGCTCCCTATTGGTTTTATGCAAAAACCGCTTCTACTTCTACCTCAGACCTCAGAAGTAAAACCTGTCTGGAGTGGCTCTCCTGGACCTCCAAACCAGGATCTCCATGCCCTGCAGCCACACCAGGGCCTACGTTGAGGGTTTGGGACAGGTCCCTCATGCTGCTGAACTGACACTTTTCTACAAGGTTTTCTACTGATTTGTCTACATGCATAATGTCTCTTTACTGTTTTTCTACATTTATACTATATTATATTTATATATATATATCATGCAACGTTAAAGTGTCCTTACCTCCCATAAAGGGAAGATTGTTATTGTTATACAAAAATTTGAAATGTCTGTACCACTTTTTACTCTTTTGCAGCCCGCGGACGTGCTGTGTTTCACCAGGGGGGAATGTGGCGCCCCTGAGGGTTCAGTCGCCACAGGGGTACTGCACCTCAGCTTGAGTTGTGATATCTCCTCTTCCAGGTAATGATGGAGCACTTCTCGGGACCCTACTTCACCACTCAACACTACACCACTCCTGTCCTGTAGGGGGCCTAAATGCACCAGGGTGCTGCCCCAGCCCGGGATATAGGAGATGGGGGGAACCAAAAATAGGGGAACCATGTTGTGGGTGAGGGTGGAGGACACACTTTTAGAGTACAATTACTAATTCATATTTAATCTATGACCATCTTAGGTTCAAGGTCTTTGATTGTGATCTTCATCAGTGATTGTGGTCTCCGTCTTTGATTGTGGTCACCCACCAGAGTTCAGTAATAGGCCTCATCCGACTGAAGATACATGATCCTCATTCTCTGGTCTTGAGGCGAGGAGCGGGTCAGAGTTAACCACTGTCTCTACCCGGTCAAGGTCCCTACCTAAGAAGGCCTGGAGGGGAGCAGAGGAGACAAGCTCCACAGGCAAAAGGATCCCAGGGGGATAAGGACGGAGCAGCATACGCCACCTGTATTTCTTACTCTGGCCTAGTCAGAGGGACTCCTGCTGCGAGAGGGTTGACCGGCCCCCGATATCTGACTTTGTTACTTCACGTCTCAGTCAGAAAAGCCCGGAGGCTTAGTGGATCCCAGGAGGGATAGGGACGGAGCGGCATACGCCACCTGTACCTCTCTACCTGCGTTTATCCAGTGGGACCCGGCCTTACACCTAGTTCTAACCACACATACAGTCAGGAGAAGACTTAGTGGGAGAACTTACCAAGGAGTGGAACACACACCAGAGGGGTCTTGACAGGTGCTCCTGATCTACCTGGAAAGTGCTGGACCCCCTTCCCGGTGGCCGCAGTATGCCGCGAGGAGCAGAGGGAAGCTTTGCAGCTAAAGTTCATCTGAATGTGAGTAAAAACCGTGGATGACTTCACACCCCGCTTCAGCCTGTTATTTCCTGCGTGGCACTGCACCCACCATTCCTCATCACATTGCCCTGAGGCTTGCTCCGCCTGCGGGGAGCCGTCCCATCTAAGCTGCCTTTAACACCGGCCTCAGTGGACTGAAGCAGCGCTGGTGTCTATCACCGGAAACCGTAGGTGGCGTAGTCGGAAAATACCACTGAACCCTGAAATACCATTAAATCTTTTATGTGACCGACCTTGGCACGGACTGGGTCCGGGCTACGACTGCAACCCCGAGACACCTACACTGACCCGACTCCGAGTAACCACATTTCCCAGGGAGGGCTGTGAGCGTTACACTGACACCCGCTCTCAGAAAAAAACAGACAAAAACGCAGGTAAGGTCTCTGTAGAGACTGTAGAAAGGGAAATGTTTTAACAGTTTTCATGGCAGTAATCTCCCCATTCAATGATCTCTCTGGATTGCCAATCCACCAACGGATTATGTTTCACCAATCAGGGTAGACCCAATACAATTGGAGTTGGAAGATCATCTAGGACATAGCTAGGAATTAGCTAACAATGAACCGACCCCACCCTCAGTCTTATATTATGTGCAATCTGAGTCAGAGCTTTCTATGCAAGTAGCACTGAGTTGATCGCAAAGATAGGAATGGGCTTAGCTAATGTACAGCAAGTAAGACCATGAGTTCTCACAAACTCAGCATCAACCATGATGACTACAGCTCCATTGTAAACAGACACAGAAATTTTCTCAGTCTTGCTCTCTAGCACCACCTCTTCAGTCAGAACAAACTGAGAACTGAAGGTTGACGATTATCTAACTCCAGACTACCAAGGGTTAATCGAGTTTCCTTTGCTTAGGAATCGAGGGACAGGACCCAATAAAATGTCCATTTTTCCACAAAACAATAAAAGACACTCTCCGTAATAGGGAGGTGCCTGAGCAACCCCTATAGTTACTGTTAGGTGGTTTGTTCTGTGCAATTATATGTTACCAGTTCCCCCATCCCTAGTTTGTTAAACCTATTCCCGTATCCTGTGTCCAATTACTCTAGTATAGTTTGTCCATGTTCCTGTGACCGCTTCGGCGGTGTCCATATCCTGAAAAAGCATCAGTGGTACCTGTCTGCTATCCGAGACCTGTCTGAATATGTCCCAAGCGGCCATCCTGCCCTAACTAAGAATCTGAGTTAACGTTGTTGACCTTTGGGGTCAACTGCTACTGCCGACCTGACTACTAGAGGCTGTAGCAAACACCAAGGTAGCTGCTTAGTTACTCCCCTCCAGGGTAAGTCCGGTCCATGGCACAGTAGGTCCACGAACCATGTGCGCCACCAATGAGCGTAACAATAACTCTGGAATGTTTCAACGGATCCCTTTGATTCAGAGATTGTTTTTTCGTGACATATTGTGCTTTATGTTAGTGGTAAAATTTGTTCGATATTACTTGCGTTTATTTGTGAAAATATCGGAAATTTGGTGAAAAATATTGAAAATTTTACAATTTTTAAACTTTAAATTTTTATGCCCTTGGACCAGAGGGTTATGTTACACAAAATAGTTAATAAATACCATTTACCACATGTCTACTTTACATCTGCATCATTTTTTAAACATAATTATTTTTTATTAGGAAGTTACAAGGGTTAAGTTTGTCAGCAATTTTTCAGTTTTCCAACAAAATTAACAACACCTATTTTTGTAGGGATCACAGCACATTTTGAAGTGATTGGGGGGTCTATATCACAGAAAATGCCTAAAAGTGTCATCATTCTAAAAACTGCACCCCTAAATGTGCGCAATTTCCTATTCAAGAAGTTTATTAACCCTTTAGGTGCATCACAGGAATTAAAATAATGTGGAAGGAAAAAATTTAAATTAAAATTTTTCCCTCAAAAATGTTGCTTTAGCACGACATTTTTCATTTTCACAATTTCAACTGGAGGAAATGGACAATACAATTTGTTGTACAACTTATACTGAGCACGCCGATATGTCACATGTGGGGAAAAACTACTGTTTGGGGACACGTCAGGGCTCGGAAAGGAAGGAGCACCATTTGACTTTTGGAGTGCAAAATTGGCTGGAATAGATAGTGGACACCATGTTGCTTTGGGAGAGCCCCTAATGTGCCTAAACAGTGCAAACCCCCCAAAAATGACCCCATTTTGAAAGCTACACCCCTCAAGGAAATTATCCAGAGGTGTGGTGAGCATTTTAACCCACAGGTGCTTCACAGAATTTTAAAACATTGGACTGTGAAAATTAAAAATTACATTTTTTACCTAAAAATGTTCTTTTTGTCCCAAATTTTTCAATTTTACAAGGGTAACAGGAGAAAATGGACCAAATAATATGTGTGCAATTTTTCTTGAGTACATGGATACCTATTTGTGGTCAGAAACTCTTGTTTGGACAAACGGCAGGGCTTGGAAGGGAATGGGCGCTATTTGATTTTTTTAAGTGCAAAATTATCTTGAATAGATTTTGACCCCCTTTGCGCATTCTGAGAGCTGCTGAAGTTCTAAAACAGCATAATCCCCACAAGTGACCCCGTTTTGCTAACTACACCTCTTGATGAATTCCTCTTAGTGTGTAGTGAGCATTTTAACCCACAGGCTTTTTACAGAACAATTTAACATTGGCTGTGAAAATTAAACATTTTATTTTTACTGCTAAAATGTTGGTTTAGCCCCAACTTTTCAATTTTCAAAAGAGCTAATAGGATAAAATGGACCATAAAATTTGTTATGCAATTTCTCCTGAGTACAGGAATATCCCATATGTGGTCAAAAACTACTTCTGAGGAACAATGCAAAGCTCAGAAGGGAATGAGTACTATATCGGAGTGCAGATTTGTCTGGAATGGTTTTCGGGTGCCATGTCACTTTGGCAGAGACTTTAAGGTGTCAGAACAGCAGGACCCCACAGGACTTTTGGAATGGAAATTTTCCTAGGATAGGCAACAGACTTCATTTTTCAGAGCCGCTAAGTGCTAAAAGAGCAGAGAACCCCCCTAAACTGACCCCAATTTGGAAATTACATCCCTATGATAATTCACCTATGTGTGTAGTGATGATTTTAACTCCATTGGTGTTTTTCAGAAACAAGCAGCAATGGATGTGGCAGAGTGAAAATGCTAATATGTCATTGTAGTGCCCGAATATTGTGCTTCTGGAGACACGCACCATGTAAATTAAGTGGCTCTCCTTGCTACTGTAATGCCAAACATGTTGATGCTAATTGTGGTTTAAGCACATTGTAGGGCTTAGTAGGAGGGGGCATTTGGATTTGGAGCGCAGATTTCGCTGGATTTCTTTTCCAGAGCCTTTGTGCTACCAGTAACATGGACGCCCCCTATATTTCTGTTAACAGATGACAAACCTTAGTGGGGACTTGATTTTTTTGGGTTGAGTAGAAGCTTTTAATGGTCGCATTTTGGGGTACAAAACATTTTGGATTAGTTTACATTTATGAACACTTACATCGTGGTTTCCATCTAAATCTACAAAATACCTGATTCAGATGAAACCCCCGAGGAATCCATCCAATAATTAGACAGCAAAGTTACTCTGAACTCTGTGTGGCTTCTGTTCGGCGGTATCCAGCTTTTAAGAGATGCATAAAACTGTGGTTAACTGTGCTTTTTAACACGCCCAAAAAGACGGGCACCGCCGTATCATAGGCCAGACAGCGTTCACAGTGTCCCCATCTGCCTCATTATAGGGAATCTTCCTTTGGGGGTTCCATCTGAATCACATAGTGTAAAGATTTATACGGAAACCTCGGTGTAAGCGCTCAGTGCAGAGCGCAGGATAAATGTGAGCCGAGCCATACTTCGATCTTTGGGTGGCAGAACAAGCAAATCATCAGCAGGTCAAGAGTTGGTTTTATTTATTTTTTATGCCGTTCATTGCGTGGTATAAGTGATTACAGTGCTAGCAGATTTATATCGGCTTTTTAAGGTTTGCTTCTATCACACACTAAATACACTTTTTTTTACTAAAAATATGGCATTGCCATATATAAAGAGCTATAATTTTTCTATATTTCTGCCAACAGAGTCATGTGAGGGCTTGTTTTTTGTGGTACAAGTTGACGGTTTTATTGGTACCATTTTCGGGCACATAATTTTTATTACGCTTTGTATTCCGATTTTTTGGTAGGCAAATTAACAAAAACCCGCAACTCAGAGATTGTTTTTTGGATTTATTTTATACCGTTCACCGTGCGTTAAAAGTGATCAGGCAGCTTTATTCTTCGGGTCAGTACGATTACAGAGATACCATATTTATATAATTTTTTGAAGTTTTGGCGCTTCTACACAATAAAAACAATTTTATAGAAAAAAAATGCTTTTGCATCGATATATTATTTTTCCACTGATGGAGCTGCATGGCAGCTTGATTTTTGGGTCATTCTGGATGTGGTGATACCAAATAAGTGCATTTTATTAGCTTATTTTTGTTTTTACATAAATATGCGTATTTATTTGTGTGATATTTTTTGATCTTTATTTTGTTGGTGTATTTTTGTTTCTTTAAGAATTTTTTCAATCTTTTCTTAACCTTTTTTTGCTATTCATTTCATTTTGGGCCTCCTCAAATAATAATAACAATAATAATAATAATAAAACAACAACAGAAAAACAAAACACAACCCCCCCACCCCCACAAAAACAGTGTTGGCTACTTCCGCCTCTTCCACCAACACCGCCAAGTCCACCTCCAACTACTCTACCTTCTCCTCCACTTGGAACTCCGCCTCCTGGCTCTAGATTGTTATTTTTTTTATTCTATGTTCTTTTAAGTAATTTCCCTTAAAAAAACAGAAATCCCTCTCCCTTAGAAACAGTGTTGGATACCTTATCCCCTTGCCTCTTCCACCTAAACCACCATGTCCATCTCCACCTCCTCCTCCACTTGGACCTCCACCTTCTGGATCTAGAGAGTTATTTTTTTTTACTCCATGTTCTTTTAAGTAATGTCCCTAAAAAAAACACCTCCTACCCTGCCTCTTCCACCTCCCCCTACTTCACCGCCTCCAGTTGGACCTCCACCTCCTGGTTCAAGATTATTATTATATATATTTTTTTATTCTCCGTAATTTTATGTAATTTCCCTATCCACATTTGTTTGCAGGACATTTGTCCTGATCTTACTCCCCATTTTGCTTCCTTCCATTACTACCCTCATTTTACAGCTCAAAAGTTTGGGCTCACATTGCCTTCTATTGGCTATGAGCTGGTCTTACTATGCTGAGAAGGGTCCAAAAACCATGAAAATTCCCAGTCTTTTAATATCAGCTCACAGCTGTCTGCTTTGCCTTTGCTGGTTATTAAGAAAGGAGGAACCCTAAAAAAATGATGTGGGGTCCCCCTTATTTTTAATAACCAGTCAAGAAAAATGACACTGGTGTGTCAGATGTGACAGGCAGTCTCTCTGCAGTTGGCTTCAGAAGATTTCTTCATTTGGTATTACAGACACCTTCGTAGAATCTGTCTCACTCTAGGACCCTGTGACTGCCTCCCTTCTGCTCTGATTAACACCCTGGCCTGGGTGGTTAAATATTTTCAGTTTTCTGCAGGGAGTCGCTGGTGATATTCACATGTTCCCTTGTAGAGGCTTGGAGCTATTGCAGTCTGCTTACTTCCTCTCTGGTGCTTGGAGGACGTTTGGTGTAATCTCTCTGAAGTCGGCTCAAGCTAAGAAAAAACAATATAGGGTGATATTAAATCAGCCTAGGAGGTCTCCACTCCCTCTTTCCTTAGTGTCTTGACTCCCCTCCCCTCATCCTTTTGTGTTGAACTTTGTCTTTAATACAATGTGTGACAGAAAAGTAGACAGCTGTGAGCTAGTCTTATAATGCTGGGTATGGGTCAATATCCATGGACTTTCCCAGCCTATTAATATCAGCCCCCAGCATACTGCATTGCTTGGTTATTAGAAATAGGGGGACCCCACGTAATTATTTTAGCATCCCCCATTTTTAATAACCAGCCAAGACAAAGCAGACAGCTGGAGAGTGATACTAATTGGCTGGGAAGGTCCATCGATATTGGCCCCTTCCCAGCATAATAAGACCAGCTCACAGCTGTTTGCTTGACCTTGACTGGTTATTAAAAATAAGGGGACTCCACATTGTTTTTTAATTCAGTGATACTATGGCTGTAGATCACTATGCACTAAGGGGCACAGACACCCTTAATGGGAAGGAGAATTGGCACGGAGATTGTCAATCTATATGATGGCAATATGGTAGTGTGATACAGAATACAAAAAAATTTGTGTTAAAAAAATGTGTAGAGAAAATGAGCATATTATGAAAAAAGAAAAATGTAAGTGATATAACGATATTGAAAAAAAACAATTAAAAAAGAAATAAAGGAAAAATGTTTCTATGTGTGTATGTATGTGCAAATGTGTGAACATACGGGAAAATAAAATACAATTAAAGTGGAAAACTGTGTTGAAAGAAAAGAGGAAAAAGAGAAAAAGTGAATGATTGAATGTGAGAGAGTTTATTCCCTCAAAAAATAAACAATTTTTTGTAATATAAAAGTCTATAAAATATAATAATAAATATGAAAAAAAAATATTTTTCCTCTGTTTTTTTTTCTTCTTTCCTTTCATTCCCTTTTCTTTCTTTTTTTGTAAAATTATTATACACATGCACACAAATTGGGAAAGAAAAAAGAGAATAAAAAAGACATAAGAAGAGCCAAGGATAAATATCTTATGTGTATATAATAACAGACAAGATACCAATATTTTATAGGAAACTTGCAAAGCCCCATTGTTCATTTAACCCCCTACTGTTCATGCATTTTAATAATGTGATCGATTTACATTCTAATTGGGCCAATTTCTTGGTCATGTCACCTCTTCTTTTACCTGGATAAATGGCGATCAATTCCCCGTAAACGGAGTAATTACCACTGATACGGCTGGAATTCCTGAAAATGTCTTGCTAAAGGTTTTAATTTTGTAATTGCCCCCACATCTTCCTATGGGATCTTTTCTGCCGCCTTAATATCCTTGATGTGTTTAAGGAACCGGATTCTCAATTCCCGTGATGTCATGTCAGCATAAATCAGAACATAATGGCAAAAGTTCCAAGATAAATAACGAAGGTCGTCCAGCTGTTAATATAATGTAATATCTTGAAATCACGCTCTCTTGCTGAATCTGAAAAGATATCTGTTAGTCAATATATCTGCACGCCTTGTAATTTCCACAGGTCCAGGTGCCCCACTTGGGGCCTTTTGAGACCAAATAAAAATGTTGAAGTCAGAGGGATATGATGACCGTGTACCAACAATGTCATGTAAAGTCTTGCTACATTTAGCCATAATAAGAGGTCGGTCTGATAGCAATTGGGAAAGTTTAGAGGTTTAGCCTCTATTGTGACATCACTCATGTGTAGCTTTGCCCTCGTGATGTAACAATTGGATTCCACTTGTGATGTCACGGAATCCTTGGATTATATCCAGTGATTTTGCAGTGACATCCTTTGTCTGGAGAGGCTGATTGTGCACTACACAGTAAGCGATATTCCTCCAGGCTAAAATGCTGTTTAGACTCGTTCTAATTCTCAGCGTGCTATTAGCATCTGCGGAAGGTGCTCCCATCTTTATCCGCAACCATCATTCACAAGAGCAGATCAGGATCCCTGCAGGTAAGGTCATTACCACATACACTCTGAAGATGGGCTTAACCCCTTGCCTCCAAGCCAATTTTCATTTTTGCACTTTCTTTTTATCCTTCACTTTTTCCAAGAGTCATAACTTTTTTTCCCATTCATATATCTGTATGAGGAATTGTTTATTTTTTTGCGGGACGAGTTGTAGTTTTGAATTACTCCATTCATTTTATCATTAATGTGAAATTGAGGGAAAAAATGCAGTTCTCCCATGTTTTTATAGTTGTTTTATTTTCATGGCATAAGAAGTAACTGTCATTTTCATTTTTAACATAGATGAGACATAGAGCATTAATACTGTTCTCTCCTTGCTGGATGCAATCACTACTACATGTAGCAGAAGGCGCCCACAAGACATACAGGGGATACTTGTGACTTCTTACTTGTCAGTAGAGTTTTTCTTTAATGTCTATTTATACTTTCTAGGTACCAAAGTAGTCCTGCACCATGGTCCGTGCTCAGCAGCACGCGGTAAGCAGCTCAGAATTCAGATATGTCCTTCACATGTAACATTTCACATCCGGCCCCAGAAACCATTGGGATCCATTAATAAGGCCCAGGTTCTGTTATCAGACTCTGCGTCATTAGGGGTTCTGTAACTTTTCTTATCTGACCAGAGATTTATATGAGGTCACAGGATACATGGATTGGAGGATTTTTCCTCCCTTATAATTTCAGGTGTCATCTCCCATCCTGTGTTCATTCCCTATTCCAGGAATATAAAAGAACAGATCTCTGTATTGTCCATTATATATTGATATGACATCAAAAATCATTAATCATTTTTCCAAACTTAATACCCCTTTTTTAATAGTCATATTTGGTTCCTCAGTCCTCCCATTCCATGTATTTGGTTTCCACGTCTGAACACATTCCAGCTCTGATCCTGATCACTTATGTTCTGTTCTTTATCTTTTCAGCGCATAACACTGTTCCTCAAGAAACATCTCAGGATACAGTCATTAAGATTGTTATAGCTGCTGCCATTCTCTTCATCGCTGCAATAATCATCGTTGCCATCGGTGTCATCTACTGGTAAGTATAATAACAAATGATTTATGGGCTACACAGGAGTCTGTAGAGGAAATGTCACATCTTCAGGTTCCTCCAGTAATGGGAATATTTTGTGGCTTCCACACATCACCCTGAAGTTGTGCCCTGCAGATAACTGATGGGTATATATTAGACTTTGTAAGGATTCACGCTCTCATGTAGGCATTAGGTAGCGTTCACACAGGCAATGCGGTTTGGTCCAAACCGGTGCAGTTTTATTTCTTACAAAAATCCCAAGGGATTCAAAGCGAAAAACAGCATTTTCTAGGCACAAAGGTATCACAGCAAATAAACAGTTCACTTAGCAGGGCACATATGTCAGTGCAAGCTCACCCAAACAGATTACAGTCCTTTCTCCCAGAGAAAACTTTATATACAGAAGAGGCACAATCCCACCAATCTCACTGTCCCCTTCAGCCCAAGTTCAAGCAGCCTCCAGTGCCAAACAGAAGTGTTCAACTCTGGCCACAGTTCACATTGAATAGGCAGCAGCAGACACACGGTTCTCTGCAGCTCAAGCACACAGACTGCTCTGCTTTCCTAGCTGACCCATGCAGTCTCCATTTAGAGAGAGATCCCGGCACATATCTCTCTCAGCTACAGCTCACAGTTTGGCTGAATACTCACCAACTCCAGCACATTCAACTCTGCTTCATCCAGCAGACTGACACACCTAGTGAACACATGCCCTGGTTTTAGTAAAAAAGGAAAGATGGATGTGTCTAATCAAATCCCACAGAGCTAGAACTTAAGCCTGTCCTACCTTGCTCAGCTACAACTTGTATATACATTATTAATAGAAATTGCTGATTGTAATAGACACCAAAATGACTGACTGGTGATATTTCTATAGATAGGACTAGATAAAATGTTTCATTGTTACATTCTGCAGAATGCAGACATATTTTACTTTGTGATTTACAATGTGACTTTCATTTTTACAATTTTATAGTTATCTGAAAAAGAAAAAGCCAGTGAAAGATCTTGAAAGGCAATGGTGCGCCGATGATTTTAGAGAGAACAACACCAAACTAAATGGTAACTACAGCTTAACAAATCTGACATTAAAGAAGCACTCCAGCTAAATATGTATCGTCTAATCCCTTCTAGATATATCAAATGTACATGTGAGAAAATACTTACCATTTGCCGCCTTCTCTGGATTCCAGCACCACGTCTTATGTGTGGCGCGGTAGCGATTTTCCTAATATAAGTCTATGAGACTCAGAGCGAGGTTCCATATACTTACATTGAGAAAGGAACTTCCAGTCCACACATAAGAAAGACTTTGTGATGGCCAGTCCGATTTTTCAAATATACACGTTTACGTTTTAAATATTTTTGTTGATATATGAGTATTGACGTCTTGCATACACAGCAGCGCGGGAGTACCGACAAATTCTTCTTTGTCGTCTATAAGAAAGACTTTGTGATCACCAGGCCGATTTACAGTCACATGGTTCAGCAGAGGACTGGAGCTGTGCTGCAAACCGGAGAAGACAGCGATCAGTGTTCTACAATATACTATACACTACTAATATGTTCAGAAGTGATTAGCAATAATAATTTTGCTCAGAGTGCTTCTTTGATATCTCTATACAAACAGACAGTTATTGCCAACTTTTATATTACATGGAATATAATAACAAGTAAATATAAATAATTTTAATCATATAGAAGCTTACATTTTAGAAGCTTGCATTTTATTAAATCTAACTTCAATATTTTATGTTACAGGAGAATTTGACATTTTCTGTACTTCTAGAGACATTATAATGCCTCACACGGCCGCTATAGTGGAGAGGAAAGAGTCCGAAATTAAGCCGGACTTAAATGATTACAAACAGACACCTCCATCTATTCTAAAAGGAAGTCAAATGAAAAATGAAAACAAAGGGAAAAAAGTTTCTTTTCAAGAATTGGATAATCTATATGTTTACTCATATGATTCCGAGTCCTCACAGCCTGGATGTCAAATGAGATATTTCCGAAACGAACAAGGCTGGAAAAAAAGTGAGTGTTTTTCATATCATGGCTCAAACTTTATCAGAAGATCATCTTTCATTTCTTTCAAAAGAACTTAGGGGCCTGATTTATCAAATCTTTTACACCGGTATTCTGACATAAAAATCTTTGAACTGTCACTAAATTTTGGCAAAAACTCCAGGCTGCGCTAAAATATTGTGTCTTCTGGCATTCTCCTGCCATTTTTGCCCAGTTCCAACAAAGTGCCGGAGCTTTTGTAGGATGGGTGGCGAGGCAACAACCGCTTGTCAAATTCATGATGATCGGCAGCGTTTGCTAAGCCACGAAACACGCTCACGAGAGGAGCACACCAGTAGTCAGACACTCCTGATTCATGAATCAGCGTATACCTCTTCATAAATCAGGAGTGTCTGACTTCAGTGCGCCTCCTCATCAAGATCGGCGCGAAGAAGCGGTATTGGGAGTATCGTCTGAAAAAATGTGGAATAATTATTGGTGGATAACCCAATGATGCCAATATTTCATTCACTTCCTAAAATTCTCAAGCCTTTTTTCCTCCTTACATTTACTCCATTGCGGTGGGAATAATATCATTTATTAAAAGACTGGGGTCTTGTGTGAGGAAATATTACAGCCACTAAGGCGAGAGATTTCAGGATATTTAAGGTGCAGTATAGATGTTCTGCAAATATTGTCCATTGTTAAATGGTTGACATGCAAAGTTACATCGCTGTATTCCTGAATACCACAGGATTTAACTATTGCTACCCTGTCCCATTATTTGGATGATTACAGTGGATATTGCAAAGAAATTAGTTCCTAATTTCTTAAGTGTATTACTTACTTCATCCAATTTTTTTTCTTTTCAATGGTTACTTTTTTTTCTTACAAACTATTGGGTGGATATGCCATAAACGGATGAGATGGGAATACCCCATTAAAGCTAGGAATTAGTTTTGTATAAATGTCTATTTTCTATAGATTAGCTCCGAGATCTGATCTATAGGATGCAAACTGTCATTTATATCAAACTGGATTCTGCAATAGGTCCATTGGGTGTTGTAATATAATCTAGATTCTCCTAAGGGGATGTTATGTTAAAAGAAATGTATATTATCCGTTTTATATGTAATATTCTGTTGCTCCATGTTTAGTTATAATCCATTATTGTTTCTGCAGAAAAATCGAGAAAGAAGGCTCGCCGAGCTCCAACAAGGAATAAGAAATCCAGCAGAAGGCGATGACTCCTCCTCAACTCCATTGCATGGTGGCTACCATGTGAGGATAAGGCAACCTTTCATTAAGGAAAAAGAGACAGATTCCGGGCTCGGTCTCTGCTCTCACTCAAGGATATGACACTTAACAAACTTTCCGCAGTCAGACGTGTTCACAGACAAGTGACTTACCTGCTGCATGAAGAGGCAGATTCCAGGCTCGGTCTCTGTTCTCACCCATGGATATGACATTTACCGGACTTTCTGCAGTCAGATGTGTTCACGGACAAGTGACTTACCTGCTGCATGAAGAGACAGATTCCAGGCTCGGTTTCTGCTCTCACCATAGTGTATGACATTTACCGGACTTTCAGCAGCCAAGTGTACTCACGACACAAGTGAGGTATCTGCTATAAGAAGAGGCAGATTCCGGGCTCGGTCTCTGCTCTCACCTAGCCACAGCCCAAGGGAAGGGCACTCCTTTAACCATTGTTCCCTAGAGGTTTCCTTCATTGGGGGTTTTTCCTCTCCTGAGTGCTAAAGGATGACTCTTCGTGAGTTAAAGGCCCATCATCATCAGGGCCACATTTAAGACTATTGTCCTGACTTCTAATGGAAAGTTCCACATTTTCCAACTTGAAAAAAGTTAATAAAGAAGTCAGCATATATCATGTTTATTTGAGTCTTCTTTTATGAATCTTTACAATATAGCAGAATATACATAGCACTGGACTACTTTATATAGTCATTACCATCACACATAGATAATTATTTATCATCCCGCTTTCTCACACACATGTAAACTAGGGTACAAGTGGTGTTGTGTTTAAAAATAATATATCCACTTCTCGACATGCCATCTACATGTATGTCACTTGTCTGATGTCATTCTATAGAGAAAGTTCTGGAGCATAGCCAGTGACTGTTTTGGACATCAGAGCTGTGCTGCAGTCAGAAAAGTACTATATCCATAAATGTCTAAAATCACTTACCATATTTTCAGATTATAAGAAGGACTTTTTTTCCCAAAAAAATTGGGAGGAAAAAGTCGGTGCGTCTTATAATGCAAAGGTACAGTATTTTACCTGGGGGGGCATCGGTGGAGCGGGGTCACAGATACAGGAGGTTGGCAGCGGCTGCAGCAGGAGTTGGGCTATGCTGAAGGCACCGTCCTCTCAGCATGTCATGCAAGGTGTGGAAAAGACTAAGTGCAACATAGAGGGAAGAGGAGGAGGAAGCCCAAACACTAGGGAAAGGGGAATGGAGACCCCTAGGCAGATCTATTATCACCCTGCCTACCCTACCATCCCTATATAGGTTCCACACCTATCATAGAGCAGGACCCTAAAGCCTGTATATCTCTAGAGCTTGGCCCTAGATAGGGATGGGGAGGGGGTGAGTACTGGTCAGGCCCCATTACAAACTAAAGACAACAAGGTAGACAAACAAAGGGGATAAACTTAGCTTGAACAGACACCAGAGGAGTAATGTCAACTGTCCTCCAAGGGCACCAGAGAAGAAGCCAGCCAACAGGTAGTGCTCCAAGCATGCACAAAGGTACATAGAAATATCACTGGCGATTTCCTGCAGGAAACTGAGAGTTTTTAACTCCCAGGAAAGGGTGTGTCAATTAACACCTGGAGGCAGGTCGCCGCTGGGTCTTAAAGCAAGAAGGATTAAGAAGGCATCTGCAATGCCAAGCACAGTGACCTTCTACAGTCAGATCCAGAGCAAATGTCTATAACACCTGACACACCCGTGACAGTCCCCTCCCTACTACGAGTGGCCTTTGAACACTCAGGACCAGGTTTCTCAGGATAAGAGGTGTGGAATGCATGAACCAACCTGGGGGCATTCACCTCTGATGCTGAAACCCACATCCTTTCCTCTGGACCATAACCCTTCCAGTGCACCAAGTACTGTAGGGAACGACGCTGGAGACGAGAATCTACAATCCTCGAAATCTGAAACTCCAAATCACCATCAACCATGATTGGTCACGGCAGTAGGGGAGAGGACCCAAGGTGTTCTACATATTTCTTGAGCAGAGACCTGTGAAACACATTGTGGATCTTAAGGGCCTGAGGTAGTTCAAGACGAAACGCTGCTGGGTTAATGACGGTGGCTATTTTATAGGGACCAATAAGTCTAGGTCCCAGATGTCTGGAAGGAACCTTCAACTTGATATTCCTGGTAGACAACCATACAAAGTCATTCACACTCAGGTTCGGACCTGTCGAGCGTTTCCTGTCAGCCATACGTTTGTACCTGTCCCCCATGATCTTCAAATTACTCAGAACCCCCCCCCCGCCACAAAGAGGAGAGAGACGATGCAAAACATTCCTCCTCAGGGACTCCCAAAGCCGCTGCCCCACTAAAAATACCAAACTGTGGATGGAAACCATATCGTTAGAACCCTCCTGTTAGTTTTTTCTATCTTGTGTTTTGCGGTCACGTGACCAGCTGCTTATATATTCCAGCTCTGCCCTTCTGGCTTTGCTGGAGTTCAGTGTTTTTTGCCTGTCTCTCGAGCCAGGTGCTTCGGTGCCTATCTCTGTCTAGTTTGCTTGGTCCTCTGGGACCTCTAGTACTTTTTGTCAGTTTGTCTTTTTGCTCTGCAACAACTTCTGTTAGGAGGTGTCCCATTTTTGCCCCAGTCCTTAGTTCTTTTAGGGACCCCTCCCTTTATTCTATAGGTCTCCGTTCAGACTAGCCGAGGACGAAGGTGGGTCTGTTCACAAGGAACAGGCTGCCCGCTACATCGTAGGGATGCAGCTTAGTCTTACTGTAGGGACAGCTTTTCCCATTCTTTCCTTAGTTTTTGTTGCAGATCATAACACATATGCACCAAAGATCAGTGACCTGCCGGTAGATTCTTGGCGATGATTATTGATAGGAAATTCTGCCAGCAGTAAGATGCACAATCCTCCTGGTTTTTGGAGACAAAACACCTGAGGTAAGTCTCCAAATTCTGATTAATGCGCTTGGTCTGTCCATTTGACTGAGGATAGAAGTCAGAGGAAAATGACAGCTGCACCCCCAGTTGAGAACAGAACTCTCTCCAGAACTTAGAAATAAACTGGGTCCCCCGATCTGACACCACATCAGAGGGAACTCTGTGAAGCTTCATGATCTCATTTATAAACACCTGAGCAAGAGTCATGTGACAATGTGACAAATTGAATCATTTTACTGAACCTATCTACAACCACCAAAACCACAGTTTCACCAGCAGATACCGGTAGGTCAGTAATAAAATCCATGGACAAGTGTGTCCATGTCCTGATTGGAATAGGTAGCAGAAGAAGAGTACCAGACGGATGAGTATGCGATACTTTAGAATGTGCACAAATACTACAAGCAGACACATGTTCAACCACATCCCCATGCAACCCTGGCCACTAAAAACGATGAGAAAGGAGGTCCGCATTTGCCTTACCACCTGGATGACCAGCAAGCACAAAGTTGTGATGTTTCCTAATTACTTTGCGGCACAGATTAGATGGTACAAATAACCTTCCTGAAAGGCAGGAGGCAGGGGCGTCCCCCTGAGCCTCCAACACCTCACCCTCAAGTTCAGGATACAACGTCGAAATGACTACCCCCTTCTGCAAAATCGGGGCAGGGTTCTCATGGTTACCAACACCAGGGAAGCTCAGGGATAAAACATCAGCCTTGACGTTTTTGACCCCTGGAAGGAAAGTGACAACAAAATTGAACCTAGTAAAAAACAGGGACCATCGAGCTTGCCTAGGGTTGAGATGTTTAGCCAATTGAAGTTATGACAGGTTCTTATGGTCTGTGATAACAGTAATAGAATGGACAGCCCCCTCCAACCAATGTCACCATTCTTCAAATGCCAATTTAATCGCCAAAAGCTACCTATTACCCACGTGATAATTTCTCTCCGCCGAAGATAATTTCTTTAGAAAAGAAAGCGCATGGATACCATTTACCAGGGGACGAACCCTGAGACAACACAGCCCCAACCCTGACATCCGACGCATCAACCTCCATAATAAAGGGTTGGGAAACATCAGGTTGAATGAGTATAGGTGCAGTGGCAAAACAACTCTTTAGGGCAGCATCCGCTGTAGAGTCTTCAGGTTCTTGGGATGGTACCAATCAAGGACAGCACGGATCTTCTAAGAATCCATCCGAAAATCCGAAGATGACAACAGGTACCCCTAAAACGGCACCTCTTGGACGGCGAAAACACACTTTTCTAGTTTGGCATATAGTTTGTTATCCCTTAATATCTGAAGCATCTGTCTAACATGCCCCCGATGTGTCTCAAAATTAGCTGAGTAAACCAAAATATCATCCAGATAGACCACCACAAACCTGCTTACCAAATGATGCAAAATATCATTAATGAAAGGCTGGAACACCACAGGTGCATTAGTCAGACCGAAAGGCATAACTAAACTCTCGATATGCCCTTCAGGGGTATTAAACGCTGTTTTCCATTCACCCCCCTCTCTGATTCTAACCAGATTGGAGGCTCACCTTAAATCCAGCTTGGAGAACACCTTAGCTCCCACAACCTGGTTGAACAAATCTGGAATCAGAGGAAGAGGGTATGGATCTCAGATGGTAATTTGATTAAATTCCTGGAAATCTAAACAAGTACAAAGACCGCCATCTATTTTTCTTCACAAAGAAGATCCCTGCTGCCACGGGTGAAAATGAGGGTCTGATATGTTCTTTCTCCTTACTTTCCGCAATGAAATCCTTCATGGCTTGTCTCTCAGGGCCAGAAATATTATACAGTCTGGACTTTGGTAGTTTAGCTCCGGGGGTCAAGTTAATAGGACAGCCATATGCACGATGAGGAGGCAAATCCTGATGTGGCGCCCCTGAGGGTTCAGTCGCCACAGGGGTACTGCACCTCAGCTTGAAGTGTGGTATCTCCTCTTCCAGGTAATGATGGAGCACTTCTCGGGACCCTACCTCACCACTCAACACTACACCACTCCTGTCCTGTAGGGGGCCTAAATGCACCAGGGTGCTGCCCTGACCCAGGATATAGGAGATGGGGGGAACCAAAGATAGGGGGAACCATGTAATGGGTGAGGGTGGAGGACACACTTTTAGGGTACATTTACTAATTCATATTTAATCTACGGCCATCTTAGGTTCAAGGTCTTTGATTGTGATCTTCATCAGTGATTGTGGTCTCCGTCTTTGATTGTGGTCAACCATCAGAGTTCAGTAATAGGCCTCATCCGACTGAAGATACACGATCCTCGTTCTCTGGCCTTGAGGCGAGGAGCGGGTCAGAGTTGACCACTGTCTCTACCCGGTCAAGGTCCCTACCTAAGAAGGCCTGGAGGGGAGCAGAGGAGACAAGCTCCACAGGCAAAAGGATCCCAGGGGGATAAGGATGGAGCGGCATACGCCACCTGTATTTCTTACTCTGGCCTAGTCAGAGGGACTCCTGCTGCAAGAGGGGTGACCGGCCCCTGATATCTGACTTTGTTACTGCCTGGAGGCTTAGTGGATCCCAGGAGGGATAGGGACGGAGCGGCATACGCCACCTGTACCTCTCTACCTGCGTTTATCCAGTGGGACCCGGCCTTACACCTAGTTCTAACCACACATGCAGTCAGGAGAAGACTTAGTGGGAGAACTTACCAAGGAGTGGAACACGCACCACAGGGGTCTTGACAGGTGCTCCTGATCTACCTGGAAAGTGCTGGACCCCCTTCCCGGTGGCCGCAGTATGCCGCAAGGAGCAGAGGGAAGCTTTGCAGCTAAAGTTCATCTGAATGTGAGTAAAAACCGTGGATGACTTCACACCCCGCTTCAGCCTGTTATTTCCTGCGTGGCACTGCACCCACCATTCCTCATCACACTGCCCTGAGGCCTGCTCTGCCTGCGGGGAGCCGTCCCATCTAAGCTGCCTCTAACACCGGCCTCAGTGGACTGAAGCAGCGCTGGTGTCTATCACCGGAAACCGTAGGTGGCGTAGTCGGAAAATACCACTGAACCCTGAAATACCATTAAATCTTTTATGTGACCGCCCTGGGCACGGACTGGGTCCGGGCTACGACTGCAACCCCGAGACACCTACACTGACCCGACTCCGAGTAACCACATTTCCCAGGGAGGGCTGTGAGCGTTACACTGACACCCGCTCTCAGAAAAAAACAGACAAAAACGCAGGTAAGGTCTCTGTAGAGACTGTAGAAAGGGAAATGTTTTAACAGTTTTCATGGCAGTAATCTCCCCATTCAATGATCTCTCTGGATTGCCAATCCACCAACGGATTATGTTTCACCAATCAGGGTAGACCCAATACAATTGGAGTTGGAAGATCATCTAGGACATAGCTAGGAATTAGCTAACAATGAACCGACCCCACCCTCAGTCTTATATTATGTGCAATCTGAGTCAGAGCTTTCTGTGCAAGTAGCACTGAGTTGATGGCAAAGATAGGAATGGGCTTAGCTAATGTACAGCAAGCAAGACCATGAGTTCTCACAAACTCAGCATCAACCATGATGACTACAGCTCCATTGTAAACAGACACAGAAATTTTCTCAGTCTTGCTCTCTAGCACCACCTCTGCACTCAGAACAAACTGAGAACTGAAGGTTGACGATTATCTAACTCCAGACTACCAAGGGTTAATCGAGTTTCCTTTGCTTAGGAATCGAGGGACAGGACCCAATAAAATGTCCCTTTTTCCACAAAACAATAAAAGACACTCTCCGTAATAGGGAGGTGCCTGAGCAACCCCTATAGTTACTGTTAGGTGGTTTGTTCTGTGCAATTATATGTTACCAGTTTCCCCATCCGTAGTTTGTTAAACCTATTCCCGTATCCTGTGTCCAATTACTCTAGCATAGTTTGTCCATGTTCCTGTGACCGCTTCGGCGGTGTCCATATCCTGAAAAAGCATCAGTGGTACCTGTCTGCTATCCGAGACCTGTCTGAATATGTCCCAAGCGACCATCCTGCCCTAACTAAGTATCTGAGTTAACGTTGTTGACCTTTGGGGTCAACTGCTACTGCCGACCTGACTACTAGAGGCTGTAGCAAACACCAAGGTAGCTGCTTAGTTACTCCCCTCCAGGGTAAGTCCGGTCCATGGCACAGTAGGTCCACGAACCATGTGCGCCACCAATGAGCGTAACAATAACTCTGGAATGTTTCAACGGATCCCTTTGATTCAGAGATTGTTTTTTTGTGACATATTGTGCTTTATGTTAGTGGTAAAATTTGTTCGATATTACTTGCGTTTATTTGTGAAAATATCGGAAATTTGGTGAAAAATATTGAAAATTTTACAATTTTTAAACTTTAAATTTTTATGCCCTTGGACCAGAGGGTTATGTTACACAAAATAGTTAATAAATACCATTTACCACATGTCTACTTTACATCTGCATCATTTTTTAAACATAATTATTTTTTATTAGGAAGTTACAAGGGTTAAGTTTGTCAGCAATTTTTCAGTTTTCCAACAAAATTAACAACTATTTTTGTAGGGATCACAGCACATTTTGAAGTGATTGGGGGGTCTATATCACAGAAAATGCCTAAAAGTGTCATCATTCTAAAAACTGCACCCCTAAATGTGCACAATTTCCTATTCAAGAAGTTTATTAACCCTTTAGGTGCATCACAGGAATTAAAATAATGTGGAAGGAAAAAATTTAAATTAAAATTTTTCCCTCAAAAATGTTGCTTTAGCACGACATTTTTCATTTTCACAATTTCAACAGGAGGAAATGGACAATACAATTTGTTGTACAACTTATACTGAGCACGCCGATATGTCATATGTGGGGAAAAACTACTGTTTGGGGACACGTCAGGGCTCGGAAAGGAAGGAGCACCATTTGGAGCACCATTTGACTTTTGGAGTGCAAAATTGGCTGGAATAGATAGTGGACACCATGTCGCTTTGGGAGAGTCCCTAATGTGCCTAAACAGTGCAAACCCCCCAAAAATGACCCCATTTTGAAAACTACACCCCTCAAGGAAATTATCCAGAGGTGTGGTGAGCATTTTAACCCACAGGTGCTTCACAGAATTTTAAAACATTGGACTGTGAAAATTAAAAATTACATTTTTTACCTAAAAATGTTCTTTTTGTCCCAAATTTTTCAATTTTACAAGGGTAACAGGAGAAAATGGACCAAATAATTTGTGTGCAAATACCTGATTCAGATGAAACCCCCGAGGAATCCATCCAATAATTAGACAGCAAAGTTACTCTGAACTCTGTGTGGCTTCTGTTCGGCGGTATCCAGCTTTTAAGAGATGCATAAAACTGTGGTTAACTGTGCTTTTTAACACGCCCAAAAAGACGGGCACCGCCGTATCATAGGCCAGACAGAGTTCACAGTGTCCCCATCTGCCTCATTATAGGGAATCTTCCTTTGGGGGTTCCATTTGTATCACATAGTGTAAAGATTTATACGGAAACCTCGGTATAAGCACTCAGTGCAGAGCGCAGGATAAATGTGAGCCGAGCCATACTGCGATCTTTGGGTGGCAGAACAAGCAAATCATCAGCAGGTCAAGAGTTGGTTTTATTTATTTTTTATGCCGTTCATTGCGTGGTATAAGTGATTACAGTGCTAGCAGATTTATATCGGCTTTTTAAGGTTTGCTTCTATCACACACTAAATACACTTTTTTTTTACTAAAAATATGGCATTGCCATATATAAAGAGCTATAATTTTTCTATATTTCTGCCAACAGAGTCATGTGAGGGCTTGTTTTTTGTGGTACAAGTTGACGGTTTTATTGGTACCATTTTCGGGCACATAATTTTTATTACGCTTTGTATTCCGATTTTTTGGTAGGCAAATTAACAAAAACCCGCAACTCAGAGATTGTTTTTTGGATTTATTTTATACCGTTCACCGTGCGTTAAAAGTGATAAGGCAGCTTTATTCTTCGGGTCAGTACGATTACAGAGATACCATATTTATATAATTTTTTTAAGTTTTGGCGCTTCTACACAATAAAAACAATTTTATAGAAAAAAAATGCTTTTGCATCGATATATTATTTTTCCACTGATGGAGCTGCATGGCAGCTTGATTTTTGGGTCATTCTGGATGTGGTGATACCAAATAAGTGCATTTTATTAGCTTATTTTTGTTTTTACATAAATATGCGTATTTATTTGTGTGATATTTTTTGATCTTTATTTTGTTGATGTATTTTTGCTTCTTTAAGAATTTTTTCAATCTTTTCTTAACCTTTTTTTTATTAAGTCCCTCTTTGGGTCTTTAACTTTTACTTGGCTGATCACTGGTCTTATGTACTGCAATACAAATGTACTACAATGCATGAGAACTATCAGATTACACTGCCTATGGCTGTGTCTAACAGGTGACCATACCTCGCACACCAGGAGGTCATTTTTTGATCTCCAGGGCCATGGCAACCATTGGCTCATTATGATTTTGTTGCGGGAGTGCTGATGGAGGTGAGAGAGGGATCCCTCGCCCTCTCACAACCTTCTAAATGCCATGATAGTTATTGATCGAGACATCTGGAAGGTTAATCAACCAGGGGCAGTGTGGGTACCGGCCCTGGCTGTTACCACAGGAGCTCGTTGGCAGCTGAGCTGAGCTCCCGGCAGTGAACGTGCAGGGAAGTGCTGATGTTTCAGCACCTCCCACCTATCATAGAATCATAGAATGTTAGAGTTGGAGGGGACCTCCAGGTTACGGCCATTGTCACACACGACCATGCCTGGATGTAGGTTCAGCGGTCTCAGCCACAGATCTGCCTGCTCTTTCACAGCTGACCACAACTCACAAGCAGTGTGAGGTTTATCACCTAAGCTTATGAGTTTCAGCACAGCCTGTTGCCGCTTGGCGGAGGCAGTACTGCAGTGCTTCCAGCTTGTAACTGATGTGGTGATAACTGAGATGGAGGCTGAACATGAGGAGGAGGAGGATATACACTGTGGGGGCAACTCTGAATGACATGGGGCCCACAATCCTCGGTGTGGGGAGGATGTGTTCCGTCCCAAGGTCCGACTGGGTCCAACTTCCACTATGTTTACCCAGTGTGCCGTCAGGGAGATGTACTGTCCCTGGCCACAAGCACTTGTCCACGTGTCCGTTGTCAGGGGGATTCTCCCAGTAACTGCGTTGTTGAGGGCACGGCAGATGTTTTTGCAGTCTGCTTACTTCCTCTCTGGTGCTTGGAGGACATTTTGTGTAATCTCTCTGAAGTCGGCTCAAGCTAAGTTGCTTTCCCCTGTGTTCATCTCTCTTTTTGTTCTTAGTTGTTAGTGGGGACTGACTAGTGCTCACCCCCTGTCCCTAGCTCTAGGGAGATACAGAGTTTTTGGTTTCTATACGGCGATTGGTGAGAAACCAATATAGGGATGGTAGGGAAGACAGGGTGATATTAGATCAGCCCGGGAGGTCTCCACTCCCTCTTTCCTTAATGTCTGGACTTCCTTCCCCTCATCCTTTTGTGTTGCACTTTGTCTTTCGTACACTGTGTGTGACAGAAAAGAAGACAGCAGTGAGCTAGTCTTATAATGCTGGGTATGGGTCAATATCCATGGAGCTTCCCAGCCTATTTATATCAGCCCCCAGCATACTGCTTTGTCTTAGCTGGTTATTAAAAATAGGGGGACCCCACGTAATTTTTTTAGCATCCCCCATTTTTAATAACCAGCCAAGACAAAGCAGACAGTTGGAGACTGATACTAATTGGCTGGGAAGGTCCATCGATATTGGCCCTTTCCCAGCATAATAAGACCAGCTCACAGCTGTTTGCTTGCCCTTGACTGGTTATTAAAAATAGGGGGGACTCCACATTGTTTTTTTTTCAATTATTTATTTATTAACAAGTACAGTAACATACACATGCAAGGCACATGCAAGGCACTACTCCTTTTAAACATACTGGCTGATGACTGGATCATGAAGTTTTATATGAAAATGCCTATTTATTAGAATGGCTGGGCCTGAAAAAATAATCACTTTTCACCAATTTTCTCCCCCTATTTCCTTGTAGTTTGTCAGCTTGCGAGCAGGGACCTCACTCCTCCTGTAACGGTTTCACTGTCTAACCTTGTATTGAATTTATTGTCTATATACAGAATGTCACTGCTTAATTGTGAAGTGCTGCGGAATATGTTGATGCTATTTAAATAAAATTATTATTATTATATAAAGACATGATATCTGAGTATATGCATATTACAGACCAAGGGAGCACGCCACAGACCCTTCACACCAATCCAACACGCGTTTTGCTTCCTCTTCTACAGGGAAGTGATGGCCGGTTAATATAGTGTGAATACAGCGGCCACAAATAGGTAATCAGGGGAAACGTCGCCTTACTGGGCTCCGCTGTATGCGCATGCACATGGTATCTGCTGCACGCCGGCTGTAAGATGCGCATCAATGAAGTGCAAGAATGTCGCCGTTCATGATGTGGGACCAGCTAGCCAGTCAGGAGCCGAGCCCGGCACATGCGCAGGATGGCGCACAACGATCTCCGCAGCCATCTTTAAAATGAGAAAATGAGATGGTACAGGTATTTAGTGATACTATGGCTGTAGGTCACTATGCACAAAGGGGCACAGACATCTTTAATAGGAAGGGGAATTGGCATAGAGATATGATGGCAGTATGGTAGTGTGATACAGAATAACTACAAAAAATATATGCTAACAATGTGCACAGAAAATGGGCATATAATGAAAAAGAAAAAATGTAAATGTAAGTGATATAACGAGAGTGAAAAAAAATATTAAAAAGGAAATAAAGGAAAAAAGATTCTATGTGTGTATGTATGTGAAATGTGTGAACACACGGTAAATACAAATACATTTAAAGTGGAAAATTGTGTTTAAAGAAAAGAGGAAAGAAAGAAAAAGGGAAAAAGTGAATGATTGAATGTGAGAAAGTTTATTCTCCCAAAAAAAACCAAACAATTTATTTGTTGGATAAAAGTAGATAAAAGTAGATAAAATATAATAATA
The DNA here is from genome assembly GCF_046119375.1 of Phyllobates terribilis. Classification (NCBI taxonomy): domain Eukaryota; kingdom Metazoa; phylum Chordata; class Amphibia; order Anura; family Dendrobatidae; genus Phyllobates; species Phyllobates terribilis. Next base: position 244,013,731 of record NW_027362769.1, on the reverse strand, counting down.
AAAGTGAGTATGTGAAAAAATATATATTTTTCCTTTTTTTTCTTCTTTCCTTTCATTCCCTTTTCTTTCTTTTTTTTTGTAAAATTATTATGTACATGGACACCTATACATATATATAAAGATATACTATCATAAATTTCATATATGGAGATGAAGAAACATTTCCAAGATGATGTCTATATAATATATTCTATGTCCTAAAAAAATATAAAAAGAAAATTCTTTTATTATTATTCAGTCAACTAAAAAAAAGGCAAATGGTAAGTATTCATCTCAAGAAAAAATATTTAAATGGAAAATTGGGAAAGAAAAAAGAGAAAAAAAAAGACATAAGATATTTATCCTTGGCTCTTCTTATGTGTATATAATAACACAAGATATCAATATTTTATAGGAAACTTGCAAAGCCCCATTGTTCATTTAACCCCCTAGTGTTCACGCATTTTAATAATGTGATCGATTTGCATTCTAGCTGGGCCAATTTCTTGGTCATGTCACCTCTTCTATTACCTGGATAAAAGAGATCAAATCCCCGAAAATGGAGAAAATGTCACTGATGCGGGTGGAATTCCTGAAAATGTCTTGCTAAAGGTTCTAATTTTGTAATCGCACCCACATCTTCTTATGGGATCTTTTCTGCTGCCTTAATATCCTTGATGTGTTTAAGGAACCGGATTCTCAATTCCCGTGATGTCATGTCGACATAAATCAGAACATAAGGGCAAAAGTTGCAAGATAAATAACTAAGGTCGTCCTGCTGTTAATATAATGTAATATCTTGAAATCGCGCTCTCTTGCTGAAACTGAAAAGATATCTGTTAGTCAATATATCTACATGCCTTGCAATTTCCACAGGTCCAGGTGCCCCACTTGGGGCCTTTTGAGACCAAATAAAAATGTTGAAGTCGGAGGGATATGATGACCGTGTACCAACAATGTCACATAAAGTCTTGCTACATTTAGCCATAATAAGAGGTCGGTCTGATAGTAGTTGGGAAAGTTTAGAGGTTGAGTCACTATTGTGACATCACTCATGTGTAGCTTTGCCCTCGTGATGTAACAATTGGATTCCACTTGTGATGTCACGGAATCCTTGGATTATAACCAATGATTTTGCAGTGAGATCCTTTGTCTGGAGAGGCTGATTGTGCACTACACAGTAAGCGATATTCTTCCAGGCTAAAATGCTGTTTAGACTCCTTCTAATTCTCAGCGTGCTATTAGCATCTGCGGAAGGTGCTCCCATCTTTATCCGCAACCATCATTCACAAGAGCAGATCAGGATCCCTGCAGGTAAGATCATTACCAGATACACTCTGACGATGGGCTTAACCCTTTGCCTCCAAGCCAATTTTCATTTTTACATTTTCGTTTTTCCTCCACTTTTTGCAAGAGTCATAACTTTTTTTCCCATTCATATATATGTATGAGGGATTGTTTATTTTTTTGCGGGACGAGTTGTAGTTTTAATTGACACCATTCATTTTATCATTAATGTGAAATTGGGGAAAAAAATGCAGTTCTCCCATGTTTTTTAGTTGTTTTATTTTCATGGCATAAGAAGTAACTGTCATTTTCATTTCTAACATAGATGAGACATAGAGCATTAACACTGTTCTCTCCTTGCTGGATGCAATCACTACTACATGTAGCAGAAGGCGCCCACAAGACATACAGGGGATACTTGTGACTTCTTACTTGTCAGTAGAGTTTTTCTTTAATGTCTATTTTTACTTTCTAGGTACCAAAGTAGTCCTGCACCATGGTCCGTGCTCAGCAGCATGCGGTAAGCAGCTCAGAATTCAGATATGTCCTTCACATGTAACATTTCACATCCGGCCCCAGAAACCATTGGGATCCATTAATAAGGCCCAGGTTCTGTTATCAGACTCTGCGTCATTAGGGGTTCTGTAACTTTTCTTATGTGACCAGAGATTTATATGAGGTCACAGGATACATGGATTGGAGGATTTTTCCTCTCTTTCTTATAATTTCAGGTGTCATCTCCCATCCTGTGTTCATTCCCTATTCCAGGAATATAAAAGAACAGATCTCTGTATTGTCCATTATATATTGATATGACATCAAATATCATCCATCATTTTTCAAAACTTAATACCCCTTTTAATAGTCATATTTGGTTCCTCAGTCCGCCCATTCCATGTATTTGGTTTCCACGTCTGAACACATTCCAGCTCTGATCCTGATCACTTATGTTCTGTTCTTTATCTTTTCAGCGCATAACACTGTTCCTCAAGAAACATCTCAGGATACAGTCATTAAGATTGTTATAGCTGCTGCCATTCTCTTCGTCATTGCAATTATCATTGTTGCCATCGGTGTCATCTACTGGTAAGTATAATAACTAATGATTTATGGGCTACACAGGAATCTGTGGAGGAAATGTCACATCTTCAGGTTCCTCCAGTAATGGGAATATTTTGTGGCTTGGACACGTCACCCTGAAGTTGTGCCCTGCAGATAACTGATGGGTATATATTAGACTTTGTAGGGATTCACGCTCTCATGTAGGCATTAGGTACCGTTCACAGAGGCAATACGGTTTGGTCCAAACCGGTGCAGTTTTATTTCTTACAAAAATCCCAATGGATTCAAAGCCAAAAACAGCCTTTTCTAGGCACAAAGGTATCACAGCAAATAAGCAGTTCATTTAGCAGGGCACATATGTCAGTGCAGGCTCACCCAAACAGATTACAGTCCTTTCTCCCAGAGAAAACTTTATATACAGAAGAGGCACAATCCCACCAATCTCGCTGTCCCCTTCAGCCCAAGTTCAAGCAGCCTCCAGTGCAAAACAGAAGTGTTCAACTCTGGCCACTGTTCACACTGAATAGGCAGCAGCTGACACACCTCTCTCTGCAGCTCCGGCACAAAGACTGCTCAGCTTTCCTAGCTGACCCATGCTGTCTCCATTTAGAGAGAGATGCCGGCACATATCTCTCTCAGCTATATCTCACAATTTGGCTGGACACTCACCAGCTCCAGCACATTCAACTCTGCTTCATCCAGCAGACTGACACACCTAGTGAACACATGCCCTGGTTTTAGTAAAAAAGCAAGATGGATGTGTCTAATGAAATCCCACAGAGCTAGAACTTAAGCCTGTCCTACCTTGCTCTGCTACAACTTGTATATACATTATTAATAGAAATTGCTGATTGTAATAGACACCAAAATGACTGACTGGTGATATTTCTATAGATAGGACAAGATAAAATGTTTCATTGCTATATTCTTCAGAATGCAGACATATTTTACTTTGTGATTTACAATGTGACTTTCATTTTTACAATTTTATAGTTATCTGAAAAAGAAAAAGCCAGTGAAAGATCTTGAAAGGCAATGGTGCGCCGATGATTTTAGAGAGAACAACACCAAACTAAATGGTAACTACAGCTTAACAAATCTGACATTAAAGAAGCACTCCAGCTAAATATGTATTGTCTAATCCTTTCTAGATATATCAGGTGTACATGTGAGAAAATACTTACCATTTGCCGTCTTCTCTGGATTCCAGCACCACGTCTTATGTGTGGTGCGGTAGCGATTTTCCTAATATAAGCCTATGAGACTCAGAGCGAGGTTCCATATACTTACATTGAGAAAGGAACTTCCAGTCCACACATAAGAAAGACATTGTGATGGCCCGTCCAATTTTTCAAATATACACGTTTACGTTTTAAATATTTTTGTTGATATATGAGTATTGACTTCTTGCATACACAGCAGAGCAGGAGTACCTTTGTCGTCTATAAGAAAAACTCTGTGATCACCAGGCCGATTTACAGTCACATGGTTCAGCAGAGGACTGGAGCTGTGCTGCAAATCGGAGAAGACAGCAATCAGTGTTCTACCATATACTATACACTACTGATATGTTCAGAAGTGATTAGCAATAATAATTTTGCTCAGAGTGCTTTTTTGATATATCTATACAAACAGACAGTTATTGCCGACTTTTATATTACATGGAATATAATAACATGTAAATATAAATAATTTTAATCATATAGAAGCTTACATTTTAGAAGCTTGCATTTTATTAAATCTAACTTCAATATATTATTTTACAGGAGAATTTGACATTTTCTGTACTTCTAGAGACATTATAATGCCGCACAAGGCCGCTATAGTGGAGAGGAAAGAGTCCGAGATTAAGCCGGACTTAAATGATTACAAACAGACACCTCCATCTATTCTAAAAGGAAGTCAAATGAAAAATGAAAACAAAGGGAAAAACGTTTCTTTTCAAGAATCGGATAAGCGATATGTTTACTCATATGATTCCGAGTCCTCACAACCTGGATGTCAAATGAGATATTTCCGAAACGAACAAGGCTGGAAAAAAAGTGAGTGTTTTTCAAATCATGGCTCAAACTTTATCAGAAGATCATCTTTCATTTCTTTCAAAAGAACTTAGGGGCCTGATTTATCAAATCTGTTACACAGGTATTCTGAAATAAGAAGCTTTGAACTGTCACTAAATTTTGGCAAAACTCCAGGCTGCGCTAAAATATTGTGACTTCTGGCATTCTCCTGCCATTTTTGCCCAGTTCCAACAAAGTGCCGGAGCTTTTGTAGGATGGGTGGCGAGGCAACCACCGCTTGTCAAATTCATGATGATCGGCAGCGTTTGTTAAGCCACGAAACACGCTCACGAGAGGTGCACACCAGTAGTCAGACACTCCTGATTCATGAATCGGCGTATACCTCTTCATAAATCAGGAGCGTCTGACTTCAGTGCGGCCCCTCATCAAGATCGGCGTGAAGAAGTTGTATTGGGAGTATCATCTGAAAAAAATGTGGAATAATTATTGGTGGATAACCCAATGATGCCAATATTTCATTCACTTCGTAAAATTCTCAAGCCTTTTTTCCACCTTCCATGTACTCCATTGCGGTGGGAATAAGTTCATTCATTAAAAGACTGGGGTCTTGGGTGAGGAAATATTACAGCCACTAAGGCGAGAAATTTCGGATATTTAAGTTGCAGTATAGATGTTCTGCAAATATTGTTCATTGTTAAATGGTTGACATGCAAAGTTACATCGCTGTATTCCAGAATACCACAGAATTTAACTATTGCTGCCCTGTCCCATTATTTGGATGATTACAGTGGATATTGCAAAGAAATTAGTTCCTAATTTCTTAAGTGCATTACTTACTTCATCCAATTTTTTTTCTTTTCAATGGTTATTTTTTTTCTTACAAACTATTGGGTGGATATGCCATAAACGGATGAGATAGGAATACCCCATTAAAGCTAGGAATTAGTTTTGTATAAAAGTCTATTTTCTATAGATTAGCTCCGAGATCTGATCTATAGGATGCAAACTGTCATTTATATCAAACTGGATTCTTCAATAGGTCCATTGGGTGTTGTAATATTATCTAGATTCTCCTAAGGGGATGTTGTGTTAAAAGAAATATATATTATCTGTTTTTTATATGTAATATTCTGTTGCTCCATGTTTAGTCATAATCCGTTATTGTTTCTGCAGAAAAATCAAGAAAGAAGGCTCGCCGAACTCCAACAAGGAATAAGAAATCCAGCAGAAGGCGATGACTCCGCCTCAACTCCAGTACATGGTGGCTACCATGTGAGGATAAGGCAACCTGTCATTAACCAAAAAGAGACAGATTCCGGGCTCGGTCTCTGCTCTCATCCAAGGATATGACACTTACCAGACTTTCTGAAGTCAGACGTGTTCACGGACAAGTGACTTACCTGCTGCATGAAGAGACAGATTCTGGGCTCGGTCTCTGCTCTCACCCATGGATATGACATTTACCGGACTTTCCGCAGTCAGATGTGTTCATGGACAAGTGACTTACCTGCTGCATGAAGAGACAGATTCCGGGCTCGGTCTCTGCTCTCACCATAGTGTATGACACTTACCAGACTTTCAGCAGCCAAGTGTACTCACAACACAAGTGAGGTACCTGCTGTAAGAAGAGGCAGATTCCGGGCTCGGTCTCTGCTCTCACCTAGCCACAGCCCAAGGGAAGGGCACTCCTTTAACCATGGTTCCCTAGAGGTTTCCTCCATTGGGGGTTTTTCCTCTCCTGAGTGCTAAAGGACGACTCTTCATGAGTTAAAGGCCCATCATCATCATGGTCACATTTAAGACTATTGTCCTGACTTCTAATGGAAACTTCCACATTATCCAACTTCAATAAAGTTATTAAAGACATCAGAATACATGATGTGTATCTGAGTCTTCTTTGATGGATCTTTAGAATACAGCAGAATATACATAGCACTGGACTACTTTGTATAGTCTTCACCATCACACATGACTGATTATCATCCTGTTTCTCGCACACATGTAAATTATGGTACAAGTGGTGTTGTTCTTAATAACAATATATCCCCTACATGCGATCTACATGTATGTCACATGTCTGATGTCATTCTATGGACAGAGTTCTGGAGCATAGCCCAATTCATATATAGTAGATTCTGGCTGCTTTATACAGCTGGCACCTGCTTCTATCAACCTGCCTTGAATTACCTCTATTTAACCACTTAGATGCTGTTTTAAGTATTTTGATGTGGGAGTTAAGTATGTGTGTTTTCATTTAAGTTGCCTTTCGGCCCATCACAGCTAATGGGTCACCATGGCATTTGGGGTCCCACTGAACACAATGCAACTACCATTTCTGTCTCTCATGTTCAAAATGTAAAAACGTGTATATTATATAACTAATTACCCCATACCTGAAATGCTGAAGGAAATAAATAAAGAAATCCAACGGCAGAATTGTAGTTTTTCAGTCAACTCACCTCCGCGCACCAAAAAACTTAATAAAAAGCAATTAAAATGTTCTATGTACCCCATAGTACCAATATAAATTACAACTTGGCCCACAAAAAATAAGCCCTCATATAGATCTAAGCTAAAAAAGAGAATAGACAGCACCTCCAAAAACATACGTTGATCTAATGCCTCTCGGCAAAACTATATAAAACTGAACATGAGGTTCTTAGTTTAACATTCTGATCAGACTGTATGAAGCCCACTGCCATGTCACAGCAAACCTCTTAGTGGGTCCTAACGGTGTTGGTGCAGTGTGTCGGCCATTGTTGCTGTGGTTTTGTGCTTGTGGGGCGGCGCGGCCTGGAGTCATGGGGACTCGGTCATGCAGCATGGGTGTCGTGAGGCACCAGGCCACCCGCCCTGCTGGTGCATTGTCGCTGTGGCGGTGGTTGGCGCACAGCGCCACTCCTTTTAGGCAGGAAACGTTAGGACCCACTACGAGGTTTGCCGTGACGTGGCAGTGGGCTTCATATAGTCTGATCAGAATGTTAAACTAAGAACCTCATGTTCAGTTTTATATATTTTTACGGAGAGGCATTAGATCAAATGTATGATTTTTTGGAGGTGCGGTCCATGCTCCTTTTTTTGCCTCACATAGATCTATCTGCAAAAATATAAAAAAAATGGGATCCAGCAAATGGCAACCCAAAGCAACATTTTGTTAAGTTCTTTTAAAAGCAGTATTAAAAAAATAAAATATAAAACAAGTCCATACAGTTGTCATCACAAAACAGAAATATAACAACTCTATCATCCAACGAAGGCTAAAAATGCAAATCAATTACCGGATCCAATGGAAGATCAGGCTAGGATCCTGTGACACCGTTTAGTCATCACTTTTTCAGCCTTCTTAGGATACAACTTTTCCTACTTTTTGATCACTGATAGTCTTAGGATTGTACTGGTCCCGATGATGAGTGGCTTCGGAGAAAGGATCTGACACTACAAGAAGTAGAGTAGTGCCTATAATCTGGTACTACTCAGCAAGGTGAGCAGAGACCCCTCCAAGCGTGATGGGAATAGCTGCAAGTATAGAGAATCTAATAATCTATGGAGCTGTTCACATTTCCCGGCCCCTGACTGATTAACCCTCCAGATGCCGCGATTAAGAGCGACATTTAGAAGGTTGTGCAGAGATTTATTGACCAATGACAGCAGTCCGCTGCTCTATGATCACTGTGATTGGATGGTGAATGTAACTATCCAATCACAGCATGTATCCAATGCAGGAAACAGCAGCTCAGCTCCGATTCTCCTCTCTCTGACAGTGACTGTGTTGGAGATCGGAGCTGTGCTGCTGTCAGAAAAGTGCTATATCCATAAATGTCTAAATCACCTATATCTCCAACTGTCACCAAAGGGTCCCTGTTCCTCATCTCATCTCCTGTGTTTTTCTTATATATATATATATTATTTGTCTATATCTTCATTGTCTTTTTTTATGTAATTTTGTCCTGTCCATCCATCATTAGATAGCTTACATAGCTTTAGTTAGGTGTAGGGCATTAGTTACAGGGGTAATTAGTTTAGAGCTAGTTATCTAGTTCTAACATTAGGGTACGGGATTCAGCGTTAGGTACGGGTTTAGCAACTTTGTGTGGTATAAAAAAATGTAAAAAAAAAAAAAAATGAAAAAAGTTTCATATACTGTATATATACAGTTAGGTCCATATATATTTGGACAGAGACAACATTTTTCTAATTTTGGTTCTAGACATTACCACAATGAATTTTAAACAAAACAATTCAGATGCAGTTGAAGTTCAGACTTTCAGATTTCATTTGAGGGTATCCACATTAAAATTGGAGGAAGGGTTTAGGAGTTTCAGCTCCTTAACATGTGCCACCCTGTTTTTAAAGGGACCAAAAGTAATTGGACAATTGACTCCAAGGCTGTTTCATGGACAAGTGTGGGCAATCCCTTCGTTATGTCTTTCTCAATTAAGCAGATAAAAGGCCTGGAGTTGATTTGAGGTGTGGTGTTTGCATTTGGAAGGTTTTGTTGTGAAGTAAACATGCGGTCAAAGGAGCTCTCCATGCAGGTGAAACAAGCCATCCTTAAGCTGTAAAAACAGAAAAAACCCATCCGAGAAATTGCTACAATATTAGGAGTGGCAAAATCTACAGTTTGGTACAGTACATCCTGAGAAAGAAAGAAAGCACTGGTGAACTCATCAATGCAAAAAGACCTGGGCGCCCACGGAAGACAACAGTGGTGGATGATCGCAGAATAATCTCCATGGTGAAGAGAAACCCCTTCACAACAGCCAACCAAGTGAACAACACTCTCCAGGAGGTAGGCGTATCAATATCCAAATCTACCATAAAGAGAAGACTGCATGAAAGTAAATATAGAGGGTTCACTGCATGGTGCAAGCCACTCATAAGCATCAAGAATAAAAAGGCTAGACTGGACTTTGCTAAAAAAAGCATCTAAAAAAGCCAGCACAGTTTTGGAAGAACATTGTTTGGACAGATGAAACCAAGATCAACCTCTACCAGAATGATGGAAAGAGAAAAGTATGGCGAAGGCTTGGTACAGCTTATGATCCAAAGCATACCACATCATCTGTAAAACACAGCGGAGGCAGTGTGATGGCTTGGGCATGCATGGCTGGCAGTGGCACTGGGTCACTAGTGTTTATTGATGATGTGACACAGGACAGAAGCAGCCGAATAAATTCTGATGTATTCAGAGCCATACTGTGTGCTCAGATCCAGCCAAATGCAGCCACACTGATTGGTCGTCGTTTCATATTACAGATGGACAATGACCCAAAACATAAAGCCAAAGCAACCAAGGAGTTTATTAGAGCAAAGAAGTGGAATATTCTTGAATGGCCAAGTCAGTCACCTGATCTCAACCCAATTGAGCATGCATTTCACTTGTTAAAGACTAAACTTCAGACAGAAAGGCCCATAAACAAACAGAAACTGAAAACCACCGCAGTTAAGGCCTGGCAGAGCATCAAAAAGGAGGAAACACAACGTCTGGTGATGTCCATGAGTTCAAGACTTCAGGCAGTCATTGCCAACAAAGAGTTTTCAACCAAGTACTAGAAATGAACATTTTATTTACAATTATTAAATCTGTCCAATTACTTTTGGTCCCTTTAAAAACAGGGTGGCACATGTTAAGGAGCTGAAACTCCTAAACCCTTCATCCAATTTTAATGTGGATACCCTCAAATGAAAGCTGAAAGTCTGAACTTCAACTGCATCAGGATTGTTTTGTTTAAAATTCCTTGTGGTAATGTCTAGAACCAAAATTAGAAAAATGTTGTCTCTGTCCAAATATATATGGACCTAACTGTATATATATATGTATATATATAATGTCTATGTCTATATAAGGACCGGACTGGGACTAAAAATCATCCCTGGCACACAGACCCACAGACCATATTGTCCCCCCCCCCACTCCTACATCACAAAAAATGTTAACACCACTTCTTTCAAAGGGGTTGTCCACAGCTCTGACACCCCTTTCTCAATCAGCATGTGTTCCCCCATTAAAATAACAACACTTATACTCACGTCCGGCGCCATTCCAGCTGTTTTGGCACTCGCTCTCCCAGGGCTCATATGACACTATGTCACACGAGCCCGCTGGCCTCTCTCTTCCCGCCTTTTGACTAATCAATAATCAAGAGGAAGTCAGAACTGCAGCTGACTACTGACAGCCTCATGATTACTGATTTGTGTAATACAGGGGTCCTCAAACTTTTAAACAGGGGGCCAGTTCACGGTCCCTCAGACCATTGGAGGGCCGGAATATAGTTTTTAAAAAAAACTATGAACAAATTACTATGCACACTGCACATATTTGATTTTGTAGTAAAAAAATCAATACAGGAACAAATACAATATTTAAAATGAAGAACAAGTAAAGTTAAATCAACCGGTATTTCAATAGGTAGGTAACTGTACCCAATAGGCAGCATAGGTCCTCAATAGGCAGGTAAATATCCCCAATAGGCAGGTAAATGTCCCCAATAGGCAGCATAGGTCCCCAGTAGGCAGGTAAATGTACCCAATAGGCAGCATAGGTCCCCAATAGGCAGGTAAATGTACCCAATAGGCAGCATAGGTCCCCAATAGGCAGGTAAATGTCCCCAATAGGCAGGTAAATGTCCCAAATAGGCAGCATAGGTCCCCAATAGGCAGGTAAATATCCCCAATAGGCAGCATAGGTTCCTAATAGGCAAATAAATGTCCCCAATAGGCAGGTAAATGTTCCCAATAGGCAGCATAGGTCCCCAATAGGCAGGTAAATGTCCCAAATAGGCAGGTAAATGTCCCAAATAGGCAGCATAGGTCCCCAATAGGCAGGTAAATATCCCCAATAGGCAGCATAGGTTCCTAATAGGCAAGTAAATGTCCCCAATAGGCAGGTAAATGTCCCAAATAGGCAGGTAAATGTCCCAAATAGGCAGCATAGGTCCCCAATAGGCAGGCTGTTTCCCCCTTATAATGCCCTATGCAGGCTGTTCCCCCCTTATTATGCCCCATGCAGGATTTCCCTTTCTCCCACCATATAATGCCCCATGCAGGATTTCCCTTTCTCCCACCATATAATGCCTCGTGCAATATATCACTCTCCTGTCTATATAATGCCCCATTCAGGATGTCACCCCCCCATATAATGCCCCATGCAGCATGTCACCCCCCCATATAATGCCCCATTCAGGATGTCACCCCCCCCATATAATGCCACATGCAGGATGTCACCCCTAATATTATGTCCCATGCCTCCATACATTTAAAAAAAAAAAAATCCATTACTCACCAACCCTCCTTGCCTGCTGCCGCTGCTCAGGTCCGGACTCCAGCGTCTCCGGCGTCGTCCCTCTGTGCGCTGCCTGTGACGGCACCCGGGAGGGCGCGGTGTAAAGACATCACCGCGCCCTCTGACCTGAGGCGTCACAGGAAGCGCAGAGCAGGAAGACAGCGGATCTGCGAAGGCACGGGGAGAGGTAAGTATCGGGCTGCCGGGGCTCTGAGAAAGTGGGGGGAAGGGCGGGCGCTGACACCGCTCCCCTTTGCCTACAGCCCAGCGGGCCGGATAAAAATCCTCCGCGGGCCGCATGTGGCCCGCGGGCCGTAGTTTGAGGACCCCTGGTGTAATATGCAATTTGGAGGTGATCAACTCCCTTTAAATATGTAAACCCCGCCATCCCCACAAGTAGAGCAGTACATGTGGGATACACAGTTTGTCCCATTTGGGGCATTTATGGCAAATTGTAAGGATATGCCATATAGCGTATGTCCGATAAATGCAGGTCCCACTGCTGAATGGAAAGATTGGGGACCCTTTGGTGGCTTCCTCACTTGTCTTTGTTAGTGAATACTTGTATTCTCTATAAAACAATTATGAAGCATTACTTTTTTTTTGCATTGTGGCATTCCTCTGTAATTACTCCTGGAAATATATGAATAAATTGACCAATAGCTGCTACCATTCGTGTGTCCCTACCCAGTCTAACCTTGCCTAATTATTGCTGGCAGTACCAGACTGTGTAGGTGAGAAGGAGAATGGTAACCCTTAGGCTAAGTGCCCACGATGCAGAAATGCTGCATATTTTTTACGCTTCTCCCTGGCAGGAAAAACGCATGCGGATTTTAAATGCGGTTTTCCCGCCAGGTAGAAGCGTTTGTAAAGCGTCTTTGCATGCATTTCTGCATGCGGGTTATCAAGCGCTTTTCCAAGGGATTTTAGCATCACTTGGAAAAGTGCTTGACAACTTGTTCACACTATATAAATCCATGCAACCGGCATGGATTTATAGTAGTGTGACCAAGTTAGTTAAAAACAAGAATAAGAATGGTGAAAAATAAAAAAAATAAAGTTTATACTCACCTACCGATGTCTTACCGGTGTTTTGTCTGCTCCGTCCAGTGTCTTGCACTGCTTGCGGGGGTGTGAAGGACCTGCGGTGACGTCATTGAGCCATGTGATGGGTCACATGACTCAGTGACGTCATGGCAGGTCCTTCACATCAACGCGAACATTGCAAGACACCGGACGGAGCAGACAAAACACCGGGAAGACATCGGAAGGTGAGTATAAACTTTATTTTTTATTTTAAATTCTGTTTTTTACAGTTTCTATGGTACCCAGGTCTGGATGAGAGTCTCTTCTCCTCTACACCCGGGTACCATCCGCACATTGAACCGTGTGATATCCGCATGTGCAAATGCAGTGATGGGGATGTCACGCGGTCCAATGCAAGTCAATGGCGGCGATTACGCTGCGTGGCCGCAAAATTAATGGACATGCTGCGGATTTTTGAGCGCAGCATAAACGCTGCGGAAAAATCCGGAACATGGGCATTGAAAGCACGGCTTGTCATTGGGGACCATGGGGGGCGGATTACCAAGCGTTTCCCAAGCGTTTATGCTGCGGAAATTCCGCAGCATAAACGCTTGTAAAACGCTACGTGGGCACACAGCCTTAGGTGTCAGTAAGGCCCGGGATGCTAATTTCACAATGCTACAAATTGACAGCTGCAGTTCTGAGAATTACATGGACTCTAGCAGATGACATTGTACAGCAGCTGAAGCCACAGAGGTAAGATCAGGTAGTTGTGACTCTGCTTACACCAGGTGCTATACACACATTTCCAGGAGTAACAACAGAGGAACTGCACAACACTGAGTCCACAGGCATTATATATTAAGTATCAGAACGTCATAATTCTGTACATAATATGTATGAAAGACAATCAAAGAAGAAATACTTGTTAGCAATAAATAACATTATCAACAGAAAAAAACACCATATCGACCTATATGTTATACCTCTAATAGTCTACTAAAATAAAAAGGAGACATCAGCCGCCCACATAGAACTTACATGACTCAATCAGCAAGGACCCTAAACCCAGACTAATCACTGAACCTTTCTATTTTGCTACTATTGTAAAATACTACATTTTTTCAAACGGAAAAAAAAACATGGAAAAAGCAGCAAAAGCGCTGTGTGAACAATCTCTCATTAAAATTCCAAGAAACAGTCACAGTACAACCCTCCTTATACGCCTCTACCGAACAACGAATCCTCCACTCCTCACCAGGCAATCCAGATTGCCAGAGCAGAGACTATATTGAAGAGGTAAGTAGCTGGTACTGCACAGCTGAGAACTTCCAAGAAGGAAGCTACAGAGACTCAAGGTTGAGCAGTTTAACTCTTGCACTGCTGAAAGAAGAGGGAGAAGTGCTTCTATTCAATCCAGGAGTACGTGAATTCAGATGCTGCAGTCTTCTGGCTCCTCTCTGTCGCGGTAAATCCGTGAAAACAGGTTTGTTTGTTTTTTAAAGATGATTATAGAAAACACATTAAAAATTTTATATAAACCGGCAGCGTTTCTGACACCAAAAATGTTACTCCAGTCTCTGACTGGAGTAACATTTCTGGCAAGGTGAACAAAGGTGCCTCTGACGTGCCCCCTGGGCCGTGGGCTACTCGGTGCCGGGCCGGTCGTTGCTAAGGGAGATGTCACAGTGGCGGTGACCCGGTCAGTGACCCAGGGCGGTCAATAAAAGGGGATTTTATAGTTTTTGAAGTTTAATGTTCGTGACACCACCTAAAGTATGCGGCTAAAGGGAGCTGCCTCTGCGGAGCAGATCCTCTGGAGCTGTTGTTAATGCAGCAGAGTTGGTTTAGCTCTCCACAGGTAGAGCTTAGCTCCAGGGCAGTGTAGAGATGTTATATGAGGTAGATGTTGCTGTGCAGTATGGTGCAGGGGGATGATGACGCAGCAATAATTCACAGAGGCAATGGGGTGCAGTCTTCAGGGTTTTACTCACGATTTTCAGACTCCAAGTTACCAGGCCAGGGCAACTTCCCACGTCATCCTGTGCTTACTCAGGGAGGGGTTCAGCAATCCCTCAGATAATTCAGGAGCACTTAACGGGACCCCTTTCTGTGTGCCTTTCTCAGTCGTCTTCCTGCGCTGGCTCACCCTCCTGACCTGCGCCTCACAATGAGTGTCCCGAGCCGGTAGCCTCGGATCTAGTCGGGTGACCTGCGGTCCCCTGGACCCTCTGTGGCTACCTTTTCGGCGATGTAATTGTGGCTGTGGCAACGGCACCCTAAAAGTACAGAAGCCTTCGGTTTCTAGCTGAGCCTTGTAGTTCTCCACTAGTTAAGGGGCCGGTCCCCTCTGCGGTTTGATCCCTCCACGTGCTGGTAGATTCGGGTGTACGGGTGGCCTCCAGCACTGCCCGTACCCCTAGGATCCCCTCTTTCCTTCTGGAGCCTTCCTTCCTGCTCCTTTCCTCTCCTCAGTCAGTCTCTCCTTCTGGGCCTCTCACTAGGCCCGTCTCCGGAGCAGAGGTCCTGCAGAGCCTCTGCTCCTTCCACTCTCTCCTCACTGTTCTAACTGAACTATCACACCCAAGATGGCTTCCCTTTATATACTCCTACTGAAGTGCTCCCTTAAACTACGTCCTCCACCCACACCCACTACATGTTTCCACCTCACTTGGTTCCCCCCACTCCAGCCAACCAAATACCACCAGATGTGCTTCTTGTCACTTTAGACGTAAATAGCCTTTATACGTCTATCCCACACCAAAAGGGTATTGAATGTGTAGGAAACCTACTGGACAAATTCGATACACCTCCCGGTACACGGGATCTCTGTATAGACCTCCTTATCTTGGTTTTGACTAAAAACTTCTTTTTATTCAAAAATACATACTACATTCAAAAACAAGGGACCGCGATGGGCTCTAATGTAGCTCCCCCGTACGCCAATTGCTATATGGCTACATTCAAAGAGGATGTCATCTATTCCAATATTCTATACAGAACACACGCCATCATGTGGAAAAGATATATACATGACATATTTTGCATATGGGGGGGCTCGACTGAATCACTCACAGCCTTTTTTAATACCATCAATTCTGCATGGGAGGGCCTTGAATTCACAATTACCTCAGACCCAGAGTCCATCAACTTCCTCGATACTAAGGTCATCAAGAACAAGGAAGGGTTACTCTCCACTGACCTCTACTCTCCTACCAATAGGAACGTGTTACTCCGTTTTGATAGCCTACATCCAAAATCTACTATCTCTTCCATACCCAAATCCCAATTCCATCAGGTTAAACGGATAGTCAGTGACACATCAATTTGCGATATCCGTCTTAAAGAGATGCAACACAAATTTGAGGAACGCGGATACCGTCCTGACCTTTTAAGAAAATCTCTTAATCCCGGGACGAGCACTCGCCCAACTGTTTCTGACAGCCTTCCTTTTGTCCACACATACCACTCAGCAGTACGCATACTACATAAGAAAATCCGTCAGAACTGGAAAATATTAAAAAAAGCATATCCCACTGTCCCAGAGTTCAACAGTCCCTTCTTACCTTGTTTCAGGAGAGCCCCCAATCTTAAGGATCAACTCATCGGAGCCGATCTAATAACTACTACATCCCTACCTAGACAGAGATTTCTTTCTAGTCCAAAAACCGTCACCTTTCTTTGTCTCCAATGCTATCAATGCAACAATGTCACTAGAGGCAACACATTCTACCTTCCACATTCAGGCAAACAATACCACATAAAGGACTATTTTACGTGCAACTCCACTTTTGTTGTTTATCTTATCAAATGCCCATGTGGACTGATCTACATTGAAGAGACAACCCAACCCATTAAAGATCGCATACCCAAACATAAATCTACCATACGTTGTAAAAATGTACTACTACCACTGCCCCACCATTTTTCTGCAGCCGGACCCACAGTTGCACAGCTCAAATTCCAGGTGATTGACCATGTACCGTTACCACGCCGAGGGGGTGATCGCATCCACATGCTGAAACGTCGTGAATCCTTTTGGATCCACGAATTACAATCACTTACACCTAAAGGGCTGAACCGGGATTATGACCTGTTATCCTTTACTTAAAAACTCCACATAATACCACATTGGATGCCAAACAAGCCCATATTCAGTTCCTAATATAAAGTAAGTCTCTAAAGTTGCTATGATCAGACTAGGAATGGGATCTATCAACACTTCTAGGTTACCTTTATGCATGTTGTTCCATATATAAGATGTATTTCTATGCGAAGTTACAAAGAATGTATACAATGTTCTTATGTTTGAATATACAGCCCACAAAGGCTGCTGTATAACACGTATATGCCCACATATATTGGTGTGTTCATATCCTAATGATTGTTTTCTTATTCCCTAGATTCCGGCTTAAATCCCATCCTCCTTTCCTGTTTCCTCCAAAGGATGTCCCCACTCTGGATTTTTTCTTTCTCTCATGTGTTTTCCCTCTAATAACCAGCCATCCCACATAGCCGCCCAGTGGAATGCATACTAACCCGGTGTGGAACGCAAGCGGTTGGCACTTCCACCCACGTGACCATCACATGACCACAGAACCTGATGATGCGTCTACCACGTCATTTCCGGTTCGGCAGGTCCTACAGCGCGCGCAGTCTCGGCGTCCCTCTACCACCAATGTTTTATCAATCCATTGTGAGTCCCACCCCCAACGGATATAAGCATGTCACCACACATTACACACTAGATGAACAAGCGGTGGATACCGCGTTCCTGAACGCCTCACAGCGCTATTCCCCACACCAGGTATGTGCTTACCACACAGCTTCCTTAACCGGTTCCCGACCGCCCACTGTAGATAAACGTCGGCGCTTGCCGGGCTCTGTGCAGCGCCGACGTTTAAAAACGGTGGGTGGTCTCGCAGCGCTCAGGACCCCCAGGGTCCTGCAAGCGCTGCGATTCCGGTGAAGAGCGTTAGCTCTGACAGGGGACATCATCGGGACCTGATTATATCAGGTCCCAGTGATGTTAACCCTTAGCTGTCTTCTATATGCTGTGATCTATTGTGATCGCGGCATATAGGAGACAGCAGGAGGAGAGGGGGTCGTCAACTTACCTCTCCGAAGACCTCCGTGTCCTTCCAGGACCTGGGTTTGCTATGGCAGCTGGAGGTCACATGACCGCCTCCAGCTCTGCCATATATGGTGTCCTGTCTGGCTCAGCTGCAGCTGTAGCCAGACAGGAGACTCTGACTGAAACAGTCAGGGAAGATCTCATGTAATGTAATATATGTCTATTACATTACATGAGATCAGAGATCAGAAAAATAAAAATTAATGTCCCATACAGGGACTAAGAAAAAATGTGAAAAAAAGTAAAAAAAAAGTTTTTAAACTATTAATAAAAAAATCACAAAATAAATAAAAATAAATAAATAAAATATTAAACCAATAAATCCGTATATTTTTACAAAACCAAAAAAAGTACACATATTTGGTATCGCCGCGTCCGAAACAACCCGAGCTATAAAACTGTCACACTAATTAACTCCTTCTGTGCACACCGTAATAAAAATAAATAAAAAACGGAGCAAAAAAATATGCTTTTTCATCATATTGCCAAACAAAAAGTGGAAAAAAATGCGATCAAAAAACAAAATAGAAATAAAAATGGTACCACTGAAAACGTCACCTTGTTACGCAAAAAAAAAGCCGCCATACAGCTCCATCAGCCGAAAAATAAAAATGTTATAGCGCTCAGAATAAAGCAATGCAAAAAAAATATTTTTTTCTATAAAATAGTTTTATTGTGTAAAAGCGCCAAAACATAAAAAAAATACAGTAAGTGTAGTATCGCTGTAAACGTACTGACCCGAAGAATAACGCTGCCTGATCACTTTTACCACACGCAGAACGGCATAAAAAAAAAACTCAAAAAACAATTCCTGAATTGTTTGTTTTTGTTAATTTTACCTCCCAAAAAACGGAATAGAAAGCGATCAAAAAATGTCACGTCCCCAAAAATGGTACCAATAAAAATGTCAACTCGTCCCGCAAAAAAAAAGCTGTCACATGACTCTGTCGGCCGAAATATGGAAAAATTATAGCTCTCAAAATATGGTGATGCAAAAACTAGATTTTGCAAAAAAAGCGTCTTTTAGTGTGTGACAGCTGTCAATCATAAAAACCCGATATCAATCTGGTATCTCTGTAATCACACCGACCCGAAGAATAAAGTAATCTAATCAGTTATATCACACTAGGAACGGCGTAAAAAATAAATAAAACCAATTCTTCACCTGCTACTGATTTGTTTATTATGTCCCCAAAGATCCCAGTAAGGCTCTGCCCACATTTATCCTGCGCTCTGCGCTGAGCACTTACACCAGAGTTTCCGTGTAAATCTCTGAAATACATGATTCAGCCGGAACCCATGACGGAAGATTCCCTGTAATGAGACAGATATAGGCCACTGTGGACGCCGTCTAGCCTGGGATCCCACGGTGTCATTTGTTTTAGGCGTGCATAAAAGTGCGGTTGGCCACAGTTTTGTGCACTTCTGAAAAAAAGGACACCGCTACACAGAGGCCAGACGGTGTCCAGAGTAACTCTGCTGCCTCATTACAGTGAATGGATCCTGCAGGGGTTTCATCTGAATTACATCACTTGGAAATTTAGATGGAAACCCCGATGTAAGTGCTCAGCCTAGAGCGCCGGATAAATGTTACGTAAAATGTTCCCAATAAAAGCTTCAACTCAGTCCTCAAAAAAATCTGTTAAAAATATAAGGGACTTCCAAGTTACTGGTAGCAGAAAGGCTCTGGAAAAGCAAAATGACCCTTGCCCCCCAAAAGAAATTCAGAAAATTTTGTGCTCCCAAATCCAAATGCCTATTCTACAATAATTTGTTCTCCAATTGTCAAATAGCACTCCGTCCCCCCCAGATCTCACCGTATGGCTAAGCGGTACGATACAGCCACATATGGGGTATTGACACTTTTAGAAGAAATTGTGTGACACATTTTGGCACCATTTTTACCCATTGCCCTGTTTGAAAATGTAAAATCTGAGGGTAAAACATTTTTTTGTGGTAAAAATATAATTATGATTTTTTCACTGCCCAATGGTATAAATTTAAAAATTAAAAAATACTCACTACTTCCCTAGATGAATTCCTTGAGAGGTGTAGTTTACAAAATGGGGTCATTTGTGGAGGTTTCTGCTGTTTTGGCATGTCAGCGACTCTTCAAATGTGACATGGTGTCTGCTGCCTATCCCAGCCAACATAGCGCTCCTTTCTCTTCCGAACCCTGCCGTACACCAAAGCAGTGGTTTTCCCCCACATATGGGGTATCGGCGTACTCAGGAGAAATTGTACAACAAATTTCATGGTGCAATTTCTCCGGTTACCCTTATGATAATGCAAAATTAGGGGATGAAAAACATTTTTTATGGGAAAAATGTGAAAATTTTATTTTCACGGCTCAATATTATAAACTTCTGTGAAGCATCTGGGGGTGCAAGGTGCTCACCACACATCTAGATAAGTTCCCAAAGGGGTCTAGTTTCCAAAATGGTGGCACTTGTGGGGGGTTTCCGCTGTTTAGACACATTAGGGGCTCCACAAATGTGACATGGCGTCCGCTAATTATTCAAACAAATTTTACATTCAAAAAGTCAAATGGCGCTCCTTCCCTTTCAAACCCTGCCATGCGCCCAAACAGTAATTTGCCTCCACATATGGGGTATCAGCGTGTTCAGGAGAAATTGCACAACAAATTTCATGGTGCAATTTATCCTATTACCCTTATGATAATGCAAAATTAAGGGATGAAAAACGGTTTTGTGGGAAAAATGTGAAAATTTTATTTTTACGGCTCAATATTATAAACTTCTGTGAAGCAGCTGGGGGTGCGAGGTGCTCACCACACATCTAGATAAGTTCCCTAAGGGGTCTAGTTTCCAAAATGGTGGCACTTGTGGGGGGTTTCCACTGTTTAGTCACATTAGGGGCTCCCCAAATGCGACATGGCGTCTGCTAATTATTCAAACAAATTTTACATTCAAAAAGTCAAATGGCGCTCCTTCCCTTTCAAACCCTGCCATGCGCCCAAACAGTAATTTGCCTCCACATATGGGGTATCAGCGTGTTCAGGAGAAATTGCACAACAAATTTCATGGTGCAATTTATCCTATTACCCTTATGATAATGCAAAATTAAGGGATGAAAAACGGTTTTGTGGGAAAAATGTGAAAATTTTATTTTTACAGCTCAATATTATAAACTTCTGTGAAGCACTTTGGGGTTCAAGGTGCTCACCACACATCTAGATAAGTTCCCTAAGGGGTCTAGTTTCCAAAATGGTGTCACTTGTGGGGGGTTTCCACTGTTTAGGCACATCAGGAGCTCTCCAAACGCAACATGGCGTCTGCTAATTATTCAGACAAATTTTACATTCAAAAAGTCTACTGGCGCTCCTTCCCTTCCGAACCCTGCAGTGCGCCCAAACAGTGGTTTTCCCTCACATATGGGGTATCAGCACGCTCAAGAGAAATTGCACAAAAAAATTTGGGGTCCATTTTTTCCTGTTACCCCTGTGAAAATAAAAAAAATTGGGTCTAAAGTAACATTTTTGTGAAAAAAGTTAAATGTTAATTTTTTTTTTCCACATTCCAAAAATTCCTGTGAAGCACCTGAAGGGTTAATAAAGTTCTTGAATGTGGTTTTGAGCACCTTGAGGGGTGCAGTTTTTAGAATGGTGTCACTTTTGGGTATTTTCTGTCATAAAGACCCCTCAAAGTGACTTCAAATATGATGTGGTCCCTAAAAAAATGTTTTTGTAAATTTTGTTGGAAAAATGAGAAATCGCTGGTCAACTTTTAACCCTTATAGCTCCCTAACAAAAAAAAATTTTGGTTCCAAAATTGTGCTTATGTAAAGTAGACATGTGGGAAATGTTATTTATTAACTATTTTGTGTGACATATCTCTCTGATTTAAGGGCATGAAAATTCAAAGTTTGAAAATTGCAAAATTTTCTAAATTTTCGCCAAATTTCCGATTTTTTCACAAATAAACGCAAGTTATATGGAAGAAATTTTACCACTATCATGAAGTACAATATGTCATGAAAAAACAGTCTCAGAATCAGGGGAATACGTTGAAGCGTTCCAGAGTAATTACTTCATAAAGTGACAGTGGTCAGAATTGAAAAAATTGGCCCGGTCACGAAGGCAAAAACAGGCTATGGCGCGAAGTGGTTAATCCTAAATGGCAATACTTGCCTCTCTTTAATAGCCAACTCTCTCATTACAGCCTCCTAGGTAGTTACAGTCCACTCCAAGGAAATTCTATCCATATACTGGTATGTTCTCTTTTTCTTTTTCTTTGGGACATCCAACCTCATACCTCCTGCGCCTTGTTCCCTGACTCCTCCATGACAGGTAGTTCCTCTTTGAGATAAACTATGTGTTATATGATGTATTTATATTGCTAAAGTTCTCTACATCTGTGACCACATGTTTACTACTATTTATTTTTATTTTTTGTTTTAGTACACTGATGAAGGTCCTGAGTGACCGAAACGGTTGTTATACTGTACTCACTTTATTAAAATCAAAGTAATTAAACAAAAGCTTCTTGAGTGCCGGGTTTTAATAGACTCTAGAAAAGTGCTATATCCATAAATGTCTAAATCACCTATATCTCCCGGTGTCACCCCAGTGTCCCTGTTCCTTATCTCCTGTGTCATTTTTTTATATATATTATTTGTCTATATCTACATTGTATTTTTTTATGTCATTTTGTCCTGTCCATCCATCGGTCATTAGATAGCTTACATAGCTTTAGTTAGGTGTAGGCTGTTAGTTACAGGGGCAATTAGTTTAGAGCTAGTTATCTAGTTCTAACATTAGGGTACGGGATTCAGCGTTAGGTACAGGTTTAACAACTTTGTATGGTATAAAAAAAATGTAAAAATAAAGAAATTAAAAAAAAATGAAAAAAGTTTCATATATATATATATATATATATATATATATATATATATATATATATATATGAGACGCCCACAAGTGATCAGGTTGATACCTCAAACAGACAAGAGATTGAAACGGAAAGAAATGAACTGAAAGAGACCCTCGGTCAATTGCAACAGCAACTCGAGTTAATTTGTCAAGAGAAAGGGGAACTTCAGCAGGCAGTCGATGCTTTTAAGGCTGAGAGATGCAAACTGGTGACTAATCTGCAGAGATGTACAGAGAATAACACTGAAGATGACAACTTGCAAGACATGGAAGCACAGTTTGCATCCTTGAGTAATGAGAAATCAAACATTGAGGAAAAGCTTCTTAATCTTGAGCAACACATGAAAATGATGACAAATGAAAGCAATGAGCTAAGGGCCACAATTCAGAGTCTGCAGTCAGAAAGGGACCAGCTGAAGGAAGATCTAGAGGAGAATGAACAATTGTCTATAGAAACTCAGGATGATCTTAGAAAGGCACAACACGATCTTAAGGAGCAGATGCAGATGGTAGAAGAGCTAACCTGTAAAATTGAATCTTTAGAACAAAAGTCGTCTTCAGTTGAGAACCAATTGCAGGAAACCATTTTGCTTTTGAAGGAAGCCATTAGTGAGCGAGAGATTATTATGCTGTCAAAGGAGAAACTGCAATTAGAACTGGAAGATCTTCACAATGAAATCGAGACCAATAAATTAGCTCTGGACAAGTCTGAAAAAGAGGGATCTGAAGCTGGCCAAAAAATACATGACCTCTCTGCTCAACTGAAAGCTGCGTCCGTCCGAGGAGTGGAACCAAATGCAGCTGATAAATGAAGAGTTACAAAAACTGGTAATGGACAAAAATGAAACTAGTAAAGCTTTTTGCAATGTTACATTAACCTTTTTTGCTACTGTTAAAGATAAGATTCTAAAATCTACTAAAAAACATTATATGAAACTCTGATGTATACTAAATATCTATACTTATATTTTGTTATATGTTATGAATCTTGTTTTGCATATATTTGTTATATTGGATATCATTTAGTCATACATACTTCTCACATATATACTCTTCTCCGTCTACACCTTTGGCCTGGGACAGCTCATAGAGTCTCATGGCTTTCATTATCACCTCTATGCTGATGACACATAGATCTACCTCTCTGGACCCGATATCTCCTCCCTACTAACCAAAATCCCACAATGTCTGTCCGCCATCTCATCCTTCTTCTCTGCCAGATTTCTAAAACTCAACATGGATAAAACAGAGTTCATCATCTTTCCACCATCTCATTCATATCCCCCATCTGACTTATCCATCAATGTCAATGGCTGTTCACTCTCCCCTGTCCCACAAGCTCGCTGTCTTGGGGTAACCCTGGACTCTGATCTCTCCTTCAAACCACATATCCAAGCCCTTTCCACTTCCTGCCGACTTCAACTGAAAAATATCTCCCGGATCCGGGCATTCCTCAGCAAAAACACTAGTGCATGCCCTCATCATCTCCCGCCTCGACTACTGCAATCTCCTGCTCTGTGGCCTCCCTTCCAACACTCTTGCGCCCCTCCAATCTATCCTAAACTCTGCTGCTCGACTAATCCACCTGTCCCCACGCTATTCCCCAGCCTTCCCCCTCTGTCAATCCCTTCACTGGCTCCCCATTGCCCAGAGACTCCAATTCAAAACCCTAACCATGGCATACAAAGCCATCCACAACCTGTCTCCTCCATACTTCTGTGACCTAGTCTCCTGGTACTTACCTGCACGCAACCTCTGATCCTCACAAGACCTCCTTCTCTACTCCCCTCTTATCTCCTCTTCCCACAATCGCATACAAGATTTCTCCCGTGCACCCCCCCTACTCTGGAACTCTGTACCCCAACACATCAGACTCTCGCCTACCATGGAAGCCTTCAAAAGAAACCTGAAGACCTACCTCTTCCAACAAGCCTACAACCTGCAGTACTGCATGACCTCCTCTACCCCCACCTACTGCATACTCACCCATCCCTTGTAGAATGTGAGCCCTCGCGGGTAGGGTCCTCGCTCCTCCTGTA
This sequence comes from Phyllobates terribilis, assembly GCF_046119375.1. Taxonomy (NCBI): domain Eukaryota; kingdom Metazoa; phylum Chordata; class Amphibia; order Anura; family Dendrobatidae; genus Phyllobates; species Phyllobates terribilis. The sequence goes on along the minus strand of NW_027362769.1, from coordinate 243,989,010 downwards.
CCAGTCGCTGACTCGTTTTGTTAAGATTATGTAAATGTTTTTGCTATGTATATCCTTATCACATGTAAAGCGCCATGGAATAAATGGCGCTATAATAATAAATAATAAATAAGAATAATATATATATATAATGTATATACACTGTGTGCAGAATTATTAGGCAAGTTGTATTTTAGAGGATTAGTCGCTCCTCCAGTGAGAGTGGTTGAGAGTGATTGCTCACAGCATTCTGCACCTGTGTCATCTCCTTCTTACAGAGGAGGGCTGGCCGCGTCCTGGTGTGCATTTTTCTTGAACCCTTGGCTGGTGAGTACCATTGCCTTTTTTCTGTTTTCTAATTTGACTTTGGAATTTTAAAAAATTCTGTTTATTGTTCTGGCTATGCTGTTTGTTTTTAGTTGGCTCTCAAGCCTATGCAGCTTGGAGTAGGACAACATGTATAAAAAGTATCATGTGATCAAAATACTCATTTGCCTAATAATTCTGCACACAGTGTGTATATATATGTAGCGCCCCGAGGGTTCGGCCGCTACAGAGGTATTGCATCTCATCCAGATGTGCGATACCTCACTTCCAGGTAAGGATGGAGTGTGGATCATGACCCTGACACCTGCATGTATTACACCACATTTCCGGGGGGCAGGGCGACCGATATGCTCCAAGAAGAGCACGACAGTCCCTGTCCCTGGCTGGAGTGGGGGGAGGGAACACCGAGGAAGGGGGAACCCTGTAGTGTGTGGGTGGAGAGTGCAGATCCTGGGTGCACTGGAGAGAGAGGTATAAAAGGGGGGAGCCATCTTAGGAACAGTGTTCAGTCAGAGGGAAGATGTGACAGAGCAGGGCCTCTGTGGAGCTCTGCTCCGGAGGCGGGCCTAGCCTTTGAGGCCCTGCCAGGACTGACAGAGAGAGCAGGAGGCTGGGAGCAGAGGCTCTGCATGGGGCTCTGCTCCGCAGGCAGGCCTGAGAGAGCAGCTGGAGCCTGGAGGAAGGAGAAGGAAGGAAAAGGAGCAGAGGAGGCTCCAGGAACAAGGAACGAAGGGACCCCAGGGGTGTGGACTGGCGAGTCGCCACCGCTCGCCAGAATCTACCTGCGTAGGGGGGTCAGGCCAAAGGGGGAGACCGGTCCCTGAAACTAGTGGAGGCAGGGAACTACCCTCAGCTAGAAACTGGAGGCTGTGATATTTTTTATACTCTGGACTTCATGACAGGACTCTGTGTCGTTACTGCTGCTCCCGCGCACCATCACCCCCAACATCCGCATTTGCTGCCCTGAGGCTATACTCCTCCCGTGGGGAGTTATACTATCCTCTGCTGCATTCCCAACACCAGCCTCAGCTGTCTGCCCTGCAGCGGCGGTACATTCTGTCCGCAATCCACGAAGACGTAGTCGGACATCTAATCATAAAAAAACACATAAACAGACTGTCACTGGTTTGACCACCCTGAGCCACGGGACCGGGAGATGGAGGAAACTTCAGCTGCAGGCGCGGCCGCTGCCACGGTAATACAGTTCTCCATGCTGTGTACACCGGGGGCGGCGTTGCAAGTGATCGGAGGCGCCCAAGCTTCTCATGGATCGGGAGGTGATAGGCCGAGCTGAAGCGGTCGCGGGAGCAGGTAGAAGTGATATCCCTGTCCCGGACGCAGCTGGCGCTGCACCGTCCCTGGTTCCTCTGCCAGAACTGCTTATCCCGGGAGCTCGTGCCCCAGACCTGTACCCTGGTGATCACGTCATCTGCACCAGGCACAGAGGTGAGAGGGGCTGGTATGCCCTGAATGTCCACAGGGTGGAGACAAAGAACAGTCCTTCACCCTACAGCGCTGAAGACCCGGCTGGGCCAGCCTACAGTGGACAAGAGCCTCCCCGGAGGGAGCACCACTACTGAAGTATAGTAGTTGGGGACTGAACTGTAAGTAGTTACCCTCCAGGGTGAAGAAGTTTCGTGACACGCCGATTACAAAAAGTTTACCTGGATCGGGATTGTTGTCAAGTTTGTTTGTTTGCTAAAGTTACCTGGAAAGGGGTCAGTAGTATACGGCTGAGGACTGGGAGCAGCCAACTTTGTGTGAACTATCCGGCGGAGGACTGGGAGCAGCCAACTTTGTGTGAACTATCCGGCTGAGGACTGGGAGCAGCCAACCCATGTAAGTAGTTGCACTTCCTAAAGTGCCCTCTATTGGTTTTATAAATATTGCAACAACAGACCTCAGAACAAAAACCCTTTTGGCGTGGCAGAAGATGTGGTCCAACAGCCGGATCGCCTATGCCCTGCAGCCACGCCCAGGGCCTACGTTGAGGGTTTGTGAATGGGTCCCTCATGTTCAAAAGTATTGCCAAGTTTGCACCTTAAGAAGAATGGATACCTGGTTGCGGAAAAGAACTGTGACCTGTTGAAAAGAGACTCCGCCGTTGATATGCTGCTGAAAATGTTTTATATGTTTTCTACTAAAAAGAATGTTTTATATTTTGGTGAAAAGAGAAAATGTTTCCCATACAGGGAAGTGATATGCAGTTGGCAGCTTTATGGTGTGAAAAGTTAAAAAAAAAAAAAAAAAAAAAAAATTTTTTGCATGACCTAATATGTATTATCTTTTACTCTGTTCCAGCCCGCGGACGTGTTGTGATTTACCAGGGGGGAATGTAGCGCCCCGAGGGCTCGGCCGCTACAGACGTATTGCATCTCATCCAGATGTGCGATATCTCACTTCCAGGTAAGGATGGTGTGTGGATCAGGACCCTGACACCTGCATGCATTACACCACATTTCCGGGGGGCAGGGCGACCGATATGCTCCAAGAAGAGCACGACAGTCCCTGTCCCTGGCTGGAGTGGGGGGAGGGAACACCGAGGAAGGGGGAACCCTGTAGTGTGTGGGTGGAGAGTGCAGATCCTGGGTGCACTGGAGAGAGAGGTATAAAAGGGGGGAGCCATCTTAGGAACAGTGTTCAGTCAGAGGGAAGATGTGACAGAGCAGGGCCTCTGTGGAGCTTTGCTCCGGAGGCGGGCATAGCCTGTGAGGCCCTGCCGGGACTGAGAGAGAGAGCAGGAGGGTGGGAGCAGAGGCTCTGCATGGGGCTCTGCTCAGCAGGCAGACCTGTGAGAGCAGCCGGAGCCTGGAGGAAGGAGAAGGAAGGAAGAGGAGCGGAGGAGGCTCCAGGAACAAGGAACGAAGGGACCCCAGGGGTGTGGACCGGCGAGTCGCCACCGCACGCCAGAATCTACCTGCGTAGGGGGATCAGGCCAAAGGGGGAGACCGGTCCCCGAAACTAGTGGAGGCAGGGAACTACCCTCAGCTAGAAACCGGAGGCTGTGACATTTTATGTGGCGCAGCCCCTCGCTACACCCTCTAGGAAGGCACCACATAGGGTCAGGAAAACAACACCAATGTTTACCAGAGAAGGCCCGAGGCAGCTGGACAGAAGTGAGGTCACTGGCGGGGTATGACAGGCCAGAGAAAGGACACTCTAAAGTTATCTGGGAGAAGGCCGAGCCCCTCACCTGGTGAGCACAGTGCGACGTGGGACGTTATGACCAGCTGGAGTAACGTGGATAAAGAACTGTGAGTAAATACTCTGGACTGCATGACAGGACTCTGTGTCGTTACTGCTGCTCCCGCGCACCATCACCCCCAACATCCGCATTTGCTGCCCTGAGGCTATACTCCTCCCGTGGGGAGTTATACTATCCTCTGCTGCATTCCCAACACCAGCCTCAGCGGTCTGCCCTGCAGCGGCGGTACACTCTGGCCGCAATCCACGGGTGGCATAGTCGGACATCTAATCATAAAAAACCACATAAACAGACTGCCACTGGTTTGACCACCCTGAGCCACGGGACCGGGTCGCCGCCACGGAGACTACAAGCCCCAGCATCCACAAAAAGGCCCAGTTCCGGGTCCCCCACGCAGCCCAGGGGGCGCGTCATATATATATATATGTTTTATATTAGGACCAGACTGGGACTGAAAATCAGCCCTGGCACACAGGCCCCACCATCCCTCATACCGTATTGTCCCCCCCACCCCCCAACTCCTACATCACAAAAAATGTTAACACCACTTCTTTCAAAGGGGTTGTCCACAGCTCTGACACCCCTTTCTCAATCAGCATGTGTTCCCCCATTAAAATAACATCACTTATACTCACGTCCGGCACCATTCCAGCGGTGTTGGCACTAGCTCTCCCGGGGCTCAAATGACACTATGTCACACGAGCCCGCTGGCCTCTCTCTTCCCGCCTTTCGATGAATCAATAATCAAGAGGAAGTCAGAACTGCAGCTGGCTGCTGACAGCCTCATGATTACTGATTTGTGTAATATGCAATTTGGAGGTGATCAACTCCCTTTAAATATGTGAACCCCGACATCCCCACAAGTAAAGCAGTACATGTGGGATACACAGTTTGTCCCATTTGGGGCATTTATGGCAAATTGAAAGTATATGCCATATAGCGTATGTCCGATAAATGCAGGTCCCACTGCTGAATGGAAAGATTGGGGACCCTTTGGTGGCTTCCTCACTAGTCTTTGTTAGTGAATACTTGTATTCTCTATAAAACAATTATGAAGCATTACTTTTTTTTGCATTGTGGCATTCCTCTGTTATTCCTCCTGGAAATATATGAATAAATTGACAAATAGCTGCTACCATTTGTGTGTCCCTACCCAGTCTAACCTTGCCTAATCATTGCTGGCAGTACCAGAATGTGTAGGTGAGAAGGAGAATGGTGACCCTTAGGTGTCAGTAAGGCCCGGGATGCTAATTTCGCAATGCTACTAATTGACAGCTGCAGTTCTGAGAATTACATGGACTCTAGGAGATGACATTGTACAGCAGCTGAAGCCACAGAGGTAAGATCAGGTAGTTGTGACTCTGCTTACACCAGGTGCTATACACACATTTCCAGGAGTAACAACAGAGGAACTGCACAACACTGAGTCCACAGGCATTATATATTAAGTATCAGAACATCATAATTCTGTACATAATATGTATGAAAGACAATCAAAGAAGAAATACTTGTTAGCAATAAATATCATTATCAACAGAAAAAACACCATGATATCGACCTATATGTTATACCTCAAATAGTCTACTAAAATAAAAAGGAGACATCAGCCGCCCACATAGAACTTACATGACTCAATCAGCAAGGACCCTAAACCCAGACTCATCACTGAACCTTTCTATTTTGCTACTATTGTAAAATACTGCATTTTTTCAAACGGAAAAAAAGACATGGAAAAAGCAGCAAAAGCGCTGTGTGAACAATCTCTCGTTAAAATTCCAAGAAACAGTCACAGTACAACCCTCCTTATACGCCTCTACCGAACAACGAATCCTCCACTCCTCACCAGGCAATCCAGATTGCCAGAGCAGAGACTATATTGAAGAGGGAAGTAGCTGGTACTGCACAGCTGAGAACTTCCAAGAAGGAAGCTACAGAGACTCAAGGTTGAGCAGTTTAACTCTTGCACTGCTCAAAGAAGAGGGAGAGGGAGAAGTGCTTCTATTCAATTCAGGATTATGTGAATTCAGATGCTGCAGTCTTCTGGCTCCTCTCTGTCGCGGTAAACCCGTGAAAACAGGTTTGTTTGTTTTTTAAAGATGATTATAGAAAACACATTAAAAATTTTATATAAACTGGCAGCGTTTCTGACACCAAAAATGTTACTCCAGTCTCTGACTGGAGTAACATTTCTGGCAAGGTGAACAGAGGTGCCTCTGACGCGCCCCCTGGGCCGTGGGGTACTCGGTGCCGGGCCGGTCGTTGCTAAGGGAGATGTCACAGTGGCGGTGACCCGGTCAGTGACCCAGGGCGGTCATTAAAAGGGGATTTTTATCGTTTTTAAAGTTTAATATTCGTGACACCACCTATAGTATGCGGCTAAAGGGAGCCGCCGCTCCAGAGCAGGTCCTCTGGAGCTGTTGTTAATCCAGCAGAGTTGGTTTAGCTCTCCACAGGTAGAGCTTAGCTCCAGGGCAGTGTAAAGATGTTATATGAGGTAGATGTTGCTGTGCAGTATGGTGCAGGGGGATGATGACGCAGCAATAATTCACAGAGGCAGTGGGGTGCAGTCTTCAGGGTTTTACTCACGATTTTCAGACTCCAAGTTACCAGGCCAGGGCAACTTCCCACGTCATCCTGTGCTTACTCAGGGAGGGGTTCAGCAATCCCTCAGATAATTCAGGAGCACTTAAAGGGACCCCTTTCTGTGTGCCTTTCTCAGTCATCTTTCTGCGCTGGCTCTCACCCTCCTGCCCTGTGCCTCATAATCAGTGTCCTGAGTCGGTAGCCTCGGATCTAGTCGGGTGACCTGCGGTCCCCTGGACCCTCTGTGGCTACCTTTTCGGCGATGTAATTGTGGCTGTAGTAACTGCACCCTAAAAGTACAGAAGCCTCCGGTTTCTAGCTGAGCCTTGTAGTTCTCCACTAGTTAAGGGGCCAGTCCCCTCTGCAGCTTAATCCCTCCACGTGCTGGTAGATACGGGCGCACAGGTGGCCTCCTGCACTGCCCGTACCCCTAGGATCCCGTCTTTCCTTCTGGAGTCTTCCTTCCTGCTCCTTTCCTCTCCTCAGTCAGTATCTCCTCCTGGGCCTCTCACTAGGCCCGCCTCCGGAGCTGAGCTCCTGCAGAGCCTCTGCTCCTTCCACTCTCTCCTCACTGTTCTAACTGAACTATCACACCCAAGATGGCTTCCCTTTATATACTCCTACAGAAGTGCTCCTTTAAACTACGTCCTCCACCCACACCCACTAAATGGTTCCACCTCACTTGGTTCCCCCCACTCCAGCCAGGGACCAGGGACTGTGCTCTCCCAGGAGCAATCTCGCCCTGCCCTCTGAACTGTGGTGTAATGAATGTGACTCGCCCCTTGGGCCGTGGGGCACGCGGGTCCGGGCGATAGGGAGACGTTGGGGGTAGTAGTGGCGGCCCGGTCCCGCGGATCAGGGTGGTCAGGCCAGTGGTAGTCCGTTATGTGTTATTGATAATGTCCGACTACGCCACCCGTGGATTGCGGTTATTAGGAACCGCCGCTGCATGCAGACCGCTGGGGCTGATGAGGTGTGCAGCTAGGGTAGTGTGACTCCCCACGGGAAGAGTGCGGCCCCAGGGCAGTGTAGTGGATGGTGGGAGTGATGGTAGTGAGAGTCCCAGTGCTGATAGTGCTGGAGGAGCAAGGAGCACACAGACAACAGGTTGCAGTCCAGGGTCTTTACTGAAACAGGTAAACTGACCCATAAACAGTCCCAGCTAGGAGGGGACCTGGATGTCTGAGAGCAACGGGAAAATTGGCCCTGGTCAGGGTGAGGGTGTAGGCCTACCGTGCTTTCTGCGCTCCTTCTGGCTATCTCCTCCTGATAGGGTAACAGCCCACGTTTCCGAGCTTTCCGTGCTTTCTCGCCTGTATGGCCTGCGACGTGGGTTCCTTTCTGCTCCCAGCCTTGTACGGCTTTACTGGTCCCTTCGGTTGTGGCAGGGCCTCCAGGCTTCTTAGGCCAAGGAATGTACAGTCCCTTGCGGACTGGTTCTCTGCTGGGGGATGTGGAATCCTTCCAGCCTCAGACACCAAAGTCTGGTAAAGCTAAGTCTTTCTCTGCCAAGACAGGCTCTCTTCGCTTCTTGTCTCTGGCTTGTGGCTCTCTCCTACTGCCACACTTCCTCTTAGGTGCAATCAACTTTCTGTCCCGGCTCCACTCTGGGACACGTCTCAGAGCTGAGACAGGCAATCCAGTTCTCTCTAACCCTGTCCCCAGTACCAGCTTTTATAGGGGCAGCCAGCTCCCCCTACTGGCCTGAGACAGGAGGCATTGCATGCTAATGTTCCCCTGACCAGAGAACCTCCCCCTTGCTCTCAGACACAGCTTTATTACACTAGTGGCATCCAGGTAGGGTGACACAAATGCAGATGTTAGGGTCCCGGGCTGTACTCCATCCTTACCTGAGAGTGGGATACCACACCTCTGGGTGAGATGCAGTACCTCTGTGGCGACAGAACCCGCAGGGGCGTCACACCTCCGTAAATGTGCCAAATTCAATAAGTGGCCTGTGCCTCTTAAGGAATTCGGCACATCTTATTCCTTCACTCCCCTCATTAAGGCTGGCATACAAAAAAACAGCCTTAATGAATTGGGGCCTTTACATGAAATAGAGTACTATACATAGCTATTACAAAACACAAGAAAAAAATAAAATACAGTAAACCAGAAAAATCAGGACAAAAGTACATCCTATTTGGCTCTGCTTTTTGAGTGGAGCCCTAGGCAGAGGCATAACTCCAATTGGTTCAGGGGTTGCAGTCTCACGCAGGCCATGGAGTCTAAGGGGCCCAAACGGTCCTTTAAGCCCATATGAGAAGACCAATACTATTACAGGCCCATGATAGTTAGGGGCTCTGTTAGAGATGTTGCATTGGGGCCCCTGAACTTCAATTTATATCACTGGCCGTATGGATATATTTAGTGTGGTTGATAGCTTGTATGCCAAAAGAACTCCTAAGTGAAGACCACTAGCTTGATGTGAACATCACCTAATTTCTGAGCCCATCATCCACAAAATTAAAAGGTCATCTCAAATTGCAGCTGCCATGAACAATTATCAATAGGAGCGTCTCAGCCCGTCACCTTGTCACTTCTGGTACCCCTGACAACTGAACATAGTTTAGCTCTGTTCATGGACTCTGCCATTTTGTGACCACGTTAGTATTTTTCCAGTAAATACTGCAGGAGGTTGGCACTTATGTACCTGTGTGAATGTCTGTTCTGACAATGATGAACTTCAGGGCAAACGCTGCAACCAGGAGCATTAGAAGCTACTTATAAGTGCAAGATATAGGAGACCTGCTTGTCACATCTGTGTCCAGATGCTTTGTGGAGTGACCTTCCTAAACTCTAGAGCTCCTAGTTGTCCAGTCATTTTGTTTATTTATCTATCATAAAGATAAGTAGATGAACAGATGACCTCAGACTCCACAGAATGCAGGACTCACTGCTACACAATGGTACACTGACAACTAGTGTTGAGCGAGCACTAAAATGCTCGGGTGCTCGAAGCTCGGGCCGAGCTCACTGTGATACTCGGGTGCTCGACCCGAGCAACGAGCCCAATGTTAGTCTATGGGAGACCCGAACATTTTTGCGGCGGCTCCCCCGGCAGTCTGTAGACAGCCTAAAAAGTGCCCAAAACGATAGTGACAGTGCTCAAATGACATGGGGACAGCATGGGGATCGCCCCTGGATGCATTTCTGACCCCCAGGTCACTGCTGTCAACAACGTGGTCAGAGGTATTAAGCCACTTTTACAGGCTCACAATAAAACGTTCAAAAACGAAAGTGAAAGTGCTTTCCTTTGAAATATGTTAACCCCTTAACGACCATGGGTCTTTCTGTTTTTGTGTTTTCCTTTTTTGCTCCCCTTCTTCCCAGAGCCAGAACTTTTTTAATTTTCGTTCAATATGGCCATGTGAGGGCTTATTTTTTGCGGGACGAGTTGTACTTTTAAACACCATCACTGGTTTTACCATATCATGTGCTGGAAAATGGGAAAAAAATTCCAAGGGCAGTGAAACTGCAAAAAAAATGCAACTCCACAGTTGTTTTTTGGGTCCTTTTTTTACCACGTTCACTGAATGCTAAAACTGACCTGCCATCATTATTTTCCAGGTCGTTACGAGTTCATAGACACCAAACATGTATAGGTTCTTTTTTATTTAAGTGGTGAAAAAAAAATCCAAAGCTTGCTAAAAAAACAAAAAAAAATGACGCCATTTTCCGAGACCCTTAGCTTCTCCATTTTTCGGGATCTGGGGCCAGGTGAGGGCTTATTTTTTGCGTGCCGGGCTTACGTTTTTATTGATACCATTTTGGGGTAGGTCCGATGTTTTGATCGCCCGTTATTGCATTTTATAGCAAAGTTGTAGCGACCAAAAAAACTTAATTCTGGCGTTTAAATTTTTTTTCTCGTTACGCCGTTTTCTGATTGTATTAATTCTTCTTTTATATTGATAAATCGGGCGATTCTGAATGCAGCGATACCAAATATGTGTATGTGGTTTTTTTTTTTATATATATTTTATTTTGAATGGGGCGAAAGGGGGGGAACTTAAACTTTTATATATTTTTTATTTTTTTTATTTTTTTAAAAACTTTTTTTTACACTTTCTGCTTGCTTCTATAGTCTCCAGAGGAGACTAGAAGCAGCAGTTGTCTGATTGCTTCTACTGCATACAAGCGATGAGCAGATTGCATGTATGCAGGAGGAATGCTCACTTGCTATGAGCGCTGACCACTAGGTGGCGCTCATAGCAATTGAGACATGACAACCACAGGCGTCTGCTGCAGACCCTGAGTTGTCATGCCCACCCATTGGTGACCCGCGATCACGTGACGGGGTCACTGATGGGCGGGGCTTAGGACTCCCGGAAGCGCGAGTTAAATGCCACTGTAAGAGATTTAACATATTAACAGCCGCGGGTGGATTGCGATTCCAATAATCAGCCGACATGTGCTCGCTTCAGTGCAGGCTCACCGCCGGAGCCCCCGCTGAACCGGCCTTCCCGACCTGGTGCGTACTATTACTGACCAGGTCGGAAAGGGGTTAAGGAACATCCTTTCCAGGGTAAAGACTTGTGTATAAGGTAAAATAAATAACCAAAAACAAAAATACTCCTCCACACCTTGGGCTATGTTCACAAGTAGCATTTTTTATGCGTTTTTGCACGTTTGTATTGCTTTCAACCGTGACAAATGCATTCACCGGGAAATGTCATTTTAACATTTTACAACCTTATCTGGCCATGTGCTGTGTGACACATGCATACAGTGCTAAAAAGACATGGGAACAGCATGGGGAAGACCCCTGGAAGCATCTCTGACACCCAGGTCACTGCCTAAAAGTGTGCCCATCAGAAGTGATCCTTGCCGCATCAGAAGATGCAGACTTGCAACTATCCCCGTGCAAGTCCTTGTCCCAGGGCAGTGTTCAATTGTACCTCCCTCATAACTTGCAATACAAGCGCAAGTATGCAGCCTGCCACCCACCCACCCCCCAGGCTGCAATACCATACTGCTAGCTTGCTTGCACTTGAAATTGGGCCTTTTAGGCATGTGGAGGTGGAATCTGGCCACCACGTCATGGCTGCGTCGGTAGTCTGGTATTCATACTCAGTACCCAGCCGCCCGGCGGCCGGGTGTCCACGCTTGGTCCCCAGCCGCCAGGGGGCGGCCGGGTGTCCATACTCAGTCCCCAGCCGCCCCGCGGCCGGGTGCCCACACACAGTCCCCAGCCGCGTGGGGGTGGCCGGGTGTCCATAAACGGTCCCAGGCCGCCCCTATTTGTCCCGGTGCGCCTTATACACAAGCGCGCATAACAAAACATTACCTGTGCCCTCCCCAGTGCATTTAGTGGGAAGGACAGCCTAACCACAAACACGTGGACAAGTGAATGTGGCCAGGAATGGTCCATCTCACTGACGCCTTCACACTGGGTTAATATTGTGGAAGCCGGGACACAGTTGGACACTGGGATGCAACACGTCCTCCAGACATAGAGGATTGCGGGTCCTGGGTCAATCAGGCTTCAACACAAAGTTCAGAAGGTAGACAGCAGCAGTGGTCGGCCTCCTACACAACGAGTAAATTATTCATGATCATGAGGCCATCCACCTCCTTAGCTTTCTGTTCCTTGGAATGCAAGCGCATGTATGTAGTAGCAGCTAGGCCTGAGGTGGTCAGCGTTTTGGCGCATATTCTACCTCCTTCGAGGATTGCTGGATGTTTTCCTGCTACTATCCCAGTTCTATGACTCCCGTTAAAACAAAGCTTCAGGTGATGAATGATGGATGAGGTGGTGGCAAAGGAGAAAGAGCAGGAGTAACAGGGACCATTCACATCAATATCAGGCCAGCCAACCACACATGTCTTGTAGGATATGTTTCCGTACCAAAAGGAGCGGTTCAGCTACACAGTTATAAGGCATACAGTGAATGCAATGCCTACCAAAAATTTCGAGGCACTCCAATGCCCCTTGGAAGTGGTCAGAGGGCCTTAACTAAACCGTTTTTTCCATTTATAGCAACTGGGTCTCCTGTACACTGTTGGCCTAAGCAGGGAATGGAAGGCTTTCCAAAAATTATTAGGCACTGCAATGCCCCTTGAAACAGACGTGGATTACAGCGTATTAAAAACCTTCTACCCATTATTGGGGAGTGGGTCTCCCTTAGTGTTCGCCTATGCATTGAAAAGCAAAAGCTGACAAAAATTAGGAGGAAATGCAATGCCCGTTGCAAGAGTCGTGGAGGTTAGAGGTAATTAAAAACAACATGTCAATGCCCCTTGGAAGAGCTGTGGAGTTCAGAGTGGTTTAACAAGACGGTTTTAATGCCCCTTAGAAGAGACGTGGAGTTCAGAGTGGTTTAACAAGACAGTTTTAATGCCCCTTGGAAGAGATGTGGAGGTCACAGTAGCTTAACAAGATGGTTTTAATGCCCCTTGGAAGAGACGTGGAGTTCAGAGTGGTTTAACAAGACAGTTTTAATGCCCCTTGGAAGAGTGGTGGAGGTTACAGTGGAATAAAAAGACAATATCAATGCCCCGTGGGAGAGACGTGGAGGTCACAGTAGCTTAACAAGAAGGTTTTAATGCCCCTTGGAAGAGTGGTGGAGGTCGCAGTGGAATAAAAAGACAATATCAATGCCCATTGGCAGAGTGGTGGAGGTTACAGTGGAATAAAAAGACAATATCAACGCCCTGTGGAAGAGACGTGGAGGTCACAGTAGCTTAACAAGACGCTTTTAATGCCCCTTGGAAGAGTGGTGGAGGTCGCAGTGGAATAAAAAGACAATATTAACGACCCTTGGAAGAGACGTGGAGGTCACAGTAGCTTAACAAGACGATTTTAATGCCCCTTACAAGAGCCATGCAGTACAGCATATTAAAAACATTATTCCCATTATTGAAGAGTGGGTCTCTCATAGTCTTTGCCTATGCCTTCCAAGCAAAAGCTGCCAAAAATTAGGAAGGGGGAACTTGCAATGTCCCTTACAAGAGCCATGCAGTACAGCATATTACAAACATAAGTCCCATTATTGGGGAGTGGGTCTCCCATAGTATTTGCTTATGCTTTCCCAGCAAAAGCTGCCAAAAATTAGGACGGAGCAACTTGCAATGCCCCTTACAAGAGCCATGCAGTACAGCATATTACAAACATAAGTCCCATTATTGGGGAGTGGGTGTCCCATGGTATTTGCTTATGCTTTCCCAGCAAAAGCTGCCAAAAATTAGAATGGAGGAACTTGCAATGCTGGCACCCTGGTGGTATAGTGGTGGTGGGGGCTGAGGATAAGGAGAAGAAGATTAAACAGCCGAAACGAGGAAGCGTATACCCATGTGTGGGTGTGAAGCGGTGCATGTGAATACACCTCCAAAAATAACACAGTGGATTTGACTTTATGTTACTCTGCTGTCATTTGGTGGTGATGAGAAGTCTGGCCCAATCCAGCCCTTGTTCATTTTGATAAGGGTCAGCTTGTCAGCATTGTCAGTTGACAGGCGAGTGCGCTTATCAGTTATAATTCCCCCAGCGGCACTAAAAACACGCTCCGATAGCACGCTAGCGGCAGGGCAGGCCAGGACCTCCAAGGCGTACAGAGCGAGTTCATTCCAAGTGTCCAGCTTCGATACCCAATAATTAAAAGGCACAGAGGAATCACGGAGGACGCTGGTACGATCGGCAAGGTACTCCCTCACCATCTTTTGAAACTTTCCACTCCTTGTGAGAGTACCCCGCGCCTCAGGGCCTGTAAGCTGGTCGGGTGTCAGAAAACTGTCCCAGAACGTTGACAGTGTTCCCCTGCCTCTGCTGGATTGGAGTTGCATCTCTCTTGCCTGTACGCCTTGGTTGGGCAACGAACTGTGACCTCTGCCGCTAGCGTGTTCAGATGGGAATTTTTTTAACAGTTCTGCAGCAATGGCCTTCTGGTACTGCCCCATTTTTGTAGACCTCTCCACCTCAGGAATAAGAGAGTGAAAGTTCTCCTTGTAGCGGGGGTCTACAAGTGTCACCAACCAGTAATGACTGTCACCCAACATTTTGACAACGCGAGGGTCACGGTTAAGGCAGCGTAACATAAAGTCAGCCATGCGTGCCAGACTGGTAACGGGAAAGATTTCCGTGTCTTCACCAAGATGACGACTGACCATGCTCTCCTCCTCCTCCTCCTCTTCCTCCTCCCCCCTGTCCTCAGGCCACCCACGCTGAACCGACGGTATGACACTTGTACAGGTACTACCGTCTACAATGCATGATAGCAGCTCCTGTCTTCCTCCTCCTCCTCCTCCTCCTCCTCTCCCTCATTGTCCCCCAATGCACGTTGGGATGAGATAAGGCTGGGCTGTGTGTAATTGCCCGCTACGGCTTCTTGATCCATCTCATCATACTCTGGCTGCAATGCCTCCTCTTTAATTCTCTGCAGAGAGCGTTGCAAAAGACAGACAAGTGGGATGCTGACACTAATGATGGCGTCATCGCCACTCACCATCTTGGTGGCCTCCTTAAAGTTTGTCAGGATGGTACATATGTCAGACATCCAGGTCCACTCCTGAGGTCTTATGTGTGGAGTCTGACCTGAATATCGATGGCCTTGTTGCAGCTGGTACTCCACAACTGCTCTCTTCTGCTCACAAATCCTTTGCAACATGTGGAGGGTAGAGTTCCAACGTGTGGGGACATCACACACCAGTCGGTGTGCCGGAAGCAGCAAATGCTGCTGCAACACAGCAAGGGCGGCGGAAGCTGTAGCTGACTTGCAAAAATGAGCTGACAGGCGGCGTACTTTCACGAGCAGATCTGGCAACTCGGGGTACGATTTAAGAAACCGCTGAACCACGAGATTAAGCACATGAGCCAGGCATGGTACGTGTGTGATCTCACCTCGCCTCAGAGCCGCCACCAGGTTACGGCCATTGTCACACACGACCATGCCGGGATGTAGGTTCAGCGGTCTCAGCCACAGATCTGCCTGCTCTTTCACAGCTGTCCACAACTCACAAGCAGTGTGAGGTTTATCACCTAAGCTTATGAGTTTCAGCACAGCCTGTTGCCGCTTGGCGGAGGCAGTACTGCAATGCTTCCAGCTTGTAACTGATGTGGTGATATCTGAGATGGAGGCTGAACATGAGGAGGAGGAGGAGGATGCGCAGGAGCTGTACACTGTGGGGGCAACTCTGACTGACATAGGGCCCGCAATCCTCGGTGGGGGGAGGATGTGTTCCGTCCCAAGGTCCGACTGGGTCCCGGCTTCCTCTTTGTTTACCCAGTGTGCCGTCAGAGAGATGTACCGTCCCTGGCCACAAGCACTTGTCCACGTGTCCGTTGTCAGGTGGACTCTCCCAGTAACTGCGTTGTTGAGGGCACGGCAGATGCTTTGGGACACGTGCTTGTGTAGTGCGGGGATGGCACACCGGGCAAAATAGTGTCGGCTGGGGACCGAGTACCGAGGGACGGCCACCGCCATAAGATTGCGGAAGGATTCCGTCTCCACCAGCCTAAAAGGCAGCATTTCCAATGCAAGCAGTCGTGAAATGTGCGAATTTAGGACTGTGGCCTGTGGGGCGTTAGCTGCGAATTTCCGCTTTCGTTCAAAGGTCTGGGATATGGACAATTGAACGCTGCGGTGGGACGTGGACGTGGACGTTGATGCTGTTTCTTGAGAAACTGCCATAACAAGTGAAGACTGAGAGGAGGGGGCATCTTTACATGCAGTATGGACAGGGGATTGCCTTGCACACACAACAGGGGGTTCTATTGCACGCACAACAGTGGAAGAAGCAGTGGTGACACCCACTGACACTGGTCGTGGACCCTGGGTTTCGCCCCACAAAGTCGGGTGCTTTGCTGCCATGTGCCTGATCATGCTGGTGGTGGTCAGGCTGGTAGTTTTGTCACCCCTGCTGATGCTGGCATGGCAGGTGGAACATATGGCCTTTTTGGGGTTATCAGCAGAGTCTTTAAAAAAATTCCAGACTCTGGAAGACCTACCGCTTGTACTGGCAACGTCCCTCATGTTGGTGTTACGGGGAACGGTTGCCTGCCTTCTGTCTGCGGCCACCACACTGCTTCTTCCTGCCTGTTGGGGTACTCTGCCTCCCTCCCCCTGTGTGCTGCTGGCCTCACTCTGCATGTCCTCCTTCCACGTTGGGTCAGTTACTAGATCATCCACCACCTCCTCCTCTTCCACTTGCGCACCACGATCCTCCTCCTCACTTCCTGGCAATTGTGTCTCGTCATCGTCCACCTCTTGTGACAGATTGCCAACGTCGACTTCCTGTGGCCGTGGCTGTTCAAATATTTGGGCATCGCAACACGGGATCTCCTCTTCCACCACTTCAAGCGTATCAGGCGAGGGGCCCAAATATGGAAATGGATGTCACACTGTCACAGAATACTGGAGGTAGGGGGCCTAAGCTGACCCTAAGCTGGGACCCTGACTAACCCCTCAACCTGGAGGTACTGTTAAAGGTACAGAGGTCCAGGCCGCCAGCGTAACCCCTACCTCCTGAGGATCCCTGCACCTAAGTAATCTAGTCCTGAGAAGGACCCCGATCACAACAATAGGGAACCAGAAATAATATGCCCACACACAGTATTTAGACGAACGAGACAGTACAAGGGAAAAACCAAAACCACCTTGCATACAACTTCTACACAACTACAACAGAGGGAACACCAACGGGAAAGGAGATAAATGATAAAGCGAGGAAAGGGAAAAAACACTTCCAAATACACTTATCTCAGCAACTCCAAACACCACGATCCGCTCTGTAAGTCTGAATGAAAAGCTTTCACCGACACCTCCCAAACAGACCTGCAGGAATATAAAGGAGTCTCACTAAAGAAGCATTGATTGCAGCTGGGCGAGGCTGGACCTCAGCTAGCCCAGAGAGAGAGAGAATTAACTCCTACACTGCCGAGAAAACACAAAGCACCAACAAGTCAGCTGCGAGAAGTCAGGCTGTGTACTCGTGACGATCTTCGTGGCAACACACCCGTGACAATGGACCAGTGAACAGCTCTTCAGAGTGTCCAAGTGTGGGAACACTTGCTGTCTGACGACACTCGGCATGGTGGGAGGAAGGAGCATCAGGGTGAGGAGGAGTATGCGGTCGAGACTCACGGCTACTAAGAGTTGACCGTGTGGAAGACAGACCGGAGGTGGTGGTGCCCAGGTAACTGGAAGTATTGTCTGCTATCCAATTAATAACCAGTTCACACTGATCAGTTCTCAATACTGGTGTTGTTCTGTGCTTCCCTAGTAATTTGGTCAAGAAGTGGGAGCGAGAAGATGTGGCTGTTGGTTGTGGCACATTTTCACCTTGGCCACGGCCCCGTCCTCTGCACGAACCATCACCAGAACGTCCACTTCCACGTCCCTTGCCACGCGCCTTGCCCATTGTAAATGAAGTAAAATAGCTTACACTTGCACTATCAATGGAAAAAGGGTAATAAAGAGTAGATTAGAACCGTGGAAGAGGAAAATTACAGTTATTGTTTACTGGGGTATACCACACTTTTTTAAATAGATATATTTGCGGCTGAACAGTGAGCGACACACTCAAACTGCTTTTTTTTTAGATACCAAAGGCCCAAAACTGGATAGTACAGCAATTTGACCCGTGGAACTGCGAAACCACACTGAGATGTCGGGCCTACACAAGACTATTTTCAACAGATATATTTTTGTGTCACAACAGTCAGGAGACACTACTGTTTTTCTTTACGGAAAAAACTACCAAAACCTGAATAATAGAGATTTTTTACCGTGGAACAGCAAAACCACAGTTATAATTTACTGGTGTATACCAGGCTTTTTAAAATATATATATATTTGCGGCTGAACAGTGAGCGACACACTCAAACTGTTTTTTTTAGATACAAATAGCCCAAAAGTGGATAATACAGAGGTTTGTACCGTGGAACTGCAAAACCACACTTGTATTTCTCGGGCCTACACCAGACTATTTTCAACAGATATATTTGTGTCTGAAAAATCAGGGAGACACTACTTTTTTTTTTTTACAGCAAAAAATTCAAAAAGCAGGATAATAGAGATTTTTTACCGTGGAACAGCAAAAGCACACTTCTGTCTCTCTGGCCTACACCAGACTATTTTCAACAGATATATTTGTGTCTGAAAAATCAGGGAGACACTATTATTATTTTTATACAGCAAAAAATGCCAAAAACAGGATAATAGAGATGTTTTACCGTGGAACATCAAAACCACAGTAATAATTTACTGGTGTATGCCAGGCTTTTTAAAATATATATATATTTGCGGCTGAACAGTGAGCGACACACTCAAACTGTTTTTTTTAGATACAAATGGCCCAAAAGTGGATAATACAGAGGTTTGTACCGTGGAACTGCAAAACCACACTTGTATTTCTCGGGCCTACACCAGACTATTTTCAACAGATATATTTGTGTCTGAAAAATCAGGGAGACACTATTTTTTTTTTTTTTTTTACAGCAAAAAATGCAAAAAGCAGGATAATAGAGATTTTTTACCGTGGAACAGCAAAAGCACACTTCTGTCTCTCTGGCCTACACCAGACTATTTTCAACAGATATATTTGTGTCTGAAAAATCAGGGAGACACTATTATTATTTTTATACAGCAAAAAATGCCAAAAACAGGATAATAGAGATGTTTTACCGTGCAACATCAAAACCACAGTAATAATTTACTGGTGTATACCAGGCTTTTTAAAATATATATATATTTGCGGCTGAACAGTGAGCGACACACTCAAACTGTTTTTTTTCGATACAAATGGCCCAAAAGTGGATAATACAGAGGTTTGTACCATGGAACTGCAAAACCACACTTGTATTTCTCGGGCCTACACCAGACTATTTTCAACAGATATATTTGTGTCTGAAAAATCAGGGAGACACTATTTTTTTTTTTTTACAGCAAAAAATGCAAAAAGCAGGATAATAGAGATTTTTTACCGTGGAACAGCAAAAGCACACTTCTGTCTCTCTGGCCTACACCAGACTATTTTCAACAGATATATTTGTGTCTGAAATATCAGGGAGACGCTATTATTATTTTTATACAGCAAAAAATGCCAAAAACAGGATAATAGAGATGTTTTACCGTGGGACATCAAAACCACAGTAATAATTTACTGGTGTATACCAGGCTTTTTAAAATATATATATATTTGCGGCTGAACAGTGAGCGACACACTCAAACTGTTTTTTTTAGATACAAATGGCCCATAGAACTGCAAAACCACACTTCTATTTCTCTGGCCTACACCAGACTATTTTCAACAGATATATTTGTGTCTGAAAAATCAGAGGCACACTTCTTTTTTTTGGGGGGGGGGGGCACCAAAAGGTTAATAAGATGGGTATTTGTACATTGTGAAGGAGGAAAAAAAAGAGAGGATTTAGATAAAAAAGAAAGGATTTTTCCTGGCCCCCGGGACCTGGAGCTAAGTCCAGCAATTTCAGCAACAGGAGCAGCACACAGGACTGTAATGCAGCGTTTGCTGGTATAACCACTGCGTCTCCTATACAGCCTGCCTGCCTGCCTGATATACCTCGGATGGATATTAGTCCTGAGAAGGACTGTTTGTTTGATCTGGCAGCCTTTACAGACCCTACACTAACTATTTTGCAGGATATATCTCTCCCTAAATCAGCAGCGCTGTCCCTACACTGTCTGATCCGGAGCGAATGTGTCCAAGATGGCGGCGCCCGGTTTTAAATACTCGAGGTGACGCTGTGCGGCCAGCCAATCACTGTAATGCCCACAAACAACATGGCTGCGGCATTACAGTGACTGGCTGGCAATCCCTGCATGTTCATTGGCTCTGTAAAGAGCGCCAAACATGCAGGGCGGAGACCCGAGCTCCCGCCCGAGTAACCCGGAAATGCTCGGTGCTCGCCGAACATCCCCAGTAGCGTGATGCTCGGGCGAGTACCGAGCAGTGTCGAGCATGTTCGCTCAACACTACTGACAACAGCAGCCAGATGGCCCATTTTATGGCCTATCAGACCAGTCCACCAGGCATCTGCCAGATAAGGCAGATCAGTCCGGGCCTGGTCTATATGTATGTAAATACTGCAATGGCTGCACGTCTGTATACGGCAGATGAGGATACACCATGATCTGTTCAGATACAGTCAGAGTAGAGTAAGAAAGACGAGCAGTTTTTACTGATGTCTTTCTCATCCGCTAGTTTTAGCGATGATGAGTCTCAGCAACCGCATAGCGGGCGAGAAAATGCTCAGTCTAGCGCTAATGCCTCTGCAAGCGATTGGGTGCCCCCTGAATCATGCACTCTGTACGTTACAGAGTTTACTTCTGTCACAAGCATCCAGTATGGACACAACAGGGTTTAGGGAGGTTGATTTTTATTGACTTTTCCTCTCTGAAGAACTTATAAATTTAATGGTTGAGCAGACCAATTCGTATGCTGAATAATTCATTGCCGGCCACCCCTCATCCTACTACTCCAGAAGTAGTAACTGGAGACCTGTTGATATGGCAGATATTTTCAACTTTTTTGTCCTACTTCTCAACATGGGTGTGATAAAAAAAATACCATCAGATCTTATTGGTCATCTGACATCCTGTACGACACCCCTACGTACAGAGAAGTAATGGCCCAGCAACAACTTAACAGAAACCTCAAATTACCCCCTCCTAATGACCCCAGACATGACCTACTTCACAAAGTCAGGCCCCTAATAAATTATTTTCATCATAAATTTTTCCCACATATATACCCCTGAAAAAATTTGTGTGGACAAGTCTCTGGTCCTATTCAAGGGCAGGCTGCATTTCAAACAGTATTTGACGGACAGAAGGTCACGATTCGGACTGAAAATTTATAAATTGTGTGAAAGCGACTCTGACTACTCACACAAATTCAGGGTTTATGAGGAGAAAGACACCGAAATTGTTCCTCCCAAATGTCCCCCTCACTGAACATAGCTGGGAAAATTATCTGGGACCCGGTGCATCCCCTTTTAGATAAGGGGCACAACTTGTACATAGATAACTACAATTGTACCCCTGTTTAGGTGCATGTCTGCCAAGAAATCAGTGGCACGTGGCACCATACGCTGGAATTGTCAAGAACATTGCCCAAGACACTTGTCAAGCAGAGATTAAAAGCAAGCACAATTTAGGAGCGCTAAATTTCGTGACAAGAAGGATGTCCTCATTTTAACATCAATTCATGCTGACAGAAGCAGCCAAATTCCTGTAGGCGCGGCAAGTTCTAGGGACCTGAAGCATGCCTGTGTACAGGATTACAATAAATTTATGGGTGGCATGGAACTTGTGGACTGGATGCTGGATGAAATTTTTGGGTCTATTTCCTCACCTCTCACTATTATGTATGAAAAATTTGTCCTAAAAATTACATTTGTGTGATAAAAAAATGAAATTTAAGTTTTTCACACTCATTTTGAACTAAATCATTTATTAAAATCCTGCTTTGAGCAGGTGGTTGGACCAGATGACCCAGGAGGTCCCTTCCAACTCTATCATTCTATGATTCCATGATTCTATGAAAATGTGGGTTCAAAAGACTCATCCTCATCGCACCCATGAAGTAATTCCTTAGGGGGTGCAGTTTACAAAATGGGGTCAGCTGTGGGGGTTTTCTGCTGTTTTGGCATGTGAAAAATTCTGCAAATGCGACATGGTGCCCACAATCTATTTCAGCCAAATATGTATTTCAAAATTCAAATAGTCCGTTCTGAGCCCGGCCGTTTGTCCAAACAGAACTTTTTGACTACATGTGGGGTATCACTAGACTCAAAAGAAAGTTGGTAACAAACCTTGGGTCTATTTTTTCATGTTAAATCTTGCACAAGTGAAGAAATTGGGGCTAAACCTACATTTTTGCAAAAAAAAATGAAATATTTATATGACGACCTAATGTTAACAAATTCTGTTTAATACCTGTCAGTTCAAAATCCTCAATATACCCCTGGATGAATCCTTTGAGGGGTGTAATTTCCAAAATTGGGTCAGTTTTCGGGGGTTTCTGCTGCTTAGGCGCCTTAGAGCCCTGCAAATGCGACGTGGCGCCCAAAATTTATTTCAGCCAAATTTGGGTACCAAAATTCAAATGGCGCTCCTCCCCTTCTGAGCCTGGCCGTTTGTCCAAAGAGAGGTTTCTGACCGAATAGAGTATCAGGGCACTCAGAAGAAACTGGGCAACAAAGTGAGCAGTCAATTTTGTCATGCCATTCCTTGTAAAAGTGAAACAATTGGGGCTAATGCAACATTTTAGAGGAAACGGTAAAATTTTTCTTTCATTTCACTTTTTTTTTAAGTTTTTTGAGGGGTACACTTTTTAAAATGGTATCACTTTTGGGGAGTTTCCAATATAGAGGCCCCTCAAAGTCCATTTAAATCTGAATACATTCCGATATAAACAAGTTTTGTACATTTCTTGAAAAAAAATGAGAAATTGCTGCTAAACTTTTAACCCTTCTAACATCCTAATAAAATAAAATGCCATTTGAAAAATAAAGCAGATGTAAAGTAGACATGGAAAATTATGTTTATTAAGTATTTTGTATAACAATCTAGTTTAAAAGCATAAAAATTCAAAGTTTGAAAATTGCAAGATTTTCTAATTTTTGTCAAAATTTCAATATTTTCATAAATAAACCCAAATCATATCGACCTAAATTTACCACAAAATGAAGTACAATCTCTCACGAAAAAACAATCTCAGAATCACTGCAATATGTTGAAGCGTTCCAGACTGATTACCACATGAAGTGACACTGGTCAGATTTAGAAAATTAATGTACAAAGTGGATTGGTCCTTAAGGGGTTAATATGAATTACCAATATAGTGTAATCATTAGAGATGAGCGGATCTGGCATAATTCAAATTCATTTATTCAAGCGGAGTTTCCTGGGAAATTTGATTGCCATTGAAGTTATTCTCTGCTAATTGAATATCCCTTATTATGCTCTGGGGCAGGGATGTCAAACTCAAACACACAGAGGGCCAACATGAAAAACTTGGACAAAGTCGCGGGCCAACCAGTGTACAATGTAATGGGCCCCACAAAGTCCTCCATACAGAATAATGGGCCCCACATAGTCCTCCATACAGAATAATGGGCCCCACATAGTCATCCATACAGAATAAATGACTCCACATAGTTCTCCATACTGAATATTGGACCCCACATAGTCCTCCGTACAGTATAATGGGCCCCACATAGTCCTCCATACAGTATAATGGGCCCCACATAGTCCTCCATAAATTATTAAGGGCATCGCATAGTTCTCCATACAGTATAATGGGCCCCACATAGTCATCCATACAGTATTATGGGCACCGCATAGTTATCCATACAGTATTATGGGCACCACATAGTCCTCCATACAGTAAAATGGGCCCCCCTAGACCTCTATACAGAATAATAGCCCAACATAGTCCTCCATATAGAATAATGGACCCCACATAGTCATCCATACAGTTTTATGAGCACCACATAGTCCTCCATACAGTATAATGGGCCCCGCATAGTCATCCATACAGTATAATGAACCCCACATAGTCATCCATAAAGTATTATGGGCCCCACATAGTCCTCCATACAGAATAATGGGCCCCACATAGTCCTCCATACAGAATAATGGTCCCAGATGGGGGTGGTGGTTCTGGTGTTGTGGGCCAAATAAAATGACCATGCGGGCCAGATTTGGCCCAAGGGCCAGAGTTTGGCGTGTATGTTCTAGATGCTGCAAAGCAATAGTGATAGCAGCATGTAAATGGTCCTGAGAGCGGGTTCCCTCTCTAATTATGCATCGACATGACCACAGGTAGCAGATAGTTGACATGGCACTGGCCTTCGCGTCTGTCCGGCACTGTCCCTGTCAGGCACTGCCATAGGCAGAGTCTACTAGTGCTCCTGTCAATGTGACTGGTCTAATACACGGCAATATACAGTTGAAACCAGAAGTCCACATACACTATATAAAAATACACATGTGCATGTTGTTCTCAATATCTGACATGAAATCAGAATAAACCTTTCCAGTTTTAGGTTAATTAGGATTACCAAATTTTTTAATATTTGCCAAATGCCAAAATAATGAGAGAGAGAGAGAATGTTTTAAGACATTTTTATTACTTACTGCAAAGTCAAAAGTTTACAAACACTAAGATTACTATGCCTTTAAACAATTCTGGACTGCCCATGTGATGATGTCATGTGTTTGGAAGCTTCTAATAGGTTTTTTGTCAACATCTGAGTTAATTAGAGACACACCTGTGGATGTATTTTAATGCACACCTGAAACACATTGATTCTTTGTGTAGCATCATGGGAAAGT
Source organism: Phyllobates terribilis (assembly GCF_046119375.1). Classification (NCBI taxonomy): domain Eukaryota; kingdom Metazoa; phylum Chordata; class Amphibia; order Anura; family Dendrobatidae; genus Phyllobates; species Phyllobates terribilis. The sequence goes on along the minus strand of NW_027362769.1, from coordinate 243,964,617 downwards.
CTAAAGAAATCAGCCAAGATATCAGGAAGAGAATTGCAGATTTGCACAAGTCTGGCTCATCCTTGGGAAGAATTTCAAGATACCTGAAGGTGCCTCATTCATCTGTACAAACAATTATATGCAAGTACAAACAAGATGTAAATGTCCAGCCATCATACCGCTCAGGAAAGAGATGGGTTCTGTGTCCCAGAGATGAACGTGCTTTGGTCAGACATGTGCATATCAACCCAAGGACAAAAGCAAAAGATCTTGTGAAGATGATGGCGGAAGCTGGTAAGATTGTGTCAATAACCACAGTGAAACGAGTACTGTATCAACATAGGCTGAAAGGCCACTCTGCTAGGAAGAAATCATTACTCCAAATAAAACATACAGAAGCCAGATTAAAGTTTGCAAATGCACACAGAAACACAGACCTTAATTTTTGGAGACATGTTCTGTGGTCTGATGAAACTAAAATTGAACTTTTTGGGCATAATGACCATCGTTACATTTGGAGGAAAAATGGAGAAGCCTGGAAGCCTAAGAACACCATCCCAACTGTGAAACAAGGGGGTGGCAGCATCATGTTGTGGGGTTTTGTGACAGGAGGGACTGGTGCACTTCACAAAATCGATAGCATCATGAGAAAAGAAGATTACAGTGGTTCTCCCACTTAAAAAGATGAGAGAGGCCTGTAATTGACATCATAGGTAGACCTCAACTATGAGAAAACAAATCCTGAAAATTACATTGTCTGATTTGGAAAGAATTTTTTTTTCAAATTTTGGAGCAAGATAAGTATTTGGTCAATTACAAAAGTTCATCTTAATACTTTGTTGTATATCCTTTGTTGGCAATGACAGAAGTCAAACGTTTTCTGTAATTCTTCACAAGGTTGGCACATACTGTTGCTGGTATGTTGGCCCATTCCTCCATGCAGATCTCCTCTAGAGCAGTGATGTTTTGGGGCTGTTGCTGGGCAACACGGACTTTCAACTCCCTCCAAAGGTTTTCTATAGGGTTTAGATCTGGATACTGGCTAGGCCACTTCAGGACCTTGAAATGCTTCTTACAAAGCCACTCCTTCATTGCCCTGGTGGGGTGCTTGGGATCATTGTCATGCTGAAAGACCCAGCCATGTTTCATCTTCAAAGTCCTTGCTGATGGAAGGAGGTTTGCACTCAAAATCTCACGATCCATGGCCCCATTCATTCTTTCATGTACACAGATCAGTCATCATGGTCCCTTGGCAGAGAAACAGCCCCAAAGCATGATGATGCCACCCCCATGCTTCACAGTAGGTATGGTGTTCTTTGGATGTAACTCAGCATTGTTTCTCCTCTAAACACGACAAGTTGTGTTTCTACCAAACAGTTCTACTTTGGTTTCATCTGACCATATGACATTCTCCCAATACTCTTCTGGATCATCCAAATGCTCTCTAGCAAACTTCAGACTGGCCCGCACATGTAATGGCTTAAGCAGGGGGACACGTCTGGCACTGCAGGATCTGAGTCCCTGTGTTACTGATGGTATATAAAGAAGGTAAAATTAAAAGTCACAACATGTCCCTAGGAGGGGAACAACTGGACACGTTTCGAGGACACAGCCCCTTATTCGTCAGTATACAAATGAATTAAAAAACAACACATTTATAATAAAAACTGTGACCACCCCTAAACATGTGTGATAGATTAATATACAAATTAGAATATTAACTCCTACATAGACAAGATTTGCGTGCAACGAATTCTCATAGAATATTCAGATATAAACTTTGGAGAAAAAAAAATTAAATTTTTTTTTATACATGTAATAAATTTACCATATAAATGCACAGAAACAGAACATGCATATGATATTATAAATGCAAGCATATATGTATAATTTAATAAAAAAACAATAGATCTGATCTATAATTCATACCTTGCGGTATCCGTGCATTTCATTTCAATATCCATAATTTTTCTTTGTTATGGAGCATTTTTTCCCAATTACCGCCACGATGGGGACGTGGTACTCTCTCTATGCCTCAAATATTTAATGTACTTACATTGCCCGCATGTACCTCTCTGAAATGTTTGGACAGACCTGATAACCTGATGGATTTTGAGGCAGGATTTGCTCCTGTAATATGTTCTGATATTCTTGCCTTAAGGGCTCTGATAGTACAGCCTATATAATATTTTGAACAGCTGACACAAGTTGCCATATAGACAACATGGGAGGTGTTACAATTTATATAAGACTCTACACCACGTGCAGAATTATTAGGCAAATGAGTATTTTGATCACATGATCTTTTTTATACATGCTGTCCTACTCCAAGCTGCATAGGCTTGAGAGCCAACTACCAATTAAGTAAATCTGGTGATGTGCATCTCTGTAATGAGGAGGGGTGTTGACTAATGACATCAACACCCTATATAAGGTGTGCTTAATTATTAGGCAACTTCCTTTCCTTTGGCAAAATGGGTCAGAACAGAGATTTGACGGGCTCTGAAAAGTCCAAAATTGTGAGATGTCTTGCAGAGGGATGCAGCAGACTTGAAATTTCCAAACTTTTGAAGCGTGATCACCAAACAATCAAACGTTTCATGGCAAATAGACAACAGGGTAGCAAGAAGCGTGTTGGCCAAAAAAGGCGCAAAATAACTGCCCATGAATTGAGGAAAATCAAACGTGAAGCTGCCAAGATGCCATTTGCCACCAGTTTTGCCATATTTCAGAGCTGCAACGTTACTGGAGTATCAAAAAGCACAAGGTGTGCGATACTCAGGGACATGGCCAAGGTAAGGAAGGCTGAAAAACGACCACCTTTGAATAAGAAACATAAGATAAAACGTCAAGAATGGGACAAGAAATATCTTAAGACTGATTTTTCAAAGGTTTTATGGATTGATGAAATGAGAGTGACTCTTGATGGGCCAGATGGATGGGCCAGAGGCTGGATCAGTAAAGGGCAGAGAGCTCCACTCCGACTCAGACGCCAGCAAGGTGGAGGTGGAGTACTGGTATGGGCTGGTATCATCAAAGATGAACTTGTGGGACCTTTTCGGGTTGAGGATGGAGTGAAGCTCAACTCCCAGACCTACTGCCAGTTTCTGGAAGACAACTTCTTCAAGCAGTGGTACAGGAAGAAGTCGGTATCGTTCAAGAAAAACATGATTTTCATGCAGGACAATGCTCCATCACATGCATCCAACTGCTCCACAGTGTGGCTGGCCAGTAAAGGTCTAAAAGAAGAAAAAATAATGACATGGCCCCCTTGTTCACCTGATCTGAACCCCATAGAGAACCTGTGGTCCATCATAAAATGTGAGATCTACAGGGAGGGAAAACAGTACACCTCTCGGAACAGTGTCTTGTAGGCTGTGGTGGCTGCTGCACGCAATGTTGATTGAAAACAGATCAAGCAACTGACAGAATCTATAGATGGAAGGCTGTTGAGTGTCATCGTAAAGAAAGGTGGCTATATTCATCACTAATTTTTTTTTTTTTGCATGTCAGAAATGTTTATTTCTAAATTTAGTGCACTGATATTGGTTTACCTGGTGAAAATAAACAAGTGAGATGGGATTATATTTGTTTTTTATTAAGTTGCCTAATAATTCTGCACAGTAATAGTTACCTGCACAAACAGATATCCTCCTAAGATAGCCAAATAAAAAAAAAGCCCACTCCAACTTCCAAAAATATTAAGCTTGGATATTTATGAGTCTTTTGGGTTGATTGAGAACATAGTTGTTGATCAATAATAAAAATAACCCTCTAGGATACAACTTGCCTAATAATTCTGTACACAGTGTATGTCATATTTTCTACCCGTGTGTAGATCAGAGAAACTAGAACCCATAGCGACATGCTTGCATATACAGCATCTATTTTCACCACATTTATACATCCCGACATATTTCAGCCAGGTGGGACTTTGTACTTTATTATCCAATACGCTTGGTCACAACATATTGCGTAGATCCTGACCTTTCCTTGAAACCACCCTACAACCTGCTTCCAATATATTAGACAATTTGTCATCCTGATATAATATGGGTAAATTCTTGAGAAAAATTTGTTTAATGTTGTAAAAATGATCACTATATGACGTAGAGAAAGTTAATGACGATTTTGCCTTATTGGAACTATGTTTTTCTGATTGTGTCAACAAACTTTCTCTATCTTTAGATGTAACTATAGATACAGCCCTATCGATCATCCATTTTTCATATCCCCTAGATTTTAGTCTCGCTGACATGGTTACAATTGGTACAATTGCGTCTAGCTCTAATGAACTCACCCACTGGTAAATTTTTTATAACATGTTTTGGGTGACTACTTTCAGCTCTCAAGAGAGAATTACCGCTGAGGGGTTTGCGGTAAAGTTTAGAGGTAATTTTCCCTGTACTCACACAACCAGTCAAAAACGGAGTTGACTCCTTGTGAATCTCCATAGTGAATTTTAAATTATAGTTGTTATCCTCCAGATAATTTAAGAATTCTGTAACAGGTGGTGCGGGAGACCCCGACGACAAACCCCATATGAGGATCATGTCATCAATGAATCTCCCGCACCACCAAATATTGTTCCTATATGGACAACATTCACTGAAAATATATTCTTCCTCCCATCTTTTCATATAAACATTGGCCAGTGAAGGGGAAAACTTAGAGCCCATCGGACAACCGCAAAGCTGTAAGTAAAATTTATCATTGAAGATGAAAAAATTACTCTTCAAAAGAAATTCCAAACTCAGTAACACCATCAGTGAAGACGTCAATTTGATTAAAAAAATATTGCACAACCCTCAATGTCTTATCGTGAGGTATTGAGGAATATAACTGGACAACATCACATGTTATCCAATTACAGTCCTCATGCCAAGGCATATGATTAATGGCCTGCATTAGATGCTTTGTATCTTTTATCATACCTGGTGATCCCTCCAGTAAGACGTGCAATCTGGAATCCACCCACCCTGAAAGTCTCTCATGGAGGGAATGTATACCCGCCACGATTGGCCTCAGGGGAGGTGGAAACACAGACTTATGCGTCTTAGGGAGGGCATGAAAAATATGGATTACAGGCTGATCAGGCGACAAAAAATCCTTCATCTTGGAATCAATGGCTCCAAGAGCTACTCCTTCCTCCAGTAGCTTGTTTAATTTTAATGTAAATTTTTTTGTGGGATCAGAGACTAAGGGACGGTAGGTGGTGGAATCAGATAATATATCTTCTACCAGTTTTTTATATAATCCTGAATCCAGAATCACCACCGACCCCCCCTTGTCTGAAGGTCTAATGACAATGTTAGAATTAGCCCATTGGGAAATTATTGCTTCCCTTTCCCTTCTGGAAAGATTATTTGATACTCTCAATTTTCCATCATCCAAAAGATTATTTAAATCTCTTTCCATTGCGGCTTGAATGGAATCCATAGCTGGTATCCTCGCCGCAATGGGATAATAATTTTCGTTGGATGTAGTAAAATTGGATATTTCCAAATCATTTCTAAATTTCATACATGTTTTGATCTCAACATTATTTTCCAAATGATGTAAATCCTTGATGCACATGATTTCCTGTAACCCCATATGTAATGGATAACAGTCAGGCAATATAGGAGGGACACAATCATGATCTGTAGAGACCTGAAGGATGTTTTTATCATAAAAATGTCTTTTAACTGCTAAATTTCTTGTGAACTTGTTTACATCCTTCAATGTTTGAAATAGATCAGCATTTTTATTAGGTACAAAATTTAAACCTTTCTCCAAAACTTTAAGTTCGTGTTCAGAAAAAATGCAAGCAGATAAACTGTGAACCGAAACTATATCTATGTTATTTGTTTCCTGTATTTCTTTTTTCCTCCTTCTCCGTGAGCGCCGCTTCGGCCTTTGTTGCCATTTTTTGAAACAGTAGATGTGGAGGCATATCTGGTATTGTATGCTCTAGAAGAGCCATTCTCATCCTGACCAGAAACCGACACATCGGATTCATCTGTGCTTACTGATGAGACAGGTGAAGAAAAACTCACATTACGGTTGCTCACTTGTCCTGGTGGATTTCTCAAAATGGATTTTATGGTGCCTGATTTTGTGGAATTTTTAGGAGTTTTAGGTGTGCTAGGGGTAGATGAAAAACAAGTTTTTCCAGGATGTTTCCATACATAGACAGAATCACTCTCATAGTCTTTTAGATCTCGTTTATACTTGGAACTTTTTAAATCAATGATAGTCTTTTCAAGTTCATCGATGTTTTTATACATATTCTCATATAGTGATTCATATACATTCTGAGAAATAAACTTATCTGCTGCATCTTGCAAAACCTTAATATTATTCTCTAAAGACTCCAGTTTATTTTCCTCCTCCATAATGATGAGATTCATTAATTTAAAGGAACAGTCCGAAAGAACATCATTCCACTTACTTGTAAATTCATCACTGAGCGGAGTAGTTGCAATCTTTTTAATACGAAGGCCTCGAGCAATCATCTTTTTTAAGACGTATTTTTTCAAGGTGGCATGATCCCACCAAACCTTTAGATGCTGAATCAAAGCCTTCTCCAAAGTAAAAAATGCCTCACGAATTTCAGGAGCACATTTTTTTTTTTTCTCCTAAGTTTATATCTGAATATTCTATGAGAATTCGTTGCACGCAAATCTTGTCTAGGTAGGAGTTAATATCCTAATTTGTATATTAATCTATCACACATGTTTAGGGGTTGTCACAGTTTTAATTATAAATGTGTTGTTTTTAATTCATTTGTATACTGATGATTAAGGGGCTGTGTCCTCGAAACGTGTCCAGTTGTTCCCCTCCTAGGGACATGTTGTGACTTAATTTTGGAATAAAAGGATTTATCGCATGTGGCACCGGATTTTACCTTCTTTATATATCCTTGCAAGTGTATGCTGGACACTAATCCGTGGGCCTGGGATTCCTGTGAGTATCAGGTGATATGAGCTAATTATCTCCTTTTTGTAGTTACTGATGGTAGCCTGTGTAACGTTGGTCCCAGCTCTCTGCAGGTCATTAACTAGGTCCCACCGTGTGGTTCTGGGATTTTTGCTCACCAGTCCTGAGATCATTTTGACCCCACGGGGTGAGATCTTTTGTGGAGCCCCAGATCAAGGGAGATTATCAGTAGTCTTGTATGTCTTCCATTTTCTAATTATCGCTCCCACAGTTGATTTCTTCACACCAAGCTGCTTGCCTATTGCAGATTCACTCTTCCCAGCCTGGTGCAGGGCTCCAATTTTGTTTCTGGTGTCCTTCGACAGCTCTTTCGTCTTCACCATAGTGGAGTTTTGAGTGTGACTGTTTGAGGTTGCGGACAGGTGTCTTTTATACTGATAACAAGTTCAAACAGGTGCCAGTACTACATGTAATGAGTGGAGGACAGAGGAGCCTCTTAAAGAAGAAGTTACAGGTGTGTGAGAGCCAGAAATCGTTCTTGTTTGTAATTGACCAAATACTTATTTTCCACCAAAATTTAAAAACAAAATATTTTCAAATCAGACAATGTGATTTTCAGGATTTGTTTTCTCATTTTGTCTCTCATAGTTGAGGTCTACCTAAGATGTCAATTACAGACCTCTCCCATCTTTTTAAATGGGAGAACTTCCACAATTGGTGGCTGACTAAATACTTTTTTTCCCCACTGTTTGTGGCAATACTGAAGAAACATCTCAAGAGATCAGCCAGGAAGTTAAAGCTTGGGCGGAAATGGGTCTTCCTGGTGGACAGTGACCCGAAGCATACTGCCAAAATGGTAACAAAATGGCTTAAGGATAACAAAGTCAATGTTTTGGAGTGGCCATCACTAAGCCCTGATCTCAATCCTATTGAAAATTTATGGACAAAGCTGAAAAGGCAGGTGTGAGCAAGGAGACCTACAATCCTGGATCAGTTACACCAGTTTTGTCAGGAGGAATGGGTCCAAATTCCGACCAACTATTGTGAGAAGCTTGTGGAAAGATATCCCAAACGTTTGACCCAAGTCATTCAGTTTAAGGATAATGGTACCAAATACTAATAATGTTTGTAAACCTTTGACTTTGCAGTAAGTAATAAAAATGCCTTAAAACATTCTCTCTCATTATTCTGCCATTTGGAAAATATTAAAAATGATGGTAATCCTAACTGACCTAAAATGGGAAAGATTTATTCTGATTTCATGTCAGATATTGAGAAAAACAAGCATATGTGTCTTTTTATATGGTGTATGTAAACTTTTGGTTTCAACTGTATATATTTTGCAGGGTATTAGGCCAGTGATTAGACAAATGAAAGTTGAAGTGTCAAATAAAGACTAAGTAAAAAAAAGTAAGAAAAAAAATAGTTCGAAAATTTTTTTGAAAATATATAAACAAAAAACCCACAAAATAAACAATGCAAAAATCATAGAAAAATGTTTCACCAATAAACACACATTTTTTATGTAAAAACAAAGATGAATAAAAAATTCCACATATTTGTTATCTCTGCATCTGGAACAACCGAATTTATAAAACTGTCACACTATTTAACCCTTACAGCTAACATCATAAAAAAGCAAACAAAAAAAATGTTTTTTTCATCATTACAAAAAGTGGAGTAAAATGAGATCAAAAGTTGTATCTAAATTAAAATAAAATTATCATTAAAATGTCATCTTGTCTAGTAAAAAAACAGGCCTTCACTCATCCCTGTCATTAAAAAATAAAAACAAGTTATAGCTCACAGAATATGGCAAAATATAAACATTTTTCTCCTACAAAATTGTTTTTAGGAAAACATAAACAAAACCTTCATAAACCTGGTATCACTATAATTGTACAGACCTGAAACATAAATCTAGAATTGGTATTTTTTATTCATTCATTCAATATAAAAGAAAACCTATAAAATTGGGAATGACTGTAATCATACTAACATACTAAGGGCTTGCTCACACGAGCGTATAAATCGGAAAAGTGCAAATTGATTAAAAATCGGATTTCACGCGGCCCTATATCATACTATGGGGCAGTGCAGATCTGCAATTTTTTTCTCATGCTCATGCGAGAGTCTTGGATCACACTAATGTGACCCTTGGATCAACTTGGGACAGAGCTTGATCCGAGTGTCATTAGCATAATCGTCGAGACTCTCTCACATGAGACAATATTCGCTCATGTGACCCCCGATTTACCCACAGAATAAACCTGTCCTATTACTTATGCCAGATGGTGACTGCATAAAAATAAAGTAAACAAAATAAAACATTTTTGGACCTGCTATTGATTTTTTCATTATCCCTCCTAAAATTGGATTAAAGCAACTTTATAAGGTAATTACCTGGAATAGCTACCAAAGAACAGGTATGCCTCATCAAGAGTTTATTTGAGGAACAACATTGTCCTTCTCTGTTTGTGACCATCAGATGTGTTTTGTAGGGGCAATGTTGGTACACAGTTCAATATAGGGCTGGGCCCTATTCCACTTCTATTCTCTGCCAGAATATGGTAAAAACCACTCAACTATGTAAGGAGAAACAACAAATGAAGGTCAGGAAATCCAGAAAATTGCTAGAACCTTAAAGGTATCCTCAAGGGCAGTCTTGAAAACTACCAATTGCTATGATGAAACCAGTTCTCATGAGGTCTGTCATAGGAAAGGAAGACCAGGACTTACATCTGCTGCAGAGTATAAGTTCATCAGAGTTACCAACCTCAAAAGCCTCAATTTGACAGCAACTTAGATAACAGCCCTTATAAATGATGCACAGACATGAAGTAGCAGACAAATCTCAACATCACCTGGCCAAAGGAAACTGCGAGAAGCAGGCCTTTATGCTTGAATAGATGCAAAAAAGCCACTATTGGAGGCCCCAAACATGACGAGACTTGTTTTGGCCAAGCAAGATAAAGACTGGATATTAGAGCAGTGAAAATTGTTAGTGTGCTTTGATGAATCAGAATAAGAGATGCTTAGTACTGTTAAGGGAGGGCAATAACCCTTCACGGTTGACCAAGTGAGTGTCAAATTATTATGTTGATTGCAATCCACAGAAAACCAAACGGAAACAATGTTCTGTATTGGGAGGATTCAAATAATCTCTGATCCTGTTTATTTTGCTTAGCATTTTATATTGTTTTGAGCATTTTAATAGCCAATCAACTCTGCAGCCATACTACAGTACTATAGGCTAACTAATGTTAGTGCAATTATTACGGAAACACATATATGGTCATATTATCATCGTTAGTTCGAAGCTCTATGGAAATTTTACATGGTCAAACCTGGCCGAAACAAGTTAGATAACAGAGTGTCTGACAAAATGTTCTCTTGAGAAAAAGTTAGTGTGAGAGAAGTTCCATGGGAAGAGAAAGAAAGAATGTATGTTATGCAAGGAGTGATAATAACATGATTTTAAAGCAAGCAGACAAAATGGAGTTGCTCTAGCATGAGTATCAATATGTCCTTTACATTCCCCCCTAAAAATTATGTTATTATTAGTGTTGAGCGAACATGCTCGACACTGCTCGGTACTCGCCCGAGCATCACGCTACTCGGGATGTTCGGCGAGCACCGAGCATTTCCGGGTTACTCGGGCGGGAGCTCGGGTCTCCGCCCTGCATGTTTGGCGCTCTTTACAGAGCCAATCAGCAGGCAGGAATTGCCTGCCAGTCACTGTAATGCTGCAGCCATGTTGGTTGTGGGCATTACAGTGATTGGCTGGCCGCACAGCGTCACCTTGAGTATTTAAAACGGGGCGCCGCCATCTTGGACACAGTCGCTCCGGATTAGACAGTTTAGGGACAGCGCTGCTGATTTAGGGAGAGATATAAACTGCGAAATAGTTAGTGTAGGGTCTGTAAAGGCTGCCAGAACAAACAAACAGTCCTTTTCAGGACTAATATCCATCCCAGATACCAGGCAGGCAGGCTGTATAGGAGACACAGTGGTTATACCAGCAAACGCTGCATTACAGTCCTGTGTGCTCCTGTTGCTGAAATTGCTGGACTTAGCACCAGGAGTCGGGGGCAAGGAAAAATCCTTTTTTTTTCATCTAAATCCTCCTTTTTTTTTCCTCCTTCACACTGTACAAATACCCGTCTTATTAACCTTTTGGTGTGTCCGTCCCCCCCCCCCCCCAAAAAAAAGCGTGTCTCTGATTTTTCAGACACAAATATAACTGTTGAAAATAGTGTGGTGTAGGCCAGAGAAACAGAAGTGTTGTTTTGCACTTCCACGGTTCAAACCTCTGTATTATCCATTTTGGGCCATTTGAATCTAAATTAAAAAACAGTTTGAGTGTGTCGCTCACTGTTCAGCCGCAAATATCTCTATTTAAAAAAGTGTGGTATACCCCAGTAAATAATAACTGTGGTTTTGCCATCCCACGGTAAAAAATCTCTATTATTCAGGTTTTGGTAGTTTTTTCCGTAAAGAAAAACAGTAGTGTCTCCTGACTGTTGTGACACAAAAATATATCTGTTGAAAATAGTCTTGTGTAGGCCCGACATCCCAGGGTGGTTTCGCAGTTCCATGGGTCAAATCGCTGTACTATCCAGTTTTGGGCCTTTGGTATCTAAAAAAAAAGCAGTTTGAGTGTGTCGCTCACTGTTTAGCCACAAATATCTCTATTTAAAAAAGTGTGGTATACCCCAGTAAACAATAACTGTGGTTTTGCCATCCCACGGTAAAAAATCTCTATTATTCAGGTTTTGGTAGTTTTTTCCGTAAAGAAAAACAGTAGTGTCTCCTGACTGTTGTGACACAAAAATATATCTGTTGAAAATAGTCTTGTGTAGGCCCGACATCCCAGTGTGGTTTCGGAGTTCCACGGGTCAAATCGCTGTACTATCCAGTTTTGGGCCTTTGGTATCTAAAAAAAAAGCAGTTTGAGTGTGTCGCTCACTGTTCAGCCGCAAATATCTCTATTTAAAAAAGTGTGGTATACCCCAGTAAACAATAACTGTGGTTTTGCCATCCCACGGTAAAAAATCTCTATTATTCAGCTTTTGGTAGTTTTTTCCGTAAAGAAAAACAGTAGTGTCTCCTGACTGTTGTGACACAAAAATATATCTGTTGAAAATAGTCTTGTGTAGGCCCGACATCCCAGTGTGGTTTCGCAGTTCCACGGGTCAAATCGCTGTACTATCCAGTTTTGGGCCTTTGGTATCTAAAAAAAAAGCAGTTTGAGTGTGTCGCTCACTGTTCAGCCGCAAATATCTCTATTTAAAAAAGTGTGGTATACCCCAGTAAACAATAACTGTGGTTTTGCCATCCCACGGTAAAAAATCTCTATTATTCAGCTTTTGGTAGTTTTTTCCGTAAAGAAAAACAGTAGTGTCACCTGACTGTTGTGACACAAAAATATATCTGTTGAAAATATTCTTGTGTAGGCCCGACATCCCAGTGTGCTTTCGCAGTTCCACGGGTCAAATCGCTGTACTATCCAGTTTTGGGCCTTTGGTATCTAAAAAAAAAGCAGTTTGAGTGTGTCGCAAACTGTTCAGCCGCAGATATCTCTATTTAAAAAAGTGTGGTATACCCCAGTAAACAATAACTGTGGTTTTGCCATCCCACGGTAAAAAATCTCTATTATTCAGCTTTTGGTAGTTTTTTCCGTAAAGAAAAACAGTAGTGTCTCCTGACTGTTGTGACACAAAAATATATCTGTTGAAAATAGTCTTGTGTAGGCCCGACATCCCAGTGTGCTTTCGCAGTTCCACGGGTCAAATCGCTGTACTATCCAGTTTTGGGCCTTTGGTATCTAAAAAAAAAGCAGTTTGAGTGTGTCGCTCACTGTTCAGCCGCAAATATCTCTATTTAAAAAAGTGTGGTATACCCCAGTAAACAATAACTGTGGTTTTCCTCTTCCACGGTTCTAATCTACTCTTTATTACCCTTTTTCCATTGATAGTGCAAGTGTAAGCTATTTTACTTCATTTACAATGGGCAAGGCGCGTGGCAAGGGACGTGGAAGTGGACGTTCTGGTGATGGTTCGTGCAGAGGACGGGGCCGTGGCCAAGGTGAAAATGTGCCACAACCAACAGCCACATCTTCTCGCTCCCACTTCTTGACCGAATTACTAGGGAAGCACAGAACAACACCAGTATTAAGAACTGATCAGTGTGAACAGGTTATTAATTGGATAGCAGATAATACTTCCAGTTACCTGGGCACCACCACCTCCGGTCTGTCTTCCACACGGTCAACTCTTAGTAGCTGTGAGTCTCGACCGCATACTCCTCCTCACCCTGATGCTCCTTCCTCCCACCATGCCGAGTGTCGTCAGACAGCAAGTGATCCCACACTTGGACACTCTGAAGAGCTGTTCACTGGTCCATTTCCATATTTGGGCCCCTCACCTAATACGCTTGAAGTGGTGGAAGAGGAGATCCCATGTTGCGATGCCCAAATATATGAACAGCCACGGCCACAGGAAGTCGACGTTGGCAATCTGTCACAAGAGGTGGACGATGACAAGACACAATTGCCAGGAAGTGAGGAGGAGGATCGTGGTGCGCAAGTGGAAGAGGAGGAGGTGGTGGATGATCTTGTAACTGACCCAACGTGGAAGGAGGACATGCAGAGTGAGGCCAGCAGCACACAGGGGGAGGGAGGCAGAGTACCCCAACAGGCAGGAAGAAGCAGTGTGGTGGCCACAGACAGAAGGCAGGCAACCGTTCCCCGTAACACCAACACGAGGGACGTTGCCAATACAAGCGGTAGGTCTTCCAAAGTCTGGAATTTTTTTAAAGACTCTGCTGATAACCCCAAAAAAGGCCATATGTTCCACCTGCCATGCCAGCATCAGCAGGGGTGACAAAACTACCAGCCTGACCACCACCAGCATGATCAGGCACATGGCAGCAAAGCACCCGACTTTGTGGGGCGAAACCCAGGGTCCACGACCAATGTCAGCGGCTGTCACCACTGCTTCTTCCACTGTTGTGCGTGCAATAGAAACCCCTGTTGTGTGTGCAAGGCAATCCCCTGTCCATACTGCATGTAAAGATGCCCCCTCCTCTCAGTCTTCACTTGTTATGGCAGGTTCTCAAGAAACAGCATCAACATCCACGTCCACGTCCCACCGCAGCGTTCAATTGTCCATATCCCAGACCTTTGAACGAAAGCGGAAATTCGCAGCTAACGCCCCACAGGCCACAGTCCTAAATTCGCACATTTCACGACTGCTTGCATTGGAAATGCTGCCTTTTAGGCTGGTGGAGACGGAATCCTTCCGCAATCTTATGGCGGTGGCCGTCCCTCGGTACTCGGTCCCCAGCCGACACTATTTTGCCCGGTGTGCCATCCCCGCACTACACAAGCACGTGTCCCAAAGCATCTGCCGTGCCCTCAACAACGCAGTTACTGGGAGAGTCCACCTGACAACGGACACGTGGACAAGTGCTTGTGGCCAGGGATGGTACATCTCTCTGACGGCACACTGGGTAAACATAGTGGAAGCCGGGACCCAGTCGGACCTTGGGACGGAACACATCCTCCCCACACCGAGGATTGCGGGCCCTATGTCAGTCAGAGTTGCCCCCACAGTGTACAGCTCCTGCGCATCCTCCTCCTCCTCCTCATGTTCAGCCTCCATCTCAGATATCACCACATCAGTTACAAGCTGGAAGCATTGCAGTACTGCCTCCGCCAAGCGGCAACAGGCTGTGCTGAAACTCATAAGCTTAGGTGATAAACCTCACACTGCTTGTGAGTTGTGGACAGCTGTGAAAGAGCAGGCAGATCTGTGGCTGAGACCGCTGCACCTACATCCCGTCATGGTCATGTGTGACAATGGCCGTAACCTGGTGGCGGCTCTGAGGCGAGGTGAGATCACACACGTAACATGCCTGGCTCATGTGCTTAACCTCGAGGTTCAGCGGTTTCTTAAATCGTACCCCGAGTTGCCAGATCTGCTCGTGAAAGTACGCCGCCTGTCAGCTCATTTTCGCAAGTCGGCTACAGATTCCGCCGCCCTTGCTGTGTTGCAGCAGCGTTTGCAGCTTCCGGCACACCGACTGGTGTGTGATGTCCCCACACGTTGGAACTCTACCCTCCACATGTTGCAAAGGATTTGTGAGAAGAAGAGAGCAGTTGTGGAGTACCAGCTGCAACAAGGCCATCGATATTCAGGTCAGACTCCACACATAAGACCTCCGGAGTGGACCTGGATGTCTGACATATGTACCATCCTGACAAACTTTGAGGAGGCCACCAAGATGGTGAGTGGCAATGACGCCATCATTAGTGTCAGCATCCCACTTGTCTGTCTTTTGCAACGCTCTCTGCAGAGAATTAAAGAGAAGGCATTGCAGTCAGAGTATGATGAGATGGATCAAGAAGCTGTAGCGGGCGATTACACACAGCCCAGCCTCATCTCATCCCAACGTGCATTGGGGGACAATGAGGGAGAGGAGGAGGAGGAGGAGGAAGAACAGGAGCTGCAATCATGCGTTGTAGACGGTAGTACCTGTACAAGTGTCATACCGTCGGTTCAGCGTGGGTGGCCTGAGGACAGGGGGGAGGAGGAAGAGGAGGAGGAGGAGAGCATGGTCAGTCGTCATCTTGGTGAGGACATGAAAATCTTGCCCGTTACCAGTCTGGCACGCATGGCTGACTTTATGTTACGCTGCCTTAACCGTGACCCTCGCGTTGTCAAAATGTTGTGTGACAGCCATTACTGGTTGGTGACACTTGTAGACCCCCGCTACAAGGAGAACTTTCACTCTCTTATTCCTGAGGTGGAGAGGTCTGCAAAAATGGGGCAGTACCAGAAGGCCATTGCTGCAGAACTCTTAAAAAAATTCCCATCTGAATACGCTAGCGGCAGAGGTCACAGTTCGTTGCCCAACCAAGGCGTACAGGCGAGAGAGATGCAACTCCAATCCAGCAGAGGCAGGGGAACACTGTCAACGTTCTGGGACAGTTTTCTGACACCCGACCAGCTTACAGGCCATCAAAAGATGGTGAGGGAGTACCTTGCCGACCGTACCAGCGTCCTCCGTGATTCCTCTGTGCCTTTTAATTATTGGGTATCCAAGCTGGACACTTGGAATGAACTCGCTCTGTACGCCTTGGAGGTCCTGGCCTGCCCTGCCGCTAGCGTGTTATTGGAGCGTGTTTTTAGTGCCGCTGGGGGAATTATAACTGCTAAGTAGTGTTGAGCATTCCGATACTGAAATATCGGGTATCGGCCGATATTTGCGGTATTGGAATTCCGATACTTAATTTCCGATACTTTTGCAATATCATATACCGGAATCAGAAGTTCCCATAATGCAATGAGCCATTTTCATTTTATTCAGCCAATGAGGATCCTAAGAAGTGTGGGCACATCCTGTTAGGCATGTAGGCATCTTAACTAATGGCATGGCTGTGATTGGCTGCTGAAAAGATGTCATGATGCACTATAAAAGCCGCCGCCGCCATTTTGAGCTCTCTCTGCTGTGAATTCAGTTAGGGATAGGACGCTGTTGTTCTAAGGGACAGTTTTAGCTACCTATTTGGTCTATTCTGCTTTACTCAAGCTACTTTATAAATCGCTGTGCCTTGCAGCGCTAGTGCACAGTTCTCTGTGCTGTTCACCGCTTTCTGCAAGGTCTTTGTGTGTGAGTGCAGCTCACCCTGTAGTGTGTGCTTCAACCACGTCTGGTTGTAGTGCACTCAGTGTGTGTCACTGCCTCATACATTGTCCTTTTTTGCCAATTCATAATTTTTCCTGATATCTCCTATTAGTGTGGTGGTTCCATCCGTATTCAGCTAAATTGGTTCCAAACACATTATATAGGAGTAGATAGAGAAATTTTTTTGGTCTTGCAGCGCTAGTGCACAGTGCTCTGCATCTGTACTGTTCACCGCTGTCTGCAAGGTCTGTGTTTGTGAGTGCAGCTCATCCTGTAGTGTGTACTTCAGCCACGTCTTGTTGTAGTGCACTCAGTGTGTCTCACTGCCTCAGACATTGTCCTTTTTTGCCAATTCATAATTTTTCCTGATATCTCCTATTAGTGTGGTGGTTCCATCCGTATTCAGCTAAATTGGTTCCAAACACACTATATAGGAGTAGATAGAGAATTTTTTGGGGTCTTGCAGCGCTAGTGCACAGTGCTCTGCATCTGTACTGTTCACCGCTGTCTGCAAGGTCTGTGTGTGTGAGTGCAGCTCACCCTGTAGTGTGTGCTTCAGCCACGTCTGGTTGTAGTGCACTCAGTGTGTGTCACTGCCTCATACATTGTCCTTTTTTGCCAATTCATAATTTTTCCTGATTTCTCCTATTAGTGTGGTGGTTCCATCCGTATTCAGCTAAATTGGTTCCAGCCAAATCTGGCTGCAGCCCCAGCCAGATTTGTTCTCTGAATCTCTTGGCTTGGAAAGAGGGGGCCAGCCAAGCAGAATTCGAGAATTTGAAGAAGAGGTAGTATGCAGTGATGCGCAACCGTTTTGTCTCTCTGAATCTGAAGAGGCGGGTGGGCCAGTGCCTATGGTCAGCAGCACACCTCAGTACGCATCTGATGATGAGACTCAGGTGCCACTTTCTGGTGCGTACTGTGCTGTCGAGACTACCCAGGAGAAGCAGTTGTTTGAAGAGGGTGGTGTAGATGATGAGGTCCTTGACCCATCATGGCGTGAGGGACAGGAAGGTGGTGGGAGCAGCTCTGAGGAAGAGATTCCCCGAACAGCCCAAAAAGGAGGGAGAGGGAGGGGGCAGACTTGGTTGCCTGTAGCCTCCACTTCGGCACCCATTAGGAGCATGGCTCTTCCAAAATCCAAAGCGGGCGCTCCCAAGACTTGCAGTGCCTGGTCCTTTTTTGACACAGTTGCAGATGACATTTGCTTTGTCAAATGCAAGCTGTGTAATCAGAAGGTGAAAAGAGGGAAAAGTGTCAGCAACCTCAATACCACAAATATGTGGAAACATGTGCGGACCAAGCACGTGGTGGAGTTACAAAAACACACTGAAGACCTAGGCCAACCTACAGCGCCACCTACCACCTCTTCAGCTCGTGTTGTAGCCTCTTCCTCCAGCTCACACACAGCTGGTTTGGCTTCCTCACAGGATCGCCATGGAAGAATCTCTGGCACTGTTGTACAGAGACACAGTGTAATTCCACCCACAGCACCACTTTCCCAGTCATCCTCACACTCCCAGGCCAGTCTACAGCCATCGTTAGCACAGGCATGGGAGAAAAGGTGCCCATACTCAGCCAACCACCCCCGAGCACAGGCTCTGAATGCTGGCATTGCTAAACTACTGGCCCTTGAAATGCTATCATTCAGGCTGGTGGAGACTGACACATTCCGTAACTTTATGGCATTGGCAGTCCCACAATACAACGTGCCCAGCCGCTTTTATTTCAGCAGGCAAGCCGTCCCTGCCCTGCAACATCATGTGGAGGGAAAAATTAAACATGCGCTACAAAACGCCGTCAGTAGCAAGGTCCACCTGACCACCGATGCGTGGACCAGTAAGCATGGACAGGGACGATACCTTTCCCTCACTGCCCATTGGGTAAATGTTGTGGAGCTGGGTACAGATCTTGAGAGTGGCGCTGTACGTGTTCTGCCAACTCCAAGGATTGCAGGAATCCAGTCTGTACACATTGACTCCTCCTCATACTCCAGTTCCTCTGAATCAGTGCTGCAGGAGCCGTCACGGTCTACCTCCACATCGACCCGTGAACGGTTACCTGTTATGATGACCGATATGAGCACAGCCGTGGCCAAACGTCAACAGGCCATATTAAAATTAATTTCTTTGGGGAATCGAAGCCACACAGCGCAGGAGCTCTGGAATGCCATCAAGCAGCAGAGCGACGTGTGGTTTGTGCCAGCGAATCTCCAGCCAGGCATGGTAGTGTGTGACAATGGCCGAAATCTGGTGGCAGCTCTGGGCCTAGGCAACCTCACTCACATCCCATGTCTGGCACATGTGCTCAACTTGGTCGTGCAGAGTTTTTTGAGGGACTATCCAGATCTTGATGCACTGCTTCATAAGGTCCGCATAGAGTGCGCTCACTTGCGGCGTTGCAGCAACGCAAGATCACGCATTGCAGCTCTGCAGCGCCGATTACGTCTTCCGGAACATCGCATCATATGTGACCTACCCACCAGGTGGAATTCAACGTTACATATGTTGGAGAGGTTGTGTGAGCAGCAGGCAGCAGTAATGGAGTACCAGCTGCAGCAGGCGCAAACAAGTCGCAGTGCGCGCCGTTCACACTTCACCACCACTGAGTGGGCCTCTATGAAGGACATTTGCCACGTTTTGCTTGCCTTCGATTATTCCACGCGGATGGCGAGTGCAGATGATGCACTAGTCAGCATGACTATCCCCCTTATCTGCCTGCTTGAAAAAACACTGCAAGCACTAAGGGACGAGGTTTTGGAAGAGGTAGAGGATGAGGAGTCACAAATGCCATCTGCTTCTCTACAGTCTGCGCAACGTGGTTCCTCACAAAGGCCTAGGCAGGGGACACTTTGTGAGGAGGATGAGGAGGAGTCAATGGATGAGGAAGACATCTGTCCAGAGGAGGGAGGTACACAATGCTCTAGTAGTCAGTATCTAGAGCGAGGGTGGGGTGATGCAGAGCAGGCAGAGATCACGCCTCAAGCAGGGGACAGTGTTTCTTGGCCAGTTGGCAGTCTGCAGCACATGGTTGATTTCATGCTGCAGTGCCTGAGAAACGACCGCCGCATCGCCCACATTCTCAACACGGCTGATTATTGGGTGTCCACCCTCCTAGATCCTCGCTACCGGGACAACTTACAAAGCCTCATAACACCGTTGAACCGGGAGCGTAAAATGCGGGAGTACCAAGACGCACTGGTGCATTCCATCATGGTCTCCATTCCAACCGAGAGCAGTGCTGCTAGTGCTTTACAAAGCAGCTCAGTGCGTTGAGGCAGTGGTGGAAGCTCTGCACAAAGAGGGAGCAGAAGCAGCGCCTCAGCACAAGGCAAGACTAGTATGGTCGAAATGTGGCAAAGTTTTGTGTCTCCGCCGCCACAAATGTCTACACCATCACAGACGGCTCCAGTCAGCAGGAGGCAACGTTTCTGTCAGATGGTGACAGACTACATGTCTTGCCCTCTTAGTGTACTCCCAGACGGTTCTTCTCCCTTCAAGCTTTGGGTCTGTAAGCTGGATACATGGCCAGAGCTTAGTCAGTATGCATTGGAGGTGCTAGCTTGCCCTGCTGCTAGTGTATTATCGGAACGCGTCTTTAGTGCCGCAGGTGGTGTACTAACAGACCGTCGCATGCGACTATCCTCCGATAATGTTGACCGGCTTACTTTTCTAAAAATGAACAAGGCCTGGATCTCTCATGAATTTGCCAGTCCTCTTCCAGAATAAATAATTGGTTGGCAACAGTATCCAGGTCTCCTGTTGTGTTCATGTTTCTACCACCTGAACTGTAATCCCTGAGCTCCAACACCGCCAGTTGGCGCTCAGAAGTGCCGTCTGCACAGTCAACACTTGCTGCCGTGTTATTGGGGTTCAGTAACGTCAGCTGTTCCCCTGCTGTGCGGACGGCAATTTCTCCTGCTCTGTCCACATTCTCACTACTACAGATTTTAAAGTTGCTCCAATTACACCTCTGGCTCCTCTGTTTTCAGTATTATCCCTGAGCTCCAACACCGCCAGTTGGCGCTCGGAAGTGCCGTCTGCGCAGTCAACACTTGCTGCCGTGTTATTGGGGTTCAGTAACGTCAGCTGTTCCCCTGCTGTGCGTACGGCGTACGGCAATTTCTCCTGCTCTGTCCACATTCTCACTACTACAGATTTTAAAGTTGCTCCAATTATACCTCTGGTTCCTCTGTTTTTAGTATTTACCCTGGGCTCCAATACCGCTAGTTGCTGCTCAGAAGTGCCGTCTGCACAGTCAACGCTTGCTCCAGTGTTATTGAGTTTCATTAATGTCAGCTGTTCCCCAGCTGTGTGTCCGGCAAATTCTCCTGCTTTGTCCACATCCACTGTACTACTGATTTAAAACTTGCTCCAATTACACCTCTGGCTCCTCTGTTTTTAGTAGTTACCCTGGGCTCCAATACCGCTAGTTGCTGCTCAGAAGTGCCGTCTGCACAGTCAACGCTTGCTCCAGTGTTATTGGGGTTCAGTAACGTCAGCTGTTCCCCAGCTGTGTGTCCGGCAAATTCTCCTGCTTTGTTCACATCCACTGTACTACTGATTTAAAACTTGCTCCAATTACACCTCTGTTCCTCTGTTTTTAGTATTTACCCTGGGCTCCAATACCGCTAGTTGCTGCTCAGAAGTGCCGTCTGCACAGTCAACGCTTGCTCCAGTGTTATTGGGGTTCAGTAACATCAGCTGTTCCCCAGCTGTGTGTTCGGCAAATTCTCCTGCTCTGTCCACATTCACACTACTACAGATTTTAAAATTGCTCCAATTACACCTCTGGCTCCACTCTGTTTTTAGTATTTACCCTGGGTTCCAGCACCGCCAGCTGTTTCCTAGCAGTGTCTTTGGCACGGGTACTCCCTCCTGCCCAGCCTGGTTCCAGCACGCCAGCTGTTTCCAGGTATTGTCAACGTCACTTTGCCTCCAATGCGTTGTCCTGTCGTGTTGCGGTCGGGTTAGCCGACTCTATGGTGCCTGCAGTTTAGGTGACTCCTATGTGGGCTGCGGGATCTGGCAATGAAGGCTGGTTCCATAGTGCCAATAGGACAAGCACCCAATGTAGGACTGTGGGTTTTGGTAACTGCGGCCGGCTCGCGGCCTTGAAACTTTTTTTTACATGGGTACCTTCTGCTACCCATCCGGGTTCCAGTACCGTCAGCTGGTTCTCGGCAGTGCCTTTGGATTAGGTGCCTCCTTCTCTGTATCCAAGTTCCACCAACGTCTGCTGGTCCTTGATAGTGCTTTCTGGCACAGGTACTTCCTGCTTAGTAACCGAGTTCCAGTACCGTCAGCTGGTCTTCGGCAGTTCCATTCGCTCTTGTACCTTCTGCTACCCATCCGGGTTCCAGTACCATCAGCTGGTCCTCGGTAGTTCCATTTGCTCTTGTACCTTCTACTACCCATCCGGGTTCCAGTACCATCATCTGGTTCTCGGCAGTGTCTTTGGCACGGGTACTCCCTCCTGCCCAGCCTGGTTCCAGCACGCCAGCTGGTTCCGGATAGTGTCAACGTCACTTTGCCTCCAATGCGTTGTCCTGTCGTGTTGCGGTCGGGTTAGCCGACTCTATGGTGCCTGCAGTTTAGGTGACTCCTATGTGGGCTGCGGGATCTGGCAATGAAGGCTGGTTCCATAGTGCCAATAGGACAAGCACCCCCTGTAGGACTGTGGGTTTTGGTAACTGTGGCCGGCTCGCGGCCTTGAAACTTTTTTTTACATGGGTACCTTCTGCCACCCATCCGGGTTCCAGTACCGTCAGCTGGTTCTCGGCAGTGCCTTTGGATTAGGTGCCTCCTTCTCGGTATCCAAGTTCCACCAACGTCTGCTGGTCCTTGGTAGTGCTTTCTGGCACAGGTACCTCCTGCTTAGTAACCGAGTTCCAGTACCGTCAGCTGGTCCTCGGTAGTTCCATTGGCTCTTGTACCTTCTGTTACCCATCCGGGTTCCAGTACCGTCAGCTGGTCCTCGGTAGTTCCTCAGCCTTCTTTTCCCTTCTGCTACATTTCCAAGTTCAAGCTTTTTGAAATGGTTCTTGGTAATCACTCTGGATCTCCCTGATGAGGACCCTGAAGACGAGGACCCTGAAGACCAACCCGAAGAAGACGAGGACCCCGAAGACGACGACCCTGAAGATGAGGACCCTGAAGACCACCCCGAAGAAGACGAGGACCCTGAAGACCACCCCGAAGAAGACGAGGACCCCGAAGACGAGGACCCAGAAGACCAACCCGAAGAAGACGAGGACCCTGAAGACGACGACCCCCGAAGACGACGACCCTGAAGACCACCCCGAAGAAGACCAAGAAGATGACCCTGAAGAAGTTGACCAAGAGGACAAAGAAGAGAAGACAAGCACCAAGATACAGAAGAACAAGAGACAGAAAACCAAGAAGCAGAAATACAAGAAGCTGCAGAACAAAAAGCGGAAGAACATTAAGCATAAGACTAAAAATCAGAGCAAAAGATAATATCTAAATTATAAGCAGAAGATGACTAAGCAGTGTATGGGGGTGAGTCCGTTCCTCCTCGTGGTGCCGCTTGAAAAGACCTGCTGCTGCAGGCCAAACTGAACGCGGACAAATCCTGTTGTAAATCTTTTGTGATGGGCAGAACGAAAGGTGTAATGTCCAACCTTTTATAGATAACAACTACAGGAATGCCTGTCACAAATAAGAATATGATGAAGAAGAAGAATATGAAGAAGATGAAGAAGTAGAATATGAAGAATGTAAAAAAAAAGAATAATACGAAGAAGGTGAAGAAGAAGATGAAGAAGGTGAAGAAGCATGGAAGTAGTGAAACATAAATATCTGACAAAATATAAAAATACTTAACATAGTCAATATTTCCGTAACTCAGAACGTCTTAAAAAATATATTAATTCCTGCTATTCCATTTGGTTGGGCTAAACCTCTATGCCTTTATTGTCTCCCCCACCTCCCCCAATACATTCTACATTATTCTTAGTTGTTTTCCTTCATGTAGAATTAACCTACAAGGAAAGAAAGGGTTTATTTTCATTCCGATATTTCTGTCCCATTGACTTGCATTGGTTTCCGGTATCGGAATCGGCGATATCCGATACTTTTTCGGTATCGGTCCGATCCAATCCGATCCGATATTTCCCGATATCGGAAGGTATCGCTCAACACTACTGATAAGCGCACTCGCCTGTCAACTGACAATGCTGACAAGCTGACCCTTATCAAAATGAACAAGGGCTGGATTGTGCCAGACTTCTCATCACCACCAAATGACAGCAGAGTAACGTAAAGTCAAATCCGCTGTGTTATTTCGGGAGGTGTATTCACATGCACCGCTTCACACCCACACATGGGTATACGCTTCCTTGTTTCGGCTGTTTTATCTTCTCCTTATCCTCAGCCTTCACCACCACTATACCACCAGGGTGCCAGCATTGCAAGTTCCTCCGTCCTTATTTTTGTCAGCTTTTGCTTGCAAGGCATAAGCAAATACTATGGGAGACCCACTCCCCAATAATGGGACTTATGTTTGTAATATGCTGTGCTGCATGGCTCTTGTAAGGGGCATTGCAAGTTGCTCCGTCCTAATTTTTGGCAGCTTTTGCTTGGAAAGCATAAGCAAATACTATGGAGACCCACTCCCCAATAATGGGACTTATGTTTGTTATATGCTGTACTGCATGGCTCTTGTAAGGGGCATTGCAAGTTGCTCCGTCCTAATTTTTGGCAGCTTTTGCTTGCAAGGCATAAGCAAATACTATGGGAGACCCACTCCCCAATAATGGGACTTTTGTTTGTAATATGCTTTACTGCATGTGACGCGCCCCCTGGGCCATGTGTACACGTGTGTGGGATACCCGGTGCCGGGTCTCTGGGGTCTGTAGTCTCCGTGGCGTGACCCGGTCCTGTGGCTCAGGCTGGTCAAACCAGTGGCAGTCTTTCTTAGGTTTTGAGGTTAATTGTCCGACTGCGCCACCCGTGGATTGCGGTCAGGGAGTACCACGGCTGCGAGGCAGACCGCTGAGGCTGGTGTTGTGTGCGCAGCAGAGAATGGGATAACTCCCCACGGGAGGAGTATAGCCTCAGGGCAGTGAGTGTGGATGATGGGGGTGAGGGTGCACGAGCGCAGCAGGAACGACTCAGAGTCTTTGCAGTGCAGTTCAGGGTCTTTACTGATGATTATAAGGTAGACCCTCCCGGGAGTACTGGCTAGCATAAGAGGCCTGGTCAGTCTGTGAGCAAGCAGGAGTTCCCCTGGCCAGGTGGAGTTGTGGGCCTCCCCGTCTGTCTGCACTCTTCCTGGCTGCCTTGCTGTAAGCGGGTAGAAGTAGCTCACGTCCCTGAGTGTACCGTGTAGTGCTCACCCGTATGGCTGGTGACTTGGGGCCTTCTGTTAGTCTCCGCTCCACGACGGCGGTGCTGGTCCCTTGCTTGTGACTGAGCCTCCGGGCTTCTATGGCCAGAGTACCTGAAATCCCCTGCCGGCTGGTTTCTGCTGCTGGATATATAAGTCCTCACAGCCTCGGACTCCTGTGTCCGGTTCCTATTGTCTTCTGCCAGGGCGAGCTCTGCTCAGCTTCCAGCCCCTGGTCTTTAGCTCCTAGCTCCTACAGAGCTCCTTGCTGTTACTTTCCCTTGCTCTCACTCTGACTCTGACTGTTCTCTGTTCTCTGACTCACTCAACCCCGCCCCAGATCCAGTTTATAAGGGCAGAATTCTCCCCTCCCAGGACTGGGGCAGGAGGATGTTGCATGTTTAAGGGATCCTGACTAGGAAACTTCCCACTTGCTCTCCGACGTAATATCTCTATTACTGTGGTGACCAGATCCCTGGGGTGCCACACATGGCTCTTGTAAGGGGCATTGCAGTTCCTCATAATTTTTGGAAAGCCTTCCATTCACTGCTTAGGCCAACAGTGCACAGGAGACCCAGTTGCTATAAATGGAAAAAAAGGTTTAGTTAACGCCCTCTGACCTCCATGTCATTTCCAAGGGGCATTGGAGTGCCTCGAAATTTTTGGTAGGCAGTGTACTCACTGTATGCCCTATAACTGTGTAGCCGAACCACTCCTTTTGTTACAGAAACATATCCTACAAGACATATCTGGTAGACTGGCCTGATATTGATGTGAATGGTCCCTGTTCCTCCTGCTCTTTCTCCTTTGCCACTACCTCATCCATCATTTATCACCTGAAGCTTTGTTTTAACGGGAGTCATAGAACTTGGATAGTAGCAGGAAAACATCCAGCAATCCTCGGAGGAGGTAGGATATGCGCCAAAACGCTGACCACCTCAGGCCTAGCCGCTACTACATACATGCGCTTGCATTACAACAAAGCAAAGCAGATGCTAACTTCTATCATCCTCATCATGCTCCTCACCTTGGCACTCTCAACTGCCCTGATGGAGAAGCCAGGGCCTACCGGAGGAGTCTGATAGTCCGGTGGGCTCGGCCAATGCTGCCCTAAAGCAGGCCAGGCTAAGAAAAGTGTGGGAAAGGTTACCGGGACAAATAGGGGTGGCTGGGGACCGAGTATGGACACCCGGCCACCCCCTGGAGGCTGGGGAGCAAGCGGGGACACCTGGCCACCAGGCGGCTGGGGACTGAGTATGGATACCATGCCGCCGACACAGCCATGGCGTGGTGGCCAGATTCCGCCTCCATATGCCTAAAAGGCCCAATTTAAAGTGCAAGCAAGCAAGCAGTATGGTATTGCAGCCTGGGGGTGGGTGGGTGGCAGGCTGCATACTTGCGCTTGCATTGCAAGGAATGGGAGAGGTACAATTGAACACTGCCCTGGGACAAGGACTTGAATGGGGATAGTTGCAAGTCTGCAACGACAGGTGCAAGATGGGAGGCATCTTCGCATGTACCATGAACAGGGGTTTGGCATGCACACACTACAGCGAAATAGGCTCTCCTTCCCACTAAATGCACTGGGGAGGGCACAGGTAATGTTTTGGCATACGCGCTTAATCTTATGTATAAGTCACAACAGGACAAATATGGGCGGCTGGGGACTGAGTATGGATACCTCGCTGCCGAAGCAGCCATGAGGTAGTGGCCAGCTTCGGCCTCCTCCAAACTAAAAGGCCCCATTTCAAGTGCAAGCTAGCAGTATGGAATTGCAGTCTGGGGGTGGGTGGGTGGCGGGCTGCACACTTACACTTGCATTAAAAGAAAACATAGCAGATGCTAACTTCGCTCATCATCATCATGCTCCTCACCTTGGCACTCTCAACTCCACCGATGGAGAAGTCAGGGCCCACCGGAGGAGTCTGGTTCTCTGGTGGGCTCGTCCAATGCTGCCTAAAGCAGGCCGGGCTAAGAAAAGTGTGTGGGGGGATGTTCCAAGGAGAAATAGGGGCGGCTGGGGACCGTTTATGGACACCCGGCTGCCCCCAGGCGGCTCTGGACCGTGTGTGGACACCCGGCCGCGGGGCGGCTGGGGACCGAGTATGGACACCCGGCCGCCGGGCGGCTGGGGACTGAGTATGGATTCCAGGCCGCCCACACAGCCATGACGTGGTGGCCAGATTCCGCCTCCACATGCCTAAAAGGCCCAATTTCAAGTTCAAGCTAGCAAGCAGTATGGTATTGCAGCCTGGGGGTGGGTGGGTGGCAGGCTGCATACTTGAGCTTGTATTGCAAGGAATGGGGGAGGTACAATTGAACACTGCCCTGGGACTAGAACTTGCATGGGGATAGTTGCAAGTCTGCATCTTCTGATACGGTAAGGATCACTTATGATGGGCACACTTTTAGACAGTGACCTGGGAGTCAGAGATGCTTCCAGGGGTCATCCCCATGCTGTTCCCTTGTCTTTTCAGCACTTTATGCATGTGTCACACAGCACATGGCCAGATAAGGTTGTAAAATGTTAAAATGACATTTCACGGTGAATGCATTTGTCATAGTTGAAAGCAATACAAAAGTGCAAAAACGCATAAAAAATGCTACTTGTGAACATAGCCGAAGGTGTGGAGGAGTATTTTTGTTTTTGGTCATTTATTTTAACTTATACACAAGTCTTTACCCTGGAAAGGATGTTCCTTAGCATATTTCACAGGAAAAAAGTTTCACTTTCGTTATTGAACGTTTTATTGTGAGCCTGTAAAAGTGGCTTAATACCTCTGACCACGTTGTTGACAGCAGTGACCTGGGGGTCAGAAATGCTTCCTGGGGTGATCCCCATGCTGTCCCCATGTCATTTGAGCACTGTCACTATCGTTTTGGGCACTTGTTAGGCTTTTAAAAGACTGCCGGGGGTGCCACCACAAAAATGGTCGCGTCTCCCATAGACTAACATTGGGCTCGTTGCTCGGGTCGAGCACCCGAGTATCACGGCGAGCTCGGCCCGAGCTTCGAGCACCCGAGCATTTTAGCGCTCGCTCAACACTAGTTATTATCAACAATAGAGGTGCTTTCCCAGGGTCATGTTTTGAGCCTGAGGGACATTGGTCTTCACCCAATTAGTGCCCTTGTTACCAATTGGGGCTGTCGCGGTATGTCCATCCCCCCTTGTTAGTTGATATAATCATAAGCTCAGATCTGAGGTTGGTTGGGGCAAGCGGGTAAAGGTCATCATTTCCTTGTCATCCAGGTCCTCAATGCTAGTTACATGTCCGTGTATAGTAGCACTGGATGTCGGTTAACAGCGTCCTCCTTGCTCTCTATTGACTGGCAGGTTTTCCTCATGCAAAATGTGATACAATAAAAGACTAGTTTTAGTAAAATATATATTAACAAGCAAGCAACAATATGCAACACTCTTTGGTAAATTCGTTATGTTTGTTATACTCTTCCCTGAGTTTCCTAATGTCTTCCATTTTAGTCTTTAACCGTATGGTAGAGTCGGGATCAATATAGTGACAACAGGCTGGGCCAATAACCTGACACATCCCTTCTTGAGCTACTGTCAAATAGTCCATCTCTAAAGTATTTTGATTAGCCACTATGATAAGCTGATTCTGCACTGCAACAGTAGTATTATTTAATTTCAAAATATTCCAAATCTGGTCATCTAAGTAGTCAGTGACTTCCACTAACTTGTCCCACATTTATGTAACCATAGGGTAGAGGAAGACAGTACTGGCTATCTTATTGGGTATACTCATTTGAACTAAATGAGGTCTTCCTGATGGGCGTGGGGTGTTGTCTTTGGCATGTTTAAAAATGGAGGGATGGCTCTCAATATCTACTTTACTATGGGGAATAAGATAAGTGGCTGAAGTTAGCCGGGCCAATGTACAAGTCCCACCTACTCCGACTGGGAGCCATTTGTACGCATTATTCCAACAGACCCAATATGTGGCTGATGGTAAATCCCATAAAGCAGAATGCTGTAATACTAATTTATGCACCAAATCAATAAAAACGGTGTTATTGAAGGCATTTGTCCCAGGGGGCTACAATATCTAACATTTGGATTGCCACATGTTGGATTACTAGGCTTATATTCAGAGGATTCATTACAAAGGATATTTTATAACATGTGTCATTGGTACCTTTTATAAACAGATTTGTATGTACTCATGAGTGATTATGAATGTATCTTTCCAACAATGACGGTTTAAAAGCATCTGCCGTACTAGAGGTAGCATTAAAACTATTCTGTAAACCTTCAGTTGGTATGAAGCCTAAATTAGTCAGGGAAGACTTGTTTCTGGGCACCCATATGTTTCCATTAAGGGCAAGAAATTGCAGGTGTTTACTAGTAGCAGTAAGATATCCTTGCCACCACATGGTATTTCCTTGCCATGGTGTTCCATAATCTACTAAACTTAGTAGCGTTATTAGCAAGGGCGTCACTACAATTGGGCCAGTTTAATATTTCTTCCAGAGTGACTGGGACCACCAGAAAGGGCATACTAGCGGCTGAAACTGGTGAGTGAGTACATATCTTCTAATTCTCTCGATTCTTGTACCAAAATCTGATGGTGAGTAATGAATTTATTATTAAAGGGGTCAGTACTCTGTTGTAGGCTATTCCAGGTATTGACTAGTTTAACCATACATATTATCATAAACTATTAAAATATCTCAGCTCTTGGGATTGTCAGGAGCACTTGGTATGGTCCGTCATACAATGGTTTTAGTCCGTGTTTCCGAACATGCCTCTTCACATACACATAATCTCCAGGCCTGAGGGTATGACAACCTTCTGCATCAGCTGGATCTGGAATAGAAGATGATGCTAACGCATGGGTGTTAGTTAGGGCTTTTGCAAGCTGAATCACATATTGCACAACATAATCTGTTTCTTCTGATAATTGTTGTGGGGTAAACCTAGCTATAGCTGGTTGTGACCTAAATAGTATCTCATAGGGTGACAGTTTGTGTTTCTCTATGGGGGTGGTGCGTATGTGATATGGTGCAATGGGAAGGAGCTCAGGCCACTGGGCCGTAGTCTCCTGCATCATTTTGGTTCATTGCCCTTTTAGTGTGCCATTCAATCTCTCCACCTTGCCACTTGACTGTGGATCGTAAGGAGTATGTAACGTCACTGTTGATCCGATCATGGTAAGTATTTCTTGATATACGCATGAGGAAAAGGCTGGTCCTTGATCACTTTTGATAACTTCTAGGACTCCATACCGGCAAACAACTTCAGAGACCAGCTTCTTGGCGGTAGTCTCGGCAGTCATGTTTGGAACGGCGAATGCTTCTGGCCATCTGGAAAACATATCCACTATCACTAAGCAGTATTCATATCGTCCTGCTTTAGGGAGAGTGATGTGATCAACTTGCAAGGTTTGGCAAGGTGTTTTGTCGGTACATTCTGTAATCTACCTGGGTTGCAGGTTTGGCATATTGTGCAACCTTTGTTCTGTGCACTCAACACGGTGGAAATTCCTGGAGCCCAATAGAGTTTCTGTACCAGTAACAAAGCTTGATTCTTCCCTCGATGTACTGGTCCATGGGCCCAGGCCGCAATGGCTGAATACAGAAGTCGAGGCAAACAGTACAGTTGTTTCTTCTTCCATAGCTCATCTATCAACTTAGCACCCGCCTCCTTCCACGACTGGCATTCTTCTTTAGAGACTTTTTCCTGTGTGGAGCGTAGCTTTGTGATAGGAGGGACTGGTTGATGCTCTTCTGCAGGTTGATCCTGGGTTGGCACGGAATTTAGCTGTTTATGCCTGTTGCCGCGTAAGAGCTATGGACATGGATGTCAGAAGAAGAGCTGCTCGCTTAGCATGGAGATCAGCAAGTGCATTACCTCTTGCTTCAGGGGCATCTGGTCGGGTATGAGCTTTTACCTTTAGGACAACCAACTGTCTTGGTAGTTGCACCGCTTCCATCAATTGTCTGACGCTTTCAGCATTTTTCACAGGAGAACCTGCAGTCAGAGCAGTCAGAGCTTTGAGCTCTGCTTCGTGTGCTGACATACTGGGAGGTAAGACTGCAGCCTCTACCAATGTATCTTCAGTTGTGACAGCATACCCAGTATGAAACCTGCCAGGGATGTCAACATATCTGGATCCATCCGTATATATAACGTAAGTTCTGGGTCATCCAAGGGTACTTCCCCCACTAGAACAAATGGAGTTGACTCCGCAGTAATTTGTGCTGGACAATCATGCGGTGGAGCCTCTTTCCCTTCTCCTTCAGGTGCTGGTAGCAGGGTGGCTGGGTTTATGGTGGTGCACCGGTGTAATTTCACATTTTCTGGCAAAATCAACGAACACTGCAGCCGCAGGTGCTCTGTGTAGACAGATGTTTAGGTTGCTGTAAAGCCAGAACAGCCGCAATATCGTGTGGGACATAAATGTGAGTCTCATGTCCAAGGATGATGTCCGCCGTCTTCTCAAGTAACTGCTGTGTGGCGGTGGTGTGAACTGCTCGCAGACAGCTGGGGGAGGCTACCGGATCCAGATGTGTTGAGTAATACCCGACTGGGCACTGCTTTGTACAGTGTCTCTGCTTGAGTACTCCGGCTGCATGTCCTCCTGTTTCAGAGACATACAAATGGACAGGTTGAGCATAGTCCGGATTTCCAAGGGCAGGGGCTGTCATTATCCTTGACTTTAGTTGCTCAAAGGCTTGTTGCAGCTGTTCTTGGTGGTCCTTGCCTTGTTGTTTACATCAGCCAGAGTGTCTTCTTTTAATGCATCATACAGGGGCTGCATGAGACGTGAGACGTGAGGCGTCTGGGATCGCATCCATTGTCTGCAGTATGTACATAGTCCGAGGAACCATTGCAGCTCTATAAGATCTTTTGGGAATGGTAGTGCGTAGATGGCCGTCTTCCTTTCTTCTGTGAGATGTCTGGCACCCTGAAAAAGGCAATGGCCTAAAAAGACCACTTGACCAAGGCAAAACTGAAGCTTCGAGGCTGAGACTCGACAATTCAGTTTTGCTAGATGCTTGAGGAGGCTAACACTGGCCCTGATGGACATTTGCTCTGTGGGGGCACACAAAAGAAGATCATCCACGTATTGTAAAAGTACTACCTCAGAGTTGTCCAGCTGCCACGGCAGCAGACAGCTAGACATGTTCTTTGCAAACTTATTAGGGCTATTCTGCGCACCCTGCGGCATCACTGTCCAAGTCATTTGCCTGCCCTGATATGTAAATGCAAACAGAAACTGACAGTCTTTGTGTAGTGAAATGCTAATAAAAAAAACAAAAACAAAAACGTTTGCTAAATCAAGTACTGTAAACCAGACAACGTGTATGTACATCTATTAGAAACTTAAGGATATATGACCATCTAGAAAATTAGTTTACATCTCCATACTTTAGCCCTAATGTCAAAGTGGACATAAATATGTGCTGTTGAGGGTAGTGGATTGATTAGCCAACTTATCCTGAGCCCATATTTTGAGGGCTTGACAGAAGTCAACCCCACTCTCATACGTATTGGCGTCTAATGCTCTGTCACACACTGATCATGATGATCTTCCTCATACACATTCTGGGTGTAGAGTGTATTGCTGCCTGTATTTCGGGTGTGCCAAGATGGCCACCACCTGAAGGAAGCATACTACAGGAAGGGTGCACCAAGATGGCCACCACCAAAGGGACATGTGGTCAGAGGCTGGAGGTGTTGCAATGGGTGTAGCAACATGGCGTGGGTCTCCTGGATGGGGCACGTGACATGCAACACAATAATCTGCTGACAATGGATTCTGCTGGCCACAATTAGAACATTTCCAACAATTAGGAGAGCAGTATCTTTGTAATACACATAACATAGCGTCTTTCACTTATTGTCTGTATTTTCTTCCTCCATTCACCCTTTTTTCCTCTGCTCTGTATCAAGCCAAGGCCGTTTTGCTATGCTAGCAGCTGTAACTGGGCGCTTATCTGGCAGCGCGCATATTTCAGTTAACCATTTAAGTTCCTCCACATATCCACTAGTGTTGAGCCACCCCCGTAGTGTTCGAGTTCGGTTCGGTTCGTCGAACACCCGTGTGTTCGCCGAACTGTTCGTCGAACTGTTCGTCGAACACCTTCGAACACCGTTAAAACCAATGGCAGGCAAACAAAAACACATAGAAACACATAGAAAACACCTTCAAAGGTGTCCAAAAGCTGACAAACTGCTCAGAAGACATAACTAACACATGGAAAAGTGACAAGTACATATAGTCATGCGAAAATAAAAGAGGTGGAGGAGTAAAAGGAGGGGGAGACACAGATATAGGCATGTCATGCCCTTCTAAAATCCAAAAAGTGAGAAGCCGACACGGCCAGTCCGCTCCTG
Source organism: Phyllobates terribilis (assembly GCF_046119375.1). NCBI lineage: Eukaryota > Metazoa > Chordata > Amphibia > Anura > Dendrobatidae > Phyllobates > Phyllobates terribilis. The sequence continues at coordinate 243,931,319 of NW_027362769.1, read as the reverse complement.
CCCGTGCCACCTCCGTGTCGCCGGGTTTGTGCCAGAGCCGCGGTGAACCCTGACGGCCAGCCCCCCTCTCCCAATACTGGTGCCTGTCCGCTGGTGGGTCGAGCGAGCCCCCCTGTGGTGGAGGCAGCTCTAAGCTTTTTAATTTAAATTGTCTCTCTAATTTGAATGAATACACTTTAAATCCATTTACAAGGATCTATTGGAGGGCAAGTCTCATGCCAGCAGCCGCGGTAATTCCAGCTCCAGTAGCGTCCACTAAAGCTGCTGCAGTTAAAAAGCTTTTATAAGGATCGAGCTCGGCTGTCCACCGCAAGGCATCCTACTGCCAGTCCCAGCCCCTATGCCTTGGGGTGCCTCCTGATGCTCTTCACTAAGTATCCCATGGTCCCGAAGCATTTCCTTTGAAAAAATTAAGTGTCTAAACTACAGGTGGTGCAGCTTGCTTAACAGCCGGGATAATCCGCTGACTAGCAGACACTGCTACTAGGCACAAAGTATTTCCTGGGCTAGATGCAGTTAAAAATTTGTAATTAGATACTCTCGTTGGATGCTGAGAAAGCATTCCATAGAGTCTCCTGGCACGCCATATATGATTCTCTTAAAAAGCTTGGGGTAGGGGTCTAGGGGACCCTTTTATAGCCAAAATCACGGCCCTGTATCGCAATACGTCACCTAGGCTGAAGATAAATGGAACTGTAGCACCCTGAGGGCTCGGTTGCTACAGACGTATTGCACCTCACCCAGAGGTGTGATATTTCACTCTCAGGTAAGGATGGAGTGTGGATCAGGACCCGACACCTGCATGCATTACACCACATTGCCGTGGGGCAGGGCGACCAATATGCCCCTGAGATGGGCACGACAGTCCCTGTCCCTGGCTGGAGTGGGGGGAGGGAACACTGAGGAAGGGGAACCCTGTAGTGCAGGAGCAGGGAGGAAGCAGTTCCTGGGTGCATTGAGAAGGGAGTATAAAAGGTGGGCACCATCTTAGTTCAGTGCAGAGAAGTCTGAGCAGAAGTGGCAGGGAGCAGGGGCTCTGCATGAGCTCTGCTCCGGAGGCGGGCCTAGTAACAGAGGCCCAGGCCTGGAAGAGGGAGAAGGAAGGAAGAGGAGCGGAGAAGGCTCCAGGAATGAGGAATGAAGGGATCCCAGGGGTGCGGACGGGCGAGTCGCCACCGCACACCCGAATCCACCTGCGTGGAGGGGTCAGGCCAAAGGGGGAGACCGGTCCCCGAACTAGTGGAGGCAGGAAACGACCCTCAGCTAGAAACCGGAGGCTCTGACATTTTATGTGGCGCAGCCCCTCGCTACACCCGCTAGGAAGGCACCACATAGGGTCAGGGAAACTGGCGCCAAGTTTACCAAGAGGAGGCCCGAGGCAGCCGGACAGAAGTGTTGGTAAGAAAGGCCAGACAAAGGACACACAAAGGGGGTCCTGTGAAGTGCTCCAAAGTTATCTGGGAGTTGTCTGAGCCCCTCACCTGGTGAGCACAGTACGACCTGGGCAGCCGTTACCTGCAGACGTGGTCTGGATAATAAGAACTGTGAGTAAAGGCCCTGAACTGCATCACTGACTCCGTGTCGTTACTGCTGCTGCCCTGCACCATCACCCCCATCCTCCGCATACACTGCCCTGAGGCTATACTCCTCCCGTGAGGAGTTATGCTACGCTCTGCTGCACCCACAACACCAGCCTCAGCGGTCTGCCCTGTAGCGGCGGTTCACTCTGACCGCAATCTACGGGTGGCGTAGTCGGACATTTAAACATCAAAACCACATAAATAGTTCCGCCACTGGTTTGACCGCCCTGAGCCACGGAACCGGGTTGCCGCCACGAAGACTACAACCACCAGCATCCACCAAAAAGGGTCCGGCTCCGGGTGTCCCAAGGCCCAGGGGGTGCGTCAGAACATTTTCATCACCTTTCACAATCACCAATGGGACAAGGCAGTGATGTCCTCTGTCCCCTCTCTTATACATCCTAGTGACGGAGCACCTGCTCTCATCAATTCGCCATAACCCCAATATTAGGTGGATTGAGGTGGGAGGCACCGAGTACAAGTGCTCTCTATTTGCTGATGATGTCCTAGTATATATCACTCAATCATATATATCCATCCATGCTGTTATGGCTGAAATAGATCACTTTGTTACATGGTAAAATTTTAAAATCAATGCAGCGAAGTCTGAGGCCCTCGATGTCTCCCTCCCCAAATCCATATAGGATTCCATCCAGTCCAACTTTCCCTTTGCCTGGCCCTCACAGGGTATCAAATACTTAGGAATTTCTATTCATAGAGACCTCTCCCATCTATGTTATCTGGGCCCTTTATTGAACAACTCCATACAGACCACGGTTGGCAAGTTAGAAGTGTAAGATTCACTACGTGAACCACTGGTGTTTTGTGGAAAAGCACATGTACACTGCGTTCCAAATTATTATGCAAAAAGTGTTTAGGAGTGATAAGGGAAGAATTTGTTTGTTTGTCAGTAAAACTCATTGATGGTGATGTGTGTCAGGGCTCTTTATATCACTGTAAGCAATTGCAGACACCTGTGCTAATTAGTTTGGCAGGTGTGTCCAATGAAAGGCATGACTACTTAAGAAGGCTCTCTCACATTATTAAGCAGCCTACATTTTCTGCCAAAATGGGAAAGAAAAAGGATGTGTCGGCTGCTGAGAAGCAACAAATTGTGGAGTGTTTAGGTCAAGGCATGACTATAATCAACATTGTGCGATGATCATGATGAAGTGTCATGGCAATCAAGAAGTATGTAGCTGATTCACAGTACACACGTGTGCGTGCTGATAAGGGCAAATTGAGGACTCTTTCCTACAGGCAATTACGTCAGGTTGAAAGAGCAGCGGCAAAAAAGCCTTGTCATAGCAGCAGACAAGTTTTTGAAGCTGCTTGTGCCTCCAACGTCCCCCGAACAACAAGATGCAGGGTCCTTCAGAGGTTTGCAGCTGTGCATACGCCATCCTGTTGACCTCCTCTATCCACTTCACACAAGCAGAAACGGCTCCAGTGGGCCAAACATTACATGAAGACTGATTTCAAAACTGTTTTGTTCACGGATGAGTGCCGTGCAGCGCTCGATGGTCCAGATGGATGGAGTGGAGGATGGCTGGTTGATGGACAACCCACGCAAACATGGCTACAGCGCCAACAAGGAGGAGGTGGAGTAATGTTTTGGGCTGGAATCATGGGGAGAGAGATTGTCGGCCCCTTTAGGATCCCTGAAGGCGCTAAAGATGAACTCCATAATGTATGTGGATTTTCTCAAACAGCACTTCCTGCCATGGTTCAAGAAGAAGAACCGTGTATTTCACAGCAAGATCATTTTTCTGCATGATAATGCACCATCTCATGCTGCACATAAAACATCTGCATCTCTGTCTGATATGGGCATAAAAGGGGACAAACTTATGGTGTGACCCCCATGCTCCCCTGACCTCTACCCCATTCAGAACCTTTGGAGCATCATTAAAAGGAGTGTCTATGATGGCGGGAGGCAGTTCACATATAAGCAACAGCTCTGGGAGGGTATTCTGTCCTCATGCAAAACAATTGAAGCAGAAACCATCCAAAACCTGACAAATTCAATGGACGAGAGAGTTCAGAAGCTCCTTTCGAACAAGGGGTCCTATGTGAAAATGTAACATCACCTAGAATAAAGTTTTGAGTTGAAAACTGTTTGATTTCAGTTTCTAACAACCTGCTAATGCTTATAATTTCAAAAATGACCATTTTTTTGGTCTTTATTAAAATGAAAAGGTTGATCGAAAAGTTTGGGGGATCTAAGAGTGTGGCAACCCAGTAGTCATGATTACTTCGAATTCTGACAATATGAGGGTCATGCTGCAGGTAGTACAGCAAGAAGGCACTTATGTGCCTTGCGCATCTCGGAGCCCCAAAATTATTTTCCGGGCTAGATGCAGCTAAAAATTATTTTTAATTTTAAATCTGGTGAAGCTTTAGTATAGATGGCCTAATAGGATCAGTGCTGCACACTGCTACAAAGCCCAAATTATTTTCCAGTCAAGATACAGATAAACATGATTAGTAATTTGAAAGCTTAAAACGGTTGGTAGGGTGATTTTAACCAATCATCAAGCTTTTACTCTCCCCAGGATGACACAGGGGTAGAAAAGTCGTTTCGGATCCATGATTTGTTCATCTTTATGAACGTGAGTCTGTCTACATTATCAGTGGAGAGCCGCGTGCGCTTATCTGTCAGCACACCACCAGCAGCGCTGAACACACGTTCAGACAGAACGCTGGCTGCGGGGCATGACAAGATCTCCAAGGCGTAAGTGGCTAGCTCCGGCCATTTATCCAGATTGGAAGCCCAAAAAGAGCAAGGGTCCAGTGACACAGTCATGGCTTCAATGTTTACTTGGAGATACTCCTGTACCATCGTCTCTAGGCGTTGACTATGTGTCAGACTTCTTGTCTCCTGTGGCCTTGCAAAGGATGGGCTAAAAAAGTGGTGAAATGATTCCGCAAAATTGATGTTACCAGCAGATACTGTGGTTCTGTTACGGTTTGAGTGCTGAACACTTGACGGTCCCACGGTTGGCAAGTTGGAACTGTGAGATTCACTACGTGCACCACTGGTATTTTGTGGAAAAGCACATGTAAGATTCTGCAACAGTCTCTGCTGGTACTCCTGCATGCGTGCTTCCCTTTCTATGGCAGGAATAATTTCTGCAAATTTACGTTTGTACCGGGGATCTAACAGTGTGGCAACCGAGTAATCAGGATTATTTCTAATTCTCACAATTCGAGGGTCATGTTGCAGGTAGTGCAGCAAGAAGGCACTCATGTGTGTTGCGCATCCAGGAGCACCAAGTCCCTGTTGTGCTGGTGGCGAGGTAACAATCATGCTTCCTTCCTCTGTCCTCTCCCCCCAACCTCGCACAACAGAAATGTGATCAAGGTCTCCCTCATCTGATGAGTCTTCCATCAGTTCGTCCTCCACTTCTTCCTGGGCTCCTGCACCTTCCTCACTAGTTTGGCTGCTACCATGCGCCCTGGTAAAACCATCTCCCCCACCCTCACATGCCTGCCGCCTTGGTGCTGCCGACCGTCTGGACCTTGCAGATGTTAGCCCTTCCGCATACAACTCCTCCTCCTCTACTTCCTCCACCTCCTCTTGTGCCACCACCTGACTCCGAATTCTGTTTAACATGTGCTCCAGCATGTAAATCACCGGAATAGTCATGCTGATAATGGCATCGTCAGCACTAAACATCTTCGTCGCCATTTCAAAACTGTGCAGAAGGGTGCATAGGTCCCTGATCTGAGACCACTCCTCCAGCGTGATTTGCCCCACCTCTGAATCTCGTTGGCCCAGGCTATACGTCAGAACGTATTGCACCAGGGCTTGTCGGTGCTGCCACAGTCGCTGCAACATGTGCAGAGTTGAATTCCACCGGGTAGGCACATCGCATTTTAGCCGGTGAAGTCGCAGGCCCAACGACTTCTGTAGAGATGTAAGTCGCTGAGCTGCAGGATGCGAACGGCGGAAGTGAGCACACAGCGACCGTGCCCTCTGCAGAAGGCCATCTAGTCTGGGATAGTGGGCTAAAAATTGCTGGACAACCAGGTTCAACACGTGAGCCATACAAGGCACGTGTGTGACATTGCCCCGGCGAAGGGCCGCACCTAGGTTTGCAGCATTGTCGCACACGGCCTTCCCTGGTTTCAGGTCCAGTGGAGACAACCATTCATGAAATTGGTTCTCCAGAGCTGACCACAACTCCTCAGCTGTGTGACTCACATTTCCCAGACATTTCAATGTAAAAACCGCCTGATGACGTTGAGCCCTACTGCCAGCATAGTAAGGAGGTGTGCAGGATCCCTTCTGCGCAGTTAGAAAGCTTGTGGCATGACCAGACAGGCTTTGGGTGCAGGTGGAAGACCGAGAGGAGGTTGAGGAGGCAGAAGCAGTGGAGGAACTTTGACATAAAGAGGATTGACGCACAACTCGTGGGGACGGCAAGACTTGGACAGCAGCCCCTTGTCCTGCTGTCACCATAGTTACCCAGTGCCCAGTCAGCGACATGTAACGCCCCTGTCCATGCCTACTCGTCCAAGTGTCTGTGGTGAAATGCACCCTGTCACACACAGAGTTTCTCAAAGAAGCGGTGATGTTATGTGCGACATGCTGGTGGAGCGCAGGCACACCTTTCTTTGAGAAGTAGTGCTGACTGGGCATCTGGTACTGGGGCACTGCGACGGACATAAGGTCTCGAAAATCCTCTGTGTCCACCAGGCGGAAAGGCAGCATTTCTGTAGCCAAGAGCTTGCAGATGGTGAAATTCAACCTCTTAGCTTTCTCATGGCTAGGAGGAAATGGTCTTTTACTTGTCCACATCTGAGGGACCGAGGGCTGGCTATTGTGCTTAGACGGGGTTGATAAGGGTGTCCCCGGCAAACTGCCGGTCTGTGAGGAAGATGCAGGCGGACATGTTAGGTTGCCTTGATCCAAAGGTGGTGCTATCGATGTCGGACAGCGCTCAACACCAGCTGGTGTTACCACCTCCAAAGAAAATGATGACCTGCCAATCACGCTGGCTGTTGCGGGTAAAGAGGTGGCAGGTCTGCGCCCCAAAACAGGTGTGACTGCTGTCCCCCCAGTCACAGAGGATGAAGAGGCCGCGGATGCACAAGATATGGCAGACGGTGGTTGGCCCGGCCGGCTAGGCCGCATTGTAGCACACTGAGCTTCCCACTGCAACTTATGCTTCATGTCCATGTGCCGGTTCATGCATGAAGTACTCAAACTATGTATTTTTTGGCCTCTACTTAGCTTTTGCTGACAAATGTTACAGATAACACGAGTTGGGTCATCTTTATCGATCTGAAAAAATGCCCAGGCTATGCAAGGCTTAGCACCCATGCGACCTGAAGAGCCACCACGACTTGTGGTGAGAGGCAGAGTTGTGTTTGAGGATGCAGTTGTTGACGTGCTTCCAGTACTACGTCTCTGTCCAGGAAGGCGCAACCTGACCTCGTCGTCACTAGCATCTTCCTCCACCTCCTCTGCTGACCTCATCTCTTGGCTGACTGTGGGTTGACAGTAAGTGGGATCTCCGACCTCATCATCATCACCCTCTGCGTTATCACACCCGTCGTCCTCAGAGCCAACCTGTTCCTGCCCTGACAAAAAACTAAAGTTGTCGCTCCAATCAGGTATTTGAGTCTTATCATCGTCTTCCTCATTGTCTCCACCAACAGGAGTTACAGTTTGGGAATGAGGGTCTACATTATGGTCAGAACCTTCTGCGTCTGGTCCTGGATCCGACTCATAAAGATTCTGGGCATCAGTGCAGATCATTTCCTCGTCTGGATTCACAGAAGCGCTGGAGTCGACCTCTGATTCCCAGGCTATAGTATGAGTAAACAGCTCTGCAGACTCAACCATCTGTTCTACCTCATACTCAGACGGGCAGCTGGAGATTTGGGAGCTGTGAGGAAGCAAGTGCGATTTGGGTGACACCTTTGAGGACTGGAGTATTTGTGATGTTGAAGTTGATGTGGAGGAGAGCCCACTTAAAGGAGCACTTGATATCCGTTGAAGCACCTGCTGTTTTTGTGCCTCATCTGGAATTTGTAGCGATTGGCATGGCCGTAAGAAAGGGATCTTATCACATTGTCCGCTAAAAGAAGTAGACATTTTAGTTTGGCTGGAAGATGGTCTTTCTTCTGCAGATGTTACTGTTGCTTTAACACCTACCCCACGGACACAACCTTTTTTCCCCTTCCCAACACGCCTATTCCCCTTTCCACCAGCAGCAGGCCTTTTTCCTCTCATTTTAGTGGTTAACTAATTCACAACTCTGGAGTTGTTTGCACAAAAAAACAATGGATGGTAACCGAGCAGAGCTGAGTGGCCAAACTGTGGTATTAGGCCAAAACTATTGGCTGGGTTAGATGCAGAAAAATTTATTTTGAATTTGCAACCTGATGGAGGTCAGTATAGATGGATTAATAGAACAAGACCCACACACAGCTAGAAGCCCAATATTTTTTCAGAGGTAGATGCAGGAAAAAAATATATTCAGTTTGCAACCTGATGGAGGTCAGTATAGATGGACTAATACAACAAGTCCCACACACAGCTAGAAGCCCAAATATTTTTTCAGAGGTACTGTAGATGCAGATAAAAATTAGTTTTAATTTGCAATCTGATGGAGGTCAGTATAGATGGACTAATAGAGAAAGTCCGACACACTACTAGAAGGCCAAATATTTTTTCAGAGGTAGATGCAGAAAAAAATATATTCAGTTTGCAACCTGATGGAGGTCAGTATAGATGGACTAATAGAGAAAGTCCGACACACTACTAGAAGGCCAAATATTTTTTCAGAGCTAGATGCAGAAAAAAATTATATTCAGTTTGCAACCTGATGGAGGTCAGTATAGATGGATTAATAGAACAAGACCCACACACAGCTAGAAGCCCAATATTTTTTCATAGGTAGATGCAGAAAAAAATATATTCAGTTTGCAACCTGATGGAGGTCAGTATAGATGGACTAATACAACAAGTCCCACACACAGCTAGAAGCCCAATATTTTTTCAGAGGTAGATGCAGAAAAAAATATATTCAGTTTGCAACCTGATGGAGGTCAGTATAGATGGACTAATACAACAAGTCCCACACACAGCTAGAAGCCCAAATATTTTTTCAGAGGTACTGTAGATGCAGATAAAAATTAGTTTTAATTTGCAACCTGATGGAGGTCAGTATAGATGGACTAATAGAGAAAGTCCGACACACTACTAGAAGGCCAAATATTTTTTCAGAGCTAGATGCAGAAAAAAATTATATTCAGTTTGCAACCTGATGGAGGTCAGTATAGATGGACTAATAGAGAAAGTCCGACACACTACTAGAAGGCCAAATATTTTTTCAGAGCTAGATGCAGAAAAAAATTATATTCAGTTTGCAACCTGATGGAGGTCAGTATAGATGGATTAATAGAACAAGACCCACACACAGCTAGAAGCCCAATATTTTTTCAGAGGTAGATGCAGAAAAAAATATATTCAGTTTGCAACCTGATGGAGGTCAGTATAGATGGACTAATACAACAAGTCCCACACACAGCTAGAAGCCCAATATTTTTTCAGAGGTAGATGCAGAAAAAAATATATTCAGTTTGCAACCTGATGGAGGTCAGTATAGATGGACTAATACAACAAGTCCCACACACAGCTAGAAGCCCAAATATTTTTTCAGAGGTACTGTAGATGCAGATAAAAATTAGTTTTAATTTGCAACCTGATGGAGGTCAGTATAGATGGACTAATAGAGAAAGTCCGACACACTACTAGAAGGCCAAATATTTTTTCAGAGCTAGATGCAGAAAAAAATTATATTCAGTTTGCAACCTGATGGAGGTCAGTATAGATGGATTAATAGAACAAGACCCACACACAGCTAGAAGCCCAATATTTTTTCAGAGGTAGATGCAGAAAAAAATATATTCAGTTTGCAACCTGATGGAGGTCAGTATAGATGGACTAATACAACAAGTCCCACACACAGCTAGAAGCCCAAATATTTTTTCAGAGGTACTGTAGATGCAGATAAAAATTAGTTTTAATTTGCAACCTGATGGAGGTCAGTATAGATGGACTAATAGAGAAAGTCCGACACACTACTAGAAGGCCAAATATTTTTTCAGAGGTAGATGCAGAAAAAAATATATTCAGTTTGCAACCTGATGGAGGTCAGTATAGATGGATTAATAGAACAAGACCCACACACAGCTAGAAGCCCAATATTTTTTCAGAGGTAGATGCAGAAAAAAATATATTCAGTTTGCAACCTGATGGAGGTCAGTATAGATGGACTAATACAACAAGTCCCACACACAGCTAGAAGCCCAATATTTTTTCAGAGGTAGATGCAGAAAAAAATATATTCAGTTTGCAACCTGATGGAGGTCAGTATAGATGGACTAATACAACAAGTCCCACACACAGCTAGAAGCCCAAATATTTTTTCAGAGGTACTGTAGATGCAGATAAAAATTAGTTTTAATTTGCAACCTGATGGAGGTCAGTATAGATGGACTAATAGAGAAAGTCCGACACACTACTAGAAGGCCAAATATTTTTTCAGAGCTAGATGCAGAAAAAAATTATATTCAGTTTGCAACCTGATGGAGGTCAGTATAGATGGACTAATAGAGAAAGTCCGACACACTACTAGAAGGCCAAATATTTTTTCAGAGCTAGATGCAGAAAAAAATTATATTCAGTTTGCAACCTGATGGAGGTCAGTATAGATGGATTAATAGAACAAGACCCACACACAGCTAGAAGCCCAATATTTTTTCAGAGGTAGATGCAGAAAAAAATATATTCAGTTTGCAACCTGATGGAGGTCAGTATAGATGGACTAATACAACAAGTCCCACACACAGCTAGAAGCCCAATATTTTTTCAGAGGTAGATGCAGAAAAAAATATATTCAGTTTGCAACCTGATGGAGGTCAGTATAGATGGACTAATACAACAAGTCCCACACACAGCTAGAAGCCCAAATATTTTTTCAGAGGTACTGTAGATGCAGATAAAAATTAGTTTTAATTTGCAACCTGATGGAGGTCAGTATAGATGGACTAATAGAGAAAGTCCGACACACTACTAGAAGACCAAATATTTTTTCAGAGCTAGATGCAGAAAAAAATTATATTCAGTTTGCAACCTGATGGAGGTCAGTATAGATGGATTAATAGAACAAGACCCACACACAGCTAGAAGCCCAATATTTTTTCAGAGGTAGATGCAGAAAAAAATATATTCAGTTTGCAACCTGATGGAGGTCAGTATAGATGGACTAATACAACAAGTCCCACACACAGCTAGAAGCCCAAATATTTTTTCAGAGGTACTGTAGATGCAGATAAAAATTAGTTTTAATTTGCAACCTGATGGAGGTCAGTATAGATGGACTAATAGAGAAAGTCCGACACACTACTAGAAGACCAAATATTTTTTCAGAGCTAGATGCAGAAAAAAATTATATTCAGTTTGCAACCTGATGGAGGTCAGTATAGATGGATTAATAGAACAAGACCCACACACAGCTAGAAGCCCAATATTTTTTCAGAGGTAGATGCAGAAAAAAATATATTCAGTTTGCAACCTGATGGAGGTCAGTATAGATGGACTAATACAACAAGTCCCACACACAGCTAGAAGCCCAAATATTTTTTCAGAGGTACTGTAGATGCAGATAAAAATTAGTTTTAATTTGCAACCTGATGGAGGTCAGTATAGATGGACTAATAGAGAAAGTCCGACACACTACTAGAAGTCCAAATATTTTTTCAGAGGTAGATGCAGAAAAAAATATATTCAGTTTGCAACCTGATGGAGGTCAGTATAGATGGATTAATAGAACAAGACCCACACACAGCTAGAAGCCCAATATTTTTTCAGAGGTAGATGCAGAAAAAAATATATTCAGTTTGCAACCTGATGGAGGTCAGTATAGATGGACTAATACAACAAGTCCCACACACAGCTAGAAGCCCAATATTTTTTCAGAGGTAGATGCAGAAAAAAATATATTCAGTTTGCAACCTGATGGAGGTCAGTATAGATGGACTAATACAACAAGTCCCACACACAGCTAGAAGCCCAAATATTTTTTCAGAGGTACTGTAGATGCAGATAAAAATTAGTTTTAATTTGCAACCTGATGGAGGTCAGTATAGATGGACTAATAGAGAAAGTCCGACACACTACTAGAAGGCCAAATATTTTTTCAGAGCTAGATGCAGAAAAAAATTATATTCAGTTTGCAACCTGATGGAGGTCAGTATAGATGGACTAATAGAGAAAGTTCGACACACTACTAGAAGGCCAAATATTTTTTCAGAGCTAGATGCAGAAAAAAATTATATTCAGTTTGCAACCTGATGGAGGTCAGTATAGATGGATTAATAGAACAAGACCCACACACAGCTAGAAGCCCAATATTTTTTCAGAGGTAGATGCAGGAAAAAAATATATTCAGTTTGCAACCTGATGGAGGTCAGTATAGATGGACTAATACAACAAGTCCCAGACACAGGTAGAAGCCCAAATATTTTTTCAGAGGTACTGTAGATGCAGATAAAAATTAGTTTTAATTTGCAACCTGATGGAGGTCAGTATAGATGGACTAATAGAATGATGCTATGCCCAAAAGATTTTACTTCACTAGGTGCAGTAAAAAAATTGGTATTCTATACACAGGTAGTATATCTTGCAACACAGATAGGCTACTCCACTGACTAACACACTCTGCAATAGGCCAAAAAGGATTAGCTTTGCTAGATTCAGCCAAATGCTGTGAAAAAAACTTGCACAGCACTGGCACAGACCTACCTGGCAAAAACTGATAGGAACTGATGTAACCTAGTCCTGAAAAGGACTCCAATTACAATTAGTCTTTACTCCCACAACCTATCTATTTAAGAGCACAGACCTCCCTGATAAAAGTCGTAGGAAATGCTGTAACCTAGTCCTTAAAAGGACTGCAATCACAACTATTCCCTACTCCCAAGCTATCTGTATATTTGTGCGAAAATTGGCTTGAAATTAACAAGGTATAGCGCACACAGCAACAGCGGTGCCGTCTAACACGCAGCTGCAGCAGTGAGAAAATGGTGGCGACGGGGAAAATGGCTTGGTCTTATAGGGCAAGGACATGTGACATACACTGCCAATGACACATGCCCTTGCTTGTGTGAAAAAAAGCACTTCGCTCCGTGTGTGCGCTGCTGATAGGCTGACAGATTGCACCTCCCCACTGCAAATGCGGGAAAGAGAAAAAAAAATGGAGATCTTCATTGTTCCTGCAGAGATCCATCCCCTGCCCCTCCCCCCACCCCGCTGTACACTCAAACTGCGTATTAACATTAATTTTCATCATTACTGAGAAAAAATCCAGTTATGATTTTGGTGCACGAACAGTTATCGAACATAACCTCGAACAGCCGAATTTTTCTCAAATTGTTCGTGTTCGCCGAACGGCTCGAACACCGCCCAAAACAGCTCGAATTTGAGATTGGCGAACAGTTTGAGTAGAACAACGCTCATCTCTGATATCCACATACCTTTTCCTTCGGTCAACAAACTCAGCGCAACCTTTTCTCACATGTATTCACTTTTCAACATTTCAACATTCCATTATCTTCCTTGCTGCATTTAACATCTTGTACTGTAATCTTACACAATGACATTACTCTTTTTGGTTTTCTCTACATGTATAACAAACTGACATGATAGCTGTCCTTCTCTTGTAGCTATCACCTCTCCTTCTCTTAACGGACCATGGTCACGGATGTAATCATTAGATGCAGCTTGTATTGTAGGTCCCCCAATACGACATATCTCTGCAGCTAGCCCCCACCAATGCTGCAGTTTCGCATTTGCTGCGTTTACAATGATCCCAACCTGCTGTTGTGGTATACTCCCCATACCAATTCTCAGTATAGTGGAGAATTCCGAGGGACCATTCAGTAAAACAGACGCCACCTCCTGATACTCGTGTCCATGTTCTATTTCCCCAGTTTGGGAGAGGGTGAATAGGGAAGAGTTCAGAGGACCCTGGGTCTCTCTGAATGGAGTATGGACCATGGTAGGGGCAGGTGGGAGTAGTGATTTATAATACCCGCCGTCAGCGTTAAGTAATGGGCAGGTTGATGCTACAACACCGGGTTTACGTGCTCCACAATTATAGCACGTCTTGCGCCATTCAGGATTAGTGACCCAACACACATTACAGAGCCAACCGTCTGGGTTATATGATGGTGGCTGGCTCTCAGTGGGAAGTGTAGGGTATTTAATCTCATAAGGTATAAATTGCTCAGTTTCCGGATTCAGGGGCTGGGGTACTGCTACATTTGTGGGGGTAGGGGATGCTCCTTTAGGGGCTTTAGATTCGGGTTGTGGACACATAAGTACTTCCTCCTGTACCTTTTCCCCATCAGCTTCATTTTGTAACACAAAACAAACAGTTTTGTTACAGTGCTAGATAATTTTCCATTCTTGACATAAAAGTAATTGAAATAACCAGGCTTCATCTCCTCCTCTATTTCAACATATCCTTCATCACAAATCTCATGTGCCACTTTCCTAAAGTTTTTAGCATCTTCTAACAGTCCACAGCAGTCAACTAATCTACCCCTTTGCTGCCAGATGCCTTCATCCCACAACACAGGCTGAAGCCTCCCCTCCACAGGCCAATTTAACACCTTAAACACTTTTGGCGCATTCTTAAAAGATCTTTTCCCTTCTCGACTGATCATGATATTCATCACATCCTCCCCCTCCTGCAGTGGAGACAAAATTCTTTCTGCTCCACGGAAACATTGATTAATCACTACTGCCGCTTCACAACCAACAAAGATTCTTAATTCTTGTGCACAGCGGAGTCTGGCCAGAGCTCCCAGCTGTTCCACTACTACCTACTACCTACTACTACTACCTACTACCTACTACCTTTTAATTCACCCCACCCATCGGGGGAATCGTACAGACGGCTAATGAAAGGAGGAACACTTTTGCAGCTTCGCAGCGCTCCGGACACTCGATATACGTATATCTACTTGCGTGTCCTACTCAATCTTCGATCAATGACTGAAACTAACAATGTCCAGTCTTTTCTAAGAATCTTTGTTGGAAGTTAAGGAAGGAAAGATTCACACAATATTCACTTGTCAAACCGAGGTGATACTGCTTGGAAGTTAAATAATATCAGACCCCTAATGGGACTACACCCCTTATAGTCTCACCTTTGACTATATCCAACCAGTACGTCCGAAGACACTGAAAACAACCACACACCACGTGGAAACCACGCCAAACGGTCAGTATCATCAGTAAAGAACTGGTGCACTTACCGTGGCTTTTTGTGTGGGATGATCAGTCCCAATTCCAGTGGGGGAGGCTGAAAGCAAGTCTCTCTTTGTGGACGTCCAGAGGTGGAGGGGCGTCCAAGGATGATGTCCGCCGTCTTCTCAAGTAACTGCTGTGTGGCGGTGGTGTGAACCGCTCGTAGACAGCTGGGGGAGGGCAATAACCCTTCACGGTTGACCAAGTGAGTGTCAAATTATTATGTTGATTGCGATCCACAGAAAACCAAATGGAAACAATGTTCTGTATTGGGAGGATTCAAAGAATCTCTGATCCCGTTTATTTTGCTTAGCATTTCACATCGTTTTGAGTATTTTAATAGCCAATCAACTCTGCAGCCATACTACAGTACTATAGGCTAACTAATGTTAGTACAATTATTACGGAAACACATATATGGTCATATTATCATCGTTAGTTCGAAGCACTATGGAAATTTTACAAGGTCAAACCTGGCCTAAACAAGTTAGATAACAGAGTGTCTGACAAAATGTTCTCTTGAGAAAAAGTTAGTGTGAGAGAAGTTCCATGGGAAGAGAAAGAAAGAATGTATGTTATGCAAGGAGTCATAATAACATGATTTTAAAGCAAGCAGATAAAATGGAGTTGCTCTAGCATGAGTATCAATATGTCCTTTACAGTACCAACTTGTGTCTTTGTGAGACATAGAAAAGGTGGGCGGATGGTTTCTACATGTATGGTGCCCACCGTGAAGCATGGAGATGTGATAGTGTGGGGTGCTTATGTGGCACCCCAGGTCTGGTCGCCACAGTGGCAGCAATGTCATGTCTGAGAGCAGGTGGGAGGTTCCCTGGTTGGGGACAATTAGCATGCAGCACCTCCTGCCTGAGTCCAGGGAGGGGAGAAACCTGCCCTTTATAAACTGGATCTGGGGCAGGGTTAGACAGAGAAGCTAGAGACAAGTTCCAGACAAGGTTCCAGTGAAGTTGCAGATAGGGACAGGTCAGCAGCAGGCTGAGGAGTCCCTGTAGGCAGATGAGGAACACAAGGCCAGGAGGGGAGTCAGCAGAGCTCATCCTAGCTAGAGACTTATAAAGCCGGACACTGGAGTCCGAGGCTGTGAGGGTTATAAGCCCAGCAGCAGAAAACCACCACGCAGGGGACTTCAAGTCCTCTGGCCCAAGGAAGCCCGGAGGCTCAACCACACGAGAGGGACCACTACTGCCCCGGAGGGGTGAGAGGTACGGAAGGCCCGAGTCGCCAGTCATATGGGTGAGAACAACACTGTACACTCAGAGACGTGGGCTACCACTACACTACAGCGGGATAGCCAAGAAAGAGTGGAGTCAGCACGGTAGGCCTACAAACTCCCCCTGACCAGCATGATTTCCCAGCTGCTCTCAGACTGACCAGGCCTCTATTGTTAACCTGTATTCTGGACGGGTCCCTTAATACCTCCAACAGTAAAGACCCTGAATTGCATGACAGACTCCGTGTGGTTACTGCTGCTCCCGCGCACCATCACCACCAATATCCCTATTTACTGCCCTAAGGCTATACTCCTCCCGTGGGGAGTTATACTACCTTCTGCTGCACCCACAACACCAGCCTCAGCGGTCTGCCCTGCAGCGGCGGTTCACTCTGACCGCAATCCACGGGTGGCGTCGTCGGACATTTAATCACAAAACCCTATAAATAGACCGCCATTTGGGTTGACCACCCTGAGCCACGGGACCGGGTCCCCGCCACGCAAGGACTACAACCCCCAGCATCCACAAAAGGTCCGGTTCCGGGTATCCCCACACACACACGGCCCAGGGGCGCATCAACTTTGGCGTAGTCGGCAGGATTTCATGCCCGCCACCAACGGGTACTGCATGCCTGGAAAAAAGACTGTAATACTTACCTTGGTGGAGTTTCCCGCCATCCTTAGCCGATTCCCGCCATCCACAGCCATTTTCCCGCCATCGGGAGCCATCTTTGGGACGCCGCGCGAGAAGAAGAGGGGCGTGGATGACGAAAGCGCACGAGAACTGGAGCCCCACCTTCCGCATGGACGCTGCGCAAGGTCCTGAAAGGAGCCAAGCGGGACGCTGACGACACCAGGACGCGACGCAAGGTCCTCATCCCCGACGGTCGCCTGCGGAGCCGCGGCCTACAGAAGAAAAGCAACGAAAGGTAGGCCACGGTTGACTAGGGGGGAAGAAGATGTTGGAAGCGGAGGGAACTGCCACCGCCAGCGCGGCCGCTGCCGCAGTAATGCCGTTCACGATGGGTTACATGCCCGGAGCGGCCTGGTTGCCCCAGTACTCAGGGGAGTCGCATACCCTGAGCGACTTTAAAGAGAGACTATATAGCCTATTTAAGGTATACCCCCTGACGGAGGAACAAAAAGTGAGCATACTGATAGGCCAGTTAACCGGCGCGGCCCAACGAGAAGTAAAGTCCTGGTCAGTCAGGGACAAGGGGACAGTGAAACAGATTTTAGTCCGTCTAAAGGACACTTTTGATACCCGCACCTCAGCAGAGATCAAAATGAGATTTTATGGGCGCAAGCAGCGGGCCCAAGACAGTATAAGAGACTATGCTTTGAATTTGCAAGAGGCCCTGAGACCCATTAAGCAGGCAGACCCTGACAGTGTGCGGAATGCAGATAAACTGTTGACTGAACAATTCATTGAGGGTCTGCTGTCCAGCGCCCACCGAACCCAGTTACGCCTAATGGCCCTGCAGAACCCTGAGTTAGACTTTGCACAGTTTAAGGACAGAGCCATCCGGGTACTCCGAGAACCCGCACCCGGTGGCGTTGCGGCCTCCAGGTGCCCTGCTATCACTGATTACCAGGAGGCGGCGCCCCAGTCTACAGAACCTGCAGGAGCCAATGCACAGACTATGAATAGTACCCCGTCTACAGACCTGCACCATCAGGTCCAAGAACTGACCAAAAGCATTGCCGCACTAACCAGGACTGTGCAGTCGTTACAGGTATCCTCTCCAGGAAAGATCCAGCTGGCTACCAGTCCGGAGGACGTCCCGTGGCACCGACAGAAGAGGATCCTACCGTCCAGAGGGAAGCCAACGGACTGCAACGACCAGGATGGACAACCCATCTGCCGCCGCTGCAGCCAGCCAGGACATATTGCGAGGTACTGTAATTTAAACGAGCCCAACCTGGGGCAGAGGGACAACCCCCAGGCGTAAGATCATCAGGCCCGTCAAACTGGCGTGACAAGTATGTGGGGGGACGACCGGTCTTGCCTGTGGTACTGGATGGCATTAATATGAGTGCACTGTTGGACACCGGGTCACAGGTAACCACCATCCCCTATGTACTTTTCAAGCGGTACTGGAATGACACGGATATTACCCGCTACCCAGATAATGACTTGAGCATCATCGCCAGCAATGGTCAGCCCGTGCCGCAGGTGGGGTTCAAGGAGGTGACCATCAAAATTGGTAAAGTCGAACTGCCGGCGCAAGGACTGATTATTGTGGACATTGACCGTCGTGAAAGTCACCCTAAAATAACCTTGGGTACTAACGTTATTGAAAATTGTCTTTCAGAGATAATTGGTATATTACGGCAGGTTGCTATGAATGCCAGCTCGAGCCAGCAGCGTGTCTTATAAAAAGAAATCAGAGCCCTGATGAAGCGGAAACAGGTAGAACTGTCTGGTGGTGAGATTGGTAGCGTTAGGATGAGCGACCCGTTCCCTATCGCCAAGCCCCCAAAAAGCGAAATGATGATCTGGTGCCGGACTGCAATCGGGTTAAGAGGTAGAGACTACCAAGCTATGGTAGAACCCGTTTACTCAGACAGTAGGCCCACCATGTTGACAGCACGGGGGGTGGTTGATGTCCGCCATGGGAGGGTACTAGTTCGCATCCTAAATATTGGGGAAAGAGAAGTACACTTGCCCCGGTATGCCACTCTAGCCAAATTGTTCACCATTAACCAAAACTCTGTAAAGGCCGTGGAACCCTTGCCTCCATCTCAACCAGAGGAGGGTAACGGATCCAAGAAACAAATGGAGAACTGGTGTCAGAAACTGCATGTGGGCACCGATTCCACTCCCTCACACCAAAAACAGGGAGTCTACCGGGTGGTTCAGGAGTACGAAAGAGTCTTTAGCAAACACCCGCTAGACTTTGGGCAAGTAAAGGGGGTAGAACAACAAATCCCCACAGGAGACCATCCACCCATAAAAGAGAGATACCGGCCTGTACCCCCTGCACACTATCAGAATGCCAAGGGTATGTTGCGAGAAATGAAGGATGCTGGGGTGATCAGGGATAGCTGTAGCCCCTGGGCAGCTCCTCTAGTTCTTGTAAAAAAGAAAGATGGCACGATGAGGATGTGTGTAGATTATAGAAAGGTCAACAGAATAACACACAAAGATGTGTACCCGTTACCTAGGATAGAGGAGTCTTTGGCTGCATTAAAATCTGCTAACTTCTTCTCTACTTTGGATCTCACTAGCGGGTACTGGCAGGTTCCTGTAGCAGAGTCAGACAAGGAGAAGACCGCCTTCACCACCCCAACGGGTCTCAGTGAATTCAACTGTATGCCGTTCGGACTCTGCAACGCACCAGGGACCTTCCAGAGGCTGATGGAGTGCTGTCTGGGGCACAGAAATTTCGAGACGGTCCTACTCTACCTGGACAATGTCATCGTGTATTCCAAGACCTATGAGGACCATCTAAAGCACCTGGCAGAGGTGTTCGATGCCCTGGCAGGCTTCGGCGTAAAGGTGAAACCCTCCAAGTGTCATCTACTGAAGCCAAAAGTACAGTACCTGGGACACGTGGTGAGTGCTGACAGAGTAGCCCCAGACCCTGACAAGATCACGGTGATTAAGGACTGGCCAAGACCCTCCAGCATAAAGGAAGTGCGGCAGTTCCTCGGGTTGGTAGGCTACTACCGAAGATTCATCTCCGGGTTCACCAAAATGGCAGCCCCTATGCAGGACCTCCTGTTAGGTCAGTCAAAGACTAAAAGTCAGAAGCTGCCCTTTAAGTGGGACAAGCTGGAGGAGGAGTCTTTCCGCCAGCTGAAGATGGCCCTCATGGGGGATGAGATCCTGGCCTACCCTGATTACGGCCAGCCTTTTATCCTCCACACCGACGCCAGTAACGTGGGGCTAGGAGCCGTACTGTCCCAGATCCAGCAGGGCAGAGAATGGGTAATTGCTTATGCTAGCAGAAAGCTGAGACCCACAGAGAGAAACCCTGAGAATTATAGCTCCTTCAAGCTAGAGTTCCTGGCAGTGTTGTGGGCGGTCACCGAACGCTTCAAGCATTACCTGGCTTCTTCTAAGTTCACTGTGTACACGGACAACAACCCGTTGACACACCTGGACACTGCAAGACTTGGTGCTCTAGAGCAGAGATGGATGGCCCGGCTGTCCAATTATGAATTTACCATCAAATACCGGACAGGGCGCGCAAATGCCAACGCAGATGCATTGTCCAGAATGCCTCACTTGCAGGACAGGGGAGAGGATCCAGAAGAACTGGAAGAAATTGAACTCCCTGCATTCCACCGTCATGGAATCACCCAGTGTTCCCACTGCGTAAAGGAGAGGTGCTCTGCCGCCGCTACGTTCAATCCTTACCCCACCACGGCTGGGCAGAGACACAAGATAGTGACCCCGCTGTCCGCCTGGTAAAAGAGATGCTGACCCAGGCTGATGCCCACCTTGATCCGGATGCTCCAGAAGAGGCCAAACAGCTGTGGAAAGAGAGGAGCAAGCTGTTTCTCTACGAGGGGAGGCTGTGCCACAGAACCGTCAACTCTCGAACACACGAGCTGACCTGGCAGGTAGTGGTCCCAAGGCAGGATTCGGCTATGGTCCTAGAAGCATACCATGACGGAGCAGGGCACTTTGGATGGAAGAAGCTGGAGTTCCTGTTGCGTGAGCGGTTCTTCTGGGTAGGTATGAGAGGGGCTATAGAGAGATGGTGCAGAGACTGTGGCCCGTGCAACCTAAGGAGGAAGGACCGCGCCAGCCAGAAGACTCCCCTGCGGCCCATCATCACAAGGCAGCCCCTTGAGCTGGTGGCCCTGGACCACGTAAAGCTGTCTCCAAGCAGATCGGGATACGTCTACGCCCTGACAATCGTAGATCACTTCTCCCGGTTCCTAGTGGTGGTCCCTGTCAAAGACTTAACAGCTCAGACGGCCGCCAGAGCCTTTGAGCAGCATTTCTGCCATCCGCACGGGTATCCAGAGCAAGTGTTGACTGATCAAGGTCCAGCGTTCGAGGCTGAAGTCTTCCAGGAATTCTGCAACCTGTATGGCTGCAAGAAGATAAGGACAATGCCTTACCACCCCCAAACTAACGGGATGTGTGAGAAAATGAACCAAGTGGTAATAGACCTGCTCAAGACGTTGCCCCTGGAGGAACGCAGCCTGTGGCCTGAGAAACTGCCGGATCTGGTGGACTTGTATAACCATATCCCAGTAAATTCTACCAACTGCACCCCAGCTTACCTAATGAGAGCAAGACCTGGTAAGCTGCCAATTGACCTGGAGACCTGGAGAAGCAGACTGGGACACAGAACGACAGCAGCAGTACCGGAAAGTACAGGAAAGTGTGGAGCGAAGTCTGTCTCAAGCAAGAGAGAGGCAAGAGAGGAATTACAACCAGCATGCTCCTGCTGCTCCCCTGGCACCTGGAGAGCAGGTCTTCAAGAGGAAGAGACGGCTCCACAAGTTGGATGACCAGTGAGAGAAAGACCTGTACACCGTACTGCCCTCAAGCCATGAAAACCCAAAGGTATGTGTTATCAGTAAGGATGGAGGAGAGACCACAGCCACTGTCTCCAGAGACCACCTGAAAAAGTGTCCCGAGCAGCTGCAAAGCGCTGATGAAGACCAAGATAGCCCTCAACCCGCAGAGGAAAGGGAAGAAATGGTCAGTACAGTGCTCGGAGAATTTCCCCGGTCCTGTACACAAATCAACAACGCTATAGTGGTACCCGTCCTTACCTTTCTCCAGCCAGCCCCTCAAGGGCCTGCAGAAGCGCAAGTAGTGTTGGAAGAGCAAGTGGCCCCGGAGGCAGAAGAGTACATACCAGCAGCTCAGGAGGATCAACCCTCTGCTGGTAGTGAACCTGCCTTGCCCGTGTTGAGCCAAAGAGTACACAAAAAGCTGCCTAACCTACCCGTAACATCTGAAAACACCTCTAGTGCAGGCACGAGCACACCCAGTACACAGGGGATGGAAACAGGGGACCCAAATAGAGTACCACCAGATAGTGGGTTACGTAGGTCCAGCAGGAGCACTAAAGGTCAGGTACCCGCTCGCTGGAGAATCAAATGTGTCGTATTTACCTGTATAGATACAATAGTTGGAAATGTTTAACGTCTGTGCAGCTGAAGCCAGGCAGGAGACTCTGACTGTGAAACAGTCAGCGAAGATCTCATGTAATGTAATACATGTCTATTATATTACATGAGATCAGTGATCAGAAAAATAAAAATTAATGTCCCATACAGGGACTAAGTAAAAATGTAAAAAAAAGTAAAAAAAAAAGTTTTTAAACTGTTAAAAAAAAAATCACAAAATAAATAAAAATAAATAAATAAAATATTAAACCAATAAATCCGTATATATTTTTACAAAACCCAAAAAAGTACACATATTTGGTATCTACGCGTCCGAAACAACCCGAGCTATAAAACTGTCACACTAATTAACTCCTTCTGTGCACACCGTAATAAAAATAAATAAAAAACAGAGCAAAAAAAAATGCTTTTTCATCATATCGCCAAACAAAAAGTGGAAAAAAATGCGATCAAAAAGCAAAATAGAAATAAAAATGGTACCGCTGAAAATGTCATCTTGTTCCGCAAAAAAAAAGCCGCCATACAGCTCCATCAGCCGAAAAATAAAAAAGTTATAGCGCTCAGAATAAAGCAATGCAAAAAAATATTTTTTTCTATAAAATTGTTTTATTATGTAAAAGCGCCAAAACATAAAAAAAAATACAGTAAGTGTAGTATCGCTGTAAACATACTGACCCGAAGAATAACGCTGCCTGATCACTTTTACCACACGCAGAACGGCATAAAAAAAAAGCTCAAAAAACAATTCCTGAATTGTTGTTTTTTGTTAATTTTACCTCCCAAAAAACGGAATAGAAAGCGATCAAAAAATGTCACATACCCAAAAATGGTACCAATAAAAATGTCAACTCGTCCCGCAAAAAACAAGCTGTCAAATGACTCTGTCGGCCGAAATATGGAAAAATTATAGCTCTCAAAATATGGTGATGCAAAAACTAGATTTTGCAAAAAAAAGCGTCTTTTAGTGTGTGACAGCTGTCAATCATAAAAACCCGATATACATCTGGTATCTCTGTAATCGCACCGACCCAAAGAATAAAGTAATCTCATCACTTATACCACACGAGGAACGGCGTAAAAAATAAATAAAACCAATTCTTCACCTACTACTGATTTGTTTATTATGTCTCCCAAAGAACGCAGTAAGGCTCTGCCCACATTTATCCTGCGCTCTGCGCTAAGCGCTTACACTAGAGTTTCCGTGTAAATCTCTGAAATACGTGATTCAGCCGGAACCCATGACGGAAGATTCCCTGTAATGAGGCAGATATAGGCCACTGTGGACGCCGTCTAGCCTGGGATCCCACGGTGTCATTTGTTTTAGGCTTGCATAAAAGTGCGGTTGGCCACAGTTTTGTGCACTTCTGAAAAATAGGACACCGCTAAACAGAGGCCAGACGGAGTCCAGAGTAACTCTGCTGTCTCATTACAGTGAATGGATCCCGCAGGGGTTTCATCTGAATTACATCACTTGGAAATTTAGATGGAAACCCCGATGTAAGTGCTCAGCCTAGAGCGCCGGATAAATGTTACGTAAAATGTTCCCAATAAAAGCTTCAACTCAGTCCTCAAAAAAAGCTAGTCCCCACTCAGGTCTGTCATCTGTTAAAAATATAAGGGACTTCCAAGTTACTGGTAGCAGAAAGGCTCTGGAAAAGCGAAATGGCCCTTGCCCCCAAAAGAAATTCAGAAAATTTTGTGCTCCCAAATCCAAATGCCTATTCTACAATAATTTGTTCTCCAATTGTCAAATAGCGCTCCGTCCCTCCCAGATCTCGCCGTATGGCTGAGTGCTACGATACAGCCACATATCGGGTATTGCCACTTTTAGAAGAAATTGTGTGACACATTTCGGCACCATTTTTACCCATTGCCCTGTGTGAAAATGTAAAATCTGAGGGTAAAACATTTTTTTGTGGTAAAAGTATAATTATGCTTTTTTCACTGCCCAAAGGTATAAATGTAAAAATTAAAAAATACTCACTACTTCCCTAGATGAATTCCTTGAGAGGTGTAATTTACAAAATGGGGTCACTTGTGGTGGTTTCTGCTGTTTCGGCATGTCAGCAACTCTTCAAATGTGACATGGTGTCTGCCACCTATCCCAGCCAACATAGCGCTCCTTTCTCTTCCGAACCCTGCCGTACACCAAAGCAGTGGTTTTCCCCCACATATGGGGTATCGGCGTACTCAGGAGAAATTGCACAACAAATTTCATGGTGCAATTTATCCTGTTACCCTTATGATAATGCAAAATTAGGGAATGAAAAACATTTTTTTGTGGGAAAAATGTGAAAATTTTATTTTTACGGCTCAATATTATAAACTTCTGTGAAGCAGCTGGGGGTGCAAGGTGCTCACCACACATCTAGATAAGTTCCCTAAGGGGTCTAGTTTCCAAAATGGTGTCACTTGTGGGGGGCTTCCACTGTTTAGGCACATCAGGGGCTCCCCAAATGCAACATGGCGTCCGCTAATTATTCAAACAAATTTTACATTCAAAAAGTCAAATGGCGCTCCTTCCCTTTCAAACCCTGCCGTGCGCCCAAACAGTGGTTTGCCTCCACATATGGGGTATCAGCGTGTTCAGGAGAAATTGCACAACAAACTTCATGGTGCAATTTTTCCTATTACCCTTATGATAATGCAAAATTAAGGGATGAAAAACGTTTTTGTGGGAAAAATGTGAAAATTGTATTTTTACAGCTCAATATTATAAACTTCTGTGAAGCACCTTGGGGTTCAAGGTGCTCACCACACATCTAGATAAGTTCCCTAAGGGGTCTAGTTTCCAAAATTGTGTCACTTGTGGGGGGTTTCCACTGTTTAGGCACATCAGGAGCTCTCCAAACGCAACATGGCGTCTGCTAATTATTCAGACAAATTTTACATTCAAAAAGTCTAATGGCGCTCCTTCCCTTCCGATCCCTGCAGTGCGCCCAAACAGTGGTTTTCCCTCACATATGGGGTATCAGCACGCTCAAGAGAAATTGCACAAAAAAATTTGGGGTCCATTTTTTCCTGTTACCCCTGTGAAAATAAAAAAATTGGGTCTAAAGTAACATTTTTGTGAAAAAAGTTAAATGTTCATTTTTTTCTTCCACATTCCAAAAATTCCTGTGAAGCACCTGAAAGGTTAATAAAGTTCTTGAATGTGGTTTTGAGCACCTTGGGGGGTGCAGTTTTTAGAATGGTGTCACTTTTGGGTATTTTCTGTCATAAAGACCCCTCAAAGTGACTTCAAATATGATGTGGTCCCTAAAAAAATGTTTTTGTAAATTTTGTTGGAAAAATGAGAAATCGCTGGTCAACTTTTAACCCTTATAGCTCCCTAACAAAAAAAAATGTTGGTTCCAAAATTGTGCTGATGTAAAGTAGACATGTGGGAAATGTTATTTATTAACTATTTTGCGTGACATATCTCTCTGATTTAAGGGCATGAAAATTCAAAGCTTGAAAATTGCAAAATTTTCAAAATTTTCGATTTTTTCACAAATAAACGCAAGTTATATCGAAGAAATTTTACCACTATCAAGAAGTACAATATGTCATGAAAAACAGTCTCAGAATCAGGGGAATACGTTGAAGCGTTCCAGAGTAATTACTTCATAAAGTGACAGTGGTCAGAGTTGAAAAAATTGGCCCGGTCACGAAGGCAAAAACAGGCTCTGGTGCGAAGTGGTTAATTATGTTTTTCTAGATCAATGGACTAACAGGTTATGGACAATGAATAGCCGGAACTGTATCTTGTACATAGTTGCACCTGGTAAGGTGCCCTCTTTTGAAGATGACCACAGAACACAAAACCCGTGGAGGTGGCTGAAGACGTGGTCCAACTCCAGATCATCAAAGCCCTGTAGCCACCCCTGGGCCTACGTGGAGGGTTTGAGACGGGTCCCTCAAAGTGCATCTTGGGTGAGAAGGACACCTGGTTAAGGGAGCGCCGTGACCTAAAAAGACTAAACATCTTGTATATATGTTACTGTATTGTTATTACCTGTTGTGTTTTTGCAAAATGTGTTTAGCCACGGAGTACTAAATTTCACTAGGGGGGAATGTGGCACCCCAGGTCTGGTCGCCACAGTGGCAGCAATGTCATGTCTGAGAGCAGGTGGGAGGGTCCCTGGTTGGGGACAATTAGCATGCAGCACCTCCTGCCTGAGTCCAGGGAGGGGAGAAACCTGCCCTTTATAAACTGGATCTGGGGCGGGGTTAGACAGAGAAGCTAGAGACAAGTTCCAGACAAGGTTCCAGTGAAGTTGCAGATAGGGACAGGTCAGCAGCGGGCTGAGGAGTCCCTGTAGGCAGAGGAGGAACACAAGGCCAGGAGGGGAGTCAGCAGAGCTCATCCTGGCTAGAGACTTACAAAGCCGGACACTGGAGTCTGAGGCTGTGAGGGTTATAAGCCCAGCAGCAGAAAACCACCATGCAGGGGACTTCAAGACCTCTGGCCCAAGGAAGACGGAGGCTCAGCCACACGAGAGGAACCACTACTGCCCCGGAGGGGTGAGAAGTACGGAAGGCCCGAGTCGCCAGTCATATGGGTGAGAACAACACGGTGCACTCAGAGACGTGGGCTACCACTACACTACAGCGGGATAGCCAAGAAAGAGTGGAGTCAGCACGGTAGGCCTACAAACTCCCCCTGACCAGCGGGATTTCCCAGTTGCTCTCAGACTGACCAGGCCTCCATTGTTAACCTGTATTCCGGACGGGTCCCTTAATACCGCCAACAGTAAAGACCCTGAATTGCATGACAGACTCCGTGTGGTTACTGCTGCTCCCGCACACCATCACCACCAACATCCCTATTTACTGCCCTGAGGCTATACTCCTCCCTTGGGGAGTTATACTACCCTCTGCTGCACCCACAACACCAGCCTCAGCGGTCTGCCCTGCAGCGGCGGTTCACTCGGACCGCAATTCACGGGTGGCGTAGTCGGACATTTAATCACAAAACCCTATAAATAGACCGCCATTTGGGTTGACCACCCTGAGCCACGGGACCGGGTCCGCGCCACACAAGGACTACAACCCCCAGCATCCACAAAAGGTCTGGTTCCGGGTATCCCCACACACACACGGCCCAGGGGCGTGTCACTTAGCTGGTAACACTGTTGGTGATTTATTTCAAATTTAAGGTACAGTATTGCTGCCACAGTATTTTGCAACACATCTGGTTTGCACTTAGTGGGACCATCATTTCTATTGCAACAAGACTAATAATTAGGGATGAGTGAACCCGAACTGTAAAGTTCGGGGTTTGTACCCGACACTACTCCGAACACGGTCTTTTTTTTCAGAAGTCCATTTGCTTGTTCGGGTTCAGTGCCGAATAAAGTTTATTGAAAGGCTGCAGCGCATCCAATCAACAAGCTTTCAGGCCAGTATTGGGATTGCTGTGATTGACTGGCGCACCATGTGACCCGGCCGGTATAAACTCTGGATCATGGGTTGCTACACCATTTTGCTCTGATTAGGGTAGGGGCAGGACGCATCTCGAGTGAGTGACAGTGTTAGGTTTTGGGTGTGTGCACTCTGCAAAAAAGCATGTGTGTGTGTACTCTGCACCCGTGTAAGTGGGAGTACTGTGCCCAAAAACCTCTGTGCGTACTCTGCACCTGTGTCTGTGGGACTACTGTACATAAAAATTGCTTCAAAAAATGAGGAGAGCATCAAATAGGTGATGTGGATGTGGCTGTGGTCTTGCTGGTGGTGGTGGTGATGTAGCTGTTGCTGGTGGTGGGGTACCTGCTGCAGGGAGAGCATGTGGTTGTTCTATGCCTACTACGTGCCCAAAAGAAAAAACATACTCTGGTGCACACAGGCCACAGGACATTCTGTGAATACTGTGCCAAAAAGCCTCTATGTACTGGGAATACTGTGCGTAAAAACAATTTTTTGTACTCTGCACCCGTGTCTGTGGGAGTAGTGTGCGTAAAAACAAATTGTTCTTCTGTGAACCCGTGTCTATGACAGTACTGTGTATAAAAACATATTGTTCCACTCTGCAACGGTATCTGGGAGTACTGGGCTTAAATCCAAATTTTTCTACTCTGCATCCATGTCTGTGGGAGTAGTGTGCATAAAAACAAACTTCAACTCTGCACCTGTGTGTGTGGGAGCACTGTGGGTAAAAACAAGTTTTTCTACTCTGCATCTGTGTCTGGGAGTACTGGGCCTTAAAAACAAATTTTTCGACTCTGACACGTGTCAGTGGAAATAGTGTGCAATAAAACAAATTGTTCTACTGTGCACCCGTGTCTGTGAGAGTAGTGTGCGTAAAAACAAATTGGAAATCTGGAAATACTGGGCTTAATGTCAAGTTTTTCTGCTGTGCACCTATGTCTGTCTGAGTACTGGGTCTAAAAACAAATTGTTCTACTCTGCACCGTGTCTGTGGGAGTACTGTGCCTAAACCCCCTTAAAAAATGAGGAGAGCATCAAATAGAGGATGTGGACGTGGTGCTGCTTGTGGTGGTGATGATGTAGCAGCTGCTGGTGGTGGAGTAGCTGCTGCAGGGAGAGGACGTGGTTGTTCTGTGCCTGCTACATGCCCAAAAGAAAAACCTTCCTCTGGTGCACACAGGCGACAGGACGTTCTGTGAGTCCTGTGCCAAAAAGCCTCTGTGTACTCTGCACCCGTGTCTGTGGGAGTACTGTGTGTATAAACAAATTGTTCTTCTGTGAACCTTTGTCTGTGGGAGTACTGTGTGTAAAAACATATTGTTCCACTCTGCATCAGTATCTGGGATTACTGGGCTTAAAGGCAGATTTTCTACTCTGCACCCGTGACTGTGGGAATATTGGGTCTAAAAACAAATTGTTCTACTCTGCACCCATGTCTGTGGGTGTACTGTGCGTAAAAGCAAACTGTTCAACTCTGCACCCGTGTCTGGGAGTATTGGACCTTAAAAACAAATGTTTCCATTCTGCACACGTGTCTCTGGGAATAGTATGCGTAAAAACAAATTGTTCTACTCTGCATCTGTGTCTGTGGGATTCTGTGCCAAATAAACACTTCAAAAAATGAAGAGAGCATCATAGAGGAGATGTGGCCGTGGTGCTGCTGGTGGCTGTGATGATGTAGCTGCTGCTGGTGGTGTAGCTGCTGCAGAGAGAGGACGTGGTCTTTCTGTGCATGCTACATGCCCAAATACAACACCTTCCTCTGGTGCACGCAGGCGAAAGGATGTTTTGCGTCATTTCGCAGGGCCAACTACTGCTGCACGAATGGTGAGGTCAGAACAGGTTGAGGCGGTTTTAAATTGGAGGGCTGAGAGTGCCTCCAGTTACTTCCACCCAATTTCCTGCAGTAAGCGCAAAGTTGGTACCTGGCTTCCACCTCACCTCCTTGCAAATCAGCCAAGCAGTCTGAGCCTTAAGTTATGCAGCAGTCCCTTCTGCTTTTCGATGACTCCGTTGACTGTGGTTTCATGGGCTATCCACCTGGCACTGCCCCAGAAGTGGAAGAGATTGAGTGCACTGAAGCTCTACCACTTCTCCAGTTGGAGGATGCGTACATGGGAGGGTTAGTGCACACGGTCATCGGACCACCACAGCACATCTCTGATGATGAGGAAACACAGGTGCCAACTGCTGCATCTTTCTGTAGTGTGCAGACCGGCAAGGAGGGCAGAGGTGAGGAGTGTGTGGAAAATGATGTGGGGGGATGATGAGGTCCTAGACCCTACATGGAGTGAAGGACATCCGTGTGACATGCACAATTCGGAGGAAGAGAAGGTGACCATGCTGCCCCTGCTGCACAGCAAAAGAGGGAACAGGGTGCCAAAGCAAAACAGCCGGCCCCTAGCCAGTATGTCAGCTGCTACTGCCCACAGCGCCGTGAACTGACCACAACAAAGCCAGTTCAAAGCAACCCCCTGGTGTGGCATTTTTTCAGGCAATATGCTGACAACAAGTGCCATCAGAGCCTGAAGCGAGGCATAAATGTTCTGAACCTGAGAACAATATGCATGAGAAGGCATCTGAATTCAAAGCACGAGGTGCAGTGGAGAACACATCTAAAAAGACAAGAAAGATGTGAGACTCCTCCAGCTCCCCATTCTGCTGCGGCCTCTTCCTCCATCTCCCAATTAACAGGGCCACTTGCAAAGCGAGGAAGTGACAGCACCACCACCAGCAGTGTCAGAGAGCATCTCCACACCATCCCATGGAAGAATTCAGCTGTCCATCCCCCAAACACTGGAGAAATGGAGAAAGTACCCCCCTACCCACCCAGGAGCCATGGTCCTGAATGACAGCATTTCAAAATTCCTGGCCTTTGAAACACTGCCATTCCGACTGGTGGAGACTGACAGTTTTAAAAACTGCTTGCGGTGGCTGTCCCACAGTCAGTGGTTCCTAGCCACCACTACATTTCTAGGCGAGCCATCCTTGCTCTGCACACATAAATCCTACAAAAACTTTGGAGCAGTCAACCGTAATATTAAAAAAGGATTTCTTTATTTCATTAAATAGACATACACATGAACATATAAAAAAAAAGTAAAAGGTGAGTGTATATAAGGTGCTCTAGCACATCAGCGGCCAGAGGTACGAAATATATCAGCTAAGTAGCTGCCTCATAACTCCCATAATTGTATAATAGACCAAACAAAGGTATAGGAAGTATTCCCCCTGCAAACCCATGTCTAACACTAAGTGAATAACAGCCTGTTACTGAGATAGATACAACACATCAACACAAAGTGTGTAAGGAAACGTTCAGACTGTATTAATAGATCAAGATCAATGAATCTATATAATATTAGACTGATCCCACTGAAGATAGTGCCATGAGTGTGATCAAATATTAGCCAATAATACCAAAATGAATTGTGAATGAAAGACTTAACACACTAGGAGCAGTGGGATAAAGTAACATAGGTATATGGCATTGCATAAAAGATAGTCAGAAGATACCGGGTAAACATAACATTTAGGTATGGGATACAAGGGAGGGCATACCAATCTAGGAGTGCACCAGGAACCACCAATGATATGCGTTTTGCATCAGCTTCCTTCGAGGGGTGACTCTAGGGTGGTGGTTTGGGCTTTTATATCGTCACTTACCAGTGGACAGCGGGATGGTAATGGCACTCCCTCCGTGTCGGCCGTGACCGGAAGTACCGCAGCTTGGCGTCCAACGTTACTTCCTGACAGCCACACCAGATGCTTCTGCACACACCTGTTGTGGTCAAAATCAGGTGTACACTGCACAACTCCATCAGTGGCAAGGTCCACATAACCACCGATACGTGTACCAGTAAGCATGGGCAGAGCCGTTAAATTTCCCTAACTACACACTGGTAAATGCAGTGGCAGCTGGGCCTGAGGAAGAAGGCGTTCTGCCGAATGTCGTACCACCAGTGAATTCTGCTGGGCGTTACTCTGTCCATGTTGCCTACTCCTCCGACTCCGCTTCCTCCACCGCCTCCTCATCTGTTCAGGATTACACCTACAGCACCAACTTCAGCACAGCCAGGGGGAAACGACAGCAGGCTGTTCTGAAATTCATCTGTTTAGGGGACAAATCCCTCACTGCGTCAGTGCTGTGGACAGGGATCAAACAGCAGACAGATGAGTGGTTGTTGTGCGTGAACCTCAAGTCCAGCCTGGTGGTGTGTGTTAACGGGCGAAATCTCGTAGCAGCTCTGCGCCTAGCTGGTTTGACGCGCTTTCCTTTCCTGGCGCATGTGCTATATTTGGTGGTGCAGAGCTTCCTTAAAAATTACCCACATATGTCAGAGCTGAGTGCAGGCAATCTGTGCGTGTTTTCGGTGTTCTCACCCTCCGCTGCTCGCCTGTTTGCGCTGCAGCGTCAATTCTGCCTTCCCGCTCACCACCTCATATGCGATGTACTAACTATTATTGCAGTAATAGGCAATAGTGTGCCTTGTTGTGCAGCTTCGAATACTCCACCAACATTTCCAACGCTGATAACGCCATCATGAGCATTACAATACCACTTCTATGCCTGCTGGAAAAAACACTTCAGACGATGATGGATGAGGTGGTGGCACAGAAGGATGAGGAGCAGGAGGAACAGGGACCATTCATGCCTGTCATCCCCTAATGGCTCAGAGGGTGGGTTCTTGTACCAACAGCAGCCAGGTACACAACTGTCCAGCCAAGGGACTGTTTTGGAGGAGGAGGAACAGTATTCACAGCAGGGTGGCACTCAAAGCAGCTCACAGGCATCACTGGAGCATGGCTGGGGTGATACAGAGCACCCAGACCATACACCTCCTACCAGGGACAGCTTGTGTTTGCCTTTGGGCAGCCTGGCGCACATGAGCCAATTCATGCTGCTGTGGTTGCGCAACAACCGTCAAATTGCTCGGATTGTTACCAGTGCTGATTACTGGATCCCAGCTACAAGGATAGCGTAACATCATTACTGTTGGAACATGTGTTTAGCACGGCAAGGGTTGTGATCACAGACAGGCGCATCTGCCTGTCCACAGCCAATGTGAGGAAGCTAACATTCATTAAAATGAACCAGGTGTAGATCTCACAGAACTTGTCCGTACCTTTGGCTGAGTAGACAACTTTACCAGTCGCACCCAGCCATTGTTATACTCTCCTCAAATAATAATAAAAAAAAACAAAACACAAAAACAAAACACAAAAAAAAAAAACCCCGCAAAAACAGTGTTGCTACTTCTGCCTCTTCCACCTACACCACCAAGTCCACCTCCACCTAATCTACTTTCTCCTCCACTTGGAACTCTGCCTCCCTGTTCTAGATTGTTATTTTTTTTATTCAATGTTCTTTTCAGTCATTTCCCTTAAAAAAAAACAACACAAATCACTCTCCCTCAGAAACCGTGTCGGATACCTTATCCCCTACATCTTCCACCTAAACCGCCATGTCCATCTCCAACTCGTCCTCCACTTGGACCTCGACCTTTTGGATCTAGAGAGTTATTTTATTTATTTTTTACTCCATGTTCTTTTAAGTAATTTCCCTAAAAAAAACACCTCCTACCCTGCCCCATTCACCTCCCCTACTTCACCTCCTCCACTTGGACCTCCGCCTCCTGGTTCAAGATTATTATTATAGATTTTTCTTATTCTCTGTAATTTTATGTAATTGCCCTATCCACATTTGTCCTGCTCTTACTCCCCATTTTGCTTCCTTTTGCAGACCCCTACCCCTTACTACCTTCATTTTACAGCACAAAAGCTTGGGCTCACATTGGCTTCTATTGGCTATGAGCTGGTCTTATTATGCTGGGAAGGTTCCAATAACCATGGAAATTCCCGGCCTTTTAATATCAACTCACAGATGTCTGCTTTGCCTTTGCTGGTTATTAAGAAAGGAGGAACCATAAAAAAATGATGTGGGGTCCCACTTATTTTTAATAATCAGTCAAGGAAAATGTCATGGGTGTGTCAGATGTGACAGGCAGTCTCTCTGCAGTTGACTGCAGAAGATCTCTTCATTTGGTATTACAGACACCTTCCTAGAATCTGTCTCACTCTAGGATCCGCGGCTGCCTCCCTTCTGCTCTTATTAACACCCTGGCAAGGGTGGTTAAATACGTTCAGTTTGCTACAGGGAGGCGCCGGTGATATTCATAGTGATACTTGTGGAGGCTTGGAGCTATTGCAGTCTGCTTACTTCCTCTCTGGTGCTTGGAGGACGTTTGGTGCAATCTCTCTAAAGTCAGCTCAAGCTAAGTTGCTTTCCCCTGTGTTCATCTCTCTTTTTGTTTTTTTGCTGTTAGTGGGGACTGACTAGTGCTCATCCCACTTCCCTAGCTAGGGCCTAACTCTAGGGAGATACAGAGTTTTAGGTTTCTATTCGGCGATTGGTGAGAAACCAATATAGGGATGGTAGGGAAGACAGGGTGATATTAGATTAGCCCAGTAGGTCTCCACTCCCTCTTTCCTTAGTGTCTGGACTCCCTTCCCATCATCCTTTTGTGTTGCACTTTGTCTTTCCTACACTGTGAGTGACAGAAAAGAAGACAGCAGTGAGCTCGTCTTATAATGCTGGGTATGGGTCAATATCCATGGACCTTCCCAGCCTATTAATATCAGCCCCCATCATATTGCTTTGCCTTAGCTGGTTATTAAAAATAGGGAGACCCCACAAAATTTTTTTAGCGTCCCCCATTTTTAATAACCAGCAAAGGCAAAGCAGACAGCTGGAGAGTGATACTAATTGGCTGGGAAGGTCCATCGATATTGGCCCCTTCCTAGCATAATAAGACCAGCTCACAGCTGTTTGATTGCCCTTGACTGGTTATTAAAAATAGGGGGGACCCCACATTGTTTTTTTCATTTATTTGTTTATTAACAAGTACAGTAGCATACACATGCAAGGCACTGCTCCTCTCCTCAACTTGGAACTCCGCATCCTGTTTCAAGATTATTATTTTTTATATTTTTTAATCTACGTAATTTTAAGTAATTTTCCTATCCACATTTGCTTACAGGGCAATTGTCCTGCTCTTACCCCCATTGTGCTTGCTACCTTTTGCAGCCATCCTAGCCCTTACTACAAACATTTTACAGTTATTTTTTATCACCAAAGTTTGGGTCTCTATTGACTTATATGGGATTCAGGTCCGGGGTCAAGTTCGAGTCAAGTTCTAGTACCTGAATCGAATTTTGGACTAAAGTTCAGCCGAACCCGTCGAACACGAACTCCCACGGGTCCGCTCACCCTAATATTAACCTAAATTTATTATATGACGCCATGCATAAAGCAACCCAGGATAATAAATGTTCCCTCCTAATCATCTGTCTCCACATCCTCTATGCACTTGATAACTGCACTTAAGCATACTGGCTGATGACTGGATAATGCAGCTTTATATGAAAACGCCTATTTATTATAATGGCTGGACCTGAAATAACAAGCACTTTTCACCTATTGTGTCTCCCCCTATTTCCTTGCAGATTGTAAGGTTTCGAGCAGGGACCTCACTCCTCCTGTAACTGTTTCACTGTCTTACCTTGTATTGAATTTATTGTCTATATACAGAATGTCACTGCTTAATTGTAAAGTGCTGCGGAATATGTTGATGCTATTTAAATAAAATTACTATTATTATATAAAGACATGATATAAGAGTATATGCATAACACAGACTTAGGGAGCACGCCACAGACCCCTCACACCAATCCAACACGCGTTTTGCTTCCTCTTCTACAGGGAGTGTTGGCCTCTTAATATAGTGTGAATACAGTTACCACAAATAGGTAATCAGGGGAAACTTTGCCTTACTGGGCGCCGCTGTATGCGCATGCACATGGTATCTGCTGCACGCCGGCTGTAAGATGCGCATCAATGAAGTGCGAGAATGTCGCCGTTCATGATGTGGGACCAGCTAGCCAGTCCGGAGCCGAGCCCGGCACATGAGCAGTATGGCGCACAACGATCTCCGCAGCCATCTTTAAAATTGC
Source organism: Phyllobates terribilis (assembly GCF_046119375.1). Classification (NCBI taxonomy): domain Eukaryota; kingdom Metazoa; phylum Chordata; class Amphibia; order Anura; family Dendrobatidae; genus Phyllobates; species Phyllobates terribilis. The sequence goes on along the minus strand of NW_027362769.1, from coordinate 243,895,651 downwards.
AAAAAGAGGTGGTAAAGGTATTTAGTGATAATAAGGCTGTAGATCACTATGCACAAAGGGGCACAGACATCTTTAATGGGAAGGGGAATTGGCATAGAGATATGATGGCAGTATGGTAGTGTGATACAGAATAACTACAAAAAATATATGTTAAAGTGGAGAGAAAATGGACATATTCTGAAAAAGGAAAAATATAAATGTAAGTGATATAATGATAGTGAAGAAAACTATTAAAAAAGAAATAAAGGAAAAAAGTTTCTACGTGTGTATGTATGTGAAATGTGTGAACATACGGTAAATAAAAATACAATTAAAGTGGAAAATTGTGTTTAAAGGAAAGAAGAAAGAAAGAAAAAGGGAAAAAAGTGAATGATTGAATGTGAGAAAGTTTATTCTCCCAAAAAAGAAACAATTTTTTGTTGTATAAAAGTAGATAAAATATAAAAATAAATGTATGTGAAAAAATATATATTTTTCCTTTTTTTCTTCTTTCTTTTCATTCCCTTTTCTTTCTTTTTTTTGTAAAATTATTATACACATGCACACCTATACATATACATATATATATAAATATGCTATCATAAATTTCATATATGGAGATGAAGAAATATTTCTAAGATGATGTTTGTATGTTATATCCTATGTCCTAAAAATATAAAAAGAAAACTATTTTATTATTATTCAGGCAACTAAAAAAACGACAAATGGTAAGTATTCATCTCAAGAAAAAATATTTAAATGGAAAATTGGGAAAGAAAAAAGAGAAAAAAAAGACATAAGTAGAGCCAAGGATAAATATCTTATGTGTATATAATAACAGACAAGATATCAATATTTTATAGGAAACTTGCAAAGCCCCATTGTTCATTTAACCCCCTAGTGTTCATGCATTTTAATATTGTGATCCATTTACATTCTAGCTGGGCCAATTTCTTGGTCATATCACCTCTTCTATTACCTGGATAAAAGAGATCAAATCCCCGAAAACGGAGTAAATGCCACTGATGCGGGTGGAATTCCTAAAAATGTCTTGCTAAAGGTTCTAATTTTGTAATCGCACCCACATCTTCTTATGGGATCTTTACTGACGCCTTAATATCCTTGATGTGTTTAAGGAACCGGATTCTCAATTCCCGTGATGTCATGTCGACATAAATAAGAACATAAGGGCAAAAGTTGCAAGATAAATAACTAAGGTCGTCCTGCTGTTAATATAATGTAATATCTTGAAATCGCGCTCTCTTGCTGAAACTGAAAAGATATCTGTTAGTCAATATATCTGCACACCTTGTAATTTCCACAGGTCCAGGTGTCCCACTTGGGGCCTTTTGAGACCAAATAAAAATGTTGAAGTCGGAGGGATATGATGACCGTGTACCAACAATGTCACATAAATTCTTGCTACATTTAGCCATAATAAGAGGTGGGTCTGATAGCAATTAGGAAAGTTTAGAGGTTGAGCCTCTATTGTGACATCACTCATGTGTAGCTTTGCCCTCGTGATGTAACAATTGGATTCCACTTGTGATGTCACGGAATCCTTGGATTATATCCAGTGATTTTGCAGTGAGATCCTTTGTCTGGAGAGGCTGATTGTGCACTACACAGTAAGCGATATTCCTCCAGGCTAAAATGCTGTTTAGACTCCTTCTAAATCTCAGCGTGCTATTAGCATCAGCGGAAGGTGCTCCCATCTTTATCCGCAACCATCATTCACAAGCGCAGATCAGGATCCCTGCAGGTAAGGTCATTACCAGATACACTCTGACGATGGGGTTAACCCTTTGCCTCCAAAGCCAAGTTTTATTTTTGCACTTTATTTTTTCCTCCACTTTTTCCAAGAGTCATAACTTTTTCCCATTCATATATCTGTATGAGGGATTGGTTATTTTTTTGCGGGACGAGTTGTAGTTTTAAATGACACCATTCATTTTATCATTAATGTGAAATTGGGGAAAAAAATTAGTTCTCCCATGTTTTTTAGTTGTTTTATTTTCATGGCATAAGAAGTAACAGTCGTTTTCATTTTTAACATAGATGAGACATAGAGCATTAATACTGTCCTCGCCTTGCTGGATGCACTCACTACTACATGTAGCAGAAGGCGCCCACAAGACATACAGGGGATACTTGTGACTTCTTACTTGTCAGTAGAGTTTTTCTTTAATGTCTATTTTTACTTTCTAGGTACCAAAGTAGTCCTGCACCATGGTCCGTGCTCAGCAGCATGCGGTAAGCAGCTCAGAATTCAGATATGTCCTTCACATGTAACATTTCACATGCGGCCCCAGAAACCATTGGGATCCATTAATAAGGCCCAGGTTCTGTTATCAGACTCTGCGTCATTAGGGGTTCTGTAACTTTTCTTATGTGACCAGAGATTTATATGAGGTCACAGGATACATGGATTGGAGGATTTTTCCTCTCTTACTTATAATTTCAGGTGTCATCTCCCATCCTGTGTTCATTCTCTATTCCAGGAATATAAAAGAACAGATCTCTGTATTGTCCATTATATATTGATATGACATCAAATATCATCCATCATTTTTCCAAACTTAATACCCCTTTTTTAATAGTCATATTTGGTTCCTCAGTCCGCCCATTCCATGTATTTGGTTTCCACGTCTGAACACATTCCAGCTCTGATCCTGATCACTTATGTTCTGTTCTTTATCTTTTCAGCTCATAACACTGTTCCTCAAGAAACATCTCAGGATACAGTCATTAAGATTGTTATAGCTGCTGCCATTCTCTTCGTCATTGCAATAATCATTGTTGCCATCGGTGTCATCTACTGGTAAGTATAATAACTAATGATTTATGGGCTACACAGGAGTCTGTAGAGGAAATGTCACATCTTCAGGTTCCTCCAGAAATGGGAATATTTTGTGGCTTGGACACGTCACCCTGAAGTTGTGCCCTGCAGATAACTGATGGGTATATATTAGACTTTGTAGGGATTCACGCTCTCATGTAGGCATTAGGTAGCGTTCGCACAGGCAATGCAGTTTGGTCCAAACCGGTGCAGTTTTATTTTTTTTCAAAAAGCTCCAAGGGATTCAAAGCCAAAAACAGCCTCTTCTGGGCACAAAGGTATCACAGCAAATAAACACTTCATTTAGCATGGCACATATGTCAGTGCAGGCTCACCCAAACAGATTACAGTCCTTTCCACCAGAGAAAACTTTATATACAGAAGAGGCACGATCCCACCAATCTCGCTGTCGCCTTCAGCCCAAGTTCAAGCAGCCTCCAGTGCCAAACAGAAGTGTTCAACTCTGGCCACAGTTCACACTGAACAGGCTGCAGCAGACACACGGTTCTCTGCAGCTCCAGCACTCAGACTGCTCAGCTTTCCTAGCTGACCTATGCAGTCTCCATTTAGAGAGAGATGCCGGCACATATCTCTCTCAGCTACAGCTCACACTTTGGCTGAACACTCACCAGCTCCAGCACATTCAACTCTGCTTCATCCAGAAGACTGCACACAGTGAACACAGGCCCTGGTTTTAGTAAAAAAGCAAGATGGATGTGTCTAATCAAATCCTACAGAGCTAGAACTTAACCCTGTCCTACCTTGCTCTGCTACAACTTGCATATACATTATTAATAGAAATTGCTGATTGGAATAGACACAAAAATGACTGACTCGTGATATTTCTATAGATAGCACTAAATTAAATGTTTCATTTATACATTCTGCAGAATGCAGACATATTTTACTTTGTGATTTACAATGTGACTTTCATTTTTACAATTTTATAGTTATCTGAAAAAGAAAAAGCCAGTGAAAGATCTTGAAAGGCAATGGTGCGCCGATGATTTTAGAGAGAACAACACCAAACTAAATGGTAACTACAGCTTAACAAATCTGACATTAAAGAAGCACTCCAGCTAAATATGTATTGTCTAATCCCTTCTAGATATATCAGATGTACATGTGAGAAAATACTTACCATTTGCCGTCTTCTCTGGATTCCAGCACCACGTCTTATGTGTGGCGCGGTAGCGATTTTCCTAATATAAGCCTATGAGACTCAGAGCGAGGTTCCATATACTTACATTGAGAATGTAACTTCCAGTCCACACATAAAGACATTGTGATGGCCCGTCCAATTTTTCAAATATACACGTTTACGTTTTAAATATTTTTGTTGATATATGAGTATTGACTTCTAGCATACACAGCAGAGCAGGAGTACCAGCAAATTCTTCTTTGTCATCTATAAGAAAGACTTCGTGATCACCAGGCCGATTTAAAGTCACATGGTTCAGCAGAGAACTGGAGCTGTGCTGCAAACCGGAGAAGACAGCGATCAGTGTTCTACCATATACTATACACTACTAATATGTTCAGAAGTGATTAGCAATAATAATTTTGCTCAGAGTGCTTCTTTGATATCTCTATATAGACAGTTATTGCCAACTTTTATATTACATGGAATATAATAACATGTAAATATAAATAATTTTAATCATATAGAAGCTTACATTTTAGAAGCTTGCATTTTATTAAATCTAACTTCAATATTTTATGTTACAGGAGAATTTGACATTTTCTGTACTTCTAGAGACATTATAATGCCGCACACGGCCGCTATAGTGGAGAGGAAAGAGTCCGAGATTAAGCCGGACTTAAATGATTACAAACAGACACCTCCATCTATTCTAAAAGGAAGTCAAATGAAAAATGAAAACAAAGGGAAAAAAGTTTATTTTCAAGAATCGGATAATCGATATGTTTACTCATATGATTCCGAGTCCTCACAACCTGGATGTCAAATGAGATATTTCCGAAACGAACAAGGCTGGAAAAAAAGTGAGTGTTTTCATATCTTACCTCAACCTTTATCAGAAGATCATCTTTCATTTCTTTCAAAAGAACTTAGGGGCCTGATTTATCAAATCTTTTTTACCGGTATTCTGACATAAAAAGCTTTGAACTGTCACTAAATTTTGGCAAAAACTCCAGGCTGCGCTAAAATATTGTGATTTCTGGCATTCTCCTGCCATTTTTGCCCATTTCCAACAAAGTGCCGGAGCTTTAGTAGAATGGTTGACCGCTAGTCAAATTCATGATGATCGGCAGCGTTAGTTAAGCCACGAAACACGCTCACGAGAGGAGCACACCAGTAGTCAGACACTCCTGATTCATGAATCAGCGTATAACTCTTCATAAATCAAAAGCGTCTGACTTCAGTGCGCCTCCTCATCAAGATCGGCGCGAAGAAGCTGTATTGGGAGTATCATCTGAAAAAAATGTGGAATAATTATTGGTGGATAACCCAATGATGCCAATATTTCATTCACTTCCTAAAATTCTCAATCCTTTTTTCCACCTTCCATGTACTCCATTGCGGTGGGAATAAGTTCATTCATTAAAAGACTGGGGTCTTGGGTGAGGAAATATTACAGCCACTAAGGTGAGAGATTTCAGGATATTTAAGGTGCAGTATAGATGTTCTGCAAATATTTGTCTGTTGTTAAATGGTTGACATACAAAGTTACATCGCTGTATTCCAGAATACCCCAGGATTTAACTATTGCTGCCCTGTCTCATTATTTGGATGATTACAGTGGATATTGCAAAGAAATTAGTTCCTAATTTCTTAAGTATATTACCTACTTCATCCTATTTTTTTTCTTTTCAATGGTTATTTTTTTTTTTACAAACTATTGGGTTGATATGCCATAAACGGATGAGATGGGAATACCCCATTAAAGCTAGGAATAAGTTTTGTATAAAAGTCTATTTTCTATAGATTAGCTCTGAGATCTGGTCTATAGGATGCAAACTGTCATTTATATCAAACTGGATTCTGTAATAGGTCCATTGGGTGTTGTAATATTATCTAGATTCTCCTAAGGGGATGTTGTGTTAAAAGAAATGTATATTATCCGTTTTATATGTAATATTCTGTTGCTCCATGTTTAGTTATAATCCATTATTGTTTCTGCAGAAAAATCGAGAAAGAAGGCTCGCCGAGTTCCAACAAGGAATAAGAAATCCAGCAGAAGGCGATGACTCCGCCTCAACTCCATTACATGGTGGCTACCATGTGAGGATAAGGCAACCTGTGATTAAGCAAAAAGAGACAGATTCCGGGCTCGGTCTCTGCTCTCACCCAAGGATATGACACTTACCAGACTTTCCGCAGTCAGATGTGTTCACAGACAAGTGACTTACCTGCTGCATGAAGAGGCAGATTCCGGGCTCGGTCTCTGTTCTCACCCATGGATATGACATTTACCGGACTTTCCGCAGTCAGATGTGTTCACGGACAAGTGACTTACCTGCTGCATGAAGAGACAGATTCCGGGCTCGGTCTCTGCTCTCACAATATTGTATGACATTTACCGGACTTTCAGCAGCCAAGTGTACTCACGACACAAGTGAGGTACCTGCTGTAAGAAGAGGCAGATTCCGGGCTCAGTCTCTGCTCTCACCTAGCCACAGCTCAAGGGAAATGCACTCCTTTAACCATGGTTCCCTAGAGGTTTCCTCCATTGGGGGTTTTTCCTCTCCTGAGTGCTAAAGGACGACTCTTCGTGAGTTAAAGGCCCATCATCATCAATGCCACATTTAAGACTATTGTCCTGACTTCTAATGGAAAATTCCACATTATCCAACTTGAATAAAGTTTATAAAGAATTCAGCATATATCATGTGTATTTGAATCTTCTTTTATGAATCTTTACACTATAGCAGAATATACATAGCACTGGACTACTTTATATAGTCATTACCATCACACATAGCTAATTATTTATCATCCCGTTTTCTCACACACATGTAAACTAGGGTATAAGTGGTGTTGTATTTAAAAATAATATATCCACTTCTCGACATGCTATCTACATGTATGTCACTTGTCTGATGTCATTCTATGGAGAGAGTTCTGGAGCATAGCCAGTGACTGTGTTGGACATCAGAGCTGTGCTGCAGTCAGAAAAGTACTATATCCATAAATGTCTAAATCACTTACCATATTTTCAGATTATAAGAAGGACTTTTTTCCCAAAAAAATTTGGGAGGAAAAAGGGGGTGCGTCTTATAATGCAAAGGTACAGTATTTTACCTGGGGGGGCATCGGTGGAGCCGGGTCACAGATACAGGAGGATGGCAGCAGCTGCAGCAGGAGCCCGTCCTCTCAGCATGTCATGCAAGGTGTGGGAAAGACTAAGTGCAACACAGAGGGAAGAGGAGGAGGAAGCCCAAACACTAGGGAAAGGGGAATGGAGACCCCTAGGCAGATCTATTATCACCCTGCCTACCCTACCATCCCTATATAGGTTCCACACCTATCAGAGAGCAGGAACCTAAACCCTGTATATCACTAGAGCTTGGCCCTAGATAGGGAGGGGGAGGGAATGAGTATTGGTCAGGAAACATTACAAACTAAAGACAACAAGGTAGACAAACAAAGGGGACAAACTTAGCTTGAACAGACACCAGAGGAGTAATGTCAACTGTCCTCCAAGGGCACCAGAGAAGAAGCCAGCCAACAGATAGTGCTCCAAACATGCACAAAGGTACATAGAAGTATCTCTGGTGATTTCCTGCAGCAAACTGAGAGTTTTTAACTCCCAGGAAAGGGTGTGTCGATTAACACCAGGAGGGAGGTTGCCGTTGGGTCTTAAAGCAAGAAGGATTAAGAAGGCATCTGCAATGCCAAGCACAGTGACCTTCTACAGCCAGATCCAGAGCAAATGTCTATAGCACCTGCACACCCGTGACAGTCCCCTCCCTACTACGAGTGGCCTTTGGACACTCAGGACCAGGTTTCTCAGGATAAGAGGTGTGGAATGCATGAACCAACCTGGGCGCATTCACCTCTGATGCTGAAACCCACATCATTTCCTCTGGACCATAACCCTTCCAAGTACTGTAGGGAACGGCGCTGGAGACGAGAATCTACAATCCTCGAAATCTGAAACTCCAAATCACCATCAACCATGATTGGGGGCGGCAGTAGGGGAGAGGACTCAAGATGTTCTACATATTTCTTGAGCAGAGACCTGTGAAAGACATTGTGGATCTTAAGGGCCTGAGGTAGGTCAAGACGAAACGCTGCTGGGTTAATGACGGTGGCTATTTTATAGGGACCAATAAGTCTAGGTCCCAGATGTTAGGAAGGAACCTTCAACTTGATATTCCTGGTAGACAACCATACAAAGTCAATCACACTCAGGTTCGGACCTGGCGAGCGTTTCCTGTCCTCCATACGTTTGTACCTGTCCCCCATGATCTTCAAATTACTCAGAACCCCCCTGCCACACAGAGGAGCGAGACGATGCAAAACATTCCTCCTCAGGAACTCCCAAAGCCCCTGCCCCACTAAAAATACCAAACTGTGGATGGAAACCATATGCACCAAAGAACAGTGACCTGCCGGTAGATCCTTGGCGATGATTATTAATAGGAAATTCTGCCAACAGTAAGTAAGATGCACAATCCTCCTGGTTTTTGGAGACAAAACACCTGAGGTAAGTCTCCAAATTCTGATTAATGTCCCCCGATCTGACAACACATCAGTGGGAACTCCGTGAAGCTTCACGATCTCATTTATAAACACCTGAGCAAGAGTCTTGGCATTCGGAAGTGCCGGTACTGTGACAAATTGAACCATTTTACTGAACCTATCTACAACCACCAAAACCACAGTTTCTCCTGCAGATACCGGTAGGTCAGGAATAAAATCCATGGACAAGTGTGTCCATGTCCTGCTTGGAATAGGTAGCGGAAGAAGAGTACCAGACGGATGGGTATTCGATACTTTAGAATGTGCACAAATACTACAAGCAGACACATGTTCAACCACATCCCCATGCAACCCTGGCCACTAAAATGATGAGAATGGAGGTCCGCAGTTGCCTTACTACCTGGATGACCAGCAAGCACAAAGTTGTGATGTTTCCTAATTACTTTGCGGCACAGATTAGATGGTACAAATAACCTTCCTGAAGGGCAGGAGGCAGGGGCGTCCCCCTGAGCCTCCAATACCTCACGCTCAAGTTCAGGATACAACGTCGAAATGACTACCCCCTTCTGCAAAATCGGGGCAGGGTTCTCAAGGTCACCAACACCAGGGAAGCTCAGGGATAAAACATCAGCCTTGAAGTTTTTGACCCCTGGAAGGAAAGTGGCAACAAAATTGAACTTAGTAAAAAACAGGGACCATCTAGCTTGCCTATGGTTGAGACGTTTAGCCAATTGAAGTTATGACAGGTTCTTATGGTCTGTGATAACAGTAATAGAATGGACAGCCCCCTCCAACCAATATCACCATTCTTCAAATACCAATTTAATCGCCAAAAGCTACCTATTACCCACGTCATTATTTCTCTCAGCCGAAGATAATTTCTTTAGAAAAGAAAGCGCATGGATGCCATTTACCAGGGGACGAACCCTGAGACAACACAGCCCCAACCCCGACATCTGATGCATCAACCTCCACAATAAAGGGTTGGGAAACATCAGGTTGAATGAGTATAGGTGCAGTGGCAAAACAACTCTTTAGGGAGGAAATAGCCTGCAGGGCAGCATCCGACCATTTGGAAAGATCAGACCCCTTCCTTGTCATGTCAGTGAGGGGTTTCACAATTACCAAATAATTTTGGATACATTTCCGGTAAAAATTAGTAAAGCCCAGAAAACGCTGTAGAGTCTTCAGGTTCTTGGGATGGTACCAATCAAGGACAGCACGGATCTTCTAAGAATCCATCCGAAAATCCGAAGATGACAACAAGTACCCCAAAAACGGCACCTCTTGGACGGCGAAAACACACTTTTCCAGTTTGGCATATAGTTTGTTATCCCTTAATATCTGAAGCACCTGTCTAACATGCCCCCGATGTGTCTCAAAATTAGGTGAGTAAACCAAAATATCATCCAGATAGACCACCACAAAACTGCTTACCAAATGATGGAAAATATCATTAATGAAATGCTGGAACACCGCAGGTGCATTAGTCAGACCGAAAGGCATAACTAGACTCTCGATATGCCCTTCAGGGGTATTAAACGCTGTTTTCCATTCACCCTCCTCTCTGATTCTAACCAGATTGGAGGCTCACCTTAAATCCAGCTTGGAGAACACCTTAGCTCCCACAACCTGGTTGAACAAATAATAATAATAACAATAATAATAATAATAATGTTTATTTTTATAGCGCCAACATATTCTGCAGCACTTTACAAATTTTAGGGGGGACTTATACAGACAATACAGAATAAGCATATCTCATATCGAAAGGAGTGAGGGCCCTGCTCGCAAGCTTACAGTCTATGAGGAAATGGGGGAGACACAAAAGGTAGAATGTACATATATTGTATAATGCAGCCTTAATATCTTGATTGGTATGAACCTCAAATTGAAGAAGATTTTAATATGGGGGAACACTGGGACGGACAACTGGGATGGACAGATAGTGTGTGGAGGCGATACGCCAGTCTAAAGAAATGGGTTTTTAGGGTCCGCTTGAAACTGTGCGTATTGGGAATTAATCGAATTGTCTTGGGTTGTGCATTCCAAAGAATTGGCGCAGCACGTGAGAAATCTTGGAGACGGGAGTGGGAAGTTCGGATTATGGAGGATTTTAGTTTTAAGTCACTGGCAGAACGGAGGGCACGTGGAGGGTGGCAGACTGAGACAAGGGAGGAGATGTAGGGGGGTACTGAAGCATGGAGCGCTTTATGGGTAAGCGTGATAAGTTTAAATTGAACTCTATATTGGATGGGTAACCAATGCAATGACTGGCACAGAGAAGAGGCATCGGTGTAGCGGTTGGCGAGGAACATGATCCTGGCTGCTGCGTTAAGGACGTATTGGAGAGGGGAGAGTTTAGTAAGAGGGAGCCCGATCAGTAGAGAGTAGTGTTGAGCCACCCCCGTAGTGTTCGAGTTCGGTTCGGTTCGTCGAACACCCGTGTGTTCGCCGAACTGTTCGTCGAACTGTTCGTCGAACACCTTCGAACACCGTTAAAACCAATGGCAGGCAAACAAAAACACATAGAAACACATAGAAAACACCTTCAAAGGTGTCCAAAAGCTGACAAACTGCCCAGAAGACACAACTAACACATGGAAAAGTGACAAGTACATATAGTCATGCGAAAAGAAAAGAGGTGGAGGAGTAAAAGGAGGGGGAGACACAGATATAGGCATGTCATGCCCTACTAAAATCCAAAAAGTGAGAAGCCGAGACGGCCAGTCCGCTCCTGCCCGTGCCACCTCCGTGTCGCCGGGTTTGTGCCAGAGCCGCGGTGAACCCTGACGGCCAGCCCCCCTCTCCCAATACTGGTGCCTGTCCGCTGGTGGGTCGAGAGAGCCCCCCTGTGGTGGAGGCAGCTCTAAGCTTTTTAATTTAAATTGTCCCTCTAATTTGAATGAATACACTTTAAATCCATTTACAAGGATCTATTGGAGGGCAAGTCTCATGCCAGCAGCCGCGTAATTCCAGCTCCAGTAGCGTCCACTAAAGCTGCTGCAGTTAAAAAGCTTTTATAAGGATCGAGCTCGGCTGTCCACCGCAAGGCATCCTAGTGCCAGTCCCAGCCCCTATGCCTTGGGGTGCCTCCTGATGCTCTTCACTAAGTATCCCGTGGTCCCGAAGCATTTCCTTTGAATAAATTAAGTGTCCAAACTACAGGTGGTGTAGCTTGCTTAACAGCCGGGATAATCCGCTGACTAGCAGACACTGCTACTAGGCACAAAGTATTTCCTGGGCTAGATGCAGTTAAAAATTTGTAAGTAGATACTCTCGTTGGATGCTGAGAAAGCATTCCATAGAGTCTCCTGGCACGCCATATATGATTCTCTTAAAAAGCTTGGGGTAGGGGTCTAGGGGACCCTTTTATAGCCAAAATCACGGCCCTGTATCACAATACGTCACCTAGGCTGAAGATAAATGGAACTGTAGCACCGAGGGCTCGGTTGCTACAGACGTATTGCACCTCACCCAGAGGTGTGATATCTCACTCTCAGATAAGGATGGAGTGTGGATCAGGACCCGACACCTGCATGCATTACACCACATTGCCGTGGGGCAGGGCGACCAATATGCCCCTGAGATGGGCACGACAGTCCCTGTCCCTGGCTGGAGTGGGGGGAGGGAACACTGAGGAAGGGGAACCCTGCAGTGCAGGAGCAGGGAGGAAGCAGTTCCTGGGTGCATTGAGAAGGGAGTATAAAAGGTGGGCACCATCTTAGTTCAGTGCAGAGAAGTCTGAGCAGAAGTGGCAGGGAGCAGGGGCTCTGCATGAGCTCTGCTCCGGAGGCGGGCCTAGTAACAGAGGCCCAGGCCTGCAAGAGGGAGAAGGAAGGAAGAGGAGCGGAGAAGGCTCCAGGAACGAGGAATGAAGGGATCCCAGGGGTGCGGACGGGTGAGTCGCCACCGCACGCCCGAATCCACCTGCGTGGAGGGGTCAGGCCAAAGGGGGAGACCGGTCCCCGAACTAGTGGAGGCAGGAAACGACCCTCAGCTAGAAACCGGAGGCTCTGACATTTTATGTGGCGCAGCCCCTTGCTCCACCCGCTAGGAAGGCACCACATAGGGTCAGGGAAACTGGCGCCAAGTTTACCAAGAGGAGGCCCGAGGCAGCCGGACAGAAGTGTTGGTAAGAAAGGCCAGACAAAGGACACACAAAGGGGGTCCTGTGAAGCGCTCCAAAGTTATCTGGGAGTTGTCTGAGCCCCTCACCTGGTGAGCACAGTACGACGTGGGCAGCCGTTACCTGCAGACGTGGTCTGGATAATAAGAACTGTGAGTAAAGGCCCTGAACTGCATCACTGACTCCGTGTCGTTACTGCTGCTGCCCTGCACCATCACCCCCATCCTCCGCATACACTGCCCTGAGGCTATACTCCTCCCGTGGGGAGTTATGCTACGCTCTGCTGCACCCACAACACCAGCCTTAGCGGTCTGCCCTGTAGCGGCGGTTCACTCTGACCGCAATCCACGGGTGGCGTAGTCGGACATTTAAACATCAAAACCACATAAATAGTTCCGCCACTGGTTTGACCGCCCTGAGCCACGGAACCGGATCGCCGCCACGAAGACTACAACCACCAGCATCCACCAAAAAGGGTCCGGCTCCGGGTGTCCCAAGGCCCAGGGGGTGCGTCAGAACATTTTCATCACCTTTCACAATCACCAATGGGACAAGGCAGGGATGTCCTCTGTCCCCTCTCTTATACATCCTAGTGACGGAGCACCTGCTCTCATCAATTCGCCATAACCCCAATATTAGGTGGATTGAGGTGGGAGGCACCGAGTACAAGTGCTCTCTATTTGCTGATGATGTCCTAGTATATATCACTCAATCACATATATCCATCCCTGCTGTTATGGCTGAAATAGATCACTTTGTTACATGGTAAAATTTTAAAATCAATGCAGCGAAGTCTGAGGCCCTCGATGTCTCCCTCCCTAAATCCATATAGGATTCCATCCAGTCCAACTTTCCCTTTGCCTGGCCCTCACAGGGTATCAAATACTTAGGAATTCCTATTCATAGAGACCTCTCCCATCTATGTTATCTTAATTTTGGGCCCTTTATTGAACAATTCCATACAGACCACGGTTGGCAAGTTAGAACTGTAAGATTCACTACGTGAACCACTGGTGTTTTGTGGAAAAGCACATGTACACCGCGTTCCAAATTATTATGCAAAAAGTGTTTAGGAGTGATAAGGGAAGAATTTGTTTGTTTGTCAGTTAAACTCATTGATGGTGATGTGTGTCAGGGCTCTTTATATCACTGTAAGCAATTGCAGACACCTGTGCTAATTAGTTTGGCAGGTGTGTCCAATGAAAGGCAAGACTACTTAAGAAGGCTCTCTCACATTATTAAGCAGCCTACATTTTCTGCCAAAATGGGAAAGAAAAAGGATGTGTCGGCTGCTGAGAAGCAACAAATTGTGGAGTGTTTAGGTCAAGGCATGACTACAATCAACATTGTGCGATGATCAGGATGAAGTGTCTTGGCAATCAAGAAGTATGTAGCTGATTCACAGTACACACGTGTGCGTGCTGATAAGGGCAAATTGAGGACTCTTTCCTACAGGCAATTACGTCAGGTTGAAAGAGCAGCGGCAAAAAAGCCTTGTCATAGCAGCAGACAAGTTTTTGAAGCTGCTTGTGCCTCCAACGTCCCCCGAACAACAAGATGCAGGGTCCTTCAGAGGTTTGCAGCTGTGCATACGCCATCCTGTAGACCTCCTCTATCCACTTCACACAAGCAGAAACGGCTCCAGTGGGCCAAACATTACATGAAGACTGATTTCAAAACTGTTTTGTTCACGGATGAGTGCCGTGCAGCGCTCGATGGTCCAGATGAATGGAGTGGAGGATGGCTGGTTGATGGACACCCCACGCAAACACGGCTACAGCGCCAACAAGGAGGAGGTGGAGTAATGTTTTGGGCTGGAATCATGGGGAGAGAGATTGTCGGCCCCTTTAGGATCCCTGAAGGCGCTAAAGATGAACTCCATAATGTATGTGGATTTTCTCAAACAGCACTTCCTGCCCTGGTTCAAGAAGAAGAACCGTGTATTTCACAGCAAGATCATTTTTCTGCATGATAATGCACCATCTCATGCTGCACATAAAACATCTGCATCTCTGGCTGATATGGGCATAAAAGGGGACAAACTTATGGTGTGACCCCCATGCTCCCCTGACCTCTACCCCATTCAGAACCTTTGGAGCATCATTAAAAGGAGTGTCTATGATGGCGGGAGGCAGTTCACATCTAAGCAACAGCTCTGGGAGGGTATTCTGTCCTCATGCAAAACAATTGAAGCAGAAACCATCCAAAACCTGACAAATTCAATGGACGAGAGAGTTCAGAAGCTCCTTTCGAACAAGGGGTCCTATGTGAAAATGTAACATCACCTAGAATAAAGTTTTGAGTTGAAAACTGTTTGATTTCAGTTTCTAACAACCTGCTAATGCTTATAATTTCAAAAATGACCATTTTTTTGGTCTTTATTAAAATGAAAAGGTTGATCGAAAAGTTTGGGGGATCTAAGAGTGTGGCAACCCAGTAGTCATGATTACTTCGAATTCTGACAATATGAGGGTCATGCTGCAGGTAGTGCAGCAAGAAGGCACTTATGTGTCTTGCGCATCTCGGAGCCCCAAAATTATTTTCCGGGCTAGATGCAGCTAAAAATTATTTTTAATTTTAAATCTGGTGAAGCTTATTATAGATGGCCTAATAGGATCAGTGCTGCACACTGCTACAAAGCCCAAATTATTTTCCAGTCAAGATACAGATAAACATGATTAGTAATTTGAAAGCTTAAAACGGTTGGTAGGGTGATTTTAACCAATCATCAAGCTTTTACTCTCCCCAGGATGACACAGGGGTAGAAAAGTCGTTTCGGATCCATGATTTGTTCATCTTTATGAACGTGAGTCTGTCTACATTATCAGTGGAGAGCCGCGTGCGCTTATCTGTCAGCACACCACCAGCAGCGCTGAACACACGTTCAGACAGAACGCTGGCTGCGGGGCATGACAAGATCTCCAAGGCGTAAGTGGCTAGCTCCGGCCATTTATCCAGATTGGAAGCCCAAAAAGAGCAAGGGTCCAGTGACACAGTCGTGGCTTCAATGTTTACTTGGAGATACTCCTGTACCATCGTCTCTAGGCGTTGACTATGTGTCAGACTTCTTGTCTCCTGTGGCCTTGCAAAGGATGGGCTAAAAAAGTGGTGAAATGATTCCGCAAAATTGATGTTACCAGCAGATACTGTGGTTCTGTTACGGTTTGAGTGCTGAACACTTGACGGTCCCACGGTTGGCAAGTTGGAACTGTGAGATTCACTACGTGCACCACTGGTATTTTGTGGAAAAGCACATGTAAGATTCTGCAACAGTCTCTGCTGATACTCCTGCATGCGTGCATCCCTTTCTATGGCAGGAATAATTTCTGCAAATTTACTTTTGTACCGGGGATCTAACAGTGTGGCAACCCAGTAGTCAGGATTATTTCTAATTCTCACAATTCGAGGGTCATGTTGCAGGTAGTGCAGCAAGAAGGCACTCATGTGTGTTGCGCATCCAGGAGCACCAAGTCCCTGTTGTGTTGGTGGCGAGGTAACAATCATGCTTCCTTCCTCTGTCCTCTCCCCCCAACCTCGCACAACAGAAATGTGATCAAGGTCTCCCTCATCTGATGAGTCTTCCATCAGTTCGTCCTCCACTTCTTCCTGGGCTCCTGCACCTTCCTCACTAGTTTGGCTGCTACCATGCGCCCTGGTAAAATCATCTCCCCCACCCTCACATGCCTGCCGCCCTGGTGCTGCCGACCGTCTGGACCTTGCAGATGTTAGCCCTTCCGCATACAACTCCTCCTCCTCTACTTCCTCCACCTCCTCTTGTGCCACCACCTGACTCCGAATTCTGTTTAACATGTGCTCCAGCATGTAAATCACCGGAATAGTCATGCTGATAATGGCATCGTCAGCACTAAACATCTTCGTCGCCATTTCAAAACTGTGCAGAAGGGTGCATAGGTCCCTGATCTGAGACCACTCCTCCAGCGTGATTTGCCCCACCTCTGAATCTCGTTGGCCCAGGCTATACGTCAGAACGTATTGCACCAGGGCTTGTCGGTGCTGCCACAGTCGCTGCAACATGTGCAGAGTTGAATTCCACCGGGTAGGCACATCGCATTTTAGCCGGTGAAGTGGCAGGCCCAACGACTTCTGTAGAGATGTAAGTCGCTGAGCTGCGGGATGCGAACGGCGGAAGTGAGCACACAGCAACCGTGCCCTCTGCAGAAGGCCATCTAGTCTGGGATAGTGGGCTAAAAATGGCTGGACAACCAGGTTCAACACGTGAGCCATACAAGGCACGTGTGTGACATTGCCCCGGCGAAGGGCCGCACCCAGGTTTGCAGCATTGTCGCACACGGCCTTCCCTGGTTTCAGGTCCAGTGGAGACAACCATTCATGAAATTGGTTCTCCAGAGCTGACCACAACTCCTCAGCTGTGTGACTCACATTTCCCAGACATTTCAATGTAAAAACCGCCTGATGACGTTGAGCCCTACTGCCAGCATAGTAAGGAGGTGTGCAGGATCCCTTCTGCGCAGTTAGAAAGCTTGTGGCATGACCAGACAGGCTTTGGGTGCAGGTGGAAGACCGAGAGGAGGTTGAGGAGGCAGAAGCAGTGGAGGAAAAATGACATAAAGAGGATTGACGCACAACTCGTGGGGACGGCAAGACTTGGACAGCAGCCCCTTGTCCTGCTGTCACCATAGTTACCCAGTGCCCAGTCAGCGACATGTAACGCCCCTGTCCATGCCTACTCGTCCAAGTGTCTGTGGTGAAATGCACCCTGTCACACACAGAGTTTCTCAAAGAAGCGGTGATGTTGTGTGCGACATGCTGGTGGAGCGCAGGCACACCTTTCTTTGAGAAGTAGTGCCGACTGGGCATCTGGTACTGGGGCACTGCGACGGACATAAGGTCTCGAAAATCCTCTGTGTCCACCAGGCGGAAAGGCAGCATTTCTGTAGCCAAGAGCTTGCAGATGGTGAAATTCAACCTCTTAGCTTTCTCATGGCTAGGAGGAAATGGTCTTTTACTTGTCCACATCTGAGGGACCGAGGGCTGGCTATTGTGCTTAGACGGGGTTGATAAGGGTGTCCCCGGCAAACTGCCGGTCTGTGAGGAAGATGCAGGCGGACATGTTAGGTTGCCTTGATCCAAAGGTGGTGCTATCGATGTCGGACAGCGCTCAAGACCAGCTGGTGTTACCACCTCCAAAGAAAATGATGACCTGCCAATCACGCTGGCTGTTGCGGGTAAAGAGGTGGCAGGTCTGCGCCCCAAAACAGGTGTGACTGCTGTCCCCCCAGTCACAGAGGATGAAGAGGCCGCGGATGCACAAGATATGGCAGACGGTGGTTGGCCCGGCCGGCTAGACCGCATTGTAGCACACTGAGCTTCCCACTGAAACTTATGCTTCATGTCCATGTGCCGGTTCATGCATGAAGTACTCAAACTATGTATTTTTTGGCCTCTACTTAGCTTTTGCTGACAAATGTTACAGATAACACGAGTTGGGTCATCTTTATCGATCTGAAAAAATGCCCAGGCTATGCAAGGCTTAGCACCCATGCGACCTGAAGAGCCACCACGACTTGTGGTGAGAGGCAGAGTTGTGTTTGAGGATGCAGTTGTTGACGTGCTTCCAGTACTACGTCTCTGTCCAGGAAGGCGCAACCTGACCTCGTCGTCACTAGCATCTTCCTCCACCTCCTCTGCTGACCTCATCTCTTGGCTGACTGTGGGTTGACAGTAAGTGGGATCTCCGACCTCATCATCATCACCCAGTGCGTTATCACACCCGTCGTCCTCAGAGCCAACCTGTTCCTGCCCTGACAAAAAACTAAAGTTGTCGCTCCAATCAGGTATTTGAGTCTTATCATCGTCTTCCTCATTGTCTCCACCAACAGGAGTTACAGTTTGGGAATGAGGGTCTACATTATGGTCAGAACCTTCTGCGTCTGGTCCTGGATCCGACTCATAAAGATTCTGGGCATCAGTGCAGATCATTTCCTCGTCTGGATTCACAGAAGCGCTGGAGTCGACCTCTGATTCCCAGGCTATAGTATGAGTAAACAGCTCTGCAGACTCAACCATCTGTTCTACCTCATACTCAGACGGGCAGCTGGAGATTTGGGAGCTGTGAGGAAGCAAGTGCGATTTGGGTGACACCTTTGAGGACTGGAGTATTTGTGATGTTGAAGTTGATGTGGAGGAGAGCCCACTTAAAGGAGCACTTGATATCCGTTGAAGCACCTGCTGTTTTTGTGCCTCATCTGGAATTTGTAGCGATTGGCGTGGCCGTAAGAAAGGGATCTTATCACATTGTCCGCTAAAAGAAGTAGACATTTTAGTTTGGCTGGAAGATGGTCTTTCTTCTGCACCTACCCCACGGACACAACCTTTTTTCCCCTTCCCAACACGCCTATTCCCCTTTCCACCAGCAGCAGGCCTTTTTCCACTCATTTTGGTGGTTAACTAATTCACAACTCTGGAGTTGTTTGCACAAAAAAACAATGGATGGTAACCGAGCAGAGCTGAGTGGCCAAACTGTGGTATTAGGCCAAAACTATTGGCTGGGTTAGATGCAGAAAAAAATTATTTTTAATTTGCAACCTGATGGAGGTCAGTATAGATGGACTAATAGACCAAGTCCCACACACCGCTAGAAGCCCAAATATTTTTTCAGAGCTAGATGCAGAAAAAAATTATTTTTAATTTGCAACCTGATGGAGGTCAGTATAGATGGACTAATAGACCAAGTCCCACACACCGCTAGAAGCCCAAATATTTTTTCAGAGCTAGATGCAGAAAAAAATTATATTCAATTTGCAACCTGCTGGAGGTCAGTATAGAAGGACTAATAGAACAAGTCCCACACACTGCTAGAAGCCCAAATATTTTTTCAGAGCTAAATGAAGAAAAAAATTATTTTTAATTTGCAACCTGATGGAGGTCAGTATAGATTGACTAATAGACCAAGTCCCACACACTGCTAGAAGCCCAAATATTTTTTCAGAGCTAGATGCAGAAAAAAATTATTTTTAATTTGCAACCTGATGGAGGTCAGTATAGATGGACTAATAGACCAAGTCCCACACACTGCTAGAAGCCCAAATATTTTTTCAGAGCTAGATGCAGAAAAAAATTATTTTTAATTTGCAACCTGATGGAGGTCAGTATAGATGGACTAATAGACCAAGTCCCACACACTGCTAGAAGCCCAAATATTTTTTCAGAGCTAGATGCAGAAAAAATTATTTTTAATTTGCAACCTGATGGAGGTCAGTATAGATGGACTAATAGAACAAGTCCCACACGCTGCTAGAAGCCCAAATATTTTTTCAGAGCTAGATGCAGAAAAAAATTATTTTTAATTTGCAACCTGATGGAGGTCAGTATAGATGGACTAATAGACCAAGTCCCACACACCGCTAGAAGCCCAAATATTTTTTCAGAGCTAGATGCAGAAAAAAATTATATTCAATTTGCAACCTGCTGGAGGTCAGTATAGAAGGACTAATAGAACAAGTCCCACACACTGCTAGAAGCCCAAATATTTTTTCAGAGCTAAATGAAGAAAAAAATTATTTTTAATTTGCAACCTGATGGAGGTCAGTATAGATGGACTAATAGACCAAGTCCCACACACTGCTAGAAGCCCAAATATTTTTTCAGAGCTAGATGCAGAAAAAAATTATATTCAGTTTGCAACCTGATGGAGGTCAGTATAGATGGACTAATATAATGATGCTATGCCCAAAAGATTTTACTTCACTAGGTGCAGTAAAAAAATTGGTATTCTATACACAGGTGGTATATCTTGCAACACAGATAGGCTACTCCACTGACTAACACACTCTGCAATAGGCCAAAAAGGATTAGCTTTGCTAGATTCAGCCAAATGCTGTGAAAAAAACTTGCACAGCACTGGCACAGACCTGCCTGGCAAAAACTGATAGGAACTGATGTAACCTAGTCCTGAAAAGGACTCCAATTACAATTAGTCTTTACTCCCACAATCTATCTATTTAAGAGCACAGACCTGCCTGATAAAAGTCGTAGGAAATGCTGTAACCTAGTCCTTAAAAGGACTGCAATCACAACTATTCCCTACTCCCAAGCTATCTGTATATTTGTGCGAAAATTGGCTTGAAATTAACAAGGTATAGCGCACACAGCAACAGCGGTGCCGTCTAACACGCAGCTGCAGCAGTGAGAAAATGGTGGCGACGGGGAAAATGGCTTGGTCTTATAGGGCAAGGACATGTGACATACACTGCCAATCACACATGCCCTTGCTTGTGTGAAAAAAAGCACTTCGCTCCGTGTGTGCGCTGCTGATAGGCTGACAGATTGCACCTCCCCACTGCAAATGCGGGAAAGAGAAAAAAAAATGGAGATCTTCATTGTTCCTGCAGAGATCCATCCCCTGCCCCTCCCCCCGCCCCGCTGTACACTCAAACTGCGTATTAACATTAATTTTCATCATTACTGAGAAAAAATCCAGTTATGATTTTGGTGCACGAACAGTTATCGAACATAACCTCGAACAGCCGAATTTTTCTCAAATTGTTCGTGTTCGCCGACCGGCTCGAACACCGCCCAAAACAGCTCGAATTTGAGATTGGCGAACAGTTCGAGTAGAACAACGCTCATCTCTAGTAGAGAGTTGCAGTAGTCCAGACGGGAATGAATAAGAGCTACGGTAAGGGTTTTTGCCGAGTCAAAGGTGAGAAAAGTCCTGATTCTTGAGATGTTTTTGAGGTGTAGATGACGTGAACGAGCGAGTGATTTGATGTGAGGAGTGAAGGAAAGATCTGAGTCAAAAATGACCCCAAGACAGCGGGCTTGTTGCTGGGGAGTAATGGTTGAGCCATAAACGGAAATGGCAATATCAGGCACAGGTAGGTTAGTGGAGGGAGGAAATACGAATAATTCAGTTTTTGACAGATTCAGTTTTAGGCAGAGGGAGGACATAGTGTTAGACACAGCAGAAAGACAATCACTGGTCTTTTGTAGTAATGCAGGGGTGATGTCCGGAGCAGAGGTTCATAATTGGGTGTCATCAGCATAGAGATGGTACTGAAAACCGAATCTGCTGATTGTTTGTCCAATGGGAGCGGAGTATAAGGAGAAAAGAAGGGGGCCTAGGACTGATCCTTGAGGAACCCCGACAGTAAGGGGAAGGAGAGAGAAGGAGCAGTCAGAGAGATAGAAGGAGAACCAAAAGAGAACAGTGTCCTTGAGACCTATAGAGCCGAGCATAGTGAGGAGGAGCTGGTGATCCACAGTGTCGAATGCTGCAGAGAGATCCAGGAGAATCAGCAGGGAATAGTGACCATTAGATTTAGCTGTTAGTAGATAATTAGAGACTTTAGTGAGGGCAGTTTCAGTAGAATGTAAAGAGCGGAAACCAGATTGTAAAGGGTCAAGAAGAGAGTTGTCTGAAAGATAGCGGATTAGACGGGAATGGACCAGGCGTTCCAGGAGTTTAGAGATAAAGGGAAGATTGGAAACAGGTCTGTAGTTGGCCGTGCAGTTCTGGTCAAGGGATGGTTTTTTAAGTAATGGATGTATGCTGGCGTGTTTTAAAGAAGAGGGAAAGATACCAGATGAGAGGGAGAGGTTGAAAATTTTAGTTAGGTGAGTGGTGACAGCTGGAGCAAGGGACTGAAGGAGATGTGAGGGAATAGGGTCACTGGTGCAGGTGGTAGGGCGAGAAGATGCAAGGAGGCTGATCTCTTCATCTTCCGTGACTGGTTCGAGGTCAGAAAGTGAGCAAGATACAATGTGGCGGGGGAGAGCATGCATAACGTTTGGGGATTGGGAGAAAATTTCCTGTCAGATATGGTCAATTTTTTCTTTGAAATAATTGGCCAGATCGTCAGCGCTGAGGTCGGTGGTCGGGGCCTGTGCTGTTTGATTGAGGAGAGAATGAAACGTGTCAAAGAGTCGTTTAGGATTATTGGAAAGTGAGATGATGAGGTTGTTAAAGTAGGTTTGTTTGGAGAGGTGAAGCAGAGTTATATGTTTTCAGCATAAATTTATAATGGAGGAAATCTTCGGGCAGATTAGATTTTCTCCACAGCCTTTCAGTGCACCTGGAACACCGCTGGAGAAGACGTGTTTGAGGTGTGTGCAGAGCCGTTAAATTTCCCTAACTACACACTGGTAAATGCAGTGGCAGCTGGGCCTGAGGAAGAAGGCGTTCTGCCGAATGTCGTACCACCAGTGAATTCTGCTGGGCGTTACTCTGTCCATGTTGCCTACTCCTCCGACTCCGCTTCCTCCACCGCCTCCTCATCTGTTCAGGATTACACCTACAGCACCAACTTCAGCACAGCCAGGGGGAAACGACAGCAGGCTGTTCTGAAATTCATCTGTTTAGGGGACAAATCCCTCACTGCGTCAGTGCTGTGGACAGGGATCAAACAGCAGACAGATGAGTGGTTGTTGTGCGTGAACCTCAAGTCCAGCCTGGTGGTGTGTGTTAACGGGCGAAATCTCGTAGCAGCTCTGCGCCTAGCTGGTTTGACGCGCTTTCCTTTCCTGGCGCATGTGCTATATTTGGTGGTGCAGAGCTTCCTTAAAAATTACCCACATATGTCAGAGCTGAGTGCAGGCAATCTGTGCGTGTTTTCGGTGTTCTCACCCTCCGCTGCTCGCCTGTTTGCGCTGCAGCGTCAATTCTGCCTTCCCGCTCACCACCTCATATGCGATGTACTAACTATTATTGCAGTAATAGGCAATAGTGTGCCTTGTTGTGCAGCTTCGAATACTCCACCAACATTTCCAACGCTGATAACGCCATCATGAGCATTACAATACCACTTCTATGCCTGCTGGAAAAAACACTTCAGACGATGATGGATGAGGTGGTGGCACAGAAGGATGAGGAGCAGGAGGAACAGGGACCATTCATGCCTGTCATCCCCTAATGGCTCAGAGGGTGGGTTCTTGTACCAACAGCAGCCAGGTACACAACTGTCCAGCCAAGGGACTGTTTTGGAGGAGGAGGAACAGTATTCACAGCAGGGTGGCACTCAAAGCAGCTCACAGGCATCACTGGAGCATGGCTGGGGTGATACAGAGCACCCAGACCATACACCTCCTACCAGGGACAGCTTGTGTTTGCCTTTGGGCAGCCTGGCGCACATGAGCCAATTCATGCTGCTGTGGTTGCGCAACAACCGTCAAATTGCTCGGATTGTTACCAGTGCTGATTACTGGATCCCAGCTACAAGGATAGCGTAACATCATTACTGTTGGAACATGTGTTTAGCACGGCAAGGGTTGTGATCACAGACAGGCGCATCTGCCTGTCCACAGCCAATGTGAGGAAGCTAACATTCATTAAAATGAACCAAGTGTAGATCTCACAGAACTTGTCCGTACCTTTGGCTGAGTAGACAACTTTACCAGTCGCACCCAGCCATTGTTATACTCTCCTCAAATAATAATAAAAAAAAACAAAACACAAAAACAAAACACAAAAAAAAAAAACCCCGCAAAAACAGTGTTGCTACTTCTGCCTCTTCCACCTACACCACCAAGTCCACCTCCACCTAATCTACTTTCTCCTCCACTTGGAACTCCGCCTCCCTGTTCTAGATTGTTATTTTTTTTATTCAATGTTCTTTTCAGTCATTTCCCTTAAAAAAAAACAACACAAATCACTCTCCCTCAGAAACCGTGTCGGATACCTTATCCCCTACATCTTCCACCTAAACCGCCATGTCCATCTCCAACTCGTCCTCCACTTGGACCTCGACCTTTTGGATCTAGAGAGTTATTTTATTTATTTTTTACTCCATGTTCTTTTAAGTAATTTCCCTAAAAAAAACACCTCCTACCCTGCCCCATTCACCTCCCCTACTTCACCTCCTCCACTTGGACCTCCGCCTCCTGGTTCAAGATTATTATTATAGATTTTTCTTATTCTCTGTAATTTTATGTAATTGCCCTATCCACATTTGTCCTGCTCTTACTCCCCATTTTGCTTCCTTTTGCAGACCCCTACCCCTTACTACCTTCATTTTACAGCACAAAAGCTTGGGCTCACATTGGCTTCTATTGGCTATGAGCTGGTCTTATTATGCTGGGAAGGTTCCAATAACCATGGAAATTCCCGGCCTTTTATCATCAACTCACAGATGTCTGCTTTGCCTTTGCTGGTTATTAAGAAAGGAGGAACCATAAAAAAATGATGTGGGGTCCCACTTATTTTTAATAATCAGTCAAGGAAAATGTCATGGGTGTGTCAGATGTGACAGGCAGTCTCTCTGCAGTTGACTGCAGAAGATCTCTTCATTTGGTATTACAGACACCTTCCTAGAATCTGTCTCACTCTAGGATCCGCGGCTGCCTCCCTCCTGCTCTTATTAACACCCTGGCAAGGGTGGTTAAATACGTTCAGTTTGCTACAGGGAGGCGCCGGTGATATTCATAGTGATACTTGTGGAGGCTTGGAGCTATTGCAGTCTGCTTACTTCCTCTCTGGTGCTTGGAGGACGTTTGGTGCAATCTCTCTAAAGTCAGCTCAAGCTAAGTTGCTTTCCCCTGTGTTCATCTCTCTTTTTGTTTTTTGCTGTTAGTGGGGACTGACTAGTGCTCATCCCACTTCCCTAGCTAGGGCCTAACTCTAGGGAGATACAGAGTTTTAGGTTTCTATTCGGCGATTGGTGAGAAACCAATATAGGGATGGTAGGGAAGACAGGGTGATATTAGATTAGCCCAGTAGGTCTCCACTCCCTCTTTCCTTAGTGTCTGGACTCCCTTCCCATCATCCTTTTGTGTTGCACTTTGTCTTTCCTACACTGTGAGTGACAGAAAAGAAGACAGCAGTGAGCTCGTCTTATAATGCTGGGTATGGGTCAATATCCATGGACCTTCCCAGCCTATTAATATCAGCCCCCATCATATTGCTTTGCCTTAGCTGGTTATTAAAAATAGGGAGACCCCACAAAATTTTTTTAGCGTCCCCCATTTTTAATAACCAGCAAAGGCAAAGCAGACAGCTGGAGAGTGATACTAATTGGCTGGGAAGGTCCATCGATATTGGCCCCTTCCTAGCATAATAAGACCAGCTCACAGCTGTTTGATTGCCCTTGACTGGTTATTAAAAATAGGGGGGACCCCACATTGTTTTTTTCATTTATTTGTTTATTAACAAGTACAGTAGCATACACATGCAAGGCACTGCTCCTCTCCTCAACTTGGAACTCCGCATCCTGTTTCAAGATTATTATTTTTTATATTTTTTAATCTACGTAATTTTAAGTAATTTTCCTATCCACATTTGCTTACAGGGCAATTGTCCTGCTCTTACCCCCATTGTGCTTGCTACCTTTTGCAGCCACCCTAGCCCTTACTACAAACATTTTACAGTTATTTTTTATCACCAAAGTTTGGGTCTCTATTGACTTATATGGGATTCAGGTCCGGGGTCAAGTTCGAGTCAAGTTCTAGTACCTGAATCGAATTTTGGACTAAAGTTCAGCCGAACCCGTCGAACACGAACTCCCACGGGTCCGCTCACCCTAATATTAACCTAAATTTATTATATGACGCCATGCATAAAGCAACCCAGGATAATAAATGTTCCCTCCTAATCATCTGTCTCCACATCCTCTATGCACTTGATAACTGCACTTAAGCATACTGGCTGATGACTGGATAATGCAGCTTTATATGAAAACGCCTATTTATTATAATGGCTGGACCTGAAATAACAAGCACTTTTCACCTATTGTGTCTCCCCCTATTTCCTTGCAGATTGTAAGGTTTCGAGCAGGGACCTCACTCCTCCTGTAACTGTTTCACTGTCTTACCTTGTATTGAATTTATTGTCTATATACAGAATGTCACTGCTTAATTGTAAAGTGCTGCGGAATATGTTGATGCTATTTAAATAAAATTACTATTATTATATAAAGACATGATATCAGAGTATATGCATAACACAGACTTAGGGAGCACGCCACAGACCCTTCACACCAATCCAACACGCGTTTTGCTTCCTCTTCTACAGGGAGTGTTGGCCTCTTAATATAGTGTGAATACAGTTACCACAAATAGGTAATCAGGGGAAACGTCGCCTTACTGGGCGCCGCTGTATGCGCATGCACATGGTATCTGCTGCACGCCGGCTGTAAGATGCGCATCAATGAAGTGCGAGAATGTCGCCGTTCATGATGTGGGACCAGCTAGCCAGTCCGGAGCCGAGCCCGGCACATGAGCAGTATGGCGCACAACGATCTCCGCAGCCATCTTTAAAATTGCAAAAAGAGGTGGTAAAAGTATTTAGTGATAATAAGGCTGTAGATCACTATGCACAAAGGGGCACAGACATCTTTAATGGGAAGGGGAATTGGCATAGAGATATGATGGCAGTATGGTAGTGTGATACAGAATAACTACAAAAAATATATGTTAAAGTGGAGAGAAAATGGACATATTCTGAAAAAGGAAAAATATAAATGTAAGTGATATAATGATAGTGAAGAAAACTATTAAAAAAGAAATAAAGGAAAAAAGTTTCTACGTGTGTATGTATGTGAAATGTGTGAACATACGGTAAATAAAAATACAATTAAAGTGGAAAATTGTGTTTAAAGGAAAGAAGAAAGAAAGAAAAAGGGAAAAAAGTGAATGATTGAATGTGAGAAAGTTTATTCTCCCAAAAAAGAAACAATTTTTTGTTGTATAAAAGTAGATAAAATATAAAAATAAATGTATGTGAAAAAATATATATTTTTCCTTTTTTCTTCTTTCTTTTCATTCCCTTTTCTTTCTTTTTTTTGTAAAATTATTATACACATGCACACCTATACATATACATATATATATAAATATGCTATCATAAATTTCATATATGGAGATGAAGAAATATTTCTAAGATGATGTTTGTATGTTATATCCTATGTCCTAAAAATATAAAAAGAAAACTATTTTATTATTATTCAGGCAACTAAAAAAGCGACAAATGGTAAGTATTCATCTCAAGAAAAAATATTTAAATGGAAAATTGGGAAAGAAAAAAGAGAAAAAAAAGACATAAGAAGAGCCAAGGATAAATATCTTATGTGTATATAATAACAGACAAGATATCAATATTTTATAGGAAACTTGCAAAGCCCCATTGTTCATTTAACCCCCTAGTGTTCATGCATTTTAATATTGTGATCCATTTACATTCTAGCTGGGCCAATTTCTTGGTCATATCACCTCTTCTATTACCTGGATAAAAGAGATCAAATCCCCGAAAACGGAGTAAATGCCACTGATGCGGGTGGAATTCCTAAAAATGTCTTGCTAAAGGTTCTAATTTTGTAATCGCACCCACATCTTCTTATGGGATCTTTACTGCCGCCTTAATATCCTTGATGTGTTTAAGGAACCGGATTCTCAATTCCCGTGATGTCATGTCGACATAAATCAGAACATAAGGGCAAAAGTTGCAAGATAAATAACTAAGGTCGTCCTGCTGTTAATATAATGTAATATCTTGAAATCGCGCTCTCTTGCTGAAACTGAAAAGATATCTGTTAGTCAATATATCTGCACGCCTTGTAATTTCCACAGGTCCAGGTGCCCCACTTGTGGCCTTTTGAGACCAAATAAAAATGTTGAAGTCGGAGGGATATGATGACCGTGTACCAACAATGTCACATAAATTCTTGCTACATTTAGCCATAATAAGAGGTGGGTCTGATAGCAATTAGGAAAGTTTAGAGGTTGAGCCTCTATTGTGACATCACTCATGTGTAGCTTTGCCCTCGTGATGTAACAATTGGATTCCACTTGTGATGTCACGGAATCCTTGGATTATATCCAGTGATTTTGCAGTGACATCCTTTGTCTGGAGAGGCTGATTGTGCACTACACAGTAAGCGATATTCCTCCAGGCTAAAATGCTGTTTAGACTCGTTCTAATTCTCAGCGTGCTATTAGCATCAGCGGAAGGTGCTCCCATCTTTATCCGCAACCATCATTCACAAGCGCAGATCAGGATCCCTGCAGGTAAGGTCATTACCAGATACACTCTGACGATGGGGTTAACCCTTTGCCTCCAAAGCCAAGTTTTATTTTTGCACTTTCTTTTTTCCTCCACTTTTTCCAAGAGTCATAACTTTTTCCCATTCATATATCTGTATGAGGGATTGGTTATTTTTTTGCGGGACGAGTTGTAGTTTTAAATGACACCATTCATTTTATCATTAATGTGAAATTGGGGAAAAAATTTAGTTCTCCCATGTTTTTTAGTTGTTTTATTTTCATGGCATAAGAAGTAACTGTCGTTTTCATTTTTAACATAGATGAGACATAGAGCATTAATACTGTCCTCGCCTTGCTGGATGCACTCACTACTACATGTAGCAGAAGGCGCCCACAAGACATACAGGGGATACTTGTGACTTCTTACTTGTCAGTAGAGTTTTTCTTTAATGTCTATTTTTACTTTCTAGGTACCAAAGTAGTCCTGCACCATGGTCCGTGCTCAGCAGCATGCGGTAAGCAGCTCAGAATTCAGATATGTCCTTCACATGTAACATTTCACATCCGGCCCCAGAAACCATTGGGATCCATTAATAAGGCCCAGGTTCTGTTATCAGACTCTGCGTCATTAGGGGTTCTGTAACTTTTCTTATGTGACCAGAGATTTATATGAGGTCACAGGATACATGGATTGGAGGATTTTTCCTCTCTTACTTATGATTTCAGGTGTCATCTCCCATCCTGTGTTCATTCTCTATTCCAGGAATATAAAAGAACAGATCTCTGTATTGTCCATTATATATTGATATGACATCAAATATCATCCATCATTTTTCCAAACTTAATACCCCTTTTTTAATAGTCATATTTGGTTCCTCAGTCCGCCCATTCCATGTATTTGGTTTCCACGTCTGAACACATTCCAGCTCTGATCCTGATCACTTATGTTCTGTTCTTTATCTTTTCAGCTCATAACACTGTTCCTCAAGAAACATCTCAGGATACAGTCATTAAGATTGTTATAGCTGCTGCCATTCTCTTCGTCATTGCAATAATCATTGTTGCCATCGGTGTCATCTACTGGTAAGTATAATAACTAATGATTTATGGGCTACACAGGAGTCTGTAGAGGAAATGTCACATCTTCAGGTTCCTCCAGAAATGGGAATATTTTGTGGCTTGGACACGTCACCCTGAAGTTGTGCCCTGCAGATAACTGATGGGTATATATTAGACTTTGTAGGGATTCACGCTCTCATGTAGGCATTAGGTAGCGTTCGCACAGGCAATGCAGTTTGGTCCAAACCGGTGCAGTTTTATTTTTTTTCAAAAAGCTCCAAGGGATTCAAAGCCAAAAACAGCCTCTTCTGGGCACAAAGGTATCACAGCAAATAAACACTTCATTTAGCATGGCACATATGTCAGTGCAGGCTCACCCAAACAGATTACAGTCCTTTCCACCAGAGAAAACTTTATATACAGAAGAGGCACGATCCCACCAATCTCGCTGTCGCCTTCAGCCCAAGTTCAAGCAGCCTCCAGTGCCAAACAGAAGTGTTCAACTCTGGCCACAGTTCACACTGAACAGGCTGCAGCAGACACACGGTTCTCTGCAGCTCCAGCACTCAGACTGCTCAGCTTTCCTAGCTGACCTATGCAGTCTCCATTTAGAGAGAGATGCCGGCACATATCTCTCTCAGCTACAGCTCACACTTTGGCTGAACACTCACCAGCTCCAGCACATTCAACTCTGCTTCATCCAGAAGACTGCACACAGTGAACACAGGCCCTGGTTTTAGTAAAAAAGCAAGATGGATGTGTCTAATCAAATCCTACAGAGCTAGAACTTAACCCTGTCCTACCTTGCTCTGCTACAACTTGCATATACATTATTAATAGAAATTGCTGATTGGAATAGACACAAAAATGACTGACTCGTGATATTTCTATAGATAGCACTAAATTAAATGTTTCATTTATACATTCTGCAGAATGCAGACATATTTTACTTTGTGATTTACAATGTGACTTTCATTTTTACAATTTTATAGTTATCTGAAAAAGAAAAAGCCAGTGAAAGATCTTGAAAGGCAATGGTGCGCCGATGATTTTAGAGAGAACAACACCAAACTAAATGGTAACTACAGCTTAACAAATCTGACATTAAAGAAGCACTCCAGCTAAATATGTATTGTCTAATCCCTTCTAGATATATCAGATGTACATGTGAGAAAATACTTACCATTTGCCGTCTTCTCTGGATTCCAGCACCACGTCTTATGTGTGGCGCGGTAGCGATTTTCCTAATATAAGCCTATGAGACTCAGAGCGAGGTTCCATATACTTACATTGAGAATGTAACTTCCAGTCCACACATAAAGACATTGTGATGGCCCGTCCAATTTTTCAAATATACATGTTTACGTTTTAAATATTTTTGTTGATATATGAGTATTGACTTCTAGCATACACAGCAGAGCAGGAGTACCAGCAAATTCTTCTTTGTCATCTATAAGAAAGACTTCGTGATCACCAGGCCGATTTAAAGTCACATGGTTCAGCAGAGAACTGGAGCTGTGCTGCAAACCGGAGAAGACAGCGATCAGTGTTCTACCATATACTATACACTACTAATATGTTCAGAAGTGATTAGCAATAATAATTTTGCTCAGAGTGCTTCTTTGATATCTCTATACAGACAGTTATTGCCAACTTTTATATTACATGGAATATAATAACATGTAAATATAAATAATTTTAATCATACAGAAGCTTACATTTTAGAAGCTTGCATTTTATTAAATCTAACTTCAATATTTTATGTTACAGGAGAATTTGACATTTTCTGTACTTCTAGAGACATTATAATGCCGCACACGGCCGCTATAGTGGAGAGGAAAGAGTCCGAGATTAAGCCGGACTTAAATGATTACAAACAGACACCTCCATCTATTCTAAAAGGAAGTCAAATGAAAAATGAAAACAAAGGGAAAAAAGTTTATTTTCAAGAATCGGATAATCGATATGTTTACTCATATGATTCCGAGTCCTCACAACCTGGATGTCAAATGAGATATTTCCGAAACGAACAAGGCTGGAAAAAAAGCGAGTGTTTTCATATCTTGCCTCAACCTTTATCAGAAGATCATCTTTCATTTCTTTCAAAAGAACTTAGGGGCCTGATTTATCAAATCTTTTTTACCGGTATTCTGACATAAAAAGCTTTGAACTGTCACTAAATTTTGGCAAAAACTCCAGGCTGCGCTAAAATATTGTGATTTCTGGCATTCTCCTGCCATTTTTGCCCATTTCCAACAAAGTGCCGGAGCTTTAGTAGAATGGTTGACCGCTAGTCAAATTCATGATGATCGGCAGCGTTAGTTAAGCCACGAAACACGCTCACGAGAGGAGCACACCAGTAGTCAGACACTCCTGATTCATGAATCAGCGTATAACTCTTCATAAATCAAAAGCGTCTGACTTCAGTGCGCCTCCTCATCAAGATCGGCGCGAAGAAGCTGTATTGGGAGTATCATCTGAAAAAAATGTGGAATAATTATTGGTGGATAACCCAATGATGCCAATATTTCATTCACTTCCTAAAATTCTCAAGCCTTTTTGCCACCTTCCATGTACTCCATTGCGGTGGGAATAAGTTCATTCATTAAAAGACTGGGGTCTTGGGTGAGGAAATATTACAGCCACTAAGGTGAGAGATTTCAGGATATTTAAGGTGCAGTATAGATGTTCTGCAAATATTTGTCTGTTGTTAAATGGTTGACATACAAAGTTACAACACTGTATTCCAGAATACCCCAGGATTTAACTATTGCTGCCCTGTCTCATTATTTGGATGATTACAGTGGATATTGCAAAGAAATTAGTTCCTAATTTCTTAAGTATATTACTTACTTCATCCTATTTTTTTTCTTTTCAATGGTTATTTTTTTTTTACAAACTATTGGGTTGATATGCCATAAACGGATGAGATGGGAATACCCCATTAAAGCTAGGAATAAGTTTTGTATAAAAGTCTATTTTCTATAGATTAGCTCTGAGATCTGGTCTATAGGATGCAAACTGTCATTTATATCAAACTGGATTCTGTAATAGGTCCATTGGGTGTTGTAATATTATCTAGATTCTCCTAAGGGGATGTTGTGTTAAAAGAAATGTATATTATCCGTTTTATATGTAATATTCTGTTGCTCCATGTTTAGTTATAATCCATTATTGTTTCTGCAGAAAAATCGAGAAAGAAGGCTCGCCGAGTTCCAACAAGGAATAAGAAATCCAGCAGAAGGCGATGACTCCGCCTCAACTCCATTACATGGTGGCTACCATGTGAGGATAAGGCAACCTGTGATTAAGCAAAAAGAGACAGATTCCGGGCTCGGTCTCTGCTCTCACCCAAGGATATGACACTTACCAGACTTTCCGCAGTCAGATGTGTTCACAGACAAGTGACTTACCTGCTGCATGAAGAGGCAGATTCCGGGCTCGGTCTCTGTTCTCACCCATGGATATGACATTTACCGGACTTTCCGCAGTCAGATGTGTTCACGGACAAGTGACTTACCTGCTGCATGAAGAGACAGATTCCGGGCTCGGTCTCTGCTCTCACAATATTGTATGACATTTACCGGACTTTCAGCAGCCAAGTGTACTCACGACACAAGTGAGGTACCTGCTGTAAGAAGAGGCAGATTCCGGGCTCAGTCTCTGCTCTCACCTAGCCACAGCTCAAGGGAAATGCACTCCTTTAACCATGGTTCCCTAGAGGTTTCCTCCATTGGGGGTTTTTCCTCTCCTGAGTGCTAAAGGACGACTCTTCGTGAGTTAAAGGCCCATCATCATCAATGCCACATTTAAGACTATTGTCCTGACTTCTAATGGAAAATTCCACATTATCCAACTTGAATAAAGTTTATAAAGAAGTCAGCATATATCATGTGTATTTGAATCTTCTTTTATGAATCTTTACACTATAGCAGAATATACATAGCACTGGACTACTTTATATAGTCATTACCATCACACATAGCTTATTATTTATCATCCCGTTTTCTCACACACATGTAAACTAGGGTATAAGTGGTGTTGTATTTAAAAATAATATATCCACTTCTCGACATGCTATCTACATGTATGTCACTTGTCTGATGTCATTCTATGGAGAGAGTTCTGGAGCATAGCCAGTGACTGTGTTGGACATCAGAGCTGTGCTGCAGTCAGAAAAGTACTATATCCATAAATGTCTAAATCACTTACCATATTTTCAGATTATAAGAAGGACTTTTTTCCCAAAAAAATTTGGGAGGAAAAAGGGGGTGCGTCTTATAATGCAAAGGTACAGTATTTTACCTGGGGGGGCATCGGTGGAGCCGGGTCACAGATACAGGAGGATGGCAGCGGCTGCAGCAGGAGCCCGTCCTCTCAGCATGTCATGCAAGGTGTGGGAAAGACTAAGTGCAACACAGAGGGAAGAGGAGGAGGAAGCCCAAACACTAGGGAAAGGGGAATGGAGACCCCTAGGCAGATCTATTATCACCCTGCCTACCCTACCATCCCTATATAGGTTCCACACCTATCAGAGAGCAGGAACCTAAACCCTGTATATCACTAGAGCTTGGCCCTAGATAGGGAGGGGGAGGGAATGAGTATTGGTCAGGAAACATTACAAACTAAAGACAACAAGGTAGACAAACAAAGGGGACAAACTTAGCTTGAACAGACACCAGAGGAGTAATGTCAACTGTCCTCCAAGGGCACCAGAGAAGAAGCCAGCCAACAGATAGTGCTCCAAACATGCACAAAGGTACATAGAAGTATCTCTGGTGATTTCCTGCAGCAAACTGAGAGTTTTTAACTCCCAGGAAAGGGTGTGTCGATTAACACCAGGAGGGAGGTTGCCGTTGGGTCTTAAAGCAAGAAGGATTAAGAAGGCATCTGCAATGCCAAGCACAGTGACCTTCTACAGCCAGATCCAGAGCAAATGTCTATAGCACCTGCACACCCGTGACAGTCCCCTCCCTACTACGAGTGGCCTTTGGACACTCAGGACCAGGTTTCTCAGGATAAGAGGTGTGGAATGCATGAACCAACCTGGGCGCATTCACCTCTGATGCTGAAACCCACATCATTTCCTCTGGACCATAACCCTTCCAAGTACTGTAGGGAACGACGCTGGAGACGAGAATCTACAATCCTCGAAATCTGAAACTCCAAATCACCATCAACCATGATTGGGGGCGGCAGTAGGGGAGAGGACTCAAGATGTTCTACATATTTCTTGAGCAGAGACCTGTGAAAGACATTGTGGATCTTAAGGGCCTGAGGTAGGTCAAGACGAAACGCTGCTGGGTTAATGACGGTGGCTATTTTATAGGGACCAATAAGTCTAGGTCCTAGATGTTAGGAAGGAACCTTCAACTTGATATTCCTGGTAGACAACCATACAAAGTCAATCACACTCAGGTTCGGACCTGGCGAGCGTTTCCTGTCCTCCATACGTTTGTACCTGTCCCCCATGATCTTCAAATTACTCAGAACCCCCCTGCCACACAGAGGAGCGAGACGATGCAAAACATTCCTCCTCAGGAACTCCCAAAGCCCCTGCCCCACTAAAAATACCAAACTGTGGATGGAAACCATATGCACCAAAGAACAGTGACCTGCCGGTAGATCCTTGGCGATGATTATTAATAGGAAATTCTGCCAACAGTAAGTAAGATGCACAATCCCCCTGGTTTTTGGAGACAAAACACCTGAGGTAAGTCTCCAAATTCTGATTAATGTCCCCCGATCTGACAACACATGAGTGGGAACTCCGTGAAGCTTCACGATCTCATTTATAAACACCTGAGCAAGAGTCTTGGCATTCGGAAGTGCCGGTACTGTGACAAATTGAACCATTTTACTGAACCTATCTACAACCACCAAAACCACAGTTTCTCCTGCAGATACCGGTAGGTCAGGAATAAAATCCATGGACAAGTGTGTCCATGTCCTGCTTGGAATAGGTAGCGGAAGAAGAGTACCAGACGGATGGGTATTCGATACTTTAGAATGTGCACAAATACTACAAGCAGACACATGTTCAACCACATCCCCATGCAACCCTGGCCACTAAAATGATGAGAATGGAGGTCCGCAGTTGCCTTACTACCTGGATGACCAGCAAGCACAAAGTTGTGATGTTTCCTAATTACTTTGCGGCACAGATTAGATGGTACAAATAACCTTCCTGAAGGGCAGGAGGCAGGGGCGTCCCCCTGAGCCTCCAATACCTCACCCTCAAGTTCAGGATACAACGTCGAAATGACTACCCCCTTCTGCAAAATCGGGGCAGGGTTCTCAAGGTCACCAACACCAGGGAAGCTCAGGGATAAAACATCAGCCTTGAAGTTTTTGACCCCTGGAAGGAAAGTGGCAACAAAATTGAACTTAGTAAAAAACAGGGACCATCTAGCTTGCCTATGGTTGAGACGTTTAGCCAATTGAAGTTATGACAGGTTCTTATGGTCTGTGATAACAGTAATAGAATGGACAGCCCCCTCCAACCAATGTCACCATTCTTCAAATACCAATTTAATCGCCAAAAGCTACCTATTACCCACGTCATTATTTCTCTCAGCCGAAGATAATTTCTTTAGAAAAGAAAGCGCATGGATGCCATTTACAACACAGCCCCAACCCCGACATCTGATGCATCAACCTCCACA
This sequence comes from Phyllobates terribilis, assembly GCF_046119375.1. NCBI lineage: Eukaryota > Metazoa > Chordata > Amphibia > Anura > Dendrobatidae > Phyllobates > Phyllobates terribilis. The sequence goes on along the minus strand of NW_027362769.1, from coordinate 243,859,361 downwards.
ATAAAGGGTTGGGAAACATCAGGTTGAATGAGTATAGGTGCAGTGGCAAAACAACTCTTTAGGGAGGAAATAGCCTGCAGGGCAGCATCCGACCATTTGGAAAGATCAGACCCCTTCCTTGTCATGTCAGTGAGGGGTTTCACAATTACCAAATAATTTTGGATACATTTCCGGTAAAAATTAGTAAAGCCCAGAAAACGCTGTAGAGTCTTCAGGTTCTTGGGATGGTACCAATCAAGGACAGCACGGATCTTCTAAGAATCCATCCGAAAATCCGAAGATGACAACAAGTACCCCAAAAACGGCACCTCTTGGACGGCGAAAACACACTTTTCCAGTTTGGCATATAGTTTGTTATCCCTTAATATCTGAAGCACCTGTCTAACATGCCCCCGATGTGTCTCAAAATTAGGTGAGTAAACCAAAATATCATCCAGATAGACCACCACAAAACTGCTTACCAAATGATGGAAAATATCATTAATGAAATGCTGGAACACCGCAGGTGCATTATTCAGACCGAAAGGCATAACTAGACTCTCGATATGTCCTTCAGGGGTATTAAACGCTGTTTTCCATTCACCCTCCTCTCTGATTCTAACCAGATTGGAGGCTCACCTTAAATCCAGCTTGGAGAACACCTTAGCTCCCACAACCTGGTTGAACAAATAATAATAATAACAATAATAATAATAATAATGTTTATTTTTATAGCGCCAACATATTCTGCAGCACTTTACAAATTTTAGGGGGGACTTATACAGACAATACAGAATAAGCATATCTCATATCGAAAGGAGTGAGGGCCCTGCTCGCAAGCTTACAGTCTATGAGGAAATGGGGGAGACACAAAAGGTAGAATGTACATATATTGTATAATGCAGCCTTAATATCTTGATTGGTATGAACCTCAAATTGAAGAAGATTTTAATATGGGGGAACACTGGGACGGACAACTGGGATGGACAGATAGTGTGTGGAGGCGATACGCCAGTCTAAAGAAATGGGTTTTTAGGGTCCGCTTGAAACTGTGCGTATTGGGAATTAATCGAATTGTCTTGGGTTGTGCATTCCAAAGAATTGGCGCAGCACGTGAGAAATCTTGGAGACAGGAGTGGGAAGTTCGGATTATGGAGGATTTTAGTTTTAAGTCACTGGCAGAACGGAGGGCACGTGGAGGGTGGCAGACTGAGACAAGGGAGGAGATGTAGGGGGGTACTGAAGCATGGAGCGCTTTATGGGTAAGCGTGATAAGTTTAAATTGAACTCTATATTGGATGGGTAACCAATGCAATGACTGGCACAGGGAAGAGGCATCGGTGTAGCGGTTGGCGAGGAACATGATCCTGGCTGCTGCGTTAAGGACGTATTGGAGAGGGGAGAGTTTAGTAAGAGGGAGCCCGATCAGTAGAGAGTAGTGTTGAGCCACCCCCGTAGTGTTCGAGTTCGGTTCGGTTCGTCGAACACCCGTGTGTTCACCGAACTGTTCGTCGAACTGTTCGTCGAACACCTTCGAACACCGTTAAAACCAATGGCAGGCAAACAAAAACACATAGAAACACATAGAAAACACCTTCAAAGGTGTCCAAAAGCTGACAAACTGCTCAGAAGACACAACTAACACATGGAAAAGTGACAAGTACATATAGTCATGCGAAAAGAAAAGAGGTGGAGGAGTAAAAGGAGGGGGAGACACAGATATAGGCATGTCATGCCCTTCTAAAATCCAAAAAGTGAGAAGCCGAGACGGCCAGTCCGCTCCTGCCCGTGCCACCTCCGTGTCGCCGGGTTTGTGCCAGAGCCGCGGTGAACCCTGACGGCCAGCCCCCCTCTCCCAATACTGGTGCCTGTCCGCTGGTGGGTCGAGAGAGCCCCCCTGTGGTGGAGGCAGCTCTAAGCTTTTTAATTTAAATTGTCCCTCTAATTTGAATGAATACACTTTAAATCCATTTACAAGGATCTATTGGAGGGCAAGTCTCATGCCAGCAGCCGCGTAATTCCAGCTCCAGTAGCGTCCACTAAAGCTGCTGCAGTTAAAAAGCTTTTATAAGGATCGAGCTCGGCTGTCCACCGCAAGGCATCCTAGTGCCAGTCCCAGCCCCTATGCCTTGGGGTGCCTCCTGATGCTCTTCACTAAGTATCCCGTGGTCCCGAAGCATTTCCTTTGAAAAAATTAAGTGTCCAAACTACAGGTGGTGTAGCTTGCTTAACAGCCGGGATAATCCGCTGACTAGCAGACACTGCTACTAGGCACAAAGTATTTCCTGGGCTAGATGCAGTTAAAAATTTGTAAGTAGATACTCTCGTTGGATGCTGAGAAAGCATTCCATAGAGTCTCCTGGCACGCCATATATGATTCTCTTAAAAAGCTTGGGGTAGGGGTCTAGGGGACCCTTTTATAGCCAAAATCACGGCCCTGTATCACAATACGTCACCTAGGCTGAAGATAAATGGAACTGTAGCACCGAGGGCTCGGTTGCTACAGACGTATTGCACCTCACCCAGAGGTGTGATATCTCACTCTCAGATAAGGATGGAGTGTGGATCAGGACCCGACACCTGCATGCATTACACCACATTGCCGTGGGGCAGGGCGACCAATATGCCCCTGAGATGGGCACGACAGTCCCTGTCCCTGGCTGGAGTGGGGGGAGGGAACACTGAGGAAGGGGAACCCTGCAGTGCAGGAGCAGGGAGGAAGCAGTTCCTGGGTGCATTGAGAAGGGAGTATAAAAGGTGGGCACCATCTTAGTTCAGTGCAGAGAAGTCTGAGCAGAAGTGGCAGGGAGCAGGGGCTCTGCATGAGCTCTGCTCCGGAGGCGGGCCTAGTAACAGAGGCCCAGGCCTGCAAGAGGGAGAAGGAAGGAAGAGGAGCGGAGAAGGCTCCAGGAACGAGGAATGAAGGGATCCCAGGGGTGCGGACGGGCGAGTCGCCACCGCACGCCCGAATCCACCTGCGTGGAGGGGTCAGGCCAAAGGGGGAGACCGGTCCCCAAACTAGTGGAGGCAGGAAACGACCCTCAGCTAGAAACCGGAGGCTCTGACATTTTATGTGGCGCAGCCCCTTGCTCCACCCGCTAGGAAGGCACCACATAGGGTCAGGGAAACTGGCGCCAAGTTTACCAAGAGGAGGCCCGAGGCAGCCGGACAGAAGTGTTGGTAAGAAAGGCCAGACAAAGGACACACAAAGGGGGTCCTGTGAAGCGCTCCAAAGTTATCTGGGAGTTGTCTGAGCCCCTCACCTGGTGAGCACAGTACGACGTGGGCAGCCGTTACCTGCAGACGTGGTCTGGATAATAAGAACTGTGAGTAAAGGCCCTGAACTGCAACACTGACTCCGTGTCGTTACTGCTGCTGCCCTGCACCATCACCCCCATCCTCCGCATACACTGCCCTGAGGCTATACTCCTCCCGTGGGGAGTTATGCTACGCTCTGCTGCACCCACAACACCAGCCTTAGCGGTCTGCCCTGTAGCGGCGGTTCACTCTGACCGCAATCCACGGGTGGCGTAGTCGGACATTTAAACATCAAAACCACATAAATAGTTCCGCCACTGGTTTGACCGCCCTGAGCCACGGAACCGGATTGCCGCCACAAAGACTACAACCACCAGCATCCACCAAAAAGGGTCCGGCTCCGGGTGTCCCAAGGCCCAGGGGGTGCGTCAGAACATTTTCATCACCTTTCACAATCACCAATGGGACAAGGCAGGGATGTCCTCTGTCCCCTCTCTTATACATCCTAGTGACGGAGCACCTGCTCTCATCAATTCGCCATAACCCCAATATTAGGTGGATTGAGGTGGGAGGCACCGAGTACAAGTGCTCTCTATTTGCTGATGATGTCCTAGTATATATCACTCAATCACATATATCCATCCCTGCTGTTATGGCTGAAATAGATCACTTTGTTACATGGTAAAATTTTAAAATCAATGCAGCGAAGTCTGAGGCCCTCGATGTCTCCCTCCCTAAATCCATATAGGATTCCATCCAGTCCAACTTTCCCTTTGCCTGGCCCTCACAGGGTATCAAATACTTAGGAATTCCTATTCATAGAGACCTCTCCCATCTATGTTATCTTAATTTTGGGCCTTTTATTGAACAATTCCATACAGACCACGGTTGGCAAGTTAGAACTGTAAGATTCACTACGTGAACCACTGGTGTTTTGTGGAAAAGCACATGTACACCGCGTTCCAAATTATTATGCAAAAAGTGTTTAGGAGTGATAAGGGAAGAATTTGTTTGTTTGTCAGTTAAACTCATTGATGGTGATGTGTGTCAGGGCTCTTTATATCACTGTAAGCAATTGCAGACACCTGTGCTAATTAGTTTGGCAGGTATGTCCAATGAAAGGCAAGACTACTTAAGAAGGCTCTCTCACATTATTAAGCAGCCTACATTTTCTGCCAAAATGGGAAAGAAAAAGGATGTGTCGGCTGCTGAGAAGCAACAAATTGTGGAGTGTTTAGGTCAAGGCATGACTACAATCAACATTGTGCGATGATCAGGATGAAGTGTCTTGGCAATCAAGAAGTATGTAGCTGATTCACAGTACACACGTGTGCGTGCTGATAAGGGCAAATTGAGGACTCTTTCCTACAGGCAATTACGTCAGGTTGAAAGAGCAGCGGCAAAAAAGCCTTGTCATAGCAGCAGACAAGTTTTTGAAGCTGCTTGTGCCTCCAACGTCCCCCGAACAACAAGATGCAGGGTCCTTCAGAGGTTTGCAGCTGTGCATACGCCATCCTGTCGACCTCCTCTATCCACTTCACACAAGCAGAAACGGCTCCAGTGGGCCAAACATTACATGAAGACTGATTTCAAAACTGTTTTGTTCACGGATGAGTGCCGTGCAGCGCTCGATGGTCCAGATGAATGGAGTGGAGGATGGCTGGTTGATGGACACCCCACGCAAACACGGCTACAGCGCCAACAAGGAGGAGGTGGAGTAATGTTTTGGGCTGGAATCATGGGGAGAGAGATTGTCGGCCCCTTTAGGATCCCTGAAGGCGCTAAAGATGAACTCCATAATGTATGTGGATTTTCTCAAACAGCACTTCCTGCCATGGTTCAAGAAGAAGAACCGTGTATTTCACAGCAAGATCATTTTTCTGCATGATAATGCACCATCTCATGCTGCACATAAAACATCTGCATCTCTGGCTGATATGGGCATAAAAGGGGACAAACTTATGGTGTGACCCCCATGCTCCCCTGACCTCTACCCCATTCAGAACCTTTGGAGCATCATTAAAAGGAGTGTCTATGATGGCGGGAGGCAGTTCACATCTAAGCAACAGCTCTGGGAGGGTATTCTGTCCTCATGCAAAACAATTGAAGCAGAAACCATCCAAAACCTGACAAATTCAATGGACGAGAGAGTTCAGAAGCTCCTTTCGAACAAGGGGTCCTATGTGAAAATGTAACATCACCTAGAATAAAGTTTTGAGTTGAAAACTGTTTGATTTCAGTTTCTAACAACCTGCTAATGCTTATAATTTCAAAAATGACCATTTTTTTGGTCTTTATTAAAATGAAAAGGTTGATCGAAAAGTTTGGGGGATCTAAGAGTGTGGCAACCCAGTAGTCATGATTACTTCGAATTCTGACAATATGAGGGTCATGCTGCAGGTAGTGCAGCAAGAAGGCACTTATGTGTCTTGCGCATCTCGGAGCCCCAAAATTATTTTCCGGGCTAGATGCAGCTAAAAATTATTTTTAATTTTAAATCTGGTGAAGCTTATTATAGATGGCCTAATAGGATCAGTGCTGCACACTGCTACAAAGCCCAAATTATTTTCCAGTCAAGATACAGATAAACATGATTAGTAATTTGAAAGCTTAAAACGGTTGGTAGGGTGATTTTAACCAATCATCAAGCTTTTACTCTCCCCAGGATGACACAGGGGTAGAAAAGTCGTTTCGGATCCATGATTTGTTCATCTTTATGAACGTGAGTCTGTCTACATTATCAGTGGAGAGCCGCGTGCGCTTATCTGTCAGCACACCACCAGCAGCGCTGAACACACGTTCAGACAGAACGCTGGCTGCGGGGCATGACAAGATCTCCAAGGCGTAAGTGGCTAGCTCCGGCCATTTATCCAGATTGGAAGCCCAAAAAGAGCAAGGGTCCAGTGACACAGTCGTGGCTTCAATGTTTACTTGGAGATACTCCTGTACCATCGTCTCTAGGCGTTGACTATGTGTCAGACTTCTTGTCTCCTGTGGCCTTGCAAAGGATGGGCTAAAAAAGTGGTGAAATGATTCCGCAAAATTGATGTTATCAGCAGATACTGTGTTTCTGTTACGGTTTGAGTGCTGAACACTTGACGGTCCCACGGTTGGCAAGTTGGAACTGTGAGATTCACTACGTGCACCACTGGTATTTTGTGGAAAAGCACATGTAAGATTCTGCAACAGTCTCTGCTGATACTCCTGCATGCGTGCATCCCTTTCTATGGCAGGAATAATTTCTGCAAATTTACTTTTGTACCGGGGATCTAACAGTGTGGCAACCCAGTAGTCAGGATTATTTCTAATTCTCACAATTCGAGGGTCATGTTGCAGGTAGTGCAGCAAGAAGGCACTCATGTGTGTTGCGCATCCAGGAGCACCAAGTCCCTGTTGTGTTGGTGGCGAGGTAACAATCATGCTTCCTTCCTCTGTCCTCTCCCCCCAACCTCGCACAACAGAAATGTGATCAAGGTCTCCCTCATCTGATGAGTCTTCCATCAGTTCGTCCTCCACTTCTTCCTGGGCTCCTGCACCTTCCTCACTAGTTTGGCTGCTACCATGCGCCCTGGTAAAATCATCTCCCCCACCCTCACATGCCTGCCGCCCTGGTGCTGCCGACCGTCTGGACCTTGCAGATGTTAGCCCTTCCGCATACAACTCCTCCTCCTCTACTTCCTCCACCTCCTCTTGTGCCACCACCTGACTCCGAATTCTGTTTAACATGTGCTCCAGCATGTAAATCACCGGACTAGTCATGCTGATAATGGCAGTGTCAACACTAAACATCTTCGTCGCCATTTCAAAACTGTGCAGAAGGGTGCATAGGTCCCTGATCTGAGACCACTCCTCCAGCGTGATTTGCCCCACCTCTGAATCTCGTTGGCCCAGGCTATACGTCAGAACGTATTGCACCAGGGCTTGTCGGTGCTGCCACAGTCGCTGCAACATGTGCAGAGTTGAATTCCACCGGGTAGGCACATCGCATTTTAGCCGGTGAAGTGGCAGGCCCAACGACTTCTGTAGAGATGTAAGTCGCTGAGCTGCGGGATGCGAACGGCGGAAGTGAGCACACAGCGACCGTGCCCTCTGCAGAAGGCCATCTAGTCTGGGATAGTGGGCTAAAAATTGCTGGACAACCAGGTTCAACACGTGAGCCATACAAGGCACGTGTGTGACATTGCCCCGGCGAAGGGCCGCACCCAGGTTTGCAGCATTGTCGCACACGGCCTTCCCTGGTTTCAGGTCCAGTGGAGACAACCATTCATGAAATTGGTTCTCCAGAGCTGACCACAACTCCTCAGCTGTGTGACTCACATTTCCCAGACATTTCAATGTAAAAACCGCCTGATGACGTTGAGCCCTACTGCCAGCATAGTAAGGAGGTGTGCAGGATCCCTTCTGCGCAGTTAGAAAGCTTGTGGCATGACCAGACAGGCTTTGGGTGCAGGTGGAAGACCGAGAGGAGGTTGAGGAGGCAGAAGCAGTGGAGGAAAAATGACATAAAGAGGATTGACGCACAACTCGTGGGGACGGCAAGACTTGGACAGCAGCCCCTTGTCCTGCTGTCACCATAGTTACCCAGTGCCCAGTCAGCGACATGTAACGCCCCTGTCCATGCCTACTCGTCCAAGTGTCTGTGGTGAAATGCACCCTGTCACACACAGAGTTTCTCAAAGAAGCGGTGATGTTGTGTGCGACATGCTGGTGGAGCGCAGGCACACCTTTCTTTGAGAAGTAGTGCCGACTGGGCATCTGGTACTGGGGCACTGCGACGGACATAAGGTCTCGAAAATCCTCTGTGTCCACCAGGCGGAAAGGCAGCATTTCTGTAGCCAAGAGCTTGCAGATGGTGAAATTCAACCTCTTAGCTTTCTCATGGCTAGGAGGAAATGGTCTTTTACTTGTCCACATCTGAGGGACCGAGGGCTGGCTATTGTGCTTAGACGGGGTTGATAAGGGTGTCCCCGGCAAACTGCCGGTCTGTGAGGAAGATGCAGGCGGACATGTTAGGTTGCCTTGATCCAAAGGTGGTGCTATCGATGTCGGAGAGCGCTCAAGACCAGCTGGTGTTACCACCTCCAAAGAAAATGATGACCTGCCAATCACGCTGGCTGTTGCGGGTAAAGAGGTGGCAGGTCTGCGCCCCAAAACAGGTGTGACTGCTGTCCCCCCAGTCACAGAGGATGAAGAGGCCGCGGATGCACAAGATATGGCAGACGGTGGTTGGCCCGGCTGGCTAGACCGCATTGTAGCACACTGAGCTTCCCACTGCAACTTATGCTTCATGTCCATGTGCCGGTTCATGCATGAAGTACTCAAACTATGTATTTTTTGGCCTCTACTTAGCTTTTGCTGACAAATGTTACAGATAACACGAGTTGGGTCATCTTTATCGATCTGAAAAAATGCCCAGGCTATGCAAGGCTTAGCACCCATGCGACCTGAAGAGCCACCACGACTTGTGGTGAGAGGCAGAGTTGTGTTTGAGGATGCAGATGTTGACGTGCTTCCAGTACTACGTCTCTGTCCAGGAAGGCGCAACCTGACCTCGTCGTCACTAGCATCTTCCTCCACCTCCTCTGCTGACCTCATCTCTTGGCTGACTGTGGGTTGACAGTAAGTGGGATCTCCGACCTCATCATCATCACCCTGTGCGTTATCACACCCGTCGTCCTCAGAGCCAACCTGTTCCTGCCCTGACAAAAAACTAAAGTTGTCGCTCCAATCAGGTATTTGAGTCTTATCATCGTCTTCCTCATTGTCTCCACCAACAGGAGTTACAGTTTGGGAATGAGGGTCTACATTATGGTCAGAACCTTCTGCGTCAGGTCCTGGATCCGACTCATAAAGATTCTGGGCATCAGTGCAGATCATTTCCTCGTCTGGATTCACAGAAGCGCTGGAGTCGACCTCTGATTCCCAGGCTATAGTATGAGTAAACAGCTCTGCAGACTCAACCATCTGTTCTACCTCATACTCAGACGGGCAGCTGGAGATTTGGGAGCTGTGAGGAAGCAAGTGCGATTTGGGTGACACCTTTGAGGACTGGAGTATTTGTGATGTTGAAGTTGATGTGGAGGAGAGCCCACTTAAAGGAGCACTTGATATCCGTTGAAGCACCTGCTGTTTTTGTGCCTCATCTGGAATTTGTAGCGATTGGCGTGGCCGTAAGAAAGGGATCTTATCACATTGTCCGCTAAAAGAAGTAGACATTTTAGTTTGGCTGGAAGATGGTCTTTCTTCTGCACCTACCCCACGGACACAACCTTTTTTCCCCCTCCCAACACGCCTATTCCCCTTTCCACCAGCAGCAGGCCTTTTTCCACTCATTTTGGGGTTAACTAATTCACAACTCTGGAGTTGTTTGCACAAAAAAACAATGGATGGTAACCGAGCAGAGCTGAGTGGCCAAACTGTGGTATTAGGCCAAAACTATTGGCTGGGTTAGATGCAGAAAAAAATTATTTTTAATTTGCAACCTGATGGAGGTCAGTATAGATGGACTAATAGACCAAGACCCACACACCGCTAGAAGCCCAAATATTTTTTCAGAGCTAGATGCAGAAAAAAATTATTTTTAATTTGCAACCTGATGGAGGTCAGTATAGATGGACTAATAGACCAAGTCCCACACACCGCTAGAAGCCCAAATATTTTTTCAGAGCTAGATGCAGAAAAAAATTATATTCAATTTGCAACCTGCTGGAGGTCAGTATAGAAGGACTAATAGAACAAGTCCCACACACTGCTAGAAGCCCAAATATTTTTTCAGAGCTAAATGAAGAAAAAAATTATTTTTAATTTGCAACCTGATGGAGGTCAGTATAGATGGACTAATAGACCAAGTCCCACACACTGCTAGAAGCCCAAATATTTTTTCAGAGCTAGATGCAGAAAAAAATTATTTTTAATTTGCAACCTGATGGAGGTCAGTATAGATGGACTAATAGACCAAGTCCCACACACTGCTAGAAGCCCAAATATTTTTTCAGAGCTAAATGAAGAAAAAAATTATTTTTAATTTGCAACCTGATGGAGGTCAGTATAGATGGACTAATAGACCAAGTCCCACACACTGCTAGAAGCCCAAATATTTTTTCAGAGCTAGATGCAGAAAAAAATTATATTCAGTTTGCAACCTGATGGAGGTCAGTATAGATGGACTAATATAATGATGCTATGCCCAAAAGATTTTACTTCACTAGGTGCAGTAAAAAAATTGGTATTCTATACACAGGTGGTATATCTTGCAACACAGATAGGCTACTCCACTGACTAACACACTCTGCAATAGGCCAAAAAGGATTAGCTTTGCTAGATTCAGCCAAATGCTGTGAAAAAAACTTGCACAGCACTGGCACAGACCTGCCTGGCAAAAGCTGATAGGAACTGATGTAACCTAGTCCTGAAAAGGACTCCAATTACAATTAGTCTTTACTCCCACAATCTATCTATTTAAGAGCACAGACCTGCCTGATAAAAGTCGTAGGAAATGCTGTAACCTAGTCCTTAAAAGGACTGCAATCACAACTATTCCCTACTCCCAAGCTATCTGTATATTTGTGCGAAAATTGGCTTGAAATTAACAAGGTATAGCGCACACAGCAACAGCGGTGCCGTCTAACACGCAGCTGCAGCAGTGAGAAAATGGTGGCGACGGGGAAAATGGCTTGGTCTTATAGGGCAAGGACATGTGACATACACTGCCAATCACACATGCCCTTGCTTGTGTGAAAAAAAGCACTTCGCTCCGTGTGTGCGCTGCTGATAGGCTGACAGATTGCACCTCCCCACTGCAAATGCGGGAAAGAGAAAAAAAAATGGAGATCTTCATTGTTCCTGCAGAGATCCATCCCCTGCCCCTCCCCCCGCCCCGCTGTACACTCAAACTGCGTATTAACATTAATTTTCATCATTACTGAGAAAAAATCCAGTTATGATTTTGGTGCACGAACAGTTATCGAACATAACCTCGAACAGCCTAATTTTTCTCAAATTGTTCGTGTTCGCCGACCGGCTCGAACACCGCCCAAAACAGCTCGAATTTGAGATTGGTGAACAGTTCGAGTAGAACAACGCTCATCTCTAGTAGAGAGTTGCAGTAGTACAGACGGGAATGAATAAGAGCTACGGTAAGGGTTTTTGCCGAGTCAAAGGTGAGAAAAGTCCTGATTCTTGAGATGTTTTTGAGGTGTAGATGACATGAACGAGCGAGTGATTTGATGTGAGGAGTGAAGGAAAGATCTGAGTCAAAAATGACCCCAAGACAGCGGGCTTGTTGCTGGGGAGTAATGGTTGAGCCATAAACGGAAATGGCAATATCGGGCACAGGTAGGTTAGTGGAGGGAGGAAATACGAATAATTCAGTTTTTGACAGATTCAGTTTTAGGCAGAGGGAGGACATAGTGTTAGACACAGCAGAAAGACAATCACTGGTCTTTTGTAGTAATGCAGGGGTGATGTCCGGAGCAGAGGTGCATAATTGGGTGTCATCAGCATAGAGATGGTACTGAAAACCGAATCTGCTGATTGTTTGTCCAATGGGAGCGGAGTATAAGGAGAAAAGAAGGGGGCCTAGGACTGATCCTTGAGGAACCCCGACAGTAAGGGGAAGGAGAGAGAAGGAGCAGTCAGAGAGATAGAAGGAGAACCAAGAGAGAACAGTGTCCTTGAGACCTATAGAGCGGAGCATAGTGAGGAGGAGCTGGTGATCCACAGTGTCGAATGCTGCAGAGAGATCCAGGAGAATCAGCAGGGAATAGTGACCATTAGATTTAGCTGTTAGTAGATAATTAGAGACTTTAGTGAGGGCAGTTTCAGTAGAATGTAAAGAGCGGAAACCAGATTGTAAAGGGTCAAGAAGAGAGTTGTCTGAAAGATAGCGGATTAGACGGGAATGGACCAGGCGTTCCAGGAGTTTAGAGATAAAGGGAAGATTGGAAACAGGTCTGTAGTTGGCCGTGCAGTTCTGGTCAAGGGATGGTTTTTTAAGTAATGGATGTATGCTGGCGTGTTTTAAAGAAGAGGGAAAGATACCAGATGAGAGGGAGAGGTTGAAAATTTTAGTTAGGTGAGTGGTGACAGCTGGAGCAAGGGACTGAAGGAGATGTGAGGGAATAGGGTCACTGGTGCAGGTGGTAGGGCGAGAAGATGCAAGGAGGCTGATCTCTTCATCTTCCGTGACTGGTTCGAGGTCAGAAAGTGAGCAAGATACAATGTGGCGGGGGAGAGCATGCATAACGTTTGGGGATTGGGAGAAAATTTCCTGTCAGATATGGTCAATTTTTTCTTTGAAATAATTGGCCAGATCGTCAGCGCTGAGGTCGGTGGTCGGGGCCTGTGCTGTTTGATTGAGGAGAGAATGAAACGTGTCAAAGAGTCGTTTAGGATTATTGGAAAGTGAGATGATGAGGTTGTTAAAGTAGGTTTGTTTGGAGAGGTGAAGCAGAGTTATATGTTTTCAGCATAAATTTATAATGGAGGAAATCTTCGGGCAGATTAGATTTTCTCCACAGCCTTTCAGCGCACCTGGAACACCGCTGGAGAAGACGTGTTTGAGGTGTGTGCAGAGCCGTTAAATTTCCCTAACTACACACTGGTAAATGCAGTGGCAGCTGGGCCTGAGGAAGAAGGCGTTCTGCCGAATGTCGTACCACCAGTGAATTCTGCTGGGCGTTACTCTGTCCATGTTGCCTACTCCTCCGACTCCGCTTCCTCCACCGCCTCCTCATCTGTTCAGGATTACACCTACAGCACCAACTTCAGCACAGCCAGGGGGAAACGACAGCAGGCTGTTCTGAAATTCATCTGTTTAGGGGACAAATCCCTCACTGCGTCAGTGCTGTGGACAGGGATCAAACAGCAGACAGATGAGTGGTTGTTGTGCGTGAACCTCAAGTCCAGCCTGGTGGTGTGTGTTAACGGGCGAAATCTCGTAGCAGCTCTGCGCCTAGCTGGTTTGACGCGCTTTCCTTTCCTGGCGCATGTGCTATATTTGGTGGTGCAGAGCTTCCTTAAAAATTACCCACATATGTCAGAGCTGAGTGCAGGCAATCTGTGCGTGTTTTCGGTGTTCTCACCCTCCGCTGCTCGCCTGTTTGCGCTGCAGCGTCAATTCTGCCTTCCCGCTCACCACCTCATATGCGATGTACTAACTATTATTGCAGTAATAGGCAATAGTGTGCCTTGTTGTGCAGCTTCGAATACTCCACCAACATTTCCAACGCTGATAACGCCATCATGAGCATTACAATACCACTTCTATGCCTGCTGGAAAAAACACTTCAGACGATGATGGATGAGGTGGTGGCACAGAAGGATGAGGAGCAGGAGGAACAGGGACCATTCATGCCTGTCATCCCCTAATGGCTCAGAGGGTGGGTTCTTGTACCAACAGCAGCCAGGTACACAACTGTCCAGCCAAGGGACTGTTTTGGAGGAGGAGGAACAGTATTCACAGCAGGGTGGCACTCAAAGCAGCTCACAGGCATCACTGGAGCATGGCTGGGGTGATACAGAGCACCCAGACCATACACCTCCTACCAGGGACAGCTTGTGTTTGCCTTTGGGCAGCCTGGCGCACATGAGCCAATTCATGCTGCTGTGGTTGCGCAACAACCGTCAAATTGCTCGGATTGTTACCAGTGCTGATTACTGGATCCCAGCTACAAGGATAGCGTAACATCATTACTGTTGGAACATGTGTTTAGCACGGCAAGGGTTGTGATCACAGACAGGCGCATCTGCCTGTCCACAGCCAATGTGAGGAAGCTAACGTTCATTAAAATGAACCAGGTGTAGATCTCACAGAACTTGTCCGTACCTTTGGCTGAGTAGACAACTTTACCAGTCGCACCCAGCCATTGTTATACTCTCCTCAAATAATAATAAAAAAAAACAAAACACAAAAACAAAACACAAAAAAAAAAAACCCCGCAAAAACAGTGTTGCTACTTCTGCCTCTTCCACCTACACCACCAAGTCCACCTCCACCTAATCTACTTTCTCCTCCACTTGGAACTCCGCCTCCCTGTTCTAGATTGTTATTTTTTTTATTCAATGTTCTTTTCAGTCATTTCCCTTAAAAAAAAAACAACACAAATCACTCTCCCTCAGAAACCGTGTCGGATACCTTATCCCCTACATCTTCCACCTAAACCGCCATGTCCATCTCCCACTCGTCCTCCACTTGGACCTCGACCTTTTGGATCTAGAGAGTTATTTTATTTATTTTTTACTCCATGTTCTTTTAAGTAATTTCCCTAAAAAAAACACCTCCTACCCTGCCCCATTCACCTCCCCTACTTCACCTCCTCCACTTGGACCTCCGCCTCCTGGTTCAAGATTATTATTATAGATTTTTCTTATTCTCTGTAATTTTATGTAATTGCCCTATCCACATTTGTCCTGCTCTTACTCCCCATTTTGCTTCCTTTTGCAGACCCCTACCCCTTACTACCTTCATTTTACAGCACAAAAGCTTGGGCTCACATTGGCTTCTATTGGCTATGAGCTGGTCTTATTATGCTGGGAAGGTTCCAATAACCATGGAAATTCCCGGCCTTTTAATATCAACTCACAGATGTCTGCTTTGCCTTTGCTGGTTATTAAGAAAGGAGGAACCATAAAAAAATGATGTGGGGTCCCACTTATTTTTAATAATCAGTCAAGGAAAATGTCATGGGTGTGTCAGATGTGACAGGCAGTCTCTCTGCAGTTGACTGCAGAAGATCTCTTCATTTGGTATTACAGACACCTTCCTAGAATCTGTCTCACTCTAGGATCCGCGGCTGCCTCCCTTCTGCTCTTATTAACACCCTGGCAAGGGTGGTTAAATACGTTCAGTTTGCTACAGGGAGGCGCCGGTGATATTCATAGTGATACTTGTGGAGGCTTGGAGCTATTGCAGTCTGCTTACTTCCTCTCTGGTGCTTGGAGGACGTTTGGTGCAATCTCTCTAAAGTCAGCTCAAGCTAAGTTGCTTTCCCCTGTGTTCATCTCTCTTTTTGTTTTTTGCTGTTAGTGGGGACTGACTAGTGCTCATCCCACTTCCCTAGCTAGGGCCTAACTCTAGGGAGATACAGAGTTTTAGGTTTCTATTCGGCGATTGGTGAGAAACCAATATAGGGATGGTAGGGAAGACAGGGTGATATTAGATTAGCCCAGTAGGTCTCCACTCCCTCTTTCCTTAGTGTGTGGACTCCCTTCCCATCATCCTTTTGTGTTGCACTTTGTCTTTCCTACACTGTGAGTGACAGAAAAGAAGACAGCAGTGAGCTCGTCTTATAATGCTGGGTATGGGTCAATATCCATGGACCTTCCCAGCCTATTAATATCAGCCCCCATCATATTGCTTTGCCTTAGCTGGTTATTAAAAATAGGGAGACCCCACAAAATTTTTTTAGCGTCCCCCATTTTTAATAACCAGCAAAGGCAAAGCAGACAGCTGGAGAGTGATACTAATTGGCTGGGAAGGTCCATCGATATTGGCCCCTTCCTAGCATAATAAGACCAGCTCACAGCTGTTTGATTGCCCTTGACTGGTTATTAAAAATAGGGGGGCCCCACATTGTTTTTTTCATTTATTTGTTTATTAACAAGTACAGTAGCATACACATGCAAGGCACTGCTCCTCTCCTCAACTTGGAACTCCGCATCCTGTTTCAAGATTATTATTTTTTATATTTTTTAATCTACGTAATTTTAAGTAATTTTCCTATCCACATTTGCTTACAGGGCAATTGTCCTGCTCTTACCCCCATTGTGCTTGCTACCTTTTGCAGCCACCCTAGCCCTTACTACAAACATTTTACAGTTATTTTTTATCACCAAAGTTTGGGTCTCTATTGACTTATATGGGATTCAGGTCCGGGGTCAAGTTCGAGTCAAGTTCTAGTACCTGAATCGAATTTTGGACTAAAGTTCAGCCGAACCCGTCGAACACGAACTCCCACGGGTCCGCTCACCCTGATATTAACCTAAATTTATTATATGACGCCATGCATAAAGCAACCCAGGATAATAAATGTTCCCTCCTAATCATCTGTCTCCACATCCTCTATGCACTTGATAACTGCACTTAAGCATACTGGCTGATGACTGGATAATGCAGCTTTATATGAAAACGCCTATTTATTATAATGGCTGGACCTGAAATAACAAGCACTTTTCACCTATTGTGTCTCCCCCTATTTCCTTGCAGATTGTAAGGTTTCGAGCAGGGACCTCACTCCTCCTGTAACTGTTTCACTGTCTTACCTTGTATTGAATTTATTGTCTATATACAGAATGTCACTGCTTAATTGTAAAGTGCTGCGGAATATGTTGATGCTATTTAAATAAAATTACTATTATTATATAAAGACATGATATAAGAGTATATGCATAACACAGACTTAGGGAGCACGCCACAGACCCCTCACACCAATCCAACACGCGTTTTGCTTCCTCTTCTATAGGGAGTGTTGGCCTCTTAATATAGTGTGAATACAGTTACCACAAATAGGTAATCAGGGGAAACTTTGCCTTACTGGGCGCCGCTGTATGCGCATGCACATGGTATCTGCTGCACGCCGGCTGTAAGATGCGCATCAATGAAGTGCGAGAATGTCGCCGTTCATGATGTGGGACCAGCTAGCCAGTCCGGAGCCGAGCCCGGCACATGAGCAGTATGGCGCACAACGATCTCCGCAGCGATCTTTAAAATTGCAAAAAGAGGTGGTAAAAGTATTTAGTGATAATAAGGCTGTAGATCACTATGCACAAAGGGGCACAGACATCTTTAATGGGAAGGGGAATTGGCATAGAGATATGATGGCAGTATGGTAGTGTGATACAGAATAACTACAAAAGATATATGTTAAAGTGGAGAGAAAATGGACATATTCTGAAAAAGGAAAAATATAAATGTAAGTGATATAATGATAGTGAAGAAAACTATTAAAAAAGAAATAAAGGAAAAAAGTTTCTACGTGTATATGTATGTGAAATGTGTGAACATACGGTAAATAAAAATACAATTAAAGTGGAAAATTGTGTTTAAAGGAAAGAAGAAAGAAAGAAAAAGGGAAAAAAGTGAATGATTGAATGTGAGAAAGTTTATTCTCCCAAAAAAGAAACAATTTTTTGTTGTATAAAAGTAGATAAAATATAAAAATAAATGTATGTGAAAAAATATATATTTTTCCTTTTTTTCTTCTTTCTTTTCATTCCCTTTTCTTTCTTTTTTTTGTAAAATTATTATACACATGCACACCTATACATATACATATATATATAAATATGCTATCATAAATTTCATATATGGAGATGAAGAAATATTTCTAAGATGATGTTTGTATGTTATATCCTATGTCCTAAAAATATAAAAAGAAAACTATTTTATTATTATTCAGGCAACTAAAAAAATGACAAATGGTAAGTATTCATCTCAAGAAAAAATATTTAAATGGAAAATTGGGAAAGAAAAAAGAGAAAAAAAAGACATAAGAAGAGCCAAGGATAAATATCTTATGTGTATATAATAACAGACAAGATATCAATATTTTATAGGAAACTTACAAAGCCCCATTGTTCATTTAACCCCCTAGTGTTCATGCATTTTAATATTGTGATCCATTTACATTCTAGCTGGGCCAATTTCTTGGTCATGTCACCTCTTCTATTACCTGGATAAAAGAGATCAAATCCCCGAAAACGGAGTAAATGCCACTGATGCGGGTGGAATTCCTAAAAATGTCTTGCTAAAGGTTCTAATTTTGTAATCGCACCCACATCTTCTTATGGGATCTTTACTGCCGCCTTAATATCCTTGATGTGTTTAAGGAACCGGATTCTCAATTCCCGTGATGTCATGTCGACATAAATAAGAACATAAGGGCAAAAGTTGCAAGATAAATAACTAAGGTCGTCCTGCTGTTAATATAATGTAATATCTTGAAATCGCGCTCTCTTGCTGAAACTGAAAAGATATCTGTTAGTCAATATATCTGAACACCTTGTAATTTCCACAGGTCCAGGTGCCTTTTGAGACCAAATAAAAATGTTGAAGTCGGAGGGATATGATGACCGTGTACCAACAATGTCACATAAATTCTTGCTACATTTAGCCATAATAAGAGGTGGGTCTGATAGCAATTAGGAAAGTTTAGAGGTTGAGCCTCTATTGTGACATCACTCATGTGTAGCTTTGCCCTCGTGATGTAACAATTGGATTCCACTTGTGATGTCACGGAATCCTTGGATTATATCCAGTGATTTTGCAGTGAGATCCTTTGTCTGGAGAGGCTGATTGTGCACTACACAGTAAGCGATATTCCTCCAGGCTAAAATGCTGTTTAGACTCCTTCTAAATCTCAGCGTGCTATTAGCATCAGCGGAAGGTGCTCCCATCTTTATCCGCAACCATCATTCACAAGCGCAGATCAGGATCCCTGCAGGTAAGGTCATTACCAGATACACTCTGACGATGGGGTTAACCCTTTGCCTCCAAAGCCAAGTTTTATTTTTGCACTTTCTTTTTTCCTCCACTTTTTCCAAGAGTCATAACTTTTTCCCATTCATATATCTGTATGAGGGATTAGTTATTTTTTTGCGGGACGAGTTGTAGTTTTAAATGACACCATTCATTTTATCATTAATGTGAAATTGGGGAAAAAATTTAGTTCTCCTATGTTTTTTAGTTGTTTTATTTTCATGGTATAAGAAGTAACAGTCGTTTTCATTTTTAACATAGATGAGACATAGAGCATTAATACTGTCCTCGCCTTGCTGGATGCACTCACTACTACATGTAGCAGAAGGCGCCCACAAGACATACAGGGGATACTTGTGACTTCTTACTTGTCAGTAGAGTTTTTCTTTAATGTCTATTTTTACTTTCTAGGTACCAAAGTAGTCCTGCACCATGGTCCGTGCTCAGCAGCATGCGGTAAGCAGCTCAGAATTCAGATATGTCCTTCACATGTAACATTTCACATGCGGCCCCAGAAACCATTGGGATCCATTAATAAGGCCCAGGTTCTGTTATCAGACTCTGCGTCATTAGGGGTTCTGTAACTTTTCTTATGTGACCAGAGATTTATATGAGGTCACAGGATACATGGATTGGAGGATTTTTCCTCTCTTACTTATAATTTCAGGTGTCATCTCCCATCCTGTGTTCATTCTCTATTCCAGGAATATAAAAGAACAGATCTCTGTATTGTCCATTATATATTGATATGACATCAAATATCATCCATCATTTTTCCAAACTTAATACCCCTTTTTTAATAGTCATATTTGGTTCCTCAGTCCGCCCATTCCATGTATTTGGTTTCCACGTCTGAACACATTCCAGCTCTGATCCTGATCACTTATGTTCTGTTCTTTATCTTTTCAGCTCATAACACTGTTCCTCAAGAAACATCTCAGGATACAGTCATTAAGATTGTTATAGCTGCTGCCATTCTCTTCGTCATTGCAATAATCATTGTTGCCATCGGTGTCATCTACTGGTAAGTATAATAACTAATGATTTATGGGCTACACAGGAGTCTGTAGAGGAAATGTCACATCTTCAGGTTCCTCCAGAAATGGGAATATTTTGTGGCTTGGACACGTCACCCTGAAGTTGTGCCCTGCAGATAACTGATGGGTATATATTAGACTTTGTAGGGATTCACGCTCTCATGTAGGCATTAGGTAGCGTTCGCACAGGCAATGCAGTTTGGTCCAAACCGGTGCAGTTTTATTTTTTTTCAAAAAGCTCCAAGGGATTCAAAGCCAAAAACAGCCTCTTCTGGGCACAAAGGTATCACAGCAAATAAACACTTCATTTAGCATGGCACATATGTCAGTGCAGGCTCACCCAAACAGATTACAGTCCTTTCCACCAGAGAAAACTTTATATACAGAAGAGGCACGATCCCACCAATCTCGCTGTCGCCTTCAGCCCAAGTTCAAGCAGCCTCCAGTGCCAAACAGAAGTGTTCAACTCTGGCCACAGTTCACACTGAACAGGCTGCAGCAGACACACGGTTCTCTGCAGCTCCAGCACTCAGACTGCTCAGCTTTCCTAGCTGACCTATGCAGTCTCCATTTAGAGAGAGATGCCGGCACATATCTCTCTCAGCTACAGCTCACACTTTGGCTGAACACTCACCAGCTCCAGCACATTCAACTCTGCTTCATCCAGAAGACTGCACACAGTGAACACAGGCCCTGGTTTTAGTAAAAAAGCAAGATGGATGTGTCTAATCAAATCCTACAGAGCTAGAACTTAACCCTGTCCTACCTTGCTCTGCTACAACTTGCATATACATTATTAATAGAAATTGCTGATTGGAATAGACACAAAAATGACTGACTCGTGATATTTCTATAGATAGCACTAAATTAAATGTTTCATTTATACATTCTGCAGAATGCAGACATATTTTACTTTGTGATTTACAATGTGACTTTCATTTTTACAATTTTATAGTTATCTGAAAAAGAAAAAGCCAGTGAAAGATCTTGAAAGGCAATGGTGCGCCGATGATTTTAGAGAGAACAACACCAAACTAAATGGTAACTACAGCTTAACAAATCTGACATTAAAGAAGCACTCCAGCTAAATATGTATTGTCTAATCCCTTCTAGATATATCAGATGTACATGTGAGAAAATACTTACCATTTGCCGTCTTCTCTGGATTCCAGCACCACGTCTTATGTGTGGCGCGGTAGCGATTTTCCTAATATAAGCCTATGAGACTCAGAGCGAGGTTCCATATACTTACATTGAGAATGTAACTTCCAGTCCACACATAAAGACATTGTGATGGCCCGTCCAATTTTTCAAATATACACGTTTACGTTTTAAATATTTTTGTTGATATATGAGTATTGACTTCTAGCATACACAGCAGAGCAGGAGTACCAGCAAATTCTTCTTTGTCATCTATAAGAAAGACTTCGTGATCGCCAGGCCGATTTAAAGTCACATGGTTCAGCAGAGAACTGGAGCTGTGCTGCAAACCGGAGAAGACAGCGATCAGTGTTCTACCATATACTATACACTACTAATATGTTCAGAAGTGATTAGCAATAATAATTTTGCTCAGAGTGCTTCTTTGATATCTCTATACAGACAGTTATTGCCAACTTTTATATTACATGGAATATAATAACATGTAAATATAAATAATTTTAATCATATAGAAGCTTACATTTTAGAAGCTTGCATTTTATTAAATCTAACTTCAATATTTTATGTTACAGGAGATTTTGACATTTTCTGTACTTCTAGAGACATTATAATGCCGCACACGGCCGCTATAGTGGAGAGGAAAGAGTCCGAGATTAAGCCGGACTTAAATGATTACAAACAGACACCTCCATCTATTCTAAAAGGAAGTCAAATGAAAAATGAAAACAAAGGGAAAAAAGTTTATTTTCAAGAATCGGATAATCGATATGTTTACTCATATGATTCCGAGTCCTCACAACCTGGATGTCAAATGAGATATTTCCGAAACGAACAAGGCTGGAAAAAAAGTGAGTGTTTTCATATCTTGCCTCAACCTTTATCAGAAGATCATCTTTCATTTCTTTCAAAAGAACTTAGGGGCCTGATTTATCAAATCTTTTTTACCGGTATTCTGACATAAAAAGCTTTGAACTGTCACTAAATTTTGGCAAAAACTCCAGGCTGCGCTAAAATATTGTGATTTCTGGCATTCTCCTGCCATTTTTGCCCATTTCCAACAAAGTGCCGGAGCTTTAGTAGAATGGTTGACCGCTAGTCAAATTCATGATGATCGGCAGCGTTAGTTAAGCCACGAAACACGCTCACGAGAGGAGCACACCAGTAGTCAGACACTCCTGATTCATGAATCAGCGTATAACTCTTCATAAATCAAAAGCGTCTGACTTCAGTGCGCCTCCTCATCAAGATCGGCGCGAAGAAGCTGTATTGGGAGTATCATCTGAAAAAAATGTGGAATAATTATTGGTGGATAACCCAATGATGCCAATATTTCATTCACTTCCTAAAATTCTCAAACCTTTTTGCCACCTTCCATGTACTCCATTGCGGTGGGAATAAGTTCATTCATTAAAAGACTGGGGTCTTGGGTGAGGAAATATTACAGCCACTAAGGTGAGAGATTTCAGGATATTTAAGGTGCAGTATAGATGTTCTGCAAATATTTGTCTGTTGTTAAATGGTTGACATACAAAGTTACATCGCTGTATTCCAGAATACCCCAGGATTTAACTATTGCTGCCCTGTCTCATTATTTGGATGATTACAGTGGATATTGCAAAGAAATTAGTTCCTAATTTCTTAAGTATATTACTTACTTCATCCTATTTTTTTTCTTTTCAATGGTTATTTTTTTTTTTACAAACTATTGGGTTGATATGCCATAAACGGATGAGATGGGAATACCCCATTAAAGCTAGGAATAAGTTTTGTATAAAAGTCTATTTTCTATAGATTAGCTCTGAGATCTGGTCTATAGGATGCAAACTGTCATTTATATCAAACTGGATTCTGTAATAGGTCCATTGGGTGTTGTAATATTATCTAGATTCTCCTAAGGGGATGTTGTGTTAAAAGAAATGTATATTATCCGTTTTATATGTAATATTCTGTTGCTCCATGTTTAGTTATAATCCATTATTGTTTCTGCAGAAAAATCGAGAAAGAAGGCTCGCCGAGTTCCAACAAGGAATAAGAAATCCAGCAGAAGGCGATGACTCCGCCTCAACTCCATTACATGGTGGCTACCATGTGAGGATAAGGCAACCTGTGATTAAGCAAAAAGAGACAGATTCCGGGCTCGGTCTCTGCTCTCACCCAAGGATATGACACTTACCAGACTTTCCGCAGTCAGATGTGTTCACAGACAAGTGACTTAC
Organism: Phyllobates terribilis; assembly: GCF_046119375.1. Classification (NCBI taxonomy): domain Eukaryota; kingdom Metazoa; phylum Chordata; class Amphibia; order Anura; family Dendrobatidae; genus Phyllobates; species Phyllobates terribilis. The sequence goes on along the minus strand of NW_027362769.1, from coordinate 243,836,235 downwards.
CTGCTGCATGAAGAGGCAGATTCCGGGCTCGGTCTCTGTTCTCACCCATGGATATGACATTTACCGGACTTTCCGCAGTCAGATGTGTTCACGGACAAGTGACTTACCTGCTGCATGAAGAGACAGATTCCGGGCTCGGTCTCTGCTCTCACAATATTGTATGACATTTACCGGACTTTCAGCAGCCAAGTGTACTCACGACACAAGTGAGGTACCTGCTGTAAGAAGAGGCAGATTCCGGGCTCAGTCTCTGCTCTCACCTAGCCACAGCTCAAGGGAAATGCACTCCTTTAACCATGGTTCCCTAGAGGTTTCCTCCATTGGGGGTTTTTCCTCTCCTGAGTGCTAAAGGACGACTCTTCGTGAGTTAAAGGCCCATCATCATCAATGCCACATTTAAGACTATTGTCCTGACTTCTAATGGAAAATTCCACATTATCCAACTTGAATAAAGTTTATAAAGAAGTCAGCATATATCATGTGTATTTGAATCTTCTTTTATGAATCTTTACACTATAGCAGAATATACATAGCACTGGACTACTTTATATAGTCATTACCATCACACATAGCTAATTATTTATCATCCCGTTTTCTCACACACATGTAAACTAGGGTATAAGTGGTGTTGTATTTAAAAATAATATATCCACTTCTCGACATGCTATCTACATGTATGTCACTTGTCTGATGTCATTCTATGGAGAGAGTTCTGGAGCATAGCCAGTGACTGTGTTGGACATCAGAGCTGTGCTGCAGTCAGAAAAGTACTATATCCATAAATGTCTAAATCACTTACCATATTTTCAGATTATAAGAAGGACTTTTTTCCCAAAAAAATTTGGGAGGAAAAAGGGGGTGCGTCTTATAATGCAAAGGTACAGTATTTTACCTGGGGGGGCATCGGTGGAGCCGGGTCACAGATACAGGAGGATGGCAGCGGCTGCAGCAGGAGCCCGTCCTCTCAGCATGTCATGCAAGGTGTGGGAAAGACTAAGTGCAACACAGAGGGAAGAGGAGGAGGAAGCCCAAACACTAGGGAAAGGGGAATGGAGACCCCTAGGCAGATCTATTATCACCCTGCCTACCCTACCATCCCTATATAGGTTCCACACCTATCAGAGAGCAGGAACCTAAACCCTGTATATCACTAGAGCTTGGCCCTAGATAGGGAGGGGGAGGGAATGAGTATTGGTCAGGAAACATTACAAACTAAAGACAACAAGGTAGACAAACAAAGGGGACAAACTTAGCTTGAACAGACACCAGAGGAGTAATGTCAACTGTCCTCCAAGGGCACCAGAGAAGAAGCCAGCCAACAGATAGTGCTCCAAACATGCACAAAGGTACATAGAAGTATCTCTGGTGATTTCCTGCAGCAAACTGAGAGTTTTTAACTCCCAGGAAAGGGTGTGTCGATTAACACCAGGAGGGAGGTTGCCGTTGGGTCTTAAAGCAAGAAGGATTAAGAAGGCATCTGCAATGCCAAGCACAGTGACCTTCTACAGCCAGATCCAGAGCAAATGTCTATAGCACCTGCACACCCGTGACAGTCCCCTCCCTACTACGAGTGGCCTTTGGACACTCAGGACCAGGTTTCTCAGGATAAGAGGTGTGGAATGCATGAACCAACCTGGGCGCATTCACCTCTGATGCTGAAACCCACATCATTTCCTCTGGACCATAACCCTTCCAAGTACTGTAGGGAACGGCGCTGGAGACGAGAATCTACAATCCTCGAAATCTGAAACTCCAAATCACCATCAACCATGATTGGGGGCGGCAGTAGGGGAGAGGACTCAAGATGTTCTACATATTTCTTGAGCAGAGACCTGTGAAAGACATTGTGGATCTTAAGGGCCTGAGGTAGGTCAAGACGAAACGCTGCTGGGTTAATGACGGTGGCTATTTTATAGGGACCAATAAGTCTAGGTCCCAGATGTTAGGAAGGAACCTTCAACTTGATATTCCTGGTAGACAACCATACAAAGTCAATCACACTCAGGTTCGGACCTGGCGAGCGTTTCCTGTCCTCCATACGTTTGTACCTGTCCCCCATGATCTTCAAATTACTCAGAACCCCCCTGCCACACAGAGGAGCGAGACGATGCAAAACATTCCTCCTCAGGAACTCCCAAAGCCCCTGCCCCACTAAAAATACCAAACTGTGGATGGAAACCATATGCACCAAAGAACAGTGACCTGCCGGTAGATCCTTGGCGATGATTATTAATAGGAAATTCTGCCAGCAGTAAGTAAGATGCACAATCCTCCTGGTTTTTGGAGACAAAACACCTGAGGTAAGTCTCCAAATTCTGATTAATGTCCCCCGATCTGACAACACATCAGTGGGAACTCCGTGAAGCTTCACGATCTCATTTATAAACACCTGAGCAAGAGTCTTGGCATTCGGAAGTGCCGGTACTGTGACAAATTGAACCATTTTACTGAACCTATCTACAACCACCAAAACCACAGTTTCTCCTGCAGATACCGGTAGGTCAGGAATAAAATCCATGGACAAGTGTGTCCATGTCCTGCTTGGAATAGGTAGCGGAAGAAGAGTACCAGACGGATGGGTATTCGATACTTTAGAATGTGCACAAATACTACAAGCAGACACATGTTCAACCACATCCCCATGCAACCCTGGCCACTAAAATGATGAGAATGGAGGTCCGCAGTTGCCTTACTACCTGGATGACCAGCAAGCACAAAGTTGTGATGTTTCCTAATTACTTTGCGGCACAGATTAGATGGTACAAATAACCTTCCTGAAGGGCAGGAGGCAGGGGCGTCCCCCTGAGCCTCCAATACCTCACCCTCAAGTTCAGGATACAAAGTCGAAATGACTACCCCCTTCTGCAAAATCGGGGCAGGGTTCTCAAGGTCACCAACACCAGGGAAGCTCAGGGATAAAACATCAGCCTTGAAGTTTTTGACCCCTGGAAGGAAAGTGGCAACAAAATTGAACTTAGTAAAAAACAGGGACCATCTAGCTTGCCTATGGTTGAGACGTTTAGCCAATTGAAGTTATGACAGGTTCTTATGGTCTGTGATAACAGTAATAGAATGGACAGCCCCCTCCAACCAATGTCACCATTCTTCAAATACCAATTTAATCGCCAAAAGCTACCTATTACCCACGTCATTATTTCTCTCAGCCGAAGATAATTTCTTTAGAAAAGAAAGCGCATGGATGCCATTTACCAGGGGACGAACCCTGAGACAACACAGCCCCAACCCCGACATCTGATGCATCAACCTCCACAATAAAGGGTTGGGAAACATCAGGTTGAATGAGTATAGGTGCAGTGGCAAAACAACTCTTTAGGGAGGAAATAGCCTGCAGGGCAGCATCCGACCATTTGGAAAGATCAGACCCCTTCCTTGTCATGTCAGTGAGGGGTTTCACAATTACCAAATAATTTTGGATACATTTCCGGTAAAAATTAGTAAAGCCCAGAAAACGCTGTAGAGTCTTCAGGTTCTTGGGATGGTACCAATCAAGGACAGCACGGATCTTCTAAGAATCCATCCGAAAATCCGAAGATGACAACAAGTACCCCAAAAACGGCACCTCTTGGACGGCGAAAACACACTTTTCCAGTTTGGCATATAGTTTGTTATCCCTTAATATCTGAAGCACTTGTCTAACATGCCCCCGATGTGTCTCAAAATTAGGTGAGTAAACCAAAATATCATCCAGATAGACCACCACAAAACTGCTTACCAAATGATGGAAAATATCATTAATGAAATGCTGGAACACCGCAGGTGCATTAGTCAGACCGAAAGGCATAACTAGACTCTCGATATGCCCTTCAGGGGTATTAAACGCTGTTTTCCATTCACCCTCCTCTCTGATTCTAACCAGATTGGAGGCTCACCTTAAATCCAGCTTGGAGAACACCTTAGCTCCCACAACCTGGTTGAACAAATAATAATAATAACAATAATAATAATAATAATGTTTATTTTTATAGCGCCAACATATTCTGCAGCACTTTACAAATTTTAGGGGGGACTTATACAGACAATACAGAATAAGCATATCTCATATCGAAAGGAGTGAGGGCCCTGCTCGCAAGCTTACAGTCTATGAGGAAATGGGGGAGACACAAAAGGTAGAATGTACATATATTGTATAATGCAGCCTTAATATCTTGATTGGTATGAACCTCAAATTGAAGAAGATTTTAATATGGGGGAACACTGGGACGGACAACTGGGATGGACAGATAGTGTGTGGAGGCGATACGCCAGTCTAAAGAAATGGGTTTTTAGGGTCCGCTTGAAACTGTGCGTATTGGGAATTAATCGAATTGTCTTGGGTTGTGCATTCCAAAGAATTGGCGCAGCACGTGAGAAATCTTGGAGACGGGAGTGGGAAGTTCGGATTATGGAGGATTTTAGTTTTAAGTCACTGGCAGAACGGAGGGCACGTGGAGGGTGGCAGACTGAGACAAGGGAGGAGATGTAGGGGGGTACTGAAGCATGGAGCGCTTTATGGGTAAGCGTGATAAGTTTAAATTGAACTCTATATTGGATGGGTAACCAATGCAATGACTGGCACAGGGAAGAGGCATCGGTGTAGCGGTTGGCGAGGAACATGATCCTGGCTGCTGCGTTAAGGACGTATTGGAGAGGGGAGAGTTTAGTAAGAGGGAGCCCGATCAGTAGAGAGTTGCAGTAGTCCAGACGGGAATGAATAAGAGCTACGGTAAGGGTTTTTGCCGAGTCAAAGGTGAGAAAAGTCCTGATTCTTGAGATGTTTTTGAGGTGTAGATGACATGAACGAGCGAGTGATTTGATGTGAGGAGTGAAGGAAAGATCTGAGTCAAAAATGACCCCAAGACAGCGGGCTTGTTGCTGGGGAGTAATGGTTGAGCCATAAACGGAAATGGCAATATCGGGCACAGGTAGGTTAGTGGAGGGAGGAAATACGAATAATTCAGTTTTTGACAGATTCAGTTTTAGGCAGAGGGAGGACATAGTGTTAGACACAGCAGAAAGACAATCACTGGTCTTTTGTAGTAATGCAGGGGTGATGTCCGGAGCAGAGGTGCATAATTGGGTGTCATCAGCATAGAGATGGTACTGAAAACCGAATCTGCTGATTGTTTGTCCAATGGGAGCGGAGTATAAGGAGAAAAGAAGGGGGCCTAGGACTGATCCTTGAGGAACCCCGACAGTAAGGGGAAGGAGAGAGAAGGAGCAGTCAGAGAGATAGAAGGAGAACCAAGAGAGAACAGTGTCCTTGAGACCTATAGAGCGGAGCATAGTGAGGAGGAGCTTTTGATCCACAGTGTCGAATGCTGCAGAGAGATCCAGGAGAATCAGCAGGGAATAGTGACCATTAGATTTAGCTGTTAGTAGATAATTAGAGACTTTAGTGAGGGCAGTTTCAGTAGAATGTAAAGAGCGGAAACCAGATTGTAAAGGGTCAAGAAGAGAGTTGTCTGAAAGATAGCGGATTAGACGGGAATGGACCAGGCGTTCCAGGAGTTTAGAGATAAAGGGAAGATTGGAAACAGGTCTGTAGTTGGCCGTGCAGTTCTGGTCAAGGGATGGTTTTTTAAGTAATGGATGTATGCTGGCGTGTTTAAAAGAAGAGGGAAAGATACCAGATGAGAGGGAGAGGTTGAAAATTTTAGTTAGGTGAGTGGTGACAGCTGGAGCAAGGGACTGAAGGAGATGTGAGGGAATAGGGTCACTGGTGCAGGTGGTAGGGCGAGAAGATGCAAGGAGGCTGATCTCTTCATCTTCCGTGACTGGTTCGAGGTCAGAAAGTGAGCAAGATACAATGTGGCGGGGGAGAGCATGCATAACGTTTGGGGATTGGGAGAAAATTTCCTGTCAGATATGGTCAATTTTTTCTTTGAAATAATTGGCCAGATCGTCAGCGCTGAGGTCGGTGGTCGGGGCCTGTGCTGTTTGATTGAGGAGAGAATGAAACGTGTCAAAGAGTCGTTTAGGATTATTGGAAAGTGAGATGATGAGGTTGTTAAAGTAGGTTTGTTTGGAGAGGTGAAGCAGAGTTATATGTTTTCAGCATAAATTTATAATGGAGGAAATCTTCGGGCAGATTAGATTTTCTCCACAGCCTTTCAGCGCACCTGGAACACCGCTGGAGAAGACGTGTTTGAGGTGTGTGCCAGGGTTGTCGCCGTCTATGCCGAATTGTTCTTTGTGTAGGAGGTGCAGCTTCATCCAGGGCGCATAGCATTATTTCGTTATAATGCTTCAATGCAGAGTTGGGACATGAGAGGGAGGAAATTGGGGCCAATGATGATTGCAACTTTTTCATAAATTTCTGGGTGTTAATGGCGCGTATATTTCTATAAGTGTGGAAAGTGGGGGGGTTTTGAGTAGAGTCACAGTTCTTGACAGAGAATGAAAGAAGATTATGGTCAGAGAGTGGAAGGGGAGAGTTATTAAAGTCATGTACTGAGCAAAGCCGGGAGAAGATCAGGTCCAATGTGTTCCCGTCCTCATGTGTAGGAGAATTAGCAAGCAGTGAAAGGCCGAAGGAGGAGGTTAGTGATAAAAGGTGAGCGGCAGATGGGGAAAGAGGATCGCCAATTGGGATGTTAAAATCTACCATGATTATCGTGGGGATGTCGCAGGATAGAAAATTTGGAAGCCAGGCAGCAAAGTGATCCAGGAACTGACGGGAGGGACCTGGAGGGCGATAGACCACGGCCACTCGCAGGGAGAAGGGCCGGTAGAGTCTGACTGTGTGGGCCTCAAAAGAAGGGAAGATAAGGCAAGGTATTGGGGGGATAGCCTGAAAAGTACATTTTGTTGAAAGAAGCAGACCAACACCTCCACCTGATCTGTTGTCAGGTCGCGGGGTATGAGAGAAATGTAGGCCACCGTTGGAGAGAGCTGCAGCGGCGGTAGTGTCCGACTGCTGGATCCAGGTTTCAGTGAGAGCAAGAAGGTTGAGGGAATTAGAGAGGAAAAAGTCATGGATGTAAGAGAGTTTATTACAAGCTGAGCGCGCATTCCAAAAGGCACAGTTGAATGAGACCGAAGATATGCAGGGAATATTAATGAGATTAGCAGGGTTTCTGAATGTAACAGGGAAAGAGTTAGTGTTATTATTACTGGAGGGTCCTGGATTAGGAGAAATATCACCAGCGACTAAGAGAAGGAAAATACAGAGAGTGAGCAGATGGTTGAGTGATTTGTGAGAGCGTTTCCTGTGTTGCATGGTGGGATTGAATGGATCTGTGTGGTATAACATTGTGAAGAGAGCATGACAGCTGTACATAGGAGAAGAGAGGAGTGAGGAATTAATATGGATGAAGTGTGCAAAATTGGTGGGAGAACGGTGAATGTGGATGATTGTAGCAGCCAGAATATAAATGGCACAGATACAAATAGTGAATACTGTTTGCAAAACAGATGAACTGGAAGCAAGTTTGTTCAATTGTCTTACCTGTCTCCTGCCCTGTCAAACTGCCATGCCTAACTGCTGACACTTTGATAAACTATGGCACTTCAATAAAGTATGCATAAATGCTATATGCATAAATGCCCCCGCATAAATGCTGCCCCTAGACTATGTCTCAATATATAGGGATGTATCTGCTTAGATCTACACAGATTTAACTCGTTAGCAATCAATCAACTAGTTTAAGACAACAGGAGACAATAAAACTTCAGAAAAAAAAAAACAGACTGGCAACTCTACATGGATCATAAACTGTTAAAGCAAGTGTGGTGACCTTAAAGTATCATGGGTTAAACAGCATAGATGAATGACAAATATATACCAGTGATTAGCTGCAGAACATTGCAAGGAACATGGAGATCATGAACAAATCTGGAATCAGAGGAAGAGGGTATGGATCTCAGATGGTAATTTGATTCAATTCCTGGAAATCTAAACAAGTACGTAGACCGCCATCTTTTTTCTTCACAAAGAAGATCCCTGCGGCCACGGGTGAAAATGAGGGTCTGATATGTTCTTTCTCCATACTTTCCGCAATGATGTCCTTCATGGCTTGTCTCTCAGGGACAGAAATATTATACAGTCTGGACTTTGGTAGTTTAGCTCCGGGGGTCAAGTTAATAGGACAGCCATATGCACGATGAGGAGGCAAATCCTGATGTGGCGCCCCTGAGGGTTCAGTCGCCACAGGGGTACTGCACCTCAGCTTGAGGTGTGGTATCTCCTCTTCCAGGTAATGATGGAGCACTTCTCGGGACCCTACCTCACCACTCAACACTACACCACTCCTGTCCTGTAGGGGGCCTAAATGCACCAGGGTGCTGCCCCGGCCCGGAATATAGAAGATGGGGGGAACCAAAGATAGGAGGAACAATGTAGTGGGTGAGGGTGGAGGACACACTTTTAGGGTACACTTACTAATTCATATTTAATCTACGGCCATCTTAGGTTCAAGGTCTTTGATTGTGATCTTCATCAGTGATTGTTTTTCTCCGTCTCTGATTGTAGTCACCCACCAGAGTTCAGTAATAGGCCTCATCCGACTGAAGATACACGATCCTTGTTTTCTGGCATTGAGGCGAGGAGCGGGTCAGAGTTAACCACTGTCTCTACCCAGTCAAGGTCCCTACCTAAGAAGGCGTGGAGGGGAGCAGAGGAGACAAGCTCCACAGGCAAAAGGATCCCAGGGGGATACGGACGGAGCAGCATACGCCACCTGTATTTCTTACTCTGGCCTAGTCAGAGGGACTACTGCTGCAAGAAGGGTGACCGGCCCCCGATATCTGACTTTGTTACTTCACGTCTCAGTCAGAAAAGCCCGGAGGCTTAGTGGATCCCAGGAGGGATACGGACGGAGCGGCATACGCCACCTGTACCTCTCTACCTGCGTTTATCCAGTGGGACCCGGCCTTACACCTAGTTCTAACCACACATACAGTCAGGAGAAGACTTAGTGGGAGAACTCACCAAGGAGAGGAACACACACCAGAGGGGTCTTGACAGGTGCTCCTGATCTACCTGGAAAGTGCTGGACCCCTTCCCAGTGGCTGCAGTATGCCGCGAGGAGCAGAGGGAAGCTTTGCAGCTAAAGTTCATCTGAATGTGAGTAAAAACCTTGGATGACTTCACACCCCGCTTCAGCCTGTTATTTCCTGAGCGGCACTGCACCCACCATTCCTCATCACAGTGCCTTGAGGCCTGCTCCACCTGCGGGGAGCCATCCCATCTAAGCTGCCTTTAAAACACCGGCCTCAGTGGACTGAAGCAGCGCTGGTGTCTATCACCGGAAACCGTAGGAGGAGTAGTTGGAAAATACCACTCAACCCTGAAAGCCCATTAAATCTTTTATGTGACTGCCCTGGGCACGGACCGGGTCCAGGTCACGACTGCATCCCCGAGACACCTACACTTACCCGGCTCCGAGTAACCCCATTTCCCAGGGAGGGCTGTGAGCGTCACAACTTGGCATAGTCGGCAGGATTGCGTGCCGGCAGCAACGGAAAAGAAAATCCCCATTGCCGCCGGGTACTGTGCGCTTTTCCACTAAAAGACTGTTGTTATACACCCCATGTGGCGCCCGCCCAAGAATAACGGACGCCATTATGTGCCAAAACAACAGCGACCAAAGTCCTCCCATCGTGGGCCTGGCTCCCCAATGGCGCCAAAAGTGCAGACCGACCCCTCCAGCAGAGACAGTCCGCGTAGTGGTGTCCGTCAAAACGGATGGGACGACCCTGGGAGTGCCCATCAGCCAGCCGCCCTGGAGCTGCCCTAAAAGAAGGAGGAGAAAGAGAACACACCTTGCAGCCAAGATGGACGCAGCAGAAGAGAAGTCCTCTGAGGCCTCCGACGCTGTTCCACGAGCTGCCACCTTCCTCGGCATGAAGGGAATACACCTGACCCCGGAGGAGGCCGAGTTCCTCCGAGGAGAAACTCAGGACCTGACCAGGATTAGAGATGAGCGGTGTTCGACTAGAACTGTTCGCCAATCTCAAATTCGAGCTGTTTTGGGCGGTGTTCGAGTTGTTCGACGAACCCGAACGATTTGCAAAAGATTCGGCTGTTCGAGGTTATGTTCGATAACTGTTCGTGCACCAAAAGCGTGTCCTGCATTTCTGGCGCTATTTAGAGCACCAATCATGCAGGGATTGTCTGCCACTCACTGTAATGCCACAGCCATGGTGGTTGTGGCATTACAGTGATTGCCCAAATCGATGGGAACAGTGCTCACAGTGAAACATGAAAAGCCGGCAATTCAGCAGCGGCATACACCTGTACCCGACAATTTAGAACCGAAAGAATAGAGCTTCACACATAGATTAGATAGATATAAACATGTCAGCCACATATATACGAAGTACAGTGAAAGTGCTGCTTACTGTACTTGTCATTTAGCGTAAAGGATTTATCAAAAAAATTAATAGTGTTTTCATGCACCGTCTCTTTAAAAAAGCCGGCCGGCAATTCAGCATCTGTACCCGACAATTTATAACAGACAGAATAGAGCTTCACACATAGATTAGATAGATAGAAACATGTCAGCCACATATATACGAAGTACAGTGACAGTGTTGCTTACTGTACTTGTCATTTAGCGTAAAGGATTTATCAAAAAAAATAATAGTGTTTTCATGCACCGTCTCTTTAAAAAAGCCGGCCGGCAATTCAGCAGCGGTACCAGACAATTTATAACAGACAGAATAGAGCTTCACACATAGATTAGATAGATAGAAACATGTCAGTCACATATATATGAAGTACAGTGATAGTGTTGGTTACTGTACTTGTCATTTAGTATTAAAATAAAGGATTTATTATTAAAAAAATTCGCGTGGGGTTCCCCTTAATTTTAGGCTCTAGCGGAGGTTAAGCAGACGGCTGGGGCAGATGTTTGAAGCCTGGGAAGGGGGTAATACCCACGGAGCTTCCCAGGCTACTAATATCAGCCCCCAGCTGAATACATAGCCTTTACTAGCTATTAAAATGGGGGACCCCCCAAAAAAAATGACGTGGGGTCCCCCCTAATTTAATAGCTAGCAAAGGCTAGGCAGACAGCTGGGGGCTGATATTAATAGCCCAGGAAGGGAGCCATGAATATTGGCCCCCTCCCAGGCTAGAAACACCAGCCGTCAGCCGCCCCAGAAATGGCGCATTCATAGGATGCGCCAATTCTGGCACTTAGCCTCGCTCTTCCACGCTGCCCTGGTGCGGTGGCAGGGGGTAATAGGGTTGGGGTTGATGTCAGCTTATAATGCCAGCTGACATCAAGCCCAGGTTAGTAATGGAGAGGCGTCTATAAGACACCCCCATTACTAACCCCATAGTCAAAGTTAAAAAAAACACAAACACCCAGAATAAAGTCCTTTAATTGAAATAAAGACACAATCCTTTATTGTTCTAAATTAAACCATACTTACCGTCACGCCCATTCCAGCAGAAGCCAACGATCTCCTGCAATAAAAGAAAAATAATAAAGCAACCTCATCCTTACCTTTCCATGGTTCCCACGACAGCTTCAGCTCTGCTACATCGAGATGACAGGCTGGACCGCAGCAGAACGCTGCCATCCAGCCTGTCATCCCGCAGACACTGAGAAGCGCAGGCTTGCTTGCGCTGCTCAGCGTCTCTCTGTGACGACATCCAGATGAGCCGAGTTCATGTCCAATGAACTCGGCTCACCTCATGCACGTCACTGACAGCGTGGGAAAATTCTCACGCTGAAGCGGTGAGTGCAGGAGAATTCTCCCACGCTGTCAGTGACGTGCATAAGGTGAGCTCATGTCCAATGAACTCAGCTCACCTCCTGCACGTCACTGACAGCGTGGGAGAATTCTCCTGCACTCAGCGCTTCAGCGTGAGAATTCTCCCACGCTGAAGCGCTGAGTGCAGGAGAATTTTCCCACGCTGTCAGTGACGTGCATAAGGTGAGCTCATGTCCAATGAACTCAGCTCACCTCCTGCACGTCACTGACAGCGTGGGAGAATTCTCCTGCACTCAGCGCTTCAGTGTGAGAATTCTCCCACGCTGAAGCGCTGAGTGCAGGAGAATTTTCCCACGCTGTCAGTGACGTGCATGAGGTGAGCTGAGTTCATTGGACATTAACTCGGCTCATCTGGATGCCCTCACAGAGAGACACTGTGGAGCGCAAGCAAGCCTGCGCTTCTCAGTGTCTGCGGGATGACAGGCTGGATGGCAGCGTTCTGCTGCGGTCCAGCCTGTCATCTCGATGTAGCAGAGCTAAAGCTGTCATGGGAACCATGGAAAGGTAAGGATGATGTTGCTTTATTATTTTTCTTTTATTTCAGGAGATCGTTGGCTTCAGCTGGAATGGGCGTGATGGTAAGTATGGTTTAATTTAGAACAATAAAGAATTGTGTGTTTATTTCAATTAAAGGACTTTTTTCTGGGTGTTGTGTTTTTTTTAAATACTTTACTAGAAATTCATGGTGGTCATGTCTAATATTGGCGTGACCCCATGAATTTCGGGCTTAGGGCCAGCTGATAATGCCAAGCTGGCCCTAACCCCTTTATTACCCAGTGAGCCACCGCATCAGGGCCCTGGATGAGTTGGGTACAGCGCCAGAAGATGGCGCTTCTATGAACGCGCCATTTTTCGGGGTGGCTGCGGACTGCAATTTGCAGCGGGGGTGGCCCAGAAAGCTTGGGCCTCCCTGCGCTGCGGATTCCAGCCCCCAGCTGCCTAGTTGTACCTGGCTGGACACAAAAACAGGGCGAAGCCCCACGTCAATTTTCTTTAAATTATTTCATGAAATAATTAAGAAAAAAAGGGCTTCCCTATATTGTTGTGTCCGGCCAGGTACAAATAGGCAGCTGGTGGTTGGGGGCAGCCCGTTCCTGCCTGCTGTACCTGGCTGGACACAAATATAGTGCGAAGCCCCACGTCAATTTTTTTTAAATTATTTCATGAATTTCCTGAAATAATTTAAAAAAATTGAAGTGGGGCTTCGCACTATATTTGTGTCCAGCCAGGTACAGCAGACAGGAACGGGCTGCCCCCATCCACCAGCTGCCTATTTGTACCTGGCCGGACACAACAATATAGGGAAGCCCTTTTTTTCTTAATTATTTCATGAATTTCATGAAATAATTAAAAAAAATTGAAGTGGGGCTTCGCACTATATTTGTGTCCAGCCAGGTACAGCAGGCAGGAACGGGCTGCCCCCATCCACCAGCTGCCTATTTGTACCTGGCCGGACACAACAAAATAGGGAAGCCCTTTTTTTCTTAATTATTTCATGAATTTCATGAAATAATTAAAAAAAATTGAAGTGGGGCTTCGCACTATATTTGTGTCCAGCCAGGTACAGCAGGCAGGAACGGGCTGCCCCCAACCACCAGCTGCCTATTTGTACCTGGCCGGACACAACAATATAGGGAAGGCCTTTTTTTCTTAATTATTTCATGAATTTCATGAAATAATTAAAAAAAAAGTACGTGGGGCTTCGCCCTATTTTTGTGTCCAGCCAGGTACAACTAGGCAGCTGGGGGCTGGAATCTGCAGCGCAGGGAGGCCCAAGCTTTCTGGGCCCCCCCCCGCTACAAATTGCAGTCCGCAGCCACCCCGGAAAATGGCGCGTTCATAGAAGCGCCATCTTCTGGCGCTGTACCCAACTCATCCAGGGCCCTGGTGTGGTGGCTCACTGGGTAATAAAGGGGTTAGGGCCAGCTTGGTATTATCAGCTGGCCCCAAGCCCAAAATTCATGGGGTCACGCCAGTATTAGACATGACCGCCATGAATTTCTTGTAAAGTATTTAAAAAAAACACAACACCCCGAATAAAGTCCTTTAATTGAAATAAAGACACAATTCTTTATTGTTCTAAATTAAACCATACTTACCATCACAGACATTCCAGCTGAAGCCAACGATCTCCTGCAATAAAAGAAAAATAATAAACCAACCTCATCCTTACCTTTCCATGGTTCCCACGACAGCTTCAGCTCTGCTACATCGAGATGACTGGCTGGACCGCAGCAGAACGCTGCCATCCAGTCTGTCATCCCGCAGACACTGAGAAGCGCAGGCATGCTTGCGCTCCTCACTGTCTCGCTGTGACGGCATCCAGATGAGCCGAGGTCATGTCCAATGAACTCGGCTCACCTCATGCACGTCACTGACAGCGTGGGAAAATTCTCACGCTGAAGTGCTGAGTGCAGGAGAATTCTCCCACGCTGTCAGTGATGTGCATGAGGTGAGCTCATGTCCAATGAACTCAGCTCACCTCCTGCACGCAGCGCTTCAGCGTGAGAATTTTCCCACGCTGTCAGTGACGTGCATGAGGTGAGCCGAGTTCATTGGACATGAACTCGGCTCATCTGGATGTCGTCACAGAGAGACGCTGAGCAGCGCAAGCAAGCCTGCGCTTCTCAGTGTCTGTGGGATGACAGGCTGGATGGCAGCGTTCTGCTGCGGTCCAGCCTGTCATCTCGATGTAGCAGAGCTGAAGCTGTCGTGGGAACCATGGAAAGGTAAGGATGAGGTTGCTTTATTATTTTTCTTTTAGTGCAGGAGATCGTTGGCTTCAGCTGGAATGGGCGTGATGGTAAGTATGGTTTAATTTAGAACAATAAAGGATTGTGTCTTTATTTCAATTAAAGGACTTTATTCTGGGTGTTTGTGTTTTTTTTAACTTTGACTATGGGGTTAGTAATGGGGGTGTCTTATAGACGCCTCTCCATTACTAACCTGGGCTTGATGTCAGCTGGCATTATAAGCTGACATCAACCCCAACCCTATTACCCCCTGCCACCGCACCAGGGCAGCGTGGAAGAGCGAGGCTAAGTGCCAGATTTGGCGCATCCTATGAATGCGCCATTTCTGGGGCGGCTGACGGCTGGTGTTTCTAGCCTGGGAGGGGGCCAATATTCATGGCTCCCTTCCTGGGCTATTAATATCAGCCCCCAGCTGTCTGCCTAGCCTTTGCTAGCTATTAAATTAGGGGGGACCCCACGTCATTTTTTTGGGGGGGTCCCCCATTTTAATAGCTAGTAAAGGCTATGTATTCAGCTGGGGGCTGATATTAGTAGCCTGGGAAGCTCCGTGGGTATTACCCCCTTCCCAGGCTTCAAACATCTGCCCCAGCCGTCTGCTTAACCTCCGCTAGAGCCTAAAATTAAGGGGAACCCCACGCCAATTTTTTTAATAATAAATCCTTTATTTTAATACTAAATGACAAGTACAGTAACCAACACTATCACTGTACTTCATATATATGTGACTGACATGTTTCTATCTATCTAATCTATGTGTGATGCTCTATCTTTCTGTTCTAAATTGTCGGGTACCGCTGCTGAATTGCCGGCCGGCTTTTTTAAAGAGACAGTGCATGAAAACACTATTATTTTTTTAAATAAATCCTTTACACTAAATGACAATTATAGTAAGCAACACTATCACTGTACTTATTATATATGTGACTGACATGTTTCTATCTATCTAATCTATGTGTGAAGCTCTATTCTTTCTGTTCTAAATTGTCGGGTACAGATGCTGAATTGCCGGCCGGCTTTTTTAAAGAGACGGTGCATGAAAACACTAATATTTTTTTTAATAAATCCTTTACACTAAATGACAAGTGCAGTAACCAACACTGTCACTGTGCTTCTTATATGTGTGACTGACATGTTTCTATCTATCTAATCTATGTGTGATGCTCTATTCCTTCTTGTCTAAATTGTCGGGTACTGGTGTATGCCGCTGCTGAATTTGCCGGCCGGCTTTTTTAAAGAGAGTGTCTTCTGAGCAGTTTGTCAGCTTTTGGACACCTTTGCAGGTGTTTTCTATGTGTTTCTATGTGTTTTTGTTTGCCTGCCATTGGTTTTAACGGTGTTCGACGGTGTTCTAAGGTGTTCGACGAACAGTTCGACGAACAGTTCCTCGAACATCCCGGTGTTCGACGAACCGAACCGAACCCGAACACTACGGGGGTGGCTCAACACTAACCAGGATGGTCGAAGAGGCCCAGCGATTGGTCGCCGCGGAGTGGAGAGAGGCGGTGCTACAAAGGATCCAGGCCCGCCGCCAGAGCTTGTCATGTCGGTCCATGGAGGTCGCAGCCCAGGCGGAGGAATCCCAGAAGGCCATGCGCAACCCAGCAGCGGGTAAGGCGGAAACCCTTATCCCAGGCGCGGGACGCACTGTACTGCTCCTAAGTATCCCGCCGGCACCCCTGTCCCCGGGCACCTTCATATGGGAGCAGCTATCGGCTCCAGAGTCCGAGGCCGAAGCCACCGCCGTCACCGGAGACCTGTTATGCCTCCCGGCTCCTGGCCCAGAAAGTCCTGCGTTTCATGGGGAATCCACCTGCCCCAACCCGGACTGGTCCTCATCAGTGTGGGGTCCGCAGCAGCTTCCACTTTTGCCGCTCCCTGCACCTCCAGTCACCTGCCCGGCAGCAGACGAGTATGTCTGGGTCAACCAGGGGGGCGACCTGATGGGCTTCCCCCAGGAGACCCGGGCTGAAGTGCGGAGGAGGGAAGAGACGTGCCGTGAGCAACTCCTCCAATCTGACAAGAAACGACGCCAGAGGGAGATCCGCTGAGAGCGCCTGGAGGTGCGTAGCAAGGCCGCAAAGTCGTGGGCCCGCCAGGCAGAGGCCACCCATCCAAGCCCCTGGGAGGAAGGCCTAATTGTGCGATTCCACCAGGAGGCCAGATGGGGCTTCATTCGCAGCCCACAGTTCCACCGAGATGTTTTTGTAAACCGGCGGGACGTCGAGCCGCGGCTGGAGCAAGGCCACCCAGGCCGGAACCTTTACCCGGGTGACCGGGTGTCCTACACCCGTCACCACTGGGAGCAGGGGTGGTACGCCCTGGACGTCCACAGGGTGTTCAAAGGGGATGCCCCCACCAATCTGCCAACAAGGGATCGGTCAGGCTCTGTCAGCAAAAATGAGCCTTTTCCCCGGTGGGGATACCTTGACTAAGCGGCCCAGGAGGCTGAATCTCCATGAAAAGAGTTAACTTTTGATACACCTGGATTTGAGTTTGAAAAGACATTTGTCCCTGCGGACATTAGCAGTAGACAGACTCCCAATTGTATATAGTTTTGCATCTATTTAGGTGCTCCCTATTGGTTTTATGCAAAAACCGCTTCCACTTCTACCTCAGACCTCAGAAGTAAAACTTGTCTGGAGTAGCTCTCCTGGAGGTCCAACCCAGGATCTCCATGCCCTGCAGCCACCCCAGGGCCTACGTTAAGGGTTTGGGACAGGTCCCTCATGCTGCTGAACTGACACTTTTCTACAATGTTTTCTACTGATCTGTCTACATGCATAATGTCTCTTTACTGTTTTTCCACAATTATACTATATTAAATTTATATATATATCATGCAACGTTAAAGTGTCCTTACCTCCCATAAAGGAAAGATTGTTATTGTTATACAAAAATTTGAAATGTCTGTACCACTTTTTACTCTTTTGCAGCCTGCGGATGTGCTGTGTTTTACCACGGGGGAATGTGGCACCCCTGAGGGTTCAGTCGCCACAGGGGTACTGCACCTCAGCTTGAGGTGTGGTAGCTCCTCTTTCAGGTAATGATGGAGCACTTCTCGGGACCCTACCTCACCACTCAACACTACACCACTCCTGTCCTGTAGGGGGCCTAAATGCACCAGGGTGCTACCCCGGCCCGGGATAACGAAGATGGGTGGAACCAAAGATAGGAGGAACCATGTAGTGGGTGAGGGTGGAGGACACACTTTTAGGGTACACTTACTAATTCATATTTAATCTACGGCCATCTTAGGTTCAAGGTCTTTGATTGTGATCTTCATCAGTGATTGTGGTCTCCATCTCTGATTGTGGTCACCCACCAGAGTTCAGTAATAGGCCTCATCCGACTGAAGATACACGATTCTCGTTCTCAGGCCTTGAGGCGAGGAGCGGGTCAGAGTTAACCACTGTCTCTACCCAGTCAAGGTCCCTACCTAAGAAGGCCTGGAGGGGAGCAGAGGAGACAAGCTCCACAGGCAAAAGGATCCCAGGGGGATACGGACGGAGCAGCATACGCCACCTGTATTTATTACTCTGGCCTAGTCAGAGGGACTCCTGCTGCAAGAAGGGTGACCGGCACCCGATATCTGACTTTGTTACTTCACGTCTCAGTCAGAAAAGCCTGTAGGCTTAGTGGATCCCAGGAGGGATATGGACGGAGCGGCATACGCCACCTGTACCTTTCTACCTGCGTTTATCCAGTGGGACCTGGCCTTACACCTAGTTCTAACTACACATACAGTCTGGAGATGACTTAGTGGGAGAACTCACCAAGGAGAGGAATACACACCAGAGGGGTCTTGACAGGTGCTCCTGATCTACCTGGAAAGTGCTGGACCCCCTTCCCGGTGGCCGCAGTACGCCGCGAGGAGCAGAGGGAAACTTTGCGGCTAAAGTTCATCTGAATGTGAGTAAAAACCCTGGATGACTTCACACCCCGCTTCAGCCTGTTATTTCCTGCGCGGCACTGCACCCACCATTCCTCATCACACTGCCCTGAGGCCTGGTCCGCTTGCGGGGAGCCATCCCATCTAAGCTGCCTTTAAAACACCGGCCTCAGTGGACTGAAGCAGCGCTGGTGTCTATCACCGGAAACCGTAGGTGGCGTAGTCGGAAAATACCACTCAACCCAGAAAGCCCATTAAATCTTTCATGTGACCGTCCTGGGCACGGACCGGGTCCGGACTACGACTGCAACCCCGAGACACCTACACTGACCTGGCTCCGAGTAACCCCAATTCCCAGGGAGGGCTGTGAGCATCACACTGACACCCCCTCTCAGAAAAAACAGACAAAAACGCAGGTAAGGTCTCTGTAGAGACTGTAGAAAGGGAAATGTTTTAACAGTTTTCATGGCAGTAATCTCCCCATTCAATGATCTCTCTGGATTGCCAATCCACCAACGGATTATGTTTCACCAATCAGGGTAGACCCAATACAATTGGAGTTGGAAGATCATCTAGGACCCCACCCTCAGTCTTATATTATGTGTAATCTGAGTCCGAGCTTTCTGTGCAAGTAGCACTGAGTTGATGGCAAAGATAGGAATGGGCTTAACTAAAGTACAGCAAGCAAGACCATGAGTTCTCACAAACTCAGCATCAACCATGATGACTACAGCTCCATTGTAAATAGACACAGACATTTTCTCAGTCTTGCTCTCTAGCACCACCTCTGCTGTCAGAACAAACTGAGAACTGAAGGTTGACGATTATCCAACTCCAGACTATCAAGGGTTAATTGAGTTTCCTTTTGCTTAGGAATCGAGGGACAGGACCCAATAAAATGTCCCTTTTTTCCACAAAAAAATAAAAGACACTCTCCCCAATAGGGAGGTGCCTGAGCAATCCCTATAGTTACTGTTAGGTGGTTTGTTCTGTGCAATTATATGTTGCCAGTTCCCCCATCCCTAGTTTGTTAAACCTATTCCCGTATCCTGTGTCCAATTTCTCTAGTATAGTTTGTCCATGTTCCTGTGACTGCTTCGGCGGTGTCCGTATCCTGAAACCGCATCAGTGGTACCTGTCTGCTATCCCGAGACCTGTCTGAATATGTCCCAGTGGCCGTCCTGTCTAAATAGTCAGTTCCTGTCCCAAGTGGCCATCCTGCCCTAACTAAGAATCTGAGTTAACGTCGTTGTTGACCTTTGGGGTCAACTGCTACTGCCGACCTGACTACTAGAGGCTGCAGCAAACACCAAGGTAGCTGCTTAGTTACGCCCCTCCAGGGTAAGTCCGGTCCGTGGCACAGTAGGTTCACGAACCATGTGCACCACCAATGAGCGTAACAATAACTCTGGAACGTTTCAACGGATCCCTTTGATTCAGAGACTGTTTATTCGTGACATATTGTGCTTCATGTTAGTGGTAAAATTTGTTCGATATTACTTGCGTTTATTTATGAAAATATCGGAAATTTGGTGGAAAATATTGAAAATTTTGCAATTTTTAAACTTTACATTTTTATGCCCTTGAACCAGAGAGTTATGTCACACAAAATAGTTAATAAATAACATTTACCACATGTATACTTTACATCTGCATCATTTTTTAAACATAATTATTTTTTATTAGGAAGTTACAAGGCTTAAGTTTGTCAGCAATTTTTCAGTTTTCCAACAAAATTTACAACACCTATTTTTGCAGGGATCACAGCACATTTTGAAGTGATTGAGGGGCCTATATGACAGAAAATACCTAAAAGTGACATCTTTCTAATAACTGCACCCCTAAATGTGTGCAATTTCCCTTTCAAGAAGTTTATTAACCCTTTAGGTGCATCACAGGAATTAAAATAATGTGGAAGGAAAAAATTTAAATTTAAAATTTTCCCTAAAAAATGTTGCTTTAGCACCACATTTTTCATTTTCACAATTTTAACAGGAGGAAATGGACCATACAATTTGTTGTACAACTTATACTGAGCACGCCGATATGTCATATGTGAGGGAAAACTACTGTTGGGGACACGTCAGGGCTCGGAAAGGAAGGAGCACCATTTGACTTTTGGAGTGCAAAATTGGCTGGAATAGATAGTGGACACCATGTCGCTTTTGGAGAGCCCCTAATGTGCCTAAACAGTGCAAACCCCCCAAAAATGACCCCATTTTGAACACTACATCCCTCAAGGAAATTATCCAGAGGTGTGGTGAGCATTTTAACCCACAGGTGCTTCACAGAATTTTAAAACATTGGACAGTGGAAATTAAAAATTACGTTCTTTACCTAAAAATGTTCTTTTAGTCCCAAATTTTTCATTTTTACAAGGCTAACAGGAGAAAATGGACCAAATAATTTTTGTGCAATTTTTCTTGAGTACATGGATACCTATTTGTGGTCAGAAACTCTTGTTTGGGCAAACGGCAGGGCTTGGAAGGGAAGGGGCGCTATTTGATTTTTTTAAGTGCAAAATTGTCTTGAATAGATTTTGGCCCCCTTTGCGCATTCTGAGAGCTGCTGAAGTTCTAAAACAGCATAATCCCCACAAGTGACCCCGTTTTGCTAACTACACCTCTTGATGAATTCCTCTTAGTGTACAGTGAGCATTTTAACCCACAGGCTTTTTACAGAACTATTTAACATTGGCTGTGAAAATTAAAAATTTTATTTTTACCGCTAAAATGTTGATTTAGCCCCAACTTTTCAATTTTCAAAAGAGCTAATAGGATAAAATGGACCATAAAATTTGTTATGCAATTTCTCCTGAGTACAGGAATACCCCATATGTGGTCAAAAACTACTTTTGAGGAACAATGCAAAGCTCAGAAGGGAAGGAGTGCTATATCGGAGTGCAGATTTGTCTGGAATGGTTTTTGGGTGCCATGTCACCTTGGAAGAGCCTTTGAGGTGTCAGAACATAAGACTTTTGGAGTGGAAATTTTCCTAGGATAGGCTACAGACTCCATTTTTCAGAGCCGCTAAGTGCTAAAAGAGCAGAGAACCCCCCTCAACTGACCCCAATTTGGAAATTACATCCCTATGATAATTCATCTATGTGTGTAGTGATGATTTTAACTCCATTGGTGTTTTTCAGAAACAAGCAGCAATGGATGTGGCAGAGTGAAAATGCTAATATGTCATTGTAGTGCCCGAACATTGTGCTTCTGGAGACACGCACCATGTAAATTAAGTGGCTCTCCTTGCTACTGTAATGCCAAACATGTTGATGCTAATTGTGGTTTAAGCACATTGTAGGGCTTAAAAGGAGGGGGCATTTGGATTTGGAGCGCAGATTTCGCTGGATTTCTTTTCCAGAGCCTTTGTGCTACCAGTAACGTGGACGCCCCCTATATTTCTGTTAACAGATGACAAACCTTAGTGGGGACTTGTTTTTTTTGGGTTGAGTACAAGCTTTTAATGGTCACATTTTGGGGTACAAAACATTTTGGATTAGTTTACATTTATCCTGTGCTCTACCCTAAACACTTACATCGTGGTTTCCATCTAAATCTACAAAATACCTGATTCAGATGAAACCCCCGAGGAATCCATCCACTAATTAGACAGCAAAGTTACTCTGAACTCTGTGTGGCTTCTGTTCGGCGGTATCCAGCTTTTAAGAGATGCATAAAACTGTGGTTAACTGTGCTTTTTAGAACGCCCAAAAAGCCGGGCACCGCCGTATCATAGGCCAGACAGCGTTCACAGGGTCCCCATCTGCCTCATTATAGGGAATCTTCCTTTGGGGGTTCCATCTGAATCACATAGTGTAAAGATTTATACGGAAACCCCGGTGTAAGCGCTGGGTGCAGAGTGCAGGATAAATGTGAGCCGAGCCATACTGCGATCTTTGGGTGGCAGAACAAGCAAATCATCAGCAGGTCAATAGTTGGTTTTATTAAATTTTTATGCCGTTCATTGCTTGGTATAAGTGATTACAGTGCTAGCAGATTTATATCGGCTTTTTAAGGTTTGCTTCTATCACACACTAAATACACTTTTTTTTTTACAAAAAATTTGGCATTGCCATATATAAAGAGCTATAATTTTTCTATATTTCTGTCAAGAGTCATGTGAGGGTTTGTTTTTTGCGGGACAAGTTGACGATTTTATTGGTACCATTTTCGGGCACATAATTTTTTAAATTGCTTTGTATTCCGATTTTTTGGGAGGCAAATTAACAAAAACCCGCAACTCAGAGATTGTTTTTTTTTTTAAAGTGATAAGGCAGCTTTATTCTTCGGGTCAGTACTATTACAGAGATACCATATTTATATAATTTTTTTAAGTTTTGGCGCTTCTACACAATAAAAACAATTTTATAGAAAAAAATGCTTTTGTATCGCTATATTCTTAGAGCTATAGCTTTTTTATTTTTCCACTGATGGAGCTGCATGGCAGCTTGATTTTTGGGGGACAAGATGATATTTTCAGCAATACCATTTTTATTTACATTCGTCATTTTTTATTGCATTTTATTCCACTTTTTGAAAAAGCATAGGTTTTTGCCATGTTCTTTTGTTTATTTTTTTACAGTGTTTACTGTTGGCATTAAATAGTTTGACAGTTTTATAGATCGGGTCATTCTGGATGTGGTGATGCCAAATATATGCATTTTATTAGCTTATTTTTGTTTTTACATAAATATGCGTATTTATTAGTGTGATATTTTTTGATCTTTATTTTGTTTGTGTTTTTTTGTTTCTTTAAGAATTTTTTCAATCCTTTTCTTAACCTTTTTTTAATTAAGTCCCT
The DNA here is from genome assembly GCF_046119375.1 of Phyllobates terribilis. Lineage (NCBI taxonomy): Eukaryota > Metazoa > Chordata > Amphibia > Anura > Dendrobatidae > Phyllobates > Phyllobates terribilis. The sequence continues at coordinate 243,813,063 of NW_027362769.1, read as the reverse complement.
CTTTGGGTCTTTAACTTTTACTTGGCTGATCACTGGTCTTATGCACTGCAATACAAATGTACTACAATGCATGAGAACTATCAGATTACACTGTCTATGGCTGTGTCTAACAGGCCACCATACCTTGCACACCAGGGGGTTATTTTTTGATCTCCAGTGCCATGGCAACCATTGGCTCCTCATGATTTTGTTGCGGGAGTGCTGATGGAGGTGAGAGAGGGATCCCTCGCCCTCTCACAACCTTCTAAATGCCATGATAGTTATTGATCGCGACATCTGGAAGGTTAATCAAACAGGGGCAGTGTGGGTACCGGCCCTGGCTGTTACCACAGGAGCTCGTTGGCAGCTGAGCTGAGCTCCCGGCAGTGAACATGCAGGGAAGTGCTGATGTTTCAGCACCTCCCACCTATCATAGAATCATAGAATGTTAGAGTTGGAGGGGACCTCCAGGTTACGCCCATTATCACACACGACCATGCCTGGATGTAGGTTCAGCGGTCTCAGCCACAGATCTGCCTGCTCTTTCACAGCTGACTACAACTCACAAGCAGTGTGAGGTTTATCACCTAAGCTTATGAGTTTCAGCACAGCCTGTTGCCGCTTGGCGGAGGCAGTATTGCAGTGCTTCCTGCTTGTAACTGATGTGGTGATATCTGAGATGGAGGCTGAACATGAGGAGGAGGAGGATGATGCGTAGGAGATGTACACTGTGGGGGCAACTCTAACTGACATAGGGCCCGCAATCCTCGGTGTGGGGAGGATGTGTTCCATCCCAAGGTCCGATTGGGTCCCGGCTTCCACTATGTTTACCCAGTGTGCCGTCAGGGAGATGTATCGTCCCTGACCACAAGCACTTGTCCTCGTGTTCTTTGTCAGGTGGACTCTCCCAGTAACTGCGTTGTTGAGGGGACGGCAGATGTTTTTGCAGTCTGCTTACTTCCTCTCTGGTGCTTGGAGGACGTTTGCTGTAATCTCTCTGAAGTCGGCTCAAGCTAAGTTGCTTTCCCCTGTGTTCATCTCTCTTTTTGTTTGTAGTTGTTAGTGGGGACAGACTAGCGCTCTCCCCCCTTCCCTAGCTCTAGGGAGATACAGAGTTTTAGGTTTCTATTCGGCGATTGGTGAGAAACCAATATAGGGATGGTAGGGAAGACAGGGTGATATTAGATCAGCCAAGGAGGTCTCCACTCCCTCTTTCCTTAGTGTTTGGACTCCCTTCCCCTCATCCTTTTGTGTTGCACTTTGTCTTTCCTACACTGTGTGTTGTTATGTTCTGCTACCAGAGCTAAGGAAAGAGAGGAGATCTGTCCCTACGATAGAACTCAGCTGAATCCCTACGATGTAACAGGGGACCTGATCCTGCGATCAGACCTGCTAAAGTCCTAAGCTAGTCTGTACGGAGACCTATAGATGTGGGGAAGGAATCCCTACAAGTACTAAGGACTGGGAGGAAAATGGGACACCTCCTAACAGAAATAGTAGCAGACAGACAAACAAACAAAATATATAGAACATAGAGGTCCGTAGACCAAGCAAAGTAACAGAGTTAGATACAGAGCACAGGCTAGCTAGAAAGTAGTTATACAATGAAGTCCAGCAAAGCCAGAAGGGCGGAGCAGGATTAAATAGGCCAACAAGGTCATGTGACCAGCAAAGGAAAAAAAACCTAAGAGCAAGGTTCTAACAGTACCCCCCCTTCTAAGAGGATCCTCCAGATCCCCTAAGACCAGGCTTATCAGGAAATCTCCTGTGAAACGCTCTGATAAGTCTGGACGCGGAAACATCATCCGACCTCACCCAAGAGTTATCCTCGGGTCCGAAACCTTTCCAGGCCACAAGATACTGCAAACTACCTCTATACCGTCTAGAGTTAAGGATGCGAGAAATTTCATATTCCCCGTCCTCCACCACCGGAGGAACAGAGGCAGAGGCGTCACAATCCGATACAACAGCTTTTTTCAACAGAGAGACATGAAATACCGGATTAATTCTCCAGGAGGTAGGAACCTCCAACCTAACAGCAGATTGGTTGACAACCTGAAGCTCCTTAAAGGGCCCTACAAACTTGGGACCCAATTTCTTAGAAGGAATCCTCAACCGCAGATTCCTAGAGGACAACCAAACCATGTCACCAACAGCGAACAAAACCTCCTGTCGTTTCCTATCAAAGTAGTCTTTAGATTTTCTGTTGGCCTCCTGAAGATTACCACGCACATCCGTCCAAACTCTCTCCAAATCACCGGAAAAATTCTCCTCCTCAGGCACGGCAGATCCCAACTTGGAGAACGACCCAAACTACGGATGTCTCCCAGAACAACAAAAAAAAGGCGAACAACCAGCAGAAGAAGATGTATGATTGTTCAGAGCAAATTCAGCAAGTGGCAGAAACTCAGACCACCCCTCTTGATTGTCTGCCACAAAACAACGCAAGAACTGCTCAACATCCTGGTTTTTCCTTTCTGTCTGGCCATTAGATTCAGGATGATATCCGGACGAGAACGACAAATGAACTCCCAACCTGTCACAAAAGGCACGCCAAAAACGAGCCACGAACTGAGGACCCCTATCAGAAACAATATCAGTAGGAACGCCATGAAGTCTGACAATTTCCTTGACAAAGGCCTTAGCGAGAGTTTTAGCGCAGGGCAGTTTGATGAAGGGAACCAAGTGACACATCTTGCTAAAACGGTCCACGACCACCCAGATGACAGTAAAACCCTCAGAGGGGGGAAGGTCAGTTATAAAGTCCATAGCCAAATGTGTCCAAGGAGCACTGGGAACCTCCAAAGGAAAAAGAAACCCCGCAGCAGGAGTATGTGAGGACTTAGATCTAGCACATATAGTACATTGACGCACCCACTTAATGACTTCCTTCTGCCATCCAGGCCACCAAAAACTGCGACCCACCAGTCTCTTGGTCTCAGAGATTCCGGGATGACCTGCCAACCGAGATTCGTGACACTCAACAAACAAATCTCTCCTAAAGGTCCCAGGCACAAACAACCTCCCATGCGGAGTGTTAGATGGGGCATTCTCCTGTGCTTTAAGAATCTCATCTTCCAAAACGGAGTCCAAAGCAGCTATCACAACACCTTCTTGTAAAATGTTCTCCTCTTTCTCAGCACTGACTATGGGAGAAAAACTGCGAGACAAGGCATCCGCCTTAACATTCTTAGTACCAGGGATGTAAGTAACGGAGAAATTAAACCGCGAGAAAAACAGTGCCCACCTAGCCTGACGGGCATTCAGGCGCTTGGCAGCATCAAGATATATCAGATTTTTATGATCCGTAAGAACCTGAACGGGAAATTCCGCACCTTGCAAGAAGTGGCGCCAGTGTTCAAATGCGAGTTTAATAGCCAATAATTCCCGATTACCAATATCGTAATTCAGTTCAGTCTCCGAAAATTTTTTTGAAAAAAAGGCACAGGGCTGTAATCCATCCCCGTTATCCTGAGACAATACTGCGCCAACCCCCACAGAGGAAGCATCAACCTCAACCAAAAACGCCTTAGTCACATCAGGCTGCATAAGGATGGGAGCAGAGGTGAACCTCTCCTTGAGATACACAAAAGCTTCAATGGCCTCAGAAGACCACTGAACCACATCAGCACCTTTCCTGGTGAGATCGGTCAGAGGTTTGACAATACTAGAAAATTTTTTTTATGAATTTTCTGTAATAATTGGCGAAACCTAAAAACCTCTGTATCGATTTCAAACCAATAGGCCTAGGCCATTCCTGTACAGCTTGAACTTTAACCGGGTCCATCTCAAAACCTTCGTTGGAGATAATGTAACCCAAAAAACTAATTCTCTGTACAGCGAACTCACATTTCTCCAGCTTAGCAAAAAGCGAATTGTCCATTAATAACTGTAATACCTCACGTACGCTCCACCAATGAGACTCCAGATCAGGCGAATAAATCAGAATGTCATCCAAATACACAACCACATTTTTGCCGATCAAAGGTCTAAGGATGTCATTAATAAGATTCTGAAAAAATGCAGGAGCATTAGTAAGACCAAAAGGCATAACGAGATTCTCAAAATGACCCACAGGAGTGTTAAAAGCAGTCTTCCATTCGTCACCCTCCTTCATGCGCAACAGATTGTATGCCCCCTTAAGGTCAATTTTAGAGAACCACTTGGCCCCCATTAACTGGTTAAACAGATCAGGAATCAATGGCAGTGGGTAAGGATTGCGTACAGTAATTTTGTTAATCTCACGAAAATCCAGACAAGGACGTAAACCACCGTCCTTTTTTTTTACAAAAAAAAATCCAACCGCCACAGGAGACTTAGAGGGCCTAATGTGACCGGCGGCCAAACTTGTCTGTATGTATTCCTCCAAAGCCTTCCTCTCAGGAATAGTAAGGTTAAATAAACGACTTTTAGGAAGAGTCGCTCCAGGGACAAATTCAATAGAACAATCATAGTCTCTATGGGGAGGCAAAACCTGCGATTCCTTCTCAGAAAAAACTCTCCAAAAATCCTGAATAGGAACAGGCAATTCTCCCCTATCCAAAGCTGCAATACGCCCGTTACAACACTTGTCATAACATTTATGGCTCCAGGATTTAATTTCACTGGTAGACCAATCCAGTACAGGATTGTGAAATTTTAACCAGGGCAATCCCAATATTACTGGAGAAGGCAAGTTATTCAAAACTACCAAATCCAATTTCTCATGGTGAACACCATTAATAGTGAGAGGAAATTCACAGACCTTGAGAGTAATATTCTTCAAAGGGGAACCATCCACAGAAACCACAGCAATGGGGGATGATAAAGGTTCGGGTTTTAAATTGAGTCTTTCCAAGAATCCCCCATCAATAACATTCAGAGTAGACCCACAATCAACAAACACCCGAAATTCCATTAATTTTTCCTGAGCAATCATGGAAGCAGCTAAAAATACACCCTTGGAATTTAAACAGGCAATACGGGCATGACTGACCATTTTTTTTTCTTTCTTCATACGAAGCTCACAGCCTTTAATCAAATGACCAGATTTTCCGCAATAGAAACACAAGCCTTCAGAAAATCTACGATCTTTTTCTTGAGAGCGAGGTGCCACCGATCCAATCTCCATCGGTTCACCACTGTTAGTACACACATTCTCATAACCAGAAACTGACATAGCAGAGGATTTGCTCTCATTAACCCTTGCACGCAGTCTCCTATCCACCCGTATAGCTAATTGCATAGCCTGTTGCAAATCTTCAGGTGTAGGATAAGCAATTAGCAGGTCTTTAACCCTTTCATTGAGCCCAGCAAGAAATAGACTTTTCAGAGCAGAATCGTTCCACCCTGTTTGAGTAGACCAACGACGGAAATGAGTACAATATTTTTCCACATTACCTGATCCCTGTTTCAAACGTCTCAACTCAGTCTCAGCTGATGCGACACGGTCAGGATCATCATATAATAGTCCCAAAGCAGAAAAAAAACTATCCACTGATCTGAAGCATGTATCACTAGGTTGCAAAGAAAAGGCCCACTCCTGAGGCTCTTTGCGCAAAAGTGACATTATGAACCCTATGCGCTGGGATTCATCCCCAGAGGACTTGGGTCTCAAACGAAAATACAATAAGCAAGCATTTTTAAATGAAAAAAATTCTCGGTGTTCACCAAAAAATAAATCCGGCAAACATACCTTAGGCTCCAAGAAATGTGCTCCAGGACAGTTACTCACGTGCTGACGGAGCTCGGCCACTTCCAGAGAGAGTCCCTGCAGGCGATGAGCCAAATCCTGAACCGACACCATGATGGAACAGAAAAATCTTTCCTTAGAGAATTTGCGGGCTGGACTTACTGTTATGTTCTGCTACCAGAGCTAAGGAAAGAGAGGAGATCTGTCCCTACGATAGAACTCAGCTGAATCCCTACGATGTAACAGGGGACCTGATCCTGCGATCAGACCTGCTAAAGTCCTAAGCTAGTCTGTACGGAGACCTATAGATGTGGGGAAGGAATCCCTACAAGTACTAAGCACTGGGAGGAAAATGGGACACCTCCTAACAGAAATAGTAGCAGACAGACAAACAAACAAAATATATAGAACATAGAGGTCCGTAGACCAAGCAAAGTAACAGAGTTAGATACAGAGCACAGGCTAGCTAGAAAGTAGTTATACAATGAAGTCCAGCAAAGCCAGAAGGGCGGAGCAGGATTAAATAGGCCAACAAGGTCATGTGACCAGCAAAGGAAAAAAAACCTAAGAGCAAGGTTCTAACATGTGTGACAGAAAAGAAGACAGCAGTGAGCTAGTCTTATAATGCTGGGTATGGGTCAATATCCATGGACCTTCCCAGCCTATTAATATCAGCCCCCAGCATACTGCTTTGCCTTAGCTGGTTATTACAAATAGGGGGACCCCACGTAATTTTTTTAGCATCCCCCATTTTTAATAACCAGCCAAGACAAAGCAGACAGCTGGAGACTGATACTAATTGGCTGGGAAGGTCCATCGATATTGGCCCTTTCCCAGCATAATAAGACCAGCTCATAGCTGTTTGCTTGCCCTTGACTGGTTATTAAAAATAAGGGGGACTCCACATTGTTTTTTTTTCATTTATTTATTTATTAACAAGTATAGTAACATACACATGCAAGGCACTACTCCTTTTAAACATACTGGCTGATGACTGGATCATGAAGTTTTATATAAAAACGCCTATTTATTAGAATGGCTGGACCTGAAAAAATAAGCACTTTCACCAATTGTCTCCCCCTATTCCCTTGTAATTTGTAAGCTTGCAAGCAGGGACCTCATTCCTCCTGTAACTGCTTCACTGTCTAACCTTGTATTGAATTTATTGTCTATATACAGAATGTCATTGCTTAATTGTGAAGTGCTGCGGAATATGTTGATGCTATTTAAATAAAATTATTATTATTATATAAAGACATGATATTAGAGTATATACATATTACAGACCAAGGGAGCACGCCACAGACCCCAAACAACAATTCAACATGCGTTTTGCTTCCTCTTCTACAGGGAGTGTTGGCCTCTTAATATAGTGTGAATACAGCAGCCACAAATAGGTAATCAGGGGAAACGTCGCCTTACTGGGCGCCGCTGTATGCGCATGCACTTGATATCTGCTGCACGCCGGCTGTAAGATGCGCATCAATGAAATGCAAGAATGTCGCCGTTCATGATGTGGGACCAGCTAGCCAGTCAGGAGCCGAGCCCGGCACATGCGCAGGATGGCGCACAACGATCTCCGCAGCCATCTTTAAAATGAGAAAAAGAGATGGTAAAGGTATTTAGTGATACTATGGCTGTAGGTCACTATGCACAAAGGGGCACGTACATCTTTAATGAGAAGGGGAATTGGCATAGAGATATGATGGCAGTATGGTAGTGTGATACAGAATAACTACAAAAAATACATGTTAACAATGTGTAGAGAAATGGGCATATTAAGAAAAAGAAAAAATGCAAAAGTAAGTGATATAACGAGAGTGAAAAAAAATATTAAAAAATAAATAATGGAAAAAAGATTCTATGTGTGTATGTATGTGAAATGTGTGAACACATGGTAAATACAAATACAATTAAAGTGCAAAATTGTGTTTAAAGAAAAGAGGAAAGAAAGAAAAAGGGAAAAAGTGAATGATTGAATGTGAGAAAGTTTATTCTCCCAAAAAAACATACAATTTTTTTGTTGTATAAAGGTAGATAAAAGTAGATAAAATATAATAATAAACGTGAGTATGTGAAAAAATATATATTTTTCCTTTTTTTTTTCTTCTTTCCTTTCATTCCCTTTTCTTTCTTTTTTTTGTAAAATTATTATGTACATGGACAACTATACATATATATAAAAATATACTATCATAAATTTCATATATGGAGATGAAGAAACATTTCCAAGATGATGTCTATATAATATATCCTATGTCCTAAAAAAATATAAAAGAAAATTCTTTTATTATTATTCAGTAAACTAAAAAAAAGGCAAATGGTAAGTATTCATCTCAAGAAAAAATATTTAAATGGAAAATTGGGAAAGAAAAAAGAGAAAAAAAAACACATAAGATATTTATCCTTGGCTCTTCTTATGTGTATATAATAACACAAGATATCAATAGAACCCATTGTTCATTTAATTCCCTAGTGTTCATGCATTTTAATAATGTGATCGATTTGCATTCGAGCTGGGCCAATTTCTTGGTCATGTCACCTCTTCTATTACCTGGATAAATGAAATCAATTCTCTGAAAATGGAGTAAATGCCACTGATGCGGGTGGAATTCCTGAAAATGTCTTGCTAAAGGTTCTAATTTTGTAATCTCACCCACATCTTCTTATGGGATCTTTTCTGCCGCCTTAATATCCTTGATGTGTTTAAGGAACCGGATTCCCAATTCCCGTGATGTCATGACGACATAAATCAGAACATAATGAGAAAAGTTGCAAGATAAATAACTAAGGTCGTCCTGCTGTTAATATAATGTAATATCTTGAAATCGCGCTCTCTTGCTGAATCTGAAAAGATATCTGTTAGTCAATATATCTACATGCCTTGTAATTTCCACAGGTCCAGGTGCCCCACTTGTGGCCTTTTGAGAACAAATAAAAATGTTGAAGTCGGAGGGATATGATGACCGTGTACCAACAATGTCACGTAAAGTCTTGCTACATTTAGCCATAATAAGAGGTGGGTCTGATAGCAGTTGGGAAAGTTTAGAGGTTGAGCCTCTATTGTGACATCACTCATGTGTAGCTTTGCCCTCGTGATGTAACAATTGGATTTCACTTGTGATGTCACGGAATCCTTGGATTATATCCAGTGATTTTGCAGTGAGATCCTTTGTCTGGAGAGGCTGATTGTGCACTACACAGTAAGCGATATTCCTCCAGGCTAAAATGCTGTTTAGACTCCTTCTAATTCTCAGCGTGCTATTAGCTTCTGCGGAAGGTGCTCCCATCTTTATCCGCAACCATCATTCACAAGAGCAGATCAGGATCCCTGCAGGTAAGGTCATTACCACATACACTCTGAAGATGGGCTTAACCCCTTGCCTCCAAGCCAATTTTCATTTTTGCACTTTCTTTTTTTCCTCCACTTTTTCCAAGAGCCTTAACTTTTTTCCCATTCATATATATGTATGAGGGATTGCTTATTTTTTTGCGAGACGAGTTGAAGTTTTAAATGACACCATTCATTTTATCATTAATGTGAAATTGGGGAAAAAATGTAGTTCTCCCATGTTTTTTAGTTGTTTTATTTTCATGGCATAAGAAGTAATTTCATTTTTAACATAGATGAGACATAGAGCATTAATACTGTTCTTTCCTTGCTGGATACACTCACTACTACATGTAGCAGAAGGCGCCCACAAGACATACAGGGGATACTTGTGACTTCTTATTTGTCAGTAGAGTTTTTGTTTAATGTCTATTTTTACTTTCTAGGTACCAAAGTAGTCCTGCACCATGGTCCGTGCTCAGCAGCATGCGGTAAGCAGCTCAGAATTCAGATATGTCCTTCACATGTAACATTTCACATCCGGCCCCAGAAACTATTGGGATCCATTAATAAGGCCCAGGTTCTGTTATCAGACTCTGCGTCATTAGGGGTTCTGTAACTTTTCTTATGTGACCAGAGATTTATATGAGGTCACAGGATACATGGATTGGAGGATTTTTCCTCTCTTACTTATAATTTCAGGTGTCATCTCCCATCCTGTGTTCATTCCCTATTCCAGGAATATAAAAGAGCAGATCTCTGTATTGTCCATTATATATTGATATGACATCAAAAATCATCCATCATTTTTCCAAACTTAATATTCTTTTTTTAATAGTCATATTTGGTTCCTCAGTCCGCCCATTCCATGTATTTGGTTTCCACGTCTGAACACATTCCAGCTCTGATCCTGATCTCTTATGTTCTGTTCTTTCTCTTTTCCTCAAGAAACATCTCAGGATACAGTCATTAAGATTGTTATAGCTGCTGCCATTCTCTTCGTTGTTGCAATAATCATAGTTGCCATCGGTGTCATCTACTGGTAAGTATAATAACTAATGATTTATGGGCTACACAGGAGTCTTTAGAGGAAATGTCACATCTTCAGGTTCCTCCAGAAATGGGAATATTTTGTGGCTTGCACACGTCACCCTGAAGTTGTGCCCTGCAGATAACTGATGGGTATATATTAGACTTTGTAGGGATTCACGCTCTCATGTAGGCATTAGGTACCGCTCACACAGGCAATGCAGTTTGGTCCAAACCGGTGCAGTTTTATTTTTTTAAAAAAACTCCAAGGGATTCAAAGCCAAAAATAGCCTCTTCTGGGCACAAAGGTTTCATAGCAAATAAACAGTCCATTTAGCAGGGCATATATGTCAGTGCAGACTCATCCAAATAGATTACAGTCCTTTCTCCCAGAGAAAACTTTATATATAGAAGAGGCACGATCCCACCAATCTCGCTGTCCCCTTCAGCCCAAGTTCAAGCAACCTCCAGTGCCAAACAGAAGTGTTGAACTCTGGCCACAGTTCAAATTGAACAGGCTGCAGCAGACACACGGTTCTCTGCAGCTCCAGCACTCAGACTCTTCAGCTTTCCTAGCTGACCCATGCAGTCTCCATTTAGAGAGAGATGCCGGCACATATCTCTCTCAGCTGCAGCTCACACTTTGGCTGAACACTCACCAGCTCCAGCACATTCAACTCTGCTTCATCCAGAAGACTGCACACAGTGAACACAGGCCCTGGTTTTAGTAAAAAAGCAAGATGGATGTGTCTAATCAAACCCTACAGAGCTAGAACTTAACCCTGTCCTACCTTGCTCTTCTACAACTTGCATATACATTATTAATAGAAATTGCTGATTGAAATAGACACAAAAATAACTGGCTGGTGATATTTCTATAGATAGGACTAAATTAATTGTTTCATTGATACATTCTGCAGAATGCAGACATATTTTACTTTATGATTTACAATGTGACTTTCATTTTTACAATTTTATAGTTATCTGAAAAAGAAGAAGCCAGTGAAAGATCTTGAAAGGCAATGGTGCGCCGATGATTTTAGAGAGAACAACACCAAACTAAATGGTAACTACAGCTTAACAAATCTGACATTAAAGAAGCACTCCAGCTAAATATGTATTGTCTAATCCCTTATAGATATATCAGATGTACATGTGAAATAATACTTACCATTGCCATCTTCTCTGGATTCCAGCACCACGTCTTATGTGTGGCGCGGTAGCGATTTTCCTAATGTAAGCCTATGAGACTGAGCGCGAGCTTCCATATACTTACATTGAGAAAGGAACTTCCAGTCCACACGTAAGGAAGACATTGTGATGGCCAGTCCGATTTTTCAAATATAAATATTTACGTTTTAAATATTTTTGTTAATATATGAGTATAGACGTGTTGCATACACAGCAGTGCGGGAGTACCAGCAAATTCTTCTTTGTCTTCTATAAGAAAGACTTTGTGATCGCCAGGCCGATTTACAGTCACATGGTTCAGCAGAGGACTGGAGCGCTGCTGCAAACCGGAGAAGACAGCGATCAGTGTTCTACCATATACTATACACTACTAATATGTTCAGAAGTGATTAGCAATAATAATTTAGCTCAGAGTGCTTCTTTTATATCTATATACATACAGGCAGTTATTGCCGGCTATTATATTACATGGAAGCAGTCCACATTGTGAAGTCCGTTACTTACACTGAGAACCTTCCGATTTGTCTTCTTCAATGTATAAAATGTATTTAATAGAAAAACAACATTATAGAAAAAAATAGTCTCTTAAAGGATCTTGTTAGGAAATTATCCCAATACATAGAGTAGAAACATAATGGAAGCTTTTATTTTAGAAATGTTGATTTCAATGTTCTGTGTTATAGGAAAACATGAGGATGACATAACAATTACAATTGATGATTCTCCTCATGGACCCGGGAATGACCAGAGAGACGTCCTCACAGGCAACAAGATCTCAATGCCTGGACCCCCTGATGTAATAATCAATATCAGCTCAGATGAGGATGAGGTCACCTCCTCTAACAGTAAGTTCTCAGGGTTTTTATTAAATATATTTAATAGAAACACAACCTAATATATAAATAAAAAATTGGTCTCCTATAGGAGCTTGTCAGTGAATGAACCCTTTATATACTGGTAGCTATACAAGCTCAGCTCCTCTATTGTTATAGTTTAAAGTACCAACTAGAGGTTATATATAATACCATATATACTGATAACCCCCACTAGACATATAGAAGATTTAATTAATATTACTTTCAATTTTTTTCCATTACAGGAGATCAGGAGGTCAAAAGAACTATTATAAATGAGGATGTTCCTCATGGACCTGTGGCTGAAAAGGGAGACGTCCTGAAAGACACCAAGATCAACACGGCTCACCCCAGTGATAGAGTAGTCACCAGCAGCCTTGATGGGAATGTGGTCATCCCCTCTGATGGTAAGTTTCAGAACTACGATAAGACATATATTATGTAGATGTGACCCGCAGTCCTATGCAACACCACAGATAACCATTGATACCTTTGTTAGTACAGATGGCAGTAATAGCTATCCTCGGGATTACACTTCTTGCGGTTTTTCCTGAGCTCAGCGTGTGCTGGGCTGCGGGGAGGAGTACGGCAGAATCAGTGAGTGATGAGACCAGACTGTATCTATCTATTGATGATAATGACAGACTGGTACAAACGTGGTTCAAAACAACAGATCTTCATAATTTTAGCACTAGGTCAACCCAAAAACACAAGTTGATCAGATATCATGTGAACATCTTCAACTTGCACCTCAAATATCACAGATTCAAAACTTTTTATTGCTGCAATGGTGCAAAACTGTGTGGGCAAATTTTCGTATGAGCAAATTTCCTTTTGAGCAAATTTCCATTCTAGCAGCATTCTATGTGGGTAAATTTCCATGTTGCCAATTTCCCTGTGGGCATTTATTCACTTTGGGATTTTTTCATAAACTGTCGTCTCCCATTATGTAAAACCTACAAAAGACAAAAAATATCTCATACCCTACCATCATTATATATAAATGTAAAGCAAAGTTGCATAATAAATATAGGGTACTTAGTGAACTATTTTTGATCAAAAAAAGTTTACAAGCCGTCCCACCAGCGACAAGGTGACCCTAAATTGGGACGGTCCTACACTGTCTATATTAAAAACATTACTGTATATCAAAGTTGAAGTAATGCATATAAAAGGGTAGACAAATAGAACCGGGTCCCAATATCAGACCACCTAAGCCCGTGGCAAGCTACATATATACTAACCAGCTCAACAAGGGGGATGCCACACCCCTAATTTGCACAGAATTCAAACAAGACAAAAAAACAAGCAATGTGAACTGAGGTCTAAGATGGTACACATGCAAGAAATAGGAGCATGTTCACACTAGAAAAAAGATGCAAAACCTACAAAAGACAAAAAATATCTCATACCCTACCATCATTATATATAAATGTAAAGCAAAGTTGCATATGAAATATAGGGTACTTAGTGAACTATTTTTGATCAAAAAAAAAAAGTATACAAGCCGTCCCACCAGCGACAAGGTGACCCTAAATTGGGACGATCCTACACTGTCTATATTAAAAACCTTACTGTATATCAAAGTTGAAGTAATGCATATAAAAGGGTAGACACATAGAACCGGGTCCCAATATCAGACCACCTAAGCCCGTGGTAAGCTACATATATACTAACCAGCTCAACAAGGGGGATGCCACACCCCTAATTTGCACAAATGCAAACAAGACAAAAAAACAAATTAGGGCTGTGGCATCCCCCTTGTTGAGCTGGTTAGTATATATGTGTAATGCACATACCCAGGCTGAGCGGCATGTGCGTGTGATTCCACTGGACCGTGCCAGAGAGTGAATGCCTGGAGGGGCGTAACTAGGTATTCACCCGATCCGACCAGGGTCGCACGACGGCATACGACGCCAGTGCACCAAGGAGGAACCGAGCAGAGGGACCAGGTGCTACTCCAGGACAGACCTCGGACACGGCTGTTGACCCACACAGGGGAATACAGGAACAGACAGGTTAGGCTGGCACACAGACTGGTGGGTATAGGCAGGCACGACTGGTATGCTGGCAGGCGGGTATGCAGGTAGGGGGGTACAGGCAAGCATGGCTAGAGTGCAGACAGGGAGGCACTAGCAGGTTGGAACACAGGCGGGATAGGACCCAGTACACACTGGGACTCAGGAACAGAACCACAGATGTGGCGGACAAACACAGCAGAGTGAGGCCGCCCAGAGTGGTGAGCGAAAGCAGGGCAAGACGAGACCGCCTAGAGCGGTGAGCGAGAGTAGAGCAGGACGAGGCCGCCTGGAGCGGTGAGCAAGAGTAGAGCAGGACGAGGCTGCCTGGAGCGGTGAGCAAGAGTAGAGCAGGACGAGGCCGCCTGGAGCGTTGAGCGAGAGTAGAGCAGGACGAGGCCGCCTGGAGCAGTGAGCAAGAGTAGAGCAGGACGAGGCCGCCTGGAGCGGTGAGCAAAGGGTCAGAGCAGAGCAGGACGAGGCCGCCAGGAGCGGTGAGCAAAGGGTCAGAGCAGAGCAGGACGAGACTGGCGGAGCAGCGAGCAAAGGGTCAGAGCAGAGCAGGACGAGACTGCCGGAGCAGCGAGCAAAGGGTCAGAGCAGAGCGAGACTGCCGGAGCAGCGAGCAAAGGGTCAGAGCAGAGCAAGACTGCCGGAGCAGCGAGCAAAGGGTCAGAGCAGAGCGAGACTGCCGGAGCAGCGAGCAAAGGGTCAAAGCAGAGCGAGACTGCCGGAGCAGCGAGCAAAGGGTCAGAGCAGAGCGAGACTGCCGGAGCAGCGAGCAAAGGGTCAGAGCAGAGCGAGACTGCCGGAGCAGCGAGCAAAGGGTCAGAGCAGAGCGAGACTGCCGGAGCAGCGAGCAAAGGGTCAGAGCAGAGCGAGACTGCCGGAGCAGCGAGCAAAGGGTTAGAGCAGGGCGAGAACCGCAGGAGCGGAGAGCGAGGCAGGGCAGAGGGGACAGGGCTCTGTTCACACGGAACAGACAGGAAGGGAAAGGCAGAACCAGATACCCACAGGGTACTTGCAGTGAAGTAGCGAGTGGACCACAAACTCCCAAACGGAAGTACAGTGACAACGAACAGGAGTTAGGTACGAGTTCAGACTCGGCAGAAAAAGGAAAGGTACAGACATAGAGAAAAACAGGAAACAGGCTAGAAGAGTATACAGACAAGAACAGACACAGTAGCAAGATACAGGAGCGGGTCTAGGTATGCAGCCCCTAGAAGGCGGGAGGAACAGGCTAGGAGCGTGTTCAGACAGGACAGACAAGATACAGGAGCGGGTCTAGGTATGCGGCCCCTAGAAGGCGGAACGAACAGGCAAGGAGCGTGTTCAGATAGGCCTGGAAATACAGCCTCCAGGAAAGGCAGGCAAGCAAACACAGAAAGGGACCTGGCACATTCAGAGTGAAAGAGCACACTGAATGAAACACAATGCTCAGGCAGGGTTTCTTGGGAGGAGCTGGGTTAAATACCAGGTGACAGACAGCAATAGGCTGAGGACGCATCAGGGGTGTGTCTGCAGCAGGTACAAGAAACAGGAAGTGATCGGGCGCCGCCCTTAAGCAGCAGAAACAGAGGCAAGCAGACAGCATGGAGGGAAGCCAGGCTAGCAGACTGGACTGGAGATCAAGTGCACGCTCTTGCATAGTGGGAGATGGACCACTATGCAAGGACGCCGCCAGGTATGTTACAATTAGAGATGAGCGGTGTTCGACTAGAACTGTTCGCCAATCTCAAATTCGAGCTGTTTTGGGCGGTGTTCGAGTTGTTCGACGAACCCGAACGATTTGCAAAAAATTCGGCTGTTCGAGGTTATGTTCGATAACTGTTCGTGCACCAAAAGCGTGTCCTGCATGTCTGGCGCTATTTAGAGCACCAATCATGCAGGGATTGTCTGCCACTCACTGTAATGCCACAGCCATGGTGGTTGTGGCATTACAGTGATTGCCCAAATCGATGGGAACAGTGCCAACAGTGAAACATGAAAAGCCGGCAATTCAGCAGCGGCATACACCTGTACCCGACAATTTAGAACCGAAAGAATAGAGCTTCACACATAGATTAGATAGATATAAACATGTCAGCCACATATATACGAAGTACAGTGAAAGTGCTGCTTACTGTACTTGTCATTTAGCGTAAAGGATTTATCAAAAAAAATAATAGTGTTTTCATGCACCGTCTCTTTAAAAAAGCCGGCCGGCAATTCAGCAGCGGTACCCGACAATTTATAACAGACAGAATAGAGCTTCACACATAGATTAGATAGATAGAAACATGTCAGTCACATATATATGAAGTACAGTGATAGTGTTGGTTACTGTACTTGTCATTTAGTATTAAAATAAAGGATTTATTATTAAAAAAATTGGCGTGGGGTTCCCCTTAATTTTAGGCTCTAGCGGAGGTTAAGCAGACGGCTGGGGCACTGGGGCAGATGTTTGAAGCCTGGGAAGGGGGTAATACCCACGGAGCTTCCCAGGCTACTAATATCAGCCCCCAGCTGAATACATAGCCTTTACTAGCTATTAAAATGGGGGACCCCCCTAATTTAATAGCTAGCAAAGGCTAGGCAGACAGCTGGGGGCTGATATTAATAGCCCAGGAAGGGAGCCATGAATATTGGCCCCCTCCCAGGCTAGAAACACCAGCCGTCAGCCGCCCCAGAAATGGCGCATTCATAGGATGCGCCAATTCTGGCACTTAGCCTCGCTCTTCCACGCTGCCCTGGTGCGGTGGCAGGGGGTAATAGGGTTGGGGTTGATGTCAGCTTATAATGCCAGCTGACATCAAGCCCAGGTTAGTAATGGAGAGGCGTCTATAAGACACCCCCATTACTAACCCCATAGTCAAAGTTAAAAAAAACACAACAGCTTCAGCTCTGCTACATCGAGATGACTGGCTGGACCGCAGCAGAACGCTGCCATCCAGTCTGTCATCCCGCAGACACTGAGAAGCGCAGGCATGCTTGCGCTCCTCACTGTCTCGCTGTGACGGCATCCAGATGAGCCGAGGTCATGTCCAATGAACTCGGCTCACCTCATGCACGTCACTGACAGCGTGGGAAAATTCTCACGCTGAAGCACTGAGTGCAGGAGAATTTTCCCACGCTGTCAGTGACGTGCATGAGGTGAGCCGAGTTCATTGGACATGAACTCGGCTCATCTGGATGTTGTCACAGAGAGACGCTGAGCAGCGCAAGCAAGCCTGCGCTTCTCAGTGTCTGCGAGATGAGAGGCTGGATGGCAGCGTTCTGCTGCGGTCCAGCCAGTCATCTCGATGTAGCAGAGCTGAAGCTGTCGTGGGAACCATGGAAAGGTAAGGATGAGGTTGCTTTATTATTTTTCTTTTATTGCAGGAGATCGTTGGCTTCAGCTGGAATGGGCGTGATGGTAAGTATGGTTTAATTTAGAACAATAAAGGATTGTGTATTTATTTCAATTAAAGGACTTTATTCTGGGTGTTTGTGGTTTTTTTAACTTTGACTATGGGGTTAGTAATGGGGGTGTCTTATAGACGCCTCTCCATTACTAACCTGGGCTTGATGTCAGCTGGCATTATAAGCTGACATCAACCCCAACCCTATTACCCCCTGCCGCCGCACCAGGGCAGCGTGGAAGAGCGAGGCTAAGTGCCAGAATTGGCGCATCCTATGAATGCGCCATTTCTGGGGCGGCTGACGGCTGGTGTTTCTAGCCTGGGAGGGGGCCAATATTCATGGCTCCCTTCCTGGGCTATTAATATCAGCCCCCAGCTGTCTGCCTAGCCTTTGCTAGCTATTAAATTAGGGGGGACCCCACGTCATTTTTTTTGGGGGGTCCCCCATTTTAATAGCTAGTAAAGGCTATGTATTCAGCTGGGGGCTGATATTAGTAGCCTGGGAAGCTCCGTGGGTATTACCCCCTTCCCAGGCTTCAAACATCTGCCCCAGCCGTCTGCTTAACCTCCGCTAGAGCCTAAAATTAAGGGGAACCCCACGCCAATTTTTTTAATAATAAATCCTTTATTTTAATACTAAATGACAAGTACAGTAACCAACACTATCACTGTACTTCATATATATGTGACTGACATGTTTCTATCTATCTAATCTATGTGTGATGCTTTATCTTTCTGTTCTAAATTGTCGGGTACCGCTGCTGAATTGCCGGCCGGCTTTTTTAAAGAGACAGTGCATGAAAACACTATTATTTTTTTAAATAAATCCTTTACACTAAATGACAAGTACAGTAAGCAACACTATCACTGTACTTCATATATATGTGACTGACATGTTTCTATCTATCTAATCTATGTGTGAAGCTCTATTCTTTCTGTTCTAAATTGTCGGGTACAGATGCTGAATTGCCGGCCGGCTTTTTTAAAGAGACGGTGCATGAAAACACTAATATTTTTTTTAATAAATCCTTTACACTAAATGACAAGTGCAGTAACCAACACTGTCACTGTGCTTCTTATATGTGTGACTGACATGTTTCTATCTATCTAATCTATGTGTGATGCTCTATTCCTTCTTGTCTAAATTGTCGGGTACCGGTGTATGCCGCTGCTGAATTTGTCGGCCGGCTTTTTTAAAGAGAGTGTCTTCTGAGCAGTTTGTCAGCTTTTGGACACCTTTGCAGGTGTTTTCTATGTGTTTCTATGTGTTTTTGTTTGCCTGCCATTGGTTTTAACGGTGTTCGACGGTGTTCTAAGGTGTTCGACGAACAGTTCGACGAACAGTTCCTCGAACATCCCGGTGTTCGACGAACCGAACCGAACCCGAACACTACGGGGGTGGCTCAACACTAGTTACAATATGTAGCTTACCACGGGCTTAGGTGGTCTGATATTGGGACCCGGTTCTATTTGTCTACCCTTTTATATGCATTACTTCAACTTTGATATACAGTAAGGTTTTTAATATAGACAGTGTAGGACCGTCCCAATTTAGGGTCACCTTGTCGCTGGTGGGACGGCTTGTATACTTTTTTTGATCAAAAATAGTTGACTAAGTACCCTATATTTCATATGCAACTTTGCTTTACATTTATATATAATGATGGTAGGGTATGAGATATTTTTTCTCTTTTGTAGGTTTTACCATCTTAGACCTCAGTTCACATTGCTTGGTTTTTCATCTCCCATTATGTGTTCATTCCCTATTCCAGGACTATAAAAGAACTGATCTCTGAATTGTCCATTATATAATGATATGATGTCAAAAATCATCCATAATTTTTCCAAACTCAATACACCTCTTTTTAATAGTCATATTTGGTTCCTCAGTCC
Organism: Phyllobates terribilis; assembly: GCF_046119375.1. Taxonomy (NCBI): domain Eukaryota; kingdom Metazoa; phylum Chordata; class Amphibia; order Anura; family Dendrobatidae; genus Phyllobates; species Phyllobates terribilis. The sequence continues at coordinate 243,793,717 of NW_027362769.1, read as the reverse complement.
GCCCATTCCATATATTTTGTTTCCATGTCTGAACACATTTCAGCTCTGGTTACCTGATCACTTATTTTCTTTCTCTTTTTAGTGTATAACACCGTTCCTCAAGAAACATCTCAGAATACAGTCATTACGATTGATAATAGAAGCTGCCATCTTGTTTGTCCTTGCAATGACCAAAGGTGCCATTGTTGTCATTGCTGCCATTGATGCCTTTTGTTGGTACGTATAATAAGTAATGATTTATGGGCTACACAGGAATCTGTAGAGGAAATGTCACATCTTCAGGTTACTCCAGTAATAGGAATATTTTAATGTAGACGTCTTGAGGCTCACACACAGGTCACCCTGGAGTTGTGCCCCGCAGGTCATTGATGGGTATATGTTAGACTTTGTAGGGATTCCCGCTCTCATGTAGGAATTAGGTAGCGTTCACACAGGCAATGCGTTTCGGTCCAAATTCTTGCCGTTTTTTTGCTTTCATAAAACTCCAAGGGATTAAAAACCAAAAACAGTCTCTACGGGACACAAAGGTATCACAGCAAATAAACAGTACATTTAGCAGGGCACATATCTCAGTGCGGGCTCACCTGGACAGATTGCAGTCTCTTCTCCCAGAGAAAACTTCATACACAGAAGTAACATGATTCCACTAATCTTGGTATCCACTTCAGCCTGAGGTCCAGCAGCCTCCAGTGCCAAACAGAGTGTTCAACTACGGACACAGTTCACACTGAGCAGGCTGCAGCTGACACACACTCTCCAGCTCCAGCATACAGACTGCTTAGATATCCTAGCTGACCCATGCAGTCTTCATTTAGGGAGAAATCCCGGCACATCTCTCTCTCTCTCGCTCTAAGCTACAACTCACATTTTGGCTGAACACTCACCAGCTTCAGCACACTCAACTCTGCTTCATACAGCAGATTGACACACTTAGTGAACATAAGCCCTGGTTTTAGTAAAAAAGTTAGGTGGGTGCATCTAATCACATTCTGCAGAGCTAGGACTAAACCCTGTCCTACCTGGCTGTGCTACTGTTATGATCTGCAACATGAACTAAGGAAAGATAGGGGAAAGCTGTCCCTACAGTAAGACTAAGCTGAATCCCTACGATGTAGCGGGCTGCCTGTTCCTAGCGAACAGACCCGCCTTAGTCCTCGGCTAGTCTGAACGGAGACCTATAGCATAAAGGAAGGGGTCCCTAAAAGAACTAAGGACTGGGACAAAAAATGGAACACCTCCTAAACTGAGAAGTTGTTGCAGAACACAAAAATACAAACAGACAAAAAGTTACTAAAGGTCCCAGAAGGACCAAGTTAACTGACAGAGATATGCACAGAAGCACCTGGCTAGAGAAGCAGTAAAACACTGAAGTCCAGCACAGCCAAAAGGGCGGAGCTGGAATATAAAGGCAAATGGTCACATGACCACAAAACACAAGAAGGAAAAGAAAACAAACAGGAGGGTTATAACAGCTACAACTTGTATATATCTTATTAAAAGAAATTGCTGAAATTTCTGAAGCACCGACACTGCCTCATGTGACCCCGCGCAACTGCTGCTTCCCCCCAGGTAAGCTACCATTATAAGGGAATATAAGACGCACCACCATTTTATTTAAAAGTTTTTTTTTCCTATTTTGCACCCCAAAATTTGGGGTGTGTCTTATAATTCGCAAAATACGGTAACTATTGCTGCCCTGTCCCATTATTTGGATGATTACAGTGGATATAGTAAAGAAATTAGTTCCTAATTTCTTCAGTGCATTATCTACTTGATCCTATTTTTTTCTTTTCAATGGTGATTTTTTTTCTTACAAACTATTGGGTTGATATGCCATAAACAGATGAGATAGGAATACCCCCTTAAAGCTAGGAATTAGTTTTGTATAAAAGTTCATTTTCTATAGAGTAGCTGCGAGATCTGATCTACAGGATGCAAACTGTCATTTATATCAAACTGGATTCTACAATAGGCGATAGATTAGTGCTGGAATATTATCTAGATTCTCCTAAGGGGATGTCGTGTAAAAAAAATGTACATTGTATGTATCTTATAAGTATTATTGTGCTGCTACATGTTTAGTTATAATCTGTTATTGTTTCTGCAGAAAAATCAAGACTCTGAGTTCCAACATTGAATAAGGAATCCAGCAGGAGGAGATGACTACGCAACAACTCCATTACATGGCAGCTACAATGTGAGGATAAGACAACCTGTGAATAAGCAAAAAGAGACAGATTCCGGGCTCAGTTTCTGTTCTCACCCATGGATATGACATTTATTGGACTTTCCGCAGTCAGATGTGTTCATGGACAAGTGACTCACCTGCTGCGCGAAGAGGCAGATTCCGGGCTCGGTCTCTGCTTTCATCCTTTAATATGACATTTACCGGACTTTCAGCAGCCAAGTGTACTCACGACACAAGTGAGGTACCCGCTGTAAGAAGAGGCAGATTCCGGGCTCGGTCTCTGCTCTCACCTAGCCACAGCCCAAGGGAAGGGCACTCCTTTAACCATGGTTCCCTAGAGGTTTCCTCCATTGGGGTTTTTTCCTCTCCTGAGTGCTAAAGGATGACTCTTCATGAGTTAAAGGCCCATCATCATCAGGGCCACATTTAAGACTATTGTCCTGACTTATAATGGAAACTTCCACATTATCCAACTTCAATAAAGTTACTTAAGAAGTCAGCATATATCATATGTATCTGAGTCTTCTTTGATGGATCTTTGCAAAACAGGAGAATATACATAGCACTGGACTACTTTGTATAGTCATCACAATCACACATGGCTGCTTATCATCCCGATTTCTCGCACACATGTATATTAGGGTACAAGAGGTGTTGTGCTTAAAAACAATATATTCCCTATATGAGATCTACATGTATGTCACATGTCTAATGCCGTTCTATGGGAAGATGTCTGGAGCATAGCCCAATTCATATATAGTAGATTCTGGCTGCTAATGGGTCACCATGGCATTTGGGGTCCCACTGAAGGCAATTTAACTGCTATCTCTGTATCTCATGTTCAAAATGTAAAAATGGGTATATTATATAACTAATTACCCCATACCTGAAATGCTGAAGGAAATACATAGAGAGATCCAATGGCAGAATTGCAGTTTTTCAGTCAACTCACCTCCCTGCACCAAAAAACGTAATAAAAAGCAATCAAAACGTTCTATGTACCCCATGGTACCAATATAAATTACACCTAAATGGTCCCTCACATAGATCTATCTGCAAAAATGTTAAAAAATGGGATCCAGTAAATGGCAACCCAAAGCAACATTTTGTTAAGTTCTTTTAAAAGCAGTATTAAAAAAATAAAATAAATAAAAAACAAGCCCATACAGTTATGTCTTCACAAAACAGAGATATAACAACTCTATCATCCAACGAAGGCTAAAAATGCAAATCGATTACCGGATCCAATGGATTATCAGGCTAGGATCCTGTGACAACGTTTATTCATCGATTTTTCAGCCTTCTTAGGATACAATTTTTCCTACTTTTTGATCAGTGATAGTCTTAGGATTGTACTGGTCCCGATGATGAGTGGCTTCAGAGAAAGGATCTGACACTGCAAGAAGTAGAGTAGTGCCTATAATCTAGTACAACTCAGCAAGGTGAGCAGAGACTCCTCCAAGCGTGATGGGAATAGCTGCAAGTATAGAGAATCTAATAATCTATGGAGCCATTTCCCGGCCCCTGACTGATTAACTCTCCATATGCCGCGATTAAGAGCGACATTTAGAAGGTTGTACAGAGATTTATTGACCAATGACAGCAGTCCCCTGCTCTCTGATCGCTCTGATTGGATGATGAATGTAACTATCCAATCACAGCATGTATCCAATGCAGGAAACAGAAGCTCAGCTCCGATTCTCCTCTCTCTGTCAGTGACTGTGTTGGAGATCGGAGCTGTGCTGCTGTCAGAAAAGTGCTATATCCATAAATGTCTAAATCACCTATATCTCCAACTGTCACCCCAGGGTCCCTGTTCCTCATCTCATGCCCTGTGTCATTTATTTTATATATATATCATTTGTCTATATCTTCATTGTATTTTTTTATGTAATTTTGTCCTGTCCATCCATCATTACATAGCTTACATAGCTTTAGTTAGGTGTAGGGCATTAGTTACAGGGGCAATTAGTTTAGAGCTAGTTATCTAGTTCTAATATTAGGGTATGGAAATTAGCGTTAGGTACATGTTTAGCAACTTTGTGTGTTATAAAAAAAATCTAAAAAGCAAAAAAATAAAATTAATAAATAAAAGTTTCATATATATACAGGTGCTTCTCACTAAATTAGAATATCATCAAAAAGTTAATTTATTTCAGTTCTTCAATAAAAAAAGTGAAACTCATATATTATCTAGAGTGATTACAAACAGAGTGATCTATTTCAAGTGTTTATTTCTGTTAATGTTGATGATTATGGCTTACAGCCAATGAAAACACAAAAGTCATTATCTCAGTAAATTAGAATAATTAACAAAAAACACCTGCAAAGGCTTACTACGTATTTATAAAAAGGTCCCTTAGTCTGTTTCAGTAGGCGCCACAATCATGGGGAAGACTGCTGACTTGATAGATGTCCAGAAGGCAGTCATTGACACATTCCACAAGGAGGGTAAGCCATAAAAGATCATTGCTAAAGAAGCTAGCTGTTCACAGAGTGCTGTATCCAAGCAAATTAATGGAAAGTTAAGTGGAAGGAAAACGTGTGGTAGAAAAAGGTGCATAAGCAACCGGGATAACCGCAGCCTTGAAAGGATTGTTAAGAAAAGGCCATTCAAAAATTTTAGGGAGATTCACAAGGAGTGGACTGCTGCTGGAATCATTGTTTCAAGAGCCACCACACACAGACTATCCAGAACATGAGCTACAAGTGTCGCATTCCTTGTGTCAAGCCACTCATGACCAATAGACAGTGCCGGAAGCGTCTTATTTGGGCAAGGACAAAAAGACCTGGACTGTTGCTCAGTGGTCCAAGGTGTTGTTTTCAGATGAAAGTAAATTTGATAAATTTTGAGGTCCATTTCCTCACTTCTCACTACTATGTATGAAAAATTTGTCTTAAAAATGACATTTGTGTGAAAAAAATGAAACTTAATTTTTTCACACTCATTTTGAACTAAATCCTTTAATAAAATGTAGGCTCAAAAGACTCATCACATCCATGAATAAATTCTTTAGGGGCTGCTGTTTACAAAAAGGGTCAGTTGTGGGGGTTTTCTGCTGTTTTGGCATGTCAAAAACTCTGCAAATGCGACATGGTGCCCACAATCTATTTCAGCCAAATACAGTGGTGGCCAAAAGTATTGGCGCCCCTGCAATTCTGTCAGATAATACTCAGTTTCTTCCTGAAAATGATTGCAATCACAAATTCTTTGGTATTATTATCTTCATTTAATTTGTCTTCAATGAAAAAACACAAAAGAGAATGAAGCAAAAAGCAAATCATTGATCATTTCACACAAAACTCCAAAAATGGGCCAGACAAAAGTATTGGCACCCTCAGCCTAATACTTGGTTGCACAACCTTTAGCCAAAATAACTGCAAACAACCAATTCCGGTAACCATCAATGAGTTTCTTACAATGCTCTGCTGGAATTGTAGACCATTCTTCTTTGGCAAACTGCGCCAGGTCCCTGATATTTGAAGGGTGCCTTCTCCAACCTGCCATTTTGAGATCTCTCCACAGGTGTTCTATGGGATTCAGGTCTGGACTCATTGCTGGCCACCTTAGAAGTCTCCAGTGCTTTCTCTCAAACCATATTATAGTGCTTTTGGAAGTGTGTTTTGGGTCATTGTCCTGCTGGAAGACCCATGACCTCTGAGGGAGACCCAGCTTTCTCACACTGGGCCCTACATTATGCTGCAAAATTTGTTGGTAGTCTTCAGACTTCATAATGCCATGCACACGGTCAAGCAGTCCAGTGCCAGAGGCAGCAAAGCAACCCCAAAACATCAGAGAACCTCCGCCATGTTTGACTGTGGGGACCGTGTTCTTTTCTTTGAATGCCTCTTTTTTTTTCCTGTACACTCTATGTTGATGCTTTGTCCCAAAAAGCTCTACTTTTGTCTCATCTAACCAGAGAACATTCTTCCAAAATGTTTTAGGCTTTCTCAGGTAAGTTTTGGAAAACTCCAGCCTGGCTTTTTTATGTCTCGGGGTAAGAAGTGGGGTCTTCCTGGGTATCCTACCATACAGTCCCTTTTCATTCAGACACCGACGGATAGTACGGGTTGACACTGTTGTACCATCGGACTGCAGGGCAGCTTGAACTTGTTTGGATGTTAGTCAAAGTTCTCTATCCACCATCCGCACAATCTTGCGTTGAAATCTCTCGTCAATTTTTCTTTTCCGTCCACATCTAGGGAGGTTAGCCACAGTGCCATGGGCTTTAAACTTCTTGATGACATTGCGCACGCAAGACACAGGAACATTCAAGTCTTTGGAGATGGACTTGTAGCCTTGAGATTGCTCATGCTTCCTCACAATTTGGTTTCTCAAGTCCTCAGACAGTTGTTTGGTTTCTTTCTTTTCTCCATGCTCAATGTGGTACACACAAGGACACAGGACAGAGGTTGAGTCAACTTTAATCCATGTTAACTGGCTGCAAGTGTGATTTAGTTATTGCCAACACCTGTTAGGTGCCACAGGTAAGTTACAGGTGCTGTTAATTACACGAATTAGAGAAGCATCACATGATTTTTCAAACAGTGCCAATACTTTTGTCCACCCCCTTTTTTAGGTTTGGTGTGGAATTATATCCAATTTGGCTTTAGGACAATTCTTTTTGTGTTTTTTCATTGAAGACAAATTAAATGAAGATAATAATACCAAAGAATTTGTGATTGCAATCATTTTCAGGAAGAAACTGAGTATTATCTGACAGAATTGCAGGGGTGCCAATACTTTTGGCCACCACTGTATGTATTTCAAAATTCAAATAGTCCGTTCTGAGCCCGGCCGTATGTCCAAACAGAACTTTTTGACTACATGTGGGGTATCACCAGACTCACAAGAAAGTGGCTAAAAAACTGTGGGGTCCATTTTTTTCATGTTACCTCTTGCACAAGTGAAAAAATTGGGGCTAAAACTACATTTTGTAAAAAAAATAAAAAATATTTCTATATGTCGACTTAATGTTATCAAATTCTGTGTAGTACCTGTGAGTTCAAAATCCTCACTATACCCCTGGATAACATGCTTGAGGGGTGTAGTTTTTCCAAAATGGTGTCAGTTGTGCGGGGTTTCTGCAGCTTGGGCACCTTAGAACCCTGCAAATGCGACATGGCGCCCAAAATCTACTTCAGCCAAATTTGTGTTCCAAAATTCAGCTGCCGTTCCTTCCCTTCTGAGCCCGGCCGTTTGTCCAGACAGAGGTTTCTGACCACGTGGGTATCAGCGCGCTTACACTTTGGGTAACAAAGTGAGATGTCCATTTTCTCATGCCATTCCTTGATGCCCTATTACTTTTTGAAAAAATGGCGGCCAGAGGGCTTTAGATACGCCACTATCAGACACTATGGAGTTTGTTTAGAGGTGGGTAAAACTGAGTAGGGTACTAAAAAATTGATTAGTCAAAGATTTCTGTGAGTTACATTCGTCAGAAACAAGAAGAATTAATCATGGTGATCTGGGCCATATCTTTATTAACGCAAGCAAATTCACAAGGGTGCATGCATCGCAGCTACAAACTGGTGCTTGTGGTGGGGTCCCGGGTCCAATAGATGCCATAGGGTCAGTAGAAATATAGTTACACCCCTGAGAGGAGGTCCTCAGACCCCAGGACCCTTGCTGATATGGAGATAAGGGCGCAGCTTTCAAAATTACACTTTCAAATTATTAGTAAATCCTATTAAATTCTATTTTAACACAAAGTTAAGGCAATGTCTAGGGGCACAAAATCTTAGTTGCTTCATCATTTCCAATGTAATTGTGGTAAATCCTTTTGTACATTTGACTTTGTCCCTAATTCGTCTCATTTACTTCTCTGAGTTGTGACTTTTCAGCCCCTGGACAGCAGGAGCAGGGATGGAGTTTATGGACCATCAGATCCCTTGAAATGTGTTTGTTTTAGTGAGAAACTATTTGGCTGAATGAATTAGAAAATGTCTAACTATAAAAGCCTTGATCTAGAATTGTAAACCTAATAAACGGCAGAGAATAGATGGGCTGTGTGTTCTCTATATCATCATTCTCAGCATCCAGCGTACATTTTTAATGGCTTGGGATGACCACAGACCATGTCACCTCAGGAGTGTGACAGGAGAGCATCAGCTGAGGCCACTTTCCCCACTCAGCACAAATGCACAGTACCATGGGTTGCTATGGCAACTCCGGGAGCCATGCTGAAAGGCCTACTGGATCCTGCCAGAGGTGGGCTGCAATAGACCGCCTGTTAGTATAACACTGACACGCTGGGAGAATGCTCCTGCGCTACATATGTGCTGCACTGTACTAACTATATGATTAACCCCTTCACGGCATCTGACATAAATGTATTTCATAATGCGAAAGTTGTTCCTGCATTATGACTTACAGTTATGTCATGGTAATTATGGAGGCGCAAGGGCGTAACTGACAGCCAGCTCCCTTAGCAAGTGCCAGGGTCGGCACCAGCACCTTCCTTGGCTGTCTAACCGTCTAGATGCTGCAAAGCAATAGTGATAGCAGCATGTCAATGGTCATGAGAGGGCGCTCCGTCTCTCACTCCATCGTCATGGCCGCAGGTAGTGGACGGTTGTCATGGCGCTGACCTCCGGGTCTGTCTGGCACTGTCTCCATCAGGCACTGCCATAGGCAGAGTCTACCAGTGCTGCTGTCAATGTGACTGGTGTAATACACGGCCATATATATGTTCTGCAGGGTATTAGGCCAGTGATTAGACAAATGAAAGTTGAAGTCCCATGTAGAAATGAAGTAAAAAAAAACAGTTGATAAAAAATAATGAAAAATATATAAAAAAATAAATAAATGACTTAAGAATCATAGAAAACTGTTTGGCCAATAAATACGCTTTTTTATGTAAAACCTAGTGATGAGCGAGTGTGCTCGTCTCTGCTCTGTACTCGCCCGAGCATCTCACTGCTCAAGATGCTCAGCGCTCGCCGAGTACTTCCGGGATGCTCGGGCAGGAGCTCGGCCCCCGCCCCGCATGTTTATCGCTCTTTACAGAGTCAATTAACAAGCAGGGATTGTTTGCCAATTACTGTAATGCCGTAGCCATGTGGATTTTCAAATGGAAAATCTGTATGTAAATAATCAGGATGTTCAAATGGAAAATCTGCATGTAAATAATCAGGATGTTCAAATGGAAAATCTGCATGCAGAAAATCAGGATGTTCAAATGGAAAATCTGTATGCAGAAAATCAGGATGTTCAAGTGGAAAATCTGTATGCAAAAAATCAAGATGTTCAAATGGAAAATCTGTATGCAGGAAATCAGGATGTTCAAATGGAAAATCTGTATGCAGAAAATCAGGATGTTCAAATGGAAAATCTGTATGCAGAAAATCAGGATGTTCAAATGGAAAATCTGTATGCAAAAAATCAGGATGTTCAAATGGAAAATCTGTATGCAGAAAATCAGGATGTTCAAATGGAAAATCTGCATGCAGAAAATCAGGATGTTCAAATGGAAAATCTGTATGCAGGAAATCAGGATGTTCAAATGGAAAATCTGCATGCAGAAAATCAGGATGTTCAAATGGAAAATCTGTATGCAGAAAATCAGGATGTTCAAGTGGAAAATCTGTATGCAAAAAATCAGGATGTTCAAACGGAAAATCTGTATGCAGGATATCAGGATGTTCAAATGGAAAATCTGCATGCAGAAAATCAGGATGTTCAAATGGAAAATCTGCATGCAGAAAATCAGGATGTTCAAATGGAAAATCTGTATGCAGAAAATCAGGATGTTCAAACGGAAAATCTGTATGCAGAAAATCAGGATGTTCAAATGGAAAATCTGTATGAAGAAAATCAGGATGTTCAAATGGAAAATCTGCATGCAGAAAATCAGGATGTTTAAATGGAAAATCTATATGCAGAAAATCAGGATGTTCAAATGGAAAATCTGCATGCAGAAAATCAGGATATTCAAATGGAAAATATATATGCAGAAAATCAGGATGTTCAAATGGTATTCTGCATGCAGAAAATCAGGATATTCAAATGGAAAATGTATATGCAGAAAATCAGGATGTTCAAATGGAAAATCTGTATGCAGAAAATCAGGATATTCAAGAGGAAAATCTGTATACAGAAAATCAGGATGTACAAATGGAAAATCTGTATGCAGAAAATCAGGATGTTCAAAAGGAAAATCTATATGCAGAAAATCATGATGTACAAATGTAAAATCTGTATGCAGAAAATCAGGATGTTCAAATGGAAAATCTGTATGCAGAAAATCAGGATGTTCAAATGGAAAATCTGTATGCAGAAAATCAGGATGTTCAAATTTGAAAATCTGTATGCAGAAAATCAGAATGCTCAAATGAAAAATCTGTTTGCAGAAAATCAGGATGTTCAAATGGAAAATCTGTATGCAGAAAATCAGAATGTTCAAATGGAAAATCTGTATGCAGAAAATCAGGATGTTCAAATGGAAAATCTGTATGCAGAAAATCAGGATGTTCAAATAGAAAATCTGTATGCATAAAAATAGGATGTTCAAATGGAAAATCTGTATGCAGAAAATCAGGATGTTCAAATGAAAAGTCTGTATGCAGAAAATCAGGATGTTTAAATGGAAAATCTGTATGCAGAAAATCAGGATGTTCAAATGGAAAATCTGTATGCAGAAAATCAGGATATTCAAGAGGAAAATCTGTATGCAGAAAATCAGGATGTTCAAAAGGAAAATCTGTATGCAGAAAATCAGGATGTACAAATGGAAAATCTCTATGCAGAAAATCAGGATGTTCAAAAGGAAAATCTATATGCAGAAAATCATGATGTACAAATGGAAAATCTGTATGCAGAAAATCAAGATGTTCAAATGGAAAATCTGTATGCAGAAAATCAGGATGTTCAAATGGAAAATCTGTATGCAGAAAATCAAGATGTTCAAATGGAAAATCTGTATGTAAAATATCAGGATGTTCAAAGGGAAAATCTGTACATGGAAAATCAGGATATTCAAGTGGAAAATCTGTATTGAGAAAATCACGATGTTCAAATGGAAAATCTGTATTGAGAAAATCACGATGTTCAAATGGAAAATCTGCATGCAGAAAATCAGGATGTTCAATTGGAAAAACTATATGCAGAAAATCAGAATGTTCAAATGGAAAATCTATATGCAAAAAATCAGGATGTTCTATTGGAAAATCTATATGCAGAAAATGAGGATGTTCTATTGGAAAATCTATATGCAGAAAATCAAGATGTTCAAATGGAAAAACTGTATGCAGAAAATCAGAATGTTAAAATGGAAAATCTGTATGCAGAAAATCAGGATGTTCAAATGGAAAATCTTTATGCAGAAAATAAGGATGTTCAAATGAAAAGTCTGTATGCAGAAAATCAGGATGTTCAAATGAAAAGTCTGTATGCAAAAAATCAGGAGGTTTCAAGTGGAAAATCTGTATGCAGAAAATCAGGATGTTCAAATGGAAAATGTGTATGCAGAAAATCAAGATGTTCAAATGGAAAATCTTCATGCAGAAAATCAGGATGTTCAAATGGAAAATCTGTAAGCAGAAAATCAGGATGTTCACATGGAAAATATATATGCAGAAAATCAGAATGTTCAAATGGAAAATCTGTATGCAGAAAATAAGGATGTTCAAATGGAAAATCTGTATGCAGAAAATCAGGATATTCAAGAGGAAAATCTGTATGCAGAAAATCAGGATGTTCAAATGGAAAATCTGTATGCAGAAAATCAGGATGTACAAATGGAAAATCTGTATGCAGAAAATCAAGATGTTCAAATGGAAAATCTGTATGCAGAAAATCAGGATGTTCAAATGGAAAATCTGTATGCAGAAAATCAAGATGTTCAAATGGAAAATCTGTATGCAGAAAATCAGGATGCTCAAATGAAAAATCTGTTTGCAGAAAATCAGGATGTTCAAATGGAAAATCTGTATGCAGAAAATCAGAATGTTCAAATGGAAAATCTGTATGTAAAATATCAGGATGTTCAAAGGGAAAATCTGTACACGGAAAATCAGGATATTCAAGTGGAAAATCTGTATTGAGAAAATCACGATGTTCAAATGGAAAATCTGTATTGAGAAAATCACGATGTTCAAATGGAAAATCTGCATGCAGAAAATCAGGATGTTCAATTGGAAAAACTATATGCAGAAAATCAGAATGTTCAAATGGAAAATCTATATGCAGAAAATCAGGATGTTCAAATGGAAAATCTGTATGCAGAAAATCAGAATGTTCAAATGGAAAATCTGTATGCAGAAAATCAGGATGTTCAAATGGAAAATCTGTATGCAGAAAATCAGGATGTTCAAATAGAAAATCTGTATGCATAAAAATAGGATGTTCTAATGGAAAATCTGTATGCAGAAAATCAGGATGTTCAAATGAAAAGTCTGTATGCAGAAAATCAGGATGTTTAAATGGAAAATCTGTATGCAGAAAATCAGGATGTTCAAATGGAAAATCTGTGTGCAGAAAATCAGGATATTCAAGAGGAAAATCTGTATGCAGAAAATCAGTATGTTCAAAAGGAAAATCTATATGCAGAAAATCATGATGTACAAATGGAAAATCTGTATGCAGAAAATCAAGATGTTCAAATGGAAAATCTGTATGCAGAAAATCAGGATGTTCAAATGGAAAATCTGTATGCAGAAAATCAAGATGTTCAAATGGAAAATCTGTATGCAGAAAATCAGGATGCTCAAATGAAAAATCTGTTTGCAGAAAATCAGGATGTTCAAATGGAAAATCTGTATGTAAAATATCAGGATGTTCAAAGGGAAAATCTGTACACGAAAAATCAGGATATTCAAGTGGAAAATCTGTATTGAGAAAATCACGATGTTCAAATGGAAAATCTGTATTGAGAAAAGCACGATGTTCAAATGGAAAATCTGCATGCAGAAAATCAGGATGTTCAATTGGAAAAACTATATGCAGAAAATAAGAATGTTCAAATGGAAAATCTATATGCAAAAAATCAGGATGTTCTATTAGAAAATCTATATGCAGAAAATGAGGATGTTCTATTGGAAAATCTATATGCAGAAAATCAAGATGTTCAAATGGAAAAACTGTATGCAGAAAATCAGAATGTTAAAATGTAAAATCTGTTTGCAGAAAATCAGGATGGTCAAATGGAAAATCAGTATGCAGAAAATCAGGATGTTCAAATGGAAAATCAGTATGCAGAAAATCAGGATGTTCAAGTGGAAAATCTGCATGCAGAAAGTCAGGATGTTCAAGTGGAAAATCTGGATGCAGAAAATCAGGATGTTCAAATGGAAAATATATATGCAGAAAATCAGGATGTTCAAATGGAAAATCTTTATGCAGAAAATACGGATGTTCAAATGAAAAGTCTGTATGCAGAAAATCAGGATGTTCAAATGAAAAGTCTGTATGCAAAAAATCAGGAGGTTTCAAGTGGAAAATCTGTATGCAGAAAATCAGGATGTTCAAATGGAAAATGTGTATGCAGAAAATCAGGATGTTCAAATGGAAAATCTTCATGCAGAAAATCAGGATGTTCAAATGGAAAATCTGTAAGCAGAAAATCAGGATGTTCACATGGTAAATATATATGCAGAAAATCAGAATGTTCAAATGGAAAATCTGTATGCAGAAAATAAGGATGTTCAAATGAAAAGTCTGTATGCAGAAAATAAGGATGTTAAAGTGGAAAATCTATATGCAGAAAATAAGGATGTTCAAATGGAGAATCTGTATGCAGAAAATCAGGATGTTCAAGTGGAAAATCTGTATGCCGAAAATCAGGATGTTCAAATGGAAAATCTTTATACAGAAAATCAGGATGTTCAAGTCGAACATCTATATGCAGAAAATCAGGACGTTCAAATGGAAAATCTGTATGCAGAAAATCAGGATGTTCAAGTGATAAATCTGTATGCCGAAAATTAGGATGTTCAAGTGGAAAATCTGCATGCAGAAAATCAGGATGTTCAAGTGGAAAATTAGCATGCAGAAAATCAGGATGTTCAAATGGAAAATCTGTATGCAGAAAATCAGGATGCTCAAATGGAAAGACTGCATGCAGAAAATCAGGATGTTCAAGTGGAAAATCTGTAAGCAGAAAATCAGGATGTTCAAATGGAAATTATATATGCAGAAAATCAGGATGTTCAAATGGAAAATCTGTAAGCAGAAAATCAGGATGTTGAAAAGGAAAATCTGTATGCAGAAAATCATGATGTACAAATGGAAAATCTGTATGCAGAAAATCAGAATATTCAAATGGAAAAACTGTATGCAGAAAATCAGGATGTTCAAATTTGAAAATCTGCATGCAGAAAATCAGGATGCTCAAATGAAAAATCTGTTTGCAGAAAATCAGGATGTTCAAATGGAAAATCTGTATGTAAAATATCAGGTTGTTCAAATGGAAAATCTGTATGCAGAAAATCAGGATGTTCAAGAGGAAAATCTGCATGCATAAAGTCAGGATGTTCAAATGAAAAGTCTGTATGCAGAAAATCAGGATGTTTAAATGGAAAATCTGTATGCAGAAAATCAGGATGTTCAAATGGAAAATCTGTATGCAGAAAATCAGGATATTCAAGAGGAAAATCTGTATGCAGAAAATCAGTATGTTCAAAAGGAAAATCTATATGCAGAAAATCATGATGTACAAATGGAAAATCTGTATGCAGAAAATCAAGATGTTCAAATGGAAAATCTGTATGCAGAAAATCAGGATGTTCAAATGGAAAATCTGTATGCAGAAAATCAAGATGTTCAAATGGAAAATCTGTATGCAGAAAATCAGGATGCTCAAATGAAAAATCTGTTTGCAGAAAATCAGGATGTTCAAATGGAAAATCTGTATGTAAAATATCAGGATGTTCAAAGGGAAAATCTGTACACGAAAAATCAGGATATTCAAGTGGAAAATCTGTATTGAGAAAATCACGATGTTCAAATGGAAAATCTGTATTGAGAAAAGCACGATGTTCAAATGGAAAATCTGCATGCAGAAAATCAGGATGTTCAATTGGAAAAACTATATGCAGAAAATAAGAATGTTCAAATGGAAAATCTATATGCAAAAAATCAGGATGTTCTATTAGAAAATCTATATGCAGAAAATGAGGATGTTCTATTGGAAAATCTATATGCAGAAAATCAAGATGTTCAAATGGAAAAACTGTATGCAGAAAATCAGAATGTTAAAATGTAAAATCTGTTTGCAGAAAATCAGGATGGTCAAATGGAAAATCAGTATGCAGAAAATCAGGATGTTCAAATGGAAAATCAGTATGCAGAAAATCAGGATGTTCAAGTGGAAAATCTGCATGCAGAAAGTCAGGATGTTCAAGTGGAAAATCTGGATGCAGAAAATCAGGATGTTCAAATGGAAAATATATATGCAGAAAATCAGGATGTTCAAATGGAAAATCTTTATGCAGAAAATACGGATGTTCAAATGAAAAGTCTGTATGCAGAAAATCAGGATGTTCAAATGAAAAGTCTGTATGCAAAAAATCAGGAGGTTTCAAGTGGAAAATCTGTATGCAGAAAATCAGGATGTTCAAATGGAAAATGTGTATGCAGAAAATCAGGATGTTCAAATGGAAAATCTTCATGCAGAAAATCAGGATGTTCAAATGGAAAATCTGTAAGCAGAAAATCAGGATGTTCACATGGTAAATATATATGCAGAAAATCAGAATGTTCAAATGGAAAATCTGTATGCAGAAAATAAGGATGTTCAAATGAAAAGTCTGTATGCACAAAATAAGGATGTTAAAGTGGAAAATCTATATGCAGAAAATAAGGATGTTCAAATGGAGAATCTGTATGCAGAAAATCAGGATGTTCAAGTGGAAAATCTGTATGCCGAAAATCAGGATGTTCAAATGGAAAATCTTTATACAGAAAATCAGGATGTTCAAGTCGAACATCTATATGCAGAAAATCAGGACGTTCAAATGGAAAATCTGTATGCAGAAAATCAGGATGTTCAAGTGATAAATCTGTATGCCGAAAATTAGGATGTTCAAGTGGAAAATCTGCATGCAGAAAATCAGGATGTTCAAGTGGAAAATTAGCATGCAGAAAATCAGGATGTTCAAATGGAAAATCTGTATGCAGAAAATCAGGATGCTCAAATGGAAAGACTGCATGCAGAAAATCAGGATGTTCAAGTGGAAAATCTGTAAGCAGAAAATCAGGATGTTCAAATGGAAATTATATATGCAGAAAATCAGGATGTTCAAATGGAAAATCTGTAAGCAGAAAATCAGGATGTTGAAAAGGAAAATCTGTATGCAGAAAATCATGATGTACAAATGGAAAATCTGTATGCAGAAAATCAGAATATTCAAATGGAAAAACTGTATGCAGAAAATCAGGATGTTCAAATTTGAAAATCTGCATGCAGAAAATCAGGATGCTCAAATGAAAAATCTGTTTGCAGAAAATCAGGATGTTCAAATGGAAAATCTGTATGTAAAATATCAGGTTGTTCAAATGGAAAATCTGTATGCAGAAAATCAGGATGTTCAAGAGGAAAATCTGCATGCATAAAGTCAGGATGTTCAAATGAAAAGTCTGTATGCAGAAAATCAGGATGTTTAAATGGAAAATCTGTATGCAGAAAATCAGGATGTTCAAATGGAAAATCTGTATGCAGAAAATCAGGATATTCAAGAGGAAAATCTGTATGCAGAAAATCAGTATGTTCAAAAGGAAAATCTATATGCAGAAAATCATGATGTACAAATGGAAAATCTGTATGCAGAAAATCAAGATGTTCAAATGGAAAATCTGTATGCAGAAAATCAGGATGTTCAAATGGAAAATCTGTATGCAGAAAATCAAGATGTTCAAATGGAAAATCTGTATGCAGAAAATCAGGATGCTCAAATGAAAAATCTGTTTGCAGAAAATCAGGATGTTCAAATGGAAAATCTGTATGTAAAATATCAGGATGTTCAAAGGGAAAATCTGTACACGAAAAATCAGGATATTCAAGTGGAAAATCTGTATTGAGAAAATCACGATGTTCAAATGGAAAATCTGTATTGAGAAAAGCACGATGTTCAAATGGAAAATCTGCATGCAGAAAATCAGGATGTTCAATTGGAAAAACTATATGCAGAAAATAAGAATGTTCAAATGGAAAATCTATATGCAAAAAATCAGGATGTTCTATTAGAAAATCTATATGCAGAAAATGAGGATGTTCTATTGGAAAATCTATATGCAGAAAATCAAGATGTTCAAATGGAAAAACTGTATGCAGAAAATCAGAATGTTAAAATGTAAAATCTGTTTGCAGAAAATCAGGATGGTCAAATGGAAAATCAGTATGCAGAAAATCAGGATGTTCAAATGGAAAATCAGTATGCAGAAAATCAGGATGTTCAAGTGGAAAATCTGCATGCAGAAAGTCAGGATGTTCAAGTGGAAAATCTGGATGCAGAAAATCAGGATGTTCAAATGGAAAATATATATGCAGAAAATCAGGATGTTCAAATGGAAAATCTTTATGCAGAAAATACGGATGTTCAAATGAAAAGTCTGTATGCAGAAAATCAGGATGTTCAAATGAAAAGTCTGTATGCAAAAAATCAGGAGGTTTCAAGTGGAAAATCTGTATGCAGAAAATCAGGATGTTCAAATGGAAAATGTGTATGCAGAAAATCAGGATGTTCAAATGGAAAATCTTCATGCAGAAAATCAGGATGTTCAAATGGAAAATCTGTAAGCAGAAAATCAGGATGTTCACATGGTAAATATATATGCAGAAAATCAGAATGTTCAAATGGAAAATCTGTATGCAGAAAATAAGGATGTTCAAATGAAAAGTCTGTATGCAGAAAATAAGGATGTTAAAGTGGAAAATCTATATGCAGAAAATAAGGATGTTCAAATGGAGAATCTGTATGCAGAAAATCAGGATGTTCAAGTGGAAAATCTGTATGCCGAAAATCAGGATGTTCAAATGGAAAATCTTTATACAGAAAATCAGGATGTTCAAGTCGAACATCTATATGGAGAAAATCAGGACGTTCAAATGGAAAATCTGTATGCAGAAAATCAGGATGTTCAAGTGATAAATCTGTATGCCGAAAATTAGGATGTTCAAGTGGAAAATCTGCATGCAGAAAATCAGGATGTTCAAGTGGAAAATTAGCATGCAGAAAATCAGGATGTTCAAATGGAAAATCTGTATGCAGAAAATCAGGATGCTCAAATGGAAAGACTGCATGCAGAAAATCAGGATGTTCAAGTGGAAAATCTGTAAGCAGAAAATCAGGATGTTCAAATGGAAATTATATATGCAGAAAATCAGGATGTTCAAATGGAAAATCTGTAAGCAGAAAATCAGGATGTTGAAAAGGAAAATCTGTATGCAGAAAATCATGATGTACAAATGGAAAATCTGTATGCAGAAAATCAGAATATTCAAATGGAAAAACTGTATGCAGAAAATCAGGATGTTCAAATTTGAAAATCTGCATGCAGAAAATCAGGATGCTCAAATGAAAAATCTGTTTGCAGAAAATCAGGATGTTCAAATGGAAAATCTGTATGTAAAATATCAGGTTGTTCAAATGGAAAATCTGTATGCAGAAAATCAGGATGTTCAAGAGGAAAATCTGCATGCATAAAGTCAGGATGTTCAAATGGAAAATCTGCATGCAGAAAATCAGGATGTTCAAATGGAAAACCTGTATGCAGAAAATCAGGATGTTCAAATGGAAAATCTTCATGCAGAAAATCAGGATGTTCAAATGGAAAATCTGTAAGCAGAAAATCAGGAAGTTCACATGGAAAATATATATGAAGAAAATCAGGATGTTCAAATGGAAAATCTGTATGCAGAAAATCAGGATGTTCAAATGAAAAGTCTGTACGCAGAAAATCAGGATGTTTAAATGGAAAATCTGTGTGCAGAAAAACAGGATGTTCAAATGGAAAATCTGTATGAAGAAAATCAGGATATTCAAGAGGAAAATCTGCATGCAGAAAATCAGGATGTTCAAATGGAAAACCTGTATGCAGAAAATCAGGATGTACAAATGGAAAATCTCTATGCAGAAAATCAGGATGTTCAAAAGGAAAATCTATATGCAGAAAATCATGATGTACAAATGGAAAATCTGTATTCAGAAAATCAAGATGTTCAAATGGAAAATCTGTATGCAGAAAATCAGGATGTTCAAATGGAAAATCTGTATGCAGAAAATCAGGATGTTCAAATTTGAAAATCTGTATGCAGAAAATCAGAATGCTCAAATGAAAAATCTGTTTGCAGAAAATCAGGATGTTTAAATGGAAAAACTATATGCAGAAAATCAGAATGTTCAAATGGAAAATCTATATGCAGAAAATCAGGATGTTCTAATGGAAAATCTATATGCAGAAAATCAGGATGTTCTATTGGAAAATCTATATGCAGAAAATCAAGATGTTCAAATGGAAAAACTGTATGCAGAAAATCAGAATGTTAAAATGGAAAATCTGTATGCAGAAAATCAGGATGGTCAAATGGAAAATCAGTATGCAGAAAGTCATGATGTTCAAGTGGAAAATCTGGATGCAGAAAATCAGGATGTTCAAGTGGAAAATCTGGATGCAGAAAATCAGGATGTTCAAGTGGAAAATCTATATGCAGAAAATAAGGATGTTCAAATGGAGAATCTGTATGCAGAAAATCAGGATGTTCAAGAGGAAAATCTATATGCAGAAAATAAGGATGTTGAAATGGAAAATCTATATGCAGAAAATCAGGATGTTCAAATGGAAAATCTGCATGCAGAAAATCAGGATGTACAAATGGAATGTCTGTATGCAGAAAATCAGGATGTTCAAATGGAAAATCTGTATGCAGACAATCAGGATATTCAAGTGGAAAATCTGTATGCAGAAAATCAGGATGTTCAAATGGAAAATCTGTATGCAGAAAATCAGGATGTTCAAATGGAAAATCTTCATGCAGAAAATCAGGATGTGCAAATGGAAAATCTGTAAGCAGAAAATCAGGATGTTCACATGGAAAATATATATGCAGAAAATCAAGATGTTCAAACGGAAAATCTGTATGCAGAAAATAAGGATGTTCAAATGAAAAGTCTGTATGCAGAAAATAAGGATGTTAAAGTGGAAAATCTATATGCAGAAAATAAGGATGTTCAAATGGAGAATCTGTATGCAGAAAATCAGGATGTTCAAGTGGAAAATCTGTATGCCGAAAATCAGGATGTTCAAATGGAAAATCTGTATGCAGAAAATCAGGATGTTCAAGTCGAACATCTATATGCAGAAAATCGACGTTCAAATGGAAAATCTGTGTACAGAAAATCAGGATGTTCAAGTGGAAAATCTCCATGCAGAAAATCAGGATGTTCATGTGGAAAATTAGCATGCAGAAAATCAGGATGTTCAAATGGAAAATCTGTATGCAGAAAATCAGGATGCTCAAATGGAAAGTCTGCATGCAGAAAATCAGGATGTTCAAGTGGAAAATCTGTAAGCAGAAAATCAGGATGTTCAAATGGAAATTATATATGCAGAAAATCAGGATGTTCAAATGGAAAATCTGTAAGCAGAAAATCAGGATGTTCAAAAGGAAAATCTGTATGCAGAAAATCATGATGTACAAATGGAAAATCTGTATGCAGAAAATCAGAATGTTCAAATGGAAAATCTGTATGCAGAAAATCAGGATGTTCAAATTTGAAAATCTGCATGCAGAAAATCAGGATGCTCAAATGAAAAATCTGTTTGCAGAAAATCAGGATGTTCAAATGGAAAATCTGTATGTAAAATATCAGGTTGTTCAAATGGAAAATCTGTATGCAGAAAATCAGGATGTTCAAAGGGAAAATCTGCATGCATAAAGTCAGGATGTTCAAATGGAAAATCTGCATGCAGAAAATCAGGATGTTCAAATGGAAAATCTGTATGCAGAAAATCAGGATGTTCAAATGGAAAATCTTCATGCAGAAAATCAGGATGTTCAAATGGAAAATCTGTAAGCAGAAAATCAGGAAGTTCACATGGAAAATATATATGAAGAAAATCAGGATGTTCAAATGGAAAATCTGTATGCAGAAAATCAGGATGTTCAAATGAAAAGTCTGTATGCAGAAAATCAGGATGTTTAAATGGAAAATCTGTGTGCAGAAAATCAGGATGTTCAAATGGAAAATCTGTATGAAGAATATCAGGATATTCAAGAGGAAAATCTGCATGCAGAAAATCAGGATGTTCAAATGGAAAATCTGTATGCAGAAAATCAGGATGTACAAATGGAAAATATCTATGCAGAAAATCAGGATGTTCAAAAGGAAAATCTATATGCAGAAAATCATGATGTACAAATGGAAAATCTGTATTCAGAAAATCAAGATGTTCAAATGGAAAATCTGTATGCAGAAAATCAGGATGTTCAAATGGAAAATCTGTATGCAGAAAATCAGGATGTTCAAATTTGAAAATCTGTATGCAGAAAATCAGAATGCTCAAATGAAAAATCTGTTTGCAGAAAATCAGGATGTTCAAATGGAAAAGCTATATGCAGAAAATCAGAATGTTCAAATGGAAAATCTATATGCAGAAAATCAGGATGTTCTATTGGAAAATCTATATGCAGAAAATCTGGATGTTCTATTGGAAAATCTATATGCAGAAAATCAAGATGTTCAAATGGAAAAACTGTATGCAGAAAATCAGAATGTTAAAATGGAAAATCTGTATGCAGAAAATCAGGATGGTCAAATGGAAAATCAGTATGCAGAAAGACAAGATGTTCAAGTGGAAAATCTGGATGCAGAAAATCAGGATGTTCAAGTGGAAAATCTGGATGCAGAAAATCAGGATGTTCAAGTGGAAAATCTATATGCAGAAAATAAGGATGTTCAAATGGAGAATCTGTATGCAGAAAATCAGGATGTTCAAGAGGAAAATCTATATGCAGAAAATAAGGATGTTGAAATGGAAAATCTATATGCAGAAAATCAGGATGTTCAAATGGAAAATCTGCATGCAGAAAATCAGGATGTACAAATGGAAAGTCTGTATGCAGAAAATCAGGATGTTCAAATGGAAAATCTGTATGCAGACAATCAGGATATTCAAGTGGAAAATCTGTATGCAGAAAATCAGGATGTTCAAGTGGAAAATCTGTATGCAGAAAATCAGGATGTTCAAATGGAAAATCTTCATGCAGAAAATCAGGATGTTCAAATGGAAAATCTGTAAGCAGAAAATCAGGATGTTCACATGGAAAATATATATGCAGAAAATCAAGATGTTCAAATGGAAAATCTGTATGCAGAAAATAAGGATGTTCAAATGAAAAGTCTGTATGCAGAAAATAAGGATGTTAAAGTGGAAAATCTATATGCAGAAAATAAGGATGTTCAAATGGAGAATCTGTATGCAGAAAATCAGGATGTTCAAGTGGAAAATCTGTATGCCGAAAATCAGGATGTTCAAATGGAAAATCTGTATGCAGAAAATCAGGATGTTCAAGTCGAACATCTATATGCAGAAAATCAGGACGTTCAAATGGAAAATCTGTATGCAGAAAATCAGGATGTTCAAGTGGAAAATCTCCATGCAGAAAATCAGGATGTTCATGTGGAAAATTAGCATGCAGAAAATCAGGATGTTCAAATGGAAAATCTATATGCAGAAAATCAGGATGCTCAAATGGAAAGTCTGCATGCAGAAAATCAGGATGTTCAAGTGGAAAATCTGTAAGCAGAAAATCAGGATGTTCAAATGGAAATTATATATGCAGAAAATCAGGATGTTCAAATGGAAAATCTGTAAGCAGAAAATCAGGATGTTCAAAAGGAAAATCTGTATGCAGAAAATCATGATGTACAAATGGAAAATCTGTATGCAGAAAATCAGAATGTTCAAATGGAAAATCTGTATGCAGAAAATCAGGATGTTCAAATTTGAAAATCTGCATGCAGAAAATCAGGATGCTCAAATGAAAAATCTGTTTGCAGAAAATCAGGATGTTCAAATGGAAAATCTGTATGTAAAATATCAGGTTGTTCAAATGGAAAATCTGTATGCAGAAAATCAGGATGTTCAAAGGGAAAATCTGCATGCATAAAGTCAGGATGTTCAAATGGAAAATCTGCATGCAGAAAATCAGGATGTTCAAATGGAAAATCTGTATGCAGAAAATCAGGATGTTCAAATGGAAAATCTTCATGCAGAAAATCAGGATGTTCAAATGGAAAATCTGTAAGCAGAAAATCAGGAAGTTCACATGGAAAATATATATGAAGAAAATCAGGATGTTCAAATGGAAAATCTGTATGCAGAAAATCAGGATGTTCAAATGAAAAGTCTGTATGCAGAAAATCAGGATGTTTAAATGGAAAATCTGTGTGCAGAAAATCAGGATGTTCAAATGGAAAATCTGTATGAAGAAAATCAGGATATTCAAGAGGAAAATCTGCATGCAGAAAATCAGGATGTTCAAATGGAAAATCTGTATGCAGAAAATCAGGATGTACAAATGGAAAATCTCTATGCAGAAAATCAGGATGTTCAAATGGAAAATCTATATGCAGAAAATCATGATGTACAAATGGAAAATCTGTATTCAGAAAATCAAGATGTTCAAATGGAAAATCTGTATGCAGAAAATCAGGATGTTCAAATGGAAAATCTGTATGCAGAAAATCAGGATGTTCAAATTTGAAAATCTGTATGCAGAAAATCAGAATGCTCAAATGAAAAATCTGTTTGCAGAAAATCAGGATGTTCAAATGGAAAAACTATATGCAGAAAATCAGAATGTTCAAATGGAAAATCTATATGCAGAAAATCAGGATGTTCTATTGGAAAATCTATATGCAGAAAATCAGGATGTTCTATTGGAAAATCTATATGCAGAAAATCAAGATGTTCAAATGGAAAAACTGTATGCAGAAAATCAGAATGTTAAAATGGAAAATCTGTATGCAGAAAATCAGGATGGTCAAATGGAAAATCAGTATGCAGAAAGTCAGGATGTTCAAGTGGAAAATCTGGATGCAGAAAATCAGGATGTTCAAGTGGAAAATCTGGATGCAGAAAATCAGGATTTTCAAGTGGAAAATCTATATGCAGAAAATAAGGATGTTCAAATGGAGAATCTGTATGCAGAAAATCAGGATGTTCAAGAGGAAAATCTATATGCAGAAAATAAGGATGTTGAAATGGAAAATCTATATGCAGAAAATCAGGATGTTCAAATGGAAAATCTGTATGCAGAAAATCAGGATGTACAAATGGAAAGTATGTATGCAGAAAATCAGGATGTTCAAATGGAAAATCTGTATGCAGACAATCAGGATATTCAAGTGGAAAATCTGTATGCAGAAAATCAGGATGTTCAAATGGAAAATCTGTATGCAGAAAATCAGGATGTTCAAATGGAAAATCTGAAAGCAGAAAATCAGGATGTTCAAATGGAAAATCTGTATGCAGAAAATCAGGATGTTCAAATGGAAAATCTGTAAGCAGAAAATCAGGATGTTCACATGGAAAATATATATGCAGAAAATCAAGATGTTCAAATGGAAAATCTGTATGCAGAAAATAAGGATGTTCAAATGAAAAGTCTGTATGCAGAAAATAAGGATGTTAAAGTGGAAAATCTATATGCAGAAAATAAGGATGTTCAAATGGAGAATCTGTATGCAGAAAATCAGGATGTTCAAGTGGAAAATCTGTATGCCGAAAATCAGGATGTTCAAATGGAAAATCTGTATGCAGAAAATCAGGATGTTCAAGTCGAACATCTATATGCAGAAAATCAGGACGTTCAAATGGAAAATCTGTATGCAGAAAATCAGGATGTTCAAGTGGAAAATCTCCATGCAGAAAATCAGGATGTTCATGTGGAAAATTAGCATGCAGAAAATCAGGATGTTCAAATGGAAAATCTGTAAGCAGAAAATCAGGATGTTCAAATGGAAAATCTGTATGCAGAAAATCAGGATGTTCAAATGGAAAATCTGTAAGCAGAAAATCAGGATGTTCAAAAGCAAAATCTGTATGCAGAAAATCAGGATGTTCAAATGGAAATTATATATGCAGAAAATCAGGATGTTCAAATGGAAAATCTGTAAGCAGAAAATCAGGATGTTCAAAAGGAAAATCTATATGCAGAAAATCAGGATGTTCAAATGGAAATTATATATGCAGAAAATCAGGATGTTCAAATGGAAAATCTGTAAGCAGAAAATCAGGATGTTCAAAAGGAAAATCTGTATGCAGAAAATCAGGATGTTCAAATTTGAAAATCTGCATGCAGAAAATCATGATTTACAAATGGAAAATCTGTATGCAGAAAATCAGGATGTTCAAATGGAAAATCTGTATGCAGAAAATAAGGATGTTCAAATGAAAAGTCTGTATGCAGAAAATAAGGATGTTAAAGTGGAAAATCTATATGCAGAAAATAAGGATGTTCAAATGGAGAATCTGTATGCAGAAAATCAGGATGTTCAAGTGGAAAATCTGTATGCCGAAAATCAGGATGTTCAAATGGAAAATCTGTATGCAGAAAATCAGGATGTTCAAGTCGAACATCTATATGCAGAAAATCAGGACGTTCAAATGGAAAATCTGTATGCAGAAAATCAGGATGTTCAAATGGAAAATCTGTATGCAGAAAATCAGGATGCTCAAATGGAAAGTCTGCATGCAGAAAATCAGGATGTTCAAGTGGAAATTATATATGCAGAAAATCAGGATGTTCAAATGGAAAATCTGTAAGCAGAAAATCAGGATGTTCAAAAGGAAAATCTGTATGCAGAAAATCAGGATGTTCAAATGGAAATTATATATGCAGAAAATCAGGATGTTCAAATGGAAAATCTGTAAGCAGAAAATCAGGATGTTCTATTGGAAAATCTATATGCAGAAAATCAGGATGTTCAAATGGAAATTATATATGCAGAAAATCAGGATGTTCAAATGGAAAATCTGTAAGCAGAAAATCAGGATGTTCAAAAGGAAAATCTGTATGCAGAAAATCAGGATGTTCAAATGGAAATTATATATGCAGAAAATCAGGATGTTCAAATGGAAAATCTGTAAGCAGAAAATCAGGATGTTCAAAAGGAAAATCTATATGCAGAAAATCAGGATGTTCAAATGGAAATTATATATGCAGAAAATCAGGATGTTCAAATGGAAAATCTGTAAGCAGAAAATCAGGATGTTCAAAAGGAAAATCTGTATGCAGAAAATCAGGATGTTCAAATTTGAAAATCTGCATGCAGAAAATCATGATTTACAAATGGAAAATCTGTATGCAGAAAATCAGGATGTTCAAATGGAAAATCTGTATGCAGAAAATCAGGATGTTCAAATTTGAAAATCTGCATGCAGAAAATCAGGATGCTCAAATGAAAAATCTGTTTACAGAAAATCAGGATGTTCGAATGTAAAATGTGTATGTAAAATATCAGGTTGTTCAAATGGAAAATATGTAAGCAGAAAATCAGGATGTTCACATGGAAAATATATATGAAGAAAATCAGGATGTTCAAATGGAAAATCTGTATGCAGAAAATCAGGATGTTCAAATGGAAAATCTGTATGCAGAAAATCAGGATGTTCAAATGGAAAATCTTCATGCAGAAAATCAGGATGTTCAAATGGAAAATCTGTAAGCAGAAAATCAGGATGTTCACATGGAAAATATATATGAAGAAAATCAGGATGTTCAAATGGAAAATCTGTATGCAGAAAATCAGGATGTTCAAATGAAAAGTCTGTATGCAGAAAATCAGGATGTTTAAATGGAAAATCTGTATGCAGAAAATCAGGATGTTCAAATGGAAAATCTGTATGCAGAAAATCAGGATATTCAAGAGGAAAATCTGTATGCAGAAAATCAGGATGTTCAAATGGAAAATCTGTATGCAGAAAATCAGGATGTTCAAATGAAAAGTCTGTATGCAGAAAATCAGGATGTTCAAATGGAAAATCTGTATGCAGAAAATCAGGATGTACAAATGGAAAATCTATATGCAGAAAATCAGGATGTTCAAAAGGAAAATCTATATGCAGAAAATCATGATGTACAAATGGAAAATCTGTATGCAGAAAATCAAGATGTTCAAATGGAAAATCTGTATACAGAAAATCATGATGTTGAAATGGAAAATCTGTATGCAGAAAATCAGGATGTTCAAATTTTAAAATCTGTAAGCAGAAAATCAGGTTGTTCAAATGGAAAATCTGTATGTAGAAAATCAGGATGTTGAAATGGAAAATCTGTATGCAGAAAATCAGGATGTTCAAATTTGAAAATCTGTAAGCAGAAAATCAGGATGTTCAAATGAAAAATCTGTTTGCAGAAAATCAGGATGTTCAAATGGAAAAACTATATGCAGAAAATCAAAATGTTCAAATGGAAAATCTATATGCAGAAAATCAGGATGTTCTATTGGAAAATCTATATGCAGAAAATCAGGATGTTCTATTGGAAAATCTATATGCACAAAATCAAGATGTTCAAATGGAAAATCTGTATGCAGAAAATCAGAATGCTCAAATGAAAAATCTGTTTGCAGAAAATCAGAATGTTCAAATGGAAAAACTATATGCAGAAAATCAGAATGTTCAAATGGAAAATCTATATGCAGAAAATCAGGATGTTCTATTGGAAAATCTATATGCAGAAAATCAGGATGTTCTATTGGAAAATCTATATGCAGAAAATCAAGATGTTCAAATGGAAAATCTGTAAAATATCAGGTTGTTCAAATGAAAAATCTGTATGCAGAAAATCAGGATGTTCAAATGGAAAAACTATATGCAGAAAATCAAAATGTTCAAATGGAAAATCTATATGCAGAAAATCAGGATGTTCTATTGGAAAATCTATATGCAGAAAATCAGGATGTTCTATTGGAAAATCTATATGCACAAAATCAAGATGTTCAAATGGAAAATCTGTATGCAGAAAATAAGGATGTTAAAGTGGAAAATCTATATGCAGAAAATAAGGATGTTCAAATGGAGAATCTGTATGCAGAAAATCAGGATGTTCAAGTGGAAAATCTGTATGGCGAATATCAGGATGTTCAAATGGAAAATCTGTATGCAGAAAATCAGGATGTTCAAGTCGAACATCTATATGCAGAAAATCAGGACGTTCAAATGGAAAATCTGTATGCAGAAAATCAGGATGTTCAAGTGGAAAATCTCCATGCAGAAAATCAGGATGTTCAAGTGGAAAATCTCCATGCAGAAAATCAGGATGTTCAAATGGAAAATCTGTATGCAGAAAATCAGGATGCTCAAATGGAAAATCTGTATGCAGAAAATCAGGATGTTAAAGTGGAAAATCTATATGCAGAAAATAAGGATGTTCAAATGGAGAATCTGCATGCAGAAAATTAGGATGTTCAAGTGGAAAATCTGTATGCCGAAAATCAGGATGTTCAAATGGAAAATCTGTATGCAGAAAATCAGGATGTTCAAGTCAAACATCTATATGCAGAAAATCAGGATGTTCAAATGGAAAATCTGTATGCAGAAAATCAGGATGTTCAAGTGATAAATCTGTATGCCGAAAACTAGGATGTTCAAGTGGAAAATCTGCATGCAGAAAATCAGGATGTTCAAGTGGAAAATTAGCATGCAGAAAATCAGGATGTTCAAATGGAAAATCTGTATGCAGAAAATCAGGATGTACAAATGGAAAATCTCTATGCAGAAAATCAGGATGTTCAAAAGGAAAATCTATATGCAGAAAATCATGATGTACAAATGGAAAATCTGTATTCAGAAAATCAAGATGTTCAAATGGAAAATCTGTATGCAGAAAATCAGGATGTTAAAATTTGAAAATCTGTATGCAGAAAATCAGAATGCTCAAATGAAAAATCTGTTTGCAGAAAATCAGGATGTTCAAATGGAAAAACTATATGCAGAAAATCAGAATGTTCAAATGGAAAATCTATATGCAGAAAATCAGGATGTTCTATTGGAAAATCTATATGCAGAAAATCAGGATGTTCTATTGGAAAATCTATATGCAGAAAATCAAGATGTTCAAATGGAAAAACTGTATGCAGAAAATCAGAATGTTAAAATGGAAAATCTGTATGCAGAAAATCAGGATGGTCAAATGGAAAATCAGTATGCAGAAAGTCAGGATGTTCAAGTGGAAAATCTGGATGCAGAAAATCAGGATGTTCAAGTGGAAAATCTGGATGCAGAAAATCAGGATGTTCAAGTGGAAAATCTGTATGCAGAAAATCAGGATGTTCAAGTGGAAAATCTCCATGCAGAAAATCAGGATGTTCATGTGGAAAATTAGCATGCAGAAAATCAGGATGTTCAAATGGAAAATCTGTATGCAGAAAATCAGGATGCTCAAATGGAAAGTCTGCATGCAGAAAATCAGGATGTTCAAGTGGAAATTATGTATGCAGAAAATCAGGATGTTCAAATGGAAAATCTGTAAGCAGAAAATCAGGATGTTCAAAAGGAAAATCTGTATGCAGAAAATCAGGATGTTCAAATGGAAATTATATATGCAGAAAATCAGGATGTTCAAATGGAAAATCTGTAAGCAGAAAATCAGGATGTTCAAAAGGAAAATCTATATGCAGAAAATCAGGATGTTCAAATGGAAATTATATATGCAGAAAATCAGGATGTTCAAATGGAAAATCTGTAAGCAGAAAATCAGGATGTTCAAAAGGAAAATCTGTATGCAGAAAATCAGGATGTTCAAATGGAAATTATATATGCAGAAAATCAGGATGTTCAAATGGAAAATCTGTAAGCAGAAAATCAGGATGTTCAAAAGGAAAATCTATATGCAGAAAATCAGGATGTTCAAATGGAAATTATATATGCAGAAAATCAGGATGTTCAAATGGAAAATCTGTAAGCAGAAAATCAGGATGTTCAAAAGGAAAATCTGTATGCAGAAAATCAGGATGTTCAAATTTGAAAATCTGCATACAGAAAATCATGATTTACAAATGGAAAATCTGTATGCAGAAAATCAGGATGTTCAAATGGAAAATCTGTATGCAGAAAATCAGGATGTTCAAATTTGAAAATCTGCATGCAGAAAATCAGGATGCTCAAATGAAAAATCTGTTTACAGAAAATCAGGATGTTCGAATGTAAAATGTGTATGTAAAATATCAGGTTGTTCAAATGGAAAATCTGTAAGCAGAAAATCAGGATGTTCACATGGAAAATATATATGAAGAAAATCAGGATGTTCAAATGGAAAATCTGTATGCAGAAAATCAGGATGTTCAAATGGAAAATCTGTATGCAGAAAATCAGGATGTTCAAATGGAAAATCTTCATGCAGAAAATCAGGATGTTCAAATGGAAAATCTGTAAGCAGAAAATCAGGATGTTCACATGGAAAATATATATGAAGAAAATCAGGATGTTCAAATGGAAAATCTGTATGCAGAAAATCAGGATGTTCAAATGAAAAGTCTGTATGCAGAAAATCAGGATGTTTAAATGGAAAATCTGTATGCAGAAAATCAGGATGTTCAAATGGAAAATCTGTATGCAGAAAATCAGGATATTCAAGAGGAAAATCTGTATGCAGAAAATCAGGATGTTCAAATGGAAAATCTGTATGCAGAAAATCAGGATGTTCAAATGAAAAGTCTGTATGCAGAAAATCAGGATGTTCAAATGGAAAATCTGTATGCAGAAAATCAGGATGTACAAATGGAAAATCTATATGCAGAAAATCAGGATGTTCAAAAGGAAAATCTATATGCAGAAAATCATGATGTACAAATGGAAAATCTGTATGCAGAAAATCAAGATGTTCAAATGGAAAATCTGTATACAGAAAATCATGATGTTGAAATGGAAAATCTGTATGCAGAAAATCAGGATGTTCAAATTTTAAAATCTGTAAGCAGAAAATCAGGTTGTTCAAATGGAAAATCTGTATGTAGAAAATCAGGATGTTGAAATGGAAAATCTGTATGCAGAAAATCAGGATGTTCAAATTTGAAAATCTGTAAGCAGAAAATCAGGATGTTCAAATGAAAAATCTGTTTGCAGAAAATCAGGATGTTCAAATGGAAAAACTATATGCAGAAAATCAAAATGTTCAAATGGAAAATCTATATGCAGAAAATCAGGATGTTCTATTGGAATATCTATATGCAGAAAATCAGGATGTTCTATTGGAAAATCTATATGCACAAAATCAAGATGTTCAAATGGAAAATCTGTATGCAGAAAATCAGAATGCTCAAACGAAAAATCTGTTTGCAGAAAATCAGGATGTTCAAATGGAAAAACTATATGCAGAAAATCAGAATGTTCAAATGGAAAATCTATATGCAGAAAATCAGGATGTTCTATTGGAAAATCTATATGCAGAAAATCAGGATGTTCTATTGGAAAATCTATATGCAGAAAATCAAGATGTTCAAATGGAAAATCTGTAAAATATCACGTTGTTCAAATGAAAAATCTGTATGCAGAAAATCAGGATGTTCAAATGGAAAAACTATATGCAGAAAATCAGGATGTTCAAATGGAAAATCTATATGCAGAAAATCAGGATGTTCTATTGGAAAATCTATATGCAGAAAATCAGGATGTTCTATTGGAAAATCTATATGCACAAAATCAAGATGTTCAAATGGAAAATCTGTATGCAGAAAATAAGGATGTTAAAGTGGAAAATCTATATGCAGAAAATAAGGATGTTCAAATGGAGAATCTGTATGCAGAAAATCAGGATGTTCAAGTGGAAAATCTGTATGGCGAATATCAGGATGTTCAAATGGAAAATCTGTATGCAGAAAATCAGGATGTTCAAGTCGAACATCTATATGCAGAAAATCAGGACGTTCAAATGGAAAATCTGTATGCAGAAAATCAGGATGTTCAAGTGGAAAATCTCCATGCAGAAAATCAGGATGTTCAAGTGGAAAATCTCCATGCAGAAAATCAGGATGTTCAAATGGAAAATCTGTATGCAGAAAATCAGGATGCTCAAATGGAAAATCTGTATGCAGAAAATCAGGATGTTAAAGTGGAAAATCTATATGCAGAAAATAAGGATGTTCAAATGGAGAATCTGTATGCAGAAAATCAGGATGTTCAAGAGGAAAATCTATATGCAGAAAATAAGGATGTTGAAATGGAAAATCTATATGCAGAAAATCAGGATGTTCAAATGGAAAATCTGCATGCAGAAAATCAGGATGTACAAATGGAAAGTCTGTATGCAGAAAATCAGGATGTTCAAATGGAAAATCTGTATGCAGACAATCAGGATATTCAAGTGGAAAATCTGTATGCAGAAAATCAGGATGTTCAAATGGAAAATCTGTATGCAGAAAATCAGGATGTTCAAATGGAAAATCTTCATGCAGAAAATCAGGATGTTCAAATGGAAAATCTGTAAGCAGAAAATCAGGATGTTCACATGGAAAATATATATGCAGAAAATCAAGATGTTCAAATGGAAAATCTGTATGCAGAAAATAAGGATGTTCAAATGAAAAGTCTGTATGCAGAAAATAAGGATGTTAAAGTGGAAAATCTATATGCAGAAAATAAGGATGTTCAAATGGAGAATCTGTATGCAGAAAATCAGGATGTTCAAGTGGAAAATCTGTATGCCGAAAATCAGGATGTTCAAATGGAAAATCTGTATGCAGAAAATCAGGATGTTCAAGTCGAACATCTATATGCAGAAAATCAGGACGTTCAAATGGAAAATCTGTATGCAGAAAATCAGGATGTTCAAGTGGAAAATCTCCATGCAGAAAATCAGGATGTTCATGTGGAAAATTAGCATGCAGAAAATCAGGATGTTCAAATGGAAAATCTGTATGCAGAAAATCAGGATGCTCAAATGGAAAGTCTGCATGCAGAAAATCAGAATGTTCAAGTGGAAAATCTGTAAGCAGAAAATCAGGATGTTCAAATGGAAATTATATATGCAGAAAATCAGGATGTTCAAACGGAAAATCTGTAAGCAGAAAATCAGGATGTTCAAAAGGAAAATCTGTATGCAGAAAATCATGATGTACAAATGGAAAATCTGTATGCAGAAAATCAGAATGTTCAAATGGAAAATCTGTATGCAGAAAATCAGGATGTTCAAATTTGAAAATCTGCATGCAGAAAATCAGGATGCTCAAATGAAAAATCTGTTTGCAGAAAATCAGGATGTTCAAATGGAAAATCTGTATGTAAAATATCAGGTTGTTCAGATGGAAAATCTGTATGCAGAAAATCAGGATGTTCAAAGGGAAAATCTGCATGCATAAAGTCAGGATGTTCAAATGGAAAATCTGCATGCAGAAAATCAGGATGTTCAAATGGAAAATCTGTAAGCAGAAAATCAGGAAGTTCACATGGAAAATATATATGAAGAAAATCAGGATGTTCAAATGGAAAATCTGTATGCAGAAAATCAGGATGTTCAAATGAAAAGTCTGTATGCAGAAAATCAGGATGTTTAAATGGAAAATCTGTGTGCAGAAAATCAGGATGTTCAAATGGAAAATCTGTATGAAGAAAATCAGGATATTCAAGAGGAAAATCTGCATGCAGAAAATCAGGATGTTCAAATGGAAAATCTGTATGCAGAAAATCAGGATGTACAAATGGAAAATCTCTATGCAGAAAATCAGGATGTTCAAAAGGAAAATCTATATGCAGAAAATCATGATGTACAAATGGAAAATCTGTATTCAGAAAATCAAGATGTTCAAATGGAAAATCTGTATGCAGAAAATCAGGATGTTCAAATGGAAAATCTGTATGCAGAAAATCAGGATGTTCAAATTTGAAAATCTGTATGCAGAAAATCAGAATGCTCAAATGAAAAATCTGTTTGCAGAAAATCAGGATGTTCAAATGGAAAAACTATATGCAGAAAATCAGAATGTTCAAATGGAAAATCTATATGCAGAAAATCAGGATGTTCTATTGGAAAATCTATATGCAGAAAATCAGGATGTTCTATTGGAAAATCTATATGCAGAAAATCAAGATGTTCAAATGGAAAAACTGTATGCAGAAAATCAGAATGTTAAAATGGAAAATCTGTATGCAGAAAATCAGGATGGTCAAATGGAAAATCAGTATGCAGAAAGTCAGGATGTTCAAGTGGAAAATCTGGATGCAGAAAATCAGGATGTTCAAGTGGAAAATCTGGATGCAGAAAATCAGGATGTTCAAGTGGAAAATCTATATGCAGAAAATAAGGATGTTCAAATGGAGAATCTGTATGCAGAAAATCAGGATGTTCAAGAGGAAAATCTATATGCAGAAAATAAGGATGTTGAAATGGAAAATCTATATGCAGAAAATCAGGATGTTCAAATGGAAAATCTGCATGCAGAAAATCAGGATGTACAAATGGAAAGTCTGTATGCAGAAAATCAGGATGTTCAAATGAAAAATCTGTTTGCAGAAAATCAGGATGTACAAATGGAAAATCTGTATGCAGAAAATCAGGATGTTCAAGTCGAACATCTATATGCAGAAAATCAGGACGTTCAAATGGAAAATCTGTATGCAGAAAATCAGGATGTTCAAGTGGAAAATCTCCATGCAGAAAATCAGGATGTTCATGTGGAAAATTAGCATGCAGAAAATCAGGAGGTTCAAATGGAAAATCTGTATGCAGAAAATCAGGATGCTCAAATGGAAAATCTGTATGCAGAAAATCAGGATGTTCAAGTGGAAAATCTATATGCAGAAAATAAGGATGTTCAAATGGAGAATCTGCATCCAGAAAATCAGGATGTTCAAGTGGAAAATCTGTATGCCGAAAATCAGGATGTTCAAATGGAAAATCTGTATGCAGAAAATCAGGATGTTCAAGTCAAACATCTATATGCAGAAAATCAGGATGTTCAAATGGAAAATCTGTATGCAGAAAATCAGGATGTTCAAGTGATAAATCTGTATGCCGAAAATTAGGATGTTCAAGTGGAAAATCTGCATGCAGAAAATCAGGATGTTCAAGTGGAAAATTAGCATGCAGAAAATCAGGATGTTCAAATGGAAAATCTGTATGCAGAAAATCAGGATGCTCAAATGGAAAGTCTGCATGCAGAAAATCAGGATGTTCAAGTGGAAAATCTGTAAGCAGAAAATCAGGATGTTCAAATGGAAAATCTGTATGCAGAAAATCAGGATGTTCAAATTTGAAAATCTGCATGCAGAAAATCAGGATGCTCAAATGAAAAATCTGTTTGCAGAAAATCAGGATGTTCAAATGGAAAATCTGTATGTAAAATATCAGGTTGTTCAAATGGAAAATCTGTATGCAGAAAATCAGGATGTTCAAAGGGAAAATCTGCATGCATAAAGTCAGGATGTTCAAATTGAAAATCTGCATGCAGAAAATCAGGATGTTCAAATGGAAAATCTGTATGCAGAAAATCAGGATGTTCAAATGGAAAATCTTCATGCAGAAAATCAGGATGTTCAAATGGAAAATCTGTAAGCAGAAAATCAGGATGTTCACATGGAAAATATATATGCAGAAAATCAGGATGTTCAAATGGAAAATCTGTATGCAGAAAATCAGGATGTTCACATGGAAAATATATATGCAGAAAATCAGGATGTTCAAATGGAAAATCTGTATGCAGAAAATCAGGATGCTCAAATGAAAAGTCTGCATGCAGAAAATCAGGATATTCAAGAGGAAAATCTGCATGCAGAAAATCAGGATGTTCAAATAGAAAAACTGTATGCAGAAAATCAGGATGTTCAAATGGAAAATCTATATGCAGAAAATCATGATGTACAAATGGAAAATCTATATGCAGAAAATCATGATGTACAAATGGAAAATCTGTATGCAGAAAATCAGGATGTTCAAATGGAAAACCTGTATGCAGAAAATCAGGATGTTCAAATGGAAAATCTGTATGCAGAAAATCAGAATGTTCAAATTTGAAAATCTGTATGCAGAAAATCAGAATGCTCAAATGAAAAATCTGTTTGCAGAAAATCAGGATGTTCAAATGGAAAAACTATATGCAGAAAATCAGAATGTTCAAATGGGAAATCTATATGCAGAAAATCAGGATGTTCTATTGGAAAATCTATATGCAGAAAATCAGGATGTTCTATTGGAAAATCTATATGCAGAAAATCAAGATGTTCAAATGGAAAAACTGTATGCAGAAAATCAGAATGTTAAAATGGAAAATCTGTATGCAGAAAATCAGGATGGTCAAATGGAAAATCAGTATGCAGAAAGTCAGGATGTTCAAGTGGAAAATCTGGATGCAGAAAATCAGGATGTTCAAGTGGAAAATCTGGATGCAGAAAATCAGGATGTTCAAGTGGAAAATCTATATGCAGAAAATAAGGATGTTCAAATGGAGAATCTGTATGCAGAAAATCAGGATGTTCAAGAGGAAAATCTATATGCAGAAAATAAGGATGTTGAAATGGAAAATCTATATGCAGAAAATCAGGATGTTCAAATGGGAAATCTGCATGCAGAAAATCAGGATGTACAAATGGAAAGTCTGTATGCAGAAAATCAGGATGTTCAAATGGAAAATCTGTATGCAGACAATCAGGATATTCAAGTGGAAAATCTGTATGCAGAAAATCAGGATGTTCAAATGGAAAATCTGTATGCAGAAAATCAAGATGTTCAAATGGAAAATCTTCATGCAGAAAATCAGGATGTTCAAATGGAAAATCTGTAAGCAGAAAATCAGGATGTTCACATGGAAAATATATATGCAGAAAATCAAGATGTTCAAATGGAAAATCTGTATGCAGAAAATAAGGATGTTCAAATGAAAAGTCTGTATGCAGAAAATAAGGATGTTAAAGTGGAAAATCTATATGCAGAAAATAAGGATGTTCAAATGGAGAATCTGTATGCAGAAAATCAGGATGTTCAAGTGGAAAATCTGTATGCCGAAAATCAGGATGTTCAAATGGAAAATCTGTATGCAGAAAATCAGGATGTTCAAGTCGAACATCTATATGCAGAAAATCAGGACGTTCAAATGGAAAATCTGTATGCAGAAAATCAGGATGTTCAAGTGGAAAATCTCCATGCAGAAAATCAGGATGTTCATGTGGAAAATTAGCATGCAGAAAATCAGGATGTTCAAATGGAAAATCTGTATGCAGAAAATCAGGATGCTCAAATGGAAAGTCTGCATGCAGAAAATCAGGATGTTCAAGTGGAAAATCTGTAAGCAGAAAATCAGGATGTTCAAAAGGAAAATCTGTATGCAGAAAATCATGATGTACAAATGGAAAATCTGTATGCAGAAAATCAGAATGTTCAAATGGAAAATCTGTATGCAGAAAATCAGGATGTTCAAATTTGAAAATCTGCATGCAGAAAATCAAGATGCTCAAATGAAAAATCTGTTTGCAGAAAATCAGGATGTTCAAATGGAAAATCTGTATGTAAAATATCAGGTTGTTCAAATGGAAAATCTGTATGCAGAAAATCAGGATGTTCAAAGGGAAAATCTGCATGCATAAATTCAGGATGTTCAAATAGAAAATCTGCATGTAGAAAATCAGGATGTTCAAATGGAAAATCTGTATGCAGAAAATCAGGATGTTCAAATGAAAAGTCTGTATGCAGAAAATCAGGATGTTTAAATGGAAAATCTGTGTGCAGAAAATCAGGATGTTCAAATGGAAAATCTGTATGAAGAAAATCAGGATATTCAAGAGGAAAATCTGCATGCAGAAAATCAGGATGTTCAAATGGAAAATCTGTATGCAGAAAATCAGGATGTACAAATGGAAAATCTGTATGCAGAAAATCAGGATGTTCAAAAGGAAAATCTATATGCAGAAAATCATGATGTACAAATGGAAAATCTGTATTCAGAAAATCAAGATGTTCAAATGGAAAATCTGTATGCAGAAAATCAGGATGTTCAAATGCAAAATCTGTATGCAGAAAATCAGGATGTTCAAATTTGAAAATCTGTATGCAGAAAATCAGAATGCTCAAATGAAAAATCTGTTTGCAGAAAATCAGGATGTTCAAATGGAAAAACTATATGCAGAAAATCAGAATGTTCAAATGGAAAATCTATATGCAGAAATTCAGGATGTTCTATTGGAAAATCTATATGCAGAAAATCAGGATGTTCTATTGGAAAATCTATATGCAGAAAATCAAGATGTTTAAATGGAAAAACTGTATGCAGAAAATCAGAATGTTAAAATGGAAAATCTGTATGCAGAAAATCAGGATGGTCAAATGGAAAATCAGTATGCAGAAAGTCAGGATGTTCAAGTGGAAAATCTGGATGCAGAAAATCAGGATGTTCAAGTGGAAAATCTGTATGCAGAAAATCAGGATGTTCAAATGGAAAATCTGTATGCAGACAATCAGGATATTCAAGTGGAAAATCTGTATGCAGAAAATCAGGATGTTCAAATGGAAAATCTGTATGCAGAAAATCAGGATGTTCAAATGGAAAATCTACATGCAGAAAATCAGGATGTTCAAATGGAAAATCTGTAAGCAGAAAATCAGGATGTTCACATGGAAAATATATATGCAGAAAATCAAGATGTTCAAATGGAAAATCTGTATGCAGAAAATAAGGATGTTCAAATGAAAAGTCTGTATGCAGAAAATCAGGATGTTCAAGTGGAAAATCTGTATGCCGAAAATCAGGATGTTCAAATGGAAAATCTGTATGCAGAAAATCAGGTTGTTCAAGTCGAACATCTATATGCAGAAAATCAGGACGTTCAAATGGAAAATCTGTATGCAGAAAATCAGGATGTTCAAGTGGAAAATCTCCATGCAGAAAATCAGGATGTTCATGTGGAAAATTAGCATGCAGAAAATCAGGATGTTCAAATGGAAAATCTGTATGCAGAAAATCAGGATGCTCAAATGGAAAGTCTGCATGCAGAAAATCAGGATGTTCAAGTGGAAAATCTGTAAGCAGAAAATCAGGATGTTCAAATGGAAATTATATATGCAGAAAATCAAGATGTTCAAATGGAAAATCTGTAAGCAGAAAATCAGGATGTTCAAAAGGAAAATCTGTATGCAGAAAATCAGGATGTTCAAATTTGAAATTCTGCATGCAGAAAATCATGATTTACAAATGGAAAATCTGTATGCAGAAAATCAGGATGTTCAAATGGAAAATCTGTATGCAGAAAATCAGGATGTTCAAATTTGAAAATCTGCATGCAGAAAATCAGGATGCTCAAATGAAAAATCTGTTTACAGAAAATCAGGATGTTCGAATGTAAAATGTGTATGTAAAATATCAGGTTGTTCAAATGGAAAATCTGTATGCAGAAAATCAGGATGCTCAAATGAAAAGTCTGCATGCAGAAAATCAGGATATTCAAGAGGAAAATCTGCATGCAGAAAATCAGGATGTTCAAATAGAAAAACTGTATGCAGAAAATCAGGATGTTCAAATGGAAAATCTATATGCAGAAAATCATGATGTACAAATGGAAAATCTATATGCAGAAAATCATGATGTACAAATGGAAAATCTGTATGCAGAAAATCAGGATGTTCAAATGGAAAACCTGTATGCAGAAAATCAGGATGTTCAAATGGAAAATCTGTATGCAGAAAATCAGAATGTTCAAATTTGAAAATCTGTATGCAGAAAATCAGAATGCTCAAATGAAAAATCTGTTTGCAGAAAATCAGGATGTTCAAATGGAAAAACTATATGCAGAAAATCAGAATGTTCAAATGGGAAATCTATATGCAGAAAATCAGGATGTTCTATTGGAAAATCTATATGCAGAAAATCAGGATGTTCTATTGGAAAATCTATATGCAGAAAATCAAGATGTTCAAATGGAAAAACTGTATGCAGAAAATCAGAATGTTAAAATGGAAAATCTGTATGCAGAAAATCAGGATGGTCAAATGGAAAATCAGTATGCAGAAAGTCAGGATGTTCAAGTGGAAAATCTGGATGCAGAAAATCAGGATGTTCAAGTGGAAAATCTGGATGCAGAAAATCAGGATGTTCAAGTGGAAAATCTATATGCAGAAAATAAGGATGTTCAAATGGAGAATCTGTATGCAGAAAATCAGGATGTTCAAGAGGAAAATCTATATGCAGAAAATAAGGATGTTGAAATGGAAAATCTATATGCAGAAAATCAGGATGTTCAAATGGGAAATCTGCATGCAGAAAATCAGGATGTACAAATGGAAAGTCTGTATGCAGAAAATCAGGATGTTCAAATGGAAAATCTGTATGCAGACAATCAGGATATTCAAGTGGAAAATCTGTATGCAGAAAATCAGGATGTTCAAATGGAAAATCTGTATGCAGAAAATCAAGATGTTCAAATGGAAAATCTTCATGCAGAAAATCAGGATGTTCAAATGGAAAATCTGTAAGCAGAAAATCAGGATGTTCACATGGAAAATATATATGCAGAAAATCAAGATGTTCAAATGGAAAATCTGTATGCAGAAAATAAGGATGTTCAAATGAAAAGTCTGTATGCAGAAAATAAGGATGTTAAAGTGGAAAATCTATATGCAGAAAATAAGGATGTTCAAATGGAGAATCTGTATGCAGAAAATCAGGATGTTCAAGTGGAAAATCTGTATGCCGAAAATCAGGATGTTCAAATGGAAAATCTGTATGCAGAAAATCAGGATGTTCAAGTCGAACATCTATATGCAGAAAATCAGGACGTTCAAATGGAAAATCTGTATGCAGAAAATCAGGATGTTCAAGTGGAAAATCTCCATGCAGAAAATCAGGATGTTCATGTGGAAAATTAGCATGCAGAAAATCAGGATGTTCAAATGGAAAATCTGTATGCAGAAAATCAGGATGCTCAAATGGAAAGTCTGCATGCAGAAAATCAGGATGTTCAAGTGGAAAATCTGTAAGCAGAAAATCAGGATGTTCAAAAGGAAAATCTGTATGCAGAAAATCATGATGTACAAATGGAAAATCTGTATGCAGAAAATCAGAATGTTCAAATGGAAAATCTGTATGCAGAAAATCAGGATGTTCAAATTTGAAAATCTGCATGCAGAAAATCAAGATGCTCAAATGAAAAATCTGTTTGCAGAAAATCAGGATGTTCAAATGGAAAATCTGTATGTAAAATATCAGGTTGTTCAAATGGAAAATCTGTATGCAGAAAATCAGGATGTTCAAAGGGAAAATCTGCATGCATAAATTCAGGATGTTCAAATAGAAAATCTGCATGTAGAAAATCAGGATGTTCAAATGGAAAATCTGTATGCAGAAAATCAGGATGTTCAAATGAAAAGTCTGTATGCAGAAAATCAGGATGTTTAAATGGAAAATCTGTGTGCAGAAAATCAGGATGTTCAAATGGAAAATCTGTATGAAGAAAATCAGGATATTCAAGAGGAAAATCTGCATGCAGAAAATCAGGATGTTCAAATGGAAAATCTGTATGCAGAAAATCAGGATGTACAAATGGAAAATCTGTATGCAGAAAATCAGGATGTTCAAAAGGAAAATCTATATGCAGAAAATCATGATGTACAAATGGAAAATCTGTATTCAGAAAATCAAGATGTTCAAATGGAAAATCTGTATGCAGAAAATCAGGATGTTCAAATGCAAAATCTGTATGCAGAAAATCAGGATGTTCAAATTTGAAAATCTGTATGCAGAAAATCAGAATGCTCAAATGAAAAATCTGTTTGCAGAAAATCAGGATGTTCAAATGGAAAAACTATATGCAGAAAATCAGAATGTTCAAATGGAAAATCTATATGCAGAAATTCAGGATGTTCTATTGGAAAATCTATATGCAGAAAATCAGGATGTTCTATTGGAAAATCTATATGCAGAAAATCAAGATGTTTAAATGGAAAAACTGTATGCAGAAAATCAGAATGTTAAAATGGAAAATCTGTATGCAGAAAATCAGGATGGTCAAATGGAAAATCAGTATGCAGAAAGTCAGGATGTTCAAGTGGAAAATCTGGATGCAGAAAATCAGGATGTTCAAGTGGAAAATCTGTATGCAGAAAATCAGGATGTTCAAATGGAAAATCTGTATGCAGACAATCAGGATATTCAAGTGGAAAATCTGTATGCAGAAAATCAGGATGTTCAAATGGAAAATCTGTATGCAGAAAATCAGGATGTTCAAATGGAAAATCTACATGCAGAAAATCAGGATGTTCAAATGGAAAATCTGTAAGCAGAAAATCAGGATGTTCACATGGAAAATATATATGCAGAAAATCAAGATGTTCAAATGGAAAATCTGTATGCAGAAAATAAGGATGTTCAAATGAAAAGTCTGTATGCAGAAAATCAGGATGT
The DNA here is from genome assembly GCF_046119375.1 of Phyllobates terribilis. NCBI lineage: Eukaryota > Metazoa > Chordata > Amphibia > Anura > Dendrobatidae > Phyllobates > Phyllobates terribilis. The sequence goes on along the minus strand of NW_027362769.1, from coordinate 243,751,209 downwards.
TCAAGTGGAAAATCTGTATGCCGAAAATCAGGATGTTCAAATGCAAAATCTGTATGCAGAAAATCAGGTTGTTCAAGTCGAACATCTATATGCAGAAAATCAGGACGTTCAAATGGAAAATCTGTATGCAGAAAATCAGGATGTTCAAGTGGAAAATCTCCATGCAGAAAATCAGGATGTTCATGTGGAAAATTAGCATGCAGAAAATCAGGATGTTCAAATGGAAAATCTGTATGCAGAAAATCAGGATGCTCAAATGGAAAGTCTGCATGCAGAAAATCAGGATGTTCAAGTGGAAAATCTGTAAGCAGAAAATCAGGATGTTCAAATGGAAATTATATATGCAGAAAATCAAGATGTTCAAATGGAAAATCTGTAAGCAGAAAATCAGGATGTTCAAAAGGAAAATCTGTATGCAGAAAATCAGGATGTTCAAATTTGAAATTCTGCATGCAGAAAATCATGATTTACAAATGGAAAATCTGTATGCAGAAAATCAGGATGTTCAAATGGAAAATCTGTATGCAGAAAATCAGGATGTTCAAATTTGAAAATCTGCATGCAGAAAATCAGGATGCTCAAATGAAAAATCTGTTTACAGAAAATCAGGATGTTCGAATGTAAAATGTGTATGTAAAATATCAGGTTGTTCAAATGGAAAATCTGTATGCAGAAAATCAGGATGTTCAAAGGGAAAATCTGCATGCATAAAGTCAGGATGTTCAAATGGAAAATCTGCATGCAGAAAATCAGGATGTTCAAATGGAAAATCTGTATGCAGAAAATCAGGATGTTCAAATGGAAAATCTTCATGCAGAAAATCAGGATGTTCAAATGGAAAATCTGTAAGCAGAAAATCAGGATGTTCACATGGAAAATATATATGAAGAAAATCAGGATGTTCAAATGGAAAATCTGTATGCCGAAAATCAGGATGTTCAAATGGAAAATCTGTATGCAGAAAATCAGGATGTTCAAGTCGAACATCTATATGCAGAAAATCAGGACGTTCAAATGGAAAATCTGTATGCAGAAAATCAGGATGTTCAAGTGGAAAATCTCCATGCAGAAAATCAGGATGTTCATGTGGAAAATTAGCATGCAGAAAATCAGGAGGTTCAAATGGAAAATCTGTATGCAGAAAATCAGGATGCTCAAATGGAAAATCTGTATGCAGAAAATCAGGATGTTCAAGTGGAAAATCTATATGCAGAAAATAAGGATGTTCAAATGGAGAATCTGCATCCAGAAAATCAGGATGTTCAAGTGGAAAATCTGTATGCCGAAAATCAGGATGTTCAAATGGAAAATCTGTATGCAGAAAATCAGGATGTTCAAGTCAAACATCTATATGCAGAAAATCAGGATGTTCAAATGGAAAATCTGTATGCAGAAAATCAGGATGTTCAAGTGATAAATCTGTATGCCGAAAATTAGGATGTTCAAGTGGAAAATCTGCATGCAGAAAATCAGGATGTTCAAGTGGAAAATTAGCATGCAGAAAATCAGGATGTTCAAATGGAAAATCTGTATGCAGAAAATCAGGATGCTCAAATGGAAAGTCTGCATGCAGAAAATCAGGATGTTCAAGTGGAAAATCTGTAAGCAGAAAATCAGGATGTTCAAATGGAAAATCTGTATGCAGAAAATCAGGATGTTCAAATTTGAAAATCTGCATGCAGAAAATCAGGATGCTCAAATGAAAAATCTGTTTGCAGAAAATCAGGATGTTCAAATGGAAAATCTGTATGTAAAATATCAGGTTGTTCAAATGGAAAATCTGTATGCAGAAAATCAGGATGTTCAAAGGGAAAATCTGCATGCATAAAGTCAGGATGTTCAAATTGAAAATCTGCATGCACAAAATCAGGATGTTCAAATGGAAAATCTGTATGCAGAAAATCAGGATGTTCAAATGGAAAATCTTCATGCAGAAAATCAGGATGTTCAAATGGAAAATCTGTAAGCAGAAAATCAGGATGTTCACATGGAAAATATATATGCAGAAAATCAGGATGTTCAAATGGAAAATCTGTATGCAGAAAATCAGGATGTTCACATGGAAAATATATATGCAGAAAATCAGGATGTTCAAATGGAAAATCCGTATGCAGAAAATCAGGATGTTCAAATGAAAAGTCTGCATGCAGAAAATCAGGATATTCAAGAGGAAAATCTGCATGCAGAAAATCAGGATGTTCAAATGGAAAAACTGTATGCAGAAAATCAGGATGTTCAAATGGAAAATCTATATGCAGAAAATCATGATGTACAAATGGAAAATCTATATGCAGAAAATCATGATGTACAAATGGAAAATCTGTATGCAGAAAATCAGGATGTTCAAATGGAAAACCTGTATGCAGAAAATCAGGATGTTCAAATGGAAAATCTGTATGCAGAAAATCAGAATGTTCAAATTTGAAAATCTGTATGCAGAAAATCAGAATGCTCAAATGAAAAATCTGTTTGCAGAAAATCAGGATGTTCAAATGGAAAAACTATATGCAGAAAATCAGAATGTTCAAATGGGAAATCTATATGCAGAAAATCAGGATGTTCTATTGGAAAATCTATATGCAGAAAATCAGGATGTTCTATTGGAAAATCTATATGCAGAAAATCAAGATGTTCAAATGGAAAAACTGTATGCAGAAAATCAGAATGTTAAAATGGAAAATCTGTATGCAGAAAATCAGGATGGTCAAATGGAAAATCAGTATGCAGAAAGTCAGGATGTTCAAGTGGAAAATCTGGATGCAGAAAATCAGGATGTTCAAGTGGAAAATCTGGATGCAGAAAATCAGGATGTTCAAGTGGAAAATCTATATGCAGAAAATAAGGATGTTCAAATGGAGAATCTGTATGCAGAAAATCAGGATGTTCAAGAGGAAAATCTATATGCAGAAAATAAGGATGTTGAAATGGAAAATCTATATGCAGAAAATCAGGATGTTCAAATGGGAAATCTGCATGCAGAAAATCAGGATGTACAAATGGAAAGTCTGTATGCAGAAAATCAGGATGTTCAAATGGAAAATCTGTATGCAGACAATCAGGATATTCAAGTGGAAAATCTGTATGCAGAAAATCAGGATGTTCAAATGGAAAATCTGTATGCAGAAAATCAAGATGTTCAAATGGAAAATCTTCATGCAGAAAATCAGGATGTTCAAATGGAAAATCTGTAAGCAGAAAATCAGGATGTTCACATGGAAAATATATATGCAGAAAATCAAGATGTTCAAATGGAAAATCTGTATGCAGAAAATAAGGATGTTCAAATGAAAAGTCTGTATGCAGAAAATAAGGATGTTAAAGTGGAAAATCTATATGCAGAAAATAAGGATGTTCAAATGGAGAATCTGTATGCAGAAAATCAGGATGTTCAAGTGGAAAATCTGTATGCCGAAAATCAGGATGTTCAAATGGAAAATCTGTATGCAGAAAATCAGGATGTTCAAGTCGAACATCTATATGCAGAAAATCAGGACGTTCAAATGGAAAATCTGTATGCAGAAAATCAGGATGTTCAAGTGGAAAATCTCCATGCAGAAAATCAGGATGTTCATGTGGAAAATTAGCATGCAGAAAATCAGGATGTTCAAATGGAAAATCTGTATGCAGAAAATCAGGATGCTCAAATGGAAAGTCTGCATGCAGAAAATCAGGATGTTCAAGTGGAAAATCTGTAAGCAGAAAATCAGGATGTTCAAAAGGAAAATCTGTATGCAGAAAATCATGATGTACAAATGGAAAATCTGTATGCAGAAAATCAGAATGTTCAAATGGAAAATCTGTATGCAGAAAATCAGGATGTTCAAATTTGAAAATCTGCATGCAGAAAATCAAGATGCTCAAATGAAAAATCTGTTTGCAGAAAATCAGGATGTTCAAATGGAAAATCTGTATGTAAAATATCAGGTTGTTCAAATGGAAAATCTGTATGCAGAAAATCAGGATGTTCAAAGGGAAAATCTGCATGCATAAATTCAGGATGTTCAAATAGAAAATCTGCATGTAGAAAATCAGGATGTTCAAATGGAAAATCTGTATGCAGAAAATCAGGATGTTCAAATGAAAAGTCTGTATGCAGAAAATCAGGATGTTTAAATGGAAAATCTGTGTGCAGAAAATCAGGATGTTCAAATGGAAAATCTGTATGAAGAAAATCAGGATATTCAAGAGGAAAATCTGCATGCAGAAAATCAGGATGTTCAAATGGAAAATCTGTATGCAGAAAATCAGGATGTACAAATGGAAAATCTGTATGCAGAAAATCAGGATGTTCAAAAGGAAAATCTATATGCAGAAAATCATGATGTACAAATGGAAAATCTGTATTCAGAAAATCAAGATGTTCAAATGGAAAATCTGTATGCAGAAAATCAGGATGTTCAAATGCAAAATCTGTATGCAGAAAATCAGGATGTTCAAATTTGAAAATCTGTATGCAGAAAATCAGAATGCTCAAATGAAAAATCTGTTTGCAGAAAATCAGGATGTTCAAATGGAAAAACTATATGCAGAAAATCAGAATGTTCAAATGGAAAATCTATATGCAGAAATTCAGGATGTTCTATTGGAAAATCTATATGCAGAAAATCAGGATGTTCTATTGGAAAATCTATATGCAGAAAATCAAGATGTTTAAATGGAAAAACTGTATGCAGAAAATCAGAATGTTAAAATGGAAAATCTGTATGCAGAAAATCAGGATGGTCAAATGGAAAATCAGTATGCAGAAAGTCAGGATGTTCAAGTGGAAAATCTGGATGCAGAAAATCAGGATGTTCAAGTGGAAAATCTGTATGCAGAAAATCAGGATGTTCAAATGGAAAATCTGTATGCAGACAATCAGGATATTCAAGTGGAAAATCTGTATGCAGAAAATCAGGATGTTCAAATGGAAAAACTATATGCAGAAAATCAGAATGTTCAAATGGGAAATCTATATGCAGAAAATCAGGATGTTCTATTGGAAAATCTATATGCAGAAAATCAGGATGTTCTATTGGAAAATCTATATGCAGAAAATCAAGATGTTCAAATGGAAAAACTGTATGCAGAAAATCAGAATGTTAAAATGGAAAATCTGTATGCAGAAAATCAGGATGGTCAAATGGAAAATCAGTATGCAGAAAGTCAGGATGTTCAAGTGGAAAATCTGGATGCAGAAAATCAGGATGTTCAAGTGGAAAATCTGGATGCAGAAAATCAGGATGTTCAAGTGGAAAATCTATATGCAGAAAATAAGGATGTTCAAATGGAGAATCTGTATGCAGAAAATCAGGATGTTCAAGAGGAAAATCTATATGCAGAAAATAAGGATGTTGAAATGGAAAATCTATATGCAGAAAATCAGGATGTTCAAATGGGAAATCTGCATGCAGAAAATCAGGATGTACAAATGGAAAGTCTGTATGCAGAAAATCAGGATGTTCAAATGGAAAATCTGTATGCAGACAATCAGGATATTCAAGTGGAAAATCTGTATGCAGAAAATCAGGATGTTCAAATGGAAAATCTGTATGCAGAAAATCAAGATGTTCAAATGGAAAATCTTCATGCAGAAAATCAGGATGTTCAAATGGAAAATCTGTAAGCAGAAAATCAGGATGTTCACATGGAAAATATATATGCAGAAAATCAAGATGTTCAAATGGAAAATCTGTATGCAGAAAATAAGGATGTTCAAATGAAAAGTCTGTATGCAGAAAATCAGGATGTTCAAGTGGAAAATCTGTATGCCGAAAATCAGGATGTTCAAATGGAAAATCTGTATGCAGAAAATCAGGTTGTTCAAGTCGAACATCTATATGCAGAAAATCAGGACGTTCAAATGGAAAATCTGTATGCAGAAAATCAGGATGTTCAAGTGGAAAATCTCCATGCAGAAAATCAGGATGTTCATGTGGAAAATTAGCATGCAGAAAATCAGGATGTTCAAATGGAAAATCTGTATGCAGAAAATCAGGATGCTCAAATGGAAAGTCTGCATGCAGAAAATCAGGATGTTCAAGTGGAAAATCTGTAAGCAGAAAATCAGGATGTTCAAATGGAAATTATATATGCAGAAAATCAGGATGTTCAAATTTGAAAATCTGCATGCAGAAAATCAAGATGCTCAAATGAAAAATCTGTTTGCAGAAAATCAGGATGTTCAAATGGAAAATCTGTATGTAAAATATCAGGTTGTTCAAATGGAAAATCTGTATGCAGAAAATCAGGATGTTCAAAGGGAAAATCTGCATGCATAAATTCAGGATGTTCAAATAGAAAATCTGCATGTAGAAAATCAGGATGTTCAAATGGAAAATCTGTATGCAGAAAATCAGGATGTTCAAATGAAAAGTCTGTATGCAGAAAATCAGGATGTTTAAATGGAAAATCTGTGTGCAGAAAATCAGGATGTTCAAATGGAAAATCTGTATGAAGAAAATCAGGATATTCAAGAGGAAAATCTGCATGCAGAAAATCAGGATGTTCAAATGGAAAATCTGTATGCAGAAAATCAGGATGTACAAATGGAAAATCTGTATGCAGAAAATCAGGATGTTCAAAAGGAAAATCTATATGCAGAAAATCATGATGTACAAATGGAAAATCTGTATTCAGAAAATCAAGATGTTCAAATGGAAAATCTGTATGCAGAAAATCAGGATGTTCAAATGCAAAATCTGTATGCAGAAAATCAGGATGTTCAAATTTGAAAATCTGTATGCAGAAAATCAGAATGCTCAAATGAAAAATCTGTTTGCAGAAAATCAGGATGTTCAAATGGAAAAACTATATGCAGAAAATCAGAATGTTCAAATGGAAAATCTATATGCAGAAATTCAGGATGTTCTATTGGAAAATCTATATGCAGAAAATCAGGATGTTCTATTGGAAAATCTATATGCAGAAAATCAAGATGTTTAAATGGAAAAACTGTATGCAGAAAATCAGAATGTTAAAATGGAAAATCTGTATGCAGAAAATCAGGATGGTCAAATGGAAAATCAGTATGCAGAAAGTCAGGATGTTCAAGTGGAAAATCTGGATGCAGAAAATCAGGATGTTCAAGTGGAAAATCTGTATGCAGAAAATCAGGATGTTCAAATGGAAAATCTGTATGCAGACAATCAGGATATTCAAGTGGAAAATCTGTATGCAGAAAATCAGGATGTTCAAATGGAAAAACTATATGCAGAAAATCAGAATGTTCAAATGGGAAATCTATATGCAGAAAATCAGGATGTTCTATTGGAAAATCTATATGCAGAAAATCAGGATGTTCTATTGGAAAATCTATATGCAGAAAATCAAGATGTTCAAATGGAAAAACTGTATGCAGAAAATCAGAATGTTAAAATGGAAAATCTGTATGCAGAAAATCAGGATGGTCAAATGGAAAATCAGTATGCAGAAAGTCAGGATGTTCAAGTGGAAAATCTGGATGCAGAAAATCAGGATGTTCAAGTGGAAAATCTGGATGCAGAAAATCAGGATGTTCAAGTGGAAAATCTATATGCAGAAAATAAGGATGTTCAAATGGAGAATCTGTATGCAGAAAATCAGGATGTTCAAGAGGAAAATCTATATGCAGAAAATAAGGATGTTGAAATGGAAAATCTATATGCAGAAAATCAGGATGTTCAAATGGGAAATCTGCATGCAGAAAATCAGGATGTACAAATGGAAAGTCTGTATGCAGAAAATCAGGATGTTCAAATGGAAAATCTGTATGCAGACAATCAGGATATTCAAGTGGAAAATCTGTATGCAGAAAATCAGGATGTTCAAATGGAAAATCTGTATGCAGAAAATCAAGATGTTCAAATGGAAAATCTTCATGCAGAAAATCAGGATGTTCAAATGGAAAATCTGTAAGCAGAAAATCAGGATGTTCACATGGAAAATATATATGCAGAAAATCAAGATGTTCAAATGGAAAATCTGTATGCAGAAAATAAGGATGTTCAAATGAAAAGTCTGTATGCAGAAAATCAGGATGTTCAAGTGGAAAATCTGTATGCCGAAAATCAGGATGTTCAAATGGAAAATCTGTATGCAGAAAATCAGGTTGTTCAAGTCGAACATCTATATGCAGAAAATCAGGACGTTCAAATGGAAAATCTGTATGCAGAAAATCAGGATGTTCAAGTGGAAAATCTCCATGCAGAAAATCAGGATGTTCATGTGGAAAATTAGCATGCAGAAAATCAGGATGTTCAAATGGAAAATCTGTATGCAGAAAATCAGGATGCTCAAATGGAAAGTCTGCATGCAGAAAATCAGGATGTTCAAGTGGAAAATCTGTAAGCAGAAAATCAGGATGTTCAAATGGAAATTATATATGCAGAAAATCAGGATGTTCAAATGGAAAATCTGTAAGCAGAAAATCAGGATGTTCAAAAGGAAAATCTGTATGCAGAAAATCAGGATGTTCAAATTTGAAATTCTGCATGCAGAAAATCATGATTTACAAATGGAAAATCTGTATGCAGAAAATCAGGATGTTCAAATGGAAAATCTGTATGCAGAAAATCAGGATGTTCAAATTTGAAAATCTGCATGCAGAAAATCAGGATGCTCAAATGAAAAATCTGTTTACAGAAAATCAGGATGTTCGAATGTAAAATGTGTATGTAAAATATCAGGTTGTTCAAATGGAAAATCTGTATGCAGAAAATCAGGATGTTCAAAGGGAAAATCTGCATGCATAAAGTCAGGATGTTCAAATGGAAAATCTGCATGCAGAAAATCAGGATGTTCAAATGGAAAATCTGTATGCAGAAAATCAGGATGTTCAAATGGAAAATCTTCATGCAGAAAATCAGGATGTTCAAATGGAAAATCTGTAAGCAGAAAATCAGGATGTTCACATGGAAAATATATATGAAGAAAATCAGGATGTTCAAATGGAAAATCTGTATGCAGAAAATCAGGATGTTCAAATGAAAAGTCTGTATGCAGAAAATCAGGATGTTTAAATGGAAAATCTGTATGCAGAAAATCAGGATGTTCAAATGGAAAATCTGTATGCAGAAAATCAGGATATTCAAGAGGAAAATCTGTATGCAGAAAATCAGGATGTTCAAATGGAAAATCTGTATGCAGAAAATCAGGATGTTCAAATGAAAAGTCTGTATGCAGAAAATCAGGATGTTCAAATGGAAAATCTGTATGCAGAAAATCAGGATGTACAAATGGAACATCTATATGCAGAAAATCAGGATGTTCAAAAGGAAAATCTATATGCAGAAAATCATGATGTACAAATGGAAAATCTGTATGCAGAAAATCAAGATGTTCAAATGGAAAATCTGTATACAGAAAATCATGATGCTGAAATGGAAAATCTGTATGCAGAAAATCAGGATGTTCAAATTTGAAAATCTGTAAGCAGAAAATCAGGATGTTCAAATGAAAAATCTGTTTGCAGAAAATCAGGATGTTCAAATGGAAAAACTATATGCAGAAAATCAAAATGTTCAAATGGAAAATCTATATGCAGAAAATCAGAATGTTCTATTGGAAAATCTATATGCAGAAAATCAGGATGTTCTATTGGAAAATCTATATGCAGAAAATCAGGATGTTCTATTGGAAAATCTTTATGCAGAAAATCAAGATGTTCAAATGGAAAAACTGTATGCAGAAAATCAGAATGTTAAAATGGAAAATCTGTATGCAGAAAATCAGGATGGTCAAATGGAAAATCAGTATGCAGAAAATCAGAATGTTCAAATATAAAATCTGCATGCAGAAAGTCAGGATGTTCAAGTGGAAATCTGGATGCAGAAAATCAGGATGTTCAAGCGGAAAATCTGGATGCAGAAAATCAGGATGTTCAAATGAAAAGTCTGTATGCAGAAAATCAGGATGTTTAAATTGAAAATCTGTTTGCAGAAAATCAGGATGTTCAAATGGAAAATCTGTATGCAGAAAATCAGGATATTCAAGAGGAAAATCTGTATGCAGAAAATCAGGATGTTTAAATGGAAAATCTGTATGCAGAAAATCAGGATGTTCAAAAGGAAAATCTATATGCAGAAAATCATGATGTACAAATGGAAAATCTGTATGTAGAAAATCAAGATGTTCAAATGGAAAATCTGTATACAGAAAATCATGATGTTGAAATGGAAAATCTGTATGCAGAAAATCAGGATGTTCAAATTTGAAAATCTGTAAGCAGAAAATCAGGATGTTCAAATGAAAAATCTGTTTGCAGAAAATCAGGATGTTCAAATGGAAAAACTATATGCAGAAAATCAAAATGTTCAAATGGAAAATCTATATGCAGAAAATCAGGATGTTCTATTGGAAAATCTATATGCAGAAAATCAGGATGTTCTATTGGAAAATATATATGCACAAAATCAAGATGTTCAAATGGAAAATCTGTATGCAGAAAATCAGAATGCTCAAATGAAAAATCTGTTTGCAGAAAATCAGGATGTTCAAATGGAAAAACTATATGCAGAAAATCAGAATGTTCAAATGGAAAATCTATATGCAGAAAATCAGGATGTTCTATTGGAAAATCTATATGCAGAAAATCAGGATGTTCTCTTGGAAAATCTATATGCAGAAAATCAAGATGTTCAAATGGAAAAACTGTATGCAGAAAATCAGAATGTTAAAATGGAAAATCTGTATGCAGAAAATCAGGATGGTCAAATGGAAAATCAGTATGCAGAAAATCAGAATGTTCAAATATAAAATCTGCATGCAGAAAGTCAGGATGTTCAAGTGGAAAATCTGGATGCAGAAAATCAGGATGTTCAAGCGGAAAATCTGGATGCAGAAAATCATGATGTTCAAGAGGAAAATCTATATGCAGAAAATAAAGATGTTGAAATGGAAAATCTATATGCAGAAAATCAGGATGTTCAAATGGAAAATCTGCATGCAGAAAATCAGGATGTACAAATGGAAAATCTGTATGCAGAAAATCAGGATGTTCAAATGGAAAATCTACATGCAGAAAATAAGGATGGTCAAGTGGAAAATCTGTATGCAGAAAGTCAGGATGTTCAAGTGGAAAATCTGTATGCAGAAAATCAGGATGTTTAAGTCGAAAATCTGTATGCAGAAAATCAGGATGTTCAAATAGAAAATCTGTATGCATATAAACAGGATGTTCAAATGGAAAATCTGTATGCAGAAAATGAGTATGTTCAAATGGAAAATCAGTATGCAGAAAATACGGATGTTCAAATGGAAAATCAGTATGCAGAAAAACAGGATGTTCAAATGGAGAATCTGTATGCAGAAAATCAGGATGTTCAAGTGGAAAATCTGTATGCAGAAAATCAGGATGTTCAAATGGAAAATCTGTATGCAGAAAATCAGGATGTATGTTCAAGTGGAAAATCTGTATGCCGAAAATTAGGATGTTCAAGTGGAAAATCTGTATGCAGAAAATCAGGATGTTCAAGTGGAAAATTAGGATGCAGAAAATCAGGATGTTCAAATGGAAAATCTGTATGCAGAAAATCAGGATGTTCAAATGGAAAATCTGTAAGCAGAAAATAAGGATGTTCACATGGAAAATATATATGAAGAAAATCAGGATGTTCAAATGAAAAGACTGTATGCAGAAAATCAGGATGTTTAAATGGAAAATCTGTATGCAGAAAATCAGGATATTCAAGAGGAAAATCTGTATGCAGAAAATCAGGATGTTCAAATGGAAAATCTGTATGCAGAAAATCAGGATGTACAAATGGAAAATCTCTAGGCAGAAAATCAGGATGTTCAAAAGGAAAATCTATATGCAGAAAATCATGATGTACAAATGGAAAATTTGTATGCACAAAATCAAGATGTTCAAATGGAAAATCTGTATGCAGAAAATCAGGATGTTCAAATGGAAAATCTGTATGCAGAAAATCAGGATGTTCAAATTTGAAAATCTGTATGCAGAAAATCAAAATGCTCAAATGAAAAATCTGTTTGCAGAAAATCAGGATGTTCAAATGGAAAATCTGTATGCAGAAAATCAGAATGTTCAAATTGAAAATCTGTATGTAAAATATCAGGATGTTCAAAGGGAAAATCTGTACACGGAAAATCAGGATATTCAAGTGGAAAATCTGTATTGAGAAAGTCACGATGTTCAAATGGAAAATCTGCATGCAGAAAATCAGGATGTTCAAATGGAAAAACTATATGCAGAAAATCAGGATGTTCAAATGGAAAATCTGTATTGAGAAAGTCACGATGTTCAAATGGAAAATCTGCATGCAGAAAATCAGGATGTTCAAATGGAAAAACTATATGCAGAAAATCAGGATGTTCAAATGGAAAATCTATATGCAGAAAATCAAGATGTTCAAATGGAAAAACTGTATGCAGAAAATCAGAATGTTAAAATGGAAAATCTGTATGCAGAAAATCAGGATGGTCAAATGGAAAATCAGTATGCAGAAAATCAGGATGTTCAAATGGAAAATCTGCATGCAGAAAGTCAGGATGTTCAAGTGGAAAATCTGTATGCAGAAAATCAGGATGTTCAAATGGAAAATCTGTATGCAGACAATCAGGATATTCAAGTGGAAAATCTGTATGCAGAAAATCAGGATGTTCAAATGGAAAATCTGTATGCAGAAAATCAGGATGTTCAAATGGAAAATCTTCATGCAGAAAATCAGGATGTTCAAATGGAAAATCTGTAAGCAGAAAATCAGGATGTTCACATGGAAAATATATATGCAGAAAATCAGGATGTTCAAATGGAAAATCTGTATGCAGAAAATAAGGATGTTCAAATGAAAAGTCTGTATGCAGAAAATAAGGATGTTCAAGTGGTAAATCTGTATGCCGAAAATTAGGATGTTCAAGTGGAAAATCTGCATGCAGAAAATCAGGATGTTCAAATGGAAAATCTGTATGCATAAAAAAAGGATGTTCAAATGGAAAATCTGTATGCAGAAAATCAGGATGTTCAAATGGAGAATCTGTATGCAGAAAATCAGGATGTTCAAGTGGAAACTGTATGCAGAAAATCAGGATGTACAAAAGGAAAATCTGTATGCAGAAAATCAGGATGTTCAAGTGGAAAATCTGTATGCAGAAAATCAGGATGTTGAAATGGAAAATCTGTATGCAGAAAATCAGAATATTCAAGTGGAAAATCTGCATGCAGAAAATCAGGATGTTCAAGTAGAAAATCTATATGCAGAAAATCAGGATGTTCAAGTGGAAAATCTGTATATTGAAAATCAGGATGTTCAAGTGGAAAATATGTATGTAAAAAAATCAGGATGTTCAAATGGAAAATCGGTATGCAGAAAATCAGCGTGTTCAAATGGAACATCAGTATGCAGAAAATCAGGATGTTAAAATGGAAAACCTGCATGCAGACAATCAGGATATTCAAGTAGAAAATCTATATGCAAAAAATCAGGATGTTCAAAGGGAAAATCTGCATGCAGAAAATCAGGATGTTCAAATGGAAAATCTGCATGCAGAAAATCAGGATGTTCAAATGGAAAATCTGTATGCAGAAAATCAGGATGTTCAAATGAAAAACTTGCATTCAGAAAATCAGGATTTTCAAATGGAAAATCTGCATGCAGAAAATCAGGATGTTCAAGTGGAAAATCTGTATGTAACAAATCAGGATGTTCAAATGGAAAATATGTATGCAGAAAATCAGGATGATCAAATGAAAAATCTGTATGCAGAAAATCAGGATGTTCAAATGAAAAATCTGTATGCAGAAAATCAGGATGTTCAAATGGAAAATCTGTATGCAGAAAATCAGGATGTTCAAATGGAAAATCTGTGTGCAGAAAATCAGGATGTACAACTGGAAAATCTGTATGCAGAAAATCATGATGTACAAATGGAAAATCTGTATGCAGAAAATCAGGATGTTCAAATGGAAAATCTATGCAGAAAATCTGGATGTTCAAATGGAAAATATGTATGCAGAAAATCAGGATGTTCAAATTTGAAAATCTGTATGCAGAAAATCAGGATGCTCAAATGAAAAATCTGTTTGCAGAAAATCAGGATGTTCAAATGGAAAATCTGTATGTAAAATATCAGGTTGTTCAAATGGAAAATCTGTATGCAGAAAATCAGGATGTTCAAAGGGAAAATCTGTATGCGGAAAATCAGTATTTTCAAGTGGAAAATCTGCATTCAGAAAATCACGATGTTCAAAAGGAATATCTGCATGCAGAAAATCAGGATGTTCAAATGGAAAAACTATATGCAGAAAATCAGAATGTTCAAATGGAAAATCTATATGCAGAAAATCAGGATGTTCAAATGGAATATCTATATGCAGAAAATCAGGATGTTCAAATGGAAAATCTGGATGCAGAAAATCAGGATGTTCAAGCGGAAAATCTGGATGTAGAAAATCAGGATGTTCAAGTGGAAAATCTATATGCAGAAAATAAGGATGTTCAAAGGGAGAATCTGTATGCAGAAATTCAGGATGTTCAAATTGAAAATCTGTATGCATAAAAAAAGGATGTTCAAATGGAAAATCTGTATGCAGAAAATCAGGATGTTCAAATGGAGAATCTGTATGCAGAAAATCAGGATGTTCAAGTGGAAACTGTATGCAGAAAATCAGGATGTACAAACGGAAAATCTGTATGCAGAAAATCAGGATGTTCAAGTGGAAAATCTGTATGCAGAAAATCAGGATGTTGAAATGGAAAATCTGTATGCAGAAAATCAGGATATTCAAGTGGTAAATCTGCATGCAGAAAATCAGGATGTTCAAGTAGAAAATCTATATGCAGAAAATCAGGATGTTCAAGTGGAAAATCTGTATGTTGAAAATCAGGATATTCAAGTGGAAAATATGTATGTAAAAACATCAGGATGTTCAAATGGAAAATTAGCATGCAGAAAATCAGGGTGTTCAAATGGAACATCAGTATGCAGAAAATCAGGATGTTAAAATGGAAAACCTGCATTCAGAAAATCAGGATGTTCTAATGGAAAATCTGTATGCAGAAAATCAGAATATTCAAGTGGAAACTCTATGCTGAAAATCAGGATGTTCCAGTGGAAAATCTGTATGCAGAAAATCAGGATATTCAAGTGGAAAATCTGCATGCAGAAAATCAGGATGTTCAAGTAGAAAATCTATATGTAGAAAATCAGGATGTTCAAGTGGAAAATCTGTATGCAGAAAATCAGGATGTTCAAATAGAAAATCTGTATGCATAAAAAAGGATGTTCAAATGGAAAATCTGTATGCAGAAAATCAGGATGTTCAAATGGAGAATCTGTATGCAGAAAATCAGGATGTTCAAGTGGAAACTGTATGCAGAAAATCAGGATGTACAAACTGAAAATCTGTATGCAGAAAATCTGGATGTTCAAGTGGAAAATCTGTATGCAGAAAATCAGGATGTTGAAATGGAAAATCTGTATGCAGAAAATCAGGATATTCAAGTGGAAAATCTGCATGCAGAAAATCAGGATGTTCAAGTAGAAAATCTATATGCAGAAAATCAGGATGTTCAAGTGGAAAATCTGTATGTTGAAAATCAGGATGTTCAAGTGGAAAATATGTATGTAAAAAAATCAGGATGTTCAAATGGAAAATCAGTATGCAGAAAATCAGCGTGTTCAAATGGAACATCAGTATGCAGAAAATCAGGATGTTAAAATGGAAAACCTGCATGCAGAAAATCAGGATTTTCTAATGGAAAATCTGTATGCAGACAATCAGGATGTTCAAGTGGAAAATCTATATGCAAAAAATCAGGATGTTCAAATGGAAAATCTGCATGCAGAAAATCAGGATGTTCAAATGGAAAATCTGTATGCAGAAAATCAGGATGTTCAAATGTAAAACTTGCATTCAGAAAATCAGGATATTCAAATGGAAAATCTGCATGCAGAAAATCAGGATGTTCAAGTGGAAAATCTGTATGTAACAAATCAGGATGTTCAAATGGAAAATATGTATGCAGAAAATCAGGATGATCAAATGAAAAATCTGTATGCAGAAAATCAGGATGTTCAAATGAAAAATCTGTATGCAGAAAATCAGGATGTTCAAATGGAAAATCTGTATGCAGAAAATCAGGATGTTCAAATGGAAAATCTGTGTGCAGAAAATCAGGATGAACAACTGGAAAATCTGTATGCAGAAAATCATGATGTACAAATGGAAAATCTGTATGCAGAAAATCAGGATGTTCAAATGGAAAATCTATGCAGAAAATCTGGATGTTCAAATGGAAAATATATATGCAGAAATTCAGGATGTTCAAATTTGAAAATCTGTATGCAGAAAATCAGGATGCTCAAATGAAAAATCTGTTTGCAGAAAATCAGGATGTTCAAATGGAAAATCTGTATGTAAAATATCAGGTTGTTCAAATAGAAAATCTGTATGCAGAAAATCAGGATGTTCAAAGGGAAAATCTGTATGCGGAAAATCAGTATATTCAAGTGGAAAATCTGTATTCAGAAAATCACGATGTTCAAAAGGAAAAACTATATGCAGAAAATCAGAATGTTCAAATGGAAAATCTATATGCAGAAAATCAGGATGTTCAAATGGAAAATCTATATGCAGAAAATCAGGATGTTCAAATGGAAAATCTGTATGCAGAAAATCAGAATGTTAAAATGGAAAATCTTTATGCAGAAAATCAGCATGGTCAAATGGAAAATCTGTATGCAGAAAATCAGGATGTTCAAATGCAAAATCTTAATGCAGAAATTCAGGATGTTCAAATGGAAAATCTGGATGCAGAAAATCAGGATGTTCAAGCGGAAAATCTGGATGTAGAAAATCAGGATGTTCAAAGGGAGAATCTGTATGCAGAAAATCAGGATGTTTAAGTGGAAAATCTATATGCAGAAAATAAGGATGTTGAAATGGAAAATCTATATGCAGAAAATAAGGATGTTCAAATGGAAAATCTGCATGCAGAAAATCAGGATGTACAAACGGAAAATCTGTATGCAGAAAATCAGGATGCTCAAGTGGAAAATCTGTATGCAGAAAGTCAGGATGTTCAAGTGGAAAATCTGGATGCAAAAAATCAGGATGTTCAAGTGGAAAATCTGTATGCAGAAAATCAGGATGTTCAAATGGAAACTGTATGCAGAAAATCAGGATGTACAAACGGAAAATCTGTATGCAGAAAATCAGGATGTTCAAGTGGAAAATCTGTATGCAGAAAATCAGGATGTTGAAATGGAAAATCTGTATGCAGAAAATCAGGATATTCAAGTGGAAAATCTGCATGCAGAAAATCAGGATGTTCAAATAGAAAATCTATATGCAGAAAATCAGGATGTTCAAGTGGAAAATCTGTATATTGAAAATCAGGATGTTCAAGTCGAAAATATGTATGTAAAAAAATCAGGATGTTCAAATGGAAAATCGATATGCAGAAAATCAGCGTGTTCAAATGGAACATCAGTATGCAGAAAATCATGATGTTAAAATGGAAAACCTGCATGCAGAAAATCAGGATTTTCTAATGGAAAATCTGTATGCAGACAATCAGGATATTCAAGTGGAAAATCTGCATTCAGAAAATCACGATGTTCAAAAGGAATATCTGCATGCAGAAAATCAGGATGTTCAAATGGAAAAACTATATGCAGAAAATCAGAATGTTCAAATGGAAAATCTATATGCAGAAAATCAGGATGTTCAAATGGAATATCTATATGCAGAAAATCAGGATGTTCAAATGGAAAATCTGGATGCAGAAAATCAGGATGTTCAAGCGGAAAATCTGGATGTAGAAAATCAGGATGTTCAAGTGGAAAATCTATATGCAGAAAATAAGGATGTTCAAAGGGAGAATCTGTATGCAGAAAATCAGGATGTTCAAGTGGAAAATCTATATGCAGAAAATAAGGATGTTGAAATGGAAAATCTATATGCAGAAAATAAGGATGTTCAAATGGAAAATCTGCATGCAGAAAATCAGGATATACAAACGGAAAATCTGTATGCAGAAAATCAGGATGCTCAAGTGGAAAATCTGTATGCAGAAAGTCAGGATGTTCAAGTGGAAAATCTGGATGCAAAAAATCAGGATGTTCAAATGGAAAATCAGTATGCAGAAAATCAGAATGTTCAAATAGAAAATCTGTATGCATAAAAAAAGGATGTTCAAATGGAAAATCTGTATGCAGAAAATCAGGATGTTCAAATGGAGAATCTGTATGCAGAAAATCAGGATGTTCAAGTGGAAACTGTATGCAGAAAATCAGGATGTACAAACGGAAAATCTGTATGCAGAAAATCAGGATGTTGAAATGGAAAATCTGTATGCAGAAAATCAGGATATTCAAGTGGAAAATCTGCATGCAGAAAATCAGGATGTTCAAGTAGAAAATCTATATGCAGAAAATCAGGATGTTCAAGTGGAAAATCTGTATGTTGAAAATCAGGATGTTCAAGTGGAAAATATGTATGTAAAAAAATCAGGATGTTCAAATGGAAAATCAGTATGCAGAAAATCAGCGTGTTCAAATGGAACATCAGTACGCAGAAAATCAGGATGTTAAAATGGAAAACCTGCATGCAGAAAATCAGGATTTTCTAATGGAAAATCTGTATGCAGACAATCAGGATGTTCATGTGGAAAATTTATATGCAAAAAATCAGGATGTTCAAATGGAAAATCTGTGTGCAGAAAATCAGGATGTACAACTGGAAAATCTGTATGCAGAAAATCATGATGTACAAATGGAAAATCTGTATGCAGAAAATCAGGATGTTCAAATGTTAAATATGTATGCAGAAAATCAGGATAATCAAATGAAAAATCTGTATGTAACAAATCAGGATGTTCAAATGTTAAATATGTATGCAGAAAATCAGGATGATCAAATGAAAAATCTGTATGCAGAAAATCAGGATGTTCAAATGAAAAATCTGTATGCAGAAAATCAGGATGTTCAAATGGAAAATCTGTATGCAGAAAATCAGGATGTTCAAATGGAAAATCTGTGTGCAGAAAATCAGGATGTACAACTGGAAAATCTGTATGCAGAAAATCATGATGTACAAATGGAAAATCTGTATGCAGAAAATCAGGATGTTCAAATGTAAAATCTATGCAGAAAATCTGGATGTTCAAATGGAAAATATGTATGCAGAAAATCAGGATGTTCAAATTTGAAAATCTGTATGCAGAAAATCAGGATGCTCAAATGAAAAATCTGTTTGCAGAAAATCAGGATGTTCAAATGGAAAATCTGTATGCAAAATATCAGGTTGTTCAAATGGAAAATCTGTATGCAGAAAATCAGGATGTTCAAAGGGAAAATCTGTATGCGGAAAATCAGCATATTCAAGTGGAAAATCTGTATTCAGATAATCTCGATGTTCAAAAGGAATATCTGCATGCAGAAAATCAGGATGTTCAAATAGAAAATCTGTATGCATAAAAAAAGGATGTTCAAATGGAAAATCTGTATGCAGAAAATCAGGATGTTCAAATGGAGAATCTGTATGCAGAAAATCAGGCTGTTCAAGTGGAAACTGTATGCAGAAAATCAGGATGTACAAACGGAAAATCTGTATGCAGAAAATCAGGATGTTCAAGTGGAAAATCTGTATGCAGAAAATCAGGATGTTGAAATGGAAAATCTGTATGCAGAAAATCAGGATATTCAAGTGGAAAATCTGCATGCAGAAAATCAGGATGTTCAAGTAGAAAATCTATATGCAGAAAATCAGGATGTTCAAGTGGAAAATCTGTATGTTGAAAATCAGGATGTTCAAGTGGAAAATATGTATGTAAAAAAATCAGGATGTTCAAATGGAAAATCAGTATGCAGAAAATCAGCGTGTTCAAATGGAACATCAGTATGCAGAAAATCAGGATGTTAAAATGGAAAACATGCATGCAGAAAATCTGGATTTTCTAATGGAAAATCTGTATGCAGACATTCAGGATGTTCAAGTGGAAAATCTATATGCAAAAAATCAGGATGTTCAAATGGAAAATCTGCATGCAGAAAATCAGGATGTTGAAATGGAAAATCTGCATGCAGAAAATCAGGATGTTCAAATGGAAAATCTGTATGCAGAAAATCAGGATGTTCAAATGAAAAACTTGCATTCAGAAAATCAGGATATTCAAATGGGAAATCTGCACGCAGAAAATCAGGATGTTCAAGTGGAAAATCTGTATGTAACAAATCAGGATGTTCAAATGTTAAATATGTATGCAGAAAATCAGGATGATCAAATGAAAAATCTGTATGCAGAAAATCACGATGTTCAAATGGAAAATCTGTATGCAGAAAATCAGGATGTTCAAATGGAAAATCTGTGTGCAGAAAATCAGGATGTACAACTGGAAAATCTGTATGCAGAAAATCATGATGTACAACTGGAAAATCTGTATGCAGAAAATCATGATGTACAAATGGAAAATCTGTATGCAGAAAATCAGGATGTTCAAATGGAAAATCTATGCAGAAAATCTGGATGTTTAAATGGAAAATATGTATGCAGAAAATCAGGATGTTCAAATTTGAAAATCTGTAAGCAGAAAATCAGGATGCTCAAATGAAAAATCTGTTTGCAGAAAATCAGGATGTTCAAGTGGAAAATCTGTATGCAGAAAATCAGCGTGTTCAAATGGAACATCAGTACGCAGAAAATCAGGATGTTAAAATGGAAAACCTGCATGCAGAAAATCAGGATTTTCTAATGGAAAATCTGTATGCAGACAATCAGGATGTTCATGTGGAAAATTTATATGCAAAAAATCAGGATGTTCAAATGGAAAATCTGTGTGCAGAAAATCAGGATGTACAACTGGAAAATCTGTATGCAGAAAATCATGATGTACAAATGGAAAATCTGTATGCAGAAAATCAGGATGTTCAAATGTTAAATATGTATGCAGAAAATCAGGATAATCAAATGAAAGATCTGTATGTAACAAATCAGGATGTTCAAATGTTAAATATGTATGCAGAAAATCAGGATGATCAAATGAAAAATCTGTATGCAGAAAATCAGGATGTTCAAATGAAAAATCTGTATGCAGAAAATCAGGATGTTCAAATGGAAAATCTGTATGCAGAAAATCAGGATGTTCAAATGGAAAATCTGTGTGCAGAAAATCAGGATGTACAACTGGAAAATCTGTATGCAGAAAATCATGATGTACAAATGGAAAATCTGTATGCAGAAAATCAGGATGTTCAAATGTAAAATCTATGCAGAAAATCTGGATGTTCAAATGGAAAATATGTATGCAGAAAATCAGGATGTTCAAATTTGAAAATCTGTATGCAGAAAATCAGGATGCTCAAATGAAAAATCTGTTTGCAGAAAATCAGGATGTTCAAATGGAAAATCTGTATGCAAAATATCAGGTTGTTCAAATGGAAAATCTGTATGCAGAAAATCAGGATGTTCAAAGGGAAAATCTGTATGCGGAAAATCAGCATATTCAAGTGGAAAATCTGTATTCAGATAATCTCGATGTTCAAAAGGAATATCTGCATGCAGAAAATCAGGATGTTCAAATAGAAAATCTGTATGCATAAAAAAAGGATGTTCAAATGGAAAATCTGTATGCAGAAAATCAGGATGTTCAAATGGAGAATCTGTATGCAGAAAATCAGGCTGTTCAAGTGGAAACTGTATGCAGAAAATCAGGATGTACAAACGGAAAATCTGTATGCAGAAAATCAGGATGTTCAAGTGGAAAATCTGTATGCAGAAAATCAGGATGTTGAAATGGAAAATCTGTATGCAGAAAATCAGGATATTCAAGTGGAAAATCTGCATGCAGAAAATCAGGATGTTCAAGTAGAAAATCTATATGCAGAAAATCAGGATGTTCAAGTGGAAAATCTGTATGTTGAAAATCAGGATGTTCAAGTGGAAAATATGTATGTAAAAAAATCAGGATGTTCAAATGGAAAATCAGTATGCAGAAAATCAGCGTGTTCAAATGGAACATCAGTATGCAGAAAATCAGGATGTTAAAATGGAAAACATGCATGCAGAAAATCTGGATTTTCTAATGGAAAATCTGTATGCAGACATTCAGGATGTTCAAGTGGAAAATCTATATGCAAAAAATCAGGATGTTCAAATGGAAAATCTGCATGCAGAAAATCAGGATGTTGAAATGGAAAATCTGCATGCAGAAAATCAGGATGTTCAAATGGAAAATCTGTATGCAGAAAATCAGGATGTTCAAATGAAAAACTTGCATTCAGAAAATCAGGATATTCAAATGGGAAATCTGCACGCAGAAAATCAGGATGTTCAAGTGGAAAATCTGTATGTAACAAATCAGGATGTTCAAATGTTAAATATGTATGCAGAAAATCAGGATGATCAAATGAAAAATCTGTATGCAGAAAATCACGATGTTCAAATGGAAAATCTGTATGCAGAAAATCAGGATGTTCAAATGGAAAATCTGTGTGCAGAAAATCAGGATGTACAACTGGAAAATCTGTATGCAGAAAATCATGATGTACAACTGGAAAATCTGTATGCAGAAAATCATGATGTACAAATGGAAAATCTGTATGCAGAAAATCAGGATGTTCAAATGGAAAATCTATGCAGAAAATCTGGATGTTTAAATGGAAAATATGTATGCAGAAAATCAGGATGTTCAAATTTGAAAATCTGTATGCAGAAAATCAGGATGCTCAAATGAAAAATCTGTTTGCAGAAAATCAGGATGTTCAAGTGGAAAATCTGTATGCAGAAAATCAGGATGTTGAAATGGAAAATCTGTATGCAGAAAATCAGGATATTCAAGTGGAAAATCTGCATGCAGAAAATCAGGATGTTCAAGTAGAAAATCTATATGCAGAAAATCAGGATGTTCAAGTGGAAAATCTGTATGTTGAAAATCAGGATGTTCAAGTGGAAAATATGTATGTAAAAAAATCAGGATGTTCAAATGGAAAATCAGTATGCAGAAAATCAGCGTGTTCAAATGGAACATCAGTACGCAGAAAATCAGGATGTTAAAATGGAAAACCTGCATGCAGAAAATCAGGATTTTCTAATGGAAAATCTGTATGCAGACAATCAGGATGTTCAAGTGGAAAATCTATATGCAAAAAATCAGGATGTTCAAATGGAAAATCTGCATGCAGAAAATCAGGATGTTCAAATGGAAAATCTGCATGCAGAAAATCAGGATGTTCAAATGGAAAATCTGTATGCAGAAAATCAGGATATTCAAATGGAAAATCTGCAAGCAGAAATCAGGATGTTCAAGTGGAAAATCTGTATGTAACAAATCAGGATGTTCAAATGTTAAATATGTATGCAGAAAATCAGGATGATCAAATGAAAAATCTGTATGCAGAAAATCACGATGTTCAAATGGAAAATCTGTATGCAGAAAATCAGGATGTTCAAATGGAAAATCTGTGTGCAGAAAATCAGGATGTACAACTGGAAAATCTGTATGCAGAAAATCATGATGTACAAATGGAAAATCTGTATGCAGAAAATCAGGATGTTCAAATGTAAAATCTATGCAGAAAATCTGGATGTTCAAATGGAAAATATGTATGCAGAAAATCAGGATGTTCAAATTTGAAAATCTGTATGCAGAAAATCCGGATGCTCAAATGAAACATCTGTTTGCAGAAAATCAGGATGTTCAAATGGAAAATCTGTATGTAAAATATCAGGTTGTTCAAATGGAAAATCTGTATGCAGAAAATCAGGATGTTCAAAGGGAAAATCTGTATGCGGAAAATCAGCATATTCAAGTGGAAAATCTGTATTCAGAAAATCTCGATGTTCAAAAGGAATATCTGCATGCAGAAAATCAGGATGTTCAAATAGAAAATCTGTATGCATAAAAAAAAGGATGTTCAAATGGAAAATCTGTATGCAGAAAATCAGGATGTTCAAATGGAGAATCTGTATGCAGAAAATCAGGATGTTCAAGTGGAAACTGTATGCAGAAAATCAGGATGTACAAACGGAAAATCTGTATGCAGAAAATCAGGATGTTCAAGTGGAAAATCTGTATGCAGAAAATCAGGATGTTGAAATGGAAAATCTGTATGCATAAAAAAAGGATGTTCAAATGGAAAATCTGTATGCAGAAAATCAGGATGTTCAAATGGAGAATCTGTATGCAGAAAATCAGGATGTTCAAGTGGAAACTGTATGCAGAAAATCAGGATGTACAAACGGAAAATCTGTATGCAGAAAATCAGGATGTTCAAGTGGAAAATCTGTATGCAGAAAATCAGGATGTTGAAATGGAAAATCTGTATGCAGAAAATCAGGATATTCAAGTGGAAAATCTGCATGCAGAAAATCAGGATGTTCAAGTAGAAAATCTATATGCAGAAAATCAGGATGTTCAAGTGGAAAATCTGTATGTTGAAAATCAGGATGTTCAAGTGGAAAATATGTATGTAAAAAAATCAGGATGTTCAAATGGAAAATCAGTATGCAGAAAATCAGCGTGTTCAAATGGAACATCAGTATGCAGAAAATCAGGATGTTAAAATGGAAAACCTGCATGCAGAAAATCAGGATTTTCTAATGGAAAATCTGTATGCAGACATTCAGGATGTTCAAGTGGAAAATCTATATGCAAAAAATCAGGATGTTCAAATGGAAAATCTGCATGCAGAAAATCGGGATGTTCAAATTGAAAATCTGCATGCAGAAAATCAGGATGTTCAAATGGAAAATCTGTATGCAGAAAATCAGGATGTTCAAATGAAAAACTTGCATTCAGAAAATCAGGATATTCAAATGGAAAATCTGCATGCAGAAAATCAGGATGTTCAAGTGGAAAATCTGTATGTAACAAATCAGGATGTTCAAATGGAAAATATGTATGCAGAAAATCAGGATGATCAAATGAAAAATCTGTATGCAGAAAATCAGGATGTTCAAATGAAAAATCTGTATGCAGAAAATCAGGATGTTCAAATCGAAAATCTGTATGCAGAAAATCAGGATGTTCAAATGGAAAATCTGTGTGCAGAAAATCAGGAGGTACAACTGGAAAATCTGTATGCAGAAAATCATGATGTACAAATGGAAAATCTGTATGCAGAAAATCAGGATGTTCAAATGGAAAATCTATGCAGAAAATCTGGATGTTTAAATGGAAAATATGTAAGCAGAAAATCAGGATGTTCAAATTTGAAAATCTGTATGCAGAAAATCAGGATGCTAAAATGAAAAATCTGTTTGCAGAAAATCAGGATGTTCAAAGGGAAAATCTGTATGCGGAAAATCAGCATATTCAAGTGGAAAATCTGTATTCAGAAAATCTCGATGTTCAAAAGGAAAATCTATATGCAGAAAATCAGGATGTTCAAATGGAAAATCTATATGCAGAAAATCAGGATGTTCAAATGGAAAATCTGTATGCAGAAAATCAGAATGTTAAAATGGAAAATCTGTATGCAGAAAATCAGCATGGTCAAATGGAAAATCTGTATGCAGAAAATCAGGATGTTCAAATGGAAAATCTTCATGCAGAAAATCAGGATGCAGAAAATCAGGATGTTCAAGCGGAAAATCTGGATGTAGAAAATCAGGATGTTCAAGTGGAAAATCTATATGCAGAAAATAAGGATGTTCAAAGGGAGAATCTGTATGCAGAAAATCAGGATGTTCAAGTGGAAAATCTATATGCAGAAAATAAGGATGTTCAAATGGAAAATCTGCATGCAGAAAATCAGGATGTACAAACGGAAAATCTGTATGCAGAAAATCAGGATGCTCAAGTGAAAATCTGTATGCAGAAAGTCAGGATGTTCAAGTGGAAAATCTGGATGTAAAAAATCAGGATGTTCAAGTGGAAAATCTGTATGCAGAAAATCAGGATGTTCAAATGGAAAATCTGTATGCATAAAAAAAGGATGTTCAAATGGAGAATCTGTATGCAGAAAATCAGGATGTTCAAGTAGAAACTGTATGCAGAAAATCAGGATGTACAAACCGAAAATCTGTATGCAGAAAATCAGGATGTTCAAGTGGAAAATCTGTATGCAGAAAATCAGGATGTTGAAATGGAAAATCTGTATGCAGAAAATCAGGATATTCAAGTGGAAAATCTGCATGTTTAAAATCAGGATGTTCAAGTGGAAAATATGTATGTAAAAAAATCAGGATGTTCAAATGGAAAATCAGTATGCAGAAAATCAGCGTGTTCAAATGAAACATCAGTATGCAGAAAATCAGGATGTTAAAATGGAAACCCTGCATGCAGAAAATCAGGATTTTCTATTGGAAAATCTGTATGCAGACAATCAGGATGTTCAAGTGGAAAATCTATATGCAAAAAATCAGAATGTTCAAATGGAAAATCTGCATGCAGAAAATCAGGATGTTCAAATGGAAAATCTGTATGCAGAAAATCAGGATGTTCAAATGAAAAACTTGCATTCAGAAAATCAGGATATTCAAATGGAAAATCTGTATGTAACAAATCAGGATGTTCAAATGGAAAATATGTATGCAGAAAATCAGGATGATCAAATGAAAAATCTGTATGCAGAAAATCAGGATGCTCAAGTTTAAAATCTGTATGCAGAAAATCAGGATGTTCAAATGGAAAATCTATATGCCGAAAATTAGGATGTTCAAATCGAAAATCTGTATGCTGAAAATCAGGATGTTCAAGTGGAAAATCTGTATGCAGAAAATCAGGATGTTCAAATGGAAAATGTGTATATAAAAAATAAGGATGTTCAAATGAAAAATCTGCATGCAGAAAATCAGGATGTTCTAATGGAAAATCTGCATGCAGAAAATCAGGATGTTCAAGTGGAAAATCTGTATGCAGAAACTCAGGATGTTCAAATGAAAAATCTGTATGCAGAAAATCAGGTCGTTCAAGTGAAAAATCTGTATGCAGAAAATCAGGATGTTCAAATGGAAAATCTGTATGCAGAAAATCAGGATGTTTAAGTGGAAAATCTGTATGCAGAAAATCAGGATGTTGAAATGAAAAATCTGTATGCAGAAAATTTATGTTCAGAAAATCAAGATGTTTAAATAAAAATCCTGCAAAAAAAAAACCAAAACATTTAAATAAAAAATCTAAATGAAAAATCTGCATTCAATAATTAGGGAAATCAACAAAATTAACTAATAAATATATAAGGTGTCAGATCTATAGCTCATGCCAATGGGAAATTTTGTATTAAGTTTTATTATCCAGTATGTTTCTCTTAACAATAATTTTTTCCTCCAATCACCTCCACTTACTGGACAAAAAACTTTTTCTACCCCATAAAAATAAAAAAATTCTGTTTCCCCATTATGATGTTCAAAAAGTATTTACTGCACCAGAGTAAGTTGCATTTTTACTTTTTATATTAGCTAGATGTTCTGCAACTCTTTTTTTGATTTTTCTTATACTGCAACCTATATATCTAATACTAAGACTCGATGAACTCTTGGTAGTCTGGAGTTGGATAAATAAGGGGTGGATTTGTGGCCAAACTGCAATTCCCACTTTGTCCTGACAGCAGAGGTGGTGCTAGAGAGCAAACCCGAGAAAATTTCTGTGTTTGTAGACAGTGGAGCTGGAGTCAGCATTGTGGATGCTGAGTTTGTGAGGGCTCATGATCTTGCTTGCTGTACTTTAGATAAACCTATTTCCATTTTCACCATCGACTCAGCCCCACTTGCACAGAAAGCATTTACTCAAATTGTATATAATATAAAACTGAGGGTGGGGTCATTTCATTGTGAAATAATCCCGTGCTATGTCCTGGACAATCTTCCCACACCGATTGTCTTGGGTATCCCTTGGCTTGTTAAACATAACCCGTTGATGGACTGGCAAGCCGGGGAGATTATTGAATGGGGAGAAAACTGCATGAGAACTGTTTAGATATTTCCCTTGCTACTGTCTCTACGGAAATATTACCTGCTTTTCTGTCTGATTTTGAGGACGTTTTTTCTGAGAGGGGGTGTCAGGATTTGCCTCCTCATCATGCTTATGACTGTCCTATTAACTAGTGTTGAGCGAGCACTAAAATGCTCGGGTGCTTGAAGCTCGGCCCGAGCTCGCCGTGATACTCGGGTGCTTGACCCGAGCAACGAGCCCAATGTTAGTCTATGGGAGACCAGAGCATTTTTGCGGCGGCACCCCCGGCGGTCTGTAGAAAGCCTAAAAAGTGCCCAAAACGATAGTGACAGTGCTCAAATGACAGCATGTGGACAGCATGGGGATCGCCCCAGGAAGCATTTCTGACCCCCAGGTCACTATTGTAAACAACATGTTAAGAGGTATTAATCCACTTTTACAGGCTCATAATAAAACGTTCAAAAACTAAAGTGAAACTTTTTTCCTGTGAAATATGTTAAGGAATTTCGTTTCCAGGGTAAAGACTTGTGTATAAGGTAAAATAAATAGCCAAAAACAAAAATACTCCTCCACACCTTGGGCTATGTTCACAAGTAGCATTTTTTATGCGTTTTTGCACTTTTGTATTGCTTTCAACTGTGACAAATGCATTCATCGGGAAATGTCATTTTAACATTTACAACCTTATCTGGCCATGTGCTGTGTGACACATGCATAGTGCTGAAAAGACTTGGGAACAGCATGGGGAAGACACCTGGAAGCATCTATGACACCCAGGTCACTGCCTAAAAGTGTGCCTGTGGCACCCAGCTGTGCTTGAAGCCACAGATCCTAGAGGGGTGCATTAACGGATTCCTCCACAAGAGGCCCTCGCAGCATACACACACCTCCACCTTCCACCTCAGACCACCAGAGGGAGCCCATTAGGGATATAAATTGGGAAGGTGGAGCTAGGCAGCTGAGTCTAGAGTACAGAGTCTAGTCAACAGAGAAGGAAGCCTGTTGATAGGATCTCCTGCAGAAGCCATCCTGCAGTGGAGCACAGTCAGACTCAAGTAGCTCAAGTTAGAGAGATAGGAGCGTTGCCGACACTCGGAGAGCGGCAGAAGAAGCAGCCAGCTAGCTGCCAGTGTGTATAGCCTAGTGAGGGCCCCGAGTAGGCCGAAGAATAGAGGAGTGAGTAGCATCGGGGGCAGAGGAGCTGTATAAGCTCACCCCAGAAAACATATACCGGACACCGGGTCCGCGTCTACAGGGCCGTATATCCCCCTGTAGAGACAACCGGAGAACCCTGGAAGACTTCAGGTCCCAGGATCACCCAAGAGCTGATACGTACCAGAGCCAGGAGTCACGGAGGCCCCGCAAGCTGGGAGCGCGTACTCCAAGAGAAGGCCCTACCACAAAGTCAGCCGGTGCAGGACAGAGACAAAGTTAGGCCTAGCTCCCGGCAGGTCAGAAACTTACCACACAAAGGCAAGAGACAGGAGGCCCTATACCCGCTCATTGGGGAGGATCCAGATATGCACCCTTCACCCTACAGTGCTCTGGGATGTGCCTGAATTTCCATCAGAAAAAGGTACTGAAGTGACTATTGTGTCTGTCCCTGTTCTTGCTCTGGCCTGGCTGGGTCACATCTGTCCTGCATCCTTACATCCCCGCTGCCCTGAGGCCTAGCTCCACCTGTGGGGAACTATACCACGCAAGCTGCCTTAACACCGGCCTCAGTGGGGTGCCGCAGTGCTGGTGATCCTCACCAGACACCACTGGTGGCGTCACAAACTTTTATATAATTTTTCACACTTTTTAAAGAAAGGCCCAGAGAACGGGCCCGGGAGCCGACTACCGCGACATCCCCCAAGATCAGGCAACAAGGCCCGGACGCCGAGTCATCCCCATCCCCTGGGCTACACATGCCCATCAGAAGTGATCCTTGCCGCATCAGAAGATGCAGACTTGCAACTATCCCCGTGCAAGTCCTTGTCCCAGGGCAGTGTTCATTTGTACCTCCCCCATTCCTTGCAATGCAAGCGCAGATATGCAGCCAACCACCCACCCACCCCCAGGCTGCAATACCATACTGCTAGCTTGCACTTGAAATGGGGCCTTTTAGTTTGGAGGAGGCCGAAGCTGGCCACTACCTCATGGCTGCTTCGGCAGTGAGGTATCCATACTCAGTCCCCAGCCGCCCGGTGGCCAGGTGTCCTCGCTCGGTCCCCAGCCGCCCAGCGGCCAGGTGTCCACACACGGTCCCCAACCGCCTAAGGGCGGCCGGGTGTCCATAAACGGTCCCCAGCCACCCCGATTTCTCCGTGGAACATCCCCACAGACTTTTCTTAGCCCGGCCTGCTTTAGGGCAGCATTGGACGAGCCCACCAGAGAACCAGACTCCTCCGGTGGGCCCTGGCTTCTCCATCAGGGGAGTTGAGAGTGCCAAGGTGAGGAGAATGATGATGATGATAGAAGTTAGCATCTGCTTTGTTTTGTTGGAATGCAAGCGTAAGTGTGCAACCTGCCATCCACCCGCCCCCAGGCTGCAATACCATACTGCTAGCTTGCTTGCACTTGAAATTGGACCTTTTAGGCATGTGGAGGCAGACGCCGGCCACCATGTCATGGCTGCGTCGGCGGCCCTTTTATCCATACTCAATCCACAGCCGCCCGGCGGCCGGGTGTCCACGCTCGGTCCCCAGCCGCCAGGGGGCGGCCGGGTGTCCACACTCGGTCCCCAGCCGCCCCGCGGTCGGGTGTGCACACACGGACCCCAGCCACATGGGGGCGGTCGGGTGTCCATAAACAGTCCCCAGCCGCCCCTATTTCTCTTGTCACCGACCCACACACTTTTCTTAGACTGGCCTGCTGTAGGGCAGCATTGGACGAGCCCACCAGAGAACCCGACTCCTCCAGTGGGCCCTGGCTTCTCCATCAGGGGAGTTGAGAGTGCCAAGGTGAGGAGCATGATGATGATAGAAGTTAGCATCTGCTTTGTTTTCAAGGAATGCAAGCTCATGTATGTAGTAGCAGCTAGGCCTGAGGTGGTCAGCGTTTTGGCGCATATCCTACCTCCTCCGTGGATTGCTGGATGTTTTCCTGCTACTATCCAAGTTCTATGACTCCCGTTAAATCAAAGCTTCAGGTGATAAATGATGGATGAGGTAGTGGCAAAAGAGAAAGAGCAGGAGGAACAGGGACCATTCACATCAATATCAGGCCAGTCAACCACATATGTCTTGTAGGATATGTTTCTGTAACAAAAGGAGCGGTTCGGCTACACAGTTATAGGGCATACAGTGAGTGCAATGCCTACCAAAAATTTTGAGGCAATCCAATGCCCCTTGGAAATGACATGGAGGTCAGAGGGCTTTAACTAAACCATTTTTTCCATTTATAGCAACTGGGTCTCCTGTGCACTGTTGGCCTAAGCAGTGAATGGAAGACTTTCCAAAAATTATAAGGAACTGTAATGCCCCTTGAAACAGACGTGGATTACAGCATACTAAAAACCTTCTACCCATTATTGGGGAGTGTGTCTCCCTTAGTTTTCGCCTTTGCATTGAAAAGCAAAAGCTGACTAAAATTAGGAGGAAATGCAATGCCCGTTGGAAGAGTCATGGAGATTAGAGGTAAGGTAATTAAAAACAACATTTCAATGCCCCTTGGAAGAGCTGTGGAGTTCAGAGTGGCTTAAGAAGACGCTTTTAATGCCCCTTTGAAGAGACGTGGAGGTCAAAGTAGCTTAACAAGACGGTTTTAATGCCCCTTGGAAGAGCTGTGGAGTTCAGAGTGGTTTAACAAGACTGTTTTAATGCCCCTTGGTAGAATGATGGAGGTCGCAGTGGAATAAAAAGACAATATCAATGCCCCTTGGAAGAGACGTGGAGGTCACAGTAGCTTAACAAGACAGTTTTAATGCCCCTTGGAAGAGTGGTGGAGGTTGCAGTGGAATAAAAAGACAATATCAATGCCCCGTGGAAGAGACATGGAGGTCACAGTAGCTTAACAAGACGGTTTTAATGCCCCTTGGAGGAGAGGTGGAGGTTGCAGTGGAAAAAAAAGACAATATCAATGCCCCGTGCAAGAGACGTGGAGGTCACAGTACCTTAACAAGACGGTTTTAATGCCCCTTGGAAGAGCTGTGGAGTTCAGAGTGGTTTAACAAGACTGTTTTAATGCCCCTTGGAAGAGACATGGAGATCACAGTAGCTTAACAAGACGGTTTTAATGCCCCTTACAAGAGCCATGCAGTACAGCATATTACAAACATTAGTCCCATTATTGGGGAGTGGGTCTCCCATAGTATTTGCTTATGCCTTCCAAGCAAAAGCTTCCAAAAATTAGGACGGAGCAACTCGCAATGCCCATTATAAGAGCAATACAGTACAGCATCTTACAAACATTAGTCCCATTATTGGGGAGTGGGTGTCCAATAGTATTTGCTTATGCCTTCCAAGCAAAAGCTTCAAAAAATTAGGACCGAGCAACTTGCAATGCCTATTGCAAGAGCTATGCAGTACAGCATATTACAAACATTAGTCCCATTATTGGGGAGTGGGTCTCCCATAGTATTTGCTTATGCCTTCCAAGCAAAAGCTTCCAAAAATTAGGATGGAGCAACTTGCAATGCCCCTTACAAGAGCCATACAGTACAGCATCTTAAAAACATTATTCCCATTATTGGGGAGTGGGTCTCCCATAGTATTTGCTTATGCCTTCCAAGCAAAAGCTTCCAAAAATTAGGACGGAGCAACTTGCAATGCCTCTTACAAGAGCCATGCAGTACAGCATATTACAAACATTAGTCCCATTATTGGGGAGTGGGTCTCCCATAGTATTTGCTTATGCCTTCCAAGCAAAAGCTTCCAAAAATTAGGACGGAGCAACTTGCAATGCTCCTTACAAGAGCCATGCAGTACAACATATTACAAACATTTGTCCCATTATTGGGGAGTGGGTCTTCCATAGTATTTGCTTATGCCTTCCAAGCAAAATCTTCCAAAAATTAGGACTGAGCAACCTGCAATGCCCCTTACAAGAGCCATGCAGTACAGCATATTACAAATATTAGTCCCATTATTGGGGAGTGGGTCTCCCATAGTATTTGCTTATGCCTTCCAAGCAAAAGCTTCCAAAAATTATGAGGAAATGCAATGCCCGTTCGAAGAGTCGTGGAGGTCCCAGTAGCTTAACAAGACACTTTTAATGCCACTCAGTAGAGACGTGGAGGTCAGAGTGGTATAACAAGATGCTTTTAATGCCCCTCAGAAGAGACGTGGAGGTCAGAGTGGTATAACAAGACGGTTTTAATGCCCCTTACAAGAGATGTGGAGGTCAGAGTGGTATAACAAGATGGTTTTAATGCCCCTTTCAAGAGATGTGGAGGTCAGCGTGGTATAACAAGACGCTTTTAATGCCCCTCAGAAGAGACATGGAGGTCAGAGTGGTATAACAAGACGATTTTAATGCCCCTCAGAAGAGACGTGGTGGTCAGAGTGGTATAACAAGATGGTTTTAATGCCCCTTACAAGAGACATGGAGGTCAGAGTGGTATAACAAGATGATTGTAATGCCCCTTACAAGAGACGTGGAAGTCAGAGTGGTATAACAAGACGCTTTTAATGCCCCTCAGAAGACACGTGAAGGTCAGAGTGGTTTAACAAGACGGTTTTAATGCCCCTTACAAGACATGTGGAGGTCAGAGTGGTATAACAAGATGCTTTTAATGCCCATTGGAAGAGACATACAGTACAGCATCTTAAAAATATTATTCCCATTATTGGGGAGTGGGTCTCCCACAGTCTTTGCTTATGCCTTCCAAGCAAAAGCTGACAAAAATCAGGATGGAGGAACTTTCAATAATGGCAACACGGACCACGGTCACCCTGGTGGTATAGTGGTGGTGGAGGCTGAGGATAAGGAGAAGAACATAAAACAGCCAAAATGAGGAAGCGTATACCCATGTGTGGGTGTGAAGTGGTGCATGTGAATACACCTCCCGAAATAACACAGTGGATTTGACTTTATGTTACTCTGCTGTCATTTGGTGGTGATGAGAAGTCTGGCCCAATCCAGCCCTTGTTCATTTTGATAAGGGTCAGCTTGTTAGCATTGTCAGTTGACAGGCGAGTGCGCTTGTCAGTTATAATTCCCCCAGCGGCACTAAAAACACGCTCCGATAACACACTACCGGCAGGGCAGGCCAGGACCTCCAAGGCATACAGAGCGAGTTCATTCCAAGTGTCCAGCTTGGATACCCAATAATTAAAAGGCACAGAGGAATCACGGAGGACGCTGGTACGGTCTGCAAGGTACTCCCTCACCATCTTTTGAAACTTTCCACTCCTTGTGAGAGTACCCCGCGCCTCAGGGTCTGTCCGAAGGGAGGGTCTGAGAAAACTGTCCCAGAACGTTGACAGTGTTCCCCTGCCTCTGCTGGATTGGAGTTTCGTCTCTCTCGCATGTACGCCTTGGTTGGGCAACGAACTGTGACCTCTGCCGTTAGCGTGTTCAGATGGGAATTTTTTTAACAGTTCTGCAGCAAGGGCCTTCTGGTACTGCCCCATTTTTGTAGACCTCTCCACCTCAGGAATAAGAGAGTGAAAGTTCTCCTTGTAGCGGGGGTCTACAAGTGTCACCAACCAGTAATGACTGTCACCCAACATTTTAACAATGCGAGGGTCATGGTTAATGCAGCGTAACATAAAGTCAGCCATGCGTGCCAGACTGGTAACGGGCAAGATTTCGATGTCCTCACCAAGATGACGACTGACCATGCTCTTCTCCTCCTCCCCCTGTCCTCAGGCCACCCACGCTGAACCGACGGTATGACAGTTGTACAGGTACTACCGTCTACAGCGCATGATACCAGCTCCTGTTCTTCTTCCTCCTCCTCCTCCTCTCCCTCATTGTCCCCCAATGCACTTTGGGATGAGATGAGGCTGCGCTGTATGTAATCACCCGCTATGGCTTCTTGATCCATCTCATCATACTCTGGCAGCAATGCCTCCTCTTTAATTCTCTGCAGAGAGCGTTGCAAAAGACAGACAAGTGGGATGCTGACACTAATGATGGCGTCATCGCCACTCACCATCTTGGTGGCCTCCTCAAAGTTTGTCAGGATAGTACATATGTCAGACATCCAGGTCCACTCCTGAGGTCTTATGTGTGGAGTCTGACCAGAATATCGACGGCCCTGTTGCAGCTGGTACTCCACAACTGCTCTCTTCTGCTCACAAATCCTTAGCAACATGTGGAGGGTAGAGTTCCAATGTGTGGGGACATCACACGCCAGTCGGTGTGGCGGAAGCTGCAAACGCTGCTGCAACACAGCAAGGGCGGCGAAAGCTGTAGCCGACTTGCGAAAATGACCTGACAGGCGGCGTACTTTCACGAGCACTTCTGGCAACTCGGGGTACGATTTAAGAAACCGCTGAACCACGAGGTTAAGCACATGAGCCAGGCATGGTACATGTGTGATCTCGCCTTGCCTCAGAGCCGCCACCAGGTTACGGCCATTGTCACACACGATCATGCCGGGATGTAGGTTCAGCGGTGTCAGCCACAGATCTGCCTGCTCTTTCACAGCTGTCCACAACTCACAAGCAGTGTGAGGTTTCTCACCTAAGCTTATGAGTTTCAGCACAGCCTGTTGCCACTTGGCGGAGGCAGTACTGCAGTGCTTCCAGCTTGTAACTGATGTGGTGATATCTGACATGGAGGCTGAACATGAGGAGGAGGAGGAGGATGATGCGCAGGAGCTGTACACTGTGGGGGCAACTCTGACTGACATAGGGCCCGCAATCCTTGGTGTGGGGAGGATGTGTTCCGTCCCAAGGTCCGACTGGGTCCCGGCTTCCACTATGTTTACCCAGTGTGCCGTCAGGGAGATGTACCGTCCCTGGCCACAAGCACTTGTCCACGTGTCCGTTGTCAGGTGGACTCTCCCAGTAACTGCGTTGTTGAGGGCACGGCATATGTTTTGGGACACGTGCTTGTGTAGTGCGGGGATGGCACACCGGGCAAAATAGTGTCGGCTGGGGACTAAGTACCGAGGGACGGCCACCAGCATAAGGTTGCAGAAGGATTCCGTCTCCACCAGCCTAAAAGGAAGCATTTCCAACGCCAGCAGTCATGAAATGTGCGAATTTAGGACTGTGGCCTGTGGGGCGTTAGCTGCGAATTTCCTCTTTCGTTCAAAGGTCTGAGATATGGACAATTGAACGCTGAGGTGGGACGTGGACGTGGATGTGGACGTTGATGCTGTTTCTTGAGAAACTGCCATAACAAGTGAAGACTGAGAGGACGGGGCATCTTTACATGCAGTATGGACAGGGGTTTACCTTGCACACACAACAGGGGGTTCTGTTGCATGCACAACAGCGGAAGAAACAGTGGTGACACCCTCTGACACTGGTCGTGGACCCTGGGGTTCGCCCCACAAAGTCGGGTGCTTTGATGCCATGTGCCTGATCATTCTGGTGGTGGTCAGGCTGGTAGTTTTGTCACCCCTGCTGATGCTGGCATGGCAGGTAGTACAAATGGCCTTTTTGGGGTTATCAGCAGAGTCTTTAAAAAAATTCCAGACTCTGGAAGACCTACGCTTGTACTGGCAACGTCCTTCGTGTTGGTGTTACGGGGAATGGTTGCCCGCCTTCTGTCTGTGGCCACCACACTGCTTCTTCCTGCCTGTTGGGGTACTCTGCCTTCACCCCCTGTGTGCTGCTGGCCTCACTCTGCATATCCTCCTGCCACGTTTGGTCAGTTACTAGATCATCCACCACCTCCTCCTCTTCCACTTGCGCACCACGATGCTCCTCCTCACTTCCTGGCAATTGTGTCTTGTCATCGTCCACCTCTTGTGACAAATTGCCAGCGTCGACTTCCCGTGGCCGTGGCTGTTCAAATATTTGGGCATCGCTACATGGGATTTCCTCTTTAACCACTTCAAGCGGAGCAGGCGAGGGGCACAAATATGGAAATTGACCAGTGAACAGCTCTTCAGAGTGTCCAAGTGTGGGATCAGTTGCTGTCTGACGACACTCGGCATGGTGAGAGGAAGGAGCATCAGGGTGAGGAGGAGTATGCGGTTGAGACTCACGGCTACTAAGAGTTGACCGTGTGGAAGACAGACCGGAGGTGGTGGTGCCCAGGTAACTGGAAGTATTATCTGCTATCCAATTAATAACCAGTTCATTAATAACCTGTTCACACTGATCAGTTCGCAATACTGGTGTTGTTCTGTGCTTCCCTAGTAATTCAGTCAAGAAGTGGGAGCGAGAAGATGTGGCTGTTGGTTGTGGCACATTTTCACCTTGGCCACGGCCCCGTCCTCTGCACGCACCATCATCAGAACGTCCACTTCCACGTACCTTGTGTAGCATCGGCGTCTCTGCCCCGTTCTAGGCAGAGACGCCGTCCCTCTCACCTCCCCGCTCCTGGCACGGCGTCCTCCAGCGCTTCTCTCCCCGCTGCTTCCGGCACGCGCTCCTTCCCCGGCAGTGTGCTTAGGGCGCGCGCGCGCTCCCCCTCTCTTAAAGGGACCGCGCGCGCCGTCCTAAGGAGTCCTCGGCCAATTGCCGGAGGACCTCCCATATAAAAGGCACCTCCTCCAAAATGGAGGTGCCCGAGCAATGTTGTAGCACTGTTCACTACTCTGCTTCAGCCCTCAGGTCCCGTTGCCAGTTACCTGCCAGATACCTGCCAGATTCCTGCCAGTCTACTGTCTAATTCCTGCCTGATATCCTGCTACCTGCCTGCTAGCCTGAGGTCCGACGGTCTGCCTTCCAACTTCTGTCAGTCTGTCTAAGGACCAGCTTGCCCGCTCACCTGGGAGCGCACATCTTCTACCTGCCTGCTTGCCTGAGGTCCAACGGTCTGCCTTCCAACTCCTGTCAGTCTGTCTAAGGACCAGCTTGCCCACTCACCTGGGAGCGCTCATCTGCTGCCTGTCTGCTAGCCTACCAGGAGGCTCTGCCGTCACGTGCTGTGACCACCCGCCTGTCCAGAGACTCCTGCCCGCTCACCTGGGAGCGCTCATCTGCTACCTGTCTGTTGGTCTTCCTGGAGGCTCCGCCGTCACATGCTGTGACCACCCGATTATCCAGAGACTCTCGCCTGCTCACCTGGGAGCTCACGTCTATCATCTGCCGCCACAGGTCGTACCAATCCTTTACCCAGAGACTGCCCCGGTCACTTGCCGTGACCTCCTGCCCGTTCATCCAGAGACTGCCCCGGTCACTTGCCGTGACCTCCTGTCCGTTCATTCAGAGACTGTCCCAGTCACCTGCTGTGACTGCCTGCCCGTCTACCCTGGTCGCCACCCGCTCCCTTACAAGGACCGCCCCCTTGTATAGTAGCTCAGAGGTTCCGCCTCCCAGACCCGTTACAGTTTGCTCGGGCCATGGAACCCGGTGGCACCCAAGCTCCCTCGCTCTCGGACCTGTGTCATGAACTGTCCCATCAGAGGTCCCAACAGGAGTCCATCCTGGGTCACCTGCGGAATGTCAATTCTCGCCTGGACACTCTGACTGCTCTGCCTGCAACCACCGCCAGTGCCATGACTCGCAATCCGGCAGCTCCACTGCCCACTAATAACATGGTATCCTACCCCGGACCCCGACTTTCTGCACCTCCTCGTTTCGGAGGCGACTCCGCCCAGGCTCGGGGCTTCATAAATCAGTGCACCCTGCACTTTGAACTCCTGTCTCACCAGTTTAACTCCGACCGGGCCAAAATTGCCTTCATCATGTCCCATCTCACCGGAGAGGCCCTGGCCTGGCTAAATCCTCTATGGGAGAGAGGAGACCCCCTGGTGTCCGACTTGCCTGCCTTTCTCACGGCTTTCCGGAAAGTCTTCGACGAACCCGGACGGAAGACCTCATCCGCATCATCTCTGCTACGCCTCCGTCAGGGAAGTCTCACCGTGGGCCAATATGCCATACGGTTCCGTACCCTTGCCTCGGAGCTGGCCTGGGATAACGACGCTCTGGTTTCCGTCTTCTGGGAGGGTCTGTCCGGCCGTATTAAAGATGAACTTGCCGGTCGGGACATTCCTACCACTCTCGATGACCTAATAACTCTTGCCACCCGGATTGACCTGCGGTTCCAGAAGCGTGCCAAAGAGGTCACCCGTGAGAGGAGGTTTCCACGTCTAGCTCCTACTTTTCAGAAACCCGTCACTCCCTCCGTCTCTCCTCAGCTACACTCTCCTGAGCCTATGCAGGTCGACCAGACCAAGATGGTCGGTTCTCGCCAAGAATCTCGCCGAGCCGAGGGAAGCTGTTTCTATTGTGGCAGTATGAAGCACTTCATCCGTTCCTGCCCGGAAAAGCCGGGAAACGCCAGTGTCTAGGACCACTCGGAGAGGTCGTCCTAGACAAAAGTAAGCCCTCTCCGTCTCTGACCTTACCGGTCTCTATTGCTTGGGGATAAAACCGTCTCTTTGAACTCGCCCATCTGGATTCTGGAGCTGCTGGAAACCTCATCTCCCAGTCTCTGGTAGAGAGATACCATATTCCCACCAAGTCCCTGGCTGAACCATTGTCAGTCGCCTCCGTGGATGGAAGACTTCTCTCGGAGACCATCCTGCTCGTCACCGAACCCATAACCCTGCAGGTGGGAATGCTGCACTCTGAGGAGATCTCATTCCATGTGCTGTCCGGACTTTCTCACTCCCTGTTGCTAGGTCTACCTTGGCTCCAGACACATGAACCCGTATTTAACTGGCGGTCCGGTGAAGTACTCCGATCGGGTCCTGACTGCCATAGGACCTGCCTGGTCCCGGTCCGTCCACTTCGCCCTCAGCCTACTCCAGCTAACTTACCTGGTCTCCCGGCTCCCTACTGGCCCTATGCGGATGTCTTCGGTAAGAAGGAAGCTGAGACGTTGCCACCCCATAGGCCATACGATTGCCCGATCGACCTGGTACCTGGCACCACTCCTCCCCGTGGGCGTATCTACCTGTTGTCTGCAGCCGAGACCCGAGCCATGTCTGAGTACATTGAAGAGAATCTGGCTAGGGGATTTATCCGAAAATCTACCTCCCCGGCTGGAGCCGGATTCTTCTTTGTCAAAAAGAAAGACGGCTCGCTACGTCCCTGTATTGACTACAGAGGACTCAATCTCATCACGGTAAAAAACAAATATCCCCTGCCACTCATCTCCGAATTGTTTGACCGTCTCAAGGGCGCCAGGATCTTCTCCAAGCTGGATCTACGAGGAGCGTATAATCTGGTCCGTATCCGTCTAGGAGACGAGTGAAAGACGGCATTCAATACCCGGGACGGTCACTACGAGTACCTTGTGATGCCCTTCGGTCTCTGTAATGCTCCCGCGATCTTTCAGGAACTAGTCAACGACATCTTCCGTGACCTCCTGTACTCCTGCGTAGTGGTATACCTGGACGATATCTTGGTCTTCTCTCCGGATCTCCCCACACACCGGAGGGATGTTCGTCAGGTCCTGCTTAGGCTTCGGCAGAACCACCTTTACGCCAAATACGAGAAGTGCCTCTTCGATCAGACCTCCCTTCCGTTCTTGGGCTATGTCATCTCCCAAACAGGTCTGCAAATGGATCCCGAGAAGCTCTCTTCCGTTCTAAAATGGCCTCGTCCTGAAGGTTTGAAGGCGATACAGCGATTCCTGGGCTTCGCTAATTATTATCGTCTTTTCATCCCACACTTCTCGTCTCGGACTGCTCCCATATCTGCACTTACCCGTAAGGGGGCTAACCCCAGGACATGGTCGCCTGAAGCCGAGGAGGCCTTCCTTTCCCTAAAGAAAGCCTTCGCCTCTGCTCCCGTCCTGCACCGTCCGGACTGTAATAAACAATTCTACCTGGAGGTTGATGCCTCCTCCTCCGGAGCCGGAGCGGTGCTCACCCAGAAGTCTTCTACCGGGAGAATGGTAACGTGAGGCTTCTTCTCCAAAATCTTCTCCTCGTCGGAGCGCAACTACTCCATTGGAGACCGGGAATTGCTAGCCATCAAATTGGCACTGGGAGAGTGGCGCTATCTGCTTGAAGGGGCTCTCTACCCGGTAATTATCTACACGGATCACAAAAACCTGGCATATCTCCAAAATGCCCAGAGACTCAATCCTCGCCAGGCTTGGTGGTCGTTGTTTTTTGCCCGCTTCGACTTCATTCTTCATTTCCGTCCGGCGGACAAGAACGTCAAAGCTGATGCCTTGTCCCGGTCCTTCCTGTCCTCCGATCAAGAGGAGGAACCTACGCACATCATCGACTCCTCCAAGGTGATGAATGTGGCCCCCTTGGATCTGACTCGTCTTCCACCCGGTAAGACGTTCGTAGCTGTGCCAGATCGGGAGAGGGTTCTTCCCTGGGGACATTCTTCTAAACTAGCTGGCCATGCTGGCCAAAAGAAGACCTTCCAACTTATTACCCGGCATTACTGGTGGCCTACCCTGCGTAAGGACGTGGTAGACTTCGTCGCGGCCTGTTCATCCTGTGCCCGTAACAAAGTTCCCCGACATCTACCTGCCGGCCATCTCCTGCCCCTTCCCGTACCTGCTGCTCCTTGGCAACACATCGCTATGGACTTTATCACCGACCTTCCAGTTTCTGCCGGTTGTACTGTCATTTGGGTTGTCGCTGACCGTTTTTCTAAGATGACCCACTTCATTCCCCTGCCTGGTCTTCCGTCTGCACCCGAGCTGGCTAAAGACTTTATCCGCCACATCTTCCGTCTCCATGGTCTGCCCCTCCACATCGTGGGGTTCAGTTCACCTCTCGCTTCTGGAGAGCCACATGTAAGCTGCTGGACATTACCCTGGATTTCTCCTCCGCTTACCACCCTCAGTCCAATGGTCAAGTGGAGCGGATCAATCAGATCTTGTCCAGCTACCTCCGGCACTTCGTTGATGCTCACCACTCGGACTGGGTGGATCTCCTACCATGGGCCGAGTTCTCTTATAACAACCATGAGAGCGAGTCCTCTTCCAAATCCCCGTTCTTTATAGTCGGTGGCCAACATCCCCGGATTCCACTTCCTGTCTCCGTTTCTGTGGACAACCCTGCTGCTGAGTCTCTTGTCAGCGAATTTTCTACTATTTGGGAGAGCACCAGGTCCGCTCTTCTTCTCTCCTCTGAGCGGATGAAGAGATATGCTGATAAGAGACGTCTGGATCCGCCCCAATTCCGTCCGGGAGACAAGGTTTGGCTCTCATCCAAACATGTGCGGCTCAAAGTACCCTCCTACAAGTTGGGTCCTCGATTCATCGGCCCCTTCGAAGTCCTCAGGCAAATTAACCCTGTGGCCTACAAATTAAAACTCCCGGCCACCCTACGGATCCCCAACTCCTTCCACGTATCTCTCCTCAAACCCGTTGTCTTTAACTTTTTTTCCAAAAATCCAGGTGCCCCTCCTGCTCCGGTTTCCGCTGATGACATCTTTGAGGTAGAGAGTATTCTGGCCTCCAAGAGGGTAAGAGGAAAAACCTTTTTTCTGGTAGATTGGAAGGGGTTTGGTCCTGAGGAGAGAACTTGGGAACCCAGGGAGAACATCAACGCCCCGCTTCTCCTTGAGAAATTTCTTTCTGGCCAAAAAAAGAGGGAGCCTAAAGGGGGGGGTACTGTAGCATCGGCGTCTCTGCCCCGTTCTAGGCAGAGACGCCGTCCCTCTCACCTCCCCGCTCCTGGCGCGGCGTCCTCCAGCGCTTCTCTCCCCGCTGCTTCCGGCACGCGCTCCTTCCCCGGCAGTGTGCTTAGGGCGCGCACGCGCGCGCTCCCCCTCTCTTAAAGGGACCGCGCGCGCCGTCCTAAGGAGTCCTCGGCCAATTGCCGGAGGACCTCCCATATAAAAGGCACCTCCTCCAAAATGGAGGTGCCCGAGCAATGTTGTAGCACTGTTCACTACTCTGCTTCAGCCCTCAGGTCCCGTTGCCAGTTACCTGCCAGATACCTGCCAGATTCCTGCCAGTCTACTGTCTAATTCCTGCCTGATATCCTGCTACCTGCCTGCTAGCCTGAGGTCCGACGGTCTGCCTTCCAACTTCTGTCAGTCTGTCTAAGGACCAGCTTGCCCGCTCACCTGGGAGCGCACATCTTCTACCTGCCTGCTTGCCTGAGGTCCGACGGTCTGCCTTCCAACTCCTGTCAGTCTGTCTAAGGACCAGCTTGCCCGCTCACCTGGGAGCGCTCATCTGCTGCCTGTCTGCTAGCCTACCAGGAGGCTCTGCCGTCACGTGCTGTGACCACCCGCCTGTCCAGAGACTCCTGCCCGCTCACCTGGGAGCGCTCATCTGCTACCTGTCTGTTGGTCTTCCTGGAGGCTCCGCCGTCACATGCTGTGACCACCCGATTATCCAGAGACTCTCGCCTGCTCACCTGGGAGCTCACGTCTATCATCTGCCGCCACAGGTCGTACCAATCCTTTACCCAGAGACTACCCCGGTCACTTGCCGTGACCTCCTGCCCGTTCATCCAGAGACTGCCCCGGTCACTTGCCGTGACCTCCTGCCCGTTCATCCAGAGACTGCCCCGGTCACTTGCCGTGACCTCCTGTCCGTTCATTCAGAGACTGTCCCAGTCACCTGCTGTGACTGCCTGCCCGTCTACCCTGGTCGCCACCCGCTCCCTTACAAGGACCGCCCCCTTGTATAGTAGCTCAGAGGTTCCGCCTCCCAGACCCGTTACACCTTGCCACGCTCCTTGCCCATTGTAAAGGAGGTAAAATAGCTTACACTCGCACTATCAATGGAAAAAAGGTAATAAAAAGTAGATTAGACCTGTGGAAGAGGAAAACCACAGTTCTATTTCTCTTGCCTACACCCCGCTCTTTTAAACAATCAGAACAATCAGGGAGAAACTATTACTGTTTTTCTTTACGGAAAAAATACCAAAACCTGAATAATAAAGATTTTTTACCGTGGAATGGCAAAACCACAGTTATTGTTTACTGGGGTATACCATAAAATTTTAAATATATTTGCGGCTGAACAGTGAGCGACACACTCAAACTGTTTTTTTTTTTTTAGATACAAACGGCCCAAAACTGGATAATACAGAGATTTGACCCGTGGAACTGCAAAACCACACTTCTGTTTCTGTGGCCTATACCAGAC
The DNA here is from genome assembly GCF_046119375.1 of Phyllobates terribilis. Taxonomy (NCBI): domain Eukaryota; kingdom Metazoa; phylum Chordata; class Amphibia; order Anura; family Dendrobatidae; genus Phyllobates; species Phyllobates terribilis. Next base: position 243,707,323 of record NW_027362769.1, on the reverse strand, counting down.
TCTTTTCAACAGATATATTTGTGTCTGAAAAATCAGAGACACACTTTTTTTGGGGGGCGGGGGGGGACACCAATAGGTTAATAAGACGGGTATTTGTACAGTGTGAAGGAGGAAAAAAAAAAGAGGATTTAGATGAAAAAAAAGGATTTTTACTTGCCCCCAAGACCTGCAGTTAAGTCCAGCAATTTAAGAAACAGGAGCACACAGGACTGTAATGCAGCGTTTGCTGGTATAACCACTGCGTCTCCTATACAGCCTGCCTGCCTGATATCTGGGATGGATATTAGTCCTGAGAAGGACTGTTTGTTTGATCTGGCAGCCTTTACAGACCCTACACTAACTATTTCGCAGGATTAATCTCTCCCTAGCTCAGCAGCGCTGTCCCTACACTGTCTAATCTGGAGCGACTGTGTCCAAGATGGCGGCGCCCGGTTTTAAATACTCGAGGTGATGCTGTGCGGCCAGCCAATCACTGTAATGCCCACAAACAACATGGCTGCGGCATTACAGTGACTGGCTGGCAATCACTGCATGTTCATTGGCTCTGTAAAGAGCGCCAAACATGCAGGTCGGACACCTGAGCTCGCGCCCGAGTAACTCGGAAATGCTCGGTGCTCGCCGAACATCCCAAGTAGCGTGATGCTAGGGCGAGCACCGAGCAGTGTCGAGCATGTTCGCTCAACACTACTATTAACCTGACCCCTGGAGTTAAACTACCGAAATCCAGACTGTATAATCTTTTTGGCCCTGAGAGAAAAGCCATGAAGGATTTCATTGTGGAAAGTCTGGAGAAGGGACATATTAGACCCTTATCTTCGCCCGTGGCGGCAGGGTTCTTCTTTGTGAAGAAAAAAGATGGCGGTCTACATCCCTGTTTAGATTTCCGGGAATTAAATCAAACTACCATCCGTGAGCCATACCCTCTTCCTCTGATTCCTGATTTGCTCATCCAGGTTGTGGGAGCTAAGGTATTCTCCAAGCTGGATTTAAGGGGAGCCTACAGTCTGGTTAGAATCAGAGAAGGGGACGAATGGAAAACAGAGTTCAATACCCCGGAAGGACATTTCGAGAGTCTGGTTATGCCTTTTGGTTTGACCAATGCACCTGCGGAATTCCAGCATTTCATAAATTATATTTTCCATCATTTGGTGGGGAGGTTTGTGGTGGTCTATATGGACGATATTTTGGTTTACTCAACTGATTTTGAGACTCATCGGGGGCATGTTAAGCAGGTGCTCCTGATATTAAGGGATAACAAACTTTAAGTCAAACTAGAAAACCTGAAGGTTCTACAACGTTTTCTGGACTTTACTAATTTTTACTGGAAATTCATCCAAAATTACTCTGTTATAGTGAAACCCCTTACTGACATGACTGATTTTTCCAAATGGTCAGATGCATCCCTTCAGGCTTTTTATTCCTTAAAGAATCATTTTGCCACTGCAACTATACTCAGTCAACCCGATGTTTCTCAACCCTTTATTGTGAAGGTTGATGCGTCGGATGTCGGGGTAGGGGCTGTGTTGTCTCAGGGTTCGTCCCCTGGCAAACGGCGTCCATGCGCCTTCTTTTCTAAAAAAATTGTCTTCGGCTGAGAGAAATTATGACATGGGTAATAAGGAACTTTTGGCGATCAAATTGGCATTCAAGGAATGGCGACATTGGTTGGAGGGGGCTATCCATCCTATTACTGTTATTACTGACCATAAGAACCTGTCATATCTTCAGACAGCTAAACGTCTCAGCTAGTGTTGAGCGAGCACTAAAATGCTCGGGTGCTCGAAGCTCGGGCCGAGCTCAGCGTGATATTCGGGTTCTCGACCCGAGCAACGAGCCCAATGTTAGTCTATGGGAGACCCGAGCATTTTTGCGGCGGCACCCCCGGCAGTCTTTTAAAAGCCTAACAAGTGCCCAAAATGATAGTGACAGTGCTCAAATGACATGGGGACAGCATGGGGATCGCCCCAGGAAGCATTTCTGACCCCCAGGTCACTGCTGTCAACAACGTGGTCAGAGGTATTAAGCCACATTTAAGGGCTCACAATAAAAGGTTCAAAAACGAAACTAAAACTGCTTTCCTGTGAAATATGTTAAGGAAGTTCCTTTCCAGGGTAAAGACTTGTGTATAAGGTAAAATAAATAACCAAAAAAAAACACTCCTCCACACCTTGGGCTATGTTCACAAGTAGCATTTTTTATGCGTTTTTGCACTTTTGTATTGCTTTCAACCGTGACAAATGCATTCACCGGGAAATGTAATTTTTACATTTTACAATGGCCATGTGCTGTGTGACACATGCATACAGTGCTGAAAAGACATGGGAACAGCATAGGGAAGACCCCTGGAAGCATCTCTGACACCCAGATCACTGCCTAAAAGTGTGCCCATCATGAGTGATCCTTGCCGCATCAGAAGATGCAGACTTGCAACTATCCCCATGCAAGTCCTTGTCCCAGGGCAGTGTTCAATTGTACCTCCCCCATTCCTTGCAATGCAAGTGCAAATATGCAGCCAACCAACCACACACCCACCCGCAGGCTGCAATACCATACTGCTAACTTTCACTTGAAATGGGGCCTTTTAGTTTGGAGGAGGCCGAAGCTGGCCACTAGCTCATGGCTGCTTCGGCAGCGTGGTATCCATACTCAGTCCCCAGCCGCCCGGTGGCTGGGTGTCCACGCTCGGTCCCCAGCCGCCAGGGGGCGGCTGGGTGTCCATACTCGGTCCCCAGCCGCCCCGTGGCCGGGTGTCCACACACGGTCCCCAGCCGCCCCTATTTCTCTGTTACCGACCCACACACTTTTCTTAGCCTGGCCTGCTTTAGGGCAGCATTGGACGAGCCCACCAGAGAACCAGACTCCTGCAGTGGGCCCTGGCTTCTCCATCAGGGGAGTTGAGAGTGCCAAGGTGAGGAGCATGATCATGATAGAAGTTAGCATCTGCTTTGTTTTCTTGGAATGCAAGCTCATGTATGTAGTAGTGGCTAGGCCTGAGGTGGTCAGCGTTTTGGCGCATATCCTACCTCCTCCAAGGATTGCTGGATGTTTTCCTGCTACTATCCCAGTTCTATGACTCCCGTTAAATCAAAGCTTCAGGTGATAAATGATGGATGAGGTGGTAGCAAAGGAGAAAGAGCAGGAGGAACAGGGACCATTCACATCAATATCAGGCCAGTCAGCCACACATGTCTTGTAGGATATGTTTCTGTACCAAAAGGAGCGGTTCGGCTACACAGTTATAGGGCATACAGTGAGTGCAATACCTACCAAAAATTTAGAGGCACTCCAATGCTCCTTGGAAGTGACATGGAGGTCAGAGGGCCTTAACTAAACCATTTTTTCCATTTATAGCAACTGGATCTCCTGTGCACTGTTGGCCTAAGCAGTGAATGGAAGGCTTTTCAAAAATTATGAGAAACTGCAATGCCCCTTGAAACAGACGTGGATTACAGCATACTCAAAACCTTCTACCCATTATTAGGGAGTGGGTCTCCCTTAGTGTTCGCCTATGCATTGAAATGCAAAAGCTGAGGAAATGCAATGCCCGTTGGAAGAGTCGTGGAGGTCGCAGTAGCTTAACAAGACAGTTTTAATGCACACTGGAAAAGTGGTTGAGGTCGCAGTAGCTTAACAAGATGGTTTTAATGCCCCTTGGAAAAGTGGTGGAGGGTGCAGTAGCTTAACAAGACGGCTTTAATGCCCCTCGGAAGATACGTGGAGGTCCAAGTAGCTTAACAAGACGGTTTTAATGCCCCTCGGAAGAGACGTGGAGGTCGCAGTAGCTTAACAAGACGGGTTTAATGCCCCTTGGAAAAGTGGTGGAGGTCGCAGTAGCTTAACAAGACGGTTTTAATGCCCCTTACAAGAGCCATGCAGTACAGCATCTTAAAAATATTTTTCCCATTATTGGGGAGTGGGTCTCCCAGAGTCTTTACTTATGCCTTCCAAGCAAAAGCTGACAAAAATAAGGACGGAGGAACTTTCAATAATGGCAACACGGACCACGGTCACCCTGGTGGTATAGTGGTGGTGGAGGCTGAGGATAAGGAGAAGAACATAAAACAGCCGAAATGAGGAAGCATATACCCATGTGTGGGTGTGAAGTGGTGCATGTGAATACACCTCCCGAAATAACACAGTGGATTTAATTTTATGTTACTCTGCTGTCAGTTGGTGTTGATGAGAAGTCTGGCCCAATCCATCCCTTGCTCATTTTGATAAGGGTCAGCTTGTCAGCATTGTCAGTTGACAGGCGAGTGCGCTTGTCAGTTATAATTCCACCAGCGACACTAAAAACACGCTCCGATAACACGCTAGCGGCAGGGCAGGCCAGGACCTCCAAGGCATACAGAGCGAGTTCATTCCAAGTGTCCAGCTTGGATACCCACTAATTAAAAGGCACAGAGGAATCATGGAGGATGCTGTTACGGTCGGCAAGGTACTCCCTCACCATCTTTTGAAACTTTCCACTCCTTGTGAGACCTCAGGGTCTGTCCGAAGGGAGGGTCTGAGAAAACTGTCCCAGAACATTGACAGTGTTCCCCTGCCTCTGCTGGATTGGAGTTGTGTCTCTCTCGCATGTACGCCTTGGTTGGGCAACGAACTGTGACCTCTGCCACTAGCGTGTTCAGATGGGAATTTTTTTAATAGTTCTGCAGCAAGGGCCTTCGGGTACTGCCCTATTTTTGTAGACCTCTCCACCTCAGGAATAAGAGAGTGAAAGTTCTCCTTGTAGCGGGGGTCTAAAAGTGTCACCAACCAGTAATGACTGTCACCCAACATTTCGACAACGCGAGTGTCACGGTTAAGGCAGAGTAACATAAAATCAGCCATGCGTGCCAGACTGGTAACGGGCAAGACTTCCGTGTACTCACCAAGATGACGACTGACCCTACTCTCCTCCTCATCCTCCTCCTCCCCCTGTCCTCAGGCCAACCACGCTGAACCGACGGTATGCAGGTACTACCGTCTACAGCGCATGATACAAGCTCCTGTTCTTCCTCCTCCTCCTCTCCCTCATTGTCCCCCAATGCATTTTGGGATGAGATGAGGCTGGGCTGTGTGTAATCGACCGCTACGGCTTCTGGATCCATCTCATCATACTCTGGCTGCAATGCCTCCTCTTTATTTCTCTGCAGAGAGCATTGCAAAAGACAGACAAGTGGAATGCTGATGCTAATGATGGCGTCATCGCCACTCACCATCTTGGTGGACTCCTCAAAGTTTGTCAAGATGGTACATATGTCAGACATCCAGGTCCACTCCTGAGGTCTTATGTGTGGAGTCTGACCAGAATATCAACGGCCTTGTTGCAGCTGGTACTCCACAAATGCTCTCTTCTGCTCACAAATCCTTTGCAACATGTGGAGGGTAGAGTTCCAACGTGTGGGGACATCACACACCAGTCGGTGTGACGGAAGCTGCAAACGCTGCTGCAACACAGCAAGGGCGGCAGAAGCTGTAGCCGACTTGCGAAAATGAGCTGACAGGCGGCGTACTTTGACGAGCAGATCTGGCAACTCGGGGCACGATTTAAGAAACCGCTGAACCACGAGGTTAAGTACATGAGCCAGGCATTGTACGTGTGTGATCTCACACACGACCATGCCTGGATGTAGGTTCAGCGGTGTCAGCCACAGATCTGCCTGCTCTTTCACAGCTGTCCACAACTCCCAAGCAGTGTGAGGTTTCTCACCTAAGCTTATGAGTTTCAGCACAGCCTGTTGCCGCTTAGCGGAGGCAGTACTGCAGTGCTTCCAGCTTGTAACTGATGTGGTGATATCTGAGATGGAGGCTGAACATGAGGAGGAGGAGGAGGTTGATGCGCAGGAGCTTTACACTGTGAGGGCAACTCTGACTGACATAGGGCCCGCAATCCTCGGTGTGGGGAGGATGTGTTCCGTCCCATGGTCCGACTGGGTCCCGGCTTCCACTATGTTTACCCAGTGTGCCATCAGGGAAAAGTACCATCCCTGGCCACAAGCACTTGTCCACGTGTCCGTTGTCAGGTGGACTCTCACAGTAACTGCGTTGTTGAGGGCACGGCAGATGTTTTGGGACACGTACTTGTGTAGTGCGGGGATGGCACACCGGGCAAAATAGTGTCGGCTGGGGACCGAGTAACGAGGGACGGCCACCGCCATAAGGTTGCGGAAGGATTCCGTCTGCACCAGCCTAAAAGGCAGCATTTCCAATGCAAGCAGTCGTGAAATGTGCGAATTTAGGACTATGGCCTGTGGGGCGTTAGCTGCGAATTTCCGCTTTCGTTCAAAGGTCTGGGATATGGACAATTGAACGCAGCGGTGGGTCGTGGACGTGGACGTTGATGCGGTTTCTTGAGAAACTGCCATAACAAGTGAAGGCTGAGAGGAGGGGACATCTTTACATGCAGTATGGACAGGGGATTGCCTTGCACACACAACAGGGGGTTCTATTGCACGCACAACAGCGGAAGAAGCAGTGGTGATGTGGCGCCCCTGAGGGTTCGGTCACCACAGGGGTACTGCATCTCTTTAATGAGGTGTGGTATCTCTCCTTCGAGGTAAGGATGGTGCAACTGTCAGGACCTCACCTCTGCATCCAACACCACACCTCTCCCACCTGAGGGGGGCTTATATGCACCAGGGTGCTGCCCCAGCTGGGATAAGTGGAGATGGGGAAACCAAAAGATAGGGGGAACCTAGAAGTGGGTGAGGGTGGAGGACACACTTAGAGGTTGCACAGCAAAAATTCATATTTAATAACCAGCCATCTTGGGCTTATGGTCTTTTGATTGTGATCTTCATCACTGAACGTGGCTTTCTGTGTGAACCTGCAGTTGATGGGGACACGGTCATCGTACTCTGGCCTTCAGTCGAGGAGCGGGCAAGAGTTAACGGCTGTCTCTAAGCGGTCAAGGTCCCTATCCAAGAAGGCCTGGAGGGGTGCAGAGGAGACAAGCTCCGCAGGCAAAAGGATCCCAGGGGGATGCAGACGGAGCGGTATACGCCACCTGTCCTCACTATTCTGGCCTAGTCTGAGGGATTCCTGCTGCAAAAGGGGTACCGGCCCCCGATATCTGACTCTGTCACTTCAAGTCTTAGTCGGAGAAGCCCGGAGGCTCAGTGGATCCCACCGGATAACGGACGGAGCGGAGTCGCCACACGTACCCTTGTTCTGTGCATAGACAAGAGGGAGACCCGGCCTTACCACACGTACCACATACGGACAGGAGAGGACTTAGCAAGGAACACTCTGGTGCGGGGTCCTGACCAAAGCACCGGAACTTCCCGGAGGTTGTCGGACCCCCCCCCGGTCCTGGTGGCCACAGCGCACCGTGAGGAGCAGGGAGAAGCCTTGCAGCTGTGCATTCTAAGGGGAGGAAAGCTTGGAAGACTACCCCTATGGCCTCTGGTTTCTAATTGCAACGTCGCACCGCACCGCATCGCACCACATCTCCCACTACGACTCCCATCCTCCTGTTCTCTCTGCCCTGAGGCCCTACTCTGCCTGTGGGGAGTAGTATCTTCTCTGGCTGCCACTACATCCCGCCTCAGAGGACTGAACGCAGCGCTGGTGGGGAATTACCAGACACCACAGGTGACGTAGTCAATACAACCACTCGATTAACACCAACCCTAAAAGCCCATTACACCCTTTTAAATGTGATGGCCCTGGGCACGGAACGGGTCCAGGCCACGGCTACAATCCACCAAACATCTGACCCGGCTCCGAGTATCCCCATCTCTCAGGGCAGGGCTGCGAGCGTCACATACTTGGCGTAGTCGGCAGGATCGCGTGCCCGCAGCAACGGAAGGAAATTGCCCATTGCTACCGAGTACTGTGCGCCTTTTACCTTAGACTGTCGTTTTCCACTTAAGATGGCGCCCGCTCAAGAAGAACGGACGCCATAATGTGCAGAAAGGACAGCTTCCTGGCACCTCCTATTGTAACATGTTGACATGTCTTTCTGATAATGAGCTCATATTTATGACAGTGTAACTTTCTCCTGCAATGACTTAGTCCGGGCATTAGGGGTCAGCAAGAAACAAGGAAAGAAAAAGCCCGGGGATCTGTGAAAAGCCCGGTAAAACACTGATCCAGGAAGTCCAGAAAGAAGGCGACATGCGGGCTGATGCTGTTTTGACGTTGGAGAGCTTATACACACTGGAGCCAGACTTTGTGTCCAAGGAGAAGCTGCGCCTTGTGAGTAACTGAGATATGTGACCGGTCACCAACTGTTTAGTCAGTTAGGGAAAGCTAGTTAGTGATTCCAGTAGTGCTGAGAACTGCCTGGTGTATATCACTGCTGATGGACTGAGCAGGCTTGATCCAGAGATTGTGAAGGATCTGGTATACTAAGACTGTGTACGTGGATACTACAAAGGAGCCCTGTTGTGAACTACACTTTGAGACTGAGATTGATTCTAATTCCTGCTGAGACCTGGATGTACTGGAGAGCTTGGTGAGAAGGAGAAGCTGATCAAACCCTGTGGCCGGAGATCAGAGTCTAGTTAAAGGTTTAGTTTGTTAACTGTTTGCATAAGTATTAAGTCTGAGAGATTTCTCTTTGCTCTTGTAAGAAGAGAAACTGTACACTGTTTAGGTAACACGTTGGTAACATATATATGAGTGCTCTCTAAGGGGAAAACAAGGGTACCCAGATCTCATTGTATTAGTGTGGGAGGGGGGTGTAAGGTTATATTCCTGGGAGGACCACGTGCCACGTCCGCGGTAATGTCCTGGGTAGGCCCTGTACTGAATAAGGGTGGGAGCGGCATAGCCCAGGGGTAGATTAGCTCATCCCCGCGAGATTGGCACTTGCGCTCTCTCGGGCTGCATATCTTGTATTTTGTGTTAGTGGCTGTTGTGGCCCATATTTTGTAGAATTGTTTAACCCTGACATTTTTGTAACCAGTAAAAAGAAAGTTATTTGCCACTATACAAAGGTCGGAGTCATTCATAGCAGCGCCGTATCCCTCATCCACATTCGACCGGCATTCCGGTCATTACATCTTGGCGTGGTCGGCAGGATACGGTGATCGCCATGAATGGTGACAGTAGCGCGGAAGGTGCTACCGCGTCCGCTGTAGTACTCCACCCCCCTTCTCCTGTTGTGACCAGTAGAGACCGGTTAGTTGGCTGTTCTGCACTACTTAACCACCTGGCCAAGTTTGATGGGTATAGCTTGCTGTTCAGTGATTGGGTAGGCAGGTTGAAGAATACCATTGCCTTGCACGGTGTCAGCTCTCAGCTGCAACCCGAATTCTCGCTGAATGCTCTGGAGGGGGATGCCCGTAAAGTTGTCTTGTTAAAATCAGAGGATAGGCGAAAGACGGTCGACGACATCATCCGGATACTAGGGAAAGCATTTGATCACGTGGCGGCAGAGCAACTACGAGTACAGTTTTTCGCCCGGACCCAGAGAGACGGAGAAAGCCTGATCCAGTATGCTATAGCGCTGGAGGAATTGCATCAAGATATCAAAAAGAAGTCGCCTGTAACCGTGGGTACTGAAGCCGATGTCGACAGCATTCTTCGGGATCAGTTCATCGAGTGGATATGGAGTGAGGCGCTAAGGAGCGAATTGTTGCTGAAGGCGCGGAATACCCCTGGTGTCACCTATGCCAAAATACCGGAAGAGGCCGTAGCACGGACTTTGGAAGTGAAGCCTGCTCTGCAGTGGAGTAGCCTGCAAGTGGCTAATAGTGTTGAGCCACCCCCGTAGTGTTCGAGTTCGGTTCGGTTCGTCGAACACCCGTGTGTTCGCCGAACTGTTCGTCGAACTGTTCGTCGAACACCTTCGAACACCGTTAAAACCAATGGCAGGCAAACAAAAACACATAGAAACACATAGAAAACACCTTCAAAGGTGTCCAAAAGCTGACAAACTGCTCAGAAGACACAACTAACACATGGAAAAGTGACAAGTACATATAGTCATGCGAAAAGAAAAGAGGTGGAGGAGTAAAAGGAGGGGGAGACACAGATATAGGCATGTCATGCCCTTCTAAAATCCAAAAAGTGAGAAGACGAGACGGCCAGTCCGCTCCTGCCCGTGCCACCTCCGTGTCGCCGGGTTTGTGCCAGAGCCGCGGTGAACCCTGACGGCCAGCCCCCCTCTCCCAATACTGGTGCCTGTCCGCTGGTGGGTCGAGAGAGCCCCCCTGTGGTGGAGGCAGCTCTAAGCTTTTTAATTTAAATTGTCCCTCTAATTTGAATGAATACACTTTAAATCCATTTACAAGGATCTATTGGAGGGCAAGTCTCATGCCAGCAGCCGCGTAATTCCAGCTCCAGTAGCGTCCACTAAAGCTGCTGCAGTTAAAAAGCTTTTATAAGGATCGAGCTCGGCTGTCCACCGCAAGGCATCCTAGTGCCAGTCCCAGCCCCTATGCCTTGGGGTGCCTCCTGATGCTCTTCACTAAGTATCCCGTGGTCCCGAAGCATTTCCTTTGAAAAAATTAAGTGTCCAAACTACAGGTGGTGTAGCTTGCTTAACAGCCGGGATAATCCGCTGACTAGCAGACACTGCTACTAGGCACAAAGTATTTCCTGGGCTAGATGCAGTTAAAAATTTGTAAGTAGATACTCTCGTTGGATGCTGAGAAAGCATTCCATAGAGTCTCCTGGCACGCCATATATGATTCTCTTAAAAAGCTTGGGGTAGGGGTCTAGGGGACCCTTTTGTAGCCAAAATCACGGCCCTGTATCACAATACGTCACCTAGGCTGAAGATAAATGGAACTGTAGCACCGAGGGCTCGGTTGCTACAGACGTATTGCACCTCACCCAGAGGTGTGATATCTCACTCTCAGATAAGGATGGAGTGTGGATCAGGACCCGACACCTGCATGCATTACACCACATTGCCGTGGGGCAGGGCGACCAATATGCCCCTGAGATGGGCACGACAGTCCCTGTCCCTGGCTGGAGTGGGGGGAGGGAACACTGAGGAAGGGGAACCCTGCAGTGCAGGAGCAGGGAGGAAGCAGTTCCTGGGTGCATTGAGAAGGGAGTATAAAAGGTGGGCACCATCTTAGTTCAGTGCAGAGAAGTCTGAGCAGAAGTGGCAGGGAGCAGGGGCTCTGCATGAGCTCTGCTCCGGAGGCGGGCCTAGTAACAGAGGCCCAGGCCTGCAAGAGGGAGAAGGAAGGAAGAGGAGCGGAGAAGGCTCCAGGAACGAGGAATGAAGGGATCCCAGGGGTGCGGACGGGCGAGTCGCCACCGCACGCCCGAATCCACCTGCGTGGAGGGGTCAGGCCAAAGGGGGAGACCGGTCCCCGAACTAGTGGAGGCAGGAAACGACCCTCAGCTAGAAACCGGAGGCTCTGACATTTTATGTGGCGCAGCCCCTTGCTCCACCCGCTAGGAAGGCACCACATAGGGTCAGGGAAACTGGCGCCAAGTTTACCAAGAGGAGGCCCGAGGCAGCCGGACAGAAGTGTTGGTAAGAAAGGCCAGACAAAGGACACACAAAGGGGGTCCTGTGAAGCGCTCCAAAGTTATCTGGGAGATGTCTGAGCCCCTCACCTGGTGAGCACAGTACGACGTGGGCAGCCGTTACCTGCAGACGTGGTCTGGATAATAAGAACTGTGAGTAAAGGCCCTGAACTGCATCACTGACTCCGTGTCGTTACTGCTGCTGCCCTGCACCATCACCCCCATCCTCCGCATACACTGCCCTGAGGCTATACTCCTCCCGTGGGGAGTTATGCTACGCTCTGCTGCACCCACAACACCAGCCTTAGCGGTCTGCCCTGTAGCGGCGGTTCACTCTGACCGCAATCCACGGGTGGCGTAGTCGGACATTTAAACATCAAAACCACATAAATAGTTCCGCCACTGGTTTGACCGCCCTGAGCCACGGAACCGGATCGCCGCCACGAAGACTACAACCACCAGCATCCACCAAAAAGGGTCCGGCTCCGGGTGTCCCAAGGCCCAGGGGGCGCGTCAGAACATTTTCATCACCTTTCACAATCACCAATGGGACAAGGCAGGGATGTTCTCTGTCCCCTCTCTTATACATCCTAGTGACGGAGCACCTGCTCTCATCAATTCGCCATAACCCCAATATTAGGTGGATTGAGGTGGGAGGCACCGAGTACAAGTGCTCTCTATTTGCTGATGATGTCCTAGTATATATCACTCAATCACATATATCCATCCATGCTGTTATGGCTGAAATAGATCACTTTGTTACATGGTCAAATTTTAAAATCAATGCAGCGAAGTCTGAGGCCCTCGATGTCTCCCTCCCCAAATCCATATAGGATTCCATCCAGTCCAACTTTCCCTTTGCCTGGCCCTCACAGGGTATCAAATACTTAGGAATTCCTATTCATAGAGACCTCTCCCATCTATGTTATCTTAATTTTGGGCCCTTTATTGAACAACTCCATACAGACCACGGTTGGCAAGTTAGAACTGTAAGATTCACTACGTGAACCACTGGTGTTTTGTGGAAAAGCACATGTACACTGTGTTCCAAATTATTATGCAAAAAGTGTTTAGGAGTGATAAGGGAAGAATTTGTTTGTCAGTTAAACTCATTGATGGTGATGTGTGTCAGGGCTCTTTATATCACTGTAAGCAATTGCAGACACCAGTGCTAATTAGTTTGTCAGGTGTGTCCAATGAAAGGCAAGACTACTTAAGAAGGCTCTCTCACATTATTCAGCAGCCTACATTTTCTGCCAAAATGGGAAAGAAAAAGGATGTGTCGGCTGCTGAGAAGCAACAAATTGTGGAGTGTTTAGGTCAAGGCATGACTACAATCAACATTGTGCGATGATCAGGATGAAGTGTCTTGGCAATCAAGAAGTATGTAGCTGATTCACAGTACACACGTGTGCGTGCTGATAAGGGCAAATTGAGGACTCTTTCCTACAGGCAATTACGTCAGGTTGAAAGAGCAGCGGCAAAAAAGCCTTGTCATAGCAGCAGACAAGTTTTTGAAGCTGCTTGTGCCTCCAACGTCCCCCGAACAACAAGATGCAGGGTCCTTCAGAGGTTTGCAGCTGTGCATACGCCATCCTGTCGACCTCCTCTATCCACTTCACACAAGCAGAAACGGCTCCAGTGGGCCAAACATTACATGAAGACTGATTTCAAAACTGTTTTGTTCACGGATGAGTGCCGTGCAGCGCTCGATGGTCCAGATGGATGGAGTGGAGGATGGCTGGTTGATGGACACCCCACGCAAACACGGCTACAGCGCCAACAAGGAGGAGGTGGAGTAATGTTTTGGGCTGGAATCATGGGGAGAGAGATTGTCGGCCCCTTTAGGATCCCTGAAGGCGCTAAAGATGAACTCCATAATGTATGTGGATTTTCTCAAACAGCACTTCCTGCCATGGTTCAAGAAGAAGAACCGTGTATTTCACAGCAAGATCATTTTTCTGCATGATAATGCACCATCTCATGCTGCACATAAAACATCTGCATCTCTGGCTGATATGGGCATAAAAGGGGACAAACTTATGGTGTGACCCCCATGCTCCCCTGACCTCTACCCCATTCAGAACCTTTGGAGCATCATTAAAAGGAGTGTCTATGATGGCGGGAGGCAGTTCACATCTAAGCAACAGCTCTGGGAGGGTATTCTGTCCTCATGCAAAACAATTGAAGCAGAAACCATCCAAAACCTGACAAATTCAATGGACGAGAGAGTTCAGAAGCTCCTTTCGAACAAGGGGTCCTATGTGAAAATGTAACATCACCTAGAATAAAGTTTTGAGTTGAAAACTGTTTGATTTCAGTTTCTAACAACCTGCTAATGCTTATAATTTCAAAAATGACCATTTTTTTGGTCTTTATTAAAATGAAAAGGTTGATCGAAAAGTTTGGGGGATCTAAGAGTGTGGCAACCCAGTAGTCATGATTACTTCGAATTCTGACAATATGAGGGTCATGCTGCAGGTAGTGCAGCAAGAAGGCACTTATGTGTCTTGCGCATCTCGGAGCCCCAAAATTATTTTCCGGGCTAGATGCAGCTAAAAATTATTTTTAATTTTAAATCTGGTGGAGCTTATTATAGATGGCCTAATAGGATCAGTGCTGCACACTGCTACAAAGCCCAAATTATTTTCCAGTCAAGATACAGATAAACATGATTAGTAATTTGAAAGCTTAAAACGGTTGGTAGGGTGATTTTAAACAATCATCAAGCTTTTACTCTCCCCAGGATGACACAGGGGTAGAAAAGTCGTTTCGGATCCATGATTTGTTCATCTTTATGAACGTGAGTCTGTCTACATTATCAGTGGAGAGCCGCGTGCGCTTATCTGTCAGCACACCACCAGCAGCGCTGAACACACGTTCAGACAGAACGCTGGCTGCGGGGCATGACAAGATCTCCAAGGCGTAAGTGGCTAGCTCCGGCCATTTATCCAGATTGGAAGCCCAAAAAGAGCAAGCGTCCAGTGACACAGTCGTGGCTTCAATGTTTACTTGGAGATACTCCTGTACCATCGTCTCTAGGCGTTGACTATGTGTCAGACTTCTTGTCTCCTGTGGCCTTGCAAAGGATGGGCTAAAAAAGTGGTGAAATGATTCCGCAAAATTGATGTTACCACCAGATACTGTGGTTCTGTTACGGTTTGAGTGCTGAACACTTGACGGTCCCACGGTTGGCAAGTTGGAACTGTGAGATTCACTACGTGCACCACTGGTATTTTGTGGAAAAGCACATGTAAGATTCTGCAACAGTCTCTGCTGATACTCCTGCATGCGTGCATCCCTTTCTATGGCAGGAATAATTTCTGCAAATTTACTTTTGTACCGGGGATCTAACAGTGTGGCAACCCAGTAGTCAGGATTATTTCTAATTCTCACAATTCGAGGGTCATGTTGCAGGTAGTGCAGCAAGAAGGCACTCATGTGTGTTGCGCATCCAGGAGCACCAAGTCCCTGTTGTGTTGGTGGCGAGGTAACAATCATGCTTCCTTCCTCTGTCCTCTCCCCCCAACCTCGCACAACAGAAATGTGATCAAGGTCTCCCTCATCTGATGAGTCTTCCATCAGTTCGTCCTCCACTTCTTCCTGGGCTCCTGCACCTTCCTCACTAGTTTGGCTGCTACCATGCGCCCTGGTAAAACCATCTCCCCCACCCTCACATGCCTGCCGCCTTGGTGCTGCCGACCGTCTGGACCTTGCAGATGTTAGCCCTTCCGCATACAACTCCTCCTCCTCTACTTCCTCCACCTCCTCTTGTGCCACCACCTGACTCCGAATTCTGTTTAACATGTGCTCCAGCATGTAAATCACCGGAATAGTCATGCTGATAATGGCATCGTCAGCACTAAACATCTTCGTCGCCATTTCAAAACTGTGCAGAAGGGTGCATAGGTCCCTGATCTGAGACCACTCCTCCAGCGTTATTTGCCCCACCTCTGAATCTCGTCGGCCCAGGCTATACGTCAGAACGTATTGCACCAGGGCTTGTCGGTGCTGCCACAGTCGCTGCAACATGTGCAGAGTTGAATTCCACCGGGTAGGCACATCGCATTTTAGCCGGTGAAGTGGCAGGCCCAACGACTTCTGTAGAGATGTAAGTCGCTGAGCTGCGGGATGCGAACGGCGGAAGTGAGCACACAGCGACCGTGCCCTCTGCAGAAGGCCATCTAGTCTGGGATAGTGGGCTAAAAATTGCTGGACAACCAGGTTCAACACGTGAGCCATACAAGGCACGTGTGTGACATTGCCCCGGCGAAGGGCCGCACCCAGGTTTGCAGCATTGTCGCACACGGCCTTCACTGGTTTAAGGTCCAGTGGAGACAACCATTCATGAAATTGGTTCTCCAGAGCTGACCACAACTCCTCAGCTGTGTGACTCACATTTCCCAGACATTTCAATGTAAAAACCGCCTGATGACGTTGAGCCCTACTGCCAGCATAGTAAGGAGGTGTGCAGGATCCCTTCTGTGCAGTTAGAAAGCTTGTGGCATGACCAGACAGGCTTTTGGTGCAGGTGGAAGACCGAGAGGAGGTTGAGGAGGCAGAAGCAGTGGAGGAAAAATGACATAAAGAGGATTGACGCACAACTCGTGGGGACGGCAAGTCTTGGACAGCAGCCCCTTGTCCTGCTGTCACCATAGTTACCCAGTGCCCAGTCAGCGACATGTAACGCCCCTGTCCATGCCTACTCGTCCAAGTGTCTGTGGTGAAATGCACCCTGTCACACACAGAGTTTCTCAAAGAAGCGGTGATGTTGTGTGCGACATGCTGGTGGAGCGCAGGCACACCTTTCTTTGAGAAGTAGTGCCGACTGGGCATCTGGTACTGGGGCACTGCGACGGACATAAGTTCTCGAAAATCCTCTGTGTCCACCAGGCGGAAAGGCAGCATTTCTGTAGCCAAGAGCTTGCAGATGGTGAAATTCAACCTCTTAGCTTTCTCATGGCTAGGAGGAAATGGTCTTTTACTTGTCCACATCTGAAGGACCGAGGGCTGGCTATTGTGCTTAGACGGGGTTGATAAGGGTGTCCCCGGCAAACTGCCGGTCTGTGAGGAAGATGCAGGCGGACATGTTAGGTTGCCTTGATCCAAAGGTGGTGCTATCGATGTCGGACAGCGCTCAAGACCAGCTGGTGTTACCACCTCCAAAGAAAATGATGACCTGCCAATCACGCTGGCTGTTGCGGGTAAAGAGGTGGCAGGTCTGCGCCCCAAAACAGGTGTGACTGCTGTCCCCCCAGTCACAGAGGATGAAGAGGCCGCGGATGCACAAGATATGGCAGACGGTGGTTGGCCCGGCCGGCTAGACCGCATTGTAGCACACTGAGCTTCCCACTGCAACTTATGCTTCATGTCCATGTGCCGGTTCATGCATGAAGTACTCAAACTATGTATTTTTTGGCCTCTACTTAGCTTTTGCTGACAAATGTTACAGATAACACGAGTTGGGTCATCTTTATCGATCTGAAAAAATGCCCAGGCTATGCAAGGCTTAGCACCCATGCGACCTGAAGAGCCACCACGACTTGTGGTGAGAGGCAGAGTTGTGTTTGAGGATGCAGTTGTTGACGTGCTTCCAGTACTACGTCTCTGTCCAGGAAGGCGCAACCTGACCTCGTCGTCACTAGCATCTTCCTCCACCTCCTCTGCTGACCTCATCTCTTGGCTGACTGTGGGTTGACAGTAAGTGGGATCTCCGACCTCATCATCATCACCCTGTGCGTTATCACACCCGTCGTCCTCAGAGCCAACCTGTTCCTGCCCTGACAAAAAACTAAAGTTGTCGCTCCAATCAGGTATTTGAGTCTTATCATCGTCTTCCTCATTGTCTCCACCAACAGGAGTTACAGTTTGGGAATGAGGGTCTACATTATGGTCAGAACCTTCTGCGTCTGGTCCTGGATCCGACTCATAAAGATTCTGGGCATCAGTGCAGATCATTTCCTCGTCTGGATTCACAGAAGCGCTGGAGTCGACCTCTGATTCCCAGGCTATAGTATGAGTAAACAGCTCTGCAGACTCAACCATCTGTTCTACCTCATACTCAGACGGGCAGCTGGAGATTTGGGAGCTGTGAGGAAGCAAGTGCGATTTGGGTGACACCTTTGAGGACTGGAGTATTTGTGATGTTGAAGTTGATGTGGAGGAGAGCCCACTTAAAGGAGCACTTGATATCCGTTGAAGCACCTGCTGTTTTTGTGCCTCATCTGGAATTTGTAGCGATTGGCGTGGCCGTAAGAAAGGGATCTTATCACATTGTCCGCTAAAAGAAGTAGATATTTTAGTTTGGCTGGAAGATGGTCTTTCTTCTGCACCTACCCCACGGACACAACCTTTTTTCCCCTTCCCAACACGCCTATTCCCCTTTCCACCAGCAGCAGGCCTTTTTCCACTCATTTTGGTGGTTAACTAATTCACAACTCTGGAGTTGTTTGCACAAAAAAACAATGGATGGTAACCGAGCAGAGCTGAGTGGCCAAACTGTGGTATTAGGCCAAAACTATTGGCTGGGTTAGATGCAGAAAAAAATTATTTTTAATTTGCAACCTGATGGAGGTCAGTATAGATGGACTAATAGACCAAGTCCCACACACCGCTAGAAGCCCAAATATTTTTTCAGAGCTAGATGCAGAAAATTTTTTTATTCAATTTGCAACCTGATGGAGGTCAGTATAGATGGACTAATAGACCAAGTCCCACACACTGCTAGAAGCCCAAATATTTTTTCAGAGCTAGATGCAGAAAAAAATTATTTTTAATTTGCAACCTGATGGAGGTCAGTATAGATGGACTAATAGACCAAGTCCCACACACCGCTAGAATCCCAAATATTTTTTCAAAACTAGATGCAGAAAAAAATTATTTTTAATTTGCAACCTGATGGAGGTCAGTATAGATGGACTAATAGACCAAGTCCCACACACCGCTAGAAGCCCAAATATTTTTTCAGAGCTAGATGCAGAAAAAAATTATATTCAATTTGCAACCTGCTGGAGGTCAGTATAGAAGGACTAATAGAACAAGTCCCACACACTGCTAGAAGCCCAAATATTTTTTCAGAGCTAAATGAAGAAAAAAATTATTTTTAATTTGCAACCTGATGGAGGTCAGTATAGATGGACTAATAGACCAAGTCCCACACACTGCTAGAAGCCCAAATATTTTTTCAGAGCTAGATGCAGAAAAAAATTATTTTTAATTTGCAACCTGATGGAGGTCAGTATAGATGGACTAATAGACCAAGTCCCACACACCGCTAGAAGCCCAAATATTTTTTCAGAGCTAGATGCAGAAAATTTTTTTATTCAATTTGCAACCTGATGGAGGTCAGTATAGATGGACTAATAGACCAAGTCCCACACACTGCTAGAAGCCCAAATATTTTTTCAGAGCTAGATGCAGAAAAAAATTATTTTTAATTTGCAACCTGATGGAGGTCAGTATAGATGGACTAATAGACCAAGTCCCACACACTGCTAGAAGCCCAAATATTTTTTCAGAGCTAGATGCAGAAAAAAATTATTTTTAATTTGCAACCTGATGGAGGTCAGTATAGATGGACTAATAGAACAAGTCCCACACGCTGCTAGAAGCCCAAATATTTTTTCAGAGATAAATGAAGAAAAAAATTATTTTTAATTTGCAACCTGATGGAGGTCAGTATAGATGGACTAATAGACCAAGTCCCACACACTGCTAGAAGCCCAAATATTTTTTCAGAGCTAGATGCAGAAAAAAATTATTTTTAATTTGCAACCTGATGGAGGTCAGTATAGATGGACTAATAGAACAAGTCCCACACGCTGCTAGAAGCCCAAATATTTTTTCAGAGCTAAATGAAGAAAAAAATTATTTTTAATTTGCAACCTGATGGAGGTCAGTATAGATGGACTAATAGACCAAGTCCCACACACTGCTAGAAGCCCAAATATTTTTTCAGAGCTAGATGCAGAAAAAAATTATATTCAGTTTGCAACCTGATGGAGGTCAGTATAGATGGACTAATAGAATGATGCTATGCCCAAAAGATTTTACTTCACTAGGTGCAGTAAAAAAATTGGTATTCTATACACAGGTGGTATATCTTGCAACACAGATAGGCTACTCCACTGACTAACACACTCTGCAATAGGCCAAAAAGGATTAGCTTTGCTAGATTCAGCCAAATGCTGTGAAAAAAACTTGCACAGCACTGGCACAGACCTGCCTGGCAAAAACTGATAGGAACTGATGTAACCTAGTCCTGAAAAGGACTCCAATTACAATTAGTCTTTACTCCCACAATCTATCTATTTAAGAGCACAGACCTGCCTGATAAAAGTCGTAGGAAATGCTGTAACCTAGTCCTTAAAAGGACTGCAATCACAACTATTCCCTACTCCCAAGCTATCTGTATATTTGTGCGAAAATTGGCTTGAAATTAACAAGGTATAGCGCACACAGCAACAGCGGTGCCGTCTAACACGCAGCTGCAGCAGTGAGAAAATGGTGGCGACGGGGAAAATGGCTTGGTCTTATAGGGCAAGGACATGTGACATACACTGCCAATCACACATGCCCTTGCTTGTGTGAAAAAAAGCACTTCGCTCCGTGTGTGCGCTGCTGATAGGCTGACAGATTGCACCTCCCCACTGCAAATGCGGGAAAGAGAAAAAAAAATGGAGATCTTCATTGTTCCTGCAGAGATCCATCCCCTGCCCCTCCCCCCGCCCCGCTGTACACTCAAACTGCGTATTAACATTAATTTTCATCATTACTGAGAAAAAATCCAGTTATGATTTTGGTGCACGAACAGTTATCGAACATAACCTCGAACAGCCGAATTTTTCTCAAATTGTTCGTGTTCGCCGACCGGCTCGAACACCGCCCAAAACAGCTCGAATTTGACATTGGCGAACAGTTCGAGTAGAACAACGCTCATCTCTAGTGGCTAACACAATAGAGCCGAGACCAGATCCTGTTCAGGCACAGCTAGCTGCTTTGCAGAAAACTGTGGAAAACCTGACGGAACAGGTACAACAGATGCAAGTTCGGGGAACGCCTACGATATGCTCGGCCTTGACGAATCCCTCTATTCCCCTTTATGATCAACCCCCCTATACCTCAGGAAGGACGCTGACTGCTCGTAGACTTGAGGCATCGGAAGGTAGGGTAAGAAGACCAGTTCAATGTTGGCGATGCCGAGAACTGGGGCATATGCAGCTGTACTGCCCGAGGAGTCTGCCAGCTGAAGTCCCGCCATCGGTTAAAGAGAGGCCCTTGCTGTAGTTGGGCATATGGCAAGGCAGGAACGAAAATCAGCACCCAATGTCTGTTCCGAGGATCTGATCGCAGAGAGTCCCACATTGGATTTGCAGTTTGCAGGAAAGAAAGTGGCGTGCTTGGTGGATAACGGATCGGAGGTGACGACCATGCCGATGGAATTTTTCAAGACGCACTTTGAAGAGACTGTCAAATCAGAGTCAGGACACCTGCTAAGGCTGAAGGCCGCTAATAATGAAGAAATTCCAGTGGCAAGCATCGCTTGGATGAGAGTACAGCTGTGCGACCAGGAGTTGGGAACCAAAGGAGTGGTGCTCGTGAAGACTCAGGTGAGGCCGAATCTCCCGGTGGTTCTGGGAATGAATATCCTGAGAGAACTGGACTCCCTTTTGTTTGAGCGCGATGGTCCGAGATACTGGAAATGAGCGACACCCCACAAAGCCACTCAGAGGGCCCTGCAACAGGTGGTCCATTCGTGCGGCATTCAAAAGAGTTCGGCTGAAGGAAGAGCAGTGAGAGCGGTGTAAGTTCCACGCGGGTCTGCCGTTGTAATCGCTCCGGGTTAAGAGAAGCTTGTGTTGATGCCGGTAGGGACGCACAGGAAACTGAATGGTGTGGAGGTGATTCTGGAACCGGTGGGATGGTCAGAAGATACGGATAGCCCGATGATAGCCCGAAGACTGGCCATTGTGCAAGATGGAAGCGTAACAGTGAGATGTCTGAATCTGCAGAATTATGAGGTGACTCTGGCAGTGGGCACGAAGCTGGCTGACGTGTATGTGTGTGGTGAAGGAGTCATCCCCAAAAGCCAGTTCACACTGAGGGCAGACCGCCGGACCGCCTGGACCCTGTCGATGCAGACGACAGCTGAAGAGTCCCCCACGCCTGAGCGGAATGGCAGAAGGATTATGGAAATAATGGGAGTGGATGAGTCCCAGTTGACTCCCGAACAGGCTCGCAGACTGGAGGCTGCGCTGTGGGAACATCAGGCTGCCTTCTCCAGGGGAGATGAAGACTTTGGTTGCACCAAGGCTGTGGAGCACGAGATACCCACGGGAAACACCCCCCCAATTCGGGAGAGATATCGCCAGATCCCACCGAGTCTTTATCAGGAGGTCAAAGGAATGCTGGCGCAGATGCTGGATAATGGGGTGATCCGGCCGAGTCAAAGTCCTTGGGCCGCCCTGGTCGTGCTGGTCCGGAAAAAGGATGGGACCATACGGTTTTGTGTTGATTACTGTAAGCTGAATGCGCATACAGTACGTGATTCCTACCCATTGCCCCGGATCGAGGAATCCCTGTCTGCCCTGGGAAAGGCGAAGTACTTCTCCACTCTTGACCTGGCCAGTGGCTACTGGCAGGTGCCCGTGGCAGCTCTAGATCGGCAGAAGACAGCATTCATCTTGCCGATGGGACTGTACGAATTTAATCGAATGCCCTTTGGACTGACTAATGCTCCAGGAACATTTCAGCGGTTAATAGAATACTGCTTGGGCGATTACAATTTCGAGTCCCTGCTGATCTATTTGGATGATGTGATTATATTTGGAGATTCGTTCGACGACCACCTGAAGAAGCTCCGGCAAGTGTTGCACCGACTGAGAGACAATGGACTTAAGATCAAGCCAAAGAAATGTCACTTGTTCCAGACACAGATCGAGTATCTGGGGCATGTAGTGTCTGCTGAGGGTGTGCGACCAGCACCGAGTAAAATTGAGGCCATTCAGGGGTGGCCCCGTCCCAAGACTGTGAGAGAAGTACGAGCGTTCCTTGGTTTAGCTGGATACTACTGTCGGTTTGTGAAGGACTTTGCTAAGGTGGCTGAACCACTGAATGAGAGGTTGAGAGGGATGGCACAGGGGCCCAAGAATCAGCAAATTCGGTGAACTGACCGACAGCAACAGGCAGTTGATCGGGTCAGGGCCGCCCTCGTACTGGCACCTTTATTGGCGTATGCTCGCTTTGACCAAACGTTCACCCTGTACACGGATGGAAGTCTCCATGGTCTGGGAGCTGTGTTAGCCCAAGACCAAGATGGGCGTGAGAGGGTCATCGCTTATGCTAGCCGGTCTCTACGGGACACCCAGCGAAATAAGGACAATTACAACTCGTTTAAGCAAGCTAGAGATGTTGGCCCTGGTGTGGGCCATGACTGAGAAGTTTGCGGAGTATCTGGCTGGTTCTGAGATTCTCGTGATGACGGACAATAATCCGCTTGCACACTTGGAAAACGCTAAGCTTGGAGCCCTGGAGCAGAGATGGGTAGCTAGGATGTCCAAGTTTAATTACCAGATTCGGTTCCGTTCGGGTAAAGAGAACTCCAATGCTGACGCATTAACACGAGTGACCCGAGGCACACCCGAGCATGGGGTGGATGAAGACCTTGAGGATACTGAGATCCCTGATTTGAGGCGATTGCCTGTGTTCGTGGACGTGGCACGTTCAAGTGGGGTGGCGACACGGGTTGCCAGGTTGCTGGGCAAGACTCGTCAAGAGTGGGCTGAGTTACAGGACGCAGACTCCGAACTGTCACGAGTAAAGAAATGGCTGAGTCAAAAGTCCAGGCCCGATGGGAGAGCAAGAGCCCGGTTGGCAGCCGAAGGACAAAAGCTGCTAAGGCAGTGGGATCGATTGGTCATAGCGGAGGGGATACTGTATCGCTGGATCTACATAGCAGCAGAGCTGGGGTACCATTGGCAGGTAGTAATTCCAGCTTCAGTGGCTCCGGACATTGCCCAGGAAGCTCATACGCGGGGTGCACATTTCGGGCCTGAGAAGACTTATCGTTGGCTGCACAGGTACGTGTACACGCCTGGCTTAGAAGAAGTTGTGAGAGAGGTGGGTGGTAGGTGCCGGGCATGTGAGCTGAATAAGTCTCCAGAGCAGAGGGCTCCTGTCCAGACAATCATGACGTCTGTCCCACTGGAAGTGCTAATGGTGGATTATTTGTCAATTGGGTACGCCAGAAGTGGTCATCAGTCATGTCTGGTCATGACTGATCACTTTACTAAGTTTGCCGTCGCTGTCCCCACCAAGGATCAGACTGCTAAGTCTGCAGCAGAGGCAATTTATAAGCATTTCATCCAGGTTTATGGATGTCCTCAAAGGATACATTCAGATCAAGGTGCTTGCTTCCAAGGTCAGCTCATAACGGAGTTGCTGCAAGTCTATGGGATTCAGCAATCCCAGACAATGCCCTACCATCCACAGGGAAATGGGGCCTGTGAATGGTACAACCGAACCTTGCTCCATATGCTGAGAACGCTTGAACAGAGGCAGAAGGAGCGATGGACTGAGTTCCTCCCAGAACTTATGTGGGCCTATAATAATCGGGTCCATAGCACCACGGGATTCACTCCGTACGCGATGATGTTCGGTCGGCCTGGGCGAGAGATTGAAGAAGTTAGTCTCACTGTACCGGATGAACCAGAATATCGTACAGCCAGTGAGTGGGTCAAGGATCATCGCCGAAGGTTGCGTGAAATCCACCGGATAGTAAAAGACCGTGTGCAGGGTCATCCCCACCGAGATCGGGGGCCGATGCACCTAGATGAGTTCCGGGTGGGTGATAATGTGCTAATACCAGTCACGAGTCCGGGAGGGAAGTTGAGCGACAGGTGGGAGGAAACGCCCTACACAGTAGTGGAAAGGGTATTCCCAGGGGGAAGTGTGTATACAGAGGTTCCCGAAGGGTGCATTGGACCCCGTCGCACAATGCACCGGAACTGGCTAAAGAGGTGTATGTCCGACACACCTGCCTGTCACCCTGAGTCACCTGCGCCACCTACGGCAGTTGCACCGAGCAATGTTGAATGCGACTGTCGGGATGACTTCGGGGTGAGATCATCGGACGTGCAGAGTCCGATAGCGCAAGTTCCAGGTGTTCCAGACACCGCCCCTGATGTTACTGTTCCACTAGATGCGGTGGACCCTCTATCGAGCTTGGCAGGTACTGGTTTGCGGAGATCGGAGAGGAGCACAGCTGGTGTTCCCCTGATACGATATAATCCTGAAGAGTATGTGTTACATATGAGTGGTACGAAACCATTTGTCGGGACGCCAAATTGTGAGTGGGGTGGAGTGTAACATGTTGACATGCGTTTCTGGTAATGAGCTCATATTTATGACAGTGTAAATTTCTCCTGCAATGACTTAGTCCTGCCATTAGGGGTCAGCAAGAAACGAGTAAAGAAAAAGCCCAGGGATCTGTGAAAAGCCCGGGAAAACACTGATCCAGGAAGTCCAGAAAGAAGGCGACTTGCGGGCTGATGCTGTTTTGACGTTGGAGAGCTTATACACACTGGAGCCAGACTTTGTGTCCAAGGAGAAGCTGTGCCTTGTGAGTAACTGAGATATGTGACCGGTCACCAACTGTGTAGTCAGTTAGGGAAAGCTAGTTAGTGATTCCAGTAGTGCTGAGAACTGCCTGGTGTATATCACTGCTGATGGACTGAGCAGGCTTGATCCAGAGATTGTGAAGGATCTGGTATACTAAGACTGTGTACGTGGATACTACAAAGGAGCCCTGTTGTGAACTACACTTTGAGACTGAGATTCATTCTAATTCCTGCTGACACCGGGATGTGCTGGAGAGCTTGGTAAGAAGGAGAAGCTGATCAAACCCTGTGGCCGGAGATCAGAGTCTAGTTAAAGGTTTAGTTTGTTAACTGTTTGCATATGTATTAAGTCTGAGAGATTTCTCTTTGCTCTTGTAAGAAGAGAAACTGTACACTGTATAGGTAACATGTTGGTAAAATATATATGAGTGTTCTCTAAGGGGAAAACAAGGGTACCCATATCTCATTGTATTAGTGTGGGTGTCATGCTGTCTCCGTATACTGGAGGTAGGGGGCCTAAGCTGACCCTAAGCTGGGGCCCTGACTAATCCCTCAACCTGGAGGTACTGTTAAAGGTACAGAGGTCCAGGCCGCCAGCGTAACCCCTACCTCCTGAAGATCCCTGCACCACAGTAATCTAGTCCTGAGAAGGACCCCGATCACAACCAAAGGGAACAAGACATAATATGCCCAAACACAATACTTAGACGAACGAGACAGTACAAGGGAAAAACCAAAACCACCTTGCATACAAACAACTACTCAACTACAACAGAGGGAACACCAACGGGAAAGGAGATAAATGATAAAGCGAGGAAAGGGAAAAAACACTTCCAAATACACTTATCTCAGCAACTCCAAACACCACGATCCGCTCTGTCAGTCTGAATGAAATGCTTTCACCGACACCTCCCAAACAGACCAGCAGGTATATGAAGGAGTCTCACTACAGAAGTATTGATTGCAGCTGGGCGAGGCTGGACCTCATCTAGCCCAGAGAGAGAGAGAATTAACTCCCTCACTGCCGAGAGACACAAAGCACCAACAAGTCAGCTGCGAGAAGTCAGGCTGTGTACTCGTGACGATCTTCGTGGCAACACACCCGTGACAGTACCCCTCCTTCTAGGAGGGGCCTCCGGACCCTCAGGGCCAGGTTTATCCGGGTGAGTCTTGTGGAAGGCCCGAACTAATCGGTCTGCGTTAATATCCGACGCAGGAACCCACATCCTCTCCTCAGGACC
The DNA here is from genome assembly GCF_046119375.1 of Phyllobates terribilis. NCBI lineage: Eukaryota > Metazoa > Chordata > Amphibia > Anura > Dendrobatidae > Phyllobates > Phyllobates terribilis. The sequence goes on along the minus strand of NW_027362769.1, from coordinate 243,681,045 downwards.
ATACCCCTTCCAATGAACCAGGTACTGAAGGGACCGGCGATTAAAGCGTGAATCAATGACCCTCGATACCTGGAACTCCAAGTTACCATTGACAACCACTGGAGGGGGAGGTAAAGGTGACGGTACCACCGGCGCCACATACCTCTTAAGCAATGATCTGTGAAACACGTTGTGAATTTTAAACGTAGGGGGGAGATCAAGACGGAATGCCACCGGATTAATAATAGAACTGATTCTGTATGGCCCAATGAACCTGGGACCCAATTTCCAGGAGGGAACCTTAAGTTTAATATTCCTGGTAGACAACCATACCCGATCGTTCACACTTAGGTCCGGACCAGACACTCTCCTCCTATCAGCCATACGTTTGTATCGGTTCCCCATAGTATTCAGATTCTTCAGCACCCCTCTCCATACTGAAGCGAGTGATGAGGAAAATCGTTCCTCCTCAGGAACCCCCGAAGAGCCCCCCCTACTGAAAGTACAAAACTGGGGGTGAAAACCATATGCCCCAAAAAACGGGGACTTACCAGTGGACTCGCTCCGCCTATTATTAAGAGCAAACTCTGCCAGAGGTAAGAAAGAAGCCCAGTCCTCCTGGTTCTCTGACACAAAACACCGGAGATATGTCTCCAAGCTCTGGTTCATACGTTCCGTCTGACCATTGGTCTGAGGATGAAAAGCCGAAGAGAATGACAACTGCATCCCCCGCCGTGCACAAAACGCCTTCCAGAACTTAGACACAAACTGAGACCCCCGATCAGACACCACCTCGGAGGGTACCCCGTGAAGCCTCACAATCTCCCCAATGAACACCTGCGCAAGAGTTTTAGCATTAGGGAGAGCCGGAAGAGCGATAAAATGTGCCATTTTGCTGAACCTGTCCACTACAACGAGTATGACTGTTTTACCCGAAGACGGAGGGAGGTCCGTAATAAAGTCCATAGACAGATGAGTCCAAGGACGCTCCGGGATCTTCAAAGGTAAGAGGGCCCCAGACGGACGGGTATGTGAGGTCTTAGAGCGCGCACAAACCCCACAGGACGCGACAAAAGTTACCACCTCCTTATGTAAGTTAGGCCACCAAAACCGACGCGAGAGGAGATCCACAGTTGCTTTACTCCCCGGGTGTCCTGCAAAAACAGAGTTATGGTGTGCCTCGATCACCTTTTGTCGCAACTGATCTGGAACAAACAGTCTCCCTGGAGGTCCAACAGGGGCGTCCCCCTGAGCCTCCAATACCTCCTCCTCCAGCTCAGAGCATACTGCCGAAACCACCACCCCCTCCTGAAGGATAGGAATCGGATCGTCCGTATTCCCGGCCCCCGGGAAACTACGAGATAAGGCATCCGCCTTTACATTTTTTGACCCAGGACGATATGTAACGACAAAATTAAACCTGGTAAAAAACAATGACCACCTAGCTTGTCTGGGATTCAGACGTTTCGCGGACTCCAGATATAGCAGGTTCTTGTGATCGGTGATGACGGTGACCGGATGAACTGCCCCCTCCAAAAAATGGCGCCACTCCTCAAAAGCTAACTTAATGGCCAAGAGTTCCCTATTGCCGACATCGTAATTCCTCTCAGCGGACGACAATTTTTTAGAGAAAAAGGCGCACGGATGCCACTTACCAGGGGACGAACCCTGTGACAATACTGCTCCCACCCCTACCTCGGAAGCGTCTACCTCTACAATGAATGGCTGAGACGCATCAGGTTGAATGAGTATGGGCGCCGAGGCAAAACATTTTTTCAAAGAGGAGAATGCTTGACAAGCCTTGTCAGACCACCTAGAAAAATCCGTCCCCTTTTTAGTCATGTCTGTGAGAGGCTTAACCATGGATGAGAAATTACGAATGAACTTCCGGTAATAATTAGCAAACCCCAGGAAACGTTGTAGTGCCTTAAGGTTCTCTGGCCGATCCCACTCAAGAACTGCCCGCACTTTCCCAGGGTCCATACGAAAACCGGACGCTGAAACCAGGAAGCCTAAAAACTGGAGTTCCTGTACGGCGAACACACACTTTTCCCACTTGGCATACAGTTTATTATCCCGCAAGATCTGTAACACCTGCCTAACGTGCTCCTGATGAGACACCAGATCCGGCGAGTAAATTAAGATATCATCCAGATATATGACAACAAACTGTCCCACCAGGCGGCGAAAGATGTCATTAACAAAGTGTTGAAACACCGCCGGGGCATTAGTCAGACCGAATGGCATGACAAGGTTCTCATAATGCCCCTCCGGAGTGTTAAACGCCGTCTTCCACTCATCCCCCTCTTTCATCCTAATCAGATTGTACGCCCCCCTGAGATCCAACTTAGAGAACCATTTGGCGCCCACGATCTGATTAAAGAGATCGGGAATAAGTGGGAGCGGATACGGATCTCGGACCGTAATCCGATTAAGTTCACGGAAATCCAGGCAAGGGCGTAGGCCTCCATCTTTCTTCTTAACAAAGAAGAACCCCGCAGCCACCGGTGAAGATGAAGGTCTAATATGCCCCTTAGCCAGACTTTCTGAGATATAATCCTTCATGGCCTGCCTCTCAGGACCAGAAAGGTTATACAACCTAGCTTTAGGTAACTTGGCCTCAGGGAGCAGTTTTACAGAACAGTCATACACGCGATGAGGAGGTAGTTCCTGACACCCTTTCTCCGAGAATACATCCTCAAAGTCCGCCAGAAATGGAGGTAAGACCCAAGGAGTAACCGCACCAATGACCGTGTTCATGCAGTTTTTATTACAGAATTTACTCCATTGGCTTATCTCCCTGGTTTGCCAATTAATAACCGGGTTATGCTTAGCTAACCAAGGAAGGCCCAACACAATAGGAGTGGGAAGACCCTCCAACACGTAGCAAGACAACAGTTCTTTATGTATTGCCCCCACTTGAAGTTTTACGTCATGCACAGCTTGCAAAAAACTTCCCTGACCGAGAGGCCTGGCATCGATCGAGAATATGGGGATGGGTTTAGCCAACACACTCAACCGCATACCTTGGACCCGGGCAAACCGAGCATCAACCAGATTAGCCCCGGCCCCACTATCCAGAAGAACAGATATCCTCTCAGTTCTCGTACCCACCACCACCTCCGCCGGTACGAGAAACTGAGACGAACCTAGGGACGAAATACCTACTCCCAGATTGCCGTCCACCACACAACCTGGGATTAACAGTTTTCCGACGACTCTTCACTCTGCAAGGGACGGGATGGACACCCCCCAATAAAATGTCCCTTTCTCCCGCAGAAGAAACACCTTCCTGCCTTATGGCGCACCACCGGTCCCCTCCCCCGAAATGATGTCCCTCCTAATTGCATAGGCTCCTCTGGACTGACCAGGGGAACCACCATATGAGGGGACCTTGTAGGAGATGGAGTCATCACAGGGGGTAGAATTATCCCGCACCTCTCCCGAAGCCGTCTGTCCACGCGAATAGCAAGGGCCATAGCGGCTTCCAGTGACACGGGAGAGTCATACTGTGCCAACACATCCTGTAATTTGTCGGATAAACCATGACAAAACTGGCTCCTTAGAGCCGGGTCATTCCACTGGGTGTCCGTGGCCCACCTACGGAACTCCGAACAGAATTCCTCCGCCGGACGATCTCCCTGCTGGATCCTACGTAACTTAGACTCAGCAAGGGAGATCCGATCTGGGTCATCATATACGAGTCCCAGAGCAGCGAAAAACCTATCCACTGACTGGAGAGCCGGGGAACCCGGGGAAAGAGAGAACGCCCAGGATTGTGGGTCCCCTTGTAGGAGCGAGATGACAATTCCCACCCTTTGTTCTTCACTCCCCGATGACCGAGGCCGCAGCCGAAAGTACAATTTGCATGCCTCCCGGAAAACAAAAAACTTGTCCCGCCCCCCAGTGAACCTATCAGGGAGAGCTACTTTAGGTTCTGGTCCGGCTTGCTCCTGAGGATGCCAAACCTTGGACCTAACGTCCGCCAGCTCCATGGACAAACTCTGCAATTGCCGAGCTAGACCGGCTACTGGATCCATGGTAGCTGGAGAAAAACTAAGTTGGGTCGGTGAAAATGTCACGCTGTCTCCGTATACTGGAGGTAGGGGGCCTAAGCTGACCCTAAGCTGGGGCCCTGACTAATCCCTCAACCTGGAGGTACTGTTAAAGGTACAGAGGTCCAGGCCGCCAGCGTAACCCCTACCTCCTGAAGATCCCTGCACCACAGTAATCTAGTCCTGAGAAGGACCCCGATCACAACCAAAGGGAACAAGACATAATATGCCCAAACACAATACTTAGACGAACGAGACAGTACAAGGGAAAAACCAAAACCACCTTGCATACAAACAACTACTCAACTACAACAGAGGGAACACCAACGGGAAAGGAGATAAATGATAAAGCGAGGAAAGGGAAAAAACACTTCCAAATACACTTATCTCAGCAACTCCAAACACCACGATCCGCTCTGTCAGTCTGAATGAAATGCTTTCACCGACACCTCCCAAACAGACCAGCAGGTATATGAAGGAGTCTCACTACAGAAGTATTGATTGCAGCTGGGCGAGGCTGGACCTCATCTAGCCCAGAGAGAGAGAGAATTAACTCCCTCACTGCCGAGAGACACAAAGCACCAACAAGTCAGCTGCGAGAAGTCAGGCTGTGTACTCGTGACGATCTTCGTGGCAACACACCCGTGACAGTGGGAGGGGGGTGTAAGGTTATATTCCTCAGAAGACCACGTGCCACGTCCGTGGTAACGTCCTGGGTAGGCCCTGTACTGAATAAGGGTGGGAGCGGCATAGCCCAGAGGTAGATTGGCTCATCCCCGCGAGATTGACAATTGGGCTCTCTCGGGCTGCATAACTTGTATTTTGTGTTAGTGGCTGTTGTGGCCCATATTTTGTAGAATTGTTTAACCCTGTCATGTTTGTGACCAGTAAAAAGAAAATTATTTGCCATTATACAAAGGTCGGAGTTATTCATAGCAGCGCCGTATCCCTCATACACATTCGACCGGCGTTCCGGTCGTTACACTATCGTGGGCCTGGCTCCCCCATGGCGCCAACAGAGCAGACCGCCCGTTCCATTAGAGACTGTCTGTGGGGTAGTGTCCATCAAAATGGATGGGATGTCTGGAGGAGTGCCTGTCAGCCTGCCGCCCTGGAGCCGCCCCGAAAAGAGGAGGCAACGAAGGAAACCACAAGGTGCGGCCATAACAGTTCGAGACTTACCATACTCAGGAGCAGTAATGGACGATGCTGAGGGAAGTCAACCCGAGCCCAAGTCTTACTCCTGTCGGAGAGGAGGGAGGCATAGTCTGAACCCCGGGAGATACTGAGTTTCTCCATCGGGAAACCACAGACCTTGCTCAAAGGGTTGCTGAGGCCCAGCATGCAGCGTCCACCGCGTGGCGAGAAGAGATGCTGCAAAAGATCAGGGCCCGCCGCCAAGGAGCAGCAACCCAGGAGGAAGAAGCATCGGAGGTTGCGTGCAGCCCAGGATCGGGTAAGAGTGAAACCCCCGTCCCGGCTGCTGAGCCCACTGTGCTCCTCCTGGATCTGATGACCGAGTACCTGCTACCTGGTGCGGTAACCTGGTAGCAGGTCTTTGCCCCGGAGCTGGAATGCCTCCCGCCTCCCATCTCGGAGGAACTTGTGCCCGCTGGGGAACCTACCGACCCCAACCCGGACTGGTTCGCACTGACCGAGGACCTGCAGCAACCCCTGCTGTCACCGCTACCCGCACCTCAAGTTGCCTGGCTGGCAGCGGAAGAGTTGGCCTGGGACAACCGGGGGGGTACCTGATGGGCTTCGCCCAGGAGACCTGGGCTAAAGCGCGGAGGAGGAGTGAGCTGTGTAGGCAGCGGATCCTCCAGCTTGACAGGGAGCAACAGCAGAGGGAAATCCGCTGCGAGCGCCTGGAGGTGCGCGCCAAGGCTGCAAAATCCAAGGCCCACCAGGAGGAGGAAGCCCATCCAAGCCCCCAGGAGCACGGGCAAGTCGTCTGCTTCCACCCTGAGGCAGGATGGGGCTTCATAAGAAGTCCTCAGTTTGAGCAAGAAGTCTTTGTCAGCTGGTGGGACGTCGAGCCGCGGCTGAAGAAGGGACACCCTGGCCGGAACCTCTTCCCGGGTGACTTTGTGTCGTACACACGCCACCACGGGGTGCAGGGGTGGTACGCCCTGGATGTTCATAAAGTGTCCAGGAGCGATGCCCTCTCGCGCTCAACAGTGGAGGACCGACCAGCCTCCGTTGGGAGGAATCAACCTTTTCCTCGGTGGGGAGATATGGATTAAGCGGCCCCGCCGGCTGTAACCTTTTGGAGTTCATTTGTTATTGTTTATGATAACCATGTTTTCCTCCCGTATTCTAGAGACATTTGTCCCTGTGGACAGGCAGTAGACAGACTCTTCTACTTCTTGTAAATAGTTTGCATCTTTTTAGGTGCTCCCTATTGGTTTTATATAAAACCGCTCTACTACTACCTCAGACCTCAGAAGAAAAACCTGTCTGGCGTGGCTCTCCTGGAGGTCCAACTCGGGATCTTCATGCCCTGCAGCCACCCCAGAGCCTACGTTGAGGGTTTGGGACAGGTCGCTCTTGCTTCTGAACTGACTCTTGTATGCTGCACTTTAATCAGTCTGTCTATTTGCATAATGTCTCTGTGATGTTTTTATACTTTTGTATCCTTTTATACTATTTAAAGTTTGTAACATTCAAGAAGAAGTACCTCCCATAATGGGAAGATTGTTATAATGTTATACAAAAATTTAAAAAGTCTGTACCAGGTTTTGCTGTCTTTGCCGCCCGCGGACGTGCTGTGTTTCACCAGGGGGGAATGTGGCACCCCTGACGGTTTGGTCGCCACAGGGGTACTGCATCTCTTTAAAGAGGTGTGGTATGTCTCCTTTGAGGTAAGGATGATGCAACTGTCAGGACCTCACCTCTGCATCCAACACCACACCTCTTCCACCTGAGGGGGGCTTATATGCACCAAGATGCTGCCCCAGCCGGGATAAGTGGGGATGGGGGAACCAAAAGATAGGGGGAACCTAGTAGTGGGTGAGGGTGGAGGACAAACTTAGAGGTCGCACAACAAAAATTCATATCTAATAACCAGCCATCTTGAGCTTATGGTCTTTTGATTGTGATCTTCATCACTGAACGTGGCTTTCTGTGTGAACCTGCAGTTGATGGGGACACAGTCCTCGAACTCTGGCCTTGAGTCGAGGAGCGGGCAAGAGTTAACGGCTGTCTCTACCCTATCAAGGTCCCTACCCAAGAAGGCCTGGAGGGGGGCAGAGGAGACAAGCTCCGCAGGCAAAAGGATTACAGGGGGATGCAGACGGAGCGGTATACGCCACCTGTCCTCACTATTCTGGCCTAGTCAGAGGGATTCCTGCTGCAAAGGGGGTACCGGCCCCCGATATCTGACTCTGTCACTTCAAGTCTTAGTCGGAGAAGCCCGGAGGCTCAGTGGATCCCACCGGGTAACGGACGGAGCGGAGTCGCCACCCGTACCCTTGTTCTGTGCATAGACCAGAGGGAGACCACACGTACCACATACGGACAGGAGAGGATTTAGCAAGGAGTTTAGGAACACTCTGGTCCTGACCAAAACACCTGAAATTCCCGGAGGTTGTCGCCCCCTCACCCCCCCGGTCCTGGTGGCCACAGCGTGCGGTGAGGAGCAGGGAGAAGCCTTGCAGCTGTGCATTCTACCGTGAGTAAAACTTGGAAGACTACCCCTATGGCCTCCAGTTTCTTATTGCAACGCGGCACCACACCGCATCGCCCCACATCTCCCACTACAACTCCCATCCTCCTGTTCTCTCTGCCCTGAGGCCCTGCTCCGCCTGTGGGGAGTAGTATCATCTCTGGCTGCCACTACATCACACCTCAGAGGACTGAACGTAGCGCTGGTGGGGAATCACCAGACACCACAGGTGGCGTAGTCAATACAACCACTCGATTAACACCAACCCTGAAAGCCCATTACACTCTTTTAAATGTGACGGCCCTGGGCACGGAACGGGTCCAGGCCACAGCTACAACCCACCAAACATCTGACCCGGCTCCGAGTACCCCCATCTCTCAGGGCAGGGCTGCGAGGGTCACAGTGACACCCGCTGACACTGGTCGTGGACCCTGGGGCTCGCCCCACAAAGTCGGGTGCTTTGCTGCCATGTGCCTGATCATGCTGGTGGTGGTCAGGCTGGTAGTTTTGTCACCTCTGCTGATGCTGGCATGGCAGGTGGTACAATTGGCCTCTTTGGGGTTATCAGCAGAGTCTTTAAAAAAATTCCCGACTCTAGAAGACCTCCGGTTGTACAGTCAATGTCCTTCGTGTTGGTGTTACGGGGATCTGTTGCCTGCCTTCTGCGTGCGGCCACCACACTGCTTCTTCCTGCCTGTTGAGGTACTCTGCCTCCCTCACCCTGTGTGCTGCTGGCCTCGCTCTGTATGTCCTCCTGCCACGTTGGGTGAGTTACTAGATCATCCACCACCTCCTCCTCTTCCACTTGTGCACCAGGATCCTCCTCCTCACTTCCTGGCAATTGTGTCTCGTCATCGTCCACCTCTTGTGACAAATTGCCAGCGTCGACTTCCTGTGGCCGTGGCTGTTCAAATATTTGGGCATCGCTACATGGGATCTCCTCTTCCACCACTTCAAGCGGAGCAGGCGAGGGGCACAAATCTGGAAATGGACCAGTGAACAGCTCTTCAGAGTGTCCAAGTGTGGGATCAGTTGCTGTCTGACGACACTCGGCACGGTGGGAGGAAGGAGCATCAGGGTGACGAGGAGTATGCGGTCGAGACTCACAGCTACTAAGATTTGACCGTGTGGAAGTCAGACCGGAGGTGGTGGTGCCCAGGTAACTGGAAGTATTATCTGCTATCCAATTAATAACCTGTTCACACTGATCAGTTCGCAATACTGGTGTTGTTCTGTGCTTCCCTAGTAATTTGGTCAAGAAGTGGGAGCGAGAATATGTGGCTGTTGGTTGTGGCACATTTTCACCTTGGCCACCGCCCCGTCCTCTGCATGCACCATCACCAGAACGTCCAGTTCCACGTCCCTTGCCACGCGCCTTGCCCATTGTAAAGGAAGTAATATAGCTTACACTCTCACTATCAATGGAAAAAGGGTAATGAAAAGTAGATTAGAACTGTGGAAGAGGAAAACCACAGTTCTATTTCTCTGGCCTACACACGACTCTTTTAAACAATCTGAACAATCAGGGAGAAACTATTACTGTTTTTCTTTATGGAAAAAAATTCCAAAAGCTGAATAATAGAGATTTTTTACCGTGGAATGGCAAAACCACAATTATTGTTTACTGGGGTATACCAGACAATTTTAAATAGATATATTTGCGGCTGAACAGTGAGCGACACACTCAAACTGTTTTTTTTTTAGGTAAAAATGGCCCAAAAGTGGATAATACAGAGGTTTGAACCGTGGAACTGCAAAACCACAGTTCCATTTCTCGGGCCTACACCAGACTATTTTCAACAGATATATTTGTGTCTGAACAATCAGGAGACACTATTACTGTTTTTCTTTATGGCAAAAAATGCCAAAAGCAGGATAATACAGAGATTTGACCCATGGAACTGCAAAACCACAGTTCTATTTCTCGGGCCTACACCAGACTATTTTCAACAGATATATTTGTGTCTGAACAATCAGGAGACACTATTACTGTTTTTCTTTATGCAAAAAATGCCAAAAGCAGGATAACAGAGATTTTTTACCGTGGAACGGCAAAACCACAGTTATAATTTACTGGTGTATACCAGCCTCTTTTAAATAGATATATTGGTGTCTGAACAATCAGGAGACACTATTACTGTTTTTCTTTATGAAAAAATACCAAAAGCTGGATAATACAGAGATTTTTTACCGTGGAACAGGAAAACCACAGTTATAATTTACTGGTGTATACCAGACTTTTTTAAATATATATATTTGCGGCTGAACAGTGAGCCACACACTCAAACTGGGTTTTTTTTAGGTACAAATGGCCCAAAAGTGAATAATACAGAGGTTTGAACCGTGGAACTGCAAAACCACACTTCTGTTTCTCTGGCCTACACCAGACTATTTTAAACAGATATATTTGTGTCTGAACAATCAGGAAGACACTATTACAGGTTTTTTTTTATGGCAAAAAATGCCAAAAGCAGGATAATAGAGATTTTTTAACGTGGACCAGCAAAACCACAGTTATAATTTACTGGTGTATACCAGACTTTTTAAAATATATATATTTGCGTCTGAACAGTGAGCGACACACTCAAACTGTTTTTTTTAGGTAAAAGTTGATACACAGAGGTTTGAACCGTGGAACTGCGAAACCACACTTCTGTTTCTCTGTCCTACACCAGACTATTTTAAACACATATATTTGTGTCTGAACTGTCACAGACACACTTTTTTTTTTTGGGGGGGGGACACATAAAGGTTAATAAGACGGGTATTTGTACAGTGTGAAGGAGGAAAAAAAAAAGATGATTTAGATGAAAAAAAAAAGGATTTTTATTGGCCCCCCAGGACCTGGAGCTAAGTCCAGAAATTTCAGCAACAGGAGCACACAGGACTGTAATGCAGCGTTTGCAGGTATAACCACTGCGTCTCCTATTCAGCCTGCCTGCCTGCCTGATATTTGGGATGGATATTAGCCCTGAGAAGGACTGTTTGTTTGATTTGGCAGCGTTTACAGACCCTACACTAACTATTTCGCAGTATAAATCTCTCCCTAGCTCAGCAGCGCTTTCCCTACACTAGCTGATCCGGAGCGATAGTGTCCAAGATGGCGGCGCCCGATTTTAAATACTCGAGGTGACGCTGTGCGGCCAGCCAATCAATGTAATGACCTGGGAGTCATAAATGCTTTCAAGGGTCTTCCCCATGTTGTTCCCATGTCATTTGAGCACTGTTCCCATCGATTTGGGCAATTTTTAGGCCCTCTGCAGACCGCCGGAGGAGCTACCGGAAAAATGCACGAGTCAACATTGTTGACAGCAGTGACCTGGGAGTCAGAAATCGATTTTGGCAACATTTAGGCCCCCTGCAGACCTCCGGAGGGGGGCTACCAGAAAAATTCTTGCGTTTCTCATAGACTTATATCAGGTCGAGAAAATTGTAATGCTCGGGTGCTCGACCCAAGCAACAAGCATCCAAACATTTTAGTGCTCGCTTATCACTAGTAAAAACAAAGATGAACAAAAAAATGTCACATATTTGGTATCTTTGCATCTGGAACAACCAGGTTTATAAAACTGTCGCACTATTTAACCCTTACAGTTAACACCATAAAAATACAAGCAAAAAAAACATTTTTTTCATCATTACAAAGAGTGGAATAAAATGTGATAAAAAGTTGTTTCTAAATACAACAACCTGAAACACCTTGTCTGCAAATTGAGATTCTGATTTGGCTTTTATCCTAAGTCATATTGCACGACTCATTACAGGTTGATTGTGACTTGTAGGATTGCTGCTTCCAATAGGTGGCGCTGTAGAGTTCAAGTCCTTTTTTTATCTGAAGAGGCAATTTGCATATTCAAATTCCCAGAGGAGCATTGCACAGCGAATAAGCCTCCTTACCTTGACATGCCAGAGCCAATATGTCACTCTCCACAAGGAGAAACGCTACCCCTTAGACCTCAGTCTAGAGCCTCTCATGCAGCCAAATCAGTTGTCATACTTTGCACTGATGAGGGCCAACAGCCCAAAACACCGTGTCTGCAAATTGAGATTCTGATTTGGCTTTTATCCTAATTCATATTGCACGGGTTGATTGTGACTTGTAGGATTGCTGCTTCCAATAGGTGGCCCTGTAGAGTTCAAGTCCTCTTTTTATCTGAAGAGGCAATTTGCCTCTAAATTAAAGTAAATATTTAAATTTATTATTAAAATGTCATCTTGTCTTGCAAAAAAACAAGCCTTCACTCATCCCTGTTATTAGAAAAATAAAAAATAGTTATGGCAAAGTATAAACATTTTTTCCTACAAAATAGTTTTTTGGAAAACATAAACAAAAACTTTATAAACCTGGTATCACTATAATTGTACAGACGTGAAAAATAAATCTTGAATTATTATTTTTTTGATCATTCTGCCTCCCAAACTTCGGAATAAAATGCTGTATACCTCATATTTGTACCAATAAAGACTTCAACTCATGCCACAGAAAACAAGTCCTCATACAACTAGTGTTGAGCCACCCCCGTAGTGTTCGAGTTCCGTTCGGTTTGTCGAACACCCGTATGTTCGCCAAACTGTTCGTCGAACTGTTTGATGAACACCTTCGAACACCGTTAAAGCCAATGGCAGGCAAACAAAAACACATAGAGACACATAGAAAACTCATTCAAAGGTGTCCAAAAGCTGGCAAACTGCTCAGAAGACACAACTAACACATGGAAAAGTGACAAGTACATATAGTCATGCGAAAAGAAAAGAGGTGGAGGAGTAAAAGGAGGGGAAGACACAGATATAGGCATGTCATGCCCTTCTAAAACCAAAAAAGTGCGAAGCCGACACGGCCAGTCCGTTCCTGCCCGTGCGACCTCCGTGTCGCCGGCTTTGTGCCAGAGCCGGGGTGGACCCTGACGGCCAGCCCCCCCTCTCCCAATACTGGTGCCTGTCCGCTGGTGGGTCGAGCGAGCCCCCCTGCGGTGGAGGCAGGTCTAATCTTTTTAATTTAAATAGTCTCTCTAATTTGAATGAGTACACTTTAAATCCTTTTACAAGGATCTATTGGAGGGCAAGTCTCATGCCAGCAGCCGCGGTAATTCCAGCTCCAGTAGCGTCCACTAAAGCTGCTGCAGTTAAAAAGCTTTTATAAGGATCGAGCTCGGCGGTCCACCGCAAGGCGTCCTACCGCCAGTCCCAGCCCCTATGCTTTGGGGTGCCTCCCCCATGCTCTTCACTGAGTGTCCGGGGGCCCGAACCATTTCCTTTGAAAAAATTAAGTGTCCAAACTACAGGTGGTGTAGCTTGCTTAACAGCTGGGATAATCCGCTGACTAGCAGACACTGCTACTAGGCACAAAGTATTTCCCGGGCAAGATGCAGTTAAAAATTTGTAATTAGATACTCTCGTTGGATGCTGAGAAAGCATTCCATAGAGTCTCCTGGCACGCCATATATTATTCTCTTAAAAAGCTTGGGGTAGGGGTCTAGGAGACCCTTTTATAGCCAAAATCACGGCCCTGTATCGCGTCACCTAGGCTGAAGATAAATGGAACATTTTCATCACCTTTCATAATCACCAATGGGACAAGGCAGGGATGTCCTCTGTCCCCTCTCTTATACATCCTAGTGACGGAGCACCTGCTCTCATCAATTCGCCATAACCCCAATATTAGGTGGATTGAGGTGGGAGGCACCGAGTACAAGTGCTCTGCATTTGCTGATGATGTCCTAGTATATATCACTCAATCACATATATCCATCCCTGCCGTTATGGCTGAAATAGATCACTTTGTTACATGGTCAAATTTTAAAATCAATGCAGCGAAGTCTGAGGCCCTCGTTGTCTCCCTCCCAAAATTCATACAGGATTCCATCCAGTCCAACTTTCCCTTTGCCTGGCCCTCACAGGGTATCAAATACTTAGGAATTCGTATTCATAGAGACCTCTCCCATGTATGTTATCTTAATTTTGGGCCCTTTATTGAACAACGCCATACAGACCACGGTTGGCAAGTTAGAACTGTAAGATTCACTACGTGAACCACTGGTGTTTTGTGGAAAAGCACATGTACACAGTGTTCCAAATTATTATGCAAAAAGTGTTTAGGAGTGATAAGGTAAGAATTTTTTTGTTTGTCAGTTAAACTCATTGATGGTGATGTGTGTCAGCGCTCTTTATATCACTGTAAGCAATTGCAGACACCTGTGCTAATTAGTTTGGCAGGTGAGTCCAATGAAAGGCAAGACTACTTAAGAAGGCTGTCCCACATTATTAAGCAGCATACATTTTCTGCCAAAATGGGAAAGAAAAAGGATGTGTCGGCTGCTGAGAAGCAACAAATTGTGGAGTGTTTAGGTCAAGGCATGACTACAATAAACATTGCCAAGACACTTCATCCTGATCATCGCACAATCAAGAAGTATGTAGCTGATTCACAGTGCACACAAGTGCGTGCTGATAAGGGAAAATTGAGGACTCTTTCCTACAGGCAATTACGTCAGGTTAAAAGAGCAGCGGCAAAAAAGCCTTGTCATAGCAGCAGACAAGTTTTTGAAGCTGCTGGTGCCTCCAACGTCCCCCGAACAATAAGATGCAGAGTCCTTCAGAGGTTTGCAGCTGTGCGTAAGCCATCCTGTTGACCTCCTGTATCCACTGCACACAAGCAGAAACGGCTCCAGTGGGCTAAACAATACATGAAGACTGACTTCAAAACTGTTTTGTTCACCGATGAGTGCCGTGCAATGCTCAATGGTCCAGATGGATGGAGTGGAGGATGGCTGGTTGATGGACACCCCATGCAAACACGGCTACGGCGCCAACAAGGAGGAGGTGGAGTAATGTTTTGGGCTGGAATCATGGGGAGAGAAATTGTCGGTCCCTTTAGGATCCCTGAAGGGGTAAAGATGAACTCCATAATGTATGTGGAGTTTCTCAAACAGCACTTCCTGCCATAGTTCAAGAAGAAGAACCGTGTATTCCGCAGCAAGATCATTTTCATGCATGATAATGCACCGTCTAATACTGCACATAACACATCTGCATCTCTGGCTGATATGGGCATAAAAGGGGACAAACTTATGGTGTGACCCCCATGCTCCCCTGACCTCAACCCCATTCAGAACCTCTGGAGCATCATCAAAAGGAGTGTCTATGATGGCGGGAGGCAGTTCACATCTAAGCAACTGCTCTGGGAGGGTATTCTGTCCACATGCAAAACAATTGAAGCAGAAACCATCCAAAACCTGACAAATTCAATGGACGAGAGAGTTCAGAAGCTCCTTTTGAACAAGGGGTCCTATGTGCAAATGTAACATCACCTAGAATAAAGTTTTGAGTTGAAAACTGTTTGATTTCAGTTTCTAATAACCTGCTAATGCTTATAATTTCAAAAATGACCATTTTTTGTTCTTTATTAAAATGAAAAGGTTGATCGAAGAGTGTGGGGGATCTAAGAGTGTGGCAACCCAGTAGTCAGGATTACTTCGAATTCTGACAATCTGAGGGTCATGTTGCAGGTAGTGCAGCAAGAAGGCACTCATGTGTCTTGCGCATCTAGGAGCCCCAAAATTATTTTCCGGGCTAGATGCAGCTAAAAATTATAATTAATTTGAACGCTGGTGGAGCTTAGTATAGATGGCCTAATAGAATCAGTACTGCAAACTGCTACAAAGCCCAAATTATTTTCCAGCCAAGATACAGATAAACATGATTAGTAATTTTAAATCTGGTGGAGTTTAGTATAGATGGCCTAATAGAATCAGTACTGCACACTGCTACAAGGCCCAAATTATTTTCCAGCCAAGATACAGATAAACATGATTAGTAATTTTAAATCTGGTGGAGTTTAGTATAGATGGCCTAATAGAATCAGTACTGTTTAAAATGTTTGGTGAGGTGATTTTAACTAATCATCAAGCTTTTACTCTCCCCAGGATGACACAGGGGTAGAAAAGTCATTTCGGATCCATGATTTGTTCATCTTTATGAACGTGAGTCTGTCTACATTATCAGTGGAGAGCCGCGTGCGCTTATCTGTCAGCACACCACCAGCAGCGCTGAACACACGTTCAGACAGAACGCTGGCTGCGGGGCATGACAAGGTCTCCAAGGCATAAGTGGCGAGCTCCGGCCATTTATCCAGATTGGAAGCCCAAAAAGAGCTAGGGTCCAGTGACACAGTCATGGCTTCAATGTTTACTTGGAGATACTCCTGTACCATCGTCTCTAGGCGTTGACTATGTTTCAGACTTCTTGTCTCCTGTGGCCTTGCAAAGGATGGGCTAAAAAAGTGGTGAAATGATTCCGCAAAATTGATGTTACCAGCAGATACTGTGTTTCTGTTACGTTTTGAGTGCTGAACACTCGACGGTCCCACGGTTGGCAAGTTGGAACTCTTGAGATTCACTACGTGCACCACTAGTGTTTTGGGGAAAAGCACATGTAAGATTCTGCAACAGTCTCTGCTGATACTCCTGCATGCGTGCATCTCTTTCTATCGCAGGAATAATTTCTGCAAATTTACTTTTGTACCAGGGATCTAACAGTGTGGCAACCCAGTAGTCAGGATTATTTCTAATTCTCACAATTCAAGGGTCATGTTGCAGGTAGTGCAGCAAGAAGGCACTCATGTGTCTTGCGCATCCAGGAGCACCAAGTCCCTGTTGTGTTGGTGGCGAGGTAACAATCATGCTTCCTTCCTCTGCTCTCTCCCCCCAACTTCGCACAACAGAAATGTGATCAAGGTCTCCCTCATCTGATGAGTCTTCGATAAGTTCGTTCTCCACTTCTTCCTGGGCTCCTGCACCTTCCTCACTAGTTTGGCTGCTACCATGCGCCCTGGTAAAACCATCTCCCCCACCCTCACATGCCTGCCGTCTTGGTGCTGCCGACCGTTTGGACCTTGCAGATGTTAGCCCTTCCGCATACAACTCCTCCTCCTCTACTTCCTCCACCTCCTCTTGTGCCACCACCTAACTCTGAATTCTGTTTAACATGTGCTCCAGCATGTAAATCACCGGAACAGTCATGCTGATAATGGCATCGTCAGCACTAAACATCTTCGTCGCCATTTCAAAACTGTGCAGAAGGGTGCATAGGTTCCTGATCTGAGACCACTCCTCCAGCGTGATTTGCCCCACCTCTGGATCTCGTTGGCTCAGGCTATACGTCAAAACGTATTGCACCAGGGCTTGTCGGTGCTGCCACAGTCGCTGCAACATGTGCAGAGTTGAATTCCACCGGGTAGACACATCGCATTTTAGCCGGTGAAGTGGCAGGCCCAACGACTTCTGTAGAGATGTAAGTCGCTGAGCTGCGGGATGCGAATGGCGGAAGTGAGCACACAGCGACAGTGCCCTCTGCAGAAGGCCATCTAGTCCGGGATAGTGGGCTAAAAATTGCTGGACAACCAGGTTCTATATGTGGGCCATCCAAGGCACGTGTGTGACATTGCCCCGGTGAAGGGCCGCACCGAGGTTTGCAGCATTGTCGCACACGGCCTTCCCTGGTTTCAGGTCCAGTGGAGACAACCATTCATGAAACTGGTTCTCCAGAGCTGACCACAACTTCTCAGCTGTGTGACTCACATTTCCCAGACATTTCAAAGTAAAAACTGAATGATGACGTTGAGTCCTGCTGCCAGCATAGTAAGTAGGTGTGCAGGTTCCCTTCTGCGCAGTTAGAAAGCTTGTGGTGGCATGACCAGACAGGATTTGGGTGCAGGTGGAGGACCGAGAGGAGGTTGAGGAGGCAGAAGCAGTGGAGGAACTTTGAGATAAAGAGGATTGACGCACAACTCGTGGGGACGGCAAGACTTGGACAGCAGCCCCTTGTCCTGCTGTCACCATAGTTACCCAGTGCCCAGTCAGCGACATGTAACGCCAATGTCCATGCCTACTCGTCCAAGGGTCTGTGGTGAATTGCACCCTGTCACACACAGAGTTTCTCAAAGAAGAGGTGATGTTGTGTGCGGCATGCTGGTGGAGCGCAGGCACACCTTTCTTTGAGTAGTGCCGACTGGGCATCTGGTACTGGGGCACTGCGACGGACATAAGGTCTCGAAAATCCTCTGTGTCCACCAGGCGGAAAGGAAGCATTTCTGTAGCCAAGAGCTTGCAGATGGTGAAATTTACCCTCTTAGCTTTCTCATGGCTAGGAGGAATTGGTCTTTTACTTGTCCACATCTGAGGGACCGAGGGCTGGCTGTTGTGCTTAGACGGGGTTGAGAAGGGTGTCCCCGGCAAACTGCTAGTCTGTGAGGAAGATGCAGGCGGACATGTTAGGTTGCCTTGATCCAAAGGTGGTGCTATCGATGTCGGAGAGCGCTGAACACCAGCTGGTGTTTCCACCTCCAAAGAAAATGATGACCTGCCAATCACGCTGGCTGTTGCGGGTAAAGAGGCGGCAGGTCTGCGTCCCAAAACAGGTGTGACTGCGGTCCCCCCAGTCACATAGGATGAAGAGGCCGTGGATGCACAAGATGTGGCAGACGGTGGCTGGCCCGGCCGGCTAGGCCGCATTGTAGCTCAGTGAGCTTCCCACTGCAACTTATGCTTCATATCCATGTGCCGGTTCATGCATGAAGTACTCAAACTATGTATTTTTTGGCCTCTACTTAGCTTTTGCTGACAAATGTTACAGATAACACAAGTTGGATCATCTTTATTGATCTGAAAAAATGCCCAGGCTATGCAAGGCTTAGCACCCATGCGACCTGAAGAGCCACCATGACTTGTTGTGTTTGAGGATGCAGTTGTTGACGTGCTTCCAGTACTACGTCTCTGTCCAGGAAGGCGCAACCTGACCTCATCGTCACTAGCATCCTCCTCCACCTCCTCTGCTGACCTCATCTCTTGGCTGACTGTGGGTTGACAGTAAGTGGGAACTTCAACCTCGTCATCATCACCCTGTGTGTTATCACACCCGTCGTCCTCAGAGCCAACCTCTTCCTGCCCTGACAAAAAACTAAAGTTGTCGCTCCAATCAGGTATTTGAGTCTCATCATCATATTCCTCATTGTCTCCACCAACAGGAGTTACAGTTTGGGAACGAGGGTCTACATTATGGTCAGAACCTTCTGCGTCTTGTCCTGGAACCGACTTATAAAGATTCTGGGCATCAGTGCAGATCATTTCCTCATCTGTATTCACAGAAGCTCTGGAGCCGACCTCTGATTCCCAGGCTATAGTATGAGTAAACAGCTCTGTAGACTCAACCATCTGTTCTACCCCATACTCAGAGGGGCAGCTGGACACTTGGGAGCTGTGAGGAAGCAAGTGCGATTGGGGTGACACTTCTGAGGACTGGAGTATTTGTGATGTTGAAGTTGAGGTGGAGGAGAGCCCACTTAAAGGAGCACTTGATATCCGTTGAAGCACCTGCTGTTTTTGTGCCTCATCTGGAATATGTAGCGATTGGCATGGCCGTAAGAAAGGGATCTTATCACATTGTCCGCTAAAAGAAGTAGACATCTTACTTTGGCTGGAAGATGGTCTTTCTTCTGCAGATGTTACTGTTGCTTTAACACCTACCCCACGGACAGAACCTTTTTTTCCCTTCCCAACACGCCTATTCCCCTTTCCACCAGCAGCAGGCCTTTTTCCACTCATTTTGGTGGTTAACTAATTCACAGCTCTGGAGTTGTTTGCACAAAAATCAATGGATGGGAACTGAGCAGAGCTGAGTGGCCAAACTGTGGTATTAGCCCAAAAGTATTGGCTGGGTTAGATGCAGATAAAAATTATATTGAATTTGCAACCTGGTGGTGGTTAGTATAGATGGACGAATAGAACAAGTCCCACACCCTGCTACAAGCCGAAATATTTTTTCAGAGCTAGATGCAGAAAAAAATTATATTGAATTTGCAACCTGATGGAGGTTAGTATAGATGGACTAATAGAACAAGTCTCACACACTGCTTCAAGCCGAAGCCCAAATATTTTTTCAGAGCTAGATGCAGATAAAAATTATTTTGAATTTGCCACCTGCTGGAGGTTAGTATAGATGGACTAATAGAACAAGTCCCACACACTGCTACAAGCCGAAATACTTTTTCAGAGCTAGATGCCGAAAAAAATTATATTGAATTTGCAACCTGATGGAGATTAGTATAGATGGACTAATAGAACAAGTCCCACACACTGCTACAAGCCGAAATATTTTTTCAGAGCTAGATGCAGAAAAAAATTAGATTGAATTTTCAACCTGATGGAGGTTAGTATAGATGGACTAATAGGACAAGTCGCACACACTGCTACAAGCCGAAATATTTTTTCAGAGCTAGATACAGAAAAAAATTATATTGAATTTGAAACCTGCTGGAGGTTAGTATAGATGGACTAATAGAACAAGTCCCACACACTGCTACAAGCCGAAGCCCAAATATTTTTTCAGAGCTAGATGCAGATAAAAATTATTTTGAATTTGCAACCTGCTGGAGGTTAGTATAGATGGACTAATAGAACAAGTCACACTCACTGCTACAAGCCCAAATATTTTTTCAGAGCTATATGCAGATAAAAATTATTTTGAATTTGCAACCTGGTGGAGGTTATTATAGATGGACTAATAGAATGATGCTATGCCCAAAAGGTTTTACTTCACTAGGTGCAGTAAAAAAATTTGTATTCTATACACAGGTGGTGTAGCTTGTAACACAGATAGGCTTCTCCACTGACTAACACAC
This sequence comes from Phyllobates terribilis, assembly GCF_046119375.1. Taxonomy (NCBI): domain Eukaryota; kingdom Metazoa; phylum Chordata; class Amphibia; order Anura; family Dendrobatidae; genus Phyllobates; species Phyllobates terribilis. Next base: position 243,660,671 of record NW_027362769.1, on the reverse strand, counting down.
ACTGCAAGAGGACAAAAAGGATTTGCTTTGCTAGATTTAGCCAAATGCTGTGAAAAAAACTTGCACAGCACTGGCACAGACCTGTCTGGCAAAAAGTGATAGGAACTGATGTAACCTAGCCCTGAAAAGGATTGCAATTACAATTAGTCTTTACTCCCAACCTATCTATTTAAGAGCACAGACCTGCCTGATAAAAGTGATAGGAACTGATGTAACCTAGCCCTGAAAAGGACTGCAATTACAATTAGCCTTTACTCCCAACCTATCTATTTAAGAGCACAGACCTGCCTGATAAAAGTCGTAGGAAATGATGTAACCTAGTCCTTAAAAGGACTGCAATCACAACTATTCCCTACTCCCAAGCTATCTGTAGATTTGTGCGAAAATTGGCTTCAAATTAACAAAGTATAGTGCACACAGCAATAGCGGTGCCGTCTAACACGCAGCTGCAGCAGTGAGAAAATGGTGGCGACGGGGAAAATGGCTGGGTCTTATAGGGCAAGGACATGTGACATACACTGCCAATGACACATGCCCTTGCTTGTGTGAAAAAAAGCAGTTCGCTCCGTGTGTGCGCTGCTGATAGGCTGACAGATTGCACCTCCCTACTGTAAATGCAGGAAAGAGAAAAAAAATGGAGATCTTCATTATTTCGGCAGAGATCCATCCCCTGCCCCTCCCCCTGCCCCGCTGTACACTAAAACTGCGTATTAACATTAATTTTCAGCATTACTGAGAAAAAATCCAGTTATGATTTTGGTGCACGAACAGTTATCGAACATAACCTCGAACAGCTGAATTTTTTTCAAATCGTTCGGGTTCGCCGAACGGCTCGAACACCGCCCAAAACAGCTCGAATTTGAGATTGGCGAACAGTTCGAGTCGAACACCGCTCATCTCTACATACAACTCTTTCGGAAGACAAATAGAAAACTTATAGCTCTCAAACTTATAGCTCTCAAACTGTTTAATGTTTTAATTTAAAAAACAACTTTTTATATTATGGTAGCAAAATATAAAAGAAAACCTATAAAATTGGGAAAGACTGTAATCATACTATAAATGATTATATAATCATTGGACGATCATTGGACGAGTGCACTTCGATTAAAAATCGGATTGCACTCGGCCCAATATCAAACTATGGGGCAGTGCAGATCTGCGATTTTTTGCTCATCCGAGAGAATCGTATGATACTATGGTGACACTCGGATCTAACTGGGACAGAGTTTGATATGAGTGTCATTAGCATAATCGGCCAGTGCTGAATCCTATTCCATATATATTCTATGCCAGAAATATGGTAAAAAAACTGATGAAGGTCAGTCAATCCGGAAAATTGCTCGAACCTTAAAGGTATCGTCAGGAGCAGTCATGAAATCATCAATTGCAATAATGAAACCAATACGTGCACCAGTAAGCATGGGCAGTGCCGTTATATCTCCCTAACTGCCCACTGGGTAAATGTAGTTTATAGCGCTCACATTTTGGAGCTTCTCAGTGACACATCAACCTACTGTAAATTACCTCAAAAACCCCACACCCTCCTATTAACAAGATGCTAAACAAATTGTAGATGACGATTCTCTTACTAGGTGTTATTAATACTGAGAAACAACAGTATTATTTGTTAGTGGAACATCCATTAGTCCCTCACATGCATGCTCTCCCCAAACTTCACAAGGCTCTAAATCCTCCCTCCATGAGACTGTTATAGCAGAAGATGAGGTCCCTCAAGTTTAAAGGCCCCATCTATGCTATATAAGTCTGACAGTTACTTTAGGTCAAAGCAAAAATGTTCCTTCCTTGTATCAATAGAGACTAACGTGTCCTTGCTAGTCATCAGAATGTATCTGATTAAATGTGTCTAATTAAATGTGTCAACACAAGCATAAGCATTACGAGAACAGAAACCAGTCTTTGTGTGCTAAATTGTATAATCGGACCATATATGGTAAATCCGTTTCCTGCCTTCAGGGTGTATATAAACCCTATGCTTTGTAATAAAGTTAGAGCTTGTTTGACACATACATCCTGTCCTGTGTCTCATTCTCTCCGATATCGTAATCCAAGGATAGAAGACCCAGAAAGCAGTGACGTCAGCTGGCAACCGAACAGGGACCTGAGTTAATCTACCCAGGGGTGCTCGACCGGTCCGAGAAAAGTGAAGCTCTCTGTTGGTGATATATACAGCGCTGAGGTAAGAATAACTGTTATATTCTACCGAAATTATATCACTACATAGAAGAGACTCCCTCACCCCCGAGCGGTCGGCTCCCAGGTAATTCACAGATTGTTGTCTGGCTCAGGTCCCTTTGAACCAGTAGAATCCCCTCAGATAAATTGTCAGTCCTGCCTTCTATCCTTTGGAAAAACTTAAGAATGAAATTATGGATCCGATGATTGTGTTCTGGGTGTGTCTCGGGATCGGTGTTTTTGGTCTGTTTTTCTGGCTGGCATATAAGTCCTGGAAGGCTAGTAGTGGTGTGGTTCAGAAACCTTTGTGGCCCATTGTCTAAGTGACTGAGGAGTCTACTCTAAGTGAGGAGAACCGAAAGAATGGGGAACCAAAATGCCAAAGAAGGCAATACTGCCAAAGACATAGTAGTACGCAGAGAAGGGAAACAGGCACTGATTGGAATTGACAAAATATTGTGTAAAGCGGGAATGAATGAAAATGGAGAGATGAACGGAGAGAAATGGAAATCCTTCTTTAACTCCTATCATGGATGGCTGAAAGATAAGGGTCTGTTGAAGACAGTGGATGTATGGATGAATGCATGCGCTCATTTTGAAGGAAAGATTGAAGAACTAGGAGACTGATGTTACAGACTGACAAAAACCGGAATGACAGATTTTTCTCCCCATCTTCCCCCGACGTCACTCCCACCCCAGTACCAGAATTCTCAGGAACCCAATTGCTGGGATTACCCCAGATGTGGACAGCAGAACCCCTTGACAGTAGACATCTGTGTGGCATGTGGAGGACCGAGACCCCACCCAGCTAGTCTATTCCCAATGAGAACGGTAGTTGTGCCAGGAGCACCTGGAGCAGTAGCAGCAGCAGCAGCAGTAGGGGACGCAGTTGTTCCTGGTCAAGAAACCCATACAATGTTAATGTATAGACCATGGAGTCCCTCAGAACAATTGGCGTTGATTTCCCAGTTGCCAGATCCGTCCCAGTCCCCGATGGGTTTTGCCAGAATGATAAGAACCATACAGGATACGTACAATGCAACTAGGTTGGATTTACAAGGGGTAATTAAGGGAAAATTGGCAGATGAAGCCTGCTATGATAGGTTGATAGATGAGACAAAAAAACAGTATGCCAATAGGACCGGACCTGTAGATGCAGAATCTAATGATGAAGCAGCCGGAGTCCTATTCGCAGCAGCGTTGGTAAAGGCATGTAAAGACAGACAGGCAGAGAGGCAGGTTACACTAGAAGACCGGGTTCAAGGTAAGGAAGAAGACCCCAAAGATTACTTTTGGGCATTAAGGAGAACTTGGTCAGAAATGGGATTTATTCCCGAAAATAAGACTAGTGAGAGGGTATTAGCAAGTGCTTTCATGAATGGACTAAAGAAGGAGATTGCAGAGAAGGTAAAAGCAAGTAGACCAGACTGGAGATCAGTGAAAGCAGAGGATTTGGCTAGAATAGCCCAGGGGGCACAGCATGACATAGCGCAGGCAAAGAGAGCTGCCAGAGTACACATAGTAGAGACTACCCCTAGAAACAACAGGACAAAGGACGGACTGCAGGAGGGGGACAGAGACTATGTTACGGATGTAAAAGCCAGGACATTTTAGAAAGGACTGTAGGACCAACCCGTATCCAAATGCTCAGAGTATGGGTCCTCCAGTCGACCAAACAACACCCCCATAGGATAAGGGTAGCTTGCACATGAACCCCCTCATCTCCTTACCCCCAACTCCCAGTTGTATAGTGCAGGTGAACCTACCAGGGGGACACGAAATCGATTTCCAAGTAGATACGGGGGCCGACAATTCAGTAATTACGCAAGGTGATTGGCCATACACTGACACTGATTTTTCACATCATGTCATTGCCACCCCCTTCAATTCCCCGTCTGTCCTGCTCCCTGTCACTAAAAAAATTCCCCTGCAAATTCAAGGAGCTACTGTACATAGCCAGCTCAAGGTATCACCCCGAGGCCAATGTAATCTTTTGGGAAATGATGTGTTGTCCCAATTACAAGCACATATTGAATATCATCCCGATGGCACTGTCACCATGACCCCAGGTTTAAAACCAAGTACCCTTTGCAAAATTATGTCGCTAGATATTGCAGGAATAGAAGAGAAAAATGAGTTTCCCCCAATATTGGAGCATGCTGTGCCACATGACTTTTGGGTCTCAGACAAAACAGATGTCGGTAGGTTAAGAGTTCAACCAGTAATGGTGAAATTAAAACCAGGAGCAATCTTACCTCAACAGAGGCAGTATCCCCTTAGCTCGGCTCAGGAGAATGCCATAGCCCAGCAAATCCAAAAATTACTACACAGGGGAGTCCTAGTCAAAACCCAGTCCCCTTGCAACACTCCCCTGTTCCCAGTAAAAAATAAGAGCGTGCCAGGACAACCAGCCGCATATAGAATGGTCCATGACCTCCGGTTGGTTAGCAAAGCCACAGAACTTCTAACACCAGTTGTGCCCAACCCGCATACTCTTCTGTCACAGATACCTTCTAACTCTTTTTGCTTTTCAGTAGTCGATTTGGCAAATGCGTTTTTCAGTGTACCATTACATCCTGACTGCCAGTACCTGTTTGCTTTCACGTTCCAGGGTAAGAGCACATACCAGACGCACCGACCAGGTGAGTAGAGGAAACACGATGGCAGATGCAGCAGCAAAAACAGCAGCCTGTAAGCCGCAACAAGGGCCAACAGTACGTCAGTTAAGTGCCCCTAAAAACCCCTTTGTGTCGGAAGACATCTTATCCCAAATGCAGGCTCAGGCTCAAAAGGAGGAGGTTGATAAGTGGTTAAAGGAAGGTGTATGCCTGAATGAAGCAAATGGGGTATGGGGGAAAGGGACACGACGATGCCTTCCAAGGGCACTGTACCCAGCGGCTGCCCAGATGCTACATGGGCCGACACACCAATCTAAAATGGCTGTGATGAGTGTGATGCAGAAACATTGGGTGGCACCAGGATTCTCCACCTGTATTGAACAACTAATAAAAGAGTGCATGATATGTGCTACACATAAGCAGGGTAGAGTAGCTAAAACAAAACCCAAACACACCCCCCGGCCCCTCTATTTATTCCAGAGACTGCAAATTGATTATATTCAGCTGCCAAAGTCAGGATCATGGGAATATGTGTTGGTCTGTATTGATTTGTTCTCAGGGTGGCCAGGGGCATTCCCGATTGCCAAAGCCACGGCTGCGGCAACCGCAAAGAAACTGCTTGCGGAGGTGGTCTGCAGGTATGGGGTACCAGAGGTAATTGAGAGTGACAGAGGTACACACTTCACAGGTGAAATAATGAATGAAGTCATGTCAGGTCTAGGAATTCAACAAGCATTCCACACCCCATATCACCCGCAAAGTAGTGGTAAAGTGGAAAGACTGAATGGGATATTGAAATTAAAAATTCAGAAAGCCATGGCTGAAACAGGAAAACCATGGCCGGATTGTTTACCACTTGCTCTGTTTTCAGTAAGATACACGCCCAATAAAAAGACTGGACTCTTTCCATATGAGATATTGTTTGGCAACGTACCCAGCCTAGGGTGTTTCTATCCGCAAGCATTAGAAATGAACAACCATGTGCTAAGTTCCTACGTGAGGGCTTTACACAAAAAGATAAACAAATATGTGGCACCCCAGGGTTCTGGTTACCACAGTAATAGCAATATTACGTCTGTGAGCAGGTGGGAGGTCTCCTGGTCAGGAACCCTAAGCATGCCACACCTCCTGCCCAGTCCTGGGAGGGGAAGAACTTCCCCTATATAAACTGGGGCTGAGGTGGGGTTAGAAGGAAGAAGAGAAGAAGAGGAGTCCCAGACAGAGACACAGTCTGGTCTGGAGTGGAGCAGATGCAGGGAGAGCAAGATCAGGAGCTCTGTGGGAGCAGTGATAAAAGGGGTCCAGGACTGGAAGCTGTTGAGCTCGTCCTGACTGAAGAGATCTCACCGGACACGGAGTCCGAGGCTGTGGGGACTGTTCCATACCCAGCAGCAGAAACCGTCCGGCAGGGGATTTCAGGTCCTCTGGCCAAGAAACCCGAAGGCACGGTCACACGCAAGGGACCAGCACCGCCGTCGTGGAGCGGAGGCTACCAGAAGGCCCCGAGTCACCGGCCATACGGGTGAGCACCACACGGTACACTCAGGGACGTGGGCTACTTTTACCCGCTTCTAGCAAGGTAGCCAGGAAGAGTACAATTAGATGGGGAAGCCTACAACTCCGCCTGGCCGGGGGAGATCCTATCTGCTCATGGACTGACCAGGCCCCGATCGCTAGCCAGTACTCCCGGGAGGTTCTACCTTTGCCACCAGTAAAGACCCTGAACTACACCGCACCGTCTCTGAGTGGTTCCTGGTGCCTGCGTGCAATTCTGCTATCCCCATCATCCACGTCTGCTGCCCTGAGGCCATACCCCTCCCATTGGGGGTTATACTACCCACGCTGCACAACTGTACCACCGGCCTCAGCGGTCTGCCCTGCAGCGGCGGCTTCATAACCGCATTCAACGGGTGGCGTAGTCGAACACTATAACATCTTCTGCTAAATTCCGCCACTTAGTTTGGCACCCTGGGCACGGACCGGGTCACCGCCACGAGGACTACTAACCCCGACAGATCCGGCTCCGGGTATTCCCCGCGTGCGCAACGCTACACAACACAGGCCCAGGGGGCGCGTCAACTTTGGCGTAGTCGGCAGGATCTCGTGCCCGCAACCACCGGGTATTGCGTGCCTGAAAAAGACTGTTAAACTTACCTGTGGTGAAGATTCCCGCCATCCGACGCCATCTTTTGCCTTCTTCCCGCCATCCGTGGAGTTTTCCCGCCATCCGACGCCATCTTTTGCCTTCTTCCCGCCATCCGTGGAGTTTTCCCGCCATTGGACGCCATCTCGAGGACGCCGCGCGAGAAGAAGAGGAGCGTGGACTCCGAAAGCGCGCGAGAACTGAAGCCCCGCCTCACGTCCGGACGTTGCGTAAGGTCCTGGAAGGAGCCCAGCAGACGCCGACGTCACAGGAGCGCGACGGAAGGTCCTCAACCCTGACGATCCACTGCGGAGCCGCGGCCTACGGAAGAGGATCATCGCAAGGTAGGCCACGGTCCACTAGGGGGGAGGAGGATGTCGGATACGGAGGAGAGCTTCACTGCTACAGCCACCGCCAGCACCACCGCTGCTGCGGTCATGCCTTTCACCATGCCCTACATCCTGGGGGCAGCCTGGCTACCCCAGTACTCAGGGGAGTCCCATACCCTAAATGACTTCAGAGAAAGGCTGGATAGCCTCTTCCAGGTGTACCCCCTCACAGAAGAGCAAAAAGTGAGCATCCTGGTGGCTCAATTAACAGGGGCAGCCCAAAGGGAGGTAAAGTCCTGGCCACTTGGGAGGAGGAGGACTGTCGCAGAGATACTAGCCCGGCTGAAGGACACCTTTGATACCCGTACCTCAGCCGAGATCAAGCTTAGATTCTACGGGTGCAAGCAGCGAGCACATGAGAATATAAGGGACTATGCACTAAACCTACAAGAGGCCCTGAGAGCCATTAAGCAGGCCGACCCTGACGGCGTGGGAAACGAAGACAAGTTGTTGACTGAACAATTTATAGAGGGTCTACATTGCAATGCCCACTGAACCCAGTTGCGAGCAATGGCCTTACAGGACCCTCATCTGGACTTTGCACAGTTCAAGGACAGAGCCATCCGGGTGCTCCGAGAACCGGCACCAGGTGGTGCTGTGACCCACAAACGCCCTGCTACCATTTACCACCAGGAGACGGCGCCCTTGTCGGCAGGGCCTGTGGGAGCTGATGCGCAGGCTTTAAACAATGACCCGGCTACAGACCTGCACCGTCAGGTCCAAGAGCTAACTAAAAGCATTGCCGCGCTAACCCGAACTGTGCAGTCTTTACAGGTTTCTACTCCAGGGAAGATCCAGCTGGCATCCGGACCGGAGAATATCCTGTGGCGCCGACCAAGGAGGACCCCACCGGCCAGAGGAAGACCCAGCGACCGATACAACGAGGATGGACAACCCATCTGCCGCCGCTGCAATCAACCCGGACATATGGCAAGGTACTGTCCTTTAAACTGGCACAACCTGGGGTAGAGGGCCAACCCCTAGGAATAAGATCACCAGGCCCATCGAACTGGCGTGACAAATACGTGGAAGGACGTCCAGTCTTGCCTGTAGTACTGGATGGCATTCCTATGAGTGCCCTACTTGACACCGGGTCACAGGTCACCACCATCCCGTACGCGCTCTTCAAGCAGTACTGGAATGACTCGGATATAACCCGCTACCCAGACGACGACTTGAGTATCATCGCCAGCAATGGTCAGCCCATGCCACAGATCGGATTTAAAGAGATGACCATTAAAATCGGTAAAGTCGAACTGGCAGCACAGGGACTGATCATTGTAGACATTGACAAGCGCGAGAGTCACCCACAGATAACTCTAGGAACTAATGTGATTGAAAATTGTCTTGCAGAGGTGATTCTCATTTTACAGCAGGTTGCCAAGAACGCCAGCTCCGGCCAGCAGCGAGTGCTCCAAAAAGAGATCCGGGCACTGATGCGACGGCAACAGGTGGAACTCTCCGGTGGTGAGATTGGTAGCGTGAGAATGTGTGACCCTTTCCCTATTGCCATGCCCCCGAAAAGTGAAATGATGATTTGGTGCCGGGCAGCTATTGGTCTGAGAGGTAGAGATTACCAGGCAATGGTAGAACCAGTCTACTCAGATAGTAGGCCCACCATTTTGACGGCACGGGGGGTGGTTGATGTACGCCATGGGAGGGTGCCCGTTCGCATAATAAATATCGGGAAGAGGGAAGTGTACCTGCCCCGGTATGCTACGCTAGCCAAATTGTATACCATCAACCAAAATTCTGTACAGTCCGTGGAACCCTTGCCTCCATCTCATCCAGAGGAAGGTAACGGCTCTAAGCAACAAATGGAGGACTGGTGTCAGCAACTGCATTTGGGTACTGACTCCACACCTGCTCACCAAAAGCAGGGAGTCTACCGGGTGATCCAGGAATACGAGAGAGTGTTTAGTAAACACCCGCTGGACTTCGGGCGAGTAAAGGGAGTGGAACATCACATCCCCACGGGAGATCATCCTCCCATAAAGGAAAGGTATCGTCCCGTACCCCCTGCACACTACCAACACGCCAAGGGGATGCTTAGAGACATGAAGGAGGCTGGGGTAATCAGGGATAGCTGTAGCCCGTGGGCAGCTCCACTAGTCTTGGTTAAAAAGAGAGACAACACCATGAGAATGTGTGTAGATTACCGGAAAATCAACCGTATCACACACAAAGATGTGTACCCCTTACCAAGGATAGAGGAGTCTTTGGCTGCTTTAAAATCTGCTAACTTCTTCTCCACTTTGGATCTCACTAGCGGGTACTGGCAGGTACCTGTCGCAGAGGCGGACCGGGAGAAGACCGCATTCACCACCCCGATGGGACTTAGCGAGTTTACCTGCATGCCGTTCGGACTTTGCAACGCACCAGGAACCTTCCAACGATTGATGGAATGCTGTCTGGGACACCGGAACTTTGAGACGGTCCTGCTGTACCTGGACGATGTTATAGTTTATTCCAAAACCTACGAGGACCACCTGAAACACCTGGCGGAAGTGTTCGAAGCCCTGGCAAACTACGGTCTGAAGGTGAAACCGTCGAAGTGTCACCTGCTAAAACCAAAAGTGCAGTACCTGGGACACGTGGTGAGTGCTGACGGAGTGGCTCCCGACCCTGATAAGATCACCGCGATTAAGGAATGGCCAAGACCCTCCAGCGAAAAGGAAGTGCGGCAGTTCCTCGGGTTGGTAGGCTACTACCGAAGATTCATTCCCGGTTTCACCAAAAAGGCAGCTCCTATGCAGGACCTCCTGATAGGCCAGTCCAGGAAGGCCAAGAACCAGAAGCCGCCCTTCAGATGGGAGAAGCTGGAAGAAGAGTCCTTCCGCCAGCTGAAGATGGCCCTCACGGGGGATGAAATCCTGGCGTACCCTGATTACAGCCAGCCCTTTATCCTCTACACCGACGCAAGTAACATCGGGCTAGGAGCCGTACTGTCCCAGATCCAGCAGGGGAGAGAACGGGTAATTGCTTACGCCAGCCGAAAACTGCGATCCACCAAAAGAAACCCTGAGAATTACAGCTCATTCAAGCTAGAGTTCCTGGCGGTAGTGTGGGCAGTCACCAAACGCTTTAAGCACTACCTCGCCTCTTCGCGGTTCACCGTGTACACGGATAACAACCCGTTGACACACCTGGACACTGCAAGACTCGGTGCCCTGGAGCAGAGATGGATGGCCCGCCTGTCCAACTATGAGTTCACGATCAAATACCGGGCAGGACGCTCCAATACCAACGCGGATGCCTTGTCCAGAATGCCAAACCTACCGGACGTAGGGGAAGATCCAGAGGAACTGGAAGAAGTTGAACTCCCCGCGTTTCACCGTCATGGGACTACCCAGTATTCCCACCGTGTAAGGGGTAAGCAATCCGCTACTTTCAACCCCTTACCTCATTACAACTGGGCGGAAACACAAGACAGTGACCCCGCCGTCCGACTAGTGAAGGAGATGCTGACTCGGCCAGATGCCCGCCTTGACCCAGACGCTCCGGAGGAGACCAAGCAACTGTGGGCTGAGAAGAGTCGACTGTTTCTTTACAAGGGGAAGTTGTGCCGCAGAATGGTTAACTCCCGGACGCATGAACTGATCTGGCAAGTAGTGGTGCCAAGAAGAGACGCGGCTATGGTACTGGAGGCTTACCACGATGGAGCTGGGCACTTCGGATGGAAGAAGCTGGAGTTCCTGCTGCGCGGGCGGTTCCACTGGGTAGGCATGAGAGGGACCATCGAGAGGTGGTGCAGAGACTGTGGCCCATGCAACCTAAGAAGGAAGGACCGTGCCAGCCAGAAGACTCCCCTGCAGTCCATCGTCACCAGGCAGCCGTTGGAACTGGTAGCCTTGGACCATGTAAAACTGACCCCCAGCAGAAGTGGCTACGTCTATGCGTTAACCATCGTGGATCACTACTCCCGGTTCTTGGTTGTAGTCCCCGTCAAGGACTTAACGGCTCAAACAGCAGCTAGAGCCTTCCAGCAGCACTTCTGTCGTCCACACGGATACCTAGAGCAGGTGCTGACGGACCAAGGACCTGCCTTTGAAGCGGAAGTCTTCCAGGAGTTCTGCACTCTGTATGGCTGCCGGAAGATAAGAACAACACCCTATCATCTGCAAACCAATGGACTTTGCGAGAAGATGAACCAGGTGGTGATAGACCTTCTGAAAACATTGCCCCTGGAAGAACGCAGTCTGTGGCCTGAGAAACTGCCTGATCTGGTGGACCTATACAACCACATCCCTGTAGGTTCTACCAACTGTACCCCGGCTTACCTAATGAGAGCAAGACCTGGTAAGCTGCCTGTTGATCTGGATATGGGGGTCCTGACACCCGAGGACACTTCACCAGAAGCAGACTGGGACACAGAGAGGCAGCAGCAGTACCGGAAAGTACAGGAGAGCGTTGAGCGAAGTCTCCGTCAAGCAAGAGAAAGACAGGAGAAGACTTACAACCAGTGTGCTCCCGCTGTTCCCCTGGTACCTGGAGAGCAGGTCTTGAAGAGGAAAAGACGGCTCCACAAGTTGGACGACCAGTGGGAGAAGGACCCGTACACCGTACTGCCATCAAGCCATGAAAACCCAAAAATCTGCACAATCAGTAAGGATGGAGGAGAAACCACAGCCATTGTCTCCCGAGTCACCTGAAGAAGTGTCCCGAGCAGCTACGAAACCCTGAAGAAGATCAAGAAAACCCTCGACCCGCAGAGGAAAGGGAAGAGATGGTCAGTACTGTACTCGGAGACTTCCCTCAGTCTTGGACACAGGTAAATGGCGCTGTTGTGGTACCCGTCCTCACCTTCCTCCAGCCAGCATCCCAAGTGCCTACGGAAAAACAGGTAGAGCTGGAAGAGCAGCCGGTCCAGGAGGCAGAAGACCCCACACAAGCAGACCAGGAGAATCAACCCTCTGCTTATAGTGAGCCTGCCGCGCCCCTAGTGAGCCAAAGAGTCCGTAGACAGCTGCCCAGCTTACCTTTGACAGCTCCTACACCCTGTAGCTCAGGACCGGTCAGTAAGCTCCGTAGGTCTACTAGGGCCACTAGAGGCCAGTTGCCCGTACGTTGGAGGATCTAAAGTGTTCAGACTGTCTTATTGGTATTTACCTGTTTACTGTTGCTTGTAAATAATTATGTTTTTCCAGTTATTTTATAGGTGTCTTTTGTGGATTAACCAGAACTCTGTTGTATATATGTTTGGAGCGTAACCCAGGAACGGACTATAGACTGTTAAAGACTCGGGGCAGGACAGACCCCTACCTGGTTACGGCTCCCTGTTCTTTGGTGAAATGGACACCCTTTTTGCTTCAAAAATTGCACCCGGTTGCGGACACGCCGTGACCACCTTAACGTGTTTTTCCTTATTGTATTGTTCCTGTTTATACCCTGTTATGTTTTCAAAAATATGTTTAGTCCCGGAGTACTAAATTTTACTAGGGGGGAATGTGGCACCCCAGGGTTCTGGTTACCACAGTAATAGCAATATTACGTCTGTGAGCAGGTGGGAGGTCTCCTGGTCAGGAACCCTAAGCATGCCACACCTCCTGCCCAGTCCTGGGAGGGGAAGAACTTCCCCTATATAAACTGGGGCTGAGGTGGGGTTAGAAGGAAGAAGCTAAGAAGAGGAGTCCCAGACAGAGACACAGTCTGGTCTGGAGTGGAGCAGATGCAGGGAGAGCAAGATCAGGAGCTCTGTGGGAGCAGTGATAAAAGGGGTCCAGGACTGGAAGCTGTAGAGCTCGTCCTGACTGAAGAGATCTCACCGGACACGGAGTCCGAGGCTGTGGGGACTGTTCCATACCCAGCAGCAGAAACCGTCCGGCAGGGGATTTCAGGTCCTCTGGCCAAGAAACCCGAAGGCACGGTCACACGCAAGGGACCAGCACCGCCGTCGTGGAGCGGAGGCTACCAGAAGGCCCCGAGTCACCGGCCATATGGGTGAGCACCACACGGTACACTCAGGGACGTGGGCTACTTTTACCCGCTTCTAGCAAGGTAGCCAGGAAGAGTACAATTAGTTGGGGAGGCCTACAACTCCGCCTGGCCGGGGGAGATCCTATCTGCTCACGGACTGACCAGGCCCCGATCGCTAGCCAGTACTCCCGGGAGGGTCTACCTTTGCCACCAGTAAAGACCCTGAACTACACCGCACCGTCTCTGAGTGGTTCCTGGTGCCTGCGTGCAATTCTGCTATCCCCATCATCCACGTCTGCTGCCCTGAGGCCATACCCCTCCCGTTGGGGGTTATACTACCCACGCTGCACAACTGTACCACCGGCCTCAGCGGTCTGCCCTGCAGCGGCGGCTTCATAACCGCATTCAACGGGTGGCGTAGTCGAACACTATAACATCTTCTGCTAAATTCCGCCACTTAGTTTGACACCCTGGGCACGGACCGGGTCACCGCCACGAGGACTACTAACCCCGACAGATCCGGCTCCGGGTATTTCCCGCGTGCGCAACGCTACACAACACAGGCCCAGGGGGCGCGTCAAATACATGATAATGTTTTTAGTTCTCTTCCAGATCCAGATCAAGACTCTAGCAGCCATATGCTGCAACCTGGAGACTGTGTGGTTATAAAAAGATACGCGAGGAAAAGCCTAGATCCACGGTTTGACGGACCCTTTCAAGTTCTGCTGACCACAAGCACAGCCGTTAAGCTAGAGGGAAAAGAGGCCTGGATCCACGCGTCCCATTGCAAAAAGATACTAGGAGAACCAGCGGACAAAGAATGAAGACATTGTTTATACTTACCTGCATCCTTGTGACCACAGGTGCATGGACTACGTTAGGCACTACAGATGGAGGCGACAATACATTCATTAAACACCATCTTGCTCTAATCGATGGACTAAAGGAGCATAACCAGACTATTGCTAATTGTTGGATATGTACACATGCCCCTGTGACATCCACTAGCATACCCTTTCTCGCTGTTCCAGTCTCATTGGAAGAGATAAACTTTTGGGTCAACTGTTCAGATACTTGGGCCAATAATGCCACACAGAGATTGTGGAATACCACTGTTGGGATTCCCGTAGTAGGGTGGACAAAATTTCCCTGGTGGCAAGGGAACCTGACGGGTCAAATAATTCCCAGGTTGTATATAGCATTTAAAGGAGGGGAGTGGGTACCTCGTAACAAAACAAAAATTACTGATCTAGGGAAAATACCTGAACAAGGATTAAAAATAAGTTTTAATGCCACTTCAGGAAGCAGTGATGCCTTTAAACCTTCCCTGTTGGAAAGATATCTACACACTTCTAATTGGGTGAATAATGTCTATTTTAAAAACGGAACAAATGATACCTGTGCCAACGTACCTGGCAATCTACAGTGTAACGAAAGCTCAAGTTATCAGAAAGGTGCACCTACGTGTGGCAATCCTGATGCTGGCTATTGTTCCCCTAGAGGTCAAGTGCCTGGGTGGTGTATGATGTCAAATGTTTCTAAGTTTGTTGATTTAGTTCACCGTTTAATACTGCAACATTCAGCATTATGGAATCTCCCCTCATCCATGTATTGGGTATGTGGAGACAAGGCTTTCAAGTGGCTCCCAGTAGGAGTAACAGGAACTTGTACTTTAACCAGATTGACACCCGCAACTTATATTGTTACTCCAGACCAGCTAGATCCTTTGTCTATCCCAAAACATACACTGCATAAGAGATCAGCAGACAATAAAAAAAAGACCAAGTGGGAGACCCCATATAGTTCAAATGGGAGGGGTAAACAAATTTTTCAGTGCATTGTTTATATACCCTATGTTGACACAAATGTGGGATAAATTAGTAGAAGCTATGGACTATCTTGATGACCAGATTTGGGATATTTTAGAAATAGTTAACGGATCTCTTGCAGTACAGAATCAATTGATTATTGTCACGAACCAACATACCCTTGTACTAGATTATTTAACAGCGGCACAAGGAGGAATGTGCCAGATAATAGGGCCTGCATGCTGCCATTATATAGACAATTCTAGTGTATTGACGCTGAAACATAAGTTAGAAGACGTGGTAAAATTAAGGAGACTTTATGATGAGGCCAACCTCAAGAATCAGGATTCCTGGTGGGCAAACACCTTTTCCTTTCTAAATCCCGTTAATTGGTTTAAAGGTATCGGTGGGTGGTTGGCTGGTATAATGCAAGCTATTTTTCAGGTTTTGCTAATGTGTCTTGCGGTTTATTTGGTTTTTAAGTTTTTTCTAATATGTATTCAGCGTTGTACTAAAAGAAAATATAGACATTCATATTGATAAATGAAGGAACAAAAGGATGGAATGTTATAGCAGAAGATGAGGTCCCTCAAGTTTAAAGGCCCCATCTATGCTATATAAGTCTGACAGTTACTTTAGGTCAAAGCAACAGCTAAATGGTCCTTCCTTGTATCAATAGAGACTAACTTGTCCTTGCTAGTCATCAGAATGTATCTGATTAAATGTGTCTAATTAAATGTGTCCGATTAAATGTTTCAACACAAGCATAAGCATCACAAGAACAGAAACCAGTCTTTGTGTGCTAAATTGTATAATCGGACCATATATGGTAAATCCTTTTCCTGCCTTCAGGGTATATATAAACCCTATGCTTTGTAATAAAGTTAGAGCTTGTTTGACACATACATCCTGTCCTGTGTCTCATTCTCTCCGATATCGTAATCCAAGGATAGAAGACCCAGAAAGCAGTGACGTCAAGACCTATTATTTCTGAAATAGGCTCTATGACTGAACACCTCCGTGAATGGCTTGATTCAGCCCTTCAACCCCTAGCACAGAGAACCCCAGATTATTTAAAGGACTCCTGCAATATTTTGAGAAATTTTTCTGACAAAGTATGGTAGAAACAATTTTCTTGGCTGTTATGTGACGTAATATCCCTCTATGCATCCATACCACACAATATTGTAATGAAGGTATTAGAATTCTACCTTTCTTGTTACTGTGATTTCTCTATGGATTTACAAAATTTTCTTTCACAGGTGACACTATTTCTGATGACCCATAATTTTTTTTACATTTGATGGATCCTATTATTTGCAATGTAGGGGCGTATCAATAGGGGCAAATTATTCCCTATCTTTAGCAAATCTAGTTATGACGTATTGGGAATCAGAGGTTTTTATTCCATCACTAATCCATTTTCTCATCATCTTATATGGTATGGCAGATACATAGACGACCTCATATTTATATGGGGGGCTGTGTGTCTGCCATACCCAAATTTGTTCAGTACATCAATAACTGTAATTTGAAATGAACCCACACATCCCATGCCATGCAAATATCCTTTTGTGATTTACAATTATTAGCCATTCCGGGTAAAATTATCTCTACTTCTACCTATGTCAAACCAATTAAGTGAAATACCATCCTACACGCAAAAAGTAGTCACCCGACCCATACCATCCAGGTCATCCCTGTTGGGGAATTTAGTAGAATCAAAAGAAATTGTAACAATCCTGATACTCTGGATAGGGAAATTACAGAGTCCTGTGATAGACTCAGTAAAAGAGGATATGCTACATGGTCTCTAAAAAGAGCAGCCAATATTATTCATTCTAAAAACAGATCTGAATTAATATACAAAAAAATGCAGAAATAAACAGGGAAATCAGTCTTATCAATTCAGCATAGTGTGCAATTTAATCATATAAAGTCAATAGTTTCAAACTTGATACCCATTTTATATCAGGATTCTATATTATTTTCTATTTTGTAGCCAGGTTTTACTATTGTTGCCACAAAAGCTAGCACTATAGGCAATATAATATCACTAATTTATTTTTCATTGCAGAAACCATCAGAAACATGGCTTTCCTGCAAGGGATTTTTCAAATGCGGCGGTAATCGTTGCCGCACATGTGCACATGCCTCTGTTATTAAAACCTTCCAAAACCATGACGGATCTTGCAGTTATATCATAAAGGATATCAATCAATTGCAATTCTCAAGATGTGGTTTATGATATAAACTGCACGATCTGTCACAAGCTATATGTAGGATGTACTACGCGTAGATTACAGACACAGATTTCGGAAACACATCCGCATATAATCAGCACTAATTCTTCCATGTAAGGAAGTGCTGTTTGAGAAACTCAACATACATTATGGAGTTCATCTCTACCCCTTCAGGGATCCTAAAAGGGCCGGCAATCTCTCTCCCCTTGATTCCAGCCCAAAACATTACTCCACCTCCTCCTTGTTGGCGCCCTAGCCGTGTTTGCATGGGGTGTCCATCAACCAGCCATCCTCCACTCCATCCATCTGGACCATAACGCATATAATCAGCACTAATTCTGTCAGTCGCAATATATCGAATGCATCCAATCACTTTATCACTTACCACGGTTACCACTACCATGGTTCAAGAAGAAGAACCGTGCATTCCGCAGCAAGATCGTTTTCATGCATGATAATGCACCGTCTCATGCTGCACATAACACATCTGCATCTCTGGCTGCTATGGGAATAAAACGGGACAAACTTATGGTGTGGCACCCATGCTCCCCTGACCTAAACCCCATTGAGAACCTCTGGAGCATCATCAAAAGGAGTGTCTATGATGGCGGGAGGCAGTTCACATCTAAGCAACAGCTCTGGGAGGGTATTCTGTCCTCATGCAAAACAATTAAAGCAGAAACCATCCAAAACCTGACAAATTCAATGGACGAGAGAGTTCAGAAGCTCCTTTCGAACAAGCGGTCCTATGTGCAAATGTAACATCACCTAGAATAAAGTTTTGAGTTGAAAACTGTTTGATTTCAGTTTGTAATAACCTGCTAATGCTTATAATTTCAAAAATGACCATTTTTTTGTTCTTTATTAAAATGAAAAGGTTGAAAACTCTGCTGTGCATAATAATTTGGAACATGGATTTTGAGTGCAGTTTGAGTTTTTTATTTTTTAAAAAATATACTGTTATCATAGGCAGTTTGTACAAAAACCTTTCAATTGTACTCTAATAGTTATTTGACTGGAAAATTACAATGACTGCAATTCATATAGGTAGTTTGGGAAAATCTGAGAAAATATTATTTGCATAATAATTTGGAACACAGTGTATATCTTGCGTATGTGGGGTTAACGTTTTGTATGTAAATCTAGAAATTGTGGTCATCGATCACATGACTTGTTCAACCACCTGCAGTTCATTATGCATGTATTTAATGTTTACCCACATTTGCCATAGCAGTTCTGAAAAAGGACGCTTGAATCAAGTTCGAAATGCGTTGCACCACCTGCCCCCACTCCCTCTTTTCTATTTGGGGATACATTAATTTTAATGGATTTATGAATAAAAACTAAATATTTTTAATGGAGCTTGAATAAACCTTTTTCTCCTTTTCTGTATCTCTGCTCTGCAAATGTAGCACCCCGAGGGTTCGGCCGCTACAGGGGTATTGTACCTCAACCAGAGGTGTGATATTCCACTCCCTGGTAAGGATGGAGTGTGGACCAGGACTCGGTTAGCTGCATGCATTACACACACCCCATTTCCAGGGGACAGCTCAACGGTGCTCCCATTAGACAGTAATGCAGGCACGACAGAACATGTCCCTGACTGGAGTGGGGAGAGGGGAGGAAAACCCAGTGATGTAGGAGCAGATAGGGGTTGGGTTTCTGGGCATAGGTAGGAGCCCATTGGTTGCAAGTCACCTGGGCTCATACACAGAGAGGGAGGTATATAAGGTGGGCACCATCTTAGAACAGTGTTCAGTCTGAGAGAGGAAGTGACAGAGCAGGGCCTCTGTGGAGCTCTGCTCCGGAGGCGGGCCTAGCCTGTGAAGCCCAGCCAGCACTGAAAGAGAAGGAGTGAGTTCAGTCAGGAGGAGAGAGAAGAGGAGTTCAGCCAGAGAGGGCTGACAGGGAGCTGCGGCTCAGTCCGGGCCCAGCTCCACGAGGCAGGCCTAGAGTGAAGGCCAGAGCCAGAGGAGAGGAACGGAAACAGCAAGGAACAGGAACAGAAAGGAAAGGAAGAAAGGAATAGAACACCAAGAGAGGCCCAGAGACACGAAGGCAGAAGGAACCCCAAAGGCCCAGGAGATTGCGGGTGACGGCTTGGCAGAACAGGGTACCAGATCCCAAGTTGGTGGAGGCGACCAATCCTCAGCCAAGGTTGTGATCATATCTTGGTGCGACCCCTCACTACACCTACTAGAAAGGCACACCACATAGGGTCAGGGAAGTGGACAACCAGCCTCCCAAGAGAAGACCCGAGGCAGCTGGACAAAAGTAGTGTCACTGGTGGGGCACGGCCAGAGAAAGGAATAGAAGGGAGTCCTGTGACACACTCTGGAATTGCCTGGGGGTTGACCGAGCCCCCTGCCTGGTGGACGCAGCACGGCTCGGGCAGTCATTGTCGGCGGAATGACTTGGAACATAAAGAACTGTGAGTAAAGAACTTGAACTGCAACCCCACGTCTCTGTGCTTCATCGCCGCACCAGCACTACTAGTGCTGGGACGTCCGTGCACTATCACCCCCATCATCTACTACACTGCCCTGGGGCTGCACTCTTCCAGTGGGGAGTCACACTACCTCAGCTGCATACACCATCAGCCCCAGCGGTCTGCCTTGCAGCGGCGGTCCGCACTGACCGCAATCCACGGGTGGCGTAGTCAGACAATTAACCATAAAAATCCCATATATAGACTGCCACTGGTTTGACCACCCTGAGCCATGGGACCGGGTCGCCGCCACAGAGACTACAACCCCCCAGAGACCTGGTTCCGGGTAACCCACACACGTGCGCCTACGAGGCCCAGGGGGCGAGTCACACACACCTGTTGCGGACAAAATCAAGTGTGCACTGTGCAACTCCATCAGTGGCAAGGTCCACATAATCACTGATACGTGGACCAGTAAGCATGAACAGGGCCGTTATATTTCCCTAACTGCCAACTGGTTAAATGTAGTGGCAGCTGGGCCTCAGGCAGAATTCATTCTGCCGAATGTCCTACAACCACCAAGGATTTATGGGATTGATGTCCTATCACCACCGCCTCCTCAACTGGTCTGTGTTACACCTGCAACACCAACTTCAGCACAGCCAAAGATAAATGACAGCAGGCTATTCTATAACTCATCTGTTTGAGGGAAAAATCCTAGACCGTACAAGAGCTCTGGACCAGGATCAAACAGCAGACAGATGAGTGGTTGGTGCAAGTGAACCTCAAGCCCAGCCTGGTAGTGTGCGCTAACGGGTGAAATCTCACAGCAGCTCTGGGCCTAGCTGGTTTGAAGCACATCCCTTGCCTGACAAATGTGCTAAATTTGGTGGTGCAGTGCTTCCTTAAAAACTATCCACATATGTCAGAGCTGTTGCTGAAATTGCGGGCAGTGTGTGCACGTGTTCGGTGTTCTCACTCTACTGCTGATCGCCTGTCTGTGATGCAGCGTCACTTCTGCCTTCCGGCTCACCGCCTCATATGCGACGTACCAACAAGGTGGAACTCCACCCTGCATATGCTGAAGAGACTGTGCGAGCAGCAGTAGGCAATAGATGAGTTTCAGCTCCAGAACGCATGAGTGAGTCGCTCTGCGGAACATTACTTCACCACCAATGAGTGAGCCTCCATGAGGGATGTGTATGACGTGTTGCACTGCTTCGAATTCTCCATCAACATGGCCAGTGCTGATGGCGCCATCATGAAGGTTACTATACCAATTCTATGCCTGCTGGAAAAAGGGATCACTTGCACCAATATCAGGCTTTTCGTCCACTCATGACTTGGAGGGTGGGTTCCTGTACCAACAGTGGCCAGGTACCTAAATGTCCAGTCAGGAGACAGTTTTGGAGGATGACAATGATGATGATGATGAGGAGTAACCGTCTTTACAGTAGGGTGGAACTGAAAGCAGCTCACGGGTGCATGGCTGGGGTGAAACCGAGGACCCAGACCATACACCTCCCACCGAGGACAGATTGGCGTTGACTCTGAGCAGCCTGGCACGAATGAGCCAATGCATGTTGCTGTTCCTGCGCAATGACCACTGAATTGCCCAGATTGTTACCAGTGCTGATTACTGGGTGGCCACTCTGCTGGACCTCCATTATAAGGACAATGTACCATCATTACTTCCATCACTGGAGTGGGATCGCAAAAAGCGTGAATACAAGCACACACTGGTAGAGGCACTACTGACAACATTCCCACCTGACAGCAGGGGCTCATTGAAAGAACAAGGCAGAGGAGGAGGATGAAGTCGCCAACGCAGATAGAGCACAGGCATCACCTCGGAAGGCATAGTTAGCATGGCCAAAATGTGGATAAACTTCCTCAGCAGGAAGCAACAACATCTGGTACCACCATCTGATATGGTTTGAATTAGCAGAAGGCAGTGTTAAATGGGTCTCCATGTACTAATTGATGGATCTGCCCCATTTGAGTTCTGGGTCTCAAAATTGGACAAATGGCCAGAGCTTGCCCTTTATACCTTGGAGGTGCTTGCCTGCCCTGCGGTAAGTGTACTGTCAGAATGTGTGTTTAGCAAGGCAGCATCTGCCTGTTTCCAGCCAGTGCAGGAAGCTAAAATTAATTAAAATTAACCAGGATTGGATCCCACAGGACTTGTCCATTAGTGTTGAGCCACCCCCGTAGTGTTCGAGTTCGGTTCGGTTCGTCGAACACCCGTATGTTCACCAAACTGTTCGTCGAACTCTTCGTCGAACACCTTCGAACACCGTTAAAACCAATGGCAGGCAAACTAAAACACATAGAAACACATAGAAAACACCTTCAAAGGTGTCCAAAACCTGACAAACTGCTCAGAAGACACAACTAACACATGGAAAAGTGACAAGTACATAAAGTCATGCGAAAAGAAAAGAGGTGGAGGAGTAAAAGGAGGGGGAGACACAGATATAGGCATGTTATGCCCTTCTAAAACCAAAAAAGTGTGAAGCCGATACGGCCAGTCCGTTCCTGCCCATGCGACCTCCGTGTCGCCGGGTTTGTGCCAGAGCTGCGGTGGACCCTGACGGCCAGCCCCCCTCTCCCAATACTGGTGCCTGTCCGCTGGTGGGTCGAGCGAGCCCCCCTGTGGTGGAGGCAGGTCTAAGCTTTTAAATTTAAATTGTCTCTCTAATTTAAATGAATACACTTTAAATCCTTTTACAAGGATCTATTGGAGGGCAAGTCTCAGGCCAGCAGCCGCGTAATTCCAGCTCCAGTAGCGTCCACTAAAGCTGCTGCAGTTAAAAAGCTTTTATAAGGATAGAGCTCGGCGGTCCACCGCAAGGCGTCCTACCACCAGTCCCAGCCCCTATGCCTTGGGGTGCCTCCCGATGCTCTTCACTGAGTATCCCGGGGGCCCGAAGCATTTCCTTTGAAAAAATTAAGTGTCCAAACTACAGGTGGTGTAGCTTGCTTAACAGCTGGGATAATCCGCTGAATAGCAGACACTGCTAGTAGGCCAAAGTATTTCCTGGGCTAGATGCAGTTAAAAATTTGTAATTAGATACTCTCGTTGGATGCTGAGAAAGCATTCCATAGAGTCTCCTGGCACGCCATATATTATTCTCTTAAAAAGCTTGGGGTAGGGGTCTAGGGGACCCTTTTATAGCCAAAATCACGGCCCTGTATCGCAATACATCACCTAGGCTGAAGATAAATGGAACTGTAGCACACCGAGGGCTCGGTTGCTACAGAGGTATTGCACCTCACCCAGAGGTGTGATATCTCACTCTCAGGTAAGGATGGAGTGTGGATCAGGACCCCGACACCTGCATGTATTACACCATATTGCCATGGGGCAGGGCGACCAATATGCCCCTGAGATGGGCACGACAGTCCCTGTCCCTGTCTGGAGTGGGGGGAGGGAACACCGAGGAAGGGGAACCCTGTAGTGCAGGAGCAGGGAGGAAGCAGTTCCTGGGTGCATTGAGAAGGGAGTATAAAAGGTGGGCACCATCTTAGTTCAGTGCAGAGAAGTCTGAGCAGAAGTGACAGGGAGCAGGGGATCTGCATGAGCTCTGCTCCGGAGGCGGGCCTAGTAACAGAGGCCCAGGCCTGGAAGAGGGAGAAGGAAGGAAGAGGAGCGGAGAAGGTTCCAGGAACGAGGAACGAAGGGATCCCAGGGGTGCGGACGGGCGAGTCGCCACCGCACGCCCGAATCCACCTGTGTGGAGAGGTCAGGCCAAAGGGAGAGACCGGTCCCCGAAACTAGTGGAGGCGGGAAACGACCCTCAGCTAGAAACCGGAGGCTGTGACATTTTATGTGCCGCAGCCCCTCGCTACACCCACTAGGAAGGCACCACATAGGGTCAGGGAAACTGGCGCCAAGTTTACCAAGAGGAGGCCCGAGGCAGCCGGACAGAAACGTTGGTAAGAAAGGCCAGACAAAGGACACACAAAGGGGGTCCTGTGAAGCGCTCCAAAGTTATCTGGGAGTTGTCTGAGCCCCTCACCTGGTGAGCACAGTACGACGTGGGCAGCCGTTACCTGCAGAAGTAGTCTGGATAATAAGAACTGTGAGTAAAGGCCCTGGACTGCATCACTGACTCCGTGTCGTTACTGCTGCTGCCCTGCACCATCACCCCCATCCTCCGCATACACTGCCCTGAGGCTATACTCCTCCCATGGGGAGTTATACTATGCTCTGTTGCACCCACAACACCAGCCTCAGCGGTCTGCCCTGCAGCGGCGGTTCACTCTGACCGCAATCCACGGGTGGCGTAGTCGGACATTTAAACATCAAAACCACATAAATAGTTCCGCCACTGGTTTGACCGCCCTGAGCCACGGAACCGGGTCACCGCCACGGAGACTACAACCCCCAGCATCCACCAAAAAGGGTCCAGCTCCGGGTGTCCCAAGGCCCAGGGGGCGCGTCAGAACATTTTCATCACCTTTCATAATCACCAATGGGACAAGGCAGGGATGTCCTCTGTCCCCTCTCTTATACATCCTAGTGACGGAGCACCTGCTCTCATCAATTCGCCATAACCCCAATATTAGGTGGATTGAGGTGGGAGGCACCGAGTACAAGTGCTCTGCATTTGCTGATGATGTCCTAGTATATATCACTCAATCACATATATCCATCCCTGCTGTTATGGCTGAAATATATCACTTTCTTACATGGTCAAATTTTAAAATCAATGCAGCGAAGTCTGAGGCCCTCGATGTCTCCCTCCCCAAATCCATACAGGATTCCATCCAGTCCAACTTTCCCTTTGCCTGGCCCTCACATGGTATCAAATACTTAGGAATTCCTATTCATAGAGACCTCTCCCGTCTATGATATCTTAATTTTGGGCCCTTTATTGAACAACTCCATACAGACCACGGTTGGCAAGTTAGAACTGTAAGATTCACTACGTGCACCACTGGTGTTTTGTGGAAAAGCACATATACACTGTGTTCCAAATTATTATGCAAAAAGTGTTTAGGAGTGATAAGGGAAGAATTTGTTTGTTTGTCAGTTAAACTCATTGATGGTGATGTGTGTCAGGGCTCTTTATATCACTGTAAGCAATTGCAGACACCTGTGCTAATTAGTTTGGCAGGTGTGTCCAATGAAAGGCAAGACTACTTAAGAAGGCTGTCCCACATTATTAAGCAGCCTACATTTTCTGCCAAAATGGGAAAGAAAAAGGATGTGTCGGCTGCTGAGAAGCAACAAATTGTGGAGTGTTTAGGTCAAGGCATGACTACAATCAACATTGCCAAGACACTTCATCCTGATCATCGCACAATCAAGAAGTATGTAGCTGATTCACAGTACACACGTGTGCGTGCTGATAAGGTAAAATTGAGGACTCTTTCCTATAGGCAATTACGTCAGGTTGAAAGAGCAGCGGCAAAAAAGCCTTGTCATAGCAGCAGACAAGTTTTTGAAGCTGCTGGTGCCTCCAACATCCCCCGAACAACAAGATGCAGAGTCCTTCAGAGGTTTGCTGCTGTGCGTAAGCCATCCTGTCGACCTCCTCTATCCACTGCACACAAGCAGAAACGGCTCCAGTGGGCCAAACAATACATGAAGACTGACTTCAAAACTGTTTTGTTCACCGATGAGTGCCGTGCAACGCTCAATGGTCCAGATGGATGGAGTGGAGGATGACTGGTTGATGGACACCCCAAGCAAACACGGCTACGGTGGCAAAAAGGAGGAGGTGGACTAATGTTTGGGCTGGAATCATGGGGAGAGAGATTGTCGGCCCCTTTAGGATCCCTGAAGGGGTAAAGATGAACTCCATAATGTATGTGGAGTTTCTCAAACAGCACTTCCTGCCATGGTTCAAGAAGAAGAACAGTGTATTCCACAGCAAGATCATTTTCATGCATGATAATGCACCGTCTCATGCTGCACATAACACATCTGCATCTCTGGCTGATATGGGCATAAAAGGGGACAAACTTATGGTGTGACCCCCATGCTCCCCTGACCTCAACCCCATTCAGAACCTCTGGAGCATCATCATAAGGAGTGTCTATGATGGCGGGAGGCAGTTCACATCTAAGCAACAGCTCTGGGAGGGTATTCTGTCCTCATGCAAAACAATTGAAGCAGAAACCATCCAAAACCTGACAAATTCAATGGACGAGAGAGTTCAGAAGCTCCTTTCGAACAAGGGGCCCTATGTGCAAATGTAACATCACCTAGAATAAAGTTTTGAGTTGAAAACTGTTTGATTTCAGTTTCTAATAGCCTGCTAATGCTTACAGTTTCAAAAATGACCATTTTTTTGTTCTTTATTAAAATGAAAAGGTTGATCGAAGAGTGGGGGGGATCTAAGGGTGTGGCAACCCAGTAGTCAGGATTACTTAGAATTCTGACAATCTGAGGGTCATGTTGCAGGTAGTGCAGCAAGAAGTCACTCATGTGTCTTGCGCATCTAGGAGCCCCAAAATTATTTTCCGGGCTAGATGCAGCTAAAAATTATTATTAATTTTAAATCTGGTGGAGCTTAGTATAGATGGCCTAATAGAATCAGTACTGCACACTGCTACAAAGCCCAAATTATTTTCCAGCCAAGATACAGATAAACATGATTAGTAATTTTAAAGCTTAAATCGGTTGGTGAGGTGATTTTAACAAAACATCAAGCTTTTACTCTCCCCAGGATGACACAGGGGTAGAAAAGTCGTTTCAGATCCATGATTTGTTCATCTTTATGAACGTGAGTTTGTCTACATTATCAGTGGAGAGCCGCGTGCGCTTATCTGTCAGCACACCACCAGCAGCGCTGAACACACGTTCAGACAGAACGCTGGCTGCAGGGCATGACAAGATCTCCAAGGCGTAAGTGGCGAGCTCCGGCCATTTATCCAGATTGGAAGCCCAAAAAGAGCAAGGGTCTAGTGACACAGTCATGGTTTCAATGTTTACTTGGAGATACTCCTGTTCCATCGTCTCTAGGCGTTGACTATGTGTCAGACTTCTTGTCTCCTGTGGCCTTGCAAAGGATGGGCTAAAAAAGTGGTGAAATGATTCCGCAAAATTTGTTACCAGTAGATATTGTGTTTCTGTTACGTTTTGAGTGCTGAACACTCGACGGTCCCACGGTTGTCAAGTTGGAACTGTGAGATTCGCTACGTGCACCACTCGTGTTTTGTGGAAAAGCACATGTAAGATTCTGCAACAGTCTCTGCTGATACTCCTGCATGCGTGCATCCCTTTCTATGGCAGGAATAATTTCTGCAAATTTACTTTTGTACCGGGGATCTAACAGTGTGGCAACCCAGTAGTCAGGATTATTTCTAATTCTCACAATTCGAGGGTCATGTTGCAGGTAGTGCAGCAAGTCATCTTTATCGATCTGAAAAAATGCCCAGGCTATGCAAGGCTTAGCACCCATGCGACCTGAAGAGCCACCACGACTTGTGGTCAGAGGCGGAGTTGTGTTTGAGGAAGCAGTTGTTGACGTGCTTCCAGTACTACGTCTCGGTCCATGAAGGCGCAACCTGACCTTGTCGTCGCTAGCATCCTCCTCCACCTCCTCTGCTGACCTCATCTCTTGGCTGACTGTGGGTTGACAGTAAGTGGGATCTCCAACCTCATCATCATCACCCTGTGTGTTATCACACCCGTCGTCCTCAGAGCCAACCTGTTCCTGCCCTGACAAAAAACGAAAGTTCTCGCTCCAATCAGGTATTTGAGTCTCATCATCGTCTTCCTCATTGTCTCCACCAACAGGAGTTACAGTTTGGGAATGAGGGTCTACGTTATGGTCAGAACCTTCTGCGTCTGGTCCTGGATCCGACTCATAAAGATTCTGGACATCAGTGCAGATCATTTCCTCGTCTGGATTCACAGAAGCTCTGGAGCCGACCTCTGATTCCCAGGCTATAGTATGAGTAAACAGCTCTGCAGACTCAACCATCTGTTCTACCCCATACTCAGACGGGCAGCTGGAGACTTGGGAGCTGTGAGGAAGCAAGTGCGATTGGGGTGACACCTCTGAGGACTGGAGTATTTGTGATGTTGAAGTTGAGGTGGAGGAGAGCCCACTAAAAGGAGCACTTGATATCCGTTGAAGCACCTGCTGTTTTTGTGCCTCATCTGGAATTTGTAGCGATTGGCGTGGCCGTAAGAAAGGGATCTTATCACATTGTCCGCTAAAAGAAGTAGACATTTTAGTTTGGCTGGAAGATGGTCTTTCTTCTGCAGATGTTACTGTTGCTTTAACACCTACTCCACGGACACAACCTTTTTTCCCCTTCCCAACACGCCTATTCCCCTTTCCATCAGCAGCATGCCTTTTTCCACTCATTTTGGTGGTTAACTAATTCAAAACTCTGGAGTTGTTTGCACAAAAAAACAATGGATGAGAACCGAGCAGAGCTGAGTGGCCAAACTGTGGTATTAGGCCAAAAGTATTGGCTGGGTTAGATGTAGAAAAAAATTATATTGAATTTGCAACCTGGTGGAGGTTCGTATAGATGGACTAATAGACCAAGTCCCACACACTGCTAGAAGTCTAAATATTTTTTCCGAGCTCGATGCAGAAAAAAATTATTTTTAATTTGCAACCTGGTGGAGGTTAGTATAGATGGACTAATAGAACAAGTCCCACACACTGCTAGAAGCCTAAATATTTTTTCAGAGCTAGATGCATAAAAAAATATTTTTAATTTGCAACCTGGTGGAGGTCAGTATAGATGGACTAATAGACTAAGTCCCATACACTGATAGAAGCCTAAATATTTTTTCAGAGCTCGATGTAGAAAAAAATTATTTTTAATTTGCAACCTGGTGGAGGTTAGTATAGATGGACTAATAGAACAAGTCCCACACACTGCTAGAAGCTGAAATATTTTTTCAGAGCTCGATGCAGAAAAAAATTATTTCTAATTTGCAACCTGGTGGAGGTTAGTATAGATGGACTAATATAACAAGTCCCACACACTGCAAGAAGCCTAAATATTTTTTCAGAGCTAGATGCAGAAAAAAATTATATTTAATTTGCAACCTGATGGAGGTCAGTATAGATGGACTAATAGAACAAGTCCCACACACTGCTAGAAGCTGAAATATTTTTTCAGAGCTAGATGCAGAAAAAAAATATTTTTAATTTGCACCCTGGTAGAGGTTAGTATAGATGGACTAATAGAATGATGCTATGCCCAATAGGTTTTACTTCACTAGGTGCAGTAAAAAAAATTGTATTCTATACACAGGTGGTGTAGCTTGCAACACAGATAGGCTACTCCACTGACTAACACACTCTGCAATAGGCCAAAAAGGATTTGCTTTGCTAGATTTAGCCAAATGCTGTGAAAAAAAACTTGCACAGCACTGGCACAGACCTGCCTGGCAAAAAGTGATAGGAACTGATGTAACCTAGTCCTGAAAAGGACTGCAATTACAATTAGTCTTTACTCCCAACCTATCTATTTAAGAGCACAGACCTGCCTGATAAAAGTCGTAGGAAATGATGTAACCTAGTCCTTAAAAGGACTGCAATCACAACTCTTCCCTACTCCCAAGCTATCTGTAGATTTGTGCGAAAATTGGCTTGAAATTAACAAAGTATAGCGCACACAGCAACAGAGGTGCCGTCTAACACGCAGCTGCAGCAGTGAGAAAATGGTGGCGACGGGGAAAATGGCTGGGTCTTATAGGGCAAGGACATGTGACATACACTGCCAATGATACATGCCCTTGCTTGTGTGAAAAAAAGCAGTTCGCTCCGTGTGTGCACTGCTGATAGACTGACAGATTGCACCTCCCCACTGTAAATGCGGGAAAGAGAAAAAAAAATGGAGATCTTCATTATTCCTGCAGAGATCCATCCCCTGCCCCTCCCCCCGCCCCGCTGTACACTCAAACTGCATATTAACTATAATTTTCAGCATTACTGAGAAAAAATCCAGTTATGATTTTGGTGCACGAACAGTTATCGAACATAACCTCGAACAGACAAATTTTTTTCAAATCGTTCGTGTTCGCCAAAAGGCTCGAACACCGCCCAAAACAGCTCGAATTTGAGAATGGCGAACAGTTCGAGTCGAACACCGCTCATCTCTATTGTCCATATCTTTCGCTGACTAGACAACTATACCAGCCATACTCAGCCATTATTATACTCTATTCGCCATTTGTTTAATTTTGTGGCCTCCCCAAAAAAATAAAGAATGAAAAACAAAATATAAAACTAAAAACAAAAAAACAGTGTTGACTTCCTGTTCTTCCAACCCTTCCACCTTCACCTACTCTACCTCTTCCTCCACTTGGACCACCGATTCCTGGTTCTAGATCATTATTTTTTATTTTATTTTTTGTTCTTTTAAGTCATTTCCCTAAAAAAGAATCAAACACAAAAATAGTGTTGGATACCTTCTCTCCTGCCTCTTCCACCTGCACCACCACGTCCACCTCCACACCTCCTCCTCCTTTAGGATCTCTGCCTCCTGTTTCAAGATTGCTATTTTTTTTTATTTTTTGTAATTTTAAATCATTTCCCTTAAAAAAACAACAACACAGTTTCTCCCCAACAAAAATAGTGTTGGATACCTTCTCTCCTGCCTCTTCCACTTACACCAGCACTTCCTCCACCTACTCCACCTCCTCCTCCACTTTTACCTCTGCTCCTGTTTCAAGATTATTATTATATTTTAGTATATTCTCTGTAATTTTAAGTAATTTTCCTATCCTTATTTGTTTGCAGGGCAATTGTCCTGCTCTTACCCCCATTTTGCTTCCTTTTGCTGCCCACTACCCCTTATTACCCATAATTCAAAGCACAAAAGTTTGGGCCCACATTGGCTTCTATTGACTGTGAGCTGGTCTTATTATGCTGGGAATAGCCTAATAATCATGGAGCTTCCCAGCCTATTAATATCAGCTAACAGCTGTCTGCTTTGCCTTTGCTGGTTATAAAAAATAGGGGAATCCCACATTGTTTTTTTCATTTATTTATTAACAAGTTTAGTAAAATACACATGCAAGGCACTGTTCCACTCCTCAACTTGGACCTCTGCCTCCTGGGTCAAGATTACTGTTTTTTATATTTTTTTATTCTATGTTATTTTAAGACATTTCCCCTATCCACATTTGTTTGCAGTGCAATTGTCCTGTTCTTACCCTAATTTTGCTTCCTTTTGCAGCGCCCTAGCCATTGCTACAACCTGTTATGATCTGCAACATGAACTAAGGAAAGATAGGGGAAAGCTGTCCCTACAGTAAGACTAAGCTGAATCCCTACGATGTAGCGGGCTGCCTGTTCCTAGTGAACAGACCCGCCTTAGTCCTTGGCTAGTCTGAACGAAGACCTATAGAATTAAGGGAGGGGTCCCTAAAAGAACTAAGGACGGGGACAAAAATGGGACACCTCCTAAACAGAAGTTGTTGTAGAAAACAAAATACAAACTGACAAAAATGTACTAGAGGTCCTAGAGGACCAAGTGAACTGACACAGATAGGCACCGAAGCACCAGGCTAGCAAAACAGTCAAACAACACTGAAGTTCAGCAAAGCCAGAAGGGCGGAGCTGGAATATAAAGGCAGATGGTCACGTGACCGCAAAACACAAGATAGAAAAAACTAACAGGAGGGTTCTAACACAACCATTCTACAGCACCAAAGTTCAGGTCCCCATTGACTTATATGGGATTCTGGTCCGGGGTCAAGTGTGAGTCAGGTTCTGGTACCTGAACCAAATTTTTGGACTCAAGTTATGCTGAACCCGACAAATCCGATCTCCCACAGGTCCGCTCACCATAATATTAATCTAAATTTATTATATGATGCCATGCATAAAACCACCCAGGATGATAAATGCGCCCTCCTATTTATCTGTCTCCACACCATCCATGCACACGATAACTGCACTTGATAACTGCACTTAAATGGGTTGTCCACTACTATTGAAAATAGGCCAATGTATTTCTATGATGAAAATAAGTGTCTTTGTAAATATCTTGCATTGCTGTTTCCGCCTGTGAGCGGTGCTATAGCTGGCCGCTCACAGGCATCACGTGACGCCCTGCTGATTTAACGTCAAGTGAGGCATGACATCAGTGACGAGGTCCCCGCTGTGGCTGCTGGGTTGTGGGCGGGGTTACCCCACGCGTCACACCCTGCATACACCTCGTGCTTTCCCAATGAATGGGGAGAGGGAGAGAGCACGGTGGATGCTGGGTGTGACACGTGGGGTAACCCTGCCCACAACCCAGCATCCACCGTGGAACGCGGAGCTGTGTCACGCCTGGTTGCAGCCGGGGTCAAGTGATGCCTGTGAGCAGCCAGTGATAGCGCCTCTCACAGGCAGTAACACCAGTGAAAGGTATTTATAAAGAAACTTATTTTCATCATAAAAATACATTGGCCATTTTCAATAGTAGTGGGCAAGCCTTTTAAACATACTGGCTGATGGCTGGATCATGCAGCTTTATATGAAAATGCCTATTTATTATAATGGCTGGACCTGAAATAACAAGCACTTTTCACCTATTGTGTCCCCCTATTTCCTTGTAGATTGTAAGCTTGCGAGCAGAGACCTCACTCCTCCTGTAACTGTTTAACTGTCTAAACTTGTATTGAATTTATTGTCTATATACAGAATGTCAACACTTAATTTTAAAGTGCTGTGTAATATGTCAGCGCTATATAAATAAAATTATTATATACTATATAATCGGCTTATTCCGTCTGTCTGTCCGTCCAGGAAATCCCGCGTCGCTGATTGGTCCGGCCGCGGCCAATCAGCGACGCGGGATTTCAGAACAAGATGGCGGCCGTTAGCGGCTCATATGCCGCACGGAGGTCATCTCCCGGCTGCTCGCAGCGGAAGTACCCCGACCGGCGGCCTAGGCGGTGCTGCTCCCCGTTCCTCCCTTCACACTTGCCGTCGGGAGATCAGCGGCCCTAGCCGCTGATCTCCCGACGGTAGCCACATGGAGGTCAGCGACGACGCAGCCGGGAGATGACCGGCGCTAGCCGGTGATCTCCCGGCTGCTCTCAGCGGAAGTACCCGCACAGGCAGCGCCACTCCCCAGTCCTCACTAATACGGTTCGCTGATTGGTCGCGACCAATCAGCGATATTGGCGCCAAATTTAAACACTGCTCTGCTGATTGGTCGCGGCCACCCTGCCGCAACCAATCAGCGATATTGGCGTGAAATTTAAAACACCGCTTCTCTGATTGGTCGCGATTTGAAACGCGCAGGCCACCGTCGGGAGATCAGCGGCACAACCCAGTGCACAGTCCATTTAAATACTGCTTCGCTGATTAGTCGCGCCCGGTAGGCCGCATACATATTCTAGAATACCCGATGCGTTAGAATCGGGCCACCATCTAGTTATTAATAAATTAAAACATGATATCAGAATATATGCATAATACTGCCAAGGGAGCACTCCACAGACTCCTCACACCAATCCAACACGAGTTTTGCTTCCTCTTCTACAGGGAGTGTTTGCCTCTTAATATAGGGTAAATACAGCGGCCACAAATAGGTAATCAGGGGAAACGTCACCTTACTGGGCGCCGCTGTATGCGCATGCACATGGTATCTGCTGCATGCCGGCTGTAAGATGTAACAAGAAACATAAGATAAAACGTCAAGAATGGGCCAAGAAATATCTTAGGAATGAGTTTTCAAAGGTTTTATGGACTGATGAAATGAGAGTGACCCTTGATGGGCCAGATGGATGGGCCAGAGGCTGGATCAGTAAAGGGCAGAGAGCTCCACTCCGACTCAGACGCCAGCAAGGTGGAGGTGGGGTACTGGTATGGGCTGGTATCATCAAAGATGAACTTGTGGGACCTTTTCGGGTTGAGGATGGAGTGAAGCTCAACTCAACTCCCAGACCTACTGCCAGTTTCTGGAAGACAACTTCTTCAAGCAGTGGTACAGGAAGAAGTCGGTATACTTCAAGAATAACATGATTTTCATGCAGGACTATGCTCCATCACATGCATCCAACTACTCCACAGCGTGGCTGGCCAGTAAAGGTCCAAAAGAAGAAAAAATAATGATATTGCCCCCTTGTTCACCTGATCTGAACCCCATAGAGAACCTGTGGTCCATTATAAAATGTGAGATCTACAGGGAGGGAAAACAGTACACCTCTCGGAACAGTGTCTGGGAGGCTGTGGTGGCTGCTGCACGCAATGTTGATCGAAAACAGATCAAGCAACTGACAGAATCTATGGACGGAAGGCTGTTGAGTGTCATCATAAAGAAAGATGGCTATATTGATCACTAAATTTTTTGGTTTTTGTTTTTGCATGTCAGAAATGTTTATTTTTAAATGTTGTGCACTGATATTGGTTTACCTGGTGAAAATAAACAAGTGAGATGGGATTATATTTGTTTTTTATTGAGTTGCATAATAATTCTGCACAGTAATAGTTACCTGCACAAACAGATATCCTCCTAAGATAGCCAAATCTAAAAAAAACCCACTCCAACTTCCAAAAATATTAAGCTTGGATACTTATGAGTCTTTTGGGTTGATTGAGAACATAGTTGTTGATCAATAAAAAAATAATCCTTTAAAATACAACTTGCCTAATAATTCTGCACACAGTGTATATACACTGTGTGCAGAATTGTTAGGCAAGTTGTATTTTAGAGGATTAGTCGCTCCTCCAGTGAGAGTGGTTGAGAGTGATTGCTCACAGCATTCTGCACCTGTGTCATCTCCTTCTTACTGAGGGGGGCTGGCCGCGTCCTGGTGTGCATTTTTCTTGAACCCTTGGCTGGGGAGTACCATTGCCTTTTTGCTGTTTTCTAATTTGACTTTGGAATTTTAAAAAATTCTGTTTATTGTTCTGGCTATGCTGTTTGTTTTTAGTTGGCTCTCAAGCCTATGCAGCTTGGAGTAGGACAACATGTATAAAAAGTATCATGTGATCAAAATACTCATTTGCTTAATAATTCTGCACACAGAGTGCACATATATATATATATATATATATATATATATATATATATATATATATATATATATATATATATATCTATATCAGGACCAGACTGGGACTAAAAATCTGCCCTGGCACACAGACCCCACCATCCCACATACCATATTGCCCCCCCACCCCCACCCCCCAAATCCTACATCACAAGAAATGTTAGCACCACATCTTTCAAAGGGGTTCTCCACAGCTCTGACACCCATTTCTCAATCAGCATGTGTTCCCCCATTAAAATAACAACACTTATACTCACGTCCGGCGCCATTCCAGCGGTGTTGGCACTCGCTCTCCCGGGGCTCATATGACACTATGTCACACGAGCCCGCTGGCCTCTCTCTTTCCGCCTTTCGATGAATCAATAATCAAGAGGAAGTCAGAACTGCAGCTGGCTGCTGACAGCCTCATGATTACTGATTTGTGTAATATGCAATTTGGAGGTGATCAACTCCCTTTAAATATGTGAACCCCGACATCCCCACAAGTAAAGCAGTACATGTGGGATACACAGTTTGTCCCATTTGGGGCATTTATGGCAAATTGAAAGGATATGCCATATAGCGTATGTCCGATAAATGCAGGTCCCACTGCTGAATGGAAAGATTGGGGACCCTTTGGTGGCTTCCTCACTAGTCTTTGTTAGTGAATACTTGTATTCTCTATAAAACAATTATGAAGCATTACTTTTTTTTGCATTGTGGCATTCCTCTGTTATTCCTCCTGGAAATATATGAATAAATTGACAAATAGCTGCTACCATTTGTGTGTCCCTACCCAGTCTAACCTTGCCTAATCATTGCTGGCAGTACCAGAATGTGTAGGTGAGAAGGAGAATGGTGACCCTTAGGTGTCAGTAAGGCCCGGGATGCTAATTTCGCAATGCTACTAATTGACAGCTGCAGTTCTGAGAATTACATGGACTCTAGGAGATGACATTGTACAGCAGCTGAAGCCACAGAGGTAAGATCAGGTAGTTGTGACTCTGCTTACACCAGGTGCTATACACACATTTCCAGGAGTAACAACAGAGGAACTGCACAACACTGAGTCCACAGGCATTATATATTAAGTATCAGAACATCATAATTCTGTACATAATATGTATGAAAGACAATCAAAGAAGAAATACTTGTTAGCAATAAATATCATTATCAACAGAAAAAACACCATGATATCGACCTATATGTTATACCTCAAATAGTCTACTAAAATAAAAAGGAGACATCAGCCGCCCACATAGAACTTACATGACTCAATCAGCAAGGACCCTAAACCCAGACTCATCACTGAACCTTTCTATTTTGCTACTATTGTAAAATACTGCATTTTTTCAAACGGAAAAAAAGACATGGAAAAAGCAGCAAAAGCGCTGTGTGAACAATCTCTCGTTAAAATTCCAAGAAACAGTCACAGTACAACCCTCCTTATACGCCTCTACCGAACAACGAATCCTCCACTCCTCACCAGGCAATCCAGATTGCCAGAGCAGAGACTATATTGAAGAGGGAAGTAGCTGGTACTGCACAGCTGAGAACTTCCAAGAAGGAAGCTACAGAGACTCAAGGTTGAGCAGTTTAACTCTTGCACTGCTCAAAGAAGAGGGAGAGGGAGAAGTGCTTCTATTCAATTCAGGATTATGTGAATTCAGATGCTGCAGTCTTCTGGCTCCTCTCTGTCGCGGTAAACCCGTGAAAACAGGTTTGTTTGTTTTTTAAAGATGATTATAGAAAACACATTAAAAATTTTATATAAACTGGCAGCGTTTCTGACACCAAAAATGTTACTCCAGTCTCTGACTGGAGTAACATTTCTGGCAAGGTGAACAGAGGTGCCTCTGACGCGCCCCCTGGGCCGTGGGGTACTCGGTGCCGGGCCGGTCGTTGCTAAGGGAGATGTCACAGTGGCGGTGACCCGGTCAGTGACCCAGGGCGGTCATTAAAAGGGGATTTTTATCGTTTTTAAAGTTTAATATTCGTGACACCACCTATAGTATGCGGCTAAAGGGAGCCGCCGCTCCAGAGCAGGTCCTCTGGAGCTGTTGTTAATCCAGCAGAGTTGGTTTAGCTCTCCACAGGTAGAGCTTAGCTCCAGGGCAGTGTAAAGATGTTATATGAGGTAGATGTTGCTGTGCAGTATGGTGCAGGGGGATGATGACGCAGCAATAATTCACAGAGGCAGTGGGGTGCAGTCTTCAGGGTTTTACTCACGATTTTCAGACTCCAAGTTACCAGGCCAGGGCAACTTCCCACGTCATCCTGTGCTTACTCAGGGAGGGGTTCAGCAATCCCTCAGATAATTCAGGAGCACTTAAAGGGACCCCTTTCTGTGTGCCTTTCTCAGTCATCTTTCTGCGCTGGCTCTCACCCTCCTGCCCTGTGCCTCATAATCAGTGTCCTGAGTCGGTAGCCTCGGATCTAGTCGGGTGACCTGCGGTCCCCTGGACCCTCTGTGGCTACCTTTTCGGCGATGTAATTGTGGCTGTAGTAACTGCACCCTAAAAGTACAGAAGCCTCCGGTTTCTAGCTGAGCCTTGTAGTTCTCCACTAGTTAAGGGGCCAGTCCCCTCTGCAGCTTGATCCCTCCACGTGCTGGTAGATACGGGCGCACAGGTGGCCTCCTGCACTGCCCGTACCCCTAGGATCCCCTCTTTCCTTCTGGAGTCTTCCTTCCTGCTCCTTTCCTCTCCTCAGTCAGTATCTCCTCCTGGGCCTCTCACTAGGCCCGCCTCCGGAGCTGAGCTCCTGCAGAGCCTCTGCTCCTTCCACTCTCTCCTCACTGTTCTAACTGAACTATCACACCCAAGATGGCTTCCCTTTATATACTCCTACAGAAGTGCTCCTTTAAACTACGTCCTCCACCCACACCCACTAAATGGTTCCACCTCACTTGGTTCCCCCCACTCCAGCCAGGGACCAGGGACTGTGCTCTCCCAGGAGCAATCTCGCCCTGCCCTCTGAACTGTGGTGTAATGAATGTGACTCGCCCCTTGGGCCGTGGGGCACGCGGGTCCGGGCGATAGGGAGACGTTGGGGGTAGTAGTGGCGGCCCGGTCCCGCGGATCAGGGTGGTCAGGCCAGTGGTAGTCCGTTATGTGTTATTGATAATGTCCGACTACGCCACCCGTGGATTGCGGTTATTAGGAACCGCCGCTGCATGCAGACCGCTGGGGCTGATGAGGTGTGCAGCTAGGGTAGTGTGACTCCCCACGGGAAGAGTGCGGCCCCAGGGCAGTGTAGTGGATGGTGGGAGTGATGGTAGTGAGAGTCCCAGTGCTGATAGTGCTGGAGGAGCAAGGAGCACACAGACAACAGGTTGCAGTCCAGGGTCTTTACTGAAACAGGTAAACTGACCCATAAACAGTCCCAGCTAGGAGGGGACCTGGATGTCTGAGAGCAACGGGAAAATTGGCCCTGGTCAGGGTGAGGGTGTAGGCCTACCGTGCTTTCTGCGCTCCTTCTGGCTATCTCCTCCTGATAGGGTAACAGCCCACGTTTCCGAGCTTTCCGTGCTTTCTCGCCTGTATGGCCTGCGACGTGGGTTCCTTTCTGCTCCCAGCCTTGTACGGCTTTACTGGTCCCTTCGGTTGTGGCAGGGCCTCCAGGCTTCTTAGGCCAAGGAATGTACAGTCCCTTGCGGACTGGTTCTCTGCTGGGGGATGTGGAATCCTTCCAGCCTCAGACACCAAAGTCTGGTAAAGCTAAGTCTTTCTCTGCCAAGACAGGCTCTCTTCGCTTCTTGTCTCTGGCTTGTGGCTCTCTCCTACTGCCACACTTCCTCTTAGGTGCAATCAACTTTCTGTCCCGGCTCCACTCTGGGACACGTCTCAGAGCTGAGACAGGCAATCCAGTTCTCTCTAACCCTGTCCCCAGTACCAGCTTTTATAGGGGCAGCCTGCTCCCCCTACTGGCCTGAGACAGGAGGCATTGCATGCTAATGTTCCCCTGACCAGAGAACCTCCCCCTTGCTCTCAGACACAGCTTTATTACACTAGTGGCATCCAGGTAGGGTGACACAAATGCAGATGTTAGGGTCCCGGGCTGTACTCCATCCTTACCTGAGAGTGGGATACCACACCTCTGGGTGAGATGCAGTACCTCTGTGGCGACAGAACCCGCAGGGGCGTCACACCTCCGTAAATGTGCCAAATTCAATAAGTGGCCTGTGCCTCTTAAGGAATTCGGCACATCTTATTCCTTCACTCCCCTCATTAAGGCTGGCATACAAAAAAACAGCCTTAATGAATTGGGGCCTTTACATGAAATAGAGTACTATACATAGCTATTACAAAACACAAGAAAAAAATAAAATACAGTAAACCAGAAAAATCAGGACAAAAGTACATCCTATTTGGCTCTGCTTTTTGAGTGGAGCCCTAGGCAGAGGCATAACTCCAATTGGTTCAGGGGTTGCAGTCTCACGCAGGCCATGGAGTCTAAGG
This sequence comes from Phyllobates terribilis, assembly GCF_046119375.1. Classification (NCBI taxonomy): domain Eukaryota; kingdom Metazoa; phylum Chordata; class Amphibia; order Anura; family Dendrobatidae; genus Phyllobates; species Phyllobates terribilis. The sequence continues at coordinate 243,621,511 of NW_027362769.1, read as the reverse complement.
GGCCCAAACGGTCCTTTAAGCCCATATGAGAAGACCAATACTATTACAGGCCCATGATAGTTAGGGGCTCTGTTAGAGATGTTGCATTGGGGCCCCTGAACTTCAATTTATATCACTGGCCGTATGGATATATTTAGTGTGGTTGATAGCTTGTATGCCAAAAGAACTCCTAAGTGAAGACCACTAGCTTGATGTGAACATCACCTAATTTCTGAGCCCATCATCCACAAAATTAAAAGGTCATCTCAAATTGCAGCTGCCATGAACAATTATCAATAGGAGCGTCTCAGCCCGTCACCTTGTCACTTCTGGTACCCCTGACAACTGAACATAGTTTAGCTCTGTTCATGGACTCTGCCATTTTGTGACCACGTTAGTATTTTTCCAGTAAATACTGCAGGAGGTTGGCACTTATGTACCTGTGTGAATGTCTGTTCTGACAATGATGAACTTCAGGGCAAACGCTGCAACCAGGAGCATTAGAAGCTACTTATAAGTGCAAGATATAGGAGACCTGCTTGTCACATCTGTGTCCAGATGCTTTGTGGAGTGACCTTCCTAAACTCTAGAGCTCCTAGTTGTCCAGTCATTTTGTTTATTTATCTATCATAAAGATAAGTAGATGAACAGATGACCTCAGACTCCACAGAATGCAGGACTCACTGCTACACAATGGTACACTGACAACTAGTGTTGAGCGAGCACTAAAATGCTCGGGTGCTCGAAGCTCGGGCCGAGCTCACTGTGATACTCGGGTGCTCGACCCGAGCAACGAGCCCAATGTTAGTCTATGGGAGACCCGAACATTTTTGCGGCGGCTCCCCCGGCAGTCTGTAGACAGCCTAAAAAGTGCCCAAAACGATAGTGACAGTGCTCAAATGACATGGGGACAGCATGGGGATCGCCCCTGGATGCATTTCTGACCCCCAGGTCACTGCTGTCAACAACGTGGTCAGAGGTATTAAGCCACTTTTACAGGCTCACAATAAAACGTTCAAAAACGAAAGTGAAAGTGCTTTCCTTTGAAATATGTTAACCCCTTAACGACCATGGGTCTTTCTGTTTTTGTGTTTTCCTTTTTTGCTCCCCTTCTTCCCAGAGCCAGAACTTATTTAATTTTCGTTCAATATGGCCATGTGAGGGCTTATTTTTTGCGGGACGAGTTGTACTTTTAAACACCATCACTGGTTTTACCATATCATGTGCTGGAAAATGGGAAAAAAATTCCAAGGGCAGTGAAACTGCAAAAAAAATGCAACTCCACAGTTGTTTTTTGGGTCCTTTTTTTACCACGTTCACTGAATGCTAAAACTGACCTGCCATCATTATTTTCCAGGTCGTTACGAGTTCATAGACACCAAACATGTATAGGTTCTTTTTTATTTAAGTGGTGAAAAAAAAATCCAAAGCTTGCTAAAAAAACAAAAAAAAATGACGCCATTTTCCGAGACCCTTAGCTTCTCCATTTTTCGGGATCTGGGGCCAGGTGAGGGCTTATTTTTTGCGTGCCGGGCTTACGTTTTTATTGATACCATTTTGGGGTAGGTCCGATGTTTTGATCGCCCGTTATTGCATTTTATAGCAAAGTTGTAGCGACCAAAAAAACTTAATTCTGGCGTTTAAATTTTTTTTCTCGTTACGCCGTTTACTGATTGTATTAATTCTTCTTTTATATTGATAAATCGGGCGATTCTGAATGCAGCGATACCAAATATGTGTATGTGGTTTTTTTTTTTATATATATTTTATTTTGAATGGGGCGAAAGGGGGGGAACTTAAACTTTTATATATTTTTTATTTTTTTTATTTTTTTAAAAACTTTTTTTTACACTTTCTGCTTGCTTCTATAGTCTCCAGAGGAGACTAGAAGCAGCAGTTGTCTGATTGCTTCTACTGCATACAAGCGATGAGCAGATTGCATGTATGCAGGAGGAATGCTCACTTGCTATGAGCGCTGACCACTAGGTGGCGCTCATAGCAATTGAGACATGACAACCACAGGCGTCTGCTGCAGACCCTGAGTTGTCATGCCCACCCATTGGTGACCCGCGATCACGTGACGGGGTCACTGATGGGCGGGGCTTAGGACTCCCGGAAGCGCGAGTTAAATGCCACTGTAAGAGATTTAACATATTAACAGCCGCGGGTGGATTGCGATTCCAATAATCAGCCGACATGTGCTCGCTTCAGTGCAGGCTCACCGCCGGAGCCCCCGCTGAACCGGCCTTCCCGACCTGGTGCGTACTATTACTGACCAGGTCGGAAAGGGGTTAAGGAACATCCTTTCCAGGGTAAAGACTTGTGTATAAGGTAAAATAAATAACCAAAAACAAAAATACTCCTCCACACCTTGGGCTATGTTCACAAGTAGCATTTTTTATGCGTTTTTGCACGTTTGTATTGCTTTCAACCGTGACAAATGCATTCACCGGGAAATGTCATTTTAACATTTTACAACCTTATCTGGCCATGTGCTGTGTGACACATGCATACAGTGCTAAAAAGACATGGGAACAGCATGGGGAAGACCCCTGGAAGCATCTCTGACACCCAGGTCACTGCCTAAAAGTGTGCCCATCAGAAGTGATCCTTGCCGCATCAGAAGATGCAGACTTGCAACTATCCCCGTGCAAGTCCTTGTCCCAGGGCAGTGTTCAATTGTACCTCCCTCATAACTTGCAATACAAGCGCAAGTATGCAGCCTGCCACCCACCCACCCCCCAGGCTGCAATACCATACTGCTAGCTTGCTTGCACTTGAAATTGGGCCTTTTAGGCATGTGGAGGTGGAATCTGGCCACCACGTCATGGCTGCATCGGTAGCCTGGTATTCATACTCAGTACCCAGCCGCCCGGCGGCCGGGTGTCCACGCTTGGTCCCCAGCCGCCAGGGGGCGGCCGGGTGTCCATACTCAGTCCCCAGCCGCCCCGCGGCCGGGTGCCCACACACAGTCCCCAGCCGCGTGGGGGTGGCCGGGTGTCCATAAACGGTCCCAGGCCGCCCCTATTTGTCCCGGTGCGCCTTATACACAAGCGCGCATAACAAAACATTACCTGTGCCCTCCCCAGTGCATTTAGTGGGAAGGACAGCCTAACCACAAACACGTGGACAAGTGAATGTGGCCAGGAATGGTCCATCTCACTGACGCCTTCACACTGGGTTAATATTGTGGAAGCCGGGACACAGTTGGACACTGGGATGCAACACGTCCTCCAGACATAGAGGATTGCGGGTCCTGGGTCAATCAGGCTTCAACACAAAGTTCAGAAGGTAGACAGCAGCAGTGGTCGGCCTCCTACACAACGAGTAAATTATTCATGATCATGAGGCCATCCACCTCCTTAGCTTTCTGTTCCTTGGAATGCAAGCGCATGTATGTAGTAGCAGCTAGGCCTGAGGTGGTCAGCGTTTTGGCGCATATTCTACCTCCTTCGAGGATTGCTGGATGTTTTCCTGCTACTATCCCAGTTCTATGACTCCCGTTAAAACAAAGCTTCAGGTGATGAATGATGGATGAGGTGGTGGCAAAGGAGAAAGAGCAGGAGTAACAGGGACCATTCACATCAATATCAGGCCAGCCAACCACACATGTCTTGTAGGATATGTTTCCGTACCAAAAGGAGCGGTTCAGCTACACAGTTATAAGGCATACAGTGAATGCAATGCCTACCAAAAATTTCGAGGCACTCCAATGCCCCTTGGAAGTGGTCAGAGGGCCTTAACTAAACCGTTTTTTCCATTTATAGCAACTGGGTCTCCTGTACACTGTTGGCCTAAGCAGGGAATGGAAGGCTTTCCAAAAATTATTAGGCACTGCAATGCCCCTTGAAACAGACGTGGATTACAGCGTATTAAAAACCTTCTACCCATTATTGGGGAGTGGGTCTCCCTTAGTGTTCGCCTATGCATTGAAAAGCAAAAGCTGACAAAAATTAGGAGGAAATGCAATGCCCGTTGCAAGAGTCGTGGAGGTTAGAGGTAATTAAAAACAACATGTCAATGCCCCTTGGAAGAGCTGTGGAGTTCAGAGTGGTTTAACAAGACGGTTTTAATGCCCCTTAGAAGAGACGTGGAGTTCAGAGTGGTTTAACAAGACAGTTTTAATGCCCCTTGGAAGAGATGTGGAGGTCACAGTAGCTTAACAAGATGGTTTTAATGCCCCTTGGAAGAGACGTGGAGTTCAGAGTGGTTTAACAAGACAGTTTTAATGCCCCTTGGAAGAGTGGTGGAGGTTACAGTGGAATAAAAAGACAATATCAATGCCCCGTGGGAGAGACGTGGAGGTCACAGTAGCTTAACAAGAAGGTTTTAATGCCCCTTGGAAGAGTGGTGGAGGTCGCAGTGGAATAAAAAGACAATATCAATGCCCATTGGCAGAGTGGTGGAGGTTACAGTGGAATAAAAAGACAATATCAACGCCCTGTGGAAGAGACGTGGAGGTCACAGTAGCTTAACAAGACGCTTTTAATGCCCCTTGGAAGAGTGGTGGAGGTCGCAGTGGAATAAAAAGACAATATTAACGACCCTTGGAAGAGACGTGGAGGTCACAGTAGCTTAACAAGACGATTTTAATGCCCCTTACAAGAGCCATGCAGTACAGCATATTAAAAACATTATTCCCATTATTGAAGAGTGGGTCTCTCATAGTCTTTGCCTATGCCTTCCAAGCAAAAGCTGCCAAAAATTAGGAAGGGGGAACTTGCAATGTCCCTTACAAGAGCCATGCAGTACAGCATATTACAAACATAAGTCCCATTATTGGGGAGTGGGTCTCCCATAGTATTTGCTTATGCTTTCCCAGCAAAAGCTGCCAAAAATTAGGACGGAGCAACTTGCAATGCCCCTTACAAGAGCCATGCAGTACAGCATATTACAAACATAAGTCCCATTATTGGGGAGTGGGTGTCCCATGGTATTTGCTTATGCTTTCCCAGCAAAAGCTGCCAAAAATTAGAATGGAGGAACTTGCAATGCTGGCACCCTGGTGGTATAGTGGTGGTGGGGGCTGAGGATAAGGAGAAGAAGTTTAAACAGCCGAAACGAGGAAGCGTATACCCATGTGTGGGTGTGAAGCGGTGCATGTGAATACACCTCCAAAAATAACACAGTGGATTTGACTTTATGTTACTCTGCTGTCATTTGGTGGTGATGAGAAGTCTGGCCCAATCCAGCCCTTGTTCATTTTGATAAGGGTCAGCTTGTCAGCATTGTCAGTTGACAGGCGAGTGCGCTTATCAGTTATAATTCCCCCAGCGGCACTAAAAACACGCTCCGATAGCACGCTAGCGGCAGGGCAGGCCAGGACCTCCAAGGCGTACAGAGCGAGTTCATTCCAAGTGTCCAGCTTCGATACCCAATAATTAAAAGGCACAGAGGAATCACGGAGGACGCTGGTACGATCGGCAAGGTACTCCCTCACCATCTTTTGAAACTTTCCACTCCTTGTGAGAGTACCCCGCGCCTCAGGGCCTGTAAGCTGGTCGGGTGTCAGAAAACTGTCCCAGAACGTTGACAGTGTTCCCCTGCCTCTGCTGGATTGGAGTTGCATCTCTCTTGCCTGTACGCCTTGGTTGGGCAACGAACTGTGACCTCTGCCGCTAGCGTGTTCAGATGGGAATTTTTTTAACAGTTCTGCAGCAATGGCCTTCTGGTACTGCCCCATTTTTGTAGACCTCTCCACCTCAGGAATAAGAGAGTGAAAGTTCTCCTTGTAGCGGGGGTCTACAAGTGTCACCAACCAGTAATGACTGTCACCCAACATTTTGACAACGCGAGGGTCACGGTTAAGGCAGCGTAACATAAAGTCAGCCATGCGTGCCAGACTGGTAACGGGAAAGATTTCCGTGTCTTCACCAAGATGACGACTGACCATGCTCTCCTCCTCCTCCTCCTCTTCCTCCTCCCCCCTGTCCTCAGGCCACCCACGCTGAACCGACGGTATGACACTTGTACAGGTACTACCGTCTACAATGCATGATAGCAGCTCCTGTCTTCCTCCTCCTCCTCCTCCTCCTCCTCTCCCTCATTGTCCCCCAATGCACGTTGGGATGAGATAAGGCTGGGCTGTGTGTAATTGCCCGCTACGGCTTCTTGATCCATCTCATCATACTCTGGCTGCAATGCCTCCTCTTTAATTCTCTGCAGAGAGCGTTGCAAAAGACAGACAAGTGGGATGCTGACACTAATGATGGCGTCATCGCCACTCACCATCTTGGTGGCCTCCTTAAAGTTTGTCAGGATGGTACATATGTCAGACATCCAGGTCCACTCCTGAGGTCTTATGTGTGGAGTCTGACCTGAATATCGATGGCCTTGTTGCAGCTGGTACTCCACAACTGCTCTCTTCTGCTCACAAATCCTTTGCAACATGTGGAGGGTAGAGTTCCAACGTGTGGGGACATCACACACCAGTCGGTGTGCCGGAAGCAGCAAATGCTGCTGCAACACAGCAAGGGCGGCGGAAGCTGTAGCTGACTTGCAAAAATGAGCTGACAGGCGGCGTACTTTCACGAGCAGATCTGGCAACTCGGGGTACGATTTAAGAAACCGCTGAACCACGAGGTTAAGCACATGAGCCAGGCATGGTACGTGTGTGATCTCACCTCGCCTCAGAGCCGCCACCAGGTTACGGCCATTGTCACACACGACCATGCCGGGATGTAGGTTCAGCGGTCTCAGCCACAGATCTGCCTGCTCTTTCACAGCTGTCCACAACTCACAAGCAGTGTGAGGTTTATCACCTAAGCTTATGAGTTTCAGCACAGCCTGTTGCCGCTTGGCGGAGGCAGTACTGCAATGCTTCCAGCTTGTAACTGATGTGGTGATATCTGAGATGGAGGCTGAACATGAGGAGGAGGAGGAGGATGCGCAGGAGCTGTACACTGTGGGGGCAACTCTGACTGACATAGGGCCCGCAATCCTCGGTGGGGGGAGGATGTGTTCCGTTCCAAGGTCCGACTGGGTCCCGGCTTCCTCTTTGTTTACCCAGTATGCCGTCAGAGAGATGTACCGTCCCTGGCCACAAGCACTTGTCCACGTGTCCGTTGTCAGGTGGACTCTCCCAGTAACTGCGTTGTTGAGGGCACGGCAGATGCTTTGGGACACGTGCTTGTGTAGTGCGGGGATGGCACACCGGGCAAAATAGTGTCGGCTGGGGACCGAGTACCGAGGGACGGCCACCGCCATAAGATTGCGGAAGGATTCCGTCTCCACCAGCCTAAAAGGCAGGATTTCCAATGCAAGCAGTCGTGAAATGTGCGAATTTAGGACTGTGGCCTGTGGGGCGTTAGCTGCGAATTTCCGCTTTCGTTCAAAGGTCTGGGATATGGACAATTGAACGCTGCGGTGGGACGTGGACGTGGACGTTGATGCTGTTTCTTGAGAAACTGCCATAACAAGTGAAGACTGAGAGGAGGGGGCATCTTTACATGCAGTATGGACAGGGGATTGCCTTGCACACACAACAGGGGGTTCTATTGCACGCACAACAGTGGAAGAAGCAGTGGTGACACCCACTGACACTGGTCGTGGACACTGGGTTTCGCCCCACAAAGTCGGGTGCTTTGCTGCCATGTGCCTGATCATGCTGGTGGTGGTCAGGCTGGTAGTTTTGTCACCCCTGCTGATGCTGGCATGGCAGGTGGAACATATGGCCTTTTTGGGGTTATCAGCAGAGTCTTTAAAAAAATTCCAGACTCTGGAAGACCTACCGCTTGTACTGGCAACGTCCCTCATGTTGGTGTTACGGGGAACGGTTGCCTGCCTTCTGTCTGCGGCCACCACACTGCTTCTTCCTGCCTGTTGGGGTACTCTGCCTCCCTCCCCCTGTGTGCTGCTGGCCTCACTCTGCATGTCCTCCTTCCACGTTGGGTCAGTTACTAGATCATCCACCACCTCCTCCTCTTCCACTTGCGCACCACGATCCTCCTCCTCACTTCCTGGCAATTGTGTCTCGTCATCGTCCACCTCTTGTGACAGATTGCCAACGTCGACTTCCTGTGGCCGTGGCTGTTCAAATATTTGGGCATCGCAACACGGGATCTCCTCTTCCACCACTTCAAGCGTATCAGGCGAGGGGCCCAAATATGGAAATGGACCAGTGAACAGCTCTTCAGAGTGTCCAAGTGTGGGAACACTTGCTGTCTGACGACACTCGGCATGGTGGGAGGAAGGAGCATCAGGGTGAGGAGGAGTATGCGGTCGAGACTCACGGCTACTAAGAGTTGACCGTGTGGAAGACAGACCGGAGGTGGTGGTGCCCAGGTAACTGGAAGTATTGTCTGCTATCCAATTAATAACCAGTTCACACTGATCAGTTCTCAATACTGGTGTTGTTCTGTGCTTCCCTAGTAATTTGGTCAAGAAGTGGGAGCGAGAAGATGTGGCTGTTGGTTGTGGCACATTTTCACCTTGGCCACGGCCCCGTCCTCTGCACGAACCATCACCAGAACGTCCACTTCCACGTCCCTTGCCACGCGCCTTGCCCATTGTAAATGAAGTAAAATAGCTTACACTTGCACTATCAATGGAAAAAGGGTAATAAAGAGTAGATTAGAACCGTGGAAGAGGAAAATTACAGTTATTGTTTACTGGGGTATACCACACTTTTTTAAATAGATATATTTGCGGCTGAACAGTGAGCGACACACTCAAACTGCTTTTTTTTTAGATACCAAAGGCCCAAAACTGGATAGTACAGCGATTTGACCCGTGGAACTGCGAAACCACACTGAGATGTCGGGCCTACACAAGACTATTTTCAACAGATATATTTTTGTGTCACAACAGTCAGGAGACACTACTGTTTTTCTTTACGGAAAAAACTACCAAAACCTGAATAATAGAGATTTTTTACCGTGGAACAGCAAAACCACAGTTATAATTTACTGGTGTATACCAGGCTTTTTAAAATATATATATATTTGCGGCTGAACAGTGAGCGACACACTCAAACTGTTTTTTTTAGATACAAATAGCCCAAAAGTGGATAATACAGAGGTTTGTACCGTGGAACTGCAAAACCACACTTGTATTTCTCGGGCCTACACCAGACTATTTTCAACAGATATATTTGTGTCTGAAAAATCAGGGAGACACTACTTTTTTTTTTTTACAGCAAAAAATTCAAAAAGCAGGATAATAGAGATTTTTTACCGTGGAACAGCAAAAGCACACTTCTGTCTCTCTGGCCTACACCAGACTATTTTCAACAGATATATTTGTGTCTGAAAAATCAGGGAGACACTATTATTATTTTTATACAGCAAAAAATGCCAAAAACAGGATAATAGAGATGTTTTACCGTGGAACATCAAAACCACAGTAATAATTTACTGGTGTATGCCAGGCTTTTTAAAATATATATATATTTGCGGCTGAACAGTGAGCGACACACTCAAACTGTTTTTTTTAGATACAAATGGCCCAAAAGTGGATAATACAGAGGTTTGTACCGTGGAACTGCAAAACCACACTTGTATTTCTCGGGCCTACACCAGACTATTTTCAACAGATATATTTGTGTCTGAAAAATCAGGGAGACACTATTTTTTTTTTTTTTTTACAGCAAAAAATGCAAAAAGCAGGATAATAGAGATTTTTTACCGTGGAACAGCAAAAGCACACTTCTGTCTCTCTGGCCTACACCAGACTATTTTCAACAGATATATTTGTGTCTGAAAAATCAGGGAGACACTATTATTATTTTTATACAGCAAAAAATGCCAAAAACAGGATAATAGAGATGTTTTACCGTGCAACATCAAAACCACAGTAATAATTTACTGGTGTATACCAGGCTTTTTAAAATATATATATATTTGCGGCTGAACAGTGAGCGACACACTCAAACTGTTTTTTTTCGATACAAATGGCCCAAAAGTGGATAATACAGAGGTTTGTACCATGGAACTGCAAAACCACACTTGTATTTCTCGGGCCTACACCAGACTATTTTCAACAGATATATTTGTGTCTGAAAAATCAGGGAGACACTATTTTTTTTTTTTTACAGCAAAAAATGCAAAAAGCAGGATAATAGAGATTTTTTACCGTGGAACAGCAAAAGCACACTTCTGTCTCTCTGGCCTACACCAGACTATTTTCAACAGATATATTTGTGTCTGAAATATCAGGGAGACGCTATTATTATTTTTATACAGCAAAAAATGCCAAAAACAGGATAATAGAGATGTTTTACCGTGGGACATCAAAACCACAGTAATAATTTACTGGTGTATACCAGGCTTTTTAAAATATATATATATTTGCGGCTGAACAGTGAGCGACACACTCAAACTGTTTTTTTAAGATACAAATGGCCCAAAAGTAGATAATACAGAGGTTTGTACCGTGGAACTGCAAAACCACACTTGTATTTCTCGGGCCTACACCAGACTATTTTCAACAGATATATTTGTGTCTGAAAAATCAGGGAGACACTATTTTTTTTTTTTTTTTACAGCAAAAAATGCAAAAAGCAGGATAATAGAGATTTTTTACCGTGGAACAGCAAAAGCACACTTCTGTCTCTCTGGCCTACACCAGACTATTTTCAACAGATATATTTGTGTCTGAAAAATCAGGGAGACACTATTATTATTTTTATACAGCAAAAAATGCCAAAAACAGGATAATAGAGATGTTTTACCGTGGAACATCAAAACCACAGTAATAATTTACTGGTGTATACCAGGCTTTTTAAAATATATATATATTTGCGGCTGAACAGTGAGCGACACACTCAAACTGTTTTTTTTAGATACAAATGGCCCATAGAACTGCAAAACCACACTTCTATTTCTCTGGCCTACACCAGACTATTTTCAACAGATATATTTGTGTCTGAAAAATCAGAGGCACACTTCTTTTTTTTTGGGGGGGGGGGCACCAAAAGGTTAATAAGATGGGTATTTGTACATTGTGAAGGAGGAAAAAAAAGAGAGGATTTAGATAAAAAAGAAAGGATTTTTCCTGGCCCCCGGGACCTGGAGCTAAGTCCAGCAATTTCAGCAACAGGAGCAGCACACAGGACTGTAATGCAGCGTTTGCTGGTATAACCACTGCGTCTCCTATACAGCCTGCCTGCCTGCCTGATATACCTCGGATGGATATTAGTCCTGAGAAGGACTGTTTGTTTGATCTGGCAGCCTTTACAGACCCTACACTAACTATTTTGCAGGATATATCTCTCCCTAAATCAGCAGCGCTGTCCCTACACTGTCTGATCCGGAGCGAATGTGTCCAAGATGGCGGCGCCCGGTTTTAAATACTCGAGGTGACGCTGTGCGGCCAGCCAATCACTGTAATGCCCACAAACAACATGGCTGCGGCATTACAGTGACTGGCTGGCAATCCCTGCATGTTCATTGGCTCTGTAAAGAGCGCCAAACATGCAGGGCGGAGACCCGAGCTCCCGCCCGAGTAACCCGGAAATGCTCGGTGCTCGCCGAACATCCCCAGTAGCGTGATGCTCGGGCGAGTACCGAGCAGTGTCGAGCATGTTCGCTCAACACTACTGACAACAGCAGCCAGATGGCCCATTTTATGGCCTATCAGACCAGTCCACCAGGCATCTACCAGATAAGGCAGATCAGTCCGGGCCTGGTCTATATGTATGTAAATACTGCAATGGCTGCACGTCTGTATACGGCAGATGAGGATACACCATGATCTGTTCAGATACAGTCAGAGTAGAGTAAGAAAGACGAGCAGTTTTTACTGATGTCTTTCTCATCCGCTAGTTTTAGCGATGATGAGTCTCAGCAACCGCATAGCGGGCGAGAAAATGCTCAGTCTAGCGCTAATGCCTCTGCAAGCGATTGGGTGCCCCCTGAATCATGCACTCTGTACGTTACAGAGTTTACTTCTGTCACAAGCATCCAGTATGGACACAACAGGGTTTAGGGAGGTTGATTTTTATTGACTTTTCCTCTCTGAAGAACTTATAAATTTAATGGTTGAGCAGACCAATTCGTATGCTGAATAATTCATTGCCGGCCACCCCTCATCCTACTACTCCAGAAGTAGTAACTGGAGACCTGTTGATATGGCAGATATTTTCAACTTTTTTGTCCTACTTCTCAACATGGGTGTGATAAAAAAAATACCATCAGATCTTATTGGTCATCTGACATCCTGTACGACACCCCTACGTACAGAGAAGTAATGGCCCAGCAACAACTTAGCAGAAACCTCAAATTACCCCCTCCTAATGACCCCAGACATGACCTACTTCACAAAGTCAGGCCCCTAATAAATTATTTTCATCATAAATTTTTCCCACATATATACCCCTGAAAAAATTTGTGTGGACAAGTCTCTGGTCCTATTCAAGGGCAGGCTGCATTTCAAACAGTATTTGACGGACAGAAGGTCACGATTCGGACTGAAAATTTATAAATTGTGTGAAAGCGACTCTGACTACTCACACAAATTCAGGGTTTATGAGGAGAAAGACACCGAAATTGTTCCTCCCAAATGTCCCCCTCACTGAACATAGCTGGGAAAATTATCTGGGACCCGGTGCATCCCCTTTTAGATAAGGGGCACAACTTGTACATAGATAACTACAATTGTACCCCTGTTTAGGTGCATGTCTGCCAAGAAATCAGTGGCACGTGGCACCATACGCTGGAATTGTCAAGAACATTGCCCAAGACACTTGTCAAGCAGAGATTAAAAGCAAGCACAATTTAGGAGCGCTAAATTTCGTGACAAGAAGGATGTCCTCATTTTAACATCAATTCATGCTGACAGAAGCAGCCAAATTCCTGTAGGCGCGGCAAGTTCTAGGGACCTGAAGCATGCCTGTGTACAGGATTACAATAAATTTATGGGTGGCATGGAACTTGTGGACTGGATGCTGGATGAAATTTTTGGGTCTATTTCCTCACCTCTCACTATTATGTATGAAAAATTTGTCCTAAAAATTACATTTGTGTGATAAAAAAATGAAATTTAAGTTTTTCACACTCATTTTGAACTAAATCATTTATTAAAATCCTGCTTTGAGCAGGTGGTTGGACCAGATGACCCAGGAGGTCCCTTCCAACTCTATCATTCTATGATTCCATGATTCTATGAAAATGTGGGTTCAAAAGACTCATCCTCATCGCACCCATGAAGTAATTCCTTAGGGGGTGCAGTTTACAAAATGGGGTCAGCTGTGGGGGTTTTCTGCTGTTTTGGCATGTGAAAAATTCTGCAAATGCGACATGGTGCCCACAATCTATTTCAGCCAAATATGTATTTCAAAATTCAAATAGTCCGTTCTGAGCCCGGCCGTTTGTCCAAACAGAACTTTTTGACTACATGTGGGGTATCACTAGACTCAAAAGAAAGTTGGTAACAAACCTTGGGTCTATTTTTTCATGTTAAATCTTGCACAAGTGAAGAAATTGGGGCTAAACCTACATTTTTGCAAAAAAAAATGAAATATTTATATGACGACCTAATGTTAACAAATTCTGTTTAATACCTGTCAGTTCAAAATCCTCAATATACCCCTGGATGAATCCTTTGAGGGGTGTAATTTCCAAAATTGGGTCAGTTTTCGGGGGTTTCTGCTGCTTAGGCGCCTTAGAGCCCTGCAAATGCGACGTGGCGCCCAAAATTTATTTCAGCCAAATTTGGGTACCAAAATTCAAATGGCGCTCCTCCCCTTCTGAGCCTGGCCGTTTGTCCAAAGAGAGGTTTCTGACCGAATAGAGTATCAGGGCACTCAGAAGAAACTGGGCAACAAAGTGAGCAGTCAATTTTGTCATGCCATTCCTTGTAAAAGTGAAACAATTGGGGCTAATGCAACATTTTAGAGGAAACGGTAAAATTTTTCTTTCATTTCACTTTTTTTTTAAGTATTTTGAGGGGTACACTTTTTAAAATGGTATCACTTTTGGGGAGTTTCCAATATAGAGGCCCCTCAAAGTCCATTTAAATCTGAATACATTCCGATATAAACAAGTTTTGTACATTTCTTGAAAAAAAATGAGAAATTGCTGCTAAACTTTTAACCCTTCTAACATCCTAATAAAATAAAATGCCATTTGAAAAATAAAGCAGATGTAAAGTAGACATGGAAAATTATGTTTATTAAGTATTTTGTATAACAATCTAGTTTAAAAGCATAAAAATTCAAAGTTTGAAAATTGCAAGATTTTCTAATTTTTGTCAAAATTTCAATATTTTCATAAATAAACCCACATCATATCGACCTAAATTTACCACAAAATGAAGTACAATCTCTCACGAAAAAACAATCTCAGAATCACTGCAATATGTTGAAGCGTTCCAGACTGATTACCACATGAAGTGACACTGGTCAGATTTAGAAAATTAATGTACAAAGTGGATTGGTCCTTAAGGGGTTAATATGAATTACCAATATAGTGTAATCATTAGAGATGAGCGGATCTGGCATAATTCAAATTCATTTATTCAAGCGGAGTTTCCTGGGAAATTTGATTGCCATTGAAGTTATTCTCTGCTAATTGAATATCCCTTATTATGCTCTGGGGCAGGGATGTCAAACTCAAACACACAGAGGGCCAACATGAAAAACTTGGACAAAGTCGCGGGCCAACCAGTGTACAATGTAATGGGCCCCACAAAGTCCTCCATACAGAATAATGGGCCCCACATAGTCCTCCATACAGAATAATGGGCCCCACATAGTCATCCATACAGAATAAATGACTCCACATAGTTCTCCATACTGAATATTGGACCCCACATAGTCCTCCGTACAGTATAATGGGCCCCACATAGTCCTCCATACAGTATAATGGGCCCCACATAGTCCTCCATAAATTATTAAGGGCATCGCATAGTTCTCCATACAGTATAATGGGCCCCACATAGTCATCCATACAGTATTATGGGCACCGCATAGTTATCCATACAGTATTATGGGCACCACATAGTCCTCCATACAGTAAAATGGGCCCCCCTAGACCTCTATACAGAATAATAGCCCAACATAGTCCTCCATATAGAATAATGGACCCCACATAGTCATCCATACAGTTTTATGAGCACCACATAGTCCTCCATACAGTATAATGGGCCCCGCATAGTCATCCATACAGTATAATGAACCCCACATAGTCATCCATAAAGTATTATGGGCCCCACATAGTCCTCCATACAGTATAATGGGCCCAACATAGTCCTCCATACAGAATAATGGGCCCCACATAGTCCTCCATACAGAATAATGGTCCCAGATGGGGGTGGTGGTTCTGGTGTTGTGGGCCAAATAAAATGACCATGCGGGCCAGATTTGGCCCAAGGGCCAGAGTTTGGCGTGTATGTTCTAGATGCTGCAAAGCAATAGTGATAGCAGCATGTAAATGGTCCTGAGAGCGGGTTCCCTCTCTAATTATGCATCGACATGACCACAGGTAGCAGATAGTTGACATGGCACTGGCCTTCGCGTCTGTCCGGCACTGTCCCTGTCAGGCACTGCCATAGGCAGAGTCTACTAGTGCTCCTGTCAATGTGACTGGTCTAATACACGGCAATATACAGTTGAAACCAGAAGTCCACATACACTATATAAAAATACACATGTGCATGTTGTTCTCAATATCTGACATGAAATCAGAATAAACCTTTCCAGTTTTAGGTTAATTAGGATTACCAAATTTTTTAATATTTGCCAAATGCCAAAATAATGAGAGAGAGAGAGAATGTTTTAAGACATTTTTATTACTTACTGCAAAGTCAAAAGTTTACAAACACTAAGATTACTATGCCTTTAAACAATTCTGGACTGCCCATGTGATAATGTCATGTGTTTGGAAGCTTCTAATAGGTTTTTTGTCAACATCTGAGTTAATTAGAGACACACCTGTGGATGTATTTTAATGCACACCTGAAACACATTGATTCTTTGTGTAGCATCATGGGAAAGTCTAAAGAAATCAGCCAAGATATCAGGAAGAGAATTGCAGATTTGCACAAGTCTGGCTCATCCTTGGGAAGAATTTCAAGATACCTGAAGGTGCCTCATTCATCTGTACAAACAATTATATGCAAGTACAAACAAGATGTAAATGTCCAGCCATCATACCGCTCAGGAAAGAGATGGGTTCTGTGTCCCAGAGATGAACGTGCTTTGGTCCGACATGTGCATATCAACCCAAGGACAAAAGCAAAAGATCTTGTGAAGATGATGGCGGAAGCTGGTAAGATTGTGTCAATAACCACAGTGAAACGAGTACTGTATCAACATAGGCTGAAAGGCCACTCTGCTAGGAAGAAATCATTACTCCAAATAAAACATACAGAAGCCAGATTAAAGTTTGCAAATGCACACAGGAACACAGACCTTAATTTTTGGAGACATGTTCTGTGGTCTGATGAAACTAAAATTGAACTTTTTGGGCATAATGACCATCGTTACATTTGGAGGAAAAATGGAGAAGCCTGGAAGCCTAAGAACACCATCCCAACTGTGAAACAAGGGGGTGGCAGCATCATGTTGTGGGGTTTTGTGACAGGAGGGACTGGTGCACTTCACAAAATCGATAGCATCATGAGAAAAGAAGATTACAGTGGTTCTCCCACTTAAAAAGATGAGAGAGGCCTGTAATTGACATCATAGGTAGAGCTCAACTATGAGAAAACAAATCCTGAAAATTACATTGTCTGATTTGGAAAGAATTTTTTTTTCAAATTTTGGAGCAAGATAAGTATTTGGTCAATTACAAAAGTTCATCTTAATACTTTGTTGTATATCCTTTGTTGGCAATGACAGAAGTCAAACGTTTTCTGTAATTCTTCACAAGGTTGGCACATACTGTTGCTGGTATGTTGGCCCATTCCTCCATGCAGATCTCCTCTAGAGCAGTGATGTTTTGGGGCTGTTGCTGGGCAACACGGACTTTCAACTCCCTCCAAAGGTTTTCTATAGGGTTTAGATCTGGATACTGGCTAGGCCACTTCAGGACCTTGAAATGCTTCTTACAAAGCCACTCCTTCATTGCCCTGGTGGGGTGCTTGGGATCATTGTCATGCTGAAAGACCCAGCCATGTTTCATCTTCAAAGTCCTTGCTGATGGAAGGAGGTTTGCACTCAAAATCTCACGATCCATGGCCCCATTCATTCTTTCATGTACACAGATCAGTCATCATGGTCCCTTGGCAGAGAAACAGCCCCAAAGCATGATGATGCCACCCCCATGCTTCACAGTAGGTATGGTGTTCTTTGGATGTAACTCAGCATTGTTTCTCCTCTAAACACGACAAGTTGTGTTTCTACCAAACAGTTCTACTTTGGTTTCATCTGACCATATGACATTCTCCCAATACTCTTCTGGATCATCCAAATGCTCTCTAGCAAACTTCAGACTGGCCCGCACATGTAATGGCTTAAGCAGGGGGACACGTCTGGCACTGCAGGATCTGAGTCCCTGTGTTACTGATGGTATATAAAGAAGGTAAAATTAAAAGTCACAACATGTCCCTAGGAGGGGAACAACTGGACACGTTTCGAGGACACAGCCCCTTATTCGTCAGTATACAAATGAATTAAAAAACAACACATTTATAATAAAAACTGTGACCACCCCTAAACATGTGTGATAGATTAATATACAAATTAGAATATTAACTCCTACATAGACAAGATTTGCGTGCAACGAATTCTCATAGAATATTCAGATATAAACTTTGGAGAAAAAAAAATTAAATTTTTTTTTATACATGTAATAAATTTACCATATAAATGCACAGAAACAGAACATGCATATGATATTATAAATGCAAGCATATATGTATAATTTAATAAAAAAACAATAGATCTGATCTATAATTCATACCTTGCGGTATCCGTGCATTTCATTTCAATATCCATAATTTTTCTTTGTTATGGAGCATTTTTTCCCAATTACCGCCACGATGGGGACGTGGTACTCTCTCTATGCCTCAAATATTTAATGTACTTACATTGCCCGCATGTACCTCTCTGAAATGTTTGGACAGACCTGATAACCTGATGGATTTTGAGGCAGGATTTGCTCCTGTAATATGTTCTGATATTCTTGCCTTAAGGGCTCTGATAGTACAGCCTATATAATATTTTGAACAGCTGACACAAGTTGCCATATAGACAACATGGGAGGTGTTACAATTTATATAAGACTCTACACCACGTGCAGAATTATTAGGCAAATGAGTATTTTGATCACATGATCTTTTTTATACATGCTGTCCTACTCCAAGCTGCATAGGCTTGAGAGCCAACTACCAATTAAGTAAATCTGGTGATGTGCATCTCTGTAATGAGGAGGGGTGTTGACTAATGACATCAACACCCTATATAAGGTGTGCTTAATTATTAGGCAACTTCCTTTCCTTTGGCAAAATGGGTCAGAACAGAGATTTGACGGGCTCTGAAAAGTCCAAAATTGTGAGATGTCTTGCAGAGGGATGCAGCAGACTTGAAATTTCCAAACTTTTGAAGCGTGATCACCAAACAATCAAACGTTTCATGGCAAATAGACAACAGGGTAGCAAGAAGCGTGTTGGCCAAAAAAGGCGCAAAATAACTGCCCATGAATTGAGGAAAATCAAACGTGAAGCTGCCAAGATGCCATTTGCCACCAGTTTTGCCATATTTCAGAGCTGCAACGTTACTGGAGTATCAAAAAGCACAAGGTGTGCGATACTCAGGGACATGGCCAAGGTAAGGAAGGCTGAAAAACGACCACCTTTGAATAAGAAACATAAGATAAAACGTCAAGAATGGGACAAGAAATATCTTAAGACTGATTTTTCAAAGGTTTTATGGATTGATGAAATGAGAGTGACTCTTGATGGGCCAGATGGATGGGCCAGAGGCTGGATCAGTAAAGGGCAGAGAGCTCCACTCCGACTCAGACGCCAGCAAGGTGGAGGTGGAGTACTGGTATGGGCTGGTATCATCAAAGATGAACTTGTGGGACCTTTTCGGGTTGAGGATGGAGTGAAGCTCAACTCCCAGACCTACTGCCAGTTTCTGGAAGACAACTTCTTCAAGCAGTGGTACAGGAAGAAGTCGGTATCGTTCAAGAAAAACATGATTTTCATGCAGGACAATGCTCCATCACATGCATCCAACTGCTCCACAGTGTGGCTGGCCAGTAAAGGTCTAAAAGAAGAAAAAATAATGACATGGCCCCCTTGTTCACCTGATCTGAACCCCATAGAGAACCTGTGGTCCATCATAAAATGTGAGATCTACAGGGAGGGAAAACAGTACACCTCTCGGAACAGTGTCTTGTAGGCTGTGGTGGCTGCTGCACGCAATGTTGATTGAAAACAGATCAAGCAACTGACAGAATCTATAGATGGAAGGCTGTTGAGTGTCATCGTAAAGAAAGGTGGCTATATTCATCACTAATTTTTTTTTTTTTGCATGTCAGAAATGTTTATTTCTAAATTTAGTGCACTGATATTGGTTTACCTGGTGAAAATAAACAAGTGAGATGGGATTATATTTGTTTTTTATTAAGTTGCCTAATAATTCTGCACAGTAATAGTTACCTGCACAAACAGATATCCTCCTAAGATAGCCAAATAAAAAAAAAGCCCACTCCAACTTCCAAAAATATTAAGCTTGGATATTTATGAGTCTTTTGGGTTGATTGAGAACATAGTTGTTGATCAATAATAAAAATAACCCTCTAGGATACAACTTGCCTAATAATTCTGTACACAGTGTATGTCATATTTTCTACCCGTGTGTAGATCAGAGAAACTAGAACCCATAGCGACATGCTTGCATATACAGCATCTATTTTCACCACATTTATACATACCGACATATTTCAGCCAGGTGGGACTTTGTACTTTATTATCCAATACGCTTGGTCACAACATATTGCGTAGATCCTGACCTTTCCTTGAAACCACCCTACAACCTGCTTCCAATATATTAGACAATTTGTCATCCTGATATAATATGGGTAAATTCTTGAGAAAAATTTGTTTAATGTTGTAAAAATGATCACTATATGACGTAGAGAAAGTTAATGACGATTTTGCCTTATTGGAACTATGTTTTTCTGATTGTGTCAACAAACTTTCTCTATCTTTAGATGTAACTATAGATACAGCCCTATCGATCATCCATTTTTCATATCCCCTAGATTTTAGTCTCGCTGACATGGTTACAATTGGTACAATTGCGTCTAGCTCTAATGAACTCACCCACTGGTAAATTTTTTATAACATGTTTTGGGTGACTACTTTCAGCTCTCAAGAGAGAATTACCGCTGAGGGGTTTGCGGTAAAGTTTAGAGGTAATTTTCCCTGTACTCACACAACCAGTCAAAAACGGAGTTGACTCCTTGTGAATCTCCATAGTGAATTTTAAATTATAGTTGTTATCCTCCAGATAATTTAAGAATTCTGTAACAGGTGGTGCGGGAGACCCCGACGACAAACCCCATATGAGGATCATGTCATCAATGAATCTCCCGCACCACCAAATATTGTTCCTATATGGACAACATTCACTGAAAATATATTCTTCCTCCCATCTTTTCATATAAACATTGGCCAGTGAAGGGGAAAACTTAGAGCCCATCGGACAACCGCAAAGCTGTAAGTAAAATTTATCATTGAAGATGAAAAAATTACTCTTCAAAAGAAATTCCAAACTCAGTAACACCATCAGTGAAGACGTCAATTTGATTAAAAAAATATTGCACAACCCTCAATGTCTTATCGTGAGGTATTGAGGAATATAACTGGACAACATCACATGTTATCCAATTACAGTCCTCATGCCAAGGCATATGATTAATGGCCTGCATTAGATGCTTTGTATCTTTTATCATACCTGGTGATCCCTCCAGTAAGACGTGCAATCTGGAATCCACCCACCCTGAAAGTCTCTCATGGAGGGAATGTATACCCGCCACGATTGGCCTCAGGGGAGGTGGAAACACAGACTTATGCGTCTTAGGGAGGGCATGAAAAATATGGATTACAGGCTGATCAGGCGACAAAAAATCCTTCATCTTGGAATCAATGGCTCCAAGAGCTACTCCTTCCTCCAGTAGCTTGTTTAATTTTAATGTAAATTTTTTTGTGGGATCAGAGACTAAGGGACGGTAGGTGGTGGAATCAGATAATATATCTTCTACCAGTTTTTTATATAATCCTGAATCCAGAATCACCACCGACCCCCCCTTGTCTGAAGGTCTAATGACAATGTTAGAATTAGCCCATTGGGAAATTATTGCTTCCCTTTCCCTTCTGGAAAGATTATTTGATACTCTCAATTTTCCATCATCCAAAAGATTATTTAAATCTCTTTCCATTGCGGCTTGAATGGAATCCATAGCTGGTATCCTCGCCGCAATGGGATAATAATTTTCGTTGGATGTAGTAAAATTGGATATTTCCAAATCATTTCTAAATTTCATACATGTTTTGATCTCAACATTATTTTCCAAATGATGTAAATCCTTGATGCACATGATTTCCTGTAACCCCATATGTAATGGATAACAGTCAGGCAATATAGGAGGGACACAATCATGATCTGTAGAGACCTGAAGGATGTTTTTATCATAAAAATGTCTTTTAACTGCTAAATTTCTTGTGAACTTGTTTACATCCTTCAATGTTTGAAATAGATCAGCATTTTTATTAGGTACAAAATTTAAACCTTTCTCCAAAACTTTAAGTTCGTGTTCAGAAAAAATGCAAGCAGATAAACTGTGAACCGAAACTATATCTATGTTATTTGTTTCCTGTATTTCTTTTTTCCTCCTTCTCCGTGAGCGCCGCTTCGGCCTTTGTTGCCATTTTTTGAAACAGTAGATGTGGAGGCATATCTGGTATTGTATGCTCTAGAAGAGCCATTCTCATCCTGACCAGAAACCGACACATCGGATTCATCTGTGCTTACTGATGAGACAGGTGAAGAAAAACTCACATTACGGTTGCTCACTTGTCCTGGTGGATTTCTCAAAATGGATTTTATGGTGCCTGATTTTGTGGAATTTTTAGGAGTTTTAGGTGTGCTAGGGGTAGATGAAAAACAAGTTTTTCCAGGATGTTTCCATACATAGACAGAATCACTCTCATAGTCTTTTAGATCTCGTTTATACTTGGAACTTTTTAAATCAATGATAGTCTTTTCAAGTTCATCGATGTTTTTATACATATTCTCATATAGTGATTCATATACATTCTGAGAAATAAACTTATCTGCTGCATCTTGCAAAACCTTAATATTATTCTCTAAAGACTCCAGTTTATTTTCCTCCTCCATAATGATGAGATTCATTAATTTAAAGGAACAGTCCGAAAGAACATCATTCCACTTACTTGTAAATTCATCACTGAGCGGAGTAGTTGCAATCTTTTTAATACGAAGGCCTCGAGCAATCATCTTTTTTAAGACGTATTTTTTCAAGGTGGCATGATCCCACCAAACCTTTAGATGCTGAATCAAAGCCTTCTCCAAAGTAAAAAATGCCTCACGAATTTCAGGAGCACATTTTTTTTTTTTCTCCTAAGTTTATATCTGAATATTCTATGAGAATTCGTTGCACGCAAATCTTGTCTAGGTAGGAGTTAATATCCTAATTTGTATATTAATCTATCACACATGTTTAGGGGTTGTCACAGTTTTAATTATAAATGTGTTGTTTTTAATTCATTTGTATACTGATGATTAAGGGGCTGTGTCCTCGAAACGTGTCCAGTTGTTCCCCTCCTAGGGACATGTTGTGACTTAATTTTGGAATAAAAGGATTTATCGCATGTGGCACCGGATTTTACCTTCTTTATATATCCTTGCAAGTGTATGCTGGACACTAATCCGTGGGCCTGGGATTCCTGTGAGTATCAGGTGATATGAGCTAATTATCTCCTTTTTGTAGTTACTGATGGTAGCCTGTGTAACGTTGGTCCCAGCTCTCTGCAGGTCATTAACTAGGTCCCACCGTGTGGTTCTGGGATTTTTGCTCACCAGTCCTGAGATCATTTTGACCCCACGGGGTGAGATCTTTTGTGGAGCCCCAGATCAAGGGAGATTATCAGTAGTCTTGTATGTCTTCCATTTTCTAATTATCGCTCCCACAGTTGATTTCTTCACACCAAGCTGCTTGCCTATTGCAGATTCACTCTTCCCAGCCTGGTGCAGGGCTCCAATTTTGTTTCTGGTGTCCTTCGACAGCTCTTTCGTCTTCACCATAGTGGAGTTTTGAGTGTGACTGTTTGAGGTTGCGGACAGGTGTCTTTTATACTGATAACAAGTTCAAACAGGTGCCAGTACTACATGTAATGAGTGGAGGACAGAGGAGCCTCTTAAAGAAGAAGTTACAGGTGTGTGAGAGCCAGAAATCTTGCTTGTTTGTAATTGACCAAATACTTATTTTCCACCAAAATTTAAAAACAAAATATTTTCAAATCAGACAATGTGATTTTCAGGATTTGTTTTCTCATTTTGTCTCTCATAGTTGAGGTCTACCTAAGATGTCAATTACAGACCTCTCCCATCTTTTTAAATGGGAGAACTTCCACAATTGGTGGCTGACTAAATACTTTTTTTCCCCACTGTTTGTGGCAATACTGAAGAAACATCTCAAGAGATCAGCCAGGAAGTTAAAGCTTGGGCGGAAATGGGTCTTCCTGGTGGACAGTGACCCGAAGCATACTGCCAAAATGGTAACAAAATGGCTTAAGGATAACAAAGTCAATGTTTTGGAGTGGCCATCACTAAGCCCTGATCTCAATCCTATTGAAAATTTATGGACAAAGCTGAAAAGGCAGGTGTGAGCAAGGAGACCTACAATCCTGGATCAGTTACACCAGTTTTGTCAGGAGGAATGGGTCCAAATTCCGACCAACTATTGTGAGAAGCTTGTGGAAAGATATCCCAAACGTTTGACCCAAGTCATTCAGTTTAAGGATAATGGTACCAAATACTAATAATGTTTGTAAACCTTTGACTTTGCAGTAAGTAATAAAAATGCCTTAAAACATTCTCTCTCATTATTCTGCCATTTGGAAAATATTAAAAATGATGGTAATCCTAACTGACCTAAAATGGGAAAGATTTATTCTGATTTCATGTCAGATATTGAGAAAAACAAGCATATGTGTCTTTTTATATGGTGTATGTAAACTTTTGGTTTCAACTGTATATATTTTGCAGGGTATTAGGCCAGTGATTAGACAAATGAAAGTTGAAGTGTCAAATAAAGACTAAGTAAAAAAAAGTAAGAAAAAAAATAGTTCGAAAATTTTTTTGAAAATATATAAACAAAAAACCCACAAAATAAACAATGCAAAAATCATAGAAAAATGTTTCACCAATAAACACACATTTTTTATGTAAAAACAAAGATGAATAAAAAATTCCACATATTTGTTATCTCTGCATCTGGAACAACCGAATTTATAAAACTGTCACACTATTTAACCCTTACAGCTAACATCATAAAAAAGCAAACAAAAAAAATGTTTTTTTCATCATTACAAAAAGTGGAGTAAAATGAGATCAAAAGTTGTATCTAAATTAAAATAAAATTATCATTAAAATGTCATCTTGTCTAGTAAAAAAACAGGCCTTCACTCATCCCTGTCATTAAAAAATAAAAACAAGTTATAGCTCACAGAATATGGCAAAATATAAACATTTTTCTCCTACAAAATTGTTTTTAGGAAAACATAAACAAAACCTTCATAAACCTGGTATCACTATAATTGTACAGACCTGAAACATAAATCTAGAATTGGTATTTTTTATTCATTCATTCAATATAAAAGAAAACCTATAAAATTGGGAATGACTGTAATCATACTAACATACTAAGGGCTTGCTCACACGAGCGTATAAATCGGAAAAGTGCAAATTGATTAAAAATCGGATTTCACGCGGCCCTATATCATACTATGGGGCAGTGCAGATCTGCAATTTTTTTCTCATGCTCATGCGAGAGTCTTGGATCACACTAATGTGACCCTTGGATCAACTTGGGACAGAGCTTGATCCGAGTGTCATTAGCATAATCGTCGAGACTCTCTCACATGAGACAATATTCGCTCATGTGACCCCCGATTTACCCACAGAATAAACCTGTCCTATTACTTATGCCAGATGGTGACTGCATAAAAATAAAGTAAACAAAATAAAACATTTTTGGACCTGCTATTGATTTTTTCATTATCCCTCCTAAAATTGGATTAAAGCAACTTTATAAGGTAATTACCTGGAATAGCTACCAAAGAACAGGTATGCCTCATCAAGAGTTTATTTGAGGAACAACATTGTCCTTCTCTGTTTGTGACCATCAGATGTGTTTTGTAGGGGCAATGTTGGTACACAGTTCAATATAGGGCTGGGCCCTATTCCACTTCTATTCTCTGCCAGAATATGGTAAAAACCACTCAACTATGTAAGGAGAAACAACAAATGAAGGTCAGGAAATCCAGAAAATTGCTAGAACCTTAAAGGTATCCTCAAGGGCAGTCTTGAAAACTACCAATTGCTATGATGAAACCAGTTCTCATGAGGTCTGTCATAGGAAAGGAAGACCAGGACTTACATCTGCTGCAGAGTATAAGTTCATCAGAGTTACCAACCTCAAAAGCCTCAATTTGACAGCAACTTAGATAACAGCCCTTATAAATGATGCACAGACATGAAGTAGCAGACAAATCTCAACATCACCTGGCCAAAGGAAACTGCGAGAAGCAGGCCTTTATGCTTGAATAGATGCAAAAAAGCCACTATTGGAGGCCCCAAACATGACGAGACTTGTTTTGGCCAAGCAAGATAAAGACTGGATATTAGAGCAGTGAAAATTGTTAGTGTGCTTTGATGAATCAGAATAAGAGATGCTTAGTACTGTTAAGGGAGGGCAATAACCCTTCACGGTTGACCAAGTGAGTGTCAAATTATTATGTTGATTGCAATCCACAGAAAACCAAACGGAAACAATGTTCTGTATTGGGAGGATTCAAATAATCTCTGATCCTGTTTATTTTGCTTAGCATTTTATATTGTTTTGAGCATTTTAATAGCCAATCAACTCTGCAGCCATACTACAGTACTATAGGCTAACTAATGTTAGTGCAATTATTACGGAAACACATATATGGTCATATTATCATCGTTAGTTCGAAGCTCTATGGAAATTTTACATGGTCAAACCTGGCCGAAACAAGTTAGATAACAGAGTGTCTGACAAAATGTTCTCTTGAGAAAAAGTTAGTGTGAGAGAAGTTCCATGGGAAGAGAAAGAAAGAATGTATGTTATGCAAGGAGTGATAATAACATGATTTTAAAGCAAGCAGACAAAATGGAGTTGCTCTAGCATGAGTATCAATATGTCCTTTACATTCCCCCCTAAAAATTATGTTATTATTAGTGTTGAGCGAACATGCTCGACACTGCTCGGTACTCGCCCGAGCATCACGCTACTCGGGATGTTCGGCGAGCACCGAGCATTTCCGGGTTACTCGGGCGGGAGCTCGGGTCTCCGCCCTGCATGTTTGGCGCTCTTTACAGAGCCAATCAGCAGGCAGGAATTGCCTGCCAGTCACTGTAATGCTGCAGCCATGTTGGTTGTGGGCATTACAGTGATTGGCTGGCCGCACAGCGTCACCTTGAGTATTTAAAACGGGGCGCCGCCATCTTGGACACAGTCGCTCCGGATTAGACAGTTTAGGGACAGCGCTGCTGATTTAGGGAGAGATATAAACTGCGAAATAGTTAGTGTAGGGTCTGTAAAGGCTGCCAGAACAAACAAACAGTCCTTTTCAGGACTAATATCCATCCCAGATACCAGGCAGGCAGGCTGTATAGGAGACACAGTGGTTATACCAGCAAACGCTGCATTACAGTCCTGTGTGCTCCTGTTGCTGAAATTGCTGGACTTAGCACCAGGAGTCGGGGGCAAGGAAAAATCCTTTTATTTTTCATCTAAATCCTCCTTTTTTTTTCCTCCTTCACACTGTACAAATACCCGTCTTATTAACCTTTTGGTGTGTCCGTCCCCCCCCCCCCCCAAAAAAAAGCGTGTCTCTGATTTTTCAGACACAAATATAACTGTTGAAAATAGTGTGGTGTAGGCCAGAGAAACAGAAGTGTTGTTTTGCACTTCCACGGTTCAAACCTCTGTATTATCCATTTTGGGCCATTTGAATCTAAATTAAAAAACAGTTTGAGTGTGTCGCTCACTGTTCAGCCGCAAATATCTCTATTTAAAAAAGTGTGGTATACCCCAGTAAATAATAACTGTGGTTTTGCCATCCCACGGTAAAAAATCTCTATTATTCAGGTTTTGGTAGTTTTTTCCGTAAAGAAAAACAGTAGTGTCTCCTGACTGTTGTGACACAAAAATATATCTGTTGAAAATAGTCTTGTGTAGGCCCGACATCCCAGGGTGGTTTCGCAGTTCCATGGGTCAAATCGCTGTACTATCCAGTTTTGGGCCTTTGGTATCTAAAAAAAAAGCAGTTTGAGTGTGTCGCTCACTGTTTAGCCACAAATATCTCTATTTAAAAAAGTGTGGTATACCCCAGTAAACAATAACTGTGGTTTTGCCATCCCACGGTAAAAAATCTCTATTATTCAGGTTTTGGTAGTTTTTTCCGTAAAGAAAAACAGTAGTGTCTCCTGACTGTTGTGACACAAAAATATATCTGTTGAAAATAGTCTTGTGTAGGCCCGACATCCCAGTGTGGTTTCGGAGTTCCACGGGTCAAATCGCTGTACTATCCAGTTTTGGGCCTTTGGTATCTAAAAAAAAAGCAGTTTGAGTGTGTCGCTCACTGTTCAGCCGCAAATATCTCTATTTAAAAAAGTGTGGTATACCCCAGTAAACAATAACTGTGGTTTTGCCATCCCACGGTAAAAAATCTCTATTATTCAGCTTTTGGTAGTTTTTTCCGTAAAGAAAAACAGTAGTGTCTCCTGACTGTTGTGACACAAAAATATATCTGTTGAAAATAGTCTTGTGTAGGCCCGACATCCCAGTGTGGTTTCGCAGTTCCACGGGTCAAATCGCTGTACTATCCAGTTTTGGGCCTTTGGTATCTAAAAAAAAAGCAGTTTGAGTGTGTCGCTCACTGTTCAGCCGCAAATATCTCTATTTAAAAAAGTGTGGTATACCCCAGTAAACAATAACTGTGGTTTTGCCATCCCACGGTAAAAAATCTCTATTATTCAGCTTTTGGTAGTTTTTTCCGTAAAGAAAAACAGTAGTGTCACCTGACTGTTGTGACACAAAAATATATCTGTTGAAAATATTCTTGTGTAGGCCCGACATCCCAGTGTGGTTTCGCAGTTCCACGGGTCAAATCGCTGTACTATCCAGTTTTGGGCCTTTGGTATCTAAAAAAAAAGCAGTTTGAGTGTGTCGCAAACTGTTCAGCCGCAGATATCTCTATTTAAAAAAGTGTGGTATACCCCAGTAAACAATAACTGTGGTTTTGCCATCCCACGGTAAAAAATCTCTATTATTCAGCTTTTGGTAGTTTTTTCCGTAAAGAAAAACAGTAGTGTCTCCTGACTGTTGTGACACAAAAATATATCTGTTGAAAATAGTCTTGTGTAGGCCCGACATCCCAGTGTGCTTTCGCAGTTCCACGGGTCAAATCGCTGTACTATCCAGTTTTGGGCCTTTGGTATCTAAAAAAAAAGCAGTTTGAGTGTGTCGCTCACTGTTCAGCCGCAAATATCTCTATTTAAAAAAGTGTGGTATACCCCAGTAAACAATAACTGTGGTTTTCCTCTTCCACGGTTCTAATCTACTCTTTATTACCCTTTTTCCATTGATAGTGCAAGTGTAAGCTATTTTACTTCATTTACAATGGGCAAGGCGCGTGGCAAGGGACGTGGAAGTGGACGTTCTGGTGATGGTTCGTGCAGAGGACGGGGCCGTGGCCAAGGTGAAAATGTGCCACAACCAACAGCCACATCTTCTCGCTCCCACTTCTTGACCGAATTACTAGGGAAGCACAGAACAACACCAGTATTAAGAACTGATCAGTGTGAACAGGTTATTAATTGGATAGCAGATAATACTTCCAGTTACCTGGGCACCACCACCTCCGGTCTGTCTTCCACACGGTCAACTCTTAGTAGCTGTGAGTCTCGACCGCATACTCCTCCTCACCCTGATGCTCCTTCCTCCCACCATGCCGAGTGTCGTCAGACAGCAAGTGATCCCACACTTGGACACTCTGAAGAGCTGTTCACTGGTCCATTTCCATATTTGGGCCCCTCACCTAATACGCTTGAAGTGGTGGAAGAGGAGATCCCATGTTGCGATGCCCAAATATATGAACAGCCACGGCCACAGGAAGTCGACGTTGGCAATCTGTCACAAGAGGTGGACGATGACAAGACACAATTGCCAGGAAGTGAGGAGGAGGATCGTGGTGCGCAAGTGGAAGAGGAGGAGGTGGTGGATGATCTTGTAACTGACCCAACGTGGAAGGATGACATGCAGAGTGAGGCCAGCAGCACACAGGGGGAGGGAGGCAGAGTACCCCAACAGGCAGGAAGAAGCAGTGTGGTGGCCACAGACAGAAGGCAGGCAACCGTTCCCCGTAACACCAACACGAGGGACGTTGCCAATACAAGCGGTAGGTCTTCCAAAGTCTGGAATTTTTTTAAAGACTCTGCTGATAACCCCAAAAAAGGCCATATGTTCCACCTGCCATGCCAGCATCAGCAGGGGTGACAAAACTACCAGCCTGACCACCACCAGCATGATCAGGCACATGGCAGCAAAGCACCCGACTTTGTGGGGCGAAACCCAGGGTCCACGACCAATGTCAGCGGCTGTCACCACTGCTTCTTCCACTGTTGTGCGTGCAATAGAAACCCCTGTTGTGTGTGCAAGGCAATCCCCTGTCCATACTGCATGTAAAGATGCCCCCTCCTCTCAGTCTTCACTTGTTATGGCAGGTTCTCAAGAAACAGCATCAACATCCACGTCCACGTCCCACCGCAGCGTTCAATTGTCCATATCCCAGACCTTTGAACGAAAGCGGAAATTCGCAGCTAACGCCCCACAGGCCACAGTCCTAAATTCGCACATTTCACGACTGCTTGCATTGGAAATCCTGCCTTTTAGGCTGGTGGAGACGGAATCCTTCCGCAATCTTATGGCGGTGGCCGTCCCTCGGTACTCGGTCCCCAGCCGACACTATTTTGCCCAGTGTGCCATCCCCGCACTACACAAGCACGTGTCCCAAAGCATCTGCCGTGCCCTCAACAACGCAGTTACTGGGAGAGTCCACCTGACAACGGACACGTGGACAAGTGCTTGTGGCCAGGGATGGTACATCTCTCTGACGGCATACTGGGTAAACATAGTGGAAGCCGGGACCCAGTCGGACCTTGGGACGGAACACATCCTCCCCACACCGAGGATTGCGGGCCCTATGTCAGTCAGAGTTGCCCCCACAGTGTACAGCTCCTGCGCATCCTCCTCCTCCTCCTCATGTTCAGCCTCCATCTCAGATATCACCACATCAGTTACAAGCTGGAAGCATTGCAGTACTGCCTCCGCCAAGCGGCAACAGGCTGTGCTGAAACTCATAAGCTTAGGTGATAAACCTCACACTGCTTGTGAGTTGTGGACAGCTGTGAAAGAGCAGGCAGATCTGTGGCTGAGACCGCTGCACCTACATCCCGTCATGGTCATGTGTGACAATGGCCGTAACCTGGTGGCGGCTCTGAGGCGAGGTGAGATCACACACGTAACATGCCTGGCTCATGTGCTTAACCTCGAGGTTCAGCGGTTTCTTAAATCGTACCCCGAGTTGCCAGATCTGCTTGTGAAAGTACACCGCCTGTCAGCTCATTTTCGCAAGTCGGCTACAGCTTCCGCCGCCCTTGCTGTGTTGCAGCAGCGTTTGCAGCTTCCGGCACACCGACTGGTGTGTGATGTCCCCACACGTTGGAACTCTACCCTCCACATGTTGCAAAGGATTTGTGAGAAGAAGAGAGCAGTTGTGGAGTACCAGCTGCAACAAGGCCGTCGATATTCAGGTCAGACTCCACACATAAGACCTCCGGAGTGGACCTGGATGTCTGACATATGTACCATCCTGACAAACTTTGAGGAGGCCACCAAGATGGTGAGTGGCAATGACGCCATCATTAGTGTCAGCATCCCACTTGTCTGTCTTTTGCAACGCTCTCTGCAGAGAATTAAAGAGAAGGCATTGCAGTCAGAGTATGATGAGATGGATCAAGAAGCCGTAGCGGGCGATTACACACAGCCCAGCCTCATCTCATCCCAACGTGCATTGGGGGACAATGAGGGAGAGGAGGAGGAGGAGGAGGAAGAACAGGAGCTGCAATCATGCGTTGTAGACGGTAGTACCTGTACAAGTGTCATACCGTCGGTTCAGCGTGGGTGGCCTGAGGACAGGGGGGAGGAGGAAGAGGAGGAGGAGGAGAGCATGGTCAGTCGTCATCTTGGTGAGGACATGAAAATCTTGCCCGTTACCAGTCTGGCACGCATGGCTGACTTTATGTTACGCTGCCTTAACCGTGACCCTCGCGTTGTCAAAATGTTGTGTGACAGCCATTACTGGTTGGTGACACTTGTAGACCCCCGCTACAAGGAGAACTTTCACTCTCTTATTCCTGAGGTGGAGAGGTCTGCAAAAATGGGGCAGTACCAGAAGGCCATTGCTGCAGAACTCTTAAAAAAATTCCCATCTGAATACGCTAGCGGCAGAGGTCACAGTTCGTTGCCCAACCAAGGCGTACAGGCGAGAGAGATGCAACTCCAATCCAGCAGAGGCAGGGGAACACTGTCAACGTTCTGGGACAGTTTTCTGACACCCGACCAGCTTACAGGCCATCAAAAGATGGTGAGGGAGTACCTTGCCGACCGTACCAGCGTCCTCCGTGATTCCTCTGTGCCTTTTAATTATTGGGTATCCAAGCTGGACACTTGGAATGAACTCGCTCTGTACGCCTTGGAGGTCCTGGCCTGCCCTGCCGCTAGCGTGTTATTGGAGCGTGTTTTTAGTGCCGCTGGGGGAATTATAACTGCTAAGTAGTGTTGAGCATTCCGATACTGAAATATCGGGTATCGGCCGATATTCGCGGTATTGGAATTCCGATACTTAATTTCCGATACTTTTGCAATATCATATACCGGAATCAGAAGTTCCCATAATGCAATGAGCCATTTTCATTTTATTCAGCTAATGAGGATCCTAAGAAGTGTGGGCACATCCTGTTAGGCATGTAGGCATCTTAACTAATGGCATGGCTGTGATTGGCTGCTGAAAAGATGTCATGATGCACTATAAAAGCCGCCGCCGCCATTTTGAGCTCTCTCTGCTGTGAATTCAGTTAGGGATAGGACGCTGTTGTTCTAAGGGACAGTTTTAGCTACCTATTTGGTCTATTCTGCTTTACTCAAGCTACTTTATAAATCGCTGTGCCTTGCAGCGCTAGTGCACAGTTCTCTGTGCTGTTCACCGCTTTCTGCAAGGTCTTTGTGTGTGAGTGCAGCTCACCCTGTAGTGTGTGCTTCAACCACGTCTGGTTGTAGTGCACTCAGTGTGTGTCACTGCCTCATACATTGTCCTTTTTTGCCAATTCATAATTTTTCCTGATATCTCCTATTAGTGTGGTGGTTCCATCCGTATTCAGCTAAATTGGTTCCAAACACATTATATAGGAGTAGATAGAGAAATTTTTTTGGTCTTGCAGCGCTAGTGCACAGTGCTCTGCATCTGTACTGTTCACCGCTGTCTGCAAGGTCTGTGTTTGTGAGTGCAGCTCATCCTGTAGTGTGTACTTCAGCCACGTCTTGTTGTAGTGCACTCAGTGTGTCTCACTGCCTCAGACATTGTCCTTTTTTGCCAATTCATAATTTTTCCTGATATCTCCTATTAGTGTGGTGGTTCCATCCGTATTCAGCTAAATTGGTTCCAAACACACTATATAGGAGTAGATAGAGAATTTTTTGGGGTCTTGCAGCGCTAGTGCACAGTGCTCTGCATCTGTACTGTTCACCGCTGTCTGCAAGGTCTGTGTGTGTGAGTGCAGCTCACCCTGTAGTGTGTGCTTCAGCCACGTCTGGTTGTAGTGCACTCAGTGTGTGTCACTGCCTCATACATTGTCCTTTTTTGCCAATTCATAATTTTTCCTGATTTCTCCTATTAGTGTGGTGGTTCCATCCGTATTCAGCTAAATTGGTTCCAGCCAAATCTGGCTGCAGCCCCAGCCAGATTTGTTCTCTGAATCTCTTGGCTTGGAAAGAGGGGGCCAGCCAAGCAGAATTCGAGAATTTGAAGAAGAGGTAGTATGCAGTGATGCGCAACCGTTTTGTCTCTCTGAATCTGAAGAGGCGGGTGGGCCAGTGCCTATGGTCAGCAGCACACCTCAGTACGCATCTGATGATGAGACTCAGGTGCCACTTTCTGGTGCGTACTGTGCTGTCGAGACTACCCAGGAGAAGCAGTTGTTTGAAGAGGGTGGTGTAGATGATGAGGTCCTTGACCCATCATGGCGTGAGGGACAGGAAGGTGGTGGGAGCAGCTCTGAGGAAGAGATTCCCCGAACAGCCCAAAAAGGAGGGAGAGGGAGGGGGCAGACTTGGTTGCCTGTAGCCTCCACTTCGGCACCCATTAGGAGCATGGCTCTTCCAAAATCCAAAGCGGGCGCTCCCAAGACTTGCAGTGCCTGGTCCTTTTTTGACACAGTTGCAGATGACATTTGCTTTGTCAAATGCAAGCTGTGTAATCAGAAGGTGAAAAGAGGGAAAAGTGTCAGCAACCTCAATACCACAAATATGTGGAAACATGTGCGGACCAAGCACGTGGTGGAGTTACAAAAACACACTGAAGACCTAGGCCAACCTACAGCGCCACCTACCACCTCTTCAGCTCGTGTTGTAGCCTCTTCCTCCAGCTCACACACAGCTGGTTTGGCTTCCTCACAGGATCGCCATGGAAGAATCTCTGGCACTGTTGTACAGAGACACAGTGTAATTCCACCCACAGCACCACTTTCCCAGTCATCCTCACACTCCCAGGCCAGTCTACAGCCATCGTTAGCACAGGCATGGGAGAAAAGGTGCCCATACTCAGCCAACCACCCCCGAGCACAGGCTCTGAATGCTGGCATTGCTAAACTACTGGCCCTTGAAATGCTATCATTCAGGCTGGTGGAGACTGACACATTCCGTAACTTTATGGCATTGGCAGTCCCACAATACAACGTGCCCAGCCGCTTTTATTTCAGCAGGCAAGCCGTCCCTGCCCTGCAACATCATGTGGAGGGAAAAATTAAACATGCGCTACAAAACGCCGTCAGTAGCAAGGTCCACCTGACCACCGATGCGTGGACCAGTAAGCATGGACAGGGACGATACCTTTCCCTCACTGCCCATTGGGTAAATGTTGTGGAGCTGGGTACAGATCTTGAGAGTGGCGCTGTACGTGTTCTGCCAACTCCAAGGATTGCAGGAATCCAGTCTGTACACATTGACTCCTCCTCATACTCCAGTTCCTCTGAATCAGTGCTGCAGGAGCCGTCACGGTCTACCTCCACATCGACCCGTGAACGGTTACCTGTTATGATGACCGATATGAGCACAGCCGTGGCCAAACGTCAACAGGCCATATTAAAATTAATTTCTTTGGGGAATCGAAGCCACACAGCGCAGGAGCTCTGGAATGCCATCAAGCAGCAGAGCGACGTGTGGTTTGTGCCAGCGAATCTCCAGCCAGGCATGGTAGTGTGTGACAATGGCCGAAATCTGGTGGCAGCTCTGGGCCTAGGCAACCTCACTCACATCCCATGTCTGGCACATGTGCTCAACTTGGTCGTGCAGAGTTTTTTGAGGGACTATCCAGATCTTGATGCACTGCTTCATAAGGTCCGCATAGAGTGCGCTCACTTGCGGCGTTCCAGCAACGCAAGATCACGCATTGCAGCTCTGCAGCGCCGATTACGTCTTCCGGAACATCGCATCATATGTGACCTACCCACCAGGTGGAATTCAACGTTACATATGTTGGAGAGGTTGTGTGAGCAGCAGGCAGCAGTAATGGAGTACCAGCTGCAGCAGGCGCAAACAAGTCGCAGTGCGCGCCGTTCACACTTCACCACCACTGAGTGGGCCTCTATGAAGGACATTTGCCACGTTTTGCGTGCCTTCGATTATTCCACGCGGATGGCGAGTGCAGATGATGCACTAGTCAGCATGACTATCCCCCTTCTCTGCCTGCTTGAAAAAACACTGCAAGCACTAAGGGACGAGGTTTTGGAAGAGGTAGAGGATGAGGAGTCACAAATGCCATCTGCTTCTCTACAGTCTGCGCAACGTGGTTCCTCACAAAGGCCTAGGCAGGGGACACTTTGTGAGGAGGATGAGGAGGAGTCAATGGATGAGGAAGACATCTGTCCAGAGGAGGGAGGTACACAATGCTCTAGTAGTCAGTATCTAGAGCGAGGGTGGGGTGATGCAGAGCAGGCAGAGATCACGCCTCAAGCAGGGGACAGTGTTTCTTGGCCAGTTGGCAGTCTGCAGCACATGGTTGATTTCATGCTGCAGTGCCTGAGAAACGACCGCCGCATCGCCCACATTCTCAACACGGCTGATTATTGGGTGTCCACCCTCCTAGATCCTCGCTACCGGGACAACTTACAAAGCCTCATAACACCGTTGAACCGGGAGCGTAAAATGCGGGAGTACCAAGACGCACTGGTGCATTCCATCATGGTCTCCATTCCAACCGAGAGCAGTGCTGCTAGTGCTTTACAAAGCAGCTCAGTGCGTTGAGGCAGTGGTGGAAGCTCTGCACAAAGAGGGAGCAGAAGCAGCGCCTCAGCACAAGGCAAGACTAGTATGGTCGAAATGTGGCAAAGTTTTGTGTCTCCGCCGCCACAAATGTCTACACCATCACAGACGGCTCCAGTCAGCAGGAGGCAACGTTTCTGTCAGATGGTGACAGACTACATGTCTTGCCCTCTTAGTGTACTCCCAGACGGTTCTTCTCCCTTCAAGCTTTGGGTCTGTAAGCTGGATACATGGCCAGAGCTTAGTCAGTATGCATTGGAGGTGCTAGCTTGCCCTGCTGCTAGTGTATTATCGGAACGCGTCTTTAGTGCCGCAGGTGGTGTACTAACAGACCGTCGCATGCGACTATCCTCCGATAATGTTGACCGGCTTACTTTTCTAAAAATGAACAAGGCCTGGATCTCTCATGAATTTGCCAGTCCTCTTCCAGAATAAATAATTGGTTGGCAACAGTATCCAGGTCTCCTGTTGTGTTCATGTTTCTACCACCTGAACTGTAATCCCTGAGCTCCAACACCGCCAGTTGGCGCTCAGAAGTGCCGTCTGCACAGTCAACACTTGCTGCCGTGTTATTGGGGTTCAGTAACGTCAGCTGTTCCCCTGCTGTGCGGACGGCAATTTCTCCTGCTCTGTCCACATTCTCACTACTACAGATTTTAAAGTTGCTCCAATTACACCTCTGGCTCCTCTGTTTTCAGTATTATCCCTGAGCTCCAACACCGCCAGTTGGCGCTCGGAAGTGCCGTCTGCGCAGTCAACACTTGCTGCCGTGTTATTGGGGTTCAGTAACGTCAGCTGTTCCCCTGCTGTGCGTACGGCAATTTCTCCTGCTCTGTCCACATTCTCACTACTACAGATTTTAAAGTTGCTCCAATTATACCTCTGGTTCCTCTGTTTTTAGTATTTACCCTGGGCTCCAATACCGCTAGTTGCTGCTCAGAAGTGCCGTCTGCACAGTCAACGCTTGCTCCAGTGTTATTGAGTTTCATTAATGTCAGCTGTTCCCCAGCTGTGTGTCCGGCAAATTCTCCTGCTTTGTCCACATCCACTGTACTACTGATTTAAAACTTGCTCCAATTACACCTCTGGCTCCTCTGTTTTTAGTAGTTACCCTGGGCTCCAATACCGCTAGTTGCTGCTCAGAAGTGCCGTCTGCACAGTCAACGCTTGCTCCAGTGTTATTGGGGTTCAGTAACGTCAGCTGTTCCCCAGCTGTGTGTCCGGCAAATTCTCCTGCTTTGTTCACATCCACTGTACTACTGATTTAAAACTTGCTCCAATTACACCTCTGTTCCTCTGTTTTTAGTATTTACCCTGGGCTCCAATACCGCTAGTTGCTGCTCAGAAGTGCCGTCTGCACAGTCAACGCTTGCTCCAGTGTTATTGGGGTTCAGTAACATCAGCTGTTCCCCAGCTGTGTGTTCGGCAAATTCTCCTGCTCTGTCCACATTCACACTACTACAGATTTTAAAATTGCTCCAATTACACCTCTGGCTCCACTCTGTTTTTAGTATTTACCCTGGGTTCCAGCACCGCCAGCTGTTTCCTAGCAGTGTCTTTGGCACGGGTACTCCCTCCTGCCCAGCCTGGTTCCAGCACGCCAGCTGTTTCCAGGTATTGTCAACGTCACTTTGCCTCCAATGCGTTGTCCTGTCGTGTTGCGGTCGGGTTAGCCGACTCTATGGTGCCTGCAGTTTAGGTGACTCCTATGTGGGCTGCGGGATCTGGCAATGAAGGCTGGTTCCATAGTGCCAATAGGACAAGCACCCAATGTAGGACTGTGGGTTTTGGTAACTGCGGCCGGCTCGCGGCCTTGAAACTTTTTTTTACATGGGTACCTTCTGCTACCCATCCGGGTTCCAGTACCGTCAGCTGGTTCTCGGCAGTGCCTTTGGATTAGGTGCCTCCTTCTCTGTATCCAAGTTCCACCAACGTCTGCTGGTCCTTGATAGTGCTTTCTGGCACAGGTACTTCCTGCTTAGTAACCGAGTTCCAGTACCGTCAGCTGGTCTTCGGCAGTTCCATTCGCTCTTGTACCTTCTGCTACCCATCCGGGTTCCAGTACCATCAGCTGGTCCTCGGTAGTTCCATTTGCTCTTGTACCTTCTACTACCCATCCGGGTTCCAGTACCATCATCTGGTTCTCGGCAGTGTCTTTGGCACGGGTACTCCCTCCTGCCCAGCCTGGTTCCAGCACGCCAGCTGGTTCCGGATAGTGTCAACGTCACTTTGCCTCCAATGCGTTGTCCTGTCGTGTTGCGGTCGGGTTAGCCGACTCTATGGTGCCTGCAGTTTAGGTGACTCCTATGTGGGCTGCGGGATCTGGCAATGAAGGCTGGTTCCATAGTGCCAATAGGACAAGCACCCCCTGTAGGACTGTGGGTTTTGGTAACTGCGGCCGGCTCGCGGCCTTGAAACTTTTTTTTACATGGGTACCTTCTGCCACCCATCCGGGTTCCAGTACCGTCAGCTGGTTCTCGGCAGTGCCTTTGGATTAGGTGCCTCCTTCTCGGTATCCAAGTTCCATCAACGTCTGCTGGTCCTTGGTAGTGCTTTCTGGCACAGGTACCTCCTGCTTAGTAACCGAGTTCCAGTACCGTCAGCTGGTCCTCGGTAGTTCCATTGGCTCTTGTACCTTCTGTTACCCATCCGGGTTCCAGTACCGTCAGCTGGTCCTCGGTAGTTCCTCAGCCTTCTTTTCCCTTCTGCTACATTTCCAAGTTCAAGCTTTTTGAAATGGTTCTTGGTAATCACTCTGGATCTCCCTGATGAGGACCCTGAAGACGAGGACCCTGAAGACCAACCCGAAGAAGACGAGGACCCCGAAGACGACGACCCTGAAGATGAGGACCCTGAAGACCACCCCGAAGAAGACGAGGACCCTGAAGACCACCCCGAAGAAGACGAGGACCCCGAAGACGAGGACCCAGAAGACCAACCCGAAGAAGACGAGGACCCCGAAGACGACGACCCCCGAAGACGACGACCCTGAAGACCACCCCGAAGAAGACCAAGAAGATGACCCTGAAGAAGTTGACCAAGAGGACAAAGAAGAGAAGACAAGCACCAAGATACAGAAGAACAAGAGACAGAAAACCAAGAAGCAGAAATACAAGAAGCTGCAGAACAAAAAGCGGAAGAACATTAAGCATAAGACTAAAAATCAGAGCAAAAGATAATATCTAAATTATAAGCAGAAGATGACTAAGCAGTGTATGGGGGTGAGTCCGTTCCTCCTCGTGGTGCCGCTTGAAAAGACCTGCTGCTGCAGGCCAAACTGAACGCGGACAAATCCTGTTGTAAATCTTTTGTGATGGGCAGAACGAAAGGTGTAATGTCCAACCTTTTATAGATAACAACTACAGGAATGCCTGTCACAAATAAGAATATGATGAAGAAGAAGAATATGAAGAAGATGAAGAAGTAGAATATGAAGAATGTAAAAAAAAAGAATAATACGAAGAAGGTGAAGAAGAAGATGAAGAAGGTGAAGAAGCATGGAAGTAGTGAAACATAAATATCTGACAAAATATAAAAATACTTAACATAGTCAATATTTCCGTAACTCAGAACGTCTTAAAAAATATATTAATTCCTGCTATTCCATTTGGTTGGGCTAAACCTCTATGCCTTTATTGTCTCCCCCACCTCCCCCAATACATTCTACATTATTCTTAGTTGTTTTCCTTCATGTAGAATTAACCTACAAGGAAAGAAAGGGTTTATTTTCATTCCGATATTTCTGTCCCATTGACTTGCATTGGTTTCCGGTATCGGAATCGGCGATATCCGATACTTTTTCGGTATCGGTCCGATCCAATCCGATCCGATATTTCCCGATATCGGAAGGTATCGCTCAACACTACTGATAAGCGCACTCGCCTGTCAACTGACAATGCTGACAAGCTGACCCTTATCAAAATGAACAAGGGCTGGATTGTGCCAGACTTCTCATCACCACCAAATGACAGCAGAGTAACGTAAAGTCAAATCCGCTGTGTTATTTCGGGAGGTGTATTCACATGCACCGCTTCACACCCACACATGGGTATACGCTTCCTTGTTTCGGCTG
Source organism: Phyllobates terribilis (assembly GCF_046119375.1). Lineage (NCBI taxonomy): Eukaryota > Metazoa > Chordata > Amphibia > Anura > Dendrobatidae > Phyllobates > Phyllobates terribilis. The sequence continues at coordinate 243,581,644 of NW_027362769.1, read as the reverse complement.
TTTTATCTTCTCCTTATCCTCAGCCTTCACCACCACTATACCACCAGGGTGCCAGCATTGCAAGTTCCTCCGTCCTTATTTTTGTCAGCTTTTGCTTGCAAGGCATAAGCAAATACTATGGGAGACCCACTCCCCAATAATGGGACTTATGTTTGTAATATGCTGTGCTGCATGGCTCTTGTAAGGGGCATTGCAAGTTGCTCCGTCCTAATTTTTGGCAGCTTTTGCTTGGAAAGCATAAGCAAATACTATGGAGACCCACTCCCCAATAATGGGACTTATGTTTGTAATATGCTGTACTGCATGGCTCTTGTAAGGGGCATTGCAAGTTGCTCCGTCCTAATTTTTGGCAGCTTTTGCTTGCAAGGCATAAGCAAATACTATGGGAGACCCACTCCCCAATAATGGGACTTTTGTTTGTAATATGCTTTACTGCATGTGACGCGCCCCCTGGGCCATGTGTACACGTGTGTGGGATACCCGGTGCCGGGTCTCTGGGGTCTGTAGTCTCCGTGGCGTGACCCGGTCCTGTGGCTCAGGCTGGTCAAACCAGTGGCAGTCTTTCTTAGGTTTTGAGGTTAATTGTCCGACTGCGCCACCCGTGGATTGCGGTCAGGGAGTACCACGGCTGCGAGGCAGACCGCTGAGGCTGGTGTTGTGTGCGCAGCAGAGAATGGGATAACTCCCCACGGGAGGAGTATAGCCTCAGGGCAGTGAGTGTGGATGATGGGGGTGAGGGTGCACGAGCGCAGCAGGAACGACTCAGAGTCTTTGCAGTGCAGTTCAGGGTCTTTACTGATGATTATAAGGTAGACCCTCCCGGGAGTACTGGCTAGCATAAGAGGCCTGGTCAGTCTGTGAGCAAGCAGGAGTTCCCCTGGCCAGGTGGAGTTGTGGGCCTCCCCGTCTGTCTGCACTCTTCCTGGCTGCCTTGCTGTAAGCGGGTAGAAGTAGCTCACGTCCCTGAGTGTACCGTGTAGTGCTCACCCGTATGGCTGGTGACTTGGGGCCTTCTGTTAGTCTCCGCTCCACGACGGCGGTGCTGGTCCCTTGCTTGTGACTGAGCCTCCGGGCTTCTATGGCCAGAGTACCTGAAATCCCCTGCCGGCTGGTTTCTGCTGCTGGATATATAAGTCCTCACAGCCTCGGACTCCTGTGTCCGGTTCCTATTGTCTTCTGCCAGGGCGAGCTCTGCTCAGCTTCCAGCCCCTGGTCTTTAGCTCCTAGCTCCTACAGAGCTCCTTGCTGTTACTTTCCCTTGCTCTCACTCTGACTCTGACTGTTCTCTGTTCTCTGACTCACTCAACCCCGCCCCAGATCCAGTTTATAAGGGCAGAATTCTCCCCTCCCAGGACTGGGGCAGGAGGATGTTGCATGTTTAAGGGATCCTGACTAGGAAACTTCCCACTTGCTCTCCGACGTAATATCTCTATTACTGTGGTGACCAGATCCCTGGGGTGCCACACATGGCTCTTGTAAGGGGCATTGCAGTTCCTCATAATTTTTGGAAAGCCTTCCATTCACTGCTTAGGCCAACAGTGCACAGGAGACCCAGTTGCTATAAATGGAAAAAAAGGTTTAGTTAACGCCCTCTGACCTCCATGTCATTTCCAAGGGGCATTGGAGTGCCTCGAAATTTTTGGTAGGCAGTGTACTCACTGTATGCCCTATAACTGTGTAGCCGAACCACTCCTTTTGTTACAGAAACATATCCTACAAGACATATCTGGTAGACTGGCCTGATATTGATGTGAATGGTCCCTGTTCCTCCTGCTCTTTCTCCTTTGCCACTACCTCATCCATCATTTATCACCTGAAGCTTTGTTTTAACGGGAGTCATAGAACTTGGATAGTAGCAGGAAAACATCCAGCAATCCTCGGAGGAGGTAGGATATGCGCCAAAACGCTGACCACCTCAGGCCTAGCCGCTACTACATACATGCGCTTGCATTACAACAAAGCAAAGCAGATGCTAACTTCTATCATCCTCATCATGCTCCTCACCTTGGCACTCTCAACTGCCCTGATGGAGAAGCCAGGGCTCCCGGAGGAGTCTGATAGTCCGGTGGGCTCGGCCAATGCTGCCCTAAAGCAGGCCAGGCTAAGAAAAGTGTGGGAAAGGTTACCGGGACAAATAGGGGTGGCTGGGGACCGAGTATGGACACCCGGCCACCCCCTGGAGGCTGGGGAGCAAGCGGGGACACCTGGCCACCAGGCGGCTGGGGACTGAGTATGGATACCAGGCCGCCGACACAGCCATGGCGTGGTGGCCAGATTCCGCCTCCATATGCCTAAAAGGCCCAATTTAAAGTGCAAGCAAGCAAGCAGTATGGTATTGCAGCCTGGGGGTGGGTGGGTGGCAGGCTGCATACTTGCGCTTGCATTGCAAGGAATGGGAGAGGTACAATTGAACACTGCCCTGGGACAAGGACTTGAATGGGGATAGTTGCAAGTCTGCAACGACAGGTGCAAGATGGGAGGCATCTTCGCATGTACCATGAACAGGGGTTTGGCATGCACACACTACAGCGAAATAGGCTCTCCTTCCCACTAAATGCACTGGGGAGGGCACAGGTAATGTTTTGGCATACGCGCTTAATCTTATGTATAAGTCACAACAGGACAAATATGGGCGGCTGGGGACTGAGTATGGATACCTCGCTGCCGAAGCAGCCATGAGGTAGTGGCCAGCTTCGGCCTCCTCCAAACTAAAAGGCCCCATTTCAAGTGCAAGCTAGCAGTATGGAATTGCAGTCTGGGGGTGGGTGGGTGGCGGGCTGCACACTTACACTTGCATTAAAAGAAAACATAGCAGATGCTAACTTCGCTCATCATCATCATGCTCCTCACCTTGGCACTCTCAACTCCACCGATGGAGAAGTCAGGGCCCACCGGAGGAGTCTGGTTCTCTGGTGGGCTCGTCCAATGCTGCCTAAAGCAGGCCGGGCTAAGAAAAGTGTGTGGGGGGATGTTCCAAGGAGAAATAGGGGCGGCTGGGGACCGTTTATGGACACCCGGCTGCCCCCAGGCGGCTCTGGACCGTGTGTGGACACCCGGCCGCGGGGCGGCTGGGGACCGAGTATGGACACCCGGCCGCCGGGCGGCTGGGGACTGAGTGTGGATTCCAGGCCGCCCACACAGCCATGACGTGGTGGCCAGATTCCGCCTCCACATGCCTAAAAGGCCCAATTTCAAGTTCAAGCTAGCAAGCAGTATGGTATTGCAGCCTGGGGGTGGGTGGGTGGCAGGCTGCATACTTGAGCTTGTATTGCAAGGAATGGGGGAGGTACAATTGAACACTGCCCTGGGACTAGAACTTGCATGGGGATAGTTGCAAGTCTGCATCTTCTGATACGGTAAGGATCACTTATGATGGGCACACTTTTAGACAGTGACCTGGGAGTCAGAGATGCTTCCAGGGGTCATCCCCATGCTGTTCCCTTGTCTTTTCAGCACTTTATGCATGTGTCACACAGCACATGGCCAGATAAGGTTGTAAAATGTTAAAATGACATTTCACGGTGAATGCATTTGTCATAGTTGAAAGCAATACAAAAGTGCAAAAACGCATAAAAAATGCTACTTGTGAACATAGCCGAAGGTGTGGAGGAGTATTTTTGTTTTTGGTCATTTATTTTAACTTATACACAAGTCTTTACCCTGGAAAGGATGTTCCTTAGCATATTTCACAGGAAAAAAGTTTCACTTTCGTTATTGAACGTTTTATTGTGAGCCTGTAAAAGTGGCTTAATACCTCTGACCACGTTGTTGACAGCAGTGACCTGGGGGTCAGAAATGCTTCCTGGGGTGATCCCCATGCTGTCCCCATGTCATTTGAGCACTGTCACTATCGTTTTGGGCACTTGTTAGGCTTTTAAAAGACTGCCGGGGGTGCCACCACAAAAATGGTCGCGTCTCCCATAGACTAACATTGGGCTCGTTGCTCGGGTCGAGCACCCGAGTATCACGGCGAGCTCGGCCCGAGCTTCGAGCACCCGAGCATTTTAGCGCTCGCTCAACACTAGTTATTATCAACAATAGAGGTGCTTTCCCAGGGTCATGTTTTGAGCCTGAGGGACATTGGTCTTCACCCAATTAGTGCCCTGGTTACCAATTGGGGCTGTCGCGGTATGTCCATCCCCCCTTGTTAGTTGATATAATCATAAGCTCAGATCTGAGGTTGGTTGGGGCAAGCGGGTAAAGGTCATCATTTCCTTGTCATCCAGGTCCTCAATGCTAGTTACATGTCCGTGTATAGTAGCACTGGATGTCGGTTAACAGCGTCCTCCTTGCTCTCTATTGACTGGCAGGTTTTCCTCATGCAAAATGTGATACAATAAAAGACTAGTTTTAGTAAAATATATATTAACAAGCAAGCAACAATATGCAACACTCTTTGGTAAATTCGTTATGTTTGTTATACTCTTCCCTGAGTTTCCTAATGTCTTCCATTTTAGTCTTTAACCGTATGGTAGAGTCGGGATCAATATAGTGACAACAGGCTGGGCCAATAACCTGACACATCCCTTCTTGAGCTACTGTCAAATAGTCCATCTCTAAAGTATTTTGATTAGCCACTATGATAAGCTGATTCTGCACTGCAACAGTAGTATTATTTAATTTCAAAATATTCCAAATCTGGTCATCTAAGTAGTCAGTGACTTCCACTAACTTGTCCCACATTTATGTAACCATAGGGTAGAGGAAGACAGTACTGGCTATCTTATTGGGTATACTCATTTGAACTAAATGAGGTCTTCCTGATGGGCGTGGGGTGTTGTCTTTGGCATGTTTAAAAATGGAGGGATGGCTCTCAATATCTACTTTACTATGGGGAATAAGATAAGTGGCTGAAGTTAGCCGGGCCAATGTACAAGTCCCACCTACTCCGACTGGGAGCCATTTGTACGCATTATTCCAACAGACCCAATATGTGGCTGATGGTAAATCCCATAAAGCAGAATGCTGTAATACTAATTTATGCACCAAATCAATAAAAACGGTGTTATTGAAGGCATTTGTCCCAGGGGGCTACAATATCCAACATTTGGATTGCCACATGTTGGATTACTAGGCTTATATTCAGAGGATTCATTACAAAGGATATTTTATAACATGTGTCATTGGTACCTTTTATAAACAGATTTGTATGTACTCATGAGTGATTATGAATGTATCTTTCCAACAATGACGGTTTAAAAGCATCTGCCGTACTAGAGGTAGCATTAAAACTATTCTGTAAACCTTCAGTTGGTATGAAGCCTAAATTAGTCAGGGAAGACTTGTTTCTGGGCACCCATATGTTTCCATTAAGGGCAAGAAATTGCAGGTGTTTACTAGTAGCAGTAAGATATCCTTGCCACCACATGGTATTTCCTTGCCATGGTGTTCCATAATCTACTAAACTTAGTAGCGTTATTAGCAAGGGCGTCACTACAATTGGGCCAGTTTAATATTTCTTCCAGAGTGACTGGGACCACCAGAAAGGGCATACTAGCGGCTGAAACTGGTGAGTGAGTACATATCTTCTAATTCTTTCAATTCTTGTACCAAAATCTGATGGTGAGTAATGAATTTATTATTAAAGGGGTCAGTACTCTGTTGTAGGCTATTCCAGGTATTGACTAGTTTAACCATACATATTATCATAAACTATTAAAATATCTCAGCTCTTGGGATTGTCAGGAGCACTTGGTATGGTCCGTCATACAATGGTTTTAGTCCGTGTTTCCGAACATGCCTCTTCACATACACATAATCTCCAGGCCTGAGGGTATGACAACCTTCTGCATCAGCTGGATCTGGAATAGAAGATGATGCTAACGCATGGGTGTTAGTTAGGGCTTTTGCAAGCTGAATCACATATTGCACAACATAATCTGTTTCTTCTGATAATTGTTGTGGGGTAAACCTAGCTATAGCTGGTTGTGACCTAAATAGTATCTCATAGGGTGACAGTTTGTGTTTCTCTATGGGGGTGGTGCGTATGTGATATGGTGCAATGGGAAGGAGCTCAGGCCACTGGGCCATAGTCTCCTGCATCATTTTGGTTCATTGCCCTTTTAGTGTGCCATTCAATCTCTCCACCTTGCCACTTGACTGTGGATCGTAAGGAGTATGTAACGTCACTGTTGATCCGATCATGGTAAGTATTTCTTGATATACGCATGAGGAAAAGGCTGGTCCTTGATCACTTTTGATAACTTCTAGGACTCCATACCGGCAAACAACTTCAGAGACCAGCTTCTTGGCGGTAGTCTCGGCAGTCATGTTTGGAACGGCGAATGCTTCTGGCCATCTGGAAAACATATCCACTATCACTAAGCAGTATTCATATCGTCCTGCTTTAGGGAGAGTGATGTGATCAACTTGCAAGGTTTGGCAAGGTGTTTTGTCGGTACATTCTGTAATCTACCTGGGTTGCAGGTTTGGCATATTGTGCAACCTTTGTTCTGTGCACTCAACACGGTGGAAATTCCTGGAGCCCAATAGAGTTTCTGTACCAGTAACAAAGCTTGATTCTTCCCTCGATGTACTGGTCCATGGGCCCAGGCCGCAATGGCTGAATACAGAAGTCGAGGCAAACAGTACAGTTGTTTCTTCTTCCATAGCTCATCTATCAACTTAGCACCCGCCTCCTTCCACGACTGGCATTCTTCTTTAGAGACTTTTTCCTGTGTGGAGCGTAGCTTTGTGATAGGAGGGACTGGTTGATGCTCTTCTGCAGGTTGATCCTGGGTTGGCACGGAATTTAGCTGTTTATGCCTGTTGCCGCGTAAGAGCCATGGACATGGATGTCAGAAGAAGAGCTGCTCGCTTAGCATGGAGATCAGCAAGTGCATTACCTCTTGCTTCAGGGGCATCTGGTCGGGTATGAGCTTTTACCTTTAGGACAACCAACTGTCTTGGTAGTTGCACCGCTTCCATCAATTGTCTGACGCTTTCAGCATTTTTCACAGGAGAACCTGCAGTCAGAGCAGTCAGAGCTTTGAGCTCTGCTTCGTGTGCTGACATACTGGGAGGTAAGACTGCAGCCTCTACCAATGTATCTTCAGTTGTGACAGCATACCCAGTATGAAACCTGCCAGGGATGTCAACATATCTGGATCCATCCGTATATATAACGTAAGTTCTGGGTCATCCAAGGGTACTTCCCCCACTAGAACAAATGGAGTTGACTCCGCAGTAATTTGTGCTGGACAATCATGCGGTGGAGCCTCTTTCCCTTCTCCTTCAGGTGCTGGTAGCAGGGTGGCTGGGTTTATGGTGGTGCACCGGTGTAATTTCACATTTTCTGGCAAAATCAACGAACACTGCAGCCGCAGGTGCTCTGTGTAGACAGATGTTTAGGTTGCTGTAAAGCCAGAACAGCCGCAATATCGTGTGGGACATAAATGTGAGTCTCATGTCCAAGGATGATGTCCGCCGTCTTCTCAAGTAACTGCTGTGTGGCGGTGGTGTGAACCGCTCGCAGACAGCTGGGGGAGGCTACCGGATCCAGATGTGTTGAGTAATACCCGACTGGGCACTGCTTTGTACAGTGTCTCTGCTTGAGTACTCCGGCTGCATGTCCTCCTGTTTCAGAGACATACAAATGGAAAGGTTGAGCATAGTCCGGATTTCCAAGGGCAGGGGCTGTCATTATCCTTGACTTTAGTTGCTCAAAGGCTTGTTGCAGCTGTTCTTGGTGGTCCTTGCCTTGTTGTTTACATCAGCCAGAGTGTCTTCTTTTAATGCATCATACAGGGGCTGCATGAGACGTGAGACGTGAGGCGTCTGGGATCGCATCCATTGTCTGCAGTATGTACATAGTCCGAGGAACCATTGCATCTCTATAAGATCTTTTGGGAATGGTAGTGCGTAGATGGCCGTCTTCCTTTCTTCTGTGAGATGTCTGGCACCCTGAAAAAGGCAATGGCCTAAAAAGACCACTTGACCAAGGCAAAACTGAAGCTTCGAGGCTGAGACTCGACAATTCAGTTTTGCTAGATGCTTGAGGAGGCTAACACTGGCCCTGATGGACATTTGCTCTGTGGGGGCACACAAAAGAAGATCATCCACGTATTGTAAAAGTACTACCTCAGAGTTGTCCAGCTGCCACGGCAGCAGACAGCTAGACATGTTCTTTGCAAACTTATTAGGGCTATTCTGCGCACCCTGCGGCATCACTGTCCAAGTCATTTGCCTGCCCTGATATGTAAATGCAAACAGAAACTGACAGTCTTTGTGTAGTGAAATGCTAATAAAAAAAACAAAAACAAAAACGTTTGCTAAATCAAGTACTGTAAACCAGACAACGTGTATGTACATCTATTAGAAACTTAAGGATATATGACCATCTAGAAAATTAGTTTACATCTCCATACTTTAGCCCTAATGTCAAAGTGGACATAAATATGTGCTGTTGAGGGTAGTGGATTGATTAGCCAACTTATCCTGAGCCCATATTTTGAGGGCTTGACAGAAGTCAACCCCACTCTCATACGTATTGGCGTCTAATGCTCTGTCACACACTGATCATGATGATCTTCCTCATACACATTCTGGGTGTAGAGTGTATTGCTGCCTGTATTTCGGGTGTGCCAAGATGGCCACCACCTGAAGGAAGCATACTACAGGAAGGGTGCACCAAGATGGCCACCACCAAAGGGACATGTGGTCAGAGGCTGGAGGTGTTGCAATGGGTGTAGCAACATGGCGTGGGTCTCCTGGATGGGGCACGTGACATGCAACACAATAATCTGCTGACAATGGATTCTGCTGGCCACAATTAGAACATTTCCAACAATTAGGAGAGCAGTATCTTTGTAATACACATAACATAGCGTCTTTCACTTATTGTCTGTATTTTCTTCCTCCATTCACCCTTTTTTCCTCTGCTCTGTATCAAGCCAAGGCCGTTTTGCTATGCTAGCAGCTGTAACTGGGCGCTTATCTGGCAGCGCGCATATTTCAGTTAACCATTTAAGTTCCTCCACATATCCACTAGTGTTGAGCCACCCCCGTAGTGTTCGAGTTCGGTTCGGTTCGTCGAACACCCGTGTGTTCGCCGAACTGTTCGTCGAACTGTTCGTCGAACACCTTCGAACACCGTTAAAACCAATGGCAGGCAAACAAAAACACATAGAAACACATAGAAAACACCTTCAAAGGTGTCCAAAAGCTGACAAACTGCTCAGAAGACATAACTAACACATGGAAAAGTGACAAGTACATATAGTCATGCGAAAATAAAAGAGGTGGAGGAGTAAAAGGAGGGGGAGACACAGATATAGGCATGTCATGCCCTTCTAAAATCCAAAAAGTGAGAAGCCGACACGGCCAGTCCGCTCCTGCCCGTGCCACCTCCGTGTCGCCGGGTTTGTGCCAGAGCCGCGGTGAACCCTGACGGCCAGCCCCCCTCTCCCAATACTGGTGCCTGTCCGCTGGTGGGTCGAGCGAGCCCCCCTGTGGTGGAGGCAGCTCTAAGCTTTTTAATTTAAATTGTCTCTCTAATTTGAATGAATACACTTTAAATCCATTTACAAGGATCTATTGGAGGGCAAGTCTCATGCCAGCAGCCGCGGTAATTCCAGCTCCAGTAGCGTCCACTAAAGCTGCTGCAGTTAAAAAGCTTTTATAAGGATCGAGCTCGGCTGTCCACCGCAAGGCATCCTACTGCCAGTCCCAGCCCCTATGCCTTGGGGTGCCTCCTGATGCTCTTCACTAAGTATCCCATGGTCCCGAAGCATTTCCTTTGAAAAAATTAAGTGTCTAAACTACAGGTGGTGCAGCTTGCTTAACAGCCGGGATAATCCGCTGACTAGCAGACACTGCTACTAGGCACAAAGTATTTCCTGGGCTAGATGCAGTTAAAAATTTGTAATTAGATACTCTCGTTGGATGCTGAGAAAGCATTCCATAGAGTCTCCTGGCACGCCATATATGATTCTCTTAAAAAGCTTGGGGTAGGGGTCTAGGGGACCCTTTTATAGCCAAAATCACGGCCCTGTATCGCAATACGTCACCTAGGCTGAAGATAAATGGAACTGTAGCACCCTGAGGGCTCGGTTGCTACAGACGTATTGCACCTCACCCAGAGGTGTGATATTTCACTCTCAGGTAAGGATGGAGTGTGGATCAGGACCCGACACCTGCATGCATTACACCACATTGCCGTGGGGCAGGGCGACCAATATGCCCCTGAGATGGGCACGACAGTCCCTGTCCCTGGCTGGAGTGGGGGGAGGGAACACTGAGGAAGGGGAACCCTGTAGTGCAGGAGCAGGGAGGAAGCAGTTCCTGGGTGCATTGAGAAGGGAGTATAAAAGGTGGGCACCATCTTAGTTCAGTGCAGAGAAGTCTGAGCAGAAGTGGCAGGGAGCAGGGGCTCTGCATGAGCTCTGCTCCGGAGGCGGGCCTAGTAACAGAGGCCCAGGCCTGGAAGAGGGAGAAGGAAGGAAGAGGAGCGGAGAAGGCTCCAGGAATGAGGAATGAAGGGATCCCAGGGGTGCGGACGGGCGAGTCGCCACCGCACACCCGAATCCACCTGCGTGGAGGGGTCAGGCCAAAGGGGGAGACCCGTCCCCGAACTAGTGGAGGCAGGAAACGACCCTCAGCTAGAAACCGGAGGCTCTGACATTTTATGTGGCGCAGCCCCTCGCTACACCCGCTAGGAAGGCACCACATAGGGTCAGGGAAACTGGCGCCAAGTTTACCAAGAGGAGGCCCGAGGCAGCCGGACAGAAGTGTTGGTAAGAAAGGCCAGACAAAGGACACACAAAGGGGGTCCTGTGAAGTGCTCCAAAGTTATCTGGGAGTTGTCTGAGCCCCTCACCGGTGAGCACAGTACGACGTGGGCAGCCGTTACCTGCAGACGTGGTCTGGATAATAAGAACTGTGAGTAAAGGCCCTGAACTGCATCACTGACTCCGTGTCGTTACTGCTGCTGCCCTGCACCATCACCCCCATCCTCCGCATACACTGCCCTGAGGCTATACTCCTCCCGTGGGGAGTTATGCTACGCTCTGCTGCACCCACAACACCAGCCTCAGCGGTCTGCCCTGTAGCGGCGGTTCACTCTGACCGCAATCTACGGGTGGCGTAGTCGGACATTTAAACATCAAAACCACATAAATAGTTCCGCCACTGGTTTGACCGCCCTGAGCCACGGAACCGGGTTGCCGCCACGAAGACTACAACCACCAGCATCCACCAAAAAGGGTCCGGCTCCGGGTGTCCCAAGGCCCAGGGGGTGCGTCAGAACATTTTCATCACCTTTCACAATCACCAATGGGACAAGGCAGTGATGTCCTCTGTCCCCTCTCTTATACATCCTAGTGACGGAGCACCTGCTCTCATCAATTCGCCATAACCCCAATATTAGGTGGATTGAGGTGGGAGGCACCGAGTACAAGTGCTCTCTATTTGCTGATGATGTCCTAGTATATATCACTCAATCACATATATCCATCCATGCTGTTATGGCTGAAATTGATCACTTTGTTACATGGTAAAATTTTAAAATCAATGCAGCGAAGTCTGAGGCCCTCGATGTCTCCCTCCCCAAATCCATATAGGATTCCATCCAGTCCAACTTTCCCTTTGCCTGGCCCTCACAGGGTATCAAATACTTAGGAATTTCTATTCATAGAGACCTCTCCCATCTATGTTATCTTAATTTTGGGCCCTTTATTGAACAACTCCATACAGACCACGGTTGGCAAGTTAGAAGTGTAAGATTCACTACGTGAACCACTGGTGTTTTGTGGAAAAGCACATGTACACTGCGTTCCAAATTATTATGCAAAAAGTGTTTAGGAGTGATAAGGGAAGAATTTGTTTGTTTGTCAGTTAAACTCATTGATGGTGATGTGTGTCAGGGCTCTTTATATCACTGTAAGCAATTGCAGACACCTGTGCTAATTAGTTTGGCAGGTGTGTCCAATGAAAGGCATGACTACTTAAGAAGGCTCTCTCACATTATTAAGCAGCCTACATTTTCTGCCAAAATGGGAAAGAAAAAGGATGTGTCGGCTGCTGAGAAGCAACAAATTGTGGAGTGTTTAGGTCAAGGCATGACTATAATCAACATTGTGCGATGATCATGATGAAGTGTCATGGCAATCAAGAAGTATGTAGCTGATTCACAGTACACACGTGTGCGTGCTGATAAGGGCAAATTGAGGACTCTTTCCTACAGGCAATTACGTCAGGTTGAAAGAGCAGCGGCAAAAAAGCCTTGTCATAGCAGCAGACAAGTTTTTGAAGCTGCTTGTGCCTCCAACGTCCCCCGAACAACAAGATGCAGGGTCCTTCAGAGGTTTGCAGCTGTGCATACGCCATCCTGTTGACCTCCTCTATCCACTTCACAGAAGCAGAAACGGCTCCAGTGGGCCAAACATTACATGAAGACTGATTTCAAAACTGTTTTGTTCACGGATGAGTGCCATGCAGCGCTCGATGGTCCAGATGGATGGAGTGGAGGATGGCTGGTTGATGGACAACCCACGCAAACATGGCTACAGCGCCAACAAGGAGGAGGTGGAGTAATGTTTTGGGCTGGAATCATGGGGAGAGAGATTGTCGGCCCCTTTAGGATCCCTGAAGGCGCTAAAGATGAACTCCATAATGTATGTGGATTTTCTCAAACAGCACTTCCTGCCATGGTTCAAGAAGAAGAACCGTGTATTTCACAGCAAGATCATTTTTCTGCATGATAATGCACCATCTCATGCTGCACATAAAACATCTGCATCTCTGTCTGATATGGGCATAAAAGGGGACAAACTTATGGTGTGACCCCCATGCTCCCCTGACCTCTACCCCATTCAGAACCTTTGGAGCATCATTAAAAGGAGTGTCTATGATGGCGGGAGGCAGTTCACATATAAGCAACAGCTCTGGGAGGGTATTCTGTCCTCATGCAAAACAATTGAAGCAGAAACCATCCAAAACCTGACAAATTCAATGGACGAGAGAGTTCAGAAGCTCCTTTCGAACAAGGGGTCCTATGTGAAAATGTAACATCACCTAGAATAAAGTTTTGAGTTGAAAACTGTTTGATTTCAGTTTCTAACAACCTGCTAATGCTTATAATTTCAAAAATGACCATTTTTTTGGTCTTTATTAAAATGAAAAGGTTGATCGAAAAGTTTGGGGGATCTAAGAGTGTGGCAACCCAGTAGTCATGATTACTTCGAATTCTGACAATATGAGGGTCATGCTGCAGGTAGTACAGCAAGAAGGCACTTATGTGCCTTGCGCATCTCGGAGCCCCAAAATTATTTTCCGGGCTAGATGCAGCTAAAAATTATTTTTAATTTTAAATCTGGTGAAGCTTTAGTATAGATGGCCTAATAGGATCAGTGCTGCACACTGCTACAAAGCCCAAATTATTTTCCAGTCAAGATACAGATAAACATGATTAGTAATTTGAAAGCTTAAAACGGTTGGTAGGGTGATTTTAACCAATCATCAAGCTTTTACTCTCCCCAGGATGACACAGGGGTAGAAAAGTCGTTTCGGATCCATGATTTGTTCATCTTTATGAACGTGAGTCTGTCTACATTATCAGTGGAGAGCCGCGTGCGCTTATCTGTCAGCACACCACCAGCAGCGCTGAACACACGTTCAGACAGAACGCTGGCTGCGGGGCATGACAAGATCTCCAAGGCGTAAGTGGCTAGCTCCAGCCATTTATCCAGATTGGAAGCCCAAAAAGAGCAAGGGTCCAGTGACACAGTCATGGCTTCAATGTTTACTTGGAGATACTCCTGTACCATCGTCTCTAGGCGTTGACTATGTGTCAGACTTCTTGTCTCCTGTGGCCTTGCAAAGGATGGGCTAAAAAAGTGGTGAAATGATTCCGCAAAATTGATGTTACCAGCAGATACTGTGGTTCTGTTACGGTTTGAGTGCTGAACACTTGACGGTCCCACGGTTGGCAAGTTGGAACTGTGAGATTCACTACGTGCACCACTGGTATTTTGTGGAAAAGCACATGTAAGATTCTGCAACAGTCTCTGCTGATACTCCTGCATGCGTGCATCCCTTTCTATGGCAGGAATAATTTCTGCAAATTTACGTTTGTACCGGGGATCTAACAGTGTGGCAACCGAGTAATCAGGATTATTTCTAATTCTCACAATTCGAGGGTCATGTTGCAGGTAGTGCAGCAAGAAGGCACTCATGTGTGTTGCGCATCCAGGAGCACCAAGTCCCTGTTGTGCTGGTGGCGAGGTAACAATCATGCTTCCTTCCTCTGTCCTCTCCCCCCAACCTCGCACAACAGAAATGTGATCAAGGTCTCCCTCATCTGATGAGTCTTCCATCAGTTCGTCCTCCACTTCTTCCTGGGCTCCTGCACCTTCCTCACTAGTTTGGCTGCTACCATGCGCCCTGGTAAAACCATCTCCCCCACCCTCACATGCCTGCCGCCTTGGTGCTGCCGACCGTCTGGACCTTGCAGATGTTAGCCCTTCCGCATACAACTCCTCCTCCTCTACTTCCTCCACCTCCTCTTGTGCCACCACCTGACTCCGAATTCTGTTTAACATGTGCTCCAGCATGTAAATCACCGGAATAGTCATGCTGATAATGGCATCGTCAGCACTAAACATCTTCGTCGCCATTTCAAAACTGTGCAGAAGGGTGCATAGGTCCCTGATCTGAGACCACTCCTCCAGCGTGATTTGCCCCACCTCTGAATCTCGTTGGCCCAGGCTATACGTCAGAACGTATTGCACCAGGGCTTGTCGGTGCTGCCACAGTCGCTGCAACATGTGCAGAGTTGAATTCCACCGGGTAGGCACATCGCATTTTAGCCGGTGAAGTCGCAGGCCCAACGACTTCTGTAGAGATGTAAATCGCTGAGCTGCAGGATGCGAACGGCGGAAGTGAGCACACAGCGACCGTGCCCTCTGCAGAAGGCCATCTAGTCTGGGATAGTGGGCTAAAAATTGCTGGACAACCAGGTTCAACACGTGAGCCATACAAGGCACGTGTGTGACATTGCCCCGGCGAAGGGCCGCACCTAGGTTTGCAGCATTGTCGCACACGGCCTTCCCTGGTTTCAGGTCCAGTGGAGACAACCATTCATGAAATTGGTTCTCCAGAGCTGACCACAACTCCTCAGCTGTGTGACTCACATTTCCCAGACATTTCAATGTAAAAACCGCCTGATGACGTTGAGCCCTACTGCCAGCATAGTAAGGAGGTGTGCAGGATCCCTTCTGCGCAGTTAGAAAGCTTGTGGCATGACCAGACAGGCTTTGGGTGCAGGTGGAAGACCGAGAGGAGGTTGAGGAGGCAGAAGCAGTGGAGGAACTTTGACATAAAGAGGATTGACGCACAACTCGTGGGGACGGCAAGACTTGGACAGCAGCCCCTTGTCCTGCTGTCACCATAGTTACCCAGTGCCCAGTCAGCGACATGTAACGCCCCTGTCCATGCCTACTCGTCCAAGTGTCTGTGGTGAAATGCACCCTGTCACACACAGAGTTTCTCAAAGAAGCGGTGATGTTATGTGCGACATGCTGGTGGAGCGCAGGCACACCTTTCTTTGAGAAGTAGTGCTGACTGGGCATCTGGTACTGGGGCACTGCGACGGACATAAGGTCTCGAAAATCCTCTGTGTCCACCAGGCGGAAAGGCAGCATTTCTGTAGCCAAGAGCTTGCAGATGGTGAAATTCAACCTCTTAGCTTTCTCATGGCTAGGAGGAAATGGTCTTTTACTTGTCCACATCTGAGGGACCGAGGGCTGGCTATTGTGCTTAGACGGGGTTGATAAGGGTGTCCCCGGCAAACTGCCGGTCTGTGAGGAAGATGCAGGCGGACATGTTAGGTTGCCTTGATCCAAAGGTGGTGCTATCGATGTCGGACAGCGCTCAACACCAGCTGGTGTTACCACCTCCAAAGAAAATGATGACCTGCCAATCACGCTGGCTGTTGCGGGTAAAGAGGTGGCAGGTCTGCGCCCCAAAACAGGTGTGACTGCTGTCCCCCCAGTCACAGAGGATGAAGAGGCCGCGGATGCACAAGATATGGCAGACGGTGGTTGGCCCGGCCGGCTAGGCCGCATTGTAGCACACTGAGCTTCCCACTGCAACTTATGCTTCATGTCCATGTGCCGGTTCATGCATGAAGTACTCAAACTATGTATTTTTTGGCCTCTACTTAGCTTTTGCTGACAAATGTTACAGATAACACGAGTTGGGTCATCTTTATCGATCTGAAAAAATGCCCAGGCTATGCAAGGCTTAGCACCCATGCGACCTGAAGAGCCACCACGACTTGTGGTGAGAGGCAGAGTTGTGTTTGAGGATGCAGTTGTTGACGTGCTTCCAGTACTACGTCTCTGTCCAGGAAGGCGCAACCTGACCTCGTCGTCACTAGCATCTTCCTCCACCTCCTCTGCTGACCTCATCTCTTGGCTGACTGTGGGTTGACAGTAAGTGGGATCTCCGACCTCATCATCATCACCCTCTGCGTTATCACACCCGTCGTCCTCAGAGCCAACCTGTTCCTGCCCTGACAAAAAACTAAAGTTGTCGCTCCAATCAGGTATTTGAGTCTTATCATCGTCTTCCTCATTGTCTCCACCAACAGGAGTTACAGTTTGGGAATGAGGGTCTACATTATGGTCAGAACCTTCTGCGTCTGGTCCTGGATCCGACTCATAAAGATTCTGGGCATCAGTGCAGATCATTTCCTCGTCTGGATTCACAGAAGCGCTGGAGTCGACCTCTGATTCCCAGGCTATAGTATGAGTAAACAGCTCTGCAGACTCAACCATCTGTTCTACCTCATACTCAGACGGGCAGCTGGAGATTTGGGAGCTGTGAGGAAGCAAGTGCGATTTGGGTGACACCTTTGAGGACTGGAGTATTTGTGATGTTGAAGTTGATGTGGAGGAGAGCCCACTTAAAGGAGCACTTGATATCCGTTGAAGCACCTGCTGTTTTTGTGCCTCATCTGGAATTTGTAGCGATTGGCATGGCCGTAAGAAAGGGATCTTATCACATTGTCCGCTAAAAGAAGTAGACATTTTAGTTTGGCTGGAAGATGGTCTTTCTTCTGCAGATGTTACTGTTGCTTTAACACCTACCCCACGGACACAACCTTTTTTCCCCTTCCCAACACGCCTATTCCCCTTTCCACCAGCAGCAGGCCTTTTTCCACTCATTTTAGTGGTTAACTAATTCACAACTCTGGAGTTGTTTGCACAAAAAAACAATGGATGGTAACCGAGCAGAGCTGAGTGGCCAAACTGTGGTATTAGGCCAAAACTATTGGCTGGGTTAGATGCAGAAAAATTTATTTTGAATTTTCAACCTGATGGAGGTCAGTATAGATGGATTAATAGAACAAGACCCACACACAGCTAGAAGCCCAATATTTTTTCAGAGGTAGATGTAGGAAAAAAATATATTCAGTTTGCAACCTGATGGAGGTCAGTATAGATGGACTAATACAACAAGTCCCACACACAGCTAGAAGCCCAAATATTTTTTCAGAGGTACTGTAGATGCAGATAAAAATTAGTTTTAATTTGCAATCTGATGGAGGTCAGTATAGATGGACTAATAGAGAAAGTCCGACACACTACTAGAAGGCCAAATATTTTTTCAGAGGTAGATGCAGAAAAAAATATATTCAGTTTGCAACCTGATGGAGGTCAGTATAGATGGACTAATAGAGAAAGTCCGACACACTACTAGAAGGCCAAATATTTTTTCAGAGCTAGATGCAGAAAAAAATTATATTCAGTTTGCAACCTGATGGAGGTCAGTATAGATGGATTAATAGAACAAGACCCACACACAGCTAGAAGCCCAATATTTTTTCATAGGTAGATGCAGAAAAAAATATATTCAGTTTGCAACCTGATGGAGGTCAGTATAGATGGACTAATACAACAAGTCCCACACACAGCTAGAAGCCCAATATTTTTTCAGAGGTAGATGCAGAAAAAAATATATTCAGTTTGCAACCTGATGGAGGTCAGTATAGATGGACTAATACAACAAGTCCCACACACAGCTAGAAGCCCAAATATTTTTTCAGAGGTACTGTAGATGCAGATAAAAATTAGTTTTAATTTGCAACCTGATGGAGGTCAGTATAGATGGACTAATAGAGAAAGTCCGACACACTACTAGAAGGCCAAATATTTTTTCAGAGCTAGATGCAGAAAAAAATTATATTCAGTTTGCAACCTGATGGAGGTCAGTATAGATGGACTAATAGAGAAAGTCCGACACACTACTAGAAGGCCAAATATTTTTTCAGAGCTAGATGCAGAAAAAAATTATATTCAGTTTGCAACCTGATGGAGGTCAGTATAGATGGATTAATAGAACAAGACCCACACACAGCTAGAAGCCCAATATTTTTTCAGAGGTAGATGCAGAAAAAAATATATTCAGTTTGCAACCTGATGGAGGTCAGTATAGATGGACTAATACAACAAGTCCCACACACAGCTAGAAGCCCAATATTTTTTCAGAGGTAGATGCAGAAAAAAATATATTCAGTTTGCAACCTGATGGAGGTCAGTATAGATGGACTAATACAACAAGTCCCACACACAGCTAGAAGCCCAAATATTTTTTCAGAGGTACTGTAGATGCAGATAAAAATTAGTTTTAATTTGCAATCTGATGGAGGTCAGTATAGATGGACTAATAGAGAAAGTCCGACACACTACTAGAAGGCCAAATATTTTTTCAGAGGTAGATGCAGAAAAAAATATATTCAGTTTGCAACCTGATGGAGGTCAGTATAGATGGACTAATAGAGAAAGTCCGACACACTACTAGAAGGCCAAATATTTTTTCAGAGCTAGATGCAGAAAAAAATTATATTCAGTTTGCAACCTGATGGAGGTCAGTATAGATGGATTAATAGAACAAGACCCACACACAGCTAGAAGCCCAATATTTTTTCATAGGTAGATGCAGAAAAAAATATATTCAGTTTGCAACCTGATGGAGGTCAGTATAGATGGACTAATACAACAAGTCCCACACACAGCTAGAAGCCCAATATTTTTTCAGAGGTAGATGCAGAAAAAAATATATTCAGTTTGCAACCTGATGGAGGTCAGTATAGATGGACTAATACAACAAGTCCCACACACAGCTAGAAGCCCAAATATTTTTTCAGAGGTACTGTAGATGCAGATAAAAATTAGTTTTAATTTGCAACCTGATGGAGGTCAGTATAGATGGACTAATAGAGAAAGTCCGACACACTACTAGAAGGCCAAATATTTTTTCAGAGCTAGATGCAGAAAAAAATTATATTCAGTTTGCAACCTGATGGAGGTCAGTATAGATGGACTAATAGAGAAAGTCCGACACACTACTAGAAGGCCAAATATTTTTTCAGAGCTAGATGCAGAAAAAAATTATATTCAGTTTGCAACCTGATGGAGGTCAGTATAGATGGATTAATAGAACAAGACCCACACACAGCTAGAAGCCCAATATTTTTTCAGAGGTAGATGCAGAAAAAAATATATTCAGTTTGCAACCTGATGGAGGTCAGTATAGATGGACTAATACAACAAGTCCCACACACAGCTAGAAGCCCAATATTTTTTCAGAGGTAGATGCAGAAAAAAATATATTCAGTTTGCAACCTGATGGAGGTCAGTATAGATGGACTAATACAACAAGTCCCACACACAGCTAGAAGCCCAAATATTTTTTCAGAGGTACTGTAGATGCAGATAAAAATTAGTTTTAATTTGCAACCTGATGGAGGTCAGTATAGATGGACTAATAGAGAAAGTCCGACACACTACTAGAAGGCCAAATATTTTTTCAGAGCTAGATGCAGAAAAAAATTATATTCAGTTTGCAACCTGATGGAGGTCAGTATAGATGGATTAATAGAACAAGACCCACACACAGCTAGAAGCCCAATATTTTTTCAGAGGTAGATGCAGAAAAAAATATATTCAGTTTGCAACCTGATGGAGGTCAGTATAGATGGACTAATACAACAAGTCCCACACGCAGCTAGAAGCCCAAATATTTTTTCAGAGGTACTGTAGATGCAGATAAAAATTAGTTTTAATTTGCAACCTGATGGAGGTCAGTATAGATGGACTAATAGAGAAAGTCCGACACACTACTAGAAGGCCAAATATTTTTTCAGAGGTAGATGCAGAAAAAAATATATTCAGTTTGCAACCTGATGGAGGTCAGTATAGATGGATTAATAGAACAAGACCCACACACAGCTAGAAGCCCAATATTTTTTCAGAGGTAGATGCAGAAAAAAATATATTCAGTTTGCAACCTGATGGAGGTCAGTATAGATGGACTAATACAACAAGTCCCACACACAGCTAGAAGCCCAAATATTTTTTCAGAGGTAGATGCAGAAAAAAATATATTCAGTTTGCAACCTGATGGAGGTCAGTATAGATGGACTAATACAACAAGTCCCACACACAGCTAGAAGCCCAAATATTTTTTCAGAGGTACTGTAGATGCAGATAAAAATTAGTTTTAATTTGCAACCTGATGGAGGTCAGTATAGATGGACTAATAGAGAAAGTCCGACACACTACTAGAAGGCCAAATATTTTTTCAGAGCTAGATGCAGAAAAAAATTATATTCAGTTTGCAACCTGATGGAGGTCAGTATAGATGGACTAATAGAGAAAGTCCGACACACTACTAGAAGGCCAAATATTTTTTCAGAGCTAGATGCAGAAAAAAATTATATTCAGTTTGCAACCTGATGGAGGTCAGTATAGATGGATTAATAGAACAAGACCCACACACAGCTAGAAGCCCAATATTTTTTCAGAGGTAGATGCAGAAAAAAATATATTCAGTTTGCAACCTGATGGAGGTCAGTATAGATGGACTAATACAACAAGTCCCACACACAGCTAGAAGCCCAATATTTTTTCAGAGGTAGATGCAGAAAAAAATATATTCAGTTTGCAACCTGATGGAGGTCAGTATAGATGGACTAATACAACAAGTCCCACACACAGCTAGAAGCCCAAATATTTTTTCAGAGGTACTGTAGATGCAGATAAAAATTAGTTTTAATTTGCAACCTGATGGAGGTCAGTATAGATGGACTAATAGAGAAAGTCCGACACACTACTAGAAGACCAAATATTTTTTCAGAGCTAGATGCAGAAAAAAATTATATTCAGTTTGCAACCTGATGGAGGTCAGTATAGATGGATTAATAGAACAAGACCCACACACAGCTAGAAGCCCAATATTTTTTCAGAGGTAGATGCAGAAAAAAATATATTCAGTTTGCAACCTGATGGAGGTCAGTATAGATGGACTAATACAACAAGTCCCACACACAGCTAGAAGCCCAAATATTTTTTCAGAGGTACTGTAGATGCAGATAAAAATTAGTTTTAATTTGCAACCTGATGGAGGTCAGTATAGATGGACTAATAGAGAAAGTCCGACACACTACTAGAAGGCCAAATATTTTTTCAGAGGTAGATGCAGAAAAAAATATATTCAGTTTGCAACCTGATGGAGGTCAGTATAGATGGATTAATAGAACAAGACCCACACACAGCTAGAAGCCCAATATTTTTTCAGAGGTAGATGCAGAAAAAAATTATATTCAGTTTGCAACCTGATGGAGGTCAGTATAGATGGACTAATACAACAAGTCCCACACACAGCTAGAAGCCCAATATTTTTTCAGAGGTAGATGCAGAAAAAAATATATTCAGTTTGCAACCTGATGGAGGTCAGTATAGATGGACTAATACAACAAGTCCCACACACAGCTAGAAGCCCAAATATTTTTTCAGAGGTACTGTAGATGCAGATAAAAATTAGTTTTAATTTGCAACCTGATGGAGGTCAGTATAGATGGACTAATAGAGAAAGTCCGACACACTACTAGAAGGCCAAATATTTTTTCAGAGCTAGATGCAGAAAAAAATTATATTCAGTTTGCAACCTGATGGAGGTCAGTATAGATGGACTAATAGAGAAAGTCCGACACACTACTAGAAGGCCAAATATTTTTTCAGAGCTAGATGCAGAAAAAAATTATATTCAGTTTGCAACCTGATGGAGGTCAGTATAGATGGATTAATAGAACAAGACCCACACACAGCTAGAAGCCCAATATTTTTTCAGAGGTAGATGCAGAAAAAAATATATTCAGTTTGCAACCTGATGGAGGTCAGTATAGATGGACTAATACAACAAGTCCCACACACAGCTAGAAGCCCAATATTTTTTCAGAGGTAGATGCAGAAAAAAATATATTCAGTTTGCAACCTGATGGAGGTCAGTATAGATGGACTAATACAACAAGTCCCACACACAGCTAGAAGCCCAAATATTTTTTCAGAGGTACTGTAGATGCAGATAAAAATTAGTTTTAATTTGCAACCTGATGGAGGTCAGTATAGATGGACTAATAGAGAAAGTCCGACACACTACTAGAAGGCCAAATATTTTTTCAGAGCTAGATGCAGAAAAAAATTATATTCAGTTTGCAACCTGATGGAGGTCAGTATAGATGGATTAATAGAACAAGACCCACACACAGCTAGAAGCCCAATATTTTTTCAGAGGTAGATGCAGAAAAAAATATATTCAGTTTGCAACCTGATGGAGGTCAGTATAGATGGACTAATACAACAAGTCCCACACACAGCTAGAAGCCCAATTTTTTTTCAGAGGTAGATGCAGAAAAAAATATATTCAGTTTGCAACCTGATGGAGGTCAGTATAGATGGACTAATACAACAAGTCCCACACACAGCTAGAAGCCCAAATATTTTTTCAGAGGTACTGTAGATGCAGATAAAAATTAGTTTTAATTTGCAACCTGATGGAGGTCAGTATAGATGGACTAATAGAGAAAGTCCGACACACTACTAGAAGGCCAAATATTTTTTCAGAGCTAGATGCAGAAAAAAATTATATTCAGTTTGCAACCTGATGGAGGTCAGTATAGATGGACTAATAGAGAAAGTTCGACACACTACTAGAAGGCCAAATATTTTTTCAGAGCTAGATGCAGAAAAAAATTATATTCAGTTTGCAACCTGATGGAGGTCAGTATAGATGGATTAATAGAACAAGACCCACACACAGCTAGAAGCCCAATATTTTTTCAGAGGTAGATGCAGGAAAAAAATATATTCAGTTTGCAACCTGATGGAGGTCAGTATAGATGGACTAATACAACAAGTCCCACACACAGGTAGAAGCCCAAATATTTTTTCAGAGGTACTGTAGATGCAGATAAAAATTAGTTTTAATTTGCAACCTGATGGAGGTCAGTATAGATGGACTAATAGAATGATGCTATGCCCAAAAGATTTTACTTCACTAGGTGCAGTAAAAAAATTGGTATTCTATACACAGGTGGTATATCTTGCAACACAGATAGGCTACTCCACTGACTAACACACTCTGCAATAGGCCAAAAAGGATTAGCTTTGCTAGATTCAGCCAAATGCTGTGAAAAAAACTTGCACAGCACTGGCACAGACCTACCTGGCAAAAACTGATAGGAACTGATGTAACCTAGTCCTGAAAAGGACTCCAATTACAATTAGTCTTTACTCCCACAACCTATCTATTTAAGAGCACAGACCTCCCTGATAAAAGTCGTAGGAAATGCTGTAACCTAGTCCTTAAAAGGACTGCAATCACAACTATTCCCTACTCCCAAGCTATCTGTATATTTGTGCGAAAATTGGCTTGAAATTAACAAGGTATAGCGCACACAGCAACAGCGGTGCCGTCTAACACGCAGCTGCAGCAGTGAGAAAATGGTGGCGACGGGGAAAATGGCTTGGTCTTATAGGGCAAGGACATGTGACATACACTGCCAATGACACATGCCCTTGCTTGTGTGAAAAAAAGCACTTCGCTCCGTGTGTGCGCTGCTGATAGGCTGACAGATTGCACCTCCCCACTGCAAATGCGGGAAAGAGAAAAAAAAATGGAGATCTTCATTGTTCCTGCAGAGATCCATCCCCTGCCCCTCCCCCCACCCCGCTGTACACTCAAACTGCGTATTAACATTAATTTTCATCATTACTGAGAAAAAATCCAGTTATGATTTTGGTGCACGAACAGTTATCGAACATAACCTCGAACAGCCGAATTTTTCTCAAATTGTTCGTGTTCGCCGAACGGCTCGAACACCGCCCAAAACAGCTCGAATTTGAGATTGGCGAACAGTTTGAGTAGAACAACGCTCATCTCTGATATCCACATACCTTTTCCTTCGGTCAACAAACTCAGCGCAACCTTTTCTCACATGTATTCACTTTTCAACATTTCAACATTCCATTATCTTCCTTGCTGCATTTAACATCTTGTACTGTAATCTTACACAATGACATTACTCTTTTTGGTTTTCTCTACATGTATAACAAACTGACATGATAGCTGTCCTTCTCTTGTAGCTATCACCTCTCCTTCTCTTAACGGACCATGGTCACGGATGTAATCATTAGATGCAGCTTGTATTGTAGGTCCCCCAATACGACATATCTCTGCAGCTAGCCCCCACCAATGCTGCAGTTTCGCATTTGCTGCGTTTACAATGATCCCAACCTGCTGTTGTGGTATACTCCCCATACCAATTCTCAGTATAGTGGAGAATTCCGAGGGACCATTCAGTAAAACAGACGCCACCTCCTGATACTCGTGTCCATGTTCTATTTCCCCAGTTTGGGAGAGGGTGAATAGGGAAGAGTTCAGAGGACCCTGGGTCTCTCTGAATGGAGTATGGACCATGGTAGGGGCAGGTGGGAGTAGTGATTTATAATACCCGCCGTCAGCGTTAAGTAATGGGCAGGTTGATGCTACAACACCGGGTTTACGTGCTCCACAATTATAGCACGTCTTGCGCCATTCAGGATTAGTGACCCAACACACATTACAGAGCCAACCGTCTGGGTTATATGATGGTGGCTGGCTCTCAGTGGGAAGTGTAGGGTATTTAATCTCATAAGGTATAAATTGCTCAGTTTCCGGATTCAGGGGCTGGGGTACTGCTACATTTGTGGGGGTAGGGGATGCTCCTTTAGGGGCTTTAGATTCGGGTTGTGGACACATAAGTACTTCCTCCTGTACCTTTTCCCCATCAGCTTCATTTTGTAACACAAAACAAACAGTTTTGTTACAGTGCTAGATAATTTTCCATTCTTGACATAAAAGTAATTGAAATAACCAGGCTTCATCTCCTCCTCTATTTCAACATATCCTTCATCACAAATCTCATGTGCCACTTTCCTAAAGTTTTTAGCATCTTCCAACAGTCCACAGCAGTCAACTAATCTACCCCTTTGCTGCCAGATGCCTTCATCCCACAACACAGGCTGAAGCCTCCCCTCCACAGGCCAATTTAACACCTTAAACACTTTTGGCGCATTCTTAAAAGATCTTTTCCCTTCTCGACTGATCATGATATTCATCACATCCTCCCCCTCCTGCAGTGGAGACAAAATTCTTTCTGCTCCACGGAAACATTGATTAATCACTACTGCCGCTTCACAACCAACAAAGATTCTTAATTCTTGTGCACAGCGGAGTCTGGCCAGAGCTCCCAGCTGTTCCACTACTACCTACTACCTACTACTACTACCTACTACCTACTACCTTTTAATTCACCCCACCCATCGGGGGAATCGTACAGACGGCTAATGAAAGGAGGAACACTTTTGCAGCTTCGCAGCGCTCCGGACACTCGATATACGTATATCTACTTGCGTGTCCTACTCAATCTTCGATCAATGACTGAAACTAACAATGTCCAGTCTTTTCTAAGAATCTTTGTTGGAAGTTAAGGAAGGAAAGATTCACACAATATTCACTTGTCAAACCGAGGTGATACTGCTTGGAAGTTAAATAATATCAGACCCCTAATGGGACTACACCCCTTATAGTCTCACCTTTGACTATATCCAACCAGTACGTCCGAAGACACTGAAAACAACCACACACCACGTGGAAACCACGCCAAACGGTCAGTATCATCAGTAAAGAACTGGTGCACTTACCGTGGCTTTTTGTGTGGGATGATCAGTCCCAATTCCAGTGGGGGAGGCTGAAAGCAAGTCTCTCTTTGTGGACGTCCAGAGGTGGAGGGGCGTCCAAGGATGATGTCCGCCGTCTTCTCAAGTAACTGCTGTGTGGCGGTGGTGTGAACCGCTCGTAGACAGCTGGGGGAGGGCAATAACCCTTCACGGTTGACCAAGTGAGTGTCAAATTATTATGTTGATTGCGATCCACAGAAAACCAAATGGAAACAATGTTCTGTATTGGGAGGATTCAAAGAATCTCTGATCCCGTTTATTTTGCTTAGCATTTCACATCGTTTTGAGTATTTTAATAGCCAATCAACTCTGCAGCCATACTACAGTACTATAGGCTAACTAATGTTAGTACAATTATTACGGAAACACATATATGGTCATATTATCATCGTTAGTTCGAAGCACTATGGAAATTTTACAAGGTCAAACCTGGCCTAAACAAGTTAGATAACAGAGTGTCTGACAAAATGTTCTCTTGAGAAAAAGTTAGTGTGAGAGAAGTTCCATGGGAAGAGAAAGAAAGAATGTATGTTATGCAAGGAGTCATAATAACATGATTTTAAAGCAAGCAGATAAAATGGAGTTGCTCTAGCATGAGTATCAATATGTCCTTTACAGTACCAACTTGTGTCTTTGTGAGACATAGAAAAGGTGGGCGGATGGTTTCTACATGTATGGTGCCCACCGTGAAGCATGGAGATGTGATAGTGTGGGGTGCTTATGTGGCACCCCAGGTCTGGTCGCCACAGTGGCAGCAATGTCATGTCTGAGAGCAGGTGGGAGGTTCCCTGGTTGGGGACAATTAGCATGCAGCACCTCCTGCCTGAGTCCAGGGAGGGGAGAAACCTGCCCTTTATAAACTGGATCTGGGGCAGGGTTAGACAGAGAAGCTAGAGACAAGTTCCAGACAAGGTTCCAGTGAAGTTGCAGATAGGGACAGGTCAGCAGCAGGCTGAGGAGTCCCTGTAGGCAGATGAGGAACACAAGGCCAGGAGGGGAGTCAGCAGAGCTCATCCTAGCTAGAGACTTATAAAGCCGGACACTGGAGTCCGAGGCTGTGAGGGTTATAAGCCCAGCAGCAGAAAACCACCACGCAGGGGACTTCAAGTCCTCTGGCCCAAGGAAGCCCGGAGGCTCAACCACACGAGAGGGACCACTACTGCCCCGGAGGGGTGAGAGGTACGGAAGGCCCGAGTCGCCAGTCATATGGGTGAGAACAACACTGTACACTCAGAGACGTGGGCTACCACTACACTACAGCGGGATAGCCAAGAAAGAGTGGAGTCAGCACGGTAGGCCTACAAACTCCCCCTGACCAGCATGATTTCCCAGCTGCTCTCAGACTGACCAGGCCTCTATTGTTAACCTGTATTCTGGACGGGTCCCTTAATACCTCCAACAGTAAAGACCCTGAATTGCATGACAGACTCCGTGTGGTTACTGCTGCTCCCGCGCACCATCACCACCAATATCCCTATTTACTGCCCTAAGGCTATACTCCTCCCGTGGGGAGTTATACTACCTTCTGCTGCACCCACAACACCAGCCTCAGCGGTCTGCCCTGCAGCGGCGGTTCACTCTGACCGCAATCCACGGGTGGCGTCGTCGGACATTTAATCACAAAACCCTATAAATAGACCGCCATTTGGGTTGACCACCCTGAGCCACGGGACCGGGTCCCCGCCACGCAAGGACTACAACCCCCAGCATCCACAAAAGGTCCGGTTCCGGGTATCCCCACACACACACGGCCCAGGGGCGCATCAACTTTGGCGTAGTCGGCAGGATTTCATGCCCGCCACCAACGGGTACTGCATGCCTGGAAAAAAGACTGTAATACTTACCTTGGTGGAGTTTCCCGCCATCCTTAGCCGATTCCCGCCATCCGCAGCCATTTTCCCGCCATCGGGAGCCATCTTTGGGACGCCGCGCGAGAAGAAGAGGGGCGTGGATGACGAAAGCGCACGAGAACTGGAGCCCCACCTTCCGCATGGACGCTGCGCAAGGTCCTGAAAGGAGCCAAGCGGGACGCTGACGACACCAGGACGCGACGCAAGGTCCTCATCCCCGACGGTCGCCTGCGGAGCCGCGGCCTACAGAAGAAAAGCAACGAAAGGTAGGCCACGGTTGACTAGGGGGGAAGAAGATGTTGGAAGCGGAGGGAACTGCCACCGCCAGCGCGGCCGCTGCCGCAGTAATGCCGTTCACGATGGGTTACATCCCCGGAGCGGCCTGGTTGCCCCAGTACTCAGGGGAGTCGCATACCCTGAGCGACTTTAAAGAGAGACTATATAGCCTATTTAAGGTATACCCCCTGACGGAGGAACAAAAAGTGAGCATACTGATAGGCCAGTTAACCGGCGCGGCCCAACGAGAAGTAAAGTCCTGGTCAGTCAGGGACAAGGGGACAGTGAAACAGATTTTAGTCCGTCTAAAGGACACTTTTGATACCCGCACCTCAGCAGAGATCAAGATGAGATTTTATGGGCGCAAGCAGCGGGCCCAAGACAGTATAAGAGACTATGCTTTGAATTTGCAAGAGGCCCTGAGACCCATTAAGCAGGCAGACCCTGACAGTGTGCGGAATGCAGATAAACTGTTGACTGAACAATTCATTGAGGGTCTGCTGTCCAGCGCCCACCGAACCCAGTTACGCCTAATGGCCCTGCAGAACCCTGAGTTAGACTTTGCACAGTTTAAGGACAGAGCCATCCGGGTACTCCGAGAACCCGCACCCGGTGGCGTTGCGGCCTCCAGGTGCCCTGCTATCACTGATTACCAGGAGGCGGCGCCCCAGTCTACAGAACCTGCAGGAGCCAATGCACAGACTATGAATAGTACCCCGTCTACAGACCTGCACCATCAGGTCCAAGAACTGACCAAAAGCATTGCCGCACTAACCAGGACTGTGCAGTCGTTACAGGTATCCTCTCCAGGAAAGATCCAGCTGGCTACCAGTCCGGAGGACGTCCCGTGGCACCGACAGAAGAGGATCCTACCGTCCAGAGGGAAGCCAACGGACTGCAACGACCAGGATGGACAACCCATCTGCCGCCGCTGCAGCCAGCCAGGACATATTGCGAGGTACTGTAATTTAAACGAGCCCAACCTGGGGCAGAGGGACAACCCCCAGGCGTAAGATCATCAGGCCCGTCAAACTGGCGTGACAAGTATGTGGGGGGACGACCGGTCTTGCCTGTGGTACTGGATGGCATTAATATGAGTGCACTGTTGGACACCGGGTCACAGGTAACCACCATCCCCTATGTACTTTTCAAGCGGTACTGGAATGACACGGATATTACCCGCTACCCAGATAATGACTTGAGCATCATCGCCAGCAATGGTCAGCCCGTGCCGCAGGTGGGGTTCAAGGAGGTGACCATCAAAATTGGTAAAGTCGAACTGCCGGCGCAAGGACTGATTATTGTGGACATTGACCGTCGTGAAAGTCACCCTAAAATAACCTTGGGTACTAACGTTATTGAAAATTGTCTTTCAGAGATAATTGGTATATTACGGCAGGTTGCTATGAATGCCAGCTCGAGCCAGCAGCGTGTCTTATAAAAAGAAATCAGAGCCCTGATGAAGCGGAAACAGGTAGAACTGTCTGGTGGTGAGATTGGTAGCGTTAGGATGAGCGACCCGTTCCCTATCGCCAAGCCCCCAAAAAGCGAAATGATGATCTGGTGCCGGACTGCAATCGGGTTAAGAGGTAGAGACTACCAAGCTATGGTAGAACCCGTTTACTCAGACAGTAGGCCCACCATGTTGACAGCACGGGGGGTGGTTGATGTCCGCCATGGGAGGGTACTAGTTCGCATCCTAAATATTGGGGAAAGAGAAGTACACTTGCCCCGGTATGCCACTCTAGCCAAATTGTTCACCATTAACCAAAACTCTGTAAAGGCCGTGGAACCCTTGCCTCCATCTCAACCAGAGGAGGGTAACGGATCCAAGAAACAAATGGAGAACTGGTGTCAGAAACTGCATGTGGGCACCGATTCCACTCCCTCACACCAAAAACAGGGAGTCTACCGGGTGGTTCAGGAGTACGAAAGAGTCTTTAGCAAACACCCGCTAGACTTTGGGCAAGTAAAGGGGGTAGAACAACAAATCCCCACAGGAGACCATCCACCCATAAAAGAGAGATACCGGCCTGTACCCCCTGCACACTATCAGAATGCCAAGGGTATGTTGCGAGAAATGAAGGATGCTGGGGTGATCAGGGATAGCTGTAGCCCCTGGGCAGCTCCTCTAGTTCTTGTAAAAAAGAAAGATGGCACGATGAGGATGTGTGTAGATTATAGAAAGGTCAACAGAATAACACACAAAGATGTGTACCCGTTACCTAGGATAGAGGAGTCTTTGGCTGCATTAAAATCTGCTAACTTCTTCTCTACTTTGGATCTCACTAGCGGGTACTGGCAGGTTCCTGTAGCAGAGTCAGACAAGGAGAAGACCGCCTTCACCACCCCAACGGGTCTCAGTGAATTCAACTGTATGCCGTTCGGACTCTGCAACGCACCAGGGACCTTCCAGAGGCTGATGGAGTGCTGTCTGGGGCACAGAAATTTCGAGACGGTCCTACTCTACCTGGACAATGTCATCGTGTATTCCAAGACCTATGAGGACCATCTAAAGCACCTGGCAGAGGTGTTCGATGCCCTGGCAGGCTTCGGCGTAAAGGTGAAACCCTCCAAGTGTCATCTACTGAAGCCAAAAGTACAGTACCTGGGACACGTGGTGAGTGCTGACAGAGTAGCCCCAGACCCTGACAAGATCACGGTGATTAAGGACTGGCCAAGACCCTCCAGCATAAAGGAAGTGCGGCAGTTCCTCGGGTTGGTAGGCTACTACCGAAGATTCATCTCCGGGTTCACCAAAATGGCAGCCCCTATGCAGGACCTCCTGTTAGGTCAGTCAAAGACTAAAAGTCAGAAGCTGCCCTTTAAGTGGGACAAGCTGGAGGAGGAGTCTTTCCGCCAGCTGAAGATGGCCCTCATGGGGGATGAGATCCTGGCCTACCCTGATTACGGCCAGCCTTTTATCCTCCACACCGACGCCAGTAACGTGGGGCTAGGAGCCGTACTGTCCCAGATCCAGCAGGGCAGAGAATGGGTAATTGCTTATGCTAGCAGAAAGCTGAGACCCACAGAGAGAAACCCTGAGAATTATAGCTCCTTCAAGCTAGAGTTCCTGGCAGTGTTGTGGGCGGTCACCGAACGCTTCAAGCATTACCTGGCTTCTTCTAAGTTCACTGTGTACACGGACAACAACCCGTTGACACACCTGGACACTGCAAGACTTGGTGCTCTAGAGCAGAGATGGATGGCCCGGCTGTCCAATTATGAATTTACCATCAAATACCGGACAGGGCGCGCAAATGCCAACGCAGATGCATTGTCCAGAATGCCTCACTTGCAGGACAGGGGAGAGGATCCAGAAGAACTGGAAGAAATTGAACTCCCTGCATTCCACCGTCATGGAATCACCCAGTGTTCCCACTGCGTAAAGGAGAGGTGCTCTGCCGCCGCTACGTTCAATCCTTACCCCACCACGGCTGGGCAGAGACACAAGATAATGACCCCGCTGTCCGCCTGGTAAAAGAGATGCTGACCCAGGCTGATGCCCACCTTGATCCGGATGCTCCAGAAGAGGCCAAACAGCTGTGGAAAGAGAGGAGCAAGCTGTTTCTCTACGAGGGGAGGCTGTGCCACAGAACCGTCAACTCTCGAACACACGAGCTGACCTGGCAGGTAGTGGTCCCAAGGCAGGATTCGGCTATGGTCCTAGAAGCATACCATGACGGAGCAGGGCACTTTGGATGGAAGAAGCTGGAGTTCCTGTTGCGTGAGCGGTTCTTCTGGGTAGGTATGAGAGGGGCTATAGAGAGATGGTGCAGAGACTGTGGCCCGTGCAACCTAAGGAGGAAGGACCGCGCCAGCCAGAAGACTCCCCTGCGGCCCATCATCACAAGGCAGCCCCTTGAGCTGGTGGCCCTGGACCACGTAAAGCTGTCTCCAAGCAGATCGGGATACGTCTACGCCCTGACAATCGTAGATCACTTCTCCCGGTTCCTAGTGGTGGTCCCTGTCAAAGACTTAACAGCTCAGACGGCCGCCAGAGCCTTTGAGCAGCATTTCTGCCATCCGCACGGGTATCCAGAGCAAGTGTTGACTGATCAAGGTCCAGCGTTCGAGGCTGAAGTCTTCCAGGAATTCTGCAACCTGTATGGCTGCAAGAAGATAAGGACAATGCCTTACCACCCCCAAACTAACGGGATGTGTGAGAAAATGAACCAAGTGGTAATAGACCTGCTCAAGACGTTGCCCCTGGAGGAACGCAGCCTGTGGCCTGAGAAACTGCCGGATCTGGTGGACTTGTATAACCATATCCCAGTAAATTCTACCAACTGCACCCCAGCTTACCTAATGAGAGCAAGACCTGGTAAGCTGCCAATTGACCTGGAGACCTGGAGAAGCAGACTGGGACACAGAACGACAGCAGCAGTACCGGAAAGTACAGGAAAGTGTGGAGCGAAGTCTGTCTCAAGCAAGAGAGAGGCAAGAGAGGAATTACAACCAGCATGCTCCTGCTGCTCCCCTGGCACCTGGAGAGCAGGTCTTGAAGAGGAAGAGACGGCTCCACAAGTTGGATGACCAGTGAGAGAAAGACCTGTACACCGTACTGCCCTCAAGCCATGAAAACCCAAAGGTATGTGTTATCAGTAAGGATGGAGGAGAGACCACAGCCACTGTCTCCAGAGACCACCTGAAAAAGTGTCCCGAGCAGCTGCAAAGCGCTGATGAAGACCAAGATAGCCCTCAACCCGCAGAGGAAAGGGAAGAAATGGTCAGTACAGTGCTCGGAGAATTTCCCCGGTCCTGTACACAAATCAACAACGCTATAGTGGTACCCGTCCTTACCTTTCTCCAGCCAGCCCCTCAAGGGCCTGCAGAAGCGCAAGTAGTGTTGGAAGAGCAAGTGGCCCCGGAGGCAGAAGAGTACATACCAGCAGCTCAGGAGGATCAACCCTCTGCTGGTAGTGAACCTGCCTTGCCCGTGTTGAGCCAAAGAGTACACAAAAAGCTGCCTAACCTACCCGTAACATCTGAAAACACCTCTAGTGCAGGCACGAGCACACCCAGTACACAGGGGATGGAAACAGGGGACCCAAATAGAGTACCACCAGATAGTGGGTTACGTAGGTCCAGCAGGAGCACTAAAGGTCAGGTACCCGCTCGCTGGAGAATCAAATGTGTCGTATTTACCTGTATAGATACAATAGTTGGAAATGTTTAACGTCTGTGCAGCTGAAGCCAGGCAGGAGACTCTGACTGTGAAACAGTCAGCGAAGATCTCATGTAATGTAATACATGTCTATTACATTACATGAGATCAGTGATCAGAAAAATAAAAATTAATGTCCCATACAGGGACTAAGTAAAAATGTAAAAAAAAGTAAAAAAAAAAGTTTTTAAACTGTTAAAAAAAAAATCACAAAATAAATAAAAATAAATAAATAAAATATTAAACCAATAAATCCGTATATATTTTTACAAAACCCAAAAAAGTACACATATTTGGTATCTACGCGTCCGAAACAACCCGAGCTATAAAACTGTCACACTAATTAACTCCTTCTGTGCACACCGTAATAAAAATAAATAAAAAACAGAGCAAAAAAAAATGCTTTTTCATCATATCGCCAAACAAAAAGTGGAAAAAAATGCGATCAAAAAGCAAAATAGAAATAAAAATGGTACCGCTGAAAATGTCATCTTGTTCCGCAAAAAAAAAGCCGCCATACAGCTCCATCAGCCGAAAAATAAAAAAGTTATAGCGCTCAGAATAAAGCAATGCAAAAAAATATTTTTTTCTATAAAATTGTTTTATTATGTAAAAGCGCCAAAACATAAAAAAAAATACAGTAAGTGTAGTATCGCTGTAAACATACTGACCCGAAGAATAACGCTGCCTGATCACTTTTACCACACGCAGAACGGCATAAAAAAAAAGCTCAAAAAACAATTCCTGAATTGTTGTTTTTTGTTAATTTTACCTCCCAAAAAACGGAATAGAAAGCGATCAAAAAATGTCACATACCCAAAAATGGTACCAATAAAAATGTCAACTCGTCCCGCAAAAAACAAGCTGTCAAATGACTCTGTCGGCCGAAATATGGAAAAATTATAGCTCTCAAAATATGGTGATGCAAAAACTAGATTTTGCAAAAAAAAGCGTCTTTTAGTGTGTGACAGCTGTCAATCATAAAAACCCGATATACATCTGGTATCTCTGTAATCGCACCGACCCAAAGAATAAAGTAATCTCATCACTTATACCACACGAGGAACGGCGTAAAAAATAAATAAAACCAATTCTTCACCTACTACTGATTTGTTTATTATGTCTCCCAAAGAACGCAGTAAGGCTCTGCCCACATTTATCCTGCGCTCTGCGCTAAGCGCTTACACTAGAGTTTCCGTGTAAATCTCTGAAATACGTGATTCAGCCGGAACCCATGACGGAAGATTCCCTGTAATGAGGCAGATATAGGCCACTGTGGACGCCGTCTAGCCTGGGATCCCACGGTGTCATTTGTTTTAGGCTTGCATAAAAGTGCGGTTGGCCACAGTTTTGTGCACTTCTGAAAAATAGGACACCGCTAAACAGAGGCCAGACGGAGTCCAGAGTAACTCTGCTGTCTCATTACAGTGAATGGATCCCGCAGGGGTTTCATCTGAATTACATCACTTGGAAATTTAGATGGAAACCCCGATGTAAGTGCTCAGCCTAGAGCGCCGGATAAATGTTACGTAAAATGTTCCCAATAAAAGCTTCAACTCAGTCCTCAAAAAAAGCTAGTCCCCACTCAGGTCTGTCATCTGTTAAAAATATAAGGGACTTCCAAGTTACTGGTAGCAGAAAGGCTCTGGAAAAGCGAAATGGCCCTTGCCCCCAAAAGAAATTCAGAAAATTTTGTGCTCCCAAATCCAAATGCCTATTCTACAATAATTTGTTCTCCAATTGTCAAATAGCGCTCCGTCCCTCCCAGATCTCGCCGTATGGCTGAGTGCTACGATACAGCCACATATCGGGTATTGCCACTTTTAGAAGAAATTGTGTGACACATTTCGGCACCATTTTTACCCATTGCCCTGTGTGAAAATGTAAAATCTGAGGGTAAAACATTTTTTTGTGGTAAAAGTATAACTATGCTTTTTTCACTGCCCAAAGGTATAAATGTAAAAATTAAAAAATACTCACTACTTCCCTAGATGAATTCCTTGAGAGGTGTAGTTTACAAAATGGGGTCACTTGTGGTGGTTTCTGCTGTTTCGGCATGTCAGCAACTCTTCAAATGTGACATGGTGTCTGCCACCTATCCCAGCCAACATAGCGCTCCTTTCTCTTCCGAACCCTGCCGTACACCAAAGCAGTGGTTTTCCCCCACATATGGGGTATCGGCGTACTCAGGAGAAATTGCACAGCAAATTTCATGGTGCAATTTATCCTGTTACCCTTATGATAATGCAAAATTAGGGAATGAAAAACATTTTTTTGTGGGAAAAATGTGAAAATTTTATTTTTACGGCTCAATATTATAAACTTCTGTGAAGCAGCTGGGGGTGCAAGGTGCTCACCACACATCTAGATAAGTTCCCTAAGGGGTCTAGTTTCCAAAATGGTGTCACTTGTGGGGGGTTTCCACTGTTTAGGCACATCAGGGGCTCCCCAAATGCAACATGGCGTCCGCTAATTATTCAAACAAATTTTACATTCAAAAAGTCAAATGGCGCTCCTTCCCTTTCAAACCCTGCCGTGCGCCCAAACAGTGGTTTGCCTCCACATATGGGGTATCAGCGTGTTCAGGAGAAATTGCACAACAAACTTCATGGTGCAATTTTTCCTATTACCCTTATGATAATGCAAAATTAAGGGATGAAAAACGTTTTTGTGGGAAAAATGTGAAAATTGTATTTTTACAGCTCAATATTATAAACTTCTGTGAAGCACCTTGGGGTTCAAGGTGCTCACCACACATCTAGATAAGTTCCCTAAGGGGTCTAGTTTCCAAAATTGTGTCACTTGTGGGGGGTTTCCACTGTTTAGGCACATCAGGAGCTCTCCAAACGCAACATGGCGTCTGCTAATTATTCAGACAAATTTTACATTCAAAAAGTCTAATGGCGCTCCTTCCCTTCCGATCCCTGCAGTGCGCCCAAACAGTGGTTTTCCCTCACATATGGGGTATCAGCACGCTCAAGAGAAATTGCACAAAAAAATTTGGGGTCCATTTTTTCCTGTTACCCCTGTGAAAATAAAAAAATTGGGTCTAAAGTAACATTTTTGTGAAAAAAGTTAAATGTTCATTTTTTTCTTCCACATTCCAAAAATTCCTGTGAAGCACCTGAAAGGTTAATAAAGTTCTTGAATGTGGTTTTGAGCACCTTGGGGGGTGCAGTTTTTAGAATGGTGTCACTTTTGGGTATTTTCTGTCATAAAGACCCCTCAAAGTGACTTCAAATATGATGTGGTCCCTAAAAAAATGTTTTTGTAAATTTTGTTGGAAAAATGAGAAATCGCTGGTCAACTTTTAACCCTTATAGCTCCCTAACAAAAAAAAATGTTGGTTCCAAAATTGTGCTGATGTAAAGTAGACATGTGGGAAATGTTATTTATTAACTATTTTGCGTGACATATCTCTCTGATTTAAGGGCATGAAAATTCAAAGCTTGAAAATTGCAAAATTTTCAAAATTTTCGATTTTTTCACAAATAAACGCAAGTTATATCGAAGAAATTTTACCACTATCAAGAAGTACAATATGTCATGAAAAACAGTCTCAGAATCAGGGGAATACGTTGAAGCGTTCCAGAGTAATTACTTCATAAAGTGACAGTGGTCAGAGTTGAAAAAATTGGCCCGGTCACGAAGGCAAAAACAGGCTCTGGTGCGAAGTGGTTAATTATGTTTTTCTAGATCAATGGACTAACAGGTTATGGACAATGAATAGCCGGAACTGTATCTTGTACATAGTTGCACCTGGTAAGGTGCCCTCTTTTGAAGATGACCACAGAACACAAAACCCGTGGAGGTGGCTGAAGACGTGGTCCAACTCCAGATCATCAAAGCCCTGTAGCCACCCCTGGGCCTACGTGGAGGGTTTGAGACGGGTCCCTCAAAGTGCATCTTGGGTGAGAAGGACACCTGGTTAAGGGAGCGCCGTGACCTAAAAAGACTAAACATCTTGTATATATGTTACTGTATTGTTATTACCTGTTGTGTTTTTGCAAAATGTGTTTAGCCACGGAGTACTAAATTTCACTAGGGGGGAATGTGGCACCCCAGGTCTGGTCGCCACAGTGGCAGCAATGTCATGTCTGAGAGCAGGTGGGAGGGTCCCTGGTTGGGGACAATTAGCATGCAGCACCTCCTGCCTGAGTCCAGGGAGGGGAGAAACCTGCCCTTTATAAACTGGATCTGGGGCGGGGTTAGACAGAGAAGCTAGAGACAAGTTCCAGACAAGGTTCCAGTGAAGTTGCAGATAGGGACAGGTCAGCAGCGGGCTGAGGAGTCCCTGTAGGCAGAGGAGGAACACAAGGCCAGGAGGGGAGTCAGCAGAGCTCATCCTGGCTAGAGACTTACAAAGCCGGACACTGGAGTCTGAGGCTGTGAGGGTTATAAGCCCAGCAGCAGAAAACCACCATGCAGGGGACTTCAAGACCTCTGGCCCAAGGAAGACGGAGGCTCAGCCACACGAGAGGAACCACTACTGCCCCGGAGGGGTGAGAAGTACGGAAGGCCCGAGTCGCCAGTCATATGGGTGAGAACAACACGGTGCACTCAGAGACGTGGGCTACCACTACACTACAGCGGGATAGCCAAGAAAGAGTGGAGTCAGCACGGTAGGCCTACAAACTCCCCCTGACCAGCGGGATTTCCCAGTTGCTCTCAGACTGACCAGGCCTCCATTGTTAACCTGTATTCCGGACGGGTCCCTTAATACCGCCAACAGTAAAGACCCTGAATTGCATGACAGACTCCGTGTGGTTACTGCTGCTCCCGCACACCATCACCACCAACATCCCTATTTACTGCCCTGAGGCTATACTCCTCCCTTGGGGAGTTATACTACCCTCTGCTGCACCCACAACACCAGCCTCAGCGGTCTGCCCTGCAGCGGCGGTTCACTCGGACCGCAATTCACGGGTGGCGTAGTCGGACATTTAATCACAAAACCCTATAAATAGACCGCCATTTGGGTTGACCACCCTGAGCCACGGGACCGGGTCCGCGCCACACAAGGACTACAACCCCCAGCATCCACAAAAGGTCTGGTTCCGGGTATCCCCACACACACACGGCCCAGGGGCGTGTCACTTAGCTGGTAACACTGTTGGTGATTTATTTCAAATTTAAGGTACAGTATTGCTGCCACAGTATTTTGCAACACATCTGGTTTGCACTTAGTGGGACCATCATTTCTATTGCAACAAGACTAATAATTAGGGATGAGTGAACCCGAACTGTAAAGTTCGGGGTTTGTACCCGACACTACTCCGAACACGGTCTTTTTTTTCAGAAGTCCATTTGCTTGTTCGGGTTCAGTGCCGAATAAAGTTTATTGAAAGGCTGCAGCGCATCCAATCAACAAGCTTTCAGGCCAGTATTGGGATTGCTGTGATTGACTGGCGCACCATGTGACCCGGCCGGTATAAACTCTGGATCATGGGTTGCTACACCATTTTGCTCTGATTAGGGTAGGGGCAGGACGCATCTCGAGTGAGTGACAGTGTTAGGTTTTGGGTGTGTGCACTCTGCAAAAAAGCATGTGTGTGTGTACTCTGCACCCGTGTAAGTGGGAGTACTGTGCCCAAAAACCTCTGTGCGTACTCTGCACCTGTGTCTGTGGGACTACTGTACATAAAAATTGCTTCAAAAAATGAGGAGAGCATCAAATAGGTGATGTGGATGTGGCTGTGGTCTTGCTGGTGGTGGTGGTGATGTAGCTGTTGCTGGTGGTGGGGTACCTGCTGCAGGGAGAGCATGTGGTTGTTCTATGCCTACTACGTGCCCAAAAGAAAAAACATACTCTGGTGCACACAGGCCACAGGACATTCTGTGAATACTGTGCCAAAAAGCCTCTATGTACTGGGAATACTGTGCGTAAAAACAATTTTTTGTACTCTGCACCCGTGTCTGTGGGAGTAGTGTGCGTAAAAACAAATTGTTCTTCTGTGAACCCGTGTCTATGACAGTACTGTGTATAAAAACATATTGTTCCACTCTGCAACGGTATCTGGGAGTACTGGGCTTAAATCCAAATTTTTCTACTCTGCATCCATGTCTGTGGGAGTAGTGTGCATAAAAACAAACTTCAACTCTGCACCTGTGTGTGTGGGAGCACTGTGGGTAAAAACAAGTTTTTCTACTCTGCATCTGTGTCTGGGAGTACTGGGCCTTAAAAACAAATTTTTCGACTCTGACACGTGTCAGTGGAAATAGTGTGCAATAAAACAAATTGTTCTACTGTGCACCCGTGTCTGTGAGAGTAGTGTGCGTAAAAACAAATTGGAAATCTGGAAATACTGGGCTTAATGTCAAGTTTTTCTGCTGTGCACCTATGTCTGTCTGAGTACTGGGTCTAAAAACAAATTGTTCTACTCTGCACCGTGTCTGTGGGAGTACTGTGCCTAAACCCCCTTAAAAAATGAGGAGAGCATCAAATAGAGGATGTGGACGTGGTGCTGCTTGTGGTGGTGATGATGTAGCAGCTGCTGGTGGTGGAGTAGCTGCTGCAGGGAGAGGACGTGGTTGTTCTGTGCCTGCTACATGCCCAAAAGAAAAACCTTCCTCTGGTGCACACAGGCGACAGGACGTTCTGTGAGTCCTGTGCCAAAAAGCCTCTGTGTACTCTGCACCCGTGTCTGTGGGAGTACTGTGTGTATAAACAAATTGTTCTTCTGTGAACCTTTGTCTGTGGGAGTACTGTGTGTAAAAACATATTGTTCCACTCTGCATCAGTATCTGGGATTACTGGGCTTGAAGGCAGATTTTCTACTCTGCACCCGTGACTGTGGGAATATTGGGTCTAAAAACAAATTGTTCTACTCTGCACCCATGTCTGTGGGTGTACTGTGCGTAAAAGCAAACTGTTCAA
This sequence comes from Phyllobates terribilis, assembly GCF_046119375.1. Classification (NCBI taxonomy): domain Eukaryota; kingdom Metazoa; phylum Chordata; class Amphibia; order Anura; family Dendrobatidae; genus Phyllobates; species Phyllobates terribilis. Next base: position 243,541,414 of record NW_027362769.1, on the reverse strand, counting down.
CTCTGCACCCGTGTCTGGGAGTATTGGACCTTAAAAACAAATGTTTCCATTCTGCACACGTGTCTCTGGGAATAGTATGCGTAAAAACAAATTGTTCTACTCTGCATCTGTGTCTGTGGGATTCTGTGCCAAATAAACACTTCAAAAAATGAAGAGAGCATCATAGAGGAGATGTGGCCGTGGTGCTGCTGGTGGCTGTGATGATGTAGCTGCTGCTGGTGGTGTAGCTGCTGCAGAGAGAGGACGTGGTCTTTCTGTGCATGCTACATGCCCAAATACAACACCTTCCTCTGGTGCACGCAGGCGAAAGGATGTTTTGCGTCATTTCGCAGGGCCAACTACTGCTGCACGAATGGTGAGGTCAGAACAGGTTGAGGCGGTTTTAAATTGGAGGGCTGAGAGTGCCTCCAGTTACTTCCACCCAATTTCCTGCAGTAAGCGCAAAGTTGGTACCTGGCTTCCACCTCACCTCCTTGCAAATCAGCCAAGCAGTCTGAGCCTTAAGTTATGCAGCAGTCCCTTCTGCTTTTCGATGACTCCGTTGACTGTGGTTTCATGGGCTATCCACCTGGCACTGCCCCAGAAGTGGAAGAGATTGAGTGCACTGAAGCTCTACCACTTCTCCAGTTGGAGGATGCGTACATGGGAGGGTTAGTGCACACGGTCATCGGACCACCACAGCACATCTCTGATGATGAGGAAACACAGGTGCCAACTGCTGCATCTTTCTGTAGTGTGCAGACCGGCAAGGAGGGCAGAGGTGAGGAGTGTGTGGAAAATGATGTGGGGGGATGATGAGGTCCTAGACCCTACATGGAGTGAAGGACATCCGTGTGACATGCACAATTCGGAGGAAGAGAAGGTGACCATGCTGCCCCTGCTGCACAGCAAAAGAGGGAACAGGGTGCCAAAGCAAAACAGCCGGCCCCTAGCCAGTATGTCAGCTGCTACTGCCCACAGCGCCGTGAACTGACCACAACAAAGCCAGTTCAAAGCAACCCCCTGGTGTGGCATTTTTTCAGGCAATATGCTGACAACAAGTGCCATCAGAGCCTGAAGCGAGGCATAAATGTTCTGAACCTGAGAACAATATGCATGAGAAGGCATCTGAATTCAAAGCACGAGGTGCAGTGGAGAACACATCTAAAAAGACAAGAAAGATGTGAGACTCCTCCAGCTCCCCATTCTGCTGCGGCCTCTTCCTCCATCTCCCAATTAACAGGGCCACTTGCAAAGCGAGGAAGTGACAGCACCACCACCAGCAGTGTCAGAGAGCATCTCCACACCATCCCATGGAAGAATTCAGCTGTCCATCCCCCAAACACTGGAGAAATGGAGAAAGTACCCCCCTACCCACCCAGAAGCCATGGTCCTGAATGACAGCATTTCAAAATTCCTGGCCTTTGAAACACTGCCATTCCGACTGGTGGAGACTGACAGTTTTAAAAACTGCTTGCGGTGGCTGTCCCACAGTCAGTGGTTCCTAGCCACCACTACATTTCTAGGCGAGCCATCCTTGCTCTGCACACATAAATCCTACAAAAACTTTGGAGCAGTCAACCGTAATATTAAAAAAGGATTTCTTTATTTCATTAAATAGACATACACATGAACATATAAAAAAAAAAGTAAAAGGTGAGTGTATATAAGGTGCTCTAGCACATCAGCGGCCAGAGGTACGAAATATATCAGCTAAGTAGCTGCCTCATAACTCCCATAATTGTATAATAGACCAAACAAAGGTATAGGAAGTATTCCCCCTGCAAACCCATGTCTAACACTAAGTGAATAACAGCCTGTTACTGAGATAGATACAACACATCAACACAAAGTGTGTAAGGAAACGTTCAGACTGTATTAATAGATCAAGATCAATAAATCTATATAATATTAGACTGATCCCACTGAAGATAGTGCCATGAGTGTGATCAAATATTAGCCAATAATACCAAAATGAATTGTGAATGAAAGACTTAACACACTAGGAGCAGTGGGATAAAGTAACATAGGTATATGGCATTGCATAAAAGATAGTCAGAAGATACCGGGTAAACATAACATTTAGGTATGGGATACAAGGGAGGGCATACCAATCTAGGAGTGCACCAGGAACCACCAATGATATGCGTTTTGCATCAGCTTCCTTCGAGGGGTGACTCTAGGGTGGTGGTTTGGGCTTTTATATCGTCACTTACCAGTGGACAGCGGGATGGTAATGGCACTCCCTCCGTGTCGGCTGTGACCGGAAGTACCGCAGCTTGGCGTCCAACGTTACTTCCTGACAGCCACACCAGATGCTTCTGCACACACCTGTTGTGGTCAAAATCAGGTGTACACTGCACAACTCCATCAGTGGCAAGGTCCACATAACCACCGATACGTGTACCAGTAAGCATGGGCAGAGCCGTTAAATTTCCCTAACTACACACTGGTAAATGCAGTGGCAGCTGGGCCTGAGGAAGAAGGCGTTCTGCCGAATGTCGTACCACCAGTGAATTCTGCTGGGCGTTACTCTGTCCATGTTGCCTACTCCTCCGACTCCGCTTCCTCCACCGCCTCCTCATCTGTTCAGGATTACACCTACAGCACCAACTTCAGCACAGCCAGGGGGAAACGACAGCAGGCTGTTCTGAAATTCATCTGTTTAGGGGACAAATCCCTCACTGCGTCAGTGCTGTGGACAGGGATCAAACAGCAGACAGATGAGTGGTTGTTGTGCGTGAACCTCAAGTCCAGCCTGGTGGTGTGTGTTAACGGGCGAAATCTCGTAGCAGCTCTGCGCCTAGCTGGTTTGACGCGCTTTCCTTTCCTGGCGCATGTGCTATATTTGGTGGTGCAGAGCTTCCTTAAAAATTACCCACATATGTCAGAGCTGAGTGCAGGCAATCTGTGCGTGTTTTCGGTGTTCTCACCCTCCGCTGCTCGCCTGTTTGCGCTGCAGCGTCAATTCTGCCTTCCCGCTCACCACCTCATATGCGATGTACTAACTATTATTGCAGTAATAGGCAATAGTGTGCCTTGTTGTGCAGCTTCGAATACTCCACCAACATTTCCAACGCTGATAACGCCATCATGAGCATTACAATACCACTTCTATGCCTGCTGAAAAAAACACTTCAGACGATGATGGATGAGGTGGTGGCACAGAAGGATGAGGAGCAGGAGGAACAGGGACCATTCATGCCTGTCATCCCCTAATGGCTCAGAGGGTGGGTTCTTGTACCAACAGCAGCCAGGTACACAACTGTCCAGCCAAGGGACTGTTTTGGAGGAGGAGGAACAGTATTCACAGCAGGGTGGCACTCAAAGCAGCTCACAGGCATCACTGGAGCATGGCTGGGGTGATACAGAGCACCCAGACCATACACCTCCTACCAGGGACAGCTTGTGTTTGCCTTTGGGCAGCCTGGCGCACATGAGCCAATTCATGCTGCTGTGGTTGCGCAACAACCGTCAAATTGCTCGGATTGTTACCAGTGCTGATTACTGGATCCCAGCTACAAGGATAGCGTAACATCATTACTGTTGGAACATGTGTTTAGCACGGCAAGGGTTGTGATCACAGACAGGCGCATCTGCCTGTCCACAGCCAATGTGAGGAAGCTAACATTCATTAAAATGAACCAGGTGTAGATCTCACAGAACTTGTCCGTACCTTTGGCTGAGTAGACAACTTTACCAGTCGCACCCAGCCATTGTTATACTCTCCTCAAATAATAATAAAAAAAAAACAAAACACAAAAACAAAACACAAAAAAAAAAAACCCCGCAAAAACAGTGTTGCTACTTCTGCCTCTTCCACCTACACCACCAAGTCCACCTCCACCTAATCTACTTTCTCCTCCACTTGGAACTCTGCCTCCCTGTTCTAGATTGTTATTTTTTTTATTCAATGTTCTTTTCAGTCATTTCCCTTAAAAAAAAACAACACAAATCACTCTCCCTCAGAAACCGTGTCGGATACCTTATCCCCTACATCTTCCACCTAAACCGCCATGTCCATCTCCAACTCGTCCTCCACTTGGACCTCGACCTTTTGGATCTAGAGAGTTATTTTATTTATTTTTTACTCCATGTTCTTTTAAGTAATTTCCCTAAAAAAAACACCTCCTACCCTGCCCCATTCACCTCCCCTACTTCACCTCCTCCACTTGGACCTCCGCCTCCTGGTTCAAGATTATTATTATAGATTTTTCTTATTCTCTGTAATTTTATGTAATTGCCCTATCCACATTTGTCCTGCTCTTACTCCCCATTTTGCTTCCTTTTGCAGACCCCTACCCCTTACTACCTTCATTTTACAGCACAAAAGCTTGGGCTCACATTGGCTTCTATTGGCTATGAGCTGGTCTTATTATGCTGGGAAGGTTCCAATAACCATGGAAATTCCCGGCCTTTTAATATCAACTCACAGATGTCTGCTTTGCCTTTGCTGGTTATTAAGAAAGGAGGAACCATAAAAAAATGATGTGGGGTCCCACTTATTTTTTAATAATCAGTCAAGGAAAATGTCATGGGTGTGTCAGATGTGACAGGCAGTCTCTCTGCAGTTGACTGCAGAAGATCTCTTCATTTGGTATTACAGACACCTTCCTAGAATCTGTCTCACTCTAGGATCCGCGGCTGCCTCCCTTCTGCTCTTATTAACACCCTGGCAAGGGTGGTTAAATACGTTCAGTTTGCTACAGGGAGGCGCCGGTGATATTCATAGTGATACTTGTGGAGGCTTGGAGCTATTGCAGTCTGCTTACTTCCTCTCTGGTGCTTGGAGGACGTTTGGTGCAATCTCTCTAAAGTCAGCTCAAGCTAAGTTGCTTTCCCCTGTGTTCATCTCTCTTTTTGTTTTTTTGCTGTTAGTGGGGACTGACTAGTGCTCATCCCACTTCCCTAGCTAGGGCCTAACTCTAGGGAGATACAGAGTTTTAGGTTTCTATTCGGCGATTGGTGAGAAACCAATATAGGGATGGTAGGGAAGACAGGGTGATATTAGATTAGCCCAGTAGGTCTCCACTCCCTCTTTCCTTAGTGTCTGGACTCCCTTCCCATCATCCTTTTGTGTTGCACTTTGTCTTTCCTACACTGTGAGTGACAGAAAAGAAGACAGCAGTGAGCTCGTCTTATAATGCTGGGTATGGGTCAATATCCATGGACCTTCCCAGCCTATTAATATCAGCCCCCATCATATTGCTTTGCCTTAGCTGGTTATTAAAAATAGGGAGACCCCACAAAATTTTTTTAGCGTCCCCCATTTTTAATAACCAGCAAAGGCAAAGCAGACAGCTGGAGAGTGATACTAATTGGCTGGGAAGGTCCATCGATATTGGCCCCTTCCTAGCATAATAAGACCAGCTCACAGCTGTTTGATTGCCCTTGACTGGTTATTAAAAATAGGGGGGACCCCACATTGTTTTTTTCATTTATTTGTTTATTAACAAGTACAGTAGCATACACATGCAAGGCACTGCTCCTCTCCTCAACTTGGAACTCCGCATCCTGTTTCAAGATTATTATTTTTTATATTTTTTAATCTACGTAATTTTAAGTAATTTTCCTATCCACATTTGCTTACAGGGCAATTGTCCTGCTCTTACCCCCATTGTGCTTGCTACCTTTTGCAGCCATCCTAGCCCTTACTACAAACATTTTACAGTTATTTTTTATCACCAAAGTTTGGGTCTCTATTGACTTATATGGGATTCAGGTCCGGGGTCAAGTTCGAGTCAAGTTCTAGTACCTGAATCGAATTTTGGACTAAAGTTCAGCCGAACCCGTCGAACACGAACTCCCACGGGTCCGCTCACCCTAATATTAACCTAAATTTATTATATGACGCCATGCATAAAGCAACCCAGGATAATAAATGTTCCCTCCTAATCATCTGTCTCCACATCCTCTATGCACTTGATAACTGCACTTAAGCATACTGGCTGATGACTGGATAATGCAGCTTTATATGAAAACGCCTATTTATTATAATGGCTGGACCTGAAATAACAAGCACTTTTCACCTATTGTGTCTCCCCCTATTTCCTTGCAGATTGTAAGGTTTCGAGCAGGGACCTCACTCCTCCTGTAACTGTTTCACTGTCTTACCTTGTATTGAATTTATTGTCTATATACAGAATGTCACTGCTTAATTGTAAAGTGCTGCGGAATATGTTGATGCTATTTAAATAAAATTACTATTATTATATAAAGACAAAATATATATTTTTCCTTTTTTCTTCTTTCTTTTCATTCCCTTTTCTTTCTTTTTTTTGTAAAATTATTATACACATGCACACCTATACATATACATATATATATAAATATGCTATCATAAATTTCATATATGGAGATGAAGAAATATTTCTAAGATGATGTTTGTATGTTATATCCTATGTCCTAAAAATATAAAAAGAAAACTATTTTATTATTATTCAGGCAACTAAAAAAACGACAAATGGTAAGTATTCATCTCAAGAAAAAATATTTAAATGGAAAATTGGGAAAGAAAAAAGAGAAAAAAAAGACATAAGTAGAGCCAAGGATAAATATCTTATGTGTATATAATAACAGACAAGATATCAATATTTTATAGGAAACTTGCAAAGCCCCATTGTTCATTTAACCCCCTAGTGTTCATGCATTTTAATATTGTGATCCATTTACATTCTAGCTGGGCCAATTTCTTGGTCATATCACCTCTTCTATTACCTGGATAAAAGAGATCAAATCCCCGAAAACGGAGTAAATGCCACTGATGCGGGTGGAATTCCTAAAAATGTCTTGCTAAAGGTTCTAATTTTGTAATCGCACCCACATCTTCTTATGGGATCTTTACTGACGCCTTAATATCCTTGATGTGTTTAAGGAACCGGATTCTCAATTCCCGTGATGTCATGTCGACATAAATAAGAACATAAGGGCAAAAGTTGCAAGATAAATAACTAAGGTCGTCCTGCTGTTAATATAATGTAATATCTTGAAATCGCGCTCTCTTGCTGAAACTGAAAAGATATCTGTTAGTCAATATATATGCACACCTTGTAATTTCCACAGGTCCAGGTGTCCCACTTGGGGCCTTTTGAGACCAAATAAAAATGTTGAAGTCGGAGGGATATGATGACCGTGTACCAACAATGTCACATAAATTCTTGCTACATTTAGCCATAATAAGAGGTGGGTCTGATAGCAATTAGGAAAGTTTAGAGGTTGAGCCTCTATTGTGACATCACTCATGTGTAGCTTTGCCCTCGTGATGTAACAATTGGATTCCACTTGTGATGTCACGGAATCCTTGGATTATATCCAGTGATTTTGCAGTGAGATCCTTTGTCTGGAGAGGCTGATTGTGCACTACACAGTAAGCGATATTCCTCCAGGCTAAAATGCTGTTTAGACTCGTTCTAAATCTCAGCGTGCTATTAGCATCAGCGGAAGGTGCTCCCATCTTTATCCGCAACCATCATTCACAAGCGCAGATCAGGATCCCTGCAGGTAAGGTCATTACCAGATACACTCTGACGATGGGGTTAACCCTTTGCCTCCAAAGCCAAGTTTTATTTTTGCACTTTATTTTTTCCTCCACTTTTTCCAAGAGTCATAACTTTTTCCCATTCATATATCTGTATGAGGGATTGGTTATTTTTTTGCGGGACGAGTTGTAGTTTTAAATGACACCATTCATTTTATCATTAATGTGAAATTGGGGAAAAAATTTAGTTCTCCCATGTTTTTTAGTTGTTTTATTTTCATGGCATAAGAAGTAACAGTCGTTTTCATTTTTAACATAGATGAGACATAGAGCATTAATACTGTCCTCGCCTTGCTGGATGCACTCACTACTACATGTAGCAGAAGGCGCCCACAAGACATACAGGGGATACTTGTGACTTCTTACTTGTCAGTAGAGTTTTTCTTTAATGTCTATTTTTACTTTCTAGGTACCAAAGTAGTCCTGCACCATGGTCCGTGCTCAGCAGCATGCGGTAAGCAGCTCAGAATTCAGATATGTCCTTCACATGTAACATTTCACATGCGGCCCCAGAAACCATTGGGATCCATTAATAAGGCCCAGGTTCTGTTATCAGACTCTGCGTCATTAGGGGTTCTGTAACTTTTCTTATGTGACCAGAGATTTATATGAGGTCACAGGATACATGGATTGGAGGATTTTTCCTCTCTTACTTATAATTTCAGGTGTCATCTCCCATCCTGTGTTCATTCTCTATTCCAGGAATATAAAAGAACAGATCTCTGTATTGTCCATTATATATTGATATGACATCAAATATCATCCATCATTTTTCCAAACTTAATACCCCTTTTTTAATAGTCATATTTGGTTCCTCAGTCCGCCCATTCCATGTATTTGGTTTCCACGTCTGAACACATTCCAGCTCTGATCCTGATCACTTATGTTCTGTTCTTTATCTTTTCAGCTCATAACACTGTTCCTCAAGAAACATCTCAGGATACAGTCATTAAGATTGTTATAGCTGCTGCCATTCTCTTCGTCATTGCAATAATCATTGTTGCCATCGGTGTCATCTACTGGTAAGTATAATAACTAATGATTTATGGGCTACACAGGAGTCTGTAGAGGAAATGTCACATCTTCAGGTTCCTCCAGAAATGGGAATATTTTGTGGCTTGGACACGTCACCCTGAAGTTGTGCCCTGCAGATAACTGATGGGTATATATTAGACTTTGTAGGGATTCACGCTCTCATGTAGGCATTAGGTAGCGTTCGCACAGGCAATGCAGTTTGGTCCAAACCGGTGCAGTTTTATTTTTTTTCAAAAAGCTCCAAGGGATTCAAAGCCAAAAACAGCCTCTTCTGGGCACAAAGGTATCACAGCAAATAAACACTTCATTTAGCATGGCACATATGTCAGTGCAGGCTCACCCAAACAGATTACAGTCCTTTCCACCAGAGAAAACTTTATATACAGAAGAGGCACGATCCCACCAATCTCGCTGTCGCCTTCAGCCCAAGTTCAAGCAGCCTCCAGTGCCAAACAGAAGTGTTCAACTCTGGCCACAGTTCACACTGAACAGGCTGCAGCAGACACACGGTTCTCTGCAGCTCCAGCACTCAGACTGCTCAGCTTTCCTAGCTGACCTATGCAGTCTCCATTTAGAGAGAGATGCCGGCACATATCTCTCTCAGCTACAGCTCACACTTTGGCTGAACACTCACCAGCTCCAGCACATTCAACTCTGCTTCATCCAGAAGACTGCACACAGTGAACACAGGCCCTGGTTTTAGTAAAAAAGCAAGATGGATGTGTCTAATCAAATCCTACAGAGCTAGAACTTAACCCTGTCCTACCTTGCTCTGCTACAACTTGCATATACATTATTAATAGAAATTGCTGATTGGAATAGACACAAAAATGACTGACTCGTGATATTTCTATAGATAGCACTAAATTAAATGTTTCATTTATACATTCTGCAGAATGCAGACATATTTTACTTTGTGATTTACAATGTGACTTTCATTTTTACAATTTTATAGTTATCTGAAAAAGAAAAAGCCAGTGAAAGATCTTGAAAGGCAATGGTGCGCCGATGATTTTAGAGAGAACAACACCAAACTAAATGGTAACTACAGCTTAACAAATCTGACATTAAAGAAGCACTCCAGCTAAATATGTATTGTCTAATCCCTTCTAGATATATCAGATGTACATGTGAGAAAATACTTACCATTTGCCGTCTTCTCTGGATTCCAGCACCACGTCTTATGTGTGGCGCGGTAGCGATTTTCCTAATATAAGCCTATGAGACTCAGAGCGAGGTTCCATATACTTACATTGAGAATGTAACTTCCAGTCCACACATAAAGACATTGTGATGGCCCGTCCAATTTTTCAAATATACACGTTTACGTTTTAAATATTTTTGTTGATATATGAGTATTGACTTCTAGCATACACAGCAGAGCAGGAGTACCAGCAAATTCTTCTTTGTCATCTATAAGAAAGACTTCGTGATCACCAGGCCGATTTAAAGTCACATGGTTCAGCAGAGAACTGGAGCTGTGCTGCAAACCGGAGAAGACAGCGATCAGTGTTCTACCATATACTATACACTACTAATATGTTCAGAAGTGATTAGCAATAATAATTTTGCTCAGAGTGCTTCTTTGATATCTCTATATAGACAGTTATTGCCAACTTTTATATTACATGGAATATAATAACATGTAAATATAAATAATTTTAATCATATAGAAGCTTACATTTTAGAAGCTTGCATTTTATTAAATCTAACTTCAATATTTTATGTTACAGGAGAATTTGACATTTTCTGTACTTCTAGAGACATTATAATGCCGCACACGGCCGCTATAGTGGAGAGGAAAGAGTCCGAGATTAAGCCGGACTTAAATGATTACAAACAGACACCTCCATCTATTCTAAAAGGAAGTCAAATGAAAAATGAAAACAAAGGGAAAAAAGTTTATTTTCAAGAATCGGATAATCGATATGTTTACTCATATGATTCCGAGTCCTCACAACCTGGATGTCAAATGAGATATTTCCGAAACGAACAAGGCTGGAAAAAAAGTGAGTGTTTTCATATCTTACCTCAACCTTTATCAGAAGATCATCTTTCATTTCTTTCAAAAGAACTTAGGGGCCTGATTTATCAAATCTTTTTTACCGGTATTCTGACATAAAAAGCTTTGAACTGTCACTAAATTTTGGCAAAAACTCCAGGCTGCGCTAAAATATTGTGATTTCTGGCATTCTCCTGCCATTTTTGCCCATTTCCAACAAAGTGCCGGAGCTTTAGTAGAATGGTTGACCGCTAGTCAAATTCATGATGATCGGCAGCGTTAGTTAAGCCACGAAACACGCTCACGAGAGGAGCACACCAGTAGTCAGACACTCCTGATTCATGAATCAGCGTATAACTCTTCATAAATCAAAAGCGTCTGACTTCAGTGCGCCTCCTCATCAAGATCGGCGCGAAGAAGCTGTATTGGGAGTATCATCTGAAAAAAATGTGGAATAATTATTGGTGGATAACCCAATGATGCCAATATTTCATTCACTTCCTAAAATTCTCAAACCTTTTTGCCACCTTCCATGTACTCCATTGCGGTGGGAATAAGTTCATTCATTAAAAGACTGGGGTCTTGGGTGAGGAAATATTACAGCCACTAAGGTGAGAGATTTCAGGATATTTAAGGTGCAGTATAGATGTTCTGCAAATATTTGTCTGTTGTTAAATGGTTGACATACAAAGTTACATCGCTGTATTCCAGAATACCCCAGGATTTAACTATTGCTGCCCTGTCTCATTATTTGGATGATTACAGTGGATATTGCAAAGAAATTAGTTCCTAATTTCTTAAGTATATTACTTACTTCATCCTATTTTTTTTCTTTTCAATGGTTATTTTTTTTTTTACAAACTATTGGGTTGATATGCCATAAACGGATGAGATGGGAATACCCCATTAAAGCTAGGAATAAGTTTTGTATAAAAGTCTATTTTCTATAGATTAGCTCTGAGATCTGGTCTATAGGATGCAAACTGTCATTTATATCAAACTGGATTCTGTAATAGGTCCATTGGGTGTTGTAATATTATCTAGATTCTCCTAAGGGGATGTTGTGTTAAAAGAAATGTATATTATCCGTTTTATATGTAATATTCTGTTGCTCCATGTTTAGTTATAATCCATTATTGTTTCTGCAGAAAAATCGAGAAAGAAGGCTCGCCGAGTTCCAACAAGGAATAAGAAATCCAGCAGAAGGCGATGACTCCGCCTCAACTCCATTACATGGTGGCTACCATGTGAGGATAAGGCAACCTGTGATTAAGCAAAAAGAGACAGATTCCGGGCTCGGTCTCTGCTCTCACCCAAGGATATGACACTTACCAGACTTTCCGCAGTCAGATGTGTTCACAGACAAGTGACTTACCTGCTGCATGAAGAGGCAGATTCCGGGCTCGGTCTCTGTTCTCACCCATGGATATGACATTTACCGGACTTTCCGCAGTCAGATGTGTTCACGGACAAGTGACTTACCTGCTGCATGAAGAGACAGATTCCGGGCTCGGTCTCTGCTCTCACAATATTGTATGACATTTACCGGACTTTCAGCAGCCAAGTGTACTCACGACACAAGTGAGGTACCTGCTGTAAGAAGAGGCAGATTCCGGGCTCAGTCTCTGCTCTCACCTAGCCACAGCTCAAGGGAAATGCACTCCTTTAACCATGGTTCCCTAGAGGTTTCCTCCATTGGGGGTTTTTCCTCTCCTGAGTGCTAAAGGACGACTCTTCGTGAGTTAAAGGCCCATCATCATCAGGCCACATTTAAGACTATTGTCCTGACTTCTAATGGAAAATTCCACATTATCCAACTTGAATAAAGTTAATAAAGAAGTCAGCATATATCATGTGTATTTGAATCTTCTTTTATGAATCTTTACACTATAGCAGAATATACATAGCACTGGACTACTTTATATAGTCATTACCATCACACATAGCTAATTATTTATCATCCCGTTTTCTCACACACATGTAAACTAGGGTATAAGTGGTGTTGTATTTAAAAATAATATATCCACTTCTCGACATGCTATCTACATGTATGTCACTTGTCTGATGTCATTCTATGGAGAGAGTTCTGGAGCATAGCCAGTGACTGTGTTGGACATCAGAGCTGTGCTGCAGTCAGAAAAGTACTATATCCATAAATGTCTAAATCACTTACCATATTTTCAGATTATAAGAAGGACTTTTTTCCCAAAAAAATTTGGGAGGAAAAAGGGGGTGCGTCTTATAATGCAAAGGTACAGTATTTTACCTGGGGGGGCATCGGTGGAGCCGGGTCACAGATACAGGAGGATGGCAGCGGCTGCAGCAGGAGCCCGTCCTCTCAGCATGTCATGCAAGGTGTGGGAAAGACTAAGTGCAACACAGAGGGAAGAGGAGGAGGAAGCCCAAACACTAGGGAAAGGGGAATGGAGACCCCTAGGCAGATCTATTATCACCCTGCCTACCCTACCATCCCTATATAGGTTCCACACCTATCAGAGAGCAGGAACCTAAACCCTGTATATCACTAGAGCTTGGCCCTAGATAGGGAGGGGGAGGGAATGAGTATTGGTCAGGAAACATTACAAACTAAAGACAACAAGGTAGACAAACAAAGGGGACAAACTTAGCTTGAACAGACACCAGAGGAGTAATGTCAACTGTCCTCCAAGGGCACCAGAGAAGAAGCCAGCCAACAGATAGTGCTCCAAACATGCACAAAGGTACATAGAAGTATCTCTGGTGATTTCCTGCAGCAAACTGAGAGTTTTTAACTCCCAGGAAAGGGTGTGTCGATTAACACCAGGAGGGAGGTTGCCGTTGGGTCTTAAAGCAAGAAGGATTAAGAAGGCATCTGCAATGCCAAGCACAGTGACCTTCTACAGCCAGATCCAGAGCAAATGTCTATAGCACCTGCACACCCGTGACAGTCCCCTCCCTACTACGAGTGGCCTTTGGACACTCAGGACCAGGTTTCTCAGGATAAGAGGTGTGGAATGCATGAACCAACCTGGGCGCATTCACCTCTGATGCTGAAACCCACATCATTTCCTCTGGACCATAACCCTTCCAAGTACTGTAGGGAACGGCGCTGGAGACGAGAATCTACAATCCTCGAAATCTGAAACTCCAAATCACCATCAACCATGATTGGGGGCGGCAGTAGGGGAGAGGACTCAAGATGTTCTACATATTTCTTGAGCAGAGACCTGTGAAAGACATTGTGGATCTTAAGGGCCTGAGGTAGGTCAAGACGAAACGCTGCTGGGTTAATGACGGTGGCTATTTTATAGGGACCAATAAGTCTAGGTCCCAGATGTTAGGAAGGAACCTTCAACTTGATATTCCTGGTAGACAACCATACAAAGTCAATCACACTCAGGTTCGGACCTGGCGAGCGTTTCCTGTCCTCCATACGTTTGTACCTGTCCCCCATGATCTTCAAATTACTCAGAACCCCCCTGCCACACAGAGGAGCGAGACGATGCAAAACATTCCTCCTCAGGAACTCCCAAAGCCCCTGCCCCACTAAAAATACCAAACTGTGGATGGAAACCATATGCACCAAAGAACAGTGACCTGCCGGTAGATCCTTGGCGATGATTATTAATAGGAAATTCTGCCAACAGTAAGTAAGATGCACAATCCTCCTGGTTTTTGGAGACAAAACACCTGAGGTAAGTCTCCAAATTCTGATTAATGTCCCCCGATCTGACAACACATCAGTGGGAACTCCGTGAAGCTTCACGATCTCATTTATAAACACCTGAGCAAGAGTCTTGGCATTCGGAAGTGCCGGTACTGTGACAAATTGAACCATTTTACTGAACCTATCTACAACCACCAAAACCACAGTTTCTCCTGCAGATACCGGTAGGTCAGGAATAAAATCCATGGACAAGTGTGTCCATGTCCTGCTTGGAATAGGTAGCGGAAGAAGAGTACCAGACGGATGGGTATTCGATACTTTAGAATGTGCACCAATACTACAAGCAGACACATGTTCAACCACATCCCCATGCAACCCTGGCCACTAAAATGATGAGAATGGAGGTCCGCAGTTGCCTTACTACCTGGATGACCAGCAAGCACAAAGTTGTGATGTTTCCTAATTACTTTGCGGCACAGATTAGATGGTACAAATAACCTTCCTGAAGGGCAGGAGGCAGGGGCGTCCCCCTGAGCCTCCAATACCTCACCCTCAAGTTCAGGATACAACGTCGAAATGACTACCCCCTTCTGCAAAATCGGGGCAGGGTTCTCAAGGTCACCAACACCAGGGAAGCTCAGGGATAAAACATCAGCCTTGAAGTTTTTGACCCCTGGAAGGAAAGTGGCAACAAAATTGAACTTAGTAAAAAACAGGGACCATCTAGCTTGCCTATGGTTGAGACGTTTAGCCAATTGAAGTTATGACAGGTTCTTATGGTCTATGATAACAGTAATAGAATGGACAGCCCCCTCCAACCAATGTCACCATTCTTCAAATACCAATTTAATCGCCAAAAGCTACCTATTACCCACGTCATTATTTCTCTCAGCCGAAGATAATTTCTTTAGAAAAGAAAGCGCATGGATGCCATTTACCAGGGGACGAACCCTGAGACAACACAGCCCCAACCCCGACATCTGATGCATCAACCTCCACAATAAAGGGTTGGGAAACATCAGGTTGAATGAGTATAGGTGCAGTGGCAAAACAACTCTTTAGGGAGGAAATAGCCTGCAGGGCAGCATCCGACCATTTGGAAAGATCAGACCCCTTCCTTGTCATGTCAGTGAGGGGTTTCACAATTACCAAATAATTTTGGATACATTTCCGGTAAAAATTAGTAAAGCCCAGAAAACGCTGTAGAGTCTTCAGGTTCTTGGGATGGTACCAATCAAGGACAGCACGGATCTTCTAAGAATCCATCCGAAAATCCGAAGATGACAACAAGTACCCCAAAAACGGCACCTCTTGGACGGCGAAAACACACTTTTCCAGTTTGGCATATAGTTTGTTATCCCTTAATATCTGAAGCACCTGTCTAACATGCCCCCGATGTGTCTCAAAATTAGGTGAGTAAACCAAAATATCATCCAGATAGACCACCACAAAACTGCTTACCAAATGATGGAAAATATCATTAATGAAATGCTGGAACACCGCAGGTGCATTAGTCAGACCGAAAGGCATAACTAGACTCTCGATATGCCCTTCAGGGGTATTAAACGCTGTTTTCCATTCACCCTCCTCTCTGATTCTAACCAGATTGGAGGCTCACCTTAAATCCAGCTTGGAGAACACCTTAGCTCCCACAACCTGGTTGAACAAATAATAATAATAACAATAATAATAATAATAATGTTTATTTTTATAGCGCCAACATATTCTGCAGCACTTTACAAATTTTAGGGGGGACTTATACAGACAATACAGAATAAGCATATCTCATATCGAAAGGAGTGAGGGCCCTGCTCGCAAGCTTACAGTCTATGAGGAAATGGGGGAGACACAAAAGGTAGAATGTACATATATTGTATAATGCAGCCTTAATATCTTGATTGGTATGAACCTCAAATTGAAGAAGATTTTAATATGGGGGAACACTGGGACGGACAACTGGGATGGACAGATAGTGTGTGGAGGCGATACGCCAGTCTAAAGAAATGGGTTTTTAGGGTCCGCTTGAAACTGTGCGTATTGGGAATTAATCGAATTGTCTTGGGTTGTGCATTCCAAAGAATTGGCGCAGCACGTGAGAAATCTTGGAGACGGGAGTGGGAAGTTCGGATTATGGAGGATTTTAGTTTTAAGTCACTGGCAGAACGGAGGGCACGTGGAGGGTGGCAGACTGAGACAAGGGAGGAGATGTAGGGGGGTACTGAAGCATGGAGCGCTTTATGGGTAAGCGTGATAAGTTTAAATTGAACTCTATATTGGATGGGTAACCAATGCAATGACTGGCACAGGGAAGAGGCATCGGTGTAGCGGTTGGCGAGGAACATGATCCTGGCTGCTGCGTTAAGGACGTATTGGAGAGGGGAGAGTTTAGTAAGAGGGAGCCCGATCAGTAGAGAGTAGTGTTGAGCCACCCCCGTAGTGTTCGAGTTCGGTTCGGTTCGTCGAACACCCGTGTGTTCGCTGAACTGTTCGTCGAACTGTTCGTCGAACACCTTCGAACACCGTTAAAACCAATGGCAGGCAAACAAAAACACATAGAAACACATAGAAAACACCTTCAAAGGTGTCCAAAAGCTGACAAACTGCCCAGAAGACACAACTAACACATGGAAAAGTGACAAGTACATATAGTCATGCGAAAAGAATAGAGGTGGAGGAGTAAAAGGAGGGGGAGACACAGATATAGGCATGTCATGCCCTACTAAAATCCAAAAAGTGAGAAGCCGAGACGGCCAGTCCGCTCCTGCCCGTGCCACCTCCGTGTCGCCGGGTTTGTGCCAGAGCCGCGGTGAACCCTGACGGCCAGCCCCCCTCTCCCAATACTGGTGCCTGTCCGCTGGTGGGTCGAGAGAGCCCCCCTGTGGTGGAGGCAGCTCTAAGCTTTTTAATTTAAATTGTCCCTCTAATTTGAATGAATACACTTTAAATCCATTTACAAGGATCTATTGGAGGGCAAGTCTCATGCCAGCAGCCGCGTAATTCCAGCTCCAGTAGCGTCCACTAAAGCTGCTGCAGTTAAAAAGCTTTTATAAGGATCGAGCTCGGCTGTCCACCGCAAGGCATCCTAGTGCCAGTCCCAGCCCCTATGCCTTGGGGTGCCTCCTGATGCTCTTCACTAAGTATCCCGTGGTCCCGAAGCATTTCCTTTGAATAAATTAAGTGTCCAAACTACAGGTGGTGTAGCTTGCTTAACAGCCGGGATAATCCGCTGACTAGCAGACACTGCTACTAGGCACAAAGTATTTCCTGGGCTAGATGCAGTTAAAAATTTGTAAGTAGATACTCTCGTTGGATGCTGAGAAAGCATTCCATAGAGTCTCCTGGCACGCCATATATGATTCTCTTAAAAAGCTTGGGATAGGGGTCTAGGGGACCCTTTTATAGCCAAAATCACGGCCCTGTATCACAATACGTCACCTAGGCTGAAGATAAATGGAACTGTAGCACCGAGGGCTCGGTTGCTACAGACGTATTGCACCTCACCCAGAGGTGTGATATCTCACTCTCAGATAAGGATGGAGTGTGGATCAGGACCCGACACCTGCATGCATTACACCACATTGCCGTGGGGCAGGGCGACCAATATGCCCCTGAGATGGGCACGACAGTCCCTGTCCCTGGCTGGAGTGGGGGGAGGGAACACTGAGGAAGGGGAACCCTGCAGTGCAGGAGCAGGGAGGAAGCAGTTCCTGGGTGCATTGAGAAGGGAGTATAAAAGGTGGGCACCATCTTAGTTCAGTGCAGAGAAGTCTGAGCAGAAGTGGCAGGGAGCAGGGGCTCTGCATGAGCTCTGCTCCGGAGGCGGGCCTAGTAACAGAGGCCCAGGCCTGCAAGAGGGAGAAGGAAGGAAGAGGAGCGGAGAAGGCTCCAGGAACGAGGAATGAAGGGATCCCAGGGGTGCGGACGGGCGAGTCGCCACCGCACGCCCGAATCCACCTGCGTGGAGGGGTCAGGCCAAAGGGGGAGACCGGTCCCCGAACTAGTGGAGGCAGGAAACGACCCTCAGCTAGAAACCGGAGGCTCTGACATTTTATGTGGCGCAGCCCCTTGCTCCACCCGCTAGGAAGGCACCACATAGGGTCAGGGAAACTGGCGCCAAGTTTACCAAGAGGAGGCCCGAGGCAGCCGGACAGAAGTGTTGGTAAGAAAGGCCAGACAAAGGACACACAAAGGGGGTCCTGTGAAGCGCTCCAAAGTTATCTGGGAGTTGTCTGAGCCCCTCACCTGGTGAGCACAGTACGACGTGGGCAGCCGTTACCTGCAGACGTGGTCTGGATAATAAGAACTGTGAGTAAAGGCCCTGAACTGCATCACTGACTCCGTGTCGTTACTGCTGCTGCCCTGCACCATCACCCCCATCCTCCGCATACACTGCCCTGAGGCTATACTCCTCCCGTGGGGAGTTATGCTACGCTCTGCTGCACCCACAACACCAGCCTTAGCGGTCTGCCCTGTAGCGGCGGTTCACTCTGACCGCAATCCACGGGTGGCGTAGTCGGACATTTAAACATCAAAACCACATAAATAGTTCCGCCACTGGTTTGACCGCCCTGAGCCACGGAACCGGATCGCCGCCACGAAGACTACAACCACCAGCATCCACCAAAAAGGGTCCGGCTCCGGGTGTCCCAAGGCCCAGGGGGTGCGTCAGAACATTTTCATCACCTTTCACAATCACCAATGGGACAAGGCAGGGATGTCCTCTGTCCCCTCTCTTATACATCCTAGTGACGGAGCACCTGCTCTCATCAATTCGCCATAACCCCAATATTAGGTGGATTGAGGTGGGAGGCACCGAGTACAAGTGCTCTCTATTTGCTGATGATGTCCTAGTATATATCACTCAATCACATATATCCATCCCTGCTGTTATGGCTGAAATAGATCACTTTGTTACATGGTAAAATTTTAAAATCAATGCAGCGAAGTCTGAGGCCCTCGATGTCTCCCTCCCTAAATCCATATAGGATTCCATCCAGTCCAACTTTCCCTTTGCCTGGCCCTCACAGGGTATCAAATACTTAGGAATTCCTATTCATAGAGACCTCTCCCATCTATGTTATCTTAATTTTGGGCCCTTTATTGAACAATTCCATACAGACCACGGTTGGCAAGTTAGAACTGTAAGATTCACTACGTGAACCACTGGTGTTTTGTGGAAAAGCACATGTACACCGCGTTCCAAATTATTATGCAAAAAGTGTTTAGGAGTGATAAGGGAAGAATTTGTTTGTTTGTCAGTTAAACTCATTGATGGTGATGTGTGTCAGGGCTCTTTATATCACTGTAAGCAATTGCAGACACCTGTGCTAATTAGTTTGGCAGGTGTGTCCAATGAAAGGCAAGACTACTTAAGAAGGCTCTCTCACATTATTAAGCAGCCTACATTTTCTGCCAAAATGGGAAAGAAAAAGGATGTGTCGGCTGCTGAGAAGCAACAAATTGTGGAGTGTTTAGGTCAAGGCATGACTACAATCAACATTGTGCGATGATCAGGATGAAGTGTCTTGGCAATCAAGAAGTATGTAGCTGATTCACAGTACACACGTGTGCGTGCTGATAAGGGCAAATTGAGGACTCTTTCCTACAGGCAATTACGTCAGGTTGAAAGAGCAGCGGCAAAAAAGCCTTGTCATAGCAGCAGACAAGTTTTTGAAGCTGCTTGTGCCTCCAACGTCCCCCGAACAACAAGATGCAGGGTCCTTCAGAGGTTTGCAGCTGTGCATACGCCATCCTGTAGACCTCCTCTATCCACTTCACACAAGCAGAAACGGCTCCAGTGGGCCAAACATTACATGAAGACTGATTTCAAAACTGTTTTGTTCACGGATGAGTGCCGTGCAGCGCTCGATGGTCCAGATGAATGGAGTGGAGGATGGCTGGTTGATGGACACCCCACGCAAACACGGCTACAGCGCCAACAAGGAGGAGGTGGAGTAATGTTTTGGGCTGGAATCATGGGGAGAGAGATTGTCGGCCCCTTTAGGATCCCTGAAGGCGCTAAAGATGAACTCCATAATGTATGTGGATTTTCTCAAACAGCACTTCCTGCCATGGTTCAAGAAGAAGAACCGTGTATTTCACAGCAAGATCATTTTTCTGCATGATAATGCACCATCTCATGCTGCACATAAAACATCTGCATCTCTGGCTGATATGGGCATAAAAGGGGACAAACTTATGGTGTGACCCCCATGCTCCCCTGACCTCTACCCCATTCAGAACCTTTGGAGCATCATTAAAAGGAGTGTCTATGATGGCGGGAGGCAGTTCACATCTAAGCAACAGCTCTGGGAGGGTATTCTGTCCTCATGCAAAACAATTGAAGCAGAAACCATCCAAAACCTGACAAATTCAATGGACGAGAGAGTTCAGAAGCTCCTTTCGAACAAGGGGTCCTATGTGAAAATGTAACATCACCTAGAATAAAGTTTTGAGTTGAAAACTGTTTGATTTCAGTTTCTAACAACCTGCTAATGCTTATAATTTCAAAAATGACCATTTTTTTGGTCTTTATTAAAATGAAAAGGTTGATCGAAAAGTTTGGGGGATCTAAGAGTGTGGCAACCCAGTAGTCATGATTACTTCGAATTCTGACAATATGAGGGTCATGCTGCAGGTAGTGCAGCAAGAAGGCACTTATGTGTCTTGCGCATCTCGGATCCCCAAAATTATTTTCCGGGCTAGATGCAGCTAAAAATTATTTTTAATTTTAAATCTGGTGAAGCTTATTATAGATGGCCTAATAGGATCAGTGCTGCACACTGCTACAAAGCCCAAATTATTTTCCAGTCAAGATACAGATAAACATGATTAGTAATTTGAAAGCTTAAAACGGTTGGTAGGGTGATTTTAACCAATCATCAAGCTTTTACTCTCCCCAGGATGACACAGGGGTAGAAAAGTCGTTTCGGATCCATGATTTGTTCATCTTTATGAACGTGAGTCTGTCTACATTATCAGTGGAGAGCCGCGTGCGCTTATCTGTCAGCACACCACCAGCAGCGCTGAACACACGTTCAGACAGAACGCTGGCTGCGGGGCATGACAAGATCTCCAAGGCGTAAGTGGCTAGCTCCGGCCATTTATCCAGATTGGAAGCCCAAAAAGAGCAAGGGTCCAGTGACACAGTCGTGGCTTCAATGTTTACTTGGAGATACTCCTGTACCATCGTCTCTAGGCGTTGACTATGTGTCAGACTTCTTGTCTCCTGTGGCCTTGCAAAGGATGGGCTAAAAAAGTGGTGAAATGATTCCGCAAAATTGATGTTACCAGCAGATACTGTGGTTCTGTTACGGTTTGAGTGCTGAACACTTGACGGTCCCACGGTTGGCAAGTTGGAACTGTGAGATTCACTACGTGCACCACTGGTATTTTGTGGAAAAGCACATGTAAGATTCTGCAACAGTCTCTGCTGATACTCCTGCATGCGTGCATCCCTTTCTATGGCAGGAATAATTTCTGCAAATTTACTTTTGTACCGGGGATCTAACAGTGTGGCAACCCAGTAGTCAGGATTATTTCTAATTCTCACAATTCGAGGGTCATGTTGCAGGTAGTGCAGCAAGAAGGCACTCATGTGTGTTGCGCATCCAGGAGCACCAAGTCCCTGTTGTGTTGGTGGCGAGGTAACAATCATGCTTCCTTCCTCTGTCCTCTCCCCCCAACCTCGCACAACAGAAATGTGATCAAGGTCTCCCTCATCTGATGAGTCTTCCATCAGTTCGTCCTCCACTTCTTCCTGGGCTCCTGCACCTTCCTCACTAGTTTGGCTGCTACCATGCGCCCTGGTAAAATCATCTCCCCCACCCTCACATGCCTGCCGCCCTGGTGCTGCCGACCGTCTGGACCTTGCAGATGTTAGCCCTTCCGCATACAACTCCTCCTCCTCTACTTCCTCCACCTCCTCTTGTGCCACCACCTGACTCCGAATTCTGTTTAACATGTGCTCCAGCATGTAAATCACCGGAATAGTCATGCTGATAATGGCATCGTCAGCACTAAACATCTTCGTCGCCATTTCAAAACTGTGCAGAAGGGTGCATAGGTCCCTGATCTGAGACCACTCCTCCAGCGTGATTTGCCCCACCTCTGAATCTCGTTGGCCCAGGCTATACGTCAGAACGTATTGCACCAGGGCTTGTCGGTGCTGCCACAGTCGCTGCAACATGTGCAGAGTTGAATTCCACCGGGTAGGCACATCGCATTTTAGCCGGTGAAGTGGCAGGCCCAACGACTTCTGTAGAGATGTAAGTCGCTGAGCTGCGGGATGCGAACGGCGGAAGTGAGCACACAGCAACCGTGCCCTCTGCAGAAGGCCATCTAGTCTGGGATAGTGGGCTAAAAATTGCTGGACAACCAGGTTCAACACGTGAGCCATACAAGGCACGTGTGTGACATTGCCCCGGCGAAGGGCCGCACCCAGGTTTGCAGCATTGTCGCACACGGCCTTCCCTGGTTTCAGGTCCAGTGGAGACAACCATTCATGAAATTGGTTCTCCAGAGCTGACCACAACTCCTCAGCTGTGTGACTCACATTTCCCAGACATTTCAATGTAAAAACCGCCTGATGACGTTGAGCCCTACTGCCAGCATAGTAAGGAGGTGTGCAGGATCCCTTCTGCGCAGTTAGAAAGCTTGTGGCATGACCAGACAGGCTTTGGGTGCAGGTGGAAGACCGAGAGGAGGTTGAGGAGGCAGAAGCAGTGGAGGAAAAATGACATAAAGAGGATTGACGCACAACTCGTGGGGACGGCAAGACTTGGACAGCAGCCCCTTGTCCTGCTGTCACCATAGTTACCCAGTGCCCAGTCAGCGACATGTAACGCCCCTGTCCATGCCTACTCGTCCAAGTGTCTGTGGTGAAATGCACCCTGTCACACACAGAGTTTCTCAAAGAAGCGGTGATGTTGTGTGCGACATGCTGGTGGAGCGCAGGCACACCTTTCTTTGAGAAGTAGTGCCGACTGGGCATCTGGTACTGGGGCACTGCGACGGACATAAGGTCTCGAAAATCCTCTGTGTCCACCAGGCGGAAAGGCAGCATTTCTGTAGCCAAGAGCTTGCAGATGGTGAAATTCAACCTCTTAGCTTTCTCATGGCTAGGAGGAAATGGTCTTTTACTTGTCCACATCTGAGGGACCGAGGGCTGGCTATTGTGCTTAGACGGGGTTGATAAGGGTGTCCCCGGCAAACTGCCGGTCTGTGAGGAAGATGCAGGCGGACATGTTAGGTTGCCTTGATCCAAAGGTGGTGCTATCGATGTCGGACAGCGCTCAAGACCAGCTGGTGTTACCACCTCCAAAGAAAATGATGACCTGCCAATCACGCTGGCTGTTGCGGGTAAAGAGGTGGCAGGTCTGCGCCCCAAAACAGGTGTGACTGCTGTCCCCCCAGTCACAGAGGATGAAGAGGCCGCGGATGCACAAGATATGGCAGACGGTGGTTGGCCCGGCCAGCTAGACCGCATTGTAGCACACTGAGCTTCCCACTGCAACTTATGCTTCATGTCCATGTGCCGGTTCATGCATGAAGTACTCAAACTATGTATTTTTTGGCCTCTACTTAGCTTTTGCTGACAAATGTTACAGATAACACGAGTTGGGTCATCTTTATCGATCTGAAAAAATGCCCAGGCTATGCAAGGCTTAGCACCCATGCGACCTGAAGAGCCACCACGACTTGTGGTGAGAGGCAGAGTTGTGTTTGAGGATGCAGTTGTTGACGTGCTTCCAGTACTACGTCTCTGTCCAGGAAGGCGCAACCTGACCTCGTCGTCACTAGCATCTTCCTCCACCTCCTCTGCTGACCTCATATCTTGGCTGACTGTGGGTTGACAGTAAGTGGGATCTCCGACCTCATCATCATCACCCAGTGCGTTATCACACCCGTCGTCCTCAGAGCCAACCTGTTCCTGCCCTGACAAAAAACTAAAGTTGTCGCTCCAATCAGGTATTTGAGTCTTATCATCGTCTTCCTCATTGTCTCCACCAACAGGAGTTACAGTTTGGGAATGAGGGTCTACATTATGGTCAGAACCTTCTGCGTCTGGTCCTGGATCCGACTCATAAAGATTCTGGGCATCAGTGCAGATCATTTCCTCGTCTGGATTCACAGAAGCGCTGGAGTCGACCTCTGATTCCCAGGCTATAGTATGAGTAAACAGCTCTGCAGACTCAACCATCTGTTCTACCTCATACTCAGATGGGCAGCTGGAGATTTGGGAGCTGTGAGGAAGCAAGTGCGATTTGGGTGACACCTTTGAGGACTGGAGTATTTGTGATGTTGAAGTTGATGTGGAGGAGAGCCCACTTAAAGGAGCACTTGATATCCGTTGAAGCACCTGCTGTTTTTGTGCCTCATCTGGAATTTGTAGCGATTGGCGTGGCCGTAAGAAAGGGATCTTATCACATTGTCCGCTAAAAGAAGTAGACATTTTAGTTTGGCTGGAAGATGGTCTTTCTTCTGCACCTACCCCACGGACACAACCTTTTTTCCCCTTCCCAACACGCCTATTCCCCTTTCCACCAGCAGCAGGCCTTTTTCCACTCATTTTGGTGGTTAACTAATTCACAACTCTGGAGTTGTTTGCACAAAAAAACAATGGATGGTAACCGAGCAGAGCTGAGTGGCCAAACTGTGGTATTAGGCCAAAACTATTGGCTGGGTTAGATGCAGAAAAAAATTATTTTTAATTTGCAACCTGATGGAGGTCAGTATAGATGGACTAATAGACCAAGTCCCACACACCGCTAGAAGCCCAAATATTTTTTCAGAGCTAGATGCAGAAAAAAATTATATTCAATTTGCAACCTGCTGGAGGTCAGTATAGAAGGACTAATAGAACAAGTCCCACACACTGCTAGAAGCCCAAATATTTTTTCAGAGCTAAATGAAGAAAAAAATTATTTTTAATTTGCAACCTGATGGAGGTCAGTATAGATTGACTAATAGACCAAGTCCCACACACTGCTAGAAGCCCAAATATTTTTTCAGAGCTAGATGCAGAAAAAAATTATTTTTAATTTGCAACCTGATGGAGGTCAGTATAGATGGACTAATAGACCAAGTCCCACACACTGCTAGAAGCCCAAATATTTTTTCAGAGCTAGATGCAGAAAAAAATTATTTTTAATTTGCAACCTGATGGAGGTCAGTATAGATGGACTAATAGACCAAGTCCCACACACTGCTAGAAGCCCAAATATTTTTTCAGAGCTAGATGCAGAAAAAATTATTTTTAATTTGCAACCTCATGGAGGTCAGTATAGATGGACTAATAGAACAAGTCCCACACGCTGCTAGAAGCCCAAATATCTTTTCAGAGATAAATGAAGAAAAAAATTATTTTTAATTTGCAACCTGATGGAGGTCAGTATAGATGGACTAATAGACCAAGTCCCACACACTGCTAGAAGCCCAAATATTTTTTCAGAGCTAGATGCAGAAAAAAATTATTTTTAATTTGCAACCTGATGGAGGTCAGTATAGATGGACTAATAGACCAAGTCCCACACACCGCTAGAAGCCCAAATATTTTTTCAGAGCTAGATGCAGAAAAAAATTATATTCAATTTGCAACCTGCTGGAGGTCAGTATAGAAGGACTAATAGAACAAGTCCCACACACTGCTAGAAGCCCAAATATTTTTTCAGAGCTAAATGAAGAAAAAAATTATTTTTAATTTGCAACCTGATGGAGGTCAGTATAGATGGACTAATAGACCAAGTCCCACACACTGCTAGAAGCCCAAATATTTTTTCAGAGCTAGATGCAGAAAAAAATTATATTCAGTTTGCAACCTGATGGAGGTCAGTATAGATGGACTAATAGAATGATGCTATGCCCAAAAGATTTTACTTCACTAGGTGCAGTAAAAAAATTGGTATTCTATACACAGGTGGTATATCTTGCAACACAGATAGGCTACTCCACTGACTAACACACTCTGCAATAGGCCAAAAAGGATTAGCTTTGCTAGATTCAGCCAAATGCTGTGAAAAAAACTTGCACAGCACTGGCACAGACCTGCCTGGCAAAAACTGATAGGAACTGATGTAACCTAGTCCTGAAAAGGACTCCAATTACAATTAGTCTTTACTCCCACAATCTATCTATTTAAGAGCACAGACCTGCCTGATAAAAGTCGTAGGAAATGCTGTAACCTAGTCCTTAAAAGGACTGCAATCACAACTATTCCCTACTCCCAAGCTATCTGTATATTTGTGCGAAAATTGGCTTGAAATTAACAAGGTATAGCGCACACAGCAACAGCGGTGCCGTCTAACACGCAGCTGCAGCAGTGAGAAAATGGTGGCGACGGGGAAAATGGCTTGGTCTTATAGGGCAAGGACATGTGACATACACTGCCAATCACACATGCCCTTGCTTGTGTGAAAAAAAGCACTTCGCTCCGTGTGTGCGCTGCTGATAGGCTGACAGATTGCACCTCCCCACTGCAAATGCGGGAAAGAGAAAAAAAAATGGAGATCTTCATTGTTCCTGCAGAGATCCATCCCCTGCCCCTCCCCCCGCCCCGCTGTACACTCAAACTGCGTATTAACATTAATTTTCATCATTACTGAGAAAAAATCCAGTTATGATTTTGGTGCACGAACAGTTATCGAACATAACCTCGAACAGCCGAATTTTTCTCAAATTGTTCGTGTTCGCTGACCGGCTCGAACACCGCCCAAAACAGCTCGAATTTGAGATTGGCGAACAGTTCGAGTAGAACAACGCTCATCTCTAGTAGAGAGTTGCAGTAGTCCAGACGGGAATGAATAAGAGCTACGGTAAGGGTTTTTGCCGAGTCAAAGGTGAGAAAAGTCCTGATTCTTGAGATGTTTTTGAGGTGTAGATGACATGAACGAGCGAGTGATTTGATGTGAGGAGTGAAGGAAAGATCTGAGTCAAAAATGACCCCAAGACAGCGGGCTTGTTGCTGGGGAGTAATGGTTGAGCCATAAACGGAAATGGCAATATCAGGCACAGGTAGGTTAGTGGAGGGAGGAAATACGAATAATTCAGTTTTTGACAGATTCAGTTTTAGGCAGAGGGAGGACATAGTGTTAGACACAGCAGAAAGACAATCACTGGTCTTTTGTAGTAATGCAGGGGTGATGTCCGGAGCAGAGGTTCATAATTGGGTGTCATCAGCATAGAGATGGTACTGAAAACCGAATCTGCTGATTGTTTGTCCAATGGGAGCGGAGTATAAGGAGAAAAGAAGGGGGCCTAGGACTGATCCTTGAGGAACCCCGACAGTAAGGGGAAGGAGAGAGAAGGAGCAGTCAGAGAGATAGAAGGAGAACCAAGAGAGAACAGTGTCCTTGAGAC
The DNA here is from genome assembly GCF_046119375.1 of Phyllobates terribilis. Classification (NCBI taxonomy): domain Eukaryota; kingdom Metazoa; phylum Chordata; class Amphibia; order Anura; family Dendrobatidae; genus Phyllobates; species Phyllobates terribilis. The sequence continues at coordinate 243,513,859 of NW_027362769.1, read as the reverse complement.
CTATAGAGCGGAGCATAGTGAGGAGGAGCTGGTGATCCACAGTGTCGAATGCTGCAGAGAGATCCAGGAGAATCAGCAGGGAATAGTGACCATTAGATTTAGCTGTTAGTAGATAATTAGAGACTTTAGTGAGGGCAGTTTCAGTAGAATGTAAAGAGCGGAAACCAGATTGTAAAGGGTCAAGAAGAGAGTTGTCTGAAAGATAGCGGATTAGACGGGAATGGACCAGGCGTTCCAGGAGTTTAGAGATAAAGGGAAGATTGGAAACAGGTCTGTAGTTGGCCGTGCAGTTCTGGTCAAGGGATGGTTTTTTAAGTAATGGATGTATGCTGGCGTGTTTTAAAGAAGAGGGAAAGATACCAGATGAGAGGGAGAGGTTGAAAATTTTAGTTAGGTGAGTGGTGACAGCTGGAGCAAGGGACTGAAGGAGATGTGAGGGAATAGGGTCACTGGTGCAGGTGGTAGGGCGAGAAGATGCAAGGAGGCTGATCTCTTCATCTTCCGTGACTGGTTCGAGGTCAGAAAGTGAGCAAGATACAATGTGGCGGGGGAGAGCATGCATAACGTTTGGGGATTGGGAGAAAATTTCCTGTCAGATATGGTCAATTTTTTCTTTGAAATAATTGGCCAGATCGTCAGCGCTGAGGTCGGTGGTCGGGGCCTGTGCTGTTTGATTGAGGAGAGAATGAAACGTGTCAAAGAGTCGTTTAGGATTATTGGAAAGTGAGATGATGAGGTTGTTAAAGTAGGTTTGTTTGGAGAGGTGAAGCAGAGTTATATGTTTTCAGCATAAATTTATAATGGAGGAAATCTTCGGGCAGATTAGATTTTCTCCACAGCCTTTCAGTGCACCTGGAACACCGCTGGAGAAGACGTGTTTGAGGTGTGTGCAGAGCCGTTAAATTTCCCTAACTACACACTGGTAAATGCAGTGGCAGCTGGGCCTGAGGAAGAAGGCGTTCTGCCGAATGTCGTACCACCAGTGAATTCTGCTGGGCGTTACTCTGTCCATGTTGCCTACTCCTCCGACTCCGCTTCCTCCACCGCCTCCTCATCTGTTCAGGATTACACCTACAGCACCAACTTCAGCACAGCCAGGGGGAAACGACAGCAGGCTGTTCTGAAATTCATCTGTTTAGGGGACAAATCCCTCACTGCGTCAGTGCTGTGGACAGGGATCAAACAGCAGACAGATGAGTGGTTGTTGTGCGTGAACCTCAAGTCCAGCCTGGTGGTGTGTGTTAACGGGCGAAATCTCGTAGCAGCTCTGCGCCTAGCTGGTTTGACGCGCTTTCCTTTCCTGGAGCATGTGCTATATTTGGTGGTGCAGAGCTTCCTTAAAAATTACCCACATATGTCAGAGCTGAGTGCAGGCAATCTGTGCGTGTTTTCGGTGTTCTCACCCTCCGCTGCTCGCCTGTTTGCGCTGCAGCGTCAATTCTGCCTTCCCGCTCACCACCTCATATGCGATGTACTAACTATTATTGCAGTAATAGGCAATAGTGTGCCTTGTTGTGCAGCTTCGAATACTCCACCAACATTTCCAACGCTGATAACGCCATCATGAGCATTACAATACCACTTCTATGCCTGCTGGAAAAAACACTTCAGACGATGATGGATGAGGTGGTGGCACAGAAGGATGAGGAGCAGGAGGAACAGGGACCATTCATGCCTGTCATCCCCTAATGGCTCAGAGGGTGGGTTCTTGTACCAACAGCAGCCAGGTACACAACTGTCCAGCCAAGGGACTGTTTTGGAGGAGGAGGAACAGTATTCACAGCAGGGTGGCACTCAAAGCAGCTCACAGGCATCACTGGAGCATGGCTGGGGTGATACAGAGCACCCAGACCATACACCTCCTACCAGGGACAGCTTGTGTTTGCCTTTGGGCAGCCTGGCGCACATGAGCCAATTCATGCTGCTGTGGTTGCGCAACAACCGTCAAATTGCTCGGATTGTTACCAGTGCTGATTACTGGATCCCAGCTACAAGGATAGCGTAACATCATTACTGTTGGAACATGTGTTTAGCACGGCAAGGGTTGTGATCACAGACAGGCGCATCTGCCTGTCCACAGCCAATGTGAGGAAGCTAACATTCATTAAAATGAACCAGGTGTAGATCTCACAGAACTTGTCCGTACCTTTGGCTGAGTAGACAACTTTACCAGTCGCACCCAGCCATTGTTATACTCTCCTCAAATAATAATAAAAAAAAACAAAACACAAAAACAAAACACAAAAAAAAAAAACCCCGCAAAAACAGTGTTGCTACTTCTGCCTCTTCCACCTACACCACCAAGTCCACCTCCACCTAATCTACTTTCTCCTCCACTTGGAACTCCGCCTCCCTGTTCTAGATTGTTATTTTTTTTATTCAATGTTCTTTTCAGTCATTTCCCTTAAAAAAAAACAACACAAATCACTCTCCCTCAGAAACCGTGTCGGATACCTTATCCCCTACATCTTCCACCTAAACCGCCATGTCCATCTCCAACTCGTCCTCCACTTGGACCTCGACCTTTTGGATCTAGAGAGTTATTTTATTTATTTTTTACTCCATGTTCTTTTAAGTAATTTCCCTAAAAAAAACACCTCCTACCCTGCCCCATTCACCTCCCCTACTTCACCTCCTCCACTTGGACCTCCGCCTCCTGGTTCAAGATTATTATTATAGATTTTTCTTATTCTCTGTAATTTTATGTAATTGCCCTATCCACATTTGTCCTGCTCTTACTCCCCATTTTGCTTCCTTTTGCAGACCCCTACCCCTTACTACCTTCATTTTACAGCACAAAAGCTTGGGCTCACATTGGCTTCTATTGGCTATGAGCTGGTCTTATTATGCTGGGAAGGTTCCAATAACCATGGAAATTCCCGGCCTTTTAATATCAACTCACAGATGTCTGCTTTGCCTTTGCTGGTTATTAAGAAAGGAGGAACCATAAAAAAATGATGTGGGGTCCCACTTATTTTTAATAATCAGTCAAGGAAAATGTCATGGGTGTGTCAGATGTGACAGGCAGTCTCTCTGCAGTTGACTGCAGAAGATCTCTTCATTTGGTATTACAGACACCTTCCTAGAATCTGTCTCACTCTAGGATCCGCGGCTGCCTCCCTTCTGCTCTTATTAACACCCTGGCAAGGGTGGTTAAATACGTTCAGTTTGCTACAGGGAGGCGCCGGTGATATTCATAGTGATACTTGTGGAGGCTTGGAGCTATTGCAGTCTGCTTACTTCCTCTCTGGTGCTTGGAGGACGTTTGGTGCAATCTCTCTAAAGTCAGCTCAAGCTAAGTTGCTTTCCCCTGTGTTCATCTCTCTTTTTGTTTTTTGCTGTTAGTGGGGACTGACTAGTGCTCATCCCACTTCCCTAGCTAGGGCCTAACTCTAGGGAGATACAGAGTTTTAGGTTTCTATTCGGCGATTGGTGAGAAACCAATATAGGGATGGTAGGGAAGACATGGTGATATTAGATTAGCCCAGTAGGTCTCCACTCCCTCTTTCCTTAGTGTCTGGACTCCCTTCCCATCATCCTTTTGTGTTGCACTTTGTCTTTCCTACACTGTGAGTGACAGAAAAGAAGACAGCAGTGAGCTCGTCTTATAATGCTGGGTATGGGTCAATATCCATGGACCTTCCCAGCCTATTAATATCAGCCCCCATCATATTGCTTTGCCTTAGCTGGTTATTAAAAATAGGGAGACCCCACAAAATTTTTTTAGCGTCCCCCATTTTTAATAACCAGCAAAGGCAAAGCAGACAGCTGGAGAGTGATCCTAATTGGCTGGGAAGGTCCATCGATATTGGCCCCTTCCTAGCATAATAAGACCAGCTCACAGCTGTTTGATTGCCCTTGACTGGTTATTAAAAATAGGGGGGACCCCACATTGTTTTTTTCATTTATTTGTTTATTAACAAGTACAGTAGCATACACATGCAAGGCACTGCTCCTCTCCTCAACTTGGAACTCCGCATCCTGTTTCAAGATTATTATTTTTTATATTTTTTAATCTACGTAATTTTAAGTAATTTTCCTATCCACATTTGCTTACAGGGCAATTGTCCTGCTCTTACCCCCATTGTGCTTGCTACCTTTTGCAGCCATCCTAGCCCTTACTACAAACATTTTACAGTTATTTTTTATCACCAAAGTTTGCGTCTCTATTGACTTATATGGGATTCAGGTCCGGGGTCAAGTTCGAGTCAAGTTCTAGTACCTGAATCGAATTTTGGACTAAAGTTCAGCCGAACCCGTCGAACACGAACTCCCACGGGTCCGCTCACCCTAATATTAACCTAAATTTATTATATGACGCCATGCATAAAGCAACCCAGGATAATAAATGTTCCCTCCTAATCATCTGTCTCCACATCCTCTATGCACTTGATAACTGCACTTAAGCATACTGGCTGATGACTGGATAATGCAGCTTTATATGAAAACGCCTATTTATTATAATGGCTGGACCTGAAATAACAAGCACTTTTCACCTATTGTGTCTCCCCCTATTTCCTTGCAGATTGTAAGGTTTCGAGCAGGGACCTCACTCCTCCTGTAACTGTTTCACTGTCTTACCTTGTATTGAATTTATTGTCTATATACAGAATGTCACTGCTTAATTGTAAAGTGCTGCGGAATATGTTGATGCTATTTAAATAAAATTACTATTATTATATAAAGACATGATATAAGAGTATATGCATAACACAGACTTAGGGAGCACGCCACAGACCCCTCACACCAATCCAACACGCGTTTTGCTTCCTCTTCTACAGGGAGTGTTGGCCTCTTAATATAATGTGAATACAGTTACCACAAATAGGTAATCAGGGGAAACGTCGCCTTACTGGGCGCCGCTGTATGCGCATGCACATGGTATCTGCTGCACGCCGGCTGTAAGATGCGCATCAATGAAGTGCGAGAATGTCGCCGTTCATGATGTGGGACCAGCTAGCCAGTCCGGAGCCGAGCCCGGCACATGAGCAGTATGGCGCACAACGATCTCCGCAGCCATCTTTAAAATTGCAAAAAGAGGTGGTAAAGGTATTTAGTGATAATAAGGCTGTAGATCACTATGCACAAAGGAGCACAGACATCTTTAATGGGAAGGGGAATTGGCATAGAGATATGATGGCAGTATGGTAGTGTGATACAGAATAACTACAAAAAATATATGTTAAAGTGGAGAGAAAATGGACATATTCTGAAAAAGGAAAAATATAAATGTAAGTGATATAATGATAGTGAAGAAAACTATTAATAAAGAAATAAAGGAAAAAAGTTTCTACGTGTGTATGTATGTGAAATGTGTGAACATACGGTAAATAAAAATACAATTAAAGTGGAAAATTGTGTTTAAAGGAAAGAAGAAAGAAAGAAAAAGGGAAAAAAGTGAATGATTGAATGTGAGAAAGTTTATTCTCCCAAAAAAGAAACAATTTTTTGTTGTATAAAAGTAGATAAAATATAAAAATAAATGTATGTGAAAAAATATATATTTTTCCTTTTTTTCTTCTTTCTTTTCATTCCCTTTTCTTTCTTTTTTTTGTAAAATTATTATACACATGCACACCTATACATATACATATATATATAAATATGCTATCATAAATTTCATATATGGAGATGAAGAAATATTTCTAAGATGATGTTTGTATGTTATATCCTATGTCCTAAAAATATAAAAAGAAAACTATTTTATTATTATTCAGGCAACTAAAAAAACGACAAATGGTAAGTATTCATCTCAAGAAAAAATATTTAAATGGAAAATTGGGAAAGAAAAAAGAGAAAAAAAAGACATAAGTAGAGCCAAGGATAAATATCTTATGTGTATATAATAACAGACAAGATATCAATATTTTATAGGAAACTTGCAAAGCCCCATTGTTCATTTAACCCCCTAGTGTTCATGCATTTTAATATTGTGATCCATTTACATTCTAGCTGGGCCAATTTCTTGGTCATATCACCTCTTCTATTACCTGGATAAAAGAGATCAAATCCCCGAAAACGGAGTAAATGCCACTGATGCGGGTGGAATTCCTAAAAATGTCTTGCTAAAGGTTCTAATTTTGTAATCGCACCCACATCTTCTTATGGGATCTTTACTGACGCCTTAATATCCTTGATGTGTTTAAGGAACCGGATTCTCAATTCCCGTGATGTCATGTCGACATAAATAAGAACATAAGGGCAAAAGTTGCAAGATAAATAACTAAGGTCGTCCTGCTGTTAATATAATGTAATATCTTGAAATCGCGCTCTCTTGCTGAAACTGAAAAGATATCTGTTAGTCAATATATCTGCACACCTTGTAATTTCCACAGGTCCAGGTGTCCCACTTGGGGCCCTTTGAGACCAAATAAAAATGTTGAAGTCGGAGGGATATGATGACCGTGTACCAACAATGTCACATAAATTCTTGCTACATTTAGCCATAATAAGAGGTGGGTCTGATAGCAATTAGGAAAGTTTAGAGGTTGAGCCTCTATTGTGACATCACTCATGTGTAGCTTTGCCCTCGTGATGTAACAATTGGATTCCACTTGTGATGTCACGGAATCCTTGGATTATATCCAGTGATTTTGCAGTGAGATCCTTTGTCTGGAGAGGCTGATTGTGCACTACACAGTAAGCGATATTCCTCCAGGCTAAAATGCTGTTTAGACTCGTTCTAAATCTCAGCGTGCTATTAGCATCAGCGGAAGGTGCTCCCATCTTTATCCGCAACCATCATTCACAAGAGCAGATCAGGATCCCTGCAGGTAAGATCATTACCAGATACACTCTGACGATGGGGTTAACCCTTTGCCTCCAAAGCCAAGTTTTATTTTTGCACTTTATTTTTTCCTCCACTTTTTCCAAGAGTCATAACTTTTTCCCATTCATATATCTGTATGAGGGATTGGTTATTTTTTTGCGGGACGAGTTGTAGTTTTAAATGACACCATTCATTTTATCATTAATGTGAAATTGGGGAAAAAATTTAGTTCTCCCATGTTTTTTAGTTGTTTTATTTTCATGGCATAAGAAGTAACAGTCGTTTTCATTTTTAACATAGATGAGACATAGAGCATTAATACTGTCCTCGCCTTGCTGGATGCACTCACTACTACATGTAGCAGAAGACGCCCACAAGACATACAGGGGATACTTGTGACTTCTTACTTGTCAGTAGAGTTTTTCTTTAATGTCTATTTTTACTTTCTAGGTACCAAAGTAGTCCTGCACCATGGTCCGTGCTCAGCAGCATGCGGTAAGCAGCTCAGAATTCAGATATGTCCTTCACATGTAACATTTCACATGCGGCCCCAGAAACCATTGGGATCCATTAATAAGGCCCAGGTTCTGTTATCAGACTCTGCGTCATTAGGGGTTCTGTAACTTTTCTTATGTGACCAGAGATTTATATGAGGTCACAGGATACATGGATTGGAGGATTTTTCCTCTCTTACTTATAATTTCAGGTGTCATCTCACATCCTGTGTTCATTCTCTATTCCAGGAATATAAAAGAACAGATCTCTGTATTGTCCATTATATATTGATATGACATCAAATATCATCCATCATTTTTCCAAACTTAATACCCCTTTTTTAATAGTCATATTTGGTTCCTCAGTCCGCCCATTCCATGTATTTGGTTTCCACGTCTGAACACATTCCAGCTCTGATCCTGATCACTTATGTTCTGTTCTTTATCTTTTTAGCTCATAACACTGTTCCTCAAGAAACATCTCAGGATACAGTCATTAAGATTGTTATAGCTGCTGCCATTCTCTTCGTCATTGCAATAATCATTGTTGCCATCGGTGTCATCTACTGGTAAGTATAATAACTAATGATTTATGGGCTACACAGGAGTCTGTAGAGGAAATGTCACATCTTCAGGTTCCTCCAGAAATGGGAATATTTTGTGGCTTGGACACGTCACCCTGAAGTTGTGCCCTGCAGATAACTGATGGGTATATATTAGACTTTGTAGGGATTCACGCTCTCATGTAGGCATTAGGTAGCGTTCGCACAGGCAATGCAGTTTGGTCCAAACCGGTGCAGTTTTATTTTTTTTCAAAAAGCTCCAAGGGATTCAAAGCCAAAAACAGCCTCTTCTGGGCACAAAGGTATCACAGCAAATAAACACTTCATTTAGCATGGCACATATGTCAGTGCAGGCTCACCCAAACAGATTACAGTCCTTTCCACCAGAGAAAACTTTATATACAGAAGAGGCACGATCCCACCAATCTCGCTGTCGCCTTCAGCCCAAGTTCAAGCAGCCTCCAGTGCCAAACAGAAGTGTTCAACTCTGGCCACAGTTCACACTGAACAGGCTGCAGCAGACACACGGTTCTCTGCAGCTCCAGCACTCAGACTGCTCAGCTTTCCTAGCTGACCTATGCAGTCTCCATTTAGAGAGAGATGCCGGCACATATCTCTCTCAGCTACAGCTCACACTTTGGCTGAACACTCACCAGCTCCAGCACATTCAACTCTGCTTCATCCAGAAGACTGCACACAGTGAACACAGGCCCTGGTTTTAGTAAAAAAGCAAGATGGATGTGTCTAATCAAATCCTACAGAGCTAGAACTTAACCCTGTCCTACCTTGCTCTGCTACAACTTGCATATACATTATTAATAGAAATTGCTGATTGGAATAGACACAAAAATGACTGACTCGTGATATTTCTATAGATAGCACTAAATTAAATGTTTCATTTATACATTCTGCAGAATGCAGACATATTTTACTTTGTGATTTACAATGTGACTTTCATTTTTACAATTTTATAGTTATCTGAAAAAGAAAAAGCCAGTGAAAGATCTTGAAAGGCAATGGTGCGCCGATGATTTTAGAGAGAACAACACCAAACTAAATGGTAACTACAGCTTAACAAATCTGACATTAAAGAAGCACTCCAGCTAAATATGTATTGTCTAATCCCTTCTAGATATATCAGATGTACATGTGAGAAAATACTTACCATTTGCCGTCTTCTCTGGATTCCAGCACCACGTCTTATGTGTGGCGCGGTAGCGATTTTCCTAATATAAGCCTATGAGACTCAGAGCGAGGTTCCATATACTTACATTGAGAATGTAACTTCCAGTCCACACATAAAGACATTGTGATGGCCCGTCCAATTTTTCAAATATACACGTTTACGTTTTAAATATTTTTGTTGATATATGAGTATTGACTTCTAGCATACACAGCAGTGCGGGAGTACCAGCAAATTCTTCTTTGTCATCTATAAGAAAGACTTCGTGATCACCAGGCCGATTTAAAGTCACATGGTTCAGCAGAGAACTGGAGCTGTGCTGCAAACCGGAGAAGACAGCGATCAGTGTTCTACCATATACTATACACTACTAATATGTTCAGAAGTGATTAGCAATAATAATTTTGCTCAGAGTGCTTCTTTGATATCTCTATATAGACAGTTATTGCCAACTTTTATATTACATGGAATATAATAACATGTAAATATAAATAATTTTAATCATATAGAAGCTTACATTTTAGAAGCTTGCATTTTATTAAATCTAACTTCAATATTTTATGTTACAGGAGAATTTGACATTTTCTGTACTTCTAGAGACATTATAATGCCGCACACGGCCGCTATAGTGGAGAGGAAAGAGTCCGAGATTAAGCCGGACTTAAATGATTACAAACAGACACCTCCATCTATTCTAAAAGGAAGTCAAATGAAAAATGAAAACAAAGGGAAAAAAGTTTATTTTCAAGAATCGGATAATCGATATGTTTACTCATATGATTCCGAGTCCTCACAACCTGGATGTCAAATGAGATATTTCCGAAACGAACAAGGCTGGAAAAAAAGTGAGTGTTTTCATATCTTACCTCAACCTTTATCAGAAGATCATCTTTCATTTCTTTCAAAAGAACTTAGGGGCCTGATTTATCAAATCTTTTTTACCGGTATTCTGACATAAAAAGCTTTGAACTGTCACTAAATTTTGGCAAAAACTCCAGGCTGCGCTAAAATATTGTGATTTCTGGCATTCTCCTGCCATTTTTGCCCATTTCCAACAAAGTGCCGGAGCTTTAGTAGAATGGTTGACCGCTAGTCAAATTCATGATGATCGGCAGCGTTAGTTAAGCCACGAAACACGCTCACGAGAGGAGCACACCAGTAGTCAGACACTCCTGATTCATGAATCAGCGTATAACTCTTCATAAATCAAAAGCGTCTGACTTCAGTGCGCCTCCTCATCAAGATCGGCGCGAAGAAGCTGTATTGGGAGTATCATCTGAAAAAAATGTGGAATAATTATTGGTGGATAACCCAATGATGCCAATATTTCATTCACTTCCTAAAATTCTCAAACCTTTTTGCCACCTTCCATGTACTCCATTGCGATGGGAATAAGTTCATTCATTAAAAGACTGGGGTCTTGGGTGAGGAAATATTACAGCCACTAAGGTGAGAGATTTCAGGATATTTAAGGTGCAGTATAGATGTTCTGCAAATATTTGTCTGTTGTTAAATGGTTGACATACAAAGTTACAACACTGTATTCCAGAATACCCCAGGATTTAACTATTGCTGCCCTGTCTCATTATTTGGATGATTACAGTGGATATTGCAAAGAAATTAGTTCCTAATTTCTTAAGTATATTACTTACTTCATCCTATTTTTTTTCTTTTCAATGGTTATTTTTTTTTTTACAAACTATTGGGTTGATATGCCATAAACGGATGAGATGGGAATACCCCATTAAAGCTAGGAATAAGTTTTGTATAAAAGTCTATTTTCTATAGATTAGCTCTGAGATCTGGTCTATAGGATGCAAACTGTCATTTATATCAAACTGGATTCTGTAATAGGTCCATTGGGTGTTGTAATATTATCTAGATTCTCCTAAGGGGATGTTGTGTTAAAAGAAATGTATATTATCCGTTTTATATGTAATATTCTGTTGCTCCATGTTTAGTTATAATCCATTATTGTTTCTGCAGAAAAATCGAGAAAGAAGGCTCGCCGAGTTCCAACAAGGAATAAGAAATCCAGCAGAAGGCGATGACTCCGCCTCAACTCCATTACATGGTGGCTACCATGTGAGGATAAGGCAACCTGTGATTAAGCAAAAAGAGACAGATTCCGGGCTCGGTCTCTGCTCTCACCCAAGGATATGACACTTACCAGACTTTCCGCAGTCAGATGTGTTCACAGACAAGTGACTTACCTGCTGCATGAAGAGGCAGATTCCGGGCTCGGTCTCTGTTCTCACCCATGGATATGACATTTACCGGACTTTCCGCAGTCAGATGTGTTCACGGACAAGTGACTTACCTGCTGCATGAAGAGACAGATTCCGGGCTCGGTCTCTGCTCTCACAATATTGTATGACATTTACCGGACTTTCAGCAGCCAAGTGTACTCACGACACAAGTGAGGTACCTGCTGTAAGAAGAGGCAGATTCCGGGCTCAGTCTCTGCTCTCACCTAGCCACAGCTCAAGGGAAATGCACTCCTTTAACCATGGTTCCCTAGAGGTTTCCTCCATTGGGGGTTTTTCCTCTCCTGAGTGCTAAAGGACGACTCTTCGTGAGTTAAAGGCCCATCATCATCAGGCCACATTTAAGACTATTGTCCTGACTTCTAATGGAAAATTCCACATTATCCAACTTGAATAAAGTTAATAAAGAAGTCAGCATATATCATGTGTATTTGAATCTTCTTTTATGAATCTTTACACTATAGCAGAATATACATAGCACTGGACTACTTTATATAGTCATTACCATCACACATAGCTAATTATTTATCATCCCGTTTTCTCACACACATGTAAACTAGGGTATAAGTGGTGTTGTATTTAAAAATAATATATCCACTTCTCGACATGCTATCTACATGTATGTCACTTGTCTGATGTCATTCTATGGAGAGAGTTCTGGAGCATAGCCAGTGACTGTGTTGGACATCAGAGCTGTGCTGCAGTCAGAAAAGTACTATATCCATAAATGTCTAAATCACTTACCATATTTTCAGATTATAAGAAGGACTTTTTTCCCAAAAAAATTTGGGAGGAAAAAGGGGGTGCGTCTTATAATGCAAAGGTACAGTATTTTACCTGGGGGGGCATCGGTGGAGCCGGGTCACAGATACAGGAGGATGGCAGCGGCTGCAGCAGGAGCCCGTCCTCTCAGCATGTCATGCAAGGTGTGGGAAAGACTAAGTGCAACACAGAGGGAAGAGGAGGAGGAAGCCCAAACACTAGGGAAAGGGGAATGGAGACCCCTAGGCAGATCTATTATCACCCTGCCTACCCTACCATCCCTATATAGGTTCCACACCTATCAGAGAGCAGGAACCTAAACCCTGTATATCACTAGAGCTTGGCCCTAGATAGGGAGGGGGAGGGAATGAGTATTGGTCAGGAAACATTACAAACTAAAGACAACAAGGTAGACAAACAAAGGGGACAAACTTAGCTTGAACAGACACCAGAGGAGTAATGTCAACTGTCCTCCAAGGGCACCAGAGAAGAAGCCAGCCAACAGATAGTGCTCCAAACATGCACAAAGGTACATAGAAGTATCTCTGGTGATTTCCTGCAGCAAACTGAGAGTTTTTAACTCCCAGGAAAGGGTGTGTCGATTAACACCAGGAGGGAGGTTGCCGTTGGGTCTTAAAGCAAGAAGGATTAAGAAGGCATCTGCAATGCCAAGCACAGTGACCTTCTACAGCCAGATCCAGAGCAAATGTCTATAGCACCTGCACACCCGTGACAGTCCCCTCCCTACTACGAGTGGCCTTTGGACACTCAGGACCAGGTTTCTCAGGATAAGAGGTGTGGAATGCATGAACCAACCTGGGCGCATTCACCTCTGATGCTGAAACCCACATCATTTCCTCTGGACCATAACCCTTCCAAGTACTGTAGGGAACGGCGCTGGAGATGAGAATCTACAATCCTCGAAATCTGAAACTCCAAATCACCATCAACCATGATTGGGGGCGGCAGTAGGGGAGAGGACTCAAGATGTTCTACATATTTCTTGAGCAGAGACCTGTGAAAGACATTGTGGATCTTAAGGGCCTGAGGTAGGTCAAGACGAAACGCTGCTGGGTTAATGACGGTGGCTATTTTATAGGGACCAATAAGTCTAGGTCCCAGATGTTAGGAAGGAACCTTCAACTTGATATTCCTGGTAGACAACCATACAAAGTCAATCACACTCAGGTTCGGACCTGGCGAGCGTTTCCTGTCCTCCATACGTTTGTACCTGTCCCCCATGATCTTCAAATTACTCAGAACCCCCCTGCCACACAGAGGAGCGAGACGATGCAAAACATTCCTCCTCAGGAACTCCCAAAGCCCCTGCCTCACTAAAAATACCAAACTGTGGATGGAAACCATATGCACCAAAGAACAGTGACCTGCCGGTAGATCCTTGGCGATGATTATTAATAGGAAATTCTGCCAACAGTAAGTAAGATGCACAATCCTCCTGGTTTTTGGAGACAAAACACCTGAGGTAAGTCTCCAAATTCTGATTAATGTCCCCCGATCTGACAACACATCAGTGGGAACTCCGTGAAGCTTCACGATCTCATTTATAAACACCTGAGCAAGAGTCTTGGCATTCGGAAGTGCCGGTACTGTGACAAATTGAACCATTTTACTGAACCTATCTGCAACCACCAAAACCACAGTTTCTCCTGCAGATACCGGTAGGTCAGGAATAAAATCCATGGACAAGTGTGTCCATGTCCTGCTTGGAATAGGTAGCGGAAGAAGAGTACCAGACGGATGGGTATTCGATACTTTAGAATGTGCACAAATACTACAAGCAGACACATGTTCAACCACATCCCCATGCAACCCTGGCCACTAAAATGATGAGAATGGAGGTCCGCAGTTGCCTTACTACCTGGATGACCAGCAAGCACAAAGTTGTGATGTTTCCTAATTACTTTGCGGCACAGATTAGATGGTACAAATAACCTTCCTGAAGGGCAGGAGGCAGGGGCGTCCCCCTGAGCCTCCAATACCTCACCCTCAAGTTCAGGATACAACGTCGAAATGACTACCCCCTTCTGCAAAATCGGGGCAGGGTTCTCAAGGTCACCAACACCAGGGAAGCTCAGGGATAAAACATCAGCCTTGAAGTTTTTGACCCCTGGAAGGAAAGTGGCAACAAAATTGAACTTAGTAAAAAACAGGGACCATCTAGCTTGCCTATGGTTGAGACGTTTAGCCAATTGAAGTTATGACAGGTTCTTATGGTCTGTGATAACAGTAATAGAATGGACAGCCCCCTCCAACCAATGTCACCATTCTTCAAATACCAATTTAATCGCCAAAAGCTACCTATTACCCACGTCATTATTTCTCTCAGCCGAAGATAATTTCTTTAGAAAAGAAAGCGCATGGATGCCATTTACCAGGGGACGAACCCTGAGACAACACAGCCCCAACCCCGACATCTGATGCATCAACCTCCACAATAAAGGGTTGGGAAACATCAGGTTGAATGAGTATAGGTGCAGTGGCAAAACAACTCTTTAGGGAGGAAATAGCCTGCAGGGCAGCATCCGACCATTTGGAAAGATCAGACCCCTTCCTTGTCATGTCAGTGAGGGGTTTCACAATTACCAAATAATTTTGGATACATTTCCGGTAAAAATTAGTAAAGCCCAGAAAACGCTGTAGAGTCTTCAGGTTCTTGGGATGGTACCAATCAAGGACAGCACGGATCTTCTAAGAATCCATCCGAAAATCCGAAGATGACAACAAGTACCCCAAAAACGGCACCTCTTGGACGGCGAAAACACACTTTTCCAGTTTGGCATATAGTTTGTTATCCCTTAATATCTGAAGCACCTGTCTAACATGCCCCCGATGTGTCTCAAAATTAGGTGAGTAAACCAAAATATCATCCAGATAGACCACCACAAAACTGCTTACCAAATGATGGAAAATATCATTAATGAAATGCTGGAACACCGCAGGTGCATTAGTCAGACCGAAAGGCATAACTAGACTCTCGATATGCCCTTCAGGGGTATTAAACGCTGTTTTCCATTCACCCTCCTCTCTGATTCTAACCAGATTGGAGGCTCACCTTAAATCCAGCTTGGAGAACACCTTAGCTCCCACAACCTGGTTGAACAAATAATAATAATAACAATAATAATAATAATAATGTTTATTTTTATAGCGCCAACATATTCTGCAGCACTTTACAAATTTTAGGGGGGACTTATACAGACAATACAGAATAAGCATATCTCATATCGAAAGGAGTGAGGGCCCTGCTCGCAAGCTTACAGTCTATGAGGAAATGGGGGAGACACAAAAGGTAGAATGTACATATATTGTATAATGCAGCCTTAATATCTTGATTGGTATGAACCTCAAATTGAAGAAGATTTTAATATGGGGGAACACTGGGACGGACAACTGGGATGGACAGATAGTGTGTGGAGGCGATACGCCAGTCTAAAGAAATGGGTTTTTAGGGTCCGCTTGAAACTGTGCGTATTGGGAATTAATCGAATTGTCTTGGGTTGTGCATTCCAAAGAATTGGCGCAGCACGTGAGAAATCTTGGAGACGGGAGTGGGAAGTTCGGATTATGGAGGATTTTAGTTTTAAGTCACTGGCAGAACGGAGGGCACGTGGAGGGTGGCAGACTGAGACAAGGGAGGAGATGTAGGGGGGTACTGAAGCATGGAGCGCTTTATGGGTAAGCGTGATAAGTTTAAATTGAACTCTATATTGGATGGGTAACCAATGCAATGACTGGCACAGGGAAGAGGCATCGGTGTAGCGGTTGGCGAGGAACATGATCCTGGCTGCTGCGTTAAGGACGTATTGGAGAGGGGAGAGTTTAGTAAGAGGGAGCCCGATCAGTAGAGAGTAGTGTTGAGCCACCCCCGTAGTGTTCGAGTTCGGTTCGGTTCGTCGAACACCCGTGTGTTCGCCGAACTGTTCGTCGAACTGTTCGTCGAACACCTTCGAACACCGTTAAAACCAATGGCAGGCAAACAAAAACACATAGAAACACATAGAAAACACCTTCAAAGGTGTCCAAAAGCTGACAAACTGCCCAGAAGACACAACTAACACATGGAAAAGTGACAAGTACATATAGTCATGCGAAAAGAAAAGAGGTGGAGGAGTAAAAGGAGGGGGAGACACAGATATAGGCATGTCATGCCCTACTAAAATCCAAAAAGTGAGAAGCCGAGACGGCCAGTCCGCTCCTGCCCGTGCCACCTCCGTGTCGCCGGGTTTGTGCCAGAGCCGCGGTGAACCCTGACGGCCAGCCCCCCTCTCCCAATACTGGTGCCTGTCCGCTGGTGGGTCGAGAGAGCCCCCCTGTGGTGGAGGCAGCTCTAAGCTTTTTAATTTAAATTGTCCCTCTAATTTGAATGAATACACTTTAAATCCATTTACAAGGATCTATTGGAGGGCAAGTCTCATGCCAGCAGCCGCGTAATTCCAGCTCCAGTAGCGTCCACTAAAGCTGCTGCAGTTAAAAAGCTTTTATAAGGATCGAGCTCGGCTGTCCACCGCAAGGCATCCTAGTGCCAGTCCCAGCCCCTATGCCTTGGGGTGCCTCCTGATGCTCTTCACTAAGTATCCCGTGGTCCCGAAGCATTTCCTTTGAATAAATTAAGTGTCCAAACTACAGGTGGTGTAGCTTGCTTAACAGCCGGGATAATCCGCTGACTAGCAGACACTGCTACTAGGCACAAAGTATTTCCTGGGCTAGATGCAGTTAAAAATTTGTAAGTAGATACTCTCGTTGGATGCTGAGAAAGCATTCCATAGAGTCTCCTGGCACGCCATATATGATTCTCTTAAAAAGCTTGGGGTAGGGGTCTAGGGGACCCTTTTATAGCCAAAATCACGGCCCTGTATCACAATACGTCACCTAGGCTGAAGATAAATGGAACTGTAGCACCGAGGGCTCGGTTGCTACAGACGTATTGCACCTCACCCAGAGGTGTGATATCTCACTCTCAGATAAGGATGGAGTGTGGATCAGGACCCGACACCTGCATGCATTACACCACATTGCCGTGGGGCAGGGCGACCAATATGCCCCTGAGATGGGCACGACAGTCCCTGTCCCTGGCTGGAGTGGGGGGAGGGAACACTGAGGAAGGGGAACCCTGCAGTGCAGGAGCAGGGAGGAAGCAGTTCCTGGGTGCATTGAGAAGGGAGTATAAAAGGTGGGCACCATCTTAGTTCAGTGCAGAGAAGTCTGAGCAGAAGTGGCAGGGAGCAGGGGCTCTGCATGAGCTCTGCTCCGGAGGCGGGCCTAGTAACAGAGGCCCAGGCCTGCAAGAGGGAGAAGGAAGGAAGAGGAGCGGAGAAGGCTCCAGGAACGAGGAATGAAGGGATCCCAGGGGTGCGGACGGGCGAGTCGCCACCGCACGCCCGAATCCACCTGCGTGGAGGGGTCAGGCCAAAGGGGGAGACCGGTCCCCGAACTAGTGGAGGCAGGAAACGACCCTCAGCTAGAAACCGGAGGCTCTGACATTTTATGTGGCGCAGCCCCTTGCTCCACCCGCTAGGAAGGCACCACATAGGGTCAGGGAAACTGGCGCCAAGTTTACCAAGAGGAGGCCCGAGGCAGCCGGACAGAAGTGTTGGTAAGAAAGGCCAGACAAAGGACACACAAAGGGGGTCCTGTGAAGCGCTCCAAAGTTATCTGGGAGTTGTCTGAGCCCCTCACCTGGTGAGCAGAGTACGACGTGGGCAGCCGTTACCTGCAGACGTGGTCTGGATAATAAGAACTGTGAGTAAAGGCCCTGAACTGCATCACTGACTCCGTGTCGTTACTGCTGCTGCCCTGCACCATCACCCCCATCCTCCGCATACACTGCCCTGAGGCTATACTCCTCCCGTGGGGAGTTATGCTACGCTCTGCTGCACCCACAACACCAGCCTTAGCGGTCTGCCCTGTAGCGGCGGTTCACTCTGACCGCAATCCACGGGTGGCGTAGTCGGACATTTAAACATCAAAACCACATAAATAGTTCCGCCACTGGTTTGACCGCCCTGAGCCACGGAACCGGATCGCCGCCACGAAGACTACAACCACCAGCATCCACCAAAAAGGGTCCGGCTCCGGGTGTCCCAAGGCCCAGGGGGTGCGTCAGAACATTTTCATCACCTTTCACAATCACCAATGGGACAAGGCAGGGATGTCCTCTGTCCCCTCTCTTATACATCCTAGTGACGGAGCACCTGCTCTCATCAATTCGCCATAACCCCAATATTAGGTGGATTGAGGTGGGAGGCACCGAGTACAAGTGCTCTCTATTTGCTGATGATGTCCTAGTATATATCACTCAATCACATATATCCATCCCTGCTGTTATGGCTGAAATAGATCACTTTGTTACATGGTAAAATTTTAAAATCAATGCAGCGAAGTCTGAGGCCCTCGATGTCTCCCTCCCTAAATCCATATAGGATTCCATCCAGTCCAACTTTCCCTTTGCCTGGCCCTCACAGGGTATCAAATACTTAGGAATTCCTATTCATAGAGACCTCTCCCATCTATGTTATCTTAATTTTGGGCCCTTTATTGAACAATTCCATACAGACCACGGTTGGCAAGTTAGAACTGTAAGATTCACTACGTGAACCACTGGTGTTTTGTGGAAAAGCACATGTACACCGAGTTCCAAATTATTATGCAAAAAGTGTTTAGGAGTGATAAGGGAAGAATTTGTTTGTTTGTCAGTTAAACTCATTGATGGTGATGTGTGTCAGGGCTCTTTATATCACTGTAAGCAATTGCAGACACCTGTGCTAATTAGTTTGGCAGGTGTGTCCAATGAAAGGCAAGACTACTTAAGAAGGCTCTCTCACATTATTAAGCAGCCTACATTTTCTGCCAAAATGGGAAAGAAAAAGGATGTGTCGGCTGCTGAGAAGCAACAAATTGTGGAGTGTTTAGGTCAAGGCATGACTACAATCAACATTGTGCGATGATCAGGATGAAGTGTCTTGGCAATCAAGAAGTATGTAGCTGATTCACAGTACACACGTGTGCGTGCTGATAAGGGCAAATTGAGGACTCTTTCCTACAGGCAATTACGTCAGGTTGAAAGAGCAGCGGCAAAAAAGCCTTGTCATAGCAGCAGACAAGTTTTTGAAGCTGCTTGTGCCTCCAACGTCCCCCGAACAACAAGATGCAGGGTCCTTCAGAGGTTTGCAGCTGTGCATACGCCATCCTGTAGACCTCCTCTATCCACTTCACACAAGCAGAAACGGCTCCAGTGGGCCAAACATTACATGAAGACTGATTTCAAAACTGTTTTGTTCACGGATGAGTGCCGTGCAGCGCTCGATGGTCCAGATGAATGGAGTGGAGGATGGCTGGTTGATGGACACCCCACGCAAACACGGCTACAGCGCCAACAAGGAGGAGGTGGAGTAATGTTTTGGGCTGGAATCATGGGGAGAGAGATTGTCGGCCCCTTTAGGATCCCTGAAGGCGCTAAAGATGAACTCCATAATGTATGTGGATTTTCTCAAACAGCACTTCCTGCCATGGTTCAAGAAGAAGAACCGTGTATTTCACAGCAAGATCATTTTTCTGCATGATAATGCACCATCTCATGCTGCACATAAAACATCTGCATCTCTGGCTGATATGGGCATAAAAGGGGACAAACTTATGGTGTGACCCCCATGCTCCCCTGACCTCTACCCCATTCAGAACCTTTGGAGCATCATTAAAAGGAGTGTCTATGATGGCGGGAGGCAGTTCACATCTAAGCAACAGCTCTGGGAGGGTATTCTGTCCTCATGCAAAACAATTGAAGCAGAAACCATCCAAAACCTGACAAATTCAATGGACGAGAGAGTTCAGAAGCTCCTTTCGAACAAGGGGTCCTATGTGAAAATGTAACATCACCTAGAATAAAGTTTTGAGTTGAAAACTGTTTGATTTCAGTTTCTAACAACCTGCTAATGCTTATAATTTCAAAAATGACCATTTTTTTGGTCTTTATTAAAATGAAAAGGTTGATCGAAAAGTTTGGGGGATCTAAGAGTGTGGCAACCCAGTAGTCATGATTACTTCGAATTCTGACAATATGAGGGTCATGCTGCAGGTAGTGCAGCAAGAAGGCACTTATGTGTCTTGCGCATCTCGGAGCCCCAAAATTATTTTCCGGGCTAGATGCAGCTAAAAATTATTTTTAATTTTAAATCTGGTGAAGCTTATTATAGATGGCCTAATAGGATCAGTGCTGCACACTGCTACAAAGCCCAAATTATTTTCCAGTCAAGATACAGATAAACATGATTAGTAATTTGAAAGCTTAAAACGGTTGGTAGGGTGATTTTAACCAATCATCAAGCTTTTACTCTCCCCAGGATGACACAGGGGTAGAAAAGTCGTTTCGGATCCATGATTTGTTCATCTTTATGAACGTGAGTCTGTCTACATTATCAGTGGAGAGCCGCGTGCGCTTATCTGTCAGCACACCACCAGCAGCGCTGAACACACGTTCAGACAGAACGCTGGCTGCGGGGCATGACAAGATCTCCAAGGCGTAAGTGGCTAGCTCCGGCCATTTATCCAGATTGGAAGCCCAAAAAGAGCAAGGGTCCAGTGACACAGTCGTGGCTTCAATGTTTACTTGGAGATACTCCTGTACCATCGTCTCTAGGCGTTGACTATGTGTCAGACTTCTTGTCTCCTGTGGCCTTGCAAAGGATGGGCTAAAAAAGTGGTGAAATGATTCCGCAAAATTGATGTTACCAGCAGATACTGTGGTTCTGTTACGGTTTGAGTGCTGAACACTTGACGGTCCCACGGTTGGCAAGTTGGAACTGTGAGATTCACTACGTGCACCACTGGTATTTTGTGGAAAAGCACATGTAAGATTCTGCAACAGTCTCTGCTGATACTCCTGCATGCGTGCATCCCTTTCTATGGCAGGAATAATTTCTGCAAATTTACTTTTGTACCGGGGATCTAACAGTGTGGCAACCCAGTAGTCAGGATTATTTCTAATTCTCACAATTCGAGGGTCATGTTGCAGGTAGTGCAGCAAGAAGGCACTCATGTGTGTTGCGCATCCAGGAGCACCAAGTCCCTGTTGTGTTGGTGGCGAGGTAACAATCATGCTTCCTTCCTCTGTCCTCTCCCCCCAACCTCGCACAACAGAAATGTGATCAAGGTCTCCCTCATCTGATGAGTCTTCCATCAGTTCGTCCTCCACTTCTTCCTGGGCTCCTGCACCTTCCTCACTAGTTTGGCTGCTACCATGCGCCCTGGTAAAATCATCTCCCCCACCCTCACATGCCTGCCGCCCTGGTGCTGCCGACCGTCTGGACCTTGCAGATGTTAGCCCTTCCGCATACAACTCCTCCTCCTCTACTTCCTCCACCTCCTCTTGTGCCACCACCTGACTCCGAATTCTGTTTAACATGTGCTCCAGCATGTAAATCACCGGAATAGTCATGCTGATAATGGCATCGTCAGCACTAAACATCTTCGTCGCCATTTCAAAACTGTGCAGAAGGGTGCATAGGTCCCTGATCTGAGACCACTCCTCCAGCGTGATTTGCCCCACCTCTGAATCTCGTTGGCCCAGGCTATACGTCAGAACGTATTGCACCAGGGCTTGTCGGTGCTGCCACAGTCGCTGCAACATGTGCAGAGTTGAATTCCACCGGGTAGGCACATCGCATTTTAGCCGGTGAAGTGGCAGGCCCAACGACTTCTGTAGAGATGTAAGTCGCTGAGCTGCGGGATGCGAACGGCGGAAGTGAGCACACAGCAACCGTGCCCTCTGCAGAAGGCCATCTAGTCTGGGATAGTGGGCTAAAAATTGCTGGACAACCAGGTTCAACACGTGAGCCATACAAGGCACGTGTGTGACATTGCCCCGGCGAAGGGCCGCACCCAGGTTTGCAGCATTGTCGCACACGGCCTTCCCTGGTTTCAGGTCCAGTGGAGACAACCATTCATGAAATTGGTTCTCCAGAGCTGACCACAACTCCTCAGCTGTGTGACTCACATTTCCCAGACATTTCAATGTAAAAACCGCCTGATGACGTTGAGCCCTACTGCCAGCATAGTAAGGAGGTGTGCAGGATCCCTTCTGCGCAGTTAGAAAGCTTGTGGCATGACCAGACAGGCTTTGGGTGCAGGTGGAAGACCGAGAGGAGGTTGAGGAGGCAGAAGCAGTGGAGGAAAAATGACATAAAGAGGATTGACGCACAACTCGTGGGGACGGCAAGACTTGGACAGCAGCCCCTTGTCCTGCTGTCACCATAGTTACCCAGTGCCCAGTCAGCGACATGTAACGCCCCTGTCCATGCCTACTCGTCCAAGTGTCTGTGGTGAAATGCACCCTGTCACACACAGAGTTTCTCAAAGAAGCGGTGATGTTGTGTGCGACATGCTGGTGGAGCGCAGGCACACCTTTCTTTGAGAAGTAGTGCCGACTGGGCATCTGGTACTGGGGCACTGCGACGGACATAAGGTCTCGAAAATCCTCTGTGTCCACCAGGCGGAAAGGCAGCATTTCTGTAGCCAAGAGCTTGCAGATGGTGAAATTCAACCTCTTAGCTTTCTCATGGCTAGGAGGAAATGGTCTTTTACTTGTCCACATCTGAGGGACCGAGGGCTGGCTATTGTGCTTAGACGGGGTTGATAAGGGTGTCCCCGGCAAACTGCCGGTCTGTGAGGAAGATGCAGGCGGACATGTTAGGTTGCCTTGATCCAAAGGTGGTGCTATCGATGTCGGACAGCGCTCAAGACCAGCTGGTGTTACCACCTCCAAAGAAAATGATGACCTGCCAATCACGCTGGCTGTTGCGGGTAAAGAGGTGGCAGGTCTGCGCCCCAAAACAGGTGTGACTGCTGTCCCCCCAGTCACAGAGGATGAAGAGGCCGCGGATGCACAAGATATGGCAGACGGTGGTTGGCCCGGCCGGCTAGACCGCATTGCAGCACACTGAGCTTCCCACTGCAACTTATGCTTCATGTCCATGTGCCGGTTCATGCATGAAGTACTCAAACTATGTATTTTTTGGCCTCTACTTAGCTTTTGCTGACAAATGTTACAGATAACACGAGTTGGGTCATCTTTATCGATCTGAAAAAATGCCCAGGCTATGCAAGGCTTAGCACCCATGCGACCTGAAGAGCCACCACGACTTGTGGTGAGAGGCAGAGTTGTGTTTGAGGATGCAGTTGTTGACGTGCTTCCAGTACTACGTCTCTGTCCAGGAAGGCGCAACCTGACCTCGTCGTCACTAGCATCTTCCTCCACCTCCTCTGCTGACCTCATCTCTTGGCTGACTGTGGGTTGACAGTAAGTGGGATCTCCGACCTCATCATCATCACCCAGTGCGTTATCACACCCGTCGTCCTCAGAGCCAACCTGTTCCTGCCCTGACAAAAAACTAAAGTTGTCGCTCCAATCAGGTATTTGAGTCTCATCATTGTCTTCCTCATTGTCTCCACCAACAGGAGTTACAGTTTGGGAATGAGGGTCTACATTATGGTCAGAACCTTCTGCGTCTGGTCCTGGATCCGACTCATAAAGATTCTGGGCATCAGTGCAGATCATTTCCTCGTCTGGATTCACAGAAGCGCTGGAGTCGACCTCTGATTCCCAGGCTATAGTATGAGTAAACAGCTCTGCAGACTCAACCATCTGTTCTACCTCATACTCAGACGGGCAGCTGGAGATTTGGGAGCTGTGAGGAAGCAAGTGCGATTTGGGTGACACCTTTGAGGACTGGAGTATTTGTGATGTTGAAGTTGATGTGGAGGAGAGCCCACTTAAAGGAGCACTTGATATCCGTTGAAGCACCTGCTGTTTTTGTGCCTCATCTGGAATTTGTAGCGATTGGCGTGGCCGTAAGAAAGGGATCTTATCACATTGTCCGCTAAAAGAAGTAGACATTTTAGTTTGGCTGGAAGATGGTCTTTCTTCTGCACCTACCCCACGGACACAACCTTTTTTCCCCTTCCCAACACGCCTATTCCCCTTTCCACCAGCAGCAGGCCTTTTTCCACTCATTTTGGTGGTTAACTAATTCACAACTCTGGAGTTGTTTGCACAAAAAAACAATGGATGGTAACCGAGCAGAGCTGAGTGGCCAAACTGTGGTATTAGGCCAAAACTATTGGCTGGGTTAGATGCAGAAAAAAATTATTTTTAATTTGCAACCTGATGGAGGTCAGTATAGATGGACTAATAGACCAAGTCCCACACACCGCTAGAAGCCCAAATATTTTTTCAGAGCTAGATGCAGAAAAAAATTATTTTTAATTTGCAACCTGATGGAGGTCAGTATAGATGGACTAATAGACCAAGTCCCACACACCGCTAGAAGCCCAAATATTTTTTCAGAGCTAGATGCAGAAAAAAATTATATTCAATTTGCAACCTGCTGGAGGTCAGTATAGAAGGACTAATAGAACAAGTCCCACACACTGCTAGAAGCCCAAATATTTTTTCAGAGCTAAATGAAGAAAAAAATTATTTTTAATTTGCAACCTGATGGAGGTCAGTATAGATTGACTAATAGACCAAGTCCCACACACTGCTAGAAGCCCAAATATTTTTTCAGAGCTAGATGCAGAAAAAAATTATTTTTAATTTGCAACCTGATGGAGGTCAGTATAGATGGACTAATAGACCAAGTCCCACACACTGCTAGAAGCCCAAATATTTTTTCAGAGCTAGATGCAGAAAAAAATTATTTTTAATTTGCAACCTGATGGAGGTCAGTATAGATGGACTAATAGACCAAGTCCCACACACTGCTAGAAGCCCAAATATTTTTTCAGAGCTAGATGCAGAAAAAATTATTTTTAATTTGCAACCTGATGGAGGTCAGTATAGATGGACTAATAGAACAAGTCCCACACGCTGCTAGAAGCCCAAATATTTTTTCAGAGATAAATGAAGAAAAAAATTATTTTTAATTTGCAACCTGATGGAGGTCAGTATAGATGGACTAATAGACCACGTCCCACACACTGCTAGAAGCCCAAATATTTTTTCAGAGCTAGATGCAGAAAAAAATTATTTTTAATTTGCAACCTGATGGAGGTCAGTATAGATGGACTAATAGACCAAGTCCCACACACCGCTAGAAGCCCAAATATTTTTTCAGAGCTAGATGCAGAAAAAAATTATATTCAATTTGCAACCTGCTGGAGGTCAGTATAGAAGGACTAATAGAACAAGTCCCACACACTGCTAGAAGCCCAAATATTTTTTCAGAGCTAAATGAAGAAAAAAATTATTTTTAATTTGCAACCTGATGGAGGTCAGTATAGATGGACTAATAGACCAAGTCCCACACACTGCTAGAAGCCCAAATATTTTTTCAGAGCTAGATGCAGAAAAAAATTATATTCAGTTTGCAACCTGATGGAGGTCAGTATAGATGGACTAATATAATGATGCTATGCCCAAAAGATTTTACTTCACTAGGTGCAGTAAAAAAATTGGTATTCTATACACAGGTGGTATATCTTGCAACACAGATAGGCTACTCCACTGACTAACACACTCTGCAATAGGCCAAAAAGGATTAGCTTTGCTAGATTCAGCCAAATGCTGTGAAAAAAACTTGCACAGCACTGGCACAGACCTGCCTGGCAAAAACTGATAGGAACTGATGTAACCTAGTCCTGAAAAGGACTCCAATTACAATTAGTCTTTACTCCCACAATCTATCTATTTAAGAGCACAGACCTGCCTGATAAAAGTCGTAGGAAATGCTGTAACCTAGTCCTTAAAAGGACTGCAATCACAACTATTCCCTACTCCCAAGCTATCTGTATATTTGTGCGAAAATTGGCTTGAAATTAACAAGGTATAGCGCACACAGCAACAGCGGTGCCGTCTAACACGCAGCTGCAGCAGTGAGAAAATGGTGGCGACGGGGAAAATGGCTTGGTCTTATAGGGCAAGGACATGTGACATACACTGCCAATCACACATGCCCTTGCTTGTGTGAAAAAAAGCACTTCGCTCCGTGTGTGCGCTGCTGATAGGCTGACAGATTGCACCTCCCCACTGCAAATGCGGGAAAGAGAAAAAAAAATG
Organism: Phyllobates terribilis; assembly: GCF_046119375.1. Taxonomy (NCBI): domain Eukaryota; kingdom Metazoa; phylum Chordata; class Amphibia; order Anura; family Dendrobatidae; genus Phyllobates; species Phyllobates terribilis. The sequence continues at coordinate 243,487,753 of NW_027362769.1, read as the reverse complement.
GAGATCTTCATTGTTCCTGCAGAGATCCATCCCCTGCCCCTCCCCCCGCCCCGCTGTACACTCAAACTGCGTATTAACATTAATTTTCATCATTACTGAGAAAAAATCCAGTTATGATTTTGGTGCACGAACAGTTATCGAACATAACCTCGAACAGCCGAATTTTTCTCAAATTGTTCGTGTTCGCCGACCGGCTCGAACACCGCCCAAAACAGCTCGAATTTGAGATTGGCGAACAGTTCGAGTAGAACAACGCTCATCTCTAGTAGAGAGTTGCAGTAGTCCAGACGGGAATGAATAAGAGCTACGGTAAGGGTTTTTGCCGAGTCAAAGGTGAGAAAAGTCCTGATTCTTGAGATGTTTTTGAGGTGTAGATGACATGAACGAGCGAGTGATTTGATGTGAGGAGTGAAGGAAAGATCTGAGTCAAAAATGACCCCAAGACAGCGGGCTTGTTGCTGGGGAGTAATGGTTGAGCCATAAACGGAAATGGCAATATCAGGCACAGGTAGGTTAGTGGAGGGAGGAAATACGAATAATTCAGTTTTTGACAGATTCAGTTTTAGGCAGAGGGAGGACATAGTGTTAGACACAGCAGAAAGACAATCACTGGTCTTTTGTAGTAATGCAGGGGTGATGTCCGGAGCAGAGGTTCATAATTGGGTGTCATCAGCATAGAGATGGTACTGAAAACCGAATCTGCTGATTGTTTGTCCAATGGGAGCGGAGTATAAGGAGAAAAGAAGGGGGCCTAGGACTGATCCTTGAGGAACCCCGACAGTAAGGGGAAGGAGAGAGAAGGAGCAGTCAGAGAGATAGAAGGAGAACCAAGAGAGAACAGTGTCCTTGAGACCTATAGAGCGGAGCATAGTGAGGAGGAGCTGGTGATCCACAGTGTCGAATGCTGCAGAGAGATCCAGGAGAATCAGCAGGGAATAGTGACCATTAGATTTAGCTGTTAGTAGATAATTAGAGACTTTAGTGAGGGCAGTTTCAGTAGAATGTAAAGAGCGGAAACCAGATTGTAAAGGGTCAAGAAGAGAGTTGTCTGAAAGATAGCGGATTAGACGGGAATGGACCAGGCGTTCCAGGAGTTTAGAGATAAAGGGAAGATTGGAAACAGGTCTGTAGTTGGCCGTGCAGTTCTGGTCAAGGGATGGTTTTTTAAGTAATGGATGTATGCTGGCGTGTTTTAAAGAAGAGGGAAAGATACCAGATGAGAGGGAGAGGTTGAAAATTTTAGTTAGGTGAGTGGTGACAGCTGGAGCAAGGGACTGAAGGAGATGTGAGGGAATAGGGTCACTGGTGCAGGTGGTAGGGCGAGAAGATGCAAGGAGGCTGATCTCTTCATCTTCCGTGACTGGTTCGAGGTCAGAAAGTGAGCAAGATACAATGTGGCGGGGGAGAGCATGCATAACGTTTGGGGATTGGGAGAAAATTTCCTGTCAGATATGGTCAATTTTTTCTTTGAAATAATTGGCCAGATCGTCAGCGCTGAGGTCGGTGGTCGGGGCCTGTGCTGTTTGATTGAGGAGAGAATGAAACGTGTCAAAGAGTCGTTTAGGATTATTGGAAAGTGAGATGATGAGGTTGTTAAAGTAGGTTTGTTTGGAGAGGTGAAGCAGAGTTATATGTTTTCAGCATAAATTTATAATGGAGGAAATCTTCGGGCAGATTAGATTTTCTCCACAGCCTTTCAGTGCACCTGGAACACCGCTGGAGAAGACGTGTTTGAGGTGTGTGCAGAGCCGTTAAATTTCCCTAACTACACACTGGTAAATGCAGTGGCAGCTGGGCCTGAGGAAGAAGGCGTTCTGCCGAATGTCGTACCACCAGTGAATTCTGCTGGGCGTTACTCTGTCCATGTTGCCTACTCCTCCGACTCCGCTTCCTCCACCGCCTCCTCATCTGTTCAGGATTACACCTACAGCACCAACTTCAGCACAGCCAGGGGGAAACGACAGCAGGCTGTTCTGAAATTCATCTGTTTAGGGGACAAATCCCTCACTGCGTCAGTGCTGTGGACAGGGATCAAACAGCAGACAGATGAGTGGTTGTTGTGCGTGAACCTCAAGTCCAGCCTGGTGGTGTGTGTTAACGGGCGAAATCTCGTAGCAGCTCTGCGCCTAGCTGGTTTGACGCGCTTTCCTTTCCTGGCGCATGTGCTATATTTGGTGGTGCAGAGCTTCCTTAAAAATTACCCACATATGTCAGAGCTGAGTGCAGGCAATCTGTGCGTGTTTTCGGTGTTCTCACCCTCCGCTGCTCGCCTGTTTGCGCTGCAGCGTCAATTCTGCCTTCCCGCTCACCACCTCATATGCGATGTACTAACTATTATTGCAGTAATAGGCAATAGTGTGCCTTGTTGTGCAGCTTCGAATACTCCACCAACATTTCCAACGCTGATAACGCCATCATGAGCATTACAATACCACTTCTATGCCTGCTGGAAAAAACACTTCAGACGATGATGGATGAGGTGGTGGCACAGAAGGATGAGGAGCAGGAGGAACAGGGACCATTCATGCCTGTCATCCCCTAATGGCTCAGAGGGTGGGTTCTTGTACCAACAGCAGCCAGGTACACAACTGTCCAGCCAAGGGACTGTTTTGGAGGAGGAGGAACAGTATTCACAGCAGGGTGGCACTCAAAGCAGCTCACAGGCATCACTGGAGCATGGCTGGGGTGATACAGAGCACCCAGACCATACACCTCCTACCAGGGACAGCTTGTGTTTGCCTTTGGGCAGCCTGGCGCACATGAGCCAATTCATGCTGCTGTGGTTGCGCAACAACCGTCAAATTGCTCGGATTGTTACCAGTGCTGATTACTGGATCCCAGCTACAAGGATAGCGTAACATCATTACTGTTGGAACATGTGTTTAGCACGGCAAGGGTTGTGATCACAGACAGGCGCATCTGCCTGTCCACAGCCAATGTGAGGAAGCTAACATTCATTAAAATGAACCAGGTGTAGATCTCACAGAACTTGTCCGTACCTTTGGCTGAGTAGACAACTTTACCAGTCGCACCCAGCCATTGTTATACTCTCCTCAAATAATAATAAAAAAAAACAAAACACAAAAACAAAACACAAAAAAAAAAAACCCCGCAAAAACAGTGTTGCTACTTCTGCCTCTTCCACCTACACCACCAAGTCCACCTCCACCTAATCTACTTTCTCCTCCACTTGGAACTCCGCCTCCCTGTTCTAGATTGTTATTTTTTTTATTCAATGTTCTTTTCAGTCATTTCCCTTAAAAAAAAACAACACAAATCACTCTCCCTCAGAAACCGTGTCGGATACCTTATCCCCTACATCTTCCACCTAAACCGCCATGTCCATCTCCAACTCGTCCTCCACTTGGACCTCGACCTTTTGGATCTAGAGAGTTATTTTATTTATTTTTTACTCCATGTTCTTTTAAGTAATTTCCCTAAAAAAAACACCTCCTACCCTGCCCAATTCACCTCCCCTACTTCACCTCCTCCACTTGGACCTCCGCCTCCTGGTTCAAGATTATTATTATAGATTTTTCTTATTCTCTGTAATTTTATGTAATTGCCCTATCCACATTTGTCCTGCTCTTACTCCCCATTTTGCTTCCTTTTGCAGACCCCTACCCCTTACTACCTTCATTTTACAGCACAAAAGCTTGGGCTCACATTGGCTTCTATTGGCTATGAGCTGGTCTTATTATGCTGGGAAGGTTCCAATAACCATGGAAATTCCCGGCCTTTTAATATCAACTCACAGATGTCTGCTTTGCCTTTGCTGGTTATTAAGAAAGGAGGAACCATAAAAAAATGATGTGGGGTCCCACTTATTTTTAATAATCAGTCAATGAAAATGTCATGGGTGTGTCAGATGTGACAGGCAGTCTCTCTGCAGTTGACTGCAGAAGATCTCTTCATTTGGTATTACAGACACCTTCCTAGAATCTGTCTCACTCTAGGATCCGCGGCTGCCTCCCTTCTGCTCTTATTAACACCCTGGCAAGGGTGGTTAAATACGTTCAGTTTGCTACAGGGAGGCGCCGGTGATATTCATAGTGATACTTGTGGAGGCTTGGAGCTATTGCAGTCTGCTTACTTCCTCTCTGGTGCTTGGAGGACGTTTGGTGCAATCTCTCTAAAGTCAGCTCAAGCTAAGTTGCTTTCCCCTGTGTTCATCTCTCTTTTTGTTTTTTGCTGTTAGTGGGGACTGACTAGTGCTCATCCCACTTCCCTAGCTAGGGCCTAACTCTAGGGAGATACAGAGTTTTAGGTTTCTATTCGGCGATTGGTGAGAAACCAATATAGGGATGGTAGGGAAGACAGGGTGATATTAGATTAGCCCAGTAGGTCTCCACTCCCTCTTTCCTTAGTGTCTGGACTCCCTTCCCATCATCCTTTTGTGTTGCACTTTGTCTTTCCTACACTGTGAGTGACAGAAAAGAAGACAGCAGTGAGCTCGTCTTATAATGCTGGGTATGGGTCAATATCCATGGACCTTCCCAGCCTATTAATATCAGCCCCCATCATATTGCTTTGCCTTAGCTGGTTATTAAAAATAGGGAGACCCCACAAAATTTTTTTAGCGTCCCCCATTTTTAATAACCAGCAAAGGCAAAGCAGACAGCTGGAGAGTGATACTAATTGGCTGGGAAGGTCCATCGATATTGGCCCCTTCCTAGCATAATAAGACCAGCTCACAGCTGTTTGATTGCCCTTGACTGGTTATTAAAAATAGGGGGGACCCCACATTGTTTTTTTCATTTATTTGTTTATTAACAAGTACAGTAGCATACACATGCAAGGCACTGCTCCTCTCCTCAACTTGGAACTCCGCATCCTGTTTCAAGATTATTATTTTTTATATTTTTTAATCTACGTAATTTTAAGTAATTTTCCTATCCACATTTGCTTACAGGGCAATTGTCCTGCTCTTACCCCCATTGTGCTTGCTACCTTTTGCAGCCACCCTAGCCCTTACTACAAACATTTTACAGTTATTTTTTATCACCAAAGTTTGGGTCTCTATTGACTTATATGGGATTCAGGTCCGGGGTCAAGTTCGAGTCAAGTTCTAGTACCTGAATCGAATTTTGGACTAAAGTTCAGCCGAACCCGTCGAACACGAACTCCCACGGGTCCGCTCACCCTAATATTAACCTAAATTTATTATATGACGCCATGCATAAAGCAACCCAGGATAATAAATGTTCCCTCCTAATCATCTGTCTCCACATCCTCTATGCACTTGATAACTGCACTTAAGCATACTGGCTGATGACTGGATAATGCAGCTTTATATGAAAACGCCTATTTATTATAATGGCTGGACCTGAAATAACAAGCACTTTTCACCTATTGTGTCTCCCCCTATTTCCTTGCAGATTGTAAGGTTTCGAGCAGGGACCTCACTCCTCCTGTAACTGTTTCACTGTCTTACCTTGTATTGAATTTATTGTCTATATACAGAATGTCACTGCTTAATTGTGAAGTGCTGCGGAATATGTTGATGCTATTTAAATAAAATTACTATTATTATATAAAGACATGATATCAGAGTATATGCATAACACAGACTTAGGGAGCACGCCACAGACCCTTCACACCAATCCAACACGCGTTTTGCTTCCTCTTCTACAGGGAGTGTTGGCCTCTTAATATAGTGTGAATACAGTTACCACAAATAGGTAATCAGGGGAAACGTCGCCTTACTGGGCGCCGCTGTATGCGCATGCACATGGTATCTGCTGCACGCCGGCTGTAAGATGCGCATCAATGAAGTGCAAGAATGTCGCCGTTCATGATGTGGGACCAGCTAGCCAGTCCGGAGCCGAGCCCGGCACATGAGCAGTATGGCGCACAACGATCTCCGCAGCCATCTTTAAAATTGCAAAAAGAGGTGGTAAAGGTATTTAGTGATAATAAGGCTGTAGATCACTATGCACAAAGGGGCACAGACATCTTTAATGGGAAGGGGAATTGGCATAGAGATATGATGGCAGTATGGTAGTGTGATACAGAATAACTACAAAAAATATATGTTAAAGTGGAGAGAAAATGGACATATTCTGAAAAAGGAAAAATATAAATGTAAGTGATATAATGATAGTGAAGAAAACTATTAAAAAAGAAATAAAGGAAAAAAGTTTCTACGTGTGTATGTATGTGAAATGTGTGAACATACGGTAAATACAAATACAATTAAAGTGGAAAATTGTGTTTAAAGGAAAGAAGAAAGAAAGAAAAAGGGAAAAAAGTGAATGATTGAATGTGAGAAAGTTTATTCTCCCAAAAAAGAAACAATTTTTTGTTGTATAAAAGTAGATAAAATATAAAAATAAATGTATGTGAAAAAATATATATTTTTCCTTTTTTTCTTCTTTCTTTTCATTCCCTTTTCTTTCTTTTTTTTGTAAAATTATTATACACATGCACACCTATACATATACATATATATATAAATATGCTATCATAAATTTCATATATGGAGATGAAGAAATATTTCTAAGATGATGTTTGTATGTTATATCCTATGTCCTAAAAATATAAAAAGAAAACTATTTTATTATTATTCAGGCAACTAAAAAAACGACAAATGGTAAGTATTCATCTCAAGAAAAAATATTTAAATGGAAAATTGGGAAAGAAAAAAGAGAAAAAAAAGACATAAGTAGAGCCAAGGATAAATATCTTATGTGTATATAATAACAGACAAGATATCAATATTTTATAGGAAACTTGCAAAGCCCCATTGTTCATTTAACCCCCTAGTGTTCATGCATTTTAATATTGTGATCCATTTACATTCTAGCTGGGCCAATTTCTTGGTCATATCACCTCTTCTATTACCTGGATAAAAGAGATCAAATCCCCGAAAACGGAGTAAATGCCACTGATGCGGGTGGAATTCCTAAAAATGTCTTGCTAAAGGTTCTAATTTTGTAATCGCACCCACATCTTCTTATGGGATCTTTACTGACGCCTTAATATCCTTGATGTGTTTAAGGAACCGGATTCTCAATTCCCGTGATGTCATGTCGACATAAATAAGAACATAAGGGAAAAAGTTGCAAGATAAATAACTAAGGTCGTCCTGCTGTTAATATAATGTAATATCTTGAAATCGCGCTCTCTTGCTGAAACTGAAAAGATATCTGTTAGTCAATATATCTGCACACCTTGTAATTTCCACAGGTCCAGGTGTCCCACTTGGGGCCTTTTGAGACCAAATAAAAATGTTGAAGTCGGAGGGATATGATGACCGTGTACCAACAATGTCACATAAATTCTTGCTACATTTAGCCATAATAAGAGGTGGGTCTGATAGCAATTAGGAAAGTTTAGAGGTTGAGCCTCTATTGTGACATCACTCATGTGTAGCTTTGCCCTCGTGATGTAACAATTGGATTCCACTTGTGATGTCACGGAATCCTTGGATTATATCCAGTGATTTTGCAGTGAGATCCTTTGTCTGGAGAGGCTGATTGTGCACTACACAGTAAGCGATATTCCTCCAGGCTAAAATGCTGTTTAGACTCCTTCTAAATCTCAGCGTGCTATTAGCATCAGCGGAAGGTGCTCCCATCTTTATCCGCAACCATCATTCACAAGCGCAGATCAGGATCCCTGCAGGTAAGGTCATTACCAGATACACTCTGACGATGGGGTTAACCCTTTGCCTCCAAAGCCAAGTTTTATTTTTGCACTTTATTTTTTCCTCCACTTTTTCCAAGAGTCATAACTTTTTCCCATTCATATATCTGTATGAGGGATTGGTTATTTTTTTGCGGGACGAGTTGTAGTTTTAAATGACACCATTCATTTTATCATTAATGTGAAATTGGGGAAAAAAATTAGTTCTCCCATGTTTTTTAGTTGTTTTATTTTCATGGCATAAGAAGTAACAGTCGTTTTCATTTTTAACATAGATGAGACATAGAGCATTACTACTGTCCTCGCCTTGCTGGATGCACTCACTACTACATGTAGCAGAAGGCGCCCACAAGACATACAGGGGATACTTGTGACTTCTTACTTGTCAGTAGAGTTTTTCTTTAATGTCTATTTTTACTTTCTAGGTACCAAAGTAGTCCTGCACCATGGTCCGTGCTCAGCAGCATGCGGTAAGCAGCTCAGAATTCAGATATGTCCTTCACATGTAACATTTCACATGCGGCCCCAGAAACCATTGGGATCCATTAATAAGGCCCAGGTTCTGTTATCAGACTCTGCGTCATTAGGGGTTCTGTAACTTTTCTTATGTGACCAGAGATTTATATGAGGTCACAGGATACATGGATTGGAGGATTTTTCCTCTCTTACTTATAATTTCAGGTGTCATCTCCCATCCTGTGTTCATTCTCTATTCCAGGAATATAAAAGAACAGATCTCTGTATTGTCCATTATATATTGATATGACATCAAATATCATCCATCATTTTTCCAAACTTAATACCCCTTTTTTAATAGTCATATTTGGTTCCTCAGTCCGCCCATTCCATGTATTTGGTTTCCACGTCTGAACACATTCCAGCTCTGATCCTGATCACTTATGTTCTGTTCTTTATCTTTTCAGCTCATAACACTGTTCCTCAAGAAACATCTCAGGATACAGTCATTAAGATTGTTATAGCTGCTGCCATTCTCTTCGTCATTGCAATAATCATTGTTGCCATCGGTGTCATCTACTGGTAAGTATAATAACTAATGATTTATGGGCTACACAGGAGTCTGTAGAGGAAATGTCACATCTTCAGGTTCCTCCAGAAATGGGAATATTTTGTGGCTTGGACACGTCACCCTGAAGTTGTGCCCTGCAGATAACTGATGGGTATATATTAGACTTTGTAGGGATTCACGCTCTCATGTAGGCATTAGGTAGCGTTCGCACAGGCAATGCAGTTTGGTCCAAACCGGTGCAGTTTTATTTTTTTTCAAAAAGCTCCAAGGGATTCAAAGCCAAAAACAGCCTCTTCTGGGCACAAAGGTATCACAGCAAATAAACACTTCATTTAGCATGGCACATATGTCAGTGCAGGCTCACCCAAACAGATTACAGTCCTTTCCACCAGAGAAAACTTTATATACAGAAGAGGCACGATCCCACCAATCTCGCTGTCGCCTTCAGCCCAAGTTCAAGCAGCCTCCAGTGCCAAACAGAAGTGTTCAACTCTGGCCACAGTTCACACTGAACAGGCTGCAGCAGACACACGGTTCTCTGCAGCTCCAGCACTCAGACTGCTCAGCTTTCCTAGCTGACCTATGCAGTCTCCATTTAGAGAGAGATGCCGGCACATATCTCTCTCAGCTACAGCTCACACTTTGGCTGAACACTCACCAGCTCCAGCACATTCAACTCTGCTTCATCCAGAAGACTGCACACAGTGAACACAGGCCCTGGTTTTAGTAAAAAAGCAAGATGGATGTGTCTAATCAAATCCTACAGAGCTAGAACTTAACCCTGTCCTACCTTGCTCTGCTACAACTTGCATATACATTATTAATAGAAATTGCTGATTGGAATAGACACAAAAATGACTGACTCGTGATATTTCTATAGATAGCACTAAATTAAATGTTTCATTTATACATTCTGCAGAATGCAGACATATTTTACTTTGTGATTTACAATGTGACTTTCATTTTTACAATTTTATAGTTATCTGAAAAAGAAAAAGCCAGTGAAAGATCTTGAAAGGCAATGGTGCGCCGATGATTTTAGAGAGAACAACACCAAACTAAATGGTAACTACAGCTTAACAAATCTGACATTAAAGAAGCACTCCAGCTAAATATGTATTGTCTAATCCCTTCTAGATATATCAGATGTACATGTGAGAAAATACTTACCATTTGCCGTCTTCTCTGGATTCCAGCACCACGTCTTATGTGTGGCGCGGTAGCGATTTTCCTAATATAAGCCTATGAGACTCAGAGCGAGGTTCCATATACTTACATTGAGAATGTAACTTCCAGTCCACACATAAAGACATTGTGATGGCCCGTCCAATTTTTCAAATATACACGTTTACGTTTTAAATATTTTTGTTGATATATGAGTATTGACTTCTAGCATACACAGCAGAGCAGGAGTACCAGCAAATTCTTCTTTGTCATCTATAAGAAAGACTTCGTGATCACCAGGCCGATTTAAAGTCACATGGTTCAGCAGAGAACTGGAGCTGTGCTGCAAACCGGAGAAGACAGCGATCAGTGTTCTACCATATACTATACACTACTAATATGTTCAGAAGTGATTAGCAATAATAATTTTGCTCAGAGTGCTTCTTTGATATCTCTATATAGACAGTTATTGCCAACTTTTATATTACATGGAATATAATAACATGTAAATATAAATAATTTTAATCATATAGAAGCTTACATTTTAGAAGCTTGCATTTTATTAAATCTAACTTCAATATTTTATGTTACAGGAGAATTTGACATTTTCTGTACTTCTAGAGACATTATAATGCCGCACACGGCCGCTATAGTGGAGAGGAAAGAGTCCGAGATTAAGCCGGACTTAAATGATTACAAACAGACACCTCCATCTATTCTAAAAGGAAGTCAAATGAAAAATGAAAACAAAGGGAAAAAAGTTTATTTTCAAGAATCGGATAATCGATATGTTTACTCATATGATTCCGAGTCCTCACAACCTGGATGTCAAATGAGATATTTCCGAAACGAACAAGGCTGGAAAAAAAGTGAGTGTTTTCATATCTTACCTCAACCTTTATCAGAAGATCATCTTTCATTTCTTTCAAAAGAACTTAGGGGCCTGATTTATCAAATCTTTTTTACCGGTATTCTGACATAAAAAGCTTTGAACTGTCACTAAATTTTGGCAAAAACTCCAGGCTGCGCTAAAATATTGTGATTTCTGGCATTCTCCTGCCATTTTTGCCCATTTCCAACAAAGTGCCGGAGCTTTAGTAGAATGGTTGACCGCTAGTCAAATTCATGATGATCGGCAGCGTTAGTTAAGCCACGAAACACGCTCACGAGAGGAGCACACCAGTAGTCAGACACTCCTGATTCATGAATCAGCGTATAACTCTTCATAAATCAAAAGCGTCTGACTTCAGTGCGCCTCCTCATCAAGATCGGCGCGAAGAAGCTGTATTGGGAGTATCATCTGAAAAAAATGTGGAATAATTATTGGTGGATAACCCAATGATGCCAATATTTCATTCACTTCCTAAAATTCTCAATCCTTTTTTCCACCTTCCATGTACTCCATTGCGGTGGGAATAAGTTCATTCATTAAAAGACTGGGGTCTTGGGTGAGGAAATATTACAGCCACTAAGGTGAGAGATTTCAGGATATTTAAGGTGCAGTATAGATGTTCTGCAAATATTTGTCTGTTGTTAAATGGTTGACATACAAAGTTACATCGCTGTATTCCAGAATACCCCAGGATTTAACTATTGCTGCCCTGTCTCATTATTTGGATGATTACAGTGGATATTGCAAAGAAATTAGTTCCTAATTTCTTAAGTATATTACCTACTTCATCCTATTTTTTTTCTTTTCAATGGTTATTTTTTTTTTTACAAACTATTGGGTTGATATGCCATAAACGGATGAGATGGGAATACCCTATTAAAGCTAGGAATAAGTTTTGTATAAAAGTCTATTTTCTATAGATTAGCTCTGAGATCTGGTCTATAGGATGCAAACTGTCATTTATATCAAACTGGATTCTGTAATAGGTCCATTGGGTGTTGTAATATTATCTAGATTCTCCTAAGGGGATGTTGTGTTAAAAGAAATGTATATTATCCGTTTTATATGTAATATTCTGTTGCTCCATGTTTAGTTATAATCCATTATTGTTTCTGCAGAAAAATCGAGAAAGAAGGCTCGCCGAGTTCCAACAAGGAATAAGAAATCCAGCAGAAGGCGATGACTCCGCCTCAACTCCATTACATGGTGGCTACCATGTGAGGATAAGGCAACCTGTGATTAAGCAAAAAGAGACAGATTCCGGGCTCGGTCTCTGCTCTCACCCAAGGATATGACACTTACCAGACTTTCCGCAGTCAGATGTGTTCACAGACAAGTGACTTACCTGCTGCATGAAGAGGCAGATTCCGGGCTCGGTCTCTGTTCTCACCCATGGATATGACATTTACCGGACTTTCCGCAGTCAGATGTGTTCACGGACAAGTGACTTACCTGCTGCATGAAGAGACAGATTCCGGGCTCGGTCTCTGCTCTCACAATATTGTATGACATTTACCGGACTTTCAGCAGCCAAGTGTACTCACGACACAAGTGAGGTACCTGCTGTAAGAAGAGGCAGATTCCGGGCTCAGTCTCTGCTCTCACCTAGCCACAGCTCAAGGGAAATGCACTCCTTTAACCATGGTTCCCTAGAGGTTTCCTCCATTGGGGGTTTTTCCTCTCCTGAGTGCTAAAGGACGACTCTTCGTGAGTTAAAGGCCCATCATCATCAATGCCACATTTAAGACTATTGTCCTGACTTCTAATGGAAAATTCCACATTATCCAACTTGAATAAAGTTTATAAAGAATTCAGCATATATCATGTGTATTTGAATCTTCTTTTATGAATCTTTACACTATAGCAGAATATACATAGCACTGGACTACTTTATATAGTCATTACCATCACACATAGCTAATTATTTATCATCCCGTTTTCTCACACACATGTAAACTAGGGTATAAGTGGTGTTGTATTTAAAAATAATATATCCACTTCTCGACATGCTATCTACATGTATGTCACTTGTCTGATGTCATTCTATGGAGAGAGTTCTGGAGCATAGCCAGTGACTGTGTTGGACATCAGAGCTGTGCTGCAGTCAGAAAAGTACTATATCCATAAATGTCTAAATCACTTACCATATTTTCAGATTATAAGAAGGACTTTTTTCCCAAAAAAATTTGGGAGGAAAAAGGGGGTGCGTCTTATAATGCAAAGGTACAGTATTTTACCTGGGGGGGCATCGGTGGAGCCGGGTCACAGATACAGGAGGATGGCAGCAGCTGCAGCAGGAGCCCGTCCTCTCAGCATGTCATGCAAGGTGTGGGAAAGACTAAGTGCAACACAGAGGGAAGAGGAGGAGGAAGCCCAAACACTAGGGAAAGGGGAATGGAGACCCCTAGGCAGATCTATTATCACCCTGCCTACCCTACCATCCCTATATAGGTTCCACACCTATCAGAGAGCAGGAACCTAAACCCTGTATATCACTAGAGCTTGGCCCTAGATAGGGAGGGGGAGGGAATGAGTATTGGTCAGGAAACATTACAAACTAAAGACAACAAGGTAGACAAACAAAGGGGACAAACTTAGCTTGAACAGACACCAGAGGAGTAATGTCAACTGTCCTCCAAGGGCACCAGAGAAGAAGCCAGCCAACAGATAGTGCTCCAAACATGCACAAAGGTACATAGAAGTATCTCTGGTGATTTCCTGCAGCAAACTGAGAGTTTTTAACTCCCAGGAAAGGGTGTGTCGATTAACACCAGGAGGGAGGTTGCCGTTGGGTCTTAAAGCAAGAAGGATTAAGAAGGCATCTGCAATGCCAAGCACAGTGACCTTCTACAGCCAGATCCAGAGCAAATGTCTATAGCACCTGCACACCCGTGACAGTCCCCTCCCTACTACGAGTGGCCTTTGGACACTCAGGACCAGGTTTCTCAGGATAAGAGGTGTGGAATGCATGAACCAACGTGGGCGCATTCACCTCTGATGCTGAAACCCACATCATTTCCTCTGGACCATAACCCTTCCAAGTACTGTAGGGAACGGCGCTGGAGACGAGAATCTACAATCCTCGAAATCTGAAACTCCAAATCACCATCAACCATGATTGGGGGCGGCAGTAGGGGAGAGGACTCAAGATGTTCTACATATTTCTTGAGCAGAGACCTGTGAAAGACATTGTGGATCTTAAGGGCCTGAGGTAGGTCAAGACGAAACGCTGCTGGGTTAATGACGGTGGCTATTTTATAGGGACCAATAAGTCTAGGTCCCAGATGTTAGGAAGGAACCTTCAACTTGATATTCCTGGTAGACAACCATACAAAGTCAATCACACTCAGGTTCGGACCTGGCGAGCGTTTCCTGTCCTCCATACGTTTGTACCTGTCCCCCATGATCTTCAAATTACTCAGAACCCCCCTGCCACACAGAGGAGCGAGACGATGCAAAACATTCCTCCTCAGGAACTCCCAAAGCCCCTGCCCCACTAAAAATACCAAACTGTGGATGGAAACCATATGCACCAAAGAACAGTGACCTGCCGGTAGATCCTTGGCGATGATTATTAATAGGAAATTCTGCCAACAGTAAGTAAGATGCACAATCCTCCTGGTTTTTGGAGACAAAACACCTGAGGTAAGTCTCCAAATTCTGATTAATGTCCCCCGATCTGACAACACATCAGTGGGAACTCCGTGAAGCTTCACGATCTCATTTATAAACACCTGAGCAAGAGTCTTGGCATTCGGAAGTGCCGGTACTGTGACAAATTGAACCATTTTACTGAACCTATCTACAACCACCAAAACCACAGTTTCTCCTGCAGATACCGGTAGGTCAGGAATAAAATCCATGGACAAGTGTGTCCATGTCCTGCTTGGAATAGGTAGCGGAAGAAGAGTACCAGACGGATGGGTATTCGATACTTTAGAATGTGCACAAATACTACAAGCAGACACATGTTCAACCACATCCCCATGCAACCCTGGCCACTAAAATGATGAGAATGGAGGTCCGCAGTTGCCTTACTACCTGGATGACCAGCAAGCACAAAGTTGTGATGTTTCCTAATTACTTTGCGGCACAGATTAGATGGTACAAATAACCTTCCTGAAGGGCAGGAGGCAGGGGCGTCCCCCTGAGCCTCCAATACCTCACGCTCAAGTTCAGGATACAACGTCGAAATGACTACCCCCTTCTGCAAAATCGGGGCAGGGTTCTCAAGGTCACCAACACCAGGGAAGCTCAGGGATAAAACATCAGCCTTGAAGTTTTTGACCCCTGGAAGGAAAGTGGCAACAAAATTGAACTTAGTAAAAAACAGGGACCATCTAGCTTGCCTATGGTTGAGACGTTTAGCCAATTGAAGTTATGACAGGTTCTTATGGTCTGTGATAACAGTAATAGAATGGACAGCCCCCTCCAACCAATATCACCATTCTTCAAATACCAATTTAATCGCCAAAAGCTACCTATTACCCACGTCATTATTTCTCTCAGCCGAAGATAATTTCTTTAGAAAAGAAAGCGCATGGATGCCATTTACCAGGGGACGAACCCTGAGACAACACAGCCCCAACCCCGACATCTGATGCATCAACCTCCACAATAAAGGGTTGGGAAACATCAGGTTGAATGAGTATAGGTGCAGTGGCAAAACAACTCTTTAGGGAGGAAATAGCCTGCAGGGCAGCATCCGACCATTTGGAAAGATCAGACCCCTTCCTTGTCATGTCAGTGAGGGGTTTCACAATTACCAAATAATTTTGGATACATTTCCGGTAAAAATTAGTAAAGCCCAGAAAACGCTGTAGAGTCTTCAGGTTCTTGGGATGGTACCAATCAAGGACAGCACGGATCTTCTAAGAATCCATCCGAAAATCCGAAGATGACAACAAGTACCCCAAAAACGGCACCTCTTGGACGGCGAAAACACACTTTTCCAGTTTGGCATATAGTTTGTTATCCCTTAATATCTGAAGCACCTGTCTAACATGCCCCCGATGTGTCTCAAAATTAGGTGAGTAAACCAAAATATCATCCAGATAGACCACCACAAAACTGCTTACCAAATGATGGAAAATATCATTAATGAAATGCTGGAACACCGCAGGTGCATTAGTCAGACCGAAAGGCATAACTAGACTCTCGATATGCCCTTCAGGGGTATTAAACGCTGTTTTCCATTCACCCTCCTCTCTGATTCTAACCAGATTGGAGGCTCACCTTAAATCCAGCTTGGAGAACACCTTAGCTCCCACAACCTGGTTGAACAAATAATAATAATAACAATAATAATAATAATAATGTTTATTTTTATAGCGCCAACATATTCTGCAGCACTTTACAAATTTTAGGGGGGACTTATACAGACAATACAGAATAAGCATATCTCATATCGAAAGGAGTGAGGGCCCTGCTCGCAAGCTTACAGTCTATGAGGAAATGGGGGAGACACAAAAGGTAGAATGTACATATATTGTATAATGCAGCCTTAATATCTTGATTGGTATGAACCTCAAATTGAAGAAGATTTTAATATGGGGGAACACTGGGACGGACAACTGGGATGGACAGATAGTGTGTGGAGGCGATACGCCAGTCTAAAGAAATGGGTTTTTAGGGTCCGCTTGAAACTGTGCGTATTGGGAATTAATCGAATTGTCTTGGGTTGTGCATTCCAAAGAATTGGCGCAGCACGTGAGAAATCTTGGAGACGGGAGTGGGAAGTTCGGATTATGGAGGATTTTAGTTTTAAGTCACTGGCAGAACGGAGGGCACGTGGAGGGTGGCAGACTGAGACAAGGGAGGAGATGTAGGGGGGTACTGAAGCATGGAGCGCTTTATGGGTAAGCGTGATAAGTTTAAATTGAACTCTATATTGGATGGGTAACCAATGCAATGACTGGCACAGAGAAGAGGCATCGGTGTAGCGGTTGGCGAGGAACATGATCCTGGCTGCTGCGTTAAGGACGTATTGGAGAGGGGAGAGTTTAGTAAGAGGGAGCCCGATCAGTAGAGAGTAGTGTTGAGCCACCCCCGTAGTGTTCGAGTTCGGTTCGGTTCGTCGAACACCCGTGTGTTCGCCGAACTGTTCGTCGAACTGTTCGTCGAACACCTTCGAACACCGTTAAAACCAATGGCAGGCAAACAAAAACACATAGAAACACATAGAAAACACCTTCAAAGGTGTCCAAAAGCTGACAAACTGCCCAGAAGACACAACTAACACATGGAAAAGTGACAAGTACATATAGTCATGCGAAAAGAAAAGAGGTGGAGGAGTAAAAGGAGGGGGAGACACAGATATAGGCATGTCATGCCCTACTAAAATCCAAAAAGTGAGAAGCCGAGACGGCCAGTCCGCTCCTGCCCGTGCCACCTCCGTGTCGCCGGGTTTGTGCCAGAGCCGCGGTGAACCCTGACGGCCAGCCCCCCTCTCCCAATACTGGTGCCTGTCCGCTGGTGGGTCGAGAGAGCCCCCCTGTGGTGGAGGCAGCTCTAAGCTTTTTAATTTAAATTGTCCCTCTAATTTGAATGAATACACTTTAAATCCATTTACAAGGATCTATTGGAGGGCAAGTCTCATGCCAGCAGCCGCGTAATTCCAGCTCCAGTAGCGTCCACTAAAGCTGCTGCAGTTAAAAAGCTTTTATAAGGATCGAGCTCGGCTGTCCACCGCAAGGCATCCTAGTGCCAGTCCCAGCCCCTATGCCTTGGGGTGCCTCCTGATGCTCTTCACTAAGTATCCCGTGGTCCCGAAGCATTTCCTTTGAATAAATTAAGTGTCCAAACTACAGGTGGTGTAGCTTGCTTAACAGCCGGGATAATCCGCTGACTAGCAGACACTGCTACTAGGCACAAAGTATTTCCTGGGCTAGATGCAGTTAAAAATTTGTAAGTAGATACTCTCGTTGGATGCTGAGAAAGCATTCCATAGAGTCTCCTGGCACGCCATATATGATTCTCTTAAAAAGCTTGGGGTAGGGGTCTAGGGGACCCTTTTATAGCCAAAATCACGGCCCTGTATCACAATACGTCACCTAGGCTGAAGATAAATGGAACTGTAGCACCGAGGGCTCGGTTGCTACAGACGTATTGCACCTCACCCAGAGGTGTGATATCTCACTCTCAGATAAGGATGGAGTGTGGATCAGGACCCGACACCTGCATGCATTACACCACATTGCCGTGGGGCAGGGCGACCAATATGCCCCTGAGATGGGCACGACAGTCCCTGTCCCTGGCTGGAGTGGGGGGAGGGAACACTGAGGAAGGGGAACCCTGCAGTGCAGGAGCAGGGAGGAAGCAGTTCCTGGGTGCATTGAGAAGGGAGTATAAAAGGTGGGCACCATCTTAGTTCAGTGCAGAGAAGTCTGAGCAGAAGTGGCAGGGAGCAGGGGCTCTGCATGAGCTCTGCTCCGGAGGCGGGCCTAGTAACAGAGGCCCAGGCCTGCAAGAGGGAGAAGGAAGGAAGAGGAGCGGAGAAGGCTCCAGGAACGAGGAATGAAGGGATCCCAGGGGTGCGGACGGGCGAGTCGCCACCGCACGCCCGAATCCACCTGCGTGGAGGGGTCAGGCCAAAGGGGGAGACCGGTCCCCGAACTAGTGGAGGCAGGAAACGACCCTCAGCTAGAAACCGGAGGCTCTGACATTTTATGTGGCGCAGCCCCTTGCTCCACCCGCTAGGAAGGCACCACATAGGGTCAGGGAAACTGGCGCCAAGTTTACCAAGAGGAGGCCCGAGGCAGCCGGACAGAAGTGTTGGTAAGAAAGGCCAGACAAAGGACACACAAAGGGGGTCCTGTGAAGCGCTCCAAAGTTATCTGGGAGTTGTCTGAGCCCCTCACCTGGTGAGCACAGTACGACGTGGGCAGCCGTTACCTGCAGACGTGGTCTGGATAATAAGAACTGTGAGTAAAGGCCCTGAACTGCATCACTGACTCCGTGTCGTTACTGCTGCTGCCCTGCACCATCACCCCCATCCTCCGCATACACTGCCCTGAGGCTATACTCCTCCCGTGGGGAGTTATGCTACGCTCTGCTGCACCCACAACACCAGCCTTAGCGGTCTGCCCTGTAGCGGCGGTTCACTCTGACCGCAATCCACGGGTGGCGTAGTCGGACATTTAAACATCAAAACCACATAAATAGTTCCGCCACTGGTTTGACCGCCCTGAGCCACGGAACCGGATCGCCGCCACGAAGACTACAACCACCAGCATCCACCAAAAAGGGTCCGGCTCCGGGTGTCCCAAGGCCCAGGGGGTGCGTCAGAACATTTTCATCACCTTTCACAATCACCAATGGGACAAGGCAGGGATGTCCTCTGTCCCCTCTCTTATACATCCTAGTGACGGAGCACCTGCTCTCATCAATTCGCCATAACCCCAATATTAGGTGGATTGAGGTGGGAGGCACCGAGTACAAGTGCTCTCTATTTGCTGATGATGTCCTAGTATATATCACTCAATCACATATATCCATCCCTGCTGTTATGGCTGAAATAGATCACTTTGTTACATGGTAAAATTTTAAAATCAATGCAGCGAAGTCTGAGGCCCTCGATGTCTCCCTCCCTAAATCCATATAGGATTCCATCCAGTCCAACTTTCCCTTTGCCTGGCCCTCACAGGGTATCAAATACTTAGGAATTCCTATTCATAGAGACCTCTCCCATCTATGTTATCTTAATTTTGGGCCCTTTATTGAACAATTCCATACAGACCACGGTTGGCAAGTTAGAACTGTAAGATTCACTACGTGAACCACTGGTGTTTTGTGGAAAAGCACATGTACACCGCGTTCCAAATTATTATGCAAAAAGTGTTTAGGAGTGATAAGGGAAGAATTTGTTTGTTTGTCAGTTAAACTCATTGATGGTGATGTGTGTCAGGGCTCTTTATATCACTGTAAGCAATTGCAGACACCTGTGCTAATTAGTTTGGCAGGTGTGTCCAATGAAAGGCAAGACTACTTAAGAAGGCTCTCTCACATTATTAAGCAGCCTACATTTTCTGCCAAAATGGGAAAGAAAAAGGATGTGTCGGCTGCTGAGAAGCAACAATTTGCGGAGTGTTTAGGTCAAGGCATGACTACAATCAACATTGTGCGATGATCAGGATGAAGTGTCTTGGCAATCAAGAAGTATGTAGCTGATTCACAGTACACACGTGTGCGTGCTGATAAGGGCAAATTGAGGACTCTTTCCTACAGGCAATTACGTCAGGTTGAAAGAGCAGCGGCAAAAAAGCCTTGTCATAGCAGCAGACAAGTTTTTGAAGCTGCTTGTGCCTCCAACGTCCCCCGAACAACAAGATGCAGGGTCCTTCAGAGGTTTGCAGCTGTGCATACGCCATCCTGTAGACCTCCTCTATCCACTTCACACAAGCAGAAACGGCTCCAGTGGGCCAAACATTACATGAAGACTGATTTCAAAACTGTTTTGTTCACGGATGAGTGCCGTGCAGCGCTCGATGGTCCAGATGAATGGAGTGGAGGATGGCTGGTTGATGGACACCCCACGCAAACACGGCTACAGCGCCAACAAGGAGGAGGTGGAGTAATGTTTTGGGCTGGAATCATGGGGAGAGAGATTGTCGGCCCCTTTAGGATCCCTGAAGGCGCTAAAGATGAACTCCATAATGTATGTGGATTTTCTCAAACAGCACTTCCTGCCATGGTTCAAGAAGAAGAACCGTGTATTTCACAGCAAGATCATTTTTCTGCATGATAATGCACCATCTCATGCTGCACATAAAACATCTGCATCTCTGGCTGATATGGGCATAAAAGGGGACAAACTTATGGTGTGACCCCCATGCTCCCCTGACCTCTACCCCATTCAGAACCTTTGGAGCATCAGTAAAAGGAGTGTCTATGATGGCGGGAGGCAGTTCACATCTAAGCAACAGCTCTGGGAGGGTATTCTGTCCTCAAGCAAAACAATTGAAGCAGAAACCATCCAAAACCTGACAAATTCAATGGACGAGAGAGTTCAGAAGCTCCTTTCGAACAAGGGGTCCTATGTGAAAATGTAACATCACCTAGAATAAAGTTTTGAGTTGAAAACTGTTTGATTTCAGTTTCTAACAACCTGCTAATGCTTATAATTTCAAAAATGACCATTTTTTTGGTCTTTATTAAAATGAAAAGGTTGATCGAAAAGTTTGGGGGATCTAAGAGTGTGGCAACCCAGTAGTCATGATTACTTCGAATTCTGACAATATGAGGGTCATGCTGCAGGTAGTGCAGCAAGAAGGCACTTATGTGTCTTGCGCATCTCGGAGCCCCAAAATTATTTTCCGGGCTAGATGCAGCTAAAAATTATTTTTAATTTTAAATCTGGTGAAGCTTATTATAGATGGCCTAATAGGATCAGTGCTGCACACTGCTACAAAGCCCAAATTATTTTCCAGTCAAGATACAGATAAACATGATTAGTAATTTGAAAGCTTAAAACGGTTGGTAGGGTGATTTTAACCAATCATCAAGCTTTTACTCTCCCCAGGATGACACAGGGGTAGAAAAGTCGTTTCGGATCCATGATTTGTTCATCTTTATGAACGTGAGTCTGTCTACATTATCAGTGGAGAGCCGCGTGCGCTTATCTGTCAGCACACCACCAGCAGCGCTGAACACACGTTCAGACAGAACGCTGGCTGCGGGGCATGACAAGATCTCCAAGGCGTAAGTGGCTAGCTCCGGCCATTTATCCAGATTGGAAGCCCAAAAAGAGCAAGGGTCCAGTGACACAGTCGTGGCTTCAATGTTTACTTGGAGATACTCCTGTACCATCGTCTCTAGGCGTTGACTATGTGTCAGACTTCTTGTCTCCTGTGGCCTTGCAAAGGATGGGCTAAAAAAGTGGTGAAATGATTCCGCAAAATTGATGTTACCAGCAGATACTGTGGTTCTGTTACGGTTTGAGTGCTGAACACTTGACGGTCCCACGGTTGGCAAGTTGGAACTGTGAGATTCACTACGTGCACCACTGGTATTTTGTGGAAAAGCACATGTAAGATTCTGCAACAGTCTCTGCTGATACTCCTGCATGCGTGCATCCCTTTCTATGGCAGGAATAATTTCTGCAAATTTACTTTTGTACCGGGGATCTAACAGTGTGGCAACCCAGTAGTCAGGATTATTTCTAATTCTCACAATTCGAGGGTCATGTTGCAGGTAGTGCAGCAAGAAGGCACTCATGTGTGTTGCGCATCCAGGAGCACCAAGTCCCTGTTGTGTTGGTGGCGAGGTAACAATCATGCTTCCTTCCTCTGTCCTCTCCCCCCAACCTCGCACAACAGAAATGTGATCAAGGTCTCCCTCATCTGATGAGTCTTCCATCAGTTCGTCCTCCACTTCTTCCTGGGCTCCTGCACCTTCCTCACTAGTTTGGCTGCTACCATGCGCCCTGGTAAAATCATCTCCCCCACCCTCACATGCCTGCCGCCCTGGTGCTGCCGACCGTCTGGACCTTGCAGATGTTAGCCCTTCCGCATACAACTCCTCCTCCTCTACTTCCTCCACCTCCTCTTGTGCCACCACCTGACTCCGAATTCTGTTTAACATGTGCTCCAGCATGTAAATCACCGGAATAGTCATGCTGATAATGGCATCGTCAGCACTAAACATCTTCGTCGCCATTTCAAAACTGTGCAGAAGGGTGCATAGGTCCCTGATCTGAGACCACTCCTCCAGCGTGATTTGCCCCACCTCTGAATCTCGTTGGCCCAGGCTATACGTCAGAACGTATTGCACCAGGGCTTGTCGGTGCTGCCACAGTCGCTGCAACATGTGCAGAGTTGAATTCCACCGGGTAGGCACATCGCATTTTAGCCGGTGAAGTGGCAGGCCCAACGACTTCTGTAGAGATGTAAGTCGCTGAGCTGCGGGATGCGAACGGCGGAAGTGAGCACACAGCAACCGTGCCCTCTGCAGAAGGCCATCTAGTCTGGGATAGTGGGCTAAAAATTGCTGGACAACCAGGTTCAACACGTGAGCCATACAAGGCACGTGTGTGACATTGCCCCGGCGAAGGGCCGCACCCAGGTTTGCAGCATTGTCGCACACGGCCTTCCCTGGTTTCAGGTCCAGTGGAGACAACCATTCATGAAATTGGTTCTCCAGAGCTGACCACAACTCCTCAGCTGTGTGACTCACATTTCCCAGACATTTCAATGTAAAAACCGCCTGATGACGTTGAGCCCTACTGCCAGCATAGTAAGGAGGTGTGCAGGATCCCTTCTGCGCAGTTAGAAAGCTTGTGGCATGACCAGACAGGCTTTGGGTGCAGGTGGAAGACCGAGAGGAGGTTGAGGAGGCAGAAGCAGTGGAGGAAAAATGACATAAAGAGGATTGACGCACAACTCGTGGGGACGGCAAGACTTGGACAGCAGCCCCTTGTCCTGCTGTCACCATAGTTACCCAGTGCCCAGTCAGCGACATGTAACGCCCCTGTCCATGCCTACTCGTCCAAGTGTCTGTGGTGAAATGCACCCTGTCACACACAGAGTTTCTCAAAGAAGCGGTGATGTTGTGTGCGACATGCTGGTGGAGCGCAGGCACACCTTTCTTTGAGAAGTAGTGCCGACTGGGCATCTGGTACTGGGCACTGCGACGGACATAAGGTCTCGAAAATCCTCTGTGTCCACCAGGCGGAAAGGCAGCATTTCTGTAGCCAAGAGCTTGCAGATGGTGAAATTCAACCTCTTAGCTTTCTCATGGCTAGGAGGAAATGGTCTTTTACTTGTCCACATCTGAGGGACCGAGGGCTGGCTATTGTGCTTAGACGGGGTTGATAAGGGTGTCCCCGGCAAACTGCCGGTCTGTGAGGAAGATGCAGGCGGACATGTTAGGTTGCCTTGATCCAAAGGTGGTGCTATCGATGTCGGACAGCGCTCAAGACCAGCTGGTGTTACCACCTCCAAAGAAAATGATGACCTGCCAATCACGCTGGCTGTTGCGGGTAAAGAGGTGGCAGGTCTGCGCCCCAAAACAGGTGTGACTGCTGTCCCCCCAGTCACAGAGGATGAAGAGGCCGCGGATGCACAAGATATGGCAGACGGTGGTTGGCCCGGCCGGCTAGACCGCATTGTAGCACACTGAGCTTCCCACTGCAACTTATGCTTCATGTCCATGTGCCGGTTCATGCATGAAGTACTCAAACTATGTATTTTTTGGCCTCTACTTAGCTTTTGCTGACAAATGTTACAGATAACACGAGTTGGGTCATCTTTATCGATCTGAAAAAATGCCCAGGCTATGCAAGGCTTAGCACCCATGCGACCTGAAGAGCCACCACGACTTGTGGTGAGAGGCAGAGTTGTGTTTGAGGATGCAGTTGTTGACGTGCTTCCAGTACTACGTCTCTGTCCAGGAAGGCGCAACCTGACCTCGTCGTCACTAGCATCTTCCTCCACCTCCTCTGCTGACCTCATCTCTTGGCTGACTGTGGGTTGACAGTAAGTGGGATCTCCGACCTCATCATCATCACCCAGTGCGTTATCACACCCGTCGTCCTCAGAGCCAACCTGTTCCTGCCCTGACAAAAAACTAAAGTTGTCGCTCCAATCAGGTATTTGAGTCTTATCATCGTCTTCCTCATTGTCTCCACCAACAGGAGTTACAGTTTGGGATGAGGGTCTACATTATGGTCAGAACCTTCTGCGTCTGGTCCTGGATCCGACTCATAAAGATTCTGGGCATCAGTGCAGATCATTTCCTCGTCTGGATTCACAGAAGCGCTGGAGTCGACCTCTGATTCCCAGGCTATAGTATGAGTAAACAGCTCTGCAGACTCAACCATCTGTTCTACCTCATACTCAGACGGGCAGCTGGAGATTTGGGAGCTGTGAGGAAGCAAGTGCGATTTGGGTGACACCTTTGAGGACTGGAGTATTTGTGATGTTGAAGTTGATGTGGAGGAGAGCCCACTTAAAGGAGCACTTGATATCCGTTGAAGCACCTGCTGTTTTTGTGCCTCATCTGGAATTTGTAGCGATTGGCGTGGCCGTAAGAAAGGGATCTTATCACATTGTCCGCTAAAAGAAGTAGACATTTTAGTTTGGCTGGAAGATGGTCTTTCTTCTGCACCTACCCCACGGACACAACCTTTTTTCCCCTTCCCAACACGCCTATTCCCCTTTCCACCAGCAGCAGGCCTTTTTCCACTCATTTTGGTGGTTAACTAATTCACAACTCTGGAGTTGTTTGCACAAAAAAACAATGGATGGTAACCGAGCAGAGCTGAGTGGCCAAACTGTGGTATTAGGCCAAAACTATTGGCTGGGTTAGATGCAGAAAAAAATTATTTTTAATTTGCAACCTGATGGAGGTCAGTATAGATGGACTAATAGACCAAGTCCCACACACCGCTAGAAGCCCAAATATTTTTTCAGAGCTAGATGCAGAAAAAAATTATTTTTAATTTGCAACCTGATGGAGGTCAGTATAGATGGACTAATAGACCAAGTCCCACACACCGCTAGAAGCCCAAATATTTTTTCAGAGCTAGATGCAGAAAAAAATTATATTCAATTTGCAACCTGCTGGAGGTCAGTATAGAAGGACTAATAGAACAAGTCCCACACACTGCTAGAAGCCCAAATATTTTTTCAGAGCTAAATGAAGAAAAAAATTATTTTTAATTTGCAACCTGATGGAGGTCAGTATAGATTGACTAATAGACCAAGTCCCACACACTGCTAGAAGCCCAAATATTTTTTCAGAGCTAGATGCAGAAAAAAATTATTTTTAATTTGCAACCTGATGGAGGTCAGTATAGATGGACTAATAGACCAAGTCCCACACACTGCTAGAAGCCCAAATATTTTTTCAGAGCTAGATGCAGAAAAAAATTATTTTTAATTTGCAACCTGATGGAGGTCAGTATAGATGGACTAATAGACCAAGTCCCACACACTGCTAGAAGCCCAAATATTTTTTCAGAGCTAGATGCAGAAAAAATTATTTTTAATTTGCAACCTGATGGAGGTCAGTATAGATGGACTAATAGAACAAGTCCCACACGCTGCTAGAAGCCCAAATATTTTTTCAGAGCTAGATGCAGAAAAAAATTATTTTTAATTTGCAACCTGATGGAGGTCAGTATAGATGGACTAATAGACCAAGTCCCACACACCGCTAGAAGCCCAAATATTTTTTCAGAGCTAGATGCAGAAAAAAATTATATTCAATTTGCAACCTGCTGGAGGTCAGTATAGAAGGACTAATAGAACAAGTCCCACACACTGCTAGAAGCCCAAATATTTTTTCAGAGCTAAATGAAGAAAAAAATTATTTTTAATTTGCAACCTGATGGAGGTCAGTATAGATGGACTAATAGACCAAGTCCCACACACTGCTAGAAGCCCAAATATTTTTTCAGAGCTAGATGCAGAAAAAAATTATATTCAGTTTGCAACCTGATGGAGGTCAGTATAGATGGACTAATATAATGATGCTATGCCCAAAAGATTTTACTTCACTAGGTGCAGTAAAAAAATTGGTATTCTATACACAGGTGGTATATCTTGCAACACAGATAGGCTACTCCACTGACTAACACACTCTGCAATAGGCCAAAAAGGATTAGCTTTGCTAGATTCAGCCAAATGCTGTGAAAAAAACTTGCACAGCACTGGCACAGACCTGCCTGGCAAAAACTGATAGGAACTGATGTAACCTAGTCCTGAAAAGGACTCCAATTACAATTAGTCTTTACTCCCACAATCTATCTATTTAAGAGCACAGACCTGCCTGATAAAAGTCGTAGGAAATGCTGTAACCTAGTCCTTAAAAGGACTGCAATCACAACTATTCCCTACTCCCAAGCTATCTGTATATTTGTGCGAAAATTGGCTTGAAATTAACAAGGTATAGCGCACACAGCAACAGCGGTGCCGTCTAACACGCAGCTGCAGCAGTGAGAAAATGGTGGCGACGGGGAAAATGGCTTGGTCTTATAGGGCAAGGACATGTGACATACACTGCCAATCACACATGCCCTTGCTTGTGTGAAAAAAAGCACTTCGCTCCGTGTGTGCGCTGCTGATAGGCTGACAGATTGCACCTCCCCACTGCAAATGCGGGAAAGAGAAAAAAAAATGGAGATCTTCATTGTTCCTGCAGAGATCCATCCCCTGCCCCTCCCCCCGCCCCGCTGTACACTCAAACTGCGTATTAACATTAATTTTCATCATTACTGAGAAAAAATCCAGTTATGATTTTGGTGCACGAACAGTTATCGAACATAACCTCGAACAGCCGAATTTTTCTCAAATTGTTCGTGTTCGCCGACCGGCTCGAACACCGCCCAAAACAGCTCGAATTTGAGATTGGCGAACAGTTCGAGTAGAACAACGCTCATCTCTAGTAGAGAGTTGCAGTAGTCCAGACGGGAATGAATAAGAGCTACGGTAAGGGTTTTTGCCGAGTCAAAGGTGAGAAAAGTCCTGATTCTTGAGATGTTTTTGAGGTGTAGATGACGTGAACGAGCGAGTGATTTGATGTGAGGAGTGAAGGAAAGATCTGAGTCAAAAATGACCCCAAGACAGCGGGCTTGTTGCTGGGGAGTAATGGTTGAGCCATAAACGGAAATGGCAATATCAGGCACAGGTAGGTTAGTGGAGGGAGGAAATACGAATAATTCAGTTTTTGACAGATTCAGTTTTAGGCAGAGGGAGGACATAGTGTTAGACACAGCAGAAAGACAATCACTGGTCTTTTGTAGTAATGCAGGGGTGATGTCCGGAGCAGAGGTTCATAATTGGGTGTCATCAGCATAGAGATGGTACTGAAAACCGAATCTGCTGATTGTTTGTCCAATGGGAGCGGAGTATAAGGAGAAAAGAAGGGGGCCTAGGACTGATCCTTGAGGAACCCCGACAGTAAGGGGAAGGAGAGAGAAGGAGCAGTCAGAGAGATAGAAGGAGAACCAAAAGAGAACAGTGTCCTTGAGACCTATAGAGCGGAGCATAGTGAGGAGGAGCTGGTGATCCACAGTGTCGAATGCTGCAGAGAGATCCAGGAGAATCAGCAGGGAATAGTGACCATTAGATTTAGCTGTTAGTAGATAATTAGAGACTTTAGTGAGGGCAGTTTCAGTAGAATGTAAAGAGCGGAAACCAGATTGTAAAGGGTCAAGAAGAGAGTTGTCTGAAAGATAGCGGATTAGACGGGAATGGACCAGGCGTTCCAGGAGTTTAGAGATAAAGGGAAGATTGGAAACAGGTCTGTAGTTGGCCGTGCAGTTCTGGTCAAGGGATGGTTTTTTAAGTAATGGATGTATGCTGGCGTGTTTTAAAGAAGAGGGAAAGATACCAGATGAGAGGGAGAGGTTGAAAATTTTAGTTAGGTGAGTGGTGACAGCTGGAGCAAGGGACTGAAGGAGATGTGAGGGAATAGGGTCACTGGTGCAGGTGGTAGGGCGAGAAGATGCAAGGAGGCTGATCTCTTCATCTTCCGTGACTGGTTCGAGGTCAGAAAGTGAGCAAGATACAATGTGGCGGGGGAGAGCATGCATAACGTTTGGGGATTGGGAGAAAATTTCCTGTCAGATATGGTCAATTTTTTCTTTGAAATAATTGGCCAGATCGTCAGCGCTGAGGTCGGTGGTCGGGGCCTGTGCTGTTTGATTGAGGAGAGAATGAAACGTGTCAAAGAGTCGTTTAGGATTATTGGAAAGTGAGATGATGAGGTTGTTAAAGTAGGTTTGTTTGGAGAGGTGAAGCAGAGTTATATGTTTTCAGCATAAATTTATAATGGAGGAAATCTTCGGGCAGATTAGATTTTCTCCACAGCCTTTCAGTGCACCTGGAACACCGCTGGAGAAGACGTGTTTGAGGTGTGTGCAGAGCCGTTAAATTTCCCTAACTACACACTGGTAAATGCAGTGGCAGCTGGGCCTGAGGAAGAAGGCGTTCTGCCGAATGTCGTACCACCAGTGAATTCTGCTGGGCGTTACTCTGTCCATGTTGCCTACTCCTCCGACTCCGCTTCCTCCACCGCCTCCTCATCTGTTCAGGATTACACCTACAGCACCAACTTCAGCACAGCCAGGGGGAAACGACAGCAGGCTGTTCTGAAATTCATCTGTTTAGGGGACAAATCCCTCACTGCGTCAGTGCTGTGGACAGGGATCAAACAGCAGACAGATGAGTGGTTGTTGTGCGTGAACCTCAAGTCCAGCCTGGTGGTGTGTGTTAACGGGCGAAATCTCGTAGCAGCTCTGCGCCTAGCTGGTTTGACGCGCTTTCCTTTCCTGGCGCATGTGCTATATTTGGTGGTGCAGAGCTTCCTTAAAAATTACCCACATATGTCAGAGCTGAGTGCAGGCAATCTGTGCGTGTTTTCGGTGTTCTCACCCTCCGCTGCTCGCCTGTTTGCGCTGCAGCGTCAATTCTGCCTTCCCGCTCACCACCTCATATGCGATGTACTAACTATTATTGCAGTAATAGGCAATAGTGTGCCTTGTTGTGCAGCTTCGAATACTCCACCAACATTTCCAACGCTGATAACGCCATCATGAGCATTACAATACCACTTCTATGCCTGCTGGAAAAAACACTTCAGACGATGATGGATGAGGTGGTGGCACAGAAGGATGAGGAGCAGGAGGAACAGGGACCATTCATGCCTGTCATCCCCTAATGGCTCAGAGGGTGGGTTCTTGTACCAACAGCAGCCAGGTACACAACTGTCCAGCCAAGGGACTGTTTTGGAGGAGGAGGAACAGTATTCACAGCAGGGTGGCACTCAAAGCAGCTCACAGGCATCACTGGAGCATGGCTGGGGTGATACAGAGCACCCAGACCATACACCTCCTACCAGGGACAGCTTGTGTTTGCCTTTGGGCAGCCTGGCGCACATGAGCCAATTCATGCTGCTGTGGTTGCGCAACAACCGTCAAATTGCTCGGATTGTTACCAGTGCTGATTACTGGATCCCAGCTACAAGGATAGCGTAACATCATTACTGTTGGAACATGTGTTTAGCACGGCAAGGGTTGTGATCACAGACAGGCGCATCTGCCTGTCCACAGCCAATGTGAGGAAGCTAACATTCATTAAAATGAACCAAGTGTAGATCTCACAGAACTTGTCCGTACCTTTGGCTGAGTAGACAACTTTACCAGTCGCACCCAGCCATTGTTATACTCTCCTCAAATAATAATAAAAAAAAACAAAACACAAAAACAAAACACAAAAAAAAAAAACCCCGCAAAAACAGTGTTGCTACTTCTGCCTCTTCCACCTACACCACCAAGTCCACCTCCACCTAATCTACTTTCTCCTCCACTTGGAACTCCGCCTCCCTGTTCTAGATTGTTATTTTTTTTATTCAATGTTCTTTTCAGTCATTTCCCTTAAAAAAAAACAACACAAATCACTCTCCCTCAGAAACCGTGTCGGATACCTTATCCCCTACATCTTCCACCTAAACCGCCATGTCCATCTCCAACTCGTCCTCCACTTGGACCTCGACCTTTTGGATCTAGAGAGTTATTTTATTTATTTTTTACTCCATGTTCTTTTAAGTAATTTCCCTAAAAAAAACACCTCCTACCCTGCCCCATTCACCTCCCCTACTTCACCTCCTCCACTTGGACCTCCGCCTCCTGGTTCAAGATTATTATTATAGATTTTTCTTATTCTCTGTAATTTTATGTAATTGCCCTATCCACATTTGTCCTGCTCTTACTCCCCATTTTGCTTCCTTTTGCAGACCCCTACCCCTTACTACCTTCATTTTACAGCACAAAAGCTTGGGCTCACATTGGCTTCTATTGGCTATGAGCTGGTCTTATTATGCTGGGAAGGTTCCAATAACCATGGAAATTCCCGGCCTTTTAATATCAACTCACAGATGTCTGCTTTGCCTTTGCTGGTTATTAAGAAAGGAGGAACCATAAAAAAATGATGTGGGGTCCCACTTATTTTTAATACTCAGTCAAGGAAAATGTCATGGGTGTGTCAGATGTGACAGGCAGTCTCTCTGCAGTTGACTGCAGAAGATCTCTTCATTTGGTATTACAGACACCTTCCTAGAATCTGTCTCACTCTAGGATCCGCGGCTGCCTCCCTTCTGCTCTTATTAACACCCTGGCAAGGGTGGTTAAATACGTTCAGTTTGCTACAGGGAGGCGCCGGTGATATTCATAGTGATACTTGTGGAGGCTTGGAGCTATTGCAGTCTGCTTACTTCCTCTCTGGTGCTTGGAGGACGTTTGGTGCAATCTCTCTAAAGTCAGCTCAAGCTAAGTTGCTTTCCCCTGTGTTCATCTCTCTTTTTGTTTTTTGCTGTTAGTGGGGACTGACTAGTGCTCATCCCACTTCCCTAGCTAGGGCCTAACTCTAGGGAGATACAGAGTTTTAGGTTTCTATTCGGCGATTGGTGAGAAACCAATATAGGGATGGTAGGGAAGACAGGGTGATATTAGATTAGCCCAGTAGGTCTCCACTCCCTCTTTCCTTAGTGTCTGGACTCCCTTCCCATCATCCTTTTGTGTTGCACTTTGTCTTTCCTACACTGTGAGTGACAGAAAAGAAGACAGCAGTGAGCTCGTCTTATAATGCTGGGTATGGGTCAATATCCATGGACCTTCCCAGCCTATTAATATCAGCCCCCATCATATTGCTTTGCCTTAGCTGGTTATTAAAAATAGGGAGACCCCACAAAATTTTTTTAGCGTCCCCCATTTTTAATAACCAGCAAAGGCAAAGCAGACAGCTGGAGAGTGATACTAATTGGCTGGGAAGGTCCATCGATATTGGCCCCTTCCTAGCATAATAAGACCAGCTCACAGCTGTTTGATTGCCCTTGACTGGTTATTAAAAATAGGGGGGACCCCACATTGTTTTTTTCATTTATTTGTTTATTAACAAGTACAGTAGCATACACATGCAAGGCACTGCTCCTCTCCTCAACTTGGAACTCCGCATCCTGTTTCAAGATTATTATTTTTTATATTTTTTAATCTACGTAATTTTAAGTAATTTTCCTATCCACATTTGCTTACAGGGCAATTGTCCTGCTCTTACCCCCATTGTGCTTGCTACCTTTTGCAGCCACCCTAGCCCTTACTACAAACATTTTACAGTTATTTTTTATCACCAAAGTTTGGGTCTCTATTGACTTATATGGGATTCAGGTCCGGGGTCAAGTTCGAGTCAAGTTCTAGTACCTGAATCGAATTTTGGACTAAAGTTCAGCCGAACCCGTCGAACACGAACTCCCACGGGTCCGCTCACCCTAATATTAACCTAAATTTATTATATGACGCCATGCATAAAGCAACCCAGGATAATAAATGTTCCCTCCTAATCATCTGTCTCCACATCCTCTATGCACTTGATAACTGCACTTAAGCATACTGGCTGATGACTGGATAATGCAGCTTTATATGAAAACGCCTATTTATTATAATGGCTGGACCTGAAATAACAAGCACTTTTCACCTATTGTGTCTCCCCCTATTTCCTTGCAGATTGTAAGGTTTCGAGCAGGGACCTCACTCCTCCTGTAACTGTTTCACTGTCTTACCTTGTATTGAATTTATTGTCTATATACAGAATGTCACTGCTTAATTGTAAAGTGCTGCGGAATATGTTGATGCTATTTAAATAAAATTACTATTATTATATAAAGACATGATATCAGAGTATATGCATAACACAGACTTAGGGAGCACGCCACAGACCCTTCACACCAATCCAACACGCGTTTTGCTTCCTCTTCTACAGGGAGTGTTGGCCTCTTAATATAGTGTGAATACAGTTACCACAAATAGGTAATCAGGGGAAACGTCGCCTTACTGGGCGCCGCTGTATGCGCATGCACATGGTATCTGCTGCACGCCGGCTGTAAGATGCGCATCAATGAAGTGCGAGAATGTCGCCGTTCATGATGTGGGACCAGCTAGCCAGTCCGGAGCCGAGCCCGGCACATGAGCAGTATGGCGCACA
Source organism: Phyllobates terribilis (assembly GCF_046119375.1). Classification (NCBI taxonomy): domain Eukaryota; kingdom Metazoa; phylum Chordata; class Amphibia; order Anura; family Dendrobatidae; genus Phyllobates; species Phyllobates terribilis. The sequence goes on along the minus strand of NW_027362769.1, from coordinate 243,455,049 downwards.
ACGATCTCCGCAGCCATCTTTAAAATTGCAAAAAGAGGTGGTAAAGGTATTTAGTGATAATAAGGCTGTAGATCACTATGCACAAAGGGGCACAGACATCTTTAATGGGAAGGGGAATTGGCATAGAGATATGATGGCAGTATGGTAGTGTGATACAGAATAACTACAAAAAATATATGTTAAAGTGGAGAGAAAATGGACATATTCTGAAAAAGGAAAAATATAAATGTAAGTGATATAATGATAGTGAAGAAAACTATTAAAAAAGAAATAAAGGAAAAAAGTTTCTACGTGTGTATGTATGTGAAATGTGTGAACATACGGTAAATAAAAATACAATTAAAGTGGAAAATTGTGTTTAAAGGAAAGAAGAAAGAAAGAAAAAGGGAAAAAAGTGAATGATTGAATGTGAGAAAGTTTATTCTCCCAAAAAAGAAACAATTTTTTGTTGTATAAAAGTAGATAAAATATAAAAATAAATGTATGTGAAAAAATATATATTTTTCCTTTTTTCTTCTTTCTTTTCATTCCCTTTTCTTTCTTTTTTTTGTAAAATTATTATACACATGCACACCTATACATATACATATATATATAAATATGCTATCATAAATTTCATATATGGAGATGAAGAAATATTTCTAAGATGATGTTTGTATGTTATATCCTATGTCCTAAAAATATAAAAAGAAAACTATTTTATTATTATTCAGGCAACTAAAAAAACGACAAATGGTAAGTATTCATCTCAAGAAAAAATATTTAAATGGAAAATTGGGAAAGAAAAAAGAGAAAAAAAAGACATAAGAAGAGCCAAGGATAAATATCTTATGTGTATATAATAACAGACAAGATATCAATATTTTATAGGAAACTTGCAAAGCCCCATTGTTCATTTAACCCCCTAGTGTTCATGCATTTTAATATTGTGATCCATTTACATTCTAGCTGGGCCAATTTCTTGGTCATATCACCTCTTCTATTACCTGGATAAAAGAGATCAAATCCCCGAAAACGGAGTAAATGCCACTGATGCGGGTGGAATTCCTAAAAATGTCTTGCTAAAGGTTCTAATTTTGTAATCGCACCCACATCTTCTTATGGGATCTTTACTGCCGCCTTAATATCCTTGATGTGTTTAAGGAACCGGATTCTCAATTCCCGTGATGTCATGTCGACATAAATCAGAACATAAGGGCAAAAGTTGCAAGATAAATAACTAAGGTCGTCCTGCTGTTAATATAATGTAATATCTTGAAATCGCGCTCTCTTGCTGAAACTGAAAAGATATCTGTTAGTCAATATATCTGCACGCCTTGTAATTTCCACAGGTCCAGGTGCCCCACTTGTGGCCTTTTGAGACCAAATAAAAATGTTGAAGTCGGAGGGATATGATGACCGTGTACCAACAATGTCACATAAATTCTTGCTACATTTAGCCATAATAAGAGGTGGGTCTGATAGCAATTAGGAAAGTTTAGAGGTTGAGCCTCTATTGTGACATCACTCATGTGTAGCTTTGCCCTCGTGATGTAACAATTGGATTCCACTTGTGATGTCACGGAATCCTTGGATTATATCCAGTGATTTTGCAGTGACATCCTTTGTCTGGAGAGGCTGATTGTGCACTACACAGTAAGCGATATTCCTCCAGGCTAAAATGCTGTTTAGACTCGTTCTAATTCTCAGCGTGCTATTAGCATCAGCGGAAGGTGCTCCCATCTTTATCCGCAACCATCATTCACAAGCGCAGATCAGGATCCCTGCAGGTAAGGTCATTACCAGATACACTCTGACGATGGGGTTAACCCTTTGCCTCCAAAGCCAAGTTTTATTTTTGCACTTTCTTTTTTCCTCCACTTTTTCCAAGAGTCATAACTTTTTCCCATTCATATATCTGTATGAGGGATTGGTTATTTTTTTGCAGGACGAGTTGTAGTTTTAAATGACACCATTCATTTTATCATTAATGTGAAATTGGGGAAAAAATTTAGTTCTCCCATGTTTTTTAGTTGTTTTATTTTCATGGCATAAGAAGTAACTGTCGTTTTCATTTTTAACATAGATGAGACATAGAGCATTAATACTGTCCTCGCCTTGCTGGATGCACTCACTACTACATGTAGCAGAAGGCGCCCACAAGACATACAGGGGATACTTGTGACTTCTTACTTGTCAGTAGAGTTTTTCTTTAATGTCTATTTTTACTTTCTAGGTACCAAAGTAGTCCTGCACCATGGTCCGTGCTCAGCAGCATGCGGTAAGCAGCTCAGAATTCAGATATGTCCTTCACATGTAACATTTCACATGCGGCCCCAGAAACCATTGGGATCCATTAATAAGGCCCAGGTTCTGTTATCAGACTCTGCGTCATTAGGGGTTCTGTAACTTTTCTTATGTGACCAGAGATTTATATGAGGTCACAGGATACATGGATTGGAGGATTTTTCCTCTCTTACTTATAATTTCAGGTGTCATCTCCCATCCTGTGTTCATTCTCTATTCCAGGAATATAAAAGAACAGATCTCTGTATTGTCCATTATATATTGATATGACATCAAATATCATCCATCATTTTTCCAAACTTAATACCCCTTTTTTAATAGTCATATTTGGTTCCTCAGTCCGCCCATTCCATGTATTTGGTTTCCACGTCTGAACACATTCCAGCTCTGATCCTGATCACTTATGTTCTGTTCTTTATCTTTTCAGCTCATAACACTGTTCCTCAAGAAACATCTCAGGATACAGTCATTAAGATTGTTATAGCTGCTGCCATTCTCTTCGTCATTGCAATAATCATTGTTGCCATCGGTGTCATCTACTGGTAAGTATAATAACTAATGATTTATGGGCTACACAGGAGTCTGTAGAGGAAATGTCACATCTTCAGGTTCCTCCAGAAATGGGAATATTTTGTGGCTTGGACACGTCACCCTGAAGTTGTGCCCTGCAGATAACTGATGGGTATATATTAGACTTTGTAGGGATTCACGCTCTCATGTAGGCATTAGGTAGCGTTCGCACAGGCAATGCAGTTTGGTCCAAACCGGTGCAGTTTTATTTTTTTTCAAAAAGCTCCAAGGGATTCAAAGCCAAAAACAGCCTCTTCTGGGCACAAAGGTATCACAGCAAATAAACACTTCATTTAGCATGGCACATATGTCAGTGCAGGCTCACCCAAACAGATTACAGTCCTTTCCACCAGAGAAAACTTTATATACAGAAGAGGCACGATCCCACCAATCTCGCTGTCGCCTTCAGCCCAAGTTCAAGCAGCCTCCAGTGCCAAACAGAAGTGTTCAACTCTGGCCACAGTTCACACTGAACAGGCTGCAGCAGACACACGGTTCTCTGCAGCTCCAGCACTCAGACTGCTCAGCTTTCCTAGCTGACCTATGCAGTCTCCATTTAGAGAGAGATGCCGGCACATATCTCTCTCAGCTACAGCTCACACTTTGGCTGAACACTCACCAGCTCCAGCACATTCAACTCTGCTTCATCCAGAAGACTGCACACAGTGAACACAGGCCCTGGTTTTAGTAAAAAAGCAAGATGGATGTGTCTAATCAAATCCTACAGAGCTAGAACTTAACCCTGTCCTACCTTGCTCTGCTACAACTTGCATATACATTATTAATAGAAATTGCTGATTGGAATAGACACAAAAATGACTGACTCGTGATATTTCTATAGATAGCACTAAATTAAATGTTTCATTTATACATTCTGCAGAATGCAGACATATTTTACTTTGTGATTTACAATGTGACTTTCATTTTTACAATTTTATAGTTATCTGAAAAAGAAAAAGCCAGTGAAAGATCTTGAAAGGCAATGGTGCGCCGATGATTTTAGAGAGAACAACACCAAACTAAATGGTAACTACAGCTTAACAAATCTGACATTAAAGAAGCACTCCAGCTAAATATGTATTGTCTAATCCCTTCTAGATATATCAGATGTACATGTGAGAAAATACTTACCATTTGCCGTCTTCTCTGGATTCCAGCACCACGTCTTATGTGTGGCGCGGTAGCGATTTTCCTAATATAAGCCTATGAGACTCAGAGCGAGGTTCCATATACTTACATTGAGAATGTAACTTCCAGTCCACACATAAAGACATTGTGATGGCCCGTCCAATTTTTCAAATATACATGTTTACGTTTTAAATATTTTTGTTGATATATGAGTATTGACTTCTAGCATACACAGCAGAGCAGGAGTACCAGCAAATTCTTCTTTGTCATCTATAAGAAAGACTTCGTGATCACCAGGCCGATTTAAAGTCACATGGTTCAGCAGAGAACTGGAGCTGTGCTGCAAACCGGAGAAGACAGCGATCAGTGTTCTACCATATACTATACACTACTAATATGTTCAGAAGTGATTAGCAATAATAATTTTGCTCAGAGTGCTTCTTTGATATCTCTATACAGACAGTTATTGCCAACTTTTATATTACATGGAATATAATAACATGTAAATATAAATAATTTTAATCATACAGAAGCTTACATTTTAGAAGCTTGCATTTTATTAAATCTAACTTCAATATTTTATGTTACAGGAGAATTTGACATTTTCTGTACTTCTAGAGACATTATAATGCCGCACACGGCCGCTATAGTGGAGAGGAAAGAGTCCGAGATTAAGCCGGACTTAAATGATTACAAACAGACACCTCCATCTATTCTAAAAGGAAGTCAAATGAAAAATGAAAACAAAGGGAAAAAAGTTTATTTTCAAGAATCGGATAATCGATATGTTTACTCATATGATTCCGAGTCCTCACAACCTGGATGTCAAATGAGATATTTCCGAAACGAACAAGGCTGGAAAAAAAGTGAGTGTTTTCATATCTTGCCTCAACCTTTATCAGAAGATCATCTTTCATTTCTTTCAAAAGAACTTAGGGGCCTGATTTATCAAATCTTTTTTACCGGTATTCTGACATAAAAAGCTTTGAACTGTCACTAAATTTTGGCAAAAACTCCAGGCTGCGCTAAAATATTGTGATTTCTGGCATTCTCCTGCCATTTTTGCCCATTTCCAACAAAGTGCCGGAGCTTTAGTAGAATGGTTGACCGCTAGTCAAATTCATGATGATCGGCAGCGTTAGTTAAGCCACGAAACACGCTCACGAGAGGAGCACACCAGTAGTCAGACACTCCTGATTCATGAATCAGCGTATAACTCTTCATAAATCAAAAGCGTCTGACTTCAGTGCGCCTCCTCATCAAGATCGGCGCGAAGAAGCTGTATTGGGAGTATCATCTGAAAAAAATGTGGAATAATTATTGGTGGATAACCCAATGATGCCAATATTTCATTCACTTCCTAAAATTCTCAAGCCTTTTTGCCACCTTCCATGTACTCCATTGCGGTGGGAATAAGTTCATTCATTAAAAGACTGGGGTCTTGGGTGAGGAAATATTACAGCCACTAAGGTGAGAGATTTCAGGATATTTAAGGTGCAGTATAGATGTTCTGCAAATATTTGTCTGTTGTTAAATGGTTGACATACAAAGTTACAACACTGTATTCCAGAATACCCCAGGATTTAACTATTGCTGCCCTGTCTCATTATTTGGATGATTACAGTGGATATTGCAAAGAAATTAGTTCCTAATTTCTTAAGTATATTACTTACTTCATCCTATTTTTTTTCTTTTCAATGGTTATTTTTTTTTTACAAACTATTGGGTTGATATGCCATAAACGGATGAGATGGGAATACCCCATTAAAGCTAGGAATAAGTTTTGTATAAAAGTCTATTTTCTATAGATTAGCTCTGAGATCTGGTCTATAGGATGCAAACTGTCATTTATATCAAACTGGATTCTGTAATAGGTCCATTGGGTGTTGTAATATTATCTAGATTCTCCTAAGGGGATGTTGTGTTAAAAGAAATGTATATTATCCGTTTTATATGTAATATTCTGTTGCTCCATGTTTAGTTATAATCCATTATTGTTTCTGCAGAAAAATCGAGAAAGAAGGCTCGCCGAGTTCCAACAAGGAATAAGAAATCCAGCAGAAGGCGATGACTCCGCCTCAACTCCATTACATGGTGGCTACCATGTGAGGATAAGGCAACCTGTGATTAAGCAAAAAGAGACAGATTCCGGGCTCGGTCTCTGCTCTCACCCAAGGATATGACACTTACCAGACTTTCCGCAGTCAGATGTGTTCACAGACAAGTGACTTACCTGCTGCATGAAGAGGCAGATTCCGGGCTCGGTCTCTGTTCTCACCCATGGATATGACATTTACCGGACTTTCCGCAGTCAGATGTGTTCACGGACAAGTGACTTACCTGCTGCATGAAGAGACAGATTCCGGGCTCGGTCTCTGCTCTCACAATATTGTATGACATTTACCGGACTTTCAGCAGCCAAGTGTACTCACGACACAAGTGAGGTACCTGCTGTAAGAAGAGGCAGATTCCGGGCTCAGTCTCTGCTCTCACCTAGCCACAGCTCAAGGGAAATGCACTCCTTTAACCATGGTTCCCTAGAGGTTTCCTCCATTGGGGGTTTTTCCTCTCCTGAGTGCTAAAGGACGACTCTTCGTGAGTTAAAGGCCCATCATCATCAATGCCACATTTAAGACTATTGTCCTGACTTCTAATGGAAAATTCCACATTATCCAACTTGAATAAAGTTTATAAAGAAGTCAGCATATATCATGTGTATTTGAATCTTCTTTTATGAATCTTTACACTATAGCAGAATATACATAGCACTGGACTACTTTATATAGTCATTACCATCACACATAGCTTATTATTTATCATCCCGTTTTCTCACACACATGTAAACTAGGGTATAAGTGGTGTTGTATTTAAAAATAATATATCCACTTCTCGACATGCTATCTACATGTATGTCACTTGTCTGATGTCATTCTATGGAGAGAGTTCTGGAGCATAGCCAGTGACTGTGTTGGACATCAGAGCTGTGCTGCAGTCAGAAAAGTACTATATCCATAAATGTCTAAATCACTTACCATATTTTCAGATTATAAGAAGGACTTTTTTCCCAAAAAAATTTGGGAGGAAAAAGGGGGTGCGTCTTATAATGCAAAGGTACAGTATTTTACCTGGGGGGGCATCGGTGGAGCCGGGTCACAGATACAGGAGGATGGCAGCGGCTGCAGCAGGAGCCCGTCCTCTCAGCATGTCATGCAAGGTGTGGGAAAGACTAAGTGCAACACAGAGGGAAGAGGAGGAGGAAGCCCAAACACTAGGGAAAGGGGAATGGAGACCCCTAGGCAGATCTATTATCACCCTGCCTACCCTACCATCCCTATATAGGTTCCACACCTATCAGAGAGCAGGAACCTAAACCCTGTATATCACTAGAGCTTGGCCCTAGATAGGGAGGGGGAGGGAATGAGTATTGGTCAGGAAACATTACAAACTAAAGACAACAAGGTAGACAAACAAAGGGGACAAACTTAGCTTGAACAGACACCAGAGGAGTAATGTCAACTGTCCTCCAAGGGCACCAGAGAAGAAGCCAGCCAACAGATAGTGCTCCAAACATGCACAAAGGTACATAGAAGTATCTCTGGTGATTTCCTGCAGCAAACTGAGAGTTTTTAACTCCCAGGAAAGGGTGTGTCGATTAACACCAGGAGGGAGGTTGCCGTTGGGTCTTAAAGCAAGAAGGATTAAGAAGGCATCTGCAATGCCAAGCACAGTGACCTTCTACAGCCAGATCCAGAGCAAATGTCTATAGCACCTGCACACCCGTGACAGTCCCCTCCCTACTACGAGTGGCCTTTGGACACTCAGGACCAGGTTTCTCAGGATAAGAGGTGTGGAATGCATGAACCAACCTGGGCGCATTCACCTCTGATGCTGAAACCCACATCATTTCCTCTGGACCATAACCCTTCCAAGTACTGTAGGGAACGACGCTGGAGACAAGAATCTACAATCCTCGAAATCTGAAACTCCAAATCACCATCAACCATGATTGGGGGCGGCAGTAGGGGAGAGGACTCAAGATGTTCTACATATTTCTTGAGCAGAGACCTGTGAAAGACATTGTGGATCTTAAGGGCCTGAGGTAGGTCAAGACGAAACGCTGCTGGGTTAATGACGGTGGCTATTTTATAGGGACCAATAAGTCTAGGTCCTAGATGTTAGGAAGGAACCTTCAACTTGATATTCCTGGTAGACAACCATACAAAGTCAATCACACTCAGGTTCGGACCTGGCGAGCGTTTCCTGTCCTCCATACGTTTGTACCTGTCCCCCATGATCTTCAAATTACTCAGAACCCCCCTGCCACACAGAGGAGCGAGACGATGCAAAACATTCCTCCTCAGGAACTCCCAAAGCCCCTGCCCCACTAAAAATACCAAACTGTGGATGGAAACCATATGCACCAAAGAACAGTGACCTGCCGGTAGATCCTTGGCGATGATTATTAATAGGAAATTCTGCCAACAGTAAGTAAGATGCACAATCCTCCTGGTTTTTGGAGACAAAACACCTGAGGTAAGTCTCCAAATTCTGATTAATGTCCCCCGATCTGACAACACATGAGTGGGAACTCCGTGAAGCTTCACGATCTCATTTATAAACACCTGAGCAAGAGTCTTGGCATTCGGAAGTGCCGGTACTGTGACAAATTGAACCATTTTACTGAACCTATCTACAACCACCAAAACCACAGTTTCTCCTGCAGATACCGGTAGGTCAGGAATAAAATCCATGGACAAGTGTGTCCATGTCCTGCTTGGAATAGGTAGCGGAAGAAGAGTACCAGACGGATGGGTATTCGATACTTTAGAATGTGCACAAATACTACAAGCAGACACATGTTCAACCACATCCCCATGCAACCCTGGCCACTAAAATGATGAGAATGGAGGTCCGCAGTTGCCTTACTACCTGGATGACCAGCAAGCACAAAGTTGTGATGTTTCCTAATTACTTTGCGGCACAGATTAGATGGTACAAATAACCTTCCTGAAGGGCAGGAGGCAGGGGCGTCCCCCTGAGCCTCCAATACCTCACCCTCAAGTTCAGGATACAACGTCGAAATGACTACCCCCTTCTGCAAAATCGGGGCAGGGTTCTCAAGGTCACCAACACCAGGGAAGCTCAGGGATAAAACATCAGCCTTGAAGTTTTTGACCCCTGGAAGGAAAGTGGCAACAAAATTGAACTTAGTAAAAAACAGGGACCATCTAGCTTGCCTATGGTTGAGACGTTTAGCCAATTGAAGTTATGACAGGTTCTTATGGTCTGTGATAACAGTAATAGAATGGACAGCCCCCTCCAACCAATGTCACCATTCTTCAAATACCAATTTAATCGCCAAAAGCTACCTATTACCCACGTCATTATTTCTCTCAGCCGAAGATAATTTCTTTAGAAAAGAAAGCGCATGGATGCCATTTACAACACAGCCCCAACCCCGACATCTGATGCATCAACCTCCACAATAAAGGGTTGGGAAACATCAGGTTGAATGAGTATAGGTGCAGTGGCAAAACAACTCTTTAGGGAGGAAATAGCCTGCAGGGCAGCATCCGACCATTTGGAAAGATCAGACCCCTTCCTTGTCATGTCAGTGAGGGGTTTCACAATTACCAAATAATTTTGGATACATTTCCGGTAAAAATTAGTAAAGCCCAGAAAACGCTGTAGAGTCTTCAGGTTCTTGGGATGGTACCAATCAAGGACAGCACGGATCTTCTAAGAATCCATCCGAAAATCCGAAGATGACAACAAGTACCCCAAAAACGGCACCTCTTGGACGGCGAAAACACACTTTTCCAGTTTGGCATATAGTTTGTTATCCCTTAATATCTGAAGCACCTGTCTAACATGCCCCCGATGTGTCTCAAAATTAGGTGAGTAAACCAAAATATCATCCAGATAGACCACCACAAAACTGCTTACCAAATGATGGAAAATATCATTAATGAAATGCTGGAACACCGCAGGTGCATTAGTCAGACCGAAAGGCATAACTAGACTCTCGATATGTCCTTCAGGGGTATTAAACGCTGTTTTCCATTCACCCTCCTCTCTGATTCTAACCAGATTGGAGGCTCACCTTAAATCCAGCTTGGAGAACACCTTAGCTCCCACAACCTGGTTGAACAAATAATAATAATAACAATAATAATAATAATAATGTTTATTTTTATAGCGCCAACATATTCTGCAGCACTTTACAAATTTTAGGGGGGACTTATACAGACAATACAGAATAAGCATATCTCATATCGAAAGGAGTGAGGGCCCTGCTCGCAAGCTTACAGTCTATGAGGAAATGGGGGAGACACAAAAGGTAGAATGTACATATATTGTATAATGCAGCCTTAATATCTTGATTGGTATGAACCTCAAATTGAAGAAGATTTTAATATGGGGGAACACTGGGACGGACAACTGGGATGGACAGATAGTGTGTGGAGGCGATACGCCAGTCTAAAGAAATGGGTTTTTAGGGTCCGCTTGAAACTGTGCGTATTGGGAATTAATCGAATTGTCTTGGGTTGTGCATTCCAAAGAATTGGCGCAGCACGTGAGAAATCTTGGAGACAGGAGTGGGAAGTTCGGATTATGGAGGATTTTAGTTTTAAGTCACTGGCAGAACGGAGGGCACGTGGAGGGTGGCAGACTGAGACAAGGGAGGAGATGTAGGGGGGTACTGAAGCATGGAGCGCTTTATGGGTAAGCGTGATAAGTTTAAATTGAACTCTATATTGGATGGGTAACCAATGCAATGACTGGCACAGGGAAGAGGCATCGGTGTAGCGGTTGGCGAGGAACATGATCCTGGCTGCTGCGTTAAGGACGTATTGGAGAGGGGAGAGTTTAGTAAGAGGGAGCCCGATCAGTAGAGAGTAGTGTTGAGCCACCCCCGTAGTGTTCGAGTTCGGTTCGGTTCGTCGAACACCCGTGTGTTCACCGAACTGTTCGTCGAACTGTTCGTCGAACACCTTCGAACACCGTTAAAACCAATGGCAGGCAAACAAAAACACATAGAAACACATAGAAAACACCTTCAAAGGTGTCCAAAAGCTGACAAACTGCTCAGAAGACACAACTAACACATGGAAAAGTGACAAGTACATATAGTCATGCGAAAAGAAAAGAGGTGGAGGAGTAAAAGGAGGGGGAGACACAGATATAGGCATGTCATGCCCTTCTAAAATCCAAAAAGTGAGAAGCCGAGACGGCCAGTCCGCTCCTGCCCGTGCCACCTCCGTGTCGCCGGGTTTGTGCCAGAGCCGCGGTGAACCCTGACGGCCAGCCCCCCTCTCCCAATACTGGTGCCTGTCCGCTGGTGGGTCGAGAGAGCCCCCCTGTGGTGGAGGCAGCTCTAAGCTTTTTAATTTAAATTGTCCCTCTAATTTGAATGAATTCACTTTAAATCCATTTACAAGGATCTATTGGAGGGCAAGTCTCATGCCAGCAGCCGCGTAATTCCAGCTCCAGCGTCCACTAAAGCTGCTGCAGTTAAAAAGCTTTTATAAGGATCGAGCTCGGCTGTCCACCGCAAGGCATCCTAGTGCCAGTCCCAGCCCCTATGCCTTGGGGTGCCTCCTGATGCTCTTCACTAAGTATCCCGTGGTCCCGAAGCATTTCCTTTGAAAAAATTAAGTGTCCAAACTACAGGTGGTGTAGCTTGCTTAACAGCCGGGATAATCCGCTGACTAGCAGACACTGCTACTAGGCACAAAGTATTTCCTGGGCTAGATGCAGTTAAAAATTTGTAAGTAGATACTCTCGTTGGATGCTGAGAAAGCATTCCATAGAGTCTCCTGGCACGCCATATATGATTCTCTTAAAAAGCTTGGGGTAGGGGTCTAGGGGACCCTTTTATAGCCAAAATCACGGCCCTGTATCACAATACGTCACCTAGGCTGAAGATAAATGGAACTGTAGCACCGAGGGCTCGGTTGCTACAGACGTATTGCACCTCACCCAGAGGTGTGATATCTCACTCTCAGATAAGGATGGAGTGTGGATCAGGACCCGACACCTGCATGCATTACACCACATTGCCGTGGGGCAGGGCGACCAATATGCCCCTGAGATGGGCACGACAGTCCCTGTCCCTGGCTGGAGTGGGGGGAGGGAACACTGAGGAAGGGGAACCCTGCAGTGCAGGAGCAGGGAGGAAGCAGTTCCTGGGTGCATTGAGAAGGGAGTATAAAAGGTGGGCACCATCTTAGTTCAGTGCAGAGAAGTCTGAGCAGAAGTGGCAGGGAGCAGGGGCTCTGCATGAGCTCTGCTCCGGAGGCGGGCCTAGTAACAGAGGCCCAGGCCTGCAAGAGGGAGAAGGAAGGAAGAGGAGCGGAGAAGGCTCCAGGAACGAGGAATGAAGGGATCCCAGGGGTGCGGACGGGCGAGTCGCCACCGCACGCCCGAATCCACCTGCGTGGAGGGGTCAGGCCAAAGGGGGAGACCGGTCCCCGAACTAGTGGAGGCAGGAAACGACCCTCAGCTAGAAACCGGAGGCTCTGACATTTTATGTGGCGCAGCCCCTTGCTCCACCCGCTAGGAAGGCACCACATGGGGTCAGGGAAACTGGCGCCAAGTTTACCAAGAGGAGGCCCGAGGCAGCCGGACAGAAGTGTTGGTAAGAAAGGCCAGACAAAGGACACACAAAGGGGGTCCTGTGAAGCGCTCCAAAGTTATCTGGGAGTTGTCTGAGCCCCTCACCTGGTGAGCACAGTACGACGTGGGCAGCCGTTACCTGCAGACGTGGTCTGGATAATAAGAACTGTGAGTAAAGGCCCTGAACTGCAACACTGACTCCGTGTCGTTACTGCTGCTGCCCTGCACCATCACCCCCATCCTCCGCATACACTGCCCTGAGGCTATACTCCTCCCGTGGGGAGTTATGCTACGCTCTGCTGCACCCACAACACCAGCCTTAGCGGTCTGCCCTGTAGCGGCGGTTCACTCTGACCGCAATCCACGGGTGGCGTAGTCGGACATTTAAACATCAAAACCACATAAATAGTTCCGCCACTGGTTTGACCGCCCTGAGCCACGGAACCGGATTGCCGCCACAAAGACTACAACCACCAGCATCCACCAAAAAGGGTCCGGCTCCGGGTGTCCCAAGGCCCAGGGGGTGCGTCAGAACATTTTCATCACCTTTCACAATCACCAATGGGACAAGGCAGGGATGTCCTCTGTCCCCTCTCTTATACATCCTAGTGACGGAGCACCTGCTCTCATCAATTCGCCATAACCCCAATATTAGGTGGATTGAGGTGGGAGGCACCGAGTACAAGTGCTCTCTTTTTGCTGATGATGTCCTAGTATATATCACTCAATCACATATATCCATCCCTGCTGTTATGGCTGAAATAGATCACTTTGTTACATGGTAAAATTTTAAAATCAATGCAGCGAAGTCTGAGGCCCTCGATGTCTCCCTCCCTAAATCCATATAGGATTCCATCCAGTCCAACTTTCCCTTTGCCTGGCCCTCACAGGGTATCAAATACTTAGGAATTCCTATTCATAGAGACCTCTCCCATCTATGTTATCTTAATTTTGGGCCTTTTATTGAACAATTCCATACAGACCACGGTTGGCAAGTTAGAACTGTAAGATTCACTACGTGAACCACTGGTGTTTTGTGGAAAAGCACATGTACACCGCGTTCCAAATTATTATGCAAAAAGTGTTTAGGAGTGATAAGGGAAGAATTTGTTTGTTTGTCAGTTAAACTCATTGATGGTGATGTGTGTCAGGGCTCTTTATATCACTGTAAGCAATTGCAGACACCTGTGCTAATTAGTTTGGCAGGTGTGTCCAATGAAAGGCAAGACTACTTAAGAAGGCTCTCTCACATTATTAAGCAGCCTACATTTTCTGCCAAAATGGGAAAGAAAAAGGATGTGTCGGCTGCTGAGAAGCAACAAATTGTGGAGTGTTTAGGTCAAGGCATGACTACAATCAACATTGTGCGATGATCAGGATGAAGTGTCTTGGCAATCAAGAAGTATGTAGCTGATTCACAGTACACACGTGTGCGTGCTGATAAGGGCAAATTGAGGACTCTTTCCTACAGGCAATTACGTCAGGTTGAAAGAGCAGCGGCAAAAAAGCCTTGTCATAGCAGCAGACAAGTTTTTGAAGCTGCTTGTGCCTCCAACGTCCCCCGAACAACAAGATGCAGGGTCCTTCAGAGGTTTGCAGCTGTGCATACGCCATCCTGTCGACCTCCTCTATCCACTTCACACAAGCAGAAACGGCTCCAGTGGGCCAAACATTACATGAAGACTGATTTCAAAACTGTTTTGTTCACGGATGAGTGCCGTGCAGCGCTCGATGGTCCAGATGAATGGAGTGGAGGATGGCTGGTTGATGGACACCCCACGCAAACACGGCTACAGCGCCAACAAGGAGGAGGTGGAGTAATGTTTTGGGCTGGAATCATGGGGAGAGAGATTGTCGGCCCCTTTAGGATCCCTGAAGGCGCTAAAGATGAACTCCATAATGTATGTGGATTTTCTCAAACAGCACTTCCTGCCATGGTTCAAGAAGAAGAACCGTGTATTTCACAGCAAGATCATTTTTCTGCATGATAATGCACCATCTCATGCTGCACATAAAACATCTGCATCTCTGGCTGATATGGGCATAAAAGGGGACAAACTTATGGTGTGACCCCCATGCTCCCCTGACCTCTACCCCATTCAGAACCTTTGGAGCATCATTAAAAGGAGTGTCTATGATGGCGGGAGGCAGTTCACATCTAAGCAACAGCTCTGGGAGGGTATTCTGTCCTCATGCAAAACAATTGAAGCAGAAACCATCCAAAACCTGACAAATTCAATGGACGAGAGAGTTCAGAAGCTCCTTTCGAACAAGGGGTCCTATGTGAAAATGTAACATCACCTAGAATAAAGTTTTGAGTTGAAAACTGTTTGATTTCAGTTTCTAACAACCTGCTAATGCTTATAATTTCAAAAATGACCATTTTTTTGGTCTTTATTAAAATGAAAAGGTTGATCGAAAAGTTTGGGGGATCTAAGAGTGTGGCAACCCAGTAGTCATGATTACTTCGAATTCTGACAATATGAGGGTCATGCTGCAGGTAGTGCAGCAAGAAGGCACTTATGTGTCTTGCGCATCTCGGAGCCCCAAAATTATTTTCCGGGCTAGATGCAGCTAAAAATTATTTTTAATTTTAAATCTGGTGAAGCTTATTATAGATGGCCTAATAGGATCAGTGCTGCACACTGCTACAAAGCCCAAATTATTTTCCAGTCAAGATACAGATAAACATGATTAGTAATTTGAAAGCTTAAAACGGTTGGTAGGGTGATTTTAACCAATCATCAAGCTTTTACTCTCCCCAGGATGACACAGGGGTAGAAAAGTCGTTTCGGATCCATGATTTGTTCATCTTTATGAACGTGAGTCTGTCTACATTATCAGTGGAGAGCCGCGTGCGCTTATCTGTCAGCACACCACCAGCAGCGCTGAACACACGTTCAGACAGAACGCTGGCTGCGGGGCATGACAAGATCTCCAAGGCGTAAGTGGCTAGCTCCGGCCATTTATCCAGATTGGAAGCCCAAAAAGAGCAAGGGTCCAGTGACACAGTCGTGGCTTCAATGTTTACTTGGAGATACTCCTGTACCATCGTCTCTAGGCGTTGACTATGTGTCAGACTTCTTGTCTCCTGTGGCCTTGCAAAGGATGGGCTAAAAAAGTGGTGAAATGATTCCGCAAAATTGATGTTATCAGCAGATACTGTGGTTCTGTTACGGTTTGAGTGCTGAACACTTGACGGTCCCACGGTTGGCAAGTTGGAACTGTGAGATTCACTACGTGCACCACTGGTATTTTGTGGAAAAGCACATGTAAGATTCTGCAACAGTCTCTGCTGATACTCCTGCATGCGTGCATCCCTTTCTATGGCAGGAATAATTTCTGCAAATTTACTTTTGTACCGGGGATCTAACAGTGTGGCAACCCAGTAGTCAGGATTATTTCTAATTCTCACAATTCGAGGGTCATGTTGCAGGTAG
The DNA here is from genome assembly GCF_046119375.1 of Phyllobates terribilis. Lineage (NCBI taxonomy): Eukaryota > Metazoa > Chordata > Amphibia > Anura > Dendrobatidae > Phyllobates > Phyllobates terribilis. The sequence goes on along the minus strand of NW_027362769.1, from coordinate 243,439,006 downwards.
TGCAGCAAGAAGGCACTCATGTGTGTTGCGCATCCAGGAGCACCAAGTCCCTGTTGTGTTGGTGGCGAGGTAACAATCATGCTTCCTTCCTCTGTCCTCTCCCCCCAACCTCGCACAACAGAAATGTGATCAAGGTCTCCCTCATCTGATGAGTCTTCCATCAGTTCGTCCTCCACTTCTTCCTGGGCTCCTGCACCTTCCTCACTAGTTTGGCTGCTACCATGCGCCCTGGTAAAATCATCTCCCCCACCCTCACATGCCTGCCGCCCTGGTGCTGCCGACCGTCTGGACCTTGCAGATGTTAGCCCTTCCGCATACAACTCCTCCTCCTCTACTTCCTCCACCTCCTCTTGTGCCACCACCTGACTCCGAATTCTGTTTAACATGTGCTCCAGCATGTAAATCACCGGACTAGTCATGCTGATAATGGCAGTGTCAGCACTAAACATCTTCGTCGCCATTTCAAAACTGTGCAGAAGGGTGCATAGGTCCCTGATCTGAGACCACTCCTCCAGCGTGATTTGCCCCACCTCTGAATCTCGTTGGCCCAGGCTATACGTCAGAACGTATTGCACCAGGGCTTGTCGGTGCTGCCACAGTCGCTGCAACATGTGCAGAGTTGAATTCCACCGGGTAGGCACATCGCATTTTAGCCGGTGAAGTGGCAGGCCCAACGACTTCTGTAGAGATGTAAGTCGCTGAGCTGCGGGATGCGAACGGCGGAAGTGAGCACACAGCGACCGTGCCCTCTGCAGAAGGCCATCTAGTCTGGGATAGTGGGCTAAAAATTGCTGGACAACCAGGTTCAACACGTGAGCCATACAAGGCACGTGTGTGACATTGCCCCGGCGAAGGGCCGCACCCAGGTTTGCAGCATTGTCGCACACGGCCTTCCCTGGTTTCAGGTCCAGTGGAGACAACCATTCATGAAATTGGTTCTCCAGAGCTGACCACAACTCCTCAGCTGTGTGACTCACATTTCCCAGACATTTCAATGTAAAAACCGCCTGATGACGTTGAGCCCTACTGCCAGCATAGTAAGGAGGTGTGCAGGATCCCTTCTGCGCAGTTAGAAAGCTTGTGGCATGACCAGACAGGCTTTGGGTGCAGGTGGAAGACCGAGAGGAGGTTGAGGAGGCAGAAGCAGTGGAGGAAAAATGACATAAAGAGGATTGACGCACAACTCGTGGGGACGGCAAGACTTGGACAGCAGCCCCTTGTCCTGCTGTCACCATAGTTACCCAGTGCCCAGTCAGCGACATGTAACGCCCCTGTCCATGCCTACTCGTCCAAGTGTCTGTGGTGAAATGCACCCTGTCACACACAGAGTTTCTCAAAGAAGCGGTGATGTTGTGTGCGACATGCTGGTGGAGCGCAGGCACACCTTTCTTTGAGAAGTAGTGCCGACTGGGCATCTGGTACTGGGGCACTGCGACGGACATAAGGTCTCGAAAATCCTCTGTGTCCACCAGGCGGAAAGGCAGCATTTCTGTAGCCAAGAGCTTGCAGATGGTGAAATTCAACCTCTTAGCTTTCTCATGGCTAGGAGGAAATGGTCTTTTACTTGTCCACATCTGAGGGACCGAGGGCTGGCTATTGTGCTTAGACGGGGTTGATAAGGGTGTCCCCGGCAAACTGCCGGTCTGTGAGGAAGATGCAGGCGGACATGTTAGGTTGCCTTGATCCAAAGGTGGTGCTATCGATGTCGGAGAGCGCTCAAGACCAGCTGGTGTTACCACCTCCAAAGAAAATGATGACCTGCCAATCACGCTGGCTGTTGCGGGTAAAGACAGGGGCGGAACTACCGCCCGTGCAGCCGGTTCATTGAACGGGGGCCCCGAGGGAGAGGGGGCCCCTCCAGCCTCCAGCACGGCCGCCATCAGGGCATGTCTGCCCTGACTCCAGTGTGGGGCCCGGCCGGTAGGGGCCCCCTCGGAGCCCCGTTGGGGGCCCCCCTCTTGTGCATCTCTCGCCTGATGGGGCCTCCGGCCCCATGCTAAGCGCCGGGTCCGGGACATCTCAGCGCTGCGCTGCGCTGCCGTGGCAGCGCCTTCATGATTCCCCTGACTTCCGGTCATGTGACGGCGCCGTCACATGGCCGGAAGTCAGGAGAACCTGGTGTCAGCGATTTGGACGAGTGCCAGGATTCTGCAGGGATCGCATGGGGGTAAGTATAACAAGTTTTATTTTTTTTTAAATACAATTAACTAGGAGTGGGGGGAATGGGAGATGCACATGGGGGGGGGGATGAGAGATGCACATGTGGGGCGGGATGAGAGATGCACATGTGGGGGGGGGATGAGAGAGGCACATGTGGGGGGGGATGAGAGAGGCACATGTGGGGGGGGGAGATGAGAGATGCACATGTGGGGGGGATGAGAGAGGTGCACATGTGGGGGAGGGGGATGAGAGAAGTGCACATGTGGGGGAGGGGGATGAGAGAGGTGCACATGGGGGGGTGAGAGAGGTGCACATGGGTAGGTGGTGAGAGCCGCACATGTGGGGGGATGAGAGATGCACATGGGGGGGATGAGAGAGGGGCACATGTGGGGGAGGGGGATGAGAGATGTGCACATGGGGGGGTGAGAGATGTGCACATGGGGGGGTGGTGAGAGATGTGCACATGGGGGGGTTTGAGAGCTGCACATGGGGGGGTTTGAAAGCTGCACATGGGGGGGATGAGAGCTGCACATGGGGGAATTGGGAGAAAATGAGCTGCACATGGGGGAATTGGGAGTAGGGGGATAATGAGCTGCACATAATGAATGTGGGGTGGGGGAGAGTAAATGATGATGGGGTGGGGAGAGCACGGACATGATATAATGAATTGGGGCAGGGGGTGCATGTAAATAATGAATGCGGGGAGCAGGAAGCATAGAGTAGGGGGCGTTGCGGATGCAGGAGTGTAACTGGTAACAAATTGGCGGAAAGAGTAGAGGTTCTAATTAAATTATATATTAAGTGCCTATTTACAGTTAATGGGGGCACCGTGGTGGATTACAATTTATATTTGGAATGGTAGGTGGCATAATAACTAACCATATATTGATGGTGGATGCACGTCTGTATTCAGCTGCGTAATGTAGAAGTTGGGGAATGTGCTCTAGATAACTGTGTTATTTTATGCAGAGACAAGTCCTGGCTGGAAGACGTGATGGCGGTCTGTGCTGAATGAAGGAGAAAAGCGTAGCTGAAGGACTTCACCTAGAGACGTCACCAGTGAGTCAGTGTATTACATGTACACTTACACTATATACTATGTACCGGGCTCCTGTGTATAATGTCACTGGTGATCACTGTATTACCTGTACACTATATACAGAGCTCCTATGTATAATGTCACTGGTGATCACTGTATTACCTGTACACTGACACTATATACAGAGCTCCTGTGTATAATGTCACTGGTGATCACTGTATTACCTGTACACTATATACAGAGCTCCTGTGTATAATGTCACTGGTGATCACTAGATTACCTGGACACTTACATTATACATACCATGTATAGAGCTCCCGTGTATAATGACACTTATGGTAATATTAGTAATGTGGTGGTAATATTAGTAATGTGGTGGTAATATGTGGTCTGGTCATGGTGTGGCAGTTTTTCTCCCTTCTGTGTGGTATTATTCGGCCACTATGTTGTGGTAATATGTGGTCTGGTCATGGTGTGGCGGTATTCCCTGTATGTGGTATTATTGGTCATTTAAAAAAAAAATGTATATGACACATTCCCTTAAAGAAAACTAAATAAAAATATATCTAAAAAGAGTATTGGATATTTTAAGAAAATTTTAATAGCTTAGAGTAGGGCCCGGCCAGAAGAGTCTACCTTATCGTGGTGGCGGCTTTAAAAATCTTTTGGCCAAAACAAAAGCTGATGGCTATGTATGTGGCGCCGTCACATGGCCGAACGTCAGGAGAACCTGGTGGCAGCGACGTGGACGAGCGCCAGGATTCTGCAGGGATCGCATGGGGGTAAGTATAACAAGTTTTATTTTTTTTAAATACAATTAATTAATCAGGAGTGGGGGAATCAGAGATGCACATGGGGGGGGATGAGAGATGCACATGGGGGGGATGAGAGATGCACATGGGGGGGTGAGAGATGCACATGGGGGGGATGAGAGATGCACATGGGGGGGATGAGAGATGCACATGGGGGGATGAGAGATGCACATGGGGGGGATGAGAGATGCACATGGGGGGGATGAGAGATGCACATGGGGGGGATGAGAGATGCACGGGGGGGTGAGAGATGCACATGGGAGGGATGTGAGATGCACATGGGAGGGATGTGAGATGCACATGGGAGGGATGAGAGATGCACATGGGGGGATGAGAGATGCACGGGGGGGTGAGAGATGCACGGGGGGGTGAGAGATGCACATGGGAGGGATGAGAGATGCACGGGGGGGGAATGAGAGATGCACGGGGGGGGATGAGAGATGCACATGGGAGGGATGAGAGATGCACGGGGGGGGAATGAGAGATGCACATGGGAGGGATGAGAGATGCACGGGGGGGGGAATGAGAGATGCACGGGGGGATGAGAGATGCACGGGGGGGCAAGAGATGCAGGGGGAGGGATGAGAGATGCACATGGGGGGGATGAGAGATGCACGGGGGGGGATGAGAGATGCACGGGGGGGATGAGAGATGCACGGGGGGGATGAGAGATGCACGGGGGGGTGAGCTGCACATGGGATGAGAGCTGCATATGGGGGGGATGAGGGCTGCACATGGGGGGGTTATGTTTACATAACTTTGTTGCCTTATGAAGGGCAGGGGGGGGCCCCCAAAAATTTCTTGCACAGGGGCCCACTACAGTCTGTGTCCGCCCCTGGGTAAAGAGGTGGCAGGTCTGCGCCCCAAAACAGGTGTGACTGCTGTCCCCCCAGTCACAGAGGATGAAGAGGCCGCGGATGCACAAGATATGGCAGACGGTGGTTGGCCCGGCCGGCTAGACCGCATTGTAGCACACTGAGCTTCCCACTGCAACTTATGCTTCATGTCCATGTGCCGGTTCATGCATGAAGTACTCAAACTATGTATTTTTTGGCCTCTACTTAGCTTTTGCTGACAAATGTTACAGATAACACGAGTTGGGTCATCTTTATCGATCTGAAAAAATGCCCAGGCTATGCAAGGCTTAGCACCCATGCGACCTGAAGAGCCACCACGACTTGTGGTGAGAGGCAGAGTTGTGTTTGAGGATGCAGATGTTGACGTGCTTCCAGTACTACGTCTCTGTCCAGGAAGGCGCAACCTGACCTCGTTGTCACTAGCATCTTCCTCCACCTCCTCTGCTGACCTCATCTCTTGGCTGACTGTGGGTTGACAGTAAGTGGGATCTCCGACCTCATCATCATCACCCTGTGCGTTATCACACCCGTCGTCCTCAGAGCCAACCTGTTCCTGCCCTGACAAAAAACTAAAGTTGTCGCTCCAATCAGGTATTTGAGTCTTATCATCGTCTTCCTCATTGTCTCCACCAACAGGAGTTACAGTTTGGGAATGAGGGTCTACATTATGGTCAGAACCTTCTGCGTCTGGTCCTGGATCCGACTCATAAAGATTCTGGGCATCAGTGCAGATCATTTCCTCGTCTGGATTCACAGAAGCGCTGGAGTCGACCTCTGATTCCCAGGCTATAGTATGAGTAAACAGCTCTGCAGACTCAACCATCTGTTCTACCTCATACTCAGACGGGCAGCTGGAGATTTGGGAGCTGTGAGGAAGCAAGTGCGATTTGGGTGACACCTTTGAGGACTGGAGTATTTGTGATGTTGAAGTTGATGTGGAGGAGAGCCCACTTAAAGGAGCACTTGATATCCGTTGAAGCACCTGCTGTTTTTGTGCCTCATCTGGAATTTGTAGCGATTGGCGTGGCCGTAAGAAAGGGATCTTATCACATTGTCCGCTAAAAGAAGTAGACATTTTAGTTTGGCTGGAAGATGGTCTTTCTTCTGCACCTACCCCACGGACACAACCTTTTTTCCCCTTCCCAACACGCCTATTCCCCTTTCCACCAGCAGCAGGCCTTTTTCCACTCATTTTGGGGTTAACTAATTCACAACTCTGCAGTTGTTTGCACAAAAAAACAATGGATGGTAACCGAGCAGAGCTGAGTGGCCAAACTGTGGTATTAGGCCAAAACTATTGGCTGGGTTAGATGCAGAAAAAAATTATTTTTAATTTGCAACCTGATGGAGGTCAGTATAGATGGACTAATAGACCAAGACCCACACACCGCTAGAAGCCCAAATATTTTTTCAGAGCTAGATGCAGAAAAAAATTATTTTTAATTTGCAACCTGATGGAGGTCAGTATAGATGGACTAATAGACCAAGTCCCACACACCGCTAGAAGCCCAAATATTTTTTCAGAGCTAGATGCAGAAAAAAATTATATTCAATTTGCAACCTGCTGGAGGTCAGTATAGAAGGACTAATAGAACAAGTCCCACACACTGCTAGAAGCCCAAATATTTTTTCAGAGCTAAATGAAGAAAAAAATTATTTTTAATTTGCAACCTGATGGAGGTCAGTATAGATGGACTAATAGACCAAGTCCCACACACTGCTAGAAGCCCAAATATTTTTTCAGAGCTAGATGCAGAAAAAAATTATTTTTAATTTGCAACCTGATGGAGGTCAGTATAGATGGACTAATAGACCAAGTCCCACACACTGCTAGAAGCCCAAATATTTTTTCAGAGCTAGATGCAGAAAAAAATTATTTTTAATTTGCAACCTGATGGAGGTCAGTATAGATGGACTAATAGACCAAGTCCCACACACCGCTAGAAGCCCAAATATTTTTTCAGAGCTAGATGCAGAAAATTTTTTTATTCAATTTGCAACCTGATGGAGGTCAGTATAGATGGACTAATAGACCAAGTCCCACACACTGCTAGAAGCCCAAATATTTTTTCAGAGCTAGATGCAGAAAAAAATTATTTTTAATTTGCAACCTGATGGAGGTCAGTATAGATGGACTAATAGACCAAGTCCCACACACCGCTAGAAGCCCAAATATTTTTTCAGAGCTAGATGCAGAAAAAAATTATATTCAATTTGCAACCTGCTGGAGGTCAGTATAGAAGGACTAATAGAACAAGTCCCACACACTGCTAGAAGCCCAAATATTTTTTCAGAGCTAAATGAAGAAAAAAATTATTTTTAATTTGCAACCTGATGGAGGTCAGTATAGATGGACTAATAGACCAAGTCCCACACACTGCTAGAAGCCCAAATATTTTTTCAGAGCTAGATGCAGAAAAAAATTATATTCAGTTTGCAACCTGATGGAGGTCAGTATAGATGGACTAATAGAATGATGCTATGCCCAAAAGATTTTACTTCACTAGGTGCAGTAAAAAAATTGGTATTCTATACACAGGTGGTATATCTTGCAACACAGATAGGCTACTCCACTGACTAACACACTCTGCAATAGGCCAAAAAGGATTAGCTTTGCTAGATTCAGCCAAATGCTGTGAAAAAAACTTGCACAGCACTGGCACAGACCTGCCTGGCAAAAACTGATAGGAACTGATGTAACCTAGTCCTGAAAAGGACTCCAATTACAATTAGTCTTTACTCCCACAATCTATCTATTTAAGAGCACAGACCTGCCTGATAAAAGTCGTAGGAAATGCTGTAACCTAGTCCTTAAAAGGACTGCAATCACAACTATTCCCTACTCCCAAGCTATCTGTATATTTGTGCGAAAATTGGCTTGAAATTAACAAGGTATAGCGCACACAGCAACAGCGGTGCCGTCTAACACGCAGCTGCAGCAGTGAGAAAATGGTGGCGACGGGGAAAATGGCTTGGTCTTATAGGGCAAGGACATGTGACATACACTGCCAATCACACATGCCCTTGCTTGTGTGAAAAAAAGCACTTCGCTCCGTGTGTGCGCTGCTGATAGGCTGACAGATTGCACCTCCCCACTGCAAATGCGGGAAAGAGAAAAAAAAATGGAGATCTTCATTGTTCCTGCAGAGATCCATCCCCTGCCCCTCCCCCCGCCCCGCTGTACACTCAAACTGCGTATTAACATTAATTTTCATCATTACTGAGAAAAAATCCAGTTATGATTTTGGTGCACGAACAGTTATCGAACATAACCTCGAACAGCCTAATTTTTCTCAAATTGTTCGTGTTCGCCGACCGGCTCGAACACCGCCCAAAACAGCTCGAATTTGAGATTGGTGAACAGTTCGAGTAGAACAACGCTCATCTCTAGTAGAGAGTTGCAGTAGTACAGACGGGAATGAATAAGAGCTACGGTAAGGGTTTTTGCCGAGTCAAAGGTGAGAAAAGTCCTGATTCTTGAGATGTTTTTGAGGTGTAGATGACATGAACGAGCGAGTGATTTGATGTGAGGAGTGAAGGAAAGATCTGAGTCAAAAATGACCCCAAGACAGCGGGCTTGTTGCTGGGGAGTAATGGTTGAGCCATAAACGGAAATGGCAATATCGGGCACAGGTAGGTTAGTGGAGGGAGGAAATACGAATAATTCAGTTTTTGACAGATTCAGTTTTAGGCAGAGGGAGGACATAGTGTTAGACACAGCAGAAAGACAATCACTGGTCTTTTGTAGTAATGCAGGGGTAATGTCCGGAGCAGAGGTGCATAATTGGGTGTCATCAGCATAGAGATGGTACTGAAAACCGAATCTGCTGATTGTTTGTCCAATGGGAGCGGAGTATAAGGAGAAAAGAAGGGGGCCTAGGACTGATCCTTGAGGAACCCCGACAGTAAGGGGAAGGAGAGAGAAGGAGCAGTCAGAGAGATAGAAGGAGAACCAAGAGAGAACAGTGTCCTTGAGACCTATAGAGCGGAGCATAGTGAGGAGGAGCTGGTGATCCACAGTGTCGAATGCTGCAGAGAGATCCAGGAGAATCAGCAGGGAATAGTGACCATTAGATTTAGCTGTTAGTAGATAATTAGAGACTTTAGTGAGGGCAGTTTCAGTAGAATGTAAAGAGCGGAAACCAGATTGTAAAGGGTCAAGAAGAGAGTTGTCTGAAAGATAGCGGATTAGACGGGAATGGACCAGGCGTTCCAGGAGTTTAGAGATAAAGGGAAGATTGGAAACAGGTCTGTAGTTGGCCGTGCAGTTCTGGTCAAGGGATGGTTTTTTAAGTAATGGATGTATGCTGGCGTGTTTTAAAGAAGAGGGAAAGATACCAGATGAGAGGGAGAGGTTGAAAATTTTAGTTAGGTGAGTGGTGACAGCTGGAGCAAGGGACTGAAGGAGATGTGAGGGAATAGGGTCACTGGTGCAGGTGGTAGGGCGAGAAGATGCAAGGAGGCTGATCTCTTCATCTTCCGTGACTGGTTCGAGGTCAGAAAGTGAGCAAGATACAATGTGGCGGGGGAGAGCATGCATAACGTTTGGGGATTGGGAGAAAATTTCCTGTCAGATATGGTCAATTTTTTCTTTGAAATAATTGGCCAGATCGTCAGCGCTGAGGTCGGTGGTCGGGGCCTGTGCTGTTTGATTGAGGAGAGAATGAAACGTGTCAAAGAGTCGTTTAGGATTATTGGAAAGTGAGATGATGAGGTTGTTAAAGTAGGTTTGTTTGGAGAGGTGAAGCAGAGTTATATGTTTTCAGCATAAATTTATAATGGAGGAAATCTTCGGGCAGATTAGATTTTCTCCACAGCCTTTCAGCGCACCTGGAACACCGCTGGAGAAGACGTGTTTGAGGTGTGTGCAGAGCCGTTAAATTTCCCTAACTACACACTGGTAAATGCAGTGGCAGCTGGGCCTGAGGAAGAAGGCGTTCTGCCGAATGTCGTACCACCAGTGAATTCTGCTGGGCGTTACTCTGTCCATGTTGCCTACTCCTCCGACTCCGCTTCCTCCACCGCCTCCTCATCTGTTCAGGATTACACCTACAGCACCAACTTCAGCACAGCCAGGGGGAAACGACAGCAGGCTGTTCTGAAATTCATCTGTTTAGGGGACAAATCCCTCACTGCGTCAGTGCTGTGGACAGGGATCAAACAGCAGACAGATGAGTGGTTGTTGTGCGTGAACCTCAAGTCCAGCCTGGTGGTGTGTGTTAACGGGCGAAATCTCGTAGCAGCTCTGCGCCTAGCTGGTTTGACGCGCTTTCCTTTCCTGGCGCATGTGCTATATTTGGTGGTGCAGAGCTTCCTTAAAAATTACCCACATATGTCAGAGCTGAGTGCAGGCAATCTGTGCGTGTTTTCGGTGTTCTCACCCTCCGCTGCTCGCCTGTTTGCGCTGCAGCGTCAATTCTGCCTTCCCGCTCACCACCTCATATGCGATGTACTAACTATTATTGCAGTAATAGGCAATAGTGTGCCTTGTTGTGCAGCTTCGAATACTCCACCAACATTTCCAACGCTGATAACGCCATCATGAGCATTACAATACCACTTCTATGCCTGCTGGAAAAAACACTTCAGACGATGATGGATGAGGTGGTGGCACAGAAGGATGAGGAGCAGGAGGAACAGGGACCATTCATGCCTGTCATCCCCTAATGGCTCAGAGGGTGGGTTCTTGTACCAACAGCAGCCAGGTACACAACTGTCCAGCCAAGGGACTGTTTTGGAGGAGGAGGAACAGTATTCACAGCAGGGTGGCACTCAAAGCAGCTCACAGGCATCACTGGAGCATGGCTGGGGTGATACAGAGCACCCAGACCATACACCTCCTACCAGGGACAGCTTGTGTTTGCCTTTGGGCAGCCTGGCGCACATGAGCCAATTCATGCTGCTGTGGTTGCGCAACAACCGTCAAATTGCTCGGATTGTTACCAGTGCTGATTACTGGATCCCAGCTACAAGGATAGCGTAACATCATTACTGTTGGAACATGTGTTTAGCACGGCAAGGGTTGTGATCACAGACAGGCGCATCTGCCTGTCCACAGCCAATGTGAGGAAGCTAACGTTCATTAAAATGAACCAGGTGTAGATCTCACAGAACTTGTCCGTACCTTTGGCTGAGTAGACAACTTTACCAGTCGCACCCAGCCATTGTTATACTCTCCTCAAATAATAATAAAAAAAAACAAAACACAAAAACAAAACACAAAAAAAAAAACCCCGCAAAAACAGTGTTGCTACTTCTGCCTCTTCCACCTACACCACCAAGTCCACCTCCACCTAATCTACTTTCTCCTCCACTTGGAACTCCGCCTCCCTGTTCTAGATTGTTATTTTTTTTATTCAATGTTCTTTTCAGTCATTTCCCTTAAAAAAAAAACAACACAAATCACTCTCCCTCAGAAACCGTGTCGGATACCTTATCCCCTACATCTTCCACCTAAACCGCCATGTCCATCTCCCACTCGTCCTCCACTTGGACCTCGACCTTTTGGATCTAGAGAGTTATTTTATTTATTTTTTACTCCATGTTCTTTTAAGTAATTTCCCTAAAAAAAACACCTCCTACCCTGCCCCATTCACCTCCCCTACTTCACCTCCTCCACTTGGACCTCCGCCTCCTGGTTCAAGATTATTATTATAGATTTTTCTTATTCTCTGTAATTTTATGTAATTGCCCTATCCACATTTGTCCTGCTCTTACTCCCCATTTTGCTTCCTTTTGCAGACCCCTACCCCTTACTACCTTCATTTTACAGCACAAAAGCTTGGGCTCACATTGGCTTCTATTGGCTATGAGCTGGTCTTATTATGCTGGGAAGGTTCCAATAACCATGGAAATTCCCGGCCTTTTAATATCAACTCACAGATGTCTGCTTTGCCTTTGCTGGTTATTAAGAAAGGAGGAACCATAAAAAAATGATGTGGGGTCCCACTTATTTTTAATAATCAGTCAAGGAAAATGTCATGGGTGTGTCAGATGTGACAGGCAGTCTCTCTGCAGTTGACTGCAGAAGATCTCTTCATTTGGTATTACAGACACCTTCCTAGAATCTGTCTCACTCTAGGATCCGCGGCTGCCTCCCTTCTGCTCTTATTAACACCCTGGCAAGGGTGGTTAAATACGTTCAGTTTGCTACAGGGAGGCGCCGGTGATATTCATAGTGATACTTGTGGAGGCTTGGAGCTATTGCAGTCTGCTTACTTCCTCTCTGGTGCTTGGAGGACGTTTGGTGCAATCTCTCTAAAGTCAGCTCAAGCTAAGTTGCTTTCCCCTGTGTTCATCTCTCTTTTTGTTTTTTGCTGTTAGTGGGGACTGACTAGTGCTCATCCCACTTCCCTAGCTAGGGCCTAACTCTAGGGAGATACAGAGTTTTAGGTTTCTATTCGGCGATTGGTGAGAAACCAATATAGGGATGGTAGGGAAGACAGGGTGATATTAGATTAGCCCAGTAGGTCTCCACTCCCTCTTTCCTTAGTGTCTGGACTCCCTTCCCATCATCCTTTTGTGTTGCACTTTGTCTTTCCTACACTGTGAGTGACAGAAAAGAAGACAGCAGTGAGCTCGTCTTATAATGCTGGGTATGGGTCAATATCCATGGACCTTCCCAGCCTATTAATATCAGCCCCCATCATATTGCTTTGCCTTAGCTGGTTATTAAAAATAGGGAGACCCCACAAAATTTTTTTAGCGTCCCCCATTTTTAATAACCAGCAAAGGCAAAGCAGACAGCTGGAGAGTGATACTAATTGGCTGGGAAGGTCCATCGATATTGGCCCCTTCCTAGCATAATAAGACCAGCTCACAGCTGTTTGATTGCCCTTGACTGGTTATTAAAAATAGGGGGGCCCCACATTGTTTTTTTCATTTATTTGTTTATTAACAAGTACAGTAGCATACACATGCAAGGCACTGCTCCTCTCCTCAACTTGGAACTCCGCATCCTGTTTCAAGATTATTATTTTTTATATTTTTTAATCTACGTAATTTTAAGTAATTTTCCTATCCACATTTGCTTACAGGGCAATTGTCCTGCTCTTACCCCCATTGTGCTTGCTACCTTTTGCAGCCACCCTAGCCCTTACTACAAACATTTTACAGTTATTTTTTATCACCAAAGTTTGGGTCTCTATTGACTTATATGGGATTCAGGTCCGGGGTCAAGTTCGAGTCAAGTTCTAGTACCTGAATCGAATTTTGGACTAAAGTTCAGCCGAACCCGTCGAACACGAACTCCCACGGGTCCGCTCACCCTAATATTAACCTAAATTTATTATATGACGCCATGCATAAAGCAACCCAGGATAATAAATGTTCCCTCCTAATCATCTGTCTCCACATCCTCTATGCACTTGATAACTGCACTTAAGCATACTGGCTGATGACTGGATAATGCAGCTTTATATGAAAACGCCTATTTATTATAATGGCTGGACCTGAAATAACAAGCACTTTTCACCTATTGTGTCTCCCCCTATTTCCTTGCAGATTGTAAGGTTTCGAGCAGGGACCTCACTCCTCCTGTAACTGTTTCACTGTCTTACCTTGTATTGAATTTATTGTCTATATACAGAATGTCACTGCTTAATTGTAAAGTGCTGCGGAATATGTTGATGCTATTTAAATAAAATTACTATTATTATATAAAGACATGATATAAGAGTATATGCATAACACAGACTTAGGGAGCACGCCACAGACCCCTCACACCAATCCAACACGCGTTTTGCTTCCTCTTCTACAGGGAGTGTTGGCCTCTTAATATAGTGTGAATACAGTTACCACAAATAGGTAATCAGGGGAAACTTTGCCTTACTGGGCGCCGCTGTATGCGCATGCACATGGTATCTGCTGCACGCCGGCTGTAAGATGCGCATCAATGAAGTGCGAGAATGTCGCCGTTCATGATGTGGGACCAGCTAGCCAGTCCGGAGCCGAGCCCGGCACATGAGCAGTATGGCGCACAACGATCTCCGCAGCGATCTTTAAAATTGCAAAAAGAGGTGGTAAAAGTATTTAGTGATAATAAGGCTGTAGATCACTATGCACAAAGGGGCACAGACATCTTTAATGGGAAGGGGAATTGGCATAGAGATATGATGGCAATATGGTAGTGTGATACAGAATAACTACAAAAGATATATGTTAAAGTGGAGAGAAAATGGACATATTCTGAAAAAGGAAAAATATAAATGTAAGTGATATAATGATAGTGAAGAAAACTATTAAAAAAGAAATAAAGGAAAAAAGTTTCTACGTGTATATGTATGTGAAATGTGTGAACATACGGTAAATAAAAATACAATTAAAGTGGAAAATTGTGTTTAAAGGAAAGAAGAAAGAAAGAAAAAGGGAAAAAAGTGAATGATTGAATGTGAGAAAGTTTATTCTCCCAAAAAAGAAACAATTTTTTGTTGTATAAAAGTAGATAAAATATAAAAATAAATGTATGTGAAAAAATATATATTTTTCCTTTTTTTCTTCTTTCTTTTCATTCCCTTTTCTTTCTTTTTTTTGTAAAATTATTATACACATGCACACCTATACATATACATATATATATAAATATGCTATCATAAATTTCATATATGGAGATGAAGAAATATTTCTAAGATGATGTTTGTATGTTATATCCTATGTCCTAAAAATATAAAAAGAAAACTATTTTATTATTATTCAGGCAACTAAAAAAATGACAAATGGTAAGTATTCATCTCAAGAAAAAATATTTAAATGGAAAATTGGGAAAGAAAAAAGAGAAAAAAAAGACATAAGAAGAGCCAAGGATAAATATCTTATGTGTATATAATAACAGACAAGATATCAATATTTTATAGGAAACTTACAAAGCCCCATTGTTCATTTAACCCCCTAGTGTTCATGCATTTTAATATTGTGATCCATTTACATTCTAGCTGGGCCAATTTCTTGGTCATGTCACCTCTTCTATTACCTGGATAAAAGAGATCAAATCCCCGAAAACGGAGTAAATGCCACTGATGCGGGTGAAATTCCTAAAAATGTCTTGCTAAAGGTTCTAATTTTGTAATTGCCCCCACATCTTCTTATGGGATCTTTACTGCCGCCTTAATATCCTTGATGTGTTTAAGGAACCGGATTCTCAATTCCCGTGATGTCATGTCGACATAAATAAGAACATAAGGGCAAAAGTTGCAAGATAAATAACTAAGGTCGTCCTGCTGTTAATATAATGTAATATCTTGAAATCGCGCTCTCTTGCTGAAACTGAAAAGATATCTGTTAGTCAATATATCTGAACACCTTGTAATTTCCACAGGTCCAGGTGCCTTTTGAGACCAAATAAAAATGTTGAAGTCGGAGGGATATGATGACCGTGTACCAACAATGTCACATAAATTCTTGCTACATTTAGCCATAATAAGAGGTGGGTCTGATAGCAATTAGGAAAGTTTAGAGGTTGAGCCTCTATTGTGACATCACTCATGTGTAGCTTTGCCCTCGTGATGTAACAATTGGATTCCACTTGTGATGTCACGGAATCCTTGGATTATATCCAGTGATTTTGCAGTGAGATCCTTTGTCTGGAGAGGCTGATTGTGCACTACACAGTAAGCGATATTCCTCCAGGCTAAAATGCTGTTTAGACTCGTTCTAAATCTCAGCGTGCTATTAGCATCAGCGGAAGGTGCTCCCATCTTTATCCGCAACCATCATTCACAAGCGCAGATCAGGATCCCTGCAGGTAAGGTCATTACCAGATACACTCTGACGATGGGGTTAACCCTTTGCCTCCAAAGCCAAGTTTTATTTTTGCACTTTCTTTTTTCCTCCACTTTTTCCAAGAGTCATAACTTTTTCCCATTCATATATCTGTATGAGGGATTAGTTATTTTTTTGCGGGACGAGTTGTAGTTTTAAATGACACCATTCATTTTATCATTAATGTGAAATTGGGGAAAAAATTTAGTTCTCCTATGTTTTTTAGTTGTTTTATTTTCATGGCATAAGAAGTAACAGTCGTTTTCATTTTTAACATAGATGAGACATAGAGCATTAATACTGTCCTCGCCTTGCTGGATGCACTCACTACTACATGTAGCAGAAGGCGCCCACAAGACATACAGGGGATACTTGTGACTTCTTACTTGTCAGTAGAGTTTTTCTTTAATGTCTATTTTTACTTTCTAGGTACCAAAGTAGTCCTGCACCATGGTCCGTGCTCAGCAGCATGCGGTAAGCAGCTCAGAATTCAGATATGTCCTTCACATGTAACATTTCACATGCGGCCCCAGAAACCATTGGGATCCATTAATAAGGCCCAGGTTCTGTTATCAGACTCTGCGTCATTAGGGGTTCTGTAACTTTTCTTATGTGACCAGAGATTTATATGAGGTCACAGGATACATGGATTGGAGGATTTTTCCTCTCTTACTTATAATTTCAGGTGTCATCTCCCATCCTGTGTTCATTCTCTATTCCAGGAATATAAAAGAACAGATCTCTGTATTGTCCATTATATATTGATATGACATCAAATATCATCCATCATTTTTCCAAACTTAATACCCCTTTTTTAATAGTCATATTTGGTTCCTCAGTCCGCCCATTCCATGTATTTGGTTTCCACGTCTGAACACATTCCAGCTCTGATCCTGATCACTTATGTTCTGTTCTTTATCTTTTCAGCTCATAACACTGTTCCTCAAGAAACATCTCAGGATACAGTCATTAAGATTGTTATAGCTGCTGCCATTCTCTTCGTCGTTGCAATAATCATCGTTGCCATCGGTGTCATCTACTGGTAAGTATAATAACTAATGATTTATGGGCTACACAGGAGTCTGTAGAGGAAATGTCACATCTTCAGGTTCCTCCAGAAATGGGAATATTTTGTGGCTTGGACACGTCACCCTGAAGTTGTGCCCTGCAGATAACTGATGGGTATATATTAGACTTTGTAGGGATTCACGCTCTCATGTAGGCATTAGGTAGCGTTCGCACAGGCAATGCAGTTTGGTCCAAACCGGTGCAGTTTTATTTTTTTTCAAAAAGCTCCAAGGGATTCAAAGCCAAAAACAGCCTCTTCTGGGCACAAAGGTATCACAGCAAATAAACACTTCATTTAGCATGGCACATATGTCAGTGCAGGCTCACCCAAACAGATTACAGTCCTTTCCACCAGAGAAAACTTTATATACAGAAGAGGCACGATCCCACCAATCTCGCTGTCGCCTTCAGCCCAAGTTCAAGCAGCCTCCAGTGCCAAACAGAAGTGTTCAACTCTGGCCACAGTTCACACTGAACAGGCTGCAGCAGACACACGGTTCTCTGCAGCTCCAGCACTCAGACTGCTCAGCTTTCCTAGCTGACCTATGCAGTCTCCATTTAGAGAGAGATGCCGGCACATATCTCTCTCAGCTACAGCTCACACTTTGGCTGAACACTCACCAGCTCCAGCACATTCAACTCTGCTTCATCCAGAAGACTGCACACAGTGAACACAGGCCCTGGTTTTAGTAAAAAAGCAAGATGGATGTGTCTAATCAAATCCTACAGAGCTAGAACTTAACCCTGTCCTACCTTGCTCTGCTACAACTTGCATATACATTATTAATAGAAATTGCTGATTGGAATAGACACAAAAATGACTGACTCGTGATATTTCTATAGATAGCACTAAATTAAATGTTTCATTTATACATTCTGCAGAATGCAGACATATTTTACTTTGTGATTTACAATGTGACTTTCATTTTTACAATTTTATAGTTATCTGAAAAAGAAAAAGCCAGTGAAAGATCTTGAAAGGCAATGGTGCGCCGATGATTTTAGAGAGAACAACACCAAACTAAATGGTAACTACAGCTTAACAAATCTGACATTAAAGAAGCACTCCAGCTAAATATGTATTGTCTAATCCCTTCTAGATATATCAGATGTACATGTGAGAAAATACTTACCATTTGCCGTCTTCTCTGGATTCCAGCACCACGTCTTATGTGTGGCGCGGTAGCGATTTTCCTAATATAAGCCTATGAGACTCAGAGCGAGGTTCCATATACTTACATTGAGAATGTAACTTCCAGTCCACACATAAAGACATTGTGATGGCCCGTCCAATTTTTCAAATATACACGTTTACGTTTTAAATATTTTTGTTGATATATGAGTATTGACTTCTAGCATACACAGCAGAGCAGGAGTACCAGCAAATTCTTCTTTGTCATCTATAAGAAAGACTTCGTGATCGCCAGGCCGATTTAAAGTCACATGGTTCAGCAGAGAACTGGAGCTGTGCTGCAAACCGGAGAAGACAGCGATCAGTGTTCTACCATATACTATACACTACAAATATGTTCAGAAGTGATTAGCAATAATAATTTTGCTCAGAGTGCTTCTTTGATATCTCTATACAGACAGTTATTGCCAACTTTTATATTACATGGAATATAATAACATGTAAATATAAATAATTTTAATCATATAGAAGCTTACATTTTAGAAGCTTGCATTTTATTAAATCTAACTTCAATATTTTATGTTACAGGAGAATTTGACATTTTCTGTACTTCTAGAGACATTATAATGCCGCACACGGCCGCTATAGTGGAGAGGAAAGAGTCCGAGATTAAGCCGGACTTAAATGATTACAAACAGACACCTCCATCTATTCTAAAAGGAAGTCAAATGAAAAATGAAAACAAAGGGAAAAAAGTTTATTTTCAAGAATCGGATAATCGATATGTTTACTCATATGATTCCGAGTCCTCACAACCTGGATGTCAAATGAGATATTTCCGAAACGAACAAGGCTGGAAAAAAAGTGAGTGTTTTCATATCTTGCCTCAACCTTTATCAGAAGATCATCTTTCATTTCTTTCAAAAGAACTTAGGGGCCTGATTTATCAAATCTTTTTTACCGGTATTCTGACATAAAAAGCTTTGAACTGTCACTAAATTTTGGCAAAAACTCCAGGCTGCGCTAAAATATTGTGATTTCTGGCATTCTCCTGCCATTTTTGCCCATTTCCAACAAAGTGCCGGAGCTTTAGTAGAATGGTTGACCGCTAGTCAAATTCATGATGATCGGCAGCGTTAGTTAAGCCACGAAACACGCTCACGAGAGGAGCACACCAGTAGTCAGACACTCCTGATTCATGAATCAGCGTATAACTCTTCATAAATCAAAAGCGTCTGACTTCAGTGCGCCTCCTCATCAAGATCGGCGCGAAGAAGCTGTATTGGGAGTATCATCTGAAAAAAATGTGGAATAATTATTGGTGGATAACCCAATGATGCCAATATTTCATTCACTTCCTAAAATTCTCAAACCTTTTTGCCACCTTCCATGTACTCCATTGCGGTGGGAATAAGTTCATTCATTAAAAGACTGGGGTCTTGGGTGAGGAAATATTACAGCCACTAAGGTGAGAGATTTCAGGATATTTAAGGTGCAGTATAGATGTTCTGCAAATATTTGTCTGTTGTTAAATGGTTGACATACAAAGTTACATCGCTGTATTCCAGAATACCCCAGGATTTAACTATTGCTGCCCTGTCTCATTATTTGGATGATTACAGTGGATATTGCAAAGAAATTAGTTCCTAATTTCTTAAGTATATTACTTACTTCATCCTATTTTTTTTCTTTTCAATGGTTATTTTTTTTTTTACAAACTATTGGGTTGATATGCCATAAACGGATGAGATGGGAATACCCCATTAAAGCTAGGAATAAGTTTTGTATAAAAGTCTATTTTCTATAGATTAGCTCTGAGATCTGGTCTATAGGATGCAAACTGTCATTTATATCAAACTGGATTCTGTAATAGGTCCATTGGGTGTTGTAATATTATCTAGATTCTCCTAAGGGGATGTTGTGTTAAAAGAAATGTATATTATCCGTTTTATATGTAATATTCTGTTGCTCCATGTTTAGTTATAATCCATTATTGTTTCTGCAGAAAAATCGAGAAAGAAGGCTCGCCGAGTTCCAACAAGGAATAAGAAATCCAGCAGAAGGCGATGACTCCGCCTCAACTCCATTACATGGTGGCTACCATGTGAGGATAAGGCAACCTGTGATTAAGCAAAAAGAGACAGATTCCGGGCTCGGTCTCTGCTCTCACCCAAGGATATGACACTTACCAGACTTTCCGCAGTCAGATGTGTTCACAGACAAGTGACTTACCTGCTGCATGAAGAGGCAGATTCCGGGCTCGGTCTCTGTTCTCACCCATGGATATGACATTTACCGGACTTTCCGCAGTCAGATGTGTTCACGGACAAGTGACTTACCTGCTGCATGAAGAGACAGATTCCGGGCTCGGTCTCTGCTCTCACAATATTGTATGACATTTACCGGACTTTCAGCAGCCAAGTGTACTCACGACACAAGTGAGGTACCTGCTGTAAGAAGAGGCAGATTCCGGGCTCAGTCTCTGCTCTCACCTAGCCACAGCTCAAGGGAAATGCACTCCTTTAACCATGGTTCCCTAGAGGTTTCCTCCATTGGGGGTTTTTCCTCTCCTGAGTGCTAAAGGACGACTCTTCGTGAGTTAAAGGCCCATCATCATCAATGCCACATTTAAGACTATTGTCCTGACTTCTAATGGAAAATTCCACATTATCCAACTTGAATAAAGTTTATAAAGAAGTCAGCATATATCATGTGTATTTGAATCTTCTTTTATGAATCTTTACACTATAGCAGAATATACATAGCACTGGACTACTTTATATAGTCATTACCATCACACATAGCTAATTATTTATCATCCCGTTTTCTCACACACATGTAAACTAGGGTATAAGTGGTGTTGTATTTAAAAATAATATATCCACTTCTCGACATGCTATCTACATGTATGTCACTTGTCTGATGTCATTCTATGGAGAGAGTTCTGGAGCATAGCCAGTGACTGTGTTGGACATCAGAGCTGTGCTGCAGTCAGAAAAGTACTATATCCATAAATGTCTAAATCACTTACCATATTTTCAGATTATAAGAAGGACTTTTTTCCCAAAAAAATTTGGGAGGAAAAAGGGGGTGCGTCTTATAATGCAAAGGTACAGTATTTTACCTGGGGGGGCATCGGTGGAGCCGGGTCACAGATACAGGAGGATGGCAGCGGCTGCAGCAGGAGCCCGTCCTCTCAGCATGTCATGCAAGGTGTGGGAAAGACTAAGTGCAACACAGAGGGAAGAGGAGGAGGAAGCCCAAACACTAGGGAAAGGGGAATGGAGACCCCTAGGCAGATCTATTATCACCCTGCCTACCCTACCATCCCTATATAGGTTCCACACCTATCAGAGAGCAGGAACCTAAACCCTGTATATCACTAGAGCTTGGCCCTAGATAGGGAGGGGGAGGGAATGAGTATTGGTCAGGAAACATTACAAACTAAAGACAACAAGGTAGACAAACAAAGGGGACAAACTTAGCTTGAACAGACACCAGAGGAGTAATGTCAACTGTCCTCCAAGGGCACCAGAGAAGAAGCCAGCCAACAGATAGTGCTCCAAACATGCACAAAGGTACATAGAAGTATCTCTGGTGATTTCCTGCAGCAAACTGAGAGTTTTTAACTCCCAGGAAAGGGTGTGTCGATTAACACCAGGAGGGAGGTTGCCGTTGGGTCTTAAAGCAAGAAGGATTAAGAAGGCATCTGCAATGCCAAGCACAGTGACCTTCTACAGCCAGATCCAGAGCAAATGTCTATAGCACCTGCACACCCGTGACAGTCCCCTCCCTACTACGAGTGGCCTTTGGACACTCAGGACCAGGTTTCTCAGGATAAGAGGTGTGGAATGCATGAACCAACCTGGGCGCATTCACCTCTGATGCTGAAACCCACATCATTTCCTCTGGACCATAACCCTTCCAAGTACTGTAGGGAACGGCGCTGGAGACGAGAATCTACAATCCTCGAAATCTGAAACTCCAAATCACCATCAACCATGATTGGGGGCGGCAGTAGGGGAGAGGACTCAAGATGTTCTACATATTTCTTGAGCAGAGACCTGTGAAAGACATTGTGGATCTTAAGGGCCTGAGGTAGGTCAAGACGAAACGCTGCTGGGTTAATGACGGTGGCTATTTTATAGGGACCAATAAGTCTAGGTCCCAGATGTTAGGAAGGAACCTTCAACTTGATATTCCTGGTAGACAACCATACAAAGTCAATCACACTCAGGTTCGGACCTGGCGAGCGTTTCCTGTCCTCCATACGTTTGTACCTGTCCCCCATGATCTTCAAATTACTCAGAACCCCCCTGCCACACAGAGGAGCGAGACGATGCAAAACATTCCTCCTCAGGAACTCCCAAAGCCCCTGCCCCACTAAAAATACCAAACTGTGGATGGAAACCATATGCACCAAAGAACAGTGACCTGCCGGTAGATCCTTGGCGATGATTATTAATAGGAAATTCTGCCAGCAGTAAGTAAGATGCACAATCCTCCTGGTTTTTGGAGACAAAACACCTGAGGTAAGTCTCCAAATTCTGATTAATGTCCCCCGATCTGACAACACATCAGTGGGAACTCCGTGAAGCTTCACGATCTCATTTATAAACACCTGAGCAAGAGTCTTGGCATTCGGAAGTGCCGGTACTGTGACAAATTGAACCATTTTACTGAACCTATCTACAACCACCAAAACCACAGTTTCTCCTGCAGATACCGGTAGGTCAGGAATAAAATCCATGGACAAGTGTGTCCATGTCCTGCTTGGAATAGGTAGCGGAAGAAGAGTACCAGACGGATGGGTATTCGATACTTTAGAATGTGCACAAATACTACAAGCAGACACATGTTCAACCACATCCCCATGCAACCCTGGCCACTAAAATGATGAGAATGGAGGTCCGCAGTTGCCTTACTACCTGGATGACCAGCAAGCACAAAGTTGTGATGTTTCCTAATTACTTTGCAGCACAGATTAGATGGTACAAATAACCTTCCTGAAGGGCAGGAGGCAGGGGCATCCCCCTGAGCCTCCAATACCTCACCCTCAAGTTCAGGATACAAAGTCGAAATGACTACCCCCTTCTGCAAAATCGGGGCAGGGTTCTCAAGGTCACCAACACCAGGGAAGCTCAGGGATAAAACATCAGCCTTGAAGTTTTTGACCCCTGGAAGGAAAGTGGCAACAAAATTGAACTTAGTAAAAAACAGGGACCATCTAGCTTGCCTATGGTTGAGACGTTTAGCCAATTGAAGTTATGACAGGTTCTTATGGTCTGTGATAACAGTAATAGAATGGACAGCCCCCTCCAACCAATGTCACCATTCTTCAAATACCAATTTAATCGCCAAAAGCTACCTATTACCCACGTCATTATTTCTCTCAGCCGAAGATAATTTCTTTAGAAAAGAAAGCGCATGGATGCCATTTACCAGGGGACGAACCCTGAGACAACACAGCCCCAACCCCGACATCTGATGCATCAACCTCCACAATAAAGGGTTGGGAAACATCAGGTTGAATGAGTATAGGTGCAGTGGCAAAACAACTCTTTAGGGAGGAAATAGCCTGCAGGGCAGCATCCGACCATTTGGAAAGATCAGACCCCTTCCTTGTCATGTCAGTGAGGGGTTTCACAATTACCAAATAATTTTGGATACATTTCCGGTAAAAATTAGTAAAGCCCAGAAAACGCTGTAGAGTCTTCAGGTTCTTGGGATGGTACCAATCAAGGACAGCACGGATCTTCTAAGAATCCATCCGAAAATCCGAAGATGACAACAAGTACCCCAAAAACGGCACCTCTTGGACGGCGAAAACACACTTTTCCAGTTTGGCATATAGTTTGTTATCCCTTAATATCTGAAGCACTTGTCTAACATGCCCCCGATGTGTCTCAAAATTAGGTGAGTAAACCAAAATATCATCCAGATAGACCACCACAAAACTGCTTACCAAATGATGGAAAATATCATTAATGAAATGCTGGAACACCGCAGGTGCATTAGTCAGACCGAAAGGCATAACTAGACTCTCGATATGCCCTTCAGGGGTATTAAACGCTGTTTTCCATTCACCCTCCTCTCTGATTCTAACCAGATTGGAGGCTCACCTTAAATCCAGCTTGGAGAACACCTTAGCTCCCACAACCTGGTTGAACAAATAATAATAATAACAATAATAATAATAATAATGTTTATTTTTATAGCGCCAACATATTCTGCAGCACTTTACAAATTTTAGGGGGGACTTATACAGACAATACAGAATAAGCATATCTCATATCGAAAGGAGTGAGGGCCCTGCTCGCAAGCTTACAGTCTATGAGGAAATGGGGGAGACACAAAAGGTAGAATGTACATATATTGTATAATGCAGCCTTAATATCTTGATTGGTATGAACCTCAAATTGAAGAAGATTTTAATATGGGGGAACACTGGGACGGACAACTGGGATGGACAGATAGTGTGTGGAGGCGATACGCCAGTCTAAAGAAATGGGTTTTTAGGGTCCGCTTGAAACTGTGCGTATTGGGAATTAATCGAATTGTCTTGGGTTGTGCATTCCAAAGAATTGGCGCAGCACGTGAGAAATCTTGGAGACGGGAGTGGGAAGTTCGGATTATGGAGGTTTTAGTTTTAAGTCACTGGCAGAACGGAGGGCACGTGGAGGGTGGCAGACTGAGACAAGGGAGGAGATGTAGGGGGGTACTGAAGCATGGAGCGCTTTATGGGTAAGCGTGATAAGTTTAAATTGAACTCTATATTGGATGGGTAACCAATGCAATGACTGGCACAGGGAAGAGGCATCGGTGTAGCGGTTGGCGAGGAACATGATCCTGGCTGCTGCGTTAAGGACGTATTGGAGAGGGGAGAGTTTAGTAAGAGGGAGCCCGATCAGTAGAGAGTTGCAGTAGTCCAGACGGGAATGAATAAGAGCTACGGTAAGGGTTTTTGCCGAGTCAAAGGTGAGAAAAGTCCTGATTCTTGAGATGTTTTTGAGGTGTAGATGACATGAACGAGCGAGTGATTTGATGTGAGGAGTGAAGGAAAGATCTGAGTCAAAAATGACCCCAAGACAGCGGGCTTGTTGCTGGGGAGCAATGGTTGAGCCATAAACGGAAATGGCAATATCGGGCACAGGTAGGTTAGTGGAGGGAGGAAATACGAATAATTCAGTTTTTGACAGATTCAGTTTTAGGCAGAGGGAGGACATAGTGTTAGACACAGCAGAAAGACAATCACTGGTCTTTTGTAGTAATGCAGGGGTGATGTCCGGAGCAGAGGTGCATAATTGGGTGTCATCAGCATAGAGATGGTACTGAAAACCGAATCTGCTGATTGTTTGTCCAATGGGAGCGGAGTATAAGGAGAAAAGAAGGGGGCCTAGGACTGATCCTTGAGGAACCCCGACAGTAAGGGGAAGGAGAGAGAAGGAGCAGTCAGAGAGATAGAAGGAGAACCAAGAGAGAACAGTGTCCTTGAGACCTATAGAGCGGAGCATAGTGAGGAGGAGCTTTTGATCCACAGTGTCGAATGCTGCAGAGAGATCCAGGAGAATCAGCAGGGAATAGTGACCATTAGATTTAGCTGTTAGTAGATAATTAGAGACTTTAGTGAGGGCAGTTTCAGTAGAATGTAAAGAGCGGAAACCAGATTGTAAAGGGTCAAGAAGAGAGTTGTCTGAAAGATAGCGGATTAGACGGGAATGGACCAGGCGTTCCAGGAGTTTAGAGATAAAGGGAAGATTGGAAACAGGTCTGTAGTTGGCCGTGCAGTTCTGGTCAAGGGATGGTTTTTTAAGTAATGGATGTATGCTGGCGTGTTTAAAAGAAGAGGGAAAGATACCAGATGAGAGGGAGAGGTTGAAAATTTTAGTTAGGTGAGTGGTGACAGCTGGAGCAAGGGACTGAAGGAGATGTGAGGGAATAGGGTCACTGGTGCAGGTGGTAGGGCGAGAAGATGCAAGGAGGCTGATCTCTTCATCTTCCGTGACTGGTTCGAGGTCAGAAAGTGAGCAAGATACAATGTGGCGGGGGAGAGCATGCATAACGTTTGGGGATTGGGAGAAAATTTCCTGTCAGATATGGTCAATTTTTTCTTTGAAATAATTGGCCAGATCGTCAGCGCTGAGGTCGGTGGTCGGGGCCTGTGCTGTTTGATTGAGGAGAGAATGAAACGTGTCAAAGAGTCGTTTAGGATTATTGGAAAGTGAGATGATGAGGTTGTTAAAGTAGGTTTGTTTGGAGAGGTGAAGCAGAGTTATATGTTTTCAGCATAAATTTATAATGGAGGAAATCTTCGGGCAGATTAGATTTTCTCCACAGCCTTTCAGCGCACCTGGAACACCGCTGGAGAAGACGTGTTTGAGGTGTGTGCCAGGGTTGTCGCCGTCTATGCCGAATTGTTCTTTGTGTAGGAGGTGCAGCTTCATCCAGGGCGCATAGCATTATTTCGTTATAATGCTTCAATGCAGAGTTGGGACATGAGAGGGAGGAAATTGGGGCCAATGATGATTGCAACTTTTTCATAAATTTCTGGGTGTTAATGGCGCGTATATTTCTATAAGTGTGGAAAGTGGGGGGGTTTTGAGTAGAGTCACAGTTCTTGACAGAGAATGAAAGAAGATTATGGTCAGAGAGTGGAAGGGGAGAGTTATTAAAGTCATGTACTGAGCAAAGCCGGGAGAAGATCAGGTCCAATGTGTTCCCGTCCTCATGTGTAGGAGAATTAGCAAGCAGTGAAAGGCCGAAGGAGGAGGTTAGTGATAAAAGGTGAGCGGCAGATGGGGAAAGAGGATCGCCAATTGGGATGTTAAAATCTACCATGATTATCGTGGGGATGTCGCAGGATAGAAAATTTGGAAGCCAGGCAGCAAAGTGATCCAGGAACTGACGGGAGGGACCTGGAGGGCGATAGACCACGGCCACTCGCAGGGAGAAGGGCCGGTAGAGTCTGACTGTGTGGGCCTCAAAAGAAGGGAAGATAAGGCAAGGTATTGGGGGGATAGCCTGAAAAGTACATTTTGTTGAAAGAAGCAGACCAACACCTCCACCTGATCTGTTGTCAGGTCGCGGGGTATGAGAGAAATGTAGGCCACCGTTGGAGAGAGCTGCAGCGGCGGTAGTGTCCGACTGCTGGATCCAGGTTTCAGTGAGAGCAAGAAGGTTGAGGGAATTAGAGAGGAAAAAGTCATGGATGTAAGAGAGTTTATTACAAGCTGAGCGCGCATTCCAAAAGGCACAGTTGAATGAGACCGAAGATATGCAGGGAATATTAATGAGATTAGCAGGGTTTCTGAATGTAACAGGGAAAGAGTTAGTGTTATTATTACTGGAGGGTCCTGGATTAGGAGAAATATCACCAGCGACTAAGAGAAGGAAAATACAGAGAGTGAGCAGATGGTTGAGTGATTTGTGAGAGCGTTTCCTGTGTTGCATGGTGGGATTGAATGGATCTGTGTGGTATAACATTGTGAAGAGAGCATGACAGCTGTACATAGGAGAAGAGAGGAGTGAGGAATTAATATGGATGAAGTGTGCAAAATTGGTGGGAGAACGGTGAATGTGGATGATTGTAGCAGCCAGAATATAAATGGCACAGATACAAATAGTGAATACTGTTTGCCAAACAGATGAACTGGAAGCAAGTTTGTTCAATTGTCTTACCTGTCTCCTGCCCTGTCAAACTGCCATGCCTAACTGCTGACACTTTGATAAACTATGGCACTTCAATAAAGTATGCATAAATGCTATATGCATAAATGCCCCCGCATAAATGCTGCCCCTAGACTATGTCTCAATATATAGGGATGTATCTGCTTAGATCTACACAGATTTAACTCGTTAGCAATCAATCAACTAGTTTAAGACAACAGGAGACAATAAAACTTCAGAAAAAAAAAAACAGACTGGCAACTCTACATGGATCATAAACTGTTAAAGCAAGTGTGGTGACCTTAAAGTATCATGGGTTAAACAGCATAGATGAATGACAAATATATACCAGTGATTAGCTGCAGAACATTGCAAGGAACATGGAGATCATGAACAAATCTGGAATCAGAGGAAGAGGGTATGGATCTCAGATGGTAATTTGATTCAATTCCTGGAAATCTAAACAAGTACGTAGACCGCCATCTTTTTTCTTCACAAAGAAGATCCCTGCGGCCACGGGTGAAAATGAGGGTCTGATATGTTCTTTCTCCATACTTTCCGCAATGATGTCCTTCATGGCTTGTCTCTCAGGGACAGAAATATTATACAGTCTGGACTTTGGTAGTTTAGCTCCGGGGGTCAAGTTAATAGGACAGCCATATGCACGATGAGGAGGCAAATCCTGATGTGGCGCCCCTGAGGGTTCAGTCGCCACAGGGGTACTGCACCTCAGCTTGAGGTGTGGTATCTCCTCTTCCAGGTAATGATGGAGCACTTCTCGGGACCCTACCTCACCACTCAACACTACACCACTCCTGTCCTGTAGGGGGCCTAAATGCACCAGGGTGCTGCCCCGGCCCGGAATATAGAAGATGGGGGGAACCAAAGATAGGAGGAACAATGTAGTGGGTGAGGGTGGAGGACACACTTTTAGGGTACACTTACTAATTCATATTTAATCTACGGCCATCTTAGGTTCAAGGTCTTTGATTGTGATCTTCATCAGTGATTGTTTTTCTCCGTCTCTGATTGTAGTCACCCACCAGAGTTCAGTAATAGGCCTCATCCGACTGAAGATACACGATCCTTGTTTTCTGGCATTGAGGCGAGGAGCGGGTCAGAGTTAACCACTGTCTCTACCCAGTCAAGGTCCCTACCTAAGAAGGCGTGGAGGGGAGCAGAGGAGACAAGCTCCACAGGCAAAAGGATCCCAGGGGGATACGGACGGAGCAGCATACGCCACCTGTATTTCTTACTCTGGCCTAGTCAGAGGGACTACTGCTGCAAGAAGGGTGACCGGCCCCCGATATCTGACTTTGTTACTTCACGTCTCAGTCAGAAAAGCCCGGAGGCTTAGTGGATCCCAGGAGGGATACGGACGGAGCGGCATACGCCACCTGTACCTCTCTACCTGCGTTTATCCAGTGGGACCCGGCCTTACACCTAGTTCTAACCACACATACAGTCAGGAGAAGACTTAGTGGGAGAACTCACCAAGGAGAGGAACACACACCAGAGGGGTCTTGACAGGTGCTCCTGATCTACCTGGAAAGTGCTGGACCCCTTCCCAGTGGCTGCAGTATGCCGCGAGGAGCAGAGGGAAGCTTTGCAGCTAAAGTTCATCTGAATGTGAGTAAAAACCTTGGATGACTTCACACCCCGCTTCAGCCTGTTATTTCCTGAGCGGCACTGCACCCACCATTCCTCATCACAGTGCCTTGAGGCCTGCTCCACCTGCGGGGAGCCATCCCATCTAAGCTGCCTTTAAAACACCGGCCTCAGTGGACTGAAGCAGCGCTGGTGTCTATCACCGGAAACCGTAGGAGGAGTAGTTGGAAAATACCACTCAACCCTGAAAGCCCATTAAATCTTTTATGTGACTGCCCTGGGCACGGACCGGGTCCGGGTCACGACTGCATCCCCGAGACACCTACACTTACCCGGCTCCGAGTAACCCCATTTCCCAGGGAGGGCTGTGAGCGTCACAACTTGGCATAGTCGGCAGGATTGCGTGCCGGCAGCAACGGAAAAGAAAATCCCCATTGCCGCCGGGTACTGTGCGCTTTTCCACTAAAAGACTGTTGTTATACACCCCATGTGGCGCCCGCCCAAGAATAACGGACGCCATTATGTGCCAAAACAACAGCGACCAAAGTCCTCCCATCGTGGGCCTGGCTCCCCAATGGCGCCAAAAGTGCAGACCGACCCCTCCAGCAGAGACAGTCCGCGTAGTGGTGTCCGTCAAAACGGATGGGACGACCCTGGGAGTGCCCATCAGCCAGCCGCCCTGGAGCTGCCCTAAAAGAAGGAGGAGAAAGAGAACACACCTTGCAGCCAAGATGGACGCAGCAGAAGAGAAGTCCTCTGAGGCCTCCGACGCTGTTCCACGAGCTGCCACCTTCCTCGGCATGAAGGGAATACACCTGACCCCGGAGGAGGCCGAGTTCCTCCGAGGAGAAACTCAGGACCTGACCAGGATTAGAGATGAGCGGTGTTCGACTAGAACTGTTCGCCAATCTCAAATTCGAGCTGTTTTGGGCGGTGTTCGAGTTGTTCGACGAACCCGAACGATTTGCAAAAGATTCGGCTGTTCGAGGTTATGTTCGATAACTGTTCGTGCACCAAAAGCGTGTCCTGCATTTCTGGCGCTATTTAGAGCACCAATCATGCAGGGATTGTCTGCCACTCACTGTAATGCCACAGCCATGGTGGTTGTGGCATTACAGTGATTGCCCAAATCGATGGGAACAGTGCTCACAGTGAAACATGAAAAGCCGGCAATTCAGCAGCGGCATACACCTGTACCCGACAATTTAGAACCGAAAGAATAGAGCTTCACACATAGATTAGATAGATATAAACATGTCAGCCACATATATACGAAGTACAGTGAAAGTGCTGCTTACTGTACTTGTCATTTAGCGTAAAGGATTTATCAAAAAAATTAATAGTGTTTTCATGCACCGTCTCTTTAAAAAAGCCGGCCGGCAATTCAGCATCTGTACCCGACAATTTATAACAGACAGAATAGAGCTTCACACATAGATTAGATAGATAGAAACATGTCAGCCACATATATACGAAGTACAGTGACAGTGTTGCTTACTGTACTTGTCATTTAGCGTAAAGGATTTATCAAAAAAAATAATAGTGTTTTCATGCACCGTCTCTTTAAAAAAGCCGGCCGGCAATTCAGCAGCGGTACCAGACAATTTATAACAGACAGAATAGAGCTTCACACATAGATTAGATAGATAGAAACATGTCAGTCACATATATATGAAGTACAGTGATAGTGTTGGTTACTGTACTTGTCATTTAGTATTAAAATAAAGGATTTATTATTAAAAAAATTGGCGTGGGGTTCTCCTTAATTTTAGGCTCTAGCGGAGGTTAAGCAGACGGCTGGGGCAGATGTTTGAAGCCTGGGAAGGGGGTAATACCCACGGAGCTTCCCAGGCTACTAATATCAGCCCCCAGCTGAATACATAGCCTTTACTAGCTATTAAAATGGGGGACCCCCCAAAAAAAATGACGTGGGGTCCCCCCTAATTTAATAGCTAGCAAAGGCTAGGCAGACAGCTGGGGGCTGATATTAATAGCCCAGGAAGGGAGCCATGAATATTGGCCCCCTCCCAGGCTAGAAACACCAGCCGTCAGCCGCCCCAGAAATGGCGCATTCATAGGATGCGCCAATTCTGGCACTTAGCCTCGCTCTTCCACGCTGCCCTGGTGCGGTGGCAGGGGGTAATAGGGTTGGGGTTGATGTCAGCTTATAATGCCAGCTGACATCAAGCCCAGGTTAGTAATGGAGAGGCGTCTATAAGACACCCCCATTACTAACCCCATAGTCAAAGTTAAAAAAAACACAAACACCCAGAATAAAGTCCTTTAATTGAAATAAAGACACAATCCTTTATTGTTCTAAATTAAACCATACTTACCGTCACGCCCATTCCAGCAGAAGCCAACGATCTCCTGCAATAAAAGAAAAATAATAAAGCAACCTCATCCTTACCTTTCCATGGTTCCCACGACAGCTTCAGCTCTGCTACATCGAGATGACAGGCTGGACCGCAGCAGAACGCTGCCATCCAGCCTGTCATCCCGCAGACACTGAGAAGCGCAGGCTTGCTTGCGCTGCTCAGCGTCTCTCTGTGACGACATCCAGATGAGCCGAGTTCATGTCCAATGAACTCGGCTCACCTCATGCACGTCACTGACAGCGTGGGAAAATTCTCACGCTGAAGCGGTGAGTGCAGGAGAATTCTCCCACGCTGTCAGTGACGTGCATAAGGTGAGCTCATGTCCAATGAACTCAGCTCACCTCCTGCACATCACTGACAGCGTGGGAGAATTCTCCTGCACTCAGCGCTTCAGCGTGAGAATTCTCCCACGCTGAAGCGCTGAGTGCAGGAGAATTTTCCCACGCTGTCAGTGACGTGCATAAGGTGAGCTCATGTCCAATGAACTCAGCTCACCTCCTGCACGTCACTGACAGCGTGGGAGAATTCTCCTGCACTCAGCGCTTCAGTGTGAGA
The DNA here is from genome assembly GCF_046119375.1 of Phyllobates terribilis. Classification (NCBI taxonomy): domain Eukaryota; kingdom Metazoa; phylum Chordata; class Amphibia; order Anura; family Dendrobatidae; genus Phyllobates; species Phyllobates terribilis. Next base: position 243,406,976 of record NW_027362769.1, on the reverse strand, counting down.
ATTCTCCCACGCTGAAGCGCTGAGTGCAGGAGAATTTTCCCACGCTGTCAGTGACGTGCATGAGGTGAGCTGAGTTCATTGGACATTAACTCGGCTCATCTGGATGCCCTCACAGAGAGACACTGTGGAGCGCAAGCAAGCCTGCGCTTCTCAGTGTCTGCGGGATGACAGGCTGGATGGCAGCGTTCTGCTGCGGTCCAGCCTGTCATCTCGATGTAGCAGAGCTAAAGCTGTCATGGGAACCATGGAAAGGTAAGGATGATGTTGCTTTATTATTTTTCTTTTATTTCAGGAGATCGTTGGCTTCAGCTGGAATGGGCGTGATGGTAAGTATGGTTTAATTTAGAACAATAAAGAATTGTGTGTTTATTTCAATTAAAGGACTTTTTTCTGGGTGTTGTGTTTTTTTTAAATACTTTACTAGAAATTCATGGTGGTCATGTCTAATATTGGCGTGACCCCATGAATTTCGGGCTTAGGGCCAGCTGATAATGCCAAGCTGGCCCTAACCCCTTTATTACCCAGTGAGCCACCGCATCAGGGCCCTGGATGAGTTGGGTACAGCGCCAGAAGATGGCGCTTCTATGAACGCGCCATTTTTCGGGGTGGCTGCGGACTGCAATTTGCAGCGGGGGTGGCCCAGAAAGCTTGGGCCTCCCTGCGCTGCGGATTCCAGCCCCCAGCTGCCTAGTTGTACCTGGCTGGACACAAAAACAGGGCGAAGCCCCACGTCAATTTTCTTTAAATTATTTCATGAAATAATTAAGAAAAAAAGGGCTTCCCTATATTGTTGTGTCCGGCCAGGTACAAATAGGCAGCTGGTGGTTGGGGGCAGCCCGTTCCTGCCTGCTGTACCTGGCTGGACACAAATATAGTGCGAAGCCCCACGTCAATTTTTTTTAAATTATTTCATGAATTTCCTGAAATAATTTAAAAAAATTGAAGTGGGGCTTCGCACTATATTTGTGTCCAGCCAGGTACAGCAGACAGGAACGGGCTGCCCCCATCCACCAGCTGCCTATTTGTACCTGGCCGGACACAACAATATAGGGAAGCCCTTTTTTTCTTAATTATTTCATGAATTTCATGAAATAATTAAAAAAAATTGAAGTGGGGCTTCGCACTATATTTGTGTCCAGCCAGGTACAGCAGGCAGGAACGGGCTGCCCCCATCCACCAGCTGCCTATTTGTACCTGGCCGGACACAACAAAATAGGGAAGCCCTTTTTTTCTTAATTATTTCATGAATTTCATGAAATAATTAAAAAAAATTGAAGTGGGGCTTCGCACTATATTTGTGTCCAGCCAGGTACAGCAGGCAGGAACGGGCTGCCCCCAACCACCAGCTGCCTATTTGTACCTGGCCGGACACAACAATATAGGGAAGGCCTTTTTTTCTTAATTATTTCATGAATTTCATGAAATAATTAAAAAAAAAGTACGTGGGGCTTCGCCCTATTTTTGTGTCCAGCCAGGTACAACTAGGCAGCTGGGGGCTGGAATCTGCAGCGCAGGGAGGCCCAAGCTTTCTGGGCCCCCCCCCGCTACAAATTGCAGTCCGCAGCCACCCCGGAAAATGGCGCGTTCATAGAAGCGCCATCTTCTGGCGCTGTACCCAACTCATCCAGGGCCCTGGTGTGGTGGCTCACTGGGTAATAAAGGGGTTAGGGCCAGCTTGGTATTATCAGCTGGCCCCAAGCCCAAAATTCATGGGGTCACGCCAGTATTAGACATGACCGCCATGAATTTCTTGTAAAGTATTTAAAAAAAACACAACACCCCGAATAAAGTCCTTTAATTGAAATAAAGACACAATTCTTTATTGTTCTAAATTAAACCATACTTACCATCACAGACATTCCAGCTGAAGCCAACGATCTCCTGCAATAAAAGAAAAATAATAAACCAACCTCATCCTTACCTTTCCATGGTTCCCACGACAGCTTCAGCTCTGCTACATCGAGATGACTGGCTGGACCGCAGCAGAACGCTGCCATCCAGTCTGTCATCCCGCAGACACTGAGAAGCGCAGGCATGCTTGCGCTCCTCACTGTCTCGCTGTGACGGCATCCAGATGAGCCGAGGTCATGTCCAATGAACTCGGCTCACCTCATGCACGTCACTGACAGCGTGGGAAAATTCTCACGCTGAAGTGCTGAGTGCAGGAGAATTCTCCCACGCTGTCAGTGATGTGCATGAGGTGAGCTCATGTCCAATGAACTCAGCTCACCTCCTGCACGTCACTGACAGCGTGGGAAAATTCTCCTGCAATCAGCGCTTCAGCGTGAGAATTTTCCCACGCTGTCAGTGACGTGCATGAGGTGAGCCGAGTTCATTGGACATGAACTCGGCTCATCTGGATGTCGTCACAGAGAGACGCTGAGCAGCGCAAGCAAGCCTGCGCTTCTCAGTGTCTGTGGGATGACAGGCTGGATGGCAGCGTTCTGCTGCGGTCCAGCCTGTCATCTCGATGTAGCAGAGCTGAAGCTGTCGTGGGAACCATGGAAAGGTAAGGATGAGGTTGCTTTATTATTTTTCTTTTAGTGCAGGAGATCGTTGGCTTCAGCTGGAATGGGCGTGATGGTAAGTATGGTTTAATTTAGAACAATAAAGGATTGTGTCTTTATTTCAATTAAAGGACTTTATTCTGGGTGTTTGTGTTTTTTTTAACTTTGACTATGGGGTTAGTAATGGGGGTGTCTTATAGACGCCTCTCCATTACTAACCTGGGCTTGATGTCAGCTGGCATTATAAGCTGACATCAACCCCAACCCTATTACCCCCTGCCACCGCACCAGGACAGCGTGGAAGAGCGAGGCTAAGTGCCAGAATTGGCGCATCCTATGAATGCGCCATTTCTGGGGCGGCTGACGGCTGGTGTTTCTAGCCTGGGAGGGGGCCAATATTCATGGCTCCCTTCCTGGGCTATTAATATCAGCCCCCAGCTGTCTGCCTAGCCTTTGCTAGCTATTAAATTAGGGGGGACCCCACGTCATTTTTTTGGGGGGGTCCCCCATTTTAATAGCTAGTAAAGGCTATGTATTCAGCTGGGGGCTGATATTAGTAGCCTGGGAAGCTCCGTGGGTATTACCCCCTTCCCAGGCTTCAAACATCTGCCCCAGCGGTCTGCTTAACCTCCGCTAGAGCCTAAAATTAAGGGGAACCCCACGCCAATTTTTTTAATAATAAATCCTTTATTTTAATACTAAATGACAAGTACAGTAACCAACACTATCACTGTACTTCATATATATGTGACTGACATGTTTCTATCTATCTAATCTATGTGTGATGCTCTATCTTTCTGTTCTAAATTGTCGGGTACCGCTGCTGAATTGCCGGCCGGCTTTTTTAAAGAGACAGTGCATGAAAACACTATTATTTTTTTAAATAAATCCTTTACACTAAATGACAATTATAGTAAGCAACACTATCACTGTACTTATTATATATGTGACTGACATGTTTCTATCTATCTAATCTATGTGTGAAGCTCTATTCTTTCTGTTCTAAATTGTCGGGTACAGATGCTGAATTGCCGGCCGGCTTTTTTAAAGAGACGGTGCAGGAAAACACTAATATTTTTTTTAATAAATCCTTTACACTAAATGACAAGTGCAGTAACCAACACTGTCACTGTGCTTCTTATATGTGTGACTGACATGTTTCTATCTATCTAATCTATGTGTGATGCTCTATTCCTTCTTGTCTAAATTGTCGGGTACTGGTGTATGCCGCTGCTGAATTTGCCGGCCGGCTTTTTAAAAGAGAGTGTCTTCTGAGCAGTTTGTCAGCTTTTGGACACCTTTGCAGGTGTTTTCTATGTGTTTCTATGTGTTTTTGTTTGCCTGCCATTGGTTTTAACGGTGTTCGACGGTGTTCTAAGGTGTTCGACGAACAGTTCGACGAACAGTTCCTCGAACATCCCGGTGTTCGACGAACCGAACCGAACCCGAACACTACGGGGGTGGCTCAACACTAACCAGGATGGTCGAAGAGGCCCAGCGATTGGTCGCCGCGGAGTGGAGAGAGGCGGTGCTACAAAGGATCCAGGCCCGCCGCCAGAGCTTGTCATGTCGGTCCATGGAGGTCGCAGCCCAGGCGGAGGAATCCCAGAAGGCCATGCGCAACCCAGCAGCGGGTAAGGCGGAAACCCTTATCCCAGGCGCGGGACGCACTGTACTGCTCCTAAGTATCCCGCCGGCACCCCTGTCCCCGGGCACCTTCATATGGGAGCAGCTATCGGCTCCAGAGTCCGAGGCCGAAGCCACCGCCGTCACCGGAGACCTGTTATGCCTCCCGGCTCCTGGCCCAGAAAGTCCTGCGTTTCATGGGGAATCCACCTGCCCCAACCCGGACTGGTCCTCATCAGTGTGGGGTCCGCAGCAGCTTCCACTTTTGCCGCTCCCTGCACCTCCAGTCACCTGCCCGGCAGCAGACGAGTATGTCTGGGTCAACCAGGGGGGCGACCTGATGGGCTTCCCCCAGGAGACCCGGGCTGAAGTGCGGAGGAGGGAAGAGACGTGCCGTGAGCAACTCCTCCAATCTGACAAGAAACGACGCCAGAGGGAGATCCGCTGAGAGCGCCTGGAGGTGCGTAGCAAGGCCGCAAAGTCGTGGGCCCGCCAGGCAGAGGCCACCCATCCAAGCCCCTGGGAGGAAGGCCTAATTGTGCGATTCCACCAGGAGGCCAGATGGGGCTTCATTCGCAGCCCACAGTTCCACCGAGATGTTTTTGTAAACCGGCGGGACGTCGAGCCGCGGCTGGAGCAAGGCCACCCAGGCCGGAACCTTTACCCGGGTGACCGGGTGTCCTACACCCGTCACCACTGGGAGCAGGGGTGGTACGCCCTGGACGTCCACAGGGTGTTCAAAGGGGATGCCCCCACCAATCTGCCAACAAGGGATCGGTCAGGCTCTGTCAGCAAAAATGAGCCTTTTCCCCGGTGGGGATACCTTGACTAAGCGGCCCAGGAGGCTGAATCTCCATGAAAAGAGTTAACTTTTGATACACCTGGATTTGAGTTTGAAAAGACATTTGTCCCTGCGGACATTAGCAGTAGACAGACTCCCAATTGTATATAGTTTTGCATCTATTTAGGTGCTCCCTATTGGTTTTATGCAAAAACCGCTTCCACTTCTACCTCAGACCTCAGAAGTAAAACTTGTCTGGAGTAGTTCTCCTGGAGGTCCAACCCAGGATCTCCATGCCCTGCAGCCACCCCAGGGCCTACGTTAAGGGTTTGGGACAGGTCCCTCATGCTGCTGAACTGACACTTTTCTACAATGTTTTCTACTGATCTGTCTACATGCATAATGTCTCTTTACTGTTTTTCCACAATTATACTATATTAAATTTATATATATATCATGCAACGTTAAAGTGTCCTTACCTCCCATAAAGGAAAGATTGTTATTGTTATACAAAAATTTGAAATGTCTGTACCACTTTTTACTCTTTTGCAGCCTGCGGATGTGCTGTGTTTTACCACGGGGGAATGTGGCACCCCTGAGGGTTCAGTCGCCACAGGGGTACTGCACCTCAGCTTGAGGTGTGGTAGCTCCTCTTTCAGGTAATGATGGAGCACTTCTCGGGACCCTACCTCACCACTCAACACTACACCACTCCTGTCCTGTAGGGGGCCTAAATGCACCAGGGTGCTACCCCGGCCCGGGATAACGAAGATGGGTGGAACCAAAGATAGGAGGAACCATGTAGTGGGTGAGGGTGGAGGACACACTTTTAGGGTACACTTACTAATTCATATTTAATCTACGGCCATCTTAGGTTCAAGGTCTTTGATTGTGATCTTCATCAGTGATTGTGGTCTCCATCTCTGATTGTGGTCACCCACCAGAGTTCAGTAATAGGCCTCATCCGACTGAAGATACACGATTCTCGTTCTCAGGCCTTGAGGCGAGGAGCGGGTCAGAGTTAACCACTGTCTCTACCCAGTCAAGGTCCCTACCTAAGAAGGCCTGGAGGGGAGCAGAGGAGACAAGCTCCACAGGCAAAAGGATCCCAGGGGGATACGGACGGAGCAGCATACGCCACCTGTATTTATTACTCTGGCCTAGTCAGAGGGACTCCTGCTGCAAGAAGGGTGACCGGCACCCGATATCTGACTTTGTTACTTCACGTCTCAGTCAGAAAAGCCTGTAGGCTTAGTGGATCCCAGGAGGGATATGGACGGAGCGGCATACGCCACCTGTACCTTTCTACCTGCGTTTATCCAGTGGGACCTGGCCTTACACCTAGTTCTAACTACACATACAGTCTGGAGATGACTTAGTGGGAGAACTCACCAAGGAGAGGAATACACACCAGAGGGGTCTTGACAGGTGCTCCTGATCTACCTGGAAAGTGCTGGACCCCCTTCCCGGTGGCCGCAGTACGCCGCGAGGAGCAGAGGGAAACTTTGCGGCTAAAGTTCATCTGAATGTGAGTAAAAACCCTGGATGACTTCACACCCCGCTTCAGCCTGTTATTTCCTGCGCGGCACTGCACCCACCATTCCTCATCACACTGCCCTGAGGCCTGGTCCGCTTGCGGGGAGCCATCCCATCTAAGCTGCCTTTAAAACACCGGCCTCAGTGGACTGAAGCAGCGCTGGTGTCTATCACCGGAAACCGTAGGTGGCGTAGTCGGAAAATACCACTCAACCCAGAAAGCCCATTAAATCTTTCATGTGACCGTCCTGGGCACGGACCGGGTCCGGACTACGACTGCAACCCCGAGACACCTACACTGACCTGGCTCCGAGTAACCCCAATTCCCAGGGAGGGCTGTGAGCATCACACTGACACCCCCTCTCAGAAAAAACAGACAAAAACGCAGGTAAGGTCTCTGTAGAGACTGTAGAAAGGGAAATGTTTTAACAGTTTTCATGGCAGTAATCTCCCCATTCAATGATCTCTCTGGATTGCCAATCCACCAACGGATTATGTTTCACCAATCAGGGTAGACCCAATACAATTGGAGTTGGAAGATCATCTAGGACCCCACCCTCAGTCTTATATTATGTGTAATCTGAGTCCGAGCTTTCTGTGCAAGTAGCACTGAGTTGATGGCAAAGATAGGAATGGGCTTAACTAAAGTACAGCAAGCAAGACCATGAGTTCTCACAAACTCAGCATCAACCATGATGACTACAGCTCCATTGTAAATAGACACAGACATTTTCTCAGTCTTGCTCTCTAGCACCACCTCTGCTGTCAGAACAAACTGAGAACTGAAGGTTGACGATTATCCAACTCCAGACTATCAAGGGTTAATTGAGTTTCCTTTTGCTTAGGAATCGAGGGACAGGACCCAATAAAATGTCCCTTTTTTCCACAAAAAAATAAAAGACACTCTCCCCAATAGGGAGGTGCCTGAGCAATCCCTATAGTTACTGTTAGGTGGTTTGTTCTGTGCAATTATATGTTGCCAGTTCCCCCATCCCTAGTTTGTTAAACCTATTCCCGTATCCTGTGTCCAATTTCTCTAGTATAGTTTGTCCATGTTCCTGTGACTGCTTCGGCGGTGTCCGTATCCTGAAACCGCATCAGTGGTACCTGTCTGCTATCCCGAGACCTGTCTGAATATGTCCCAGTGGCCGTCCTGTCTAAATAGTCAGTTCCTGTCCCAAGTGGCCATCCTGCCCTAACTAAGAATCTGAGTTAACGTCGTTGTTGACCTTTGGGGTCAACTGCTACTGCCGACCTGACTACTAGAGGCTGCAGCAAACACCAAGGTAGCTGCTTAGTTACGCCCCTCCAGGGTAAGTCCGGTCCGTGGCACAGTAGGTCCACGAACCATGTGCACCACCAATGAGCGTAACAATAACTCTGGAACGTTTCAACGGATCCCTTTGATTCAGAGACTGTTTATTCGTGACATATTGTGCTTCATGTTAGTGGTAAAATTTGTTCGATATTACTTGCGTTTATTTATGAAAATATCGGAAATTTGGTGGAAAATATTGAAAATTTTGCAATTTTTAAACTTTACATTTTTATGCCCTTGAACCAGAGAGTTATGTCACACAAAATAGTTAATAAATAACATTTACCACATGTATACTTTACATCTGCATCATTTTTTAAACATAATTATTTTTTATTAGGAAGTTACAAGGCTTAAGTTTGTCAGCAATTTTTCAGTTTTCCAACAAAATTTACAACACCTATTTTTGCAGGGATCACAGCACATTTTGAAGTGATTGAGGGGCCTATATGACAGAAAATACCTAAAAGTGACATCTTTCTAATAACTGCACCCCTAAATGTGTGCAATTTCCCTTTCAAGAAGTTTATTAACCCTTTAGGTGCATCACAGGAATTAAAATAATGTGGAAGGAAAAAATTTAAATTTAAAATTTTCCCTAAAAAATGTTGCTTTAGCACCACATTTTTCATTTTCACAATTTTAACAGGAGGAAATGGACCATACAATTTGTTGTACAACTTATACTGAGCACGCCGATATGTCATATGTGAGGGAAAACTACTGTTGGGGACACGTCAGGGCTCGGAAAGGAAGGAGCACCATTTGACTTTTGGAGTGCAAAATTGGCTGGAATAGATAGTGGACACCATGTCGCTTTTGGAGAGCCCCTAATGTGCCTAAACAGTGCAAACCCCCCAAAAATGACCCCATTTTGAACACTACATCCCTCAAGGAAATTATCCAGAGGTGTGGTGAGCATTTTAACCCACAGGTGCTTCACAGAATTTTAAAACATTGGACAGTGGAAATTAAAAATTACGTTCTTTACCTAAAAATGTTCTTTTAGTCCCAAATTTTTCATTTTTACAAGGCTAACAGGAGAAAATGGACCAAATAATTTTTGTGCAATTTTTCTTGAGTACATGGATACCTATTTGTGGTCAGAAACTCTTGTTTGGGCAAACGGCAGGGCTTGGAAGGGAAGGGGCGCTATTTGATTTTTTTAAGTGCAAAATTGTCTTGAATAGATTTTGGCCCCCTTTGCGCATTCTGAGAGCTGCTGAAGTTCTAAAACAGCATAATCCCCACAAGTGACCCCGTTTTGCTAACTACACCTCTTGATGAATTCCTCTTAGTGTACAGTGAGCATTTTAACCCACAGGCTTTTTACAGAACTATTTAACATTGGCTGTGAAAATTAAAAATTTTATTTTTACCGCTAAAATGTTGATTTAGCCCCAACTTTTCAATTTTCAAAAGAGCTAATAGGATAAAATGGACCATAAAATTTGTTATGCAATTTCTCCTGAGAACAGGAATACCCCATATGTGGTCAAAAACTACTTTTGAGGAACAATGCAAAGCTCAGAAGGGAAGGAGTGCTATATCGGAGTGCAGATTTGTCTGGAATGGTTTTTGGGTGCCATGTCACCTTGGAAGAGCCTTTGAGGTGTCAGAACATAAGACCCCCCCAGGACTTTTGGAGTGGAAATTTTCCTAGGATAGGCTACAGACTCCATTTTTCAGAGCCGCTAAGTGCTAAAAGAGCAGAGAACCCCCCTCAACTGACCCCAATTTGGAAATTACATCCCTATGATAATTCATCTATGTGTGTAGTGATGATTTTAACTCCATTGGTGTTTTTCAGAAACAAGCAGCAATGGATGTGGCAGAGTGAAAATGCTAATATGTCATTGTAGTGCCCGAACATTGTGCTTCTGGAGACACGCACCATGTAAATTAAGTGGCTCTCCTTGCTACTGTAATGCCAAACATGTTGATGCTAATTGTGGTTTAAGCACATTGTAGGGCTTAAAAGGAGGGGGCATTTGGATTTGGAGCGCAGATTTCGCTGGATTTCTTTTCCAGAGCCTTTGTGCTACCAGTAACGTGGACGCCCCCTATATTTCTGTTAACAGATGACAAACCTTAGTGGGGACTTGTTTTTTTTGGGTTGAGTACAAGCTTTTAATGGTCACATTTTGGGGTACAAAACATTTTGGATTAGTTTACATTTATCCTGTGCTCTACCCTAAACACTTACATCGTGGTTTCCATCTAAATCTACAAAATACCTGATTCAGATGAAACCCCCGAGGAATCCATCCACTAATTAGACAGCAAAGTTACTCTGAACTCTGTGTGGCTTCTGTTCGGCGGTATCCAGCTTTTAAGAGATGCATAAAACTGTGGTTAACTGTGCTTTTTAGAACGCCCAAAAAGCCGGGCACCGCCGTATCATAGGCCAGACAGCGTTCACAGGGTCCCCATCTGCCTCATTATAGGGAATCTTCCTTTGGGGGTTCCATCTGAATCACATAGTGTAAAGATTTATACGGAAACCCCGGTGTAAGCGCTGAGTGCAGAGTGCAGGATAAATGTGAGCCGAGCCATACTGCGATCTTTGGGTGGCAGAACAAGCAAATCATCAGCAGGTCAATAGTTGGTTTTATTAAATTTTTATGCCGTTCATTGCTTGGTATAAGTGATTACAGTGCTAGCAGATTTATATCGGCTTTTTAAGGTTTGCTTCTATCACACACTAAATACACTTTTTTTTTTACAAAAAATTTGGCATTGCCATATATAAAGAGCTATAATTTTTCTATATTTCTGTCAAGAGTCATGTGAGGGTTTGTTTTTTGCGGGACAAGTTGACGATTTTATTGGTACCATTTTCGGGCACATAATTTTTTAAATTGCTTTGTATTCCGATTTTTTGGGAGGCAAATTAACAAAAACCCGCAACTCAGAGATTGTTTTTTTTTTTAAAGTGATAAGGCAGCTTTATTCTTCGGGTCAGTACTATTACAGAGATACCATATTTATATAATTTTTTTAAGTTTTGGCGCTTCTACACAATAAAAACAATTTTATAGAAAAAAATGCTTTTGTATCGCTATATTCTTAGAGCTATAGCTTTTTTATTTTTCCACTGATGGAGCTGCATGGCAGCTTGATTTTTGGGGGACAAGATGATATTTTCAGCAATACCATTTTTATTTACATTCGTCATTTTTTATTGCATTTTATTCCACTTTTTGAAAAAGCATAGGTTTTTGCCATGTTCTTTTGTTTATTTTTTTACAGTGTTTACTGTTGGCATTAAATAGTTTGACAGTTTTATAGATCGGGTCATTCTGGATGTGGTGATGCCAAATATATGCATTTTATTAGCTTATTTTTGTTTTTACATAAATATGCGTATTTATTAGTGTGATATTTTTTGATCTTTATTTTGTTTGTGTTTTTTTGTTTCTTTAAGAATTTTTTCAATCCTTTTCTTAACCTTTTTTTAATTAAGTCCCTCTTTGGGTCTTTAACTTTTACTTGGCTGATCACTGGTCTTATGCACTGCAATACAAATGTACTACAATGCATGAGAACTATCAGATTACACTGTCTATGGCTGTGTCTAACAGGCCACCATACCTTGCACACCAGGGGGTTATTTTTTGATCTCCAGTGCCATGGCAACCATTGGCTCATCATGATTTTGTTGCGGGAGTGCTGATGGAGGTGAGAGAGGGATCCCTCGCCCTCTCACAACCTTCTAAATGCCATGATAGTTATTGATCGCGACATCTGGAAGGTTAATCAAACAGGGGCAGTGTGGGTACCGGCCCTGGCTGTTACCACAGGAGCTCGTTGGCAGCTGAGCTGAGCTCCCGGCAGTGAACATGCAGGGAAGTGCTGATGTTTCAGCACCTCCCACCTATCATAGAATCATAGAATGTTAGAGTTGGAGGGGACCTCCAGGTTACGCCCATTATCACACACGACCATGCCTGGATGTAGGTTCAGCGGTCTCAGCCACAGATCTGCCTGCTCTTTCACAGCTGACTACAACTCACAAGCAGTGTGAGGTTTATCACCTAAGCTTATGAGTTTCAGCACAGCCTGTTGCCGCTTGGCGGAGGCAGTATTGCAGTGCTTCCTGCTTGTAACTGATGTGGTGATATCTGAGATGGAGGCTGAACATGAGGAGGAGGAGGATGATGCATAGGAGATGTACACTGTGGGGGCAACTCTAACTGACATAGGGCCCGCAATCCTCGGTGTGGGGAGGATGTGTTCCATCCCAAGGTCCGATTGGGTCCCGGCTTCCACTATGTTTACCCAGTGTGCCGTCAGGGAGATGTATCGTCCCTGACCACAAGCACTTGTCCTCGTGTTCTTTGTCAGGTGGACTCTCCCAGTAACTGCGTTGTTGAGGGGACGGCAGATGTTTTTGCAGTCTGCTTACTTCCTCTCTGGTGCTTGGAGGACGTTTGCTGTAATCTCTCTGAAGTCGGCTCAAGCTAAGTTGCTTTCCCCTGTGTTCATCTCTCTTTTTGTTTGTAGTTGTTAGTGGGGACAGACTAGCGCTCTCCCCCCTTCCCTAGCTCTAGGGAGATACAGAGTTTTAGGTTTCTATTCGGCGATTGGTGAGAAACCAATATAGGGATGGTAGGGAAGACAGGGTGATATTAGATCAGCCAAGGAGGTCTCCACTCCCTCTTTCCTTAGTGTTTGGACTCCCTTCCCCTCATCCTTTTGTGTTGCACTTTGTCTTTCCTACACTGTGTGTTGTTATGTTCTGCTACCAGAGCTAAGGAAAGAGAGGAGATCTGTCCCTACGATAGAACTCAGCTGAATCCCTACGATGTAACAGGGGACCTGATCCTGCGATCAGACCTGCTAAAGTCCTAAGCTAGTCTGTACGGAGACCTATAGATGTGGGGAAGGAATCCCTACAAGTACTAAGGACTGGGAGGAAAATGGGACACCTCCTAACAGAAATAGTAGCAGACAGACAAACAAACAAAATATATAGAACATAGAGGTCCGTAGACCAAGCAAAGTAACAGAGTTAGATACAGAGCACAGGCTAGCTAGAAAGTAGTTATACAATGAAGTCCAGCAAAGCCAGAAGGGCGGAGCAGGATTAAATAGGCCAACAAGGTCATGTGACCAGCAAAGGAAAAAAAACCTAAGAGCAAGGTTCTAACAGTACCCCCCCTTCTAAGAGGATCCTCCAGATCCCCTAAGACCAGGCTTATCAGGAAATCTCCTGTGAAACGCTCTGATAAGTCTGGACGCGGAAACATCATCCGACCTCACCCAAGAGTTATCCTCGGGTCCGAAACCTTTCCAGGCCACAAGATACTGCAAACTACCTCTATACCGTCTAGAGTTAAGGATGCGAGAAATTTCATATTCCCCGTCCTCCACCACCGGAGGAACAGAGGCAGAGGCGTCACAATCCGATACAACAGCTTTTTTCAACAGAGAGACATGAAATACCGGATTAATTCTCCAGGAGGTAGGAACCTCCAACCTAACAGCAGATTGGTTGACAACCTGAAGCTCCTTAAAGGGCCCTACAAACTTGGGACCCAATTTCTTAGAAGGAATCCTCAACCGCAGATTCCTAGAGGACAACCAAACCATGTCACCAACAGCGAACAAAACCTCCTGTCGTTTCCTATCAAAGTAGTCTTTAGATTTTCTGTTGGCCTCCTGAAGATTACCACGCACATCCGTCCAAACTCTCTCCAAATCACCGGAAAAATTCTCCTCCTCAGGCACGGCAGATCCCAACTTGGAGAACGACCCAAACTACGGATGTCTCCCAGAACAACAAAAAAAAGGCGAACAACCAGCAGAAGAAGATGTATGATTGTTCAGAGCAAATTCAGCAAGTGGCAGAAACTCAGACCACCCCTCTTGATTGTCTGCCACAAAACAACGCAAGAACTGCTCAACATCCTGGTTTTTCCTTTCTGTCTGGCCATTAGATTCAGGATGATATCCGGACGAGAACGACAAATGAACTCCCAACCTGTCACAAAAGGCACGCCAAAAACGAGCCACGAACTGAGGACCCCTATCAGAAACAATATCAGTAGGAACGCCATGAAGTCTGACAATTTCCTTGACAAAGGCCTTAGCGAGAGTTTTAGCGCAGGGCAGTTTGATGAAGGGAACCAAGTGACACATCTTGCTAAAACGGTCCACGACCACCCAGATGACAGTAAAACCCTCAGAGGGGGGAAGGTCAGTTATAAAGTCCATAGCCAAATGTGTCCAAGGAGCACTGGGAACCTCCAAAGGAAAAAGAAACCCCGCAGCAGGAGTATGTGAGGACTTAGATCTAGCACATATAGTACATTGACGCACCCACTTAATGACTTCCTTCTGCCATCCAGGCCACCAAAAACTGCGACCCACCAGTCTCTTGGTCTCAGAGATTCCGGGATGACCTGCCAACCGAGATTCGTGACACTCAACAAACAAATCTCTCCTAAAGGTCCCAGGCACAAACAACCTCCCATGCGGAGTGTTAGATGGGGCATTCTCCTGTGCTTTAAGAATCTCATCTTCCAAAACGGAGTCCAAAGCAGCTATCACAACACCTTCTTGTAAAATGTTCTCCTCTTTCTCAGCACTGACTATGGGAGAAAAACTGCGAGACAAGGCATCCGCCTTAACATTCTTAGTACCAGGGATGTAAGTAACGGAGAAATTAAACCGCGAGAAAAACAGTGCCCACCTAGCCTGACGGGCATTCAGGCGCTTGGCAGCATCAAGATATATCAGATTTTTATGATCCGTAAGAACCTGAACGGGAAATTCCGCACCTTGCAAGAAGTGGCGCCAGTGTTCAAATGCGAGTTTAATAGCCAATAATTCCCGATTACCAATATCGTAATTCAGTTCAGTCTCCGAAAATTTTTTTGAAAAAAAGGCACAGGGCTGTAATCCATCCCCGTTATCCTGAGACAATACTGCGCCAACCCCCACAGAGGAAGCATCAACCTCAACCAAAAACGCCTTAGTCACATCAGGCTGCATAAGGATGGGAGCAGAGGTGAACCTCTCCTTGAGATACACAAAAGCTTCAATGGCCTCAGAAGACCACTGAACCACATCAGCACCTTTCCTGGTGAGATCGGTCAGAGGTTTGACAATACTAGAAAATTTTTTTTATGAATTTTCTGTAATAATTGGCGAAACCTAAAAACCTCTGTATCGATTTCAAACCAATAGGCCTAGGCCATTCCTGTACAGCTTGAACTTTAACCGGGTCCATCTCAAAACCTTCGTTGGAGATAATGTAACCCAAAAAACTAATTCTCTGTACAGCGAACTCACATTTCTCCAGCTTAGCAAAAAGCGAATTGTCCATTAATAACTGTAATACCTCACGTACGCTCCACCAATGAGACTCCAGATCAGGCGAATAAATCAGAATGTCATCCAAATACACAACCACATTTTTGCCGATCAAAGGTCTAAGGATGTCATTAATAAGATTCTGAAAAAATGCAGGAGCATTAGTAAGACCAAAAGGCATAACGAGATTCTCAAAATGACCCACAGGAGTGTTAAAAGCAGTCTTCCATTCGTCACCCTCCTTCATGCGCAACAGATTGTATGCCCCCTTAAGGTCAATTTTAGAGAACCACTTGGCCCCCATTAACTGGTTAAACAGATCAGGAATCAATGGCAGTGGGTAAGGATTGCGTACAGTAATTTTGTTAATCTCACGAAAATCCAGACAAGGACGTAAACCACCGTCCTTTTTTTTTACAAAAAAAAATCCAACCGCCACAGGAGACTTAGAGGGCCTAATGTGACCGGCGGCCAAACTTGTCTGTATGTATTCCTCCAAAGCCTTCCTCTCAGGAATAGTAAGGTTAAATAAACGACTTTTAGGAAGAGTCGCTCCAGGGACAAATTCAATAGAACAATCATAGTCTCTATGGGGAGGCAAAACCTGCGATTCCTTCTCAGAAAAAACTCTCCAAAAATCCTGAATAGGAACAGGCAATTCTCCCCTATCCAAAGCTGCAATACGCCCGTTACAACACTTGTCATAACATTTATGGCTCCAGGATTTAATTTCACTGGTAGACCAATCCAGTACAGGATTGTGAAATTTTAACCAGGGCAATCCCAATATTACTGGAGAAGGCAAGTTATTCAAAACTACCAAATCCAATTTCTCATGGTGAACACCATTAATAGTGAGAGGAAATTCACAGACCTTGAGAGTAATATTCTTCAAAGGGGAACCATCCACAGAAACCACAGCAATGGGGGATGATAAAGGTTCGGGTTTTAAATTGAGTCTTTCCAAGAATCCCCCATCAATAACATTCAGAGTAGACCCACAATCAACAAACACCCGAAATTCCATTAATTTTTCCTGAGCAATCATGGAAGCAGCTAAAAATACACCCTTGGAATTTTAACAGGCAATACGGGCATGACTGACCATTTTTTTTTCTTTCTTCATACGAAGCTCACAGCCTTTAATCAAATGACCAGATTTTCCGCAATAGAAACACAAGCCTTCAGAAAATCTACGATCTTTTTCTTGAGAGCGAGGTGCCACCGATCCAATCTCCATCGGTTCACCACTGTTAGTACACACATTCTCATAACCAGAAACTGACATAGCAGAGGATTTGCTCTCATTAACCCTTGCACGCAGTCTCCTATCCACCCGTATAGCTAATTGCATAGCCTGTTGCAAATCTTCAGGTGTAGGATAAGCAATTAGCAGGTCTTTAACCCTTTCATTGAGCCCAGCAAGAAATAGACTTTTCAGAGCAGAATCGTTCCACCCTGTTTGAGTAGACCAACGACGGAAATGAGTACAATATTTTTCCACATTACCTGATCCCTGTTTCAAACGTCTCAACTCAGTCTCAGCTGATGCGACACGGTCAGGATCATCATATAATAGTCCCAAAGCAGAAAAAAAACTATCCACTGATCTGAAGCATGTATCACTAGGTTGCAAAGAAAAGGCCCACTCCTGAGGCTCTTTGCGCAAAAGTGACATTATGAACCCTATGCGCTGGGATTCATCCCCAGAGGACTTGGGTCTCAAACGAAAATACAATAAGCAAGCATTTTTAAATGAAAAAAATTCTCGGTGTTCACCAAAAAATAAATCCGGCAAACATACCTTAGGCTCCAAGAAATGTGCTCCAGGACAGTTACTCACGTGCTGACGGAGCTCGGCCACTTCCAGAGAGAGTCCCTGCAGGCGATGAGCCAAATCCTGAACCGACACCATGATGGAACAGAAAAATCTTTCCTTAGAGAATTTGCGGGCTGGACTTACTGTTATGTTCTGCTACCAGAGCTAAGGAAAGAGAGGAGATCTGTCCCTACGATAGAACTCAGCTGAATCCCTACGATGTAACAGGGGACCTGATCCTGCGATCAGACCTGCTAAAGTCCTAAGCTAGTCTGTACGGAGACCTATAGATGTGGGGAAGGAATCCCTACAAGTACTAAGCACTGGGAGGAAAATGGGACACCTCCTAACAGAAATAGTAGCAGACAGACAAACAAACAAAATATATAGAACATAGAGGTCCGTAGACCAAGCAAAGTAACAGAGTTAGATACAGAGCACAGGCTAGCTAGAAAGTAGTTATACAATGAAGTCCAGCAAAGCCAGAAGGGCGGAGCAGGATTAAATAGGCCAACAAGGTCATGTGACCAGCAAAGGAAAAAAAACCTAAGAGCAAGGTTCTAACATGTGTGACAGAAAAGAAGACAGCAGTGAGCTAGTCTTATAATGCTGGGTATGGGTCAATATCCATGGACCTTCCCAGCCTATTAATATCAGCCCCCAGCATACTGCTTTGCCTTAGCTGGTTATTACAAATAGGGGGACCCCACGTAATTTTTTTAGCATCCCCCATTTTTAATAACCAGCCAAGACAAAGCAGACAGCTGGAGACTGATACTAATTGGCTGGGAAGGTCCATCGATATTGGCCCTTTCCCAGCATAATAAGACCAGCTCATAGCTGTTTGCTTGCCCTTGACTGGTTATTAAAAATAAGGGGGACTCCACATTGTTTTTTTTTCATTTATTTATTTATTAACAAGTATAGTAACATACACATGCAAGGCACTACTCCTTTTAAACATACTGGCTGATGACTGGATCATGAAGTTTTATATAAAAACGCCTATTTATTAGAATGGCTGGACCTGAAAAAATAAGCACTTTCACCAATTGTCTCCCCCTATTCCCTTGTAATTTGTAAGCTTGCAAGCAGGGACCTCATTCCTCCTGTAACTGCTTCACTGTCTAACCTTGTATTGAATTTATTGTCTATATACAGAATGTCATTGCTTAATTGTGAAGTGCTGCGGAATATGTTGATGCTATTTAAATAAAATTATTATTATTATATAAAGACATGATATTAGAGTATATACATATTACAGACCAAGGGAGCACGCCACAGACCCCAAACAACAATTCAACATGCGTTTTGCTTCCTCTTCTACAGGGAGTGTTGACCTCTTAATATAGTGTGAATACAGCAGCCACAAATAGGTAATCAGGGGAAACGTCGCCTTACTGGGCGCCGCTGTATGCGCATGCACATGGTATCTGCTGCACGCCGGCTGTAAGATGCGCATCAATGAAATGCAAGAATGTCGCCGTTCATGATGTGGGACCAGCTAGCCAGTCAGGAGCCGAGCCCGGCACATGCGCAGGATGGCGCACAACGATCTCCGCAGCCATCTTTAAAATGAGAAAAAGAGATGGTAAAGGTATTTAGTGATACTATGGCTGTAGGTCACTATGCACAAAGGGGCACGTACATCTTTAATGAGAAGGGGAATTGGCATAGAGATATGATGGCAGTATGGTAGTGTGATACAGAATAACTACAAAAAATACATGTTAACAATGTGTAGAGAAATGGGCATATTAAGAAAAAGAAAAAATGCAAAAGTAAGTGATATAACGAGAGTGAAAAAAAATATTAAAAAATAAATAATGGAAAAAAGATTCTATGTGTGTATGTATGTGAAATGTGTGAACACACGGTAAATACAAATACAATTAAAGTGCAAAATTGTGTTTAAAGAAAAGAGGAAAGAAAGAAAAAGGGAAAAAGTGAATGATTGAATGTGAGAAAGTTTATTCTCCCAAAAAAACATACAATTTTTTTGTTGTATAAAGGTAGATAAAAGTAGATAAAATATAATAATAAACGTGAGTATGTGAAAAAATATATATTTTTCCTTTTTTTTTTCTTCTTTCCTTTCATTCCCTTTTCTTTCTTTTTTTTGTAAAATTATTATGTACATGGACAACTATACATATATATAAAAATATACTATCATAAATTTCATATATGGAGATGAAGAAACATTTCCAAGATGATGTCTATATAATATATCCTATGTCCTAAAAAAATATAAAAGAAAATTCTTTTATTATTATTCAGTAAACTAAAAAAAAGGCAAATGGTAAGTATTCATCTCAAGAAAAAATATTTAAATGGAAAATTGGGAAAGAAAAAAGAGAAAAAAAAACACATAAGATATTTATCCTTGGCTCTTCTTATGTGTATATAATAACACAAGATATCAATAGAACCCATTGTTCATTTAATTCCCTAGTGTTCATGCATTTTAATAATGTGATCGATTTGCATTCGAGCTGGGCCAATTTCTTGGTCATGTCACCTCTTCTATTACCTGGATAAATGAAATCAATTCTCTGAAAATGGAGTAAATGCCACTGATGCGGGTGGAATTCCTGAAAATGTCTTGCTAAAGGTTCTAATTTTGTAATCTCACCCACATCTTCTTATGGGATCTTTTCTGCCGCCTTAATATCCTTGATGTGTTTAAGGAACCGGATTCCCAATTCCCGTGATGTCATGACGACATAAATCAGAACATAATGAGAAAAGTTGCAAGATAAATAACTAAGGTCGTCCTGCTGTTAATATAATGTAATATCTTGAAATCGCGCTCTCTTGCTGAATCTGAAAAGATATCTGTTAGTCAATATATCTACATGCCTTGTAATTTCCACAGGTCCTGGTGCCCCACTTGTGGCCTTTTGAGAACAAATAAAAATGTTGAAGTCGGAGGGATATGATGACCGTGTACCAACAATGTCACGTAAAGTCTTGCTACATTTAGCCATAATAAGAGGTGGGTCTGATAGCAGTTGGGAAAGTTTAGAGGTTGAGCCTCTATTGTGACATCACTCATGTGTAGCTTTGCCCTCGTGATGTAACAATTGGATTTCACTTGTGATGTCACGGAATCCTTGGATTATATCCAGTGATTTTGCAGTGAGATCCTTTGTCTGGAGAGGCTGATTGTGCACTACACAGTAAGCGATATTCCTCCAGGCTAAAATGCTGTTTAGACTCCTTCTAATTCTCAGCGTGCTATTAGCTTCTGCGGAAGGTGCTCCCATCTTTATCCGCAACCATCATTCACAAGAGCAGATCAGGATCCCTGCAGGTAAGGTCATTACCACATACACTCTGAAGATGGGCTTAACCCCTTGCCTCCAAGCCAATTTTCATTTTTGCACTTTCTTTTTTTCCTCCACTTTTTCCAAGAGCCTTAACTTTTTTCCCATTCATATATATGTATGAGGGATTGCTTATTTTTTTGCGAGACGAGTTGAAGTTTTAAATGACACCATTCATTTTATCATTAATGTGAAATTGGGGAAAAAATGTAGTTCTCCCATGTTTTTTAGTTGTTTTATTTTCATGGCATAAGAAGTAATTTCATTTTTAACATAGATGAGACATAGAGCATTAATACTGTTCTTTCCTTGCTGGATACACTCACTACTACATGTAGCAGAAGGCGCCCACAAGACATACAGGGGATACTTGTGACTTCTTATTTGTCAGTAGAGTTTTTGTTTAATGTCTATTTTTACTTTCTAGGTACCAAAGTAGTCCTGCACCATGGTCCGTGCTCAGCAGCATGCGGTAAGCAGCTCAGAATTCAAATATGTCCTTCACATGTAACATTTCACATCCGGCCCCAGAAACTATTGGGATCCATTAATAAGGCCCAGGTTCTGTTATCAGACTCTGCGTCATTAGGGGTTCTGTAACTTTTCTTATGTGACCAGAGATTTATATGAGGTCACAGGATACATGGATTGGAGGATTTTTCCTCTCTTACTTATAATTTCAGGTGTCATCTCCCATCCTGTGTTCATTCCCTATTCCAGGAATATAAAAGAGCAGATCTCTGTATTGTCCATTATATATTGATATGACATCAAAAATCATCCATCATTTTTCCAAACTTAATATTCTTTTTTTAATAGTCATATTTGGTTCCTCAGTCCGCCCATTCCATGTATTTGGTTTCCACGTCTGAACACATTCCAGCTCTGATCCTGATCTCTTATGTTCTGTTCTTTCTCTTTTCCTCAAGAAACATCTCAGGATACAGTCATTAAGATTGTTATAGCTGCTGCCATTCTCTTCGTTGTTGCAATAATCATAGTTGCCATCGGTGTCATCTACTGGTAAGTATAATAACTAATGATTTATGGGCTACACAGGAGTCTTTAGAGGAAATGTCACATCTTCAGGTTCCTCCAGAAATGGGAATATTTTGTGGCTTGCACACGTCACCCTGAAGTTGTGCCCTGCAGATAACTGATGGGTATATATTAGACTTTGTAGGGATTCACGCTCTCATGTAGGCATTAGGTACCGCTCACACAGGCAATGCAGTTTGGTCCAAACCGGTGCAGTTTTATTTTTTTAAAAAAACTCCAAGGGATTCAAAGCCAAAAATAGCCTCTTCTGGGCACAAAGGTTTCATAGCAAATAAACAGTCCATTTAGCAGGGCATATATGTCAGTGCAGACTCATCCAAATAGATTACAGTCCTTTCTCCCAGAGAAAACTTTATATATAGAAGAGGCACGATCCCACCAATCTCGCTGTCCCCTTCAGCCCAAGTTCAAGCAACCTCCAGTGCCAAACAGAAGTGTTGAACTCTGGCCACAGTTCACATTGAACAGGCTGCAGCAGACACACGGTTCTCTGCAGCTCCAGCACTCAGACTCTTCAGCTTTCCTAGCTGACCCATGCAGTCTCCATTTAGAGAGAGATGCCGGCACATATCTCTCTCAGCTGCAGCTCACACTTTGGCTGAACACTCACCAGCTCCAGCACATTCAACTCTGCTTCATCCAGAAGACTGCACACAGTGAACACAGGCCCTGGTTTTAGTAAAAAAGCAAGATGGATGTGTCTAATCAAACCCTACAGAGCTAGAACTTAACCCTGTCCTACCTTGCTCTGCTACAACTTGCATATACATTATTAATAGAAATTGCTGATTGAAATAGACACAAAAATAACTGGCTGGTGATATTTCTATAGATAGGACTAAATTAATTGTTTCATTGATACATTCTGCAGAATGCAGACATATTTTACTTTATGATTTACAATGTGACTTTCATTTTTACAATTTTATAGTTATCTGAAAAAGAAGAAGCCAGTGAAAGATCTTGAAAGGCAATGGTGCGCCGATGATTTTAGAGAGAACAACACCAAACTAAATGGTAACTACAGCTTAACAAATCTGACATTAAAGAAGCACTCCAGCTAAATATGTATTGTCTAATCCCTTATAGATATATCAGATGTACATGTGAAATAATACTTACCATTGCCATCTTCTCTGGATTCCAGCACCACGTCTTATGTGTGGCGCGGTAGCGATTTTCCTAATGTAAGCCTATGAGACTGAGCGCGAGCTTCCATATACTTACATTGAGAAAGGAACTTCCAGTCCACACGTAAGGAAGACATTGTGATGGCCAGTCCGATTTTTCAAATATAAATATTTACGTTTTAAATATTTTTGTTAATATATGAGTATAGACGTGTTGCATACACAGCAGTGCGGGAGTACCAGCAAATTCTTCTTTGTCTTCTATAAGAAAGACTTTGTGATCGCCAGGCCGATTTACAGTCACATGGTTCAGCAGAGGACTGGAGCGCTGCTGCAAACCGGAGAAGACAGCGATCAGTGTTCTACCATATACTATACACTACTAATATGTTCAGAAGTGATTAGCAATAATAATTTAGCTCAGAGTGCTTCTTTTATATCTATATACATACAGGCAGTTATTGCCGGCTATTATATTACATGGAAGCAGTCCACATTGTGAAGTCCGTTACTTACACTGAGAACCTTCCGATTTGTCTTCTTCAATGTATAAAATGTATTTAATAGAAAAACAACATTATAGAAAAAAATAGTCTCTTAAAGGATCTTGTTAGGAAATTATCCCAATACATAGAGTAGAAACATAATGGAAGCTTTTATTTTAGAAATGTTGATTTCAATGTTCTGTGTTATAGGAAAACATGAGGATGACATAACAATTACAATTGATGATTCTCCTCATGGACCCGGGAATGACCAGAGAGACGTCCTCACAGGCAACAAGATCTCAATGCCTGGACCCCCTGATGTAATAATCAATATCAGCTCAGATGAGGATGAGGTCACCTCCTCTAACAGTAAGTTCTCAGGGTTTTTATTAAATATATTTAATAGAAACACAACCTAATATATAAATAAAAAATTGGTCTCCTATAGGAGCTTGTCAGTGAATGAACCCTTTATATACTGGTAGCTATACAAGCTCAGCTCCTCTATTGTTATAGTTTAAAGTACCAACTAGAGGTTATATATAATACCATATATACTGATAACCCCCACTAGACATATAGAAGATTTAATTAATATTACTTTCAATTTTTTTCCATTACAGGAGATCAGGAGGTCAAAAGAACTATTATAAATGAGGATGTTCCTCATGGACCTGTGGCTGAAAAGGGAGACGTCCTGAAAGACACCAAGATCAACACGGCTCACCCCAGTGATAGAGTAGTCACCAGCAGCCTTGATGGGAATGTGGTCATCCCCTCTGATGGTAAGTTTCAGAACTACGATAAGACATATATTATGTAGATGTGACCCGCAGTCCTATGCAACACCACAGATAACCATTGATACCTTTGTTAGTACAGATGGCAGTAATAGCTATCCTCGGGATTACACTTCTTGCGGTTTTTCCTGAGCTCAGCGTGTGCTGGGCTGCGGGGAGGAGTACGGCAGAATCAGTGAGTGATGAGACCAGACTGTATCTATCTATTGATGATAATGACAGACTGGTACAAACGTGGTTCAAAACAACAGATCTTCATAATTTTAGCACTAGGTCAACCCAAAAACACAAGTTGATCAGATATCATGTGAACATCTTCAACTTGCACCTCAAATATCACAGATTCAAAACTTTTTATTGCTGCAATGGTGCAAAACTGTGTGGGCAAATTTTCGTATGAGCAAATTTCCTTTTGAGCAAATTTCCATTCTAGCAGCATTCTATGTGGGTAAATTTCCATGTTGCCAATTTCCCTGTGGGCATTTATTCACTTTGGGATTTTTTCATAAACTGTCGTCTCCCATTATGTAAAACCTACAAAAGACAAAAAATATCTCATACCCTACCATCATTATATATAAATGTAAAGCAAAGTTGCATATGGAATATAGGGTACTTAGTGAACTATTTTTGATCAAAAAAAGTTTACAAGCCGTCCCACCAGCGACAAGGTGACCCTAAATTGGGACGGTCCTACACTGTCTATATTAAAAACATTACTGTATATCAAAGTTGAAGTAATGCATATAAAAGGGTAGACAAATAGAACCGGGTCCCAATATCAGACCACCTAAGCCCGTGGCAAGCTACATATATACTAACCAGCTCAACAAGGGGGATGCCACACCCCTAATTTGCACAGAATTCAAACAAGACAAAAAAACAAGCAATGTGAACTGAGGTCTAAGATGGTACACATGCAAGAAATAGGAGCATGTTCACACTAGAAAAAAGATGCAAAACCTACAAAAGACAAAAAATATCTCATACCCTACCATCATTATATATAAATGTAAAGCAAAGTTGCATATGAAATATAGGGTACTTAGTGAACTATTTTTGATCAAAAAAAAAAGTATACAAGCCGTCCCACCAGCGACAAGGTGACCCTAAATTGGGACGATCCTACACTGTCTATATTAAAAACCTTACTGTATATCAAAGTTGAAGTAATGCATATAAAAGGGTAGACACATAGAACCGGGTCCCAATATCAGACCACCTAAGCCCGTGGTAAGCTACATATATACTAACCAGCTCAACAAGGGGGATGCCACACCCCTAATTTGCACAAATGCAAACAAGACAAAAAAACAAATTAGGGCTGTGGCATCCCCCTTGTTGAGCTGGTTAGTATATATGTGTAATGCACATACCCAGGCTGAGCGGCATGTGCGTGTGATTCCACTGGACCGTGCCAGAGAGTGAATGCCTGGAGGGGCGTAACTAGGTATTCACCCGATCCGACCAGGGTCGCACGACGGCATACGACGCCAGTGCACCAAGGAGGAACCGAGCAGAGGGACCAGGTGCTACTCCAGGACAGACCTCGGACACGGCTGTTGACCCACACAGGGGAATACAGGAACAGACAGGTTAGGCTGGCACACAGACTGGTGGGTATAGGCAGGCACGACTGGTATGCTGGCAGGCGGGTATGCAGGTAGGGGGGTACAGGCAAGCATGGCTAGAGTGCAGACAGGGAGGCACTAGCAGGTTGGAACACAGGCGGGATAGGACCCAGTACACACTGGGACTCAGGAACAGAACCACAGATGTGGCGGACAAACACAGCAGAGTGAGGCCGCCCAGAGTGGTGAGCGAAAGCAGGGCAAGACGAGACCGCCTAGAGCGGTGAGCGAGAGTAGAGCAGGACGAGGCCGCCTGGAGCGGTGAGCAAGAGTAGAGCAGGACGAGGCTGCCTGGAGCGGTGAGCAAGAGTAGAGCAGGACGAGGCCGCCTGGAGCGTTGAGCGAGAGTAGAGCAGGACGAGGCCACCTGGAGCAGTGAGCAAGAGTAGAGCAGGACGAGGCCGCCTGGAGCGGTGAGCAAAGGGTCAGAGCAGAGCAGGACGAGGCCGTCAGGAGCGGTGAGCAAAGGGTCAGAGCAGAGCAGGACGAGACTGGCGGAGCAGCGAGCAAAGGGTCAGAGCAGAGCAGGACGAGACTGCCGGAGCAGCGAGCAAAGGGTCAGAGCAGAGCGAGACTGCCGGAGCAGCGAGCAAAGGGTCAGAGCAGAGCAAGACTGCCGGAGCAGCGAGCAAAGGGTCAGAGCAGAGCGAGACTGCTGGAGCAGCGAGCAAAGGGTCAAAGCAGAGCGAGACTGCCGGAGCAGCGAGCAAAGGGTCAGAGCAGAGCGAGACTGCCGGAGCAGCGAGCAAAGGGTCAGAGCAGAGCGAGACTGCCGGAGCAGCGAGCAAAGGGTCAGAGCAGAGCGAGACTGCCGGAGCAGCGAGCAAAGGGTCAGAGCAGAGCGAGACTGCCGGAGCAGCGAGCAAAGGGTTAGAGCAGGGCGAGAACCGCAGGAGCGGAGAGCGAGGCAGGGCAGAGGGGACAGGGCTCTGTTCACACGGAACAGACAGGAAGGGAAAGGCAGAACCAGATACCCACAGGGTACTTGCAGTGAAGTAGCGAGTGGACCACAAACTCCCAAACGGAAGTACAGTGACAACGAACAGGAGTTAGGTACGAGTTCAGACTCGGCAGAAAAAGGAAAGGTACAGACATAGAGAAAAACAGGAAACAGGCTAGAAGAGTATACAGACAAGAACAGACACAGTAGCAAGATACAGGAGCGGGTCTAGGTATGCAGCCCCTAGAAGGCGGGAGGAACAGGCTAGGAGCGTGTTCAGACAGGACAGACAAGATACAGGAGCGGGTCTAGGTATGCGGCCCCTAGAAGGCGGAACGAACAGGCAAGGAGCGTGTTCAGATAGGCCTGGAAATACAGCCTCCAGGAAAGGCAGGCAAGCAAACACAGAAAGGGACCTGGCACATTCAGAGTGAAAGAGCACACTGAATGAAACACAATGCTCAGGCAGGGTTTCTTGGGAGGAGCTGGGTTAAATACCAGGTGACAGACAGCAATAGGCTGAGGACGCATCAGGGGTGTGTCTGCAGCAGGTACAAGAAACAGGAAGTGATCGGGCGCCGCCCTTAAGCAGCAGAAACAGAGGCAAGCAGACAGCATGGAGGGAAGCCAGGCTAGCAGACTGGACTGGAGATCAAGTGCACGCTCTTGCATAGTGGGAGATGGACCACTATGCAAGGACGCCGCCAGGTATGTTACAATTAGAGATGAGCGGTGTTCGACTAGAACTGTTCGCCAATCTCAAATTCGAGCTGTTTTGGGCGGTGTTCGAGTTGTTCGACGAACCCGAACGATTTGCAAAAAATTCGGCTGTTCGAGGTTATGTTCGATAACTGTTCGTGCACCAAAAGCGTGTCCTGCATGTCTGGCGCTATTTAGAGCACCAATCATGCAGGGATTGTCTGCCACTCACTGTAATGCCACAGCCATGGTGGTTGTGGCATTACAGTGATTGCCCAAATCGATGGGAACAGTGCCAACAGTGAAACATGAAAAGCCGGCAATTCAGCAGCGGCATACACCTGTACCCGACAATTTAGAACCGAAAGAATAGAGCTTCACACATAGATTAGATAGATATAAACATGTCAGCCACATATATACGAAGTACAGTGAAAGTGCTGCTTACTGTACTTGTCATTTAGCGTAAAGGATTTATCAAAAAAAATAATAGTGTTTTCATGCACCGTCTCTTTAAAAAAGCCGGCCGGCAATTCAGCAGCGGTACCCGACAATTTATAACAGACAGAATAGAGCTTCACACATAGATTAGATAGATAGAAACATGTCAGTCACATATATATGAAGTACAGTGATAGTGTTGGTTACTGTACTTGTCATTTAGTATTAAAATAAAGGATTTATTATTAAAAAAAATTGGCGTGGGGTTCCCCTTAATTTTAGGCTCTAGCGGAGGTTAAGCAGACGGCTGGGGCACTGGGGCAGATGTTTGAAGCCTGGGAAGGGGGTAATACCCACGGAGCTTCCCAGGCTACTAATATCAGCCCCCAGCTGAATACATAGCCTTTACTAGCTATTAAAATGGGGGACCCCCCTAATTTAATAGCTAGCAAAGGCTAGGCAGACAGCTGGGGGCTGATATTAATAGCCCAGGAAGGGAGCCATGAATATTGGCCCCCTCCCAGGCTAGAAACACCAGCCGTCAGCCGCCCCAGAAATGGCGCATTCATAGGATGCGCCAATTCTGGCACTTAGCCTCGCTCTTCCACGCTGCCCTGGTGCGGTGGCAGGGGGTAATAGGGTTGGGGTTGATGTCAGCTTATAATGCCAGCTGACATCAAGCCCAGGTTAGTAATGGAGAGGCGTCTATAAGACACCCCCATTACTAACCCCATAGTCAAAGTTAAAAAAAACACAACAGCTTCAGCTCTGCTACATCGAGATGACTGGCTGGACCGCAGCAGAACGCTGCCATCCAGTCTGTCATCCCGCAGACACTGAGAAGCGCAGGCATGCTTGCGCTCCTCACTGTCTCGCTGTGACGGCATCCAGATGAGCCGAGGTCATGTCCAATGAACTCGGCTCACCTCATGCACGTCACTGACAGCGTGGGAAAATTCTCACGCTGAAGCACTGAGTGCAGGAGAATTTTCCCACGCTGTCAGTGACGTGCATGAGGTGAGCCGAGTTCATTGGACATGAACTCGGCTCATCTGGATGTTGTCACAGAGAGACGCTGAGCAGCGCAAGCAAGCCTGCGCTTCTCAGTGTCTGCGAGATGAGAGGCTGGATGGCAGCGTTCTGCTGCGGTCCAGCCAGTCATCTCGATGTAGCAGAGCTGAAGCTGTCGTGGGAACCATGGAAAGGTAAGGATGAGGTTGCTTTATTATTTTTCTTTTATTGCAGGAGATCGTTGGCTTCAGCTGGAATGGGCGTGATGGTAAGTATGGTTTAATTTAGAACAATAAAGGATTGTGTCTTTATTTCAATTAAAGGACTTTATTCTGGGTGTTTGTGGTTTTTTTAACTTTGACTATGGGGTTAGTAATGGGGGTGTCTTATAGACGCCTCTCCATTACTAACCTGGGCTTGATGTCAGCTGGCATTATAAGCTGACATCAACCCCAACCCTATTACCCCCTGCCGCCGCACCAGGGCAGCGTGGAAGAGCGAGGCTAAGTGCCAGAATTGGCGCATCCTATGAATGCGCCATTTCTGGGGCGGCTGACGGCTGGTGTTTCTAGCCTGGGAGGGGGCCAATATTCATGGCTCCCTTCCTGGGCTATTAATATCAGCCCCCAGCTGTCTGCCTAGCCTTTGCTAGCTATTAAATTAGGGGGGACCCCACGTCATTTTTTTTGGGGGGTCCCCCATTTTAATAGCTAGTAAAGGCTATGTATTCAGCTGGGGGCTGATATTAGTAGCCTGGGAAGCTCCGTGGGTATTACCCCCTTCCCAGGCTTCAAACATCTGCCCCAGCCGTCTGCTTAACCTCCGCTAGAGCCTAAAATTAAGGGGAACCCCACGCCAATTTTTTTAATAATAAATCCTTTATTTTAATACTAAATGACAAGTACAGTAACCAACACTATCACTGTACTTCATATATATGTGACTGACATGTTTCTATCTATCTAATCTATGTGTGATGCTTTATCTTTCTGTTCTAAATTGTCGGGTACCGCTGCTGAATTGCCGGCCGGCTTTTTTAAAGAGACAGTGCATGAAAACACTATTATTTTTTTAAATAAATCCTTTACACTAAATGACAAGTACAGTAAGCAACACTATCACTGTACTTCATATATATGTGACTGACATGTTTCTATCTATCTAATCTATGTGTGAAGCTCTATTCTTTCTGTTCTAAATTGTCGGGTACAGATGCTGAATTGCCGGCCGGCTTTTTTAAAGAGACGGTGCATGAAAACACTAATATTTTTTTTAATAAATCCTTTACACTAAATGACAAGTGCAGTAACCAACACTGTCACTGTGCTTCTTATATGTGTGACTGACATGTTTCTATCTATCTAATCTATGTGTGATGCTCTATTCCTTCTTGTCTAAATTGTCGGGTACCGGTGTATGCCGCTGCTGAATTTGTCGGCCGGATTTTTTAAAGAGAGTGTCTTCTGAGCAGTTTGTCAGCTTTTGGACACCTTTGCAGGTGTTTTCTATGTGTTTCTATGTGTTTTTGTTTGCCTGCCATTGGTTTTAACGGTGTTCGACGGTGTTCTAAGGTGTTCGACGAACAGTTCGACGAACAGTTCCTCGAACATCCCGGTGTTCGACGAACCGAACCGAACCCGAACACTACGGGGGTGGCTCAACACTAGTTACAATATGTAGCTTACCACGGGCTTAGGTGGTCTGATATTGGGACCCGGTTCTATTTGTCTACCCTTTTATATGCATTACTTCAACTTTGATATACAGTAAGGTTTTTAATATAGACAGTGTAGGACCGTCCCAATTTAGGGTCACCTTGTCGCTGGTGGGACGGCTTGTATACTTTTTTTGATCAAAAATAGTTGACTAAGTACCCTATATTTCATATGCAACTTTGCTTTACATTTATATATAATGATGGTAGGGTATGAGATATTTTTTGTCTTTTGTAGGTTTTACCATCTTAGACCTCAGTTCACATTGCTTGGTTTTTCATCTCCCATTATGTGTTCATTCCCTATTCCAGGACTATAAAAGAACTGATCTCTGAATTGTCCATTATATAATGATATGATGTCAAAAATCATCCATAATTTTTCCAAACTCAATACACCTCTTTTTAATAGTCATATTTGGTTCCTCAGTCCGCCCATTCCATATATTTTGTTTCCATGTCTGAACACATTTCAGCTCTGGTTACCTGATCACTTATTTTCTTTCTCTTTTTAGTGTATAACACCGTTCCTCAAGAAACATCTCAGAATACAGTCATTACGATTGATAATAGAAGCTGCCATCTTGTTTGTCCTTGCAATGACCAAAGGTGCCATTGTTGTCATTGCTGCCATTGATGCCTTTTGTTGGTACGTATAATAAGTAATGATTTATGGGCTACACAGGAATCTGTAGAGGAAATGTCACATCTTCAGGTTACTCCAGTAATAGGAATATTTTAATGTAGACGTCTTGAGGCTCACACACAGGTCACCCTGGAGTTGTGCCCCGCAGGTCATTGATGGGTATATGTTAGACTTTGTAGGGATTCCCGCTCTCATGTAGGAATTAGGTAGTGTGATGAAAGCCGGCCGGTGGGTGCAGCTCTCTGGCGCCCCCTTACCTCTCAGGTCAGTCAAGGTACTGCACCTAGAGAAAGTAGTGCCAGGAAGCTGCAACCAGCGCAGGGAACACGGTAGTGTGTTATCCCTTCAACGTCACTAAACCGTAACGTCACTACACAGCACAACTCGCTAGCGCCCTCTTAGCCTCAGGTCAGTCAAGGAACTGCACCTAGGATAAGCGGTCGCCAGAGAGACTGTCCTGTAACCTACTGGGTATCGGGGCCCTCTGTAGTGAGGGCGGTATATATATCTTCCTTGGCCGCGCCAGGAATATATATATCTGAACCTCCGACCGTCACTACCAGCCTTCCCCAATCCCCAGTTGGTATGCTGCCACCAGTCCCTATTTTAGATATACGCCCAGTCCGTGAATGGGCCTATATCGGGTCAGGAACCAACCCTGGGTAGCGTTTTTGGCTTGAGCCGAGCTCACACGGACGTGCGTTCGTTATGCAGAATAAAAGGCAGGCCCACAATTACTTGAGGTAATTGATTATAATAATACACTAGATACACGATGTACAACTAAATATACACAGGTATAAGGTCAGGCTAAACTATACAACAATGGAATACAACACACAGAATCACCACAGCATATCAGTTACCGGTTTCTTGATTTTCTTGTGACGCAGGGAGAGGATTCTGCGATCGCAGGCACGGTTCTTTGTTACAGGCTGAGGCCTACCACCGCATGGTCAAACTGCTCCTCCCCTTGGTGGCCTCAGCTGGTGCTCAGATGTTCAGCACACCACTCTTGGGTCAAGACTGACTTGTCTCTTGTCTGTCCTGCTATCTTACCTGCCCCGTCCCGCCCACTGCTGGTGAGGTCAGCTGGCTCAGTCTCCACCCTCAGGTCTAACTTCGATCAGAAGCCCAAATTCTATGGAACCCAATAACTTCTTCTGGGATGGTCTCATGATACCCCCAGGGGTTCCCATGGATTCGGGCCGCCGTAACCGACCTTTTGATATCAATTATGATACCATACGGTCCTCAGGAATGGCTCCGCGCTATATCTTGGCTTCCAGAGCACGTACAAACGTCTACCGCGGAGGCTTGTGTGCGCAATGGCTCCGGGACGCCGTGATATTTTTTTATTGGCCCATCCCACGCAACATGCGTGTACTATTCATGTTTCTATATCTTATGCCTCCATGCTTGTGACAGACAAAGAAACTAGTCCTATGGGACAAATGGTCAGGTACAGATAGACGAAGCACCCCCCCCTGCTGGCTGTGTTTCCTCTCGAAGTCTTTGAAGCTCCTAGCATTCAAGTGTTAAGTAGGCTTCTTATCTTACAGGAGCCTGGATGGGGGGAAACTATCTAGTTGACGTTTTAACAGAAGGTCCCAAGGGTGGGGGCTGCTGAAGTGTGGCCATCCCTGGATATGATTTATCATTACCAAGATGGCGGCTACAGGTTCATCACACCTCCCCCTATACGAGGGCGCGAGGGGGTAGCACATTCCTGTGTTCCCCCGTGCGTCCTTCTGCACCCTCCCCTTGCCGGGATAACCCGTCAGCGTTACCGTGGTCACGGCCTCTTCTGTGGCGAATGGAGAAGTGGTACTGCTGGAGAGCGAGGCTCCAGCGTAGCAACCTGCCATTCGACCCAGAGACCGTGTGTAACCAGCTGAGGGGGTTGTGGTCCGTCTCCACGGTGAAATGGCTCCCGTACAAGTAGGGCTGCAGACGCTGCAGGGCCCATACAATTGCCAGGCATTCTTTTTCCACCGTGGAGTAAGCCACCTCCCGGGGCAGTAGCTTCCTGCTCAGGTACAAGACAGGATGTTCCTGGCCTGTCGTGTTGACCTGACTTAGCACAGCACCGAGGCCAAAGTCACTGGCGTCGGTCTGTACCACAAACGGCCGGTCGAAGTCGGCAGCTTGCAGTACAGGGGAGCTACTTAGGGCGGCCTTGAGTGCCCCGAAAGCTGTCTCGCAGGCGACTGTCCAGTCGACTGCGACGGGCAGCTTCTTCTTGGTGACGTCCGTCAGGGGCTTGGCCAGGGTGCTATAGTGTGGGACGAACCTCCTATAGTACCCGGCGGTCCCCAAGAAGGACATCACCTGCTTTTTGGTCCTAGGAGTGGGCCAGGATGCGATGGCATCCACTTTCCCCGGTTCTGGCTTCAGAACCCCCCCGCCTACCCGGTGACCCAGGTAGAGGACCTCACTCATGCCCAGCTGGCACTTTTCCGGCTTGATGGTCAAGCCTGCCCGGTGGATCCGACCGAGCACCTGCCGCAGGTGCTCTAGGTGATCCTCCCAAGTGGGACTGAAGACTGCAATATCGTCCAAGTACGCAGCCGCGTACCCTTCAAGTCCCTCAAGCAGCGTATTGACCATCCGCTGAAAAGTGGCAGGGGCATTCTTCATGCCGAATGGCATCACTGTGGACTCGTACAGTCCAAAAGGGGTGATAAAGGCAGAGCGTTCCCTTGCCGCGGGGGTCAGAGGAATCTGCCAGTACCCCCGGCTCAGATCCATGATGGTCAGGTACTTAGCCCCGGCCATCCGATCGAGCAGGTCATCGATGCGTGGTATGGGGAACGCATCGGTGGCCGTTACAGCGTTGAGCCCCCGGTAGTCCACGCAGAACCGTGTAGTTCGGTCCTTCTTTGGTAAGAGGACTACAGGCGAGGCCCACGCGCTGCTGGATGCCTGGATCACCCCCAGCTTCAGCATCTCGTCTATCTCTTGGCGCATGTTTCCCTGCACCTCGAAAGAGACCCGATATGCTGAACGCCGGATCGGCGGGTGATCGCCAGTGTCCACGTCGTGGACAGCCATCTCAGTCCTTCCGGGCAGGCTGCTGAACAGCCCCCGGAAGGGGTGCAGGGTGGTCCCCAGCTGGGACCGTTGGTCCTCCGTGAGCTGGTGGCCAACCCCCACATCCTCGATGGACCCACCCGCCTTGGCTTGGGTGAGCAGATCCAGGAGGGTTTCTAC
Organism: Phyllobates terribilis; assembly: GCF_046119375.1. Taxonomy (NCBI): domain Eukaryota; kingdom Metazoa; phylum Chordata; class Amphibia; order Anura; family Dendrobatidae; genus Phyllobates; species Phyllobates terribilis. The sequence continues at coordinate 243,372,965 of NW_027362769.1, read as the reverse complement.
CTCTCCTTCCTCGGGAAGGTTGCACACTGGGTGGGCAGTCGCTTCCCGCTCATGATGAGCCTTCATCATGTTCACGTGGAAGGCCTTCCTCCTTCCACGGGCGTGATCCAGGGTGACCAGATAGGTGACGGCATTGAGTTTCTGGTGCACGAAGTAGGGACCTTCCCAGGCTGCCTGAAGCTTGTTCTGTGGTACGGGGACCAGTACCCACACCTTTTGACCCACCTGGTAGGTCCTCTCACAAGCATTCTGGTCGTACCACCGCTTCTGGTCGGCCTGGGCCTGGGCCATATTGTCCTGCACCAGCTTTGCCAAGGCCATCATCCTGTCCCGGTGGCGCACGACATACTCGATGACCGACACCTCGGGGGTGGCCAAATCCCCTTCCCATGCTTCCTTCACCAGAGCCAGGGGGCCCCATACCCGTCGCCCGTACAGGAGCTCAAAGGGGGAGAACCCCGTTGAGGCCTGCGGAACCTCCCGGTAAGCAAATAGGAGGTGTGGGAGGTAACGCTCCCAGTCTCTCCCGTGGGAGTCGACCAACATCTTAAGCATCTGCTTTAAGGTGCCATTGAACCGCTCACACAGGCCATTAGTCTGTGGGTGATACGGGCTGGCCACCAGATGTTGCACCTGCATTTGCTTACAGAGGGACTCCATCAGCCGCGACATGAACTGGGTCCCTCGGTCGGTGAGCATTTCTTGGGGGAAACCCACTCTGGAGAAGATCTCCAGTAAGGCGGTAGCCACCTTGTCGGCCCGAATGGACGACAAAGCTACCGCTTCCGGGTACCGGGTGGCATAGTCCACTACCGTGAGTATGAAGCATTTCCCGGAGTGGCTGGGAGTGGACAGAGGTCCAATAAGATCCACGGCGACCCTCGAGAAAGGCTCTTCGATGATTGGCAGAGTTACCAGTGGGGCTTTGGGGCGCGGCCCCGCCTTCCCCACCCTCTGACAGGTGTCACACGAACGGCAGTAGGCACCCACCGCGGCTCCCATCCCAGGCCAGTAGAAATGCTGAGCTATCCTGGCCTTGGTTTTAGCGATCCCTAGGTGTCCGGCCATCGGAATCTCGTGTGCGATCCGCAACAATTCCGCCCTGAACGGATAGGGTACCACTAACTGTCGGTCCCTGGGCCACGCCTCCGGTGAACCCTGCTGGACCGTTACCCGGTACAGCCGTCCCTGGTCCCAGACCACACGCTCGCAGTCTGACTCCATGGGAGGCTGTGCCGCCTGTTCCTTGAGAGCTTTCAGGCTGTCGTCTGCTTCCAACGCAGCCTGAAATTCCTGACTTGATGTGGCCAGAATCGACGAAACTGCCACATCCTCTGTCAGCCCCTCCGGGCATGTCACCTGGCCGCTGTCTGACCCGGCAGACACTTGGTCAGAAGTGGGGAAGCCGTCGGACCTCTGCAAGGCTCCTTGGGCTCCGGCGCTCCCACTCCTGGTGACAGCGGCTATGACCGCTGTGACCGTGGGTAGTGCCCGCTTCCCCTCTGTTTCTGACCAAGCCGCCCGATCAGGCAGGCTTCCTAGGCCTTTGGACATCTCGGATGTGGGGAACTCCTGCCCTGGGGTCTTACCTGGCGGCTCCTCTCTTGGGACACCCCCACCCCCCATGGCCTGTTCCTCCCCCTGCAGTGGGCCTATACTCAGCAGCCTGGATACCCCTGGGAGCCCTACACTGCCGGTAGCTGCCCCCCTCTCCATCCCTGAGCTTCCCTCTACAGAATCCTGCCCGCCCCCTCCCTCACCGGAGGACAAGAGGTCACGGCACGCCGGCTGAGCACCTCTGCGGGCATCCCCACACTCCCCACCTGCTTTCACTAACCCTGTTTGTGTTGTGTCTGTGCAGGTGTTACCCTCAGGTTTCACTCCCTCCTCCTCAGCAGGACACACACTACATACAACATGGTTGGCATTAGCAGCAGACAAATCAATACACTCTTGGGGGGCCGAACTTGGGGGTTCAGAGGGTACATACTGCGATACTAGACGCCCCAAGTCGGTCCCTAATAAAACATTTGCGGGAATATTTGGCGTTACTCCCACCTCCCGCATCCCCCTTCCGGCACCCCAGTCCAAATACACCATGGCAACGGGAAGTGCCGGCTCCACGCCTCCAACCCCGGAGACGGAAAGAGTCTTTCCTGGTACCAAGTCCTGGGGGGACACCACCTCAGGCCGTACCAGTGTTCGTTCAGCGCCAGTGTCCCGCAGTCCCATGACCGCAGAACGGCCTATGGTGACGGGTTGGATGTTGTCCAGGGACCTACCACCACCCCCTCCCACACACAAAACATTGGGCGCTCTCTGGGACTGGGATGGGGTCTTTTGGCGCTGGGGACACTCAGCCCTAAAGTGTCCTGGTTTGTTGCATAGATGACAACGTCTTACGTCTGGTCCTTGCCTGGAGAGGGCAACAGGGGGATACACCCCTTGTGTTCTAGGGGCCGGGGAAACAGGGGCATGACTGGGCTTACCCCCTCTCCAGGTGCTGCTGGCAGACTTCTTCAGCTCAGGCGCCCTGTTATTGGCATACTCGTCTGCCAGGGCGGCTGTAGCAGAAGCCCCTGTTGGTTTTCGGTCACGGAGGAACTGTCGGAGGTCCTCTGGGCAGTTCCACAAGAACTGCTCCGTGACGAACAGTTCCTGGACCTCCTGGCGGGTAGTAAGCGCTAGACCCGAGGTCCAGTGCTCTGCGGCTCTCAACAGCGCCCGCATATGATCGGTCCAGGTGTCCTTGGGGCCACGCAGCAGGCTCCGGAACTTCTGGCGGTACGACTCGGGAGTGAGGTTGTACTGCCGGATCAGGGCCCGCTTGATGCAGTCGTAGTTCTGTACCTCCCCGGCAGGTAAGTCCCCCAAGGCATCCAGGGACTTACCCCTCAAACGGGGGGTCAGGTATCTGGCCCACTGATCCCGGGCCAGATGGTGCTGAAGACAGGTCCGTTCAAATGCCACCAGAAAGGAGTCCAGGTCCCCATCCTTCTCCAGTAGAGGGAAGTCCTCAGCTCGGACTTTGGACGACTTGGTCTCCTGATGGGTTGGTTGCTCTAGCGGAAGCCCCCGCTGGGCCAGGTCCAGTTGGTGCTGGCGCTCCGCAGCTCGCTCTGCACGCTCCGCAGCCTCCCGGCGCTCTGCAGCTTCACGCTCCGCAGCCTCCCGGCGCTCCGCAGCTTCGCGCTCCTCCTCCGCTGCCTTCTCTGATGCTGCCAGGAGGGTTTTGTAGACGGCATCGCCATGAGACTGGAGACTTGCCATAGCCGCTTGTAAAAGGGCTTGTGATCTGGACAGGCTGGGCTGGGTAGGTGGTGGGCAGCCCACTGCAGGACCGTATACTGGGGACTGGCTCCCTGAGGTGCCCGGGCTGGACTCCTCCTCGCCATGAGTAACAATGTCCTCCCCTCCTGCCACACGGACCGTAGCATTAGCCTCCTGCAGGGTCTTGCTCCTGGTGCCGTCTGCCATCTTGGTAACCGACACCGCTGCAACCCTGAGTTTGCACACACCTTGTTATACTTTTAGCCTGACCGTCTAACGTTGGGCTGACCTTAAGACTCCAGCAGTGGAAGTTACCACTGGCAGTCTTTAGTGCCTGGGAGTAGGGGTCCCACAACACTATTATTCTGCAATCCCACCGCTCTGCCACCAATGTGATGAAAGCCGGCCGGTGGGTGCAGCTCTCTGGCGCCCCCTTACCTCTCAGGTCAGTCAAGGTACTGCACCTAGAGAAAGTAGTGCCAGGAAGCTGCAACCAGCGCAGGGAACACGGTAGTGTGTTATCCCTTCAACGTCACTAAACCGTAACGTCACTACACAGCACAACTCGCTAGCGCCCTCTTAGCCTCAGGTCAGTCAAGGAACTGCACCTAGGATAAGCGGTCGCCAGAGAGACTGTCCTGTAACCTACTGGGTATCGGGGCCCTCTGTAGTGAGGGCGGTATATATATCTTCCTTGGCCGCGCCAGGAATATATATATCTGAACCTCCGACCGTCACTACCAGCCTTCCCCAATCCCCAGTTGGTATGCTGCCACCAGTCCCTATTTTAGATATACGCCCAGTCCGTGAATGGGCCTATATCGGGTCAGGAACCAACCCTGGGTAGCGTTTTTGGCTTGAGCCGAGCTCACACGGACGTGCGTTCGTTATGCAGAATAAAAGGCAGGCCCACAATTACTTGAGGTAATTGATTATAATAATACACTAGATACACGATGTACAACTAAATATACACAGGTATAAGGTCAGGCTAAACTATACAACAATGGAATACAACACACAGAATCACCACAGCATATCAGTTACCGGTTTCTTGATTTTCTTGTGACGCAGGGAGAGGATTCTGCGATCGCAGGCACGGTTCTTTGTTACAGGCTGAGGCCTACCACCGCATGGTCAAACTGCTCCTCCCCTTGGTGGCCTCAGCTGGTGCTCAGATGTTCAGCACACCACTCTTGGGTCAAGACTGACTTGTCTCTTGTCTGTCCTGCTATCTTACCTGCCCCGTCCCGCCCACTGCTGGTGAGGTCAGCTGGCTCAGTCTCCACCCTCAGGTCTAACTTCGATCAGAAGCCCAAATTCTATGGAACCCAATAACTTCTTCTGGGATGGTCTCATGATACCCCCAGGGGTTCCCATGGATTCGGGCCGCCGTAACCGACCTTTTGATATCAATTATGATACCATACGGTCCTCAGGAATGGCTCCGCGCTATATCTTGGCTTCCAGAGCACGTACAAACGTCTACCGCGGAGGCTTGTGTGCGCAATGGCTCCGGGACGCCGTGATATTTTTTTATTGGCCCATCCCACGCAACATGCGTGTACTATTCATGTTTCTATATCTTATGCCTCCATGCTTGTGACAGACAAAGAAACTAGTCCTATGGGACAAATGGTCAGGTACAGATAGACGAAGCACCCCCCCCTGCTGGCTGTGTTTCCTCTCGAAGTCTTTGAAGCTCCTAGCATTCAAGTGTTAAGTAGGCTTCTTATCTTACAGGAGCCTGGATGGGGGGAAACTATCTAGTTGACGTTTTAACAGAAGGTCCCAAGGGTGGGGGCTGCTGAAGTGTGGCCATCCCTGGATATGATTTATCATTACCAAGATGGCGGCTACAGGTTCATCACAGGTAGCGTTCACACAGGCAATGCGTTTCGGTCCAAATTGGTGCCGTTTTTTTGCTTTCATAAAACTCCAAGGGATTAAAAACCAAAAACAGTCTCTACGGGACACAAAGGTATCACAGCAAATAAACAGTACATTTAGCAGGGCACATATCTCAGTGCGGGCTCACCTGGACAGATTGCAGTCTCTTCTCCCAGAGAAAACTTCATACACAGAAGTAACATGATTCCACTAATCTTGGTATCCACTTCAGCCTGAGGTCCAGCAGCCTCCAGTGCCAAACAGAGTGTTCAACTACGGACACAGTTCACACTGAGCAGGCTGCAGCTGACACACACTCTCCAGCTCCAGCATACAGACTGCTTAGATATCCTAGCTGACCCATGCAGTCTTCATTTAGGGAGAAATCCCGGCACATCTCTCTCTCTCTCGCTCTAAGCTACAACTCACATTTTGGCTGAACACTCACCAGCTTCAGCACACTCAACTCTGCTTCATACAGCAGATTGACACACTTAGTGAACATAAGCCCTGGTTTTAGTAAAAAAGTTAGGTGGGTGCATCTAATCACATTCTGCAGAGCTAGGACTAAACCCTGTCCTACCTGGCTGTGCTACTGTTATGATCTGCAACATGAACTAAGGAAAGATAGGGGAAAGCTGTCCCTACAGTAAGACTAAGCTGAATCCCTACGATGTAGCGGGCTGCCTGTTCCTAGCGAACAGACCCGCCTTAGTCCTCGGCTAGTCTGAACGGAGACCTATAGCATAAAGGAAGGGGTCCCTAAAAGAACTAAGGACTGGGACAAAAAATGGAACACCTCCTAAACTGAGAAGTTGTTGCAGAACACAAAAATACAAACAGACAAAAAGTTACTAAAGGTCCCAGAAGGACCAAGTTAACTGACAGAGATATGCACAGAAGCACCTGGCTAGAGAAGCAGTAAAACACTGAAGTCCAGCACAGCCAAAAGGGCGGAGCTGGAATATAAAGGCAAATGGTCACATGACCACAAAACACAAGAAGGAAAAGAAAACAAACAGGAGGGTTATAACAGCTACAACTTGTATATATCTTATTAAAAGAAATTGCTGAAATTTCTGAAGCACCGACACTGCCTCATGTGACCCCGCGCAACTGCTGCTTCCCCCCAGGTAAGCTACCGTTATAAGGGAATATAAGACGCACCACCATTTTATTTAAAAGTTTTTTTTTCCTATTTTGCACCCCAAAATTTGGGGTGTGTCTTATAATTCGCAAAATACGGTAACTATTGCTGCCCTGTCCCATTATTTGGATGATTACAGTGGATATAGTAAAGAAATTAGTTCCTAATTTCTTCAGTGCATTATCTACTTGATCCTATTTTTTTCTTTTCAATGGTGATTTTTTTTCTTACAAACTATTGGGTTGATATGCCATAAACAGATGAGATAGGAATACCCCCTTAAAGCTAGGAATTAGTTTTGTATAAAAGTTCATTTTCTATAGAGTAGCTGCGAGATCTGATCTACAGGATGCAAACTGTCATTTATATCAAACTGGATTCTACAATAGGCGATAGATTAGTGCTGGAATATTATCTAGATTCTCCTAAGGGGATGTCGTGTAAAAAAAATGTACATTGTATGTATCTTATAAGTATTATTGTGCTGCTACATGTTTAGTTATAATCTGTTATTGTTTCTGCAGAAAAATCAAGACTCTGAGTTCCAACATTGAATAAGGAATCCAGCAGGAGGAGATGACTACGCAACAACTCCATTACATGGCAGCTACAATGTGAGGATAAGACAACCTGTGAATAAGCAAAAAGAGACAGATTCCGGGCTCAGTTTCTGTTCTCACCCATGGATATGACATTTATTGGACTTTCCGCAGTCAGATGTGTTCATGGACAAGTGACTCACCTGCTGCGCGAAGAGGCAGATTCCGGGCTCGGTCTCTGCTTTCATCCTTTAATATGACATTTACCGGACTTTCAGCAGCCAAGTGTACTCACGACACAAGTGAGGTACCCGCTGTAAGAAGAGGCAGATTCCGGGCTCGGTCTCTGCTCTCACCTAGCCACAGCCCAAGGGAAGGGCACTCCTTTAACCATGGTTCCCTAGAGGTTTCCTCCATTGGGGTTTTTTCCTCTCCTGAGTGCTAAAGGATGACTCTTCATGAGTTAAAGGCCTATCATCATCAGGGCCACATTTAAGACTATTGTCCTGACTTATAATGAAAACTTCCACATTATCCAACTTCAATAAAGTTACTTAAGGAGTCAGCATATATCATATGTATCTGAGTCTTCTTTGATGGATCTTTGCAAAACAGGAGAATATACATAGCACCGGACTACTTTGTATAGTCATCACAATCACACATGGCTGCTTATCATCCCGATTTCTCGCACACATGTATATTAGGGTACAAGAGGTGTTGTGCTTAAAAACAATATATTCCCTATATGAGATCTACATGTATGTCACATGTCTAATGCCGTTCTATGGGAAGATGTCTGGAGCATAGCCCAATTCATATATAGTAGATTCTGGCTGCTAATGGGTCACCATGGCATTTGGGGTCCCACTGAAGGCAATTTAACTGCTATCTCTGTATCTCATGTTCAAAATGTAAAAATGGGTATATTATATAACTAATTACCCCATACCTGAAATGCTGAAGGAAATACATAGAGAGATCCAATGGCAGAATTGCAGTTTTTCAGTCAACTCACCTCCCCGCACCAAAAAACGTAATAAAAAGCAATCAAAACGTTCTATGTACCCCATGGTACCAATATAAATTACACCTAAATGGTCCCTCACATAGATCTATCTGCAAAAATGTTAAAAAATGGGATCCAGTAAATGGCAACCCAAAGCAACATTTTGTTAAGTTCTTTTAAAAGCAGTATTAAAAAAATAAAATAAATAAAAAACAAGCCCATACAGTTATGTCTTCACAAAACAGAGATATAACAACTCTATCATCCAACGAAGGCTAAAAATGCAAATCGATTACCGGATCCAATGGATTATCAGGCTAGGATCCTGTGACAACGTTTATTCATCGATTTTTCAGCCTTCTTAGGATACAATTTTTCCTACTTTTTGATCACTGATAGTCTTAGGATTGTACTGGTCCCGATGATGAGTGGCTTCAGAGAAAGGATCTGACACTGCAAGAAGTAGAGTAGTGCCTATAATCTAGTACAACTCAGCAAGGTGAGCAGAGACTCCTCCAAGCGTGATGGGAATAGCTGCAAGTATAGAGAATCTAATAATCTATGGAGCCATTTCCCGGCCCCTGACTGATTAACTCTCCATATGCCGCGATTAAGAGCGACATTTAGAAGGTTGTACAGAGATTTATTGACCAATGACAGCAGTCCCCTGCTCTCTGATCGCTCTGATTGGATGATGAATGTAACTATCCAATCACAGCATGTATCCAATGCAGGAAACAGAAGCTCAGCTCCGATTCTCCTCTCTCTGTCAGTGACTGTGTTGGAGATCGGAGCTGTGCTGCTGTCAGAAAAGTGCTATATCCATAAATGTCTAAATCACCTATATCTCCAACTGTCACCCCAGGGTCCCTGTTCCTCATCTCATGCCCTGTGTCATTTATTTTATATATATATCATTTGTCTATATCTTCATTGTATTTTTTTATGTAATTTTGTCCTGTCCATCCATCATTACATAGCTTACATAGCTTTAGTTAGGTGTAGGGCATTAGTTACAGGGGCAATTAGTTTAGAGCTAGTTATCTAGTTCTAATATTAGGGTATGGAAATTAGCGTTAGGTACATGTTTAGCAACTTTGTGTGTTATAAAAAAAATCTAAAAAGCAAAAAAATAAAATTAATAAATAAAAGTTTCATATATATACAGGTGCTTCTCACTAAATTAGAATATCATCAAAAAGTTAATTTATTTCAGTTCTTCAATCAAAAAAGTGAAACTCATATATTATCTAGAGTGATTACAAACAGAGTGATCTATTTCAAGTGTTTATTTCTGTTAATGTTGATGATTATGGCTTACAGCCAATGAAAACACAAAAGTCATTATCTCAGTAAATTAGAATAATTAACAAAAAACACCTGCAAAGGCTTACTACGTATTTATAAAAAGGTCCCTTAGTCTGTTTCAGTAGGCGCCACAATCATGGGGAAGACTGCTGACTTGATAGATGTCCAGAAGGCAGTCATTGACACACTCCACAAGGAGGGTAAGCCATAAAAGATCATTGCTAAAGAAGCTAGCTGTTCACAGAGTGCTGTATCCAAGCAAATTAATGGAAAGTTAAGTGGAAGGAAAACGTGTGGTAGAAAAAGGTGCATAAGCAACCGGGATAACCGCAGCCTTGAAAGGATTGTTAAGAAAAGGCCATTCAAAAATTTTAGGGAGATTCACAAGGAGTGGACTGCTGCTGGAATCATTGTTTCAAGAGCCACCACACACAGACTATCCAGAACATGAGCTACAAGTGTCGCATTCCTTGTGTCAAGCCACTCATGACCAATAGACAGTGCCGGAAGCGTCTTATTTGGGCAAGGACAAAAAGACCTGGACTGTTGCTCAGTGGTCCAAGGTGTTGTTTTCAGATGAAAGTAAATTTGATAAATTTTGAGGTCCATTTCCTCACTTCTCACTACTATGTATGAAAAATTTGTCTTAACAATGACATTTGTGTGAAAAAAATGAAACTTAATTTTTTCACACTCATTTTGAACTAAATCCTTTAATAAAATGTAGGCTCAAAAGACTCATCACATCCATGAATAAATTCTTTAGGGGCTGCTGTTTACAAAAAGGGTCAGTTGTGGGGGTTTTCTGCTGTTTTGGCATGTCAAAAACTCTGCAAATGCGACATGGTGCCCACAATCTATTTCAGCCAAATACAGTGGTGGCCAAAAGTATTGGCGCCCCTGCAATTCTGTCAGATAATACTCAGTTTCTTCCTGAAAATGATTGCAATCACAAATTCTTTGGTATTATTATCTTCATTTAATTTGTCTTCAATGAAAAAACACAAAAGAGAATGAAGCAAAAAGCAAATCATTGATCATTTCACACAAAACTCCAAAAATGGGCCAGACAAAAGTATTGGCACCCTCAGCCTAATACTTGGTTGCACAACCTTTAGCCAAAATAACTGCAAACAACCAATTCCGGTAACCATCAATGAGTTTCTTACAATGCTCTGCTGGAATTGTAGACCATTCTTCTTTGGCAAACTGCGCCAGGTCCCTGATATTTGAAGGGTGCCTTCTCCAAACTGCCATTTTGAGATCTCTCCACAGGTGTTCTATGGGATTCAGGTCTGGACTCATTGCTGGCCACCTTAGAAGTCTCCAGTGCTTTCTCTCAAACCATATTATAGTGCTTTTGGAAGTGTGTTTTGGGTCATTGTCCTGCTGGAAGACCCATGACCTCTGAGGGAGACCCAGCTTTCTCACACTGGGCCCTACATTATGCTGCAAAATTTGTTGGTAGTCTTCAGACTTCATAATGCCATGCACACGGTCAAGCAGTCCAGTGCCAGAGGCAGCAAAGCAACCCCAAAACATCAGGGAACCTCCGCCATGTTTGACTGTGGGGACCGTGTTCTTTTCTTTGAATGCCTCTTTTTTTTTCCTGTACACTCTATGTTGATGCTTTGTCCCAAAAAGCTCTACTTTTGTCTCATCTAACCAGAGAACATTCTTCCAAAATGTTTTAGGCTTTCTCAGGTAAGTTTTGGAAAACTCCAGCCTGGCTTTTTTATGTCTCGGGGTAAGAAGTGGGGTCTTCCTGGGTATCCTACCATACAGTCCCTTTTCATTCAGACACCGACGGATAGTACGGGTTGACACTGTTGTACCATCGGACTGCAGGGCAGCTTGAACTTGTTTGGATGTTAGTCAAAGTTCTCTATCCACCATCCGCACAATCTTGCGTTGAAATCTCTCGTCAATTTTTCTTTTCCGTCCACATCTAGGGAGGTTAGCCACAGTGCCATGGGCTTTAAACTTCTTGATGACATTGCGCACGCAAGACACAGGAACATTCAAGTCTTTGGAGATGGACTTGTAGCCTTGAGATTGCTCATGCTTCCTCACAATTTGGTTTCTCAAGTCCTCAGACAGTTGTTTGGTTTCTTTCTTTTCTCCATGCTCAATGTGGTACACACAAGGACACAGGACAGAGGTTGAGTCAACTTTAATCCATGTTAACTGGCTGCAAGTGTGATTTAGTTATTGCCAACACCTGTTAGGTGCCACAGGTAAGTTACAGGTGCTGTTAATTACACGAATTAGAGAAGCATCACATGATTTTTCAAACAGTGCCAATACTTTTGTCCACCCCCTTTTTTAGGTTTGGTGTGGAATTATATCCAATTTGGCTTTAGGACAATTCTTTTTGTGTTTTTTCATTGAAGACAAATTAAATGAAGATAATAATACCAAAGAATTTGTGATTGCAATCATTTTCAGGAAGAAACTGAGTATTATCTGACAGAATTGCAGGGGTGCCAATACTTTTGGCCACCACTGTATGTATTTCAAAATTCAAATAGTCCGTTCTGAGCCCGGCCATATGTCCAAACAGAACTTTTTGACTACATGTGGGGTATCACCAGACTCACAAGAAAGTGGCTAAAAAACTGTGGGGTCCATTTTTTTCATGTTACCTCTTGCACAAGTGAAAAAATTGGGGCTAAAACTACATTTTGTAAAAAAAATAAAAAATATTTCTATATGTCGACTTAATGTTATCAAATTCTGTGTAGTACCTGTGAGTTCAAAATCCTCACTATACCCCTGGATAACATGCTTGAGGGGTGTAGTTTTTCCAAAATGGTGTCAGTTGTGCGGGGTTTCTGCAGCTTGGGCACCTTAGAACCCTGCAAATGCGACATGGCGCCCAAAATCTACTTCAGCCAAATTTGTGTTCCAAAATTCAGCTGCCGTTCCTTCCCTTCTGAGCCCGGCCGTTTGTCCAGACAGAGGTTTCTGACCACGTGGGTATCAGCGCGCTTACACTTTTGGTAACAAAGTGAGATGTCCATTTTCTCATGCCATTCCTTGATGCCCTATTACTTTTTGAAAAAATGGCGGCCAGAGGGCTTTAGATACGCCACTATCAGACACTATGGAGTTTGTTTAGAGGTGGGTAAAACTGAGTAGGGTACTAAAAAATTGATTAGTCAAAGATTTCTGTGAGTTACATTCGTCAGAAACAAGAAGAATTAATCATGGTGATCTGGGCCATATCTTTATTAACGCAAGCAAATTCACAAGGGTGCATGCATCGCAGCTACAAACTGGTGCTTGTGGTGGGGTCCCGGGTCCAATAGATGCCATAGGGTCAGTAGAACTATAGTTACACCCCTGAGAGGAGGTCCTCAGACCCCAGGACCCTTGCTGATATGGAGATAAGGGCGCATCTTTCAAAATTACACTTTCAAATTATTAGTAAATCCTATTAAATTCTATTTTAACACAAAGTTAAGGCAATGTCTAGGGGCACAAAATCTTAGTTGCTTCATCATTTCCAATGTAATTGTGGTAAATCCTTTTGTACATTTGACTTTGTCCCTAATTCGTCTCATTTACTTCTCTGAGTTGTGACTTTTCAGCCACTGGACAGCAGGAGCAGGGATGGAGTTTATGGACCATCAGATCCCTTGAAATGTGTTTGTTTTAGTGAGAAACTATTTGGCTGAATGAATTAGAAAATGTCTGACTATAAAAGCCTTGATCTAGAATTGTAAACCTAATAAACGGCAGAGAATAGATGGGCTGTGTGTTCTCTATATCATCATTCTCAGCATCCAGCGTACATTTTTAATGGCTTGGGATGACCACAGACCATGTCACCTCAGGAGTGTGACAGGAGAGCATCAGCTGAGGCCACTTTCCCCACTCAGCACAAATGCACAGTACCATGGGTTGCTATGGCAACTCCGGGAGCCATGCTGAAAGGCCTACTGGATCCTGCCAGAGGTGGGCTGCAATAGACCGCCTGTTAGTATAACACTGACACGCTGGGAGAATGCTCCTGCGCTACATATGTGCTGCACTGTACTAACTATATGATTAACCCCTTCACGGCATCTGACATAAATGTATTTCATAATGCGAAAGTTGTTCCTGCATTATGACTTACAGTTATGTCATGGTAATTATGGAGGCGCAAGGGCGTAACTGACAGCCCAGCTCCCTTAGCAAGTGCCAGGGTCGGCACCAGCACCTTCCTTGGCTGTCTAACCGTCTAGATGCTGCAAAGCAATAGTGATAGCAGCATGTCAATGGTCATGAGAGGGCGCTCCGTCTCTCACTCCATCGTCATGGCCGCAGGTAGTGGACGGTTGTCATGGCGCTGACCTCCGGGTCTGTCTGGCACTGTCTCCATCAGGCACTGCCATAGGCAGAGTCTACCAGTGCTGCTGTCAATGTGACTGGTGTAATACACGGCCATATATATGTTCTGCAGGGTATTAGGCCAGTGATTAGACAAATGAAAGTTGAAGTCCCATGTAGAAATGAAGTAAAAAAAAACAGTTGATAAAAAATAATGAAAAATATATAAAAAAATAAATAAATGACTTAAGAATCATAGAAAACTGTTTGGCCAATGAATACGCTTTTTTATGTAAAACCTAGTGATGAGCGAGTGTGCTCGTCTCTGCTCTGTACTCGCCCGAGCATCTCACTGCTCAAGATGCTCAGCGCTCGCCGAGTACTTCCGGGATGCTCGGGCAGGAGCTCGGCCCCCGCCCCGCATGTTTATCGCTCTTTAGAGAGTCAATAAACAAGCAGGGATTGTTTGCCAATTACTGTAATGCCGTAGCCATGTGGATTTTCAAATGGAAAATCTGTATGTAAATAATCAGGATGTTCAAATGGAAAATCTGCATGTAAATAATCAGGATGTTCAAATGGAAAATCTGCATGCAGAAAATCAGGATGTTCAAATGGAAAATCTGTATGCAGAAAATCAGGATGTTCAAGTGGAAAATCTGTATGCAAAAAATCAAGATGTTCAAATGGAAAATCTGTATGCAGGAAATCAGGATGTTCAAATGGAAAATCTGTATGCAGAAAATCAGGATGTTCAAATGGAAAATCTGTATGCAGAAAATCAGGATGTTCAAATGGAAAATCTGTATGCAAAAAATCAGGATGTTCAAATGGAAAATCTGTATGCAGAAAATCAGGATGTTCAAATGGAAAATCTGCATGCAGAAAATCAGGATGTTCAAATGGAAAATCTGTATGCAGGAAATCAGGATGTTCAAATGGAAAATCTGCATGCAGAAAATCAGGATGTTCAAATGGAAAATCTGTATGCAGAAAATCAGGATGTTCAAGTGGAAAATCTGTATGCAAAAAATCAGGATGTTCAAACGGAAAATCTGTATGCAGGATATCAGGATGTTCAAATGGAAAATCTGCATGCAGAAAATCAGGATGTTCAAATGGAAAATCTGCATGCAGAAAATCAGGATGTTCAAATGGAAAATCTGTATGCAGAAAATCAGGATGTTCAAACGGAAAATCTGTATGCAGAAAATCAGGATGTTCAAATGGAAAATCTGTATGAAGAAAATCATTATGTTCAAATGGAAAATCTGCATGCAGAAAATCAGGATGTTTAAATGGAAAATCTATATGCAGAAAATCAGGATGTTCAAATGGAAAATCTGCATGCAGAAAATCAGGATATTCAAATGGAAAATATATATGCAGAAAATCAGGATGTTCAAATGGTATTCTGCATGCAGAAAATCAGGATGTTCAAATGGAAAATGTATATGCAGAAAATCAGGATGTTCAAATGGAAAATCTGTATGCAGAAAATCAGGATATTCAAGAGGAAAATCTGTATACAGAAAATCAGGATGTACAAATGGAAAATCTGTATGCAGAAAATCAGGATGTTCAAAAGGAAAATCTATATGCAGAAAATCATGATGTACAAATGTAAAATCTGTATGCAGAAAATCAGGATGTTCAAATGGAAAATCTGTATGCAGAAAATCAGGATGTTCAAATGGAAAATCTGTATGCAGAAAATCAGGATGTTCAAATTTGAAAATCTGTATGCAGAAAATCAGAATGCTCAAATGAAAAATCTGTTTGCAGAAAATCAGGATGTTCAAATGGAAAATCTGTATGCAGAAAATCAGAATGTTCAAATGGAAAATCTGTATGCAGAAAATCAGGATGTTCAAATGGAAAATCTGTATGCAGAAAATCAGGATGTTCAAATAGAAAATCTGTATGCATAAAAATAGGATGTTCAAATGGAAAATCTGTATGCAGAAAATCAGGATGTTCAAATGAAAAGTCTGTATGCAGAAAATCAGGATGTTTAAATGGAAAATCTGTATGCAGAAAATCAGGATGTTCAAATGGAAAATCTGTATGCAGAAAATCAGGATATTCAAGAGGAAAATCTGTATGCAGAAAATCAGGATGTTCAAAAGGAAAATCTGTATGCAGAAAATCAGGATGTACAAATGGAAAATCTCTATGCAGAAAATCAGGATGTTCAAAAGGAAAATCTATATGCAGAAAATCATGATGTACAAATGGAAAATCTGTATGCAGAAAATCAAGATGTTCAAATGGAAAATCTGTATGCAGAAAATCAGGATGTTCAAATGGAAAATCTGTATGCAGAAAATCAAGATGTTCAAATGGAAAATCTGTATGTAAAATATCAGGATGTTCAAAGGGAAAATTTGTACACGGAAAATCAGGATATTCAAGTGGAAAATCTGTATTGAGAAAATCACGATGTTCAAATGGAAAATCTGTATTGAGAAAATCACGATGTTCAAATGGAAAATCTGCATGCAGAAAATCAGGATGTTCAATTGGAAAAACTATATGCAGAAAATCAGAATGTTCAAATGGAAAATCTATATGCAAAAAATCAGGATGTTCTATTGGAAAATCTATATGCAGAAAATGAGGATGTTCTATTGGAAAATCTATATGCAGAAAATCAAGATGTTCAAATGGAAAAACTGTATGCAGAAAATCAGAATGTTAAAATGGAAAATCTGTATGCAGAAAATCAGGATGTTCAAATGGAAAATCTTTATGCAGAAAATAAGGATGTTCAAATGAAAAGTCTGTATGCAGAAAATCAGGATGTTCAAATGAAAAGTCTGTATGCAAAAAATCAGGAGGTTTCAAGTGGAAAATCTGTATGCAGAAAATCAGGATGTTCAAATGGAAAATGTGTATGCAGAAAATCAAGATGTTCAAATGGAAAATCTTCATGCAGAAAATCAGGATGTTCAAATGGAAAATCTGTAAGCAGAAAATCAGGATGTTCACATGGAAAATATATATGCAGAAAATCAGAATGTTCAAATGGAAAATCTGTATGCAGAAAATAAGGATGTTCAAATGGAAAATCTGTATGCAGAAAATCAGGATATTCAAGAGGAAAATCTGTATGCAGAAAATCAGGATGTTCAAATGGAAAATCTGTATGCAGAAAATCAGGATGTACAAATGGAAAATCTGTATGCAGAAAATCAAGATGTTCAAATGGAAAATCTGTATGCAGAAAATCAGGATGTTCAAATGGAAAATCTGTATGCAGAAAATCAAGATGTTCAAATGGAAAATCTGTATGCAGAAAATCAGGATGCTCAAATGAAAAATCTGTTTGCAGAAAATCAGGATGTTCAAATGGAAAATCTGTATGCAGAAAATCAGAATGTTCAAATGGAAAATCTGTATGTAAAATATCAGGATGTTCAAAGGGAAAATCTGTACACGGAAAATCAGGATATTCAAGTGGAAAATCTGTATTGAGAAAATCACGATGTTCAAATGGAAAATCTGTATTGAGAAAATCACGATGTTCAAATGGAAAATCTGCATGCAGAAAATCAGGATGTTCAATTGGAAAAACTATATGCAGAAAATCAGAATGTTCAAATGGAAAATCTATATGCAGAAAATCAGGATGTTCAAATGGAAAATCTGTATGCAGAAAATCAGAATGTTCAAATGGAAAATCTGTATGCAGAAAATCAGGATGTTCAAATGGAAAATCTGTATGCAGAAAATCAGGATGTTCAAATAGAAAATCTGTATGCATAAAAATAGGATGTTCAAATGGAAAATCTGTATGCAGAAAATCAGGATGTTCAAATGAAAAGTCTGTATGCAGAAAATCAGGATGTTTAAATGGAAAATCTGTATGCAGAAAATCAGGATGTTCAAATGGAAAATCTGTATGCAGAAAATCAGGATATTCAAGAGGAAAATCTGTATGCAGAAAATCAGGATGTTCAAATGGAAAATCTGTATGCAGAAAATCAAGATGTTCAAATGGAAAATCTGTATGCAGAAAATCAGGATGCTCAAATGAAAAATCTGTTTGCAGAAAATCAGGATGTTCAAATGGAAAATCTGTATGTAAAATATCAGGATGTTCAAAGGGAAAATCTGTACACGAAAAATCAGGATATTCAAGTGGAAAATCTGTATTGAGAAAATCACGATGTTCAAATGGAAAATCTGTATTGAGAAAAGCACGATGTTCAAATGGAAAATCTGCATGCAGAAAATCAGGATGTTCAATTGGAAAAACTATATGCAGAAAATAAGAATGTTCAAATGGAAAATCTATATGCAAAAAATCAGGATGTTCTATTAGAAAATCTATATGCAGAAAATGAGGATGTTCTATTGGAAAATCTATATGCAGAAAATCAAGATGTTCAAATGGAAAAACTGTATGCAGAAAATCAGAATGTTAAAATGTAAAATCTGTTTGCAGAAAATCAGGATGGTCAAATGGAAAATCAGTATGCAGAAAATCAGGATGTTCAAATGGAAAATCAGTATGCAGAAAATCAGGATGTTCAAGTGGAAAATCTGCATGCAGAAAGTCAGGATGTTCAAGTGGAAAATCTGGATGCAGAAAATCAGGATGTTCAAATGGAAAATATATATGCAGAAAATCAGAATGTTCAAATGGAAAATCTTTATGCAGAAAATACGGATGTTCAAATGAAAAGTCTGTATGCAGAAAATCAGGATGTTCAAATGAAAAGTCTGTATGCAAAAAATCAGGAGGTTTCAAGTGGAAAATCTGTATGCAGAAAATCAGGATGTTCAAATGGAAAATGTGTATGCAGAAAATCAGGATGTTCAAATGGAAAATCTTCATGCAGAAAATCAGGATGTTCAAATGGAAAATCTGTAAGCAGAAAATCAGGATGTTCACATGGTAAATATATATGCAGAAAATCAGAATGTTCAAATGGAAAATCTGTATGCAGAAAATAAGGATGTTCAAATGAAAAGTCTGTATGCAGAAAATAAGGATGTTAAAGTGGAAAATCTATATGCAGAAAATAAGGATGTTCAAATGGAGAATCTGTATGCAGAAAATCAGGATGTTCAAGTGGAAAATCTGTATGCCGAAAATCAGGATGTTCAAATGGAAAATCTTTATACAGAAAATCAGGATGTTCAAGTCGAACATCTATATGCAGAAAATCAGGACGTTCAAATGGAAAATCTGTATGCAGAAAATCAGGATGTTCAAGTGATAAATCTGTATGCCGAAAATTAGGATGTTCAAGTGGAAAATCTGCATGCAGAAAATCAGGATGTTCAAGTGGAAAATTAGCATGCAGAAAATCAGGATGTTCAAATGGAAAATCTGTATGCAGAAAATCAGGATGCTCAAATGGAAAGACTGCATGCAGAAAATCAGGATGTTCAAGTGGAAAATCTGTAAGCAGAAAATCAGGATGTTCAAATGGAAATTATATATGCAGAAAATCAGGATGTTCAAATGGAAAATCTGTAAGCAGAAAATCAGGATGTTGAAAAGGAAAATCTGTATGCAGAAAATCATGATGTACAAATGGAAAATCTGTATGCAGAAAATCAGAATATTCAAATGGAAAAACTGTATGCAGAAAATCAGGATGTTCAAATTTGAAAATCTGCATGCAGAAAATCAGGATGCTCAAATGAAAAATCTGTTTGCAGAAAATCAGGATGTTCAAATGGAAAATCTGTATGTAAAATATCAGGTTGTTCAAATGGAAAATCTGTATGCAGAAAATCAGGATGTTCAAGAGGAAAATCTGCATGCATAAAGTCAGGATGTTCAAATGGAAAATCTGCATGCAGAAAATCAGGATGTTCAAATGGAAAATCTGTATGCAGAAAATCAGGATGTTCAAATGGAAAATCTTCATGCAGAAAATCAGGATGTTCAAATGGAAAATCTGTAAGCAGAAAATCAGGAAGTTCACATGGAAAATATATATGAAGAAAATCAGGATGTTCAAATGGAAAATCTGTATGCAGAAAATCAGGATGTTCAAATGAAAAGTCTGTACGCAGAAAATCAGGATGTTTAAATGGAAAATCTGTGTGCAGAAAAACAGGATGTTCAAATGGAAAATCTGTATGAAGAAAATCAGGATATTCAAGAGGAAAATCTGCATGCAGAAAATCAGGATGTTCAAATGGAAAATCTGTATGCAGAAAATCAGGATGTACAAATGGAAAATCTCTATGCAGAAAATCAGGATATTCAAAAGGAAAATCTATATGCAGAAAATCATGATGTACAAATGGAAAATCTGTATTCAGAAAATCAAGATGTTCAAATGGAAAATCTGTATGCAGAAAATCAGGATGTTCAAATGGAAAATCTGTATGCAGAAAATCAGGATGTTCAAATTTGAAAATCTGTATGCAGAAAATCAGAATGCTCAAATGAAAAATCTGTTTGCAGAAAATCAGGATGTTTAAATGGAAAAACTATATGCAGAAAATCAGAATGTTCAAATGGAAAATCTATATGCAGAAAATCAGGATGTTCTAATGGAAAATCTATATGCAGAAAATCAGGATGTTCTATTGGAAAATCTATATGCAGAAAATCAAGATGTTCAAATGGAAAAACTGTATGCAGAAAATCAGATTGTTAAAATGGAAAATCTGTATGCAGAAAATCAGGATGGTCAAATGGAAAATCAGTATGCAGAAAGTCATGATGTTCAAGTGGAAAATCTGGATGCAGAAAATCAGGATGTTCAAGTGGAAAATCTGGATGCAGAAAATCAGGATGTTCAAGTGGAAAATCTATATGCAGAAAATAAGGATGTTCAAATGGAGAATCTGTATGCAGAAAATCAGGATGTTCAAATGAAAAGTCTGTACGCAGAAAATCAGGATGTTTAAATGGAAAATCTGTGTGCAGAAAAACAGGATGTTCAAATGGAAAATCTGTATGAAGAAAATCAGGATATTCAAGAGGAAAATCTGCATGCAGAAAATCAGGATGTTCAAATGGAAAATCTGTATGCAGAAAATCAGGATGTACAAATGGAAAATCTCTATGCAGAAAATCAGGATGTTCAAAAGGAAAATCTATATGCAGAAAATCATGATGTACAAATGGAAAATCTGTATTCAGAAAATCAAGATGTTCAAATGGAAAATCTGTATGCAGAAAATCAGGATGTTCAAATGGAAAATCTGTATGCAGAAAATCAGGATGTTCAAATTTGAAAATCTGTATGCAGAAAATCAGAATGCTCAAATGAAAAATCTGTTTGCAGAAAATCAGGATGTTTAAATGGAAAAACTATATGCAGAAAATCAGAATGTTCAAATGGAAAATCTATATGCAGAAAATCAGGATGTTCTAATGGAAAATCTATATGCAGAAAATCAGGATGTTCTATTGGAAAATCTATATGCAGAAAATCAAGATGTTCAAATGGAAAAACTGTATGCAGAAAATCAGAATGTTAAAATGGAAAATCTGTATGCAGAAAATCAGGATGGTCAAATGGAAAATCAGTATGCAGAAAGTCATGATGTTCAAGTGGAAAATCTGGATGCAGAAAATCAGGATGTTCAAGTGGAAAATCTGGATGCAGAAAATCAGGATGTTCAAGTGGAAAATCTATATGCAGAAAATAAGGATGTTCAAATGGAGAATCTGTATGCAGAAAATCAGGATGTTCAAGAGGAAAATCTATATGCAGAAAATAAGGATGTTGAAATGGAAAATCTATATGCAGAAAATCAGGATGTTCAAATGGAAAATCTGCATGCAGAAAATCAGGATGTACAAATGGAATGTCTGTATGCAGAAAATCAGGATGTTCAAATGGAAAATCTGTATGCAGACAATCAGGATATTCAAGTGGAAAATCTGTATGCAGAAAATCAGGATGTTCAAATGGAAAATCTGTATGCAGAAAATCAGGATGTTCAAATGGAAAATCTTCATGCAGAAAATCAGGATGTGCAAATGGAAAATCTGTAAGCAGAAAATCAGGATGTTCACATGGAAAATATATATGCAGAAAATCAAGATGTTCAAATGGAAAATCTGTATGCAGAAAATAAGGATGTTCAAATGAAAAGTCTGTATGCAGAAAATAAGGATGTTAAAGTGGAAAATCTATATGCAGAAAATAAGGATGTTCAAATGGAGAATCTGTATGCAGAAAATCAGGATGTTCAAGTGGAAAATCTGTATGCCGAAAATCAGGATGTTCAAATGGAAAATCTGTATGCAGAAAATCAGGATGTTCAAGTCGAACATCTATATGCAGAAAATCGACGTTCAAATGGAAAATCTGTGTACAGAAAATCAGGATGTTCAAGTGGAAAATCTCCATGCAGAAAATCAGGATGTTCATGTGGAAAATTAGCATGCAGAAAATCAGGATGTTCAAATGGAAAATCTGTATGCAGAAAATCAGGATGCTCAAATGGAAAGTCTGCATGCAGAAAATCAGGATGTTCAAGTGGAAAATCTGTAAGCAGAAAATCAGGATGTTCAAATGGAAATTATATATGCAGAAAATCAGGATGTTCAAATGGAAAATCTGTAAGCAGAAAATCAGGATGTTCAAAAGGAAAATCTGTATGCAGAAAATCATGATGTACAAATGGAAAATCTGTATGCAGAAAATCAGAATGTTCAAATGGAAAATCTGTATGCAGAAAATCAGGATGTTCAAATTTGAAAATCTGCATGCAGAAAATCAGGATGCTCAAATGAAAAATCTGTTTGCAGAAAATCAGGATGTTCAAATGGAAAATCTGTATGTAAAATATCAGGTTGTTCAAATGGAAAATCTGTATGCAGAAAATCAGGATGTTCAAAGGGAAAATCTGCATGCATAAAGTCAGGATGTTCAAATGGAAAATCTGCATGCAGAAAATCAGGATGTTCAAATGGAAAATCTGTATGCAGAAAATCAGGATGTTAAAGTGGAAAATCTATATGCAGAAAATAAGGATGTTCAAATGGAGAATCTGTATGCAGAAAATCAGGATGTTCAAGTGGAAAATCTGTATGGCGAATATCAGGATGTTCAAATGGAAAATCTGTATGCAGAAAATCAGGATGTTCAAGTCGAACATCTATATGCAGAAAATCAGGACGTTCAAATGGAAAATCTGTATGCAGAAAATCAGGATGTTCAAGTGGAAAATCTCCATGCAGAAAATCAGGATGTTAAAGTGGAAAATCTATATGCAGAAAATAAGGATGTTCAAATGGAGAATCTGCATGCAGAAAATTAGGATGTTCAAGTGGAAAATCTGTATGCCGAAAATCAGGATGTTCAAATGGAAAATCTGTATGCAGAAAATCAGGATGTTCAAGTCAAACATCTATATGCAGAAAATCAGGATGTTCAAATGGAAAATCTGTATGCAGAAAATCAGGATGTTCAAGTGATAAATCTGTATGCCGAAAACTAGGATGTTCAAGTGGAAAATCTGCATGCAGAAAATCAGGATGTTCAAGTGGAAAATTAGCATGCAGAAAATCAGGATGTTCAAATGGAAAATCTGTATGCAGAAAATCAGGATGTACAAATGGAAAATCTCTATGCAGAAAATCAGGATGTTCAAAAGGAAAATCTATATGCAGAAAATCATGATGTACAAATGGAAAATCTGTATTCAGAAAATCAAGATGTTCAAATGGAAAATCTGTATGCAGAAAATCAGGATGTTAAAATTTGAAAATCTGTATGCAGAAAATCAGAATGCTCAAATGAAAAATCTGTTTGCAGAAAATCAGGATGTTCAAATGGAAAAACTATATGCAGAAAATCAGAATGTTCAAATGGAAAATCTATATGCAGAAAATCAGGATGTTCTATTGGAAAATCTATATGCAGAAAATCAGGATGTTCTATTGGAAAATCTATATGCAGAAAATCAAGATGTTCAAATGGAAAAACTGTATGCAGAAAATCAGAATGTTAAAATGGAAAATCTGTATGCAGAAAATCAGGATGGTCAAATGGAAAATCAGTATGCAGAAAGTCAGGATGTTCAAGTGGAAAATCTGGATGCAGAAAATCAGGATGTTCAAGTGGAAAATCTGGATGCAGAAAATCAGGATGTTCAAGTTGAAAATCTATATGCAGAAAATCAGGACGTTCAAATGGAAAATCTGTATGCAGAAAATCAGGATGTTCAAGTGGAAAATCTCCATGCAGAAAATCAGGATGTTCATGTGGAAAATTAGCATGCAGAAAATCAGGATGTTCAAATGGAAAATCTGTATGCAGAAAATCAGGATGCTCAAATGGAAAGTCTGCATGCAGAAAATCAGGATGTTCAAGTGGAAATTATATATGCAGAAAATCAGGATGTTCAAATGGAAAATCTGTAAGCAGAAAATCAGGATGTTCAAAAGGAAAATCTGTATGCAGAAAATCAGGATGTTCAAATGGAAATTATATATGCAGAAAATCAGGATGTTCAAATGGAAAATCTGTAAGCAGAAAATCAGGATGTTCAAAAGGAAAATCTATATGCAGAAAATCAGGATGTTCAAATGGAAATTATATATGCAGAAAATCAGGATGTTCAAATGGAAAATCTGTAAGCAGAAAATCAGGATGTTCAAAAGGAAAATCTGTATGCAGAAAATCAGGATGTTCAAATGGAAATTATATATGCAGAAAATCAGGATGTTCAAATGGAAAATCTGTAAGCAGAAAATCAGGATGTTCAAAAGGAAAATCTATATGCAGAAAATCAGGATGTTCAAATGGAAATTATATATGCAGAAAATCAGGATGTTCAAATGGAAAATCTGTAAGCAGAAAATCAGGATGTTCAAAAGGAAAATCTGTATGCAGAAAATCAGGATGTTCAAATTTGAAAATCTGCATACAGAAAATCATGATTTACAAATGGAAAATCTGTATGCAGAAAATCAGGATGTTCAAATGGAAAATCTGTATGCAGAAAATCAGGATGTTCAAATTTGAAAATCTGCATGCAGAAAATCAGGATGCTCAAATGAAAAATCTGTTTACAGAAAATCAGGATGTTCGAATGTAAAATGTGTATGTAAAATATCAGGTTGTTCAAATGGAAAATCTGTAAGCAGAAAATCAGGATGTTCACATGGAAAATATATATGAAGAAAATCAGGATGTTCAAATGGAAAATCTGTATGCAGAAAATCAGGATGTTCAAATGGAAAATCTGTATGCAGAAAATCAGGATGTTCAAATGGAAAATCTTCATGCAGAAAATCAGGATGTTCAAATGGAAAATCTGTAAGCAGAAAATCAGGATGTTCACATGGAAAATATATATGAAGAAAATCAGGATGTTCAAATGGAAAATCTGTATGCAGAAAATCAGGATGTTCAAATGAAAAGTCTGTATGCAGAAAATCAGGATGTTTAAATGGAAAATCTGTATGCAGAAAATCAGGATGTTCAAATGGAAAATCTGTATGCAGAAAATCAGGATATTCAAGAGGAAAATCTGTATGCAGAAAATCAGGATGTTCAAATGGAAAATCTATATGCAGAAAATCAGGATGTTCAAATGAAAAGTCTGTATGCAGAAAATCAGGATGTTCAAATGGAAAATCTGTATGCAGAAAATCAGGATGTACAAATGGAAAATCTATATGCAGAAAATCAGGATGTTCAAAAGGAAAATCTATATGCAGAAAATCATGATGTACAAATGGAAAATCTGTATGCAGAAAATCAAGATGTTCAAATGGAAAATCTGTATACAGAAAATCATGATGTTGAAATGGAAAATCTGTATGCAGAAAATCAGGATGTTCAAATTTTAAAATCTGTAAGCAGAAAATCAGGTTGTTCAAATGGAAAATCTGTATGTAGAAAATCAGGATGTTGAAATGGAAAATCTGTATGCAGAAAATCAGGATGTTCAAATTTGAAAATCTGTAAGCAGAAAATCAGGATGTTCAAATGAAAAATCTGTTTGCAGAAAATCAGGATGTTCAAATGGAAAAACTATATGCAGAAAATCAAAATGTTCAAATGGAAAATCTATATGCAGAAAATCAGGATGTTCTATTGGAAAATCTATATGCAGAAAATCAGGATGTTCTATTGGAAAATCTATATGCACAAAATCAAGATGTTCAAATGGAAAATCTGTATGCAGAAAATCAGAATGCTCAAATGAAAAATCTGTTTGCAGAAAATCAGGATGTTCAAATGGAAAAACTATATGCAGAAAATCAGAATGTTCAAATGGAAAATCTATATGCAGAAAATCAGGATGTTCTATTGGAAAATCTATATGCAGAAAATCAGGATGTTCTATTGGAAAATCTATATGCAGAAAATCAAGATGTTCAAATGGAAAATCTGTAAAATATCACGTTGTTCAAATGAAAAATCTGTATGCAGAAAATCAGGATGTTCAAATGGAAAAACTATATGCAGAAAATCAGGATGTTCAAATGGAAAATCTATATGCAGAAAATCAGGATGTTCTATTGGAAAATCTATATGCAGAAAATCAGGATGTTCTATTGGAAAATCTATATGCACAAAATCAAGATGTTCAAATGGAAAATCTGTATGCAGAAAATAAGGATGTTAAAGTGGAAAATCTATATGCAGAAAATAAGGATGTTCAAATGGAGAATCTGTATGCAGAAAATCAGGATGTTCAAGTGGAAAATCTGTATGGCGAATATCAGGATGTTCAAATGGAAAATCTGTATGCAGAAAATCAGGATGTTCAAGTCGAACATCTATATGCAGAAAATCAGGACGTTCAAATGGAAAATCTGTATGCAGAAAATCAGGATGTTCAAGTGGAAAATCTCCATGCAGAAAATCAGGATGTTCAAGTGGAAAATCTCCATGCAGAAAATCAGGATGTTCAAATGGAAAATCTGTATGCAGAAAATCAGGATGCTCAAATGGAAAATCTGTATGCAGAAAATCAGGATGTTAAAGTGGAAAATCTATATGCAGAAAATAAGGATGTTCAAATGGAGAATCTGCATGCAGAAAATTAGGATGTTCAAGTGGAAAATCTGTATGCCGAAAATCAGGATGTTCAAATGGAAAATCTGTATGCAGAAAATCAGGATGTTCAAGTCAAACATCTATATGCAGAAAATCAGGATGTTCAAATGGAAAATCTGTATGCAGAAAATCAGGATGTTCAAGTGATAAATCTGTATGCCGAAAACTAGGATGTTCAAGTGGAAAATCTGCATGCAGAAAATCAGGATGTTCAAGTGGAAAATTAGCATGCAGAAAATCAGGATGTTCAAATGGAAAATCTGTATGCAGAAAATCAGGATGTACAAATGGAAAATCTCTATGCAGAAAATCAGGATGTTCAAAAGGAAAATCTATATGCAGAAAATCATGATGTACAAATGGAAAATCTGTATTCAGAAAATCAAGATGTTCAAATGGAAAATCTGTATGCAGAAAATCAGGATGTTAAAATTTGAAAATCTGTATGCAGAAAATCAGAATGCTCAAATGAAAAATCTGTTTGCAGAAAATCAGGATGTTCAAATGGAAAAACTATATGCAGAAAATCAGAATGTTCAAATGGAAAATCTATATGCAGAAAATCAGGATGTTCTATTGGAAAATCTATATGCAGAAAATCAGGATGTTCTATTGGAAAATCTATATGCAGAAAATCAAGATGTTCAAATGGAAAAACTGTATGCAGAAAATCAGAATGTTAAAATGGAAAATCTGTATGCAGAAAATCAGGATGGTCAAATGGAAAATCAGTATGCAGAAAGTCAGGATGTTCAAGTGGAAAATCTGGATGCAGAAAATCAGGATGTTCAAGTGGAAAATCTGGATGCAGAAAATCAGGATGTTCAAGTTGAAAATCTATATGCAGAAAATAAGGATGCTCAAATGGAGAATCTGTATGCAGAAAATCAGGATGTTCAAGAGGAAAATCTATATGCAGAAAATAAGGATGTTGAAATGGAAAATCTATATGCAGAAAATCAGGATGTTCAAATGGAAAATCTGCATGCAGAAAATCAGGATGTACAAATGGAAAGTCTGTATGCAGAAAATCAGGATGTTCAAATGGAAAATCTGTATGCAGACAATCAGGATATTCAAGTGGAAAATCTGTATGCAGAAAATCAGGATATTCAAATGGAAAATCTGTATGCAGAAAATCAGGATGTTCAAATGGAAAATCTTCATGCAGAAAATCAGGATGTTCAAATGGAAAATCTGTAAGCAGAAAATCAGGATGTTCACATGGAAAATATATATGCAGAAAATCAAGATGTTCAAATGGAAAATCTGTATGCAGAAAATAAGGATGTTCAAATGAAAAGTCTGTATGCAGAAAATAAGGATGTTAAAGTGGAAAATCTATATGCAGAAAATAAGGATGTTCAAATGGAGAATCTGTATGCAGAAAATCAGGATGTTCAAGTGGAAAATCTGTATGCCGAAAATCAGGATGTTCAAATGGAAAATCTGTATGCAGAAAATCAGGATGTTCAAGTCGAACATCTATATGCAGAAAATCAGGACGTTCAAATGGAAAATCTGTATGCAGAAAATCAGGATGCTCAAATGGAAAGTCTGCATGCAGAAAATCAGAATGTTCAAGTGGAAAATCTGTAAGCAGAAAATCAGGATGTTCAAATGGAAATTATATATGCAGAAAATCAGGATGTTCAAATGGAAAATCTGTAAGCAGAAAATCAGGATGTTCAAAAGGAAAATCTGTATGCAGAAAATCATGATGTACAAATGGAAAATCTGTATGCAGAAAATCAGAATGTTCAAATGGAAAATCTGTATGCAGAAAATCAGGATGTTCAAATTTGAAAATCTGCATGCAGAAAATCAGGATGCTCAAATGAAAAATCTGTTTGCAGAAAATCAGGATGTTCAAATGGAAAATCTGTATGTAAAATATCAGGTTGTTCAAATGGAAAATCTGTATGCAGAAAATCAGGATGTTCAAAGGGAAAATCTGCATGCATAAAGTCAGGATGTTAAAATGGAAAATCTGCATGCAGAAAATCAGGATGTTCAAATGGAAAATCTGTATGCAGAAAATCAGGATGTTCAAATGGAAAATCTTCATGCAGAAAATCAGGATGTTCAAATGGAAAATCTGTAAGCAGAAAATCAGGAAGTTCACATGGAAAATATATATGAAGAAAATCAGGATGTTCAAATGGAAAATCTGTATGCAGAAAATCAGGATGTTCAAATGAAAAGTCTGTATGCAGAAAATCAGGATGTTTAAATGGAAAATCTGTGTGCAGAAAATCAGAATGTTCAAATGGAAAATCTATATGCAGAAAATCAGGATGTTCTATTGGAAAATCTATATGCAGAAAATCAGGATGTTCTATTGGAAAATCTATATGCAGAAAATCAAGATGTTCAAATGGAAAATCTGTAAAATATCAGGTTGTTCAAATGAAAAATCTGTATGCAGAAAATCAGGATGTTCAAATGGAAAAACTATATGCAGAAAATCAAAATGTTCAAATGGAAAATCTATATGCTGAAAATCAGGATGTTCTATTGGAAAATCTATATGCAGAAAATCAGGATGTTCTATTGGAAAATCTATATGCACAAAATCAAGATGTTCAAATGGAAAATCTGTATGCAGAAAATAAGGATGTTAAAGTGGAAAATCTATATGCAGAAAATAAGGATGTTCAAATGGAGAATCTGTATGCAGAAAATCAGGATGTTCAAGTGGAAAATCTGTATGGCGAATATCAGGATGTTCAAATGGAAAATATGTATGCAGAAAATCAGGATGTTCAAGTCAAACATCTATATGCAGAAAATCAGGACGTTCAAATGGAAAATCTGTATGCAGAAAATCAGGATGTTCAAGTGGAAAATCTCCATGCAGAAAATCAGGATGTTCAAGTGGAAAATCTCCATGCAGAAAATCAGGATGTTCAAATGGAAAATCTGTATGCAGAAAATCAGGATGCTCAAATGGAAAATCTGTATGCAGAAAATCAGGATGTTAAAGTGGAAAATCTATATGCAGAAAATAAGGATGTTCAAATGGAGAATCTGCATGCAGAAAATTAGGATGTTCAAGTGGAAAATCTGTATGCCGAAAATCAGGATGTTCAAATGGAAAATCTGTATGCAGAAAATCAGGATGTTCAAGTCAAACATCTATATGCAGAAAATCAGGATGTTCAAATGGAAAATCTGTATGCAGAAAATCAGGATGTTCAAGTGATAAATCTGTATGCCGAAAACTAGGATGTTCAAGTGGAAAATCTGCATGCAGAAAATCAGGATGTTCAAGTGGAAAATTAGCATGCAGAAAATCAGGATGTTCAAATGGAAAATCTGTATGCAGAAAATCAGGATGTACAAATGGAAAATCTCTATGCAGAAAATCAGGATGTTCAAAAGGAAAATCTATATGCAGAAAATCATGATGTACAAATGGAAAATCTGTATTCAGAAAATCAAGATGTTCAAATGGAAAATCTGTATGCAGAAAATCAGGATGTTAAAATTTGGAAATCTGTATGCAGAAAATCAGAATGCTCAAATGAAAAATCTGTTTGCAGAAAATCAGGATGTTCAAATGGAAAAACTATATGCAGAAAATCAGAATATTCAAATGGAAAATCTATATGCAGAAAATCAGGATGTTCTATTGGAAAATCTATATGCAGAAAATCAGGATGTTCTATTGGAAAATCTATATGCAGAAAATCAAGATGTTCAAATGGAAAAACTGTATGCAGAAAATCAGAATGTTAAAATGGAAAATCTGTATGCAGAAAATCAGGATGGTCAAATGGAAAATCAGTATGCAGAAAGTCAGGATGTTCAAGTGGAAAATCTGGATGCAGAAAATCAGGATGTTCAAGTGGAAAATCTGGATGCAGAAAATCAGGATGTTCAAGTTGAAAATCTATATGCAGAAAATCAGGACGTTCAAATGGAAAATCTGTATGCAGAAAATCAGGATGTTCAAGTGGAAAATCTCCATGCAGAAAATCAGGATGTTCATGTGGAAAATTAGCATGCAGAAAATCAGGATGTTCAAATGGAAAATCTGTATGCAGAAAATCAGGATGCTCAAATGGAAAGTCTGCATGCAGAAAATCAGGATGTTCAAGTGGAAATTATATATGCAGAAAATCAGGATGTTCAAATGGAAAATCTGTAAGCAGAAAATCAGGATGTTCAAAAGGAAAATCTGTATGCAGAAAATCAGGATGTTCAAATGGAAATTATATATGCAGAAAATCAGGATGTTCAAATGGGAAATCTGTAAGCAGAAAATCAGGATGTTCAAAAGGAAAATCTATATGCAGAAAATCAGGATGTTCAAATGGAAATTATATATGCAGAAAATCAGGATGTTCAAATGGAAAATCTGTAAGCAGAAAATCAGGATGTTCAAAAGGAAAATCTGTATGCAGAAAATCAGGATGTTCAAATGGAAATTATATATGCAGAAAATCAGGATGTTCAAATGGAAAATCTGTAAGCAGAAAATCAGGATGTTCAAAAGGAAAATCTATATGCAGAAAATCAGGATGTTCAAATGGAAATTATATATGCAGAAAATCAGGATGTTCAAATGGAAAATCTGTAAGCAGAAAATCAGGATGTTCAAAAGGAAAATCTGTATGCAGAAAATCAGGATGTTCAAATTTGAAAATCTGCATACAGAAAATCATGATTTACAAATGGAAAATCTGTATGCAGAAAATCAGGATGTTCAAATGGAAAATCTGTATGCAGAAAATCAGGATGTTCAAATTTGAAAATCTGCATGCAGAAAATCAGGATGCTCAAATGAAAAATCTGTTTACAGAAAATCAGGATGTTCGAATGTAAAATGTGTATGTAAAATATCAGGTTGTTCAAATGGAAAATCTGTAAGCAGAAAATCAGGATGTTCACATGGAAAATATATATGAAGAAAATCAGGATGTTCAAATGGAAAATCTGTATGCAGAAAATCAGGATGTTCAAATGGAAAATCTGTATGCAGAAAATCAGGATGTTCAAATGGAAAATCTTCATGCAGAAAATCAGGATGTTCAAATGGAAAATCTGTAAGCAGAAAATCAGGATGTTCACATGGAAAATATATATGAAGAAAATCAGGATGTTCAAATGGAAAATCTGTATGCAGAAAATCAGGATGTTCAAATGAAAAGTCTGTATGCAGAAAATCAGGATGTTTAAATGGAAAATCTGTATGCAGAAAATCAGGATGTTCAAATGGAAAATCTGTATGCAGAAAATCAGGATATTCAAGAGGAAAATCTGTATGCAGAAAATCAGGATGTTCAAATGGAAAATCTATATGCAGAAAATCAGGATGTTCAAATGAAAAGTCTGTATGCAGAAAATCAGGATGTTCAAATGGAAAATCTGTATGCAGAAAATCAGGATGTACAAATGGAAAATCTATATGCAGAAAATCAGGATGTTCAAAAGGAAAATCTATATGCAGAAAATCATGATGTACAAATGGAAAATCTGTATGCAGAAAATCAAGATGTTCAAATGGAAAATCTGTATACAGAAAATCATGATGTTGAAATGGAAAATCTGTATGCAGAAAATCAGGATGTTCAAATTTTAAAATCTGTAAGCAGAAAATCAGGTTGTTCAAATGGAAAATCTGTATGTAGAAAATCAGGATGTTGAAATGGAAAATCTGTATGCAGAAAATCAGGATGTTCAAATTTGAAAATCTGTAAGCAGAAAATCAGGATGTTCAAATGAAAAATCTGTTTGCAGAAAATCAGGATGTTCAAATGGAAAAACTATATGCAGAAAATCAAAATGTTCAAATGGAAAATCTATATGCAGAAAATCAGGATGTTCTATTGGAAAATCTATATGCAGAAAATCAGGATGTTCTATTGGAAAATCTATATGCACAAAATCAAGATGTTCAAATGGAAAATCTGTATGCAGAAAATCAGAATGCTCAAATGAAAAATCTGTTTGCAGAAAATCAGGATGTTCAAATGGAAAAACTATATGCAGAAAATCAGAATGTTCAAATGGAAAATCTATATGCAGAAAATCAGGATGTTCTATTGGAAAATCTATATGCAGAAAATCAGGATGTTCTATTGGAAAATCTATATGCAGAAAATCAAGATGTTCAAATGGAAAATCTGTAAAATATCACGTTGTTCAAATGAAAAATCTGTATGCAGAAAATCAGGATGTTCAAATGGAAAAACTATATGCAGAAAATCAGGATGTTCAAATGGAAAATCTATATGCAGAAAATCAGGATGTTCTATTGGAAAATCTATATGCAGAAAATCAGGATGTTCTATTGGAAAATCTATATGCACAAAATCAAGATGTTCAAATGGAAAATCTGTATGCAGAAAATAAGGATGTTAAAGTGGAAAATCTATATGCAGAAAATAAGGATGTTCAAATGGAGAATCTGTATGCAGAAAATCAGGATGTTCAAGTGGAAAACCTGTATGGCGAATATCAGGATGTTCAAATGGAAAATCTGTATGCAGAAAATCAGGATGTTCAAGTCGAACATCTATATGCAGAAAATCAGGACGTTCAAATGGAAAATCTGTATGCAGAAAATCAGGATGTTCAAGTGGAAAATCTCCATGCAGAAAATCAGGATGTTCAAGTGGAAAATCTCCATGCAGAAAATCAGGATGTTCAAATGGAAAATCTGTATGCAGAAAATCAGGATGCTCAAATGGAAAATCTGTATGCAGAAAATCAGGATGTTAAAGTGGAAAATCTATATGCAGAAAATAAGGATGTTCAAATGGAGAATCTGCATGCAGAAAATTAGGATGTTCAAGTGGAAAATCTGTATGCCGAAAATCAGGATGTTCAAATGGAAAATCTGTATGCAGAAAATCAGGATGTTCAAGTCAAACATCTATATGCAGAAAATCAGGATGTTCAAATGGAAAATCTGTATGCAGAAAATCAGGATGTTCAAGTGATAAATCTGTATGCCGAAAACTAGGATGTTCAAGTGGAAAATCTGCATGCAGAAAATCAGGATGTTCAAGTGGAAAATTAGCATGCAGAAAATCAGGATGTTCAAATGGAAAATCTGTATGCAGAAAATCAGGATGTACAAATGGAAAATCTCTATGCAGAAAATCAGGATGTTCAAAAGGAAAATCTATATGCAGAAAATCATGATGTACAAATGGAAAATCTGTATTCAGAAAATCAAGATGTTCAAATGGAAAATCTGTATGCAGAAAATCAGGATGTTAAAATTTGAAAATCTGTATGCAGAAAATCAGAATGCTCAAATGAAAAATCTGTTTGCAGAAAATCAGGATGTTCAAATGGAAAAACTATATGCAGAAAATCAGAATGTTCAAATGGAAAATCTATATGCAGAAAATCAGGATGTTCTATTGGAAAATCTATATGCAGAAAATCAGGATGTTCTATTGGAAAATCTATATGCAGAAAATCAAGATGTTCAAATGGAAAAACTGTATGCAGAAAATCAGAATGTTAAAATGGAAAATCTGTATGCAGAAAATCAGGATGGTCAAATGGAAAATCAGTATGCAGAAAGTCAGGATGTTCAAGTGGAAAATCTGGATGCAGAAAATCAGGATGTTCAAGTGGAAAATCTGGATGCAGAAAATCAGGATGTTCAAGTTGAAAATCTATATGCAGAAAATAAGGATGCTCAAATGGAGAATCTGTATGCAGAAAATCAGGATGTTCAAGAGGAAAATCTATATGCAGAAAATAAGGATGTTGAAATGGAAAATCTATATGCAGAAAATCAGGATGTTCAAATGGAAAATCTGCATGCAGAAAATCAGGATGTACAAATGGAAAGTCTGTATGCAGAAAATCAGGATGTTCAAATGGAAAATCTGTATGCAGACAATCAGGATATTCAAGTTGAAAATCTGTATGCAGAAAATCAGGATATTCAAATGGAAAATCTGTATGCAGAAAATCAGGATGTTCAAATGGAAAATCTTCATGCAGAAAATCAGGATGTTCAAATGGAAAATCTGTAAGCAGAAAATCAGGATGTTCACATGGAAAATATATATGCAGAAAATCAAGATGTTCAAATGGAAAATCTGTATGCAGAAAATAAGGATGTTCAAATGAAAAGTCTGTATGCAGAAAATAAGGATGTTAAAGTGGAAAATCTATATGCAGAAAATAAGGATGTTCAAATGGAGAATCTGTATGCAGAAAATCAGGATGTTCAAGTGGAAAATCTGTATGCCGAAAATCAGGATGTTCAAATGGAAAATCTGTATGCAGAAAATCAGGATGTTCAAGTCGAACATCTATATGCAGAAAATCAGGACGTTCAAATGGAAAATCTGTATGCAGAAAATCAGGATGTTCAAGTGGAAAATCTCCATGCAGAAAATCAGGATGTTCATGTGGAAAATTAGCATGCAGAAAATCAGGATGTTCAAATGGAAAATCTGTATGCAGAAAATCAGGATGCTCAAATGGAAAGTCTGCATGCAGAAAATCAGAATGTTCAAGTGGAAAATCTGTAAGCAGAAAATCAGGATGTTCAAATGGAAATTATATATGCAGAAAATCAAGATGTTCAAATGGAAAATCTGTAAGCAGAAAATCAGGATGTTCAAAAGGAAAATCTGTATGCAGAAAATCATGATGTACAAATGGAAAATCTGTATGCAGAAAATCAGAATGTTCAAATGGAAAATCTGTATGCAGAAAATCAGGATGTTCAAATTTGAAAATCTGCATGCAGAAAATCAGGATGCTCAAATGAAAAATCTGTTTGCAGAAAATCAGGATGTTCAAATGGAAAATCTGTATGTAAAATATCAGGTTGTTCAAATGGAAAATCTGTATGCAGAAAATCAGGATGTTCAAAGGGAAAATCTGCATGCATAAAGTCAGGATGTTAAAATGGAAAATCTGCATGCAGAAAATCAGGATGTTCAAATGGAAAATCTGTATGCAGAAAATCAGGATGTTCAAATGGAAAATCTTCATGCAGAAAATCAGGATGTTCAAATGGAAAATCTGTAAGCAGAAAATCAGGAAGTTCACATGGAAAATATATATGAAGAAAATCAGGATGTTCAAATGGAAAATCTGTATGCAGAAAATCAGGATGTTCAAATGAAAAGTCTGTATGCAGAAAATCAGGATGTTTAAATGGAAAATCTGTTTGCAGAAAATCAGAATGTTCAAATGGAAAATCTATATGCAGAAAATCAGGATGTTCTATTGGAAAATCTATATGCAGAAAATCAGGATGTTCTATTGGAAAATCTATATGCAGAAAATCAAGATGTTCAAATGGAAAATCTGTAAAATATCAGGTTGTTCAAATGAAAAATCTGTATGCAGAAAATCAGGATGTTCAAATGGAAAAACTATATGCAGAAAATCAAAATGTTCAAATGGAAAATCTATATGCTGAAAATCAGGATGTTCTATTGGAAAATCTATATGCAGAAAATCAGGATGTTCTATTGGAAAATCTATATGCACAAAATCAAGATGTTCAAATGGAAAATCTGTATGCAGAAAATAAGGATGTTAAAGTGGAAAATCTATATGCAGAAAATAAGGATGTTCAAATGGAGAATCTGTATGCAGAAAATCAGGATGTTCAAGTGGAAAATCTGTATGGCGAATATCAGGATGTTCAAATGGAAAATATGTATGCAGAAAATCAGGATGTTCAAGTCGAACATCTATATGCAGAAAATCAGGACGTTCAAATGGAAAATCTGTATGCAGAAAATCAGGATGTTCAAGTGGAAAATCTCCATGCAGAAAATCAGGATGTTCATGTGGAAAATTAGCATGCAGAAAATCAGGATGTTCAAATGGAAAATCTGTATGCAGAAAATCAGGATGCTCAAATGGAAAATCTGTATGCAGAAAATCAGGATGTTAAAGTGGAAAATCTATATGCAGAAAATAAGGATGTTCAAATGGAGAATCTGCATGCAGAAAATTAGGATGTTCAAGTGGAAAATCTGTATGCCGAAAATCAGGATGTTCAAATGGAAAATCTGTATGCAGAAAATCAGGATGTTCAAGTCAAACATCTATATGCAGAAAATCAGGATGTTCAAATGGAAAATCTGTATGCAGAAAATCAGGATGTTCAAGTGATAAATCTGTATGCCGAAAATTAGGATGTTCAAGTGGAAAATCTGCATGCAGAAAATCAGGATGTTCAAGTGGAAAATTAGCATGCAGAAAATCAGGATGTTCAAATGGAAAATCTGTATGCAGAAAATCAGGATGTACAAATGGAAAATCTCTATGCAGAAAATCAGGATGTTCAAAAGGAAAATCTATATGCAGAAAATCATGATGTACAAATGGAAAATCTGTATTCAGAAAATCAAGATGTTCAAATGGAAAATCTGTATGCAGAAAATCAGGATGTTAAAATTTGAAAATCTGTATGCAGAAAATCAGAATGCTCAAATGAAAAATCTGTTTGCAGAAAATCAGGATGTTCAAATGGAAAAACTATATGCAGAAAATCAGAATGTTCAAATGGAAAATCTATATGCAGAAAATCAGGATGTTCTATTGGAAAATCTATATGCAGAAAATCAGGATGTTCCATTGGAAAATCTATATGCAGAAAATCAAGATGTTCAAATGGAAAAACTGTATGCAGAAAATCAGAATGTTAAAATGGAAAATCTGTATGCAGAAAATCAGGATGGTCAAATGGAAAATCAGTATGCAGAAAGTCAGGATGTTCAAGTGGAAAATCTGGATGCAGAAAATCAGGATGTTCAAGTGGAAAATCTGGATGCAGAAAATCAGGATGTTCAAGTTGAAAATCTATATGCAGAAAATAAGGATGTTCAAATGGAGAATCTGTATGCAGAAAATCAGGATGTTCAAGAGGAAAATCTATATGCAGAAAATAAGGATGTTGAAATGGAAAATCTATATGCAGAAAATCAGGATGTTCAAATGGAAAATCTGCATGCAGAAAATCAGGATGTACAAATGGAAAGTCTGTATGCAGAAAATCAGGATGTTCAAATGGAAAATCTGTATGCAGACAATCAGGATATTCAAGTGGAAAATCTGTATGCAGAAAATCAGGATGTTCAAATGGAAAATCTGTATGCAGAAAATCAGGATGTTCAAATGGAAAATCTTCATGCAGAAAATCAGGATGTTCAAATGGAAAATCTGTAAGCAGAAAATCAGGATGTTCACATGGAAAATATATATGCAGAAAATCAAGATGTTCAAATGGAAAATCTGTATGCAGAAAATAAGGATGTTCAAATGAAAAATCTGTATGCAGAAAATAAGGATGTTAAAGTGGAAAATCTATATGCAGAAAATAAGGATGTTCAAATGGAGAATCTGTATGCAGAAAATCAGGATGTTCAAGTGGAAAATCTGTATGCCGAAAATCAGGATGTTCAAATGGAAAATCTGTATGCAGAAAATCAGGATGTTCAAGTCGAACATCTATATGCAGAAAATCAGGACGTTCAAATGGAAAATCTGTATGCAGAAAATCAGGATGTTCAAGTGGAAAATCTCCATGCAGAAAATCAGGATGTTCATGTGGAAAATTAGCATGCAGAAAATCAGGATGTTCAAATGGAAAATCTGTATGCAGAAAATCAGGATGCTCAAATGGAAAGTCTGCATGCAGAAAATCAGAATGTTCAAGTGGAAAATCTGTAAGCAGAAAATCAGGATGTTCAAATGGAAATTATATATGCAGAAAATCAGGATGTTCAAACGGAAAATCTGTAAGCAGAAAATCAGGATGTTCAAAAGGAAAATCTGTATGCAGAAAATCATGATGTACAAATGGAAAATCTGTATGCAGAAAATCAGAATGTTCAAATGGAAAATCTGTATGCAGAAAATCAGGATGTTCAAATTTGAAAATCTGCATGCAGAAAATCAGGATGCTCAAATGAAAAATCTGTTTGCAGAAAATCAGGATGTTCAAATGGAAAATCTGTATGTAAAATATCAGGTTGTTCAGATGGAAAATCTGTATGCAGAAAATCAGGATGTTCAAAGGGAAAATCTGCATGCATAAAGTCAGGATGTTCAAATGGAAAATCTGCATGCAGAAAATCAGGATGTTCAAATGGAAAATCTGTAAGCAGAAAATCAGGAAGTTCACATGGAAAATATATATGAAGAAAATCAGGATGTTCAAATGGAAAATCTGTATGCAGAAAATCAGGATGTTCAAATGAAAAGTCTGTATGCAGAAAATCAGGATGTTTAAATGGAAAATCTGTGTGCAGAAAATCAGGATGTTCAAATGGAAAATCTGTATGAAGAAAATCAGGATATTCAAGAGGAAAATCTGCATGCAGAAAATCAGGATGTTCAAATGGAAAATCTGTATGCAGAAAATCAGGATGTACAAATGGAAAATCTCTATGCAGAAAATCAGGATGTTCAAAAGGAAAATCTATATGCAGAAAATCATGATGTACAAATGGAAAATCTGTATTCAGAAAATCAAGATGTTCAAATGGAAAATCTGTATGCAGAAAATCAGGATGTTCAAATGGAAAATCTGTATGCAGAAAATCAGGATGTTCAAATTTGAAAATCTGTATGCAGAAAATCAGAATGCTCAAATGAAAAATCTGTTTGCAGAAAATCAGGATGTTCAAATGGAAAAACTATATGCAGAAAATCAGAATGTTCAAATGGAAAATCTATATGCAGAAAATCAGGATGTTCTATTGGAAAATCTATATGCAGAAAATCAGGATGTTCTATTGGAAAATCTATATGCAGAAAATCAAGATGTTCAAATGGAAAAACTGTATGCAGAAAATCAGAATGTTAAAATGGAAAATCTGTATGCAGAAAATCAGGATGGTCAAATGGAAAATCAGTATGCAGAAAGTCAGGATGTTCAAGTGGAAAATCTGGATGCAGAAAATCAGGATGTTCAAGTGGAAAATCTGGATGCAGAAAATCAGGATGTTCAAGTGGAAAATCTATATGCAGAAAATAAGGATGTTCAAATGGAGAATCTGTATGCAGAAAATCAGGATGTTCAAGAGGAAAATCTATATGCAGAAAATAAGGATGTTGAAATGGAAAATCTATATGCAGAAAATCAGGATGTTCAAATGGAAAATCTGCATGCAGAAAATCAGGATGTACAAATGGAAAGTCTGTATGCAGAAAATCAGGATGTTCAAATGGAAAATCTGTATGCAGACAATCAGGATATTCAAGTGGAAAATCTGTATGCAGAAAATCAGGATGTTCAAATGGAAAATCTGTAGGCAGAAAATCAGGATGTTCAAATGGAAAATCTACATGCAGAAAATCAGGATGTTCAAATGGAAAATCTGTAAGCAGAAAATCAGGATGTTCACATGGAAAATATATATGCAGAAAATCAAGATGTTCAAATGGAAAATCTGTATGCAGAAAATAAGGATGTTCAAATGAAAAGTCTGTATGCAGAAAATAAGGATGTTAAAGTGGAAAATCTATATGCAGAAAATAAGGATGTTCAAATGGAGAATCTGTATGCAGAAAATCAGGATGTTCAAGTGGAAAATCTGTATGCCGAAAATCAGGATGTTCAAATGGAAAATCTGTATGCAGAAAATCAGGATGTTCAAGTGGAAAATCTCCATGCAGAAAATCAGGATGTTCATGTCGAAAATTAGCATGCAGAAAATCAGGATGTTCAAATGGAAAATCTGTATGCAGAAAATCAGGATGCTCAAATGGAAAGTCTGCATGCAGAAAATCAGGATGTTCAAGTGGAAAATCTGTAAGCAGAAAATCAGGATGTTCAAATGGAAATGATATATGCAGAAAATTAGGATGTTCAAATGGAAAATCTGTAAGCAGAAAATCAGGATGTTCAAAAGGAAAATCTGTATGCAGAAAATCAGGATGTTCAAATTTGAAAATCTGCATGCAGAAAATCATGATTTACAAATGGAAAATCTGTATGCAGAAAATCAGGATGTTCAAATGGAAAATCTGTATGCAGAAAATCAGGATGTTCAAATTTGAAAATCTGCATGCAGAAAATCAGGATGCTCAAATGAAAAATCTGTTTACAGAAAATCAGGATGTTCGAATGTAAAATGTGTATGTAAAATATCAGGTTGTTCAAATGGAAAATCTGTATGCAGAAAATCAGGATGTTCAAAGGGAAAATCTGCATGCATAAAGTCAGGATGTTCAAATGGAAAATCTGCATGCAGAAAATCAGGATGTTCAAATGGAAAATCTGTATGCAGAAAATCAGGATGTTCAAATGGAAAATCTTCATGCAGAAAATCAGGATGTTCAAATGGAAAATCTGTGAGCAGAAAATCAGGATGTTCACATGGAAAATATATATGAAGAAAATCAGGATGTTCAAATGGAAAATCTGTATGCAGAAAATCAGGATGTTCAAATGAAAAGTCTGTATGCAGAAAATCAGGATGTTTAAATGGAAAATCTGTATGCAGAAAATCAGGATGTTCAAATGGAAAATCTGTATGCAGAAAATCAGGATATTCAAGAGGAAAATCTGTATGCAGAAAATCAGGATGTTCAAATGGAAAATCTGTATGCAGAAAATCAGGATATTCAAGAGGAAAATCTGTATGCAGAAAATCAGGATGTTCAAATGGAAAATATGTATGCAGAAAATCAGGATGTTCAAATGAAAAGTCTGTATGCAGAAAATCAGGATGTTCAAATGGAAAATCTGTATGCAGAAAATCAGGATGTACAAATGGAAAATCTATATGCAGAAAATCAGGATGTTCAAAAGGAAAATCTATATGCAGAAAATCAAGATGTACAAATGGAAAATCTGTATGCAGAAAATCAAGATGTTCAAATGGAAAATCTGTATACAGAAAATCATGATGTTGAAATGGAAAATCTGTATGCAGAAAATCAGGATGTTCAAATTTGAAAATCTGTATGCAGAAAATCAGGATGTTCAAATTTGAAAATCTGTATGCAGAAAATCAGGATGTTCAAATGAAAAATCTGTTTGCAGAAAATCAGGATGTTCAAATGGAAAAACTATATGCAGAAAATCAAAATGTTCAAATGGAAAATCTATATGCAGAAAATCAGGATGTTCTATTGGAAAATCTATATGCAGAAAATCAGGATGTTCTATTGGAAAATCTATATGCACAAAATCAAGATGTTCAAATGGAAAATCTGTATGCAGAAAATCAGAATGCTCAAATGAAAAATCTGTTTGCAGAAAATCAGGATGTTCAAATGGAAAAACTATATGCAGAAAATCAGAATGTTCAAATGGAAAATCTATATGCAGAAAATCAGGATGTTCTATTGGAAAATCTATATGCAGAAAATCAAGATGTTCAAATGGAAAATCTGTAAAATATCAGGTTGTTCAAATGAAAAATCTGTATGCAGAAAATCAGGATGTTCAAATGGAAAAACTATATGCAGAAAATCAAAATGTTCAAATGGAAAATCTATATGCAGAAAATCAGGATGTTCTATTGGAAAATCTATATGCAGAAAATCAGGATGTTCTATTGGAAAATCTATATGCACAAAATCAAGATGTTCAAATGGAAAATCTGTATGCAGAAAATAAGGATGTTCAAATGAAAAATCTGTATGCAGAAAATAAGGATGTTAAAGTGGAAAATCTATATGCAGAAAATAAGGATGTTCAAATGGAGAATCTGTATGCAGAAAATCAGGATGTTCAAGTGGAAAATCTGTATGCCGAAAATCAGGATGTTCAAATGGAAAATCTGTATGCAGAAAATCAGGATGTTCAAGTCGAACATCTATATGCAGAAAATCAGGACGTTCAAATGGAAAATCTGTATGCAGAAAATCAGGATGTTCAAGTGGAAAATCTCCATGCAGAAAATCAGGATGTTCATGTGGAAAATTAGCATGCAGAAAATCAGGATGTTCAAATGGAAAATCTGTATGCAGAAAATCAGGATGCTCAAATGGAAAGTCTGCATGCAGAAAATCAGAATGTTCAAGTGGAAAATCTGTAAGCAGAAAATCAGGATGTTCAAATGGAAATTATATATGCAGAAAATCAGGATGTTCAAACGGAAAATCTGTAAGCAGAAAATCAGGATGTTCAAAAGGAAAATCTGTATGCAGAAAATCATGATGTACAAATGGAAAATCTGTATGCAGAAAATCAGAATGTTCAAATGGAAAATCTGTATGCAGAAAATCAGGATGTTCAAATTTGAAAATCTGCATGCAGAAAATCAGGATGCTCAAATGAAAAATCTGTTTGCAGAAAATCAGGATGTTCAAATGGAAAATCTGTATGTAAAATATCAGGTTGTTCAGATGGAAAATCTGTATGCAGAAAATCAGGATGTTCAAAGGGAAAATCTGCATGCATAAAGTCAGGATGTTCAAATGGAAAATCTGCATGCAGAAAATCAGGATGTTCAAATGGAAAATCTGTAAGCAGAAAATCAGGAAGTTCACATGGAAAATATATATGAAGAAAATCAGGATGTTCAAATGGAAAATCTGTATGCAGAAAATCAGGATGTTCAAATGAAAAGTCTGTATGCAGAAAATCAGGATGTTTAAATGGAAAATCTGTGTGCAGAAAATCAGGATGTTCAAATGGAAAATCTGTATGAAGAAAATCAGGATATTCAAGAGGAAAATCTGCATGCAGAAAATCAGGATGTTCAAATGGAAAATCTGTATGCAGAAAATCAGGATGTACAAATGGAAAATCTCTATGCAGAAAATCAGGATGTTCAAAAGGAAAATCTATATGCAGAAAATCATGATGTACAAATGGAAAATCTGTATTCAGAAAATCAAGATGTTCAAATGGAAAATCTGTATGCAGAAAATCAGGATGTTCAAATGGAAAATCTGTATGCAGAAAATCAGGATGTTCAAATTTGAAAATCTGTATGCAGAAAATCAGAATGCTCAAATGAAAAATCTGTTTGCAGAAAATCAGGATGTTCAAATGGAAAAACTATATGCAGAAAATCAGAATGTTCAAATGGAAAATCTATATGCAGAAAATCAGGATGTTCTATTGGAAAATCTATATGCAGAAAATCAGGATGTTCTATTGGAAAATCTATATGCAGAAAATCAAGATGTTCAAATGGAAAAACTGTATGCAGAAAATCAGAATGTTAAAATGGAAAATCTGTATGCAGAAAATCAGGATGGTCAAATGGAAAATCAGTATGCAGAAAGTCAGGATGTTCAAGTGGAAAATCTGGATGCAGAAAATCAGGATGTTCAAGTGGAAAATCTGGATGCAGAAAATCAGGATGTTCAAGTGGAAAATCTATATGCAGAAAATAAGGATGTTCAAATGGAGAATCTGTATGCAGAAAATCAGGATGTTCAAGAGGAAAATCTATATGCAGAAAATAAGGATGTTGAAATGGAAAATCTATATGCAGAAAATCAGGATGTTCAAATGGAAAATCTGCATGCAGAAAATCAGGATGTACAAATGGAAAGTCTGTATGCAGAAAATCAGGATGTTCAAATGGAAAATCTGTATGCAGACAATCAGGATATTCAAGTGGAAAATCTGTATGCAGAAAATCAGGATGTTCAAATGGAAAATCTGTAGGCAGAAAATCAGGATGTTCAAATGGAAAATCTACATGCAGAAAATCAGGATGTTCAAATGGAAAATCTGTAAGCAGAAAATCAGGATGTTCACATGGAAAATATATATGCAGAAAATCAAGATGTTCAAATGGAAAATCTGTATGCAGAAAATAAGGATGTTCAAATGAAAAGTCTGTATGCAGAAAATAAGGATGTTAAAGTGGAAAATCTATATGCAGAAAATAAGGATGTTCAAATGGAGAATCTGTATGCAGAAAATCAGGATGTTCAAGTGGAAAATCTGTATGCCGAAAATCAGGATGTTCAAATGGAAAATCTGTATGCAGAAAATCAGGATGTTCAAGTGGAAAATCTCCATGCAGAAAATCAGGATGTTCATGTCGAAAATTAGCATGCAGAAAATCAGGATGTTCAAATGGAAAATCTGTATGCAGAAAATCAGG
The DNA here is from genome assembly GCF_046119375.1 of Phyllobates terribilis. Taxonomy (NCBI): domain Eukaryota; kingdom Metazoa; phylum Chordata; class Amphibia; order Anura; family Dendrobatidae; genus Phyllobates; species Phyllobates terribilis. The sequence continues at coordinate 243,328,452 of NW_027362769.1, read as the reverse complement.
ATGCTCAAATGGAAAGTCTGCATGCAGAAAATCAGGATGTTCAAGTGGAAAATCTGTAAGCAGAAAATCAGGATGTTCAAATGGAAATGATATATGCAGAAAATTAGGATGTTCAAATGGAAAATCTGTAAGCAGAAAATCAGGATGTTCAAAAGGAAAATCTGTATGCAGAAAATCAGGATGTTCAAATTTGAAAATCTGCATGCAGAAAATCATGATTTACAAATGGAAAATCTGTATGCAGAAAATCAGGATGTTCAAATGGAAAATCTGTATGCAGAAAATCAGGATGTTCAAATTTGAAAATCTGCATGCAGAAAATCAGGATGCTCAAATGAAAAATCTGTTTACAGAAAATCAGGATGTTCGAATGTAAAATGTGTATGTAAAATATCAGGTTGTTCAAATGGAAAATCTGTATGCAGAAAATCAGGATGTTCAAAGGGAAAATCTGCATGCATAAAGTCAGGATGTTCAAATGGAAAATCTGCATGCAGAAAATCAGGATGTTCAAATGGAAAATCTGTATGCAGAAAATCAGGATGTTCAAATGGAAAATCTTCATGCAGAAAATCAGGATGTTCAAATGGAAAATCTGTAAGCAGAAAATCAGGATGTTCACATGGAAAATATATATGAAGAAAATCAGGATGTTCAAATGGAAAATCTGTATGCAGAAAATCAGGATGTTCAAATGAAAAGTCTGTATGCAGAAAATCAGGATGTTTAAATGGAAAATCTGTATGCAGAAAATCAGGATGTTCAAATGGAAAATCTGTATGCAGAAAATCAGGATATTCAAGAGGAAAATCTGTATGCAGAAAATCAGGATGTTCAAATGGAAAATCTGTATGCAGAAAATCAGGATATTCAAGAGGAAAATCTGTATGCAGAAAATCAGGATGTTCAAATGGAAAATATGTATGCAGAAAATCAGGATGTTCAAATGAAAAGTCTGTATGCAGAAAATCAGGATGTTCAAATGGAAAATCTGTATGCAGAAAATCAGGATGTACAAATGGAAAATCTATATGCAGAAAATCAGGATGTTCAAAAGGAAAATCTATATGCAGAAAATCAAGATGTACAAATGGAAAATCTGTATGCAGAAAATCAAGATGTTCAAATGGAAAATCTGTATACAGAAAATCATGATGTTGAAATGGAAAATCTGTATGCAGAAAATCAGGATGTTCAAATTTGAAAATCTGTATGCAGAAAATCAGGATGTTCAAATTTGAAAATCTGTATGCAGAAAATCAGGATGTTCAAATGAAAAATCTGTTTGCAGAAAATCAGGATGTTCAAATGGAAAAACTATATGCAGAAAATCAAAATGTTCAAATGGAAAATCTATATGCAGAAAATCAGGATGTTCTATTGGAAAATCTATATGCAGAAAATCAGGATGTTCTATTGGAAAATCTATATGCACAAAATCAAGATGTTCAAATGGAAAATCTGTATGCAGAAAATCAGAATGCTCAAATGAAAAATCTGTTTGCAGAAAATCAGGATGTTCAAATGGAAAAACTATATGCAGAAAATCAGAATGTTCAAATGGAAAATCTATATGCAGAAAATCAGGATGTTCTATTGGAAAATCTATATGCAGAAAATCAAGATGTTCAAATGGAAAATCTGTAAAATATCAGGTTGTTCAAATGAAAAATCTGTATGCAGAAAATCAGGATGTTCAAATGGAAAAACTATATGCAGAAAATCAAAATGTTCAAATGGAAAATCTATATGCAGAAAATCAGGATGTTCTATTGGAAAATCTATATGCAGAAAATCAGGATGTTCTATTGGAAAATCTATATGCACAAAATCAATATGTTCAAATGGAAAATCTGTATGCAGAAAATAAGGATGTTCAAATGAAAAGTCTGTATGCAGAAAATAAGGATGTTAAAGTGGAAAATCTATATGCAGAAAATAAGGATGTTCAAATGGAGAATCTGTATGCAGAAAATCAGGATGTTCAAGTGGAAAATCTGTATGCCGAAAATCAGGATGTTCAAATGGAAAATCTGTATGCAGAAAATCAGGATGTTCAAGTCGAACATCTATATGCAGAAAATCAGGACGTTCAAATGGAAAATCTGTATGCAGAAAATCAGGATGTTCAAGTGGAAAATCTCCATGCAGAAAATCAGGATGTTCATGTGGAAAATTAGCATGCAGAAAATCAGGAGGTTCAAATGGAAAATCTGTATGCAGAAAATCAGGATGCTCAAATGGAAAATCTGTATGCAGAAAATCAGGATGTTCAAGTGGAAAATCTATATGCAGAAAATAAGGATGTTCAAATGGAGAATCTGCATCCAGAAAATCAGGATGTTCAAGTGGAAAATCTGTATGCCGAAAATCAGGATGTTCAAATGGAAAATCTGTATGCAGAAAATCAGGATGTTCAAGTCAAACATCTATATGCAGAAAATCAGGATGTTCAAATGGAAAATCTGTATGCAGAAAATCAGGATGTTCAAGTGATAAATCTGTATGCCGAAAATTAGGATGTTCAAGTGGAAAATCTGCATGCAGAAAATCAGGATGTTCAAGTGGAAAATTAGCATGCAGAAAATCAGGATGTTCAAATGGAAAATCTGTATGCAGAAAATCAGGATGCTCAAATGGAAAGTCTGCATGCAGAAAATCAGGATGTTCAAGTGGAAAATCTGTAAGCAGAAAATCAGGATGTTCAAATGGAAAATCTGTATGCAGAAAATCAGGATGTTCAAATTTGAAAATCTGCATGCAGAAAATCAGGATGCTCAAATGAAAAATCTGTTTGCAGAAAATCAGGATGTTCAAATGGAAAATCTGTATGTAAAATATCAGGTTGTTCAAATGGAAAATCTGTATGCAGAAAATCAGGATGTTCAAAGGGAAAATCTGCATGCATAAAGTCAGGATGTTCAAATTGAAAATCTGCATGCAGAAAATCAGGATGTTCAAATGGAAAATCTGTATGCAGAAAATCAGGATGTTCAAATGGAAAATCTTCATGCAGAAAATCAGGATGTTCAAATGGAAAATCTGTAAGCAGAAAATCAGGATGTTCACATGGAAAATATATATGCAGAAAATCAGGATGTTCAAATGGAAAATCTGTATGCAGAAAATCAGGATGTTCACATGGAAAATATATATGCAGAAAATCAGGATGTTCAAATGGAAAATCTGTATGCAGAAAATCAGGATGTTCAAATGAAAAGTCTGCATGCAGAAAATCAGGATATTCAAGAGGAAAATCTGCATGCAGAAAATCAGGATGTTCAAATGGAAAAACTGTATGCAGAAAATCAGGATGTTCAAATGGAAAATCTATATGCAGAAAATCATGATGTACAAATGGAAAATCTATATGCAGAAAATCATGATGTACAAATGGAAAATCTGTATGCAGAAAATCAGGATGTTCAAATGGAAAACCTGTATGCAGAAAATCAGGATGTTCAAATGGAAAATCTGTATGCAGAAAATCAGAATGTTCAAATTTGAAAATCTGTATGCAGAAAATCAGAATGCTCAAATGAAAAATCTGTTTGCAGAAAATCAGGATGTTCAAATGGAAAAACTATATGCAGAAAATCAGAATGTTCAAATGGGAAATCTATATGCAGAAAATCAGGATGTTCTATTGGAAAATCTATATGCAGAAAATCAGGATGTTCTATTGGAAAATCTATATGCAGAAAATCAAGATGTTCAAATGGAAAAACTGTATGCAGAAAATCAGAATGTTAAAATGGAAAATCTGTATGCAGAAAATCAGGATGGTCAAATGGAAAATCAGTATGCAGAAAGTCAGGATGTTCAAGTGGAAAATCTGGATGCAGAAAATCAGGATGTTCAAATGGAGAATCTGTATGCAGAAAATCAGGATGTTCAAGAGGAAAATCTATATGCAGAAAATAAGGATGTTGAAATGGAAAATCTATATGCAGAAAATCAGGATGTTCAAATGGGAAATCTGCATGCAGAAAATCAGGATGTACAAATGGAAAGTCTGTATGCAGAAAATCAGGATGTTCAAATGGAAAATCTGTATGCAGAAAATCAGGATGTTCAAATGGAAAATCTGTATGCAGAAAATCAAGATGTTCAAATGGAAAATCTTCATGCAGAAAATCAGGATGTTCAAATGGAAAATCTGTAAGCAGAAAATCAGGATGTTCACATGGAAAATATATATGCAGAAAATCAAGATGTTCAAATGGAAAATCTGTATGCAGAAAATAAGGATGTTCAAATGAAAAGTCTGTATGCAGAAAATAAGGATGTTAAAGTGGAAAATCTGTATGCCGAAAATCAGGATGTTCAAATGGAAAATCTGTATGCAGAAAATCAGGATGTTCAAGTCGAACATCTATATGCAGAAAATCAGGACGTTCAAATGGAAAATCTGTATGCAGAAAATCAGGATGTTCAAGTGGAAAATCTCCATGCAGAAAATCAGGATGTTCATGTGGAAAATTAGCATGCAGAAAATCAGGATGTTCAAATGGAAAATCTGTATGCAGAAAATCAGGATGCTCAAATGGAAAGTCTGCATGCAGAAAATCAGGATGTTCAAGTGGAAAATCTGTAAGCAGAAAATCAGGATGTTCAAAAGGAAAATCTGTATGCAGAAAATCATGATGTACAAATGGAAAATCTGTATGCAGAAAATCAGAATGTTCAAATGGAAAATCTGTATGCAGAAAATCAGGATGTTCAAATTTGAAAATCTGCATGCAGAAAATCAAGATGCTCAAATGAAAAATCTGTTTGCAGAAAATCAGGATGTTCAAATGGAAAATCTGTATGTAAAATATCAGGTTGTTCAAATGGAAAATCTGTATGCAGAAAATCAGGATGTTCAAAGGGAAAATCTGCATGCATAAATTCAGGATGTTCAAATAGAAAATCTGCATGTAGAAAATCAGGATGTTCAAATGGAAAATCTGTATGCAGAAAATCAGGATGTTCAAATGAAAAGTCTGTATGCAGAAAATCAGGATGTTTAAATGGAAAATCTGTGTGCAGAAAATCAGGATGTTCAAATGGAAAATCTGTATGAAGAAAATCAGGATATTCAAGAGGAAAATCTGCATGCAGAAAATCAGGATGTTCAAATGGAAAATCTGTATGCAGAAAATCAGGATGTACAAATGGAAAATCTGTATGCAGAAAATCAGGATGTTCAAAAGGAAAATCTATATGCAGAAAATCATGATGTACAAATGGAAAATCTGTATTCAGAAAATCAAGATGTTCAAATGGAAAATCTGTATGCAGAAAATCAGGATGTTCAAATGCAAAATCTGTATGCAGAAAATCAGGATGTTCAAATTTGAAAATCTGTATGCAGAAAATCAGAATGCTCAAATGAAAAATCTGTTTGCAGAAAATCAGGATGTTCAAATGGAAAAACTATATGCAGAAAATCAGAATGTTCAAATGGAAAATCTATATGCAGAAATTCAGGATGTTCTATTGGAAAATCTATATGCAGAAAATCAGGATGTTCTATTGGAAAATCTATATGCAGAAAATCAAGATGTTTAAATGGAAAAACTGTATGCAGAAAATCAGAATGTTAAAATGGAAAATCTGTATGCAGAAAATCAGGATGGTCAAATGGAAAATCAGTATGCAGAAAGTCAGGATGTTCAAGTGGAAAATCTGGATGCAGAAAATCAGGATGTTCAAGTGGAAAATCTGTATGCAGAAAATCAGGATGTTCAAATGGAAAATCTGTATGCAGACAATCAGGATATTCAAGTGGAAAATCTGTATGCAGAAAATCAGGATGTTCAAATGAAAAATCTGTATGCAGAAAATCAGGATGTTCAAATGGAAAATCTACATGCAGAAAATCAGGATGTTCAAATGGAAAATCTGTAAGCAGAAAATCAGGATGTTCACATGGAAAATATATATGCAGAAAATCAAGATGTTCAAATGGAAAATCTGTATGCAGAAAATAAGGATGTTCAAATGAAAAGTCTGTATGCAGAAAATAAGGATGTTAAAGTGGAAAATCTATATGCAGAAAATAAGGATGTTCAAATGGAGAATCTGTATGCAGAAAATCAGGATGTTCAAGTGGAAAATCTGTATGCCGAAAATCAGGATGTTCAAATGGAAAATCTGTATGCAGAAAATCAGGTTGTTCAAGTCGAACATCTATATGCAGAAAATCAGGACGTTCAAATGGAAAATCTGTATGCAGAAAATCAGGATGTTCAAGTGGAAAATCTCCATGCAGAAAATCAGGATGTTCATGTGGAAAATTAGCATGCAGAAAATCAGGATGTTCAAATGGAAAATCTGTATGCAGAAAATCAGGATGCTCAAATGGAAAGTCTGCATGCAGAAAATCAGGATGTTCAAGTGGAAAATCTGTAAGCAGAAAATCAGGATGTTCAAATGGAAATTATATATGCAGAAAATCAGGATGTTCAAATGGAAAATCTGTGAGCAGAAAATCAGGATGTTCAAAAGGAAAATCTGTATGCAGAAAATCAGGATGTTCAAATTTGAAATTCTGCATGCAGAAAATCATGATTTACAAATGGAAAATCTGTATGCAGAAAATCAGGATGTTCAAATGGAAAATCTGTATGCAGAAAATCAGGATGTTCAAATTTGAAAATCTGCATGCAGAAAATCAGGATGCTCAAATGAAAAATCTGTTTACAGAAAATCAGGATGTTCGAATGTAAAATGTGTATGTAAAATATCAGGTTGTTCAAATGGAAAATCTGTATGCAGAAAATCAGGATGTTCAAAGGGAAAATCTGCATGCATAAAGTCAGGATGTTCAAATGGAAAATCTGCATGCAGAAAATCAGGATGTTCAAATGGAAAATCTGTATGCAGAAAATCAGGATGTTCAAATGGAAAATCTTCATGCAGAAAATCAGGATGTTCAAATGGAAAATCTGTAAGCAGAAAATCAGGATGTTCACATGGAAAATATATATGAAGAAAATCAGGATGTTCAAATGGAAAATCTGTATGCAGAAAATCAGGATGTTCAAATGAAAAGTCTGTATGCAGAAAATCAGGATGTTTAAATGGAAAATCTGTATGCAGAAAATCAGGATGTTCAAATGGAAAATCTGTATGCAGAAAATCAGGATATTCAAGAGGAAAATCTGTATGCAGAAAATCAGGATGTTCAAATGGAAAATCTGTATGCAGAAAATCAGGATGTTCAAATGAAAAGTCTGTATGCAGAAAATCAGGATGTTCAAATGGAAAATCTGTATGCAGAAAATCAGGATGTACAAATGGAACATCTATATGCAGAAAATCAGGATGTTCAAAAGGAAAATCTATATGCAGAAAATCATGATGTACAAATGGAAAATCTGTATGCAGAAAATCAAGCTGTTCAAATGGAAAATCTGTATACAGAAAATCATGATGCTGAAATGGAAAATCTGTATGCAGAAAATCAGGATGTTCAAATTTGAAAATCTGTAAGCAGAAAATCAGGATGTTCAAATGAAAAATCTGTTTGCAGAAAATCAGGATGTTCAAATGGAAAAACTATATGCAGAAAATCAAAATGTTCAAATGGAAAATCTATATGCAGAAAATCAGAATGTTCTATTGGAAAATCTATATGCAGAAAATCAGGATGTTCTATTGGAAAATCTATATGCAGAAAATCAGGATGTTCTATTGGAAAATCTATATGCAGAAAATCAAGATGTTCAAATGGAAAAACTGTATGCAGAAAATCAGAATGTTAAAATGGAAAATCTGTATGCAGAAAATCAGGATGGTCAAATGGAAAATCAGTATGCAGAAAATCAGAATGTTCAAATATAAAATCTGCATGCAGAAAGTCAGGATGTTCAAGTGGAAATCTGGATGCAGAAAATCAGGATGTTCAAGCGGAAAATCTGGATGCAGAAAATCAGGATGTTCAAATGAAAAGTCTGTATGCAGAAAATCAGGATGTTTAAATTGAAAATCTGTTTGCAGAAAATCAGGATGTTCAAATGGAAAATCTGTATGCAGAAAATCAGGATATTCAAGAGGAAAATCTGTATGCAGAAAATCAGGATGTTCAAATGGAAAATCTGTATGCAGAAAATCAGGATGTTCAAAAGGAAAATCTATATGCAGAAAATCATGATGTACAAATGGAAAATCTGTATGCAGAAAATCAAGATGTTCAAATGGAAAATCTGTATACAGAAAATCATGATGTTGAAATGGAAAATCTGTATGCAGAAAATCAGGATGTTCAAATTTGAAAATCTGTAAGCAGAAAATCAGGATGTTCAAATGAAAAATCTGTTTGCAGAAAATCAGGATGTTCAAATGGAAAAACTATATGCAGAAAATCAAAATGTTCAAATGGAAAATCTATATGCAGAAAATCAGGATGTTCTATTGGAAAATCTATATGCAGAAAATCAGGATGTTCTATTGGAAAATATATATGCACAAAATCAAGATGTTCAAATGGAAAATCTGTATGCAGAAAATCAGAATGCTCAAATGAAAAATCTGTTTGCAGAAAATCAGGATGTTCAAATGGAAAAACTATATGCAGAAAATCAGAATGTTCAAATGGAAAATCTATATGCAGAAAATCAGGATGTTCTATTGGAAAATCTATATGCAGAAAATCAGGATGTTCTCTTGGAAAATCTATATGCAGAAAATCAAGATGTTCAAATGGAAAAACTGTATGCAGAAAATCAGAATGTTAAAATGGAAAATCTGTATGCAGAAAATCAGGATGGTCAAATGGAAAATCAGTATGCAGAAAATCAGAATGTTCAAATATAAAATCTGCATGCAGAAAGTCAGGATGTTCAAGTGGAAAATCTGGATGCAGAAAATCAGGATGTTCAAGCGGAAAATCTGGATGCAGAAAATCAGGATGTTCAAATGGAAAATCTACATGCAGAAAATAAGGATGGTCAAGTGGAAAATCTGTATGCAGAAAGTCAGGATGTTCAAGTGGAAAATCTGTATGCAGAAAATCAGGATGTTTAAGTCGAAAATCTGTATGCAGAAAATCAGGATGTTCAAATAGAAAATCTGTATGCATATAAACAGGATGTTCAAATGGAAAATCTGTATGCAGAAAATGAGTATGTTCAAATGGAAAATCAGTATGCAGAAAATACGGATGTTCAAATGGAAAATCAGTATGCAGAAAAACAGGATGTTCAAATGGAGAATCTGTATGCAGAAAATCAGGATGTTCAAGTGGAAAATCTGTATGCAGAAAATCAGGATGTTCAAATGGAAAATCTGTATGCAGAAAATCAGGATGTATGTTCAAGTGGAAAATCTGTATGCCGAAAATTAGGATGTTCAAGTGGAAAATCTGTATGCAGAAAATCAGGATGTTCAAGTGGAAAATTAGGATGCAGAAAATCAGGATGTTCAAATGGAAAATCTGTATGCAGAAAATCAGGATGTTCAAATGGAAAATCTGTAAGCAGAAAATAAGGATGTTCACATGGAAAATATATATGAAGAAAATCAGGATGTTCAAATGAAAAGACTGTATGCAGAAAATCAGGATGTTTAAATGGAAAATCTGTATGCAGAAAATCAGGATATTCAAGAGGAAAATCTGTATGCAGAAAATCAGTATGTTCAAATGGAAAATCTGTATGCAGAAAATCAGGATGTACAAATGGAAAATCTCTATGCAGAAAATCAGGATGTTCAAAAGGAAAATCTATATGCAGAAAATCATGATGTACAAATGGAAAATTTGTATGCACAAAATCAAGATGTTCAAATGGAAAATCTGTATGCAGAAAATCAGGATGTTCAAATGGAAAATCTGTATGCAGAAAATCAGGATGTTCAAATTTGAAAATCTGTATGCAGAAAATCAAAATGCTCAAATGAAAAATCTGTTTGCAGAAAATCAGGATGTTCAAATGGAAAATCTGTATGCAGAAAATCAGAATGTTCAAATTGAAAATCTGTATGTAAAATATCAGGATGTTCAAAGGGAAAATCTGTACACGGAAAATCAGGATATTCAAGTGGAAAATCTGTATTGAGAAAGTCACGATGTTCAAATGGAAAATCTGCATGCAGAAAGTCAGGATGTTCAAGTGGAAAATCTGTATGCAGAAAATCAGGATGTTCAAATGGAAAATCTGTATGCAGACAATCAGGATATTCAAGTGGAAAATCTGTATGCAGAAAATCAGGATGTTCAAATGGAAAATCTGTATGCAGAAAATCAGGATGTTCAAATGGAAAATCTTTATGCAGAAAATCAGGATGTTCAAATGGAAAATCTGTAAGCAGAAAATCAGGATGTTCACATGGAAAATATATATGCAGAAAATCAGGATGTTCAAATGGAAAATCTGTATGCAGAAAATAAGGATGTTCAAATGAAAAGTCTGTATGCAGAAAATAAGGATGTTCAAGTGGTAAATCTGTATGCCGAAAATTAGGATGTTCAAGTGGAAAATCTGCATGCAGAAAATCAGGATGTTCAAATGGAAAATCTGTATGCATAAAAAAAGGATGTTCAAATGGAAAATCTGTATGCAGAAAATCAGGATGTTCAAATGGAGAATCTGTATGCAGAAAATCAGGATGTTCAAGTGGAAACTGTATGCAGAAAATCAGGATGTACAAACGGAAAATCTGTATGCAGAAAATCAGGATGTTCAAGTCGAAAATCTGTATGCAGAAAATCAGGATGTTGAAATGGAAAATCTGTATGCAGAAAATCAGGATATTCAAGTGGAAAATCTGCATGCAGAAAATCAGGATGTTCAAGTAGAAAATCTATATGCAGAAAATCAGGATGTTCAAGTGGAAAATCTGTATATTGAAAATCAGGATGTTCAAGTGGAAAATATGTATGTAAAAAAATCAGGATGTTCAAATGGAAAATCGGTATGCAGAAAATCAGCGTGTTCAAATGGAACATCAGTATGCAGAAAATCAGGATGTTAAAATGGAAAACCTGCATGCAGACAATCAGGATATTCAAGTAGAAAATCTATATGCAAAAAATCAGGATGTTCAAAGGGAAAATCTGCATGCAGAAAATCAGGATGTTCAAATGGAAAATCTGCATGCAGAAAATCAGGATGTTCAAATGGAAAATCTGTATGCAGAAAATCAGGATGTTCAAATGAAAAACTTGCATTCAGAAAATCAGGATTTTCAAATGGAAAATATGCATGCAGAAAATCAGGATGTTCAAGTGGAAAATCTGTATGTAACAAATCAGGATGTTCAAATGGAAAATATGTATGCAGAAAATCAGGATGATCAAATGAAAAATCTGTATGCAGAAAATCAGGATGTTCAAATGAAAAATCTGTATGCAGAAAATCAGGATGTTCAAATGGAAAATCTGTATGCAGAAAATCAGGATGTTCAAATGGAAAATCTGTGTGCAGAAAATCAGGATGTACAACTGGAAAATCTGTATGCAGAAAATCATGATGTACAAATGGAAAATCTGTATGCAGAAAATCAGGATGTTCAAATGGAAAATCTATGCAGAAAATCTGGATGTTCAAATGGAAAATATGTATGCAGAAAATCAGGATGTTCAAATTTGAAAATCTGTATGCAGAAAATCAGGATGCTCAAATGAAAAATCTGTTTGCAGAAAATCAGGATGTTCAAATGGAAAATCTGTATGTAAAATATCAGGTTGTTCAAATGGAAAATCTGTATGCAGAAAATCAGGATGTTCAAAGGGAAAATCTGTATGCGGAAAATCAGTATTTTCAAGTGGAAAATCTGCATTCAGAAAATCACGATGTTCAAAAGGAATATCTGCATGCAGAAAATCAGGATGTTCAAATGGAAAAACTATATGCAGAAAATCAGAATGTTCAAATGGAAAATCTATATGCAGAAAATCAGGATGTTCAAATGGAATATCTATATGCAGAAAATCAGGATGTTCAAATGGAAAATCTGGATGCAGAAAATCAGGATGTTCAAGCGGAAAATCTGGATGTAGAAAATCAGGATGTTCAAGTGGAAAATCTATATGCAGAAAATAAGGATGTTCAAAGGGAGAATCTGTATGCAGAAAATCAGGATGTTCAAGTGGAAAATCTATATGCAGAAAATAAGGATGTTGCAATGGAAAATCTATATGCAGAAAATAAGGATGTTCAAATGGAAAATCTGCATGCAGAAAATCAGGATGTACAAACGGAAAATCTGTATGCAGAAAATCAGGATGCTCAAGTGGAAAATCTGTATGCAGAAAGTCAGGATGTTCAAGTGGAAAATCTTGATGCAAAAAATCAGGATGTACAAGTGGAAAATCTGTATGCAGAAATTCAGGATGTTCAAATAGAAAATCTGTATGCATAAAAAAAGGATGTTCAAATGGAAAATCTGTATGCAGAAAATCAGGATGTTCAAATGGAGAATCTGTATGCAGAAAATCAGGATGTTCAAGTGGAAACTGTATGCAGAAAATCAGGATGTACAAACGGAAAATCTGTATGCAGAAAATCAGGATGTTCAAGTGGAAAATCTGTATGCAGAAAATCAGGATGTTGAAATGGAAAATCTGTATGCAGAAAATCAGGATATTCAAGTGGTAAATCTGCATGCAGAAAATCAGGATGTTCAAGTAGAAAATCTATATGCAGAAAATCAGGATGTTCAAGTGGAAAATCTGTATGTTGAAAATCAGGATGTTCAAGTGGAAAATATGTATGTAAAAACATCAGGATGTTCAAATGGAAAATTAGCATGCAGAAAATCAGGGTGTTCAAATGGAACATCAGTATGCAGAAAATCAGGATGTTAAAATGGAAAACCTGCATTCAGAAAATCAGGATGTTCTAATGGAAAATCTGTATGCAGAAAATCAGAATATTCAAGTGGAAACTCTATGCTGAAAATCAGGATGTTCCAGTGGAAAATCTGTATGCAGAAAATCAGGATATTCAAGTGGAAAATCTGCATGCAGAAAATCAGGATGTTCAAGTAGAAAATCTATATGTAGAAAATCAGGATGTTCAAGTGGAAAATCTGTATGCAGAAAATCAGGATGTTCAAATAGAAAATCTGTATGCATAAAAAAGGATGTTCAAATGGAAAATCTGTATGCAGAAAATCAGGATGTTCAAATGGAGAATCTGTATGCAGAAAATCAGGATGTTCAAGTGGAAACTGTATGCAGAAAATCAGGATGTACAAACTGAAAATCTGTATGCAGAAAATCTGGATGTTCAAGTGGAAAATCTGTATGCAGAAAATCAGGATGTTGAAATGGAAAATCTGTATGCAGAAAATCAGGATATTCAAGTGGAAAATCTGCATGCAGAAAATCAGGATGTTCAAGTAGAAAATCTATATGCAGAAAATCAGGATGTTCAAGTGGAAAATCTGTATGTTGAAAATCAGGATGTTCAAGTGGAAAATATGTATGTAAAAAAATCAGGATGTTCAAATGGAAAATCAGTATGCAGAAAATCAGCGTGTTCAAATGGAACATCAGTATGCAGAAAATCAGGATGTTAAAATGGAAAACCTGCATGCAGAAAATCAGGATTTTCTAATGGAAAATCTGTATGCAGACAATCAGGATGTTCAAGTGGAAAATCTATATGCAAAAAATCAGGATGTTCAAATGGAAAATCTGCATGCAGAAAATCAGGATGTTCAAATGGAAAATCTGCATGCAGAAAATCAGGATGTTCAAATGGAAAATCTGTATGCAGAAAATCAGGATGTTCAAATGTAAAACTTGCATTCAGAAAATCAGGATATTCAAATGGAAAATCTGCATGCAGAAAATCAGGATGTTCAAGTGGAAAATCTGTATGTAACAAATCAGGATGTTCAAATGGAAAATATGTATGCAGAAAATCAGGATGATCAAATGAAAAATCTGTATGCAGAAAATCAGGATGTTCAAATGAAAAATCTGTATGCCGAAAATCAGGATGTTCAAATGGAAAATCTGTATGCAGAAAATCAGGATGTTCAAATGGAAAATCTGTGTGCAGAAAATCAGGATGAACAACTGGAAAATCTGTATGCAGAAAATCATGATGTACAAATGGAAAATCTGTATGCAGAAAATCAGGATGTTCAAATGGAAAATCTATGCAGAAAATCTGGATGTTCAAATGGAAAATATATATGCAGAAATTCAGGATGTTCAAATTTGAAAATCTGTATGCAGAAAATCAGGATGCTCAAATGAAAAATCTGTTTGCAGAAAATCAGGATGTTCAAATGGAAAATCTGTATGCGGAAAATCAGGATGTTCAAAGGGAAAATCTGTATGCGGAAAATCAGTATATTCAAGTGGAAAATCTGTATTCAGAAAATCACGATGTTCAAAAGGAATATCTGCATGCAGAAAATCAGGATGTTCAAATGGAAAAACTATATGCAGAAAATCAGAATGTTCAAATGGAAAATCTATATGCAGAAAATCAGGATGTTCAAATGGAAAATCTATATGCAGAAAATCAGGATGTTCAAATGGAAAATCTGTATGCAGAAAATCAGAATGTTAAAATGGAAAATCTTTATGCAGAAAATCAGCATGGTCAAATGGAAAATCTGTATGCAGAAAATCAGGATGTTCAAATGCAAAATCTTAATGCAGAAATTCAGGATGTTCAAATGGAAAATCTGGATGCAGAAAATCAGGATGTTCAAGCGGAAAATCTGGATGTAGAAAATCAGGATGTTCAAAGGGAGAATCTGTATGCAGAAAATCAGGATGTTTAAGTGGAAAATCTATATGCAGAAAATAAGGATGTTGAAATGGAAAATCTATATGCAGAAAATAAGGATGTTCAAATGGAAAATCTGCATGCAGAAAATCAGGATGTACAAACGGAAAATCTGTATGCAGAAAATCAGGATGCTCAAGTGGAAAATCTGTATGCAGAAAGTCAGGATGTTCAAGTGGAAAATCTGGATGCAAAAAATCAGGATGTTCAAGTGGAAAATCTGTATGCAGAAAATCAGGATGTTCAAATGGAGAATCTGTATGCAGAAAATCAGGATGTTCAAGTGGAAACTGTATGCAGAAAATCAGGATGTACAAACGGAAAATCTGTATGCAGAAAATCAGGATGTTCAAGTGGAAAATCTGTATGCAGAAAATCAGGATGTTGAAATGGAAAATCTGTATGCAGAAAATCAGGATATTCAAGTGGAAAATCTGCATGCAGAAAATCAGGATGTTCAAGTAGAAAATCTATATGCAGAAAATCAGGATGTTCAAGTGGAAAATCTGTATATTGAAAATCAGGATGTTCAAGTCGAAAATATGTATGTAAAAAAATCAGGATGTTCAAATGGAAAATCGATATGCAGAAAATCAGCGTGTTCAAATGGAACATCAGTATGCAGAAAATCATGATGTTAAAATGGAAAACCTGCATGCAGAAAATCAGGATTTTCTAATGGAAAATCTGTATGCAGACAATCAGGATATTCAAGTGGAAAATCTGCATTCAGAAAATCACGATGTTCAAAAGGAATATCTGCATGCAGAAAATCAGGATGTTCAAATGGAAAAACTATATGCAGAAAATCAGAATGTTCAAATGGAAAATCTATATGCAGAAAATCAGGATGTTCAAATGGAATATCTATATGCAGAAAATCAGGATGTTCAAATGGAAAATCTGGATGCAGAAAATCAGGATGTTCAAGCGGAAAATCTGGATGTAGAAAATCAGGATGTTCAAGTGGAAAATCTATATGCAGAAAATAAGGATGTTCAAAGGGAGAATCTGTATGCAGAAAATCAGGATGTTCAAGTGGAAAATCTATATGCAGAAAATAAGGATGTTGAAATGGAAAATCTATATGCAGAAAATAAGGATGTTCAAATGGAAAATCTGCATGCAGAAAATCAGGATATACAAACGGAAAATCTGTATGCAGAAAATCAGGATGCTCAAGTGGAAAATCTGTATGCAGAAAGTCAGGATGTTCAAGTGGAAAATCTGGATGCAAAAAATCAGGATGTTCAAATGGAAAATCAGTATGCAGAAAATCAGAATGTTCAAATAGAAAATCTGTATGCATAAAAAAAGGATGTTCAAATGGAAAATCTGTATGCAGAAAATCAGGATGTTCAAATGGAGAATCTGTATGCAGAAAATCAGGATGTTCAAGTGGAAAATCTGTATGTTGAAAATCAGGATGTTCAAGTGGAAAATATGTATGTAAAAAAATCAGGATGTTCAAATGGAAAATCAGTATGCAGAAAATCAGCGTGTTCAAATGGAACATCAGTACGCAGAAAATCAGGATGTTAAAATGGAAAACCTGCATGCAGAAAATCAGGATTTTCTAATGGAAAATCTGTATGCAGACAATCAGGATGTTCATGTGGAAAATTTATATGCAAAAAATCAGGATGTTCAAATGGAAAATCTGTGTGCAGAAAATCAGGATGTACAACTGGAAAATCTGTATGCAGAAAATCATGATGTACAAATGGAAAATCTGTATGCAGAAAATCAGGATGTTCAAATGTTAAATATGTATGCAGAAAATCAGGATAATCAAATGAAAAATCTGTATGTAACAAATCAGGATGTTCAAATGTTAAATATGTATGCAGAAAATCAGGATGATCAAATGAAAAATCTGTATGCAGAAAATCAGGATGTTCAAATGAAAAATCTGTATGCAGAAAATCAGGATGTTCAAATGGAAAATCTGTATGCAGAAAATCAGGATGTTCAAATCGAAAATCTGTGTGCAGAAAATCAGGATGTACAACTGGAAAATCTGTATGCAGAAAATCATGATGTACAAATGGAAAATCTGTATGCAGAAAATCAGGATGTTCAAATGTAAAATCTATGCAGAAAATCTGGATGTTCAAATGGAAAATATGTATGCAGAAAATCAGGATGTTCAAATTTGAAAATCTGTATGCAGAAAATCAGGATGCTCAAATGAAAAATCTGTTTGCAGAAAATCAGGATGTTCAAATGGAAAATCTGTATGCAAAATATCAGGTTGTTCAAATGGAAAATCTGTATGCAGAAAATCAGGATGTTCAAAGGGAAAATCTGTATGCGGAAAATCAGCATATTCAAGTGGAAAATCTGTATTCAGATAATCTCGATGTTCAAAAGGAATATCTGCATGCAGAAAATCAGGATGTTCAAATAGAAAATCTGTATGCATAAAAAAAGGATGTTCAAATGGAAAATCTGTATGCAGAAAATCAGGATGTTCAAATGGAGAATCTGTATGCAGAAAATCAGGCTGTTCAAGTGGAAACTGTATGCAGAAAATCAGGATGTACAAACGGAAAATATGTATGCAGAAAATCAGGATGTTCAAGTGGAAAATCTGTATGCAGAAAATCAGGATGTTGAAATGGAAAATCTGTATGCATTAAATCAGGATATTCAAGTGGAAAATCTGCATGCAGAAAATCAGGATGTTCAAGTAGAAAATCTATATGCAGAAAATCAGGATGTTCAAGTGGAAAATCTGTATGTTGAAAATCAGGATGTTCAAGTGGAAAATATGTATGTAAAAAAATCAGGATGTTCAAATGGAAAATCAGTATGCAGAAAATCAGCGTGTTCAAATGGAACATCAGTATGCAGAAAATCAGGATGTTAAAATGGAAAACATGCATGCAGAAAATCAGGATTTTCTAATGGAAAATCTGTATGCAGACATTCAGGATGTTCAAGTGGAAAATCTATATGCAAAAAATCAGGATGTTCAAATGGAAAATCTGCATGCAGAAAATCAGGATGTTGAAATGGAAAATCTGTATGCAGAAAATCAGGATGTTCAAATGAAAAACTTGCATTCAGAAAATCAGGATATTCAAATGGGAAATCTGCATGCAGAAAATCAGGATGTTCAAGTGGAAAATCTGTATGTAACAAATCAGGATGTTCAAATGGAAAATATGTATGCAGAAAATCAGGATGATCAAATGAAAAATCTGTATGCAGAAAATCAGGATGTTCAAATTAAAAATCTGTATGCAGAAAATCAGGATGTTCAAATCGAAAATCTGTAAGCAGAAAATCAGGATGTTCAAATGGAAAATCTGTGTGCAGAAAATCAGGATGTACAACTGGAAAATCTGTATGCAGAAAATCATGATGTACAAATGGAAAATCTGTATGTAGAAAATCAGGATGTTCAAATGGAAAATCTATGCAGAAAATCTGGATGTTTAAATGGAAAATATGTATGCAGAAAATCAGGATGTTCAAATTTGAAAATCTGTATGCAGAAAATCAGGATGCTCAAATGAAAAATCTGTTTGCAGAAAATCAGGATGTTCAAGTGGAAAATCTGTATGCAGAAAATCAGGATGTTGAAATGGAAAATCTGTATGCAGAAAATCAGGATATTCAAGTGGAAAATCTGCATGCAGAAAATCAGGATGTTCAAGTAGAAAATCTATATGCAGAAAATCAGGATGTTCAAGTGGAAAATCTGTATGTTGAAAATCAGGATGTTCAAGTGGAAAATATGTATGTAAAAAAATCAGGATGTTCAAATGGAAAATCAGTATGCAGAAAATCAGCGTGTTCAAATGGAACATCAGTACGCAGAAAATCAGGATGTTAAAATGGAAAACCTGCATGCAGAAAATCAGGATTTTCTAATGGAAAATCTGTATGCAGACAATCAGGATGTTCAAGTGGAAAATCTATATGCAAAAAATCAGGATGTTCAAATGGAAAATCTGCATGCAGAAAATCAGGATGTTCAAATGGAAAATCTGCATGCAGAAAATCAGGATGTTCAAATGGAAAATCTGTATGCAGAAAATCAGGATGTTCAAATGAAAAACTTGCATTCAGAAAATCAGGATATTCAAATGGAAAATCTGCACGCAGAAAATCAGGATGTTCAAGTGGAAAATCTGTATGTAACAAATCAGGATGTTCAAATGTTAAATATGTATGCAGAAAATCAGGATGATCAAATGAAAAATCTGTATGCAGAAAATCACGATGTTCAAATGGAAAATCTGTATGCAGAAAATCAGGATGTTCAAATGGAAAATCTGTGTGCAGAAAATCAGGATGTACAACTGGAAAATCTGTATGCAGAAAATCATGATGTACAACTGGAAAATCTGTATGCAGAAAATCATGATGTACAAATGGAAAATCTGTATGCAGAAAATCAGGATGTTCAAATGGAAAATCTATGCAGAAAATCTGGATGTTTAAATGGAAAATATGTATGCAGAAAATCAGGATGTTCAAATTTGAAAATCTGTATGCAGAAAATCAGGATGCTCAAATGAAAAATCTGTTTGCAGAAAATCAGGATGTTCAAGTGGAAAATCTGTATGCAGAAAATCAGGATGTTGAAATGGAAAATCTGTATGCAGAAAATCAGGATATTCAAGTGGAAAATCTGCATGCAGAAAATCAGGATGTTCAAGTAGAAAATCTATATGCAGAAAATCAGGATGTTCAAGTGGAAAATCTGTATGTTGAAAATCAGGATGTTCAAGTGGAAAATATGTATGTAAAAAAATCAGGATGTTCAAATGGAAAATCAGTATGCAGAAAATCAGCGTGTTCAAATGGAACATCAGTACGCAGAAAATCAGGATGTTAAAATGGAAAACCTGCATGCAGAAAATCAGGATTTTCTAATGGAAAATCTGTATGCAGACAATCAGGAAGTTCACATGGAAAATATATATGAAGAAAATCAGGATGTTCAAATGGAAAATCTGTATGCAGAAAATCAGGATGTTCAAATGAAAAGTCTGTATGCAGAAAATCAGGATGTTTAAATGGAAAATCTGTGTGCAGAAAATCAGGATGTTCAAATGGAAAATCTGTATGAAGAAAATCAGGATATTCAAGAGGAAAATCTGCATGCAGAAAATCAGGATGTTCAAATGGAAAATCTGTATGCAGAAAATCAGGATGTACAAATGGAAAATCTCTATGCAGAAAATCAGGATGTTCAAAAGGAAAATCTATATGCAGAAAATCATGATGTACAAATGGAAAATCTGT
Organism: Phyllobates terribilis; assembly: GCF_046119375.1. NCBI lineage: Eukaryota > Metazoa > Chordata > Amphibia > Anura > Dendrobatidae > Phyllobates > Phyllobates terribilis. Next base: position 243,308,449 of record NW_027362769.1, on the reverse strand, counting down.
ATTCAGAAAATCAAGATGTTCAAATGGAAAATCTGTATGCAGAAAATCAGGATGTTCAAATGGAAAATCTGTATGCAGAAAATCAGGATATTCAAGTGGAAAATCTGCATGCAGAAAATCAGGATGTTCAAGTAGAAAATCTATATGTAGAAAATCAGGATGTTCAAGTGGAAAATCTGTATGCAGAAAATCAGGATGTTCAAATAGAAAATCTGTATGCATAAAAAAGGATGTTCAAATGGAAAATCTGTATGCAGAAAATCAGGATGTTCAAATGGAGAATCTGTATGCAGAAAATCAGGATGTTCAAGTGGAAACTGTATGCAGAAAATCAGGATGTACAAACTGAAAATCTGTATGCAGAAAATCTGGATGTTCAAGTGGAAAATCTGTATGCAGAAAATCAGGATGTTGAAATGGAAAATCTGTATGCAGAAAATCAGGATATTCAAGTGGAAAATCTGCATGCAGAAAATCAGGATGTTCAAGTAGAAAATCTATATGCAGAAAATCAGGATGTTCAAGTGGAAAATCTGTATGTTGAAAATCAGGATGTTCAAGTGGAAAATATGTATGTAAAAAAATCAGGATGTTCAAATGGAAAATCAGTATGCAGAAAATCAGCGTGTTCAAATGGAACATCAGTATGCAGAAAATCAGGATGTTAAAATGGAAAACCTGCATGCAGAAAATCAGGATTTTCTAATGGAAAATCTGTATGCAGACAATCAGGATGTTCAAGTGGAAAATCTATATGCAAAAAATCAGGATGTTCAAATGGAAAATCTGCATGCAGAAAATCAGGATGTTCAAATGGAAAATCTGCATGCAGAAAATCAGGATGTTCAAATGGAAAATCTGTATGCAGAAAATCAGGATGTTCAAATGTAAAACTTGCATTCAGAAAATCAGGATATTCAAATGGAAAATCTGCATGCAGAAAATCAGGATGTTCAAGTGGAAAATCTGTATGTAACAAATCAGGATGTTCAAATGGAAAATATGTATGCAGAAAATCAGGATGATCAAATGAAAAATCTGTATGCAGAAAATCAGGATGTTCAAATGAAAAATCTGTATGCCGAAAATCAGGATGTTCAAATGGAAAATCTGTATGCAGAAAATCAGGATGTTCAAATGGAAAATCTGTGTGCAGAAAATCAGGATGAACAACTGGAAAATCTGTATGCAGAAAATCATGATGTACAAATGGAAAATCTGTATGCAGAAAATCAGGATGTTCAAATGGAAAATCTATGCAGAAAATCTGGATGTTCAAATGGAAAATATATATGCAGAAATTCAGGATGTTCAAATTTGAAAATCTGTATGCAGAAAATCAGGATGCTCAAATGAAAAATCTGTTTGCAGAAAATCAGGATGTTCAAATGGAAAATCTGTATGCGGAAAATCAGGATGTTCAAAGGGAAAATCTGTATGCGGAAAATCAGTATATTCAAGTGGAAAATCTGTATTCAGAAAATCACGATGTTCAAAAGGAATATCTGCATGCAGAAAATCAGGATGTTCAAATGGAAAAACTATATGCAGAAAATCAGAATGTTCAAATGGAAAATCTATATGCAGAAAATCAGGATGTTCAAATGGAAAATCTATATGCAGAAAATCAGGATGTTCAAATGGAAAATCTGTATGCAGAAAATCAGAATGTTAAAATGGAAAATCTTTATGCAGAAAATCAGCATGGTCAAATGGAAAATCTGTATGCAGAAAATCAGGATGTTCAAATGCAAAATCTTAATGCAGAAATTCAGGATGTTCAAATGGAAAATCTGGATGCAGAAAATCAGGATGTTCAAGCGGAAAATCTGGATGTAGAAAATCAGGATGTTCAAAGGGAGAATCTGTATGCAGAAAATCAGGATGTTTAAGTGGAAAATCTATATGCAGAAAATAAGGATGTTGAAATGGAAAATCTATATGCAGAAAATAAGGATGTTCAAATGGAAAATCTGCATGCAGAAAATCAGGATGTACAAACGGAAAATCTGTATGCAGAAAATCAGGATGCTCAAGTGGAAAATCTGTATGCAGAAAGTCAGGATGTTCAAGTGGAAAATCTGGATGCAAAAAATCAGGATGTTCAAGTGGAAAATCTGTATGCAGAAAATCAGGATGTTCAAATGGAGAATCTGTATGCAGAAAATCAGGATGTTCAAGTGGAAACTGTATGCAGAAAATCAGGATGTACAAACGGAAAATCTGTATGCAGAAAATCAGGATGTTCAAGTGGAAAATCTGTATGCAGAAAATCAGGATGTTGAAATGGAAAATCTGTATGCAGAAAATCAGGATATTCAAGTGGAAAATCTGCATGCAGAAAATCAGGATGTTCAAGTAGAAAATCTATATGCAGAAAATCAGGATGTTCAAGTGGAAAATCTGTATATTGAAAATCAGGATGTTCAAGTCGAAAATATGTATGTAAAAAAATCAGGATGTTCAAATGGAAAATCGATATGCAGAAAATCAGCGTGTTCAAATGGAACATCAGTATGCAGAAAATCATGATGTTAAAATGGAAAACCTGCATGCAGAAAATCAGGATTTTCTAATGGAAAATCTGTATGCAGACAATCAGGATATTCAAGTGGAAAATCTGCATTCAGAAAATCACGATGTTCAAAAGGAATATCTGCATGCAGAAAATCAGGATGTTCAAATGGAAAAACTATATGCAGAAAATCAGAATGTTCAAATGGAAAATCTATATGCAGAAAATCAGGATGTTCAAATGGAATATCTATATGCAGAAAATCAGGATGTTCAAATGGAAAATCTGGATGCAGAAAATCAGGATGTTCAAGCGGAAAATCTGGATGTAGAAAATCAGGATGTTCAAGTGGAAAATCTATATGCAGAAAATAAGGATGTTCAAAGGGAGAATCTGTATGCAGAAAATCAGGATGTTCAAGTGGAAAATCTATATGCAGAAAATAAGGATGTTGAAATGGAAAATCTATATGCAGAAAATAAGGATGTTCAAATGGAAAATCTGCATGCAGAAAATCAGGATATACAAACGGAAAATCTGTATGCAGAAAATCAGGATGCTCAAGTGGAAAATCTGTATGCAGAAAGTCAGGATGTTCAAGTGGAAAATCTGGATGCAAAAAATCAGGATGTTCAAATGGAAAATCAGTATGCAGAAAATCAGAATGTTCAAATAGAAAATCTGTATGCATAAAAAAAGGATGTTCAAATGGAAAATCTGTATGCAGAAAATCAGGATGTTCAAATGGAGAATCTGTATGCAGAAAATCAGGATGTTCAAGTGGAAAATCTGTATGTTGAAAATCAGGATGTTCAAGTGGAAAATATGTATGTAAAAAAATCAGGATGTTCAAATGGAAAATCAGTATGCAGAAAATCAGCGTGTTCAAATGGAACATCAGTACGCAGAAAATCAGGATGTTAAAATGGAAAACCTGCATGCAGAAAATCAGGATTTTCTAATGGAAAATCTGTATGCAGACAATCAGGATGTTCATGTGGAAAATTTATATGCAAAAAATCAGGATGTTCAAATGGAAAATCTGTGTGCAGAAAATCAGGATGTACAACTGGAAAATCTGTATGCAGAAAATCATGATGTACAAATGGAAAATCTGTATGCAGAAAATCAGGATGTTCAAATGTTAAATATGTATGCAGAAAATCAGGATAATCAAATGAAAAATCTGTATGTAACAAATCAGGATGTTCAAATGTTAAATATGTATGCAGAAAATCAGGATGATCAAATGAAAAATCTGTATGCAGAAAATCAGGATGTTCAAATGAAAAATCTGTATGCAGAAAATCAGGATGTTCAAATGGAAAATCTGTATGCAGAAAATCAGGATGTTCAAATCGAAAATCTGTGTGCAGAAAATCAGGATGTACAACTGGAAAATCTGTATGCAGAAAATCATGATGTACAAATGGAAAATCTGTATGCAGAAAATCAGGATGTTCAAATGTAAAATCTATGCAGAAAATCTGGATGTTCAAATGGAAAATATGTATGCAGAAAATCAGGATGTTCAAATTTGAAAATCTGTATGCAGAAAATCAGGATGCTCAAATGAAAAATCTGTTTGCAGAAAATCAGGATGTTCAAATGGAAAATCTGTATGCAAAATATCAGGTTGTTCAAATGGAAAATCTGTATGCAGAAAATCAGGATGTTCAAAGGGAAAATCTGTATGCGGAAAATCAGCATATTCAAGTGGAAAATCTGTATTCAGATAATCTCGATGTTCAAAAGGAATATCTGCATGCAGAAAATCAGGATGTTCAAATAGAAAATCTGTATGCATAAAAAAAGGATGTTCAAATGGAAAATCTGTATGCAGAAAATCAGGATGTTCAAATGGAGAATCTGTATGCAGAAAATCAGGCTGTTCAAGTGGAAACTGTATGCAGAAAATCAGGATGTACAAACGGAAAATATGTATGCAGAAAATCAGGATGTTCAAGTGGAAAATCTGTATGCAGAAAATCAGGATGTTGAAATGGAAAATCTGTATGCATTAAATCAGGATATTCAAGTGGAAAATCTGCATGCAGAAAATCAGGATGTTCAAGTAGAAAATCTATATGCAGAAAATCAGGATGTTCAAGTGGAAAATCTGTATGTTGAAAATCAGGATGTTCAAGTGGAAAATATGTATGTAAAAAAATCAGGATGTTCAAATGGAAAATCAGTATGCAGAAAATCAGCGTGTTCAAATGGAACATCAGTATGCAGAAAATCAGGATGTTAAAATGGAAAACATGCATGCAGAAAATCAGGATTTTCTAATGGAAAATCTGTATGCAGACATTCAGGATGTTCAAGTGGAAAATCTATATGCAAAAAATCAGGATGTTCAAATGGAAAATCTGCATGCAGAAAATCAGGATGTTGAAATGGAAAATCTGCATGCAGAAAATCAGGATGTTCAAATGGAAAATCTGTATGCAGAAAATCAGGATGTTCAAATGAAAAACTTGCATTCAGAAAATCAGGATATTCAAATGGGAAATCTGCATGCAGAAAATCAGGATGTTCAAGTGGAAAATCTGTATGTAACAAATCAGGATGTTCAAATGGAAAATATGTATGCAGAAAATCAGGATGATCAAATGAAAAATCTGTATGCAGAAAATCAGGATGTTCAAATTAAAAATCTGTATGCAGAAAATCAGGATGTTCAAATCGAAAATCTGTAAGCAGAAAATCAGGATGTTCAAATGGAAAATCTGTGTGCAGAAAATCAGGATGTACAACTGGAAAATCTGTATGCAGAAAATCATGATGTACAAATGGAAAATCTGTATGCAGAAAATCAGGATGTTCAAATGGAAAATCTATGCAGAAAATCTGGATGTTTAAATGGAAAATATGTATGCAGAAAATCAGGATGTTCAAATTTGAAAATCTGTATGCAGAAAATCAGGATGCTCAAATGAAAAATCTGTTTGCAGAAAATCAGGATGTTCAAGTGGAAAATCTGTATGCAGAAAATCAGGATGTTGAAATGGAAAATCTGTATGCAGAAAATCAGGATATTCAAGTGGAAAATCTGCATGCAGAAAATCAGGATGTTCAAGTAGAAAATCTATATGCAGAAAATCAGGATGTTCAAGTGGAAAATCTGTATGTTGAAAATCAGGATGTTCAAGTGGAAAATATGTATGTAAAAAAATCAGGATGTTCAAATGGAAAATCAGTATGCAGAAAATCAGCGTGTTCAAATGGAACATCAGTACGCAGAAAATCAGGATGTTAAAATGGAAAACCTGCATGCAGAAAATCAGGATTTTCTAATGGAAAATCTGTATGCAGACAATCAGGATGTTCAAGTGGAAAATCTATATGCAAAAAATCAGGATGTTCAAATGGAAAATCTGCATGCAGAAAATCAGGATGTTCAAATGGAAAATCTGCATGCAGAAAATCAGGATGTTCAAATGGAAAATCTGTATGCAGAAAATCAGGATGTTCAAATGAAAAACTTGCATTCAGAAAATCAGGATATTCAAATGGAAAATCTGCACGCAGAAAATCAGGATGTTCAAGTGGAAAATCTGTATGTAACAAATCAGGATGTTCAAATGTTAAATATGTATGCAGAAAATCAGGATGATCAAATGAAAAATCTGTATGCAGAAAATCACGATGTTCAAATGGAAAATCTGTATGCAGAAAATCAGGATGTTCAAATGGAAAATCTGTGTGCAGAAAATCAGGATGTACAACTGGAAAATCTGTATGCAGAAAATCATGATGTACAACTGGAAAATCTGTATGCAGAAAATCATGATGTACAAATGGAAAATCTGTATGCAGAAAATCAGGATGTTCAAATGGAAAATCTATGCAGAAAATCTGGATGTTTAAATGGAAAATATGTATGCAGAAAATCAGGATGTTCAAATTTGAAAATCTGTATGCAGAAAATCAGGATGCTCAAATGAAAAATCTGTTTGCAGAAAATCAGGATGTTCAAGTGGAAAATCTGTATGCAGAAAATCAGGATGTTGAAATGGAAAATCTGTATGCAGAAAATCAGGATATTCAAGTGGAAAATCTGCATGCAGAAAATCAGGATGTTCAAGTAGAAAATCTATATGCAGAAAATCAGGATGTTCAAGTGGAAAATCTGTATGTTGAAAATCAGGATGTTCAAGTGGAAAATATGTATGTAAAAAAATCAGGATGTTCAAATGGAAAATCAGTATGCAGAAAATCAGCGTGTTCAAATGGAACATCAGTACGCAGAAAATCAGGATGTTAAAATGGAAAACCTGCATGCAGAAAATCAGGATTTTCTAATGGAAAATCTGTATGCAGACAATCAGGAAGTTCACATGGAAAATATATATGAAGAAAATCAGGATGTTCAAATGGAAAATCTGTATGCAGAAAATCAGGATGTTCAAATGAAAAGTCTGTATGCAGAAAATCAGGATGTTTAAATGGAAAATCTGTGTGCAGAAAATCAGGATGTTCAAATGGAAAATCTGTATGAAGAAAATCAGGATATTCAAGAGGAAAATCTGCATGCAGAAAATCAGGATGTTCAAATGGAAAATCTGTATGCAGAAAATCAGGATGTACAAATGGAAAATCTCTATGCAGAAAATCAGGATGTTCAAAAGGAAAATCTATATGCAGAAAATCATGATGTACAAATGGAAAATCTGTATTCAGAAAATCAAGATGTTCAAATGGAAAATCTGTATGCAGAAAATCAGGATGTTCAAATGGAAAATCTGTATGCAGAAAATCAGGATGTTCAAATTTGAAAATCTGTATGCAGAAAATCAGAATGCTCAAATGAAAAATCTGTTTGCAGAAAATCAGGATGTTCAAATGGAAAAACTATATGCAGAAAATCAGAATGTTCAAATGGAAAATCTATATGCAGAAAATCAGGATGTTCTATTGGAAAATCTATATGCAGAAAATCAGGATGTTCTATTGGAAAATCTATATGCAGAAAATCAAGATGTTCAAATGGAAAAACTGTATGCAGAAAATCAGAATGTTAAAATGGAAAATCTGTATGCAGAAAATCAGGATGGTCAAATGGAAAATCAGTATGCAGAAAGTCAGGATGTTCAAGTGGAAAATCTGGATGCAGAAAATCAGGATGTTCAAGTGGAAAATCTGGATGCAGAAAATCAGGATGTTCAAGTGGAAAATCTATATGCAGAAAATAAGGATGTTCAAATGGAGAATCTGTATGCAGAAAATCAGGATGTTCAAGAGGAAAATCTATATGCAGAAAATAAGGATGTTGAAATGGAAAATCTATATGCAGAAAATCAGGATGTTCAAATGGAAAATCTGCATGCAGAAAATCAGGATGTACAAATGGAAAGTCTGTATGCAGAAAATCAGGATGTTCAAATGGAAAATCTGTATGCAGACAATCAGGATATTCAAGTGGAAAATCTGTATGCAGAAAATCAGGATGTTCAAATGGAAAATCTGTAGGCAGAAAATCAGGATGTTCAAATGGAAAATCTACATGCAGAAAATCAGGATGTTCAAATGGAAAATCTGTAAGCAGAAAATCAGGATGTTCACATGGAAAATATATATGCAGAAAATCAAGATGTTCAAATGGAAAATCTGTATGCAGAAAATAAGGATGTTCAAATGAAAAGTCTGTATGCAGAAATTAAGGATGTTAAAGTGGAAAATCTATATGCAGAAAATAAGGATGTTCAAATGGAGAATCTGTATGCAGAAAATCAGGATGTTCAAGTGGAAAATCTGTATGCCGAAAATCAGGATGTTCAAATGGAAAATCTGTATGCAGAAAATCAGGATGTTCAAGTGGAAAATCTCCATGCAGAAAATCAGGATGTTCATGTCGAAAATTAGCATGCAGAAAATCAGGATGTTCAAATGGAAAATCTGTATGCAGAAAATCAGGATGCTCAAATGGAAAGTCTGCATGCAGAAAATCAGGATGTTCAAGTGGAAAATCTGTAAGCAGAAAATCAGGATGTTCAAATGGAAATGATATATGCAGAAAATTAGGATGTTCAAATGGAAAATCTGTAAGCAGAAAATCAGGATGTTCAAAAGGAAAATCTGTATGCAGAAAATCAGGATGTTCAAATTTGAAAATCTGCATGCAGAAAATCATGATTTACAAATGGAAAATCTGTATGCAGAAAATCAGGATGTTCAAATGGAAAATCTGTATGCAGAAAATCAGGATGTTCAAATTTGAAAATCTGCATGCAGAAAATCAGGATGCTCAAATGAAAAATCTGTTTACAGAAAATCAGGATGTTCGAATGTAAAATGTGTATGTAAAATATCAGGTTGTTCAAATGGAAAATCTGTATGCAGAAAATCAGGATGTTCAAAGGGAAAATCTGCATGCATAAAGTCAGGATGTTCAAATGGAAAATCTGCATGCAGAAAATCAGGATGTTCAAATGGAAAATCTGTATGCAGAAAATCAGGATGTTCAAATGGAAAATCTTCATGCAGAAAATCAGGATGTTCAAATGGAAAATCTGTAAGCAGAAAATCAGGATGTTCACATGGAAAATATATATGAAGAAAATCAGGATGTTCAAATGGAAAATCTGTATGCAGAAAATCAGGATGTTCAAATGAAAAGTCTGTATGCAGAAAATCAGGATGTTTAAATGGAAAATCTGTATGCAGAAAATCAGGATGTTCAAATGGAAAATCTGTATGCAGAAAATCAGGATATTCAAGAGGAAAATCTGTATGCAGAAAATCAGGATGTTCAAATGGAAAATCTGTATGCAGAAAATCAGGATATTCAAGAGGAAAATCTGTATGCAGAAAATCAGGATGTTCAAATGGAAAATATGTATGCAGAAAATCAGGATGTTCAAATGAAAAGTCTGTATGCAGAAAATCAGGATGTTCAAATGGAAAATCTGTATGCAGAAAATCAGGATGTACAAATGGAAAATCTATATGCAGAAAATCAGGATGTTCAAAAGGAAAATCTATATGCAGAAAATCAAGATGTACAAATGGAAAATCTGTATGCAGAAAATCAAGATGTTCAAATGGAAAATCTGTATACAGAAAATCATGATGTTGAAATGGAAAATCTGTATGCAGAAAATCAGGATGTTCAAATTTGAAAATCTGTATGCAGAAAATCAGGATGTTCAAATGAAAAATCTGTTTGCAGAAAATCAGGATGTTCAAATGGAAAAACTATATGCAGAAAATCAAAATGTTCAAATGGAAAATCTATATGCAGAAAATCAGGAAGTTCTATTGGAAAATCTATATGCAGAAAATCAGGATGTTCTATTGGAAAATCTATATGCACAAAATCAAGATGTTCAAATGGAAAATCTGTATGCAGAAAATCAGAATGCTCAAATGAAAAATCTGTTTGCAGAAAATCAGGATGTTCAAATGGAAAAACTATATGCAGAAAATCAGAATGTTCAAATGGAAAATCTATATGCAGAAAATCAGGATGTTCTATTGGAAAATCTATATGCAGAAAATCAAGATGTTCAAATGGAAAATCTGTAAAATATCAGGTTGTTCAAATGAAAAATCTGTATGCAGAAAATCAGGATGTTCAAATGGAAAAACTATATGCAGAAAATCAAAATGTTCAAATGGAAAATCTATATGCAGAAAATCAGGATGTTCTATTGGAAAATCTATATGCAGAAAATCAGGATGTTCTATTGGAAAATCTATATGCACAAAATCAATATGTTCAAATGGAAAATCTGTATGCAGAAAATAAGGATGTTCAAATGAAAAGTCTGTATGCAGAAAATAAGGATGTTAAAGTGGAAAATCTATATGCAGAAAATAAGGATGTTCAAATGGAGAATCTGTATGCAGAAAATCAGGATGTTCAAGTGGAAAATCTGTATGCCGAAAATCAGGATGTTCAAATGGAAAATCTGTATGCAGAAAATCAGGATGTTCAAGTCGAACATCTATATGCAGAAAATCAGGACGTTCAAATGGAAAATCTGTATGCAGAAAATCAGGATGTTCAAGTGGAAAATCTCCATGCAGAAAATCAGGATGTTCATGTGGAAAATTAGCATGCAGAAAATCAGGAGGTTCAAATGGAAAATCTGTATGCAGAAAATCAGGATGCTCAAATGGAAAATCTGTATGCAGAAAATCAGGATGTTCAAGTGGAAAATCTATATGCAGAAAATAAGGATGTTCAAATGGAGAATCTGCATCCAGAAAATCAGGATGTTCAAGTGGAAAATCTGTATGCCGAAAATCAGGATGTTCAAATGGAAAATCTGTATGCAGAAAATCAGGATGTTCAAGTCAAACATCTATATGCAGAAAATCAGGATGTTCAAATGGAAAATCTGTATGCAGAAAATCAGGATGTTCAAGTGATAAATCTGTATGCCGAAAATTAGGATGTTCAAGTGGAAAATCTGCATGCAGAAAATCAGGATGTTCAAGTGGAAAATTAGCATGCAGAAAATCAGGATGTTCAAATGGAAAATCTGTATGCAGAAAATCAGGATGCTCAAATGGAAAGTCTGCATGCAGAAAATCAGGATGTTCAAGTGGAAAATCTGTAAGCAGAAAATCAGGATGTTCAAATGGAAAATCTGTATGCAGAAAATCAGGATGTTCAAATTTGAAAATCTGCATGCAGAAAATCAGGATGCTCAAATGAAAAATCTGTTTGCAGAAAATCAGGATGTTCAAATGGAAAATCTGTATGTAAAATATCAGGTTGTTCAAATGGAAAATCTGTATGCAGAAAATCAGGATGTTCAAAGGGAAAATCTGCATGCATAAAGTCAGGATGTTCAAATTGAAAATCTGCATGCAGAAAATCAGGATGTTCAAATGGAAAATCTGTATGCAGAAAATCAGGATGTTCAAATGGAAAATCTTCATGCAGAAAATCAGGATGTTCAAATGGAAAATCTGTAAGCAGAAAATCAGGATGTTCACATGGAAAATATATATGCAGAAAATCAGGATGTTCAAATGGAAAATCTGTATGCAGAAAATCAGGATGTTCACATGGAAAATATATATGCAGAAAATCAGGATGTTCAAATGGAAAATCTGTATGCAGAAAATCAGGATGTTCAAATGAAAAGTCTGCATGCAGAAAATCAGGATATTCAAGAGGAAAATCTGCATGCAGAAAATCAGGATGTTCAAATGGAAAAACTGTATGCAGAAAATCAGGATGTTCAAATGGAAAATCTATATGCAGAAAATCATGATGTACAAATGGAAAATCTATATGCAGAAAATCATGATGTACAAATGGAAAATCTGTATGCAGAAAATCAGGATGTTCAAATGGAAAACCTGTATGCAGAAAATCAGGATGTTCAAATGGAAAATCTGTATGCAGAAAATCAGAATGTTCAAATTTGAAAATCTGTATGCAGAAAATCAGAATGCTCAAATGAAAAATCTGTTTGCAGAAAATCAGGATGTTCAAATGGAAAAACTATATGCAGAAAATCAGAATGTTCAAATGGGAAATCTATATGCAGAAAATCAGGATGTTCTATTGGAAAATCTATATGCAGAAAATCAGGATGTTCTATTGGAAAATCTATATGCAGAAAATCAAGATGTTCAAATGGAAAAACTGTATGCAGAAAATCAGAATGTTAAAATGGAAAATCTGTATGCAGAAAATCAGGATGGTCAAATGGAAAATCAGTATGCAGAAAGTCAGGATGTTCAAGTGGAAAATCTGGATGCAGAAAATCAGGATGTTCAAATGGAGAATCTGTATGCAGAAAATCAGGATGTTCAAGAGGAAAATCTATATGCAGAAAATAAGGATGTTGAAATGGAAAATCTATATGCAGAAAATCAGGATGTTCAAATGGGAAATCTGCATGCAGAAAATCAGGATGTACAAATGGAAAGTCTGTATGCAGAAAATCAGGATGTTCAAATGGAAAATCTGTATGCAGAAAATCAGGATGTTCAATTGGAAAATCTGTATGCAGAAAATCAAGATGTTCAAATGGAAAATCTTCATGCAGAAAATCAGGATGTTCAAATGGAAAATCTGTAAGCAGAAAATCAGGATGTTCACATGGAAAATATATATGCAGAAAATCAAGATGTTCAAATGGAAAATCTGTATGCAGAAAATAAGGATGTTCAAATGAAAAGTCTGTATGCAGAAAATAAGGATGTTAAAGTGGAAAATCTATATGCAGAAAATAAGGATGTTCAAATGGAGAATCTGTATGCAGAAAATCAGGATGTTCAAGTGGAAAATCTGTATGCCGAAAATCAGGATGTTCAAATGGAAAATCTGTATGCAGAAAATCAGGATGTTCAAGTCGAACATCTATATGCAGAAAATCAGGACGTTCAAATGGAAAATCTGTATGCAGAAAATCAGGATGTTCAAGTGGAAAATCTCCATGCAGAAAATCAGGATGTTCATGTGGAAAATTAGCATGCAGAAAATCAGGATGTTCAAATGGAAAATCTGTATGCAGAAAATCAGGATGCTCAAATGGAAAGTCTGCATGCAGAAAATCAGGATGTTCAAGTGGAAAATCTGTAAGCAGAAAATCAGGATGTTCAAAAGGAAAATCTGTATGCAGAAAATCATGATGTACAAATGGAAAATCTGTATGCAGAAAATCAGAATGTTCAAATGGAAAATCTGTATGCAGAAAATCAGGATGTTCAAATTTGAAAATCTGCATGCAGAAAATCAAGATGCTCAAATGAAAAATCTGTTTGCAGAAAATCAGGATGTTCAAATGGAAAATCTGTATGTAAAATATCAGGTTGTTCAAATGGAAAATCTGTATGCAGAAAATCAGGATGTTCAAAGGGAAAATCTGCATGCATAAATTCAGGATGTTCAAATAGAAAATCTGCATGTAGAAAATCAGGATGTTCAAATGGAAAATCTGTATGCAGAAAATCAGGATGTTCAAATGAAAAGTCTGTATGCAGAAAATCAGGATGTTTAAATGGAAAATCTGTGTGCAGAAAATCAGGATGTTCAAATGGAAAATCTGTATGAAGAAAATCAGGATATTCAAGAGGAAAATCTGCATGCAGAAAATCAGGATGTTCAAATGGAAAATCTGTATGCAGAAAATCAGGATGTACAAATGGAAAATCTGTATGCAGAAAATCAGGATGTTCAAAAGGAAAATCTATATGCAGAAAATCATGATGTACAAATGGAAAATCTGTATTCAGAAAATCAAGATGTTCAAATGGAAAATCTGTATGCAGAAAATCAGGATGTTCAAATGCAAAATCTGTATGCAGAAAATCAGGATGTTCAAATTTGAAAATCTGTATGCAGAAAATCAGAATGCTCAAATGAAAAATCTGTTTGCAGAAAATCAGGATGTTCAAATGGAAAAACTATATGCAGAAAATCAGAATGTTCAAATGGAAAATCTATATGCAGAAATTCAGGATGTTCTATTGGAAAATCTATATGCAGAAAATCAGGATGTTCTATTGGAAAATCTATATGCAGAAAATCAAGATGTTTAAATGGAAAAACTGTATGCAGAAAATCAGAATGTTAAAATGGAAAATCTGTATGCAGAAAATCAGGATGGTCAAATGGAAAATCAGTATGCAGAAAGTCAGGATGTTCAAGTGGAAAATCTGGATGCAGAAAATCAGGATGTTCAAGTGGAAAATCTGTATGCAGAAAATCAGGATGTTCAAATGGAAAATCTGTATGCAGACAATCAGGATATTCAAGTGGAAAATCTGTATGCAGAAAATCAGGATGTTCAAATGAAAAATCTGTATGCAGAAAATCAGGATGTTCAAATGGAAAATCTACATGCAGAAAATCAGGATGTTCAAATGGAAAATCTGTAAGCAGAAAATCAGGATGTTCACATGGAAAATATATATGCAGAAAATCAAGATGTTCAAATGGAAAATCTGTATGCAGAAAATAAGGATGTTCAAATGAAAAGTCTGTATGCAGAAAATAAGGATGTTAAAGTGGAAAATCTATATGCAGAAAATAAGGATGTTCAAATGGAGAATCTGTATGCAGAAAATCAGGATGTTCAAGTGGAAAATCTGTATGCCGAAAATCAGGATGTTCAAATGGAAAATCTGTATGCAGAAAATCAGGTTGTTCAAGTCGAACATCTATATGCAGAAAATCAGGACGTTCAAATGGAAAATCTGTATGCAGAAAATCAGGATGTTCAAGTGGAAAATCTCCATGCAGAAAATCAGGATGTTCATGTGGAAAATTAGCATGCAGAAAATCAGGATGTTCAAATGGAAAATCTGTATGCAGAAAATCAGGATGCTCAAATGGAAAGTCTGCATGCAGAAAATCAGGATGTTCAAGTGGAAAATCTGTAAGCAGAAAATCAGGATGTTCAAATGGAAATTATATATGCAGAAAATCAGGATGTTCAAATGGAAAATCTGTGAGCAGAAAATCAGGATGTTCAAAAGGAAAATCTGTATGCAGAAAATCAGGATGTTCAAATTTGAAATTCTGCATGCAGAAAATCATGATTTACAAATGGAAAATCTGTATGCAGAAAATCAGGATGTTCAAATGGAAAATCTGTATGCAGAAAATCAGGATGTTCAAATTTGAAAATCTGCATGCAGAAAATCAGGATGCTCAAATGAAAAATCTGTTTACAGAAAATCAGGATGTTCGAATGTAAAATGTGTATGTAAAATATCAGGTTGTTCAAATGGAAAATCTGTATGCAGAAAATCAGGATGTTCAAAGGGAAAATCTGCATGCATAAAGTCAGGATGTTCAAATGGAAAATCTGCATGCAGAAAATCAGGATGTTCAAATGGAAAATCTGTATGCAGAAAATCAGGATGTTCAAATGGAAAATCTTCATGCAGAAAATCAGGATGTTCAAATGGAAAATCTGTAAGCAGAAAATCAGGATGTTCACATGGAAAATATATATGAAGAAAATCAGGATGTTCAAATGGAAAATCTGTATGCAGAAAATCAGGATGTTCAAATGAAAAGTCTGTATGCAGAAAATCAGGATGTTTAAATGGAAAATCTGTATGCAGAAAATCAGGATGTTCAAATGGAAAATCTGTATGCAGAAAATCAGGATATTCAAGAGGAAAATCTGTATGCAGAAAATCAGGATGTTCAAATGGAAAATCTGTATGCAGAAAATCAGGATGTTCAAATGAAAAGTCTGTATGCAGAAAATCAGGATGTTCAAATGGAAAATCTGTATGCAGAAAATCAGGATGTACAAATGGAACATCTATATGCAGAAAATCAGGATGTTCAAAAGGAAAATCTATATGCAGAAAATCATGATGTACAAATGGAAAATCTGTATGCAGAAAATCAAGCTGTTCAAATGGAAAATCTGTATACAGAAAATCATGATGCTGAAATGGAAAATCTGTATGCAGAAAATCAGGATGTTCAAATTTGAAAATCTGTAAGCAGAAAATCAGGATGTTCAAATGAAAAATCTGTTTGCAGAAAATCAGGATGTTCAAATGGAAAAACTATATGCAGAAAATCAAAATGTTCAAATGGAAAATCTATATGCAGAAAATCAGAATGTTCTATTGGAAAATCTATATGCAGAAAATCAGGATGTTCTATTGGAAAATCTATATGCAGAAAATCAGGATGTTCTATTGGAAAATCTATATGCAGAAAATCAAGATGTTCAAATGGAAAAACTGTATGCAGAAAATCAGAATGTTAAAATGGAAAATCTGTATGCAGAAAATCAGGATGGTCAAATGGAAAATCAGTATGCAGAAAATCAGAATGTTCAAATATAAAATCTGCATGCAGAAAGTCAGGATGTTCAAGTGGAAATCTGGATGCAGAAAATCAGGATGTTCAAGCGGAAAATCTGGATGCAGAAAATCAGGATGTTCAAATGAAAAGTCTGTATGCAGAAAATCAGGATGTTTAAATTGAAAATCTGTTTGCAGAAAATCAGGATGTTCAAATGGAAAATCTGTATGCAGAAAATCAGGATATTCAAGAGGAAAATCTGTATGCAGAAAATCAGGATGTTCAAATGGAAAATCTGTATGCAGAAAATCAGGATGTTCAAAAGGAAAATCTATATGCAGAAAATCATGATGTACAAATGGAAAATCTGTATGCAGAAAATCAAGATGTTCAAATGGAAAATCTGTATACAGAAAATCATGATGTTGAAATGGAAAATCTGTATGCAGAAAATCAGGATGTTCAAATTTGAAAATCTGTAAGCAGAAAATCAGGATGTTCAAATGAAAAATCTGTTTGCAGAAAATCAGGATGTTCAAATGGAAAAACTATATGCAGAAAATCAAAATGTTCAAATGGAAAATCTATATGCAGAAAATCAGGATGTTCTATTGGAAAATCTATATGCAGAAAATCAGGATGTTCTATTGGAAAATATATATGCACAAAATCAAGATGTTCAAATGGAAAATCTGTATGCAGAAAATCAGAATGCTCAAATGAAAAATCTGTTTGCAGAAAATCAGGATGTTCAAATGGAAAAACTATATGCAGAAAATCAGAATGTTCAAATGGAAAATCTATATGCAGAAAATCAGGATGTTCTATTGGAAAATCTATATGCAGAAAATCAGGATGTTCTCTTGGAAAATCTATATGCAGAAAATCAAGATGTTCAAATGGAAAAACTGTATGCAGAAAATCAGAATGTTAAAATGGAAAATCTGTATGCAGAAAATCAGGATGGTCAAATGGAAAATCAGTATGCAGAAAATCAGAATGTTCAAATATAAAATCTGCATGCAGAAAGTCAGGATGTTCAAGTGGAAAATCTGGATGCAGAAAATCAGGATGTTCAAGCGGAAAATCTGGATGCAGAAAATCAGGATGTTCAAATGGAAAATCTACATGCAGAAAATAAGGATGGTCAAGTGGAAAATCTGTATGCAGAAAGTCAGGATGTTCAAGTGGAAAATCTGTATGCAGAAAATCAGGATGTTTAAGTCGAAAATCTGTATGCAGAAAATCAGGATGTTCAAATAGAAAATCTGTATGCATATAAACAGGATGTTCAAATGGAAAATCTGTATGCAGAAAATGAGTATGTTCAAATGGAAAATCAGTATGCAGAAAATACGGATGTTCAAATGGAAAATCAGTATGCAGAAAAACAGGATGTTCAAATGGAGAATCTGTATGCAGAAAATCAGGATGTTCAAGTGGAAAATCTGTATGCAGAAAATCAGGATGTTCAAATGGAAAATCTGTATGCAGAAAATCAGGATGTATGTTCAAGTGGAAAATCTGTATGCCGAAAATTAGGATGTTCAAGTGGAAAATCTGTATGCAGAAAATCAGGATGTTCAAGTGGAAAATTAGGATGCAGAAAATCAGGATGTTCAAATGGAAAATCTGTATGCAGAAAATCAGGATGTTCAAATGGAAAATCTGTAAGCAGAAAATAAGGATGTTCACATGGAAAATATATATGAAGAAAATCAGGATGTTCAAATGAAAAGACTGTATGCAGAAAATCAGGATGTTTAAATGGAAAATCTGTATGCAGAAAATCAGGATATTCAAGAGGAAAATCTGTATGCAGAAAATCAGTATGTTCAAATGGAAAATCTGTATGCAGAAAATCAGGATGTACAAATGGAAAATCTCTATGCAGAAAATCAGGATGTTCAAAAGGAAAATCTATATGCAGAAAATCATGATGTACAAATGGAAAATTTGTATGCACAAAATCAAGATGTTCAAATGGAAAATCTGTATGCAGAAAATCAGGATGTTCAAATGGAAAATCTGTATGCAGAAAATCAGGATGTTCAAATTTGAAAATCTGTATGCAGAAAATCAAAATGCTCAAATGAAAAATCTGTTTGCAGAAAATCAGGATGTTCAAATGGAAAATCTGTATGCAGAAAATCAGAATGTTCAAATTGAAAATCTGTATGTAAAATATCAGGATGTTCAAAGGGAAAATCTGTACACGGAAAATCAGGATATTCAAGTGGAAAATCTGTATTGAGAAAGTCACGATGTTCAAATGGAAAATCTGCATGCAGAAAGTCAGGATGTTCAAGTGGAAAATCTGTATGCAGAAAATCAGGATGTTCAAATGGAAAATCTGTATGCAGACAATCAGGATATTCAAGTGGAAAATCCGTATGCAGAAAATCAGGATGTTCAAATGGAAAATCTGTATGCAGAAAATCAGGATGTTCAAATGGAAAATCTTTATGCAGAAAATCAGGATGTTCAAATGGAAAATCTGTAAGCAGAAAATCAGGATGTTCACATGGAAAATATATATGCAGAAAATCAGGATGTTCAAAAGGAAAATCTGTATGCAGAAAATAAGGATGTTCAAATGAAAAGTCTGTATGCAGAAAATAAGGATGTTCAAGTGGTAAATCTGTATGCCGAAAATTAGGATGTTCAAGTGGAAAATCTGCATGCAGAAAATCAGGATGTTCAAATGGAAAATCTGTATGCATAAAAAAAGGATGTTCAAATGGAAAATCTGTATGCAGAAAATCAGGATGTTCAAATGGAGAATCTGTATGCAGAAAATCAGGATGTTCAAGTGGAAACTGTATGCAGAAAATCAGGATGTACAAACGGAAAATCTGTATGCAGAAAATCAGGATGTTCAAGTCAAAAATCTGTATGCAGAAAATCAGGATGTTGAAATGGAAAATCTGTATGCAGAAAATCAGGATATTCAAGTGGAAAATCTGCATGCAGAAAATCAGGATGTTCAAGTAGAAAATCTATATGCAGAAAATCAGGATGTTCAAGTGGAAAATCTGTATATTGAAAATCAGGATGTTCAAGTGGAAAATATGTATGTAAAAAAATCAGGATGTTCAAATGGAAAATCGGTATGCAGAAAATCAGCGTGTTCAAATGGAACATCAGTATGCAGAAAATCAGGATGTTAAAATGGAAAACCTGCATGCAGACAATCAGGATATTCAAGTAGAAAATCTATATGCAAAAAATCAGGATGTTCAAAGGGAAAATCTGCATGCAGAAAATCAGGATGTTCAAATGGAAAATCTGCATGCAGAAAATCAGGATGTTCAAATGGAAAATCTGTATGCAGAAAATCAGGATGTTCAAATGAAAAACTTGCATTCAGAAAATCAGGATTTTCAAATGGAAAATCTGCATGCAGAAAATCAGGATGTTCAAGTGGAAAATCTGTATGTAACAAATCAGGATGTTCAAATGGAAAATATGTATGCAGAAAATCAGGATGATCAAATGAAAAATCTGTATGCAGAAAATCAGGATGTTCAAATGAAAAATCTGTATGCAGAAAATCAGGATGTTCAAATGGAAAATCTGTATGCAGAAAATCAGGATGTTCAAATGGAAAATCTGTGTGCAGAAAATCAGGATGTACAACTGGAAAATCTGTATGCAGAAAATCATGATGTACAAATGGAAAATCTGTATGCAGAAAATCAGGATGTTCAAATGGAAAATCTATGCAGAAAATCTGGATGTTCAAATGGAAAATATGTATGCAGAAAATCAGGATGTTCAAATTTGAAAATCTGTATGCAGAAAATCAGGATGCTCAAATGAAAAATCTGTTTGCAGAAAATCAGGATGTTCAAATGGAAAATCTGTATGTAAAATATCAGGTTGTTCAAATGGAAAATCTGTATGCAGAAAATCAGGATGTTCAAAGGGAAAATCTGTATGCGGAAAATCAGTATTTTCAAGTGGAAAATCTGCATTCAGAAAATCACGATGTTCAAAAGGAATATCTGCATGCAGAAAATCAGGATGTTCAAATGGAAAAACTATATGCAGAAAATCAGAATGTTCAAATGGAAAATCTATATGCAGAAAATCAGGATGTTCAAATGGAATATCTATATGCAGAAAATCAGGATGTTCAAATGGAAAATCTGGATGCAGAAAATCAGGATGTTCAAGCGGAAAATCTGGATGTAGAAAATCAGGATGTTCAAGTGGAAAATCTATATGCAGAAAATAAGGATGTTCAAAGGGAGAATCTGTATGCAGAAAATCAGGATGTTCAAGTGGAAAATCTATATGCAGAAAATAAGGATGTTGCAATGGAAAATCTATATGCAGAAAATAAGGATGTTCAAATGGAAAATCTGCATGCAGAAAATCAGGATGTACAAACGGAAAATCTGTATGCAGAAAATCAGGATGCTCAAGTGGAAAATCTGTATGCAGAAAGTCAGGATGTTCAAGTGGAAAATCTTGATGCAAAAAATCAGGATGTACAAGTGGAAAATCTGTATGCAGAAATTCAGGATGTTCAAATAGAAAATCTGTATGCATAAAAAAAGGATGTTCAAATGGAAAATCTGTATGCAGAAAATCAGGATGTTCAAATGGAGAATCTGTATGCAGAAAATCAGGATGTTCAAGTGGAAACTGTATGCAGAAAATCAGGATGTACAAACGGAAAATCTGTATGCAGAAAATCAGGATGTTCAAGTGGAAAATCTGTATGCAGAAAATCAGGATGTTGAAATGGAAAATCTGTATGCAGAAAATCAGGATATTCAAGTGGTAAATCTGCATGCAGAAAATCAGGATGTTCAAGTAGAAAATCTATATGCAGAAAATCAGGATGTTCAAGTGGAAAATCTGTATGTTGAAAATCAGGATGTTCAAGTGGAAAATATGTATGTAAAAACATCAGGATGTTCAAATGGAAAATTAGCATGCAGAAAATCAGGGTGTTCAAATGGAACATCAGTATGCAGAAAATCAGGATGTTAAAATGGAAAACCTGCATTCAGAAAATCAGGATGTTCTAATGGAAAATCTGTATGCAGAAAATCAGAATATTCAAGTGGAAACTCTATGCTGAAAATCAGGATGTTCCAGTGGAAAATCTGTATGCAGAAAATCAGGATATTCAAGTGGAAAATCTGCATGCAGAAATTCAGGATGTTCAAGTAGAAAATCTATATGTAGAAAATCAGGATGTTCAAGTGGAAAATCTGTATGCAGAAAATCAGGATGTTCAAATAGAAAATCTGTATGCATAAAAAAGGATGTTCAAATGGAAAATCTGTATGCAGAAAATCAGGATGTTCAAATGGAGAATCTGTATGCAGAAAATCAGGATGTTCAAGTGGAAACTGTATGCAGAAAATCAGGATGTACAAACTGAAAATCTGTATGCAGAAAATCTGGATGTTCAAGTGGAAAATCTGTATGCAGAAAATCAGGATGTTGAAATGGAAAATCTGTATGCAGAAAATCAGGATATTCAAGTGGAAAATCTGCATGCAGAAAATCAGGATGTTCAAGTAGAAAATCTATATGCAGAAAATCAGGATGTTCAAGTGGAAAATCTGTATGTTGAAAATCAGGATGTTCAAGTGGAAAATATGTATGTAAAAAAATCAGGATGTTCAAATGGAAAATCAGTATGCAGAAAATCAGCGTGTTCAAATGGAACATCAGTATGCAGAAAATCAGGATGTTAAAATGGAAAACCTGCATGCAGAAAATCAGGATTTTCTAATGGAAAATCTGTATGCAGACAATCAGGATGTTCAAGTGGAAAATCTATATGCAAAAAATCAGGATGTTCAAATGGAAAATCTGCATGCAGAAAATCAGGATGTTCAAATGGAAAATCTGCATGCAGAAAATCAGGATGTTCAAATGGAAAATCTGTATGCAGAAAATCAGGATGTTCAAATGTAAAACTTGCATTCAGAAAATCAGGATATTCAAATGGAAAATCTGCATGCAGAAAATCAGGATGTTCAAGTGGAAAATCTGTATGTAACAAATCAGGATGTTCAAATGGAAAATATGTATGCAGAAAATCAGGATGATCAAATGAAAAATCTGTATGCAGAAAATCAGGATGTTCAAATGAAAAATCTGTATGCCGAAAATCAGGATGTTCAAATGGAAAATCTGTATGCAGAAAATCAGGATGTTCAAATGGAAAATCTGTGTGCAGAAAATCAGGATGAACAACTGGAAAATCTGTATGCAGAAAATCATGATGTACAAATGGAAAATCTGTATGCAGAAAATCAGGATGTTCAAATGGAAAATCTATGCAGAAAATCTGGATGTTCAAATGGAAAATATATATGCAGAAATTCAGGATGTTCAAATTTGAAAATCTGTATGCAGAAAATCAGGATGCTCAAATGAAAAATCTGTTTGCAGAAAATCAGGATGTTCAAATGGAAAATCTGTATGCGGAAAATCAGGATGTTCAAAGGGAAAATCTGTATGCGGAAAATCAGTATATTCAAGTGGAAAATCTGTATTCAGAAAATCACGATGTTCAAAAGGAATATCTGCATGCAGAAAATCAGGATGTTCAAATGGAAAAACTATATGCAGAAAATCAGAATGTTCAAATGGAAAATCTATATGCAGAAAATCAGGATGTTCAAATGGAAAATCTATATGCAGAAAATCAGGATGTTCAAATGGAAAATCTGTATGCAGAAAATCAGAATGTTAAAATGGAAAATCTTTATGCAGAAAATCAGCATGGTCAAATGGAAAATCTGTATGCAGAAAATCAGGATGTTCAAATGCAAAATCTTAATGCAGAAATTCAGGATGTTCAAATGGAAAATCTGGATGCAGAAAATCAGGATGTTCAAGCGGAAAATCTGGATGTAGAAAATCAGGATGTTCAAAGGGAGAATCTGTATGCAGAAAATCAGGATGTTTAAGTGGAAAATCTATATGCAGAAAATAAGGATGTTGAAATGGAAAATCTATATGCAGAAAATAAGGATGTTCAAATGGAAAATCTGCATGCAGAAAATCAGGATGTACAAACGGAAAATCTGTATGCAGAAAATCAGGATGCTCAAGTGGAAAATCTGTATGCAGAAAGTCAGGATGTTCAAGTGGAAAATCTGGATGCAAAAAATCAGGATGTTCAAGTGGAAAATCTGTATGCAGAAAATCAGGATGTTCAAATGGAGAATCTGTATGCAGAAAATCAGGATGTTCAAGTGGAAACTGTATGCAGAAAATCAGGATGTTCAAGTGGAAAATCTGTATGCAGAAAATCAGGATGTTCAAGTGGAAAATCTGTATGCAGAAAATCAGGATGTTGAAATGGAAAATCTGTATGCAGAAAATCAGGATATTCAAGTGGAAAATCTGCATGCAGAAAATCAGGATGTTCAAGTAGAAAATCTATATGCAGAAAATCAGGATGTTCAAGTGGAAAATCTGTATATTGAAAATCAGGATGTTCAAGTCGAAAATATGTATGTAAAAAAATCAGGATGTTCAAATGGAAAATCGATATGCAGAAAATCAGCGTGTTCAAATGGAACATCAGTATGCAGAAAATCATGATGTTAAAATGGAAAACCTGCATGCAGAAAATCAGGATTTTCTAATGGAAAATCTGTATGCAGACAATCAGGATATTCAAGTGGAAAATCTGCATTCAGAAAATCACGATGTTCAAAAGGAATATCTGCATGCAGAAAATCAGGATGTTCAAATGGAAAAACTATATGCAGAAAATCAGAATGTTCAAATGGAAAATCTATATGCAGAAAATCAGGATGTTCAAATGGAATATCTATATGCAGAAAATCAGGATGTTCAAATGGAAAATCTGGATGCAGAAAATCAGGATGTTCAAGCGGAAAATCTGGATGTAGAAAATCAGGATGTTCAAGTGGAAAATCTATATGCAGAAAATAAGGATGTTCAAAGGGAGAATCTGTATGCAGAAAATCAGGATGTTCAAGTGGAAAATCTATATGCAGAAAATAAGGATGTTGAAATGGAAAATCTATATGCAGAAAATAAGGATGTTCAAATGGAAAATCTGCATGCAGAAAATCAGGATATACAAACGGAAAATCTGTATGCAGAAAATCAGGATGCTCAAGTGGAAAATCTGTATGCAGAAAGTCAGGATGTTCAAGTGGAAAATCTGGATGCAAAAAATCAGGATGTTCAAATGGAAAATCAGTATGCAGAAAATCAGAATGTTCAAATAGAAAATCTGTATGCATAAAAAAAGGATGTTCAAATGGAAAATCTGTATGCAGAAAATCAGGATGTTCAAATGGAGAATCTGTATGCAGAAAATCAGGATGTTCAAGTGGAAAATCTGTATGTTGAAAATCAGGATGTTCAAGTGGAAAATATGTATGTAAAAAAATCAGGATGTTCAAATGGAAAATCAGTATGCAGAAAATCAGCGTGTTCAAATGGAACATCAGTACGCAGAAAATCAGGATGTTAAAATGGAAAACCTGCATGCAGAAAATCAGGATTTTCTAATGGAAAATCTGTATGCAGACAATCAGGATGTTCATGTGGAAAATTTATATGCAAAAAATCAGGATGTTCAAATGGAAAATCTGTGTGCAGAAAATCAGGATGTACAACTGGAAAATCTGTATGCAGAAAATCATGATGTACAAATGGAAAATCTGTATGCAGAAAATCAGGATGTTCAAATGTTAAATATGTATGCAGAAAATCAGGATAATCAAATGAAAAATCTGTATGTAACAAATCAGGATGTTCAAATGTTAAATATGTATGCAGAAAATCAGGATGATCAAATGAAAAATCTGTATGCAGAAAATCAGGATGTTCAAATGAAAAATCTGTATGCAGAAAATCAGGATGTTCAAATGGAAAATCTGTATGCAGAAAATCAGGATGTTCAAATCGAAAATCTGTGTGCAGAAAATCAGGATGTACAACTGGAAAATCTGTATGCAGAAAATCATGATGTACAAATGGAAAATCTGTATGCAGAAAATCAGGATGTTCAAATGTAAAATCTATGCAGAAAATCTGGATGTTCAAATGGAAAATATGTATGCAGAAAATCAGGATGTTCAAATTTGAAAATCTGTATGCAGAAAATCAGGATGCTCAAATGAAAAATCTGTTTGCAGAAAATCAGGATGTTCAAATGGAAAATCTGTATGCAAAATATCAGGTTGTTCAAATGTAAAATCTGTATGCAGAAAATCAGGATGTTCAAAGGGAAAATCTGTATGCGGAAAATCAGCATATTCAAGTGGAAAATCTGTATTCAGATAATCTCGATGTTCAAAAGGAATATCTGCATGCAGAAAATCAGGATGTTCAAATAGAAAATCTGTATGCATAAAAAAAGGATGTTCAAATGGAAAATCTGTATGCAGAAAATCAGGATGTTCAAATGGAGAATCTGTATGCAGAAAATCAGGCTGTTCAAGTGGAAACTGTATGCAGAAAATCAGGATGTACAAACGGAAAATCTGTATGCAGAAAATCAGGATGTTCAAGTGGAAAATCTGTATGCAGAAAATCAGGATGTTGAAATGGAAAATCTGTATGCATTAAATCAGGATATTCAAGTGGAAAATCTGCATGCAGAAAATCAGGATGTTCAAGTAGAAAATCTATATGCAGAAAATCAGGATGTTCAAGTGGAAAATCTGTATGTTGAAAATCAGGATGTTCAAGTGGAAAATATGTATGTAAAAAAATCAGGATGTTCAAATGGAAAATCAGTATGCAGAAAATCAGCGTGTTCAAATGGAACATCAGTATGCAGAAAATCAGGATGTTAAAATGGAAAACATGCATGCAGAAAATCAGGATTTTCTAATGGAAAATCTGTATGCAGACATTCAGGATGTTCAAGTGGAAAATCTATATGCAAAAAATCAGGATGTTCAAATGGAAAATCTGCATGCAGAAAATCAGGATGTTGAAATGGAAAATCTGCATGCAGAAAATCAGGATGTTCAAATGGAAAATCTGTATGCAGAAAATCAGGATGTTCAAATGAAAAACTTGCATTCAGAAAATCAGGATATTCAAATGGGAAATCTGCATGCAGAAAATCAGGATGTTCAAGTGGAAAATCTGTATGTAACAAATCAGGATGTTCAAATGGAAAATATGTATGCAGAAAATCAGGATGATCAAATGAAAAATCTGTATGCAGAAAATCAGGATGTTCAAATTAAAAATCTGTATGCAGAAAATCAGGATGTTCAAATCGAAAATCTGTAAGCAGAAAATCAGGATGTTCAAATGGAAAATCTGTGTGCAGAAAATCAGGATGTACAACTGGAAAATCTGTATGCAGAAAATCATGATGTACAAATGGAAAATCTGTATGCAGAAAATCAGGATGTTCAAATGGAAAATCTATGCAGAAAATCTGGATGTTTAAATGGAAAATATGTATGCAGAAAATCAGGATGTTCAAATTTGAAAATCTGTATGCAGAAAATCAGGATGCTCAAATGAAAAATCTGTTTGCAGAAAATCAGGATGTTCAAGTGGAAAATCTGTATGCAGAAAATCAGGATGTTGAAATGGAAAATCTGTATGCAGAAAATCAGGATATTCAAGTGGAAAATCTGCATGCAGAAAATCAGGATGTTCAAGTAGAAAATCTATATGCAGAAAATCAGGATGTTCAAGTGGAAAATCTGTATGTTGAAAATCAGGATGTTCAAGTGGAAAATATGTATGTAAAAAAATCAGGATGTTCAAATGGAAAATCAGTATGCAGAAAATCAGCGTGTTCAAATGGAACATCAGTACGCAGAAAATCAGGATGTTAAAATGGAAAACCTGCATGCAGAAAATCAGGATTTTCTAATGGAAAATCTGTATGCAGACAATCAGGATGTTCAAGTGGAAAATCTATATGCAAAAAATCAGGATGTTCAAATGGAAAATCTGCATGCAGAAAATCAGGATGTTCAAATGGAAAATCTGCATGCAGAAAATCAGGATGTTCAAATGGAAAATCTGTATGCAGAAAATCAGGATGTTCAAATGAAAAACTTGCATTCAGAAAATCAGGATATTCAAATGGAAAATCTGCACGCAGAAAATCAGGATGTTCAAGTGGAAAATCTGTATGTAACAAATCAGGATGTTCAAATGTTAAATATGTATGCAGAAAATCAGGATGATCAAATGAAAAATCTGTATGCAGAAAATCACGATGTTCAAATGGAAAATCTGTATGCAGAAAATCAGGATGTTCAAATGGAAAATCTGTGTGCAGAAAATCAGGATGTACAACTGGAAAATCTGTATGCAGAAAATCATGATGTACAACTGGAAAATCTGTATGCAGAAAATCATGATGTACAAATGGAAAATCTGTATGCAGAAAATCAGGATGTTCAAATGGAAAATCTATGCAGAAAATCTGGATGTTTAAATGGAAAATATGTATGCAGAAAATCAGGATGTTCAAATTTGAAAATCTGTATGCAGAAAATCAGGATGCTCAAATGAAAAATCTGTTTGCAGAAAATCAGGATGTTCAAGTGGAAAATCTGTATGCAGAAAATCAGGATGTTGAAATGGAAAATCTGTATGCAGAAAATCAGGATATTCAAGTGGAAAATCTGCATGCAGAAAATCAGGATGTTCAAGTAGAAAATCTATATGCAGAAAATCAGGATGTTCAAGTGGAAAATCTGTATGTTGAAAATCAGGATGTTCAAGTGGAAAATATGTATGTAAAAAAATCAGGATGTTCAAATGGAAAATCAGTATGCAGAAAATCAGCGTGTTCAAATGGAACATCAGTACGCAGAAAATCAGGATGTTAAAATGGAAAACCTGCATGCAGAAAATCAGGATTTTCTAATGGAAAATCTGTATGCAGACAATCAGGATGTTCAAGTGGAAAATCTATATGCAAAAAATCAGGATGTTCAAATGGAAAATCTGCATGCAGAAAATCAGGATGTTCAAATGGAAAATCTGCATGCAGAAAATCAGGATGTTCAAATGGAAAATCTGTATGCAGAAAATCAGGATGTTCAAATGAAAAACTTGCATTCAGAAAATCAGGATATTCAAATGGAAAATCTGCAAGCAGAAATCAGGATGTTCAAGTGGAAAATCTGTATGTAACAAATCAGGATGTTCAAATGTTAAATATGTATGCAGAAAATCAGGATGATCAAATGAAAAATCTGTATGCAGAAAATCACGATGTTCAAATGGAAAATCTGTATGCAGAAAATCAGGATGTTCAAATGGAAAATCTGTGTGCAGAAAATCAGGATGTACAACTGGAAAATCTGTATGCAGAAAATCATGATGTACAAATGGAAAATCTGTATGCAGAAAATCAGGATGTTCAAATGTAAAATCTATGCAGAAAATCTGGATGTTCAAATGGAAAATATGTATGCAGAAAATCAGGATGTTCAAATTTGAAAATCTGTATGCAGAAAATCCGGATGCTCAAATGAAACATCTGTTTGCAGAAAATCAGGATGTTCAAATGGAAAATCTGTATGTAAAATATCAGGTTGTTCAAATGGAAAATCTGTATGCAGAAAATCAGGATGTTCAAAGGGAAAATCTGTATGCGGAAAATCAGCATATTCAAGTGGAAAATCTGTATTCAGAAAATCTCGATGTTCAAAAGGAATATCTGCATGCAGAAAATCAGGATGTTCAAATAGAAAATCTGTATGCATAAAAAAAAGGATGTTCAAATGGAAAATCTGTATGCAGAAAATCAGGATGTTCAAATGGAGAATCTGTATGCAGAAAATCAGGATGTTCAAGTGGAAACTGTATGCAGAAAATCAGGATGTACAAACGGAAAATCTGTATGCAGAAAATCAGGATGTTCAAGTGGAAAATCTGTATGCAGAAAATCAGGATGTTGAAATGGAAAATCTGTATGCATAAAAAAAGGATGTTCAAATGGAAAATCTGTATGCAGAAAATCAGGATGTTCAAATGGAGAATCTGTATGCAGAAAATCAGGATGTTCAAGTGGAAACTGTATGCAGAAAATCAGGATGTACAAACGGAAAATCTGTATGCAGAAAATCAGGATGTTCAAGTGGAAAATCTGTATGCAGAAAATCAGGATGTTGAAATGGAAAATCTGTATGCAGAAAATCAGGATATTCAAGTGGAAAATCTGCATGCAGAAAATCAGGATGTTCAAGTAGAAAATCTATATGCAGAAAATCAGGATGTTCAAGTGGAAAATCTGTATGTTGAAAATCAGGATGTTCAAGTGGAAAATATGTATGTAAAAAAATCAGGATGTTCAAATGGAAAATCAGTATGCAGAAAATCAGCGTGTTCAAATGGAACATCAGTATGCAGAAAATCAGGATGTTAAAATGGAAAACCTGCATGCAGAAAATCAGGATTTTCTAATGGAAAATCTGTATGCAGACATTCAGGATGTTCAAGTGGAAAATCTATATGCAAAAAATCAGGATGTTCAAATGGAAAATCTGCATGCAGAAAATCAGGATGTTCAAATTGAAAATCTGCATGCAGAAAATCAGGATGTTCAAATGGAAAATCTGTATGCAGAAAATCAGGATGTTCAAATGAAAAACTTGCATTCAGAAAATCAGGATATTCAAATGGAAAATCTGCATGCAGAAAATCAGGATGTTCAAGTGGAAAATCTGTATGTAACAAATCAGGATGTTCAAATGGAAAATATGTATGCAGAAAATCAGGATGATCAAATGAAAAATCTGTATGCAGAAAATCAGGATGTTCAAATGAAAAATCTGTATGCAGAAAATCAGGATGTTCAAATCGAAAATCTGTATGCAGAAAATCAGGATGTTCAAATGGAAAATCTGTGTGCAGAAAATCAGGAGGTACAACTGGAAAATCTGTATGCAGAAAATCATGATGTACAAATGGAAAATCTGTATGCAGAAAATCAGGATGTTCAAATGGAAAATCTATGCAGAAAATCTGGATGTTTAAATGGAAAATATGTATGCAGAAAATCAGGATGTTCAAATTTGAAAATCTGTATGCAGAAAATCAGGATGCTAAAATGAAAAATCTGTTTGCAGAAAATCAGGATGTTCAAAGGGAAAATCTGTATGCGGAAAATCAGCATATTCAAGTGGAAAATCTGTATTCAGAAAATCTCGATGTTCAAAAGGAAAATCTATATGCAGAAAATCAGGATGTTCAAATGGAAAATCTATATGCAGAAAATCAGGATGTTCAAATGGAAAATCTGTATGCAGAAAATCAGAATGTTAAAATGGAAAATCTGTATGCAGAAAATCAGCATGGTCAAATGGAAAATCTGTATGCAGAAAATCAGGATGTTCAAATGGAAAATCTTCATGCAGAAAATCAGGATGTTCAAATGGAAAATCTGGATGCAGAAAATCAGGATGTTCAAGCGGAAAATCTGGATGTAGAAAATCAGGATGTTCAAGTGGAAAATCTATATGCAGAAAATAAGGATGTTCAAAGGGAGAATCTGTATGCAGAAAATCAGGATGTTCAAGTGGAAAATCTATATGCAGAAAATAAGGATGTTCAAATGGAAAATCTGCATGCAGAAAATCAGGATGTACAAACGGAAAATCTGTATGCAGAAAATCAGGATGCTCAAGTGAAAATCTGTATGCAGAAAGTCAGGATGTTCAAGTGGAAAATCTGGATGTAAAAAATCAGGATGTTCAAGTGGAAAATCTGTATGCAGAAAATCAGGATGTTCAAATGGAAAATCTGTATGCATAAAAAAAGGATGTTCAAATGGAAAATCTGTATGCAGAAAATCAGGATGTTCAAATGGAGAATCTGTATGCAGAAAATCAGGATGTTCAAGTAGAAACTGTATGCAGAAAATCAGGATGTACAAACCGAAAATCTGTATGCAGAAAATCAGGATGTTCAAGTGGAAAATCTGTATGCAGAAAATCAGGATGTTGAAATGGAAAATCTGTATGCAGAAAATCAGGATATTCAAGTGGAAAATCTGCATGTTTAAAATCAGGATGTTCAAGTGGAAAATATGTATGTAAAAAAATCAGGATGTTCAAATGGAAAATCAGTATGCAGAAAATCAGCGTGTTCAAATGAAACATCAGTATGCAGAAAATCAGGATGTTAAAATGGAAACCCTGCATGCAGAAAATCAGGATTTTCTATTGGAAAATCTGTATGCAGACAATCAGGATGTTCAAGTGGAAAATCTATATGCAAAAAATCAGAATGTTCAAATGGAAAATCTGCATGCAGAAAATCAGGATGTTCAAATGGAAAATCTGTATGCAGAAAATCAGGATGTTCAAATGAAAAACTTGCATTCAGAAAATCAGGATATTCAAATGGAAATCTGCATGCAGAAAATCAGGATGTTCAAGTGGAAAATCTGTATG
Source organism: Phyllobates terribilis (assembly GCF_046119375.1). Lineage (NCBI taxonomy): Eukaryota > Metazoa > Chordata > Amphibia > Anura > Dendrobatidae > Phyllobates > Phyllobates terribilis. The sequence goes on along the minus strand of NW_027362769.1, from coordinate 243,276,777 downwards.
TAACAAATCAGGATGTTCAAATGGAAAATATGTATGCAGAAAATCAGGATGATCAAATGAAAAATCTGTATGCAGAAAATCAGGATGCTCAAGTTTAAAATCTGTATGCAGAAAATCAGGATGTTCAAATGGAAAATCTATATGCCGAAAATTAGGATGTTCAAATCGAAAATCTGTATGCTGAAAATCAGGATGTTCAAGTGGAAAATCTGTATGCAGAAAATCAGGATGTTCAAATGGAAAATGTGTATATAAAAAATAAGGATGTTCAAATGAAAAATCTGCATGCAGAAAATCAGGATGTTCTAATGGAAAATCTGCATGCAGAAAATCAGGATGTTCAAGTGGAAAATCTGTATGCAGAAACTCAGGATGTTCAAATGAAAAATCTGTATGCAGAAAATCAGGTCGTTCAAGTGAAAAATCTGTATGCAGAAAATCAGGATGTTCAAATGGAAAATCTGTATGCAGAAAATCAGGATGTTTAAGTGGAAAATCTGTATGCAGAAAATCAGGATGTTGAAATGAAAAATCTGTATGCAGAAAATTTATGTTCAGAAAATCAAGATGTTTAAATAAAAATCCTGCAAAAAAAAAACCAAAACATTTAAATAAAAAATCTAAATGAAAAATCTGCATTCAATAATTAGGGAAATCAACAAAATTAACTAATAAATATATAAGGTGTCAGATCTATAGCTCATGCCAATGGGAAATTTTGTATTAAGTTTTATTATCCAGTATGTTTCTCTTAACAATAATTTTTTCCTCCAATCACCTCCACTTACTGGACAAAAAACTTTTTCTACCCCATAAAAATAAAAAAATTCTGTTTCCCCATTATGATGTTCAAAAAGTATTTACTGCACCAGAGTAAGTTGCATTTTTACTTTTTATATTAGCTAGATGTTCTGCAACTCTTTTTTTGATTTTTCTTATACTGCAACCTATATATCTAATACTAAGACTCGATGAACTCTTGGTAGTCTGGAGTTGGATAAATAAGGGGTGGATTTGTGGCCAAACTGCAATTCCCACTTTGTCCTGACAGCAGAGGTGGTGCTAGAGAGCAAACCCGAGAAAATTTCTGTGTTTGTAGACAGTGGAGCTGGAGTCAGCATTGTGGATGCTGAGTTTGTGAGGGCTCATGATCTTGCTTGCTGTACTTTAGATAAACCTATTTCCATTTTCACCATCGACTCAGCCCCACTTGCACAGAAAGCATTTACTCAAATTGTATATAATATAAAACTGAGGGTGGGGTCATTTCATTGTGAAATAATCCCGTGCTATGTCCTGGACAATCTTCCCACACCGATTGTCTTGGGTATCCCTTGGCTTGTTAAACATAACCCGTTGATGGACTGGCAAGCCGGGGAGATTATTGAATGGGGAGAAAACTGCATGAGAACTGTTTAGATATTTCCCTTGCTACTGTCTCTACGGAAATATTACCTGCTTTTCTGTCTGATTTTGAGGACGTTTTTTCTGAGAGGGGGTGTCAGGATTTGCCTCCTCATCATGCTTATGACTGTCCTATTAACTAGTGTTGAGCGAGCACTAAAATGCTCGGGTGCTTGAAGCTCGGCCCGAGCTCGCCGTGATACTCGGGTGCTTGACCCGAGCAACGAGCCCAATGTTAGTCTATGGGAGACCAGAGCATTTTTGCGGCGGCACCCCCGGCGGTCTGTAGAAAGCCTAAAAAGTGCCCAAAACGATAGTGACAGTGCTCAAATGACAGCATGTGGACAGCATGGGGATCGCCCCAGGAAGCATTTCTGACCCCCAGGTCACTATTGTAAACAACATGTTAAGAGGTATTAATCCACTTTTACAGGCTCATAATAAAACGTTCAAAAACTAAAGTGAAACTTTTTTCCTGTGAAATATGTTAAGGAATTTCGTTTCCAGGGTAAAGACTTGTGTATAAGGTAAAATAAATAGCCAAAAACAAAAATACTCCTCCACACCTTGGGCTATGTTCACAAGTAGCATTTTTTATGCGTTTTTGCACTTTTGTATTGCTTTCAACTGTGACAAATGCATTCATCGGGAAATGTCATTTTAACATTTACAACCTTATCTGGCCATGTGCTGTGTGACACATGCATAGTGCTGAAAAGACTTGGGAACAGCATGGGGAAGACACCTGGAAGCATCTATGACACCCAGGTCACTGCCTAAAAGTGTGCCTGTGGCACCCAGCTGTGCTTGAAGCCACAGATCCTAGAGGGGTGCATTAACGGATTCCTCCACAAGAGGCCCTCGCAGCATACACACACCTCCACCTTCCACCTCAGACCACCAGAGGGAGCCCATTAGGGATATAAATTGGGAAGGTGGAGCTAGGCAGCTGAGTCTAGAGTACAGAGTCTAGTCAACAGAGAAGGAAGCCTGTTGATAGGATCTCCTGCAGAAGCCATCCTGCAGTGGAGCACAGTCAGACTCAAGTAGCTCAAGTTAGAGAGATAGGAGCGTTGCCGACACTCGGAGAGCGGCAGAAGAAGCAGCCAGCTAGCTGCCAGTGTGTATAGCCTAGTGAGGGCCCCGAGTAGGCCGAAGAATAGAGGAGTGAGTAGCATCGGGGGCAGAGGAGCTGTATAAGCTCACCCCAGAAAACATATACCGGACACCGGGTCCGCGTCTACAGGGCCGTATATCCCCCTGTAGAGACAACCGGAGAACCCTGGAAGACTTCAGGTCCCAGGATCACCCAAGAGCTGATACGTACCAGAGCCAGGAGTCACGGAGGCCCCGCAAGCTGGGAGCGCGTACTCCAAGAGAAGGCCCTACCACAAAGTCAGCCGGTGCAGGACAGAGACAAAGTTAGGCCTAGCTCCCGGCAGGTCAGAAACTTACCACACAAAGGCAAGAGACAGGAGGCCCTATACCCGCTCATTGGGGAGGATCCAGATATGCACCCTTCACCCTACAGTGCTCTGGGATGTGCCTGAATTTCCATCAGTAAAAGGTACTGAAGTGACTATTGTGTCTGTCCCTGTTCTTGCTCTGGCCTGGCTGGGTCACATCTGTCCTGCATCCTTACATCTCCGCTGCCCTGAGGCCTATCTCCACCTGTGGGGAACTATACCACGCAAGCTGCCTTAACACCGGCCTCAGTGGGGTGCCGCAGTGCTGGTGATCCTCACCAGACACCACTGGTGGCGTCACAAACTTTTATATAATTTTTCACACTTTTTAAAGAAAGGCCCAGAGAACGGGCCCGGGAGCCGACTACCGCGACATCCCCCAAGATCAGGCAACAAGGCCCGGACGCCGAGTCATCCCCATCCCCTGGGCTACACATGCCCATCAGAAGTGATCCTTGCCGCATCAGAAGATGCAGACTTGCAACTATCCCCGTGCAAGTCCTTGTCCCAGGGCAGTGTTCATTTGTACCTCCCCCATTCCTTGCAATGCAAGCGCAGATATGCAGCCAACCACCCACCCACCCCCAGGCTGCAATACCATACTGCTAGCTTGCACTTGAAATGGGGCCTTTTAGTTTGGAGGAGGCCGAAGCTGGCCACTACCTCATGGCTGCTTCGGCAGTGAGGTATCCATACTCAGTCCCCAGCCGCCCGGTGGCCAGGTGTCCTCGCTCGGTCCCCAGCCGCCCAGCGGCCAGGTGTCCACACACGGTCCCCAACCGCCTAAGGGCGGCCGGGTGTCCATAAACGGTCCCCAGCCACCCCGATTTCTCCGTGGAACATCCCCACAGACTTTTCTTAGCCCGGCCTGCTTTAGGGCAGCATTGGACGAGCCCACCAGAGAACCAGACTCCTCCGGTGGGCCCTGGCTTCTCCATCAGGGGAGTTGAGAGTGCCAAGGTGAGGAGAATGATGATGATGATAGAAGTTAGCATCTGCTTTGTTTTGTTGGAATGCAAGCGTAAGTGTGCAACCTGCCATCCACCCGCCCCCAGGCTGCAATACCATACTGCTAGCTTGCTTGCACTTGAAATTGGACCTTTTAGGCATGTGGAGGCAGACGCCGGCCACCATGTCATGGCTGCGTCGGCGGCCCTTTTATCCATACTCAATCCACAGCCGCCCGGCGGCCGGGTGTCCACGCTCGGTCCCCAGCCGCCAGGGGGCGGCCGGGTGTCCACACTCGGTCCCCAGCCGCCCCGCGGTCGGGTGTGCACACACGGACCCCAGCCACATGGGGGCGGTCGGGTGTCCATAAACAGTCCCCAGCCGCCCCTATTTCTCTTGTCACCGACCCACACACTTTTCTTAGACTGGCCTGCTGTAGGGCAGCATTGGACGAGCCCACCAGAGAACCCGACTCCTCCAGTGGGCCCTGGCTTCTCCATCAGGGGAGTTGAGAGTGCCAAGGTGAGGAGCATGATGATGATAGAAGTTAGCATCTGCTTTGTTTTCAAGGAATGCAAGCTCATGTATGTAGTAGCAGCTAGGCCTGAGGTGGTCAGCGTTTTGGCGCATATCCTACCTCCTCCGTGGATTGCTGGATGTTTTCCTGCTACTATCCAAGTTCTATGACTCCCGTTAAATCAAAGCTTCAGGTGATAAATGATGGATGAGGTAGTGGCAAAAGAGAAAGAGCAGGAGGAACAGGGACCATTCACATCAATATCAGGCCAGTCAACCACATATGTCTTGTAGGATATGTTTCTGTAACAAAAGGAGCGGTTCGGCTACACAGTTATAGGGCATACAGTGAGTGCAATGCCTACCAAAAATTTTGAGGCAATCCAATGCCCCTTGGAAATGACATGGAGGTCAGAGGGCTTTAACTAAACCATTTTTTCCATTTATAGCAACTGGGTCTCCTGTGCACTGTTGGCCTAAGCAGTGAATGGAAGACTTTCCAAAAATTATAAGGAACTGTAATGCCCCTTGAAACAGACGTGGATTACAGCATACTAAAAACCTTCTACCCATTATTGGGGAGTGTGTCTCCCTTAGTTTTCGCCTTTGCATTGAAAAGCAAAAGCTGACTAAAATTAGGAGGAAATGCAATGCCCGTTGGAAGAGTCATGGAGATTAGAGGTAAGGTAATTAAAAACAACATTTCAATGCCCCTTGGAAGAGCTGTGGAGTTCAGAGTGGCTTAAGAAGACGCTTTTAATGCCCCTTTGAAGAGACGTGGAGGTCAAAGTAGCTTAACAAGACGGTTTTAATGCCCCTTGGAAGAGCTGTGGAGTTCAGAGTGGTTTAACAAGACTGTTTTAATGCCCCTTGGTAGAATGATGGAGGTCGCAGTGGAATAAAAAGACAATATCAATGCCCCTTGGAAGAGACGTGGAGGTCACAGTAGCTTAACAAGACAGTTTTAATGCCCCTTGGAAGAGTGGTGGAGGTTGCAGTGGAATAAAAAGACAATATCAATGCCCCGTGGAAGAGACATGGAGGTCACAGTAGCTTAACAAGACGGTTTTAATGCCCCTTGGAGGAGAGGTGGAGGTTGCAGTGGAAAAAAAAGACAATATCAATGCCCCGTGCAAGAGACGTGGAGGTCACAGTACCTTAACAAGACGGTTTTAATGCCCCTTGGAAGAGCTGTGGAGTTCAGAGTGGTTTAACAAGACTGTTTTAATGCCCCTTGGAAGAGACATGGAGATCACAGTAGCTTAACAAGACGGTTTTAATGCCCCTTACAACAGCCATGCAGTACAGCATATTACAAACATTAGTCCCATTATTGGGGAGTGGGTCTCCCATAGTATTTGCTTATGCCTTCCAAGCAAAAGCTTCCAAAAATTAGGACGGAGCAACTCGCAATGCCCATTATAAGAGCAATACAGTACAGCATCTTACAAACATTAGTCCCATTATTGGGGAGTGGGTGTCCAATAGTATTTGCTTATGCCTTCCAAGCAAAAGCTTCAAAAAATTAGGACCGAGCAACTTGCAATGCCTATTGCAAGAGCTATGCAGTACAGCATATTACAAACATTAGTCCCATTATTGGGGAGTGGGTCTCCCATAGTATTTGCTTATGCCTTCCAAGCAAAAGCTTCCAAAAATTAGGATGGAGCAACTTGCAATGCCCCTTACAAGAGCCATACAGTACAGCATCTTAAAAACATTATTCCCATTATTGGGGAGTGGGTCTCCCATAGTATTTGCTTATGCCTTCCAAGCAAAAGCTTCCAAAAATTAGGACGGAGCAACTTGCAATGCCTCTTACAAGAGCCATGCAGTACAGCATATTACAAACATTAGTCCCATTATTGGGGAGTGGGTCTCCCATAGTATTTGCTTATGCCTTCCAAGCAAAAGCTTCCAAAAATTAGGACGGAGCAACTTGCAATGCTCCTTACAAGAGCCATGCAGTACAACATATTACAAACATTTGTCCCATTATTGGGGAGTGGGTCTTCCATAGTATTTGCTTATGCCTTCCAAGCAAAATCTTCCAAAAATTAGGACTGAGCAACCTGCAATGCCCCTTACAAGAGCCATGCAGTACAGCATATTACAAATATTAGTCCCATTATTGGGGAGTGGGTCTCCCATAGTATTTGCTTATGCCTTCCAAGCAAAAGCTTCCAAAAATTATGAGGAAATGCAATGCCCGTTCGAAGAGTCGTGGAGGTCCCAGTAGCTTAACAAGACACTTTTAATGCCACTCAGTAGAGACGTGGAGGTCAGAGTGGTATAACAAGATGCTTTTAATGCCCCTCAGAAGAGACGTGGAGGTCAGAGTGGTATAACAAGACGGTTTTAATGCCCCTTACAAGAGATGTGGAGGTCAGAGTGGTATAACAAGATGGTTTTAATGCCCCTTTCAAGAGATGTGGAGGTCAGCGTGGTATAACAAGACGCTTTTAATGCCCCTCAGAAGAGACATGGAGGTCAGAGTGGTATAACAAGACGATTTTAATGCCCCTCAGAAGAGACGTGGTGGTCAGAGTGGTATAACAAGATGGTTTTAATGCCCCTTACAAGAGACATGGAGGTCAGAGTGGTATAACAAGATGATTGTAATGCCCCTTACAAGAGACGTGGAAGTCAGAGTGGTATAACAAGACGCTTTTAATGCCCCTCAGAAGACACGTGAAGGTCAGAGTGGTTTAACAAGACGGTTTTAATGCCCCTTACAAGACATGTGGAGGTCAGAGTGGTATAACAAGATGCTTTTAATGCCCATTGGAAGAGACATACAGTACAGCATCTTAAAAATATTATTCCCATTATTGGGGAGTGGGTCTCCCACAGTCTTTGCTTATGCCTTCCAAGCAAAAGCTGACAAAAATCAGGATGGAGGAACTTTCAATAATGGCAACACGGACCACGGTCACCCTGGTGGTATAGTGGTGGTGGAGGCTGAGGATAAGGAGAAGAACATAAAACAGCCAAAATGAGGAAGCGTATACCCATGTGTGGGTGTGAAGTGGTGCATGTGAATACACCTCCCGAAATAACACAGTGGATTTGACTTTATGTTACTCTGCTGTCATTTGGTGGTGATGAGAAGTCTGGCCCAATCCAGCCCTTGTTCATTTTGATAAGGGTCAGCTTGTTAGCATTGTCAGTTGACAGGCGAGTGCGCTTGTCAGTTATAATTCCCCCAGCGGCACTAAAAACACGCTCCGATAACACACTACCGGCAGGGCAGGCCAGGACCTCCAAGGCATACAGAGCGAGTTCATTCCAAGTGTCCAGCTTGGATACCCAATAATTAAAAGGCACAGAGGAATCACGGAGGACGCTGGTACGGTCTGCAAGGTACTCCCTCACCATCTTTTGAAACTTTCCACTCCTTGTGAGAGTACCCCGCGCCTCAGGGTCTGTCCGAAGGGAGGGTCTGAGAAAACTGTCCCAGAACGTTGACAGTGTTCCCCTGCCTCTGCTGGATTGGAGTTTCGTCTCTCTCGCATGTACGCCTTGGTTGGGCAACGAACTGTGACCTCTGCCGCTAGCGTGTTCAGATGGGAATTTTTTTAACAGTTCTGCAGCAAGGGCCTTCTGGTACTGCCCCATTTTTGTAGACCTCTCCACCTCAGGAATAAGAGAGTGAAAGTTCTCCTTGTAGCGGGGGTCTACAAGTGTCACCAACCAGTAATGACTGTCACCCAACATTTTAACAATGCGAGGGTCATGGTTAATGCAGCGTAACATAAAGTCAGCCATGCGTGCCAGACTGGTAACGGGCAAGATTTCGATGTCCTCACCAAGATGACGACTGACCATGCTCTTCTCCTCCTCCCCCTGTCCTCAGGCCACCCACGCTGAACCGACGGTATGACAGTTGTACAGGTACTACCGTCTACAGCGCATGATACCAGCTCCTGTTCTTCTTCCTCCTCCTCCTCCTCTCCCTCATTGTCCCCCAATGCACTTTGGGATGAGATGAGGCTGCGCTGTATGTAATCACCCGCTATGGCTTCTTGATCCATCTCATCATACTCTGGCAGCAATGCCTCCTCTTTAATTCTCTGCAGAGAGCGTTGCAAAAGACAGACAAGTGGGATGCTGACACTAATGATGGCGTCATCGCCACTCACCATCTTGGTGGCCTCCTCAAAGTTTGTCAGGATAGTACATATGTCAGACATCCAGGTCCACTCCTGAGGTCTTATGTGTGGAGTCTGACCAGAATATCGACGGCCCTGTTGCAGCTGGTACTCCACAACTGCTCTCTTCTGCTCACAAATCCTTAGCAACATGTGGAGGGTAGAGTTCCAATGTGTGGGGACATCACACGCCAGTCGGTGTGGCGGAAGCTGCAAACGCTGCTGCAACACAGCAAGGGCGGCGAAAGCTGTAGCCGACTTGCGAAAATGACCTGACAGGCGGCGTACTTTCACGAGCACTTCTGGCAACTCGGGGTACGATTTAAGAAACCGCTGAACCACGAGGTTAAGCACATGAGCCAGGCATGGTACATGTGTGATCTCGCCTTGCCTCAGAGCCGCCACCAGGTTACGGCCATTGTCACACACGATCATGCCGGGATGTAGGTTCAGCGGTGTCAGCCACAGATCTGCCTGCTCTTTCACAGCTGTCCACAACTCACAAGCAGTGTGAGGTTTCTCACCTAAGCTTATGAGTTTCAGCACAGCCTGTTGCCACTTGGCGGAGGCAGTACTGCAGTGCTTCCAGCTTGTAACTGATGTGGTGATATCTGACATGGAGGCTGAACATGAGGAGGAGGAGGAGGATGATGCGCAGGAGCTGTACACTGTGGGGGCAACTCTGACTGACATAGGGCCCGCAATCCTTGGTGTGGGGAGGATGTGTTCCGTCCCAAGGTCCGACTGGGTCCCGGCTTCCACTATGTTTACCCAGTGTGCCGTCAGGGAGATGTACCGTCCCTGGCCACAAGCACTTGTCCACGTGTCCGTTGTCAGGTGGACTCTCCCAGTAACTGCGTTGTTGAGGGCACGGCATATGTTTTGGGACACGTGCTTGTGTAGTGCGGGGATGGCACACCGGGCAAAATAGTGTCGGCTGGGGACTAAGTACCGAGGGACGGCCACCAGCATAAGGTTGCAGAAGGATTCCGTCTCCACCAGCCTAAAAGGAAGCATTTCCAACGCCAGCAGTCATGAAATGTGCGAATTTAGGACTGTGGCCTGTGGGGCGTTAGCTGCGAATTTCCTCTTTCGTTCAAAGGTCTGAGATATGGACAATTGAACGCTGAGGTGGGACGTGGACGTGGATGTGGACGTTGATGCTGTTTCTTGAGAAACTGCCATAACAAGTGAAGACTGAGAGGACGGGGCATCTTTACATGCAGTATGGACAGGGGTTTACCTTGCACACACAACAGGGGGTTCTGTTGCATGCACAACAGCGGAAGAAACAGTGGTGACACCCTCTGACACTGGTCGTGGACCCTGGGGTTCGCCCCACAAAGTCGGGTGCTTTGATGCCATGTGCCTGATCATTCTGGTGGTGGTCAGGCTGGTAGTTTTGTCACCCCTGCTGATGCTGGCATGGCAGGTAGTACAAATGGCCTTTTTGGGGTTATCAGCAGAGTCTTTAAAAAAATTCCAGACTCTGGAAGACCTACGCTTGTACTGGCAACGTCCTTCGTGTTGGTGTTACGGGGAATGGTTGCCCGCCTTCTGTCTGTGGCCACCACACTGCTTCTTCCTGCCTGTTGGGTACTCTGCCTTCACCCCCTGTGTGCTGCTGGCCTCACTCTGCATATCCTCCTGCCACGTTTGGTCAGTTACTAGATCATCCACCACCTCCTCCTCTTCCACTTGCGCACCACGATGCTCCTCCTCACTTCCTGGCAATTGTGTCTTGTCATCGTCCATCTCTTGTGACAAATTGCCAGCGTCGACTTCCCGTGGCCGTGGCTGTTCAAATATTTGGGCATCGCTACATGGGATTTCCTCTTTAACCACTTCAAGCGGAGCAGGCGAGGGGCACAAATATGGAAATTGACCAGTGAACAGCTCTTCAGAGTGTCCAAGTGTGGGATCAGTTGCTGTCTGACGACACTCGGCATGGTGAGAGGAAGGAGCATCAGGGTGAGGAGGAGTATGCGGTTGAGACTCACGGCTACTAAGAGTTGACCGTGTGGAAGACAGACCGGAGGTGGTGGTGCCCAGGTAACTGGAAGTATTATCTGCTATCCAATTAATAACCAGTTCATTAATAACCTGTTCACACTGATCAGTTCGCAATACTGGTGTTGTTCTGTGCTTCCCTAGTAATTCAGTCAAGAAGTGGGAGCGAGAAGATGTGGCTGTTGGTTGTGGCACATTTTCACCTTGGCCACGGCCCCGTCCTCTGCACGCACCATCATCAGAACGTCCACTTCCACGTACCTTGTGTAGCATCGGCGTCTCTGCCCCGTTCTAGGCAGAGACGCCGTCCCTCTCACCTCCCCGCTCCTGGCACGGCGTCCTCCAGCGCTTCTCTCCCCGCTGCTTCCGGCACGCGCTCCTTCCCCGGCAGTGTGCTTAGGGCGCGCGCGCGCTCCCCCTCTCTTAAAGGGACCGCGCGCGCCGTCCTAAGGAGTCCTCGGCCAATTGCCGGAGGACCTCCCATATAAAAGGCACCTCCTCCAAAATGGAGGTGCCCGAGCAATGTTGTAGCACTGTTCACTACTCTGCTTCAGCCCTCAGGTCCCGTTGCCAGTTACCTGCCAGATACCTGCCAGATTCCTGCCAGTCTACTGTCTAATTCCTGCCTGATATCCTGCTACCTGCCTGCTAGCCTGAGGTCCGACGGTCTGCCTTCCAACTTCTGTCAGTCTGTCTAAGGACCAGCTTGCCCGCTCACCTGGGAGCGCACATCTTCTACCTGCCTGCTTGCCTGAGGTCCAACGGTCTGCCTTCCAACTCCTGTCAGTCTGTCTAAGGACCAGCTTGCCCACTCACCTGGGAGCGCTCATCTGCTGCCTGTCTGCTAGCCTACCAGGAGGCTCTGCCGTCACGTGCTGTGACCACCCGCCTGTCCAGAGACTCCTGCCCGCTCACCTGGGAGCGCTCATCTGCTACCTGTCTGTTGGTCTTCCTGGAGGCTCCGCCGTCACATGCTGTGACCACCCGATTATCCAGAGACTCTCGCCTGCTCACCTGGGAGCTCACGTCTATCATCTGCCGCCACAGGTCGTACCAATTCTTTACCCAGAGACTGCCCCGGTCACTTGCCGTGACCTCCTGCCCGTTCATCCAGAGACTGCCCCGGTCACTTGCCGTGACCTCCTGTCCGTTCATTCAGAGACTGTCCCAGTCACCTGCTGTGACTGCCTGCCCGTCTACCCTGGTCGCCACCCGCTCCCTTACAAGGACCGCCCCCTTGTATAGTAGCTCAGAGGTTCCGCCTCCCAGACCCGTTACAGTTTGCTCGGGCCATGGAACCCGGTGGCACCCAAGCTCCCTCGCTCTCGGACCTGTGTCATGAACTGTCCCATCAGAGGTCCCAACAGGAGTCCATCCTGGGTCACCTGCGGAATGTCAATTCTCGCCTGGACACTCTGACTGCTCTGCCTGCAACCACCGCCAGTGCCATGACTCGCAATCCGGCAGCTCCACTGCCCACTAATAACATGGTATCCTACCCCGGACCCCGACTTTCTGCACCTCCTCGTTTCGGAGGCGACTCCGCCCAGGCTCGGGGCTTCATAAATCAGTGCACCCTGCACTTTGAACTCCTGTCTCACCAGTTTAACTCCGACCGGGCCAAAATTGCCTTCATCATGTCCCATCTCACCGGAGAGGCCCTGGCCTGGCTAAATCCTCTATGGGAGAGAGGAGACCCCCTGGTGTCCGACTTGCCTGCCTTTCTCACGGCTTTCCGGAAAGTCTTCGACGAACCCGGACGGAAGACCTCATCCGCATCATCTCTGCTACGCCTCCGTCAGGGAAGTCTCACCGTGGGCCAATATGCCATACGGTTCCGTACCCTTGCCTCGGAGCTGGCCTGGGATAACGACGCTCTGGTTTCCGTCTTCTGGGAGGGTCTGTCCGGCCGTATTAAAGATGAACTTGCCGGTCGGGACATTCCTACCACTCTCGATGACCTAATAACTCTTGCCACCCGGATTGACCTGCGGTTCCAGAAGCGTGCCAAAGAGGTCACCCGTGAGAGGAGGTTTCCACGTCTAGCTCCTACTTTTCAGAAACCCGTCACTCCCTCCGTCTCTCCTCAGCTACACTCTCCTGAGCCTATGCAGGTCGACCAGACCAAGATGGTCGGTTCTCGCCAAGAATCTCGCCGAGCCGAGGGAAGCTGTTTCTATTGTGGCAGTATGAAGCACTTCATCCGTTCCTGCCCGGAAAAGCCGGGAAACGCCAGTGTCTAGGACCACTCGGAGAGGTCGTCCTAGACAAAAGTAAGCCCTCTCCGTCTCTGACCTTACCGGTCTCTATTGCTTGGGGATAAAACCGTCTCTTTGAACTCGCCCATCTGGATTCTGGAGCTGCTGGAAACCTCATCTCCCAGTCTCTGGTAGAGAGATACCATATTCCCACCAAGTCCCTGGCTGAACCATTGTCAGTCGCCTCCGTGGATGGAAGACTTCTCTCGGAGACCATCCTGCTCGTCACCGAACCCATAACCCTGCAGGTGGGAATGCTGCACTCTGAGGAGATCTCATTCCATGTGCTGTCCGGACTTTCTCACTCCCTGTTGCTAGGTCTACCTTGGCTCCAGACACATGAACCCGTATTGAACTGGCGGTCCAGTGAAGTACTCCGATCGGGTCCTGACTGCCATAGGACCTGCCTGGTCCCGGTCCGTCCACTTCGCCCTCAGCCTACTCCAGCTAACTTACCTGGTCTCCCGGCTCCCTACTGGCCCTATGCGGATGTCTTCGGTAAGAAGGAAGCTGAGACGTTGCCACCCCATAGGCCATACGATTGCCCGATCGACCTGGTACCTGGCACCACTCCTCCCCGTGGGCGTATCTACCTGTTGTCTGCAGCCGAGACCCGAGCCATGTCTGAGTACATTGAAGAGAATCTGGCTAGGGGATTTATCCGAAAATCTACCTCCCCGGCTGGAGCCGGATTCTTCTTTGTCAAAAAGAAAGACGGCTCGCTACGTCCCTGTATTGACTACAGAGGACTCAATCTCATCACGGTAAAAAACAAATATCCCCTGCCACTCATCTCCGAATTGTTTGACCGTCTCAAGGGCGCCAGGATCTTCTCCAAGCTGGATCTACGAGGAGCGTATAATCTGGTCCGTATCCGTCTAGGAGACGAGTGAAAGACGGCATTCAATACCCGGGACGGTCACTACGAGTACCTTGTGATGCCCTTCGGTCTCTGTAATGCTCCCGCGATCTTTCAGGAACTAGTCAACGACATCTTCCGTGACCTCCTGTACTCCTGCGTAGTGGTATACCTGGACGATATCTTGGTCTTCTCTCCGGATCTCCCCACACACCGGAGGGATGTTCGTCAGGTCCTGCTTAGGCTTCGGCAGAACCACCTTTACGCCAAATACGAGAAGTGCCTCTTCGATCAGACCTCCCTTCCGTTCTTGGGCTATGTCATCTCCCAAACAGGTCTGCAAATGGATCCCGAGAAGCTCTCTTCCGTTCTAAAATGGCCTCGTCCTGAAGGTTTGAAGGCGATACAGCGATTCCTGGGCTTCGCTAATTATTATCGTCTTTTCATCCCACACTTCTCGTCTCGGACTGCTCCCATATCTGCACTTACCCGTAAGGGGGCTAACCCCAGGACATGGTCGCCTGAAGCCGAGGAGGCCTTCCTTTCCCTAAAGAAAGCCTTCGCCTCTGCTCCCGTCCTGCACCGTCCGGACTGTAATAAACAATTCTACCTGGAGGTTGATGCCTCCTCCTCCGGAGCCGGAGCGGTGCTCACCCAGAAGTCTTCTACCGGGAGAATGGTAACGTGAGGCTTCTTCTCCAAAATCTTCTCCTCGTCGGAGCGCAACTACTCCATTGGAGACCGGGAATTGCTAGCCATCAAATTGGCACTGGGAGAGTGGCGCTATCTGCTTGAAGGGGCTCTCTACCCGGTAATTATCTACACGGATCACAAAAACCTGGCATATCTCCAAAATGCCCAGAGACTCAATCCTCGCCAGGCTTGGTGGTCGTTGTTTTTTGCCCGCTTCGACTTCATTCTTCATTTCCGTCCGGCGGACAAGAACGTCAAAGCTGATGCCTTGTCCCGGTCCTTCCTGTCCTCCGATCAAGAGGAGGAACCTACGCACATCATCGACTCCTCCAAGGTGATGAATGTGGCCCCCTTGGATCTGACTCGTCTTCCACCCGGTAAGACGTTCGTAGCTGTGCCAGATCGGGAGAGGGTTCTTCCCTGGGGACATTCTTCTAAACTAGCTGGCCATGCTGGCCAAAAGAAGACCTTCCAACTTATTACCCGGCATTACTGGTGGCCTACCCTGCGTAAGGACGTGGTAGACTTCGTCGCGGCCTGTTCATCCTGTGCCCGTAACAAAGTTCCCCGACATCTACCTGCCGGCCATCTCCTGCCCCTTCCCGTACCTGCTGCTCCTTGGCAACACATCGCTATGGACTTTATCACCGACCTTCCAGTTTCTGCCGGTTGTACTGTCATTTGGGTTGTCGCTGACCGTTTTTCTAAGATGACCCACTTCATTCCCCTGCCTGGTCTTCCGTCTGCACCCGAGCTGGCTAAAGACTTTATCCGCCACATCTTCCGTCTCCATGGTCTGCCCCTCCACATCGTGGGGTTCAGTTCACCTCTCGCTTCTGGAGAGCCACATGTAAGCTGCTGGACATTACCCTGGATTTCTCCTCCGCTTACCACCCTCAGTCCAATGGTCAAGTGGAGCGGATCAATCAGATCTTGTCCAGCTACCTCCGGCACTTCGTTGATGCTCACCACTCGGACTGGGTGGATCTCCTACCATGGGCCGAGTTCTCTTATAACAACCATGAGAGCGAGTCCTCTTCCAAATCCCCGTTCTTTATAGTCGGTGGCCAACATCCCCGGATTCCACTTCCTGTCTCCGTTTCTGTGGACAACCCTGCAGCTGAGTCTCTTGTCAGCGAATTTTCTACTATTTGGGAGAGCACCAGGTCCGCTCTTCTTCTCTCCTCTGAGCGGATGAAGAGATATGCTGATAAGAGACGTCTGGATCCGCCCCAATTCCGTCCGGGAGACAAGGTTTGGCTCTCATCCAAACATGTGCGGCTCAAAGTACCCTCCTACAAGTTGGGTCCTCGATTCATCGGCCCCTTCGAAGTCCTCAGGCAAATTAACCCTGTGGCCTACAAATTAAAACTCCCGGCCACCCTACGGATCCCCAACTCCTTCCACGTATCTCTCCTCAAACCCGTTGTCTTTAACTTTTTTTCCAAAAATCCAGGTGCCCCTCCTGCTCCGGTTTCCGCTGATGACATCTTTGAGGTAGAGAGTATTCTGGCCTCCAAGAGGGTAAGAGGAAAAACCTTTTTTCTGGTAGATTGGAAGGGGTTTGGTCCTGAGGAGAGAACTTGGGAACCCAGGGAGAACATCAACGCCCCGCTTCTCCTTGAGAAATTTCTTTCTGGCCAAAAAAAGAGGGAGCCTAAAGGGGGGGGTACTGTAGCATCGGCGTCTCTGCCCCGTTCTAGGCAGAGACGCCGTCCCTCTCACCTCCCCGCTCCTGGCGCGGCGTCCTCCAGCGCTTCTCTCCCCGCTGCTTCCGGCACGCGCTCCTTCCCCGGCAGTGTGCTTAGGGCGCGCACGCGCGCGCTCCCCCTCTCTTAAAGGGACCGCGCGCGCCGTCCTAAGGAGTCCTCGGCCAATTGCCGGAGGACCTCCCATATAAAAGGCACCTCCTCCAAAATGGAGGTGCCCGAGCAATGTTGTAGCACTGTTCACTACTCTGCTTCAGCCCTCAGGTCCCGTTGCCAGTTACCTGCCAGATACCTGCCAGATTCCTGCCAGTCTACTGTCTAATTCCTGCCTGATATCCTGCTACCTGCCTGCTAGCCTGAGGTCCGACGGTCTGCCTTCCAACTTCTGTCAGTCTGTCTAAGGACCAGCTTGCCCGCTCACCTGGGAGCGCACATCTTCTACCTGCCTGCTTGCCTGAGGTCCGACGGTCTGCCTTCCAACTCCTGTCAGTCTGTCTAAGGACCAGCTTGCCCGCTCACCTGGGAGCGCTCATCTGCTGCCTGTCTGCTAGCCTACCAGGAGGCTCTGCCGTCACGTGCTGTGACCACCCGCCTGTCCAGAGACTCCTGCCCGCTCACCTGGGAGCGCTCATCTGCTACCTGTCTGTTGGTCTTCCTGGAGGCTCCGCCGTCACATGCTGTGACCACCCGATTATCCAGAGACTCTCGCCTGCTCACCTGGGAGCTCACGTCTATCATCTGCCGCCACAGGTCGTACCAATCCTTTACCCAGAGACTACCCCGGTCACTTGCCGTGACCTCCTGCCCGTTCATCCAGAGACTGCCCCGGTCACTTGCCGTGACCTCCTGCCCGTTCATCCAGAGACTGCCCCGGTCACTTGCCGTGACCTCCTGTCCGTTCATTCAGAGACTGTCCCAGTCACCTGCTGTGACTGCCTGCCCGTCTACCCTGGTCGCCACCCGCTCCCTTACAAGGACCGCCCCCTTGTATAGTAGCTCAGAGGTTCCGCCTCCCAGACCCGTTACACCTTGCCACGCTCCTTGCCCATTGTAAAGGAGGTAAAATAGCTTACACTCGCACTATCAATGGAAAAAAGGTAATAAAAAGTAGATTAGACCTGTGGAAGAGGAAAACCACAGTTCTATTTCTCTTGCCTACACCCCGCTCTTTTAAACAATCAGAACAATCAGGGAGAAACTATTACTGTTTTTCTTTACGGAAAAAATACCAAAACCTGAATAATAAAGATTTTTTACCGTGGAATGGCAAAACCACAGTTATTGTTTACTGGGGTATACCATAAAATTTTAAATATATTTGCGGCTGAACAGTGAGCGACACACTCAAACTGTTTTTTTTTTTTTAGATACAAACGGCCCAAAACTGGATAATACAGAGATTTGACCCGTGGAACTGCAAAACCACACTTCTGTTTCTGTGGCCTATACCAGACTCTTTTCAACAGATATATTTGTGTCTGAAAAATCAGAGACACACTTTTTTTGGGGGGCGGGGGGGGACACCAATAGGTTAATAAGACGGGTATTTGTACAGTGTGAAGGAGGAAAAAAAAAAGAGGATTTAGATGAAAAAAAAGGATTTTTACTTGCCCCCAAGACCTGCAGTTAAGTCCAGCAATTTAAGAAACAGGAGCACACAGGACTGTAATGCAGCGTTTGCTGGTATAACCACTGCGTCTCCTATACAGCCTGCCTGCCTGATATCTGGGATGGATATTAGTCCTGAGAAGGACTGTTTGTTTGATCTGGCAGCCTTTACAGACCCTACACTAACTATTTCGCAGGATTAATCTCTCCCTAGCTCAGCAGCGCTGTCCCTACACTGTCTAATCTGGAGCGACTGTGTCCAAGATGGCGGCGCCCGGTTTTAAATACTCGAGGTGATGCTGTGCGGCCAGCCAATCACTGTAATGCCCACAAACAACATGGCTGCGGCATTACAGTGACTGGCTGGCAATCACTGCATGTTCATTGGCTCTGTAAAGAGCGCCAAACATGCAGGTCGGACACCTGAGCTCGCGCCCGAGTAACTCGGAAATGCTCGGTGCTCGCCGAACATCCCAAGTAGCGTGATGCTAGGGCGAGCACCGAGCAGTGTCGAGCATGCTCGCTCAACACTACTATTAACCTGACCCCTGGAGTTAAACTACCGAAATCCAGACTGTATAATCTTTTTGGCCCTGAGAGAAAAGCCATGAAGGATTTCATTGTGGAAAGTCTGGAGAAGGGACATATTAGACCCTTATCTTCGCCCGTGGCGGCAGGGTTCTTCTTTGTGAAGAAAAAAGATGGCGGTCTACATCCCTGTTTAGATTTCCGGGAATTAAATCAAACTACCATCCGTGAGCCATACCCTCTTCCTCTGATTCCTGATTTGCTCATCCAGGTTGTGGGAGCTAAGGTATTCTCCAAGCTGGATTTAAGGGGAGCCTACAGTCTGGTTAGAATCAGAGAAGGGGACGAATGGAAAACAGAGTTCAATACCCCGGAAGGACATTTCGAGAGTCTGGTTATGCCTTTTGGTTTGACCAATGCACCTGCGGAATTCCAGCATTTCATAAATTATATTTTCCATCATTTGGTGGGGAGGTTTGTGGTGGTCTATATGGACGATATTTTGGTTTACTCAACTGATTTTGAGACTCATCGGGGGCATGTTAAGCAGGTGCTCCTGATATTAAGGGATAACAAACTTTAAGTCAAACTAGAAAACCTGAAGGTTCTACAACGTTTTCTGGACTTTACTAATTTTTACTGGAAATTCATCCAAAATTACTCTGTTATAGTGAAACCCCTTACTGACATGACTGATTTTTCCAAATGGTCAGATGCATCCCTTCAGGCTTTTTATTCCTTAAAGAATCATTTTGCCACTGCAACTATACTCAGTCAACCCGATGTTTCTCAACCTTTTATTGTGAAGGTTGATGCGTCGGATGTCGGGGTAGGGGCTGTGTTGTCTCAGGGTTCGTCCCCTGGCAAACGGCGTCCATGCGCCTTCTTTTCTAAAAAAATTGTCTTCGGCTGAGAGAAATTATGACATGGGTAATAAGGAACTTTTGGCGATCAAATTGGCATTCAAGGAATGGCGACATTGGTTGGAGGGGGCTATCCATCCTATTACTGTTATTACTGACCATAAGAACCTGTCATATCTTCAGACAGCTAAACGTCTCAGCTAGTGTTGAGCGAGCACTAAAATGCTCGGGTGCTCGAAGCTCGGGCCGAGCTCAGCGTGATATTCGGGTTCTCGACCCGAGCAACGAGCCCAATGTTAGTCTATGGGAGACCCGAGCATTTTTGCGGCGGCACCCCCGGCAGTCTTTTAAAAGCCTAACAAGTGCCCAAAATGATAGTGACAGTGCTCAAATGACATGGGGACAGCATGGGGATCGCCCCAGGAAGCATTTCTGACCCCCAGGTCACTGCTGTCAACAACGTGGTCAGAGGTATTAAGCCACATTTAAGGGCTCACAATAAAAGGTTCAAAAACGAAACTAAAACTGCTTTCCTGTGAAATATGTTAAGGAAGTTCCTTTCCAGGGTAAAGACTTGTGTATAAGGTAAAATAAATAACCAAAAAAAAACACTCCTCCACACCTTGGGCTATGTTCACAAGTAGCATTTTTTATGCGTTTTTGCACTTTTGTATTGCTTTCAACCGTGACAAATGCATTCACCGGGAAATGTAATTTTTACATTTTACAATGGCCATGTGCTGTGTGACACATGCATACAGTGCTGAAAAGACATGGGAACAGCATAGGGAAGACCCCTGGAAGCATCTCTGACACCCAGATCACTGCCTAAAAGTGTGCCCATCATGAGTGATCCTTGCCGCATCAGAAGATGCAGACTTGCAACTATCCCCATGCAAGTCCTTGTCCCAGGGCAGTGTTCAATTGTACCTCCCCCATTCCTTGCAATGCAAGTGCAAATATGCAGCCAACCAACCACACACCCACCCGCAGGCTGCAATACCATACTGCTAACTTTCACTTGAAATGGGGCCTTTTAGTTTGGAGGAGGCCGAAGCTGGCCACTAGCTCATGGCTGCTTCGGCAGCGTGGTATCCATACTCAGTCCCCAGCCGCCCGGTGGCTGGGTGTCCACGCTCGGTCCCCAGCCGCCAGGGGGCGGCTGGGTGTCCATACTCGGTCCCCAGCCGCCCCGTGGCCGGGTGTCCACACACGGTCCCCAGCCGCCCCTATTTCTCTGTTACCGACCCACACACTTTTCTTAGCCTGGCCTGCTTTAGGGCAGCATTGGACGAGCCCACCAGAGAACCAGACTCCTGCAGTGGGCCCTGGCTTCTCCATCAGGGGAGTTGAGAGTGCCAAGGTGAGGAGCATGATCATGATAGAAGTTAGCATCTGCTTTGTTTTCTTGGAATGCAAGCTCATGTATGTAGTAGTGGCTAGGCCTGAGGTGGTCAGCGTTTTGGCGCATATCCTACCTCCTCCAAGGATTGCTGGATGTTTTCCTGCTACTATCCCAGTTCTATGACTCCCGTTAAATCAAAGCTTCAGGTGATAAATGATGGATGAGGTGGTAGCAAAGGAGAAAGAGCAGGAGGAACAGGGACCATTCACATCAATATCAGGCCAGTCAGCCACACATGTCTTGTAGGATATGTTTCTGTACCAAAAGGAGCGGTTCGGCTACACAGTTATAGGGCATACAGTGAGTGCAATACCTACCAAAAATTTAGAGGCACTCCAATGCTCCTTGGAAGTGACATGGAGGTCAGAGGGCCTTAACTAAACCATTTTTTCCATTTATAGCAACTGGATCTCCTGTGCACTGTTGGCCTAAGCAGTGAATGGAAGGCTTTTCAAAAATTATGAGAAACTGCAATGCCCCTTGAAACAGACGTGGATTACAGCATACTCAAAACCTTCTACCCATTATTAGGGAGTGGGTCTCCCTTAGTGTTCGCCTATGCATTGAAATGCAAAAGCTGAGGAAATGCAATGCCCGTTGGAAGAGTCGTGGAGGTCGCAGTAGCTTAACAAGACAGTTTTAATGCCCACTGGAAAAGTGGTTGAGGTCGCAGTAGCTTAACAAGATGGTTTTAATGCCCCTTGGAAAAGTGGTGGAGGGTGCAGTAGCTTAACAAGACGGCTTTAATGCCCCTCGGAAGATACGTGGAGGTCCAAGTAGCTTAACAAGACGGTTTTAATGCCCCTCGGAAGAGACGTGGAGGTCGCAGTAGCTTAACAAGACGGGTTTAATGCCCCTTGGAAAAGTGGTGGAGGTCGCAGTAGCTTAACAAGACGGTTTTAATGCCCCTTACAAGAGCCATGCAGTACAGCATCTTAAAAATATTTTTCCCATTATTGGGGAGTGGGTCTCCCAGAGTCTTTACTTATGCCTTCCAAGCAAAAGCTGACAAAAATAAGGACGGAGGAACTTTCAATAATGGCAACACGGACCACGGTCACCCTGGTGGTATAGTGGTGGTGGAGGCTGAGGATAAGGAGAAGAACATAAAACAGCCGAAATGAGGAAGCATATACCCATGTGTGGGTGTGAAGTGGTGCATGTGAATACACCTCCTGAAATAACACAGTGGATTTAATTTTATGTTACTCTGCTGTCAGTTGGTGTTGATGAGAAGTCTGGCCCAATCCATCCCTTGCTCATTTTGATAAGGGTCAGCTTGTCAGCATTGTCAGTTGACAGGCGATTGCGCTTGTCAGTTATAATTCCACCAGCGACACTAAAAACACGCTCCGATAACACGCTAGCGGCAGGGCAGGCCAGGACCTCCAAGGCATACAGAGCGAGTTCATTCCAAGTGTCCAGCTTGGATACCCACTAATTAAAAGGCACAGAGGAATCATGGAGGATGCTGTTACGGTCGGCAAGGTACTCCCTCACCATCTTTTGAAACTTTCCACTCCTTGTGAGACCTCAGGGTCTGTCCGAAGGGAGGGTCTGAGAAAACTGTCCCAGAACATTGACAGTGTTCCCCTGCCTCTGCTGGATTGGAGTTGTGTCTCTCTCGCATGTACGCCTTGGTTGGGCAACGAACTGTGACCTCTGCCACTAGCGTGTTCAGATGGGAATTTTTTTAATAGTTCTGCAGCAAGGGCCTTCGGGTACTGCCCTATTTTTGTAGACCTCTCCACCTCAGGAATAAGAGAGTGAAAGTTCTCCTTGTAGCGGGGGTCTAAAAGTGTCACCAACCAGTAATGACTGTCACCCAACATTTCGACAACGCGAGTGTCACGGTTAAGGCAGAGTAACATAAAATCAGCCATGCGTGCCAGACTGGTAACGGGCAAGACTTCCGTGTACTCACCAAGATGACGACTGACCCTACTCTCCTCCTCATCCTCCTCCTCCCCCTGTCCTCAGGCCAACCACGCTGAACCGACGGTATGCAGGTACTACCGTCTACAGCGCATGATACAAGCTCCTGTTCTTCCTCCTCCTCCTCTCCCTCATTGTCCCCCAATGCATTTTGGGATGAGATGAGGCTGGGCTGTGTGTAATCGACCGCTACGGCTTCTGGATCCATCTCATCATACTCTGGCTGCAATGCCTCCTCTTTATTTCTCTGCAGAGAGCATTGCAAAAGACAGACAAGTGGAATGCTGATGCTAATGATGGCGTCATCGCCACTCACCATCTTGGTGGACTCCTCAAAGTTTGTCAAGATGGTACATATGTCAGACATCCAGGTCCACTCCTGAGGTCTTATGTGTGGAGTCTGACCAGAATATCAACGGCCTTGTTGCAGCTGGTACTCCACAAATGCTCTCTTCTGCTCACAAATCCTTTGCAACATGTGGAGGGTAGAGTTCCAACGTGTGGGGACATCACACACCAGTCGGTGTGACGGAAGCTGCAAACGCTGCTGCAACACAGCAAGGGCGGCAGAAGCTGTAGCCGACTTGCGAAAATGAGCTGACAGGCGGCGTACTTTGACGAGCAGATCTGGCAACTCGGGGCACGATTTAAGAAACCGCTGAACCACGAGGTTAAGTACATGAGCCAGGCATTGTACGTGTGTGATCTCACACACGACCATGCCTGGATGTAGGTTCAGCGGTGTCAGCCACAGATCTGCCTGCTCTTTCACAGCTGTCCACAACTCCCAAGCAGTGTGAGGTTTCTCACCTAAGCTTATGAGTTTCAGCACAGCCTGTTGCCGCTTAGCGGAGGCAGTACTGCAGTGCTTCCAGCTTGTAACTGATGTGGTGATATCTGAGATGGAGGCTGAACATGAGGAGGAGGAGGAGGTTGATGCGCAGGAGCTTTACACTGTGAGGGCAACTCTGACTGACATAGGGCCCGCAATCCTCGGTGTGGGGAGGATGTGTTCCGTCCCATGGTCCGACTGGGTCCCGGCTTCCACTATGTTTACCCAGTGTGCCATCAGGGAAAAGTACCATCCCTGGCCACAAGCACTTGTCCACGTGTCCGTTGTCAGGTGGACTCTCACAGTAACTGCGTTGTTGAGGGCACGGCAGATGTTTTGGGACACGTACTTGTGTAGTGCGGGGATGGCACACCGGGCAAAATAGTGTCGGCTGGGGACCGAGTAACGAGGGACGGCCACCGCCATAAGGTTGCGGAAGGATTCCGTCTGCACCAGCCTAAAAGGCAGCATTTCCAATGCAAGCAGTCGTGAAATGTGCGAATTTAGGACTATGGCCTGTGGGGCGTTAGCTGCGAATTTCCGCTTTCGTTCAAAGGTCTGGGATATGGACAATTGAACGCAGCGGTGGGTCGTGGACGTGGACGTTGATGCGGTTTCTTGAGAAACTGCCATAACAAGTGAAGGCTGAGAGGAGGGGACATCTTTACATGCAGTATGGACAGGGGATTGCCTTGCACACACAACAGGGGGTTCTATTGCACGCACAACAGCGGAAGAAGCAGTGGTGATGTGGCGCCCCTGAGGGTTCGGTCACCACAGGGGTACTGCATCTCTTTAATGAGGTGTGGTATCTCTCCTTCGAGGTAAGGATGGTGCAACTGTCAGGACCTCACCTCTGCATCCAACACCACACCTCTCCCACCTGAGGGGGGCTTATATGCACCAGGGTGCTGCCCCAGCTGGGATAAGTGGAGATGGGGAAACCAAAAGATAGGGGGAACCTAGAAGTGGGTGAGGGTGGAGGACACACTTAGAGGTTGCACAGCAAAAATTCATATTTAATAA
Organism: Phyllobates terribilis; assembly: GCF_046119375.1. Lineage (NCBI taxonomy): Eukaryota > Metazoa > Chordata > Amphibia > Anura > Dendrobatidae > Phyllobates > Phyllobates terribilis. The sequence goes on along the minus strand of NW_027362769.1, from coordinate 243,252,566 downwards.
CCAGCCATCTTGGGCTTATGGTCTTTTGATTGTGATCTTCATCACTGAACGTGGCTTTCTGTGTGAACCTGCAGTTGATGGGGACACGGTCATCGTACTCTGGCCTTCAGTCGAGGAGCGGGCAAGAGTTAACGGCTGTCTCTAAGCGGTCAAGGTCCCTATCCAAGAAGGCCTGGAGGGGTGCAGAGGAGACAAGCTCCGCAGGCAAAAGGATCCCAGGGGGATGCAGACGGAGCGGTATACGCCACCTGTCCTCACTATTCTGGCCTAGTCTGAGGGATTCCTGCTGCAAAAGGGGTACCGGCCCCCGATATCTGACTCTGTCACTTCAAGTCTTAGTCGGAGAAGCCCGGAGGCTCAGTGGATCCCACCGGATAACGGACGGAGCGGAGTCGCCACACGTACCCTTGTTCTGTGCATAGACAAGAGGGAGACCCGGCCTTACCACACGTACCACATACGGACAGGAGAGGACTTAGCAAGGAACACTCTGGTGCGGGGTCCTGACCAAAGCACCGGAACTTCCCGGAGGTTGTCGGACCCCCCCCCGGTCCTGGTGGCCACAGCGCACCGTGAGGAGCAGGGAGAAGCCTTGCAGCTGTGCATTCTAAGGGGAGGAAAGCTTGGAAGACTACCCCTATGGCCTCTGGTTTCTAATTGCAACGTCGCACCGCACCGCATCGCACCACATCTCCCACTACGACTCCCATCCTCCTGTTCTCTCTGCCCTGAGGCCCTACTCTGCCTGTGGGGAGTAGTATCTTCTCTGGCTGCCACTACATCCCGCCTCAGAGGACTGAACGCAGCGCTGGTGGGGAATTACCAGACACCACAGGTGACGTAGTCAATACAACCACTCGATTAACACCAACCCTAAAAGCCCATTACACCCTTTTAAATGTGATGGCCCTGGGCACGGAACGGGTCCAGGCCACGGCTACAATCCACCAAACATCTGACCCGGCTCCGAGTATCCCCATCTCTCAGGGCAGGGCTGCGAGCGTCACATACTTGGCGTAGTCGGCAGGATCGCGTGCCCGCAGCAACGGAAGGAAATTGCCCATTGCTACCGAGTACTGTGCGCCTTTTACCTTAGACTGTCGTTTTCCACTTAAGATGGCGCCCGCTCAAGAAGAACGGACGCCATAATGTGCAGAAAGGACAGCTTCCTGGCACCTCCTATTGTAACATGTTGACATGTCTTTCTGATAATGAGCTCATATTTATGACAGTGTAACTTTCTCCTGCAATGACTTAGTCCGGGCATTAGGGGTCAGCAAGAAACAAGGAAAGAAAAAGCCCGGGGATCTGTGAAAAGCCCGGTAAAACACTGATCCAGGAAGTCCAGAAAGAAGGCGACATGCGGGCTGATGCTGTTTTGACGTTGGAGAGCTTATACACACTGGAGCCAGACTTTGTGTCCAAGGAGAAGCTGCGCCTTGTGAGTAACTGAGATATGTGACCGGTCACCAACTGTTTAGTCAGTTAGGGAAAGCTAGTTAGTGATTCCAGTAGTGCTGAGAACTGCCTGGTGTATATCACTGCTGATGGACTGAGCAGGCTTGATCCAGAGATTGTGAAGGATCTGGTATACTAAGACTGTGTACGTGGATACTACAAAGGAGCCCTGTTGTGAACTACACTTTGAGACTGAGATTGATTCTAATTCCTGCTGACACCTGGATGTACTGGAGAGCTTGGTGAGAAGGAGAAGCTGATCAAACCCTGTGGCCGGAGATCAGAGTCTAGTTAAAGGTTTAGTTTGTTAACTGTTTGCATAAGTATTAAGTCTGAGAGATTTCTCTTTGCTCTTGTAAGAAGAGAAACTGTACACTGTTTAGGTAACACGTTGGTAACATATATATGAGTGCTCTCTAAGGGGAAAACAAGGGTACCCAGATCTCATTGTATTAGTGTGGGAGGGGGGTGTAAGGTTATATTCCTGGGAGGACCACGTGCCACGTCCGCGGTAATGTCCTGGGTAGGCCCTGTACTGAATAAGGGTGGGAGCGGCATAGCCCAGGGGTAGATTAGCTCATCCCCGCGAGATTGGCACTTGCGCTCTCTCGGGCTGCATATCTTGTATTTTGTGTTAGTGGCTGTTGTGGCCCATATTTTGTAGAATTGTTTAACCCTGACATTTTTGTGACCAGTAAAAAGAAAGTTATTTGCCACTATACAAAGGTCGGAGTCATTCATAGCAGCGCCGTATCCCTCATCCACATTCGACCGGCATTCCGGTCATTACATCTTGGCGTGGTCGGCAGGATACGGTGATCGCCATGAATGGTGACAGTAGCGCGGAAGGTGCTGCCGCGTCCGCTGTAGTACTCCACCCCCCTTCTCCTGTTGTGACCAGTAGAGACCGGTTAGTTGGCTGTTCTGCACTACTTAACCACCTGGCCAAGTTTGATGGGTATAGCTTGCTGTTCAGTGATTGGGTAGGCAGGTTGAAGAATACCATTGCCTTGCACGGTGTCAGCTCTCAGCTGCAACCCGAATTCTCGCTGAATGCTCTGGAGGGGGATGCCCGTAAAGTTGTCTTGTTAAAATCAGAGGATAGGCGAAAGACGGTCGACGACATCATCCGGATACTAGGGAAAGCATTTGATCACGTGGCGGCAGAGCAACTACGAGTACAGTTTTTCGCCCGGACCCAGAGAGACGGAGAAAGCCTGATCCAGTATGCTATAGCGCTGGAGGAATTGCATCAAGATATCAAAAAGAAGTCGCCTGTAACCGTGGGTACTGAAGCCGATGTCGACAGCATTCTTCGGGATCAGTTCATCGAGTGGATATGGAGTGAGGCGCTAAGGAGCGAATTGTTGCTGAAGGCGCGGAATACCCCTGGTGTCACCTATGCCAAAATACCGGAAGAGGCCGTAGCACGGACTTTGGAAGTGAAGCCTGCTCTGCAGTGGAGTAGCCTGCAAGTGGCTAATAGTGTTGAGCCACCCCCGTAGTGTTCGAGTTCGGTTCGGTTCGTCGAACACCCGTGTGTTCGCCGAACTGTTCGTCGAACTGTTCGTCGAACACCTTCGAACACCGTTAAAACCAATGGCAGGCAAACAAAAACACATAGAAACACATAGAAAACACCTTCAAAGGTGTCCAAAAGCTGACAAACTGCTCAGAAGACACAACTAACACATGGAAAAGTGACAAGTACATATAGTCATGCGAAAAGAAAAGAGGTGGAGGAGTAAAAGGAGGGGGAGACACAGATATAGGCATGTCATGCCCTTCTAAAATCCAAAAAGTGAGAAGACGAGACGGCCAGTCCGCTCCTGCCCGTGCCACCTCCGTGTCGCCGGGTTTGTGCCAGAGCCGCGGTGAACCCTGACGGCCAGCCCCCCTCTCCCAATACTGGTGCCTGTCCGCTGGTGGGTCGAGAGAGCCCCCCTGTGGTGGAGGCAGCTCTAAGCTTTTTAATTTAAATTGTCCCTCTAATTTGAATGAATACACTTTAAATCCATTTACAAGGATCTATTGGAGGGCAAGTCTCATGCCAGCAGCCGCGTAATTCCAGCTCCAGTAGCGTCCACTAAAGCTGCTGCAGTTAAAAAGCTTTTATAAGGATCGAGCTCGGCTGTCCACCGCAAGGCATCCTAGTGCCAGTCCCAGCCCCTATGCCTTGGGGTGCCTCCTGATGCTCTTCACTAAGTATCCCGTGGTCCCGAAGCATTTCCTTTGAAAAAATTAAGTGTCCAAACTACAGGTGGTGTAGCTTGCTTAACAGCCGGGATAATCCGCTGACTAGCAGACACTGCTACTAGGCACAAAGTATTTCCTGGGCTAGATGCAGTTAAAAATTTGTAAGTAGATACTCTCGTTGGATGCTGAGAAAGCATTCCATAGAGTCTCCTGGCACGCCATATATGATTCTCTTAAAAAGCTTGGGGTAGGGGTCTAGGGGACCCTTTTGTAGCCAAAATCACGGCCCTGTATCACAATACGTCACCTAGGCTGAAGATAAATGGAACTGTAGCACCGAGGGCTCGGTTGCTACAGACGTATTGCACCTCACCCAGAGGTGTGATATCTCACTCTCAGATAAGGATGGAGTGTGGATCAGGACCCGACACCTGCATGCATTACACCACATTGCCGTGGGGCAGGGCGACCAATATGCCCCTGAGATGGGCACGACAGTCCCTGTCCCTGGCTGGAGTGGGGGGAGGGAACACTGAGGAAGGGGAACCCTGCAGTGCAGGAGCAGGGAGGAAGCAGTTCCTGGGTGCATTGAGAAGGGAGTATAAAAGGTGGGCACCATCTTAGTTCAGTGCAGAGAAGTCTGAGCAGAAGTGGCAGGGAGCAGGGGCTCTGCATGAGCTCTGCTCCGGAGGCGGGCCTAGTAACAGAGGCCCAGGCCTGCAAGAGGGAGAAGGAAGGAAGAGGAGCGGAGAAGGCTCCAGGAACGAGGAATGAAGGGATCCCAGGGGTGCGGACGGGCGAGTCGCCACCGCACGCCCGAATCCACCTGCGTGGAGGGGTCAGGCCAAAGGGGGAGACCGGTCCCCGAACTAGTGGAGGCAGGAAACGACCCTCAGCTAGAAACCGGAGGCTCTGACATTTTATGTGGCGCAGCCCCTTGCTCCACCCGCTAGGAAGGCACCACATAGGGTCAGGGAAACTGGCGCCAAGTTTACCAAGAGGAGGCCCGAGGCAGCCGGACAGAAGTGTTGGTAAGAAAGGCCAGACAAAGGACACACAAAGGGGGTCCTGTGAAGCGCTCCAAAGTTATCTGGGAGATGTCTGAGCCCCTCACCTGGTGAGCACAGTACGACGTGGGCAGCCGTTACCTGCAGACGTGGTCTGGATAATAAGAACTGTGAGTAAAGGCCCTGAACTGCATCACTGACTCCGTGTCGTTACTGCTGCTGCCCTGCACCATCACCCCCATCCTCCGCATACACTGCCCTGAGGCTATACTCCTCCCGTGGGGAGTTATGCTACGCTCTGCTGCACCCACAACACCAGCCTTAGCGGTCTGCCCTGTAGCGGCGGTTCACTCTGACCGCAATCCACGGGTGGCGTAGTCGGACATTTAAACATCAAAACCACATAAATAGTTCCGCCACTGGTTTGACCGCCCTGAGCCACGGAACCGGATCGCCGCCACGAAGACTACAACCACCAGCATCCACCAAAAAGGGTCCGGCTCCGGGTGTCCCAAGGCCCAGGGGGCGCGTCAGAACATTTTCATCACCTTTCACAATCACCAATGGGACAAGGCAGGGATGTTCTCTGTCCCCTCTCTTATACATCCTAGTGACGGAGCACCTGCTCTCATCAATTCGCCATAACCCCAATATTAGGTGGATTGAGGTGGGAGGCACCGAGTACAAGTGCTCTCTATTTGCTGATGATGTCCTAGTATATATCACTCAATCACATATATCCATCCATGCTGTTATGGCTGAAATAGATCACTTTGTTACATGGTCAAATTTTAAAATCAATGCAGCGAAGTCTGAGGCCCTCGATGTCTCCCTCCCCAAATCCATATAGGATTCCATCCAGTCCAACTTTCCCTTTGCCTGGCCCTCACAGGGTATCAAATACTTAGGAATTCCTATTCATAGAGACCTCTCCCATCTATGTTATCTTAATTTTGGGCCCTTTATTGAACAACTCCATACAGACCACGGTTGGCAAGTTAGAACTGTAAGATTCACTACGTGAACCACTGGTGTTTTGTGGAAAAGCACATGTACACTGTGTTCCAAATTATTATGCAAAAAGTGTTTAGGAGTGATAAGGGAAGAATTTGTTTGTCAGTTAAACTCATTGATGGTGATGTGTGTCAGGGCTCTTTATATCACTGTAAGCAATTGCAGACACCAGTGCTAATTAGTTTGTCAGGTGTGTCCAATGAAAGGCAAGACTACTTAAGAAGGCTCTCTCACATTATTCAGCAGCCTACATTTTCTGCCAAAATGGGAAAGAAAAAGGATGTGTCGGCTGCTGAGAAGCAACAAATTGTGGAGTGTTTAGGTCAAGGCATGACTACAATCAACATTGTGCGATGATCAGGATGAAGTGTCTTGGCAATCAAGAAGTATGTAGCTGATTCACAGTACACACGTGTGCGTGCTGATAAGGGCAAATTGAGGACTCTTTCCTACAGGCAATTACGTCAGGTTGAAAGAGCAGCGGCAAAAAAGCCTTGTCATAGCAGCAGACAAGTTTTTGAAGCTGCTTGTGCCTCCAACGTCCCCCGAACAACAAGATGCAGGGTCCTTCAGAGGTTTGCAGCTGTGCATACGCCATCCTGTCGACCTCCTCTATCCACTTCACACAAGCAGAAACGGCTCCAGTGGGCCAAACATTACATGAAGACTGATTTCAAAACTGTTTTGTTCACGGATGAGTGCCGTGCAGCGCTCGATGGTCCAGATGGATGGAGTGGAGGATGGCTGGTTGATGGACACCCCACGCAAACACGGCTACAGCGCCAACAAGGAGGAGGTGGAGTAATGTTTTGGGCTGGAATCATGGGGAGAGAGATTGTCGGCCCCTTTAGGATCCCTGAAGGCGCTAAAGATGAACTCCATAATGTATGTGGATTTTCTCAAACAGCACTTCCTGCCATGGTTCAAGAAGAAGAACCGTGTATTTCACAGCAAGATCATTTTTCTGCATGATAATGCACCATCTCATGCTGCACATAAAACATCTGCATCTCTGGCTGATATGGGCATAAAAGGGGACAAACTTATGGTGTGACCCCCATGCTCCCCTGACCTCTACCCCATTCAGAACCTTTGGAGCATCATTAAAAGGAGTGTCTATGATGGCGGGAGGCAGTTCACATCTAAGCAACAGCTCTGGGAGGGTATTCTGTCCTCATGCAAAACAATTGAAGCAGAAACCATCCAAAACCTGACAAATTCAATGGACGAGAGAGTTCAGAAGCTCCTTTCGAACAAGGGGTCCTATGTGAAAATGTAACATCACCTAGAATAAAGTTTTGAGTTGAAAACTGTTTGATTTCAGTTTCTAACAACCTGCTAATGCTTATAATTTCAAAAATGACCATTTTTTTGGTCTTTATTAAAATGAAAAGGTTGATCGAAAAGTTTGGGGGATCTAAGAGTGTGGCAACCCAGTAGTCATGATTACTTCGAATTCTGACAATATGAGGGTCATGCTGCAGGTAGTGCAGCAAGAAGGCACTTATGTGTCTTGCGCATCTCGGAGCCCCAAAATTATTTTCCGGGCTAGATGCAGCTAAAAATTATTTTTAATTTTAAATCTGGTGGAGCTTATTATAGATGGCCTAATAGGATCAGTGCTGCACACTGCTACAAAGCCCAAATTATTTTCCAGTCAAGATACAGATAAACATGATTAGTAATTTGAAAGCTTAAAACGGTTGGTAGGGTGATTTTAAACAATCATCAAGCTTTTACTCTCCCCAGGATGACACAGGGGTAGAAAAGTCGTTTCGGATCCATGATTTGTTCATCTTTATGAACGTGAGTCTGTCTACATTATCAGTGGAGAGCCGCGTGCGCTTATCTGTCAGCACACCACCAGCAGCGCTGAACACACGTTCAGACAGAACGCTGGCTGCGGGGCATGACAAGATCTCCAAGGCGTAAGTGGCTAGCTCCGGCCATTTATCCAGATTGGAAGCCCAAAAAGAGCAAGGGTCCAGTGACACAGTCGTGGCTTCAATGTTTACTTGGAGATACTCCTGTACCATCGTCTCTAGGCGTTGACTATGTGTCAGACTTCTTGTCTCCTGTGGCCTTGCAAAGGATGGGCTAAAAAAGTGGTGAAATGATTCCGCAAAATTGATGTTACCACCAGATACTGTGGTTCTGTTACGGTTTGAGTGCTGAACACTTGACGGTCCCACGGTTGGCAAGTTGGAACTGTGAGATTCACTACGTGCACCACTGGTATTTTGTGGAAAAGCACATGTAAGATTCTGCAACAGTCTCTGCTGATACTCCTGCATGCGTGCATCCCTTTCTATGGCAGGAATAATTTCTGCAAATTTACTTTTGTACCGGGGATCTAACAGTGTGGCAACCCAGTAGTCAGGATTATTTCTAATTCTCACAATTCGAGGGTCATGTTGCAGGTAGTGCAGCAAGAAGGCACTCATGTGTGTTGCGCATCCAGGAGCACCAAGTCCCTGTTGTGTTGGTGGCGAGGTAACAATCATGCTTCCTTCCTCTGTCCTCTCCCCCCAACCTCGCACAACAGAAATGTGATCAAGGTCTCCCTCATCTGATGAGTCTTCCATCAGTTCGTCCTCCACTTCTTCCTGGGCTCCTGCACCTTCCTCACTAGTTTGGCTGCTACCATGCGCCCTGGTAAAACCATCTCCCCCACCCTCACATGCCTGCCGCCTTGGTGCTGCCGACCGTCTGGACCTTGCAGATGTTAGCCCTTCCGCATACAACTCCTCCTCCTCTACTTCCTCCACCTCCTCTTGTGCCACCACCTGACTCCGAATTCTGTTTAACATGTGCTCCAGCATGTAAATCACCGGAATAGTCATGCTGATAATGGCATCGTCAGCACTAAACATCTTCGTCGCCATTTCAAAACTGTGCAGAAGGGTGCATAGGTCCCTGATCTGAGACCACTCCTCCAGCGTGATTTGCCCCACCTCTGAATCTCGTCGGCCCAGGCTATACGTCAGAACATATTGCACCAGGGCTTGTCGGTGCTGCCACAGTCGCTGCAACATGTGCAGAGTTGAATTCCACCGGGTAGGCACATCGCATTTTAGCCGGTGAAGTGGCAGGCCCAACGACTTCTGTAGAGATGTAAGTCGCTGAGCTGCGGGATGCGAACGGCGGAAGTGAGCACACAGCGACCGTGCCCTCTGCAGAAGGCCATCTAGTCTGGGATAGTGGGCTAAAAATTGCTGGACAACCAGGTTCAACACGTGAGCCATACAAGGCACGTGTGTGACATTGCCCCGGCGAAGGGCCGCACCCAGGTTTGCAGCATTGTCGCACACGGCCTTCACTGGTTTAAGGTCCAGTGGAGACAACCATTCATGAAATTGGTTCTCCAGAGCTGACCACAACTCTTCAGCTGTGTGACTCACATTTCCCAGACATTTCAATGTAAAAACCGCCTGATGACGTTGAGCCCTACTGCCAGCATAGTAAGGAGGTGTGCAGGATCCCTTCTGTGCAGTTAGAAAGCTTGTGGCATGACCAGACAGGCTTTGGGTGCAGGTGGAAGACCGAGAGGAGGTTGAGGAGGCAGAAGCAGTGGAGGAAAAATGACATAAAGAGGATTGACGCACAACTCGTGGGGACGGCAAGTCTTGGACAGCAGCCCCTTGTCCTGCTGTCACCATAGTTACCCAGTGCCCAGTCAGCGACATGTAACGCCCCTGTCCATGCCTACTCGTCCAAGTGTCTGTGGTGAAATGCACCCTGTCACACACAGAGTTTCTCAAAGAAGCGGTGATGTTGTGTGCGACATGCTGGTGGAGCGCAGGCACACCTTTCTTTGAGAAGTAGTGCCGACTGGGCATCTGGTACTGGGGCACTGCGACGGACATAAGTTCTCGAAAATCCTCTGTGTCCACCAGGCGGAAAGGCAGCATTTCTGTAGCCAAGAGCTTGCAGATGGTGAAATTCAACCTCTTAGCTTTCTCATGGCTAGGAGGAAATGGTCTTTTACTTGTCCACATCTGAAGGACCGAGGGCTGGCTATTGTGCTTAGACGGGGTTGATAAGGGTGTCCCCGGCAAACTGCCGGTCTGTGAGGAAGATGCAGGCGGACATGTTAGGTTGCCTTGATCCAAAGGTGGTGCTATCGATGTCGGACAGCGCTCAAGACCAGCTGGTGTTACCACCTCCAAAGAAAATGATGACCTGCCAATCACGCTGGCTGTTGCGGGTAAAGAGGTGGCAGGTCTGCGCCCCAAAACAGGTGTGACTGCTGTCCCCCCAGTCACAGAGGATGAAGAGGCCGCGGATGCACAAGATATGGCAGACGGTGGTTGGCCCGGCCGGCTAGACCGCATTGTAGCACACTGAGCTTCCCACTGCAACTTATGCTTCATGTCCATGTGCCGGTTCATGCATGAAGTACTCAAACTATGTATTTTTTGGCCTCTACTTAGCTTTTGCTGACAAATGTTACAGATAACACGAGTTGGGTCATCTTTATCGATCTGAAAAAATGCCCAGGCTATGCAAGGCTTAGCACCCATGCGACCTGAAGAGCCACCACGACTTGTGGTGAGAGGCAGAGTTGTGTTTGAGGATGCAGTTGTTGACGTGCTTCCAGTACTACGTCTCTGTCCAGGAAGGCGCAACCTGACCTCGTCGTCACTAGCATCTTCCTCCACCTCCTCTGCTGACCTCATCTCTTGGCTGACTGTGGGTTGACAGTAAGTGGGATCTCCGACCTCATCATCATCACCCTGTGCGTTATCACACCCGTCGTCCTCAGAGCCAACCTGTTCCTGCCCTGACAAAAAACTAAAGTTGTCGCTCCAATCAGGTATTTGAGTCTTATCATCGTCTTCCTCATTGTCTCCACCAACAGGAGTTACAGTTTGGGAATGAGGGTCTACATTATGGTCAGAACCTTCTGCGTCTGGTCCTGGATCCGACTCATAAAGATTCTGGGCATCAGTGCAGATCATTTCCTCGTCTGGATTCACAGAAGCGCTGGAGTCGACCTCTGATTCCCAGGCTATAGTATGAGTAAACAGCTCTGCAGACTCAACCATCTGTTCTACCTCATACTCAGACGGGCAGCTGGAGATTTGGGAGCTGTGAGGAAGCAAGTGCGATTTGGGTGACACCTTTGAGGACTGGAGTATTTGTGATGTTGAAGTTGATGTGGAGGAGAGCCCACTTAAAGGAGCACTTGATATCCGTTGAAGCACCTGCTGTTTTTGTGCCTCATCTGGAATTTGTAGCGATTGGCGTGGCCGTAAGAAAGGGATCTTATCACATTGTCCGCTAAAAGAAGTAGATATTTTAGTTTGGCTGGAAGATGGTCTTTCTTCTGCACCTACCCCACGGACACAACCTTTTTTCCCCTTCCCAACACGCCTATTCCCCTTTCCACCAGCAGCAGGCCTTTTTCCACTCATTTTGGTGGTTAACTAATTCACAACTCTGGAGTTGTTTGCACAAAAAAACAATGGATGGTAACCGAGCAGAGCTGAGTGGCCAAACTGTGGTATTAGGCCAAAACTATTGGCTGGGTTAGATGCAGAAAAAAATTATTTTTAATTTGCAACCTGATGGAGGTCAGTATAGATGGACTAATAGACCAAGTCCCACACACCGCTAGAAGCCCAAATATTTTTTCAGAGCTAGATGCAGAAAATTTTTTTATTCAATTTGCAACCTGATGGAGGTCAGTATAGATGGACTAATAGACCAAGTCCCACACACTGCTAGAAGCCCAAATATTTTTTCAGAGCTAGATGCAGAAAAAAATTATTTTTAATTTGCAACCTGATGGAGGTCAGTATAGATGGACTAATAGACCAAGTCCCACACACCGCTAGAATCCCAAATATTTTTTCAGAGCTAGATGCAGAAAAAAATTATTTTTAATTTGCAACCTGATGGAGGTCAGTATAGATGGACTAATAGACCAAGTCCCACACACCGCTAGAAGCCCAAATATTTTTTCAGAGCTAGATGCAGAAAAAAATTATATTCAATTTGCAACCTGCTGGAGGTCAGTATAGAAGGACTAATAGAACAAGTCCCACACACTGCTAGAAGCCCAAATATTTTTTCAGAGCTAAATGAAGAAAAAAATTATTTTTAATTTGCAACCTGATGGAGGTCAGTATAGATGGACTAATAGACCAAGTCCCACACACTGCTAGAAGCCCAAATATTTTTTCAGAGCTAGATGCAGAAAAAAATTATTTTTAATTTGCAACCTGATGGAGGTCAGTATAGATGGACTAATAGACCAAGTCCCACACACTGCTAGAAGCCCAAATATTTTTTCAGAGCTAGATGCAGAAAAAAATTATTTTTAATTTGCAACCTGATGGAGGTCAGTATAGATGGACTAATAGACCAAGTCCCACACACCGCTAGAAGCCCAAATATTTTTTCAGAGCTAGATGCAGAAAAAAATTATATTCAATTTGCAACCTGCTGGACGTCAGTATAGAAGGACTAATAGAACAAGTCCCACACACTGCTAGAAGCCCAAATATTTTTTCAGAGCTAAATGAAGAAAAAAATTATTTTTAATTTGCAACCTGATGGAGGTCAGTATAGATGGACTAATAGACCAAGTCCCACACACTGCTAGAAGCCCAAATATTTTTTCAGAGCTAGATGCAGAAAAAAATTATTTTTAATTTGCAACCTGATGGAGGTCAGTATAGATGGACTAATAGACCAAGTCCCACACACCGCTAGAAGCCCAAATATTTTTTCAGAGCTAGATGCAGAAAATTTTTTTATTCAATTTGCAACCTGATGGAGGTCAGTATAGATGGACTAATAGACCAAGTCCCACACACTGCTAGAAGCCCAAATATTTTTTCAGAGCTAGATGCAGAAAAAAATTATTTTTAATTTGCAACCTGATGGAGGTCAGTATAGATGGACTAATAGACCAAGTCCCACACACTGCTAGAAGCCCAAATATTTTTTCAGAGCTAGATGCAGAAAAAAATTATTTTTAATTTGCAACCTGATGGAGGTCAGTATAGATGGACTAATAGAACAAGTCCCACACGCTGCTAGAAGCCCAAATATTTTTTCAGAGATAAATGAAGAAAAAAATTATTTTTAATTTGCAACCTGATGGAGGTCAGTATAGATGGACTAATAGACCAAGTCCCACACACTGCTAGAAGCCCAAATATTTTTTCAGAGCTAGATGCAGAAAAAAATTATTTTTAATTTGCAACCTGATGGAGGTCAGTATAGATGGACTAATAGAACAAGTCCCACACGCTGCTAGAAGCCCAAATATTTTTTCAGAGATAAATGAAGAAAAAAATTATTTTTAATTTGCAACCTGATGGAGGTCAGTATAGATGGACTAATAGACCAAGTCCCACACACTGCTAGAAGCCCAAATATTTTTTCAGAGCTAGATGCAGAAAAAAATTATATTCAGTTTGCAACCTGATGGAGGTCAGTATAGATGGACTAATAGAATGATGCTATGCCCAAAAGATTTTACTTCACTAGGTGCAGTAAAAAAATTGGTATTCTATACACAGGTGGTATATCTTGCAACACAGATAGGCTACTCCACTGACTAACACACTCTGCAATAGGCCAAAAAGGATTAGCTTTGCTAGATTCAGCCAAATGCTGTGAAAAAAACTTGCACAGCACTGGCACAGACCTGCCTGGCAAAAACTGATAGGAACTGATGTAACCTAGTCCTGAAAAGGACTCCAATTACAATTAGTCTTTACTCCCACAATCTATCTATTTAAGAGCACAGACCTGCCTGATAAAAGTCGTAGGAAATGCTGTAACCTAGTCCTTAAAAGGACTGCAATCACAACTATTCCCTACTCCCAAGCTATCTGTATATTTGTGCGAAAATTGGCTTGAAATTAACAAGGTATAGCGCACACAGCAACAGCGGTGCCGTCTAACACGCAGCTGCAGCAGTGAGAAAATGGTGGCGACGGGGAAAATGGCTTGGTCTTATAGGGCAAGGACATGTGACATACACTGCCAATCACACATGCCCTTGCTTGTGTGACAAAAAGCACTTCGCTCCGTGTGTGCGCTGCTGATAGGCTGACAGATTGCACCTCCCCACTGCAAATGCGGGAAAGAGAAAAAAAAATGGAGATCTTCATTGTTCCTGCAGAGATCCATCCCCTGCCCCTCCCCCCGCCCCGCTGTACACTCAAACTGCGTATTAACATTAATTTTCATCATTACTGAGAAAAAATCCAGTTATGATTTTGGTGCACGAACAGTTATCGAACATAACCTCGAACAGCCGAATTTTTCTCAAATTGTTCGTGTTCGCCGACCGGCTCGAACACCGCCCAAAACAGCTCGAATTTGACATTGGCGAACAGTTCGAGTAGAACAACGCTCATCTCTAGTGGCTAACACAATAGAGCCGAGACCAGATCCTGTTCAGGCACAGCTAGCTGCTTTGCAGAAAACTGTGGAAAACCTGACGGAACAGGTACAACAGATGCAAGTTCGGGGAACGCCTACGATATGCTCGGCCTTGACGAATCCCTCTATTCCCCTTTATGATCAACCCCCCTATACCTCAGGAAGGACGCTGACTGCTCGTAGACTTGAGGCATCGGAAGGTAGGGTAAGAAGACCAGTTCAATGTTGGCGATGCCGAGAACTGGGGCATATGCAGCTGTACTGCCCGAGGAGTCTGCCAGCTGAAGTCCCGCCATCGGTTAAAGAGAGGCCCTTGCTGTAGTTGGGCATATGGCAAGGCAGGAACGAAAATCAGCACCCAATGTCTGTTCCGAGGATCTGATCGCAGAGAGTCCCACATTGGATTTGCAGTTTGCAGGAAAGAAAGTGGCGTGCTTGGTGGATAACGGATCGGAGGTGACGACCATGCCGATGGAATTTTTCAAGACGCACTTTGAAGAGACTGTCAAATCAGAGTCAGGACACCTGCTAAGGCTGAAGGCCGCTAATAATGAAGAAATTCCAGTGGCAAGCATCGCTTGGATGAGAGTACAGCTGTGCGACCAGGAGTTGGGAACCAAAGGAGTGGTGCTCGTGAAGACTCAGGTGAGGCCGAATTTCCCGGTGGTTCTGGGAATGAATATCCTGAGAGAACTGGACTCCCTTTTGTTTGAGCGCGATGGTCCGAGATACTGGAAATGAGCGACACCCCACAAAGCCACTCAGAGGGCCCTGCAACAGGTGGTCCATTCGTGCGGCATTCAAAAGAGTTCGGCTGAAGGAAGAGCAGTGAGAGCGGTGTAAGTTCCACGCGGGTCTGCCGTTGTAATCGCTCCGGGTTAAGAGAAGCTTGTGTTGATGCCGGTAGGGACGCACAGGAAACTGAATGGTGTGGAGGTGATTCTGGAACCGGTGGGATGGTCAGAAGATACGGATAGCCCGATGATAGCCCGAAGACTGGCCATTGTGCAAGATGGAAGCGTAACAGTGAGATGTCTGAATCTGCAGAATTATGAGGTGACTCTGGCAGTGGGCACGAAGCTGGCTGACGTGTATGTGTGTGGTGAAGGAGTCATCCCCAAAAGCCAGTTCACACTGAGGGCAGACCGCCGGACCGCCTGGACCCTGTCGATGCAGACGACAGCTGAAGAGTCCCCCACGCCTGAGCGGAATGGCAGAAGGATTATGGAAATAATGGGAGTGGATGAGTCCCAGTTGACTCCCGAACAGGCTCGCAGACTGGAGGCTGCGCTGTGGGAACATCAGGCTGCCTTCTCCAGGGGAGATGAAGACTTTGGTTGCACCAAGGCTGTGGAGCACGAGATACCCACGGGAAACACCCCCCCAATTCGGGAGAGATATCGCCAGATCCCACCGAGTCTTTATCAGGAGGTCAAAGGAATGCTGGCGCAGATGCTGGATAATGGGGTGATCCGGCCGAGTCAAAGTCCTTGGGCCGCCCTGGTCGTGCTGGTCCGGAAAAAGGATGGGACCATACGGTTTTGTGTTGATTACTGTAAGCTGAATGCGCATACAGTACGTGATTCCTACCCATTGCCCCGGATCGAGGAATCCCTGTCTGCCCTGGGAAAGGCGAAGTACTTCTCCACTCTTGACCTGGCCAGTGGCTACTGGCAGGTGCCCGTGGCAGCTCTAGATCGGCAGAAGACAGCATTCATCTTGCCGATGGGACTGTACGAATTTAATCGAATGCCCTTTGGACTGACTAATGCTCCAGGAACATTTCAGCGGTTAATAGAATACTGCTTGGGCGATTACAATTTCGAGTCCCTGCTGATCTATTTGGATGATGTGATTATATTTGGAGATTCGTTCGACGACCACCTGAAGAAGCTCCGGCAAGTGTTGCACCGACTGAGAGACAATGGACTTAAGATCAAGCCAAAGAAATGTCACTTGTTCCAGACACAGATCGAGTATCTGGGGCATGTAGTGTCTGCTGAGGGTGTGCGACCAGCACCGAGTAAAATTGAGGCCATTCAGGGGTGGCCCCGTCCCAAGACTGTGAGAGAAGTACGAGCGTTCCTTGGTTTAGCTGGATACTACTGTCGGTTTGTGAAGGACTTTGCTAAGGTGGCTGAACCACTGAATGAGAGGTTGAGAGGGATGGCACAGGGGCCCAAGAATCAGCAAATTCGGTGAACTGACCGACAGCAACAGGCAGTTGATCGGGTCAGGGCCGCCCTCGTACTGGCACCTTTATTGGCGTATGCTCGCTTTGACCAAACGTTCACCCTGTACACGGATGGAAGTCTCCATGGTCTGGGAGCTGTGTTAGCCCAAGACCAAGATGGGCGTGAGAGGGTCATCGCTTATGCTAGCCGGTCTCTACGGGACACCCAGCGAAATAAGGACAATTACAACTCGTTTAAGCAAGCTAGAGATGTTGGCCCTGGTGTGGGCCATGACTGAGAAGTTTGTGGAGTATCTGGCTGGTTCTGAGATTCTCGTGATGACGGACAATAATCCGCTTGCACACTTGGAAAACGCTAAGCTTGGAGCCCTGGAGCAGAGATGGGTAGCTAGGATGTCCAAGTTTAATTACCAGATTCGGTTCCGTTCGGGTAAAGAGAACTCCAATGCTGACGCATTAACACGAGTGACCCGAGGCACACCCGAGCATGGGGTGGATGAAGACCTTGAGGATACTGAGATCCCTGATTTGAGGCGATTGCCTGTGTTCGTGGACGTGGCACGTTCAAGTGGGGTGGCGACACGGGTTGCCAGGTTGCTGGGCAAGACTCGTCAAGAGTGGGCTGAGTTACAGGACGCAGACTCCGAACTGTCACGAGTAAAGAAATGGCTGAGTCAAAAGTCCAGGCCCGATGGGAGAGCAAGAGCCCGGTTGGCAGCCGAAGGACAAAAGCTGCTAAGGCAGTGGGATCGATTGGTCATAGCGGAGGGGATACTGTATCGCTGGATCTACATAGCAGCAGAGCTGGGGTACCATTGGCAGGTAGTAATTCCAGCTTCAGTGGCTCCGGACATTGCCCAGGAAGCTCATACGCGGGGTGCACATTTCGGGCCTGAGAAGACTTATCGTTGGCTGCACAGGTACGTGTACACGCCTGGCTTAGAAGAAGTTGTGAGAGAGGTGGGTGGTAGGTGCCGGGCATGTGAGCTGAATAAGTCTCCAGAGCAGAGGGCTCCTGTCCAGACAATCATGACGTCTGTCCCACTGGAAGTGCTAATGGTGGATTATTTGTCAATTGGGTACGCCAGAAGTGGTCATCAGTCATGTCTGGTCATGACTGATCACTTTACTAAGTTTGCCGTCGCTGTCCCCACCAAGGATCAGACTGCTAAGTCTGCAGCAGAGGCAATTTGTAAGCATTTCATCCAGGTTTATGGATGTCCTCAAAGGATACATTCAGATCAAGGTGCTTGCTTCCAAGGTCAGCTCATAACGGAGTTGCTGCAAGTCTATGGGATTCAGCAATCCCAGACAATGCCCTACCATCCACAGGGAAATGGGGCCTGTGAATGGTACAACCGAACCTTGCTCCATATGCTGAGAACGCTTGAACAGAGGCAGAAGGAGCGATGGACTGAGTTCCTCCCAGAACTTATGTGGGCCTATAATAATCGGGTCCATAGCACCACGGGATTCACTCCGTACGCGATGATGTTCGGTCGGCCTGGGCGAGAGATTGAAGAAGTTAGTCTCACTGTACCGGATGAACCAGAATATCGTACAGCCAGTGAGTGGGTCAAGGATCATCGCCGAAGGTTGCGTGAAATCCACCGGATAGTAAAAGACCGTGTGCAGGGTCATCCCCACCGAGATCGGGGGCCGATGCACCTAGATGAGTTCCGGGTGGGTGATAAGGTGCTAATACCAGTCACGAGTCCGGGAGGGAAGTTGAGCGACAGGTGGGAGGAAACGCCCTACACAGTAGTGGAAAGGGTATTCCCAGGGGGAAGTGTGTATACAGAGGTTCCCGAAGGGTGCATTGGACCCCGTCGCACAATGCACCGGAACTGGCTAAAGAGGTGTATGTCCGACACACCTGCCTGTCACCCTGAGTCACCTGCGCCACCTACGGCAGTTGCACCGAGCAATGTTGAATGCGACTGTCGGGATGACTTCGGGGTGAGATCATCGGACGTGCAGAGTCCGATAGCGCAAGTTCCAGGTGTTCCAGACACCGCCCCTGATGTTACTGTTCCACTAGATGCGGTGGACCCTCTATCGAGCTTGGCAGGTACTGGTTTGCGGAGATCGGAGAGGAGCACAGCTGGTGTTCCCCTGATACGATATAATCCTGAAGAGTATGTGTTACATATGAGTGGTACGAAACCATTTGTCGGGACGCCAAATTGTGAGTGGGGTGGAGTGTAACATGTTGACATGCGTTTCTGGTAATGAGCTCATATTTATGACAGTGTAAATTTCTCCTGCAATGACTTAGTCCTGCCATTAGGGGTCAGCAAGAAACGAGTAAAGAAAAAGCCCAGGGATCTGTGAAAAGCCCGGGAAAACACTGATCCAGGAAGTCCAGAAAGAAGGCGACTTGCGGGCTGATGCTGTTTTGACGTTGGAGAGCTTATACACACTGGAGCCAGACTTTGTGTCCAAGGAGAAGCTGTGCCTTGTGAGTAACTGAGATATGTGACCGGTCACCAACTGTGTAGTCAGTTAGGGAAAGCTAGTTAGTGATTCCAGTAGTGCTGAGAACTGCCTGGTGTATATCACTGCTGATGGACTGAGCAGGCTTGATCCAGAGATTGTGAAGGATCTGGTATACTAAGACTGTGTACGTGGATACTACAAAGGAGCCCTGTTGTGAACTACACTTTGAGACTGAGATTCATTCTAATTCCTGCTGACACCGGGATGTGCTGGAGAGCTTGGTAAGAAGGAGAAGCTGATCAAACCCTGTGGCCGGAGATCAGAGTCTAGTTAAAGGTTTAGTTTGTTAACTGTTTGCATATGTATTAAGTCTGAGAGATTTCTCTTTGCTCTTGTAAGAAGAGAAACTGTACACTGTATAGGTAACATGTTGGTAAAATATATATGAGTGTTCTCTAAGGGGAAAACAAGGGTACCCATATCTCATTGTATTAGTGTGGGTGTCACGCTGTCTCCGTATACTGGAGGTAGGGGGCCTAAGCTGACCCTAAGCTGGGGCCCTGACTAATCCCTCAACCTGGAGGTACTGTTAAAGGTACAGAGGTCCAGGCCGCCAGCGTAACCCCTACCTCCTGAAGATCCCTGCACCACAGTAATCTAGTCCTGAGAAGGACCCCGATCACAACCAAAGGGAACAAGACATAATATGCCCAAACACAATACTTAGACGAACGAGACAGTACAAGGGAAAAACCAAAACCACCTTGCATACAAACAACTACTCAACTACAACAGAGGGAACACCAACGGGAAAGGAGATAAATGATAAAGCGAGGAAAGGGAAAAAACACTTCCAAATACACTTATCTCAGCAACTCCAAACACCACGATCCGCTCTGTCAGTCTGAATGAAATGCTTTCACCGACACCTCCCAAACAGACCAGCAGGTATATGAAGGAGTCTCACTACAGAAGTATTGATTGCAGCTGGGCGAGGCTGGACCTCATCTAGCCCAGAGAGAGAGAGAATTAACTCCCTCACTGCCGAGAGACACAAAGCACCAACAAGTCAGCTGCGAGAAGTCAGGCTGTGTACTCGTGACGATCTTCGTGGCAACACACCCGTGACAGTACCCCTCCTTCTACGAGGGGCCTCCGGACCCTCAGGGCCAGGTTTATCCGGGTGAGTCTTGTGGAAGGCCCGAACTAATAGGTCTGCGTTAATATCCGACGCAGGAACCCACATCCTCTCCTCAGGACCATACCCCTTCCAATGAACCAGGTACTGAAGGGACCGGCGATTAAAGCGTGAATCAATGACCCTCGATACCTGGAACTCCAAGTTACCATTGACAACCACTGGAGGGGGAGGTAAAGGTGACGGTACCACCGGCGCCACATACCTCTTAAGCAATGATCTGTGAAACACGTTGTGAATTTTAAACGTAGGGGGGAGATCAAGACGGAATGCCACCGGATTAATAATAGAACTGATTCTGTATGGCCCAATGAACCTGGGACCCAATTTCCAGGAGGGAACCTTAAGTTTAATATTCCTGGTAGACAACCATACCCGATCGTTCACACTTAGGTCCGGACCAGACACTCTCCTCCTATCAGCCATACGTTTGTATCGGTTCCCCATAGTATTCAGATTCTTCAGCACCCCTCTCCATACTGAAGCGAGTGATGAGGAA
The DNA here is from genome assembly GCF_046119375.1 of Phyllobates terribilis. NCBI lineage: Eukaryota > Metazoa > Chordata > Amphibia > Anura > Dendrobatidae > Phyllobates > Phyllobates terribilis. The sequence continues at coordinate 243,232,155 of NW_027362769.1, read as the reverse complement.
AATCGTTCCTCCTCAGGAACCCCCGAAGAGCCCCCCCTACTGAAAGTACAAAACTGGGGGTGAAAACCATATGCCCCAAAAAACGGGGACTTACCAGTGGACTCGCTCCGCCTATTATTAAGAGCAAACTCTGCCAGAGGTAAGAAAGAAGCCCAGTCCTCCTGGTTCTCTGACACAAAACACCGGAGATATGTCTCCAAGCTCTGGTTCATACGTTCCGTCTGACCATTGGTCTGAGGATGAAAAGCCGAAGAGAATGACAACTGCATCCCCCGCCGTGCACAAAACGCCTTCCAGAACTTAGACACAAACTGAGACCCCCGATCAGACACCACCTCGGAGGGTACCCCGTGAAGCCTCACAATCTCCCCAATGAACACCTGCGCAAGAGTTTTAGCATTAGGGAGAGCCGGAAGAGCGATAAAATGTGCCATTTTGCTGAACCTGTCCACTACAACGAGTATGACTGTTTTACCCGAAGACGGAGGGAGGTCCGTAATAAAGTCCATAGACAGATGAGTCCAAGGACGCTCCGGGATCTTCAAAGGTAAGAGGGCCCCAGACGGACGGGTATGTGAGGTCTTAGAGCGCGCACAAACCCCACAGGACGCGACAAAAGTTACCACCTCCTTATGTAAGTTAGGCCACCAAAACCGACGCGAGAGGAGATCCACAGTTGCTTTACTCCCCGGGTGTCCTGCAAAAACAGAGTTATGGTGTGCCTCGATCACCTTTTGTCGCAACTGATCTGGAACAAACAGTCTCCCTGGAGGTCCAACAGGGGCGTCCCCCTGAGCCTCCAATACCTCCTCCTCCAGCTCAGAGCATACTGCCGAAACCACCACCCCCTCCTGAAGGATAGGAATCGGATCGTCCGTATTCCCGGCCCCCGGGAAACTACGAGATAAGGCATCCGCCTTTACATTTTTTGACCCAGGACGATATGTAACGACAAAATTAAACCTGGTAAAAAACAATGACCACCTAGCTTGTCTGGGATTCAGACGTTTCGCGGACTCCAGATATAGCAGGTTCTTGTGATCGGTGATGACGGTGACCGGATGAACTGCCCCCTCCAAAAAATGGCGCCACTCCTCAAAAGCTAACTTAATGGCCAAGAGTTCCCTATTGCCGACATCGTAATTCCTCTCAGCGGACGACAATTTTTTAGAGAAAAAGGCGCACGGATGCCACTTACCAGGGGACGAACCCTGTGACAATACTGCTCCCACCCCTACCTCGGAAGCGTCTACCTCTACAATGAATGGCTGAGACGCATCAGGTTGAATGAGTATGGGCGCCGAGGCAAAACATTTTTTCAAAGAGGAGAATGCTTGACAAGCCTTGTCAGACCACCTAGAAAAATCCGTCCCCTTTTTAGTCATGTCTGTGAGAGGCTTAACCATGGATGAGAAATTACGAATGAACTTCCGGTAATAATTAGCAAACCCCAGGAAACGTTGTAGTGCCTTAAGGTTCTCTGGCCGATCCCACTCAAGAACTGCCCGCACTTTCCCAGGGTCCATACGAAAACCGGACGCTGAAACCAGGAAGCCTAAAAACTGGAGTTCCTGTACGGCGAACACACACTTTTCCCACTTGGCATACAGTTTATTATCCCGCAAGATCTGTAACACCTGCCTAACGTGCTCCTGATGAGACACCAGATCCGGCGAGTAAATTAAGATATCATCCAGATATATGACAACAAACTGTCCCACCAGGCGGCGAAAGATGTCATTAACAAAGTGTTGAAACACCGCCGGGGCATTAGTCAGACCGAATGGCATGACAAGGTTCTCATAATGCCCCTCCGGAGTGTTAAACGCCGTCTTCCACTCATCCCCCTCTTTCATCCTAATCAGATTGTACGCCCCCCTGAGATCCAACTTAGAGAACCATTTGGCGCCCACGATCTGATTAAAGAGATCGGGAATAAGTGGGAGCGGATACGGATCTCGGACCGTAATCCGATTAAGTTCACGGAAATCCAGGCAAGGGCGTAGGCCTCCATCTTTCTTCTTAACAAAGAAGAACCCCGCAGCCACCGGTGAAGATGAAGGTCTAATATGCCCCTTAGCCAGACTTTCTGAGATATAATCCTTCATGGCCTGCCTCTCAGGACCAGAAAGGTTATACAACCTAGCTTTAGGTAACTTGGCCTCAGGGAGCAGTTTTACAGAACAGTCATACACGCGATGAGGAGGTAGTTCCTGACACCCTTTCTCCGAGAATACATCCTCAAAGTCCGCCAGAAATGGAGGTAAGACCCAAGGAGTAACCGCACCAATGACCGTGTTCATGCAGTTTTTATTACAGAATTTACTCCATTGGCTTATCTCCCTGGTTTGCCAATTAATAACCGGGTTATGCTTAGCTAACCAAGGAAGGCCCAACACAATAGGAGTGGGAAGACCCTCCAACACGTAGCAAGACAACAGTTCTTTATGTATTGCCCCCACTTGAAGTTTTACGTCATGCACAGCTTGCAAAAAACTTCCCTGACCGAGAGGCCTGGCATCGATCGAGAATATGGGGATGGGTTTAGCCAACACACTCAACCGCATACCTTGGACCCGGGCAAACCGAGCATCAACCAGATTAGCCCCGGCCCCACTATCCAGAAGAACAGATATCCTCTCAGTTCTCGTACCCACCACCACCTCCGCCGGTACGAGAAACTGAGACGAACCTAGGGACGAAATACCTACTCCCAGATTGCCGTCCACCACACAACCTGGGATTAACAGTTTTCCGACGACTCTTCACTCTGCAAGGGACGGGATGGACACCCCCCAATAAAATGTCCCTTTCTCCCGCAGAAGAAACACCTTCCTGCCTTATGGCGCACCACCGGTCCCCTCCCCCGAAATGATGTCCCTCCTAATTGCATAGGCTCCTCTGGACTGACCAGGGGAACCACCATATGAGGGGACCTTGTAGGAGATGGAGTCATCACAGGGGGTAGAATTATCCCGCACCTCTCCCGAAGCCGTCTGTCCACGCGAATAGCAAGGGCCATAGCGGCTTCCAGTGACACGGGAGAGTCATACTGTGCCAACACATCCTGTAATTTGTCGGATAAACCATGACAAAACTGGCTCCTAAGAGCCGGGTCATTCCACTGGGTGTCCGTGGCCCACCTACGGAACTCCGAACAGAATTCCTCCGCCGGACGATCTCCCTGCTGGATCCTACGTAACTTAGACTCAGCAAGGGAGATCCGATCTGGGTCATCATATACGAGTCCCAGAGCAGCGAAAAACCTATCCACTGACTGGAGAGCCGGGGAACCCGGGGAAAGAGAGAACGCCCAGGATTGTGGGTCCCCTTGTAGGAGCGAGATGACAATTCCCACCCTTTGTTCTTCACTCCCCGATGACCGAGGCCGCAGCCGAAAGTACAATTTGCATGCCTCCCGGAAAACAAAAAACTTGTCCCGCCCCCCAGTGAACCTATCAGGGAGAGCTACTTTAGGTTCTGGTCCGGCTTGCTCCTGAGGATGCCAAACCTTGGACCTAACGTCCGCCAGCTCCATGGACAAACTCTGCAATTGCCGAGCTAGACCGGCTACTGGATCCATGGTAGCTGGAGAAAAACTAAGTTGGGTCGGTGAAAATGTCACGCTGTCTCCGTATACTGGAGGTAGGGGGCCTAAGCTGACCCTAAGCTGGGGCCCTGACTAATCCCTCAACCTGGAGGTACTGTTAAAGGTACAGAGGTCCAGGCCGCCAGCGTAACCCCTACCTCCTGAAGATCCCTGCACCACAGTAATCTAGTCCTGAGAAGGACCCCGATCACAACCAAAGGGAACAAGACATAATATGCCCAAACACAATACTTAGACGAACGAGACAGTACAAGGGAAAAACCAAAACCACCTTGCATACAAACAACTACTCAACTACAACAGAGGGAACACCAACGGGAAAGGAGATAAATGATAAAGCGAGGAAAGGGAAAAAACACTTCCAAATACACTTATCTCAGCAACTCCAAACACCACGATCCGCTCTGTCAGTCTGAATGAAATGCTTTCACCGACACCTCCCAAACAGACCAGCAGGTATATGAAGGAGTCTCACTACAGAAGTATTGATTGCAGCTGGGCGAGGCTGGACCTCATCTAGCCCAGAGAGAGAGAGAATTAACTCCCTCACTGCCGAGAGACACAAAGCACCAACAAGTCAGCTGCGAGAAGTCAGGCTGTGTACTCGTGACGATCTTCGTGGCAACACACCCGTGACAGTGGGAGGGGGGTGTAAGGTTATATTCCTCAGAAGACCACGTGCCACGTCCGTGGTAACGTCCTGGGTAGGCCCTGTACTGAATAAGGGTGGGAGCGGCATAGCCCAGAGGTAGATTGGCTCATCCCCGCGAGATTGACAATTGGGCTCTCTCGGGCTGCATAACTTGTATTTTGTGTTAGTGGCTGTTGTGGCCCATATTTTGTAGAATTGTTTAACCCTGTCATGTTTGTGACCAGTAAAAAGAAAATTATTTGCCATTATACAAAGGTCGGAGTTATTCATAGCAGCGCCGTATCCCTCATACACATTCGACCGGCGTTCCGGTCGTTACACTATCGTGGGCCTGGCTCCCCCATGGCGCCAACAGAGCAGACCGCCCGTTCCATTAGAGACTGTCTGTGGGGTAGTGTCCATCAAAATGGATGGGATGTCTGGAGGAGTGCCTGTCAGCCTGCCGCCCTGGAGCCGCCCCGAAAAGAGGAGGCAACGAAGGAAACCACAAGGTGCGGCCATAACAGTTCGAGACTTACCATACTCAGGAGCAGTAATGGACGATGCTGAGGGAAGTCAACCCGAGCCCAAGTCTTACTCCTGTCGGAGAGGAGGGAGGCATAGTCTGAACCCCGGGAGATACTGAGTTTCTCCATCGGGAAACCACAGACCTTGCTCAAAGGGTTGCTGAGGCCCAGCATGCAGCGTCCACCGCGTGGCGAGAAGAGATGCTGCAAAAGATCAGGGCCCGCCGCCAAGGAGCAGCAACCCAGGAGGAAGAAGCATCGGAGGTTGCGTGCAGCCCAGGATCGGGTAAGAGTGAAACCCCCGTCCCGGCTGCTGAGCCCACTGTGCTCCTCCTGGATCTGATGACCGAGTACCTGCTACCTGGTGCGGTAACCTGGTAGCAGGTCTTTGCCCCGGAGCTGGAATGCCTCCCGCCTCCCATCTCGGAGGAACTTGTGCCCGCTGGGGAACCTACCGACCCCAACCCGGACTGGTTCGCACTGACCGAGGACCTGCAGCAACCCCTGCTGTCACCGCTACCCGCACCTCAAGTTGCCTGGCTGGCAGCGGAAGAGTTGGCCTGGGACAACCGGGGGGGTACCTGATGGGCTTCGCCCAGGAGACCTGGGCTAAAGCGCGGAGGAGGAGTGAGCTGTGTAGGCAGCGGATCCTCCAGCTTGACAGGGAGCAACAGCAGAGGGAAATCCGCTGCGAGCGCCTGGAGGTGCGCGCCAAGGCTGCAAAATCCAAGGCCCACCAGGAGGAGGAAGCCCATCCAAGCCCCCAGGAGCACGGGCAAGTCGTCTGCTTCCACCCTGAGGCAGGATGGGGCTTCATAAGAAGTCCCCAGTTTGAGCAAGACGTCTTTGTCAGCTGGTGGGACGTCGAGCCGCGGCTGAAGAAGGGACACCCTGGCCGGAACCTCTTCCCGGGTGACTTTGTGTCGTACACACGCCACCACGGGGTGCAGGGGTGGTACGCCCTGGATGTTCATAAAGTGTCCAGGAGCGATGCCCTCTCGCGCTCAACAGTGGAGGACCGACCAGCCTCCGTTGGGAGGAATCAACCTTTTCCTCGGTGGGGAGATATGGATTAAGCGGCCCCGCCGGCTGTAACCTTTTGGAGTTCATTTGTTATTGTTTATGATAACCATGTTTTCCTCCCGTATTCTAGAGACATTTGTCCCTGTGGACAGGCAGTAGACAGACTCTTCTACTTCTTGTAAATAGTTTGCATCTTTTTAGGTGCTCCCTATTGGTTTTATATAAAACCGCTCTACTACTACCTCAGACCTCAGAAGAAAAACCTGTCTGGCGTGGCTCTCCTGGAGGTCCAACTCGGGATCTTCATGCCCTGCAGCCACCCCAGAGCCTACGTTGAGGGTTTGGGACAGGTCGCTCTTGCTTCTGAACTGACTCTTGTATGCTGCACTTTAATCAGTCTGTCTATTTGCATAATGTCTCTGTGATGTTTTTATACTTTTGTATCCTTTTATACTATTTAAAGTTTGTAACATTCAAGAAGAAGTACCTCCCATAATGGGAAGATTGTTATAATGTTATACAAAAATTTAAAAAGTCTGTACCAGGTTTTGCTGTCTTTGCCGCCCGCGGACGTGCTGTGTTTCACCAGGGGGGAATGTGGCACCCCTGACGGTTTGGTCGCCACAGGGGTACTGCATCTCTTTAAAGAGGTGTGGTATGTCTCCTTTGAGGTAAGGATGATGCAACTGTCAGGACCTCACCTCTGCATCCAACACCACACCTCTTCCACCTGAGGGGGGCTTATATGCACCAAGATGCTGCCCCAGCCGGGATAAGTGGGGATGGGGGAACCAAAAGATAGGGGGAACCTAGTAGTGGGTGAGGGTGGAGGACAAACTTAGAGGTCGCACAACAAAAATTCATATCTAATAACCAGCCATCTTGAGCTTATGGTCTTTTGATTGTGATCTTCATCACTGAACGTGGCTTTCTGTGTGAACCTGCAGTTGATGGGGACACAGTCCTCGAACTCTGGCCTTGAGTCGAGGAGCGGGCAAGAGTTAACGGCTGTCTCTACCCTATCAAGGTCCCTACCCAAGAAGGCCTGGAGGGGGGCAGAGGAGACAAGCTCCGCAGGCAAAAGGATTACAGGGGGATGCAGACGGAGCGGTATACGCCACCTGTCCTCACTATTCTGGCCTAGTCAGAGGGATTCCTGCTGCAAAGGGGGTACCGGCCCCCGATATCTGACTCTGTCACTTCAAGTCTTAGTCGGAGAAGCCCGGAGGCTCAGTGGATCCCACCGGGTAACGGACGGAGCGGAGTCGCCACCCGTACCCTTGTTCTGTGCATAGACCAGAGGGAGACCCGGCCTTACCACACGTACCACATACGGACAGGAGAGGATTTAGCAAGGAGTTTAGGAACACTCTGGTCCTGACCAAAACACCTGAAATTCCCGGAGGTTGTCGCCCCCTCACCCCCCCGGTCCTGGTGGCCACAGCGTGCGGTGAGGAGCAGGGAGAAGCCTTGCAGCTGTGCATTCTACCGTGAGTAAAACTTGGAAGACTACCCCTATGGCCTCCAGTTTCTTATTGCAACGCGGCACCACACCGCATCGCCCCACATCTCCCACTACAACTCCCATCCTCCTGTTCTCTCTGCCCTGAGGCCCTGCTCCGCCTGTGGGGAGTAGTATCATCTCTGGCTGCCACTACATCACACCTCAGAGGACTGAACGTAGCGCTGGTGGGGAATCACCAGACACCACAGGTGGCGTAGTCAATACAACCACTCGATTAACACCAACCCTGAAAGCCCATTACACTCTTTTAAATGTGACGGCCCTGGGCACGGAACGGGTCCAGGCCACAGCTACAACCCACCAAACATCTGACCCGGCTCCGAGTACCCCCATCTCTCAGGGCAGGGCTGCGAGGGTCACAGTGACACCCGCTGACACTGGTCGTGGACCCTGGGGCTCGCCCCACAAAGTCGGGTGCTTTGCTGCCATGTGCCTGATCATGCTGGTGGTGGTCAGGCTGGTAGTTTTGTCACCTCTGCTGATGCTGGCATGGCAGGTGGTACAATTGGCCTCTTTGGGGTTATCAGCAGAGTCTTTAAAAAAATTCCCGACTCTAGAAGACCTCCGGTTGTACAGTCAATGTCCTTCGTGTTGGTGTTACGGGGATCTGTTGCCTGCCTTCTGCGTGCAGCCACCACACTGCTTCTTCCTGCCTGTTGAGGTACTCTGCCTCCCTCACCCTGTGTGCTGCTGGCCTCGCTCTGTATGTCCTCCTGCCACGTTGGGTGAGTTACTAGATCATCCACCACCTCCTCCTCTTCCACTTGTGCACCAGGATCCTCCTCCTCACTTCCTGGCAATTGTGTCTCGTCATCGTCCACCTCTTGTGACAAATTGCCAGCGTCGACTTCCTGTGGCCGTGGCTGTTCAAATATTTGGGCATCGCTACATGGGATCTCCTCTTCCACCACTTCAAGCGGAGCAGGCGAGGGGCACAAATCTGGAAATGGACCAGTGAACAGCTCTTCAGAGTGTCCAAGTGTGGGATCAGTTGCTGTCTGACGACACTCGGCACGGTGGGAGGAAGGAGCATCAGGGTGACGAGGAGTATGCGGTCGAGACTCACAGCTACTAAGATTTGACCGTGTGGAAGTCAGACCGGAGGTGGTGGTGCCCAGGTAACTGGAAGTATTATCTGCTATCCAATTAATAACCTGTTCACACTGATCAGTTCGCAATACTGGTGTTGTTCTGTGCTTCCCTAGTAATTTGGTCAAGAAGTGGGAGCGAGAATATGTGGCTGTTGGTTGTGGCACATTTTCACCTTGGCCACCGCCCCGTCCTCTGCATGCACCATCACCAGAACGTCCAGTTCCACGTCCCTTGCCACGCGCCTTGCCCATTGTAAAGGAAGTAATATAGCTTACACTCTCACTATCAATGGAAAAAGGGTAATGAAAAGTAGATTAGAACTGTGGAAGAGGAAAACCACAGTTCTATTTCTCTGGCCTACACACGACTCTTTTAAACAATCTGAACAATCAGGGAGAAACTATTACTGTTTTTCTTTATGGAAAAAAATTCCAAAAGCTGAATAATAGAGATTTTTTACCGTGGAATGGCAAAACCACAATTATTGTTTACTGGGGTATACCAGACAATTTTAAATAGATATATTTGCGGCTGAACAGTGAGCGACACACTCAAACTGTTTTTTTTTTAGGTAAAAATGGCCCAAAAGTGGATAATACAGAGGTTTGAACCGTGGAACTGCAAAACCACAGTTCCATTTCTCGGGCCTACACCAGACTATTTTCAACAGATATATTTGTGTCTGAACAATCAGGAGACACTATTACTGTTTTTCTTTATGGCAAAAAATGCCAAAAGCAGGATAATACAGAGATTTGACCCATGGAACTGCAAAACCACAGTTCTATTTCTCGGGCCTACACCAGACTATTTTCAACAGATATATTTGTGTCTGAACAATCAGGAGACACTATTACTGTTTTTCTTTATGGCAAAAAATGCCAAAAGCAGGATAACAGAGATTTTTTACCGTGGAACGGCAAAACCACAGTTATAATTTACTGGTGTATACCAGCCTCTTTTAAATAGATATATTGGTGTCTGAACAATCAGGAGACACTATTACTGTTTTTCTTTATGAAAAAATACCAAAAGCTGGATAATACAGAGATTTTTTACCGTGGAACAGGAAAACCACAGTTATAATTTACTGGTGTATACCAGACTTTTTTAAATATATATATTTGCGGCTGAACAGTGAGCCACACACTCAAACTGGGTTTTTTTTAGGTACAAATAGCCCAAAAGTGAATAATACAGAGGTTTGAACCGTGGAACTGCAAAACCACACTTCTGTTTCTCTGGCCTACACCAGACTATTTTAAACAGATATATTTGTGTCTGAACAATCAGGAAGACACTATTACAGGTTTTTTTTTATGGCAAAAAATGCCAAAAGCAGGATAATAGAGATTTTTTAACGTGGACCAGCAAAACCACAGTTATAATTTACTGGTGTATACCAGACTTTTTAAAATATATATATTTGCGTCTGAACAGTGAGCGACACACTCAAACAGTTTTTTTTAGGTAAAAGTTGATACACAGAGGTTTGAACCGTGGAACTGCGAAACCACACTTCTGTTTCTCTGTCCTACACCAGACTATTTTAAACACATATATTTGTGTCTGAACTGTCACAGACACACTTTTTTTTTTTGGGGGGGGGACACATAAAGGTTAATAAGACGGGTATTTGTACAGTGTGAAGGAGGAAAAAAAAAAGATGATTTAGATGAAAAAAAAAAGGATTTTTATTGGCCCCCCAGGACCTGGAGCTAAGTCCAGAAATTTCAGCAACAGGAGCACACAGGACTGTAATGCAGCGTTTGCAGGTATAACCACTGCGTCTCCTATTCAGCCTGCCTGCCTGCCTGATATTTGGGATGGATATTAGCCCTGAGAAGGACTGTTTGTTTGATTTGGCAGCGTTTACAGACCCTACACTAACTATTTCGCAGTATAAATCTCTCCCTAGCTCAGCAGCGCTTTCCCTACACTAGCTGATCCGGAGCGATAGTGTCCAAGATGGCGGCGCCCGATTTTAAATACTCGAGGTGACGCTGTGCGGCCAGCCAATCAATGTAATGACCTGGGAGTCATAAATGCTTTCAAGGGTCTTCCCCATGTTGTTCCCATGTCATTTGAGCACTGTTCCCATCGATTTGGGCAATTTTTAGGCCCTCTGCAGACCGCCGGAGGAGCTACCGGAAAAATGCACGAGTCAACATTGTTGACAGCAGTGACCTGGGAGTCAGAAATCGATTTTGGCAACATTTAGGCCCCCTGCAGACCTCCGGAGGGGGGCTACCAGAAAAATTCTTGCGTTTCTCATAGACTTATATCAGGTCGAGAAAATTGTAATGCTCGGGTGCTCGACCCAAGCAACAAGCATCCAAACATTTTAGTGCTCGCTTATCACTAGTAAAAACAAAGATGAACAAAAAAATGTCACATATTTGGTATCTTTGCATCTGGAACAACCAGGTTTATAAAACTGTCGCACTATTTAACCCTTACAGTTAACACCATAAAAATACAAGCAAAAAAAACATTTTTTTCATCATTACAAAGAGTGGAATAAAATGTGATAAAAAGTTGTTTCTAAATACAACAACCTGAAACACCTTGTCTGCAAATTGAGATTCTGATTTGGCTTTTATCCTAAGTCATATTGCACGACTCATTACAGGTTGATTGTGACTTGTAGGATTGCTGCTTCCAATAGGTGGCGCTGTAGAGTTCAAGTCCTTTTTTTATCTGAAGAGGCAATTTGCATATTCAAATTCCCAGAGGAGCATTGCACAGCGAATAAGCCTCCTTACCTTGACATGCCAGAGCCAATATGTCACTCTCCACAAGGAGAAACGCTACCCCTTAGACCTCAGTCTAGAGCCTCTCATGCAGCCAAATCAGTTGTCATACTTTGCACTGATGAGGGCCAACAGCCCAAAACACCGTGTCTGCAAATTGAGATTCTGATTTGGCTTTTATCCTAATTCATATTGCACGGGTTGATTGTGACTTGTAGGATTGCTGCTTCCAATAGGTGGCCCTGTAGAGTTCAAGTCCTCTTTTTATCTGAAGAGGCAATTTGCCTCTAAATTAAAGTAAATATTTAAATTTATTATTAAAATGTCATCTTGTCTTGCAAAAAAACAAGCCTTCACTCATCCCTGTTATTAGAAAAATAAAAAATAGTTATGGCAAAGTATAAACATTTTTTCCTACAAAATAGTTTTTTGGAAAACATAAACAAAAACTTTATAAACCTGGTATCACTATAATTGTACAGACGTGAAAAATAAATCTTGAATTATTATTTTTTTGATCATTCTTCCTCCCAAACTTCGGAATAAAATGCTGTATACCTCATATTTGTACCAATAAAGACTTCAACTCATGCCACAGAAAACAAGTCCTCATACAACTAGTGTTGAGCCACCCCCGTAGTGTTCGAGTTCCGTTCGGTTTGTCGAACACCCGTATGTTCGCCAAACTGTTCGTCGAACTGTTTGATGAACACCTTCGAACACCGTTAAAGCCAATGGCAGGCAAACAAAAACACATAGAGACACATAGAAAACTCATTCAAAGGTGTCCAAAAGCTGGCAAACTGCTCAGAAGACACAACTAACACATGGAAAAGTGACAAGTACATATAGTCATGCGAAAAGAAAAGAGGTGGAGGAGTAAAAGGAGGGGAAGACACAGATATAGGCATGTCATGCCCTTCTAAAACCAAAAAAGTGCGAAGCCGACACGGCCAGTCCGTTCCTGCCCGTGCGACCTCCGTGTCGCCGGCTTTGTGCCAGAGCCGGGGTGGACCCTGACGGCCAGCCCCCCCTCTCCCAATACTGGTGCCTGTCCGCTGGTGGGTCGAGCGAGCCCCCCTGCGGTGGAGGCAGGTCTAATCTTTTTAATTTAAATAGTCTCTCTAATTTGAATGAGTACACTTTAAATCCTTTTACAAGGATCTATTGGAGGGCAAGTCTCATGCCAGCAGCCGCGTAAATCCAGCTCCAGTAGCGTCCACTAAAGCTGCTGCAGTTAAAAAGCTTTTATAAGGATCGAGCTCGGCGGTCCACCGCAAGGCGTCCTACCGCCAGTCCCAGCCCCTATGCTTTGGGGTGCCTCCCCCATGCTCTTCACTGAGTGTCCCGGGGGCCCGAACCATTTCCTTTGAAAAAATTAAGTGTCCAAACTACAGGTGGTGTAGCTTGCTTAACAGCTGGGATAATCCGCTGACTAGCAGACACTGCTACTAGGCACAAAGTATTTCCTGGGCAAGATGCAGTTAAAAATTTGTAATTAGATACTCTCGTTGGATGCTGAGAAAGCATTCCATAGAGTCTCCTGGCACGCCATATATTATTCTCTTAAAAAGCTTGGGGTAGGGGTCTAGGAGACCCTTTTATAGCCAAAATCACGGCCCTGTATCGCGTCACCTAGGCTGAAGATAAATGGAACATTTTCATCACCTTTCATAATCACCAATGGGACAAGGCAGGGATGTCCTCTGTCCCCTCTCTTATACATCCTAGTGACGGAGCACCTGCTCTCATCAATTCGCCATAACCCCAATATTAGGTGGATTGAGGTGGGAGGCACCGAGTACAAGTGCTCTGCATTTGCTGATGATGTCCTAGTATATATCACTCAATCACATATATCCATCCCTGCCGTTATGGCTGAAATAGATCACTTTGTTACATGGTCAAATTTTAAAATCAATGCAGCGAAGTCTGAGGCCCTCGTTGTCTCCCTCCCAAAATTCATACAGGATTCCATCCAGTCCAACTTTCCCTTTGCCTGGCCCTCACAGGGTATCAAATACTTAGGAATTCGTATTCATAGAGACCTCTCCCATGTATGTTATCTTAATTTTGGGCCCTTTATTGAACAACGCCATACAGACCACGGTTGGCAAGTTAGAACTGTAAGATTCACTACGTGAACCACTGGTGTTTTGTGGAAAAGCACATGTACACAGTGTTCCAAATTATTATGCAAAAAGTGTTTAGGAGTGATAAGGTAAGAATTTTTTTGTTTGTCAGTTAAACTCATTGATGGTGATGTGTGTCAGCGCTCTTTATATCACTGTAAGCAATTGCAGACACCTGTGCTAATTAGTTTGGCAGGTGAGTCCAATGAAAGGCAAGACTACTTAAGAAGGCTGTCCCACATTATTAAGCAGCATACATTTTCTGCCAAAATGGGAAAGAAAAAGGATGTGTCGGCTGCTGAGAAGCAACAAATTGTGGAGTGTTTAGGTCAAGGCATGACTACAATCAACATTGCCAAGACACTTCATCCTGATCATCGCACAATCAAGAAGTATGTAGCTGATTCACAGTGCACACAAGTGCGTGCTGATAAGGGAAAATTGAGGACTCTTTCCTACAGGCAATTACGTCAGGTTAAAAGAGCAGCGGCAAAAAAGCCTTGTCATAGCAGCAGACAAGTTTTTGAAGCTGCTGGTGCCTCCAACGTCCCCCGAACAATAAGATGCAGAGTCCTTCAGAGGTTTGCAGCTGTGCGTAAGCCATCCTGTTGACCTCCTGTATCCACTGCACACAAGCAGAAACGGCTCCAGTGGGCTAAACAATACATGAAGACTGACTTCAAAACTGTTTTGTTCACCGATGAGTGCCGTGCAATGCTCAATGGTCCAGATGGATGGAGTGGAGGATGGCTGGTTGATGGACACCCCATGCAAACACGGCTACGGCGCCAACAAGGAGGAGGTGGAGTAATGTTTTGGGCTGGAATCATGGGGAGAGAAATTGTCGGTCCCTTTAGGATCCCTGAAGGGGTAAAGATGAACTCCATAATGTATGTGGAGTTTCTCAAACAGCACTTCCTGCCATAGTTCAAGAAGAAGAACCGTGTATTCCGCAGCAAGATCATTTTCATGCATGATAATGCACCGTCTCATGCTGCACATAACACATCTGCATCTCTGGCTGATATGGGCATAAAAGGGGACAAACTTATGGTGTGACCCCCATGCTCCCCTGACCTCAACCCCATTCAGAACCTCTGGAGCATCATCAAAAGGAGTGTCTATGATGGCGGGAGGCAGTTCACATCTAAGCAACTGCTCTGGGAGGGTATTCTGTCCACATGCAAAACAATTGAAGCAGAAACCATCCAAAACCTGACAAATTCAATGGACGAGAGAGTTCAGAAGCTCCTTTTGAACAAGGGGTCCTATGTGCAAATGTAACATCACCTAGAATAAAGTTTTGAGTTGAAAACTGTTTGATTTCAGTTTCTAATAACCTGCTAATGCTTATAATTTCAAAAATGACCATTTTTTGTTCTTTATTAAAATGAAAAGGTTGATCGAAGAGTGTGGGGGATCTAAGAGTGTGGCAACCCAGTAGTCAGGATTACTTCGAATTCTGACAATCTGAGGGTCATGTTGCAGGTAGTGCAGCAAGAAGGCACTCATGTGTCTTGCGCATCTAGGAGCCCCAAAATTATTTTCCGGGCTAGATGCAGCTAAAAATTATAATTAATTTGAACGCTGGTGGAGCTTAGTATAGATGGCCTAATAGAATCAGTACTGCAAACTGCTACAAAGCCCAAATTATTTTCCAGCCAAGATACAGATAAACATGATTAGTAATTTTAAATCTGGTGGAGTTTAGTATAGATGGCCTAATAGAATCAGTACTGCACACTGCTACAAGGCCCAAATTATTTTCCAGCCAAGATACAGATAAACATGATTAGTAATTTTAAATCTGGTGGAGTTTAGTATAGATGGCCTAATAGAATCAGTACTGTTTAAAATGGTTGGTGAGGTGATTTTAACTAATCATCAAGCTTTTACTCTCCCCAGGATGACACAGGGGTAGAAAAGTCATTTCGGATCCATGATTTGTTCATCTTTATGAACGTGAGTCTGTCTACATTATCAGTGGGGAGCCGCGTGCGCTTATCTGTCAGCACACCACCAGCAGCGCTGAACACACGTTCAGACAGAATGCTGGCTGCGGGGCATGACAAGGTCTCCAAGGCATAAGTGGCGAGCTCCGGCCATTTATCCAGATTGGAAGCCCAAAAAGAGCTAGGGTCCAGTGACACAGTCATGGCTTCAATGTTTACTTGGAGATACTCCTGTACCATCGTCTCTAGGCGTTGACTATGTTTCAGACTTCTTGTCTCCTGTGGCCTTGCAAAGGATGGGCTAAAAAAGTGGTGAAATGATTCCGCAAAATTGATGTTACCAGCAGATACTGTGTTTCTGTTACGTTTTGAGTGCTGAACACTCGACGGTCCCACGGTTGGCAAGTTGGAACTCTTGAGATTCACTACGTGCACCACTAGTGTTTTGGGGAAAAGCACATGTAAGATTCTGCAACAGTCTCTGCTGATACTCCTGCATGCGTGCATCTCTTTCTATCGCAGGAATAATTTCTGCAAATTTACTTTTGTACCAGGGATCTAACAGTGTGGCAACCCAGTAGTCAGGATTATTTCTAATTCTCACAATTCGAGGGTCATGTTGCAGGTAGTGCAGCAAGAAGGCACTCATGTGTCTTGCGCATCCAGGAGCACCAAGTCCCTGTTGTGTTGGTGGCGAGGTAACAATCATGCTTCCTTCCTCTGCTCTCTCCCCCCAACTTCGCACAACAGAAATGTGATCAAGGTCTCCCTCATCTGATGAGTCTTCGATAAGTTCGTTCTCCACTTCTTCCTGGGCTCCTGCACCTTCCTCACTAGTTTGGCTGCTACCATGCGCCCTGGTAAAACCATCTCCCCCACCCTCACATGCCTGCCGTCTTGGTGCTGCCGACCGTTTGGACCTTGCAGATGTTAGCCCTTCCGCATACAACTCCTCCTCCTCTACTTCCTCCACCTCCTCTTGTGCCACCACCTAACTCTGAATTCTGTTTAACATGTGCTCCAGCATGTAAATCACCGGAACAGTCATGCTGATAATGGCATCGTCAGCACTAAACATCTTCGTCGCCATTTCAAAACTGTGCAGAAGGGTGCATAGGTTCCTGATCTGAGACCACTCCTCCAGCGTGATTTGCCCCACCTCTGGATCTCGTTGGCTCAGGCTATACGTCAAAACGTATTGCACCAGGGCTTGTCGGTGCTGCCACAGTCGCTGCAACATGTGCAGAGTTGAATTCCACCGGGTAGACACATCGCATTTTAGCCGGTGAAGTGGCAGGCCCAACGACTTCTGTAGAGATGTAAGTCGCTGAGCTGCGGGATGCGAATGGCGGAAGTGAGCACACAGCGACAGTGCCCTCTGCAGAAGGCCATCTAGTCCGGGATAGTGGGCTAAAAATTGCTGGACAACCAGGTTCTATATGTGGGCCATCCAAGGCACGTGTGTGACATTGCCCCGGTGAAGGGCCGCACCGAGGTTTGCAGCATTGTCGCACACGGCCTTCCCTGGTTTCAGGTCCAGTGGAGACAACCATTCATGAAACTGGTTCTCCAGAGCTGACCACAACTTCTCAGCTGTGTGACTCACATTTCCCAGACATTTCAAAGTAAAAACTGAATGATGACGTTGAGTCCTGCTGCCAGCATAGTAAGGAGGTGTGCAGGTTCCCTTCTGCGCAGTTAGAAAGCTTGTGGTGGCATGACCAGACAGGATTTGGGTGCAGGTGGAGGACCGAGAGGAGGTTGAGGAGGCAGAAGCAGTGGAGGAACTTTGAGATAAAGAGGATTGACGCACAACTCGTGGGGACGGCAAGACTTGGACAGCAGCCCCTTGTCCTGCTGTCACCATAGTTACCCAGTGCCCAGTCAGCGACATGTAACGCCAATGTCCATGCCTACTCGTCCAAGGGTCTGTGGTGAATTGCACCCTGTCACACACAGAGTTTCTCAAAGAAGAGGTGATGTTGTGTGCGGCATGCTGGTGGAGCGCAGGCACACCTTTCTTTGAGTAGTGCCGACTGGGCATCTGGTACTGGGGCACTGCGACGGACATAAGGTCTCGAAAATCCTCTGTGTCCACCAGGCGGAAAGGAAGCATTTCTGTAGCCAAGAGCTTGCAGATGGTGAAATTTACCCTCTTAGCTTTCTCATGGCTAGGAGGAAATGGTCTTTTACTTGTCCACATCTGAGGGACCGAGGGCTGGCTGTTGTGCTTAGACGGGGTTGAGAAGGGTGTCCCCGGCAAACTGCTAGTCTGTGAGGAAGATGCAGGCGGACATGTTAGGTTGCCTTGATCCAAAGGTGGTGCTATCGATGTCGGAGAGCGCTGAACACCAGCTGGTGTTTCCACCTCCAAAGAAAATGATGACCTGCCAATCACGCTGGCTGTTGCGGGTAAAGAGGCGGCAGGTCTGCGTCCCAAAACAGGTGTGACTGCGGTCCCCCCAGTCACATAGGATGAAGAGGCCGTGGATGCACAAGATGTGGCAGACGGTGGCTGGCCCGGCCGGCTAGGCCGCATTGTAGCTCAGTGAGCTTCCCACTGCAACTTATGCTTCATATCCATGTGCCGGTTCATGCATGAAGTACTCAAACTATGTATTTTTTGGCCTCTACTTAGCTTTTGCTGACAAATGTTACAGATAACACAAGTTGGATCATCTTTATTGATCTGAAAAAATGCCCAGGCTATGCAAGGCTTAGCACCCATGCGACCTGAAGAGCCACCACGACTTGTTGTGTTTGAGGATGCAGTTGTTGACGTGCTTCCAGTACTACGTCTCTGTCCAGGAAGGCGCAACCTGACCTCATCGTCACTAGCATCCTCCTCCACCTCCTCTGCTGACCTCATCTCTTGGCTGACTGTGGGTTGACAGTAAGTGGGAACTTCAACCTCGTCATCATCACCCTGTGTGTTATCACACCCGTCGTCCTCAGAGCCAACCTCTTCCTGCCCTGACAAAAAACTAAAGTTGTCGCTCCAATCAGGTATTTGAGTCTCATCATCATATTCCTCATTGTCTCCACCAACAGGAGTTACAGTTTGGGAACGAGGGTCTACATTATGGTCAGAACCTTCTGCGTCTTGTCCTGGAACCGACTTATAAAGATTCTGGGCATCAGTGCAGATCATTTCCTCATCTGTATTCACAGAAGCTCTGGAGCCGACCTCTGATTCCCAGGCTATAGTATGAGTAAACAGCTCTGTAGACTCAACCATCTGTTCTACCCCATACTCAGAGGGGCAGCTGGACACTTGGGAGCTGTGAGGAAGCAAGTGCGATTGGGGTGACACTTCTGAGGACTGGAGTATTTGTGATGTTGAAGTTGAGGTGGAGGAGAGCCCACTTAAAGGAGCACTTGATATCCGTTGAAGCACCTGCTGTTTTTGTGCCTCATCTGGAATATGTAGCGATTGGCATGGCCGTAAGAAAGGGATCTTATCACATTGTCCGCTAAAAGAAGTAGACATCTTACTTTGGCTGGAAGATGGTCTTTCTTCTGCAGATGTTACTGTTGCTTTAACACCTACCCCACGGACAGAACCTTTTTTTCCCTTCCCAACACGCCTATTACCCTTTCCACCAGCAGCAGGCCTTTTTCCACTCATTTTGGTGGTTAACTAATTCACAGCTCTGGAGTTGTTTGCACAAAAATCAATGGATGGGAACTGAGCAGAGCTGAGTGGCCAAACTGTGGTATTAGCCCAAAAGTATTGGCTGGGTTAGATGCAGATAAAAATTATATTGAATTTGCAACCTGGTGGTGGTTAGTATAGATGGACGAATAGAACAAGTCCCACACCCTGCTACAAGCCGAAATATTTTTTCAGAGCTAGATGCAGAAAAAAATTATATTGAATTTGCAACCTGATGGAGGTTAGTATAGATGGACTAATAGAACAAGTCTCACACACTGCTTCAAGCCGAAGCCCAAATATTTTTTCAGAGCTAGATGCAGATAAAAATTATTTTGAATTTGCCACCTGCTGGAGGTTAGTATAGATGGACTAATAGAACAAGTCCCACACACTGCTACAAGCCGAAATACTTTTTCAGAGCTAGATGCCGAAAAAAATTATATTGAATTTGCAACCTGATGGAGATTAGTATAGATGGACTAATAGAACAAGTCCCACACACTGCTACAAGCCGAAATATTTTTTCAGAGCTAGATGCAGAAAAAAATTAGATTGAATTTTCAACCTGATGGAGGTTAGTATAGATGGACTAATAGGACAAGTCGCACACACTGCTACAAGCCGAAATATTTTTTCAGAGCTAGATACAGAAAAAAATTATATTGAATTTGAAACCTGCTGGAGGTTAGTATAGATGGACTAATAGAACAAGTCCCACACACTGCTACAAGCCGAAGCCCAAATATTTTTTCAGAGCTAGATGCAGATAAAAATTATTTTGAATTTGCAACCTGCTGGAGGTTAGTATAGATGGACTAATAGAACAAGTCACACTCACTGCTACAAGTCCAAATATTTTTTCAGAGCTATATGCAGATAAAAATTATTTTGAATTTGCAACCTGGTGGAGGTTATTATAGATGGACTAATAGAATGATGCTATGCCCAAAAGGTTTTACTTCACTAGGTGCAGTAAAAAAATTTGTATTCTATACACAGGTGGTGTAGCTTGTAACACAGATAGGCTTCTCCACTGACTAACACACACTGCAAGAGGACAAAAAGGATTTGCTTTGCTAGATTTAGCCAAATGCTGTGAAAAAAACTTGCACAGCACTGGCACAGACCTGTCTGGCAAAAAGTGATAGGAACTGATGTAACCTAGCCCTGAAAAGGATTGCAATTACAATTAGTCTTTACTCCCAACCTATCTATTTAAGAGCACAGACCTGCCTGATAAAAGTGATAGGAACTGATGTAACCTAGCCCTGAAAAGGACTGCAATTACAATTAGCCTTTACTCCCAACCTATCTATTTAAGAGCACAGACCTGCCTGATAAAAGTCGTAGGAAATGATGTAACCTAGTCCTTAAAAGGACTGCAATCACAACTATTCCCTACTCCCAAGCTATCTGTAGATTTGTGCGAAAATTGGCTTCAAATTAACAAAGTATAGTGCACACAGCAATAGCGGTGCCGTCTAACACGCAGCTGCAGCAGTGAGAAAATGGTGGCGACGGGGAAAATGGCTGGGTCTTATAGGGCAAGGACATGTGACATACACTGCCAATGACACATGCCCTTGCTTGTGTGAAAAAAAGCAGTTCGCTCCGTGTGTGCGCTGCTGATAGGCTGACAGATTGCACCTCCCTACTGTAAATGCAGGAAAGAGAAAAAAAATGGAGATCTTCATTATTTCGGCAGAGATCCATCCCCTGCCCCTCCCCCTGCCCCGCTGTACACTAAAACTGCGTATTAACATTAATTTTCAGCATTACTGAGAAAAAATCCAGTTATGATTTTGGTGCACGAACAGTTATCGAACATAACCTCGAACAGCTGAATTTTTTTCAAATCGTTCGGGTTCGCCGAACGGCTCGAACACCGCCCAAAACAGCTCGAATTTGAGATTGGCGAACAGTTCGAGTCGAACACCGCTCATCTCTACATACAACTCTTTCGGAAGACAAATAGAAAACTTATAGCTCTCAAACTTATAGCTCTCAAACTGTTTAATGTTTTAATTTAAAAAACAACTTTTTATATTATGGTAGCAAAATATAAAAGAAAACCTATAAAATTGGGAAAGACTGTAATCATACTATAAATGATTATATAATCATTGGACGATCATTGGACGAGTGCACTTCGATTAAAAATCGGATTGCACTCGGCCCAATATCAAACTATGGGGCAGTGCAGATCTGCGATTTTTTGCTCATCCGAGAGAATCGTATGATACTATGGTGACACTCGGATCTAACTGGGACAGAGTTTGATATGAGTGTCATTAGCATAATCGGCCAGTGCTGAATCCTATTCCATATATATTCTATGCCAGAAATATGGTAAAAAAACTGATGAAGGTCAGTCAATCCGGAAAATTGCTCGAACCTTAAAGGTATCGTCAGGAGCAGTCATGAAATCATCAATTGCAATAATGAAACCAATACGTGCACCAGTAAGCATGGGCAGTGCCGTTATATCTCCCTAACTGCCCACTGGGTAAATGTAGTTTATAGCGCTCACATTTTGGAGCTTCTCAGTGACACATCAACCTACTGTAAATTACCTCAAAAACCCCACACCCTCCTATTAACAAGATGCTAAACAAATTGTAGATGACGATTCTCTTACTAGGTGTTATTAATACTGAGAAACAACAGTATTATTTGTTAGTGGAACATCCATTAGTCCCTCACATGCATGCTCTCCCCAAACTTCACAAGGCTCTAAATCCTCCCTCCATGAGACTGTTATAGCAGAAGATGAGGTCCCTCAAGTTTAAAGGCCCCATCTATGCTATATAAGTCTGACAGTTACTTTAGGTCAAAGCAAAAATGTTCCTTCCTTGTATCAATAGAGACTAACGTGTCCTTGCTAGTCATCAGAATGTATCTGATTAAATGTGTCTAATTAAATGTGTCAACACAAGCATAAGCATTACGAGAACAGAAACCAGTCTTTGTGTGCTAAATTGTATAATCGGACCATATATGGTAAATCCGTTTCCTGCCTTCAGGGTGTATATAAACCCTATGCTTTGTAATAAAGTTAGAGCTTGTTTGACACATACATCCTGTCCTGTGTCTCATTCTCTCCGATATCGTAATCCAAGGATAGAAGACCCAGAAAGCAGTGACGTCAGCTGGCAACCGAACAGGGACCTGAGTTAATCTACCCAGGGGTGCTCGACCGGTCCGAGAAAAGTGAAGCTCTCTGTTGGTGATATATACAGCGCTGAGGTAAGAATAACTGTTATATTCTACCGAAATTATATCACTACATAGAAGAGACTCCCTCACCCCCGAGCGGTCGGCTCCCAGGTAATTCACAGATTGTTGTCTGGCTCAGGTCCCTTTGAACCAGTAGAATCCCCTCAGATAAATTGTCAGTCCTGCCTTCTATCCTTTGGAAAAACTTAAGAATGAAATTATGGATCCGATGATTGTGTTCTGGGTGTGTCTCGGGATCGGTGTTTTTGGTCTGTTTTTCTGGCTGGCATATAAGTCCTGGAAGGCTAGTAGTGGTGTGGTTCAGAAACCTTTGTGGCCCATTGTCTAAGTGACTGAGGAGTCTACTCTAAGTGAGGAGAACCGAAAGAATGGGGAACCAAAATGCCAAAGAAGGCAATACTGCCAAAGACATAGTAGTACGCAGAGAAGGGAAACAGGCACTGATTGGAATTGACAAAATATTGTGTAAAGCGGGAATGAATGAAAATGGAGAGATGAACGGAGAGAAATGGAAATCCTTCTTTAACTCCTATCATGGATGGCTGAAAGATAAGGGTCTGTTGAAGACAGTGGATGTATGGATGAATGCATGCGCTCATTTTGAAGGAAAGATTGAAGAACTAGGAGACTGATGTTACAGACTGACAAAAACCGGAATGACAGATTTTTCTCCCCATCTTCCCCCGACGTCACTCCCACCCCAGTACCAGAATTCTCAGGAACCCAATTGCTGGGATTACCCCAGATGTGGACAGCAGAACCCCTTGACAGTAGACATCTGTGTGGCATGTGGAGGACCGAGACCCCACCCAGCTAGTCTATTCCCAATGAGAACGGTAGTTGTGCCAGGAGCACCTGGAGCAGTAGCAGCAGCAGCAGCAGTAGGGGACGCAGTTGTTCCTGGTCAAGAAACCCATACAATGTTAATGTATAGACCATGGAGTCCCTCAGAACAATTGGCGTTGATTTCCCAGTTGCCAGATCCGTCCCAGTCCCCGATGGGTTTTGCCAGAATGATAAGAACCATACAGGATACGTACAATGCAACTAGGTTGGATTTACAAGGGGTAATTAAGGGAAAATTGGCAGATGAAGCCTGCTATGATAGGTTGATAGATGAGACAAAAAAACAGTATGCCAATAGGACCGGACCTGTAGATGCAGAATCTAATGATGAAGCAGCCGGAGTCCTATTCGCAGCAGCGTTGGTAAAGGCATGTAAAGACAGACAGGCAGAGAGGCAGGTTACACTAGAAGACCGGGTTCAAGGTAAGGAAGAAGACCCCAAAGATTACTTTTGGGCATTAAGGAGAACTTGGTCAGAAATGGGATTTATTCCCGAAAATAAGACTAGTGAGAGGGTATTAGCAAGTGCTTTCATGAATGGACTAAAGAAGGAGATTGCAGAGAAGGTAAAAGCAAGTAGACCAGACTGGAGATCAGTGAAAGCAGAGGATTTGGCTAGAATAGCCCAGGGGGCACAGCATGACATAGCGCAGGCAAAGAGAGCTGCCAGAGTACACATAGTAGAGACTACCCCTAGAAACAACAGGACAAAGGACGGACTGCAGGAGGGGGACAGAGACTATGTTACGGATGTAAAAGCCAGGACATTTTAGAAAGGACTGTAGGACCAACCCGTATCCAAATGCTCAGAGTATGGGTCCTCCAGTCGACCAAACAACACCCCCATAGGATAAGGGTAGCTTGCACATGAACCCCCTCATCTCCTTACCCCCAACTCCCAGTTGTATAGTGCAGGTGAACCTACCAGGGGGACACGAAATCGATTTCCAAGTAGATACGGGGGCCGACAATTCAGTAATTACGCAAGGTGATTGGCCATACACTGACACTGATTTTTCACATCATGTCATTGCCACCCCCTTCAATTCCCCGTCTGTCCTGCTCCCTGTCACTAAAAAAATTCCCCTGCAAATTCAAGGAGCTACTGTACATAGCCAGCTCAAGGTATCACCCCGAGGCCAATGTAATCTTTTGGGAAATGATGTGTTGTCCCAATTACAAGCACATATTGAATATCATCCCGATGGCACTGTCACCATGACCCCAGGTTTAAAACCAAGTACCCTTTGCAAAATTATGTCGCTAGATATTGCAGGAATAGAAGAGAAAAATGAGTTTCCCCCAATATTGGAGCATGCTGTGCCACATGACTTTTGGGTCTCAGACAAAACAGATGTCGGTAGGTTAAGAGTTCAACCAGTAATGGTGAAATTAAAACCAGGAGCAATCTTACCTCAACAGAGGCAGTATCCCCTTAGCTCGGCTCAGGAGAATGCCATAGCCCAGCAAATCCAAAAATTACTACACAGGGGAGTCCTAGTCAAAACCCAGTCCCCTTGCAACACTCCCCTGTTCCCAGTAAAAAATAAGAGCGTGCCAGGACAACCAGCCGCATATAGAATGGTCCATGACCTCCGGTTGGTTAGCAAAGCCACAGAACTTCTAACACCAGTTGTGCCCAACCCGCATACTCTTCTGTCACAGATACCTTCTAACTCTTTTTGCTTTTCAGTAGTCGATTTGGCAAATGCATTTTTCAGTGTACCATTACATCCTGACTGCCAGTACCTGTTTGCTTTCACGTTCCAGGGTAAGAGCACATACCAGACGCACCGACCAGGTGAGTAGAGGAAACACGATGGCAGATGCAGCAGCAAAAACAGCAGCCTGTAAGCCGCAACAAGGGCCAACAGTACGTCAGTTAAGTGCCCCTAAAAACCCCTTTGTGTCGGAAGACATCTTATCCCAAATGCAGGCTCAGGCTCAAAAGGAGGAGGTTGATAAGTGGTTAAAGGAAGGTGTATGCCTGAATGAAGCAAATGGGGTATGGGGGAAAGGGACACGACGATGCCTTCCAAGGGCACTGTACCCAGCGGCTGCCCAGATGCTACATGGGCCGACACACCAATCTAAAATGGCTGTGATGAGTGTGATGCAGAAACATTGGGTGGCACCAGGATTCTCCACCTGTATTGAACAACTAATAAAAGAGTGCATGATATGTGCTACACATAAGCAGGGTAGAGTAGCTAAAACAAAACCCAAACACACCCCCCGGCCCCTCTATTTATTCCAGAGACTGCAAATTGATTATATTCAGCTGCCAAAGTCAGGATCATGGGAATATGTGTTGGTCTGTATTGATTTGTTCTCAGGGTGGCCAGGGGCATTCCCGATTGCCAAAGCCACGGCTGCGGCAACCGCAAAGAAACTGCTTGCGGAGGTGGTCTGCAGGTATGGGGTACCAGAGGTAATTGAGAGTGACAGAGGTACACACTTCACAGGTGAAATAATGAATGAAGTCATGTCAGGTCTAGGAATTCAACAAGCATTCCACACCCCATATCACCCGCAAAGTAGTGGTAAAGTGGAAAGACTGAATGGGATATTGAAATTAAAAATTCAGAAAGCCATGGCTGAAACAGGAAAACCATGGCCGGATTGTTTACCACTTGCTCTGTTTTCAGTAAGATACACGCCCAATAAAAAGACTGGACTCTTTCCATATGAGATATTGTTTGGCAACGTACCCAGCCTAGGGTGTTTCTATCCGCAAGCATTAGAAATGAACAACCATGTGCTAAGTTCCTACGTGAGGGCTTTACACAAAAAGATAAACAAATATGTGGCACCCCAGGGTTCTGGTTACCACAGTAATAGCAATATTACGTCTGTGAGCAGGTGGGAGGTCTCCTGGTCAGGAACCCTAAGCATGCCACACCTCCTGCCCAGTCCTGGGAGGGGAAGAACTTCCCCTATATAAACTGGGGCTGAGGTGGGGTTAGAAGGAAGAAGAGAAGAAGAGGAGTCCCAGACAGAGACACAGTCTGGTCTGGAGTGGAGCAGATGCAGGGAGAGCAAGATCAGGAGCTCTGTGGGAGCAGTGATAAAAGGGGTCCAGGACTGGAAGCTGTTGAGCTCGTCCTGACTGAAGAGATCTCACCGGACACGGAGTCCGAGGCTGTGGGGACTGTTCCATACCCAGCAGCAGAAACCGTCCGGCAGGGGATTTCAGGTCCTCTGGCCAAGAAACCCGAAGGCACGGTCACACGCAAGGGACCAGCACCGCCGTCGTGGAGCGGAGGCTACCAGAAGGCCCCGAGTCACCGGCCATACGGGTGAGCACCACACGGTACACTCAGGGACGTGGGCTACTTTTACCCGCTTCTAGCAAGGTAGCCAGGAAGAGTACAATTAGATGGGGAAGCCTACAACTCCGCCTGGCCGGGGGAGATCCTATCTGCTCATGGACTGACCAGGCCCCGATCGCTAGCCAGTACTCCCGGGAGGTTCTACCTTTGCCACCAGTAAAGACCCTGAACTACACCGCACCGTCTCTGAGTGGTTCCTGGTGCCTGCGTGCAATTCTGCTATCCCCATCATCCACGTCTGCTGCCCTGAGGCCATACCCCTCCCATTGGGGGTTATACTACCCACGCTGCACAACTGTACCACCGGCCTCAGCGGTCTGCCCTGCAGCGGCGGCTTCATAACCGCATTCAACGGGTGGCGTAGTCGAACACTATAACATCTTCTGCTAAATTCCGCCACTTAGTTTGTCACCCTGGGCACGGACCGGGTCACCGCCACGAGGACTACTAACCCCGACAGATCCGGCTCCGGGTATTCCCCGCGTGCGCAACGCTACACAACACAGGCCCAGGGGGCGCGTCAACTTTGGCGTAGTCGGCAGGATCTCGTGCCCGCAACCACCGGGTATTGCGTGCCTGAAAAAGACTGTTAAACTTACCTGTGGTGAAGATTCCCGCCATCCGACGCCATCTTTTGCCTTCTTCCCGCCATCCGTGGAGTTTTCCCGCCATCCGACGCCATCTTTTGCCTTCTTCCCGCCATCCGTGGAGTTTTCCCGCCATTGGACGCCATCTCGAGGACGCCGCGCGAGAAGAAGAGGAGCGTGGACTCCGAAAGCGCGCGAGAACTGAAGCCCCGCCTCACGTCCGGACGTTGCGTAAGGTCCTGGAAGGAGCCCAGCAGACGCCGACGTCACAGGAGCGCGACGGAAGGTCCTCAACCCTGATGATCCACTGCGGAGCCGCGGCCTACGGAAGAGGATCATCGCAAGGTAGGCCACGGTCCACTAGGGGGGAGGAGGATGTCGGATACGGAGGAGAGCTTCACTGCTACAGCCACCGCCAGCACCACCGCTGCTGCGGTCATGCCTTTCACCATGCCCTACATCCTGGGGGCAGCCTGGCTACCCCAGTACTCAGGGGAGTCCCATACCCTAAATGACTTCAGAGAAAGGCTGGATAGCCTCTTCCAGGTGTACCCCCTCACAGAAGAGCAAAAAGTGAGCATCCTGGTGGCTCAATTAACAGGGGCAGCCCAAAGGGAGGTAAAGTCCTGGCCACTTGGGAGGAGGAGGACTGTCGCAGAGATACTAGCCCGGCTGAAGGACACCTTTGATACCCGTACCTCAGCCGAGATCAAGCTTAGATTCTACGGGTGCAAGCAGCGAGCACATGAGAATATAAGGGACTATGCACTAAACCTACAAGAGGCCCTGAGAGCCATTAAGCAGGCCGACCCTGACGGCGTGGGAAACGAAGACAAGTTGTTGACTGAACAATTTATAGAGGGTCTACATTGCAATGCCCACTGAACCCAGTTGCGAGCAATGGCCTTACAGGACCCTCATCTGGACTTTGCACAGTTCAAGGACAGAGCCATCCGGGTGCTCCGAGAACCGGCACCAGGTGGTGCTGTGACCCACAAACGCCCTGCTACCATTTACCACCAGGAGACGGCGCCCTTGTCGGCAGGGCCTGTGGGAGCTGATGCGCAGGCTTTAAACAATGACCCGGCTACAGACCTGCACCGTCAGGTCCAAGAGCTAACTAAAAGCATTGCCGCGCTAACCCGAACTGTGCAGTCTTTACAGGTTTCTACTCCAGGGAAGATCCAGCTGGCATCCGGACCGGAGAATATCCTGTGGCGCCGACCAAGGAGGACCCCACCGGCCAGAGGAAGACCCAGCGACCGATACAACGAGGATGGACAACCCATCTGCCGCCGCTGCAATCAACCCGGACATATGGCAAGGTACTGTCCTTTAAACTGGCACAACCTGGGGTAGAGGGCCAACCCCTAGGAATAAGATCACCAGGCCCATCGAACTGGCGTGACAAATACGTGGAAGGACGTCCAGTCTTGCCTGTAGTACTGGATGGCATTCCTATGAGTGCCCTACTTGACACCGGGTCACAGGTCACCACCATCCCGTACGCGCTCTTCAAGCAGTACTGGAATGACTCGGATATAACCCGCTACCCAGACGACGACTTGAGTATCATCGCCAGCAATGGTCAGCCCGTGCCACAGATCGGATTTAAAGAGATGACCATTAAAATCGGTAAAGTCGAACTGGCAGCACAGGGACTGATCATTGTAGACATTGACAAGCGCGAGAGTCACCCACAGATAACTCTAGGAACTAATGTGATTGAAAATTGTCTTGCAGAGGTGATTCTCATTTTACAGCAGGTTGCCAAGAACGCCAGCTCCGGCCAGCAGCGAGTGCTCCAAAAAGAGATCCGGGCACTGATGCGACGGCAACAGGTGGAACTCTCCGGTGGTGAGATTGGTAGCGTGAGAATGTGTGACCCTTTCCCTATTGCCATGCCCCCGAAAAGTGAAATGATGATTTGGTGCCGGGCAGCTATTGGTCTGAGAGGTAGAGATTACCAGGCAATGGTAGAACCAGTCTACTCAGATAGTAGGCCCACCATTTTGACGGCACGGGGGGTGGTTGATGTACGCCATGGGAGGGTGCCCGTTCGCATAATAAATATCGGGAAGAGGGAAGTGTACCTGCCCCGGTATGCTACGCTAGCCAAATTGTATACCATCAACCAAAATTCTGTACAGTCCGTGGAACCCTTGCCTCCATCTCATCCAGAGGAAGGTAACGGCTCTAAGCAACAAATGGAGGACTGGTGTCAGCAACTGCATTTGGGTACTGACTCCACACCTGCTCACCAAAAGCAGGGAGTCTACCGGGTGATCCAGGAATACGAGAGAGTGTTTAGTAAACACCCGCTGGACTTCGGGCGAGTAAAGGGAGTGGAACATCACATCCCCACGGGAGATCATCCTCCCATAAAGGAAAGGTATCGTCCCGTACCCCCTGCACACTACCAACACGCCAAGGGGATGCTTAGAGACATGAAGGAGGCTGGGGTAATCAGGGATAGCTGTAGCCCGTGGGCAGCTCCACTAGTCTTGGTTAAAAAGAGAGACAACACCATGAGAATGTGTGTAGATTACCGGAAAATCAACCGTATCACACACAAAGATGTGTACCCCTTACCAAGGATAGAGGAGTCTTTGGCTGCTTTAAAATCTGCTAACTTCTTCTCCACTTTGGATCTCACTAGCGGGTACTGGCAGGTACCTGTCGCAGAGGCGGACCGGGAGAAGACCGCATTCACCACCCCGATGGGACTTAGCGAGTTTACCTGCATGCCGTTCGGACTTTGCAACGCACCAGGAACCTTCCAACGATTGATGGAATGCTGTCTGGGACACCGGAACTTTGAGACGGTCCTGCTGTACCTGGACGATGTTATAGTTTATTCCAAAACCTACGAGGACCACCTGAAACACCTGGCGGAAGTGTTCGAAGCCCTGGCAAACTACGGTCTGAAGGTGAAACCGTCGAAGTGTCACCTGCTAAAACCAAAAGTGCAGTACCTGGGACACGTGGTGAGTGCTGACGGAGTGGCTCCCGACCCTGATAAGATCACCGCGATTAAGGAATGGCCAAGACCCTCCAGCGAAAAGGAAGTGCGGCAGTTCCTCGGGTTGGTAGGCTACTACCGAAGATTCATTCCCGGTTTCACCAAAAAGGCAGCTCCTATGCAGGACCTCCTGATAGGCCAGTCCAGGAAGGCCAAGAACCAGAAGCCGCCCTTCAGATGGGAGAAGCTGGAAGAAGAGTCCTTCCGCCAGCTGAAGATGGCCCTCACGGGGGATGAAATCCTGGCGTACCCTGATTACAGCCAGCCCTTTATCCTCTACACCGACGCAAGTAACATCGGGCTAGGAGCCGTACTGTCCCAGATCCAGCAGGGGAGAGAACGGGTAATTGCTTACGCCAGCCGAAAACTGCGATCCACCAAAAGAAACCCTGAGAATTACAGCTCATTCAAGCTAGAGTTCCTGGCGGTAGTGTGGGCAGTCACCAAACGCTTTAAGCACTACCTCGCCTCTTCGCGGTTCACCGTGTACACGGATAACAACCCGTTGACACACCTGGACACTGCAAGACTCGGTGCCCTGGAGCAGAGATGGATGGCCCGCCTGTCCAACTATGAGTTCACGATCAAATACCGGGCAGGACGCTCCAATACCAACGCGGATGCCTTGTCCAGAATGCCAAACCTACCGGACGTAGGGGAAGATCCAGAGGAACTGGAAGAAGTTGAACTCCCCGCGTTTCACCGTCATGGGACTACCCAGTATTCCCACCGTGTAAGGGGTAAGCAATCCGCTACTTTCAACCCCTTACCTCATTACAACTGGGCGGAAACACAAGACAGTGACCCCGCCGTCCGACTAGTGAAGGAGATGCTGACTCGGCCAGATGCCCGCCTTGACCCAGACGCTCCGGAGGAGACCAAGCAACTGTGGGCTGAGAAGAGTCGACTGTTTCTTTACAAGGGGAAGTTGTGCCGCAGAATGGTTAACTCCCGGACGCATGAACTGATCTGGCAAGTAGTGGTGCCAAGAAGAGACGCGGCTATGGTACTGGAGGCTTACCACGACGGAGCTGGGCACTTCGGATGGAAGAAGCTGGAGTTCCTGCTGCGCGGGCGGTTCCACTGGGTAGGCATGAGAGGGACCATCGAGAGGTGGTGCAGAGACTGTGGCCCATGCAACCTAAGAAGGAAGGACCGTGCCAGCCAGAAGACTCCCCTGCAGTCCATCGTCACCAGGCAGCCGTTGGAACTGGTAGCCTTGGACCATGTAAAACTGACCCCCAGCAGAAGTGGCTACGTCTATGCGTTAACCATCGTGGATCACTACTCCCGGTTCTTGGTTGTAGTCCCCGTCAAGGACTTAACGGCTCAAACAGCAGCTAGAGCCTTCCAGCAGCACTTCTGTCGTCCACACGGATACCTAGAGCAGGTGCTGACGGACCAAGGACCTGCCTTTGAAGCGGAAGTCTTCCAGGAGTTCTGCACTCTGTATGGCTGCCGGAAGATAAGAACAACACCCTATCATCTGCAAACCAATGGACTTTGCGAGAAGATGAACCAGGTGGTGATAGACCTTCTGAAAACATTGCCCCTGGAAGAACGCAGTCTGTGGCCTGAGAAACTGCCTGATCTGGTGGACCTATACAACCACATCCCTGTAGGTTCTACCAACTGTACCCCGGCTTACCTAATGAGAGCAAGACCTGGTAAGCTGCCTGTTGATCTGGATATGGGGGTCCTGACACCCGAGGACACTTCACCAGAAGCAGACTGGGACACAGAGAGGCAGCAGCAGTACCGGAAAGTACAGGAGAGCGTTGAGCGAAGTCTCCGTCAAGCAAGAGAAAGACAGGAGAAGACTTACAACCAGTGTGCTCCCGCTGTTCCCCTGGTACCTGGAGAGCAGGTCTTGAAGAGGAAAAGACGGCTCCACAAGTTGGACGACCAGTGGGAGAAGGACCCGTACACCGTACTGCCATCAAGCCATGAAAACCCAAAAATCTGCACAATCAGTAAGGATGGAGGAGAAACCACAGCCATTGTCTCCCGAGTCACCTGAAGAAGTGTCCCGAGCAGCTACGAAACCCTGAAGAAGATCAAGAAAACCCTCGACCCGCAGAGGAAAGGGAAGAGATGGTCAGTACTGTACTCGGAGACTTCCCTCAGTCTTGGACACAGGTAAATGGCGCTGTTGTGGTACCCGTCCTCACCTTCCTCCAGCCAGCATCCCAAGTGCCTACGGAAAAACAGGTAGAGCTGGAAGAGCAGCCGGTCCAGGAGGCAGAAGACCCCACACAAGCAGACCAGGAGAATCAACCCTCTGCTTATAGTGAGCCTGCCGCGCCCCTAGTGAGCCAAAGAGTCCGTAGACAGCTGCCCAGCTTACCTTTGACAGCTCCTACACCCTGTAGCTCAGGACCGGTCAGTAAGCTCCGTAGGTCTACTAGGGCCACTAGAGGCCAGTTGCCCGTACGTTGGAGGATCTAAAGTGTTCAGACTGTCTTATTGGTATTTACCTGTTTACTGTTGCTTGTAAATAATTATGTTTTTCCAGTTATTTTATAGGTGTCTTTTGTGGATTAACCAGAACTCTGTTGTATATATGTTTGGAGCGTAACCCAGGAACGGACTATAGACTGTTAAAGACTCGGGGCAGGACAGACCCCTACCTGGTTACGGCTCCCTGTTCTTTGGTGAAATGGACACCCTTTTTGCTTCAAAAATTGCACCCGGTTGCGGACACGCCGTGACCACCTTAACGTGTTTTTCCTTATTGTATTGTTCCTGTTTATACCCTGTTATGTTTTCAAAAATATGTTTAGTCCCGGAGTACTAAATTTTACTAGGGGGGAATGTGGCACCCCAGGGTTCTGGTTACCACAGTAATAGCAATATTACGTCTGTGAGCAGGTGGGAGGTCTCCTGGTCAGGAACCCTAAGCATGCCACACCTCCTGCCCAGTCCTGGGAGGGGAAGAACTTCCCCTATATAAACTGGGGCTGAGGTGGGGTTAGAAGGAAGAAGCTAAGAAGAGGAGTCCCAGACAGAGACACAGTCTGGTCTGGAGTGGAGCAGATGCAGGGAGAGCAAGATCAGGAGCTCTGTGGGAGCAGTGATAAAAGGGGTCCAGGACTGGAAGCTGTAGAGCTCGTCCTGACTGAAGAGATCTCACCGGACACGGAGTCCGAGGCTGTGGGGACTGTTCCATACCCAGCAGCAGAAACCGTCCGGCAGGGGATTTCAGGTCCTCTGGCCAAGAAACCCGAAGGCACGGTCACACGCAAGGGACCAGCACCGCCGTCGTGGAGCGGAGGCTACCAGAAGGCCCCGAGTCACCGGCCATATGGGTGAGCACCACACGGTACACTCAGGGACGTGGGCTACTTTTACCCGCTTCTAGCAAGGTAGCCAGGAAGAGTACAATTAGTTGGGGAGGCCTACAACTCCGCCTGGCCGGGGGAGATCCTATCTGCTCACGGACTGACCAGGCCCCGATCGCTAGCCAGTACTCCCGGGAGGGTCTACCTTTGCCACCAGTAAAGACCCTGAACTACACCGCACCGTCTCTGAGTGGTTCCTGGTGCCTGCGTGCAATTCTGCTATCCCCATCATCCACGTCTGCTGCCCTGAGGCCATACCCCTCCCGTTGGGGGTTATACTACCCACGCTGCACAACTGTACCACCGGCCTCAGCGGTCTGCCCTGCAGCGGCGGCTTCATAACCGCATTCAACGGGTGGCGTAGTCGAACACTATAACATCTTCTGCTAAATTCCGCCACTTAGTTTGACACCCTGGGCACGGACCGGGTCACCGCCACGAGGACTACTAACCCCGACAGATCCGGCTCCGGGTATTTCCCGCGTGCGCAACGCTACACAACACAGGCCCAGGGGGCGCGTCAAATACATGATAATGTTTTTAGTTCTCTTCCAGATCCAGATCAAGACTCTAGCAGCCATATGCTGCAACCTGGAGACTGTGTGGTTATAAAAAGATACGCGAGGAAAAGCCTAGATCCACGGTTTGACGGACCCTTTCAAGTTCTGCTGACCACAAGCACAGCCGTTAAGCTAGAGGGAAAAGAGGCCTGGATCCACGCGTCCCATTGCAAAAAGATACTAGGAGAACCAGCGGACAAAGAATGAAGACATTGTTTATACTTACCTGCATCCTTGTGACCACAGGTGCATGGACTACGTTAGGCACTACAGATGGAGGCGACAATACATTCATTAAACACCATCTTGCTCTAATCGATGGACTAAAGGAGCATAACCAGACTATTGCTAATTGTTGGATATGTACACATGCCCCTGTGACATCCACTAGCATACCCTTTCTCGCTGTTCCAGTCTCATTGGAAGAGATAAACTTTTGGGTCAACTGTTCAGATACTTGGGCCAATAATGCCACACAGAGATTGTGGAATACCACTGTTGGGATTCCCGTAGTAGGGTGGACAAAATTTCCCTGGTGGCAAGGGAACCTGACGGGTCAAATAATTCCCAGGTTGTATATAGCATTTAAAGGAGGGGAGTGGGTACCTCGTAACAAAACAAAAATTACTGATCTAGGGAAAATACCTGAACAAGGATTAAAAATAAGTTTTAATGCCACTTCAGGAAGCAGTGATGCCTTTAAACCTTCCCTGTTGGAAAGATATCTACACACTTCTAATTGGGTGAATAATGTCTATTTTAAAAACGGAACAAATGATACCTGTGCCAACGTACCTGGCAATCTACAGTGTAACGAAAGCTCAAGTTATCAGAAAGGTGCACCTACGTGTGGCAATCCTGATGCTGGCTATTGTTCCCCTAGAGGTCAAGTGCCTGGGTGGTGTATGATGTCAAATGTTTCTAAGTTTGTTGATTTAGTTCACCGTTTAATACTGCAACATTCAGCATTATGGAATCTCCCCTCATCCATGTATTGGGTATGTGGAGACAAGGCTTTCAAGTGGCTCCCAGTAGGAGTAACAGGAACTTGTACTTTAACCAGATTGACACCCGCAACTTATATTGTTACTCCAGACCAGCTAGATCCTTTGTCTATCCCAAAACATACACTGCATAAGAGATCAGCAGACAATAAAAAAAAGACCAAGTGGGAGACCCCATATAGTTCAAATGGGAGGGGTAAACAAATTTTTCAGTGCATTGTTTATATACCCTATGTTGACACAAATGTGGGATAAATTAGTAGAAGCTATGGACTATCTTGATGACCAGATTTGGGATATTTTAGAAATAGTTAACGGATCTCTTGCAGTACAGAATCAATTGATTATTGTCACGAACCAACATACCCTTGTACTAGATTATTTAACAGCGGCACAAGGAGGAATGTGCCAGATAATAGGGCCTGCATGCTGCCATTATATAGACAATTCTAGTGTATTGACGCTGAAACATAAGTTAGAAGACGTGGTAAAATTAAGGAGACTTTATGATGAGGCCAACCTCAAGAATCAGGATTCCTGGTGGGCAAACACCTTTTCCTTTCTAAATCCCGTTAATTGGTTTAAAGGTATCGGTGGGTGGTTGGCTGGTATAATGCAAGCTATTTTTCAGGTTTTGCTAATGTGTCTTGCGGTTTATTTGGTTTTTAAGTTTTTTCTAATATGTATTCAGCGTTGTACTAAAAGAAAATATAGACATTCATATTGATAAATGAAGGAACAAAAGGATGGAATGTTATAGCAGAAGATGAGGTCCCTCAAGTTTAAAGGCCCCATCTATGCTATATAAGTCTGACAGTTACTTTAGGTCAAAGCAACAGCTAAATGGTCCTTCCTTGTATCAATAGAGACTAACTTGTCCTTGCTAGTCATCAGAATGTATCTGATTAAATGTGTCTAATTAAATGTGTCCGATTAAATGTTTCAACACAAGCATAAGCATCACAAGAACAGAAACCAGTCTTTGTGTGCTAAATTGTATAATCGGACCATATATGGTAAATCCTTTTCCTGCCTTCAGGGTATATATAAACCCTATGCTTTGTAATAAAGTTAGAGCTTGTTTGACACATACATCCTGTCCTGTGTCTCATTCTCTCCGATATCGTAATCCAAGGATAGAAGACCCAGAAAGCAGTGACGTCAAGACCTATTATTTCTGAAATAGGCTCTATGACTGAACACCTCCGTGAATGGCTTGATTCAGCCCTTCAACCCCTAGCACAGAGAACCCCAGATTATTTAAAGGACTCCTGCAATATTTTGAGAAATTTTTCTGACAAAGTATGGTAGAAACAATTTTCTTGGCTGTTATGTGACGTAATATCCCTCTATGCATCCATACCACACAATATTGTAATGAAGGTATTAGAATTCTACCTTTCTTGTTACTGTGATTTCTCTATGGATTTACAAAATTTTCTTTCACAGGTGACACTATTTCTGATGACCCATAATTTTTTTTACATTTGATGGATCCTATTATTTGCAATGTAGGGGCGTATCAATAGGGGCAAATTATTCCCTATCTTTAGCAAATCTAGTTATGACGTATTGGGAATCAGAGGTTTTTATTCCATCACTAATCCATTTTCTCATCATCTTATATGGTATGGCAGATACATAGACGACCTCATATTTATATGGGGGGCTGTGTGTCTGCCATACCCAAATTTGTTCAGTACATCAATAACTGTAATTTGAAATGAACCCACACATCCCATGCCATGCAAATATCCTTTTGTGATTTACAATTATTAGCCATTCCGGGTAAAATTATCTCTACTTCTACCTATGTCAAACCAATTAAGTGAAATACCATCCTACACGCAAAAAGTAGTCACCCGACCCATACCATCCAGGTCATCCCTGTTGGGGAATTTAGTAGAATCAAAAGAAATTGTAACAATCCTGATACTCTGGATAGGGAAATTACAGAGTCCTGTGATAGACTCAGTAAAAGAGGATATGCTACATGGTCTCTAAAAAGAGCAGCCAATATTATTCATTCTAAAAACAGATCTGAATTAATATACAAAAAAATGCAGAAATAAACAGGGAAATCAGTCTTATCAATTCAGCATAGTGTGCAATTTAATCATATAAAGTCAATAGTTTCAAACTTGATACCCATTTTATATCAGGATTCTATATTATTTTCTATTTTGTAGCCAGGTTTTACTATTGTTGCCACAAAAGCTAGCACTATAGGCAATATAATATCACTAATTTATTTTTCATTGCAGAAACCATCAGAAACATGGCTTTCCTGCAAGGGATTTTTCAAATGCGGCGGTAATCGTTGCCGCACATGTGCACATGCCTCTGTTATTAAAACCTTCCAAAACCATGACGGATCTTGCAGTTATATCATAAAGGATATCAATCAATTGCAATTCTCAAGATGTGGTTTATGATATAAACTGCACGATCTGTCACAAGCTATATGTAGGATGTACTACGCGTAGATTACAGACACAGATTTCGGAAACACATCCGCATATAATCAGCACTAATTCTTCCATGTAAGGAAGTGCTGTTTGAGAAACTCAACATACATTATGGAGTTCATCTCTACCCCTTCAGGGATCCTAAAAGGGCCGGCAATCTCTCTCCCCTTGATTCCAGCCCAAAACATTACTCCACCTCCTCCTTGTTGGCGCCCTAGCCGTGTTTGCATGGGGTGTCCATCAACCAGCCATCCTCCACTCCATCCATCTGGACCATAACGCATATAATCAGCACTAATTCTGTCAGTCGCAATATATCGAATGCATCCAATCACTTTATCACTTACCACGGTTACCACTACCATGGTTCAAGAAGAAGAACCGTGCATTCCGCAGCAAGATCGTTTTCATGCATGATAATGCACCGTCTCATGCTGCACATAACACATCTGCATCTCTGGCTGCTATGGGAATAAAACGGGACAAACTTATGGTGTGGCACCCATGCTCCCCTGACCTAAACCCCATTGAGAACCTCTGGAGCATCATCAAAAGGAGTGTCTATGATGGCGGGAGGCAGTTCACATCTAAGCAACAGCTCTGGGAGGGTATTCTGTCCTCATGCAAAACAATTAAAGCAGAAACCATCCAAAACCTGACAAATTCAATGGACGAGAGAGTTCAGAAGCTCCTTTCGAACAAGCGGTCCTATGTGCAAATGTAACATCACCTAGAATAAAGTTTTGAGTTGAAAACTGTTTGATTTCAGTTTGTAATAACCTGCTAATGCTTATAATTTCAAAAATGACCATTTTTTTGTTCTTTATTAAAATGAAAAGGTTGAAAACTCTGCTGTGCATAATAATTTGGAACATGGATTTTGAGTGCAGTTTGAGTTTTTTATTTTTTAAAAAATATACTGTTATCATAGGCAGTTTGTACAAAAACCTTTCAATTGTACTCTAATAGTTATTTGACTGGAAAATTACAATGACTGCAATTCATATAGGTAGTTTGGGAAAATCTGAGAAAATATTATTTGCATAATAATTTGGAACACAGTGTATATCTTGCGTATGTGGGGTTAACGTTTTGTATGTAAATCTAGAAATTGTGGTCATCGATCACATGACTTGTTCAACCACCTGCAGTTCATTATGCATGTATTTAATGTTTACCCACATTTGCCATAGCAGTTCTGAAAAAGGACGCTTGAATCAAGTTCGAAATGCGTTGCACCACCTGCCCCCACTCCCTCTTTTCTATTTGGGGATACATTAATTTTAATGGATTTATGAATAAAAACTAAATATTTTTAATGGAGCTTGAATAAACCTTTTTCTCCTTTTCTGTATCTCTGCTCTGCAAATGTAGCACCCCGAGGGTTCGGCCGCTACAGGGGTATTGTACCTCAACCAGAGGTGTGATATTCCACTCCCTGGTAAGGATGGAGTGTGGACCAGGACTCGGTTAGCTGCATGCATTACACACACCCCATTTCCAGGGGACAGCTCAACGGTGCTCCCATTAGACAGTAATGCAGGCACGACAGAACATGTCCCTGACTGGAGTGGGGAGAGGGGAGGAAAACCCAGTGATGTAGGAGCAGATAGGGGTTGGGTTTCTGGGCATAGGTAGGAGCCCATTGGTTGCAAGTCACCTGGGCTCATACACAGAGAGGGAGGTATATAAGGTGGGCACCATCTTAGAACAGTGTTCAGTCTGAGAGAGGAAGTGACAGAGCAGGGCCTCTGTGGAGCTCTGCTCCGGAGGCGGGCCTAGCCTGTGAAGCCCAGCCAGCACTGAAAGAGAAGGAGTGAGTTCAGTCAGGAGGAGAGAGAAGAGGAGTTCAGCCAGAGAGGGCTGACAGGGAGCTGCGGCTCAGTCCGGGCCCAGCTCCACGAGGCAGGCCTAGAGTGAAGGCCAGAGCCAGAGGAGAGGAACGGAAACAGCAAGGAACAGGAACAGAAAGGAAAGGAAGAAAGGAATAGAACACCAAGAGAGGCCCAGAGACACGAAGGCAGAAGGAACCCCAAAGGCCCAGGAGATTGCGGGTGACGGCTTGGCAGAACAGGGTACCAGATCCCAAGTTGGTGGAGGCGACCAATCCTCAGCCAAGGTTGTGATCATATCTTGGTGCGACCCCTCACTACACCTACTAGAAAGGCACACCACATAGGGTCAGGGAAGTGGACAACCAGCCTCCCAAGAGAAGACCCGAGGCAGCTGGACAAAAGTAGTGTCACTGGTGGGGCACGGCCAGAGAAAGGAATAGAAGGGAGTCCTGTGACACACTCTGGAATTGCCTGGGGGTTGACCGAGCCCCCTGCCTGGTGGACGCAGCACGGCTCGGGCAGTCATTGTCGGCGGAATGACTTGGAACATAAAGAACTGTGAGTAAAGAACTTGAACTGCAACCCCACGTCTCTGTGCTTCATCGCCGCACCAGCACTACTAGTGCTGGGACGTCCGTGCACTATCACCCCCATCATCTACTACACTGCCCTGGGGCTGCACTCTTCCAGTGGGGAGTCACACTACCTCAGCTGCATACACCATCAGCCCCAGCGGTCTGCCTTGCAGCGGCGGTCCGCACTGACCGCAATCCACGGGTGGCGTAGTCAGACAATTAACCATAAAAATCCCATATATAGACTGCCACTGGTTTGACCACCCTGAGCCATGGGACCGGGTCGCCGCCACAGAGACTACAACCCCCCAGAGACCTGGTTCCGGGTAACCCACACACGTGCGCCTACGAGGCCCAGGGGGCGAGTCACACACACCTGTTGCGGACAAAATCAAGTGTGCACTGTGCAACTCCATCAGTGGCAAGGTCCACATAATCACTGATACGTGGACCAGTAAGCATGAACAGGGCCGTTATATTTCCCTAACTGCCAACTGGTTAAATGTAGTGGCAGCTGGGCCTCAGGCAGAATTCATTCTGCCGAATGTCCTACAACCACCAAGGATTTATGGGATTGATGTCCTATCACCACCGCCTCCTCAACTGGTCTGTGTTACACCTGCAACACCAACTTCAGCACAGCCAAAGATAAATGACAGCAGGCTATTCTATAACTCATCTGTTTGAGGGAAAAATCCTAGACCGTACAAGAGCTCTGGACCAGGATCAAACAGCAGACAGATGAGTGGTTGGTGCAAGTGAACCTCAAGCCCAGCCTGGTAGTGTGCGCTAACGGGTGAAATCTCACAGCAGCTCTGGGCCTAGCTGGTTTGAAGCACATCCCTTGCCTGACAAATGTGCTAAATTTGGTGGTGCAGTGCTTCCTTAAAAATTATCCACATATGTCAGAGCTGTTGCTGAAATTGCGGGCAGTGTGTGCACGTGTTCGGTGTTCTCACTCTACTGCTGATCGCCTGTCTGTGATGCAGCGTCACTTCTGCCTTCCGGCTCACCGCCTCATATGCGACGTACCAACAAGGTGGAACTCCACCCTGCATATGCTGAAGAGACTGTGCGAGCAGCAGTAGGCAATAGATGAGTTTCAGCTCCAGAACGCATGAGTGAGTCGCTCTGCGGAACATTACTTCACCACCAATGAGTGAGCCTCCATGAGGGATGTGTATGACGTGTTGCACTGCTTCGAATTCTCCATCAACATGGCCAGTGCTGATGGCGCCATCATGAAGGTTACTATACCAATTCTATGCCTGCTGGAAAAAGGGATCACTTGCACCAATATCAGGCTTTTCGTCCACTCATGACTTGGAGGGTGGGTTCCTGTACCAACAGTGGCCAGGTACCTAAATGTCCAGTCAGGAGACAGTTTTGGAGGATGACAATGATGATGATGATGAGGAGTAACCGTCTTTACAGTAGGGTGGAACTGAAAGCAGCTCACGGGTGCATGGCTGGGGTGAAACCGAGGACCCAGACCATACACCTCCCACCGAGGACAGATTGGCGTTGACTCTGAGCAGCCTGGCACGAATGAGCCAATGCATGTTGCTGTTCCTGCGCAATGACCACTGAATTGCCCAGATTGTTACCAGTGCTGATTACTGGGTGGCCACTCTGCTGGACCTCCATTATAAGGACAATGTACCATCATTACTTCCATCACTGGAGTGGGATCGCAAAAAGCGTGAATACAAGCACACACTGGTAGAGGCACTACTGACAACATTCCCACCTGACAGCAGGGGCTCATTGAAAGAACAAGGCAGAGGAGGAGGATGAAGTCGCCAACGCAGATAGAGCACAGGCATCACCTCGGAAGGCATAGTTAGCATGGCCAAAATGTGGATAAACTTCCTCAGCAGGAAGCAACAACATCTGGTACCACCATCTGATATGGTTTGAATTAGCAGAAGGCAGTGTTAAATGGGTCTCCATGTACTAATTGATGGATCTGCCCCATTTGAGTTCTGGGTCTCAAAATTGGACAAATGGCCAGAGCTTGCCCTTTATACCTTGGAGGTGCTTGCCTGCCCTGCGGTAAGTGTACTGTCAGAATGTGTGTTTAGCAAGGCAGCATCTGCCTGTTTCCAGCCAGTGCAGGAAGCTAAAATTAATTAAAATTAACCAGGATTGGATCCCACAGGACTTGTCCATTAGTGTTGAGCCACCCCCGTAGTGTTCGAGTTCGGTTCGGTTCGTCGAACACCCGTATGTTCACCAAACTGTTCGTCGAACTCTTCGTCGAACACCTTCGAACACCGTTAAAACCAATGGCAGGCAAACTAAAACACATAGAAACACATAGAAAACACCTTCAAAGGTGTCCAAAACCTGACAAACTGCTCAGAAGACACAACTAACACATGGAAAAGTGACAAGTACATATAGTCATGCGAAAAGAAAAGAGGTGGAGGAGTAAAAGGAGGGGGAGACACAGATATAGGCATGTTATGCCCTTCTAAAACCAAAAAAGTGTGAAGCCGATACGGCCAGTCCGTTCCTGCCCATGCGACCTCCGTGTCGCCGGGTTTGTGCCAGAGCTGCGGTGGACCCTGACGGCCAGCCCCCCTCTCCCAATACTGGTGCCTGTCCGCTGGTGGGTCGAGCGAGCCCCCCTGTGGTGGAGGCAGGTCTAAGCTTTTAAATTTAAATTGTCTCTCTAATTTAAATGAATACACTTTAAATCCTTTTACAAGGATCTATTGGAGGGCAAGTCTCAGGCCAGCAGCCGCGTAATTCCAGCTCCAGTAGCGTCCACTAAAGCTGCTGCAGTTAAAAAGCTTTTATAAGGATAGAGCTCGGCGGTCCACCGCAAGGCGTCCTACCACCAGTCCCAGCCCCTATGCCTTGGGGTGCCTCCCGATGCTCTTCACTGAGTATCCCGGGGGCCCGAAGCATTTCCTTTGAAAAAATTAAGTGTCCAAACTACAGGTGGTGTAGCTTGCTTAACAGCTGGGATAATCCGCTGAATAGCAGACACTGCTAGTAGGCCAAAGTATTTCCTGGGCTAGATGCAGTTAAAAATTTGTAATTAGATACTCTCGTTGGATGCTGAGAAAGCATTCCATAGAGTCTCCTGGCACGCCATATATTATTCTCTTAAAAAGCTTGGGGTAGGGGTCTAGGGGACCCTTTTATAGCCGAAATCACGGCCCTGTATCGCAATACATCACCTAGGCTGAAGATAAATGGAACTGTAGCACACCGAGGGCTCGGTTGCTACAGAG
Organism: Phyllobates terribilis; assembly: GCF_046119375.1. NCBI lineage: Eukaryota > Metazoa > Chordata > Amphibia > Anura > Dendrobatidae > Phyllobates > Phyllobates terribilis. The sequence goes on along the minus strand of NW_027362769.1, from coordinate 243,189,200 downwards.
GTATTGCACCTCACCCAGAGGTGTGATATCTCACTCTCAGGTAAGGATGGAGTGTGGATCAGGACCCCGACACCTGCATGTATTACACCATATTGCCATGGGGCAGGGCGACCAATATGCCCCTGAGATGGGCACGACAGTCCCTGTCCCTGTCTGGAGTGGGGGGAGGGAACACCGAGGAAGGGGAACCCTGTAGTGCAGGAGCAGGGAGGAAGCAGTTCCTGGGTGCATTGAGAAGGGAGTATAAAAGGTGGGCACCATCTTAGTTCAGTGCAGAGAAGTCTGAGCAGAAGTGACAGGGAGCAGGGGATCTGCATGAGCTCTGCTCCGGAGGCGGGCCTAGTAACAGAGGCCCAGGCCTGGAAGAGGGAGAAGGAAGGAAGAGGAGCGGAGAAGGTTCCAGGAACGAGGAACGAAGGGATCCCAGGGGTGCGGACGGGCGAGTCGCCACCGCACGCCCGAATCCACCTGTGTGGAGAGGTCAGGCCAAAGGGAGAGACCGGTCCCCGAAACTAGTGGAGGCGGGAAACGACCCTCAGCTAGAAACCGGAGGCTGTGACATTTTATGTGCCGCAGCCCCTCGCTACACCCACTAGGAAGGCACCACATAGGGTCAGGGAAACTGGCGCCAAGTTTACCAAGAGGAGGCCCGAGGCAGCCGGACAGAAACGTTGGTAAGAAAGGCCAGACAAAGGACACACAAAGGGGGTCCTGTGAAGCGCTCCAAAGTTATCTGGGAGTTGTCTGAGCCCCTCACCTGGTGAGCACAGTACGACGTGGGCAGCCGTTACCTGCAGAAGTAGTCTGGATAATAAGAACTGTGAGTAAAGGCCCTGGACTGCATCACTGACTCCGTGTCGTTACTGCTGCTGCCCTGCACCATCACCCCCATCCTCCGCATACACTGCCCTGAGGCTATACTCCTCCCATGGGGAGTTATACTATGCTCTGTTGCACCCACAACACCAGCCTCAGCGGTCTGCCCTGCAGCGGCGGTTCACTCTGACCGCAATCCACGGGTGGCGTAGTCGGACATTTAAACATCAAAACCACATAAATAGTTCCGCCACTGGTTTGACCGCCCTGAGCCACGGAACCGGGTCACCGCCACGGAGACTACAACCCCCAGCATCCACCAAAAAGGGTCCAGCTCCGGGTGTCCCAAGGCCCAGGGGGCGCGTCAGAACATTTTCATCACCTTTCATAATCACCAATGGGACAAGGCAGGGATGTCCTCTGTCCCCTCTCTTATACATCCTAGTGACGGAGCACCTGCTCTCATCAATTCGCCATAACCCCAATATTAGGTGGATTGAGGTGGGAGGCACCGAGTACAAGTGCTCTGCATTTGCTGATGATGTCCTAGTATATATCACTCAATCACATATATCCATCCCTGCTGTTATGGCTGAAATATATCACTTTCTTACATGGTCAAATTTTAAAATCAATGCAGCGAAGTCTGAGGCCCTCGATGTCTCCCTCCCCAAATCCATACAGGATTCCATCCAGTCCAACTTTCCCTTTGCCTGGCCCTCACATGGTATCAAATACTTAGGAATTCCTATTCATAGAGACCTCTCCCGTCTATGATATCTTAATTTTGGGCCCTTTATTGAACAACTCCATACAGACCACGGTTGGCAAGTTAGAACTGTAAGATTCACTACGTGCACCACTGGTGTTTTGTGGAAAAGCACATATACACTGTGTTCCAAATTATTATGCAAAAAGTGTTTAGGAGTGATAAGGGAAGAATTTGTTTGTTTGTCAGTTAAACTCATTGATGGTGATGTGTGTCAGGGCTCTTTATATCACTGTAAGCAATTGCAGACACCTGTGCTAATTAGTTTGGCAGGTGTGTCCAATGAAAGGCAAGACTACTTAAGAAGGCTGTCCCACATTATTAAGCAGCCTACATTTTCTGCCAAAATGGGAAAGAAAAAGGATGTGTCGGCTGCTGAGAAGCAACAAATTGTGGAGTGTTTAGGTCAAGGCATGACTACAATCAACATTGCCAAGACACTTCATCCTGATCATCGCACAATCAAGAAGTATGTAGCTGATTCACAGTACACACGTGTGCGTGCTGATAAGGTAAAATTGAGGACTCTTTCCTATAGGCAATTACGTCAGGTTGAAAGAGCAGCGGCAAAAAAGCCTTGTCATAGCAGCAGACAAGTTTTTGAAGCTGCTGGTGCCTCCAACATCCCCCGAACAACAAGATGCAGAGTCCTTCAGAGGTTTGCTGCTGTGCGTAAGCCATCCTGTCGACCTCCTCTATCCACTGCACACAAGCAGAAACGGCTCCAGTGGGCCAAACAATACATGAAGACTGACTTCAAAACTGTTTTGTTCACCGATGAGTGCCGTGCAACGCTCAATGGTCCAGATGGATGGAGTGGAGGATGACTGGTTGATGGACACCCCAAGCAAACACGGCTACGGTGGCAAAAAGGAGGAGGTGGACTAATGTTTGGGCTGGAATCATGGGGAGAGAGATTGTCGGCCCCTTTAGGATCCCTGAAGGGGTAAAGATGAACTCCATAATGTATGTGGAGTTTCTCAAACAGCACTTCCTGCCATGGTTCAAGAAGAAGAACAGTGTATTCCACAGCAAGATCATTTTCATGCATGATAATGCACCGTCTCATGCTGCACATAACACATCTGCATCTCTGGCTGATATGGGCATAAAAGGGGACAAACTTATGGTGTGACCCCCATGCTCCCCTGACCTCAACCCCATTCAGAACCTCTGGAGCATCATCATAAGGAGTGTCTATGATGGCGGGAGGCAGTTCACATCTAAGCAACAGCTCTGGGAGGGTATTCTGTCCTCATGCAAAACAATTGAAGCAGAAACCATCCAAAACCTGACAAATTCAATGGACGAGAGAGTTCAGAAGCTCCTTTCGAACAAGGGGCCCTATGTGCAAATGTAACATCACCTAGAATAAAGTTTTGAGTTGAAAACTGTTTGATTTCAGTTTCTAATAGCCTGCTAATGCTTACAGTTTCAAAAATGACCATTTTTTTGTTCTTTATTAAAATGAAAAGGTTGATCGAAGAGTGGGGGGGATCTAAGGGTGTGGCAACCCAGTAGTCAGGATTACTTAGAATTCTGACAATCTGAGGGTCATGTTGCAGGTAGTGCAGCAAGAAGTCACTCATGTGTCTTGCGCATCTAGGAGCCCCAAAATTATTTTCCGGGCTAGATGCAGCTAAAAATTATTATTAATTTTAAATCTGGTGGAGCTTAGTATAGATGGCCTAATAGAATCAGTACTGCACACTGCTACAAAGCCCAAATTATTTTCCAGCCAAGATACAGATAAACATGATTAGTAATTTTAAAGCTTAAATCGGTTGGTGAGGTGATTTTAACAAAACATCAAGCTTTTACTCTCCCCAGGATGACAGGGGTAGAAAAGTCGTTTCAGATCCATGATTTGTTCATCTTTATGAACGTGAGTTTGTCTACATTATCAGTGGAGAGCCGCGTGCGCTTATCTGTCAGCACACCACCAGCAGCGCTGAACACACGTTCAGACAGAACGCTGGCTGCAGGGCATGACAAGATCTCCAAGGCGTAAGTGGCGAGCTCCGGCCATTTATCCAGATTGGAAGCCCAAAAAGAGCAAGGGTCTAGTGACACAGTCATGGTTTCAATGTTTACTTGGAGATACTCCTGTTCCATCGTCTCTAGGCGTTGACTATGTGTCAGACTTCTTGTCTCCTGTGGCCTTGCAAAGGATGGGCTAAAAAAGTGGTGAAATGATTCCGCAAAATTTGTTACCAGTAGATATTGTGTTTCTGTTACGTTTTGAGTGCTGAACACTCGACGGTCCCACGGTTGTCAAGTTGGAACTGTGAGATTCGCTACGTGCACCACTCGTGTTTTGTGGAAAAGCACATGTAAGATTCTGCAACAGTCTCTGCTGATACTCCTGCATGTGTGCATCCCTTTCTATGGCAGGAATAATTTCTGCAAATTTACTTTTGTACCGGGGATCTAACAGTGTGGCAACCCAGTAGTCAGGATTATTTCTAATTCTCACAATTCGAGGGTCATGTTGCAGGTAGTGCAGCAAGTCATCTTTATCGATCTGAAAAAATGCCCAGGCTATGCAAGGCTTAGCACCCATGCGACCTGAAGAGCCACCACGACTTGTGGTCAGAGGCGGAGTTGTGTTTGAGGAAGCAGTTGTTGACGTGCTTCCAGTACTACGTCTCGGTCCATGAAGGCGCAACCTGACCTTGTCGTCGCTAGCATCCTCCTCCACCTCCTCTGCTGACCTCATCTCTTGGCTGACTGTGGGTTGACAGTAAGTGGGATCTCCAACCTCATCATCATCACCCTGTGTGTTATCACACCCGTCGTCCTCAGAGCCAACCTGTTCCTGCCCTGACAAAAAACGAAAGTTCTCGCTCCAATCAGGTATTTGAGTCTCATCATCGTCTTCCTCATTGTCTCCACCAACAGGAGTTACAGTTTGGGAATGAGGGTCTACGTTATGGTCAGAACCTTCTGCGTCTGGTCCTGGATCCGACTCATAAAGATTCTGGACATCAGTGCAGATCATTTCCTCGTCTGGATTCACAGAAGCTCTGGAGCCGACCTCTGATTCCCAGGCTATAGTATGAGTAAACAGCTCTGCAGACTCAACCATCTGTTCTACCCCATACTCAGACGGGCAGCTGGAGACTTGGGAGCTGTGAGGAAGCAAGTGCGATTGGGGTGACACCTCTGAGGACTGGAGTATTTGTGATGTTGAAGTTGAGGTGGAGGAGAGCCCACTAAAAGGAGCACTTGATATCCGTTGAAGCACCTGCTGTTTTTGTGCCTCATCTGGAATTTGTAGCGATTGGCGTGGCCGTAAGAAAGGGATCTTATCACATTGTCCGCTAAAAGAAGTAGACATTTTAGTTTGGCTGGAAGATGGTCTTTCTTCTGCAGATGTTACTGTTGCTTTAACACCTACTCCACGGACACAACCTTTTTTCCCCTTCCCAACACGCCTATTCCCCTTTCCATCAGCAGCATGCCTTTTTCCACTCATTTTGGTGGTTAACTAATTCAAAACTCTGGAGTTGTTTGCACAAAAAAACAATGGATGAGAACCGAGCAGAGCTGAGTGGCCAAACTGTGGTATTAGGCCAAAAGTATTGGCTGGGTTAGATGTAGAAAAAAATTATATTGAATTTGCAACCTGGTGGAGGTTCGTATAGATGGACTAATAGACCAAGTCCCACACACTGCTAGAAGTCTAAATATTTTTTCCGAGCTCGATGCAGAAAAAAATTATTTTTAATTTGCAACCTGGTGGAGGTTAGTATAGATGGACTAATAGAACAAGTCCCACACACTGCTAGAAGCCTAAATATTTTTTCAGAGCTAGATGCATAAAAAAATATTTTTAATTTGCAACCTGGTGGAGGTCAGTATAGATGGACTAATAGACTAAGTCCCATACACTGATAGAAGCCTAAATATTTTTTCAGAGCTCGATGTAGAAAAAAATTATTTTTAATTTGCAACCTGGTGGAGGTTAGTATAGATGGACTAATAGAACAAGTCCCACACACTGCTAGAAGCTGAAATATTTTTTCAGAGCTCGATGCAGAAAAAAATTATTTCTAATTTGCAACCTGGTGGAGGTTAGTATAGATGGACTAATATAACAAGTCCCACACACTGCAAGAAGCCTAAATATTTTTTCAGAGCTAGATGCAGAAAAAAATTATATTTAATTTGCAACCTGATGGAGGTCAGTATAGATGGACTAATAGAACAAGTCCCACACACTGCTAGAAGCTGAAATATTTTTTCAGAGCTAGATGCAGAAAAAAAATATTTTTAATTTGCACCCTGGTAGAGGTTAGTATAGATGGACTAATAGAATGATGCTATGCCCAATAGGTTTTACTTCACTAGGTGCAGTAAAAAAAATTGTATTCTATACACAGGTGGTGTAGCTTGCAACACAGATAGGCTACTCCACTGACTAACACACTCTGCAATAGGCCAAAAAGGATTTGCTTTGCTAGATTTAGCCAAATGCTGTGAAAAAAAACTTGCACAGCACTGGCACAGACCTGCCTGGCAAAAAGTGATAGGAACTGATGTAACCTAGTCCTGAAAAGGACTGCAATTACAATTAGTCTTTACTCCCAACCTATCTATTTAAGAGCACAGACCTGCCTGATAAAAGTCGTAGGAAATGATGTAACCTAGTCCTTAAAAGGACTGCAATCACAACTCTTCCCTACTCCCAAGCTATCTGTAGATTTGTGCGAAAATTGGCTTGAAATTAACAAAGTATAGCGCACACAGCAACAGAGGTGCCGTCTAACACGCAGCTGCAGCAGTGAGAAAATGGTGGCGACGGGGAAAATGGCTGGGTCTTATAGGGCAAGGACATGTGACATACACTGCCAATGATACATGCCCTTGCTTGTGTGAAAAAAAGCAGTTCGCTCCGTGTGTGCACTGCTGATAGACTGACAGATTGCACCTCCCCACTGTAAATGCGGGAAAGAGAAAAAAAAATGGAGATCTTCATTATTCCTGCAGAGATCCATCCCTTGCCCCTCCCCCCGCCCCGCTGTACACTCAAACTGCATATTAACTATAATTTTCAGCATTACTGAGAAAAAATCCAGTTATGATTTTGGTGCACGAACAGTTATCGAACATAACCTCGAACAGACAAATTTTTTTCAAATCGTTCGTGTTCGCCAAAAGGCTCGAACACCGCCCAAAACAGCTCGAATTTGAGAATGGCGAACAGTTCGAGTCGAACACCGCTCATCTCTATTGTCCATATCTTTCGCTGACTAGACAACTATACCAGCCATACTCAGCCATTATTATACTCTATTCGCCATTTGTTTAATTTTGTGGCCTCCCCAAAAAAATAAAGAATGAAAAACAAAATATAAAACTAAAAACAAAAAAACAGTGTTGACTTCCTGTTCTTCCAACCCTTCCACCTTCACCTACTCTACCTCTTCCTCCACTTGGACCACCGATTCCTGGTTCTAGATCATTATTTTTTATTTTATTTTTTGTTCTTTTAAGTCATTTCCCTAAAAAAGAATCAAACACAAAAATAGTGTTGGATACCTTCTCTCCTGCCTCTTCCACCTGCACCACCACGTCCACCTCCACACCTCCTCCTCCTTTAGGATCTCTGCCTCCTGTTTCAAGATTGCTATTTTTTTTTATTTTTTGTAATTTTAAATCATTTCCCTTAAAAAAACAACAACACAGTTTCTCCCCAACAAAAATAGTGTTGGATACCTTCTCTCCTGCCTCTTCCACTTACACCAGCACTTCCTCCACCTACTCCACCTCCTCCTCCACTTTTACCTCTGCTCCTGTTTCAAGATTATTATTATATTTTAGTATATTCTCTGTAATTTTAAGTAATTTTCCTATCCTTATTTGTTTGCAGGGCAATTGTCCTGCTCTTACCCCCATTTTGCTTCCTTTTGCTGCCCACTACCCCTTATTACCCATAATTCAAAGCACAAAAGTTTGGGCCCACATTGGCTTCTATTGACTGTGAGCTGGTCTTATTATGCTGGGAATAGCCTAATAATCATGGAGCTTCCCAGCCTATTAATATCAGCTAACAGCTGTCTGCTTTGCCTTTGCTGGTTATAAAAAATAGGGGAATCCCACATTGTTTTTTTCATTTATTTATTAACAAGTTTAGTAAAATACACATGCAAGGCACTGTTCCACTCCTCAACTTGGACCTCTGCCTCCTGGGTCAAGATTACTGTTTTTTATATTTTTTTATTCTATGTTATTTTAAGACATTTCCCCTATCCACATTTGTTTGCAGTGCAATTGTCCTGTTCTTACCCTAATTTTGCTTCCTTTTGCAGCGCCCTAGCCATTGCTACAACCTGTTATGATCTGCAACATGAACTAAGGAAAGATAGGGGAAAGCTGTCCCTACAGTAAGACTAAGCTGAATCCCTACGATGTAGCGGGCTGCCTGTTCCTAGTGAACAGACCCGCCTTAGTCCTTGGCTAGTCTGAACGAAGACCTATAGAATTAAGGGAGGGGTCCCTAAAAGAACTAAGGACGGGGACAAAAATGGGACACCTCCTAAACAGAAGTTGTTGTAGAAAACAAAATACAAACTGACAAAAATGTACTAGAGGTCCTAGAGGACCAAGTGAACTGACACAGATAGGCACCGAAGCACCAGGCTAGCAAAACAGTCAAACAACACTGAAGTTCAGCAAAGCCAGAAGGGCGGAGCTGGAATATAAAGGCAGATGGTCACGTGACCGCAAAACACAAGATAGAAAAAACTAACAGGAGGGTTCTAACACAACCATTCTACAGCACCAAAGTTCAGGTCCCCATTGACTTATATGGGATTCTGGTCCGGGGTCAAGTGTGAGTCAGGTTCTGGTACCTGAACCAAATTTTTGGACTCAAGTTATGCTGAACCCGACAAATCCGATCTCCCACAGGTCCGCTCACCATAATATTAATCTAAATTTATTATATGATGCCATGCATAAAACCACCCAGGATGATAAATGCGCCCTCCTATTTATCTGTCTCCACACCATCCATGCACACGATAACTGCACTTGATAACTGCACTTAAATGGGTTGTCCACTACTATTGAAAATAGGCCAATGTATTTCTATGATGAAAATAAGTGTCTTTGTAAATATCTTGCATTGCTGTTTCCGCCTGTGAGCGGTGCTATAGCTGGCCGCTCACAGGCATCACGTGACGCCCTGCTGATTTAACGTCAAGTGAGGCATGACATCAGTGACGAGGTCCCCGCTGTGGCTGCTGGGTTGTGGGCGGGGTTACCCCACGCGTCACACCCTGCATACACCTCGTGCTTTCCCAATGAATGGGGAGAGGGAGAGAGCACGGTGGATGCTGGGTGTGACACGTGGGGTAACCCTGCCCACAACCCAGCATCCACCGTGGAACGCGGAGCTGTGTCACGCCTGGTTGCAGCCGGGGTCAAGTGATGCCTGTGAGCAGCCAGTGATAGCGCCTCTCACAGGCAGTAACACCAGTGAAAGGTATTTATAAAGAAACTTATTTTCATCATAAAAATACATTGGCCATTTTCAATAGTAGTGGGCAAGCCTTTTAAACATACTGGCTGATGGCTGGATCATGCAGCTTTATATGAAAATGCCTATTTATTATAATGGCTGGACCTGAAATAACAAGCACTTTTCACCTATTGTGTCCCCCTATTTCCTTGTAGATTGTAAGCTTGCGAGCAGAGACCTCACTCCTCCTGTAACTGTTTAACTGTCTAAACTTGTATTGAATTTATTGTCTATATACAGAATGTCAACACTTAATTTTAAAGTGCTGTGTAATATGTCAGCGCTATATAAATAAAATTATTATATACTATATAATCGGCTTATTCCGTCTGTCTGTCCGTCCAGGAAATCCCGCGTCGCTGATTGGTCCGGCCGCGGCCAATCAGCGACGCGGGATTTCAGAACAAGATGGCGGCCGTTAGCGGCTCATATGCCGCACGGAGGTCATCTCCCGGCTGCTCGCAGCGGAAGTACCCCGACCGGCGGCCTAGGCGGTGCTGCTCCCCGTTCCTCCCTTCACACTTGCCGTCGGGAGATCAGCGGCCCTAGCCGCTGATCTCCCGACGGTAGCCACATGGAGGTCAGCGACGACGCAGCCGGGAGATGACCGGCGCTAGCCGGTGATCTCCCGGCTGCTCTCAGCGGAAGTACCCGCACAGGCAGCGCCACTCCCCAGTCCTCACTAATACGGTTCGCTGATTGGTCGCGACCAATCAGCGATATTGGCGCCAAATTTAAACACTGCTCTGCTGATTGGTCGCGGCCACCCTGCCGCAACCAATCAGCGATATTGGCGTGAAATTTAAAACACCGCTTCTCTGATTGGTCGCGATTTGAAACGCGCAGGCCACCGTCGGGAGATCAGCGGCACAACCCAGTGCACAGTCCATTTAAATACTGCTTCGCTGATTAGTCGCGCCCGGTAGGCCGCATACATATTCTAGAATACCCGATGCGTTAGAATCGGGCCACCATCTAGTTATTAATAAATTAAAACATGATATCAGAATATATGCATAATACTGCCAAGGGAGCACTCCACAGACTCCTCACACCAATCCAACACGAGTTTTGCTTCCTCTTCTACAGGGAGTGTTTGCCTCTTAATATAGGGTAAATACAGCGGCCACAAATAGGTAATCAGGGGAAACGTCACCTTACTGGGCGCCGCTGTATGCGCATGCACATGGTATCTGCTGCATGCCGGCTGTAAGATGTAACAAGAAACATAAGATAAAACGTCAAGAATGGGCCAAGAAATATCTTAGGAATGAGTTTTCAAAGGTTTTATGGACTGATGAAATGAGAGTGACCCTTGATGGGCCAGATGGATGGGCCAGAGGCTGGATCAGTAAAGGGCAGAGAGCTCCACTCCGACTCAGACGCCAGCAAGGTGGAGGTGGGTTACTGGTATGGGCTGGTATCATCAAAGATGAACTTGTGGGACCTTTTCGGGTTGAGGATGGAGTGAAGCTCAACTCAACTCCCAGACCTACTGCCAGTTTCTGGAAGACAACTTCTTCAAGCAGTGGTACAGGAAGAAGTCGGTATACTTCAAGAATAACATGATTTTCATGCAGGACTATGCTCCATCACATGCATCCAACTACTCCACAGCGTGGCTGGCCAGTAAAGGTCCAAAAGAAGAAAAAATAATGATATTGCCCCCTTGTTCACCTGATCTGAACCCCATAGAGAACCTGTGGTCCATTATAAAATGTGAGATCTACAGGGAGGGAAAACAGTACACCTCTCGGAACAGTGTCTGGGAGGCTGTGGTGGCTGCTGCACGCAATGTTGATCGAAAACAGATCAAGCAACTGACAGAATCTATGGACGGAAGGCTGTTGAGTGTCATCATAAAGAAAGATGGCTATATTGATCACTAAATTTTTTGGTTTTTGTTTTTGCATGTCAGAAATGTTTATTTTTAAATGTTGTGCACTGATATTGGTTTACCTGGTGAAAATAAACAAGTGAGATGGGATTATATTTGTTTTTTATTGAGTTGCATAATAATTCTGCACAGTAATAGTTACCTGCACAAACAGATATCCTCCTAAGATAGCCAAATCTAAAAAAAACCCACTCCAACTTCCAAAAATATTAAGCTTGGATACTTATGAGTCTTTTGGGTTGATTGAGAACATAGTTGTTGATCAATAAAAAAATAATCCTTTAAAATACAACTTGCCTAATAATTCTGCACACAGTGTATATACACTGTGTGCAGAATTGTTAGGCAAGTTGTATTTTAGAGGATTAGTCGCTCCTCCAGTGAGAGTGGTTGAGAGTGATTGCTCACAGCATTCTGCACCTGTGTCATCTCCTTCTTACTGAGGGGGGCTGGCCGCGTCCTGGTGTGCATTTTTCTTGAACCCTTGGCTGGGGAGTACCATTGCCTTTTTGCTGTTTTCTAATTTGACTTTGGAATTTTAAAAAATTCTGTTTATTGTTCTGGCTATGCTGTTTGTTTTTAGTTGGCTCTCAAGCCTATGCAGCTTGGAGTAGGACAACATGTATAAAAAGTATCATGTGATCAAAATACTCATTTGCTTAATAATTCTGCACACAGAGTGCATATATATATATATATATATATATATATATATATATATATATATATATATATATATCTATATCAGGACCAGACTGGGACTAAAAATCTGCCCTGGCACACAGACCCCACCATCCCACATACCATATTGCCCCCCCACCCCCACCCCCCAAATCCTACATCACAAGAAATGTTAGCACCACATCTTTCAAAGGGGTTCTCCACAGCTCTGACACCCATTTCTCAATCAGCATGTGTTCCCCCATTAAAATAACAACACTTATACTCACGTCCGGCGCCATTCCAGCGGTGTTGGCACTCGCTCTGCCGGGGCTCATATGACACTATGTCACACGAGCCCGCTGGCCTCTCTCTTTCCGCCTTTCGATGAATCAATAATCAAGAGGAAGTCAGAACTGCAGCTGGCTGCTGACAGCCTCATGATTACTGATTTGTGTAATATGCAATTTGGAGGTGATCAACTCCCTTTAAATATGTGAACCCCGACATCCCCACAAGTAAAGCAGTACATGTGGGATACACAGTTTGTCCCATTTGGGGCATTTATGGCAAATTGAAAGGATATGCCATATAGCGTATGTCCGATAAATGCAGGTCCCACTGCTGAATGGAAAGATTGGGGACCCTTTGGTGGCTTCCTCACTAGTCTTTGTTAGTGAATACTTGTATTCTCTATAAAACAATTATGAAGCATTACTTTTTTTTGCATTGTGGCATTCCTCTGTTATTCCTCCTGGAAATATATGAATAAATTGACAAATAGCTGCTACCATTTGTGTGTCCCTACCCAGTCTAACCTTGCCTAATCATTGCTGGCAGTACCAGAATGTGTAGGTGAGAAGGAGAATGGTGACCCTTAGGTGTCAGTAAGGCCCGGGATGCTAATTTCGCAATGCTACTAATTGACAGCTGCAGTTCTGAGAATTACATGGACTCTAGGAGATGACATTGTACAGCAGCTGAAGCCACAGAGGTAAGATCAGGTAGTTGTGACTCTGCTTACACCAGGTGCTATACACACATTTCCAGGAGTAACAACAGAGGAACTGCACAACACTGAGTCCACAGGCATTATATATTAAGTATCAGAACATCATAATTCTGTACATAATATGTATGAAAGACAATCAAAGAAGAAATACTTGTTAGCAATAAATATCATTATCAACAGAAAAAACACCATGATATCGACCTATATGTTATACCTCAAATAGTCTACTAAAATAAAAAGGAGACATCAGCCGCCCACATAGAACTTACATGACTCAATCAGCAAGGACCCTAAACCCAGACTCATCACTGAACCTTTCTATTTTGCTACTATTGTAAAATACTGCATTTTTTCAAACGGAAAAAAAGACATGGAAAAAGCAGCAAAAGCGCTGTGTGAACAATCTCTCGTTAAAATTCCAAGAAACAGTCACAGTACAACCCTCCTTATACGCCTCTACCGAACAACGAATCCTCCACTCCTCACCAGGCAATCCAGATTGCCAGAGCAGAGACTATATTGAAGAGGGAAGTAGCTGGTACTGCACAGCTGAGAACTTCCAAGAAGGAAGCTACAGAGACTCAAGGTTGAGCAGTTTAACTCTTGCACTGCTCAAAGAAGAGGGAGAGGGAGAAGTGCTTCTATTCAATTCAGGATTATGTGAATTCAGATGCTGCAGTCTTCTGGCTCCTCTCTGTCGCGGTAAACCCGTGAAAACAGGTTTGTTTGTTTTTTAAAGATGATTATAGAAAACACATTAAAAATTTTATATAAACTGGCAGCGTTTCTGACACCAAAAATGTTACTCCAGTCTCTGACTGGAGTAACATTTCTGGCAAGGTGAACAGAGGTGCCTCTGACGCGCCCCCTGGGCCGTGGGGTACTCGGTGCCGGGCCGGTCGTTGCTAAGGGAGATGTCACAGTGGCGGTGACCCGGTCAGTGACCCAGGGCGGTCATTAAAAGGGGATTTTTATCGTTTTTAAAGTTTAATATTCGTGACACCACCTATAGTATGCGGCTAAAGGGAGCCGCCGCTCCAGAGCAGGTCCTCTGGAGCTGTTGTTAATCCAGCAGAGTTGGTTTAGCTCTCCACAGGTAGAGCTTAGCTCCAGGGCAGTGTAAAGATGTTATATGAGGTAGATGTTGCTGTGCAGTATGGTGCAGGGGGATGATGACGCAGCAATAATTCACAGAGGCAGTGGGGTGCAGTCTTCAGGGTTTTACTCACGATTTTCAGACTCCAAGTTACCAGGCCAGGGCAACTTCCCACGTCATCCTGTGCTTACTCAGGGAGGGGTTCAGCAATCCCTCAGATAATTCAGGAGCACTTAAAGGGACCCCTTTCTGTGTGCCTTTCTCAGTCATCTTTCTGCGCTGGCTCTCACCCTCCTGCCCTGTGCCTCATAATCAGTGTCCTGAGTCGGTAGCCTCGGATCTAGTCGGGTGACCTGCGGTCCCCTGGACCCTCTGTGGCTACCTTTTCGGCGATGTAATTGTGGCTGTAGTAACTGCACCCTAAAAGTACAGAAGCCTCCGGTTTCTAGCTGAGCCTTGTAGTTCTCCACTAGTTAAGGGGCCAGTCCCCTCTGCAGCTTGATCCCTCCACGTGCTGGTAGATACGGGCGCACAGGTGGCCTCCTGCACTGCCCGTACCCCTAGGATCCCCTCTTTCCTTCTGGAGTCTTCCTTCCTGCTCCTTTCCTCTCCTCAGTCAGTATCTCCTCCTGGGCCTCTCACTAGGCCCGCCTCTGGAGCTGAGCTCCTGCAGAGCCTCTGCTCCTTCCACTCTCTCCTCACTGTTCTAACTGAACTATCACACCCAAGATGGCTTCCCTTTATATACTCCTACAGAAGTGCTCCTTTAAACTACGTCCTCCACCCACACCCACTAAATGGTTCCACCTCACTTGGTTCCCCCCACTCCAGCCAGGGACCAGGGACTGTGCTCTCCCAGGAGCAATCTCGCCCTGCCCTCTGAACTGTGGTGTAATGAATGTGACTCGCCCCTTGGGCCGTGGGGCACGCGGGTCCGGGCGATAGGGAGACGTTGGGGGTAGTAGTGGCGGCCCGGTCCCGCGGATCAGGGTGGTCAGGCCAGTGGTAGTCCGTTATGTGTTATTGATAATGTCCGACTACGCCACCCGTGGATTGCGGTTATTAGGAACCGCCGCTGCATGCAGACCGCTGGGGCTGATGAGGTGTGCAGCTAGGGTAGTGTGACTCCCCACGGGAAGAGTGCGGCCCCAGGGCAGTGTAGTGGATGGTGGGAGTGATGGTAGTGAGAGTCCCAGTGCTGATAGTGCTGGAGGAGCAAGGAGCACACAGACAACAGGTTGCAGTCCAGGGTCTTTACTGAAACAGGTAAACTGACCCATAAACAGTCCCAGCTAGGAGGGGACCTGGATGTCTGAGAGCAACGGGAAAATTGGCCCTGGTCAGGGTGAGGGTGTAGGCCTACCGTGCTTTCTGCGCTCCTTCTGGCTATCTCCTCCTGATAGGGTAACAGCCCACGTTTCCGAGCTTTCCGTGCTTTCTCGCCTGTATGGCCTGCGACGTGGGTTCCTTTCTGCTCCCAGCCTTGTACGGCTTTATTGGTCCCTTCGGTTGTGGCAGGGCCTCCAGGCTTCTTAGGCCAAGGAATGTACAGTCCCTTGCGGACTGGTTCTCTGCTGGGGGATGTGGAATCCTTCCAGCCTCAGACACCAAAGTCTGGTAAAGCTAAGTCTTTCTCTGCCAAGACAGGCTCTCTTCGCTTCTTGTCTCTGGCTTGTGGCTCTCTCCTACTGCCACACTTCCTCTTAGGTGCAATCAACTTTCTGTCCCGGCTCCACTCTGGGACACGTCTCAGAGCTGAGACAGGCAATCCAGTTCTCTCTAACCCTGTCCCCAGTACCAGCTTTTATAGGGGCAGCCTGCTCCCCCTACTGGCCTGAGACAGGAGGCATTGCATGCTAATGTTCCCCTGACCAGAGAACCTCCCCCTTGCTCTCAGACACAGCTTTATTACACTAGTGGCATCCAGGTAGGGTGACACAAATGCAGATGTTAGGGTCCCGGGCTGTACTCCATCCTTACCTGAGAGTGGGATACCACACCTCTGGGTGAGATGCAGTACCTCTGTGGCGACAGAACCCGCAGGGGCGTCACACCTCCGTAAATGTGCCAAATTCAATAAGTGGCCTGTGCCTCTTAAGGAATTCGGCACATCTTATTCCTTCACTCCCCTCATTAAGGCTGGCATACAAAAAAACAGCCTTAATGAATTGGGGCCTTTACATGAAATAGAGTACTATACATAGCTATTACAAAACACAAGAAAAAAATAAAATACAGTAAACCAGAAAAATCAGGACAAAAGTACATCCTATTTGGCTCTGCTTTTTGAGTGGAGCCCTAGGCAGAGGCATAACTCCAATTGGTTCAGGGGTTGCAGTCTCACGCAGGTCATGGAGTCTAAGGGGCCCAAACGGTCCTTTAAGCCCATATGAGAAGACCAATACTATTACAGGCCCATGATAGTTAGGGGCTCTGTTAGAGATGTTGCATTGGGGCCCCTGAACTTCAATTTATATCACTGGCCGTATGGATATATTTAGTGTGGTTGATAGCTTGTATGCCAAAAGAACTCCTAAGTGAAGACCACTAGCTTGATGTGAACATCACCTAATTTCTGAGCCCATCATCCACAAAATTAAAAGGTCATCTCAAATTGCAGCTGCCATGAACAATTATCAATAGGAGCGTCTCAGCCCGTCACCTTGTCACTTCTGGTACCCCTGACAACTGAACATAGTTTAGCTCTGTTCATGGACTCTGCCATTTTGTGACCACGTTAGTATTTTTCCAGTAAATACTGCAGGAGGTTGGCACTTATGTACCTGTGTGAATGTCTGTTCTGACAATGATGAACTTCAGGGCAAACGCTGCAACCAGGAGCATTAGAAGCTACTTATAAGTGCAAGATATAGGAGACCTGCTTGTCACATCTGTGTCCAGATGCTTTGTGGAGTGACCTTCCTAAACTCTAGAGCTCCTAGTTGTCCAGTCATTTTGTTTATTTATCTATCATAAAGATAAGTAGATGAACAGATGACCTCAGACTCCACAGAATGCAGGACTCACTGCTACACAATGGTACACTGACAACTAGTGTTGAGCGAGCACTAAAATGCTCGGGTGCTCGAAGCTCGGGCCGAGCTCACTGTGATACTCGGGTGCTCGACCCGAGCAACGAGCCCAATGTTAGTCTATGGGAGACCCGAACATTTTTGCGGCGGCTCCCCCGGCAGTCTGTAGACAGCCTAAAAAGTGCCCAAAACGATAGTGACAGTGCTCAAATGACATGGGGACAGCATGGGGATCGCCCCTGGATGCATTTCTGACCCCCAGGTCACTGCTGTCAACAACGTGGTCAGAGGTATTAAGCCACTTTTACAGGCTCACAATAAAACGTTCAAAAACGAAAGTGAAAGTGCTTTCCTTTGAAATATGTTAACCCCTTAACGACCATGGGTCTTTCTGTTTTTGTGTTTTCCTTTTTTGCTCCCCTTCTTCCCAGAGCCAGAACTTATTTAATTTTCGTTCAATATGGCCATGTGAGGGCTTATTTTTTGCGGGACGAGTTGTACTTTTAAACACCATCACTGGTTTTACCATATCATGTGCTGGAAAATGGGAAAAAAATTCCAAGGGCAGTGAAACTGCAAAAAAAATGCAACTCCACAGTTGTTTTTTGGGTCCTTTTTTTACCACGTTCACTGAATGCTAAAACTGACCTGCCATCATTATTTTCCAGGTCGTTACGAGTTCATAGACACCAAACATGTATAGGTTCTTTTTTATTTAAGTGGTGAAAAAAAAATCCAAAGCTTGCTAAAAAAACAAAAAAAAATGACGCCATTTTCCGAGACCCTTAGCTTCTCCATTTTTCGGGATCTGAGGCCAGGTGAGGGCTTATTTTTTGCGTGCCGGGCTTACGTTTTTATTGATACCATTTTGGGGTAGGTCCGATGTTTTGATCGCCCGTTATTGCATTTTATAGCAAAGTTGTAGCGACCAAAAAAACTTAATTCTGGCGTTTAAATTTTTTTTCTCGTTACGCCGTTTACTGATTGTATTAATTCTTCTTTTATATTGATAAATCGGGCGATTCTGAATGCAGCGATACCAAATATGTGTATGTGGTTTTTTTTTTTATATATATTTTATTTTGAATGGGGCGAAAGGGGGGGAACTTAAACTTTTATATATTTTTTATTTTTTTTATTTTTTTAAAAACTTTTTTTTACACTTTCTGCTTGCTTCTATAGTCTCCAGAGGAGACTAGAAGCAGCAGTTGTCTGATTGCTTCTACTGCATACAAGCGATGAGCAGATTGCATGTATGCAGGAGGAATGCTCACTTGCTATGAGCGCTGACCACTAGGTGGCGCTCATAGCAATTGAGACATGACAACCACAGGCGTCTGCTGCAGACCCTGAGTTGTCATGCCCACCCATTGGTGACCCGCGATCACGTGACGGGGTCACTGATGGGCGGGGCTTAGGACTCCCGGAAGCGCGAGTTAAATGCCACTGTAAGAGATTTAACATATTAACAGCCGCGGGTGGATTGCGATTCCAATAATCAGCCGACATGTGCTCGCTTCAGTGCAGGCTCACCGCCGGAGCCCCCGCTGAACCGGCCTTCCCGACCTGGTGCGTACTATTACTGACCAGGTCGGAAAGGGGTTAAGGAACATCCTTTCCAGGGTAAAGACTTGTGTATAAGGTAAAATAAATAACCAAAAACAAAAATACTCCTCCACACCTTGGGCTATGTTCACAAGTAGCATTTTTTATGCGTTTTTGCACGTTTGTATTGCTTTCAACCGTGACAAATGCATTCACCGGGAAATGTCATTTTAACATTTTACAACCTTATCTGGCCATGTGCTGTGTGACACATGCATACAGTGCTAAAAAGACATGGGAACAGCATGGGGAAGACCCCTGGAAGCATCTCTGACACCCAGGTCACTGCCTAAAAGTGTGCCCATCAGAAGTGATCCTTGCCGCATCAGAAGATGCAGACTTGCAACTATCCCCGTGCAAGTCCTTGTCCCAGGGCAGTGTTCAATTGTACCTCCCTCATAACTTGCAATACAAGCGCAAGTATGCAGCCTGCCACCCACCCACCCCCCAGGCTGCAATACCATACTGCTAGCTTGCTTGCACTTGAAATTGGGCCTTTTAGGCATGTGGAGGTGGAATCTGGCCACCACGTCATGGCTGCGTCGGTAGCCTGGTATTCATACTCAGTACCCAGCCGCCCGGCGGCCGGGTGTCCACGCTTGGTCCCCAGCCGCCAGGGGGCGGCCGGGTGTCCATACTCAGTCCCCAGCCGCCCCGCGGCCGGGTGCCCACACACAGTCCCCAGCCGCGTGGGGGTGGCCGGGTGTCCATAAACGGTCCCAGGCCGCCCCTATTTGTCCCGGTGCGCCTTATACACAAGCGCGCATAACAAAACATTACCTGTGCCCTCCCCAGTGCATTTAGTGGGAAGGACAGCCTAACCACAAACACGTGGACAAGTGAATGTGGCCAGGAATGGTCCATCTCACTGACGCCTTCACACTGGGTTAATATTGTGGAAGCCGGGACACAGTTGGACACTGGGATGCAACACGTCCTCCAGACATAGAGGATTGCGGGTCCTGGGTCAATCAGGCTTCAACACAAAGTTCAGAAGGTAGACAGCAGCAGTGGTCGGCCTCCTACACAACGAGTAAATTATTCATGATCATGAGGCCATCCACCTCCTTAGCTTTCTGTTCCTTGGAATGCAAGCGCATGTATGTAGTAGCAGCTAGGCCTGAGGTGGTCAGCGTTTTGGCGCATATTCTACCTCCTTCGAGGATTGCTGGATGTTTTCCTGCTACTATCCCAGTTCTATGACTCCCGTTAAAACAAAGCTTCAGGTGATGAATGATGGATGAGGTGGTGGCAAAGGAGAAAGAGCAGGAGTAACAGGGACCATTCACATCAATATCAGGCCAGCCAACCACACATGTCTTGTAGGATATGTTTCCGTACCAAAAGGAGCGGTTCAGCTACACAGTTATAAGGCATACAGTGAATGCAATGCCTACCAAAAATTTCGAGGCACTCCAATGCCCCTTGGAAGTGGTCAGAGGGCCTTAACTAAACCGTTTTTTCCATTTATAGCAACTGGGTCTCCTGTACACTGTTGGCCTAAGCAGGGAATGGAAGGCTTTCCAAAAATTATTAGGCACTGCAATGCCCCTTGAAACAGACGTGGATTACAGCGTATTAAAAACCTTCTACCCATTATTGGGGAGTGGGTCTCCCTTAGTGTTCGCCTATGCATTGAAAAGCAAAAGCTGACAAAAATTAGGAGGAAATGCAATGCCCGTTGCAAGAGTCGTGGAGGTTAGAGGTAATTAAAAACAACATGTCAATGCCCCTTGGAAGAGCTGTGGAGTTCAGAGTGGTTTAACAAGACGGTTTTAATGCCCCTTAGAAGAGACGTGGAGTTCAGAGTGGTTTAACAAGACAGTTTTAATGCCCCTTGGAAGAGATGTGGAGGTCACAGTAGCTTAACAAGATGGTTTTAATGCCCCTTGGAAGAGACGTGGAGTTCAGAGTGGTTTAACAAGACAGTTTTAATGCCCCTTGGAAGAGTGGTGGAGGTTACAGTGGAATAAAAAGACAATATCAATGCCCCGTGGGAGAGACGTGGAGGTCACAGTAGCTTAACAAGAAGGTTTTAATGCCCCTTGGAAGAGTGGTGGAGGTCGCAGTGGAATAAAAAGACAATATCAATGCCCATTGGCAGAGTGGTGGAGGTTACAGTGGAATAAAAAGACAATATCAACGCCCTGTGGAAGAGACGTGGAGGTCACAGTAGCTTAACAAGACGCTTTTAATGCCCCTTGGAAGAGTGGTGGAGGTCGCAGTGGAATAAAAAGACAATATTAACGACCCTTGGAAGAGACGTGGAGGTCACAGTAGCTTAACAAGACGATTTTAATGCCCCTTACAAGAGCCATGCAGTACAGCATATTAAAAACATTATTCCCATTATTGAAGAGTGGGTCTCTCATAGTCTTTGCCTATGCCTTCCAAGCAAAAGCTGCCAAAAATTAGGAAGGGGGAACTTGCAATGTCCCTTACAAGAGCCATGCAGTACAGCATATTACAAACATAAGTCCCATTATTGGGGAGTGGGTCTCCCATAGTATTTGCTTATGCTTTCCCAGCAAAAGCTGCCAAAAATTAGGACGGAGCAACTTGCAATGCCCCTTACAAGAGCCATGCAGTACAGCATATTACAAACATAAGTCCCATTATTGGGGAGTGGGTGTCCCATGGTATTTGCTTATGCTTTCCCAGCAAAAGCTGCCAAAAATTAGAATGGAGGAACTTGCAATGCTGGCACCCTGGTGGTATAGTGGTGGTGGGGGCTGAGGATAAGGAGAAGAAGTTTAAACAGCCGAAACGAGGAAGCGTATACCCATGTGTGGGTGTGAAGCGGTGCATGTGAATACACCTCCAAAAATAACACAGTGGATTTGACTTTATGTTACTCTGCTGTCATTTGGTGGTGATGAGAAGTCTGGCCCAATCCAGCCCTTGTTCATTTTGATAAGGGTCAGCTTGTCAGCATTGTCAGTTGACAGGCTCGTGCGCTTATCAGTTATAATTCCCCCAGCGGCACTAAAAACACGCTCCGATAGCACGCTAGCGGCAGGGCAGGCCAGGACCTCCAAGGCGTACAGAGCGAGTTCATTCCAAGTGTCCAGCTTCGATACCCAATAATTAAAAGGCACAGAGGAATCACGGAGGACGCTGGTACGATCGGCAAGGTACTCCCTCACCATCTTTTGAAACTTTCCACTCCTTGTGAGAGTACCCCGCGCCTCAGGGCCTGTAAGCTGGTCGGGTGTCAGAAAACTGTCCCAGAACGTTGACAGTGTTCCCCTGCCTCTGCTGGATTGGAGTTGCATCTCTCTTGCCTGTACGCCTTGGTTGGGCAACGAACTGTGACCTCTGCCGCTAGCGTGTTCAGATGGGAATTTTTTTAACAGTTCTGCAGCAATGGCCTTCTGGTACTGCACCATTTTTGTAGACCTCTCCACCTCAGGAATAAGAGAGTGAAAGTTCTCCTTGTAGCGGGGGTCTACAAGTGTCACCAACCAGTAATGACTGTCACCCAACATTTTGACAACGCGAGGGTCACGGTTAAGGCAGCGTAACATAAAGTCAGCCATGCGTGCCAGACTGGTAACGGGAAAGATTTCCGTGTCTTCACCAAGATGACGACTGACCATGCTCTCCTCCTCCTCCTCCTCTTCCTCCTCCCCCCTGTCCTCAGGCCACCCACGCTGAACCGACGGTATGACACTTGTACAGGTACTACCGTCTACAATGCATGATAGCAGCTCCTGTCTTCCTCCTCCTCCTCCTCCTCCTCCTCTCCCTCATTGTCCCCCAATGCACGTTGGGATGAGATAAGGCTGGGCTGTGTGTAATTGCCCGCTACGGCTTCTTGATCCATCTCATCATACTCTGGCTGCAATGCCTCCTCTTTAATTCTCTGCAGAGAGCGTTGCAAAAGACAGACAAGTGGGATGCTGACACTAATGATGGCGTCATCGCCACTCACCATCTTGGTGGCCTCCTTAAAGTTTGTCAGGATGGTACATATGTCAGACATCCAGGTCCACTCCTGAGGTCTTATGTGTGGAGTCTGACCTGAATATCGATGGCCTTGTTGCAGCTGGTACTCCACAACTGCTCTCTTCTGCTCACAAATCCTTTGCAACATGTGGAGGGTAGAGTTCCAACGTGTGGGGACATCACACACCAGTCGGTGTGCCGGAAGCAGCAAATGCTGCTGCAACACAGCAAGGGCGGCGGAAGCTGTAGCTGACTTGCAAAAATGAGCTGACAGGCGGCGTACTTTCACGAGCAGATCTGGCAACTCGGGGTACGATTTAAGAAACCGCTGAACCACGAGGTTAAGCACATGAGCCAGGCATGGTACGTGTGTGATCTCACCTCGCCTCAGAGCCGCCACCAGGTTACGGCCATTGTCACACACGACCATGCCGGGATGTAGGTTCAGCGGTCTCAGCCACAGATCTGCCTGCTCTTTCACAGCTGTCCACAACTCACAAGCAGTGTGAGGTTTATCACCTAAGCTTATGAGTTTCAGCACAGCCTGTTGCCGCTTGGCGGAGGCAGTACTGCAATGCTTCCAGCTTGTAACTGATGTGGTGATATCTGAGATGGAGGCTGAACATGAGGAGGAGGAGGAGGATGCGCAGGAGCTGTACACTGTGGGGGCAACTCTGACTGACATAGGGCCCGCAATCCTCGGTGGGGGGAGGATGTGTTCCGTTCCAAGGTCCGACTGGGTCCCGGCTTCCTCTTTGTTTACCCAGTATGCCGTCAGAGAGATGTACCGTCCCTGGCCACAAGCACTTGTCCACGTGTCCGTTGTCAGGTGGACTCTCCCAGTAACTGCGTTGTTGAGGGCACGGCAGATGCTTTGGGACACGTGCTTGTGTAGTGCGGGGATGGCACACCGGGCAAAATAGTGTCGGCTGGGGACCGAGTACCGAGGGACGGCCACCGCCATAAGATTGCGGAAGGATTCCGTCTCCACCAGCCTAAAAGGCAGCATTTCCAATGCAAGCAGTCGTGAAATGTGCGAATTTAGGACTGTGGCCTGTGGGGCGTTAGCTGCGAATTTCCGCTTTCGTTCAAAGGTCTGGGATATGGACAATTGAACGCTGCGGTGGGACGTGGACGTGGACGTTGATGCTGTTTCTTGAGAAACTGCCATAACAAGTGAAGACTGAGAGGAGGGGGCATCTTTACATGCAGTATGGACAGGGGATTGCCTTGCACACACAACAGGGGGTTCTATTGCACGCACAACAGTGGAAGAAGCAGTGGTGACACCCACTGACACTGGTCGTGGACACTGGGTTTCGCCCCACAAAGTCGGGTGCTTTGCTGCCATGTGCCTGATCATGCTGGTGGTGGTCAGGCTGGTAGTTTTGTCACCCCTGCTGATGCTGGCATGGCAGGTGGAACATATGGCCTTTTTGGGGTTATCAGCAGAGTCTTTAAAAAAATTCCAGACTCTGGAAGACCTACCGCTTGTACTGGCAACGTCCCTCATGTTGGTGTTACGGGGAACGGTTGCCTGCCTTCTGTCTGCGGCCACCACACTGCTTCTTCCTGCCTGTTGGGGTACTCTGCCTCCCTCCCCCTGTGTGCTGCTGGCCTCACTCTGCATGTCCTCCTTCCACGTTGGGTCAGTTACTAGATCATCCACCACCTCCTCCTCTTCCACTTGCGCACCACGATCCTCCTCCTCACTTCCTGGCAATTGTGTCTCGTCATCGTCCACCTCTTGTGACAGATTGCCAACGTCGACTTCCTGTGGCCGTGGCTGTTCAAATATTTGGGCATCGCAACACGGGATCTCCTCTTCCACCACTTCAAGCGTATCAGGCGAGGGGCCCAAATATGGAAATGGACCAGTGAACAGCTCTTCAGAGTGTCCAAGTGTGGGAACACTTGCTGTCTGACGACACTCGGCATGGTGGGAGGAAGGAGCATCAGGGTGAGGAGGAGTATGCGGTCGAGACTCACGGCTACTAAGAGTTGACCGTGTGGAAGACAGACCGGAGGTGGTGGTGCCCAGGTAACTGGAAGTATTGTCTGCTATCCAATTAATAACCAGTTCACACTGATCAGTTCTCAATACTGGTGTTGTTCTGTGCTTCCCTAGTAATTTGGTCAAGAAGTGGGAGCGAGAAGATGTGGCTGTTGGTTGTGGCACATTTTCACCTTGGCCACGGCCCCGTCCTCTGCACGAACCATCACCAGAACGTCCACTTCCACGTCCCTTGCCACGCGCCTTGCCCATTGTAAATGAAGTAAAATAGCTTACACTTGCACTATCAATGGAAAAAGGGTAATAAAGAGTAGATTAGAACCGTGGAAGAGGAAAATTACAGTTATTGTTTACTGGGGTATACCACACTTTTTTAAATAGATATATTTGCGGCTGAACAGTGAGCGACACACTCAAACTGCTTTTTTTTTAGATACCAAAGGCCCAAAACTGGATAGTACAGCGATTTGACCCGTGGAACTGCGAAACCACACTGAGATGTCGGGCCTACACAAGACTATTTTCAACAGATATATTTTTGTGTCACAACAGTCAGGAGACACTACTGTTTTTCTTTACGGAAAAAACTACCAAAACCTGAATAATAGAGATTTTTTACTGTGGAACAGCAAAACCACAGTTATAATTTACTGGTGTATACCAGGCTTTTTAAAATATATATATATTTGCGGCTGAACAGTGAGCGACACACTCAAACTGTTTTTTTTAGATACAAATAGCCCAAAAGTGGATAATACAGAGGTTTGTACCGTGGAACTGCAAAACCACACTTGTATTTCTCGGGCCTACACCAGACTATTTTCAACAGATATATTTGTGTCTGAAAAATCAGGGAGACACTACTTTTTTTTTTTTACAGCAAAAAATTCAAAAAACAGGATAATAGAGATTTTTTACCGTGGAACAGCAAAAGCACACTTCTGTCTCTCTGGCCTACACCAGACTATTTTCAACAGATATATTTGTGTCTGAAAAATCAGGGAGACACTATTATTATTTTTATACAGCAAAAAATGCCAAAAACAGGATAATAGAGATGTTTTACCGTGGAACATCAAAACCACAGTAATAATTTACTGGTGTATGCCAGGCTTTTTAAAATATATATATATTTGCGGCTGAACAGTGAGCGACACACTCAAACTGTTTTTTTTAGATACAAATGGCCCAAAAGTGGATAATACAGAGGTTTGTACCGTGGAACTGCAAAACCACACTTGTATTTCTCGGGCCTACACCAGACTATTTTCAACAGATATATTTGTGTCTGAAAAATCAGGGAGACACTATTTTTTTTTTTTTTTTACAGCAAAAAATGCAAAAAGCAGGATAATAGAGATTTTTTACCGTGGAACAGCAAAAGCACACTTCTGTCTCTCTGGCCTACACCAGACTATTTTCAACAGATATATTTGTGTCTGAAAAATCAGGGAGACACTATTATTATTTTTATACAGCAAAAAATGCCAAAAACAGGATAATAGAGATGTTTTACCGTGCAACATCAAAACCACAGTAATAATTTACTGGTGTATACCAGGCTTTTTAAAATATATATATATTTGCGGCTGAACAGTGAGCGACACACTCAAACTGTTTTTTTTCGATACAAATGGCCCAAAAGTGGATAATACAGAGGTTTGTACCATGGAACTGCAAAACCACACTTGTATTTCTCGGGCCTACACCAGACTATTTTCAACAGATATATTTGTGTCTGAAAAATCAGGGAGACACTATTTTTTTTTTTTTACAGCAAAAAATGCAAAAAGCAGGATAATAGAGATTTTTTACCGTGGAACAGCAAAAGCACACTTCTGTCTCTCTGGCCTACACCAGACTATTTTCAACAGATATATTTGTGTCTGAAATATCAGGGAGACGCTATTATTATTTTTATACAGCAAAAAATGCCAAAAACAGGATAATAGAGATGTTTTACCGTGGGACATCAAAACCACAGTAATAATTTACTGGTGTATACCAGGCTTTTTAAAATATATATATATTTGCGGCTGAACAGTGAGCGACACACTCAAACTGTTTTTTTAAGATACAAATGGCCCAAAAGTAGATAATACAGAGGTTTGTACCGTGGAACTGCAAAACCACACTTGTATTTCTCGGGCCTACACCAGACTATTTTCAACAGATATATTTGTGTCTGAAAAATCAGGGAGACACTATTTTTTTTTTTTTTTACAGCAAAAAATGCAAAAAGCAGGATAATAGAGATTTTTTACCGTGGAACAGCAAAAGCACACTTCTGTCTCTCTGGCCTACACCAGACTATTTTCAACAGATATATTTGTGTCTGAAAAATCAGGGAGACACTATTATTATTTTTATACAGCAAAAAATGCCAAAAACAGGATAATAGAGATGTTTTACCGTGGAACATCAAAACCACAGTAATAATTTACTGGTGTATACCAGGCTTTTTAAAATATATATATATTTGCGGCTGAACAGTGAGCGACACACTCAAACTGTTTTTTTTAGATACAAATGGCCCATAGAACTGCAAAACCACACTTCTATTTCTCTGGCCTACACCAGACTATTTTCAACAGATATATTTGTGTCTGAAAAATCAGAGGCACACTTCTTTTTTTTGGGGGGGGGGGGCACCAAAAGGTTAATAAGATGGGTATTTGTACATTGTGAAGGAGGAAAAAAAAGAGAGGATTTAGATAAAAAAGAAAGGATTTTTCCTGGCCCCCGGGACCTGGAGCTAAGTCCAGCAATTTCAGCAACAGGAGCAGCACACAGGACTGTAATGCAGCGTTTGCTGGTATAACCACTGCGTCTCCTATACAGCCTGCCTGCCTGCCTGATATACCTCGGATGGATATTAGTCCTGAGAAGGACTGTTTGTTTGATCTGGCAGCCTTTACAGACCCTACACTAACTATTTTGCAGGATATATCTCTCCCTAAATCAGCAGCGCTGTCCCTACACTGTCTGATCCGGAGCGAATGTGTCCAAGATGGCGGCGCCCGGTTTTAAATACTCGAGGTGACGCTGTGCGGCCAGCCAATCACTGTAATGCCCACAAACAACATGGCTGCGGCATTACAGTGACTGGCTGGCAATCCCTGCATGTTCATTGGCTCTGTAAAGAGCGCCAAACATGCAGGGCGGAGACCCGAGCTCCCGCCCGAGTAACCCGGAAATGCTCGGTGCTCGCCGAACATCCCCAGTAGCGTGATGCTCGGGCGAGTACCGAGCAGTGTCGAGCATGTTCGCTCAACACTACTGACAACAGCAGCCAGATGGCCCATTTTATGGCCTATCAGACCAGTCCACCAGGCATCTACCAGATAAGGCAGATCAGTCCGGGCCTGGTCTATATGTATGTAAATACTGCAATGGCTGCACGTCTGTATACGGCAGATGAGGATACACCATGATCTGTTCAGATACAGTCAGAGTAGAGTAAGAAAGACGAGCAGTTTTTACTGATGTCTTTCTCATCCGCTAGTTTTAGCGATGATGAGTCTCAGCAACCGCATAGCGGGCGAGAAAATGCTCAGTCTAGCGCTAATGCCTCTGCAAGCGATTGGGTGCCCCCTGAATCATGCACTCTGTACGTTACAGAGTTTACTTCTGTCACAAGCATCCAGTATGGACACAACAGGGTTTAGGGAGGTTGATTTTTATTGACTTTTCCTCTCTGAAGAACTTATAAATTTAATGGTTGAGCAGACCAATTCGTATGCTGAATAATTCATTGCCGGCCACCCCTCATCCTACTACTCCAGAAGTAGTAACTGGAGACCTGTTGATATGGCAGATATTTTCAACTTTTTTGTCCTACTTCTCAACATGGGTGTGATAAAAAAAATACCATCAGATCTTATTGGTCATCTGACATCCTGTACGACACCCCTACGTACAGAGAAGTAATGGCCCAGCAACAACTTAGCAGAAACCTCAAATTACCCCCTCCTAATGACCCCAGACATGACCTACTTCACAAAGTCAGGCCCCTAATAAATTATTTTCATCATAAATTTTTCCCACATATATACCCCTGAAAAAATTTGTGTGGACAAGTCTCTGGTCCTATTCAAGGGCAGGCTGCATTTCAAACAGTATTTGACGGACAGAAGGTCACGATTCGGACTGAAAATTTATAAATTGTGTGAAAGCGACTCTGACTACTCACACAAATTCAGGGTTTATGAGGAGAAAGACACCGAAATTGTTCCTCCCAAATGTCCCCCTCACTGAACATAGCTGGGAAAATTATCTGGGACCCGGTGCATCCCCTTTTAGATAAGGGGCACAACTTGTACATAGATAACTACAATTGTACCCCTGTTTAGGTGCATGTCTGCCAAGAAATCAGTGGCACGTGGCACCATACGCTGGAATTGTCAAGAACATTGCCCAAGACACTTGTCAAGCAGAGATTAAAAGCAAGCACAATTTAGGAGCGCTAAATTTCGTGACAAGAAGGATGTCCTCATTTTAACATCAATTCATGCTGACAGAAGCAGCCAAATTCCTGTAGGCGCGGCAAGTTCTAGGGACCTGAAGCATGCCTGTGTACAGGATTACAATAAATTTATGGGTGGCATGGAACTTGTGGACTGGATGCTGGATGAAATTTTTGGGTCTATTTCCTCACCTCTCACTATTATGTATGAAAAATTTGTCCTAAAAATTACATTTGTGTGATAAAAAAATGAAATTTAAGTTTTTCACACTCATTTTGAACTAAATCATTTATTAAAATCCTGCTTTGAGCAGGTGGTTGGACCAGATGACCCAGGAGGTCCCTTCCAACTCTATCATTCTATGATTCCATGATTCTATGAAAATGTGGGTTCAAAAGACTCATCCTCATCGCACCCATGAAGTAATTCCTTAGGGGGTGCAGTTTACAAAATGGGGTCAGCTGTGGGGGTTTTCTGCTGTTTTGGCATGTGAAAAATTCTGCAAATGCGACATGGTGCCCACAATCTATTTCAGCCAAATATGTATTTCAAAATTCAAATAGTCCGTTCTGAGCCCGGCCGTTTGTCCAAACAGAACTTTTTGACTACATGTGGGGTATCACTAGACTCAAAAGAAAGTTGGTAACAAACCTTGGGTCTATTTTTTCATGTTAAATCTTGCACAAGTGAAGAAATTGGGGCTAAACCTACATTTTTGCAAAAAAAAATGAAATATTTATATGACGACCTAATGTTAACAAATTCTGTTTAATACCTGTCAGTTCAAAATCCTCAATATACCCCTGGATGAATCCTTTGAGGGGTGTAATTTCCAAAATTGGGTCAGTTTTCGGGGGTTTCTGCTGCTTAGGCGCCTTAGAGCCCTGCAAATGCGACGTGGCGCCCAAAATTTATTTCAGCCAAATTTGGGTACCAAAATTCAAATGGCGCTCCTCCCCTTCTGAGCCTGGCCGTTTGTCCAAAGAGAGGTTTCTGACCGAATAGAGTATCAGGGCACTCAGAAGAAACTGGGCAACAAAGTGAGCAGTCAATTTTGTCATGCCATTCCTTGTAAAAGTGAAACAATTGGGGCTAATGCAACATTTTAGAGGAAACGGTAAAATTTTTCTTTCATTTCACTTTTTTTTTAAGTTTTTTGAGGGGTACACTTTTTAAAATGGTATCACTTTTGGGGAGTTTCCAATATAGAGGCCCCTCAAAGTCCATTTAAATCTGAATACATTCCGATATAAACAAGTTTTGTACATTTCTTGAAAAAAAATGAGAAATTGCTGCTAAACTTTTAACCCTTCTAACATCCTAATAAAATAAAATGCCATTTGAAAAATAAAGCAGATGTAAAGTAGACATGGAAAATTATGTTTATTAAGTATTTTGTATAACAATCTAGTTTAAAAGCATAAAAATTCAAAGTTTGAAAATTGCAAGATTTTCTAATTTTTGTCAAAATTTCAATATTTTCATAAATAAACCCAAATCATATCGACCTAAATTTACCACAAAATGAAGTACAATCTCTCACGAAAAAACAATCTCAGAATCACTGCAATATGTTGAAGCGTTCCAGACTGATTACCACATGAAGTGACACTGGTCAGATTTAGAAAATTAATGTACAAAGTGGATTGGTCCTTAAGGGGTTAATATGAATTACCAATATAGTGTAATCATTAGAGATGAGCGGATCTGGCATAATTCAAATTCATTTATTCAAGCGGAGTTTCCTGGGAAATTTGATTGCCATTGAAGTTATTCTCTGCTAATTGAATATCCCTTATTATGCTCTGGGGCAGGGATGTCAAACTCAAACACACAGAGGGCCAACATGAAAAACTTGGACAAAGTCGCGGGCCAACCAGTGTACAATGTAATGGGCCCCACAAAGTCCTCCATACAGAATAATGGGCCCCACATAGTCCTCCATACAGAATAATGGGCCCCACATAGTCATCCATACAGAATAAATGACTCCACATAGTTCTCCATACTGAATATTGGACCCCACATAGTCCTCCGTACAGTATAATGGGCCCCACATAGTCCTCCATACAGTATAATGGGCCCCACATAGTCCTCCATAAATTATTAAGGGCATCGCATAGTTCTCCATACAGTATAATGGGCCCCACATAGTCATCCATACAGTATTATGGGCACCGCATAGTTATCCATACAGTATTATGGGCACCACATAGTCCTCCATACAGTAAAATGGGCCCCCCTAGACCTCTATACAGAATAATAGCCCAACATAGTCCTCCATATAGAATAATGGACCCCACATAGTCATCCATACAGTTTTATGAGCACCACATAGTCCTCCATACAGTATAATGGGCCCCGCATAGTCATCCATACAGTATAATGAACCCCACATAGTCATCCATAAAGTATTATGGGCCCCACATAGTCCTCCATACAGAATAATGGGCCCCACATAGTCCTCCATACAGAATAATGGTCCCAGATGGGGGTGGTGGTTCTGGTGTTGTGGGCCAAATAAAATGACCATGCGGGCCAGATTTGGCCCAAGGGCCAGAGTTTGGCGTGCATGTTCTAGATGCTGCAAAGCAATAGTGATAGCAGCATGTAAATGGTCCTGAGAGCGGGTTCCCTCTCTAATTATGCATCGACATGACCACAGGTAGCAGATAGTTGACATGGCACTGGCCTTCGCGTCTGTCCGGCACTGTCCCTGTCAGGCACTGCCATAGGCAGAGTCTACTAGTGCTCCTGTCAATGTGACTGGTCTAATACACGGCAATATACAGTTGAAACCAGAAGTCCACATACACTATATAAAAATACACATGTGCATGTTGTTCTCAATATCTGACATGAAATCAGAATAAACCTTTCCAGTTTTAGGTTAATTAGGATTACCAAATTTTTTAATATTTGCCAAATGCCAAAATAATGAGAGAGAGAGAGAATGTTTTAAGACATTTTTATTACTTACTGCAAAGTCAAAAGTTTACAAACACTAAGATTACTATGCCTTTAAACAATTCTGGACTGCCCATGTGATGATGTCATGTGTTTGGAAGCTTCTAATAGGTTTTTTGTCAACATCTGAGTTAATTAGAGACACACCTGTGGATGTATTTTAATGCACACCTGAAACACATTGATTCTTTGTGTAGCATCATGGGAAAGTCTAAAGAAATCAGCCAAGATATCAGGAAGAGAATTGCAGATTTGCACAAGTCTGGCTCATCCTTGGGAAGAATTTCAAGATACCTGAAGGTGCCTCATTCATCTGTACAAACAATTATATGCAAGTACAAACAAGATGTAAATGTCCAGCCATCATACCGCTCAGGAAAGAGATGGGTTCTGTGTCCCAGAGATGAACGTGCTTTGGTCAGACATGTGCATATCAACCCAAGGACAAAAGCAAAAGATCTTGTGAAGATGATGGCGGAAGCTGGTAAGATTGTGTCAATAACCACAGTGAAACGAGTACTGTATCAACATAGGCTGAAAGGCCACTCTGCTAGGAAGAAATCATTACTCCAAATAAAACATACAGAAGCCAGATTAAAGTTTGCAAATGCACACAGAAACACAGACCTTAATTTTTGGAGACATGTTCTGTGGTCTGATGAAACTAAAATTGAACTTTTTGGGCATAATGACCATCGTTACATTTGGAGGAAAAATGGAGAAGCCTGGAAGCCTAAGAACACCATCCCAACTGTGAAACAAGGGGGTGGCAGCATCATGTTGTGGGGTTTTGTGACAGGAGGGACTGGTGCACTTCACAAAATCGATAGCATCATGAGAAAAGAAGATTACAGTGGTTCTCCCACTTAAAAAGATGAGAGAGGCCTGTAATTGACATCATAGGTAGACCTCAACTATGAGAAAACAAATCCTGAAAATTACATTGTCTGATTTGGAAAGAATTTTTTTTTCAAATTTTGGAGCAAGATAAGTATTTGGTCAATTACAAAAGTTCATCTTAATACTTTGTTGTATATCCTTTGTTGGCAATGACAGAAGTCAAACGTTTTCTGTAATTCTTCACAAGGTTGGCACATACTGTTGCTGGTATGTTGGCCCATTCCTCCATGCAGATCTCCTCTAGAGCAGTGATGTTTTGGGGCTGTTGCTGGGCAACACGGACTTTCAACTCCCTCCAAAGGTTTTCTATAGGGTTTAGATCTGGATACTGGCTAGGCCACTTCAGGACCTTGAAATGCTTCTTACAAAGCCACTCCTTCATTGCCCTGGTGGGGTGCTTGGGATCATTGTCATGCTGAAAGACCCAGCCATGTTTCATCTTCAAAGTCCTTGCTGATGGAAGGAGGTTTGCACTCAAAATCTCACGATCCATGGCCCCATTCATTCTTTCATGTACACAGATCAGTCATCATGGTCCCTTGGCAGAGAAACAGCCCCAAAGCATGATGATGCCACCCCCATGCTTCACAGTAGGTATGGTGTTCTTTGGATGTAACTCAGCATTGTTTCTCCTCTAAACACGACAAGTTGTGTTTCTACCAAACAGTTCTACTTTGGTTTCATCTGACCATATGACATTCTCCCAATACTCTTCTGGATCATCCAAATGCTCTCTAGCAAACTTCAGACTGGCCCGCACATGTAATGGCTTAAGCAGGGGGACACGTCTGGCACTGCAGGATCTGAGTCCCTGTGTTACTGATGGTATATAAAGAAGGTAAAATTAAAAGTCACAACATGTCCCTAGGAGGGGAACAACTGGACACGTTTCGAGGACACAGCCCCTTATTCGTCAGTATACAAATGAATTAAAAAACAACACATTTATAATAAAAACTGTGACCACCCCTAAACATGTGTGATAGATTAATATACAAATTAGAATATTAACTCCTACATAGACAAGATTTGCGTGCAACGAATTCTCATAGAATATTCAGATATAAACTTTGGAGAAAAAAAAATTAAATTTTTTTTTATACATGTAATAAATTTACCATATAAATGCACAGAAACAGAACATGCATATGATATTATAAATGCAAGCATATATGTATAATTTAATAAAAAAACAATAGATCTGATCTATAATTCATACCTTGCGGTATCCGTGCATTTCATTTCAATATCCATAATTTTTCTTTGTTATGGAGCATTTTTTCCCAATTACCGCCACGATGGGGACGTGGTACTCTCTCTATGCCTCAAATATTTAATGTACTTACATTGCCCGCATGTACCTCTCTGAAATGTTTGGACAGACCTGATAACCTGATGGATTTTGAGGCAGGATTTGCTCCTGTAATATGTTCTGATATTCTTGCCTTAAGGGCTCTGATAGTACAGCCTATATAATATTTTGAACAGCTGACACAAGTTGCCATATAGACAACATGGGAGGTGTTACAATTTATATAAGACTCTACACCACGTGCAAAATTATTAGGCAAATGAGTATTTTGATCACATGATCTTTTTTATACATGCTGTCCTACTCCAAGCTGCATAGGCTTGAGAGCCAACTACCAATTAAGTAAATCTGGTGATGTGCATCTCTGTAATGAGGAGGGGTGTTGACTAATGACATCAACACCCTATATAAGGTGTGCTTAATTATTAGGCAACTTCCTTTCCTTTGGCAAAATGGGTCAGAACAGAGATTTGACGGGCTCTGAAAAGTCCAAAATTGTGAGATGTCTTGCAGAGGGATGCAGCAGACTTGAAATTTCCAAACTTTTGAAGCGTGATCACCAAACAATCAAACGTTTCATGGCAAATAGACAACAGGGTAGCAAGAAGCGTGTTGGCCAAAAAAGGCGCAAAATAACTGCCCATGAATTGAGGAAAATCAAACGTGAAGCTGCCAAGATGCCATTTGCCACCAGTTTTGCCATATTTCAGAGCTGCAACGTTACTGGAGTATCAAAAAGCACAAGGTGTGCGATACTCAGGGACATGGCCAAGGTAAGGAAGGCTGAAAAACGACCACCTTTGAATAAGAAACATAAGATAAAACGTCAAGAATGGGACAGGAAATATCTTAAGACTGATTTTTCAAAGGTTTTATGGATTGATGAAATGAGAGTGACTCTTGATGGGCCAGATGGAT
Organism: Phyllobates terribilis; assembly: GCF_046119375.1. Lineage (NCBI taxonomy): Eukaryota > Metazoa > Chordata > Amphibia > Anura > Dendrobatidae > Phyllobates > Phyllobates terribilis. The sequence continues at coordinate 243,154,260 of NW_027362769.1, read as the reverse complement.
GGGCCAGAGGCTGGATCAGTAAAGGGCAGAGAGCTCCACTCCGACTCAGACGCCAGCAAGGTGGAGGTGGAGTACTGGTATGGGCTGGTATCATCAAAGATGAACTTGTGGGACCTTTTCGGGTTGAGGATGGAGTGAAGCTCAACTCCCAGACCTACTGCCAGTTTCTGGAAGACAACTTCTTCAAGCAGTGGTACAGGAAGAAGTCGGTATCGTTCAAGAAAAACATGATTTTCATGCAGGACAATGCTCCATCACATGCATCCAACTGCTCCACAGTGTGGCTGGCCAGTAAAGGTCTAAAAGAAGAAAAAATAATGACATGGCCCCCTTGTTCACCTGATCTGAACCCCATAGAGAACCTGTGGTCCATCATAAAATGTGAGATCTACAGGGAGGGAAAACAGTACACCTCTCGGAACAGTGTCTTGTAGGCTGTGGTGGCTGCTGCACGCAATGTTGATTGAAAACAGATCAAGCAACTGACAGAATCTATAGATGGAAGGCTGTTGAGTGTCATCGTAAAGAAAGGTGGCTATATTCATCACTAATTTTTTTTTTTTTGCATGTCAGAAATGTTTATTTCTAAATTTAGTGCACTGATATTGGTTTACCTGGTGAAAATAAACAAGTGAGATGGGATTATATTTGTTTTTTATTAAGTTGCCTAATAATTCTGCACAGTAATAGTTACCTGCACAAACAGATATCCTCCTAAGATAGCCAAATAAAAAAAAAGCCCACTCCAACTTCCAAAAATATTAAGCTTGGATATTTATGAGTCTTTTGGGTTGATTGAGAACATAGTTGTTGATCAATAATAAAAATAACCCTCTAGGATACAACTTGCCTAATAATTCTGTACACAGTGTATGTCATATTTTCTACCCGTGTGTAGATCAGAGAAACTAGAACCCATAGCGACATGCTTGCATATACAGCATCTATTTTCACCACATTTATACATACCGACATATTTCAGCCAGGTGGGACTTTGTACTTTATTATCCAATACGCTTGGTCACAACATATTGCGTAGATCCTGACCTTTCCTTGAAACCACCCTACAACCTGCTTCCAATATATTAGACAATTTGTCATCCTGATATAATATGGGTAAATTCTTGAGAAAAATTTGTTTAATGTTGTAAAAATGATCACTATATGACGTAGAGAAAGTTAATGACGATTTTGCCTTATTGGAACTATGTTTTTCTGATTGTGTCAACAAACTTTCTCTATCTTTAGATGTAACTATAGATACAGCCCTATCGATCATCCATTTTTCATATCCCCTAGATTTTAGTCTCGCTGACATGGTTACAATTGGTACAATTGCGTCTAGCTCTAATGAACTCACCCACTGGTAAATTTTTTATAGCATGTTTTGGGTGACTACTTTCAGCTCTCAAGAGAGAATTACCGCTGAGGGGTTTGCGGTAAAGTTTAGAGGTAATTTTCCCTGTACTCACACAACCAGTCAAAAACGGAGTTGACTCCTTGTGAATCTCCATAGTGAATTTTAAATTATAGTTGTTATCCTCCAGATAATTTAAGAATTCTGTAACAGGTGGTGCGGGAGACCCCGACGACAAACCCCATATGAGGATCATGTCATCAATGAATCTCCCGCACCACCAAATATTGTTCCTATATGGACAACATTCACTGAAAATATATTCTTCCTCCCATCTTTTCATATAAACATTGGCCAGTGAAGGGGAAAACTTAGAGCCCATCGGACAACCGCAAAGCTGTAAGTAAAATTTATCATTGAAGATGAAAAAATTACTCTTCAAAAGAAATTCCAAACTCAGTAACACCATCAGTGAAGACGTCAATTTGATTAAAAAAATATTGCACAACCCTCAATGTCTTATCGTGAGGTATTGAGGAATATAACTGGACAACATCACATGTTATCCAATTACAGTCCTCATGCCAAGGCATATGATTAATGGCCTGCATTAGATGCTTTGTATCTTTTATCATACCTGGTGATCCCTCCAGTAAGACGTGCAATCTGGAATCCACCCACCCTGAAAGTCTCTCATGGAGGGAATGTATACCCGCCACGATTGGCCTCAGGGGAGGTGGAAACACAGACTTATGCGTCTTAGGGAGGGCATGAAAAATATGGATTACAGGCTGATCAGGCGACAAAAAATCCTTCATCTTGGAATCAATGGCTCCAAGAGCTACTCCTTCCTCCAGTAGCTTGTTTAATTTTAATGTAAATTTTTTTGTGGGATCAGAGACTAAGGGACGGTAGGTGGTGGAATCAGATAATATATCTTCTACCAGTTTTTTATATAATCCTGAATCCAGAATCACCACCGACCCCCCCTTGTCTGAAGGTCTAATGACAATGTTAGAATTAGCCCATTGGGAAATTATTGCTTCCCTTTCCCTTCTGGAAAGATTATTTGATACTCTCAATTTTCCATCATCCAAAAGATTATTTAAATCTCTTTCCATTGCGGCTTGAATGGAATCCATAGCTGGTATCCTCGCCGCAATGGGATAATAATTTTCGTTGGATGTAGTAAAATTGGATATTTCCAAATCATTTCTAAATTTCATACATGTTTTGATCTCAACATTATTTTCCAAATGATGTAAATCCTTGATGCACATGATTTCCTGTAACCCCATATGTAATGGATAACAGTCAGGCAATATAGGAGGGACACAATCATGATCTGTAGAGACCTGAAGGATGTTTTTATCATAAAAATGTCTTTTAACTGCTAAATTTCTTGTGAACTTGTTTACATCCTTCAATGTTTGAAATAGATCAGCATTTTTATTAGGTACAAAATTTAAACCTTTCTCCAAAACTTTAAGTTCGTGTTCAGAAAAAATGCAAGCAGATAAACTGTGAACCGAAACTATATCTATGTTATTTGTTTCCTGTATTTCTTTTTTCCTCCTTCTCCGTGAGCGCCGCTTCGGCCTTTGTTGCCATTTTTTGAAACAGTAGATGTGGAGGCATATCTGGTATTGTATGCTCTAGAAGAGCCATTCTCATCCTGACCAGAAACCGACACATCGGATTCATCTGTGCTTACTGATGAGACAGGTGAAGAAAAACTCACATTACGGTTGCTCACTTGTCCTGGTGGATTTCTCAAAATGGATTTTATGGTGCCTGATTTTGTGGAATTTTTAGGAGTTTTAGGTGTGCTAGGGGTAGATGAAAAACAAGTTTTTCCAGGATGTTTCCATACATAGACAGAATCACTCTCATAGTCTTTTAGATCTCGTTTATACTTGGAACTTTTTAAATCAATGATAGTCTTTTCAAGTTCATCGATGTTTTTATACATATTCTCATATAGTGATTCATATACATTCTGAGAAATAAACTTATCTGCTGCATCTTGCAAAACCTTAATATTATTCTCTAAAGACTCCAGTTTATTTTCCTCCTCCATAATGATGAGATTCATTAATTTAAAGGAACAGTCCGAAAGAACATCATTCCACTTACTTGTAAATTCATCACTGAGCGGAGTAGTTGCAATCTTTTTAATACGAAGGCCTCGAGCAATCATCTTTTTTAAGACGTATTTTTTCAAGGTGGCATGATCCCACCAAACCTTTAGATGCTGAATCAAAGCCTTCTCCAAAGTAAAAAATGCCTCACGAATTTCAGGAGCACATTTTTTTTTTTTCTCCTAAGTTTATATCTGAATATTCTATGAGAATTCGTTGCACGCAAATCTTGTCTAGGTAGGAGTTAATATCCTAATTTGTATATTAATCTATCACACATGTTTAGGGGTTGTCACAGTTTTAATTATAAATGTGTTGTTTTTAATTCATTTGTATACTGATGATTAAGGGGCTGTGTCCTCGAAACGTGTCCAGTTGTTCCCCTCCTAGGGATATGTTGTGACTTAATTTTGGAATAAAAGGATTTATCGCATGTGGCACCGGATTTTACCTTCTTTATATATCCTTGCAAGTGTATGCTGGACACTAATCCGTGGGCCTGGGATTCCTGTGAGTATCAGGTGATATGAGCTAATTATCTCCTTTTTGTAGTTACTGATGGTAGCCTGTGTAACGTTGGTCCCAGCTCTCTGCAGGTCATTAACTAGGTCCCACCGTGTGGTTCTGGGATTTTTGCTCACCAGTCCTGAGATCATTTTGACCCCACGGGGTGAGATCTTTTGTGGAGCCCCAGATCAAGGGAGATTATCAGTAGTCTTGTATGTCTTCCATTTTCTAATTATCGCTCCCACAGTTGATTTCTTCACACCAAGCTGCTTGCCTATTGCAGATTCACTCTTCCCAGCCTGGTGCAGGGCTCCAATTTTGTTTCTGGTGTCCTTCGACAGCTCTTTCGTCTTCACCATAGTGGAGTTTTGAGTGTGACTGTTTGAGGTTGCGGACAGGTGTCTTTTATACTGATAACAAGTTCAAACAGGTGCCAGTACTACATGTAATGAGTGGAGGACAGAGGAGCCTCTTAAAGAAGAAGTTACAGGTGTGTGAGAGCCAGAAATCGTTCTTGTTTGTAATTGACCAAATACTTATTTTCCACCAAAATTTAAAAACAAAATATTTTCAAATCAGACAATGTGATTTTCAGGATTTGTTTTCTCATTTTGTCTCTCATAGTTGAGGTCTACCTAAGATGTCAATTACAGACCTCTCCCATCTTTTTAAATGGGAGAACTTCCACAATTGGTGGCTGACTAAATACTTTTTTTCCCCACTGTTTGTGGCAATACTGAAGAAACATCTCAAGAGATCAGCCAGGAAGTTAAAGCTTGGGCGGAAATGGGTCTTCCTGGTGGACAGTGACCCGAAGCATACTGCCAAAATGGTAACAAAATGGCTTAAGGATAACAAAGTCAATGTTTTGGAGTGGCCATCACTAAGCCCTGATCTCAATCCTATTGAAAATTTATGGACAAAGCTGAAAAGGCAGGTGTGAGCAAGGAGACCTACAATCCTGGATCAGTTACACCAGTTTTGTCAGGAGGAATGGGTCCAAATTCCGACCAACTATTGTGAGAAGCTTGTGGAAAGATATCCCAAACGTTTGACCCAAGTCATTCAGTTTAAGGATAATGGTACCAAATACTAATAATGTTTGTAAACCTTTGACTTTGCAGTAAGTAATAAAAATGCCTTAAAACATTCTCTCTCATTATTCTGCCATTTGGAAAATATTAAAAATGATGGTAATCCTAACTGACCTAAAATGGGAAAGATTTATTCTGATTTCATGTCAGATATTGAGAAAAACAAGCATATGTGTCTTTTTATATGGTGTATGTAAACTTTTGGTTTCAACTGTATATATTTTGCAGGGTATTAGGCCAGTGATTAGACAAATGAAAGTTGAAGTGTCAAATAAAGACTAAGTAAAAAAAAGTAAGAAAAAAAATAGTTCGAAAATTTTTTTGAAAATATATAAACAAAAAACCCACAAAATAAACAATGCAAAAATCATAGAAAAATGTTTCACCAATAAACACACATTTTTTATGTAAAAACAAAGATGAATAAAAAATTCCACATATTTGTTATCTCTGCATCTGGAACAACCGAATTTATAAAACTGTCACACTATTTAACCCTTACAGCTAACATCATAAAAAAGCAAACAAAAAAAATGTTTTTTTCATCATTACAAAAAGTGGAGTAAAATGAGATCAAAAGTTGTATCTAAATTAAAATAAAATTATCATTAAAATGTCATCTTGTCTAGTAAAAAAACAGGCCTTCACTCATCCCTGTCATTAAAAAATAAAAACAAGTTATAGCTCACAGAATATGGCAAAATATAAACATTTTTCTCCTACAAAATTGTTTTTAGGAAAACATAAACAAAACCTTCATAAACCTGGTATCACTATAATTGTACAGACCTGAAACATAAATCTAGAATTGGTATTTTTTATTCATTCATTCAATATAAAAGAAAACCTATAAAATTGGGAATGACTGTAATCATACTAACATACTAAGGGCTTGCTCACACGAGCGTATAAATCGGAAAAGTGCAAATTGATTAAAAATCGGATTTCACGCGGCCCTATATCATACTATGGGGCAGTGCAGATCTGCAATTTTTTTCTCATGCTCATGCGAGAGTCTTGGATCACACTAATGTGACCCTTGGATCAACTTGGGACAGAGCTTGATCCGAGTGTCATTAGCATAATCGTCGAGACTCTCTCACATGAGACAATATTCGCTCATGTGACCCCCGATTTACCCACAGAATAAACCTGTCCTATTACTTATGCCAGATGGTGACTGCATAAAAATAAAGTAAACAAAATAAAACATTTTTGGACCTGCTATTGATTTTTTCATTATCCCTCCTAAAATTGGATTAAAGCAACTTTATAAGGTAATTACCTGGAATAGCTACCAAAGAACAGGTATGCCTCATCAAGAGTTTATTTGAGGAACAACATTGTCCTTCTCTGTTTGTGACCATCAGATGTGTTTTGTAGGGGCAATGTTGGTACACAGTTCAATATAGGGCTGGGCCCTATTCCACTTCTATTCTCTGCCAGAATATGGTAAAAACCACTCAACTATGTAAGGAGAAACAACAAATGAAGGTCAGGAAATCCAGAAAATTGCTAGAACCTTAAAGGTATCCTCAAGGGCAGTCTTGAAAACTACCAATTGCTATGATGAAACCAGTTCTCATGAGGTCTGTCATAGGAAAGGAAGACCAGGACTTACATCTGCTGCAGAGTATAAGTTCATCAGAGTTACCAACCTCAAAAGCCTCAATTTGACAGCAACTTAGATAACAGCCCTTATAAATGATGCACAGACATGAAGTAGCAGACAAATCTCAACATCACCTGGCCAAAGGAAACTGCGAGAAGCAGGCCTTTATGCTTGAATAGATGCAAAAAAGCCACTATTGGAGGCCCCAAACATGACGAGACTTGTTTTGGCCAAGCAAGATAAAGACTGGATATTAGAGCAGTGAAAATTGTTAGTGTGCTTTGATGAATCAGAATAAGAGATGCTTAGTACTGTTAAGGGAGGCCAATAACCCTTCACGGTTGACCAAGTGAGTGTCAAATTATTATGTTGATTGCAATCCACAGAAAACCAAACGGAAACAATGTTCTGTATTGGGAGGATTCAAATAATCTCTGATCCTGTTTATTTTGCTTAGCATTTTATATTGTTTTGAGCATTTTAATAGCCAATCAACTCTGCAGCCATACTACAGTACTATAGGCTAACTAATGTTAGTGCAATTATTACGGAAACACATATATGGTCATATTATCATCGTTAGTTCGAAGCTCTATGGAAATTTTACATGGTCAAACCTGGCCGAAACAAGTTAGATAACAGAGTGTCTGACAAAATGTTCTCTTGAGAAAAAGTTAGTGTGAGAGAAGTTCCATGGGAAGAGAAAGAAAGAATGTATGTTATGCAAGGAGTGATAATAACATGATTTTAAAGCAAGCAGACAAAATGGAGTTGCTCTAGCATGAGTATCAATATGTCCTTTACATTCCCCCCTAAAAATTATGTTATTATTAGTGTTGAGCGAACATGCTCGACACTGCTCGGTACTCGCCCGAGCATCACGCTACTCGGGATGTTCGGCGAGCACCGAGCATTTCCGGGTTACTCGGGCGGGAGCTCGGGTCTCCGCCCTGCATGTTTGGCGCTCTTTACAGAGCCAATCAGCAGGCAGGAATTGCCTGCCAGTCACTGTAATGCTGCAGCCATGTTGGTTGTGGGCATTACAGTGATTGGCTGGCCGCACAGCGTCACCTTGAGTATTTAAAACGGGGCGCCGCCATCTTGGACACAGTCGCTCCGGATTAGACAGTTTAGGGACAGCGCTGCTGATTTAGGGAGAGATATAAACTGCGAAATAGTTAGTGTAGGGTCTGTAAAGGCTGCCAGAACAAACAAACAGTCCTTTTCAGGACTAATATCCATCCCAGATACCAGGCAGGCAGGCTGTATAGGAGACACAGTGGTTATACCAGCAAACGCTGCATTACAGTCCTGTGTGCTCCTGTTGCTGAAATTGCTGGACTTAGCACCAGGAGTCGGGGGCAAGGAAAAATCCTTTTTTTTTCATCTAAATCCTCCTTTTTTTTTCCTCCTTCACACTGTACAAATACCCGTCTTATTAACCTTTTGGTGTGTCCGTCCCCCCCCCCCCCCAAAAAAAAGCGTGTCTCTGATTTTTCAGACACAAATATAACTGTTGAAAATAGTGTGGTGTAGGCCAGAGAAACAGAAGTGTTGTTTTGCACTTCCACGGTTCAAACCTCTGTATTATCCATTTTGGGCCATTTGAATCTAAATTAAAAAACAGTTTGAGTGTGTCGCTCACTGTTCAGCCGCAAATATCTCTATTTAAAAAAGTGTGGTATACCCCAGTAAATAATAACTGTGGTTTTGCCATCCCACGGTAAAAAATCTCTATTATTCAGGTTTTGGTAGTTTTTTCCGTAAAGAAAAACAGTAGTGTCTCCTGACTGTTGTGACACAAAAATATATCTGTTGAAAATAGTCTTGTGTAGGCCCGAAATCCCAGGGTGGTTTCGCAGTTCCATGGGTCAAATCGCTGTACTATCCAGTTTTGGGCCTTTGGTATCTAAAAAAAAAGCAGTTTGAGTGTGTCGCTCACTGTTTAGCCACAAATATCTCTATTTAAAAAAGTGTGGTATACCCCAGTAAACAATAACTGTGGTTTTGCCATCCCACGGTAAAAAATCTCTATTATTCAGGTTTTGGTAGTTTTTTCCGTAAAGAAAAACAGTAGTGTCTCCTGACTGTTGTGACACAAAAATATATCTGTTGAAAATAGTCTTGTGTAGGCCCGACATCCCAGTGTGGTTTCGGAGTTCCACGGGTCAAATCGCTGTACTATCCAGTTTTGGGCCTTTGGTATCTAAAAAAAAAGCAGTTTGAGTGTGTCGCTCACTGTTCAGCCGCAAATATCTCTATTTAAAAAAGTGTGGTATACCCCAGTAAACAATAACTGTGGTTTTGCCATCCCACGGTAACAAATCTCTATTATTCAGCTTTTGGTAGTTTTTTCCGTAAAGAAAAACAGTAGTGTCTCCTGACTGTTGTGACACAAAAATATATCTGTTGAAAATAGTCTTGTGTAGGCCCGACATCCCAGTGTGGTTTCGCAGTTCCACGGGTCAAATCGCTGTACTATCCAGTTTTGGGCCTTTGGTATCTAAAAAAAAAGCAGTTTGAGTGTGTCGCTCACTGTTCAGCCGCAAATATCTCTATTTAAAAAAGTGTGGTATACCCCAGTAAACAATAACTGTGGTTTTGCCATCCCACGGTAAAAAATCTCTATTATTCAGCTTTTGGTAGTTTTTTCCGTAAAGAAAAACAGTAGTGTCACCTGACTGTTGTGACACAAAAATATATCTGTTGAAAATATTCTTGTGTAGGCCCGACATCCCAGTGTGGTTTCGCAGTTCCACGGGTCAAATCGCTGTACTATCCAGTTTTGGGCCTTTGGTATCTAAAAAAAAAGCAGTTTGAGTGTGTCGCAAACTGTTCAGCCGCAGATATCTCTATTTAAAAAAGTGTGGTATACCCCAGTAAACAATAACTGTGGTTTTGCCATCCCACGGTAAAAAATCTCTATTATTCAGCTTTTGGTAGTTTTTTCCGTAAAGAAAAACAGTAGTGTCTCCTGACTGTTGTGACACAAAAATATATCTGTTGAAAATAGTCTTGTGTAGGCCCGACATCCCAGTGTGCTTTCGCAGTTCCACGGGTCAAATCGCTGTACTATCCAGTTTTGGGCCTTTGGTATCTAAAAAAAAAGCAGTTTGAGTGTGTCGCTCACTGTTCAGCCGCAAATATCTCTATTTAAAAAAGTGTGGTATACCCCAGTAAACAATAACTGTGGTTTTCCTCTTCCACGGTTCTAATCTACTCTTTATTACCCTTTTTCCATTGATAGTGCAAGTGTAAGCTATTTTACTTCATTTACAATGGGCAAGGCGCGTGGCAAGGGACGTGGAAGTGGACGTTCTGGTGATGGTTCGTGCAGAGGACGGGGCCGTGGCCAAGGTGAAAATGTGCCACAACCAACAGCCACATCTTCTCGCTCCCACTTCTTGACCGAATTACTAGGGAAGCACAGAACAACACCAGTATTAAGAACTGATCAGTGTGAACAGGTTATTAATTGGATAGCAGATAATACTTCCAGTTACCTGGGCACCACCACCTCCGGTCTGTCTTCCACACGGTCAACTCTTAGTAGCTGTGAGTCTCGACCGCATACTCCTCCTCACCCTGATGCTCCTTCCTCCCACCATGCCGAGTGTCGTCAGACAGCAAGTGATCCCACACTTGGACACTCTGAAGAGCTGTTCACTGGTCCATTTCCATATTTGGGCCCCTCACCTAATACGCTTGAAGTGGTGGAAGAGGAGATCCCATGTTGCGATGCCCAAATATATGAACAGCCACGGCCACAGGAAGTCGACGTTGGCAATCTGTCACAAGAGGTGGACGATGACAAGACACAATTGCCAGGAAGTGAGGAGGAGGATCGTGGTGCGCAAGTGGAAGAGGAGGAGGTGGTGGATGATCTTGTAACTGACCCAACGTGGAAGGAGGACATGCAGAGTGAGGCCAGCAGCACACAGGGGGAGGGAGACAGAGTACCCCAACAGGCAGGAAGAAGCAGTGTGGTGGCCACAGACAGAAGGCAGGCAACCGTTCCCCGTAACACCAACACGAGGGACGTTGCCAATACAAGCGGTAGGTCTTCCAAAGTCTGGAATTTTTTTAAAGACTCTGCTGATAACCCCAAAAAAGGCCATATGTTCCACCTGCCATGCCAGCATCAGCAGGGGTGACAAAACTACCAGCCTGACCACCACCAGCATGATCAGGCACATGGCAGCAAAGCACCCGACTTTGTGGGGCGAAACCCAGGGTCCACGACCAATGTCAGCGGCTGTCACCACTGCTTCTTCCACTGTTGTGCGTGCAATAGAAACCCCTGTTGTGTGTGCAAGGCAATCCCCTGTCCATACTGCATGTAAAGATGCCCCCTCCTCTCAGTCTTCACTTGTTATGGCAGGTTCTCAAGAAACAGCATCAACATCCACGTCCACGTCCCACCGCAGCGTTCAATTGTCCATATCCCAGACCTTTGAACGAAAGCGGAAATTCGCAGCTAACGCCCCACAGGCCACAGTCCTAAATTCGCACATTTCACGACTGCTTGCATTGGAAATGCTGCCTTTTAGGCTGGTGGAGACGGAATCCTTCCGCAATCTTATGGCGGTGGCCGTCCCTCGGTACTCGGTCCCCAGCCGACACTATTTTGCCCGGTGTGCCATCCCCGCACTACACAAGCACGTGTCCCAAAGCATCTGCCGTGCCCTCAACAACGCAGTTACTGGGAGAGTCCACCTGACAACGGACACGTGGACAAGTGCTTGTGGCCAGGGATGGTACATCTCTCTGACGGCACACTGGGTAAACACAGTGGAAGCCGGGACCCAGTCGGACCTTGGGACGGAACACATCCTCCCCACACCGAGGATTGCGGGCCCTATGTCAGTCAGAGTTGCCCCCACAGTGTACAGCTCCTGCGCATCCTCCTCCTCCTCCTCATGTTCAGCCTCCATCTCAGATATCACCACATCAGTTACAAGCTGGAAGCATTGCAGTACTGCCTCCGCCAAGCGGCAACAGGCTGTGCTGAAACTCATAAGCTTAGGTGATAAACCTCACACTGCTTGTGAGTTGTGGACAGCTGTGAAAGAGCAGGCAGATCTGTGGCTGAGACCGCTGCACCTACATCCCGTCATGGTCATGTGTGACAATGGCCGTAACCTGGTGGCGGCTCTGAGGCGAGGTGAGATCACACACGTAACATGCCTGGCTCATGTGCTTAACCTCGAGGTTCAGCGGTTTCTTAAATCGTACCCCGAGTTGCCAGATCTGCTCGTGAAAGTACGCCGCCGGTCAGCTCATTTTCGCAAGTCGGCTACAGCTTCCGCCGCCCTTGCTGTGTTGCAGCAGCGTTAGCAGCTTCCGGCACACCGACTGGTGTGTGATGTCCCCACACGTTGGAACTCTACCCTCCACATGTTGCAAAGGATTTGTGAGAAGAAGAGAGCAGTTGTGGAGTACCAGCTGCAACAAGGCCATCGATATTCAGGTCAGACTCCACACATAAGACCTCCGGAGTGGACCTGGATGTCTGACATATGTACCATCCTGACAAACTTTGAGGAGGCCACCAAGATGGTGAGTGGCAATGACGCCATCATTAGTGTCAGCATCCCACTTGTCTGTCTTTTGCAACGCTCTCTGCAGAGAATTAAAGAGAAGGCATTGCAGTCAGAGTATGATGAGATGGATCAAGAAGCCGTAGCGGGCGATTACACACAGCCCAGCCTCATCTCATCCCAACGTGCATTGGGGGACAATGAGGGAGAGGAGGAGGAGGAGGAGGAAGAACAGGAGCTGCAATCATGCGTTGTAGACGGTAGTACCTGTACAAGTGTCATACCGTCGGTTCAGCGTGGGTGGCCTGAGGACAGGGGGGAGGAGGAAGAGGAGGAGGAGGAGAGCATGGTCAGTCGTCATCTTGGTGAGGACATGAAAATCTTGCCCGTTACCAGTCTGGCACGCATGGCTGACTTTATGTTACGCTGCCTTAACCGTGACCCTCGCGTTGTCAAAATGTTGTGTGACAGCCATTACTGGTTGGTGACACTTGTAGACCCCCGCTACAAGGAGAACTTTCACTCTCTTATTCCTGAGGTGGAGAGGTCTGCAAAAATGGGGCAGTACCAGAAGGCCATTGCTGCAGAACTCTTAAAAAAATTCCCATCTGAATACGCTAGCGGCAGAGGTCACAGTTCGTTGCCCAACCAAGGCGTACAGGCGAGAGAGATGCAACTCCAATCCAGCAGAGGCAGGGGAACACTGTCAACGTTCTGGGACAGTTTTCTGACACCCGACCAGCTTACAGGCCATCAAAAGATGGTGAGGGAGTACCTTGCCGACCGTACCAGCGTCCTCCGTGATTCCTCTGTGCCTTTTAATTATTGGGTATCCAAGCTGGACACTTGGAATGAACTCGCTCTGTACGCCTTGGAGGTCCTGGCCTGCCCTGCCGCTAGCGTGTTATTGGAGCGTGTTTTTAGTGCCGCTGGGGGAATTATAACTGCTAAGTAGTGTTGAGCATTCCGATACTGAAATATCGGGTATCGGCCGATATTTGCGGTATTGGAATTCCGATACTTAATTTCCGATACTTTTGCAATATCATATACCGGAATCAGAAGTTCCCATAATGCAATGAGCCATTTTCATTTTATTCAGCCAATGAGGATCCTAAGAAGTGTGGGCACATCCTGTTAGGCATGTAGGCATCTTAACTAATGGCATGGCTGTGATTGGCTGCTGAAAAGATGTCATGATGCACTATAAAAGCCGCCGCCGCCATTTTGAGCTCTCTCTGCTGTGAATTCAGTTAGGGATAGGACGCTGTTGTTCTAAGGGACAGTTTTAGCTACCTATTTGGTCTATTCTGCTTTACTCAAGCTACTTTATAAATCGCTGTGCCTTGCAGCGCTAGTGCACAGTTCTCTGTGCTGTTCACCGCTTTCTGCAAGGTCTTTGTGTGTGAGTGCAGCTCACCCTGTAGTGTGTGCTTCAACCACGTCTGGTTGTAGTGCACTCAGTGTGTGTCACTGCCTCATACATTGTCCTTTTTTGCCAATTCATAATTTTTCCTGATATCTCCTATTAGTGTGGTGGTTCCATCCGTATTCAGCTAAATTGGTTCCAAACACATTATATAGGAGTAGATAGAGAAATTTTTTTGGTCTTGCAGCGCTAGTGCACAGTGCTCTGCATCTGTACTGTTCACCGCTGTCTGCAAGGTCTGTGTTTGTGAGTGCAGCTCATCCTGTAGTGTGTACTTCAGCCACGTCTTGTTGTAGTGCACTCAGTGTGTCTCACTGCCTCAGACATTGTCCTTTTTTGCCAATTCATAATTTTTCCTGATATCTCCTATTAGTGTGGTGGTTCCATCCGTATTCAGCTAAATTGGTTCCAAACACACTATATAGGAGTAGATAGAGAATTTTTTGGGGTCTTGCAGCGCTAGTGCACAGTGCTCTGCATCTGTACTGTTCACCGCTGTCTGCAAGGTCTGTGTGTGTGAGTGCAGCTCACCCTGTAGTGTGTGCTTCAGCCACGTCTGGTTGTAGTGCACTCAGTGTGTGTCACTGCCTCATACATTGTCCTTTTTTGCCAATTCATAATTTTTCCTGATTTCTCCTATTAGTGTGGTGGTTCCATCCGTATTCAGCTAAATTGGTTCCAGCCAAATCTGGCTGCAGCCCCAGCCAGATTTGTTCTCTGAATCTCTTGGCTTGGAAAGAGGGGGCCAGCCAAGCAGAATTCGAGAATTTGAAGAAGAGGTAGTATGCAGTGATGCGCAACCGTTTTGTCTCTCTGAATCTGAAGAGGCGGGTGGGCCAGTGCCTATGGTCAGCAGCACACCTCAGTACGCATCTGATGATGAGACTCAGGTGCCACTTTCTGGTGCGTACTGTGCTGTCGAGACTACCCAGGAGAAGCAGTTGTTTGAAGAGGGTGGTGTAGATGATGAGGTCCTTGACCCATCATGGCGTGAGGGACAGGAAGGTGGTGGGAGCAGCTCTGAGGAAGAGATTCCCCGAACAGCCCAAAAAGGAGGGAGAGGGAGGGGGCAGACTTGGTTGCCTGTAGCCTCCACTTCGGCACCCATTAGGAGCATGGCTCTTCCAAAATCCAAAGCGGGCGCTCCCAAGACTTGCAGTGCCTGGTCCTTTTTTGACACAGTTGCAGATGACATTTGCTTTGTCAAATGCAAGCTGTGTAATCAGAAGGTGAAAAGAGGGAAAAGTGTCAGCAACCTCAATACCACAAATATGTGGAAACATGTGCGGACCAAGCACGTGGTGGAGTTACAAAAACACACTGAAGACCTAGGCCAACCTACAGCGCCACCTACCACCTCTTCAGCTCGTGTTGTAGCCTCTTCCTCCAGCTCACACACAGCTGGTTTGGCTTCCTCACAGGATCGCCATGGAAGAATCTCTGGCACTGTTGTACAGAGACACAGTGTAATTCCACCCACAGCACCACTTTCCCAGTCATCCTCACACTCCCAGGCCAGTCTACAGCCATCGTTAGCACAGGCATGGGAGAAAAGGTGCCCATACTCAGCCAACCACCCCCGAGCACAGGCTCTGAATGCTGGCATTGCTAAACTACTGGCCCTTGAAATGCTATCATTCAGGCTGGTGGAGACTGACACATTCCGTAACTTTATGGCATTGGCAGTCCCACAATACAACGTGCCCAGCCGCTTTTATTTCAGCAGGCAAGCCGTCCCTGCCCTGCAACATCATGTGGAGGGAAAAATTAAACATGCGCTACAAAACGCCGTCAGTAGCAAGGTCCACCTGACCACCGATGCGTGGACCAGTAAGCATGGACAGGGACGATACCTTTCCCTCACTGCCCATTGGGTAAATGTTGTGGAGCTGGGTACAGATCTTGAGAGTGGCGCTGTACGTGTTCTGCCAACTCCAAGGATTGCAGGAATCCAGTCTGTACACATTGACTCCTCCTCATACTCCAGTTCCTCTGAATCAGTGCTGCAGGAGCCGTCACGGTCTACCTCCACATCGACCCGTGAACGGTTACCTGTTATGATGACCGATATGAGCACAGCCGTGGCCAAACGTCAACAGGCCATATTAAAATTAATTTCTTTGGGGAATCGAAGCCACACAGCGCAGGAGCTCTGGAATGCCATCAAGCAGCAGAGCGACGTGTGGTTTGTGCCAGCGAATCTCCAGCCAGGCATGGTAGTGTGTGACAATGGCCGAAATCTGGTGGCAGCTCTGGGCCTAGGCAACCTCACTCACATCCCATGTCTGGCACATGTGCTCAACTTGGTCGTGCAGAGCTTTTTGAGGGACTATCCAGATCTTGATGCACTGCTTCATAAGGTCCGCATAGAGTGCGCTCACTTGCGGCGTTGCAGCAACGCAAGATCACGCATTGCAGCTCTGCAGCGCCGATTACGTCTTCCGGAACATCGCATCATATGTGACCTACCCACCAGGTGGAATTCAACGTTACATATGTTGGAGAGGTTGTGTGAGCAGCAGGCAGCAGTAATGGAGTACCAGCTGCAGCAGGCGCAAACAAGTCGCAGTGCGCGCCGTTCACACTTCACCACCACTGAGTGGGCCTCTATGAAGGACATTTGCCACGTTTTGCGTGCCTTCGATTATTCCACGCGGATGGCGAGTGCAGATGATGCACTAGTCAGCATGACTATCCCCCTTATCTGCCTGCTTGAAAAAACACTGCAAGCACTAAGGGACGAGGTTTTGGAAGAGGTAGAGGATGAGGAGTCACAAATGCCATCTGCTTCTCTACAGTCTGCGCAACGTGGTTCCTCACAAAGGCCTAGGCAGGGGACACTTTGTGAGGAGGATGAGGAGGAGTCAATGGATGAGGAAGACATCTGTCCAGAGGAGGGAGGTACACAATGCTCTAGTAGTCAGTATCTAGAGCGAGGGTGGGGTGATGCAGAGCAGGCAGAGATCACGCCTCAAGCAGGGGACAGTGTTTCTTGGCCAGTTGGCAGTCTGCAGCACATGGTTGATTTCATGCTGCAGTGCCTGAGAAACGACCGCCGCATCGCCCACATTCTCAACACGGCTGATTATTGGGTGTCCACCCTCCTAGATCCTCGCTACCGGGACAACTTACAAAGCCTCATAACACCGTTGAACCGGGAGCGTAAAATGCGGGAGTACCAAGACGCACTGGTGCATTCCATCATGGTCTCCATTCCAACCGAGAGCAGTGCTGCTAGTGCTTTACAAAGCAGCTCAGTGCGTTGAGGCAGTGGTGGAAGCTCTGCACAAAGAGGGAGCAGAAGCAGCGCCTCAGCACAAGGCAAGACTAGTATGGTCGAAATGTGGCAAAGTTTTGTGTCTCCGCCGCCACAAATGTCTACACCATCACAGACGGCTCCAGTCAGCAGGAGGCAACGTTTCTGTCAGATGGTGACAGACTACATGTCTTGCCCTCTTAGTGTACTCCCAGACGGTTCTTCTCCCTTCAAGCTTTGGGTCTGTAAGCTGGATACATGGCCAGAGCTTAGTCAGTATGCATTGGAGGTGCTAGCTTGCCCTGCTGCTAGTGTATTATCGGAACGCGTCTTTAGTGCCGCAGGTGGTGTACTAACAGACCGTCGCATGCGACTATCCTCCGATAATGTTGACCGGCTTACTTTTCTAAAAATGAACAAGGCCTGGATCTCTCATGAATTTGCCAGTCCTCTTCCAGAATAAATAATTGGTTGGCAACAGTATCCAGGTCTCCTGTTGTGTTCATGTTTCTACCACCTGAACTGTAATCCCTGAGCTCCAACACCGCCAGTTGGCGCTCAGAAGTGCCATCTGCACAGTCAACACTTGCTGCCGTGTTATTGGGGTTCAGTAACGTCAGCTGTTCCCCTGCTGTGCGGACGGCAATTTCTCCTGCTCTGTCCACATTCTCACTACTACAGATTTTAAAGTTGCTCCAATTACACCTCTGGCTCCTCTGTTTTCAGTATTATCCCTGAGCTCCAACACCGCCAGTTGGCGCTCGGAAGTGCCGTCTGCGCAGTCAACACTTGCTGCCGTGTTATTGGGGTTCAGTAACGTCAGCTGTTCCCCTGCTGTGCGTACGGCAATTTCTCCTGCTCTGTCCACATTCTCACTACTACAGATTTTAAAGTTGCTCCAATTATACCTCTGGTTCCTCTGTTTTTAGTATTTACCCTGGGCTCCAATACCGCTAGTTGCTGCTCAGAAGTGCCGTCTGCACAGTCAACGCTTGCTCCAGTGTTATTGAGTTTCATTAATGTCAGCTGTTCCCCAGCTGTGTGTCCGGCAAATTCTCCTGCTTTGTCCACATCCACTGTACTACTGATTTAAAACTTGCTCCAATTACACCTCTGGCTCCTCTGTTTTTAGTAGTTACCCTGGGCTCCAATACCGCTAGTTGCTGCTCAGAAGTGCCGTCTGCACAGTCAACGCTTGCTCCAGTGTTATTGGGGTTCAGTAACGTCAGCTGTTCCCCAGCTGTGTGTCCGGCAAATTCTCCTGCTTTGTTCACATCCACTGTACTACTGATTTAAAACTTGCTCCAATTACACCTCTGTTCCTCTGTTTTTAGTATTTACCCTGGGCTCCAATACCGCTAGTTGCTGCTCAGAAGTGCCGTCTGCACAGTCAACGCTTGCTCCAGTGTTATTGGGGTTCAGTAACATCAGCTGTTCCCCAGCTGTGTGTTCGGCAAATTCTCCTGCTCTGTCCACATTCACACTACTACAGATTTTAAAATTGCTCCAATTACACCTCTGGCTCCACTCTGTTTTTAGTATTTACCCTGGGTTCCAGCACCGCCAGCTGTTTCCTAGCAGTGTCTTTGGCACGGGTACTCCCTCCTGCCCAGCCTGGTTCCAGCACGCCAGCTGTTTCCAGGTATTGTCAACGTCACTTTGCCTCCAATGCGTTGTCCTGTCGTGTTGCGGTCGGGTTAGCCGACTCTATGGTGCCTGCAGTTTAGGTGACTCCTATGTGGGCTGCGGGATCTGGCAATGAAGGCTGGTTCCATAGTGCCAATAGGACAAGCACCCAATGTAGGACTGTGGGTTTTGGTAACTGCGGCCGGCTCGCGGCCTTGAAACTTTTTTTTACATGGGTACCTTCTGCTACCCATCCGGGTTCCAGTACCGTCAGCTGGTTCTCGGCAGTGCCTTTGGATTAGGTGCCTCCTTCTCTGTATCCAAGTTCCACCAACGTCTGCTGGTCCTTGATAGTGCTTTCTGGCACAGGTACTTCCTGCTTAGTAACCGAGTTCCAGTACCGTCAGCTGGTCTTCGGCAGTTCCATTCGCTCTTGTACCTTCTGCTACCCATCCGGGTTCCAGTACCATCAGCTGGTCCTCGGTAGTTCCATTTGCTCTTGTACCTTCTACTACCCATCCGGGTTCCAGTACCATCATCTGGTTCTCGGCAGTGTCTTTGGCACGGGTACTCCCTCCTGCCCAGCCTGGTTCCAGCACGCCAGCTGGTTCCGGATAGTGTCAACGTCACTTTGCCTCCAATGCGTTGTCCTGTCGTGTTGCGGTCGGGTTAGCCGACTCTATGGTGCCTGCAGTTTAGGTGACTCCTATGTGGGCTGCGGGATCTGGCAATGAAGGCTGGTTCCATAGTGCCAATAGGACAAGCACCCCCTGTAGGACTGTGGGTTTTGGTAACTGTGGCCGGCTCGCGGCCTTGAAACTTTTTTTTACATGGGTACCTTCTGCCACCCATCCGGGTTCCAGTACCGTCAGCTGGTTCTCGGCAGTGCCTTTGGATTAGGTGCCTCCTTCTCGGTATCCAAGTTCCACCAACGTCTGCTGGTCCTTGGTAGTGCTTTCTGGCACAGGTACCTCCTGCTTAGTAACCGAGTTCCAGTACCGTCAGCTGGTCCTCGGTAGTTCCATTGGCTCTTGTACCTTCTGTTACCCATCCGGGTTCCAGTACTGTCAGCTGGTCCTCGGTAGTTCCTCAGCCTTCTTTTCCCTTCTGCTACATTTCCAAGTTCAAGCTTTTTGAAATGGTTCTTGGTAATCACTCTGGATCTCCCTGATGAGGACCCTGAAGACGAGGACCCTGAAGACCAACCCGAAGAAGACGAGGACCCCGAAGACGACGACCCTGAAGATGAGGACCCTGAAGACCACCCCGAAGAAGACGAGGACCCTGAAGACCACCCCGAAGAAGACGAGGACCCCGAAGACGAGGACCCAGAAGACCAACCCGAAGAAGACGAGGACCCTGAAGACGACGACCCCCGAAGACGACGACCCTGAAGACCACCCCGAAGAAGACCAAGAAGATGACCCTGAAGAAGTTGACCAAGAGGACAAAGAAGAGAAGACAAGCACCAAGATACAGAAGAACAAGAGACAGAAAACCAAGAAGCAGAAATACAAGAAGCTGCAGAACAAAAAGCGGAAGAACATTAAGAATAAGACTAAAAATCAGAGCAAAAGATAATATCTAAATTATAAGCAGAAGATGACTAAGCAGTGTATGGGGGTGAGTCCGTTCCTCCTCGTGGTGCCGCTTGAAAAGACCTGCTGCTGCAGGCCAAACTGAACGCGGACAAATCCTGTTGTAAATCTTTTGTGATGGGCAGAACGAAAGGTGTAATGTCCAACCTTTTATAGATAACAACTACAGGAATGCCTGTCACAAATAAGAATATGATGAAGAAGAAGAATATGAAGAAGATGAAGAAGTAGAATATGAAGAATGTAAAAAAAAAGAATAATACGAAGAAGGTGAAGAAGAAGATGAAGAAGGTGAAGAAGCATGGAAGTAGTGAAACATAAATATCTGACAAAATATAAAAATACTTAACATAGTCAATATTTCCGTAACTCAGAACGTCTTAAAAAATATATTAATTCCTGCTATTCCATTTGGTTGGGCTAAACCTCTATGCCTTTATTGTCTCCCCCACCTCCCCCAATACATTCTACATTATTCTTAGTTGTTTTCCTTCATGTAGAATTAACCTACAAGGAAAGAAAGGGTTTATTTTCATTCCGATATTTCTGTCCCATTGACTTGCATTGGTTTCCGGTATCGGAATCGGCGATATCCGATACTTTTTCGGTATCGGTCCGATCCAATCCGATCCGATATTTCCCGATATCGGAAGGTATCGCTCAACACTACTGATAAGCGCACTCGCCTGTCAACTGACAATGCTGACAAGCTGACCCTTATCAAAATGAACAAGGGCTGGATTGTGCCAGACTTCTCATCACCACCAAATGACAGCAGAGTAACGTAAAGTCAAATCCGCTGTGTTATTTCGGGAGGTGTATTCACATGCACCGCTTCACACCCACACATGGGTATACGCTTCCTTGTTTCGGCTGTTTTATCTTCTCCTTATCCTCAGCCTTCACCACCACTATACCACCAGGGTGCCAGCATTGCAAGTTCCTCCGTCCTTATTTTTGTCAGCTTTTGCTTGCAAGGCATAAGCAAATACTATGGGAGACCCACTCCCCAATAATGGGACTTATGTTTGTAATATGCTGTGCTGCATGGCTCTTGTAAGGGGCATTGCAAGTTGCTCCGTCCTAATTTTTGGCAGCTTTTGCTTGGAAAGCATAAGCAAATACTATGGAGACCCACTCCCCAATAATGGGACTTATGTTTGTAATATGCTGTACTGCATGGCTCTTGTAAGGGGCATTGCAAGTTGCTCCGTCCTAATTTTTGGCAGCTTTTGCTTGCAAGGCATAAGCAAATACTATGAGAGACCCACTCCCCAATAATGGGACTTTTGTTTGTAATATGCTTTACTGCATGTGACGCGCCCCCTGGGCCATGTGTACACGTGTGTGGGATACCCGGTGCCGGGTCTCTGGGGTCTGTAGTCTCCGTGGCGTGACCCGGTCCTGTGGCTCAGGCTGGTCAAACCAGTGGCAGTCTTTCTTAGGTTTTGAGGTTAATTGTCCGACTGCGCCACCCGTGGATTGCGGTCAGGGAGTACCACGGCTGCGAGGCAGACCGCTGAGGCTGGTGTTGTGTGCGCAGCAGAGAATGGGATAACTCCCCACGGGAGGAGTATAGCCTCAGGGCAGTGAGTGTGGATGATGGGGGTGAGGGTGCACGAGCGCAGCAGGAACGACTCAGAGTCTTTGCAGTGCAGTTCAGGGTCTTTACTGATGATTATAAGGTAGACCCTCCCGGGAGTACTGGCTAGCATAAGAGGCCTGGTCAGTCTGTGAGCAAGCAGGAGTTCCCCTGGCCAGGTGGAGTTGTGGGCCTCCCCGTCTGTCTGCACTCTTCCTGGCTGCCTTGCTGTAAGCGGGTAGAAGTAGCTCACGTCCCTGAGTGTACCGTGTAGTGCTCACCCGTATGGCTGGTGACTTGGGGCCTTCTTTTCTTCTCCGCTCCACGACGGCGGTGCTGGTCCCTTGCTTGTGACTGAGCCTCCGGGCTTCTATGGCCAGAGTACCTGAAATCCCCTGCCGGCTGGTTTCTGCTGCTGGATATATAAGTCCTCACAGCCTCGGACTCCTGTGTCCGGTTCCTATTGTCTTCTGCCAGGGCGAGCTCTGCTCAGCTTCCAGCCCCTGGTCTTTAGCTCCTAGCTCCTACAGAGCTCCTTGCTGTTACTTTCCCTTGCTCTCACTCTGACTCTGACTGTTCTCTGTTCTCTGACTCACTCAACCCCGCCCCAGATCCAGTTTATAAGGGCAGAATTCTCCCCTCCCAGGACTGGGGCAGGAGGATGTTGCATGTTTAAGGGATCCTGACTAGGAAACTTCCCACTTGCTCTCCGACGTAATATCTCTATTACTGTGGTGACCAGATCCCTGGGGTGCCACACATGGCTCTTGTAAGGGGCATTGCAGTTCCTCATAATTTTTGGAAAGCCTTCCATTCACTGCTTAGGCCAACAGTGCACAGGAGACCCAGTTGCTATAAATGGAAAAAAAGGTTTAGTTAACGCCCTCTGACCTCCATGTCATTTCCAAGGGGCATTGGAGTGCCTCGAAATTTTTGGTAGGCAGTGTACTCACTGTATGCCCTATAACTGTGTAGCCGAACCACTCCTTTTGTTACAGAAACATATCCTACAAGACATATCTGGTAGACTGGCCTGATATTGATGTGAATGGTCCCTGTTCCTCCTGCTCTTTCTCCTTTGCCACTACCTCATCCATCATTTATCACCTGAAGCTTTGTTTTAACGGGAGTCATAGAACTTGGATAG
The DNA here is from genome assembly GCF_046119375.1 of Phyllobates terribilis. Lineage (NCBI taxonomy): Eukaryota > Metazoa > Chordata > Amphibia > Anura > Dendrobatidae > Phyllobates > Phyllobates terribilis. The sequence goes on along the minus strand of NW_027362769.1, from coordinate 243,131,371 downwards.
TAGCAGGAAAACATCCAGCAATCCTCGGAGGAGGTAGGATATGCGCCAAAACGCTGACCACCTCAGGCCTAGCCGCTACTACATACATGCGCTTGCATTACAACAAAGCAAAGCAGATGCTAACTTCTATCATCCTCATCATGCTCCTCACCTTGGCACTCTCAACTGCCCTGATGGAGAAGCCAGGGCCTACCGGAGGAGTCTGATAGTCCGGTGGGCTCGGCCAATGCTGCCCTAAAGCAGGCCAGGCTAAGAAAAGTGTGGGAAAGGTTACCGGGACAAATAGGGGTGGCTGGGGACCGAGTATGGACACCCGGCCACCCCCTGGAGGCTGGGGAGCAAGCGGGGACACCTGGCCACCAGGCGGCTGGGGACTGAGTATGGATACCAGGCCGCCGACACAGCCATGGCGTGGTGGCCAGATTCCGCCTCCATATGCCTAAAAGGCCCAATTTAAAGTGCAAGCAAGCAAGCAGTATGGTATTGCAGCCTGGGGGTGGGTGGATGGCAGGCTGCATACTTGCGCTTGCATTGCAAGGAATGGGAGAGGTACAATTGAACACTGCCCTGGGACAAGGACTTGAATGGGGATAGTTGCAAGTCTGCAACGACAGGTGCAAGATGGGAGGCATCTTCGCATGTACCATGAACAGGGGTTTGGCATGCACACACTACAGCGAAATAGGCTCTCCTTCCCACTAAATGCACTGGGGAGGGCACAGGTAATGTTTTGGCATACGCGCTTAATCTTATGTATAAGTCACAACAGGACAAATATGGGCGGCTGGGGACTGAGTATGGATACCTCGCTGCCGAAGCAGCCATGAGGTAGTGGCCAGCTTCGGCCTCCTCCAAACTAAAAGGCCCCATTTCAAGTGCAAGCTAGCAGTATGGAATTGCAGTCTGGGGGTGGGTGGGTGGCGGGCTGCACACTTACACTTGCATTAAAAGAAAACATAGCAGATGCTAACTTCGCTCATCATCATCATGCTCCTCACCTTGGCACTCTCAACTCCACCGATGGAGAAGTCAGGGCCCACCGGAGGAGTCTGGTTCTCTGGTGGGCTCGTCCAATGCTGCCTAAAGCAGGCCGGGCTAAGAAAAGTGTGTGGGGGGATGTTCCAAGGAGAAATAGGGGCGGCTGGGGACCGTTTATGGACACCCGGCTGCCCCCAGGCGGCTCTGGACCGTGTGTGGACACCCGGCCGCGGGGCGGCTGGGGACCGAGTATGGACACCCGGCCGCCGGGCGGCTGGGGACTGAGTATGGATTCCAGGCCGCCCACACAGCCATGACGTGGTGGCCAGATTCCGCCTCCACATGCCTAAAAGGCCCAATTTCAAGTTCAAGCTAGCAAGCAGTATGGTATTGCAGCCTGGGGGTGGGTGGGTGGCAGGCTGCATACTTGAGCTTGTATTGCAAGGAATGGGGGAGGTACAATTGAACACTGCCCTGGGACTAGAACTTGCATGGGGATAGTTGCAAGTCTGCATCTTCTGATACGGTAAGGATCACTTATGATGGGCACACTTTTAGACAGTGACCTGGGAGTCAGAGATGCTTCCAGGGGTCATCCCCATGCTGTTCCCTTGTCTTTTCAGCACTTTATGCATGTGTCACACAGCACATGGCCAGATAAGGTTGTAAAATGTTAAAATGACATTTCACGGTGAATGCATTTGTCATAGTTGAAAGCAATACAAAAGTGCAAAAACGCATAAAAAATGCTACTTGTGAACATAGCCGAAGGTGTGGAGGAGTATTTTTGTTTTTGGTCATTTATTTTAACTTATACACAAGTCTTTACCCTGGAAAGGATGTTCCTTAGCATATTTCACAGGAAAAAAGTTTCACTTTCGTTATTGAACGTTTTATTGTGAGCCTGTAAAAGTGGCTTAATACCTCTGACCACGTTGTTGACAGCAGTGACCTGGGGGTCAGAAATGCTTCCTGGGGTGATCCCCATGCTGTCCCCATGTCATTTGAGCACTGTCACTATCGTTTTGGGCACTTGTTAGGCTTTTAAAAGACTGCCGGGGGTGCCACCACAAAAATGGTCGCGTCTCCCATAGACTAACATTGGGCTCGTTGCTCGGGTCGAGCACCCGAGTATCACGGCGAGCTCGGCCCGAGCTTCGAGCACCCGAGCATTTTAGCGCTCGCTCAACACTAGTTATTATCAACAATAGAGGTGCTTTCCCAGGGTCATGTTTTGAGCCTGAGGGACATTGGTCTTCACCCAATTAGTGCCCTTGTTACCAATTGGGGCTGTCGCGGTATGTCCATCCCCCCTTGTTAGTTGATATAATCATAAGCTCAGATCTGAGGTTGGTTGGGGCAAGCGGGTAAAGGTCATCATTTCCTTGTCATCCAGGTCCTCAATGCTAGTTACATGTCCGTGTATAGTAGCACTGGATGTCGGTTAACAGCGTCCTCCTTGCTCTCTATTGACTGGCAGGTTTTCCTCATGCAAAATGTGATACAATAAAAGACTAGTTTTAGTAAAATATATATTAACAAGCAAGCAACAATATGCAACACTCTTTGGTAAATTCGTTATGTTTGTTATACTCTTCCCTGAGTTTCCTAATGTCTTCCATTTTAGTCTTTAACCGTATGGTAGAGTCGGGATCAATATAGTGACAACAGGCTGGGCCAATAACCTGACACATCCCTTCTTGAGCTACTGTCAAATAGTCCATCTCTAAAGTATTTTGATTAGCCACTATGATAAGCTGATTCTGCACTGCAACAGTAGTATTATTTAATTTCAAAATATTCCAAATCTGGTCATCTAAGTAGTCAGTGACTTCCACTAACTTGTCCCACATTTATGTAACCATAGGGTAGAGGAAGACAGTACTGGCTATCTTATTGGGTATACTCATTTGAACTAAATGAGGTCTTCCTGATGGGCGTGGGGTGTTGTCTTTGGCATGTTTAAAAATGGAGGGATGGCTCTCAATATCTACTTTACTATGGGGAATAAGATAAGTGGCTGAAGTTAGCCGGGCCAATGTACAAGTCCCACCTACTCCGACTGGGAGCCATTTGTACGCATTATTCCAACAGACCCAATATGTGGCTGATGGTAAATCCCATAAAGCAGAATGCTGTAATACTAATTTATGCACCAAATCAATAAAAACGGTGTTATTGAAGGCATTTGTCCCAGGGGGCTACAATATCCAACATTTGGATTGCCACATGTTGGATTACTAGGCTTATATTCAGAGGATTCATTACAAAGGATATTTTATAACATGTGTCATTGGTACCTTTTATAAACAGATTTGTATGTACTCATGAGTGATTATGAATGTATCTTTCCAACAATGACGGTTTAAAAGCATCTGCCGTACTAGAGGTAGCATTAAAACTATTCTGTAAACCTTCAGTTGGTATGAAGCCTAAATTAGTCAGGGAAGACTTGTTTCTGGGCACCCATATGTTTCCATTAAGGGCAAGAAATTGCAGGTGTTTACTAGTAGCAGTAAGATATCCTTGCCACCACATGGTATTTCCTTGCCATGGTGTTCCATAATCTACTAAACTTAGTAGCGTTATTAGCAAGGGCGTCACTACAATTGGGCCAGTTTAATATTTCTTCCAGAGTGACTGGGACCACCAGAAAGGGCATACTAGCGGCTGAAACTGGTGAGTGAGTACATATCTTCTAATTCTCTCAATTCTTGTACCAAAATCTGATGGTGAGTAATGAATTTATTATTAAAGGGGTCAGTACTCTGTTGTAGGCTATTCCAGGTATTGACTAGTTTAACCATACATATTATCATAAACTATTAAAATATCTCAGCTCTTGGGATTGTCAGGAGCACTTGGTATGGTCCGTCATACAATGGTTTTAGTCCGTGTTTCCGAACATGCCTCTTCACATACACATAATCTCCAGGCCTGAGGGTATGACAACCTTCTGCATCAGCTGGATCTGGAATAGAAGATGATGCTAACGCATGGGTGTTAGTTAGGGCTTTTGCAAGCTGAATCACATATTGCACAACATAATCTGTTTCTTCTGATAATTGTTGTGGGGTAAACCTAGCTATAGCTGGTTGTGACCTAAATAGTATCTCATAGGGTGACAGTTTGTGTTTCTCTATGGGGGTGGTGCGTATGTGATATGGTGCAATGGGAAGGAGCTCAGGCCACTGGGCCGTAGTCTCCTGCATCATTTTGGTTCATTGCCCTTTTAGTGTGCCATTCAATCTCTCCACCTTGCCACTTGACTGTGGATCGTAAGGAGTATGTAACGTCACTGTTGATCCGATCATGGTAAGTATTTCTTGATATACGCATGAGGAAAAGGCTGGTCCTTGATCACTTTTGATAACTTCTAGGACTCCATACCGGCAAACAACTTCAGAGACCAGCTTCTTGGCGGTAGTCTCGGCAGTCATGTTTGGAACGGCGAATGCTTCTGGCCATCTGGAAAACATATCCACTATCACTAAGCAGTATTCATATCGTCCTGCTTTAGGGAGAGTGATGTGATCAACTTGCAAGGTTTGGCAAGGTGTTTTGTCGGTACATTCTGTAATCTACCTGGGTTGCAGGTTTGGCATATTGTGCAACCTTTGTTCTGTGCACTCAACACGGTGGAAATTCCTGGAGCCCAATAGAGTTTCTGTACCAGTAACAAAGCTTGATTCTTCCCTCGATGTACTGGTCCATGGGCCCAGGCCGCAATGGCTGAATACAGAAGTCGAGGCAAACAGTACAGTTGTTTCTTCTTCCATAGCTCATCTATCAACTTAGCACCCGCCTCCTTCCACGACTGGCATTCTTCTTTAGAGACTTTTTCCTGTGTGGAGCGTAGCTTTGTGATAGGAGGGACTGGTTGATGCTCTTCTGCAGGTTGATCCTGGGTTGGCACGGAATTTAGCTGTTTATGCCTGTTGCCGCGTAAGAGCTATGGACATGGATGTCAGAAGAAGAGCTGCTCGCTTAGCATGGAGATCAGCAAGTGCATTACCTCTTGCTTCAGGGGCATCTGGTCGGGTATGAGCTTTTACCTTTAGGACAACCAACTGTCTTGGTAGTTGCACCGCTTCCATCAATTGTCTGACGCTTTCAGCATTTTTCACAGGAGAACCTGCAGTCAGAGCAGTCAGAGCTTTGAGCTCTGCTTCGTGTGCTGACATACTGGGAGGTAAGACTGCAGCCTCTACCAATGTATCTTCAGTTGTGACAGCATACCCAGTATGAAACCTGCCAGGGATGTCAACATATCTGGATCCATCCGTATATATAACGTAAGTTCTGGGTCATCCAAGGGTACTTCCCCCACTAGAACAAATGGAGTTGACTCCGCAGTAATTTGTGCTGGACAATCATGCGGTGGAGCCTCTTTCCCTTCTCCTTCAGGTGCTGGTAGCAGGGTGGCTGGGTTTATGGTGGTGCACCGGTGTAATTTCACATTTTCTGGCAAAATCAACGAACACTGCAGCCGCAGGTGCTCTGTGTAGACAGATGTTTAGGTTGCTGTAAAGCCAGAACAGCCGCAATATCGTGTGGGACATAAATGTGAGTCTCATGTCCAAGGATGATGTCCGCCGTCTTCTCAAGTAACTGCTGTGTGGCGGTGGTGTGAACCGCTCGCAGACAGCTGGGGGAGGCTACCGGATCCAGATGTGTTGAGTAATACCCGACTGGGCACTGCTTTGTACAGTGTCTCTGCTTGAGTACTCCGGCTGCATGTCCTCCTGTTTCAGAGACATACAAATGGACAGGTTGAGCATAGTCCGGATTTCCAAGGGCAGGGGCTGTCATTATCCTTGACTTTAGTTGCTCAAAGGCTTGTTGCAGCTGTTCTTGGTGGTCCTTGCCTTGTTGTTTACATCAGCCAGAGTGTCTTCTTTTAATGCATCATACAGGGGCTGCATGAGACGTGAGACGTGAGGCGTCTGGGATCGCATCCATTGTCTGCAGTATGTACATAGTCCGAGGAACCATTGCAGCTCTATAAGATCTTTTGGGAATGGTAGTGCGTAGATGGCCGTCTTCCTTTCTTCTGTGAGATGTCTGGCACCCTGAAAAAGGCAATGGCCTAAAAAGACCACTTGACCAAGGCAAAACTGAAGCTTCGAGGCTGAGACTCGACAATTCAGTTTTGCTAGATGCTTGAGGAGGCTAACACTGGCCCTGATGGACATTTGCTCTGTGGGGGCACACAAAAGAAGATCATCCACGTATTGTAAAAGTACTACCTCAGAGTTGTCCAGCTGCCACGGCAGCAGACAGCTAGACATGTTCTTTGCAAACTTATTAGGGCTATTCTGCGCACCCTGCGGCATCACTGTCCAAGTCATTTGCCTGCCCTGATATGTAAATGCAAACAGAAACTGACAGTCTTTGTGTAGTGAAATGCTAATAAAAAAAACAAAAACAAAAACGTTTGCTAAATCAAGTACTGTAAACCAGACAACGTGTATGTACATCTATTAGAAACTTAAGGATATATGACCATCTAGAAAATTAGTTTACATCTCCATACTTTAGCCCTAATGTCAAAGTGGACATAAATATGTGCTGTTGAGGGTAGTGGATTGATTAGCCAACTTATCCTGAGCCCATATTTTGAGGGCTTGACAGAAGTCAACCCCACTCTCATACGTATTGGCGTCTAATGCTCTGTCACACACTGATCATGATGATCTTCCTCATACACATTCTGGGTGTAGAGTGTATTGCTGCCTGTATTTCGGGTGTGCCAAGATGGCCACCACCTGAAGGAAGCATACTACAGGAAGGGTGCACCAAGATGGCCACCACCAAAGGGACATGTGGTCAGAGGCTGGAGGTGTTGCAATGGGTGTAGCAACATGGCGTGGGTCTCCTGGATGGGGCACGTGACATGCAACACAATAATCTGCTGACAATGGATTCTGCTGGCCACAATTAGAACATTTCCAACAATTAGGAGAGCAGTATCTTTGTAATACACATAACATAGCGTCTTTCACTTATTGTCTGTATTTTCTTCCTCCATTCACCCTTTTTTCCTCTGCTCTGTATCAAGCCAAGGCCGTTTTGCTATGCTAGCAGCTGTAACTGGGCGCTTATCTGGCAGCGCGCATATTTCAGTTAACCATTTAAGTTCCTCCACATATCCACTAGTGTTGAGCCACCCCCGTAGTGTTCGAGTTCGGTTCGGTTCGTCGAACACCCGTGTGTTCGCCGAACTGTTCGTCGAACTGTTCGTCGAACACCTTCGAACACCGTTAAAACCAATGGCAGGCAAACAAAAACACATAGAAACACATAGAAAACACCTTCAAAGGTGTCCAAAAGCTGACAAACTGCTCAGAAGACATAACTAACACATGGAAAAGTGACAAGTACATATAGTCATGCGAAAATAAAAGAGGTGGAGGAGTAAAAGGAGGGGGAGACACAGATATAGGCATGTCATGCCCTTCTAAAATCCAAAAAGTGAGAAGCCGACACGGCCAGTCCGCTCCTGCCCGTGCCACCTCCGTGTCGCCGGGTTTGTGCCAGAGCCGCGGTGAACCCTGACGGCCAGCCCCCCTCTCCCAATACTGGTGCCTGTCCGCTGGTGGGTCGAGCGAGCCCCCCTGTGGTGGAGGCAGCTCTAAGCTTTTTAATTTAAATTGTCTCTCTAATTTGAATGAATACACTTTAAATCCATTTACAAGGATCTATTGGAGGGCAAGTCTCATGCCAGCAGCCGCGGTAATTCCAGCTCCAGTAGCGTCCACTAAAGCTGCTGCAGTTAAAAAGCTTTTATAAGGATCGAGCTCGGCTGTCCACCGCAAGGCATCCTACTGCCAGTCCCAGCCCCTATGCCTTGGGGTGCCTCCTGATGCTCTTCACTAAGTATCCCATGGTCCCGAAGCATTTCCTTTGAAAAAATTAAGTGTCTAAACTACAGGTGGTGCAGCTTGCTTAACAGCCGGGATAATCCGCTGACTAGCAGACACTGCTACTAGGCACAAAGTATTTCCTGGGCTAGATGCAGTTAAAAATTTGTAATTAGATACTCTCGTTGGATGCTGAGAAAGCATTCCATAGAGTCTCCTGGCACGCCATATATGATTCTCTTAAAAAGCTTGGGGTAGGGGTCTAGGGGACCCTTTTATAGCCAAAATCACGGCCCTGTATCGCAATACGTCACCTAGGCTGAAGATAAATGGAACTGTAGCACCCTGAGGGCTCGGTTGCTACAGACGTATTGCACCTCACCCAGAGGTGTGATATTTCACTCTCAGGTAAGGATGGAGTGTGGATCAGGACCCGACACCTGCATGCATTACACCACATTGCCGTGGGGCAGGGCGACCAATATGCCCCTGAGATGGGCACGACAGTCCCTGTCCCTGGCTGGAGTGGGGGGAGGGAACACTGAGGAAGGGGAACCCTGTAGTGCAGGAGCAGGGAGGAAGCAGTTCCTGGGTGCATTGAGAAGGGAGTATAAAAGGTGGGCACCATCTTAGTTCAGTGCAGAGAAGTCTGAGCAGAAGTGGCAGGGAGCAGGGGCTCTGCATGAGCTCTGCTCCGGAGGCGGGCCTAGTAACAGAGGCCCAGGCCTGGAAGAGGGAGAAGGAAGGAAGAGGAGCGGAGAAGGCTCCAGGAATGAGGAATGAAGGGATCCCAGGGGTGCGGACGGGCGAGTCGCCACCGCACACCCGAATCCACCTGCGTGGAGGGGTCAGGCCAAAGGGGGAGACCGGTCCCCGAACTAGTGGAGGCAGGAAACGACCCTCAGCTAGAAACCGGAGGCTCTGACATTTTATGTGGCGCAGCCCCTCGCTACACCCGCTAGGAAGGCACCACATAGGGTCAGGGAAACTGGCGCCAAGTTTACCAAGAGGAGGCCCGAGGCAGCCGGACAGAAGTGTTGGTAAGAAAGGCCAGACAAAGGACACACAAAGGGGGTCCTGTGAAGTGCTCCAAAGTTATCTGGGAGTTGTCTGAGCCCCTCACCTGGTGAGCACAGTACGACCTGGGCAGCCGTTACCTGCAGACGTGGTCTGGATAATAAGAACTGTGAGTAAAGGCCCTGAACTGCATCACTGACTCCGTGTCGTTACTGCTGCTGCCCTGCACCATCACCCCCATCCTCCGCATACACTGCCCTGAGGCTATACTCCTCCCGTGAGGAGTTATGCTATGCTCTGCTGCACCCACAACACCAGCCTCAGCGGTCTGCCCTGTAGCGGCGGTTCACTCTGACCGCAATCTACGGGTGGCGTAGTCGGACATTTAAACATCAAAACCACATAAATAGTTCCGCCACTGGTTTGACCGCCCTGAGCCACGGAACCGGGTTGCCGCCACGAAGACTACAACCACCAGCATCCACCAAAAAGGGTCCGGCTCCGGGTGTCCCAAGGCCCAGGGGGTGCGTCAGAACATTTTCATCACCTTTCACAATCACCAATGGGACAAGGCAGTGATGTCCTCTGTCCCCTCTCTTATACATCCTAGTGACGGAGCACCTGCTCTCATCAATTCGCCATAACCCCAATATTAGGTGGATTGAGGTGGGAGGCACCGAGTACAAGTGCTCTCTATTTGCTGATGATGTCCTAGTATATATCACTCAATCACATATATCCATCCATGCTGTTATGGCTGAAATAGATCACTTTGTTACATGGTAAAATTTTAAAATCAATGCAGCGAAGTCTGAGGCCCTCGATGTCTCCCTCCCCAAATCCATATAGGATTCCATCCAGTCCAACTTTCCCTTTGCCTGGCCCTCACAGGGTATCAAATACTTAGGAATTTCTATTCATAGAGACCTCTCCCATCTATGTTATCTGGGCCCTTTATTGAACAACTCCATACAGACCACGGTTGGCAAGTTAGAAGTGTAAGATTCACTACGTGAACCACTGGTGTTTTGTGGAAAAGCACATGTACACTGCGTTCCAAATTATTATGCAAAAAGTGTTTAGGAGTGATAATGGAAGAATTTGTTTGTTTGTCAGTTAAACTCATTGATGGTGATGTGTGTCAGGGCTCTTTATATCACTGTAAGCAATTGCAGACACCTGTGCTAATTAGTTTGGCAGGTGTGTCCAATGAAAGGCATGACTACTTAAGAAGGCTCTCTCACATTATTAAGCAGCCTACATTTTCTGCCAAAATGGGAAAGAAAAAGGATGTGTCGGCTGCTGAGAAGCAACAAATTGTGGAGTGTTTAGGTCAAGGCATGACTATAATCAACATTGTGCGATGATCATGATGAAGTGTCATGGCAATCAAGAAGTATGTTGCTGATTCACAGTACACACGTGTGCGTGCTGATAAGGGCAAATTGAGGACTCTTTCCTACAGGCAATTACGTCAGGTTGAAAGAGCAGCGGCAAAAAAGCCTTGTCATAGCAGCAGACAAGTTTTTGAAGCTGCTTGTGCCTCCAACGTCCCCCGAACAACAAGATGCAGGGTCCTTCAGAGGTTTGCAGCTGTGCATACGCCATCCTGTTGACCTCCTCTATCCACTTCACACAAGCAGAAACGGCTCCAGTGGGCCAAACATTACATGAAGACTGATTTCAAAACTGTTTTGTTCACGGATGAGTGCCGTGCAGCGCTCGATGGTCCAGATGGATGGAGTGGAGGATGGCTGGTTGATGGACAACCCACGCAAACATGGCTACAGCGCCAACAAGGAGGAGGTGGAGTAATGTTTTGGGCTGGAATCATGGGGAGAGAGATTGTCGGCCCCTTTAGGATCCCTGAAGGCGCTAAAGATGAACTCCATAATGTATGTGGATTTTCTCAAACAGCACTTCCTGCCATGGTTCAAGAAGAAGAACCGTGTATTTCACAGCAAGATCATTTTTCTGCATGATAATGCACCATCTCATGCTGCACATAAAACATCTGCATCTCTGTCTGATATGGGCATAAAAGGGGACAAACTTATGGTGTGACCCCCATGCTCCCCTGACCTCTACCCCATTCAGAACCTTTGGAGCATCATTAAAAGGAGTGTCTATGATGGCGGGAGGCAGTTCACATATAAGCAACAGCTCTGGGAGGGTATTCTGTCCTCATGCAAAACAATTGAAGCAGAAACCATCCAAAACCTGACAAATTCAATGGACGAGAGAGTTCAGAAGCTCATTTCGAACAAGGGGTCCTATGTGAAAATGTAACATCACCTAGAATAAAGTTTTGAGTTGAAAACTGTTTGATTTCAGTTTCTAACAACCTGCTAATGCTTATAATTTCAAAAATGACCATTTTTTTGGTCTTTATTAAAATGAAAAGGTTGATCGAAAAGTTTGGGGGATCTAAGAGTGTGGCAACCCAGTAGTCATGATTACTTCGAATTCTGACAATATGAGGGTCATGCTGCAGGTAGTACAGCAAGAAGGCACTTATGTGCCTTGCGCATCTCGGAGCCCCAAAATTATTTTCCGGGCTAGATGCAGCTAAAAATTATTTTTAATTTTAAATCTGGTGAAGCTTTAGTATAGATGGCCTAATAGGATCAGTGCTGCACACTGCTACAAAGCCCAAATTATTTTCCAGTCAAGATACAGATAAACATGATTAGTAATTTGAAAGCTTAAAACGGTTGGTAGGGTGATTTTAACCAATCATCAAGCTTTTACTCTCCCCAGGATGACACAGGGGTAGAAAAGTCGTTTCGGATCCATGATTTGTTCATCTTTATGAACGTGAGTCTGTCTACATTATCAGTGGAGAGCCGCGTGCGCTTATCTGTCAGCACACCACCAGCAGCGCTGAACACACGTTCAGACAGAACGCTGGCTGCGGGGCATGACAAGATCTCCAAGGCGTAAGTGGCTAGCTCCGGCCATTTATCCAGATTGGAAGCCCAAAAAGAGCAAGGGTCCAGTGACACAGTCATGGCTTCAATGTTTACTTGGAGATACTCCTGTACCATCGTCTCTAGGCGTTGACTATGTGTCAGACTTCTTGTCTCCTGTGGCCTTGCAAAGGATGGGCTAAAAAAGTGGTGAAATGATTCCGCAAAATTGATGTTACCAGCAGATACTGTGGTTCTGTTACGGTTTGAGTGCTGAACACTTGACGGTCCCACGGTTGGCAAGTTGGAACTGTGAGATTCACTACGTGCACCACTGGTATTTTGTGGAAAAGCACATGTAAGATTCTGCAACAGTCTCTGCTGATACTCCTGCATGCGTGCATCCCTTTCTATGGCAGGAATAATTTCTGCAAATTTACGTTTGTACCGGGGATCTAACAGTGTGGCAACCGAGTAGTCAGGATTATTTCTAATTCTCACAATTCGAGGGTCATGTTGCAGGTAGTGCAGCAAGAAGGCACTCATGTGTGTTGCGCATCCAGGAGCACCAAGTCCCTGTTGTGCTGGTGGCGAGGTAACAATCATGCTTCCTTCCTCTGTCCTCTCCCCCCAACCTCGCACAACAGAAATGTGATCAAGGTCTCCCTCATCTGATGAGTCTTCCATCAGTTCGTCCTCCACTTCTTCCTGGGCTCCTGCACCTTCCTCACTAGTTTGGCTGCTACCATGCGCCCTGGTAAAACCATCTCCCCCACCCTCACATGCCTGCCGCCTTGGTGCTGCCGACCGTCTGGACCTTGCAGATGTTAGCCCTTCCGCATACAACTCCTCCTCCTCTACTTCCTCCACCTCCTCTTGTGCCACCACCTGACTCCGAATTCTGTTTAACATGTGCTCCAGCATGTAAATCACCGGAATAGTCATGCTGATAATGGCATCGTCAGCACTAAACATCTTCGTCGCCATTTCAAAACTGTGCAGAAGGGTGCATAGGTCCCTGATCTGAGACCACTCCTCCAGCGTGATTTGCCCCACCTCTGAATCTCGTTGGCCCAGGCTATACGTCAGAACGTATTGCACCAGGGCTTGTCGGTGCTGCCACAGTCGCTGCAACATGTGCAGAGTTGAATTCCACCGGGTAGGCACATCGCATTTTAGCCGGTGAAGTCGCAGGCCCAACGACTTCTGTAGAGATGTAAGTCGCTGAGCTGCAGGATGCGAACGGCGGAAGTGAGCACACAGCGACCGTGCCCTCTGCAGAAGGCCATCTAGTCTGGGATAGTGGGCTAAAAATTGCTGGACAACCAGGTTCAACACGTGAGCCATACAAGGCACGTGTGTGACATTGCCCCGGCGAAGGGCCGCACCTAGGTTTGCAGCATTGTCGCACACGGCCTTCCCTGGTTTCAGGTCCAGTGGAGACAACCATTCATGAAATTGGTTCTCCAGAGCTGACCACAACTCCTCAGCTGTGTGACTCACATTTCCCAGACATTTCAATGTAAAAACCGCCTGATGACGTTGAGCCCTACTGCCAGCATAGTAAGGAGGTGTGCAGGATCCCTTCTGCGCAGTTAGAAAGCTTGTGGCATGACCAGACAGGCTTTGGGTGCAGGTGGAAGACCGGGAGGAGGTTGAGGAGGCAGAAGCAGTGGAGGAACTTTGACATAAAGAGGATTGACGCACAACTCGTGGGGACGGCAAGACTTGGACAGCAGCCCCTTGTCCTGCTGTCACCATAGTTACCCAGTGCCCAGTCAGCGACATGTAACGCCCCTGTCCATGCCTACTCGTCCAAGTGTCTGTGGTGAAATGCACCCTGTCACACACAGAGTTTCTCAAAGAAGCGGTGATGTTATGTGCGACATGCTGGTGGAGCGCAGGCACACCTTTCTTTGAGAAGTAGTGCTGACTGGGCATCTGGTACTGGGGCACTGCGACGGACATAAGGTCTCGAAAATCCTCTGTGTCCACCAGGCGGAAAGGCAGCATTTCTGTAGCCAAGAGCTTGCAGATGGTGAAATTCAACCTCTTAGCTTTCTCATGGCTAGGAGGAAATGGTCTTTTACTTGTCCACATCTGAGGGACCGAGGGCTGGCTATTGTGCTTAGACGGGGTTGATAAGGGTGTCCCCGGCAAACTGCCGGTCTGTGAGGAAGATGCAGGCGGACATGTTAGGTTGCCTTGATCCAAAGGTGGTGCTATCGATGTCGGACAGCGCTCAACACCAGCTGGTGTTACCACCTCCAAAGAAAATGATGACCTGCCAATCACGCTGGCTGTTGCGGGTAAAGAGGTGGCAGGTCTGCGCCCCAAAACAGGTGTGACTGCTGTCCCCCCAGTCACAGAGGATGAAGAGGCCGCGGATGCACAAGATATGGCAGACGGTGGTTGGCCCGGCCGGCTAGGCCGCATTGTAGCACACTGAGCTTCCCACTGCAACTTATGCTTCATGTCCATGTGCCGGTTCATGCATGAAGTACTCAAACTATGTATTTTTTGGCCTCTACTTAGCTTTTGCTGACAAATGTTACAGATAACACGAGTTGGGTCATCTTTATCGATCTGAAAAAATGCCCAGGCTATGCAAGGCTTAGCACCCATGCGACCTGAAGAGCCACCACGACTTGTGGTGAGAGGCAGAGTTGTGTTTGAGGATGCAGTTGTTGACGTGCTTCCAGTACTACGTCTCTGTCCAGGAAGGCGCAACCTGACCTCGTCGTCACTAGCATCTTCCTCCACCTCCTCTGCTGACCTCATCTCTTGGCTGACTGTGGGTTGACAGTAAGTGGGATCTCCGACCTCATCATCATCACCCTCTGCGTTATCACACCCGTCGTCCTCAGAGCCAACCTGTTCCTGCCCTGACAAAAAACTAAAGTTGTCGCTCCAATCAGGTATTTGAGTCTTATCATCGTCTTCCTCATTGTCTCCACCAACAGGAGTTACAGTTTGGGAATGAGGGTCTACATTATGGTCAGAACCTTCTGCGTCTGGTCCTGGATCCGACTCATAAAGATTCTGGGCATCAGTGCAGATCATTTCCTCGTCTGGATTCACAGAAGCGCTGGAGTCGACCTCTGATTCCCAGGCTATAGTATGAGTAAACAGCTCTGCAGACTCAACCATCTGTTCTACCTCATACTCAGACGGGCAGCTGGAGATTTGGGAGCTGTGAGGAAGCAAGTGCGATTTGGGTGACACCTTTGAGGACTGGATTATTTGTGATGTTGAAGTTGATGTGGAGGAGAGCCCACTTAAAGGAGCACTTGATATCCGTTGAAGCACCTGCTGTTTTTGTGCCTCATCTGGAATTTGTAGCGATTGGCATGGCCGTAAGAAAGGGATCTTATCACATTGTCCGCTAAAAGAAGTAGACATTTTAGTTTGGCTGGAAGATGGTCTTTCTTCTGCAGATGTTACTGTTGCTTTAACACCTACCCCACGGACACAACCTTTTTTCCCCTTCCCAACACGCCTATTCCCCTTTCCACCAGCAGCAGGCCTTTTTCCTCTCATTTTAGTGGTTAACTAATTCACAACTCTGGAGTTGTTTGCACAAAAAAACAATGGATGGTAACCGAGCAGAGCTGAGTGGCCAAACTGTGGTATTAGGCCAAAACTATTGGCTGGGTTAGATGCAGAAAAATTTATTTTGAATTTGCAACCTGATGGAGGTCAGTATAGATGGATTAATAGAACAAGACCCACACACAGCTAGAAGCCCAATATTTTTTCAGAGGTAGATGCAGGAAAAAAATATATTCAGTTTGCAACCTGATGGAGGTCAGTATAGATGGACTAATACAACAAGTCCCACACACAGCTAGAAGCCCAAATATTTTTTCAGAGGTACTGTAGATGCAGATAAAAATTAGTTTTAATTTGCAATCTGATGGAGGTCAGTATAGATGGACTAATAGAGAAAGTCCGACACACTACTAGAAGGCCAAATATTTTTTCAGAGGTAGATGCAGAAAAAAATATATTCAGTTTGCAACCTGATGGAGGTCAGTATAGATGGACTAATAGAGAAAGTCCGACACACTACTAGAAGGCCAAATATTTTTTCAGAGCTAGATGCAGAAAAAAATTATATTCAGTTTGCAACCTGATGGAGGTCAGTATAGATGGATTAATAGAACAAGACCCACACACAGCTAGAAGCCCAATATTTTTTCATAGGTAGATGCAGAAAAAAATATATTCAGTTTGCAACCTGATGGAGGTCAGTATAGATGGACTAATACAACAAGTCCCACACACAGCTAGAAGCCCAATATTTTTTCAGAGGTAGATGCAGAAAAAAATATATTCAGTTTGCAACCTGATGGAGGTCAGTATAGATGGACTAATACAACAAGTCCCACACACAGCTAGAAGCCCAAATATTTTTTCAGAGGTACTGTAGATGCAGATAAAAATTAGTTTTAATTTGCAACCTGATGGAGGTCAGTATAGATGGACTAATAGAGAAAGTCCGACACACTACTAGAAGGCCAAATATTTTTTCAGAGCTAGATGCAGAAAAAAATTATATTCAGTTTGCAACCTGATGGAGGTCAGTATAGATGGACTAATAGAGAAAGTCCGACACACTACTAGAAGGCCAAATATTTTTTCAGAGCTAGATGCAGAAAAAAATTATATTCAGTTTGCAACCTGATGGAGGTCAGTATAGATGGATTAATAGAACAAGACCCACACACAGCTAGAAGCCCAATATTTTTTCAGAGGTAGATGCAGAAAAAAATATATTCAGTTTGCAACCTGATGGAGGTCAGTATAGATGGACTAATACAACAAGTCCCACACACAGCTAGAAGCCCAATATTTTTTCAGAGGTAGATGCAGAAAAAAATATATTCAGTTTGCAACCTGATGGAGGTCAGTATAGATGGACTAATACAACAAGTCCCACACACAGCTAGAAGCCCAAATATTTTTTCAGAGGTACTGTAGATGCAGATAAAAATTAGTTTTAATTTGCAACCTGATGGAGGTCAGTATAGATGGACTAATAGAGAAAGTCCGACACACTACTAGAAGGCCAAATATTTTTTCAGAGCTAGATGCAGAAAAAAATTATATTCAGTTTGCAACCTGATGGAGGTCAGTATAGATGGATTAATAGAACAAGACCCACACACAGCTAGAAGCCCAATATTTTTTCAGAGGTAGATGCAGAAAAAAATATATTCAGTTTGCAACCTGATGGAGGTCAGTATAGATGGACTAATACAACAAGTCCCACACACAGCTAGAAGCCCAAATATTTTTTCAGAGGTACTGTAGATGCAGATAAAAATTAGTTTTAATTTGCAACCTGATGGAGGTCAGTATAGATGGACTAATAGAGAAAGTCCGACACACTACTAGAAGGCCAAATATTTTTTCAGAGGTAGATGCAGAAAAAAATATATTCAGTTTGCAACCTGATGGAGGTCAGTATAGATGGATTAATAGAACAAGACCCACACACAGCTAGAAGCCCAATATTTTTTCAGAGGTAGATGCAGAAAAAAATATATTCAGTTTGCAACCTGATGGAGGTCAGTATAGATGGACTAATACAACAAGTCCCACACACAGCTAGAAGCCCAATATTTTTTCAGAGGTAGATGCAGAAAAAAATATATTCAGTTTGCAACCTGATGGAGGTCAGTATAGATGGACTAATACAACAAGTCCCACACACAGCTAGAAGCCCAAATATTTTTTCAGAGGTACTGTAGATGCAGATAAAAATTAGTTTTAATTTGCAACCTGATGGAGGTCAGTATAGATGGACTAATAGAGAAAGTCCCACACACTACTAGAAGGCCAAATATTTTTTCAGAGCTAGATGCAGAAAAAAATTATATTCAGTTTGCAACCTGATGGAGGTCAGTATAGATGGACTAATAGATAAAGTCCGACACACTACTAGAAGGCCAAATATTTTTTCAGAGCTAGATGCAGAAAAAAATTATATTCAGTTTGCAACCTGATGGAGGTCAGTATAGATGGATTAATAGAACAAGACCCACACACAGCTAGAAGCCCAATATTTTTTCAGAGGTAGATGCAGAAAAAAATATATTCAGTTTGCAACCTGATGGAGGTCAGTATAGATGGACTAATACAACAAGTCCCACACACAGCTAGAAGCCCAATATTTTTTCAGAGGTAGATGCAGAAAAAAATATATTCAGTTTGCAACCTGATGGAGGTCAGTATAGATGGACTAATACAACAAGTCCCACACACAGCTAGAAGCCCAAATATTTTTTCAGAGGTACTGTAGATGCAGATAAAAATTAGTTTTAATTTGCAACCTGATGGAGGTCAGTATAGATGGACTAATAGAGAAAGTCCGACACACTACTAGAAGACCAAATATTTTTTCAGAGCTAGATGCAGAAAAAAATTATATTCAGTTTGCAACCTGATGGAGGTCAGTATAGATGGATTAATAGAACAAGACCCACACACAGCTAGAAGCCCAATATTTTTTCAGAGGTAGATGCAGAAAAAAATATATTCAGTTTGCAACCTGATGGAGGTCAGTATAGATGGACTAATACAACAAGTCCCACACACAGCTAGAAGCCCAAATATTTTTTCAGAGGTACTGTAGATGCAGATAAAAATTAGTTTTAATTTGCAACCTGATGGAGGTCAGTATAGATGGACTAATAGAGAAAGTCCGACACACTACTAGAAGACCAAATATTTTTTCAGAGCTAGATGCAGAAAAAAATTATATTCAGTTTGCAACCTGATGGAGGTCAGTATAGATGGATTAATAGAACAAGACCCACACACAGCTAGAAGCCCAATATTTTTTCAGAGGTAGATGCAGAAAAAAATATATTCAGTTTGCAACCTGATGGAGGTCAGTATAGATGGACTAATACAACAAGTCCCACACACAGCTAGAAGCCCAAATATTTTTTCAGAGGTACTGTAGATGCAGATAAAAATTAGTTTTAATTTGCAACCTGATGGAGGTCAGTATAGATGGACTAATAGAGAAAGTCCGACACACTACTAGAAGGCCAAATATTTTTTCAGAGGTAGATGCAGAAAAAAATATATTCAGTTTGCAACCTGATGGAGGTCAGTATAGATGGATTAATAGAACAAGACCCACACACAGCTAGAAGCCCAATATTTTTTCAGAGGTAGATGCAGAAAAAAATATATTCAGTTTGCAACCTGATGGAGGTCAGTATAGATGGACTAATACAACAAGTCCCACACACAGCTAGAAGCCCAATATTTTTTCAGAGGTAGATGCAGAAAAAAATATATTCAGTTTGCAACCTGATGGAGGTCAGTATAGATGGACTAATACAACAAGTCCCACACACAGCTAGAAGCCCAAATATTTTTTCAGAGGTACTGTAGATGCAGATAAAAATTAGTTTTAATTTGCAACCTGATGGAGGTCAGTATAGATGGACTAATAGAGAAAGTCCGACACACTACTAGAAGGCCAAATATTTTTTCAGAGCTAGATGCAGAAAAAAATTATATTCAGTTTGCAACCTGATGGAGGTCAGTATAGATGGACTAATAGAGAAAGTTCGACACACTACTAGAAGGCCAAATATTTTTTCAGAGCTAGATGCAGAAAAAAATTATATTCAGTTTGCAACCTGATGGAGGTCAGTATAGATGGATTAATAGAACAAGACCCACACACAGCTAGAAGCCCAATATTTTTTCAGAGGTAGATGCAGGAAAAAAATATATTCAGTTTGCAACCTGATGGAGGTCAGTATAGATGGACTAATACAACAAGTCCCACACACAGGTAGAAGCCCAAATATTTTTTCAGAGGTACTGTAGATGCAGATAAAAATTAGTTTTAATTTGCAACCTGATGGAGGTCAGTATAGATGGACTAATAGAATGATGCTATGCCCAAAAGATTTTACTTCACTAGGTGCAGTAAAAAAATTGGTATTCTATACACAGGTGGTATATCTTGCAACACAGATAGGCTACTCCACTGACTAACACACTCTGCAATAGGCCAAAAAGGATTAGCTTTGCTAGATTCAGCCAAATGCTGTGAAAAAAACTTGCACAGCACTGGCACAGACCTACCTGGCAAAAACTGATAGGAACTGATGTAACCTAGTCCTGAAAAGGACTCCAATTACAATTAGTCTTTACTCCCACAACCTATCTATTTAAGAGCACAGACCTCCCTGATAAAAGTCGTAGGAAATGCTGTAACCTAGTCCTTAAAAGGACTGCAATCACAACTATTCCCTACTCCCAAGCTATCTGTATATTTGTGCGAAAATTGGCTTGAAATTAACAAGGTATAGCGCACACAGCAACAGCGGTGCCGTCTAACACGCAGCTGCAGCAGTGAGAAAATGGTGGCGACGGGGAAAATGGCTTGGTCTTATAGGGCAAGGACATGTGACATACACTGCCAATGACACATGCCCTTGCTTGTGTGAAAAAAAGCACTTCGCTCCGTGTGTGCGCTGCTGATAGGCTGACAGATTGCACCTCCCCACTGCAAATGCGGGAAAGAGAAAAAAAAATGGAGATCTTCATTGTTCCTGCAGAGATCCATCCCCTGCCCCTCCCCCCACCCCGCTGTACACTCAAACTGCGTATTAACATTAATTTTCATCATTACTGAGAAAAAATCCAGTTATGATTTTGGTGCACGAACAGTTATCGAACATAACCTCGAACAGCCGAATTTTTCTCAAATTGTTCGTGTTCGCCGAACGGCTCGAACACCGCCCAAAACAGCTCGAATTTGAGATTGGCGAACAGTTTGAGTAGAACAACGCTCATCTCTGATATCCACATACCTTTTCCTTCGGTCAACAAACTCAGCGCAACCTTTTCTCACATGTATTCACTTTTCAACATTTCAACATTCCATTATCTTCCTTGCTGCATTTAACATCTTGTACTGTAATCTTACACAATGACATTACTCTTTTTGGTTTTCTCTACATGTATAACAAACTGACATGATAGCTGTCCTTCTCTTGTAGCTATCACCTCTCCTTCTCTTAACGGACCATGGTCACGGATGTAATCATTAGATGCAGCTTGTATTGTAGGTCCCCCAATACGACATATCTCTGCAGCTAGCCCCCACCAATGCTGCAGTTTCGCATTTGCTGCGTTTACAATGATCCCAACCTGCTGTTGTGGTATACTCCCCATACCAATTCTCAGTATAGTGGAGAATTCCGAGGGACCATTCAGTAAAACAGACGCCACCTCCTGATACTCGTGTCCATGTTCTATTTCCCCAGTTTGGGAGAGGGTGAATAGGGAAGAGTTCAGAGGACCCTGGGTCTCTCTGAATGGAGTATGGACCATGGTAGGGGCAGGTGGGAGTAGTGATTTATAATACCCGCCGTCAGCGTTAAGTAATGGGCAGGTTGATGCTACAACACCGGGTTTACGTGCTCCACAATTATAGCACGTCTTGCGCCATTCAGGATTAGTGACCCAACACACATTACAGAGCCAACCGTCTGGGTTATATGATGGTGGCTGGCTCTCAGTGGGAAGTGTAGGGTATTTAATCTCATAAGGTATAAATTGCTCAGTTTCCGGATTCAGGGGCTGGGGTACTGCTACATTTGTGGGGGTAGGGGATGCTCCTTTAGGGGCTTTAGATTCGGGTTGTGGACACATAAGTACTTCCTCCTGTACCTTTTCCCCATCAGCTTCATTTTGTAACACAAAACAAACAGTTTTGTTACAGTGCTAGATAATTTTCCATTCTTGACATAAAAGTAATTGAAATAACCAGGCTTCATCTCCTCCTCTATTTCAACATATCCTTCATCACAAATCTCATGTGCCACTTTCCTAAAGTTTTTAGCATCTTCCAACAGTCCACAGCAGTCAACTAATCTACCCCTTTGCTGCCAGATGCCTTCATCCCACAACACAGGCTGAAGCCTCCCCTCCACAGGCCAATTTAACACCTTAAACACTTTTGGCGCATTCTTAAAAGATCTTTTCCCTTCTCGACTGATCATGATATTCATCACATCCTCCCCCTCCTGCAGTGGAGACAAAATTCTTTCTGCTCCACGGAAACATTGATTAATCACTACTGCCGCTTCACAACCAACAAAGATTCTTAATTCTTGTGCACAGCGGAGTCTGGCCAGAGCTCCCAGCTGTTCCACTACTACCTACTACCTACTACTACTACCTACTACCTACTACCTTTTAATTCACCCCACCCATCGGGGGAATCGTACAGACGGCTAATGAAAGGAGGAACACTTTTGCAGCTTCGCAGCGCTCCGGACACTCGATATACGTATATCTACTTGCGTGTCCTACTCAATCTTCGATCAATGACTGAAACTAACAATGTCCAGTCTTTTCTAAGAATCTTTGTTGGAAGTTAAGGAAGGAAAGATTCACACAATATTCACTTGTCAAACCGAGGTGATACTGCTTGGAAGTTAAATAATATCAGACCCCTAATGGGACTACACCCCTTATAGTCTCACCTTTGACTATATCCAACCAGTACGTCCGAAGACACTGAAAACAACCACACACCACGTGGAAACCACGCCAAACGGTCAGTATCATCAGTAAAGAACTGGTGCACTTACCGTGGCTTTTTGTGTGGGATGATCAGTCCCAATTCCAGTGGGGGAGGCTGAAAGCAAGTCTCTCTTTGTGGACGTCCAGAGGTGGAGGGGCGTCCAAGGATGATGTCCGCCGTCTTCTCAAGTAACTGCTGTGTGGCGGTGGTGTGAACCGCTCGTAGACAGCTGGGGGAGGGCAATAACCCTTCACGGTTGACCAAGTGAGTGTCAAATTATTATGTTGATTGCGATCCACAGAAAACCAAATGGAAACAATGTTCTGTATTGGGAGGATTCAAAGAATCTCTGATCCCGTTTATTTTGCTTAGCATTTCACATCGTTTTGAGTATTTTAATAGCCAATCAACTCTGCAGCCATACTACAGTACTATAGGCTAACTAATGTTAGTACAATTATTACGGAAACACATATATGGTCATATTATCATCGTTAGTTCGAAGCACTATGGAAATTTTACAAGGTCAAACCTGGCCTAAACAAGTTAGATAACAGAGTGTCTGACAAAATGTTCTCTTGAGAAAAAGTTAGTGTGAGAGAAGTTCCATGGGAAGAGAAAGAAAGAATGTATGTTATGCAAGGAGTCATAATAACATGATTTTAAAGCAAGCAGATAAAATGGAGTTGCTCTAGCATGAGTATCAATATGTCCTTTACAGTACCAACTTGTGTCTTTGTGAGACATAGAAAAGGTGGGCGGATGGTTTCTACATGTATGGTGCCCACCGTGAAGCATGGAGATGTGATAGTGTGGGGTGCTTATGTGGCACCCCAGGTCTGGTCGCCACAGTGGCAGCAATGTCATGTCTGAGAGCAGGTGGGAGGTTCCCTGGTTGGGGACAATTAGCATGCAGCACCTCCTGCCTGAGTCCAGGGAGGGGAGAAACCTGCCCTTTATAAACTGGATCTGGGGCAGGGTTAGACAGAGAAGCTAGAGACAAGTTCCAGACAAGGTTCCAGTGAAGTTGCAGATAGGGACAGGTCAGCAGCAGGCTGAGGAGTCCCTGTAGGCAGATGAGGAACACAAGGCCAGGAGGGGAGTCAGCAGAGCTCATCCTAGCTAGAGACTTATAAAGCCGGACACTGGAGTCCGAGGCTGTGAGGGTTATAAGCCCAGCAGCAGAAAACCACCACGCAGGGGACTTCAAGTCCTCTGGCCCAAGGAAGCCCGGAGGCTCAACCACACGAGAGGGACCACTACTGCCCCGGAGGGGTGAGAGGTACGGAAGGCCCGAGTCGCCAGTCATATGGGTGAGAACAACACTGTACACTCAGAGACGTGGGCTACCACTACACTACAGCGGGATAGCCAAGAAAGAGTGGAGTCAGCACGGTAGGCCTACAAACTCCCCCTGACCAGCATGATTTCCCAGCTGCTCTCAGACTGACCAGGCCTCTATTGTTAACCTGTATTCTGGACGGGTCCCTTAATACCTCCAACAGTAAAGACCCTGAATTGCATGACAGACTCCGTGTGGTTACTGCTGCTCCCGCGCACCATCACCACCAATATCCCTATTTACTGCCCTAAGGCTATACTCCTCCCGTGGGGAGTTATACTACCTTCTGCTGCACCCACAACACCAGCCTCAGCGGTCTGCCCTGCAGCGGCGGTTCACTCTGACCGCAATCCACGGGTGGCGTCGTCGGACATTTAATCACAAAACCCTATAAATAGACCGCCATTTGGGTTGACCACCCTGAGCCACGGGACCGGGTCCCCGCCACGCAAGGACTACAACCCCCAGCATCCACAAAAGGTCCGGTTCCGGGTATCCCCACACACACACGGCCCAGGGGCGCATCAACTTTGGCGTAGTCGGCAGGATTTCATGCCCGCCACCAACGGGTACTGCATGCCTGGAAAAAAGACTGTAATACTTACCTTGGTGGAGTTTCCCGCCATCCTTAGCCGATTCCCGCCATCCGCAGCCATTTTCCCGCCATCGGGAGCCATCTTTGGGACGCCGCGCGAGAAGAAGAGGGGCGTGGATGACGAAAGCGCACGAGAACTGGAGCCCCACCTTCTGCATGGACGCTGCGCAAGGTCCTGAAAGGAGCCAAGCGGGACGCTGACGACACCAGGACGCGACGCAAGGTCCTCATCCCCGACGGTCGCCTGCGGAGCCGCGGCCTACAGAAGAAAAGCAACGAAAGGTAGGCCACGGTTGACTAGGGGGGAAGAAGATGTTGGAAGCGGAGGGAACTGCCACCGCCAGCGCGGCTGCTGCCGCAGTAATGCCGTTCACGATGGGTTACATCCCCGGAGCGGCCTGGTTGCCCCAGTACTCAGGGGAGTCGCATACCCTGAGCGACTTTAAAGAGAGACTATATAGCCTATTTAAGGTATACCCCCTGACGGAGGAACAAAAAGTGAGCATACTGATAGGCCAGTTAACCGGCGCGGCCCAACGAGAAGTAAAGTCCTGGTCAGTCAGGGACAAGGGGACAGTGAAACAGATTTTAGTCCGTCTAAAGGACACTTTTGATACCCGCACCTCAGCAGAGATCAAAATGAGATTTTATGGGCGCAAGCAGCGGGCCCAAGACAGTATAAGAGACTATGCTTTGAATTTGCAAGAGGCCCTGAGACCCATTAAGCAGGCAGACCCTGACAGTGTGCGGAATGCAGATAAACTGTTGACTGAACAATTCATTGAGGGTCTGCTGTCCAGCGCCCACCGAACCCAGTTACGCCTAATGGCCCTGCAGAACCCTGAGTTAGACTTTGCACAGTTTAAGGACAGAGCCATCCGGGTACTCCGAGAACCCGCACCCGGTGGCGTTGCGGCCTCCAGGTGCCCTGCTATCACTGATTACCAGGAGGCGGCGCCCCAGTCTACAGAACCTGCAGGAGCCAATGCACAGACTATGAATAGTACCCCGTCTACAGACCTGCACCATCAGGTCCAAGAACTGACCAAAAGCATTGCCGCACTAACCAGGACTGTGCAGTCGTTACAGGTATCCTCTCCAGGAAAGATCCAGCTGGCTACCAGTCCGGAGGACGTCCCGTGGCACCGACAGAAGAGGATCCTACCGTCCAGAGGGAAGCCAACGGACTGCAACGACCAGGATGGACAACCCATCTGCCGCCGCTGCAGCCAGCCAGGACATATTGCGAGGTACTGTAATTTAAACGAGCCCAACCTGGGGCAGAGGGACAACCCCCAGGCGTAAGATCATCAGGCCCGTCAAACTGGCGTGACAAGTATGTGGGGGGACGACCGGTCTTGCCTGTGGTACTGGATGGCATTAATATGAGTGCACTGTTGGACACCGGGTCACAGGTAACCACCATCCCCTATGTACTTTTCAAGCGGTACTGGAATGACACGGATATTACCCGCTACCCAGATAATGACTTGAGCATCATCGCCAGCAATGGTCAGCCCGTGCCGCAGGTGGGGTTCAAGGAGGTGACCATCAAAATTGGTAAAGTCGAACTGCCGGCGCAAGGACTGATTATTGTGGACATTGACCGTCGTGAAAGTCACCCTAAAATAACCTTGGGTACTAACGTTATTGAAAATTGTCTTTCAGAGATAATTGGTATATTACGGCAGGTTGCTATGAATGCCAGCTCGAGCCAGCAGCGTGTCTTATAAAAAGAAATCAGAGCCCTGATGAAGCGGAAACAGGTAGAACTGTCTGGTGGTGAGATTGGTAGCGTTAGGATGAGCGACCCGTTCCCTATCGCCAAGCCCCCAAAAAGCGAAATGATGATCTGGTGCCGGACTGCAATCGGGTTAAGAGGTAGAGACTACCAAGCTATGGTAGAACCCGTTTACTCAGACAGTAGGCCCACCATGTTGACAGCACGGGGGGTGGTTGATGTCCGCCATGGGAGGGTACTAGTTCGCATCCTAAATATTGGGGAAAGAGAAGTACACTTGCCCCGGTATGCCACTCTAGCCAAATTGTTCACCATTAACCAAAACTCTGTAAAGGCCGTGGAACCCTTGCCTCCATCTCAACCAGAGGAGGGTAACGGATCCAAGAAACAAATGGAGAACTGGTGTCAGAAACTGCATGTGGGCACCGATTCCACTCCCTCACACCAAAAACAGGGAGTCTACCGGGTGGTTCAGGAGTACGAAAGAGTCTTTAGCAAACACCCGCTAGACTTTGGGCAAGTAAAGGGGGTAGAACAACAAATCCCCACAGGAGACCATCCACCCATAAAAGAGAGATACCGGCCTGTACCCCCTGCACACTATCAGAATGCCAAGGGTATGTTGCGAGAAATGAAGGATGCTGGGGTGATCAGGGATAGCTGTAGCCCCTGGGCAGCTCCTCTAGTTCTTGTAAAAAAGAAAGATGGCACGATGAGGATGTGTGTAGATTATAGAAAGGTCAACAGAATAACACACAAAGATGTGTACCCGTTACCTAGGATAGAGGAGTCTTTGGCTGCATTAAAATCTGCTAACTTCTTCTCTACTTTGGATCTCACTAGCGGGTACTGGCAGGTTCCTGTAGCAGAGTCAGACAAGGAGAAGACCGCCTTCACCACCCCAACGGGTCTCAGTGAATTCAACTGTATGCCGTTCGGACTCTGCAACGCACCAGGGACCTTCCAGAGGCTGATGGAGTGCTGTCTGGGGCACAGAAATTTCGAGACGGTCCTACTCTACCTGGACAATGTCATCGTGTATTCCAAGACCTATGAGGACCATCTAAAGCACCTGGCAGAGGTGTTCGATGCCCTGGCAGGCTTCGGCGTAAAGGTGAAACCCTCCAAGTGTCATCTACTGAAGCCAAAAGTACAGTACCTGGGACACGTGGTGAGTGCTGACAGAGTAGCCCCAGACCCTGACAAGATCACGGTGATTAAGGACTGGCCAAGACCCTCCAGCATAAAGGAAGTGCGGCAGTTCCTCGGGTTGGTAGGCTACTACCGAAGATTCATCTCCGGGTTCACCAAAATGGCAGCCCCTATGCAGGACCTCCTGTTAGGTCAGTCAAAGACTAAAAGTCAGAAGCTGCCCTTTAAGTGGGACAAGCTGGAGGAGGAGTCTTTCCGCCAGCTGAAGATGGCCCTCATGGGGGATGAGATCCTGGCCTACCCTGATTACGGCCAGCCTTTTATCCTCCACACCGACGCCAGTAACGTGGGGCTAGGAGCCGTACTGTCCCAGATCCAGCAGGGCAGAGAATGGGTAATTGCTTATGCTAGCAGAAAGCTGAGACCCACAGAGAGAAACCCTGAGAATTATAGCTCCTTCAAGCTAGAGTTCCTGGCAGTGTTGTGGGCGGTCACCGAACGCTTCAAGCATTACCTGGCTTCTTCTAAGTTCACTGTGTACACGGACAACAACCCGTTGACACACCTGGACACTGCAAGACTTGGTGCTCTAGAGCAGAGATGGATGGCCCGGCTGTCCAATTATGAATTTACCATCAAATACCGGACAGGGCGCGCAAATGCCAACGCAGATGCATTGTCCAGAATGCCTCACTTGCAGGACAGGGGAGAGGATCCAGAAGAACTGGAAGAAATTGAACTCCCTGCATTCCACCGTCATGGAATCACCCAGTGTTCCCACTGCGTAAAGGAGAGGTGCTCTGCCGCCGCTACGTTCAATCCTTACCCCACCACGGCTGGGCAGAGACACAAGATAGTGACCCCGCTGTCCGCCTGGTAAAAGAGATGCTGACCCAGGCTGATGCCCACCTTGATCCGGATGCTCCAGAAGAGGCCAAACAGCTGTGGAAAGAGAGGAGCAAGCTGTTTCTCTACGAGGGGAGGCTGTGCCACAGAACCGTCAACTCTCGAACACACGAGCTGACCTGGCAGGTAGTGGTCCCAAGGCAGGATTCGGCTATGGTCCTAGAAGCATACCATGACGGAGCAGGGCACTTTGGATGGAAGAAGCTGGAGTTCCTGTTGCGTGAGCGGTTCTTCTGGGTAGGTATGAGAGGGGCTATAGAGAGATGGTGCAGAGACTGTGGCCCGTGCAACCTAAGGAGGAAGGACCGCGCCAGCCAGAAGACTCCCCTGCGGCCCATCATCACAAGGCAGCCCCTTGAGCTGGTGGCCCTGGACCACGTAAAGCTGTCTCCAAGCAGATCGGGATACGTCTACGCCCTGACAATCGTAGATCACTTCTCCCGGTTCGTAGTGGTGGTCCCTGTCAAAGACTTAACAGCTCAGACGGCCGCCAGAGCCTTTGAGCAGCATTTCTGCCATCCGCACGGGTATCCAGAGCAAGTGTTGACTGATCAAGGTCCAGCGTTCGAGGCTGAAGTCTTCCAGGAATTCTGCAACCTGTATGGCTGCAAGAAGATAAGGACAATGCCTTACCACCCCCAAACTAACGGGATGTGTGAGAAAATGAACCAAGTGGTAATAGACCTGCTCAAGACGTTGCCCCTGGAGGAACGCAGCCTGTGGCCTGAGAAACTGCCGGATCTGGTGGACTTGTATAACCATATCCCAGTAAATTCTACCAACTGCACCCCAGCTTACCTAATGAGAGCAAGACCTGGTAAGCTGCCAATTGACCTGGAGACCTGGAGAAGCAGACTGGGACACAGAACGACAGCAGCAGTACCGGAAAGTACAGGAAAGTGTGGAGCGAAGTCTGTCTCAAGCAAGAGAGAGGCAAGAGAGGAATTACAACCAGCATGCTCCTGCTGCTCCCCTGGCACCTGGAGAGCAGGTCTTGAAGAGGAAGAGACGGCTCCACAAGTTGGATGACCAGTGAGAGAAAGACCTGTACACCGTACTGCCCTCAAGCCATGAAAACCCAAAGGTATGTGTTATCAGTAAGGATGGAGGAGAGACCACAGCCACTGTCTCCAGAGACCACCTGAAAAAGTGTCCCGAGCAGCTGCAAAGCGCTGATGAAGACCAAGATAGCCCTCAACCCGCAGAGGAAAGGGAAGAAATGGTCAGTACAGTGCTCGGAGAATTTCCCCGGTCCTGTACACAAATCAACAACGATATAGTGGTACCCGTCCTTACCTTTCTCCAGCCAGCCCCTCAAGGGCCTGCAGAAGCGCAAGTAGTGTTGGAAGAGCAAGTGGCCCCGGAGGCAGAAGAGTACATACCAGCAGCTCAGGAGGATCAACCCTCTGCTGGTAGTGAACCTGCCTTGCCCGTGTTGAGCCAAAGAGTACACAAAAAGCTGCCTAACCTACCCGTAACATCTGAAAACACCTCTAGTGCAGGCACGAGCACACCCAGTACACAGGGGATGGAAACAGGGGACCCAAATAGAGTACCACCAGATAGTGGGTTACGTAGGTCCAGCAGGAGCACTAAAGGTCAGGTACCCGCTCGCTGGAGAATCAAATGTGTCGTATTTACCTGTATAGATACAATAGTTGGAAATGTTTAACGTCTGTGCAGCTGAAGCCAGGCAGGAGACTCTGACTGTGAAACAGTCAGCGAAGATCTCATGTAATGTAATACATGTCTATTATATTACATGAGATCAGTGATCAGAAAAATAAAAATTAATGTCCCATACAGGGACTAAGTAAAAATGTAAAAAAAAGTAAAAAAAAAAGTTTTTAAACTGTTAAAAAAAAAATCACAAAATAAATAAAAATAAATAAATAAAATATTAAACCAATAAATCCGTATATATTTTTACAAAACCCAAAAAAGTACACATATTTGGTATCTACGCGTCCGAAACAACCCGAGCTATAAAACTGTCACACTAATTAACTCCTTCTGTGCACACCGTAATAAAAATAAATAAAAAACAGAGCAAAAAAAAATGCTTTTTCATCATATCGCCAAACAAAAAGTGGAAAAAAATGCGATCAAAAAGCAAAATAGAAATAAAAATGGTACCGCTGAAAATGTCATCTTGTTCCGCAAAAAAAAAGCCGCCATACAGCTCCATCAGCCGAAAAATAAAAAAGTTATAGCGCTCAGAATAAAGCAATGCAAAAAAATATTTTTTTCTATAAAATTGTTTTATTATGTAAAAGCGCCAAAACATAAAAAAAAATACAGTAAGTGTAGTATCGCTGTAAACATACTGACCCGAAGAATAACGCTGCCTGATCACTTTTACCACACGCAGAACGGCATAAAAAAAAAGCTCAAAAAACAATTCCTGAATTGTTGTTTTTTGTTAATTTTACCTCCCAAAAAACGGAATAGAAAGCGATCAAAAAATGTCACATACC
Organism: Phyllobates terribilis; assembly: GCF_046119375.1. NCBI lineage: Eukaryota > Metazoa > Chordata > Amphibia > Anura > Dendrobatidae > Phyllobates > Phyllobates terribilis. Next base: position 243,100,821 of record NW_027362769.1, on the reverse strand, counting down.
CAAAAATGGTACCAATAAAAATGTCAACTCGTCCCGCAAAAAACAAGCTGTCAAATGACTCTGTCGGCCGAAATATGGAAAAATTATAGCTCTCAAAATATGGTGATGCAAAAACTAGATTTTGCAAAAAAAAGCGTCTTTTAGTGTGTGACAGCTGTCAATCATAAAAACCCGATATACATCTGGTATCTCTGTAATCGCACCGACCCAAAGAATAAAGTAATCTCATCACTTATACCACACGAGGAACGGCGTAAAAAATAAATAAAACCAATTCTTCACCTACTACTGATTTGTTTATTATGTCTCCCAAAGAACGCAGTAAGGCTCTGCCCACAGTTATCCTGCGCTCTGCGCTAAGCGCTTACACTAGAGTTTCCGTGTAAATCTCTGAAATACGTGATTCAGCCGGAACCCATGACGGAAGATTCCCTGTAATGAGGCAGATATAGGCCACTGTGGACGCCGTCTAGCCTGGGATCCCACGGTGTCATTTGTTTTAGGCTTGCATAAAAGTGCGGTTGGCCACAGTTTTGTGCACTTCTGAAAAATAGGACACCGCTAAACAGAGGCCAGACGGAGTCCAGAGTAACTCTGCTGTCTCATTACAGTGAATGGATCCCGCAGGGGTTTCATCTGAATTACATCACTTGGAAATTTAGATGGAAACCCCGATGTAAGTGCTCAGCCTAGAGCGCCGGATAAATGTTACGTAAAATGTTCCCAATAAAAGCTTCAACTCAGTCCTCAAAAAAAGCTAGTCCCCACTCAGGTCTGTCATCTGTTAAAAATATAAGGGACTTCCAAGTTACTGGTAGCAGAAAGGCTCTGGAAAAGCGAAATGGCCCTTGCCCCCAAAAGAAATTCAGAAAATTTTGTGCTCCCAAATCCAAATGCCTATTCTACAATAATTTGTTCTCCAATTGTCAAATAGCGCTCCGTCCCTCCCAGATCTCGCCGTATGGCTGAGTGCTACGATACAGCCACATATCGGGTATTGCCACTTTTAGAAGAAATTGTGTGACACATTTCGGCACCATTTTTACCCATTGCCCTGTGTGAAAATGTAAAATCTGAGGGTAAAACATTTTTTTGTGGTAAAAGTATAATTATGCTTTTTTCACTGCCCAAAGGTATAAATGTAAAAATTAAAAAATACTCACTACTTCCCTAGATGAATTCCTTGAGAGGTGTAGTTTACAAAATGGGGTCACTTGTGGTGGTTTCTGCTGTTTCGGCATGTCAGCAACTCTTCAAATGTGACATGGTGTCTGCCACCTATCCCAGCCAACATAGCGCTCCTTTCTCTTCCGAACCCTGCCGTACACCAAAGCAGTGGTTTTCCCCCACATATGGGGTATCGGCGTACTCAGGAGAAATTGCACAACAAATTTCATGGTGCAATTTATCCTGTTACCCTTATGATAATGCAAAATTAGGGAATGAAAAACATTTTTTTGTGGGAAAAATGTGAAAATTTTATTTTTACGGCTCAATATTATAAACTTCTGTGAAGCAGCTGGGGGTGCAAGGTGCTCACCACACATCTAGATAAGTTCCCTAAGGGGTCTAGTTTCCAAAATGGTGTCACTTGTGGGGGGTTTCCACTGTTTAGGCACATCAGGGGCTCCCCAAATGCAACATGGCGTCCGCTAATTATTCAAACAAATTTTACATTCAAAAAGTCAAATGGCGCTCCTTCCCTTTCAAACCCTGCCGTGCGCCCAAACAGTGGTTTGCCTCCACATATGGGGTATCAGCGTGTTCAGGAGAAATTGCACAACAAACTTCATGGTGCAATTTTTCCTATTACCCTTATGATAATGCAAAATTAAGGGATGAAAAACGTTTTTGTGGGAAAAATGTGAAAATTGTATTTTTACAGCTCAATATTATAAACTTCTGTGAAGCACCTTGGGGTTCAAGGTGCTCACCACACATCTAGATAAGTTCCCTAAGGGGTCTAGTTTCCAAAATTGTGTCACTTGTGGGGGGTTTCCACTGTTTAGGCACATCAGGAGCTCTCCAAACGCAACATGGCGTCTGCTAATTATTCAGACAAATTTTACATTCAAAAAGTCTAATGGCGCTCCTTCCCTTCCGATCCCTGCAGTGCGCCCAAACAGTGGTTTTCCCTCACATATGGGGTATCAGCACGCTCAAGAGAAATTGCACAAAAAAATTTGGGGTCCATTTTTTCCTGTTACCCCTGTGAAAATAAAAAAATTGGGTCTAAAGTAACATTTTTGTGAAAAAAGTTAAATGTTCATTTTTTTCTTCCACATTCCAAAAATTCCTGTGAAGCACCTGAAAGGTTAATAAAGTTCTTGAATGTGGTTTTGAGCACCTTGGGGGGTGCAGTTTTTAGAATGGTGTCACTTTTGGGTATTTTCTGTCATAAAGACCCCTCAAAGTGACTTCAAATATGATGTGGTCCCTAAAAAAATGTTTTTGTAAATTTTGTTGGAAAAATGAGAAATCGCTGGTCAACTTTTAACCCTTATAGCTCCCTAACAAAAAAAAATGTTGGTTCCAAAATTGTGCTGATGTAAAGTAGACATGTGGGAAATGTTATTTATTAACTATTTTGCGTGACATATCTCTCTGATTTAAGGGCATGAAAATTCAAAGCTTGAAAATTGCAAAATTTTCAAAATTTTCGATTTTTTCACAAATAAACGCAAGTTATATCGAAGAAATTTTACCACTATCAAGAAGTACAATATGTCATGAAAAACAGTCTCAGAATCAGGGGAATACGTTGAAGCGTTCCAGAGTAATTACTTCATAAAGTGACAGTGGTCAGAGTTGAAAAAATTGGCCCGGTCACGAAGGCAAAAACAGGCTCTGGTGCGAAGTGGTTAATTATGTTTTTCTAGATCAATGGACTAACAGGTTATGGACAATGAATAGCCGGAACTGTATCTTGTACATAGTTGCACCTGGTAAGGTGCCCTCTTTTGAAGATGACCACAGAACACAAAACCCGTGGAGGTGGCTGAAGACGTGGTCCAACTCCAGATCATCAAAGCCCTGTAGCCACCCCTGGGCCTACGTGGAGGGTTTGAGACGGGTCCCTCAAAGTGCATCTTGGGTGAGAAGGACACCTGGTTAAGGGAGCGCCGTGACCTAAAAAGACTAAACATCTTGTATATATGTTACTGTATTGTTATTACCTGTTGTGTTTTTGCAAAATGTGTTTAGCCACGGAGTACTAAATTTCACTAGGGGGGAATGTGGCACCCCAGGTCTGGTCGCCACAGTGGCAGCAATGTCATGTCTGAGAGCAGGTGGGAGGGTCCCTGGTTGGGGACAATTAGCATGCAGCACCTCCTGCCTGAGTCCAGGGAGGGGAGAAACCTGCCCTTTATAAACTGGATCTGGGGCGGGGTTAGACAGAGAAGCTAGAGACAAGTTCCAGACAAGGTTCCAGTGAAGTTGCAGATAGGGACAGGTCAGCAGCGGGCTGAGGAGTCCCTGTAGGCAGAGGAGGAACACAAGGCCAGGAGGGGAGTCAGCAGAGCTCATCCTGGCTAGAGACTTACAAAGCCGGACACTGGAGTCTGAGGCTGTGAGGGTTATAAGCCCAGCAGCAGAAAACCACCATGCAGGGGACTTCAAGACCTCTGGCCCAAGGAAGACGGAGGCTCAGCCACACGAGAGGAACCACTACTGCCCCGGAGGGGTGAGAAGTACGGAAGGCCCGAGTCGCCAGTCATATGGGTGAGAACAACACGGTGCACTCAGAGACGTGGGCTACCACTACACTACAGCGGGATAGCCAAGAAAGAGTGGAGTCAGCACGGTAGGCCTACAAACTCCCCCTGACCAGCGGGATTTCCCAGTTGCTCTCAGACTGACCAGGCCTCCATTGTTAACCTGTATTCCGGACGGGTCCCTTAATACCGCCAACAGTAAAGACCCTGAATTGCATGACAGACTCCGTGTGGTTACTGCTGCTCCCGCACACCATCACCACCAACATCCCTATTTACTGCCCTGAGGCTATACTCCTCCCTTGGGGAGTTATACTACCCTCTGCTGCACCCACAACACCAGCCTCAGCGGTCTGCCCTGCAGCGGCGGTTCACTCGGACCGCAATTCACGGGTGGCGTAGTCGGACATTTAATCACAAAACCCTATAAATAGACCGCCATTTGGGTTGACCACCCTGAGCCACGGGACCGGGTCCGCGCCACACAAGGACTACAACCCCCAGCATCCACAAAAGGTCTGGTTCCGGGTATCCCCACACACACACGGCCCAGGGGCGTGTCACTTAGCTGGTAACACTGTTGGTGATTTATTTCAAATTTAAGGTACAGTATTGCTGCCACAGTATTTTGCAACACATCTGGTTTGCACTTAGTGGGACCATCATTTCTATTGCAACAAGACTAATAATTAGGGATGAGTGAACCCGAACTGTAAAGTTCGGGGTTTGTACCCGACACTACTCCGAACACGGTCTTTTTTTTCAGAAGTCCATTTGCTTGTTCGGGTTCAGTGCCGAATAAAGTTTATTGAAAGGCTGCAGCGCATCCAATCAACAAGCTTTCAGGCCAGTATTGGGATTGCTGTGATTGACTGGCGCACCATGTGACCCGGCCGGTATAAACTCTGGATCATGGGTTGCTACACCATTTTGCTCTGATTAGGGTAGGGGCAGGACGCATCTCGAGTGAGTGACAGTGTTAGGTTTTGGGTGTGTGCACTCTGCAAAAAAGCATGTGTGTGTGTACTCTGCACCCGTGTAAGTGGGAGTACTGTGCCCAAAAACCTCTGTGCGTACTCTGCACCTGTGTCTGTGGGACTACTGTACATAAAAATTGCTTCAAAAAATGAGGAGAGCATCAAATAGGTGATGTGGATGTGGCTGTGGTCTTGCTGGTGGTGGTGGTGATGTAGCTGTTGCTGGTGGTGGGGTACCTGCTGCAGGGAGAGCATGTGGTTGTTCTATGCCTACTACGTGCCCAAAAGAAAAAACATACTCTGGTGCACACAGGCCACAGGACATTCTGTGAATACTGTGCCAAAAAGCCTCTATGTACTGGGAATACTGTGCGTAAAAACAATTTTTTGTACTCTGCACCCGTGTCTGTGGGAGTAGTTTGCGTAAAAACAAATTGTTCTTCTGTGAACCCGTGTCTATGACAGTACTGTGTATAAAAACATATTGTTCCACTCTGCAACGGTATCTGGGAGTACTGGGCTTAAATCCAAATTTTTCTACTCTGCATCCATGTCTGTGGGAGTAGTGTGCATAAAAACAAACTTCAACTCTGCACCTGTGTGTGTGGGAGCACTGTGGGTAAAAACAAGTTTTTCTACTCTGCATCTGTGTCTGGGAGTACTGGGCCTTAAAAACAAATTTTTCGACTCTGACACGTGTCAGTGGAAATAGTGTGCAATAAAACAAATTGTTCTACTGTGCACCCGTGTCTGTGAGAGTAGTGTGCGTAAAAACAAATTGGAAATCTGGAAATACTGGGCTTAATGTCAAGTTTTTCTGCTGTGCACCTATGTCTGTCTGAGTACTGGGTCTAAAAACAAATTGTTCTACTCTGCACCGTGTCTGTGGGAGTACTGTGCCTAAACCCCCTTAAAAAATGAGGAGAGCATCAAATAGAGGATGTGGACGTGGTGCTGCTTGTGGTGGTGATGATGTAGCAGCTGCTGGTGGTGGAGTAGCTGCTGCAGGGAGAGGACGTGGTTGTTCTGTGCCTGCTACATGCCCAAAAGAAAAACCTTCCTCTGGTGCACACAGGCGACAGGACGTTCTGTGAGTCCTGTGCCAAAAAGCCTCTGTGTACTCTGCACCCGTGTCTGTGGGAGTACTGTGTGTATAAACAAATTGTTCTTCTGTGAACCTTTGTCTGTGGGAGTACTGTGTGTAAAAACATATTGTTCCACTCTGCATCAGTATCTGGGATTACTGGGCTTAAAGGCAGATTTTCTACTCTGCACCCGTGACTGTGGGAATATTGGGTCTAAAAACAAATTGTTCTACTCTGCACCCATGTCTGTGGGTGTACTGTGCGTAAAAGCAAACTGTTCAACTCTGCACCCGTGTCTGGGAGTATTGGACCTTAAAAACAAATGTTTCCATTCTGCACACGTGTCTCTGGGAATAGTATGCGTAAAAACAAATTGTTCTACTCTGCATCTGTGTCTGTGGGATTCTGTGCCAAATAAACACTTCAAAAAATGAAGAGAGCATCATAGAGGAGATGTGGCCGTGGTGCTGCTGGTGGCTGTGATGATGTAGCTGCTGCTGGTGGTGTAGCTGCTGCAGAGAGAGGACGTGGTCTTTCTGTGCATGCTACATGCCCAAATACAACACCTTCCTCTGGTGCACGCAGGCGAAAGGATGTTTTGCGTCATTTCGCAGGGCCAACTACTGCTGCACGAATGGTGAGGTCAGAACAGGTTGAGGCGGTTTTAAATTGGAGGGCTGAGAGTGCCTCCAGTTACTTCCACCCAATTTCCTGCAGTAAGCGCAAAGTTGGTACCTGGCTTCCACCTCACCTCCTTGCAAATCAGCCAAGCAGTCTGAGCCTTAAGTTATGCAGCAGTCCCTTCTGCTTTTCGATGACTCCGTTGACTGTGGTTTCATGGGCTATCCACCTGGCACTGCCCCAGAAGTGGAAGAGATTGAGTGCACTGAAGCTCTACCACTTCTCCAGTTGGAGGATGCGTACATGGGAGGGTTAGTGCACACGGTCATCGGACCACCACAGCACATCTCTGATGATGAGGAAACACAGGTGCCAACTGCTGCATCTTTCTGTAGTGTGCAGACCGGCAAGGAGGGCAGAGGTGAGGAGTGTGTGGAAAATGATGTGGGGGGATGATGAGGTCCTAGACCCTACATGGAGTGAAGGACATCCGTGTGACATGCACAATTCGGAGGAAGAGAAGGTGACCATGCTGCCCCTGCTGCACAGCAAAAGAGGGAACAGGGTGCCAAAGCAAAACAGCCGGCCCCTAGCCAGTATGTCAGCTGCTACTGCCCACAGCGCCGTGAACTGACCACAACAAAGCCAGTTCAAAGCAACCCCCTGGTGTGGCATTTTTTCAGGCAATATGCTGACAACAAGTGCCATCAGAGCCTGAAGCGAGGCATAAATGTTCTGAACCTGAGAACAATATGCATGAGAAGGCATCTGAATTCAAAGCACGAGGTGCAGTGGAGAACACATCTAAAAAGACAAGAAAGATGTGAGACTCCTCCAGCTCCCCATTCTGCTGCGGCCTCTTCCTCCATCTCCCAATTAACAGGGCCACTTGCAAAGCGAGGAAGTGACAGCACCACCACCAGCAGTGTCAGAGAGCATCTCCACACCATCCCATGGAAGAATTCAGCTGTCCATCCCCCAAACACTGGAGAAATGGAGAAAGTACCCCCCTACCCACCCAGGAGCCATGGTCCTGAATGACAGCATTTCAAAATTCCTGGCCTTTGAAACACTGCCATTCCGACTGGTGGAGACTGACAGTTTTAAAAACTGCTTGCGGTGGCTGTCCCACAGTCAGTGGTTCCTAGCCACCACTACATTTCTAGGCGAGCCATCCTTGCTCTGCACACATAAATCCTACAAAAACTTTGGAGCAGTCAACCGTAATATTAAAAAAGGATTTCTTTATTTCATTAAATAGACATACACATGAACATATAAAAAAAAAGTAAAAGGTGAGTGTATATAAGGTGCTCTAGCACATCAGCGGCCAGAGGTACGAAATATATCAGCTAAGTAGCTGCCTCATAACTCCCATAATTGTATAATAGACCAAACAAAGGTATAGGAAGTATTCCCCCTGCAAACCCATGTCTAACACTAAGTGAATAACAGCCTGTTACTGAGATAGATACAACACATCAACACAAAGTGTGTAAGGAAACGTTCAGACTGTATTAATAGATCAAGATCAATAAATCTATATAATATTAGACTGATCCCACTGAAGATAGTGCCATGAGTGTGATCAAATATTAGCCAATAATACCAAAATGAATTGTGAATGAAAGACTTAACACACTAGGAGCAGTGGGATAAAGTAACATAGGTATATGGCATTGCATAAAAGATAGTCAGAAGATACCGGGTAAACATAACATTTAGGTATGGGATACAAGGGAGGGCATACCAATCTAGGAGTGCACCAGGAACCACCAATGATATGCGTTTTGCATCAGCTTCCTTCGAGGGGTGACTCTAGGGTGGTGGTTTGGGCTTTTATATCGTCACTTACCAGTGGACAGCGGGATGGTAATGGCACTCCCTCCGTGTCGGCCGTGACCGGAAGTACCGCAGCTTGGCGTCCAACGTTACTTCCTGACAGCCACACCAGATGCTTCTGCACACACCTGTTGTGGTCAAAATCAGGTGTACACTGCACAACTCCATCAGTGGCAAGGTCCACATAACCACCGATACGTGTACCAGTAAGCATGGGCAGAGCCGTTAAATTTCCCTAACTACACACTGGTAAATGCAGTGGCAGCTGGGCCTGAGGAAGAAGGCGTTCTGCCGAATGTCGTACCACCAGTGAATTCTGCTGGGCGTTACTCTGTCCATGTTGCCTACTCCTCCGACTCCGCTTCCTCCACCGCCTCCTCATCTGTTCAGGATTACACCTACAGCACCAACTTCAGCACAGCCAGGGGGAAACGACAGCAGGCTGTTCTGAAATTCATCTGTTTAGGGGACAAATCCCTCACTGCGTCAGTGCTGTGGACAGGGATCAAACAGCAGACAGATGAGTGGTTGTTGTGCGTGAACCTCAAGTCCAGCCTGGTGGTGTGTGTTAACGGGCGAAATCTCGTAGCAGCTCTGCGCCTAGCTGGTTTGACGCGCTTTCCTTTCCTGGCGCATGTGCTATATTTGGTGGTGCAGAGCTTCCTTAAAAATTACCCACATATGTCAGAGCTGAGTGCAGGCAATCTGTGCGTGTTTTCGGTGTTCTCACCCTCCGCTGCTCGCCTGTTTGCGCTGCAGCGTCAATTCTGCCTTCCCGCTCACCACCTCATATGCGATGTACTAACTATTATTGCAGTAATAGGCAATAGTGTGCCTTGTTGTGCAGCTTCGAATACTCCACCAACATTTCCAACGCTGATAACGCCATCATGAGCATTACAATACCACTTCTATGCCTGCTGGAAAAAACACTTCAGACGATGATGGATGAGGTGGTGGCACAGAAGGATGAGGAGCAGGAGGAACAGGGACCATTCATGCCTGTCATCCCCTAATGGCTCAGAGGGTGGGTTCTTGTACCAACAGCAGCCAGGTACACAACTGTCCAGCCAAGGGACTGTTTTGGAGGAGGAGGAACAGTATTCACAGCAGGGTGGCACTCAAAGCAGCTCACAGGCATCACTGGAGCATGGCTGGGGTGATACAGAGCACCCAGACCATACACCTCCTACCAGGGACAGCTTGTGTTTGCCTTTGGGCAGCCTGGCGCACATGAGCCAATTCATGCTGCTGTGGTTGCGCAACAACCGTCAAATTGCTCGGATTGTTACCAGTGCTGATTACTGGATCCCAGCTACAAGGATAGCGTAACATCATTACTGTTGGAACATGTGTTTAGCACGGCAAGGGTTGTGATCACAGACAGGCGCATCTGCCTGTCCACAGCCAATGTGAGGAAGCTAACATTCATTAAAATGAACCAGGTGTAGATCTCACAGAACTTGTCCGTACCTTTGGCTGAGTAGACAACTTTACCAGTCGCACCCAGCCATTGTTATACTCTCCTCAAATAATAATAAAAAAAAACAAAACACAAAAACAAAACACAAAAAAAAAAAACCCCGCAAAAACAGTGTTGCTACTTCTGCCTCTTCCACCTACACCACCAAGTCCACCTCCACCTAATCTACTTTCTCCTCCACTTGGAACTCTGCCTCCCTGTTCTAGATTGTTATTTTTTTTATTCAATGTTCTTTTCAGTCATTTCCCTTAAAAAAAAACAACACAAATCACTCTCCCTCAGAAACCGTGTCGGATACCTTATCCCCTACATCTTCCACCTAAACCGCCATGTCCATCTCCAACTCGTCCTCCACTTGGACCTCGACCTTTTGGATCTAGAGAGTTATTTTATTTATTTTTTACTCCATGTTCTTTTAAGTAATTTCCCTAAAAAAAACACCTCCTACCCTGCCCCATTCACCTCCCCTACTTCACCTCCTCCACTTGGACCTCCGCCTCCTGGTTCAAGATTATTATTATAGATTTTTCTTATTCTCTGTAATTTTATGTAATTGCCCTATCCACATTTGTCCTGCTCTTACTCCCCATTTTGCTTCCTTTTGCAGACCCCTACCCCTTACTACCTTCATTTTACAGCACAAAAGCTTGGGCTCACATTGGCTTCTATTGGCTATGAGCTGGTCTTATTATGCTGGGAAGGTTCCAATAACCATGGAAATTCCCGGCCTTTTAATATCAACTCACAGATGTCTGCTTTGCCTTTGCTGGTTATTAAGAAAGGAGGAACCATAAAAAAATGATGTGGGGTCCCACTTATTTTTAATAATCAGTCAAGGAAAATGTCATGGGTGTGTCAGATGTGACAGGCAGTCTCTCTGCAGTTGACTGCAGAAGATCTCTTCATTTGGTATTACAGACACCTTCCTAGAATCTGTCTCACTCTAGGATCCGCGGCTGCCTCCCTTCTGCTCTTATTAACACCCTGGCAAGGGTGGTTAAATACGTTCAGTTTGCTACAGGGAGGCGCCGGTGATATTCATAGTGATACTTGTGGAGGCTTGGAGCTATTGCAGTCTGCTTACTTCCTCTCTGGTGCTTGGAGGACGTTTGGTGCAATCTCTCTAAAGTCAGCTCAAGCTAAGTTGCTTTCCCCTGTGTTCATCTCTCTTTTTGTTTTTTTGCTGTTAGTGGGGACTGACTAGTGCTCATCCCACTTCCCTAGCTAGGGCCTAACTCTAGGGAGATACAGAGTTTTAGGTTTCTATTCGGCGATTGGTGAGAAACCAATATAGGGATGGTAGGGAAGACAGGGTGATATTAGATTAGCCCAGTAGGTCTCCACTCCCTCTTTCCTTAGTGTCTGGACTCCCTTCCCATCATCCTTTTGTGTTGCACTTTGTCTTTCCTACACTGTGAGTGACAGAAAAGAAGACAGCAGTGAGCTCGTCTTATAATGCTGGGTATGGGTCAATATCCATGGACCTTCCCAGCCTATTAATATCAGCCCCCATCATATTGCTTTGCCTTAGCTGGTTATTAAAAATAGGGAGACCCCACAAAATTTTTTTAGCGTCCCCCATTTTTAATAACCAGCAAAGGCAAAGCAGACAGCTGGAGAGTGATACTAATTGGCTGGGAAGGTCCATCGATATTGGCCCCTTCCTAGCATAATAAGACCAGCTCACAGCTGTTTGATTGCCCTTGACTGGTTATTAAAAATAGGGGGGACCCCACATTGTTTTTTTCATTTATTTGTTTATTAACAAGTACAGTAGCATACACATGCAAGGCACTGCTCCTCTCCTCAACTTGGAACTCCGCATCCTGTTTCAAGATTATTATTTTTTATATTTTTTAATCTACGTAATTTTAAGTAATTTTCCTATCCACATTTGCTTACAGGGCAATTGTCCTGCTCTTACCCCCATTGTGCTTGCTACCTTTTGCAGCCATCCTAGCCCTTACTACAAACATTTTACAGTTATTTTTTATCACCAAAGTTTGGGTCTCTATTGACTTATATGGGATTCAGGTCCGGGGTCAAGTTCGAGTCAAGTTCTAGTACCTGAATCGAATTTTGGACTAAAGTTCAGCCGAACCCGTCGAACACGAACTCCCACGGGTCCGCTCACCCTAATATTAACCTAAATTTATTATATGACGCCATGCATAAAGCAACCCAGGATAATAAATGTTCCCTCCTAATCATCTGTCTCCACATCCTCTATGCACTTGATAACTGCACTTAAGCATACTGGCTGATGACTGGATAATGCAGCTTTATATGAAAACGCCTATTTATTATAATGGCTGGACCTGAAATAACAAGCACTTTTCACCTATTGTGTCTCCCCCTATTTCCTTGCAGATTGTAAGGTTTCGAGCAGGGACCTCACTCCTCCTGTAACTGTTTCACTGTCTTACCTTGTATTGAATTTATTGTCTATATACAGAATGTCACTGCTTAATTGTAAAGTGCTGCGGAATATGTTGATGCTATTTAAATAAAATTACTATTATTATATAAAGACATGATATAAGAGTATATGCATAACACAGACTTAGGGAGCACGCCACAGACCCCTCACACCAATCCAACACGCGTTTTGCTTCCTCTTCTACAGGGAGTGTTGGCCTCTTAATATAGTGTGAATACAGTTACCACAAATAGGTAATCAGGGGAAACTTTGCCTTACTGGGCGCCGCTGTATGCGCATGCACATGGTATCTGCTGCACGCCGGCTGTAAGATGCGCATCAATGAAGTGCGAGAATGTCGCCGTTCATGATGTGGGACCAGCTAGCCAGTCCGGAGCCGAGCCCGGCACATGAGCAGTATGGCGCACAACGATCTCCGCAGCCATCTTTAAAATTGCAAAAAGAGGTGGTAAAGGTATTTAGTGATAATAAGGCTGTAGATCACTATGCACAAAGGGGCACAGACATCTTTAATGGGAAGGGGAATTGGCATAGAGATATGATGGCAGTATGGTAGTGTGATACAGAATAACTACAAAAAATATATGTTAAAGTGGAGAGAAAATGGACATATTCTGAAAAAGGAAAAATATAAATGTAAGTGATATAATGATAGTGAAGAAAACTATTAAAAAAGAAATAAAGGAAAAAAGTTTCTACGTGTGTATGTATGTGAAATGTGTGAACATACGGTAAATAAAAATACAATTAAAGTGGAAAATTGTGTTTAAAGGAAAGAAGAAAGAAAGAAAAAGGGAAAAAAGTGAATGATTGAATGTGAGAAAGTTTATTCTCCCAAAAAAGAAACAATTTTTTGTTGTATAAAAGTAGATAAAATATAAAAATAAATGTATGTGAAAAAATATATATTTTTCCTTTTTTTCTTCTTTCTTTTCATTCCCTTTTCTTTCTTTTTTTTGTAAAATTATTATACACATGCACACCTATACATATACATATATATATAAATATGCTATCATAAATTTCATATATGGAGATGAAGAAATATTTCTAAGATGATGTTTGTATGTTATATCCTATGTCCTAAAAATATAAAAAGAAAACTATTTTATTATTATTCAGGCAACTAAAAAAACGACAAATGGTAAGTATTCATCTCAAGAAAAAATATTTAAATGGAAAATTGGGAAAGAAAAAAGAGAAAAAAAAGACATAAGTAGAGCCAAGGATAAATATCTTATGTGTATATAATAACAGACAAGATATCAATATTTTATAGGAAACTTGCAAAGCCCCATTGTTCATTTAACCCCCTAGTGTTCATGCATTTTAATATTGTGATCCATTTACATTCTAGCTGGGCCAATTTCTTGGTCATATCACCTCTTCTATTACCTGGATAAAAGAGATCAAATCCCCGAAAACGGAGTAAATGCCACTGATGCGGGTGGAATTCCTAAAAATGTCTTGCTAAAGGTTCTAATTTTGTAATCGCACCCACATCTTCTTATGGGATCTTTACTGACGCCTTAATATCCTTGATGTGTTTAAGGAACCGGATTCTCAATTCCCGTGATGTCATGTCGACATAAATAAGAACATAAGGGCAAAAGTTGCAAGATAAATAACTAAGGTCGTCCTGCTGTTAATATAATGTAATATCTTGAAATCGCGCTCTCTTGCTGAAACTGAAAAGATATCTGTTAGTCAATATATCTGCACACCTTGTAATTTCCACAGGTCCAGGTGTCCCACTTGGGGCCTTTTGAGACCAAATAAAAATGTTGAAGTCGGAGGGATATGATGACCGTGTACCAACAATGTCACATAAATTCTTGCTACATTTAGCCATAATAAGAGGTGGGTCTGATAGCAATTAGGAAAGTTTAGAGGTTGAGCCTCTATTGTGACATCACTCATGTGTAGCTTTGCCCTCGTGATGTAACAATTGGATTCCACTTGTGATGTCACGGAATCCTTGGATTATATCCAGTGATTTTGCAGTGAGATCCTTTGTCTGGAGAGGCTGATTGTGCACTACACAGTAAGCGATATTCCTCCAGGCTAAAATGCTGTTTAGACTCGTTCTAAATCTCAGCGTGCTATTAGCATCAGCGGAAGGTGCTCCCATCTTTATCCGCAACCATCATTCACAAGCGCAGATCAGGATCCCTGCAGGTAAGGTCATTACCAGATACACTCTGACGATGGGGTTAACCCTTTGCCTCCAAAGCCAAGTTTTATTTTTGCACTTTATTTTTTCCTCCACTTTTTCCAAGAGTCATAACTTTTTCCCATTCATATATCTGTATGAGGGATTGGTTATTTTTTTGCGGGACGAGTTGTAGTTTTAAATGACACCATTCATTTTATCATTAATGTGAAATTGGGGAAAAAATTTAGTTCTCCCATGTTTTTTAGTTGTTTTATTTTCATGGCATAAGAAGTAACAGTCGTTTTCATTTTTAACATAGATGAGACATAGAGCATTAATACTGTCCTCGCCTTGCTGGATGCACTCACTACTACATGTAGCAGAAGGCGCCCACAAGACATACAGGGGATACTTGTGACTTCTTACTTGTCAGTAGAGTTTTTCTTTAATGTCTATTTTTACTTTCTAGGTACCAAAGTAGTCCTGCACCATGGTCCGTGCTCAGCAGCATGCGGTAAGCAGCTCAGAATTCAGATATGTCCTTCACATGTAACATTTCACATGCGGCCCCAGAAACCATTGGGATCCATTAATAAGGCCCAGGTTCTGTTATCAGACTCTGCGTCATTAGGGGTTCTGTAACTTTTCTTATGTGACCAGAGATTTATATGAGGTCACAGGATACATGGATTGGAGGATTTTTCCTCTCTTACTTATAATTTCAGGTGTCATCTCCCATCCTGTGTTCATTCTCTATTCCAGGAATATAAAAGAACAGATCTCTGTATTGTCCATTATATATTGATATGACATCAAATATCATCCATCATTTTTCCAAACTTAATACCCCTTTTTTAATAGTCATATTTGGTTCCTCAGTCCGCCCATTCCATGTATTTGGTTTCCACGTCTGAACACATTCCAGCTCTGATCCTGATCACTTATGTTCTGTTCTTTATCTTTTCAGCTCATAACACTGTTCCTCAAGAAACATCTCAGGATACAGTCATTAAGATTGTTATAGCTGCTGCCATTCTCTTCGTCATTGCAATAATCATTGTTGCCATCGGTGTCATCTACTGGTAAGTATAATAACTAATGATTTATGGGCTACACAGGAGTCTGTAGAGGAAATGTCACATCTTCAGGTTCCTCCAGAAATGGGAATATTTTGTGGCTTGGACACGTCACCCTGAAGTTGTGCCCTGCAGATAACTGATGGGTATATATTAGACTTTGTAGGGATTCACGCTCTCATGTAGGCATTAGGTAGCGTTCGCACAGGCAATGCAGTTTGGTCCAAACCGGTGCAGTTTTATTTTTTTTCAAAAAGCTCCAAGGGATTCAAAGCCAAAAACAGCCTCTTCTGGGCACAAAGGTATCACAGCAAATAAACACTTCATTTAGCATGGCACATATGTCAGTGCAGGCTCACCCAAACAGATTACAGTCCTTTCCACCAGAGAAAACTTTATATACAGAAGAGGCACGATCCCACCAATCTCGCTGTCGCCTTCAGCCCAAGTTCAAGCAGCCTCCAGTGCCAAACAGAAGTGTTCAACTCTGGCCACAGTTCACACTGAACAGGCTGCAGCAGACACACGGTTCTCTGCAGCTCCAGCACTCAGACTGCTCAGCTTTCCTAGCTGACCTATGCAGTCTCCATTTAGAGAGAGATGCCGGCACATATCTCTCTCAGCTACAGCTCACACTTTGGCTGAACACTCACCAGCTCCAGCACATTCAACTCTGCTTCATCCAGAAGACTGCACACAGTGAACACAGGCCCTGGTTTTAGTAAAAAAGCAAGATGGATGTGTCTAATCAAATCCTACAGAGCTAGAACTTAACCCTGTCCTACCTTGCTCTGCTACAACTTGCATATACATTATTAATAGAAATTGCTGATTGGAATAGACACAAAAATGACTGACTCGTGATATTTCTATAGATAGCACTAAATTAAATGTTTCATTTATACATTCTGCAGAATGCAGACATATTTTACTTTGTGATTTACAATGTGACTTTCATTTTTACAATTTTATAGTTATCTGAAAAAGAAAAAGCCAGTGAAAGATCTTGAAAGGCAATGGTGCGCCGATGATTTTAGAGAGAACAACACCAAACTAAATGGTAACTACAGCTTAACAAATCTGACATTAAAGAAGCACTCCAGCTAAATATGTATTGTCTAATCCCTTCTAGATATATCAGATGTACATGTGAGAAAATACTTACCATTTGCCGTCTTCTCTGGATTCCAGCACCACGTCTTATGTGTGGCGCGGTAGCGATTTTCCTAATATAAGCCTATGAGACTCAGAGCGAGGTTCCATATACTTACATTGAGAATGTAACTTCCAGTCCACACATAAAGACATTGTGATGGCCCGTCCAATTTTTCAAATATACACGTTTACGTTTTAAATATTTTTGTTGATATATGAGTATTGACTTCTAGCATACACAGCAGAGCAGGAGTACCAGCAAATTCTTCTTTGTCATCTATAAGAAAGACTTCGTGATCACCAGGCCGATTTAAAGTCACATGGTTCAGCAGAGAACTGGAGCTGTGCTGCAAACCGGAGAAGACAGCGATCAGTGTTCTACCATATACTATACACTACTAATATGTTCAGAAGTGATTAGCAATAATAATTTTGCTCAGAGTGCTTCTTTGATATCTCTATATAGACAGTTATTGCCAACTTTTATATTACATGGAATATAATAACATGTAAATATAAATAATTTTAATCATATAGAAGCTTACATTTTAGAAGCTTGCATTTTATTAAATCTAACTTCAATATTTTATGTTACAGGAGAATTTGACATTTTCTGTACTTCTAGAGACATTATAATGCCGCACACGGCCGCTATAGTGGAGAGGAAAGAGTCCGAGATTAAGCCGGACTTAAATGATTACAAACAGACACCTCCATCTATTCTAAAAGGAAGTCAAATGAAAAATGAAAACAAAGGGAAAAAAGTTTATTTTCAAGAATCGGATAATCGATATGTTTACTCATATGATTCCGAGTCCTCACAACCTGGATGTCAAATGAGATATTTCCGAAACGAACAAGGCTGGAAAAAAAGTGAGTGTTTTCATATCTTACCTCAACCTTTATCAGAAGATCATCTTTCATTTCTTTCAAAAGAACTTAGGGGCCTGATTTATCAAATCTTTTTTACCGGTATTCTGACATAAAAAGCTTTGAACTGTCACTAAATTTTGGCAAAAACTCCAGGCTGCGCTAAAATATTGTGATTTCTGGCATTCTCCTGCCATTTTTGCCCATTTCCAACAAAGTGCCGGAGCTTTAGTAGAATGGTTGACCGCTAGTCAAATTCATGATGATCGGCAGCGTTAGTTAAGCCACGAAACACGCTCACGAGAGGAGCACACCAGTAGTCAGACACTCCTGATTCATGAATCAGCGTATAACTCTTCATAAATCAAAAGCGTCTGACTTCAGTGCGCCTCCTCATCAAGATCGGCGCGAAGAAGCTGTATTGGGAGTATCATCTGAAAAAAATGTGGAATAATTATTGGTGGATAACCCAATGATGCCAATATTTCATTCACTTCCTAAAATTCTCAAACCTTTTTGCCACCTTCCATGTACTCCATTGCGGTGGGAATAAGTTCATTCATTAAAAGACTGGGGTCTTGGGTGAGGAAATATTACAGCCACTAAGGTGAGAGATTTCAGGATATTTAAGGTGCAGTATAGATGTTCTGCAAATATTTGTCTGTTGTTAAATGGTTGACATACAAAGTTACAACACTGTATTCCAGAATACCCCAGGATTTAACTATTGCTGCCCTGTCTCATTATTTGGATGATTACAGTGGATATTGCAAAGAAATTAGTTCCTAATTTCTTAAGTATATTACTTACTTCATCCTATTTTTTTTCTTTTCAATGGTTATTTTTTTTTTTACAAACTATTGGGTTGATATGCCATAAACGGATGAGATGGGAATACCCCATTAAAGCTAGGAATAAGTTTTGTATAAAAGTCTATTTTCTATAGATTAGCTCTGAGATCTGGTCTATAGGATGCAAACTGTCATTTATATCAAACTGGATTCTGTAATAGGTCCATTGGGTGTTGTAATATTATCTAGATTCTCCTAAGGGGATGTTGTGTTAAAAGAAATGTATATTATCCGTTTTATATGTAATATTCTGTTGCTCCATGTTTAGTTATAATCCATTATTGTTTCTGCAGAAAAATCGAGAAAGAAGGCTCGCCGAGTTCCAACAAGGAATAAGAAATCCAGCAGAAGGCGATGACTCCGCCTCAACTCCATTACATGGTGGCTACCATGTGAGGATAAGGCAACCTGTGATTAAGCAAAAAGAGACAGATTCCGGGCTCGGTCTCTGCTCTCACCCAAGGATATGACACTTACCAGACTTTCCGCAGTCAGATGTGTTCACAGACAAGTGACTTACCTGCTGCATGAAGAGGCAGATTCCGGGCTCGGTCTCTGTTCTCACCCATGGATATGACATTTACCGGACTTTCCGCAGTCAGATGTGTTCACGGACAAGTGACTTACCTGCTGCATGAAGAGACAGATTCCGGGCTCGGTCTCTGCTCTCACAATATTGTATGACATTTACCGGACTTTCAGCAGCCAAGTGTACTCACGACACAAGTGAGGTACCTGCTGTAAGAAGAGGCAGATTCCGGGCTCAGTCTCTGCTCTCACCTAGCCACAGCTCAAGGGAAATGCACTCCTTTAACCATGGTTCCCTAGAGGTTTCCTCCATTGGGGGTTTTTCCTCTCCTGAGTGCTAAAGGACGACTCTTCGTGAGTTAAAGGCCCATCATCATCAGGCCACATTTAAGACTATTGTCCTGACTTCTAATGGAAAATTCCACATTATCCAACTTGAATAAAGTTAATAAAGAAGTCAGCATATATCATGTGTATTTGAATCTTCTTTTATGAATCTTTACACTATAGCAGAATATACATAGCACTGGACTACTTTATATAGTCATTACCATCACACATAGCTAATTATTTATCATCCCGTTTTCTCACACACATGTAAACTAGGGTATAAGTGGTGTTGTATTTAAAAATAATATATCCACTTCTCGACATGCTATCTACATGTATGTCACTTGTCTGATGTCATTCTATGGAGAGAGTTCTGGAGCATAGCCAGTGACTGTGTTGGACATCAGAGCTGTGCTGCAGTCAGAAAAGTACTATATCCATAAATGTCTAAATCACTTACCATATTTTCAGATTATAAGAAGGACTTTTTTCCCAAAAAAATTTGGGAGGAAAAAGGGGGTGCGTCTTATAATGCAAAGGTACAGTATTTTACCTGGGGGGGCATCGGTGGAGCCGGGTCACAGATACAGGAGGATGGCAGCGGCTGCAGCAGGAGCCCGTCCTCTCAGCATGTCATGCAAGGTGTGGGAAAGACTAAGTGCAACACAGAGGGAAGAGGAGGAGGAAGCCCAAACACTAGGGAAAGGGGAATGGAGACCCCTAGGCAGATCTATTATCACCCTGCCTACCCTACCATCCCTATATAGGTTCCACACCTATCAGAGAGCAGGAACCTAAACCCTGTATATCACTAGAGCTTGGCCCTAGATAGGGAGGGGGAGGGAATGAGTATTGGTCAGGAAACATTACAAACTAAAGACAACAAGGTAGACAAACAAAGGGGACAAACTTAGCTTGAACAGACACCAGAGGAGTAATGTCAACTGTCCTCCAAGGGCACCAGAGAAGAAGCCAGCCAACAGATAGTGCTCCAAACATGCACAAAGGTACATAGAAGTATCTCTGGTGATTTCCTGCAGCAAACTGAGAGTTTTTAACTCCCAGGAAAGGGTGTGTCGATTAACACCAGGAGGGAGGTTGCCGTTGGGTCTTAAAGCAAGAAGGATTAAGAAGGCATCTGCAATGCCAAGCACAGTGACCTTCTACAGCCAGATCCAGAGCAAATGTCTATAGCACCTGCACACCCGTGACAGTCCCCTCCCTACTACGAGTGGCCTTTGGACACTCAGGACCAGGTTTCTCAGGATAAGAGGTGTGGAATGCATGAACCAACCTGGGCGCATTCACCTCTGATGCTGAAACCCACATCATTTCCTCTGGACCATAACCCTTCCAAGTACTGTAGGGAACGGCGCTGGAGACGAGAATCTACAATCCTCGAAATCTGAAACTCCAAATCACCATCAACCATGATTGGGGGCGGCAGTAGGGGAGAGGACTCAAGATGTTCTACATATTTCTTGAGCAGAGACCTGTGAAAGACATTGTGGATCTTAAGGGCCTGAGGTAGGTCAAGACGAAACGCTGCTGGGTTAATGACGGTGGCTATTTTATAGGGACCAATAAGTCTAGGTCCCAGATGTTAGGAAGGAACCTTCAACTTGATATTCCTGGTAGACAACCATACAAAGTCAATCACACTCAGGTTCGGACCTGGCGAGCGTTTCCTGTCCTCCATACGTTTGTACCTGTCCCCCATGATCTTCAAATTACTCAGAACCCCCCTGCCACACAGAGGAGCGAGACGATGCAAAACATTCCTCCTCAGGAACTCCCAAAGCCCCTGCCCCACTAAAAATACCAAACTGTGGATGGAAACCATATGCACCAAAGAACAGTGACCTGCCGGTAGATCCTTGGCGATGATTATTAATAGGAAATTCTGCCAACAGTAAGTAAGATGCACAATCCTCCTGGTTTTTGGAGACAAAACACCTGAGGTAAGTCTCCAAATTCTGATTAATGTCCCCCGATCTGACAACACATCAGTGGGAACTCCGTGAAGCTTCACGATCTCATTTATAAACACCTGAGCAAGAGTCTTGGCATTCGGAAGTGCCGGTACTGTGACAAATTGAACCATTTTACTGAACCTATCTACAACCACCAAAACCACAGTTTCTCCTGCAGATACCGGTAGGTCAGGAATAAAATCCATGGACAAGTGTGTCCATGTCCTGCTTGGAATAGGTAGCGGAAGAAGAGTACCAGACGGATGGGTATTCGATACTTTAGAATGTGCACAAATACTACAAGCAGACACATGTTCAACCACATCCCCATGCAACCCTGGCCACTAAAATGATGAGAATGGAGGTCCGCAGTTGCCTTACTACCTGGATGACCAGCAAGCACAAAGTTGTGATGTTTCCTAATTACTTTGCGGCACAGATTAGATGGTACAAATAACCTTCCTGAAGGGCAGGAGGCAGGGGCGTCCCCCTGAGCCTCCAATACCTCACCCTCAAGTTCAGGATACAACGTCGAAATGACTACCCCCTTCTGCAAAATCGGGGCAGGGTTCTCAAGGTCACCAACACCAGGGAAGCTCAGGGATAAAACATCAGCCTTGAAGTTTTTGACCCCTGGAAGGAAAGTGGCAACAAAATTGAACTTAGTAAAAAACAGGGACCATCTAGCTTGCCTATGGTTGAGACGTTTAGCCAATTGAAGTTATGACAGGTTCTTATGGTCTGTGATAACAGTAATAGAATGGACAGCCCCCTCCAACCAATGTCACCATTCTTCAAATACCAATTTAATCGCCAAAAGCTACCTATTACCCACGTCATTATTTCTCTCAGCCGAAGATAATTTCTTTAGAAAAGAAAGCGCATGGATGCCATTTACCAGGGGACGAACCCTGAGACAACACAGCCCCAACCCCGACATCTGATGCATCAACCTCCACAATAAAGGGTTGGGAAACATCAGGTTGAATGAGTATAGGTGCAGTGGCAAAACAACTCTTTAGGGAGGAAATAGCCTGCAGGGCAGCATCCGACCATTTGGAAAGATCAGACCCCTTCCTTGTCATGTCAGTGAGGGGTTTCACAATTACCAAATAATTTTGGATACATTTCCGGTAAAAATTAGTAAAGCCCAGAAAACGCTGTAGAGTCTTCAGGTTCTTGGGATGGTACCAATCAAGGACAGCACGGATCTTCTAAGAATCCATCCGAAAATCCGAAGATGACAACAAGTACCCCAAAAACGGCACCTCTTGGACGGCGAAAACACACTTTTCCAGTTTGGCATATAGTTTGTTATCCCTTAATATCTGAAGCACCTGTCTAACATGCCCCCGATGTGTCTCAAAATTAGGTGAGTAAACCAAAATATCATCCAGATAGACCACCACAAAACTGCTTACCAAATGATGGAAAATATCATTAATGAAATGCTGGAACACCGCAGGTGCATTAGTCAGACCGAAAGGCATAACTAGACTCTCGATATGCCCTTCAGGGGTATTAAACGCTGTTTTCCATTCACCCTCCTCTCTGATTCTAACCAGATTGGAGGCTCACCTTAAATCCAGCTTGGAGAACACCTTAGCTCCCACAACCTGGTTGAACAAATAATAATAATAACAATAATAATAATAATAATGTTTATTTTTATAGCGCCAACATATTCTGCAGCACTTTACAAATTTTAGGGGGGACTTATACAGACAATACAGAATAAGCATATCTCATATCGAAAGGAGTGAGGGCCCTGCTCGCAAGCTTACAGTCTATGAGGAAATGGGGGAGACACAAAAGGTAGAATGTACATATATTGTATAATGCAGCCTTAATATCTTGATTGGTATGAACCTCAAATTGAAGAAGATTTTAATATGGGGGAACACTGGGACGGACAACTGGGATGGACAGATAGTGTGTGGAGGCGATACGCCAGTCTAAAGAAATGGGTTTTTAGGGTCCGCTTGAAACTGTGCGTATTGGGAATTAATCGAATTGTCTTGGGTTGTGCATTCCAAAGAATTGGCGCAGCACGTGAGAAATCTTGGAGACGGGAGTGGGAAGTTCGGATTATGGAGGATTTTAGTTTTAAGTCACTGGCAGAACGGAGGGCACGTGGAGGGTGGCAGACTGAGACAAGGGAGGAGATGTAGGGGGGTACTGAAGCATGGAGCGCTTTATGGGTAAGCGTGATAAGTTTAAATTGAACTCTATATTGGATGGGTAACCAATGCAATGACTGGCACAGGGAAGAGGCATCGGTGTAGCGGTTGGCGAGGAACATGATCCTGGCTGCTGCGTTAAGGACGTATTGGAGAGGGGAGAGTTTAGTAAGAGGGAGCCCGATCAGTAGAGAGTAGTGTTGAGCCACCCCCGTAGTGTTCGAGTTCGGTTCGGTTCGTCGAACACCCGTGTGTTCGCCGAACTGTTCGTCGAACTGTTCGTCGAACACCTTCGAACACCGTTAAAACCAATGGCAGGCAAACAAAAACACATAGAAACACATAGAAAACACCTTCAAAGCTGTCCAAAAGCTGACAAACTGCCCAGAAGACACAACTAACACATGGAAAAGTGACAAGTACATATAGTCATGCGAAAAGAAAAGAGGTGGAGGAGTAAAAGGAGGGGGAGACACAGATATAGGCATGTCATGCCCTACTAAAATCCAAAAAGTGAGAAGCCGAGACGGCCAGTCCGCTCCTGCCCGTGCCACCTCCGTGTCGCCGGGTTTGTGCCAGAGCCGCGGTGAACCCTGACGGCCAGCCCCCCTCTCCCAATACTGGTGCCTGTCCGCTGGTGGGTCGAGAGAGCCCCCCTGTGGTGGAGGCAGCTCTAAGCTTTTTAATTTAAATTGTCCCTCTAATTTGAATGAATACACTTTAAATCCATTTACAAGGATCTATTGGAGGGCAAGTCTCATGCCAGCAGCCGCGTAATTCCAGCTCCAGTAGCGTCCACTAAAGCTGCTGCAGTTAAAAAGCTTTTATAAGGATCGAGCTCGGCTGTCCACCGCAAGGCATCCTAGTGCCAGTCCCAGCCCCTATGCCTTGGGGTGCCTCCTGATGCTCTTCACTAAGTATCCCGTGGTCCCGAAGCATTTCCTTTGAATAAATTAAGTGTCCAAACTACAGGTGGTGTAGCTTGCTTAACAGCCGGGATAATCCGCTGACTAGCAGACACTGCTACTAGGCACAAAGTATTTCCTGGGCTAGATGCAGTTAAAAATTTGTAAGTAGATACTCTCGTTGGATGCTGAGAAAGCATTCCATAGAGTCTCCTGGCACGCCATATATGATTCTCTTAAAAAGCTTGGGATAGGGGTCTAGGGGACCCTTTTATAGCCAAAATCACGGCCCTGTATCACAATACGTCACCTAGGCTGAAGATAAATGGAACTGTAGCACCGAGGGCTCGGTTGCTACAGACGTATTGCACCTCACCCAGAGGTGTGATATCTCACTCTCAGATAAGGATGGAGTGTGGATCAGGACCCGACACCTGCATGCATTACACCACATTGCCGTGGGGCAGGGCGACCAATATGCCCCTGAGATGGGCACGACAGTCCCTGTCCCTGGCTGGAGTGGGGGGAGGGAACACTGAGGAAGGGGAACCCTGCAGTGCAGGAGCAGGGAGGAAGCAGTTCCTGGGTGCATTGAGAAGGGAGTATAAAAGGTGGGCACCATCTTAGTTCAGTGCAGAGAAGTCTGAGCAGAAGTGGCAGGGAGCAGGGGCTCTGCATGAGCTCTGCTCCGGAGGCGGGCCTAGTAACAGAGGCCCAGGCCTGCAAGAGGGAGAAGGAAGGAAGAGGAGCGGAGAAGGCTCCAGGAACGAGGAATGAAGGGATCCCAGGGGTGCGGACGGGCGAGTCGCCACCGCACGCCCGAATCCACCTGCGTGGAGGGGTCAGGCCAAAGGGGGAGACCGGTCCCCGAACTAGTGGAGGCAGGAAACGACCCTCAGCTAGAAACCGGAGGCTCTGACATTTTATGTGGCGCAGCCCCTTGCTCCACCCGCTAGGAAGGCACCACATAGGGTCAGGGAAACTGGCGCCAAGTTTACCAAGAGGAGGCCCGAGGCAGCCGGACAGAAGTGTTGGTAAGAAAGGCCAGACAAAGGACACACAAAGGGGGTCCTGTGAAGCGCTCCAAAGTTATCTGGGAGTTGTCTGAGCCCCTCACCTGGTGAGCACAGTACGACGTGGGCAGCCGTTACCTGCAGACGTGGTCTGGATAATAAGAACTGTGAGTAAAGGCCCTGAACTGCATCACTGACTCCGTGTCGTTACTGCTGCTGCCCTGCACCATCACCCCCATCCTCCGCATACACTGCCCTGAGGCTATACTCCTCCCGTGGGGAGTTATGCTACGCTCTGCTGCACCCACAACACCAGCCTTAGCGGTCTGCCCTGTAGCGGCGGTTCACTCTGACCGCAATCCACGGGTGGCGTAGTCGGACATTTAAACATCAAAACCACATAAATAGTTCCGCCACTGGTTTGACCGCCCTGAGCCACGGAACCGGATCGCCGCCACGAAGACTACAACCACCAGCATCCACCAAAAAGGGTCCGGCTCCGGGTGTCCCAAGGCCCAGGGGGTGCGTCAGAACATTTTCATCACCTTTCACAATCACCAATGGGACAAGGCAGGGATGTCCTCTGTCCCCTCTCTTATACATCCTAGTGACGGAGCACCTGCTCTCATCAATTCGCCATAACCCCAATATTAGGTGGATTGAGGTGGGAGGCACCGAGTACAAGTGCTCTCTATTTGCTGATGATGTCCTAGTATATATCACTCAATCACATATATCCATCCCTGCTGTTATGGCTGAAATAGATCACTTTGTTACATGGTAAAATTTTAAAATCAATGCAGCGAAGTCTGAGGCCCTCGATGTCTCCCTCCCTAAATCCATATAGGATTCCATCCAGTCCAACTTTCCCTTTGCCTGGCCCTCACAGGGTATCAAATACTTAGGAATTCCTATTCATAGAGACCTCTCCCATCTATGTTATCTTAATTTTGGGCCCTTTATTGAACAATTCCATACAGACCACGGTTGGCAAGTTAGAACTGTAAGATTCACTACGTGAACCACTGGTGTTTTGTGGAAAAGCACATGTACACCGCGTTCCAAATTATTATGCAAAAAGTGTTTAGGAGTGATAAGGGAAGAATTTGTTTGTTTGTCAGTTAAACTCATTGATGGTGATGTGTGTCAGGGCTCTTTATATCACTGTAAGCAATTGCAGACACCTGTGCTAATTAGTTTGGCAGGTGTGTCCAATGAAAGGCAAGACTACTTAAGAAGGCTCTCTCACATTATTAAGCAGCCTACATTTTCTGCCAAAATGGGAAAGAAAAAGGATGTGTCGGCTGCTGAGAAGCAACAAATTGTGGAGTGTTTAGGTCAAGGCATGACTACAATCAACATTGTGCGATGATCAGGATGAAGTGTCTTGGCAATCAAGAAGTATGTAGCTGATTCACAGTACACACGTGTGCGTGCTGATAAGGGCAAATTGAGGACTCTTTCCTACAGGCAATTACGTCAGGTTGAAAGAGCAGCGGCAAAAAAGCCTTGTCATAGCAGCAGACAAGTTTTTGAAGCTGCTTGTGCCTCCAACGTCCCCCGAACAACAAGATGCAGGGTCCTTCAGAGGTTTGCAGCTGTGCATACGCCATCCTGTAGACCTCCTCTATCCACTTCACACAAGCAGAAACGGCTCCAGTGGGCCAAACATTACATGAAGACTGATTTCAAAACTGTTTTGTTCACGGATGAGTGCCGTGCAGCGCTCGATGGTCCAGATGAATGGAGTGGAGGATGGCTGGTTGATGGACACCCCACGCAAACACGGCTACAGCGCCAACAAGGAGGAGGTGGAGTAATGTTTTGGGCTGGAATCATGGGGAGAGAGATTGTCGGCCCCTTTAGGATCCCTGAAGGCGCTAAAGATGAACTCCATAATGTATGTGGATTTTCTCAAACAGCACTTCCTGCCATGGTTCAAGAAGAAGAACCGTGTATTTCACAGCAAGATCATTTTTCTGCATGATAATGCACCATCTCATGCTGCACATAAAACATCTGCATCTCTGGCTGATATGGGCATAAAAGGGGACAAACTTATGGTGTGACCCCCATGCTCCCCTGACCTCTACCCCATTCAGAACCTTTGGAGCATCATTAAAAGGAGTGTCTATGATGGCGGGAGGCAGTTCACACCTAAGCAACAGCTCTGGGAGGGTATTCTGTCCTCATGCAAAACAATTGAAGCAGAAACCATCCAAAACCTGACAAATTCAATGGACGAGAGAGTTCAGAAGCTCCTTTCGAACAAGGGGTCCTATGTGAAAATGTAACATCACCTAGAATAAAGTTTTGAGTTGAAAACTGTTTGATTTCAGTTTCTAACAACCTGCTAATGCTTATAATTTCAAAAATGACCATTTTTTTGGTCTTTATTAAAATGAAAAGGTTGATCGAAAAGTTTGGGGGATCTAAGAGTGTGGCAACCCAGTAGTCATGATTACTTCGAATTCTGACAATATGAGGGTCATGCTGCAGGTAGTGCAGCAAGAAGGCACTTATGTGTCTTGCGCATCTCGGAGCCCCAAAATTATTTTCCGGGCTAGATGCAGCTAAAAATTATTTTTAATTTTAAATCTGGTGAAGCTTATTATAGATGGCCTAATAGGATCAGTGCTGCACACTGCTACAAAGCCCAAATTATTTTCCAGTCAAGATACAGATAAACATGATTAGTAATTTGAAAGCTTAAAACGGTTGGTAGGGTGATTTTAACCAATCATCAAGCTTTTACTCTCCCCAGGATGACACAGGGGTAGAAAAGTCGTTTCGGATCCATGATTTGTTCATCTTTATGAACGTGAGTCTGTCTACATTATCAGTGGAGAGCCGCGTGCGCTTATCTGTCAGCACACCACCAGCAGCGCTGAACACACGTTCAGACAGAACGCTGGCTGCGGGGCATGACAAGATCTCCAAGGCGTAAGTGGCTAGCTCCGGCCATTTATCCAGATTGGAAGCCCAAAAAGAGCAAGGGTCCAGTGACACAGTCGTGGCTTCAATGTTTACTTGGAGATACTCCTGTACCATCGTCTCTAGGCGTTGACTATGTGTCAGACTTCTTGTCTCCTGTGGCCTTGCAAAGGATGGGCTAAAAAAGTGGTGAAATGATTCCGCAAAATTGATGTTACCAGCAGATACTGTGGTTCTGTTACGGTTTGAGTGCTGAACACTTGATGGTCCCACGGTTGGCAAGTTGGAACTGTGAGATTCACTACGTGCACCACTGGTATTTTGTGGAAAAGCACATGTAAGATTCTGCAACAGTCTCTGCTGATACTCCTGCATGCGTGCATCCCTTTCTATGGCAGGAATAATTTCTGCAAATTTACTTTTGTACCGGGGATCTAACAGTGTGGCAACCCAGTAGTCAGGATTATTTCTAATTCTCACAATTCGAGGGTCATGTTGCAGGTAGTGCAGCAAGAAGGCACTCATGTGTGTTGCGCATCCAGGAGCACCAAGTCCCTGTTGTGTTGGTGGCGAGGTAACAATCATGCTTCCTTCCTCTGTCCTCTCCCCCCAACCTCGCACAACAGAAATGTGATCAAGGTCTCCCTCATCTGATGAGTCTTCCATCAGTTCGTCCTCCACTTCTTCCTGGGCTCCTGCACCTTCCTCACTAGTTTGGCTGCTACCATGCGCCCTGGTAAAATCATCTCCCCCACCCTCACATGCCTGCCGCCCTGGTGCTGCCGACCGTCTGGACCTTGCAGATGTTAGCCCTTCCGCATACAACTCCTCCTCCTCTACTTCCTCCACCTCCTCTTGTGCCACCACCTGACTCCGAATTCTGTTTAACATGTGCTCCAGCATGTAAATCACCGGAATAGTCATGCTGATAATGGCATCGTCAGCACTAAACATCTTCGTCGCCATTTCAAAACTGTGCAGAAGGGTGCATAGGTCCCTGATCTGAGACCACTCCTCCAGCGTGATTTGCCCCACCTCTGAATCTCGTTGGCCCAGGCTATACGTCAGAACGTATTGCACCAGGGCTTGTCGGTGCTGCCACAGTCGCTGCAACATGTGCAGAGTTGAATTCCACCGGGTAGGCACATCGCATTTTAGCCGGTGAAGTGGCAGGCCCAACGACTTCTGTAGAGATGTAAGTCGCTGAGCTGCGGGATGCGAACGGTGGAAGTGAGCACACAGCAACCGTGCCCTCTGCAGAAGGCCATCTAGTCTGGGATAGTGGGCTAAAAATTGCTGGACAACCAGGTTCAACACGTGAGCCATACAAGGCACGTGTGTGACATTGCCCCGGCGAAGGGCCGCACCCAGGTTTGCAGCATTGTCGCACACGGCCTTCCCTGGTTTCAGGTCCAGTGGAGACAACCATTCATGAAATTGGTTCTCCAGAGCTGACCACAACTCCTCAGCTGTGTGACTCACATTTCCCAGACATTTCAATGTAAAAACCGCCTGATGACGTTGAGCCCTACTGCCAGCATAGTAAGGAGGTGTGCAGGATCCCTTCTGCGCAGTTAGAAAGCTTGTGGCATGACCAGACAGGCTTTGGGTGCAGGTGGAAGACCGAGAGGAGGTTGAGGAGGCAGAAGCAGTGGAGGAAAAATGACATAAAGAGGATTGACGCACAACTCGTGGGGACGGCAAGACTTGGACAGCAGCCCCTTGTCCTGCTGTCACCATAGTTACCCAGTGCCCAGTCAGCGACATGTAACGCCCCTGTCCATGCCTACTCGTCCAAGTGTCTGTGGTGAAATGCACCCTATCACACACAGAGTTTCTCAAAGAAGCGGTGATGTTGTGTGCGACATGCTGGTGGAGCGCAGGCACACCTTTCTTTGAGAAGTAGTGCCGACTGGGCATCTGGTACTGGGGCACTGCGACGGACATAAGGTCTCGAAAATCCTCTGTGTCCACCAGGCGGAAAGGCAGCATTTCTGTAGCCAAGAGCTTGCAGATGGTGAAATTCAACCTCTTAGCTTTCTCATGGCTAGGAGGAAATGGTCTTTTACTTGTCCACATCTGAGGGACCGAGGGCTGGCTATTGTGCTTAGACGGGGTTGATAAGGGTGTCCCCGGCAAACTGCCGGTCTGTGAGGAAGATGCAGGCGGACATGTTAGGTTGCCTTGATCCAAAGGTGGTGCTATCGATGTCGGACAGCGCTCAAGACCAGCTGGTGTTACCACCTCCAAAGAAAATGATGACCTGCCAATCACGCTGGCTGTTGCGGGTAAAGAGGTGGCAGGTCTGCGCCCCAAAACAGGTGTGACTGCTGTCCCCCCAGTCACAGAGGATGAAGAGGCCGCGGATGCACAAGATATGGCAGACGGTGGTTGGCCCGGCCGGCTAGACCGCATTGTAGCACACTGAGCTTCCCACTGCAACTTATGCTTCATGTCCATGTGCCGGTTCATGCATGAAGTACTCAAACTATGTATTTTTTGGCCTCTACTTAGCTTTTGCTGACAAATGTTACAGATAACACGAGTTGGGTCATCTTTATCGATCTGAAAAAATGCCCAGGCTATGCAAGGCTTAGCACCCATGCGACCTGAAGAGCCACCACGACTTGTGGTGAGAGGCAGAGTTGTGTTTGAGGATGCAGTTGTTGACGTGCTTCCAGTACTACGTCTCTGTCCAGGAAGGCGCAACCTGACCTCGTCGTCACTAGCATCTTCCTCCACCTCCTCTGCTGACCTCATCTTTTGGCTGACTGTGGGTTGACAGTAAGTGGGATCTCCGACCTCATCATCATCACCCAGTGCGTTATCACACCCGTCGTCCTCAGAGCCAACCTGTTCCTGCCCTGACAAAAAACTAAAGTTGTCGCTCCAATCAGGTATTTGAGTCTTATCATCGTCTTCCTCATTGTCTCCACCAACAGGAGTTACAGTTTGGGAATGAGGGTCTACATTATGGTCAGAACCTTCTGCGTCTGGTCCTGGATCCGACTCATAAAGATTCTGGGCATCAGTGCAGATCATTTCCTCGTCTGGATTCACAGAAGCGCTGGAGTCGACCTCTGATTCCCAGGCTATAGTATGAGTAAACAGCTCTGCAGACTCAACCATCTGTTCTACCTCATACTCAGATGGGCAGCTGGAGATTTGGGAGCTGTGAGGAAGCAAGTGCGATTTGGGTGACACCTTTGAGGACTGGAGTATTTGTGATGTTGAAGTTGATGTGGAGGAGAGCCCACTTAAAGGAGCACTTGATATCCGTTGAAGCACCTGCTGTTTTTGTGCCTCATCTGGAATTTGTAGCGATTGGCGTGGCCGTAAGAAAGGGATCTTATCACATTGTCCGCTAAAAGAAGTAGACATTTTAGTTTGGCTGGAAGATGGTCTTTCTTCTGCACCTACCCCACGGACACAACCTTTTTTCCCCTTCCCAACACGCCTATTCCCCTTTCCACCAGCAGCAGGCCTTTTTCCACTCATTCTGGTGGTTAACTAATTCACAACTCTGGAGTTGTTTGCACAAAAAAACAATGGATGGTAACCGAGCAGAGCTGAGTGGCCAAACTGTGGTATTAGGCCAAAACTATTGGCTGGGTTAGATGCAGAAAAAAATTATTTTTAATTTGCAACCTGATGGAGGTCAGTATAGATGGACTAATAGACCAAGTCCCACACACCGCTAGAAGCCCAAATATTTTTTCAGAGCTAGATGCAGAAAAAAATTATTTTTAATTTGCAACCTGATGGAGGTCAGTATAGATGGACTAATAGACCAAGTCCCACACACCGCTAGAAGCCCAAATATTTTTTCAGAGCTAGATGCAGAAAAAAATTATATTCAATTTGCAACCTGCTGGAGGTCAGTATAGAAGGACTAATAGAACAAGTCCCACACACTGCTAGAAGCCCAAATATTTTTTCAGAGCTAAATGAAGAAAAAAATTATTTTTAATTTGCAACCTGATGGAGGTCAGTATAGATTGACTAATAGACCAAGTCCCACACACTGCTAGAAGCCCAAATATTTTTTCAGAGCTAGATGCAGAAAAAAATTATTTTTAATTTGCAACCTGATGGAGGTCAGTATAGATGGACTAATAGACCAAGTCCCACACACTGCTAGAAGCCCAAATATTTTTTCAGAGCTAGATGCAGAAAAAAATTATTTTTAATTTGCAACCTGATGGAGGTCAGTATAGATGGACTAATAGACCAAGTCCCACACACTGCTAGAAGCCCAAATATTTTTTCAGAGCTAGATGCAGAAAAAATTATTTTTAATTTGCAACCTCATGGAGGTCAGTATAGATGGACTAATAGAACAAGTCCCACACGCTGCTAGAAGCCCAAATATTTTTTCAGAGATAAATGAAGAAAAAAATTATTTTTAATTTGCAACCTGATGGAGGTCAGTATAGATGGACTAATAGACCAAGTCCCACACACTGCTAGAAGCCCAAATATTTTTTCAGAGCTAGATGCAGAAAAAAATTATTTTTAATTTGCAACCTGATGGAGGTCAGTATAGATGGACTAATAGACCAAGTCCCACACACCGCTAGAAGCCCAAATATTTTTTCAGAGCTAGATGCAGAAAAAAATTATATTCAATTTGCAACCTGCTGGAGGTCAGTATAGAAGGACTAATAGAACAAGTCCCACACACTGCTAGAA
This sequence comes from Phyllobates terribilis, assembly GCF_046119375.1. Taxonomy (NCBI): domain Eukaryota; kingdom Metazoa; phylum Chordata; class Amphibia; order Anura; family Dendrobatidae; genus Phyllobates; species Phyllobates terribilis. Next base: position 243,067,995 of record NW_027362769.1, on the reverse strand, counting down.
GCCCAAATATTTTTTCAGAGCTAAATGAAGAAAAAAATTATTTTTAATTTGCAACCTGATGGAGGTCAGTATAGATGGACTAATAGACCAAGTCCCACACACTGCTAGAAGCCCAAATATTTTTTCAGAGCTAGATGCAGAAAAAAATTATATTCAGTTTGCAACCTGATGGAGGTCAGTATAGATGGACTAATATAATGATGCTATGCCCAAAAGATTTTACTTCACTAGGTGCAGTAAAAAAATTGGTATTCTATACACAGGTGGTATATCTTGCAACACAGATAGGCTACTCCACTGACTAACACACTCTGCAATAGGCCAAAAAGGATTAGCTTTGCTAGATTCAGCCAAATGCTGTGAAAAAAACTTGCACAGCACTGGCACAGACCTGCCTGGCAAAAACTGATAGGAACTGATGTAACCTAGTCCTGAAAAGGACTCCAATTACAATTAGTCTTTACTCCCACAATCTATCTATTTAAGAGCACAGACCTGCCTGATAAAAGTCGTAGGAAATGCTGTAACCTAGTCCTTAAAAGGACTGCAATCACAACTATTCCCTACTCCCAAGCTATCTGTATATTTGTGCGAAAATTGGCTTGAAATTAACAAGGTATAGCGCACACAGCAACAGCGGTGCCGTCTAACACGCAGCTGCAGCAGTGAGAAAATGGTGGCGACGGGGAAAATGGCTTGGTCTTATAGGGCAAGGACATGTGACATACACTGCCAATCACACATGCCCTTGCTTGTGTGAAAAAAAGCACTTCGCTCCGTGTGTGCGCTGCTGATAGGCTGACAGATTGCACCTCCCCACTGCAAATGCGGGAAAGAGAAAAAAAAATGGAGATCTTCATTGTTCCTGCAGAGATCCATCCCCTGCCCCTCCCCCCGCCCCGCTGTACACTCAAACTGCGTATTAACATTAATTTTCATCATTACTGAGAAAAAATCCAGTTATGATTTTGGTGCACGAACAGTTATCGAACATAACCTCGAACAGCCGAATTTTTCTCAAATTGTTCGTGTTCGCTGACCGGCTCGAACACCGCCCAAAACAGCTCGAATTTGAGATTGGCGAACAGTTCGAGTAGAACAACGCTCATCTCTAGTAGAGAGTTGCAGTAGTCCAGACGGGAATGAATAAGAGCTACGGTAAGGGTTTTTGCCGAGTCAAAGGTGAGAAAAGTCCTGATTCTTGAGATGTTTTTAAGGTGTAGATGACATGAACGAGCGAGTGATTTGATGTGAGGAGTGAAGGAAAGATCTGAGTCAAAAATGACCCCAAGACAGCGGGCTTGTTGCTGGGGAGTAATGGTTGAGCCATAAACGGAAATGGCAATATCAGGCACAGGTAGGTTAGTGGAGGGAGGAAATACGAATAATTCAGTTTTTGACAGATTCAGTTTTAGGCAGAGGGAGGACATAGTGTTAGACACAGCAGAAAGACAATCACTGGTCTTTTGTAGTAATGCAGGGGTGATGTCCGGAGCAGAGGTTCATAATTGGGTGTCATCAGCATAGAGATGGTACTGAAAACCGAATCTGCTGATTGTTTGTCCAATGGGAGCGGAGTATAAGGAGAAAAGAAGGGGGCCTAGGACTGATCCTTGAGGAACCCCGACAGTAAGGGGAAGGAGAGAGAAGGAGCAGTCAGAGAGATAGAAGGAGAACCAAGAGAGAACAGTGTCCTTGAGACCTATAGAGCGGAGCATAGTGAGGAGGAGCTGGTGATCCACAGTGTCGAATGCTGCAGAGAGATCCAGGAGAATCAGCAGGGAATAGTGACCATTAGATTTAGCTGTTAGTAGATAATTAGAGACTTTAGTGAGGGCAGTTTCAGTAGAATGTAAAGAGCGGAAACCAGATTGTAAAGGGTCAAGAAGAGAGTTGTCTGAAAGATAGCGGATTAGACGGGAATGGACCAGGCGTTCCAGGAGTTTAGAGATAAAGGGAAGATTGGAAACAGGTCTGTAGTTGGCCGTGCAGTTCTGGTCAAGGGATGGTTTTTTAAGTAATGGATGTATGCTGGCGTGTTTTAAAGAAGAGGGAAAGATACCAGATGAGAGGGAGAGGTTGAAAATTTTAGTTAGGTGAGTGGTGACAGCTGGAGCAAGGGACTGAAGGAGATGTGAGGGAATAGGGTCACTGGTGCAGGTGGTAGGGCGAGAAGATGCAAGGAGGCTGATCTCTTCATCTTCCGTGACTGGTTCGAGGTCAGAAAGTGAGCAAGATACAATGTGGCGGGGGAGAGCATGCATAACGTTTGGGGATTGGGAGAAAATTTCCTGTCAGATATGGTCAATTTTTTCTTTGAAATAATTGGCCAGATCGTCAGCGCTGAGGTCGGTGGTCGGGGCCTGTGCTGTTTGATTGAGGAGAGAATGAAACGTGTCAAAGAGTCGTTTAGGATTATTGGAAAGTGAGATGATGAGGTTGTTAAAGTAGGTTTGTTTGGAGAGGTGAAGCAGAGTTATATGTTTTCAGCATAAATTTATAATGGAGGAAATCTTCGGGCAGATTAGATTTTCTCCACAGCCTTTCAGTGCACCTGGAACACCGCTGGAGAAGACGTGTTTGAGGTGTGTGCAGAGCCGTTAAATTTCCCTAACTACACACTGGTAAATGCAGTGGCAGCTGGGCCTGAGGAAGAAGGCGTTCTGCCGAATGTCGTACCACCAGTGAATTCTGCTGGGCGTTACTCTGTCCATGTTGCCTACTCCTCCGACTCCGCTTCCTCCACCGCCTCCTCATCTGTTCAGGATTACACCTACAGCACCAACTTCAGCACAGCCAGGGGGAAACGACAGCAGGCTGTTCTGAAATTCATCTGTTTAGGGGACAAATCCCTCACTGCGTCAGTGCTGTGGACAGGGATCAAACAGCAGACAGATGAGTGGTTGTTGTGCGTGAACCTCAAGTCCAGCCTGGTGGTGTGTGTTAACGGGCGAAATCTCGTAGCAGCTCTGCGCCTAGCTGGTTTGACGCGCTTTCCTTTCCTGGAGCATGTGCTATATTTGGTGGTGCAGAGCTTCCTTAAAAATTACCCACATATGTCAGAGCTGAGTGCAGGCAATCTGTGCGTGTTTTCGGTGTTCTCACCCTCCGCTGCTCGCCTGTTTGCGCTGCAGCGTCAATTCTGCCTTCCCGCTCACCACCTCATATGCGATGTACTAACTATTATTGCAGTAATAGGCAATAGTGTGCCTTGTTGTGCAGCTTCGAATACTCCACCAACATTTCCAACGCTGATAACGCCATCATGAGCATTACAATACCACTTCTATGCCTGCTGGAAAAAACACTTCAGACGATGATGGATGAGGTGGTGGCACAGAAGGATGAGGAGCAGGAGGAACAGGGACCATTCATGCCTGTCATCCCCTAATGGCTCAGAGGGTGGGTTCTTGTACCAACAGCAGCCAGGTACACAACTGTCCAGCCAAGGGACTGTTTTGGAGGAGGAGGAACAGTATTCACAGCAGGGTGGCACTCAAAGCAGCTCACAGGCATCACTGGAGCATGGCTGGGGTGATACAGAGCACCCAGACCATACACCTCCTACCAGGGACAGCTTGTGTTTGCCTTTGGGCAGCCTGGCGCACATGAGCCAATTCATGCTGCTGTGGTTGCGCAACAACCGTCAAATTGCTCGGATTGTTACCAGTGCTGATTACTGGATCCCAGCTACAAGGATAGCGTAACATCATTACTGTTGGAACATGTGTTTAGCACGGCAAGGGTTGTGATCACAGACAGGCGCATCTGCCTGTCCACAGCCAATGTGAGGAAGCTAACATTCATTAAAATGAACCAGGTGTAGATCTCACAGAACTTGTCCGTACCTTTGGCTGAGTAGACAACTTTACCAGTCGCACCCAGCCATTGTTATACTCTCCTCAAATAATAATAAAAAAAAACAAAACACAAAAAAAAAAAACCCCGCAAAAACAGTGTTGCTACTTCTGCCTCTTCCACCTACACCACCAAGTCCACCTCCACCTAATCTACTTTCTCCTCCACTTGGAACTCCGCCTCCCTGTTCTAGATTGTTATTTTTTTTATTCAATGTTCTTTTCAGTCATTTCCCTTAAAAAAAAACAACACAAATCACTCTCCCTCAGAAACCGTGTCGGATACCTTATCCCCTACATCTTCCACCTAAACCGCCATGTCCATCTCCAACTCGTCCTCCACTTGGACCTCGACCTTTTGGATCTAGAGAGTTATTTTATTTATTTTTTACTCCATGTTCTTTTAAGTAATTTCCCTAAAAAAAACACCTCCTACCCTGCCCCATTCACCTCCCCTACTTCACCTCCTCCACTTGGACCTCCGCCTCCTGGTTCAAGATTATTATTATAGATTTTTCTTATTCTCTGTAATTTTATGTAATTGCCCTATCCACATTTGTCCTGCTCTTACTCCCCATTTTGCTTCCTTTTGCAGACCCCTACCCCTTACTACCTTCATTTTACAGCACAAAAGCTTGGGCTCACATTGGCTTCTATTGGCTATGAGCTGGTCTTATTATGCTGGGAAGGTTCCAATAACCATGGAAATTCCCGGCCTTTTAATATCAACTCACAGATGTCTGCTTTGCCTTTGCTGGTTATTAAGAAAGGAGGAACCATAAAAAAATGATGTGGGGTCCCACTTATTTTTAATAATCAGTCAAGGAAAATGTCATGGGTGTGTCAGATGTGACAGGCAGTCTCTCTGCAGTTGACTGCAGAAGATCTCTTCATTTGGTATTACAGACACCTTCCTAGAATCTGTCTCACTCTAGGATCCGCGGCTGCCTCCCCTCTGCTCTTATTAACACCCTGGCAAGGGTGGTTAAATACGTTCAGTTTGCTACAGGGAGGCGCCGGTGATATTCATAGTGATACTTGTGGAGGCTTGGAGCTATTGCAGTCTGCTTACTTCCTCTCTGGTGCTTGGAGGACGTTTGGTGCAATCTCTCTAAAGTCAGCTCAAGCTAAGTTGCTTTCCCCTGTGTTCATCTCTCTTTTTGTTTTTTGCTGTTAGTGGGGACTGACTAGTGCTCATCCCACTTCCCTAGCTAGGGCCTAACTCTAGGGAGATACAGAGTTTTAGGTTTCTATTCGGCGATTGGTGAGAAACCAATATAGGGATGGTAGGGAAGACAGGGTGATATTAGATTAGCCCAGTAGGTCTCCACTCCCTCTTTCCTTAGTGTCTGGACTCCCTTCCCATCATCCTTTTGTGTTGCACTTTGTCTTTCCTACACTGTGAGTGACAGAAAAGAAGACAGCAGTGAGCTCGTCTTATAATGCTGGGTATGGGTCAATATCCATGGACCTTCCCAGCCTATTAATATCAGCCCCCATCATATTGCTTTGCCTTAGCTGGTTATTAAAAATAGGGAGACCCCACAAAATTTTTTTAGCGTCCCCCATTTTTAATAACCAGCAAAGGCAAAGCAGACAGCTGGAGAGTGATTCTAATTGGCTGGGAAGGTCCATCGATATTGGCCCCTTCCTAGCATAATAAGACCAGCTCACAGCTGTTTGATTGCCCTTGACTGGTTATTAAAAATAGGGGGGACCCCACATTGTTTTTTTCATTTATTTGTTTATTAACAAGTACAGTAGCATACACATGCAAGGCACTGCTCCTCTCCTCAACTTGGAACTCCGCATCCTGTTTCAAGATTATTATTTTTTATATTTTTTAATCTACGTAATTTTAAGTAATTTTCCTATCCACATTTGCTTACAGGGCAATTGTCCTGCTCTTACCCCCATTGTGCTTGCTACCTTTTGCAGCCACCCTAGCCCTTACTACAAACATTTTACAGTTATTTTTTATCACCAAAGTTTGGGTCTCTATTGACTTATATGGGATTCAGGTCCGGGGTCAAGTTCGAGTCAAGTTCTAGTACCTGAATCGAATTTTGGACTAAAGTTCAGCCGAACCCGTCGAACACGAACTCCCACGGGTCCGCTCACCCTAATATTAACCTAAATTTATTATATGACGCCATGCATAAAGCAACCCAGGATAATAAATGTTCCCTCCTAATCATCTGTCTCCACATCCTCTATGCACTTGATAACTGCACTTAAGCATACTGGCTGATGACTGGATAATGCAGCTTTATATGAAAACGCCTATTTATTATAATGGCTGGACCTGAAATAACAAGCACTTTTCACCTATTGTGTCTCCCCCTATTTCCTTGCAGATTGTAAGGTTTCGAGCAGGGACCTCACTCCTCCTGTAACTGTTTCACTGTCTTACCTTGTATTGAATTTATTGTCTATATACAGAATGTCACTGCTTAATTGTAAAGTGCTGCGGAATATGTTGATGCTATTTAAATAAAATTACTATTATTATATAAAGACATGATATCAGAGTATATGCATAACACAGACTTAGGGAGCACGCCACAGACCCTTCACACCAATCCAACACGCGTTTTGCTTCCTCTTCTACAGGGAGTGTTGGCCTCTTAATATAGTGTGAATACAGTTACCACAAATAGGTAATCAGGGGAAACGTCGCCTTACTGGGCGCCGCTGTATGCGCATGCACATGGTATCTGCTGCACGCCGGCTGTAAGATGCGCATCAATGAAGTGCGAGAATGTCGCCGTTCATGATGTGGGACCAGCTAGCCAGTCCGGAGCCGAGCCCGGCACATGAGCAGTATGGCGCACAACGATCTCCGCAGCGATCTTTAAAATTGCAAAAAGAGGTGGTAAAGGTATTTAGTGATAATAAGGCTGTAGATCACTATGCACAAAGGGGCACAGACATCTTTAATGGGAAGGGGAATTGGCATAGAGATATGATGGCAGTATGGTAGTGTGATACAGAATAACTACAAAAAATATATGTTAAAGTGGAGAGAAAATGGACATATTCTGAAAAAGGAAAAATATAAATGTAAGTGATATAATGATAGTGAAGAAAACTATTAAAAAAGAAATAAAGGAAAAAAGTTTCTACGTGTGTATGTATGTGAAATGTGTGAACATACGGTAAATAAAAATACAATTAAAGTGGAAAATTGTGTTTAAAGGAAAGAAGAAAGAAAGAAAAAGGGAAAAAAGTGAATGATTGAATGTGAGAAAGTTTATTCTCCCAAAAAAGAAACAATTTTTTGTTGTATAAAAGTAGATAAAATATAAAAATAAATGTATGTGAAAAAATATATATTTTTCCTTTTTTTCTTCTTTGTTTTCATTCCCTTTTCTTTCTTTTTTTTGTAAAATTATTATACACATGCACACCTATACATATACATATATATATAAATATGCTATCATAAATTTCATATATGGAGATGAAGAAATATTTCTAAGATGATGTTTGTATGTTATATCCTATGTCCTAAAAATATAAAAAGAAAACTATTTTATTATTATTCAGGCAACTAAAAAAACGACAAATGGTAAGTATTCATCTCAAGAAAAAATATTTAAATGGAAAATTGGGAAAGAAAAAAGAGAAAAAAAAGACATAAGTAGAGCCAAGGATAAATATCTTATGTGTATATAATAACAGACAAGATATCAATATTTTATAGGAAACTTGCAAAGCCCCATTGTTCATTTAACCCCCTAGTGTTCATGCATTTTAATATTGTGATCCATTTACATTCTAGCTGGGCCAATTTCTTGGTCATATCACCTCTTCTATTACCTGGATAAAAGAGATCAAATCCCCGAAAACGGAGTAAATGCCACTGATGCGGGTGGAATTCCTAAAAATGTCTTGCTAAAGGTTCTAATTTTGTAATCGCACCCACATCTTCTTATGGGATCTTTACTGACGCCTTAATATCCTTGATGTGTTTAAGGAACCGGATTCTCAATTCCCGTGATGTCATGTCAACATAAATAAGAACATAAGGGCAAAAGTTGCAAGATAAATAACTAAGGTCGTCCTGCTGTTAATATAATGTAATATCTTGAAATCGCGCTCTCTTGCTGAAACTGAAAAGATATCTGTTAGTCAATATATCTGCACACCTTGTAATTTCCACAGGTCCAGGTGTCCCACTTGGGGCCTTTTGAGACCAAATAAAAATGTTGAAGTCGGAGGGATATGATGACCGTGTACCAACAATGTCACATAAATTCTTGCTACATTTAGCCATAATAAGAGGTGGGTCTGATAGCAATTAGGAAAGTTTAGAGGTTGAGCCTCTATTGTGACATCACTCATGTGTAGCTTTGCCCTCGTGATGTAACAATTGGATTCCACTTGTGATGTCACGGAATCCTTGGATTATATCCAGTGATTTTGCAGTGAGATCCTTTGTCTGGAGAGGCTGATTGTGCACTACACAGTAAGCGATATTCCTCCAGGCTAAAATGCTGTTTAGACTCCTTCTAATTCTCAGCGTGCTATTAGCATCAGCGGAAGGTGCTCCCATCTTTATCCGCAACCATCATTCACAAGCGCAGATCAGGATCCCTGCAGGTAAGGTCATTACCAGATACACTCTGACGATGGGGTTAACCCTTTGCCTCCAAAGCCAAGTTTTATTTTTCCACTTTATTTTTTCCTCCACTTTTTCCAAGAGTCATAACTTTTTCCCATTCATATATCTGTATGAGGGATTGGTTATTTTTTTGCGGGACGAGTTGTAGTTTTAAATGACACCATTCATTTTATCATTAATGTGAAATTGGGGAAAAAATTTAGTTCTCCCATGTTTTTTAGTTGTTTTATTTTCATGGCATAAGAAGTAACAGTCGTTTTCATTTTTAACATAGATGAGACATAGAGCATTAATACTGTCCTCGCCTTGCTGGATGCACTCACTACTACATGTAGCAGAAGGCGCCCACAAGACATACAGGGGATACTTGTGACTTCTTACTTGTCAGTAGAGTTTTTCTTTAATGTCTATTTTTACTTTCTAGGTACCAAAGTAGTCCTGCACCATGGTCCGTGCTCAGCAGCATGCGGTAAGCAGCTCAGAATTCAGATATGTCCTTCACATGTAACATTTCACATGCGGCCCCAGAAACCATTGGGATCCATTAATAAGGCCCAGGTTCTGTTATCAGACTCTGCGTCATTAGGGGTTCTGTAACTTTTCTTATGTGACCAGAGATTTATATGAGGTCACAGGATACATGGATTGGAGGATTTTTCCTCTCTTACTTATAATTTCAGGTGTCATCTCCCATCCTGTGTTCATTCTCTATTCCAGGAATATAAAAGAACAGATCTCTGTATTGTCCATTATATATTGATATGACATCAAATATCATCCATCATTTTTCCAAACTTAATACCCCTTTTTTAATAGTCATATTTGGTTCCTCAGTCCGCCCATTCCATGTATTTGGTTTCCACGTCTGAACACATTCCAGCTCTGATCCTGATCACTTATGTTCTGTTCTTTATCTTTTCAGCTCATAACACTGTTCCTCAAGAAACATCTCAGGATACAGTCATTAAGATTGTTATAGCTGCTGCCATTCTCTTCGTCATTGCAATAATCATTGTTGCCATCGGTGTCATCTACTGGTAAGTATAATAACTAATGATTTATGGGCTACACAGGAGTCTGTAGAGGAAATGTCACATCTTCAGGTTCCTCCAGAAATGGGAATATTTTGTGGCTTGGACACGTCACCCTGAAGTTGTGCCCTGCAGATAACTGATGGGTATATATTAGACTTTGTAGGGATTCACGCTCTCATGTAGGCATTAGGTAGCGTTCGCACAGGCAATGCAGTTTGGTCCAAACCGGTGCAGTTTTATTTTTTTTCAAAAAGCTCCAAGGGATTCAAAGCCAAAAACAGCCTCTTCTGGGCACAAAGGTATCACAGCAAATAAACACTTCATTTAGCATGGCACATATGTCAGTGCAGGCTCACCCAAACAGATTACAGTCCTTTCCACCAGAGAAAACTTTATATACAGAAGAGGCACGATCCCACCAATCTCGCTGTCGCCTTCAGCCCAAGTTCAAGCAGCCTCCAGTGCCAAACAGAAGTGTTCAACTCTGGCCACAGTTCACACTGAACAGGCTGCAGCAGACACACGGTTCTCTGCAGCTCCAGCACTCAGACTGCTCAGCTTTCCTAGCTGACCTATGCAGTCTCCATTTAGAGAGAGATGCCGGCACATATCTCTCTCAGCTACAGCTCACACTTTGGCTGAACACTCACCAGCTCCAGCACATTCAACTCTGCTTCATCCAGAAGACTGCACACAGTGAACACAGGCCCTGGTTTTAGTAAAAAAGCAAGATGGATGTGTCTAATCAAATCCTACAGAGCTAGAACTTAACCCTGTCCTACCTTGCTCTGCTACAACTTGCATATACATTATTAATAGAAATTGCTGATTGGAATAGACACAAAAATGACTGACTCGTGATATTTCTATAGATAGCACTAAATTAAATGTTTCATTTATACATTCTGCAGAATGCAGACATATTTTACTTTGTGATTTACAATGTGACTTTCATTTTTACAATTTTATAGTTATCTGAAAAAGAAAAAGCCAGTGAAAGATCTTGAAAGGCAATGGTGCGCCGATGATTTTAGAGAGAACAACACCAAACTAAATGGTAACTACAGCTTAACAAATCTGACATTAAAGAAGCACTCCAGCTAAATATGTATTGTCTAATCCCTTCTAGATATATCAGATGTACATGTGAGAAAATACTTACCATTTGCCGTCTTCTCTGGATTCCAGCACCACGTCTTATGTGTGGCGCGGTAGCGATTTTCCTAATATAAGCCTATGAGACTCAGAGCGAGGTTCCATATACTTACATTGAGAATGTAACTTCCAGTCCACACATAAAGACATTGTGATGGCCCGTCCAATTTTTCAAATATACACGTTTACGTTTTAAATATTTTTGTTGATATATGAGTATTGACTTCTAGCATACACAGCAGAGCAGGAGTACCAGCAAATTCTTCTTTGTCATCTATAAGAAAGACTTCGTGATCACCAGGCCGATTTAAAGTCACATGGTTCAGCAGAGAACTGGAGCTGTGCTGCAAACCGGAGAAGACAGCGATCAGTGTTCTACCATATACTATACACTACTAATATGTTCAGAAGTGATTAGCAATAATAATTTTGCTCAGAGTGCTTCTTTGATATCTCTATATAGACAGTTATTGCCAACTTTTATATTACATGGAATATAATAACATGTAAATATAAATAATTTTAATCATATAGAAGCTTACATTTTAGAAGCTTGCATTTTATTAAATCTAACTTCAATATTTTATGTTACAGGAGAATTTGACATTTTCTGTACTTCTAGAGACATTATAATGCCGCACACGGCCGCTATAGTGGAGAGGAAAGAGTCCGAGATTAAGCCGGACTTAAATGATTACAAACAGACACCTCCATCTATTCTAAAAGGAAGTCAAATGAAAAATGAAAACAAAGGGAAAAAAGTTTATTTTCAAGAATCGGATAATCGATATGTTTACTCATATGATTCCGAGTCCTCACAACCTGGATGTCAAATGAGATATTTCCGAAACGAACAAGGCTGGAAAAAAAGTGAGTGTTTTCATATCTTACCTCAACCTTTATCAGAAGATCATCTTTCATTTCTTTCAAAAGAACTTAGGGGCCTGATTTATCAAATCTTTTTTACCGGTATTCTGACATAAAAAGCTTTGAACTGTCACTAAATTTTGGCAAAAACTCCAGGCTGCGCTAAAATATTGTGATTTCTGGCATTCTCCTGCCATTTTTGCCCATTTCCAACAAAGTGCCGGAGCTTTAGTAGAATGGTTGACCGCTAGTCAAATTCATGATGATCGGCAGCGTTAGTTAAGCCACGAAACACGCTCACGAGAGGAGCACACCAGTAGTCAGACACTCCTGATTCATGAATCAGCGTATAACTCTTCATAAATCAAAAGCGTCTGACTTCAGTGCGCCTCCTCATCAAGATCGGCGCGAAGAAGCTGTATTGGGAGTATCATCTGAAAAAAATGTGGAATAATTATTGGTGGATAACCCAATGATGCCAATATTTCATTCACTTCCTAAAATTCTCAAACCTTTTTGCCACCTTCCATGTACTCCATTGCGGTGGGAATAAGTTCATTCATTAAAAGACTGGGGTCTTGGGTGAGGAAATATTACAGCCACTAAGGTGAGAGATTTCAGGATATTTAAGGTGCAGTATAGATGTTCTGCAAATATTTGTCCATTGTTAAATGGTTGACATACAAAGTTACATCGCTGTATTCCAGAATACCCCAGGATTTAACTATTGCTGCCCTGTCTCATTATTTGGATGATTACAGTGGATATTGCAAAGAAATTAGTTCCTAATTTCTTAAGTATATTACTTACTTCATCCTATTTTTTTTCTTTTCAATGGTTATTTTTTTTTTTACAAACTATTGGGTTGATATGCCATAAACGGATGAGATGGGAATACCCCATTAAAGCTAGGAATAAGTTTTGTATAAAAGTCTATTTTCTATAGATTAGCTCTGAGATCTGGTCTATAGGATGCAAACTGTCATTTATATCAAACTGGATTCTGTAATAGGTCCATTGGGTGTTGTAATATTATCTAGATTCTCCTAAGGGGATGTTGTGTTAAAAGAAATGTATATTATCCGTTTTATATGTAATATTCTGTTGCTCCATGTTTAGTTATAATCCATTATTGTTTCTGCAGAAAAATCGAGAAAGAAGGCTCGCCGAGTTCCAACAAGGAATAAGAAATCCAGCAGAAGGCGATGACTCCGCCTCAACTCCATTACATGGTGGCTACCATGTGAGGATAAGGCAACCTGTGATTAAGCAAAAAGAGACAGATTCCGGGCTCGGTCTCTGCTCTCACCCAAGGATATGACACTTACCAGACTTTCCGCAGTCAGATGTGTTCACAGACAAGTGACTTACCTGCTGCATGAAGAGGCAGATTCCGGGCTCGGTCTCTGTTCTCACCCATGGATATGACATTTACCGGACTTTCCGCAGTCAGATGTGTTCACGGACAAGTGACTTACCTGCTGCATGAAGAGACAGATTCCGGGCTCGGTCTCTGCTCTCACAATATTGTATGACATTTACCGGACTTTCAGCAGCCAAGTGTACTCACGACACAAGTGAGGTACCTGCTGTAAGAAGAGGCAGATTCCGGGCTCAGTCTCTGCTCTCACCTAGCCACAGCTCAAGGGAAATGCACTCCTTTAACCATGGTTCCCTAGAGGTTTCCTCCATTGGGGGTTTTTCCTCTCCTGAGTGCTAAAGGACGACTCTTCGTGAGTTAAAGGCCCATCATCATCAATGCCACATTTAAGACTATTGTCCTGACTTCTAATGGAAAATTCCACATTATCCAACTTGAATAAAGTTTATAAAGAAGTCAGCATATATCATGTGTATTTGAATCTTCTTTTATGAATCTTTACACTATAGCAGAATATACATAGCACTGGACTACTTTATATAGTCATTACCATCACACATAGCTAATTATTTATCATCCCGTTTTCTCACACACATGTAAACTAGGGTATAAGTGGTGTTGTATTTAAAAATAATATATCCACTTCTCGACATGCTATCTACATGTATGTCACTTGTCTGATGTCATTCTATGGAGAGAGTTCTGGAGCATAGCCAGTGACTGTGTTGGACATCAGAGCTGTGCTGCAGTCAGAAAAGTACTATATCCATAAATGTCTAAATCACTTACCATATTTTCAGATTATAAGAAGGACTTTTTTCCCAAAAAAATTTGGGAGGAAAAAGGGGGTGCGTCTTATAATGCAAAGGTACAGTATTTTACCTGGGGGGGCATCGGTGGAGCCGGGTCACAGATACAGGAGGATGGCAGCGGCTGCAGCAGGAGCCCGTCCTCTCAGCATGTCATGCAAGGTGTGGGAAAGACTAAGTGCAACACAGAGGGAAGAGGAGGAGGAAGCCCAAACACTAGGGAAAGGGGAATGGAGACCCCTAGGCAGATCTATTATCACCCTGCCTACCCTACCATCCCTATATAGGTTCCACACCTATCAGAGAGCAGGAACCTAAACCCTGTATATCACTAGAGCTTGGCCCTAGATAGGGAGGGGGAGGGAATGAGTATTGGTCAGGAAACATTACAAACTAAAGACAACAAGGTAGACAAACAAAGGGGACAAACTTAGCTTGAACAGACACCAGAGGAGTAATGTCAACTGTCCTCCAAGGGCACCAGAGAAGAAGCCAGCCAACAGATAGTGCTCCAAACATGCACAAAGGTACATAGAAGTATCTCTGGTGATTTCCTGCAGCAAACTGAGAGTTTTTAACTCCCAGGAAAGGGTGTGTCGATTAACACCAGGAGGGAGGTTGCCGTTGGGTCTTAAAGCAAGAAGGATTAAGAAGGCATCTGCAATGCCAAGCACAGTGACCTTCTACAGCCAGATCCAGAGCAAATGTCTATAGCACCTGCACACCCGTGACAGTCCCCTCCCTACTACGAGTGGCCTTTGGACACTCAGGACCAGGTTTCTCAGGATAAGAGGTGTGGAATGCATGAACCAACCTGGGCGCATTCACCTCTGATGCTGAAACCCACATCATTTCCTCTGGACCATAACCCTTCCAAGTACTGTAGGGAACGGCGCTGGAGACGAGAATCTACAATCCTCGAAATCTGAAACTCCAAATCACCATCAACCATGATTGGGGGCGGCAGTAGGGGAGAGGACTCAAGATGTTCTACATATTTCTTGAGCAGAGACCTGTGAAAGACATTGTGGATCTTAAGGGCCTGAGGTAGGTCAAGACGAAACGCTGCTGGGTTAATGACGGTGGCTATTTTATAGGGACCAATAAGTCTAGGTCCCAGATGTTAGGAAGGAACCTTCAACTTGATATTCCTGGTAGACAACCATACAAAGTCAATCACACTCAGGTTCGGACCTGGCGAGCGTTTCCTGTCCTCCATACGTTTGTACCTGTCCCCCATGATCTTCAAATTACTCAGAACCCCCCTGCCACACAGAGGAGCGAGACGATGCAAAACATTCCTCCTCAGGAACTCCCAAAGCCCCTGCCCCACTAAAAATACCAAACTGTGGATGGAAACCATATGCACCAAAGAACAGTGACCTGCCGGTAGATCCTTGGCGATGATTATTAATAGGAAATTCTGCCAACAGTAAGTAAGATGCACAATCCTCCTGGTTTTTGGAGACAAAACACCTGAGGTAAGTCTCCAAATTCTGATTAATGTCCCCCGATCTGACAACACATCAGTGGGAACTCCGTGAAGCTTCACGATCTCATTTATAAACACCTGAGCAAGAGTCTTGGCATTCGGAAGTGCCGGTACTGTGACAAATTGAACCATTTTACTGAACCTATCTACAACCACCAAAACCACAGTTTCTCCTGCAGATACCGGTAGGTCAGGAATAAAATCCATGGACAAGTGTGTCCATGTCCTGCTTGGAATAGGTAGCGGAAGAAGAGTACCAGACGGATGGGTATTCGATACTTTAGAATGTGCACAAATACTACAAGCAGACACATGTTCAACCACATCCCCATGCAACCCTGGCCACTAAAATGATGAGAATGGAGGTCCGCAGTTGCCTTACTACCTGGATGACCAGCAAGCACAAAGTTGTGATGTTTCCTAATTACTTTGCGGCACAGATTAGATGGTACAAATAACCTTCCTGAAGGGCAGGAGGCAGGGGCGTCCCCCTGAGCCTCCAATACCTCACCCTCAAGTTCAGGATACAACGTCGAAATGACTACCCCCTTCTGCAAAATCGGGGCAGGGTTCTCAAGGTCACCAACACCAGGGAAGCTCAGGGATAAAACATCAGCCTTGAAGTTTTTGACCCCTGGAAGGAAAGTGGCAACAAAATTGAACTTAGTAAAAAACAGGGACCATCTAGCTTGCCTATGGTTGAGACGTTTAGCCAATTGAAGTTATGACAGGTTCTTATGGTCTGTGATAACAGTAATAGAATGGACAGCCCCCTCCAACCAATGTCACCATTCTTCAAATACCAATTTAATCGCCAAAAGCTACCTATTACCCACGTCATTATTTCTCTCAGCCGAAGATAATTTCTTTAGAAAAGAAAGCGCATGGATGCCATTTACCAGGGGACGAACCCTGAGACAACACAGCCCCAACCCCGACATCTGATGCATCAACCTCCACAATAAAGGGTTGGGAAACATCAGGTTGAATGAGTATAGGTGCAGTGGCAAAACAACTCTTTAGGGAGGAAATAGCCTGCAGGGCAGCATCCGACCATTTGGAAAGATCAGACCCCTTCCTTGTCATGTCAGTGAGGGGTTTCACAATTACCAAATAATTTTGGATACATTTCCGGTAAAAATTAGTAAAGCCCAGAAATCGCTGTAGAGTCTTCAGGTTCTTGGGATGGTACCAATCAAGGACAGCACGGATCTTCTAAGAATCCATCCGAAAATCCGAAGATGACAACAAGTACCCCAAAAACGGCACCTCTTGGACGGCGAAAACACACTTTTCCAGTTTGGCATGTAGTTTGTTATCCCTTAATATCTGAAGCACCTGTCTAACATGCCCCCGATGTGTCTCAAAATTAGGTGAGTAAACCAAAATATCATCCAGATAGACCACCACAAAACTGCTTACCAAATGATGGAAAATATCATTAATGAAATGCTGGAACACCGCAGGTGCATTAGTCAGACCGAAAGGCATAACTAGACTCTCGATATGCCCTTCAGGGGTATTAAACGCTGTTTTCCATTCACCCTCCTCTCTGATTCTAACCAGATTGGAGGCTCACCTTAAATCCAGCTTGGAGAACACCTTAGCTCCCACAACCTGGTTGAACAAATAATAATAATAACAATAATAATAATAATAATGTTTATTTTTATAGCGCCAACATATTCTGCAGCACTTTACAAATTTTAGGGGGGACTTATACAGACAATACAGAATAAGCATATCTCATATCGAAAGGAGTGAGGGCCCTGCTCGCAAGCTTACAGTCTATGAGGAAATGGGGGAGACACAAAAGGTAGAATGTACATATATTGTATAATGCAGCCTTAATATCTTGATTGGTATGAACCTCAAATTGAAGAAGATTTTAATATGGGGGAACACTGGGACGGACAACTGGGATGGACAGATAGTGTGTGGAGGCGATACGCCAGTCTAAAGAAATGGGTTTTTAGGGTCCGCTTGAAACTGTGCGTATTGGGAATTAATCGAATTGTCTTGGGTTGTGCATTCCAAAGAATTGGCGCAGCACGTGAGAAATCTTGGAGACGGGAGTGGGAAGTTCGGATTATGGAGGATTTTAGTTTTAAGTCACTGGCAGAACGGAGGGCACGTGGAGGGTGGCAGACTGAGACAAGGGAGGAGATGTAGGGGGGTACTGAAGCATGGAGCGCTTTATGGGTAAGCGTGATAAGTTTAAATTGAACTCTATATTGGATGGGTAACCAATGCAATGACTGGCACAGGGAAGAGGCATCGGTGTAGCGGTTGGCGAGGAACATGATCCTGGCTGCTGCGTTAAGGACGTATTGGAGAGGGGAGAGTTTAGTAAGAGGGAGCCCGATCAGTAGAGAGTAGTGTTGAGCCACCCCCGTAGTGTTCGAGTTCGGTTCGGTTCGTCGAACACCCGTGTGTTCGCCGAACTGTTCATCGAACTGTTCGTCGAACACCTTCGAACACCGTTAAAACCAATGGCAGGCAAACAAAAACACATAGAAACACATAGAAAACACCTTCAAAGGTGTCCAAAAGCTGACAAACTGCCCAGAAGACACAACTAACACATGGAAAAGTGACAAGTACATATAGTCATGCGAAAAGAAAAGAGGTGGAGGAGTAAAAGGAGGGGGAGACACAGATATAGGCATGTCATGCCCTACTAAAATCCAAAAAGTGAGAAGCCGAGACGGCCAGTCCGCTCCTGCCCGTGCCACCTCCGTGTCGCCGGGTTTGTGCCAGAGCCGCGGTGAACCCTGACGGCCAGCCCCCCTCTCCCAATACTGGTGCCTGTCCGCTGGTGGGTCGAGAGAGCCCCCCTGTGGTGGAGGCAGCTCTAAGCTTTTTAATTTAAATTGTCCCTCTAATTTGAATGAATACACTTTAAATCCATTTACAAGGATCTATTGGAGGGCAAGTCTCATGCCAGCAGCCGCGTAATTCCAGCTCCAGTAGCGTCCACTAAAGCTGCTGCAGTTAAAAAGCTTTTATAAGGATCGAGCTCGGCTGTCCACCGCAAGGCATCCTAGTGCCAGTCCCAGCCCCTATGCCTTGGGGTGCCTCCTGATGCTCTTCACTAAGTATCCCGTGGTCCCGAAGCATTTCCTTTGAATAAATTAAGTGTCCAAACTACAGGTGGTGTAGCTTGCTTAACAGCCGGGATAATCCGCTGACTAGCAGACACTGCTACTAGGCACAAAGTATTTCCTGGGCTAGATGCAGTTAAAAATTTGTAAGTAGATACTCTCGTTGGATGCTGAGAAAGCATTCCATAGAGTCTCCTGGCACGCCATATATGATTCTCTTAAAAAGCTTGGGGTAGGGGTCTAGGGGACCCTTTTATAGCCAAAATCACGGCCCTGTATCACAATACGTCACCTAGGCTGAAGATAAATGGAACTGTAGCACCGAGGGCTCGGTTGCTACAGACGTATTGCACCTCACCCAGAGGTGTGATATCTCACTCTCAGATAAGGATGGAGTGTGGATCAGGACCCGACACCTGCATGCATTACACCACATTGCCGTGGGGCAGGGCGACCAATATGCCCCTGAGATGGGCACGACAGTCCCTGTCCCTGGCTGGAGTGGGGGGAGGGAACACTGAGGAAGGGGAACCCTGCAGTGAAGGAGCAGGGAGGAAGCAGTTCCTGGGTGCATTGAGAAGGGAGTATAAAAGGTGGGCACCATCTTAGTTCAGTGCAGAGAAGTCTGAGCAGAAGTGGCAGGGAGCAGGGGCTCTGCATGAGCTCTGCTCCGGAGGCGGGCCTAGTAACAGAGGCCCAGGCCTGCAAGAGGGAGAAGGAAGGAAGAGGAGCGGAGAAGGCTCCAGGAACGAGGAATGAAGGGATCCCAGGGGTGCGGACGGGCGAGTCGCCACCGCACGCCCGAATCCACCTGCGTGGAGGGGTCAGGCCAAAGGGGGAGACCGGTCCCCGAACTAGTGGAGGCAGGAAACGACCCTCAGCTAGAAACCGGAGGCTCTGACATTTTATGTGGCGCAGCCCCTTGCTCCACCCGCTAGGAAGGCACCACATAGGGTCAGGGAAACTGGCGCCAAGTTTACCAAGAGGAGGCCCGAGGCAGCCGGACAGAAGTGTTGGTAAGAAAGGCCAGACAAAGGACACACAAAGGGGGTCCTGTGAAGCGCTCCAAAGTTATCTGGGAGTTGTCTGAGCCCCTCACCTGGTGAGCACAGTACGACGTGGGCAGCCGTTACCTGCAGACGTGGTCTGGATAATAAGAACTGTGAGTAAAGGCCCTGAACTGCATCACTGACTCCGTGTCGTTACTGCTGCTGCCCTGCACCATCACCCCCATCCTCCGCATACACTGCCCTGAGGCTATACTCCTCCCGTGGGGAGTTATGCTACGCTCTGCTGCACCCACAACACCAGCCTTAGCGGTCTGCCCTGTAGCGGCGGTTCACTCTGACCGCAATCCACGGGTGGCGTAGTCGGACATTTAAACATCAAAACCACATAAATAGTTCCGCCACTGGTTTGACCGCCCTGAGCCACGGAACCGGATCGCCGCCACGAAGACTACAACCACCAGCATCCACCAAAAAGGGTCCGGCTCCGGGTGTCCCAAGGCCCAGGGGGTGCGTCAGAACATTTTCATCACCTTTCACCATCACCAATGGGACAAGGCAGGGATGTCCTCTGTCCCCTCTCTTATACATCCTAGTGACGGAGCACCTGCTCTCATCAATTCGCCATAACCCCAATATTAGGTGGATTGAGGTGGGAGGCACCGAGTACAAGTGCTCTCTATTTGCTGATGATGTCCTAGTATATATCACTCAATCACATATATCCATCCCTGCTGTTATGGCTGAAATAGATCACTTTGTTACATGGTAAAATTTTAAAATCAATGCAGCGAAGTCTGAGGCCCTCGATGTCTCCCTCCCTAAATCCATATAGGATTCCATCCAGTCCAACTTTCCCTTTGCCTGGCCCTCACAGGGTATCAAATACTTAGGAATTCCTATTCATAGAGACCTCTCCCATCTATGTTATCTTAATTTTGGGCCCTTTATTGAACAATTCCATACAGACCACGGTTGGCAAGTTAGAACTGTAAGATTCACTACGTGAACCACTGGTGTTTTGTGGAAAAGCACATGTACACCGCGTTCCAAATTATTATGCAAAAAGTGTTTAGGAGTGATAAGGGAAGAATTTGTTTGTTTGTCAGTTAAACTCATTGATGGTGATGTGTGTCAGGGCTCTTTATATCACTGTAAGCAATTGCAGACACCTGTGCTAATTAGTTTGGCAGGTGTGTCCAATGAAAGGCAAGACTACTTAAGAAGGCTCTCTCACATTATTAAGCAGCCTACATTTTCTGCCAAAATGGGAAAGAAAAAGGATGTGTCGGCTGCTGAGAAGCAACAAATTGTGGAGTGTTTAGGTCAAGGCATGACTACAATCAACATTGTGCGATGATCAGGATGAAGTGTCTTGGCAATCAAGAAGTATGTAGCTGATTCACAGTACACACGTGTGCGTGCTGATAAGGGCAAATTGAGGACTCTTTCCTACAGGCAATTACGTCAGGTTGAAAGAGCAGCGGCAAAAAAGCCTTGTCATAGCAGCAGACAAGTTTTTGAAGCTGCTTGTGCCTCCAACGTCCCCCGAACAACAAGATGCAGGGTCCTTCAGAGGTTTGCAGCTGTGCATACGCCATCCTGTAGACCTCCTCTATCCACTTCACACAAGCAGAAACGGCTCCAGTGGGCCAAACATTACATGAAGACTGATTTCAAAACTGTTTTGTTCACGGATGAGTGCCGTGCAGCGCTCGATGGTCCAGATGAATGGAGTGGAGGATGGCTGGTTGATGGACACCCCACGCAAACACGGCTACAGCGCCAACAAGGAGGAGGTGGAGTAATGTTTTGGGCTGGAATCATGGGGAGAGAGATTGTCGGCCCCTTTAGGATCCCTGAAGGCGCTAAAGATGAACTCCATAATGTATGTGGATTTTCTCAAACAGCACTTCCTGCCATGGTTCAAGAAGAAGAACCGTGTATTTCACAGCAAGATCATTTTTCTGCATGATAATGCACCATCTCATGCTGCACATAAAACATCTGCATCTCTGGCTGATATGGGCATAAAAGGGGACAAACTTATGGTGTGACCCCCATGCTCCCCTGACCTCTACCCCATTCAGAACCTTTGGAGCATCATTAAAAGGAGTGTCTATGATGGCGGGAGGCAGTTCACATCTAAGCAACAGCTCTGGGAGGGTATTCTGTCCTCATGCAAAACAATTGAAGCAGAAACCATCCAAAACCTGACAAATTCAATGGACGAGAGAGTTCAGAAGCTCCTTTCGAACAAGGGGTCCTATGTGAAAATGTAACATCACCTAGAATAAAGTTTTGAGTTGAAAACTGTTTGATTTCAGTTTCTAACAACCTGCTAATGCTTATAATTTCAAAAATGACCATTTTTTTGGTCTTTATTAAAATGAAAAGGTTGATCGAAAAGTTTGGGGGATCTAAGAGTGTGGCAACCCAGTAGTCATGATTACTTCGAATTCTGACAATATGAGGGTCATGCTGCAGGTAGTGCAGCAAGAAGGCACTTATGTGTCTTGCGCATCTCGGAGCCCCAAAATTATTTTCCGGGCTAGATGCAGCTAAAAATTATTTTTAATTTTAAATCTGGTGAAGCTTATTATAGATGGCCTAATAGGATCAGTGCTGCACACTGCTACAAAGCCCAAATTATTTTCCAGTCAAGATACAGATAAACATGATTAGTAATTTGAAAGCTTAAAACGGTTGGTAGGGTGATTTTAACCAATCATCAAGCTTTTACTCTCCCCAGGATGACACAGGGGTAGAAAAGTCGTTTCGGATCCATGATTTGTTCATCTTTATGAACGTGAGTCTGTCTACATTATCAGTGGAGAGCCGCGTGCGCTTATCTGTCAGCACACCACCAGCAGCGCTGAACACACGTTCAGACAGAACGCTGGCTGCGGGGCATGACAAGATCTCCAAGGCGTAAGTGGCTAGCTCCGGCCATTTATCCAGATTGGAAGCCCAAAAAGAGCAAGGGTCCAGTGACACAGTCGTGGCTTCAATGTTTACTTGGAGATACTCCTGTACCATCGTCTCTAGGCGTTGACTATGTGTCAGACTTCTTGTCTCCTGTGGCCTTGCAAAGGATGGGCTAAAAAAGTGGTGAAATGATTCCGCAAAATTGATGTTACCAGCAGATACTGTGGTTCTGTTACGGTTTGAGTGCTGAACACTTGACGGTCCCACGGTTGGCAAGTTGGAACTGTGAGATTCACTACGTGCACCACTGGTATTTTGTGGAAAAGCACATGTAAGATTCTGCAACAGTCTCTGCTGATACTCCTGCATGCGTGCATCCCTTTCTATGGCAGGAATAATTTCTGCAAATTTACTTTTGTACCGGGGATCTAACAGTGTGGCAACCCAGTAGTCAGGATTATTTCTAATTCTCACAATTCGAGGGTCATGTTGCAGGTAGTGCAGCAAGAAGGCACTCATGTGTGTTGCGCATCCAGGAGCACCAAGTCCCTGTTGTGTTGGTGGCGAGGTAACAATCATGCTTCCTTCCTCTGTCCTCTCCCCCCAACCTCGCACAACAGAAATGTGATCAAGGTCTCCCTCATCTGATGAGTCTTCCATCAGTTCGTCCTCCACTTCTTCCTGGGCTCCTGCACCTTCCTCACTAGTTTGGCTGCTACCATGCGCCCTGGTAAAATCATCTCCCCCACCCTCACATGCCTGCCGCCCTGGTGCTGCCGACCGTCTGGACCTTGCAGATGTTAGCCCTTCCGCATACAACTCCTCCTCCTCTACTTCCTCCACCTCCTCTTGTGCCACCACCTGACTCCGAATTCTGTTTAACATGTGCTCCAGCATGTAAATCACCGGAATAGTCATGAGGATAATGGCATCGTCAGCATTAAACATCTTCGTCGCCATTTCAAACCTGTGCAGAAGGGTGCATAGGTCCCTGATCTGAGACCACTCCTCCAGCGTGATTTGCCCCACCTCTGAATCTCGTTGGCCCAGGCTATACGTCAGAACGTATTGCACCAGGGCTTGTCGGTGCTGCCACAGTCGCTGCAACATGTGCAGAGTTGAATTCCACCGGGTAGGCACATCGCATTTTAGCCGGTGAAGTGGCAGGCCCAACGACTTCTGTAGAGATGTAAGTCGCTGAGCTGCGGGATGCGAACGGCGGAAGTGAGCACACAGCAACCGTGCCCTCTGCAGAAGGCCATCTAGTCTGGGATAGTGGGCTAAAAATTGCTGGACAACCAGGTTCAACACGTGAGCCATACAAGGCACGTGTGTGACATTGCCCCGGCGAAGGGCCGCACCCAGGTTTGCAGCATTGTCGCACACGGCCTTCCCTGGTTTCAGGTCCAGTGGAGACAACCATTCATGAAATTGGTTCTCCAGAGCTGACCACAACTCCTCAGCTGTGTGACTCACATTTCCCAGACATTTCAATGTAAAAACCGCCTGATGACGTTGAGCCCTACTGCCAGCATAGTAAGGAGGTGTGCAGGATCCCTTCTGCGCAGTTAGAAAGCTTGTGGCATGACCAGACAGGCTTTGGGTGCAGGTGGAAGACCGAGAGGAGGTTGAGGAGGCAGAAGCAGTGGAGGAAAAATGACATAAAGAGGATTGACGCACAACTCGTGGGGACGGCAAGACTTGGACAGCAGCCCCTTGTCCTGCTGTCACCATAGTTACCCAGTGCCCAGTCAGCGACATGTAACGCCCCTGTCCATGCCTACTCGTCCAAGTGTCTGTGGTGAAATGCACCCTGTCACACACAGAGTTTCTCAAAGAAGCGGTGATGTTGTGTGCGACATGCTGGTGGAGCGCAGGCACACCTTTCTTTGAGAAGTAGTGCCGACTGGGCATCTGGTACTGGGGCACTGCGATGGACATAAGGTCTCGAAAATCCTCTGTGTCCACCAGGCGGAAAGGCAGCATTTCTGTAGCCAAGAGCTTGCAGATGGTGAAATTCAACCTCTTAGCTTTCTCATGGCTAGGAGGAAATGGTCTTTTACTTGTCCACATCTGAGGGACCGAGGGCTGGCTATTGTGCTTAGACGGGGTTGATAAGGGTGTCCCCGGCAAACTGCCGGTCTGTGAGGAAGATGCAGGCGGACATGTTAGGTTGCCTTGATCCAAAGGTGGTGCTATCGATGTCGGACAGCGCTCAAGACCAGCTGGTGTTACCACCTCCAAAGAAAATGATGACCTGCCAATCACGCTGGCTGTTGCGGGTAAAGAGGTGGCAGGTCTGCGCCCCAAAACAGGTGTGACTGCTGTCCCCCCAGTCACAGAGGATGAAGAGGCCGCGGATGCACAAGATATGGCAGACGGTGGTTGGCCCGGCCGGCTAGACCGCATTGTAGCACACTGAGCTTCCCACTGCAACTTATGCTTCATGTCCATGTGCCGGTTCATGCATGAAGTACTCAAACTATGTATTTTTTGGCCTCTACTTAGCTTTTGCTGACAAATGTTACAGATAACATGAGTTGGGTCATCTTTATCGATCTGAAAAAATGCCCAGGCTATGCAAGGCTTAGCACCCATGCGACCTGAAGAGCCACCACGACTTGTGGTGAGAGGCAGAGTTGTGTTTGAGGATGCAGTTGTTGACGTGCTTCCAGTACTACGTCTCTGTCCAGGAAGGCGCAACCTGACCTCGTCGTCACTAGCATCTTCCTCCACCTCCTCTGCTGACCTCATCTCTTGGCTGACTGTGGGTTGACAGTAAGTGGGATCTCCGACCTCATCATCATCACCCAGTGCGTTATCACACCCGTCGTCCTCAGAGCCAACCTGTTCCTGCCCTGACAAAAAACTAAAGTTGTCGCTCCAATCAGGTATTTGAGTCTTATCATCGTCTTCCTCATTGTCTCCACCAACAGGAGTTACAGTTTGGGAATGAGGGTCTACATTATGGTCAGAACCTTCTGCGTCTGGTCCTGGATCCGACTCATAAAGATTCTGGGCATCAGTGCAGATCATTTCCTCGTCTGGATTCACAGAAGCGCTGGAGTCGACCTCTGATTCCCAGGCTATAGTATGAGTAAACAGCTCTGCAGACTCAACCATCTGTTCTACCTCATACTCAGACGGGCAGCTGGAGATTTGGGAGCTGTGAGGAAGCAAGTGCGATTTGGGTGACACCTTTGAGGACTGGAGTATTTGTGATGTTGAAGTTGATGTGGAGGAGAGCTCACTTAAAGGAGCACTTGATATCCGTTGAAGCACCTGCTGTTTTTGTGCCTCATCTGGAATTTGTAGCGATTGGCGTGGCCGTAAGAAAGGGATCTTATCACATTGTCCGCTAAAAGAAGTAGACATTTTAGTTTGGCTGGAAGATGGTCTTTCTTCTGCACCTACCCCACGGACACAACCTTTTTTCCCCTTCCCAACACGCCTATTCCCCTTTCCACCAGCAGCAGGCCTTTTTCCACTCATTTTGGTGGTTAACTAATTCACAACTCTGGAGTTGTTTGCACAAAAAAACAATGGATGGTAACCGAGCAGAGCTGAGTGGCCAAACTGTGGTATTAGGCCAAAACTATTGGCTGGGTTAGATGCAGAAAAAAATTATTTTTAATTTGCAACCTGATGGAGGTCAGTATAGATGGACTAATAGACCAAGTCCCACACACCGCTAGAAGCCCAAATATTTTTTCAGAGCTAGATGCAGAAAAAAATTATTTTTAATTTGCAACCTGATGGAGGTCAGTATAGATGGACTAATAGACCAAGTCCCACACACCGCTAGAAGCCCAAATATTTTTTCAGAGCTAGATGCAGAAAAAAATTATATTCAATTTGCAACCTGCTGGAGGTCAGTATAGAAGGACTAATAGAACAAGTCCCACACACTGCTAGAAGCCCAAATATTTTTTCAGAGCTAAATGAAGAAAAAAATTATTTTTAATTTGCAACCTGATGGAGGTCAGTATAGATTGACTAATAGACCAAGTCCCACACACTGCTAGAAGCCCAAATATTTTTTCAGAGCTAGATGCAGAAAAAAATTATTTTTAATTTGCAACCTGATGGAGGTCAGTATAGATGGACTAATAGACCAAGTCCCACACACTGCTAGAAGCCCAAATATTTTTTCAGAGCTAGATGCAGAAAAAAATTATTTTTAATTTGCAACCTGATGGAGGTCAGTATAGATGGACTAATAGACCAAGTCCCACACACTGCTAGAAGCCCAAATATTTTTTCAGAGCTAGATGCAGAAAAAATTATTTTTAATTTGCAACCTGATGGAGGTCAGTATAGATGGACTAATAGAACAAGTCCCACACGCTGCTAGAAGCCCAAATATTTTTTCAGAGATAAATGAAGAAAAAAATTATTTTTAATTTGCAACCTGATGGAGGTCAGTATAGATGGACTAATAGACCAAGTCCCACACACCGCTAGAAGCCCAAATATTTTTTCAGAGCTAGATGCAGAAAAAAATTATATTCAATTTGCAACCTGCTGGAGGTCAGTATAGAAGGACTAATAGAACAAGTCCCACACACTGCTAGAAGCCCAAATATTTTTTCAGAGCTAAATGAAGAAAAAAATTATTTTTAATTTGCAACCTGATGGAGGTCAGTATAGATGGACTAATAGACCAAGTCCCACACACTGCTAGAAGCCCAAATATTTTTTCAGAGTTAGATGCAGAAAAAAATTATTTTTAATTTGCAACCTGATGGAGGTCAGTATAGATGGACTAATAGACCAAGTCCCACACACTGCTAGAAGCCCAAATATTTTTTCAGAGCTAGATGCAGAAAAAAATTATTTTTAATTTGCAACCTGATGGAGGTCAGTATAGATGGACTAATAGACCAAGTCCCACACACCGCTAGAAGCCCAAATATTTTTTCAGAGCTAGATGCAGAAAATTTTTTTATTCAATTTGCAACCTGATGGAGGTCAGTATAGATGGACTAATAGACCAAGTCCCACACACTGCTAGAAGCCCAAATATTTTTTCAGAGCTAGATGCAGAAAAAAATTATTTTTAATTTGCAACCTGATGGAGGTCAGTATAGATGGACTAATAGACCAAGTCCCACACACCGCTAGAAGCCCAAATATTTTTTCAGAGCTAGATGCAGAAAAAAATTATATTCAATTTGCAACCTGCTGGAGGTCAGTATAGAAGGACTAATAGAACAAGTCCCACACACTGCTAGAAGCCCAAATATTTTTTCAGAGCTAAATGAAGAAAAAAATTATTTTTAATTTGCAACCTGATGGAGGTCAGTATAGATGGACTAATAGACCAAGTCCCACACACTGCTAGAAGCCCAAATATTTTTTCAGAGCTAGATGCAGAAAAAAATTATATTCAGTTTGCAACCTGATGGAGGTCAGTATAGATGGACTAATAGAATTATGCTATGCCCAAAAGATTTTACTTCACTAGGTTCTGTAAAAAAATTGGTATTCTATACACAGGTGGTATATCTTGCAACACAGATAGGCTACTCCACTGACTAACACACTCTGCAATAGGCCAAAAAGGATTAGCTTTGCTAGATTCAGCCAAATGCTGTGAAAAAAACTTGCACAGCACTGGCACAGACCTGCCTGGCAAAAACTGATAGGAACTGATGTAACCTAGTCCTGAAAAGGACTCCAATTACAATTAGTCTTTACTCCCACAATCTATCTATTTAAGAGCACAGACCTGCCTGATAAAAGTCGTAGGAAATGCTGTAACCTAGTCCTTAAAAGGACTGCAATCACAACTATTCCCTACTCCCAAGCTATCTGTATATTTGTGCGAAAATTGGCTTGAAATTAACAAGGTATAGCGCACACAGCAACAGCGGTGCCGTCTAACACGCAGCTGCAGCAGTGAGAAAATGGTGGCGACGGGGAAAATGGCTTGGTCTTATAGGGCAAGGACATGTGACATACACTGCCAATCACACATGCCCTTGCTTGTGTGAAAAAAAGCACTTCGCTCCGTGTGTGCGCTGCTGATAGGCTGACAGATTGCACCTCCCCACTGCAAATGCGGGAAAGAGAAAAAAAAATGGAGATCTTCATTGTTCCTGCAGAGATCCATCCCCTGCCCCCCCCCCCGCCCCGCTGTACACTCAAACTGAGTATTAACATTAATTTTCATCATTACTGAGAAAAAATCCAGTTATGATTTTGGTGCACGAACAGTTATCGAACATAACCTCGAACAGCCTAATTTTTCTCAAATTGTTCGTGTTCGCCGACCGGCTCGAACACCGCCCAAAACAGCTCGAATTTGAGATTGGTGAACAGTTCGAGTAGAACAACGCTCATCTCTAGTAGAGAGTTGCAGTAGTACAGACGGGAATGAATAAGAGCTACGGTAAGGGTTTTTGCCGAGTCAAAGGTGAGAAAAGTCCTGATTCTTGAGATGTTTTTGAGGTGTAGATGACATGAACGAGCGAGTGATTTGATGTGAGGAGTGAAGGAAAGATCTGAGTCAAAAATGACCCCAAGACAGCGGGCTTGTTGCTGGGGAGTAATGGTTGAGCAATAAACGGAAATGGCAATATCGGGCACAGGTAGGTTAGTGGAGGGAGGAAATACGAATAATTCAGTTTTTGACAGATTCAGTTTTAGGCAGAGGGAGGACATAGTGTTAGACACAGCAGAAAGACAATCACTGGTCTTTTGTAGTAATGCAGGGGTGATGTCCGGAGCAGAGGTGCATAATTGGGTGTCATCAGCATAGAGATGGTACTGAAAACCGAATCTGCTGATTGTTTGTCCAATGGGAGCGGAGTATAAGGAGAAAAGAAGGGGGCCTAGGACTGATCCTTGAGGAACCCCGACAGTAAGGGGAAGGAGAGAGAAGGAGCAGTCAGAGAGATAGAAGGAGAACCAAGAGAGAACAGTGTCCTTGAGACCTATAGAGCGGAGCATAGTGAGGAGGAGCTGGTGATCCACAGTGTCGAATGCTGCAGAGAGATCCAGGAGAATCAGCAGGGAATAGTGACCATTAGATTTATCTGTTAGTAGATAATTAGAGACTTTAGTGAGGGCAGTTTCAGTAGAATGTAAAGAGCGGAAACCAGATTGTAAAGGGTCAAGAAGAGAGTTGTCTGAAAGATAGCGGATTAGACGGGAATGGACCAGGCGTTCCAGGAGTTTAGAGATAAAGGGAAGATTGGAAACAGGTCTGTAGTTGGCCGTGCAGTTCTGGTCAAGGGATGGTTTTTTAAGTAATGGATGTATGCTGGCGTGTTTTAAAGAAGAGGGAAAGATACCAGATGAGAGGGAGAGGTTGAAAATTTTAGTTAGGTGAGTGGTGACAGCTGGAGCAAGGGACTGAAGGAGATGTGAGGGAATAGGGTCACTGGTGCAGGTGGTAGGGCGAGAAGATGCAAGGAGGCTGATCTCTTCATCTTCCGTGACTGGTTCGAGGTCAGAAAGTGAGCAAGATACAATGTGGCGGGGGAGAGCATGCATAACGTTTGGGGATTGGGAGAAAATTTCCTGTCAGATATGGTCAATTTTTTCTTTGAAATAATTGGCCAGATCGTCAGCGCTGAGGTCGGTGGTCGGGGCCTGTGCTGTTTGATTGAGGAGAGAATGAAACGTGTCAAAGAGTCGTTTAGGATTATTGGAAAGTGAGATGATGAGGTTGTTAAAGTAGGTTTGTTTGGAGAGGTGAAGCAGAGTTATATGTTTTCAGCATAAATTTATAATGGAGGAAATCTTCGGGCAGATTAGATTTTCTCCACAGCCTTTCAGCGCACCTGGAACACCGCTGGAGAAGACGTGTTTGAGGTGTGTGCAGAGCCGTTAAATTTCCCTAACTACACACTGGTAAATGCAGTGGCAGCTGGGCCTGAGGAAGAAGGCGTTCTGCCGAATGTCGTACCACCAGTGAATTCTGCTGGGCGTTACTCTGTCCATGTTGCCTACTCCTCCGACTCCGCTTCCTCCACCGCCTCCTCATCTGTTCAGGATTACACCTACAGCACCAACTTCAGCACAGCCAGGGGGAAACGACAGCAGGCTGTTCTGAAATTCATCTGTTTAGGGGACAAATCCCTCACTGCGTCAGTGCTGTGGACAGGGATCAAACAGCAGACAGATGAGTGGTTGTTGTGCGTGAACCTCAAGTCCAGCCTGGTGGTGTGTGTTAACGGGCGAAATCTCGTAGCAGCTCTGCGCCTAGCTGGTTTGACGCGCTTTCCTTTCCTGGCGCATGTGCTATATTTGGTGGTGCAGAGCTTCCTTAAAAATTACCCACATATGTCAGAGCTGAGTGCAGGCAATCTGTGCGTGTTTTCGGTGTTCTCACCCTCCGCTGCTCGCCTGTTTGCGCTGCAGCGTCAATTCTGCCTTCCCGCTCACCACCTCATATGCGATGTACTAACTATTATTGCAGTAATAGGCAATAGTGTGCCTTGTTGTGCAGCTTCGAATACTCCACCAACATTTCCAACGCTGATAACGCCATCATGAGCATTACAATACCACTTCTATGCCTGCTGGAAAAAACACTTCAGACGATGATGGATGAGGTGGTGGCACAGAAGGATGAGGAGCAGGAGGAACAGGGACCATTAATGCCTGTCATCCCCTAATGGCTCAGAGGGTGGGTTCTTGTACCAACAGCAGCCAGGTACACAACTGTCCAGCCAAGGGACTGTTTTGGAGGAGGAGGAACAGTATTCACAGCAGGGTGGCACTCAAAGCAGCTCACAGGCATCACTGGAGCATGGCTGGGGTGATACAGAGCACCCAGACCATACACCTCCTACCAGGGACAGCTTGTGTTTGCCTTTGGGCAGCCTGGCGCACATGAGCCAATTCATGCTGCTGTGGTTGCGCAACAACCGTCAAATTGCTCGGATTGTTACCAGTGCTGATTACTGGATCCCAGCTACAAGGATAGCGTAACATCATTACTGTTGGAACATGTGTTTAGCACGGCAAGGGTTGTGATCACAGACAGGCGCATCTGCCTGTCCACAGCCAATGTGAGGAAGCTAACATTCATTAAAATGAACCAGGTGTAGATCTCACAGAACTTGTCCGTACCTTTGGCTGAGTAGACAACTTTACCAGTCGCACCCAGCCATTGTTATACTCTCCTCAAATAATAATAAAAAAAAACAAAACACAAAAACAAAACACAAAAAAAAAAAACCCCGCAAAAACAGTGTTGCTACTTCTGCCTCTTCCACCTACACCACCAAGTCCACCTCCACCTAATCTACTTTCTCCTCCACTTGGAACTCCGCCTCCCTGTTCTAGATTGTTATTTTTTTTATTCAATGTTCTTTTCAGTCATTTCCCTTAAAAAAAAAACAACACAAATCACTCTCCCTCAGAAACCGTGTCGGATACCTTATCCCCTACATCTTCCACCTAAACCGCCATGTCCATCTCCCACTCGTCCTCCACTTGGACCTCGACCTTTTGGATCTAGAGAGTTATTTTATTTATTTTTTACTCCATGTTCTTTTAAGTAATTTCCCTAAAAAAAACACCTCCTACCCTGCCCCATTCACCTCCCCTACTTCACCTCCTCCACTTGGACCTCCGCCTCCTGGTTCAAGATTATTATTATAGATTTTTCTTATTCTCTGTAATTTTATGTAATTGCCCTATCCACATTTGTCCTGCTCTTACTCCCCATTTTGCTTCCTTTTGCAGACCCCTACCCCTTACTACCTTCATTTTACAGCACAAAAGCTTGGGCTCACATTGGCTTCTATTGGCTATGAGCTGGTCTTATTATGCTGGGAAGGTTCCAATAACCATGGAAATTCCCGGCCTTTTAATATCAACTCACAGATGTCTGCTTTGCCTTTGCTGGTTATTAAGAAAGGAGGAACCATAAAAAAATGATGTGGGGTCCCACTTATTTTTAATAATCAGTCAAGGAAAATGTCATGGGTGTGTCAGATGTGACAGGCAGTCTCTCTGCAGTTGACTGCAGAAGATCTCTTCATTTGGTATTACAGACACCTTCCTAGAATCTGTCTCACTCTAGGATCCGCGGCTGCCTCCCTTCTGCTCTTATTAACACCCTGGCAAGGGTGGTTAAATACGTTCAGTTTGCTACAGGGAGGCGCCGGTGATATTCATAGTGATACTTGTGGAGGCTTGGAGCTATTGCAGTCTGCTTACTTCCTCTCTGGTGCTTGGAGGACGTTTGGTGCAATCTCTCTAAAGTCAGCTCAAGCTAAGTTGCTTTCCCCTGTGTTCATCTCTCTTTTTGTTTTTTGCTGTTAGTGGGGACTGACTAGTGCTCATCCCACTTCCCTAGCTAGGGCCTAACTCTAGGGAGATACAGAGTTTTAGGTTTCTATTCGGCGATTGGTGAGAAACCAATATAGGGATGGTAGGGAAGACAGGGTGATATTAGATTAGCCCAGTAGGTCTCCACTCCCTATTTCCTTAGTGTCTGGACTCCCTTCCCATCATCCTTTTGTGTTGCACTTTGTCTTTCCTACACTGTGAGTGACAGAAAAGAAGACAGCAGTGAGCTCGTCTTATAATGCTGGGTATGGGTCAATATCCATGGACCTTCCCAGCCTATTAATATCAGCCCCCATCATATTGCTTTGCCTTAGCTGGTTATTAAAAATAGGGAGACCCCACAAAATTTTTTTAGCGTCCCCCATTTTTAATAACCAGCAAAGGCAAAGCAGACAGCTGGAGAGTGATACTAATTGGCTGGGAAGGTCCATCGATATTGGCCCCTTCCTAGCATAATAAGACCAGCTCACAGCTGTTTGATTGCCCTTGACTGGTTATTAAAAATAGGGGGGCCCCACATTGTTTTTTTCATTTATTTGTTTATTAACAAGTACAGTAGCATACACATGCAAGGCACTGCTCCTCTCCTCAACTTGGAACTCCGCATCCTGTTTCAAGATTATTATTTTTTATATTTTTTAATCTACGTAATTTTAAGTAATTTTCCTATCCACATTTGCTTACAGGGCAATTGTCCTGCTCTTACCCCCATTGTGCTTGCTACCTTTTGCAGCCACCCTAGCCCTTACTACAAACATTTTACAGTTATTTTTTATCACCAAAGTTTGGGTCTCTATTGACTTATATGGGATTCAGGTCCGGGGTCAAGTTCGAGTCAAGTTCTAGTACCTGAATCGAATTTTGGACTAAAGTTCAGCCGAACCCGTCGAACACGAACTCCCACGGGTCCGCTCACCCTAATATTAACCTAAATTTATTATATGACGCCATGCATAAAGCAACCCAGGATAATAAATGTTCCCTCCTAATCATCTGTCTCCACATCCTCTATGCACTTGATAACTGCACTTAAGCATACTGGCTGATGACTGGATAATGAAGCTTTATATGAAAACGCCTATTTATTATAATGGCTGGACCTGAAATAACAAGCACTTTTCACCTATTGTGTCTCCCCCTATTTCCTTGCAGATTGTAAGGTTTCGAGCAGGGACCTCACTCCTCCTGTAACTGTTTCACTGTCTTACCTTGTATTGAATTTATTGTCTATATACAGAATGTCACTGCTTAATTGTAAAGTGCTGCGGAATATGTTGATGCTATTTAAATAAAATTACTATTATTATATAAAGACATGATATAAGAGTATATGCATAACACAGACTTAGGGAGCACGCCACAGACCCCTCACACCAATCCAACACGCGTTTTGCTTCCTCTTCTACAGGGAGTGTTGGCCTCTTAATATAGTGTGAATACAGTTACCACAAATAGGTAATCAGGGGAAATTTTGCCTTTCTGGGCGCCGCTGTATGCGCATGCACATGGTATCTGCTGCACGCCGGCTGTAAGATGCGCATCAATGAAGTGCGAGAATGTCGCCGTTCATGATGTGGGACCAGCTAGCCAGTCCGGAGCCGAGCCCGGCACATGAGCAGTATGGCGCACAACGATCTCCGCAGCGATCTTTAAAATTGCAAAAAGAGGTGGTAAAGGTATTTAGTGATAATAAGGCTGTAGATCACTATGCACAAAGGGGCACAGACATCTTTAATGGGAAGTGGAAATTGGCATAGAGATATGATGGCAGTATGGTAGTGTGATACAGAATAACTACAAAAGATATATGTTAAAGTGGAGAGAAAATGGACATATTCTGAAAAAGGAAAAATATAAATGTAAGTGATATAATGATAGTGAAGAAAACTATTAAAAAAGAAATAAAGGAAAAAAGTTTCTACGTGTATATGTACGTGAAATGTGTGAACATACGGTAAATAAAAATACAATTAAAGTGGAAAATTGTGTTTAAAGGAAAGAAGAAAGAAAGAAAAAGGGAAAAAAGTGAATGATTGAATGTGAGAAAGTTTATTCTCCCAAAAAAGAAACAATTTTTTGTTGTATAAAAGTAGATAAAATATAAAAATAAATGTATGTGAAAAAATATATATTTTTCCTTTTTTTCTTCTTTCTTTTCATTCCCTTTTCTTTCTTTTTTTTGTAAAATTATTATACACATGCACACCTATACATATACATATATATATAAATATGCTATCATAAATTTCATATATGGAGATGAAGAAATATTTCTAAGATGATGTTTGTATGTTATATCCTATGTCCTAAAAATATAAAAAGAAAACTATTTTATTATTATTCAGGCAACTAAAAAAATGACAAATGGTAAGTATTCATCTCAAGAAAAAATATTTAAATGGAAAATTGGGAAAGAAAAAAGAGAAAAAAAAGACATAAGAAGAGCCAAGGATAAATATCTTATGTGTATATAATAACAGACAAGATATCAATATTTTATAGGAAACTTACAAAGCCCCATTGTTCATTTAACCCCCTAGTGTTCATGCATTTTAATATTGTGATCCATTTACATTCTAGCTGGGCCAATTTCTTGGTCATGTCACCTCTTCTATTACCTGGATAAAAGAGATCAAATCCCCGAAAACGGAGTAAATGCCACTGATGCGGGTGGAATTCCTAAAAATGTCTTGCTAAAGGTTCTAATTTTGTAATCGCCCCCACATCTTCTTATGGGATCTTTACTGCCGCCTTAATATCCTTGATGTGTTTAAGGAACCGGATTCTCAATTCCCGTGATGTCATGTCGACATAAATAAGAACATAAGGGCAAAAGTTGCAAGATAAATAACTAAGGTCGTCCTGCTGTTAATATAATGTAATATCTTGAAATCGCGCTCTCTTGCTGAAACTGAAAAGATATCTGTTAGTCAATATATCTGCACACCTTGTAATTTCCACAGGTCCAGGTGCCTTTTGAGACCAAATAAAAATGTTGAAGTCGGAGGGATATGATGACCGTGTACCAACAATGTCACATAAATTCTTGCTACATTTAGCCATAATAAGAGGTGGGTCTGATAGCAATTAGGAAAGTTTAGAGGTTGAGCCTCTATTGTGACATCACTCATGTGTAGCTTTGCCCTCGTGATGTAACAATTGGATTCCACTTGTGATGTCACGGAATCCTTGGATTATATCCAGTGATTTTGCAGTGAGATCCTTTGTCTGGAGAGGCTGATTGTGCACTACACAGTAAGCGATATTCCTCCAGGCTAAAATGCTGTTTAGACTCGTTCTAATTCTCAGCGTGCTATTAGCATCAGCGGAAGGTGCTCCCATCTTTATCCGCAACCATCATTCACAAGCGCAGATCAGGATCCCTGCAGGTAAGGTCATTACCAGATACACTCTGACGATGGGGTTAACCCTTTGCCTCCAAAGCCAAGTTTTATTTTTGCACTTTCTTTTTTCCTCCACTTTTTCCAAGAGTCATAACTTTTTCCCATTCATATATCTGTATGAGGGATTAGTTATTTTTTTGCGGGACGAGTTGTAGTTTTAAATGACACCATTCATTTTATCATTAATGTTCTCCTATGTTTTTTAGTTGTTTTATTTTCATGGTATAAGAAGTAACAGTCGTTTTCATTTTTAACATAGATGAGACATAGAGCATTAATACTGTCCTCGCCTTGCTGGATGCACTCACTACTACATGTAGCAGAAGGCGCCCACAAGACATACAGGGGATACTTGTGACTTCTTACTTGTCAGTAGAGTTTTTCTTTAATGTCTATTTTTACTTTCTAGGTACCAAAGTAGTCCTGCACCATGGTCCGTGCTCAGCAGCATGCGGTAAGCAGCTCAGAATTCAGATATGTCCTTCACATGTAACATTTCACATGCGGCCCCAGAAACCATTGGGATCCATTAATAAGGCCCAGGTTCTGTTATCAGACTCTGCGTCATTAGGGGTTCTGTAACTTTTCTTATGTGACCAGAGATTTATATGAGGTCACAGGATACATGGATTGGAGGATTTTTCCTCTCTTACTTATAATTTCAGGTGTCATCTCCCATCCTGTGTTCATTCTCTATTCCAGGAATATAAAAGAACAGATCTCTGTATTGTCCATTATATATTGATATGACATCAAATATCATCCATCATTTTTCCAAACTTAATACCCCTTTTTTAATAGTCATATTTGGTTCCTCAGTCCGCCCATTCCATGTATTTGGTTTCCACGTCTGAACACATTCCAGCTCTGATCCTGATCACTTATGTTCTGTTCTTTATCTTTTCAGCTCATAACACTGTTCCTCAAGAAACATCTCAGGATACAGTCATTAAGATTGTTATAGCTGCTGCCATTCTCTTCATCATTGCAATAATCATTGTTGCCATCGGTGTCATCTACTGGTAAGTATAATAACTAATGATTTATGGGCTACACAGGAGTCTGTAGAGGAAATGTCACATCTTCAGGTTCCTCCAGAAATGGGAATATTTTGTGGCTTGGACACGTCACCCTGAAGTTGTGCCCTGCAGATAACTGATGGGTATATATTAGACTTTGTAGGGATTCACGCTCTCATGTAGGCATTAGGTAGCGTTCGCACAGGCAATGCAGTTTGGTCCAAACCGGTGCAGTTTTATTTTTTTTCAAAAAGCTCCAAGGGATTCAAAGCCAAAAACAGCCTCTTCTGGGCACAAAGGTATCACAGCAAATAAACACTTCATTTAGCATGGCACATATGTCAGTGCAGGCTCACCCAAACAGATTACAGTCCTTTCCACCAGAGAAAACTTTATATACAGAAGAGGCACGATCCCACCAATCTCGCTGTCGCCTTCAGCCCAAGTTCAAGCAGCCTCCAGTGCCAAACAGAAGTGTTCAACTCTGGCCACAGTTCACACTGAACAGGCTGCAGCAGACACACGGTTCTCTGCAGCTCCAGCACTCAGACTGCTCAGCTTTCCTAGCTGACCTATGCAGTCTCCATTTAGAGAGAGATGCCGGCACATATCTCTCTCAGCTACAGCTCACACTTTGGCTGAACACTCACCAGCTCCAGCACATTCAACTCTGCTTCATCCAGAAGACTGCACACAGTGAACACAGGCCCTGGTTTTAGTAAAAAAGCAAGATGGATGTGTCTAATCAAATCCTACAGAGCTAGAACTTAACCCTGTCCTACCTTGCTCTGCTACAACTTGCATATACATTATTAATAGAAATTGCTGATTGGAATAGACACAAAAATGACTGACTCGTGATATTTCTATAGATAGCACTAAATTAAATGTTTCATTTATACATTCTGCAGAATGCAGACATATTTTACTTTGTGATTTACAATGTGACTTTCATTTTTACAATTTTATAGTTATCTGAAAAAGAAAAAGCCAGTGAAAGATCTTGAAAGGCAATGGTGCGCCGATGATTTTAGAGAGAACAACACCAAACTAAATGGTAACTACAGCTTAACAAATCTGACATTAAAGAAGCACTCCAGCTAAATATGTATTGTCTAATCCCTTCTAGATATATCAGATGTACATGTGAGAAAATACTTACCATTTGCCGTCTTCTCTGGATTCCAGCACCACGTCTTATGTGTGGCGCGGTAGCGATTTTCCTAATATAAGCCTATGAGACTCAGAGCGAGGTTCCATATACTTACATTGAGAATGTAACTTCCAGTCCACACATAAAGACATTGTGATGGCCCGTCCAATTTTTCAAATATACACGTTTACGTTTTAAATATTTTTGTTGATATATGAGTATTGACTTCTAGCATACACAGCAGAGCAGGAGTACCAGCAAATTCTTCTTTGTCATCTATAAGAAAGACTTCGTGATCGCCAGGCCGATTTAAAGTCACATGGTTCAGCAGAGAACTGGAGCTGTGCTGCAAACCGGAGAAGACAGCGATCAGTGTTCTACCATATACTATACACTACTAATATGTTCAGAAGTGATTAGCAATAATAATTTTGCTCAGAGTGCTTCTTTGATATCTCTATACAGACAGTTATTGCCAACTTTTATATTACATGGAATATAATAACATGTGAATATAAATAATTTTAATCATATAGAAGCTTACATTTTAGAAGCTTGCATTTTATTAAATCTAACTTCAATATTTTATGTTACAGGAGAATTTGACATTTTCTGTACTTCTAGAGACATTATAATGCCGCACACGGCCGCTATAGTGGAGAGGAAAGAGTCCGAGATTAAGCCGGACTTAAATGATTACAAACAGACACCTCCATCTATTCTAAAAGGAAGTCAAATGAAAAATGAAAACAAAGGGAAAAAAGTTTATTTTCAAGAATCGGATAATCGATATGTTTACTCATATGATTCCGAGTCCTCACAACCTGGATGTCAAATGAGATATTTCCGAAACGAACAAGGCTGGAAAAAAAGTGAGTGTTTTCATATCTTGCCTCAACCTTTATCAGAAGATCATCTTTCATTTCTTTCAAAAGAACTTAGGGGCCTGATTTATCAAATCTTTTTTACCGGTATTCTGACATAAAAAGCTTTGAACTGTCACTAAATTTTGGCAAAAACTCCAGGCTGCGCTAAAATATTGTGATTTCTGGCATTCTCCTGCCATTTTTGCCCATTCCAACAAAGTGCCGGAGCTTTAGTAGAATGGTTGACCGCTAGTCAAATTCATGATGATCGGCAGCGTTAGTTAAGCCACGAAACACGCTCACGAGAGGAGCACACCAGTAGTCAGACACTCCTGATTCATGAATCAGCGTATAACTCTTCATAAATCAAAAGCGTCTGACTTCAGTGCGCCTCCTCATCAAGATCGGCGCGAAGAAGCTGTATTGGGAGTATCATCTGAAAAAAATGTGGAATAATTATTGGTGGATAACCCAATGATGCCAATATTTCATTCACTTCCTAAAATTCTCAAACCTTTTTGCCACCTTCCATGTACTCCATTGCGGTGGGAATAAGTTCATTCATTAAAAGACTGGGGTCTTGGGTGAGGAAATATTACAGCCACTAAGGTGAGAGATTTCAGGATATTTAAGGTGCAGTATAGATGTTCTGCAAATATTTGTCTGTTGTTAAATGGTTGACATACAAAGTTACATCGCTGTATTCCAGAATACCCCAGGATTTAACTATTGCTGCCCTGTCTCATTATTTGGATGATTACAGTGGATATTGCAAAGAAATTAGTTCCTAATTTCTTAAGTATATTACTTACTTCATCCTATTTTTTTTCTTTTCAATGGTTATTTTTTTTTTTACAAACTATTGGGTTGATATGCCATAAACGGATGAGATGGGAATACCCCATTAAAGCTAGGAATAAGTTTTGTATAAAAGTCTATTTTCTATAGATTAGCTCTGAGATCTGGTCTATAGGATGCAAACTGTCATTTATATCAAACTGGATTCTGTAATAGGTCCATTGGGTGTTGTAATATTATCTAGATTCTCCTAAGGGGATGTTGTGTTAAAAGAAATGTATATTATCCGTTTTATATGTAACATTCTGTTGCTCCATGTTTAGTTATAATCCATTATTGTTTCTGCAGAATAATCGAGAAAGAAGGCTCGCCGAGTTCCAACAAGGAATAAGAAATCCAGCAGAAGGCGATGACTCCGCCTCAACTCCATTACATGGTGGCTACCATGTGAGGATAAGGCAACCTGTGATTAAGCAAAAAGAGACAGATTCCGGGCTCGGTCTCTGCTCTCACCCAAGGATATGACACTTACCAGACTTTCCGCAGTCAGATGTGTTCACAGACAAGTGACTTACCTGCTGCATGAAGAGGCAGATTCCGGGCTCGGTCTCTGTTCTCACCCATGGATATGACATTTACCGGACTTTCCGCAGTCAGATGTGTTCACGGACAAGTGACTTACCTGCTGCATGAAGAGACAGATTCCGGGCTCGGTCTCTGCTCTCACAATATTGTATGACATTTACCGGACTTTCAGCAGCCAAGTGTACTCACGACACAAGTGAGGTACCTGCTGTAAGAAGAGGCAGATTCCGGGCTCAGTCTCTGCTCTCACCTAGCCACAGCTCAAGGGAAATGCACTCCTTTAACCATGGTTCCCTAGAGGTTTCCTCCATTGGGGGTTTTTCCTCTCCTGAGTGCTAAAGGACGACTCTTCGTGAGTTAAAGGCCCATCATCATCAATGCCACATTTAAGACTATTGTCCTGACTTCTAATGGAAAATTCCACATTATCCAACTTGAATAAAGTTTATAAAGAAGTCAGCATATATCATGTGTATTTGAATCTTCTTTTATGAATCTTTACACTATAGCAGAATATACATAGCACTGGACTACTTTATATAGTCATTACCATCACACATAGCTAATTATTTATCATCCCGTTTTCTCACACACATGTAAACTAGGGTATAAGTGGTGTTGTATTTAAAAATAATATATCCACTTCTCGACATGCTATCTACATGTATGTCACTTGTCTGATGTCATTCTATGGAGAGAGTTCTGGAGCATAGCCAGTGACTGTGTTGGACATCAGAGCTGTGCTGCAGTCAGAAAAGTACTATATCCATAAATGTCTAAATCACTTACCATATTTTCAGATTATAAGAAGGACTTTTTTCCCAAAAAAATTTGGGAGGAAAAAGGGGGTGCGTCTTATAATGCAAAGGTACAGTATTTTACCTGGGGGGGCATCGGTGGAGCCGGGTCACAGATACAGGAGGATGGCAGCGGCTGCAGCAGGAGCCCGTCCTCTCAGCATGTCATGCAAGGTGTGGGAAAGACTAAGTGCAACACAGAGGGAAGAGGAGGAGAAAGCCCAAACACTAGGGAAAGGGGAATGGAGACCCCTAGGCAGATCTATTATCACCCTGCCTACCCTACCATCCCTATATAGGTTCCACACCTATCAGAGAGCAGGAACCTAAACCCTGTATATCACTAGAGCTTGGCCCTAGATAGGGAGGGGGAGGGAATGAGTATTGGTCAGGAAACATTACAAACTAAAGACAACAAGGTAGACAAACAAAGGGGACAAACTTAGCTTGAACAGACACCAGAGGAGTAATGTCAACTGTCCTCCAAGGGCACCAGAGAAGAAGCCAGCCAACAGATAGTGCTCCAAACATGCACAAAGGTACATAGAAGTATCTCTGGTGATTTCCTGCAGCAAACTGAGAGTTTTTAACTCCCAGGAAAGGGTGTGTCGATTAACACCAGGAGGGAGGTTGCCGTTGGGTCTTAAAGCAAGAAGGATTAAGAAGGCATCTGCAATGCCAAGCACAGTGACCTTCTACAGCCAGATCCAGAGCAAATGTCTATAGCACCTGCACACCCGTGACAGTCCCCTCCCTACTACGAGTGGCCTTTGGACACTCAGGACCAGGTTTCTCAGGATAAGAGGTGTGGAATGCATGAACCAACCTGGGCGCATTCACCTCTGATGCTGAAACCCACATCATTTCCTCTGGACCATAACCCTTCCAAGTACTGTAGGGAACGGCGCTGGAGACGAGAATCTACAATCCTCGAAATCTGAAACTCCAAATCACCATCAACCATGATTGGGGGCGGCAGTAGGGGAGAGGACTCAAGATGTTCTACATATTTCTTGAGCAGAGACCTGTGAAAGACATTGTGGATCTTAAGGGCCTGAGGTAGGTCAAGACGAAACGCTGCTGGGTTAATGACGGTGGCTATTTTATAGGGACCAATAAGTCTAGGTCCCAGATGTTAGGAAGGAACCTTCAACTTGATATTCCTGGTAGACAACCATACAAAGTCAATCACACTCAGGTTCGGACCTGGCGAGCGTTTCCTGTCCTCCATACGTTTGTACCTGTCCCCCATGATCTTCAAATTACTCAGAACCCCCCTGCCACACAGAGGAGCGAGACGATGCAAAACATTCCTCCTCAGGAACTCCCAAAGCCCCTGCCCCACTAAAAATACCAAACTGTGGATGGAAACCATATGCACCAAAGAACAGTGACCTGCCGGTAGATCCTTGGCGATGATTATTAATAGGAAATTCTGCCAGCAGTAAGTAAGATGCACAATCCTCCTGGTTTTTGGAGACAAAACACCTGAGGTAAGTCTCCAAATTCTGATTAATGTCCCCCGATCTGACAACACATCAGTGGGAACTCCGTGAAGCTTCACGATCTCATTTATAAACACCTGAGCAAGAGTCTTGGCATTCGGAAGTGCCGGTACTGTGACAAATTGAACCATTTTACTGAACCTATCTACAACCACCAAAACCACAGTTTCTCCTGCAGATACCGGTAGGTCAGGAATAAAATCCATGGACAAGTGTGTCCATGTCCTGCTTGGAATAGGTAGCGGAAGAAGAGTACCAGACGGATGGGTATTCGATACTTTAGAATGTGCACAAATACTACAAGCAGACACATGTTCAACCACATCCCCATGCAACCCTGGCCACTAAAATGATGAGAATGGAGGTCCGCAGTTGCCTTACTACCTGGATGACCAGCAAGCACAAAGTTGTGATGTTTCCTAATTACTTTGCGGCACAGATTAGATGGTACAAATAACCTTCCTGAAGGGCAGGAGGCAGGGGCGTCCCCCTGAGCCTCCAATACCTCACCCTCAAGTTCAGGATACAAAGACGAAATGACTACCCCCTTCTGCAAAATCGGGGCAGGGTTCTCAAGGTCACCAACACCAGGGAAGCTCAGGGATAAAACATCAGCCTTGAAGTTTTTGACCCCTGGAAGGAAAGTGGCAACAAAATTGAACTTAGTAAAAAACAGGGACCATCTAGCTTGCCTATGGTTGAGACGTTTAGCCAATTGAAGTTATGACAGGTTCTTATGGTCTGTGATAACAGTAATAGAATGGACAGCCCCCTCCAACCAATGTCACCATTCTTCAAATACCAATTTAATCGCCAAAAGCTACCTATTACCCACGTCATTATTTCTCTCAGCCGAAGATAATTTCTTTAGAAAAGAAAGCGCATGGATGCCATTTACCAGGGGACGAACCCTGAGACAACACAGCCCCAACCCCGACATCTGATGCATCAACCTCCACAATAAAGGGTTGGGAAACATCAGGTTGAATGAGTATAGGTGCAGTGGCAAAAC
Organism: Phyllobates terribilis; assembly: GCF_046119375.1. Lineage (NCBI taxonomy): Eukaryota > Metazoa > Chordata > Amphibia > Anura > Dendrobatidae > Phyllobates > Phyllobates terribilis. Next base: position 243,024,284 of record NW_027362769.1, on the reverse strand, counting down.
AACTCTTTAGGGAGGAAATAGCCTGCAGGGCAGCATCCGACCATTTGGAAAGATCAGACCCCTTCCTTGTCATGTCAGTGAGGGGTTTCACAATTACCAAATAATTTTGGATACATTTCCGGTAAAAATTAGTAAAGCCCAGAAAACGCTGTAGAGTCTTCAGGTTCTTGGGATGGTACCAATCAAGGACAGCACGGATCTTCTAAGAATCCATCCGAAAATCCGAAGATGACAACAAGTACCCCAAAAACGGCACCTCTTGGACGGCGAAAACACACTTTTCCAGTTTGGCATATAGTTTGTTATCCCTTAATATCTGAAGCACCTGTCTAACATGCCCCCGATGTGTCTCAAAATTAGGTGAGTAAACCAAAATATCATCCAGATAGACCACCACAAAACTGCTTACCAAATGATGGAAAATATCATTAATGAAATGCTGGAACACCGCAGGTGCATTAGTCAGACCGAAAGGCATAACTAGACTCTCGATATGCCCTTCAGGGGTATTAAACGCTGTTTTCCATTCACCCTCCTCTCTGATTCTAACCAGATTGGAGGCTCACCTTAAATCCAGCTTGGAGAACACCTTAGCTCCCACAACCTGGTTGAACAAATAATAATAATAACAATAATAATAATAATAATGTTTATTTTTATAGCGCCAACATATTCTGCAGCACTTTACAAATTTTAGGGGGGACTTATACAGACAATACAGAATAAGCATATCTCATATCGAAAGGAGTGAGGGCCCTGCTCGCAAGCTTACAGTCTATGAGGAAATGGGGGAGACACAAAAGGTAGAATGTACATATATTGTATAATGCAGCCTTAATATCTTGATTGGTATGAACCTCAAATTGAAGAAGATTTTAATATGGGGGAACACTGGGACGGACAACTGGGATGGACAGATAGTGTGTGGAGGCGATACGCCAGTCTAAAGAAATGGGTTTTTAGGGTCCGCTTGAAACTGTGCGTATTGGGAATTAATCGAATTGTCTTGGGTTGTGCATTCCAAAGAATTGGCGCAGCACGTGAGAAATCTTGGAGACGGGAGTGGGAAGTTCGGATTATGGAGGATTTTAGTTTTAAGTCACTGGCAGAACGGAGGGCACGTGGAGGGTGGCAGACTGAGACAAGGGAGGAGATGTAGGGGGGTACTGAAGCATGGAGCGCTTTATGGGTAAGCGTGATAAGTTTAAATTGAACTCTATATTGGATGGGTAACCAATGCAATGACTGGCACAGGGAAGAGGCATCGGTGTAGCGGTTGGCGAGGAACATGATCCTGGCTGCTGCGTTAAGGACGTATTGGAGAGGGGAGAGTTTAGTAAGAGGGAGCCCGATCAGTAGAGAGTTGCAGTAGTCCAGACGGGAATGAATTAGAGCTACGGTAAGGGTTTTTGCCGAGTCAAAGGTGAGAAAAGTCCTGATTCTTGAGATGTGTTTGAGGTGTAGATGACATGAACGAGCGAGTGATTTGATGTGAGGAGTGAAGGAAAGATCTGAGTCAAAAATGACCCCAAGACAGCGGGCTTGTTGCTGGGGAGTAATGGTTGAGCCATAAACGGAAATGGCAATATCGGGCACAGGTAGGTTAGTGGAGGGAGGAAATACGAATAATTCAGTTTTTGACAGATTCAGTTTTAGGCAGAGGGAGGACATAGTGTTAGACACAGCAGAAAGACAATCACTGGTCTTTTGTAGTAATGCAGGGGTGATGTCCGGAGCAGAGGTGCATAATTGGGTGTCATCAGCATAGAGATGGTACTGAAAACCGAATCTGCTGATTGTTTGTCCAATGGGAGCGGAGTATAAGGAGAAAAGAAGGGGGCCTAGGACTGATCCTTGAGGAACCCCGACAGTAAGGGGAAGGAGAGAGAAGGAGCAGTCAGAGAGATAGAAGGAGAACCAAGAGAGAACAGTGTCCTTGAGACCTATAGAGCGGAGCATAGTGAGGAGGAGCTTTTGATCCACAGTGTCGAATGCTGCAGAGAGATCCAGGAGAATCAGCAGGGAATAGTGACCATTAGATTTAGCTGTTAGTAGATAATTAGAGACTTTAGTGAGGGCAGTTTCAGTAGAATGTAAAGAGCGGAAACCAGATTGTAAAGGGTCAAGAAGAGAGTTGTCTGAAAGATAGCGGATTAGACGGGAATGGACCAGGCGTTCCAGGAGTTTAGAGATAAAGGGAAGATTGGAAACAGGTCTATAGTTGGCCGTGCAGTTCTGGTCAAGGGATGGTTTTTTAAGTAATGGATGTATGCTGGCGTGTTTAAAAGAAGAGGGAAAGATACCAGATGAGAGGGAGAGGTTGAAAATTTTAGTTAGGTGAGTGGTGACAGCTGGAGCAAGGGACTGAAGGAGATGTGAGGGAATAGGGTCACTGGTGCAGGTGGTAGGGCGAGAAGATGCAAGGAGGCTGATCTCTTCATCTTCCGTGACTGGTTCGAGGTCAGAAAGTGAGCAAGATACAATGTGGCGGGGGAGAGCATGCATAACGTTTGGGGATTGGGAGAAAATTTCCTGTCAGATATGGTCAATTTTTTCTTTGAAATAATTGGCCAGATCGTCAGCGCTGAGGTCGGTGGTCGGGGCCTGTGCTGTTTGATTGAGGAGAGAATGAAACGTGTCAAAGAGTCGTTTAGGATTATTGGAAAGTGAGATGATGAGGTTGTTAAAGTAGGTTTGTTTGGAGAGGTGAAGCAGAGTTATATGTTTTCAGCATAAATTTATAATGGAGGAAATCTTCGGGCAGATTAGATTTTCTCCACAGCCTTTCAGCGCACCTGGAACACCGCTGGAGAAGACGTGTTTGAGGTGTGTGCCAGGGTTGTCGCCGTCTATGCCGAATTGTTCTTTGTGTAGGAGGTGCAGCTTCATCCAGGGCGCATAGCATTATTTCGTTATAATGCTTCAATGCAGAGTTGGGACATGAGAGGGAGGAAATTGGGGCCAATGATGATTGCAACTTTTTCATAAATTTCTGGGTGTTAATGGCGCATATATTTCTATAAGTGTGGAAAGTGGGGGGGTTTTGAGTAGAGTCACAGTTCTTGACAGAGAATGAAAGAAGATTATGGTCAGAGAGTGGAAGGGGAGAGTTATTAAAGTCATGTACTGAGCAAAGCCGGGAGAAGATCAGGTCCAATGTGTTCCCGTCCTCATGTGTAGTAGAATTAGCAAGCAGTGATAGGCCGAAGGAGGAGGTTAGTGATAAAAGGTGAGCGGCAGATGGGGAAAGAGGATCGCCAATTGGGATGTTAAAATCTACCATGATTATCGTGGGGATGTCGCAGGATAGAAAATTTGGAAGCCAGGCAGCAAAGTGATCCAGGAACTGACGGGAGGGACCTGGAGGGCGATAGACCACGGCCACTCGCAGGGAGAAGGGCCGGTAGAGTCTGACTGTGTGGGCCTCAAAAGAAGGTAAGATAAGGCAAGGTATTGGGGGGATAGCCTGAAAAGTACATTTTGTTGAAAGAAGCAGACCAACACCTCCACCTGATCTGTTGTCAGGTCGCGGGGTATGAGAGAAATGTAGGCCACCGTTGGAGAGAGCTGCAGCGGCGGTAGTGTCCGACTGCTGGATCCAGGTTTCAGTGAGAGCAAGAAGGTTGAGGGAATTAGAGAGGAAAAAGTCATGGATGTAAGAGAGTTTATTACAAGCTGAGCGCGCATTCCAAAAGGCACAGTTGAATGAGACCGAAGATATGCAGGGAATATTAATGAGATTAGCAGGGTTTCTGAATGTAACAGGGAAAGAGTTAGTGTTATTATTACTGGAGGGTCCTGGATTAGGAGAAATATCACCAGCGACTAAGAGAAGGAAAATACAGAGAGTGAGCAGATGGTTGAGTGATTTGTGAGAGCGTTTCCTGTGTTGCATGGTGGGATTGAATGGATCTGTGTGGTATAACATTGTGAAGAGAGCATGACAGCTGTACATAGGAGAAGAGAGGAGTGAGGAATTAATATGGATGAAGTGTGCAAAATTGGTGGGAGAACGGTGAATGTGGATGATTGTAGCAGCCAGAATATAAATGGCACAGATACAAATAGTGAATACTGTTTGCAAAACAGATGAACTGGAAGCAAGTTTGTTCAATTGTCTTACCTGTCTCCTGCCCTGTCAAACTGCCATGCCTAACTGCTGACACTTTGATAAACTATGGCACTTCAATAAAGTATGCATAAATGCTATATGCATAAATGCCCCCGCATAAATGCTGCCCCTAGACTATGTCTCAATATATAGGGAAGTATCTGCTTAGATCTACACAGATTTAACTCGTTAGCAATCAATCAACTAGTTTAAGACAACAGGAGACAATAAAACTTCAGAAAAAAAAAAACAGACTGGCAACTCTACATGGATCATAAACTGTTAAAGCAAGTGTGGTGACCTTAAAGTATCATGGGTTAAACAGCATAGATGAATGACAAATATATACCAGTGATTAGCTGCAGAACATTGCAAGGAACATGGAGATCATGAACAAATCTGGAATCAGAGGAAGAGGGTATGGATCTCAGATGGTAATTTGATTCAATTCCTGGAAATCTAAACAAGTACGTAGACCGCCATCTTTTTTCTTCACAAAGAAGATCCCTGCGGCCACGGGTGAAAATGAGGGTCTGATATGTTCTTTCTCCATACTTTCCGCAATGATGTCCTTCATGGCTTGTCTCTCAGGGACAGAAATATTATACAGTCTGGACTTTGGTAGTTTAGCTCCGGGGGTCAAGTTAATAGGACAGCCATATGCACGATGAGGAGGCAAATCCTGATGTGGCGCCCCTGAGGGTTCAGTCGCCACAGGGGTACTGCACCTCAGCTTGAGGTGTGGTATCTCCTCTTCCAGGTAATGATGGAGCACTTCTCGGGACCCTACCTCACCACTCAACACTACACCACTCCTGTCCTGTAGGGGGCCTAAATGCACCAGGGTGCTGCCCCGGCCTGGAATATAGAAGATGGGGGGAACCAAAGATAGGAGGAACCATGTAGTGGGTGAGGGTGGAGGACACACTTTTAGGGTACACTTACTAATTCATATTTAATCTACGGCCATCTTAGGTTCAAGGTCTTTGATTGTGATCTTCATCAGTGATTGTTTTTCTCCGTCTCTGATTGTAGTCACCCACCAGAGTTCAGTAATAGGCCTCATCCGACTGAAGATACACGATCCTTGTTTTCTGGCATTGAGGCGAGGAGCGGGTCAGAGTTAACCACTGTCTCTACCCAGTCAAGGTCCCTACCTAAGAAGGCGTGGAGGGGAGCAGAGGAGACAAGCTCCACAGGCAAAAGGATCCCAGGGGGATACGGACGGAGCAGCATACGCCACCTGTATTTCTTACTCTGGCCTAGTCAGAGGGACTACTGCTGCAAGAAGGGTGACCGGCCCCCGATATCTGACTTTGTTACTTCACGTCTCAGTCAGAAAAGCCCGGAGGCTTAGTGGATCCCAGGAGGGATACGGACGGAGCGGCATACGCCACCTGTACCTCTCTACCTGCGTTTATCCAGTGGGACCCGGCCTTACACCTAGTTCTAACCACACATACAGTCAGGAGAAGACTTAGTGGGAGAACTTACCAAGGAGAGGAACACACACCAGAGGGGTCTTGACAGGTGCTCCTGATCTACCTGGAAAGTGCTGGACCCCTTCCCAGTGGCTGCAGTATGCCGCGAGGAGCAGAGGGAAGCTTTGCAGCTAAAGTTCATCTGAATGTGAGTAAAAACCTTGGATGACTTCACACCCCGCTTCAGCCTGTTATTTCCTGAGCGGCACTGCACCCACCATTCCTCATCACAGTGCCTTGAGGCCTGCTCCACCTGCGGGGAGCCATCCCATCTAAGCTGCCTTTAAAACACCGGCCTCAGTGGACTGAAGCAGCGCTGGTGTCTATCACCAGAAACCGTAGGAGGAGTAGTTGGAAAATACCACTCAACCCTGAAAGCCCATTAAATCTTTTATGTGACTGCCCTGGGCACGGACCGGGTCCGGGTCACGACTGCATCCCCGAGACACCTACACTTACCCGGCTCCGAGTAACCCCATTTCCCAGGGAGGGCTGTGAGCGTCACAACTTGGCATAGTCGGCAGGATTGCGTGCCGGCAGCAACGGAAAAGAAAATCCCCATTGCCGCCGGGTACTGTGCGCTTTTCCACTAAAAGACTGTTGTTATACACCCCATGTGGCGCCCGCCCAAGAATAACGGACGCCATTATGTGCCAAAACAACAGCGACCAAAGTCCTCCCATCGTGGGCCTGGCTCCCCAATGGCGCCAAAAGTGCAGACTGACCCCTCCAGCAGAGACAGTCCGCGTAGTGGTGTCCGTCAAAACGGATGGGACGACCCTGGGAGTGCCCATCAGCCAGCCGCCCTGGAGCTGCCCTAAAAGAAGGAGGAGAAAGAGAACACACCTTGCAGCCAAGATGGACGCAGCAGAAGAGAAGTCCTCTGAGGCCTCCGACGCTGTTCCACGAGCTGCCACCTTCCTCGGCATGAAGGGAATACACCTGACCCCGGAGGAGGCCGAGTTCCTCCGAGGAGAAACTCAGGACCTGACCAGGATTAGAGATGAGCGGTGTTCGACTAGAACTGTTCGCCAATCTCAAATTCGAGCTGTTTTGGGCGGTGTTCGAGTTGTTCGACGAACCCGAACGATTTGCAAAAGATTCGGCTGTTCGAGGTTATGTTCGATAACTGTTCGTGCACCAAAAGCGTGTCCTGCATTTCTGGCGCTATTTAGAGCACCAATCATGCAGGGATTGTCTGCCACTCACTGTAATGCCACAGCCATGGTGGTTGTGGCATTACAGTGATTGCCCAAATCGATGGGAACAGTGCTCACAGTGAAACATGAAAAGCCGGCAATTCAGCAGCGGCATACACCTGTACCCGACAATTTAGAACCGAAAGAATAGAGCTTCACACATAGATTAGATAGATATAAACATGTCAGCCACATATATACGAAGTACAGTGAAAGTGCTGCTTACTGTACTTGTCATTTAGCGTAAAGGATTTATCAAAAAAATTAATAGTGTTTTCATGCACCGTCTCTTTAAAAAAGCCGGCCGGCAATTCAGCATCTGTACCCGACAATTTATAACAGACAGAATAGAGCTTCACACATAGATTAGATAGATAGAAACATGTCAGCCACATATATACGAAGTACAGTGACAGTGTTGCTTACTGTACTTGTCATTTAGCGTAAAGGATTTATCAAAAAAAATAATAGTGTTTTCATGCACCGTCTCTTTAAAAAAGCCGGCCGGCAATTCAGCAGCGGTACCAGACAATTTATAACAGACAGAATAGAGCTTCACACATAGATTAGATAGATAGAAACATGTCAGTCACATATATATGAAGTACAGTGATAGTGTTGGTTACTGTACTTGTCATTTAGTATTAAAATAAAGGATTTATTATTAAAAAAATTGGCGTGGGGTTCCCCTTAATTTTAGGCTCTAGCGGAGGTTAAGCAGACGGCTGGGGCAGATGTTTGAAGCCTGGGAAGGGGGTAATACCCACGGAGCTTCCCAGGCTACTAATATCAGCCCCCAGCTGAATACATAGCCTTTACTAGCTATTAAAATGGGGGACCCCCCAAAAAAAATGACGTGGGGTCCCCCCTAATTTAATAGCTAGCAAAGGCTAGGCAGACAGCTGGGGGCTGATATTAATAGCCCAGGAAGGGAGCCATGAATATTGGCCCCCTCCCAGGCTAGAAACACCAGCCGTCAGCCGCCCCAGAAATGGCGCATTCATAGGATGCGCCAATTCTGGCACTTAGCCTCGCTCTTCCACGCTGCCCTGGTGCGGTGGCAGGGGGTAATAGGGTTGGGGTTGATGTCAGCTTATAATGCCAGCTGACATCAAGCCCAGGTTAGTAATGGAGAGGCGTCTATAAGACACCCCCATTACTAACCCCATAGTCAAAGTTAAAAAAAACACAAACACCCAGAATAAAGTCCTTTAATTGAAATAAAGACACAATCCTTTATTGTTCTAAATTAAACCATACTTACCGTCACGCCCATTCCAGCAGAAGCCAACGATCTCCTGCAATAAAAGAAAAATAATAAAGCAACCTCATCCTTACCTTTCCATGGTTCCCACGACAGCTTCAGCTCTGCTACATCGAGATGACAGGCTGGACCGCAGCAGAACGCTGCCATCCAGCCTGTCATCCCGCAGACACTGAGAAGCGCAGGCTTGCTTGCGCTGCTCAGCGTCTCTCTGTGACGACATCCAGATGAGCCGAGTTCATGTCCAATGAACTCGGCTCACCTCATGCACGTCACTGACAGCGTGGGAAAATTCTCACGCTGAAGCGGTGAGTGCAGGAGAATTCTCCCACGCTGTCAGTGACGTGCATAAGGTGAGCTCATGTCCAATGAACTCAGCTCACCTCCTGCACGTCACTGACAGCGTGGGAGAATTCTCCTGCACTCAGCGCTTCAGCGTGAGAATTCTCCCACGCTGAAGCGCTGAGTGCAGGAGAATTTTCCCACGCTGTCAGTGACGTGCATAAGGTGAGCTCATGTCCAATGAACTCAGCTCACCTCCTGCACGTCACTGACAGCGTGGGAGAATTCTCCTGCACTCAGCGCTTCAGTGTGAGAATTCTCCCACGCTGAAGCGCTGAGTGCAGGAGAATTTTCCCACGCTGTCAGTGACGTGCATGAGGTGAGCTGAGTTCATTGGACATTAACTCGGCTCATCTGGATGCCCTCACAGAGAGACACTGTGGAGCGCAAGCAAGCCTGCGCTTCTCAGTGTCTGCGGGATGACAGGCTGGATGGCAGCGTTCTGCTGCGGTCCAGCCTGTCATCTCGATGTAGCAGAGCTAAAGCTGTCATGGGAACCATGGAAAGGTAAGGATGATGTTGCTTTATTATTTTTCTTTTATTTCAGGAGATCGTTGGCTTCAGCTGGAATGGGCGTGATGGTAAGTATGGTTTAATTTAGAACAATAAAGAATTGTGTGTTTATTTCAATTAAAGGACTTTTTTCTGGGTGTTGTGTTTTTTTTAAATACTTTACTAGAAATTCATGGTGGTCATGTCTAATATTGGCGTGACCCCATGAATTTCGGGCTTAGGGCCAGCTGATAATGCCAAGCTGGCCCTAACCCCTTTATTACCCAGTGAGCCACCGCATCAGGGCCCTGGATGAGTTGGGTACAGCGCCAGAAGATGGCGCTTCTATGAACGCGCCATTTTTCGGGGTGGCTGCGGACTGCAATTTGCAGCGGGGGTGGCCCAGAAAGCTTGGGCCTCCCTGCGCTGCGGATTCCAGCCCCCAGCTGCCTAGTTGTACCTGGCTGGACACAAAAACAGGGCGAAGCCCCACGTCAATTTTCTTTAAATTATTTCATGAAATAATTAAGAAAAAAAGGGCTTCCCTATATTGTTGTGTCCGGCCAGGTACAAATAGGCAGCTGGTGGTTGGGGGCAGCCCGTTCCTGCCTGCTGTACCTGGCTGGACACAAATATAGTGCGAAGCCCCACGTCAATTTTTTTTTAATTATTTCATGAATTTCCTGAAATAATTTAAAAAAATTGAAGTGGGGCTTCGCACTATATTTGTGTCCAGCCAGGTACAGCAGACAGGAACGGGCTGCCCCCATCCACCAGCTGCCTATTTGTACCTGGCCGGACACAACAATATAGGGAAGCCCTTTTTTTCTTAATTATTTCATGAATTTCATGAAATAATTAAAAAAAATTGAAGTGGGGCTTCGCACTATATTTGTGTCCAGCCAGGTACAGCAGGCAGGAACGGGCTGCCCCCATCCACCAGCTGCCTATTTGTACCTGGCCGGACACAACAAAATAGGGAAGCCCTTTTTTTCTTAATTATTTCATGAATTTCATGAAATAATTAAAAAAAATTGAAGTGGGGCTTCGCACTATATTTGTGTCCAGCCAGGTACAGCAGGCAGGAACGGGCTGCCCCCAACCACCAGCTGCCTATTTGTACCTGGCCGGACACAACAATATAGGGAAGGCCTTTTTTTCTTAATTATTTCATGAATTTCATGAAATAATTAAAAAAAAAGTACGTGGGGCTTCGCCCTATTTTTGTGTCCAGCCAGGTACAACTAGGCAGCTGGGGGCTGGAATCTGCAGCGCAGGGAGGCCCAAGCTTTCTGGGCCCCCCCCCGCTACAAATTGCAGTCCGCAGCCACCCCGGAAAATGGCGCGTTCATAGAAGCGCCATCTTCTGGCGCTGTACCCAACTCATCCAGGGCCCTGGTGCGGTGGCTCACTGGGTAATAAAGGGGTTAGGGCCAGCTTGGTATTATCAGCTGGCCCCAAGCCCAAAATTCATGGGGTCACGCCAGTATTAGACATGACCGCCATGAATTTCTTGTAAAGTATTTAAAAAAAACACAACACCCCGAATAAAGTCCTTTAATTGAAATAAAGACACAATTCTTTATTGTTCTAAATTAAACCATACTTACCATCACACCCATTCCAGCTGAAGCCAACGATCTCCTGCAATAAAAGAAAAATAATAAACCAACCTCATCCTTACCTTTCCATGGTTCCCACGACAGCTTCAGCTCTGCTACATCGAGATGACTGGCTGGACCGCAGCAGAACGCTGCCATCCAGTCTGTCATCCCGCAGACACTGAGAAGCGCAGGCATGCTTGCGCTCCTCACTGTCTCGCTGTGACGGCATCCAGATGAGCCGAGGTCATGTCCAATGAACTCGGCTCACCTCATGCACGTCACTGACAGCGTGGGAAAATTCTCACGCTGAAGTGCTGAGTGCAGGAGAATTCTCCCACGCTGTCAGTGATGTGCATGAGGTGAGCTCATGTCCAATGAACTCAGCTCACCTCCTGCACGTCACTGACAGCGTGGGAAAATTCTCCTGCAATCAGCGCTTCAGCGTGAGAATTTTCCCACGCTGTCAGTGACGTGCATGAGGTGAGCCGAGTTCATTGGACATGAACTCAGCTCATCTGGATGTCGTCACAGAGAGACGCTGAGCAGCGCAAGCAAGCCTGCGCTTCTCAGTGTCTGTGGGATGACAGGCTGGATGGCAGCGTTCTGCTGCGGTCCAGCCTGTCATCTCGATGTAGCAGAGCTGAAGCTGTCGTGGGAACCATGGAAAGGTAAGGATGAGGTTGCTTTATTATTTTTCTTTTAGTGCAGGAGATCGTTGGCTTCAGCTGGAATGGGCGTGATGGTAAGTATGGTTTAATTTAGAACAATAAAGGATTGTGTCTTTATTTCAATTAAAGGACTTTATTCTGGGTGTTTGTGTTTTTTTTAACTTTGACTATGGGGTTAGTAATGGGGGTGTCTTATAGACGCCTCTCCATTACTAACCTGGGCTTGATGTCAGCTGGCATTATAAGCTGACATCAACCCCAACCCTATTACCCCCTGCCACCGCACCAGGGCAGCGTGGAAGAGCGAGGCTAAGTGCCAGAATTGGCGCATCCTATGAATGCGCCATTTCTGGGGCGGCTGACGGCTGGTGTTTCTAGCCTGGGAGGGGGCCAATATTCATGGCTCCCTTCCTGGGCTATTAATATCAGCCCCCAGCTGTCTGCCTAGCCTTTGCTAGCTATTAAATTAGGGGGGACCCCACGTCATTTTTTTTGGGGGGTCCCCCATTTTAATAGCTAGTAAAGGCTATGTATTCAGCTGGGGGCTGATATTAGTAGCCTGGGAAGCTCCGTGGGTATTACCCCCTTCCCAGGCTTCAAACATCTGCCCCAGCCGTCTGCTTAACCTCCGCTAGAGCCTAAAATTAAGGGGAACCCCACGCCAATTTTTTTAATAATAAATCCTTTATTTTAATACTAAATGACAAGTACAGTAACCAACACTATCACTGTACTTCATATATATGTGACTGACATGTTTCTATCTATCTAATCTATGTGTGATGCTCTATCTTTCTGTTCTAAATTGTCGGGTACCGCTGCTGAATTGCCGGCCGGCTTTTTTAAAGAGACAGTGCATGAAAACACTATTATTTTTTTAAATAAATCCTTTACACTAAATGACAATTATAGTAAGCAACACTATCACTGTACTTATTATATATGTGACTGACATGTTTCTATCTATCTAATCTATGTGTGAAGCTCTATTCTTTCTGTTCTAAATTGTCGGGTACAGATGCTGAATTGCCGGCCGGCTTTTTTAAAGAGACGGTGCATGAAAACACTAATATTTTTTTTGATAAATCCTTTACACTAAATGACAAGTGCAGTAACCAACACTGTCACTGTGCTTCTTATATGTGTGACTGACATGTTTCTATCTATCTAATCTATGTGTGATGCTCTATTCCTTCTTGTCTAAATTGTCGGGTACTGGTGTATGCCGCTGCTGAATTTGCCGGCCGGCTTTTTTAAAGAGAGTGTCTTCTGAGCAGTTTGTCAGCTTTTGGACACCTTTGCAGGTGTTTTCTATGTGTTTCTATGTGTTTTTGTTTGCCTGCCATTGGTTTTAACGGTGTTCGACGGTGTTCTAAGGTGTTCGACGAACAGTTCGATGAACAGTTCCTCGAACATCCCGGTGTTCGACGAACCGAACCGAACCCGAACACTACGGGGGTGGCTCAACACTAACCAGGATGGTCGAAGAGGCCCAGCGATTGGTCGCCGCGGAGTGGAGAGAGGCGGTGCTACAAAGGATCCAGGCCCGCCGCCAGAGCTTGTCATGTCGGTCCATGGAGGTCGCAGCCCAGGCGGAGGAATCCCAGAAGGCCATGCGCAACCCAGCAGCGGGTAAGGCGGAAACCCTTATCCCAGGCGCGGGACGCACTGTACTGCTCCTAAGTATCCCGCCGGCACCCCTGTCCCTGGGCACCTTCATATGGGAGCAGCTATCGGCTCCAGAGTCCGAGGCCGAAGCCACCGCCGTCACCGGAGACCTGTTATGCCTCCCGGCTCCTGGCCCAGAAAGTCCTGCGTTTCATGGGGAATCCACCTGCCCCAACCCGGACTGGTCCTCATCAGTGTGGGGTCCGCAGCAGCTTCCACTTTTGCCGCTCCCTGCACCTCCAGTCACCTGCCCGGCAGCAGACGAGTATGTCTGGGTCAACCAGGGGGGCGACCTGATGGGCTTCCCCCAGGAGACCCGGGCTGAAGTGCGGAGGAGGGAAGAGACGTGCCGTGAGCAACTCCTCCAATCTGACAAGAAACGACGCCAGAGGGAGATCCGCTGAGAGCGCCTGGAGGTGCGTAGCAAGGCCGCAAAGTCGTGGGCCCGCCAGGCAGAGGCCACCCATCCAAGCCCCTGGGAGGAAGGCCTAATTGTGCGATTCCACCAGGAGGCCAGATGGGGCTTCATTCGCAGCCCACAGTTCCACCGAGATGTTTTTGTAAACCGGCGGGACGTCGAGCCGCGGCTGGAGCAAGGCCACCCAGGCCGGAACCTTTACCCGGGTGACCGGGTGTCCTACACCCGTCACCACTGGGAGCAGGGGTGGTACGCCCTGGACGTCCACAGGGTGTTCAAAGGGGATGCCCCCACCAATCTGCCAACAAGGGATCGGTCAGGCTCTGTCAGCAAAAATGAGCCTTTTCCCCGGTGGGGATACCTTGACTAAGCGGCCCAGGAGGCTGAATCTCCATGAAAAGAGTTAACTTTTGATACACCTGGATTTGAGTTTGAAAAGACATTTGTCCCTGCGGACATTAGCAGTAGACAGACTCCCAATTGTATATAGTTTTGCATCTATTTAGGTGCTCCCTATTGGTTTTATGCAAAAACCGCTTCCACTTCTACCTCAGACCTCAGAAGTAAAACTTGTCTGGAGTAGCTCTCCTGGAGGTCCAACCCAGGATCTCCATGCCCTGCAGCCACCCCAGGGCCTACGTTAAGGGTTTGGGACAGGTCCCTCATGCTGCTGAACTGACACTTTTCTACAATGTTTTCTACTGATCTGTCTACATGCATAATGTCTCTTTACTGTTTTTCCACAATTATACTATATTAAATTTATATATATATCATGCAACGTTAAAGTGTCCTTACCTCCCATAAAGGAAAGATTGTTATTGTTATACAAAAATTTGAAATGTCTGTACCACTTTTTACTCTTTTGCAGCCTGCGGATGTGCTGTGTTTTACCACGGGGGAATGTGGCACCCCTGAGGGTTCAGTCGCCACAGGGGTACTGCACCTCAGCTTGAGGTGTGGTAGCTCCTCTTTCAGGTAATGATGGAGCACTTCTCGGGACCCTACCTCACCACTCAACACTACACCACTCCTGTCCTGTAGGGGGCCTAAATGCACCAGGGTGCTACCCCGGCCCGGGATAACGAAGATGGGTGGAACCAAAGATAGGAGGAACCATGTAGTGGGTGAGGGTGGAGGACACACTTTTAGGGTACACTTACTAATTCATATTTAATCTACGGCCATCTTAGGTTCAAGGTCTTTGATTGTGATCTTCATCAGTGATTGTGGTCTCCATCTCTGATTGTGGTCACCCACCAGAGTTCAGTAATAGGCCTCATCCGACTGAAGATACACGATTCTCGTTCTCAGGCCTTGAGGCGAGGAGCGGGTCAGAGTTAACCACTGTCTCTACCCAGTCAAGGTCCCTACCTAAGAAGGCCTGGAGGGGAGCAGAGGAGACAAGCTCCACAGGCAAAAGGATCCCAGGGGGATACGGACGGAGCAGCATACGCCACCTGTATTTATTACTCTGGCCTAGTCAGAGGGACTCCTGCTGCAAGAAGGGTGACCGGCACCCGATATCTGACTTTGTTACTTCACGTCTCAGTCAGAAAAGCCTGTAGGCTTAGTGGATCCCAGGAGGGATATGGACGGAGCGGCATACGCCACCTGTACCTTTCTACCTGCGTTTATCCAGTGGGACCTGGCCTTACACCTAGTTCTAACTACACATACAGTCTGGAGATGACTTAGTGGGAGAACTCACCAAGGAGAGGAATACACACCAGAGGGGTCTTGACAGGTGCTCCTGATCTACCTGGAAAGTGCTGGACCCCCTTCCCGGTGGCCGCAGTACGCCGCGAGGAGCAGAGGGAAACTTTGCGGCTAAAGTTCATCTGAATGTGAGTAAAAACCCTGGATGACTTCACACCCCGCTTCAGCCTGTTATTTCCTGCGCGGCACTGCACCCACCATTCCTCATCACACTGCCCTGAGGCCTGGTCCGCTTGCGGGGAGCCATCCCATCTAAGCTGCCTTTAAAACACCGGCCTCAGTGGACTGAAGCAGCGCTGGTGTCTATCACCGGAAACCGTAGGTGGCGTAGTCGGAAAATACCACTCAACCCAGAAAGCCCATTAAATCTTTCATGTGACCGTCCTGGGCACGGACCGGGTCCGGACTACGACTGCAACCCCGAGACACCTACACTGACCTGGCTCCGAGTAACCCCAATTCCCAGGGAGGGCTGTGAGCATCACACTGACACCCCCTCTCAGAAAAAACAGACAAAAACGCAGGTAAGGTCTCTGTAGAGACTGTAGAAAGGGAAATGTTTTAACAGTTTTCATGGCAGTAATCTCCCCATTCAATGATCTCTCTGGATTGCCAATCCACCAACGGATTATGTTTCACCAATCAGGGTAGACCCAATACAATTGGAGTTGGAAGATCATCTAGGACCCCACCCTCAGTCTTATATTATGTGTAATCTGAGTCCGAGCTTTCTGTGCAAGTAGCACTGAGTTGATGGCAAAGATAGGAATGGGCTTAACTAAAGTACAGCAAGCAAGACCATGAGTTCTCACAAACTCAGCATCAACCATGATGACTACAGCTCCATTGTAAATAGACACAGACATTTTCTCAGTCTTGCTCTCTAGCACCACCTCTGCTGTCAGAACAAACTGAGAACTGAAGGTTGACGATTATCCAACTCCAGACTATCAAGGGTTAATTGAGTTTCCTTTTGCTTAGGAATCGAGGGACAGGACCCAATAAAATGTCCCTTTTTTCCACAAAAAAATAAAAGACACTCTCCCCAATAGGGAGGTGCCTGAGCAATCCCTATAGTTACTGTTAGGTGGTTTGTTCTGTGCAATTATATGTTGCCAGTTCCCCCATCCCTAGTTTGTTAAACCTATTCCCGTATCCTGTGTCCAATTTCTCTAGTATAGTTTGTCCATGTTCCTGTGACTGCTTCGGCGGTGTCCGTATCCTGAAACCGCATCAGTGGTACCTGTCTGCTATCCCGAGACCTGTCTGAATATGTCCCAGTGGCCGTCCTGTCTAAATAGTCAGTTCCTGTCCCAAGTGGCCATCCTGCCCTAACTAAGAATCTGAGTTAACGTCGTTGTTGACCTTTGGGGTCAACTGCTACTGCCGACCTGACTACTAGAGGCTGCAGCAAACACCAAGGTAGCTGCTTAGTTACGCCCCTCCAGGGTAAGTCCGGTCCGTGGCACAGTAGGTCCACGAACCATGTGCACCACCAATGAGCGTAACAATAACTCTGGAACGTTTCAACGGATCCCTTTGATTCAGAGACTGTTTATTCGTGACATATTGTGCTTCATGTTAGTGGTAAAATTTGTTCGATATTACTTGCGTTTATTTATGAAAATATCGGAAATTTGGTGGAAAATATTGAAAATTTTGCAATTTTTAAACTTTACATTTTTATGCCCTTGAACCAGAGAGTTATGTCACACAAAATAGTTAATAAATAACATTTACCACATGTATACTTTACATCTGCATCATTTTTTAAACATAATTATTTTTTATTAGGAAGTTACAAGGCTTAAGTTTGTCAGCAATTTTTCAGTTTTCCAACAAAATTTACAACACCTATTTTTGCAGGGATCACAGCACATTTTGAAGTGATTGAGGGGCCTATATGACAGAAAATACCTAAAAGTGACATCTTTCTAATAACTGCACCCCTAAATGTGTGCAATTTCCCTTTCAAGAAGTTTATTAACCCTTTAGGTGCATCACAGGAATTAAAATAATGTGGAAGGAAAAAATTTAAATTTAAAATTTTCCCTAAAAAATGTTGCTTTAGCACCACATTTTTCATTTTCACAATTTTAACAGGAGGAAATGGACCATACAATTTGTTGTACAACTTATAATGAGCACGCCGATATGTCATATGTGAGGGAAAACTACTGTTGGGGACACGTCAGGGCTCGGAAAGGAAGGAGCACCATTTGACTTTTGGAGTGCAAAATTGGCTGGAATAGATAGTGGACACCATGTCGCTTTTGGAGAGCCCCTAATGTGCCTAAACAGTGCAAACCCCCCAAAAATGACCCCATTTTGAACACTACATCCCTCAAGGAAATTATCCAGAGGTGTGGTGAGCATTTTAACCCACAGGTGCTTCACAGAATTTTAAAACATTGGACAGTGGAAATCAAAAATTACGTTCTTTACCTAAAAATGTTCTTTTAGTCCCAAATTTTTCATTTTTACAAGGCTAACAGGAGAAAATGGACCAAATAATTTTTGTGCAATTTTTCTTGAGTACATGGATACCTATTTGTGGTCAGAAACTCTTGTTTGGGCAAACGGCAGGGCTTGGAAGGGAAGGGGCGCTATTTGATTTTTTTAAGTGCAAAATTGTCTTGAATAGATTTTGGCCCCCTTTGCGCATTCTGAGAGCTGCTGAAGTTCTAAAACAGCATAATCCCCACAAGTGACCCCGTTTTGCTAACTACACCTCTTGATGAATTCCTCTTAGTGTACAGTGAGCATTTTAACCCACAGGCTTTTTACAGAACTATTTAACATTGGCTGTGAAAATTAAAAATTTTATTTTTACCGCTAAAATGTTGATTTAGCCCCAACTTTTCAATTTTCAAAAGAGCTAATAGGATAAAATGGACCATAAAATTTGTTATGCAATTTCTCCGGAGTACAGGAATACCCCATATGTGGTCAAAAACTACTTTTGAGGAACAATGCAAAGCTCAGAAGGGAAGGAGTGCTATATCGGAGTGCAGATTTGTCTGGAATGGTTTTTGGGTGCCATGTCACCTTGGAAGAGCCTTTGAGGTGTCAGAACATAAGGACCCCCCCAGGACTTTTGGAGTGGAAATTTTCCTAGGATAGGCTACAGACTCCATTTTTCAGAGCCGCTAAGTGCTAAAAGAGCAGAGAACCCCCCTCAACTGACCCCAATTTGGAAATTACATCCCTATGATAATTCATCTATGTGTGTAGTGATGATTTTAACTCCATTGGTGTTTTTCAGAAACAAGCAGCAATGGATGTGGCAGAGTGAAAATGCTAATATGTCATTGTAGTGCCCGAACATTGTGCTTCTGGAGACACGCACCATGTAAATTAAGTGGCTCTCCTTGCTACTGTAATGCCAAACATGTTGATGCTAATTGTGGTTTAAGCACATTGTAGGGCTTAAAAGGAGGGGGCATTTGGATTTGGAGCGCAGATTTCGCTGGATTTCTTTTCCAGAGCCTTTGTGCTACCAGTAACGTGGACGCCCCCTATATTTCTGTTAACAGATGACAAACCTTAGTGGGGACTTGTTTTTTTTGGGTTGAGTACAAGCTTTTAATGGTCACATTTTGGGGTACAAAACATTTTGGATTAGTTTACATTTATCCTGTGCTCTACCCTAAACACTTACATCGTGGTTTCCATCTAAATCTACAAAATACCTGATTCAGATGAAACCCCCGAGGAATCCATTCACTAATTAGACAGCAAAGTTACTCTGAACTCTGTGTGGCTTCTGTTCGGCGGTATCCAGCTTTTAAGAGATGCATAAAACTGTGGTTAACTGTGCTTTTTAGAACGCCCAAAAAGCCGGGCACCGCCGTATCATAGGCCAGACAGCGTTCACAGGGTCCCCATCTGCCTCATTATAGGGAATCTTCCTTTGGGGGTTCCATCTGAATCACATAGTGTAAAGATTTATACGGAAACCCCGGTGTAAGCGCTGAGTGCAGAGTGCAGGATAAATGTGAGCCGAGCCATACTGCGATCTTTGGGTGGCAGAACAAGCAAATCATCAGCAGGTCAATAGTCGGTTTTATTAAATTTTTATGCCGTTCATTGCTTGGTATAAGTGATTACAGTGCTAGCAGATTTATATCGGCTTTTTAAGGTTTGCTTCTATCACACACTAAATACACTTTTTTTTTTACAAAAAATTTGGCATTGCCATATATAAAGAGCTATAATTTTTCTATATTTCTGTCAAGAGTCATGTGAGGGTTTGTTTTTTGCGGGACAAGTTGACGATTTTATTGGTACCATTTTCGGGCACATAATTTTTTAAATTGCTTTGTATTCCGATTTTTTGGGAGGCAAATTAACAAAAACCCGCAACTCAGAGATTGTTTTTTTTTTTAAAGTGATAAGGCAGCTTTATTCTTCGGGTCAGTACTATTACAGAGATACCATATTTATATAATTTTTTTAAGTTTTGGCGCTTCTACACAATAAAAACAATTTTATAGAAAAAAATGCTTTTGTATCGCTATATTCTTAGAGCTATAGCTTTTTTATTTTTCCACTGATGGAGCTGCATGGCAGCTTGATTTTTGGGGGACAAGATGATATTTTCAGCAATACCATTTTTATTTACATTCGTCATTTTTTATTGCATTTTATTCCACTTTTTGAAAAAGCATAGGTTTTTGCCATGTTCTTTTGTTTATTTTTTTACAGTGTTTACTGTTGGCATTAAATAGTTTGACAGTTTTATAGATCGGGTCATTCTGGATGTGGTGATGCCAAATATATGCATTTTATTAGCTTATTTTTGTTTTTACATAAATATGCGTATTTATTAGTGTGATATTTTTTGATCTTTATTTTGTTTGTGTTTTTTTGTTTCTTTAAGAATTTTTTCAATCCTTTTCTTAACCTTTTTTTAATTAAGTCCCTCTTTGGGTCTTTAACTTTTACTTGGCTGATCACTGGTCTTATGCACTGCAATACAAATGTACTACAATGCATGAGAACTATCAGATTACACTGTCTATGGCTGTGTCTAACAGGCCACCATACCTTGCACACCAGGGGGTTATTTTTTGATCTCCAGTGCCATGGCAACCATTGGCTCCTCATGATTTTGTTGCGGGAGTGCTGATGGAGGTGAGAGAGGGATCCCTCGCCCTCTCACAACCTTCTAAATGCCATGATAGTTATTGATCGCGACATCTGGAAGGTTAATCAAACAGGGGCAGTGTGGGTACCGGCCCTGGCTGTTACCACAGGAGCTCGTTGGCAGCTGAGCTGAGCTCCCGGCAGTGAACATGCAGGGAAGTGCTGATGTTTCAGCACCTCCCACCTATCATAGAATCATAGAATGTTAGAGTTGGAGGGGACCTCCAGGTTACGCCCATTATCACACACGACCATGCCTGGATGTAGGTTCAGCGGTCTCAGCCACAGATCTGCCTGCTCTTTCACAGCTGACTACAACTCACAAGCAGTGTGAGGTTTATCACCTAAGCTTAGGAGTTTCAGCACAGCCTGTTGCCACTTGGCGGAGGCAGTACTGGAGTGCTTCCAGCTTTTAACTGGTGATATCTGAGATGGAGGCTGAACATGAGGAGGAGGAGGATGATGCGTAGGAGATGTACACTGTGGGGGCAACTCTAACTGACATAGGGCCCGCAATCCTCGGTGTGGGGAGGATGTGTTCCATCCCAAGGTCCGATTGGGTCCCGGCTTCCACTATGTTTACCCAGTGTGCCGTCAGGGAGATGTACCGTCCCTGACCACAAGCACTTGTCCTCGTGTTCTTTGTCAGGTGGACTCTCCCAGTAACTGCGTTGTTGAGGGGACGGCAGATGTTTTTGCAGTCTGCTTACTTCCTCTCTGGTGCTTGGAGGACGTTTGCTGTAATCTCTCTGAAGTCGGCTCAAGCTAAGTTGCTTTCCCCTGTGTTCATCTCTCTTTTTGTTTGTAGTTGTTAGTGGGGACAGACTAGCGCTCTCCCCCCTTCCCTAGCTCTAGGGAGATACAGAGTTTTAGGTTTCTATTCGGCGATTGGTGAGAAACCAATATAGGGATGGTAGGGAAGACAGGGTGATATTAGATCAGCCAAGGAGGTCTCCACTCCCTCTTTCCTTAGTGTTTGGACTCCCTTCCCCTCATCCTTTTGTGTTGCACTTTGTCTTTCCTACACTGTGTGTTGTTATGTTCTGCTACCAGAGCTAAGGAAAGAGAGGAGATCTGTCCCTACGATAGAACTCAGCTGAATCCCTACGATGTAACAGGGGACCTGATCCTGCGATCAGACCTGCTAAAGTCCTAAGCTAGTCTGTACGGAGACCTATAGATGTGGGGAAGGAATCCCTACAAGTACTAAGGACTGGGAGGAAAATGGGACACCTCCTAACAGAAATAGTAGCAGACAGACAAACAAACAAAATATATAGAACATAGAGGTCCGTAGACCAAGCAAAGTAACAGAGTTAGATACAGAGCACAGGCTAGCTAGAAAGTAGTTATACAATGAAGTCCAGCAAAGCCAGAAGGGCGGAGCAGGATTAAATAGGCCAACAAGGTCATGTGACCAGCAAAGGAAAAAAAACCTAAGAGCAAGGTTCTAACAGTACCCCCCCTTCTAAGAGGATCCTCCAGATCCCCTAAGACCAGGCTTATCAGGAAATCTCCTGTGAAACGCTCTGATAAGTCTGGACGCGGAAACATCATCCGACCTCACCCAAGAGTTATCCTCGGGTCCGAAACCTTTCCAGGCCACAAGATACTGCAAACTACCTCTATACCGTCTAGAGTTAAGGATGCGAGAAATTTCATATTCCCCGTCCTCCACCACCGGAGGAACAGAGGCAGAGGCGTCACAATCCGATACAACAGCTTTTTTCAACAGAGAGACATGAAATACCGGATTAATTCTCCAGGAGGTAGGAACCTCCAACCTAACAGCAGATTGGTTGACAACCTGAAGCTCCTTAAAGGGCCCTACAAACTTGGGACCCAATTTCTTAGAAGGAATCCTCAACCGCAGATTCCTAGAGGACAACCAAACCATGTCACCAACAGCGAACAAAACCTCCTGTCGTTTCCTATCAAAGTAGTCTTTAGATTTTCTGTTGGCCTCCTGAAGATTACCACGCACATCCGTCCAAACTCTCTCCAAATCACCGGAAAAATTCTCCTCCTCAGGCACGGCAGATCCCAACTTGGAGAACGACCCAAACTACGGATGTCTCCCAGAACAACAAAAAAAAGGCGAACAACCAGCAGAAGAAGATGTATGATTGTTCAGAGCAAATTCAGCAAGTGGCAGAAACTCAGACCACCCCTCTTGATTGTCTGCCACAAAACAACGCAAGAACTGCTCAACATCCTGGTTTTTCCTTTCTGTCTGGCCATTAGATTCAGGATGATATCCGGACGAGAACGACAAATGAACTCCCAACCTGTCACAAAAGGCACGCCAAAAACGAGCCACGAACTGAGGACCCCTATCAGAAACAATATCAGTAGGAACGCCATGAAGTCTGACAATTTCCTTGACAAAGGCCTTAGCGAGAGTTTTAGCGCAGGGCAGTTTGATGAAGGGAACCAAGTGACACATCTTGCTAAAACGGTCCACGACCACCCAGATGACAGTAAAACCCTCAGAGGGGGGAAGGTCAGTTATAAAGTCCATAGCCAAATGTGTCCAAGGAGCACTGGGAACCTCCAAAGGAAAAAGAAACCCCGCAGCAGGAGTATGTGAGGACTTAGATCTAGCACATATAGTACATTGACGCACCCACTTAATGACTTCCTTCTGCCATCCAGGCCACCAAAAACTGCGACCCACCAGTCTCTTGGTCTCAGAGATTCCGGGATGACCTGCCAACCGAGATTCGTGACACTCAACAAACAAATCTCTCCTAAAGGTCCCAGGCACAAACAACCTCCCATGCGGAGTGTTAGATGGGGCATTCTCCTGTGCTTTAAGAATCTCATCTTCCAAAACGGAGTCCAAAGCAGCTATCACAACACCTTCTTGTAAAATGTTCTCCTCTTTCTCAGCACTGACTATGGGAGAAAAACTGCGAGACAAGGCATCCGCCTTAACATTCTTAGTACCAGGGATGTAAGTAACGGAGAAATTAAACCGCGAGAAAAACAGTGCCCACCTAGCCTGACGGGCATTCAGGCGCTTGGCAGCATCAAGATATATCAGATTTTTATGATCCGTAAGAACCTGAACGGGAAATTCCGCACCTTGCAAGAAGTGGCGCCAGTGTTCAAATGCGAGTTTAATAGCCAATAATTCCCGATTACCAATATCGTAATTCAGTTCAGTCTCCGAAAATTTTTTTGAAAAAAAGGCACAGGGCTGTAATCCATCCCCGTTATCCTGAGACAATACTGCGCCAACCCCCACAGAGGAAGCATCAACCTCAACCAAAAACGCCTTAGTCACATCAGGCTGCATAAGGATGGGAGCAGAGGTGAACCTCTCCTTGAGATACACAAAAGCTTCAATGGCCTCAGAAGACCACTGAACCACATCAGCACCTTTCCTGGTGAGATCGGTCAGAGGTTTGACAATACTAGAAAATTTTTTTTATGAATTTTCTGTAATAATTGGCGAAACCTAAAAACCTCTGTATCGATTTCAAACCAATAGGCCTAGGCCATTCCTGTACAGCTTGAACTTTAACCGGGTCCATCTCAAAACCTTCGTTGGAGATAATGTAACCCAAAAAACTAATTCTCTGTACAGCGAACTCACATTTCTCCAGCTTAGCAAAAAGCGAATTGTCCATTAATAACTGTAATACCTCACGTACGCTCCACCAATGAGACTCCAGATCAGGCGAATAAATCAGAATGTCATCCAAATACACAACCACATTTTTGCCGATCAAAGGTCTAAGGATGTCATTAATAAGATTCTGAAAAAATGCAGGAGCATTAGTAAGACCAAAAGGCATAACGAGATTCTCAAAATGACCCACAGGAGTGTTAAAAGCAGTCTTCCATTCGTCACCCTCCTTCATGCGCAACAGATTGTATGCCCCCTTAAGGTCAATTTTAGAGAACCACTTGGCCCCCATTAACTGGTTAAACAGATCAGGAATCAATGGCAGTGGGTAAGGATTGCGTACAGTAATTTTGTTAATCTCACGAAAATCCAGACAAGGACGTAAACCACCGTCCTTTTTTTTTACAAAAAAAAATCCAACCGCCACAGGAGACTTAGAGGGCCTAATGTGACCGGCGGCCAAACTTGTCTGTATGTATTCCTCCAAAGCCTTCCTCTCAGGAATAGTAAGGTTAAATAAACGACTTTTAGGAAGAGTCGCTCCAGGGACAAATTCAATAGAACAATCATAGTCTCTATGGGGAGGCAAAACCTGCGATTCCTTCTCAGAAAAAACTCTCCAAAAATCCTGAATAGGAACAGGCAATTCTCCCCTATCCAAAGCTGCAATACGCCCGTTACAACACTTGTCATAACATTTATGGCTCCAGGATTTAATTTCACTGGTAGACCAATCCAGTACAGGATTGTGAAATTTTAACCAGGGCAATCCCAATATTACTGGAGAAGGCAAGTTATTCAAAACTACCAAATCCAATTTCTCATGGTGAACACCATTAATAGTGAGAGGAAATTCACAGACCTTGAGAGTAATATTCTTCAAAGGGGAACCATCCACAGAAAACACAGCAATGGGGGATGATAAAGGTTCGGGTTTTAAATTGAGTCTTTCCAAGAATCCCCCATCAATAACATTCAGAGTAGACCCACAATCAACAAACACCCGAAATTCCATTAATTTTTCCTGAGCAATCATGGAAGCAGCTAAAAATACACCCTTGGAATTTAAACAGGCAATACGGGCATGACTGACCATTTTTTTTTCTTTCTTCATACGAAGCTCACAGCCTTTAATCAAATGACCAGATTTTCCGCAATAGAAACACAAGCCTTCAGAAAATCTACGATCTTTTTCTTGAGAGCGAGGTGCCACCGATCCAATCTCCATCGGTTCACCACTGTTAGTACACACATTCTCATAACCAGAAACTGACATAGCAGAGGATTTGCTCTCATTAACCCTTGCATGCAGTCTCCTATCCACCCGTATAGCTAATTGCATAGCCTGTTGCAAATCTTCAGGTGTAGGATAAGCAATTAGCAGGTCTTTAACCCTTTCATTGAGCCCAGCAAGAAATAGACTTTTCAGAGCAGAATCGTTCCACCCTGTTTGAGTAGACCAACGACGGAAATGAGTACAATATTTTTCCACATTACCTGATCCCTGTTTCAAACGTCTCAACTCAGTCTCAGCTGATGCGACACGGTCAGGATCATCATATAATAGTCCCAAAGCAGAAAAAAAACTATCCACTGATCTGAAGCATGTATCACTAGGTTGCAAAGAAAAGGCCCACTCCTGAGGCTCTTTGCGCAAAAGTGACATTATCAACCCTATGCGCTGGGATTCATCCCCAGAGGACTTGGGTCTCAAACGAAAATACAATAAGCAAGCATTTTTAAATGAAAAAAATTCTCGGTGTTCACCAAAAAATAAATCCGGCAAACATACCTTAGGCTCCAAGAAATGTGCTCCAGGACAGTTACTCACGTGCTGACGGAGCTCGGCCACTTCCAGAGAGAGTCCCTGCAGGCGATGAGCCAAATCCTGAACCGACACCATGATGGAACAGAAAAATCTTTCCTTAGAGAATTTGCGGGCTGGACTTACTGTTATGTTCTGCTACCAGAGCTAAGGAAAGAGAGGAGATCTGTCCCTACGATAGAACTCAGCTGAATCCCTACGATGTAACAGGGGACCTGATCCTGCGATCAGACCTGCTAAAGTCCTAAACTAGTCTGTACGGAGACCTATAGATGTGGGGAAGGAATCCCTACAAGTACTAAGCACTGGGAGGAAAATGGGACACCTCCTAACAGAAATAGTAGCAGACAGACAAACAAACAAAATATATAGAACATAGAGGTCCGTAGACCAAGCAAAGTAACAGAGTTAGATACAGAGCACAGGCTAGCTAGAAAGTAGTTATACAATGAAGTCCAGCAAAGCCAGAAGGGCGGAGCAGGATTAAATAGGCCAACAAGGTCATGTGACCAGCAAAGGAAAAAAAACCTAAGAGCAAGGTTCTAACATGTGTGACAGAAAAGAAGACAGCAGTGAGCTAGTCTTATAATGCTGGGTATGGGTCAATATCCATGGACCTTCCCAGCCTATTAATATCAGCCCCCAGCATACTGCTTTGCCTTAGCTGGTTATTACAAATAGGGGGACCCCACGTAATTTTTTTAGCATCCCCCATTTTTAATAACCAGCCAAGACAAAGCAGACAGCTGGAGACTGATACTAATTGGCTGGGAAGGTCCATCGATATTGGCCCTTTCCCAGCATAATAAGACCAGCTCATAGCTGTTTGCTTGCCCTTGACTGGTTATTAAAAATAAGGGGGACTCCACATTGTTTTTTTTTCATTTATTTATTTATTAACAAGTATAGTAACATACACATGCAAGGCACTACTCCTTTTAAACATACTGGCTGATGACTGGATCATGAAGTTTTATATAAAAACGCCTATTTATTAGAATGGCTGGACCTGAAAAAATAAGCACTTTCACCAATTGTCTCCCCCTATTCCCTTGTAATTTGTAAGCTTGCAAGCAGGGACCTCATTCCTCCTGTAACTGCTTCACTGTCTAACCTTGTATTGAATTTATTGTCTATATACAGAATGTCATTGCTTAATTGTGAAGTGCTGCGGAATATGTTGATGCTATTTAAATAAAATTATTATTATTATATAAAGACATGATATTAGAGTATATACATATTACAGACCAAGGGAGCACGCCACAGACCCCAAACAACAATTCAACATGCGTTTTGCTTCCTCTTCTACAGGGAGTGTTGGCCTCTTAATATAGTGTGAATACAGCAGCCACAAATAGGTAATCAGGGGAAACGTCGCCTTACTGGGCGCCGCTGTATACGCATGCACTTGATATCTGCTGCACGCCGGCTGTAAGATGCGCATCAATGAAATGCAAGAATGTCGCCGTTCATGATGTGGGACCAGCTAGCCAGTCAGGAGCCGAGCCCGGCACATGCGCAGGATGGCGCACAACGATCTCCGCAGCCATCTTTAAAATGAGAAAAAGAGATGGTAAAGGTATTTAGTGATACTATGGCTGTAGGTCACTATGCACAAAGGGGCACGTACATCTTTAATGAGAAGGGGAATTGGCATAGAGATATGATGGCAGTATGGTAGTGTGATACAGAATAACTACAAAAAATACATGTTAACAATGTGTAGAGAAATGGGCATATTAAGAAAAAGAAAAAATGCAAAAGTAAGTGATATAACGAGAGTGAAAAAAAATATTAAAAAATAAATAATGGAAAAAAGATTCTATGTGTGTATGTATGTGAAATGTGTGAACACACGGTAAATACAAATACAATTAAAGTGCAAAATTGTGTTTAAAGAAAAGAGGAAAGAAAGAAAAAGGGAAAAAGTGAATGATTGAATGTGAGAAAGTTTATTCTCCCAAAAAAACATACAATTTTTTTGTTGTATAAAGGTAGATAAAAGTAGATAAAATATAATAATAAACGTATGTGAAAAAATATATATTTTTCCTTTTTTTTTTCTTCTTTCCTTTCATTCCCTTTTCTTTCTTTTTTTTGTAAAATTATTATGTACATGGACAACTATACATATATATAAAAATATACTATCATAAATTTCATATATGGAGATGAAGAAACATTTCCAAGATGATGTCTATATAATATATCCTATGTCCTAAAAAAATATAAAAGAAAATTCTTTTATTATTATTCAGTAAACTAAAAAAAAGGCAAATGGTAAGTATTCATCTCAAGAAAAAATATTTAAATGGAAAATTGGGAAAGAAAAAAGAGAAAAAAAAACACATAAGATATTTATCCTTGGCTCTTCTTATGTGTATATAATAACACAAGATATCAATAGAACCCATTGTTCATTTAATTCCCTAGTGTTCATGCATTTTAATAATGTGATCGATTTGCATTCGAGCTGGGCCAATTTCTTGGTCATGTCACCTCTTCTATTACCTGGATAAATGAAATCAATTCTCTGAAAATGGAGTAAATGCCACTGATGCGGGTGGAATTCCTGAAAATGTCTTGCTAAAGGTTCTAATTTTGTAATCGCACCCACATCTTCTTATGGGATCTTTTCTGCCGCCTTAATATCCTTGATGTGTTTAAGGAACCGGATTCCCAATTCCCGTGATGTCATGACGACATAAATCAGAACATAATGAGAAAAGTTGCAAGATAAATAACTAAGGTCGTCCTGCTGTTAATATAATGTAATATCTTGAAATCGCGCTCTCTTGCTGAATCTGAAAAGATATCTGTTAGTCAATATATCTACATGCCTTGTAATTTCCACAGGTCCAGGTGCCCCACTTGTGGCCTTTTGAGAACAAATAAAAATGTTGAAGTCGGAGGGATATGATGACCGTGTACCAACAATGTCACGTAAAGTCTTGCTACATTTAGCCATAATAAGAGGTGGGTCTGATAGCAGTTGGGAAAGTTTAGAGGTTGAGCCTCTATTGTGACATCACTCATGTGTAGCTTTGCCCTCGTGATGTAACAATTGGATTTCACTTGTGATGTCACGGAATCCTTGGATTATATCCAGTGATTTTGCAGTGAGATCCTTTGTCTGGAGAGGCTGATTGTGCACTACACAGTAAGCGATATTCCTCCAGGCTAAAATGCTGTTTAGACTCCTTCTAATTCTCAGCGTGCTATTAGCTTCTGCGGAAGGTGCTCCCATCTTTATCCGCAACCATCATTCACAAGAGCAGATCAGGATCCCTGCAGGTAAGGTCATTACCACATACACTCTGAAGATGGGCTTAACCCCTTGCCTCCAAGCCAATTTTCATTTTTGCACTTTCTTTTTTTCCTCCACTTTTTCCAAGAGCCTTAACTTTTTTCCCATTCATATATATGTATGAGGGATTGCTTATTTTTTTGCGAGACGAGTTGAAGTTTTAAATGACACCATTCATTTTATCATTAATGTGAAATTGGGGAAAAAATGTAGTTCTCCCATGTTTTTTAGTTGTTTTATTTTCATGGCATAAGAAGTAATTTCATTTTTAACATAGATGAGACATAGAGCATTAATACTGTTCTTTCCTTGCTGGATACACTCACTACTACATGTAGCAGAAGGCGCCCACAAGACATACAGGGGATACTTGTGACTTCTTATTTGTCAGTAGAGTTTTTGTTTAATGTCTATTTTTACTTTCTAGGTACCAAAGTAGTCCTGCACCATGGTCCGTGCTCAGCAGCATGCGGTAAGCAGCTCAGAATTCAAATATGTCCTTCACATGTAACATTTCACATCCGGCCCCAGAAACTATTGGGATCCATTAATAAGGCCCAGGTTCTGTTATCAGACTCTGCGTCATTAGGGGTTCTGTAACTTTTCTTATGTGACCAGAGATTTATATGAGGTCACAGGATACATGGATTGGAGGATTTTTCCTCTCTTACTTATAATTTCAGGTGTCATCTCCCATCCTGTGTTCATTCCCTATTCCAGGAATATAAAAGAGCAGATCTCTGTATTGTCCATTATATATTGATATGACATCAAAAATCATCCATCATTTTTCCAAACTTAATATTCTTTTTTTAATAGTCATATTTGGTTCCTCAGTCCGCCCATTCCATGTATTTGGTTTCCACGTCTGAACACATTCCAGCTCTGATCCTGATCTCTTATGTTCTGTTCTTTCTCTTTTCCTCAAGAAACATCTCAGGATACAGTCATTAAGATTGTTATAGCTGCTGCCATTCTCTTCGTTGTTGCAATAATCATAGTTGCCATCGGTGTCATCTACTGGTAAGTATAATAACTAATGATTTATGGGCTACACAGGAGTCTTTAGAGGAAATGTCACATCTTCAGGTTCCTCCAGAAATGGGAATATTTTGTGGCTTGCACACGTCACCCTGAAGTTGTGCCCTGCAGATAACTGATGGGTATATATTAGACTTTGTAGGGATTCACGCTCTCATGTAGGCATTAGGTACCGCTCACACAGGCAATGCAGTTTGGTCCAAACCGGTGCAGTTTTATTTTTTTAAAAAAACTCCAAGGGATTCAAAGCCAAAAACAGCCTCTTCTGGGCACAAAGGTTTCATAGCAAATAAACAGTCCATTTAGCAGGGCATATATGTCAGTGCAGACTCATCCAAATAGATTACAGTCCTTTCTCCCAGAGAAAACTTTATATATAGAAGAGGCACGATCCCACCAATCTCGCTGTCCCCTTCAGCCCAAGTTCAAGCAACCTCCAGTGCCAAACAGAAGTGTTGAACTCTGGCCACAGTTCACATTGAACAGGCTGCAGCAGACACACGGTTCTCTGCAGCTCCAGCACTCAGACTCTTCAGCTTTCCTAGCTGACCCATGCAGTCTCCATTTAGAGAGAGATGCCGGCACATATCTCTCTCAGCTGCAGCTCACACTTTGGCTGAACACTCACCAGCTCCAGCACATTCAACTCTGCTTCATCCAGAAGACTGCACACAGTGAACACAGGCCCTGGTTTTAGTAAAAAAGCAAGATGGATGTGTCTAATCAAACCCTACAGAGCTAGAACTTAACCCTGTCCTACCTTGCTCTGCTACAACTTGCATATACATTATTAATAGAAATTGCTGATTGAAATAGACACAAAAATAACTGGCTGGTGATATTTCTATAGATAGGACTAAATTAATTGTTTCATTGATACATTCTGCAGAATGCAGACATATTTTACTTTATGATTTACAATGTGACTTTCATTTTTACAATTTTATAGTTATCTGAAAAAGAAGAAGCCAGTGAAAGATCTTGAAAGGCAATGGTGCGCCGATGATTTTAGAGAGAACAACACCAAACTAAATGGTAACTACAGCTTAACAAATCTGACATTAAAGAAGCACTCCAGCTAAATATGTATTGTCTAATCCCTTATAGATATATCAGATGTACATGTGAAATAATACTTACCATTGCCATCTTCTCTGGATTCCAGCACCACGTCTTATGTGTGGCGCGGTAGCGATTTTCCTAATGTAAGTGACGCGCCCCCTGGGACATATTCCTTTTTGAGGGGAATACCCGGCACCGGATCAGATGGGGGGTTGTAGTCTCCGAGCGGCTGTGACCCGGTCCCGTGCCCAGGGCGTCAAGCTCAGTGTGATGTGGCAGTTCTACAGATGTTACTAAAGTTCTTTTGTGTCGACTACGCCACCCGTTGTATTGCGGTCACTATGGCCGCCGCTGCAGCAGGGTCCGCTGAGGCTGATGGTGTAGGTGCAGCTTTTGATGGTATAACCCCCAACGGGTGGGGTATAGCCTCAGGGGGGACAGGTGCAGAGGATGGGGGTTGTGGTGGTGCAGTGCAGACGGCAATGAAGACAGAGTCGGGTAGTGCAGTTAAGGGTGTTTACTTACTGCAGATGTTGTACTGGTCACTCCAGCTGCTAGTGACCACCCGAGCCGTGCTGCGTCCACCAGGTCCTGGATCCAGCCAACCCCCAAACAAGTCCGGAGCGTGGCCCTGAGCTCTCCCTCTGTCCTTTCTTCAGCCGTCCCCACCAGTGATCCACCTAGGTCCAGCTCCCTCGGGCCTTCTGTTGGGACACCCTTGGCCCTGGGTTCCCTGACCCTTCATGTGGTGTGCCTTCGGGGTGGATGTGATGGGTGACCGTGGCAGACGCTGCCCACGGTCTCCGGTCTCTGGCTGGGGTGTGTTTTCAGCCCCCACCAGTTTGGGTTCCGGTACCCTTTTGCTGACTCCTCACCCGGTGCTCTAATTTGGGTTCTTGGGTCCCTTCAGTCTTCCCCCTCTGGGTCTTTCTCTGCTCCACTCTCTCTCTCTCCAGGGCTGCTGTTTCCTTCTCTCTGCTGATTTGTTCTCTGCATCAGACAGACTCCTCTCCAACTGACTTGTTCTCTACAACTGACCCTGATTCTAGTTGGTGCCCACCTTATATATCCCTCTATGTGTGAGCTCAGGTGACCAGCACCCAATGAGCTCCTATCACTACCCAGACTGCTCCCCCTATCTGCCCCTACACTACATGGGATGTTCCACCCCCCTCCCACTCCAGCCAGGAACAGACTCGGTCGTACCTGCACATTTCTAAGTGGGAGTACCGTTGGTCTGTTCCTCGGAAATGGGATGTATGTAGTGCATGCAGCCTACCGAGCTCAGTTCCACACTCCATCCTTACCCGGGAGTGGAATACCACACCTCTGGGTTGAGGTGCAATACTCCTGTAGCAGCCGAATCCTCAGGGTGCTACATTCCCCCCTGGTAAATCACAGCACGTCCTCGGGCTGTAAGACATAAACACCAAAACATACAAAATTTTTCATATAAACATAATAAAACATATAAAACATTATATATATAAAACTTTTCATATAAACATTCTCGTCGTCTCTGGTTTCAGGTTCCTCCTCCGGACACTGTGCAACGTGTGTCCGGGAAAAGTGCGACAGTCTCTTAGAAAAACTGGTTTTCTATAAAACCGGTAGGGGGCGCTTTAGGACGCGCAACTATTTACAGGGGAAGTTGGCCGCTCTCAGTCCTCGGCCAGTTAGAGGGAAGGGAATGGCTGCTCACAGTCCTCAGCCTGTAGGATGAAGGGGTTAACGGGTAAACAGTTCACTGGTCCCAACGGGGACTATTTTAGCAGCAACGGTTCACTGTGCCCCGACGGGCAACTATATACAGTCTCTACTCCCGTCCTCAACGACAGCTCCCTCCTGCTTTTTCTTGGCGATACGGTGTTGCTTCAGACCCGTCCGGGTCCTCTGGCTCCTCCTCCCCATACCGCAACTCCTCCTCCGTCAAGCGGTGTACGTGGAGGGCGTAAGGTCCTTTGGCACACTTGTGCCGGGTGAAAGTGACCTCGTCTCCTACGTAGAGGTCACGGCCTTTGTGACCTTCCGGCAGGTGGGACTCGACGTCTCTGCGGGTCACAAAAACGTCACCGCGGTTGTTACGGTCCCGAATAAAGCCCCACCCATGCTGCGGGTTGAACTTTATCACCGTCCCGATGGTGCGGGGACAGTGCGCTGCACGGGGGTTCCTCCTAGTCCGGCTCTTCTGCTCCGCGCTCCGGATTTGGGCCTGTTGTTCTCTGACCCGCCTCTCCTCCCGTTCTCTCGTAAACTCTGCTAGCTGCTGACGACAACACTCAGTACGCTCAGCGGCGACTGCCCGAGTTTCTCCGGTGAACCCCATCAAATCTTCTCCCGTGGGGTCCCACTCGAATTGGGCTTCTTCTAAAGGAGGCGAGACCCGAGTCACGGGCTTCGGAGCCGGGATCAGGGGCTCACACAAGGGCCCTAGTCTTTGTTGCCGCTCCAGCTCATGGTATCCTTCGGGCCAGATGAAGGGCCGCCCGTCCGGCCATGTGAGCTGGCTGAACAAGTCCTCCCCCAGGTGTGGCACCCTTGGTTTTACGGGCGCGGGCGCGGTTGTGGTGGCGCCCGGGTTGCCCAGGCCTTGCGGCCAGGCCTGGGGCACCTGGAAGGTGAAGGGCACCGTTAACACGGCGGCGCCCTGGGCTACCTGGCCTTGCGGCCAGGCCGGAGGCTCCGCGGAGGTAGGGGGCGCTGTTGGTGATGCGGCGCCCGGGGGTACTAGGCCTTGCGACCAGGCTGGTGGTATTTCCTGCTTTGTCACGCTCCGGGTCAAGGCGCGTGACGTCACAGGGGTCGCTGCGGCGGCTTCCGGTCGGGGCCTAGTCCATAGCGGTGACATGGCGGCTACGGGCACAGCAGGGGAACTTTCGGGCTCTGCGACGGGGAGCTGGGGCAGGTAAGCGGTGTCACGGCTTGGGGTATAGGCGTCCCCTTTACCTGCCTCCATGCGTTCGGCTCCCTTCTCGGCGCCGTCTCCGGCCTTGGGTCCTCCCGCGCCATCCTCAGAGGCGGTCTGCTTCCTCTTCCAGGGTAGCGTGCTCCGTTGACTGGTCTCAGCTTGCTGGGTCATCTCCCGGCTCCACTCCGCCAGTATCTCGCGCTGCACCCGGGCCATCCTCCTTGCGAGGCCCTCCAAGGCAGTTTGTGCACACTCCCGGTCTCGGGGGAGCTGCGCTAAGATCTCCGCTAGACCTAGCGGGGTTGTGGACTCTAGCAGGCTCCTGACCATCGGGTCGGTGCTGCTCTGCTCTTCTTCCGGCAGGCTCCTGGCCAGCGGGCCGGTGCTGCTCTGCCCTCCTTCCTCGGTCTCTAGCAGACTCCTGGCCAGCGGGCCGGTGCTGTTCTGCTTTCTCTCCATCTCCGGGTAAGCTCCTCCGCTACTCCTCGTTAGACCTCTTGCCTCCGGGTGCGCTCGCTCCAGACTGCTCCAAGCGACACCCATCTTTTCTCTTCTCTTTCGTCTCCTCCCACTTCGAGGGCGGTCCCGGGGCAACTCGGTGACTGTCAGCTCCAGGGGTAGTTCTTTCACGCTGACAGACACCTCCAGCATCACAGTCTCTGTTGGTGGGGGCGGTTTCCACTTTTGGCGCCATTTTCTGTCCTGGCCCATGATGGGAGGTGGCCTCTTGCCCTCCTTTGGCACACCCATAATGGCGTCCGCTGCTCTTCCAAGGCGGGAAATCTGCGGTTTTGGCGGGAAGCGTCGCCCAGTGGCGGGAAACTCTGCAGATGGCGGGAACAAGTCGGAAATGGCGGACAATCGGCGGGAAACGACTGGTGATGGAGTCCGATGGCGTGGACCTTCCGGAACCGGCGGGAGACTTCTTTCTGAGGTAAACTTGCACTTTTCTTCAGGCACGCAGTACCCGGGTGTTGCGGGCACGTATCCTGCCGACTACGCCAAAGTTGACGCGCCCCCTGGGACATATTCCTTTTTGAGGGGAATACCCGGCACCGGATCAGATGGGGGGGTTGTAGTCTCCGAGCTGCTGTGACCCGGTCCCGTGCCCAGGGCGTCAAGCTCAGTGTGATGTGGCAGTTCTACAGATGTTACTAAAGTTCTTTTGTGTCGACTACGCCACCCGTTGTATTGCGGTCACTATGGCCGCCGCTGCAGCAGGGTCCGCTGAGGCTGATGGTGTAGGTGCAGCTTTTGATGGTATAACCCCCAACGGGTGGGGTATAGCCTCAGGGGGGACAGGTGCAGAGGATGGGGGTTGTGGTGGTGCAGTGCAGACGGCAATGAAGACAGAGTCGGGTAGTGCAGTTAAGGGTGTTTACTTACTGCAGATGTTGTACTGGTCACTCCAGCTGCTAGTGACCACCCGAGCCGTGCTGCGTCCACCAGGTCCTGGATCCAGCCAACCCCCAAACAAGTCCGGAGCGTGGCCCTGAGCTCTCCCTCTGTCCTTTCTTCAGCCGTCCCCACCAGTGATCCACCTAGGTCCAGCTCCCTCGGGCCTTCTGTTGGGACACCCTTGGCCCTGGGTTCCCTGACCCTTCATGTGGTGTGCCTTCGGGGTGGATGTGATGGGTGACCGTGGCAGACGCTGCCCACGGTCTCCGGTCTCTGGCTGGGGTGTGTTTTCAGCCCCCACCAGTTTGGGTTCCGGTACCCTTTTGCTGACTCCTCACCCGGTGCTCTAATTTGGGTTCTTGGGTCCCTTCAGTCTTCCCCCTCTGGGTCTTTCTCTGCTCCACTCTCTCTCTCTCCAGGGCTGCTGTTTCCTTCTCTCTGCTGATTTGTTCTCTGCATCAGACAGGCTCCTCTCCAACTGACTTGTTCTCTACAACTGACCCTGATTCTAGTTGGTGCCCACCTTATATATCCCTCTATGTGTGAGCTCAGGTGACCAGCACCCAATGAGCTCCTATCACTACCCAGACTGCTCCCCCTATCTGCCCCTACACTACATGGGATGTTCCACCCCCCTCCCACTCCAGCCAGGAACAGACTCGGTCGTACCTGCACATTTCTAAGTGGGAGTACCGTTGGTCTGTTCCTCGGAAATGGGATGTATGTAGTGCATGCAGCCTACCGAGCTCAGTTCCACACTCCATCCTTACCCGGGAGTGGAATACCACACCTCTGGGTTGAGGTGCAATACTCCTGTAGCAGCCGAATCCTCAGGGTGCTACATAAGCCTATGAGACTGAGCGCGAGCTTCCATATACTTACATTGAGAAAGGAACTTCCAGTCCACACGTAAGGAAGACATTGTGATGGCCAGTCCGATTTTTCAAATATAAATATTTACGTTTTAAATATTTTTGTTAATATATGAGTATAGACGTGTTGCATACACAGCAGTGCGGGAGTACCAGCAAATTCTTCTTTGTCTTCTATAAGAAAGACTTTGTGATCGCCAGGCCGATTTACAGTCACATGGTTCAGCAGAGGACTGGAGCGCTGCTGCAAACCGGAGAAGACAGCGATCAGTGTTCTACCATATACTATACACTACTAATATGTTCAGAAGTGATTAGCAATAATAATTTAGCTCAGAGTGCTTCTTTTATATCTATATACATACAGGCAGTTATTGCCGGCTATTATATTACATGGAAGCAGTCCACATTGTGAAGTCCGTTACTTACACTGAGAACCTTCCGATTTGTCTTCTTCAATGTATAAAATGTATTTAATAGAAAAACAACATTATAGAAAAAAATAGTCTCTTAAAGGATCTTGTTAGGAAATTATCCCAATACATAGAGTAGAAACATAATGGAAGCTTTTATTTTAGAAATGTTGATTTCAATGTTCTGTGTTATAGGAAAACATGAGGATGACATAACAATTACAATTGATGATTCTCCTCATGGACCCGGGAATGACCAGAGAGACGTCCTCACAGGCAACAAGATCTCAATGCCTGGACCCCCTGATGTAATAATCAATATCAGCTCAGATGAGGATGAGGTCACCTCCTCTAACAGTAAGTTCTCAGGGTTTTTATTAAATATATTTAATAGAAACACAACCTAATATATAAATAAAAAATTGGTCTCCTATAGGAGCTTGTCAGTGAATGAACCCTTTATATACTGGTAGCTATACAAGCTCAGCTCCTCTATTGTTATAGTTTAAAGTACCAACTAGAGGTTATATATAATACCATATATACTGATAACCCCCACTAGACATATAGAAGATTTAATTAATATTACTTTCAATTTTTTTCCATTACAGGAGATCAGGAGGTCAAAAGAACTATTATAAATGAGGATGTTCCTCATGGACCTGTGGCTGAAAAGGGAGACGTCCTGAAAGACACCAAGATCAACACGGCTCACCCCAGTGATAGAGTAGTCACCAGCAGCCTTGATGGGAATGTGGTCATCCCCTCTGATGGTAAGTTTCAGAACTACGATAAGACATATATTATGTAGATGTGACCCGCAGTCCTATGCAACACCACAGATAACCATTGATACCTTTGTTAGTACAGATGGCAGTAATAGCTATCCTCGGGATTACACTTCTTGCGGTTTTTCCTGAGCTCAGCGTGTGCTGGGCTGCGGGGAGGAGTACGGCAGAATCAGTGAGTGATGAGACCAGACTGTATCTATCTATTGATGATAATGACAGACTGGTACAAACGTGGTTCAAAACAACAGATCTTCATAATTTTAGCACTAGGTCAACCCAAAAACACAAGTTGATCAGATATCATGTGAACATCTTCAACTTGCACCTCAAATATCACAGATTCAAAACTTTTTATTGCTGCAATGGTGCAAAACTGTGAGGGCAAATTTTCGTATGAGCAAATTTCCTTTTGAGCAAATTTCCATTCTAGCAGCATTCTATGTGGGTAAATTTCCATGTTGCCAATTTCCCTGTGGGCATTTATTCACTTTGGGATTTTTTCATAAACTGTCGTCTCCCATTATGTAAAACCTACAAAAGACAAAAAATATCTCATACCCTACCATCATTATATATAAATGTAAAGCAAAGTTGCATATGGAATATAGGGTACTTAGTGAACTATTTTTGATCAAAAAAAGTTTACAAGCCGTCCCACCAGCGACAAGGTGACCCTAAATTGGGACGGTCCTACACTGTCTATATTAAAAACATTACTGTATATCAAAGTTGAAGTAATGCATATAAAAGGGTAGACAAATAGAACCGGGTCCCAATATCAGACCACCTAAGCCCGTGGCAAGCTACATATATACTAACCAGCTCAACAAGGGGGATGCCACACCCCTAATTTGCACAGAATTCAAACAAGACAAAAAAACAAGCAATGTGAACTGAGGTCTAAGATGGTACACATGCAAGAAATAGGAGCATGTTCACACTAGAAAAAAGATGCAAAACCTACAAAAGACAAAAAATATCTCATACCCTACCATCATTATATATAAATGTAAAGCAAAGTTGCATATGAAATATAGGGTACTTAGTGAACTATTTTTGATCAAAAAAAAAAAGTATACAAGCCGTCCCACCAGCGACAAGGTGACCCTAAATTGGGACGATCCTACACTGTCTATATTAAAAAC
The DNA here is from genome assembly GCF_046119375.1 of Phyllobates terribilis. Classification (NCBI taxonomy): domain Eukaryota; kingdom Metazoa; phylum Chordata; class Amphibia; order Anura; family Dendrobatidae; genus Phyllobates; species Phyllobates terribilis. The sequence goes on along the minus strand of NW_027362769.1, from coordinate 242,985,771 downwards.
CTTACTGTATATCAAAGTTGAAGTAATGCATATAAAAGGGTAGACACATAGAACCGGGTCCCAATATCAGACCACCTAAGCCCGTGGTAAGCTACATATATACTAACCAGCTCAACAAGGGGGATGCCACACCCCTAATTTGCACAAATGCAAACAAGACAAAAAAACAAATTAGGGCTGTGGCATCCCCCTTGTTGAGCTGGTTAGTATATATGTGTAATGCACATACCCAGGCTGAGCGGCGTGTGCGTGTGATTCCACTGGACCGTGCCAGAGAGTGAATGCCTGGAGGGGCGTAACTAGGTATTCACCCGATCCGACCAGGGTCGCACGACGGCATACGACGCCAGTGCACCAAGGAGGAACCGAGCAGAGGGACCAGGTGCTACTCCAGGACAGACCTCGGACACGGCTGTTGACCCACACAGGGGAATACAGGAACAGACAGGTTAGGCTGGCACACAGACTGGTGGGTATAGGCAGGCACGACTGGTATGCTGGCAGGCGGGTATGCAGGTAGGGGGGTACAGGCAAGCATGGCTAGAGTGCAGACAGGGAGGCACTAGCAGGTTGGAACACAGGCGGGATAGGACCCAGTACACACTGGGACTCAGGAACAGAACCACAGATGTGGCGGACAAATACAGCAGAGTGAGGCCGCCCAGAGTGGTGAGCGAAAGCAGGGCAAGACGAGACCGCCTAGAGCGGTGAGCGAGAGTAGAGCAGGACGAGGCCGCCTGGAGCGGTGAGCAAGAGTAGAGCAGGACGAGGCTGCCTGGAGCGGTGAGCAAGAGTAGAGCAGGACGAGGCCGCCTGGAGCGTTGAGCGAGAGTAGAGCAGGACGAGGCCGCCTGGAGCAGTGAGCAAGAGTAGAGCAGGACGAGGCCGCCTGGAGCGGTGAGCAAAGGGTCAGAGCAGAGCAGGACGAGGCCGCCAGGAGCGGTGAGCAAAGGGTCAGAGCAGAGCAGGACGAGACTGGCGGAGCAGCGAGCAAAGGGTCAGAGCAGAGCAGGACGAGACTGCCGGAGCAGCGAGCAAAGGGTCAGAGCAGAGCGAGACTGCCGGAGCAGCGAGCAAAGGGTCAGAGCAGAGCAAGACTGCCGGAGCAGCGAGCAAAGGGTCAGAGCAGAGCGAGACTGCCGGAGCAGCGAGCAAAGGGTCAAAGCAGAGCGAGACTGCCGGAGCAGCGAGCAAAGGGTCAGAGCAGAGCGAGACTGCCGGAGCAGCGAGCAAAGGGTCAGAGCAGAGCGAGACTGCCGGAGCAGCGAGCAAAGGGTCAGAGCAGAGCGAGACTGCCGGAGCAGCGAGCAAAGGGTTAGAGCAGGGCGAGAACCGCAGGAGCGGAGAGCGAGGCAGGGCAGAGGGGACAGGGCTCTGTTCACACGGAACAGACAGGAAGGGAAAGGCAGAACCAGATACCCACAGGGTACTTGCAGTGAAGTAGCGAGTGGACCACAAACTCCCAAACGGAAGTACAGTGACAACGAACAGGAGTTAGGTACGAGTTCAGACTCGGCAGAAAAAGGAAAGGTACAGACATAGAGAAAAACAGGAAACAGGCTAGAAGAGTATACAGACAAGAACAGACACAGTAGCAAGATACAGGAGCGGGTCTAGGTATGCAGCCCCTAGAAGGCGGGAGGAACAGGCTAGGAGCGTGTTCAGACAGGACAGACAAGATACAGGAGCGGGTCTAGGTATGCGGCCCCTAGAAGGCGGAACGAACAGGCAAGGAGCGTGTTCAGATAGGCCTGGAAATACAGCCTCCAGGAAAGGCAGGCAAGCAAACACAGAAAGGGACCTGGCACATTCAGAGTGAAAGAGCACACTGAATGAAACACAATGCTCAGGCAGGGTTTCTTGGGAGGAGCTGGGTTAAATACCAGGTGACAGACAGCAATAGGCTGAGGACGCATCAGGGGTGTGTCTGCAGCAGGTACAAGAAACAGGAAGTGATCGGGCGCCGCCCTTAAGCAGCAGAAACAGAGGCAAGCAGACAGCATGGAGGGAAGCCAGGCTAGCAGACTGGACTGGAGATCAAGTGCACGCTCTTGCATAGTGGGAGATGGACCACTATGCAAGGACGCCGCCAGGTATGTTACAATTAGAGATGAGCGGTGTTCGACTAGAACTGTTCGCCAATCTCAAATTCGAGCTGTTTTGGGCGGTGTTCGAGTTGTTCGACGAACCCGAACGATTTGCAAAAAATTCGGCTGTTCGAGGTTATGTTCGATAACTGTTCGTGCACCAAAAGCGTGTCCTGCATGTCTGGCGCTATTTAGAGCACCAATCATGCAGGGATTGTCTGCCACTCACTGTAATGCCACAGCCATGGTGGTTGTGGCATTACAGTGATTGCCCAAATCGATGGGAACAGTGCCAACAGTGAAACATGAAAAGCCGGCAATTCAGCAGCGGCATACACCTGTACCCGACAATTTAGAACCGAAAGAATAGAGCTTCACACATAGATTAGATAGATATAAACATGTCAGCCACATATATACGAAGTACAGTGAAAGTGCTGCTTACTGTACTTGTCATTTAGCGTAAAGGATTTATCAAAAAAAATAATAGTGTTTTCATGCACCGTCTCTTTAAAAAAGCCGGCCGGCAATTCAGCAGCGGTACCCGACAATTTATAACAGACAGAATAGAGCTTCACACATAGATTAGATAGATAGAAACATGTCAGTCACATATATATGAAGTACAGTGATAGTGTTGGTTACTGTACTTGTCATTTAGTATTAAAATAAAGGATTTATTATTAAAAAAATTGGCGTGGGGTTCCCCTTAATTTTAGGCTCTAGCGGAGGTTAAGCAGACGGCTGGGGCACTGGGGCAGATGTTTGAAGCCTGGGAAGGGGGTAATACCCACGGAGCTTCCCAGGCTACTAATATCAGCCCCCAGCTGAATACATAGCCTTTACTAGCTATTAAAATGGGGGACCCCCCTAATTTAATAGCTAGCAAAGGCTAGGCAGACAGCTGGGGGCTGATATTAATAGCCCAGGAAGGGAGCCATGAATATTGGCCCCCTCCCAGGCTAGAAACACCAGCCGTCAGCCGCCCCAGAAATGGCGCATTCATAGGATGCGCCAATTCTGGCACTTAGCCTCGCTCTTCCACGCTGCCCTGGTGCGGTGGCAGGGGGTAATAGGGTTGGGGTTGATGTCAGCTTATAATGCCAGCTGACATCAAGCCCAGGTTAGTAATGGAGAGGCGTCTATAAGACACCCCCATTACTAACCCCATAGTCAAAGTTAAAAAAAACACGACAGCTTCAGCTCTGCTACATCGAGATGACTGGCTGGACCGCAGCAGAACGCTGCCATCCAGTCTGTCATCCCGCAGACACTGAGAAGCGCAGGCATGCTTGCGCTCCTCACTGTCTCGCTGTGACGGCATCCAGATGAGCCGAGGTCATGTCCAATGAACTCGGCTCACCTCATGCACTTCACTGACAGCGTGGGAAAATTCTCACGCTGAAGCGCTGAGTGCAGGAGAATTTTCCCACGCTGTCAGTGACGTGCATGAGGTGAGCCGAGTTCATTGGACATGAACTCGGCTCATCTGGATGTTGTCACAGAGAGACGCTGAGCAGCGCAAGCAAGCCTGCGCTTCTCAGTGTCTGCGAGATGAGAGGCTGGATGGCAGCGTTCTGCTGCGGTCCAGCCAGTCATCTCGATGTAGCAGAGCTGAAGCTGTCGTGGGAACCATGGAAAGGTAAGGATGAGGTTGCTTTATTATTTTTCTTTTATTGCAGGAGATCGTTGGCTTCAGCTGGAATGGGCGTGATGGTAAGTATGGTTTAATTTAGAACAATAAAGGATTGTGTCTTTATTTCAATTAAAGGACTTTATTCTGGGTGTTTGTGGTTTTTTTAACTTTGACTATGGGGTTAGTAATGGGGGTGTCTTATAGACGCCTCTCCATTACTAACCTGGGCTTGATGTCAGCTGGCATTATAAGCTGACATCAACCCCAACCCTATTACCCCCTGCCGCCGCACCAGGGCAGCGTGGAAGAGCGAGGCTAAGTGCCAGAATTGGCGCATCCTATGAATGCGCCATTTCTGGGGCGGCTGACGGCTGGTGTTTCTAGCCTGGGAGGGGGCCAATATTCATGGCTCCCTTCCTGGGCTATTAATATCAGCCCCCAGCTGTCTGCCTAGCCTTTGCTAGCTATTAAATTAGGGGGGACCCCACGTCATTTTTTTGGGGGGGTCCCCCATTTTAATAGCTAGTAAAGGCTATGTATTCAGCTGGGGGCTGATATTAGTAGCCTGGGAAGCTCCGTGGGTATTACCCCCTTCCCAGGCTTCAAACATCTGCCCCAGCCGTCTGCTTAACCTCCGCTAGAGCCTAAAATTAAGGGGAACCCCACGCCAATTTTTTTAATAATAAATCCTTTATTTTAATACTAAATGACAAGTACAGTAACCAACACTATCACTGTACTTCATATATATGTGACTGACATGTTTCTATCTATCTAATCTATGTGTGATGCTTTATCTTTCTGTTCTAAATTGTCGGGTACCGCTGCTGAATTGCCGGCCGGCTTTTTTAAAGAGACAGTGCATGAAAACACTATTATTTTTTTAAATAAATCCTTTACACTAAATGACAAGTACAGTAAGCAACACTATCACTGTACTTCATATATATGTGACTGACATGTTTCTATCTATCTAATCTATGTGTGAAGCTCTATTCTTTCTGTTCTAAATTGTCGGGTACAGATGCTGAATTGCCGGCCGGCTTTTTTAAAGAGACGGTGCATGAAAACACTAATATTTTTTTTAATAAATCCTTTACACTAAATGACAAGTGCAGTAACCAACACTGTCACTGTGCTTCTTATATGTGTGACTGACATGTTTCTATCTAACTAATCTATGTGTGATGCTCTATTCCTTCTTGTCTAAATTGTCGGGTACCGGTGTATGCCGCTGCTGAATTTGTCGGCCGGCTTTTTTAAAGAGAGTGTCTTCTGAGCAGTTTGTCAGCTTTTGGACACCTTTGCAGGTGTTTTCTATGTGTTTCTATGTGTTTTTGTTTGCCTGCCATTGGTTTTAACGGTGTTCGACGGTGTTCTAAGGTGTTCGACGAACAGTTCGACGAACAGTTCCTCGAACATCCCGGTGTTCGACGAACCGAACCGAACCCGAACACTACGGGGGTGGCTCAACACTAGTTACAATATGTAGCTTACCACGGGCTTAGTTGGTCTGATATTGGGACCCGGTTCTATTTGTCTACCCTTTTATATGCATTACTTCAACTTTGATATACAGTAAGGTTTTTAATATAGACAGTGTAGGACCGTCCCAATTTAGGGTCACCTTGTCGCTGGTGGGACGGCTTGTATACTTTTTTTGATCAAAAATAGTTGACTAAGTACCCTATATTTCATATGCAACTTTGCTTTACATTTATATATAATGATGGTAGGGTATGAGATATTTTTTGTCTTTTGTAGGTTTTACCATCTTAGACCTCAGTTCACATTGCTTGGTTTTTCATCTCCCATTATGTGTTCATTCCCTATTCCAGGACTATAAAAGAACTGATCTCTGAATTGTCCATTATATAATGATATGATGTCAAAAATCATCCATAATTTTTCCAAACTCAATACACCTCTTTTTAATAGTCATATTTGGTTCCTCAGTCCGCCCATTCCATATATTTTGTTTCCATGTCTGAACACATTTCAGCTCTGGTTACCTGATCACTTATTTTCTTTCTCTTTTTAGTGTATAACACCGTTCCTCAAGAAACATCTCGGAATACAGTCATTACGATTGATAATAGAAGCTGCCATCTTGTTTGTCCTTGCAATGACCAAAGGTGCCATTGTTGTCATTGCTGCCATTGATGCCTTTTGTTGGTACGTATAATAAGTAATGATTTATGGGCTACACAGGAATCTGTAGAGGAAATGTCACATCTTCAGGTTACTCCAGTAATAGGAATATTTTAATGTAGACGTCTTGAGGCTCACACACAGGTCACCCTGGAGTTGTGCCCCGCAGGTCATTGATGGGTATATGTTAGACTTTGTAGGGATTCCCGCTCTCATGTAGGAATTAGGTAGCGTTCACACAGGCAATGCGTTTCGGTCCAAATTGGTGCCGTTTTTTTGCTTTCATAAAACTCCAAGGGATTAAAAACCAAAAACAGTCTCTACGGGACACAAAGGTATCACAGCAAATAAACAGTACATTTAGCAGGGCACATATCTCAGTGCGGGCTCACCTGGACAGATTGCAGTCTCTTCTCCCAGAGAAAACTTCATACACAGAAGTAACATGATTCCACTAATCTTGGTATCCACTTCAGCCTGAGGTCCAGCAGCCTCCAGTGCCAAACAGAGTGTTCAACTACGGACACAGTTCACACTGAGCAGGCTGCAGCTGACACACACTCTCCAGCTCCAGCATACAGACTGCTTAGATATCCTAGCTGACCCATGCAGTCTTCATTTAGGGAGAAATTCCGGCACATCTCTCTCTCTCTCGCTCTAAGCTACAACTCACATTTTGGCTGAACACTCACCAGCTTCAGCACACTCAACTCTGCTTCATACAGCAGATTGACACACCTAGTGAACATAAGCCCTGGTTTTAGTAAAAAAGTTAGGTGGGTGCATCTAATCACATTCTGCAGAGCTAGGACTAAACCCTGTCCTACCTGGCTGTGCTACTGTTATGATCTGCAACATGAACTAAGGAAAGATAGGGGAAAGCTGTCCCTACAGTAAGACTAAGCTGAATCCCTACGATGTAGCGGGCTGCCTGTTCCTAGCGAACAGACCCGCCTTAGTCCTCGGCTAGTCTGAACGGAGACCTATAGCATAAAGGAAGGGGTCCCTAAAAGAACTAAGGACTGGGACAAAAAATGGAACACCTCCTAAACTGAGAAGTTGTTGCAGAACACAAAAATACAAACAGACAAAAAGTTACTAAAGGTCCCAGAAGGACCAAGTTAACTGACAGAGATATGCACAGAAGCACCTGGCTAGAGAAGCAGTAAAACACTGAAGTCCAGCACAGCCAAAAGGGCGGAGCTGGAATATAAAGGCAAATGGTCACATGACCACAAAACACAAGAAGGAAAAGAAAACAAACAGGAGGGTTATAACAGCTACAACTTGTATATATCTTATTAAAAGAAATTGCTGAAATTTCTGAAGCACCGACACTGCCTCATGTGACCCCGCGCAACTGCTGCTTCCCCCCAGGTAAGCTACCGTTATAAGGGAATATAAGACGCACCACCATTTTATTTAAAAGTTTTTTTTTCCTATTTTGCACCCCAAAATTTGGGGTGTGTCTTATAATTCGCAAAATACGGTAACTATTGCTGCCCTGTCCCATTATTTGGATGATTACAGTGGATATAGTAAAGAAATTAGTTCCTAATTTCTTCAGTGCATTATCTACTTGATCCTATTTTTTTCTTTTCAATGGTGATTTTTTTTCTTACAAACTATTGGGTTGATATGCCATAAACAGATGAGATAGGAATACCCCCTTAAAGCTAGGAATTAGTTTTGTATAAAAGTTCATTTTCTATAGAGTAGCTGCGAGATCTGATCTACAGGATGCAAACTGTCATTTATATCAAACTGGATTCTACAATAGGCGATAGATTAGTGCTGGAATATTATCTAGATTCTCCTAAGGGGATGTCGTGTAAAAAAAATGTACATTGTATGTATCTTATAAGTATTATTGTGCTGCTACATGTTTAGTTATAATCTGTTATTGTTTCTGCAGAAAAATCAAGACTCTGAGTTCCAACATTGAATAAGGAATCCAGCAGGAGGAGATGACTACGCAACAACTCCATTACATGGCAGCTACAATGTGAGGATAAGACAACCTGTGAATAAGCAAAAAGAGACAGATTCCGGGCTCAGTTTCTGTTCTCACCCATGGATATGACATTTATTGGACTTTCCGCAGTCAGATGTGTTCATGGACAAGTGACTCACCTGCTGCGCGAAGAGGCAGATTCCGGGCTCGGTCTCTGCTTTCATCCTTTAATATGACATTTACCGGACTTTCAGCAGCCAAGTGTACTCACGACACAAGTGAGGTACCCGCTGTAAGAAGAGGCAGATTCCGGGCTCGGTCTCTGCTCTCACCTAGCCACAGCCCAAGGGAAGGGCACTCCTTTAACCATGGTTCCCTAGAGGTTTCCTCCATTGGGGTTTTTTCCTCTCCTGAGTGCTAAAGGATGACTCTTCATGAGTTAAAGGCCCATCATCATCAGGGCCACATTTAAGACTATTGTCCTGACTTATAATGGAAACTTCCACATTATCCAACTTCAATAAAGTTACTTAAGAAGTCAGCATATATCATATGTATCTGAGTCTTCTTTGATGGATCTTTGCAAAACAGGAGAATATACATAGCACTGGACTACTTTGTATAGTCATCACAATCACACATGGCTGCTTATCATCCCGATTTCTCGCACACATGTATATTAGGGTACAAGAGGTGTTGTGCTTAAAAACAATATATTCCCTATATGAGATCTACATGTATGTCACATGTCTAATGCCGTTCTATGGGAAGATGTCTGGAGCATAGCCCAATTCATATATAGTAGATTCTGGCTGCTAATGGGTCACCATGGCATTTGGGGTCCCACTGAAGGCAATTTAACTGCTATCTCTGTATCTCATGTTCAAAATGTAAAAATGGGTATATTATATAACTAATTACCCCATACCTGAAATGCTGAAGGAAATACATAGAGAGATCCAATGGCAGAATTGCAGTTTTTCAGTCAACTCACCTCCCCGCACCAAAAAACGTAATAAAAAGCAATCAAAACGTTCTATGTACCCCATGGTACCAATATAAATTACACCTAAATGGTCCCTCACATAGATCTATCTGCAAAAATGTTAAAAAATGGGATCCAGTAAATGGCAACCCAAAGCAACATTTTGTTAAGTTCTTTTAAAAGCAGTATTAAAAAAATAAAATAAATAAAAAACAAGCCCATACAGTTATGTCTTCACAAAACAGAGATATAACAACTCTATCATCCAACGAAGGCTAAAAATGCAAATCGATTACCGGATCCAATGGATTATCAGGCTAGGATCCTGTGACAACGTTTATTCATCGATTTTTCAGCCTTCTTAGGATACAATTTTTCCTACTTTTTGATCACTGATAGTCTTAGGATTGTACTGGTCCCGATGATGAGTGGCTTCAGAGAAAGGATCTGACACTGCAAGAAGTAGAGTAGTGCCTATAATCTAGTACAACTCAGCAAGGTGAGCAGAGACTCCTCCAAGCGTGATGGGAATAGCTGCAAGTATAGAGAATCTAATAATCTATGGAGCCATTTCCCGGCCCCTGACTGATTAACTCTCCATATGCCGCGATTAAGAGCGACATTTAGAAGGTTGTACAGAGATTTATTGACCAATGACAGCAGTCCCCTGCTCTCTGATCGCTCTGATTGGATGATGAATGTAACTATCCAATCACAGCATGTATCCAATGCAGGAAACAGAAGCTCAGCTCCGATTCTCCTCTCTCTGTCAGTGACTGTGTTGGAGATCGGAGCTGTGCTGCTGTCAGAAAAGTGCTATATCCATAAATGTCTAAATCACCTATATCTCCAACTGTCACCCCAGGGTCCCTGTTCCTCATCTCATGCCCTGTGTCATTTATTTTATATATATATCATTTGTCTATATCTTCATTGTATTTTTTTATGTAATTTTGTCCTGTCCATCCATCATTACATAGCTTACATAGCTTTAGTTAGGTGTAGGGCATTAGTTACAGGGGCAATTAGTTTAGAGCTAGTTATCTAGTTCTAATATTAGGGTATGGAAATTAGCGTTAGGTACATGTTTAGCAACTTTGTGTGTTATAAAAAAAATCTAAAAAGCAAAAAAATAAAATTAATAAATAAAAGTTTCATATATATACAGGTGCTTCTCACTAAATTAGAATATCATCAAAAAGTTAATTTATTTCAGTTCTTCAATCAAAAAAGTGAAACTCATATATTATCTAGAGTGATTACAAACAGAGTGATCTATTTCAAGTGTTTATTTCTGTTAATGTTGATGATTATGGCTTACAGCCAATGAAAACACAAAAGTCATTATCTCAGTAAATTAGAATAATTAACAAAAAACACCTGCAAAGGCTTACTACGTATTTATAAAAAGGTCCCTTAGTCTGTTTCAGTAGGCGCCACAATCATGGGGAAGACTGCTGACTTGATAGATGTCCAGAAGGCAGTCATTGACACACTCCACAAGGAGGGTAAGCCATAAAAGATCATTGCTAAAGAAGCTAGCTGTTCACAGAGTGCTGTATCCAAGCAAATTAATGGAAAGTTAAGTGGAAGGAAAACGTGTGGTAGAAAAAGGTGCATAAGCAACCGGGATAACCGCAGCCTTGAAAGGATTGTTAAGAAAAGGCCATTCAAAAATTTTAGGGAGATTCACAAGGAGTGGACTGCTGCTGGAATCATTGTTTCAAGAGCCACCACACACAGACTATCCAGAACATGAGCTACAAGTGTCGCATTCCTTGTGTCAAGCCACTCATGACCAATAGACAGTGCCGGAAGCGTCTTATTTGGGCAAGGACAAAAAGACCTGGACTGTTGCTCAGTGGTCCAAGGTGTTGTTTTCAGATGAAAGTAAATTTGATAAATTTTGAGGTCCATTTCCTCACTTCTCACTACTATGTATGAAAAATTTGTCTTAAAAATGACATTTGTGTGAAAAAAATGAAACTTAATTTTTTCACACTCATTTTGAACTAAATCCTTTAATAAAATGTAGGCTCAAAAGACTCATCACATCCATGAATAAATTCTTTAGGGGCTGCTGTTTACAAAAAGGGTCAGTTGTGGGGGTTTTCTGCTGTTTTGGCATGTCAAAAACTCTGCAAATGCGACATGGTGCCCACAATCTATTTCAGCCAAATACAGTGGTGGCCAAAAGTATTGGCGCCCCTGCAATTCTGTCAGATAATACTCAGTTTCTTCCTGAAAATGATTGCAATCACAAATTCTTTGGTATTATTATCTTCATTTAATTTGTCTTCAATGAAAAAACACAAAAGAGAATGAAGCAAAAAGCAAATCATTGATCATTTCACACAAAACTCCAAAAATGGGCCAGACAAAAGTATTGGCACCCTCAGCCTAATACTTGGTTGCACAACCTTTAGCCAAAATAACTGCAAACAACCAATTCCGGTAACCATCAATGAGTTTCTTACAATGCTCTGCTGGAATTGTAGACCATTCTTCTTTGGCAAACTGCGCCAGGTCCCTGATATTTGAAGGGTGCCTTCTCCAAACTGCCATTTTGAGATCTCTCCACAGGTGTTCTATGGGATTCAGGTCTGGACTCATTGCTGGCCACCTTAGAAGTCTCCAGTGCTTTCTCTCAAACCATATTATAGTGCTTTTGGAAGTGTGTTTTGGGTCATTGTCCTGCTGGAAGACCCATGACCTCTGAGGGAGACCCAGCTTTCTCACACTGGGCCCTACATTATGCTGCAAAATTTGTTGGTAGTCTTCAGACTTCATAATGCCATGCACACGGTCAAGCAGTCCAGTGCCAGAGGCAGCAAAGCAACCCCAAAACATCAGGGAACCTCCGCCATGTTTGACTGTGGGGACCGTGTTCTTTTCTTTGAATGCCTCTTTTTTTTTCCTGTACACTCTATGTTGATGCTTTGTCCCAAAAAGCTCTACTTTTGTCTCATCTAACCAGAGAACATTCTTCCAAAATGTTTTAGGCTTTCTCAGGTAAGTTTTGGAAAACTCCAGCCTGGCTTTTTTATGTCTCGGGGTAAGAAGTGGGGTCTTCCTGGGTATCCTACCATACAGTCCCTTTTCATTCAGACACCGACGGATAGTACGGGTTGACACTGTTGTACCATCGGACTGCAGGGCAGCTTGAACTTGTTTGGATGTTAGTCAAAGTTCTCTATCCACCATCCGCACAATCTTGCGTTGAAATCTCTCGTCAATTTTTCTTTTCCGTCCACATCTAGGGAGGTTAGCCACAGTGCCATGGGCTTTAAACTTCTTGATGACATTGCGCACGCAAGACACAGGAACATTCAAGTCTTTGGAGATGGACTTGTAGCCTTGAGATTGCTCATGCTTCCTCACAATTTGGTTTCTCAAGTCCTCAGACAGTTGTTTGGTTTCTTTCTTTTCTCCATGCTCAATGTGGTACACACAAGGACACAGGACAGAGGTTGAGTCAACTTTAATCCATGTTAACTGGCTGCAAGTGTGATTTAGTTATTGCCAACACCTGTTAGGTGCCACAGGTAAGTTACAGGTGCTGTTAATTACACGAATTAGAGAAGCATCACATGATTTTTCAAACAGTGCCAATACTTTTGTCCACCCCCTTTTTTAGGTTTGGTGTGGAATTATATCCAATTTGGCTTTAGGACAATTCTTTTTGTGTTTTTTCATTGAAGACAAATTAAATGAAGATAATAATACCAAAGAATTTGTGATTGCAATCATTTTCAGGAAGAAACTGAGTATTATCTGACAGAATTGCAGGGGTGCCAATACTTTTGGCCACCACTGTATGTATTTCAAAATTCAAATAGTCCGTTCTGAGCCCGGCCGTATGTCCAAACAGAACTTTTTGACTACATGTGGGGTATCACCAGACTCACAAGAAAGTGGCTAAAAAACTGTGGGGTCCATTTTTTTCATGTTACCTCTTGCACAAGTGAAAAAATTGGGGCTAAAACTACATTTTGTAAAAAAAATAAAAAATATTTCTATATGTCGACTTAATGTTATCAAATTCTGTGTAGTACCTGTGAGTTCAAAATCCTCACTATACCCCTGGATAACATGCTTGAGGGGTGTAGTTTTTCCAAAATGGTGTCAGTTGTGCGGGGTTTCTGCAGCTTGGGCACCTTAGAACCCTGCAAATGCGACATGGCGCCCAAAATCTACTTCAGCCAAATTTGTGTTCCAAAATTCAGCTGCCGTTCCTTCCCTTCTGAGCCCGGCCGTTTGTCCAGACAGAGGTTTCTGACCACGTGGGTATCAGCGCGCTTACACTTTTGGTAACAAAGTGAGATGTCCATTTTCTCATGCCATTCCTTGATGCCCTATTACTTTTTGAAAAAATGGCGGCCAGAGGGCTTTAGATACGCCACTATCAGACACTATGGAGTTTGTTTAGAGGTGGGTAAAACTGAGTAGGGTACTAAAAAATTGATTAGTCAAAGATTTCTGTGAGTTACATTCGTCAGAAACAAGAAGAATTAATCATGGTGATCTGGGCCATATCTTTATTAACGCAAGCAAATTCACAAGGGTGCATGCATCGCAGCTACAAACTGGTGCTTGTGGTGGGGTCCCGGGTCCAATAGATGCCATAGGGTCAGTAGAACTATAGTTACACCCCTGAGAGGAGGTCCTCAGACCCCAGGACCCTTGCTGATATGGAGATAAGGGCGCATCTTTCAAAATTACACTTTCAAATTATTAGTAAATCCTATTAAATTCTATTTTAACACAAAGTTAAGGCAATGTCTAGGGGCACAAAATCTTAGTTGCTTCATCATTTCCAATGTAATTGTGGTAAATCCTTTTGTACATTTGACTTTGTCCCTAATTCGTCTCATTTACTTCTCTGAGTTGTGACTTTTCAGCCCCTGGACAGCAGGAGCAGGGATGGAGTTTATGGACCATCAGATCCCTTGAAATGTGTTTGTTTTAGTGAGAAACTATTTGGCTGAATGAATTAGAAAATGTCTAACTATAAAAGCCTTGATCTAGAATTGTAAACCTAATAAACGGCAGAGAATAGATGGGCTGTGTGTTCTCTATATCATCATTCTCAGCATCCAGCGTACATTTTTAATGGCTTGGGATGACCACAGACCATGTCACCTCAGGAGTGTGACAGGAGAGCATCAGCTGAGGCCACTTTCCCCACTCAGCACAAATGCACAGTACCATGGGTTGCTATGGCAACTCCGGGAGCCATGCTGAAAGGCCTACTGGATCCTGCCAGAGGTGGGCTGCAATAGACCGCCTGTTAGTATAACACTGACACGCTGGTAGAATGCTCCTGCGCTACATATGTGCTGCACTGTACTAACTATATGATTAACCCCTTCACGGCATCTGACATAAATGTATTTCATAATGCGAAAGTTGTTCCTGCATTATGACTTACAGTTATGTCATGGTAATTATGGAGGCGCAAGGGCGTAACTGACAGCCCAGCTCCCTTAGCAAGTGCCAGGGTCGGCACCAGCACCTTCCTTGGCTGTCTAACCGTCTAGATGCTGCAAAGCAATAGTGATAGCAGCATGTCAATGGTCATGAGAGGGCGCTCCGTCTCTCACTCCATCGTCATGGCCGCAGGTAGTGGACGGTTGTCATGGCGCTGACCTCCGGGTCTGTCTGGCACTGTCTCCATCAGGCACTGCCATAGGCAGAGTCTACCAGTGCTGCTGTCAATGTGACTGGTGTAATACACGGCCATATATATGTTCTGCAGAGTATTAGGCCAGTGATTAGACAAATGAAAGTTGAAGTCCCATGTAGAAATGAAGTAAAAAAAAACAGTTGATAAAAAATAATGAAAAATATATAAAAAAATAAATAAATGACTTAAGAATCATAGAAAACTGTTTGGCCAATGAATACGCTTTTTTATGTAAAACCTAGTGATGAGCGAGTGTGCTCGTCTCTGCTCTGTACTCGCCCGAGCATCTCACTGCTCAAGATGCTCAGCGCTCGCCGAGTACTTCCGGGATGCTCGGGCAGGAGCTCGGCCCCCGCCCCGCATGTTTATCGCTCTTTAGAGAGTCAATAAACAAGCAGGGATTGTTTGCCAATTACTGTAATGCCGTAGCCATGTGGATTTTCAAATGGAAAATCTGTATGTAAATAATCAGGATGTTCAAATGGAAAATCTGCATGTAAATAATCAGGATGTTCAAATGGAAAATCTGCATGCAGAAAATCAGGATGTTCAAATGGAAAATCTGTATGCAGAAAATCAGGATGTTCAAGTGGAAAATCTGTATGCAAAAAATCAAGATGTTCAAATGGAAAATCTGTATGCAGGAAATCAGGATGTTCAAATGGAAAATCTGTATGCAGAAAATCAGGATGTTCAAATGGAAAATCTGTATGCAGAAAATCAGGATGTTCAAATGGAAAATCTGTATGCAAAAAATCAGGATGTTCAAATGGAAAATCTGTATGCAGAAAATCAGGATGTTCAAATGGAAAATCTGCATGCAGAAAATCAGGATGTTCAAATGGAAAATCTGTATGCAGGAAATCAGGATGTTCAAATGGAAAATCTGCATGCAGAAAATCAGGATGTTCAAATGGAAAATCTGTATGCAGAAAATCAGGATGTTCAAGTGGAAAATCTGTATGCAAAAAATCAGGATGTTCAAACGGAAAATCTGTATGCAGGATATCAGGATGTTCAAATGGAAAATCTGCATGCAGAAAATCAGGATGTTCAAATGGAAAATCTGCATGCAGAAAATCAGGATGTTCAAATGGAAAATCTGTATGCAGAAAATCAGGATGTTCAAACGGAAAATCTGTATGCAGAAAATCAGGATGTTCAAATGGAAAATCTGTATGAAGAAAATCAGGATGTTCAAATGGAAAATCTGCATGCAGAAAATCAGGATGTTTAAATGGAAAATCTATATGCAGAAAATCAGGATGTTCAAATGGAAAATCTGCATGCAGAAAATCAGGATATTCAAATGGAAAATATATATGCAGAAAATCAGGATGTTCAAATGGTATTCTGCATGCAGAAAATCAGGATGTTCAAATGGAAAATGTATATGCAGAAAATCAGGATGTTCAAATGGAAAATCTGTATGCAGAAAATCAGGATATTCAAGAGGAAAATCTGAATACAGAAAATCAGGATGTACAAATGGAAAATCTGTATGCAGAAAATCAGGATGTTCAAAAGGAAAATCTATATGCAGAAAATCATGATGTACAAATGTAAAATCTGTATGCAGAAAATCAGGATGTTCAAATGGAAAATCTGTATGCAGAAAATCAGGATGTTCAAATGGAAAATCTGTATGCAGAAAATCAGGATGTTCAAATTTGAAAATCTGAATGCAGAAAATCAGAATGCTCAAATGAAAAATCTGTTTGCAGAAAATCAGGATGTTCAAATGGAAAATCTGTATGCAGAAAATCAGAATGTTCAAATGGAAAATCTGTATGCAGAAAATCAGGATGTTCAAATGGAAAATCTGTATGCAGAAAATCAGGATGTTCAAATAGAAAATCTGTATGCATAAAAATAGGATGTTCAAATGGAAAATCTGTATGCAGAAAATCAGGATGTTCAAATGAAAAGTCTGTATGCAGAAAATCAGGATGTTTAAATGGAAAATCTGTATGCAGAAAATCAGGATGTTCAAATGGAAAATCTGTATGCAGAAAATCAGGATATTCAAGAGGAAAATCTGTATGCAGAAAATCAGGATGTTCAAAAGGAAAATCTGTATGCAGAAAATCAGGATGTACAAATGGAAAATCTCTATGCAGAAAATCAGGATGTTCAAAAGGAAAATCTATATGCAGAAAATCATGATGTACAAATGGAAAATCTGTATGCAGAAAATCAAGATGTTCAAATGGAAAATCTGTATGCAGAAAATCAGGATGTTCAAATGGAAAATCTGTATGCAGAAAATCAAGATGTTCAAATGGAAAATCTGTATGTAAAATATCAGGATGTTCAAAGGGAAAATCTGTACACGGAAAATCAGGATATTCAAGTGGAAAATCTGTATTGAGAAAATCACGATGTTCAAATGGAAAATCTGTATTGAGAAAATCACGATGTTCAAATGGAAAATCTGCATGCAGAAAATCAGGATGTTCAATTGGAAAAACTATATGCAGAAAATCAGAATGTTCAAATGGAAAATCTATATGCAAAAAATCAGGATGTTCTATTGGAAAATCTATATGCAGAAAATGAGGATGTTCTATTGGAAAATCTATATGCAGAAAATCAAGATGTTCAAATGGAAAAACTGTATGCAGAAAATCAGAATGTTAAAATGGAAAATCTGTATGCAGAAAATCAGGATGTTCAAATGGAAAATCTTTATGCAGAAAATAAGGATGTTCAAATGAAAAGTCTGTATGCAGAAAATCAGGATGTTCAAATGAAAAGTCTGTATGCAAAAAATCAGGAGGTTTCAAGTGGAAAATCTGTATGCAGAAAATCAGGATGTTCAAATGGAAAATGTGTATGCAGAAAATCAAGATGTTCAAATGGAAAATCTTCATGCAGAAAATCAGGATGTTCAAATGGAAAATCTGTAAGCAGAAAATCAGGATGTTCACATGGAAAATATATATGCAGAAAATCAGAATGTTCAAATGGAAAATCTGTATGCAGAAAATAAGGATGTTCAAATGGAAAATCTGTATGCAGAAAATCAGGATATTCAAGAGGAAAATCTGTATGCAGAAAATCAGGATGTTCAAATGGAAAATCTGTATGCAGAAAATCAGGATGTACAAATGGAAAATCTGTATGCAGAAAATCAAGATGTTCAAATGGAAAATCTGTATGCAGAAAATCAGGATGTTCAAATGGAAAATCTGTATGCAGAAAATCAAGATGTTCAAATGGAAAATCTGTATGCAGAAAATCAGGATGCTCAAATGAAAAATCTGTTTGCAGAAAATCAGGATGTTCAAATGGAAAATCTGTATGCAGAAAATCAGAATGTTCAAATGGAAAATCTGTATGTAAAATATCAGGATGTTCAAAGGGAAAATCTGTACACGGAAAATCAGGATATTCAAGTGGAAAATCTGTATTGAGAAAATCACGATGTTCAAATGGAAAATCTGTATTGAGAAAATCACGATGTTCAAATGGAAAATCTGCATGCAGAAAATCAGGATGTTCAATTGGAAAAACTATATGCAGAAAATCAGAATGTTCAAATGGAAAATCTATATGCAGAAAATCAGGATGTTCAAATGGAAAATCTGTATGCAGAAAATCAGAATGTTCAAATGGAAAATCTGTATGCAGAAAATCAGGATGTTCAAATGGAAAATCTGTATGCAGAAAATCAGGATGTTCAAATAGAAAATCTGTATGCATAAAAATAGGATGTTCAAATGGAAAATCTGTATGCAGAAAATCAGGATGTTCAAATGAAAAGTCTGTATGCAGAAAATCAGGATGTTTAAATGGAAAATCTGTATGCAGAAAATCAGGATGTTCAAATGGAAAATCTGTATGCAGAAAATCAGGATATTCAAGAGGAAAATCTGTATGCAGAAAATCAGTATGTTCAAAAGGAAAATCTATATGCAGAAAATCATGATGTACAAATGGAAAATCTGGATGCAGAAAATCAGGATGTTCAAATGGAAAATATATATGCAGAAAATCAGGATGTTCAAATGGAAAATCTTTATGCAGAAAATACGGATGTTCAAATGAAAAGTCTGTATGCAGAAAATCAGGATGTTCAAATGAAAAGTCTGTATGCAAAAAATCAGGAGGTTTCAAGTGGAAAATCTGTATGCAGAAAATCAGGATGTTCAAATGGAAAATGTGTATGCAGAAAATCAGGATGTTCAAATGGAAAATCTTCATGCAGAAAATCAGGATGTTCAAATGGAAAATCTGTAAGCAGAAAATCAGGATGTTCACATGGTAAATATATATGCAGAAAATCAGAATGTTCAAATGGAAAATCTGTATGCAGAAAATAAGGATGTTCAAATGAAAAGTCTGTATGCAGAAAATAAGGATGTTAAAGTGGAAAATCTATATGCAGAAAATAAGGATGTTCAAATGGAGAATCTGTATGCAGAAAATCAGGATATTCAAGTGGAAAATCTGTATGCCGAAAATCAGGATGTTCAAATGGAAAATCTTTATACAGAAAATCAGGATGTTCAAGTCGAACATCTATATGCAGAAAATCAGGACGTTCAAATGGAAAATCTGTATGCAGAAAATCAGGATGTTCAAGTGATAAATCTGTATGCCGAAAATTAGGATGTTCAAGTGGAAAATCTGCATGCAGAAAATCAGGATGTTCAAGTGGAAAATTAGCATGCAGAAAATCAGGATGTTCAAATGGAAAATCTGTATGCAGAAAATCAGGATGCTCAAATGGAAAGACTGCATGCAGAAAATCAGGATGTTCAAGTGGAAAATCTGTAAGCAGAAAATCAGGATGTTCAAATGGAAATTATATATGCAGAAAATCAGGATGTTCAAATGGAAAATCTGTAAGCAGAAAATCAGGATGTTGAAAAGGAAAATCTGTATGCAGAAAATCATGATGTACAAATGGAAAATCTGTATGCAGAAAATCAGAATATTCAAATGGAAAAACTGTATGCAGAAAATCAGGATGTTCAAATTTGAAAATCTGCATGCAGAAAATCAGGATGCTCAAATGAAAAATCTGTTTGCAGAAAATCAGGATGTTCAAATGGAAAATCTGTATGTAAAATATCAGGTTGTTCAAATGGAAAATCTGTATGCAGAAAATCAGGATGTTCAAGAGGAAAATCTGCATGCATAAAGTCAGGATGTTCAAATGGAAAATCTGCATGCAGAAAATCAGGATGTTCAAATGGAAAATCTGTATGCAGAAAATCAGGATGTTCAAATGGAAAATCTTCATGCAGAAAATCAGGATGTTCAAATGGAAAATCTGTAAGCAGAAAATCAGGAAGTTCACATGGAAAATATATATGAAGAAAATCAGGATGTTCAAATGGAAAATCTGTATGCAGAAAATCAGGATGTTCAAATGAAAAGTCTGTACGCAGAAAATCAGGATGTTTAAATGGAAAATCTGTGTGCAGAAAAACAGGATGTTCAAATGGAAAATCTGTATGAAGAAAATCAGGATATTCAAGAGGAAAATCTGCATGCAGAAAATCAGGATGTTCAAATGGAAAATCTGTATGCAGAAAATCAGGATGTACAAATGGAAAATCTCTATGCAGAAAATCAGGATGTTCAAAAGGAAAATCTATATGCAGAAAATCATGATGTACAAATGGAAAATCTGTATTCAGAAAATCAAGATGTTCAAATGGAAAATCTGTATGCAGAAAATCAGGATGTTTAAATGGAAAAACTATATGCAGAAAATCAGAATGTTCAAATGGAAAATCTATATGCAGAAAATCAGGATGTTCTAATGGAAAATCTATTTGCAGAAAATCAGGATGTTCTATTGGAAAATCTATATGCAGAAAATCAAGATGTTCAAATGGAAAAACTGTATGCAGAAAATCAGAATGTTAAAATGGAAAATCTGTATGCAGAAAATCAGGATGGTCAAATGGAAAATCAGTATGCAGAAAGTCATGATGTTCAAGTGGAAAATCTGGATGCAGAAAATCAGGATGTTCAAGTGGAAAATCTGGATGCAGAAAATCAGGATGTTCAAGTGGAAAATCTATATGCAGAAAATAAGGATGTTCAAATGGAGAATCTGTATGCAGAAAATCAGGATGTTCAAGAGGAAAATCTATATGCAGAAAATAAGGATGTTGAAATGGAAAATCTATATGCAGAAAATCAGGATGTTCAAATGGATAATCTGCATGCAGAAAATCAGGATGTACAAATGGAATGTCTGTATGCAGAAAATCAGGATGTTCAAATGGAAAATCTGTATGCAGACAATCAGGATATTCAAGTGGAAAATCTGTATGCAGAAAATCAGGATGTTCAAATGGAAAATCTGTATGCAGAAAATCAGGATGTTCAAATGGAAAATCTTCATGCAGAAAATCAGGATGTGCAAATGGAAAATCTGTAAGCAGAAAATCAGGATGTTCACATGGAAAATATATATGCAGAAAATCAAGATGTTCAAATGGAAAATCTGTATGCAGAAAATAAGGATGTTCAAATGAAAAGTCTGTCTGCAGAAAATAAGGATGTTAAAGTGGAAAATCTATATGCAGAAAATAAGGATGTTCAAATGGAGAATCTGTATGCAGAAAATCAGGATGTTCAAGTGGAAAATCTGTATGCCGAAAATCAGGATGTTCAAATGGAAAATCTGTATGCAGAAAATCAGGATGTTCAAGTCGAACATCTATATGCAGAAAATCGACGTTCAAATGGAAAATCTGTGTACAGAAAATCAGGATGTTCAAGTGGAAAATCTCCATGCAGAAAATCAGGATGTTCATGTGGAAAATTAGCATGCAGAAAATCAGGATGTTCAAATGGAAAATCTGTATGCAGAAAATCAGGATGCTCAAATGGAAAGTCTGCATGCAGAAAATCAGGATGTTCAAGTGGAAAATCTGTAAGCAGAAAATCAGGATGTTCAAATGGAAATTATATATGCAGAAAATCAGGATGTTCAAATGGAAAATCTGTAAGCAGAAAATCAGGATGTTCAAAAGGAAAATCTGTATGCAGAAAATCATGATGTACAAATGGAAAATCTGTATGCAGAAAATCAGAATGTTCAAATGGAAAATCTGTATGCAGAAAATCAGGATGTTCAAATTTGAAAATCTGCATGCAGAAAATCAGGATGCTCAAATGAAAAATCTGTTTGCAGAAAATCAGGATGTTCAAATGGAAAATCTGTATGTAAAATATCAGGTTGTTCAAATGGAAAATCTGTATGCAGAAAATCAGGATGTTCAAAGGGAAAATCTGCATGCATAAAGTCAGGATGTTCAAATGGAAAATCTGCATGCAGAAAATCAGGATGTTCAAATGGAAAATCTGTATGCAGAAAATCAGGATGTTCAAATGGAAAATCTTCATGCAGAAAATCAGGATGTTCAAATGGAAAATCTGTAAGCAGAAAATCAGGAAGTTCACATGGAAAATATATATGAAGAAAATCAGGATGTTCAAATGGAAAATCTGTATGCAGAAAATCAGGATGTTCAAATGAAAAGTCTGTATGCAGAAAATCAGGATGTTTAAATGGAAAATCTGTGTGCAGAAAATCAGGATGTTCAAATGGAAAATCTGTATGAAGAATATCAGGATATTCAAGAGGAAAATCTGCATGCAGAAAATCAGGATGTTCAAATGGAAAATCTGTATGCAGAAAATCAGGATGTACAAATGGAAAATCTCTATGCAGAAAATCAGGATGTTCAAAAGGGAAATCTATATGCAGAAAATCATGATGTACAAATGGAAAATCTGTATTCAGAAAATCAAGATGTTCAAATGGAAAATCTGTATGCAGAAAATCAGGATGTTCAAATGGAAAATCTGTATGCAGAAAATCAGGATGTTCAAATTTGAAAATCTGTATGCAGAAAATCAGAATGCTCAAATGAAAAATCTGTTTGCAGAAAATCAGGATGTTCAAATGGAAAAGCTATATGCAGAAAATCAGAATGTTCAAATGGAAAATCTATATGCAGAAAATCAGGATGTTCTATTGGAAAATCTATATGCAGAAAATCTGGATGTTCTATTGGAAAATCTATATGCAGAAAATCAAGATGTTCAAATGGAAAAACTGTATGCAGAAAATCAGAATGTTAAAATGGAAAATCTGTATGCAGAAAATCAGGATGGTCAAATGGAAAATCAGTATGCAGAAAGACAAGATGTTCAAGTGGAAAATCTGGATGCAGAAAATCAGGATGTTCAAGTGGAAAATCTATATGCAGAAAATAAGGATGTTCAAATGGAGAATCTGTATGCAGAAAATCAGGATGTTCAAGAGGAAAATCTATATGCAGAAAATAAGGATGTTGAAATGGAAAATCTATATGCAGAAAATCAGGATGTTCAAATGGATAATCTGCATGCAGAAAATCAGGATGTACAAATGGAATGTCTGTATGCAGAAAATCAGGATGTTCAAATGGAAAATCTGTATGCAGACAATCAGGATATTCAAGTGGAAAATCTGTATGCAGAAAATCAGGATGTTCAAATGGAAAATCTGTATGCAGAAAATCAGGATGTTCAAATGGAAAATCTTCATGCAGAAAATCAGGATGTGCAAATGGAAAATCTGTAAGCAGAAAATCAGGATGTTCACATGGAAAATATATATGCAGAAAATCAAGATGTTCAAATGGAAAATCTGTATGCAGAAAATAAGGATGTTCAAATGAAAAGTCTGTCTGCAGAAAATAAGGATGTTAAAGTGGAAAATCTATATGCAGAAAATAAGGATGTTCAAATGGAGAATCTGTATGCAGAAAATCAGGATGTTCAAGTGGAAAATCTGTATGCCGAAAATCAGGATGTTCAAATGGAAAATCTGTATGCAGAAAATCAGGATGTTCAAGTCGAACATCTATATGCAGAAAATCGACGTTCAAATGGAAAATCTGTGTACAGAAAATCAGGATGTTCAAGTGGAAAATCTCCATGCAGAAAATCAGGATGTTCATGTGGAAAATTAGCATGCAGAAAATCAGGATGTTCAAATGGAAAATCTGTATGCAGAAAATCAGGATGCTCAAATGGAAAGTCTGCATGCAGAAATTCAGGATGTTCAAGTGGAAAATCTGTAAGCAGAAAATCAGGATGTTCAAATGGAAATTATATATGCAGAAAATCAGGATGTTCAAATGGAAAATCTGTAAGCAGAAAATCAGGATGTTCAAAAGGAAAATCTGTATGCAGAAAATCATGATGTACAAATGGAAAATCTGTATGCAGAAAATCAGAATGTTCAAATGGAAAATCTGTATGCAGAAAATCAGGATGTTCAAATTTGAAAATCTGCATGCAGAAAATCAGGATGCTCAAATGAAAAATCTGTTTGCAGAAAATCAGGATGTTCAAATGGAAAATCTGTATGTAAAATATCAGGTTGTTCAAATGGAAAATCTGTATGCAGAAAATCAGGATGTTCAAAGGGAAAATCTGCATGCATAAAGTCAGGATGTTCAAATGGAAAATCTGCATGCAGAAAATCAGGATGTTCAAATGGAAAATCTGTATGCAGAAAATCAGGATGTTCAAATGGAAAATCTTCATGCAGAAAATCAGGATGTTCAAATGGAAAATCTGTAAGCAGAAAATCAGGAAGTTCACATGGAAAATATATATGAAGAAAATCAGGATGTTCAAATGGAAAATCTGTATGCAGAAAATCAGGATGTTCAAATGAAAAGTCTGTATGCAGAAAATCAGGATGTTTAAATGGAAAATCTGTGTGCAGAAAATCAGGATGTTCAAATGGAAAATCTGTATGAAGAATATCAGGATATTCAAGAGGAAAATCTGCATGCAGAAAATCAGGATGTTCAAATGGAAAATCTGTATGCAGAAAATCAGGATGTACAAATGGAAAATCTCTATGCAGAAAATCAGGATGTTCAAAAGGGAAATCTATATGCAGAAAATCATGATGTACAAATGGAAAATCTGTATTCAGAAAATCAAGATGTTCAAATGGAAAATCTGTATGCAGAAAATCAGGATGTTCAAATGGAAAATCTGTATGCAGAAAATCAGGATGTTCAAATTTGAAAATCTGTATGCAGAAAATCAGAATGCTCAAATGAAAAATCTGTTTGCAGAAAATCAGGATGTTCAAATGGAAAAGCTATATGCAGAAAATCAGAATGTTCAAATGGAAAATCTATATGCAGAAAATCAGGATGTTCTATTGGAAAATCTATATGCAGAAAATCTGGATGTTCTATTGGAAAATCTATATGCAGAAAATCAAGATGTTCAAATGGAAAAACTGTATGCAGAAAATCAGAATGTTAAAATGGAAAATCTGTATGCAGAAAATCAGGATGGTCAAATGGAAAATCAGTATGCAGAAAGACAAGATGTTCAAGTGGAAAATCTGGATGCAGAAAATCAGGATGTTCAAGTGGAAAATCTGGATGCAGAAAATCAGGATGTTCAAATGGAGAATCTATATGCAGAAAATCAGGATGTTCAAGAGGAAAATCTATATGCAGAAAATAAGGATGTTGAAATGGAAAATCTATATGCAGAAAATCAGGATGTTCAAATGGAAAATCTGCATGCAGAAAATCAGGATGTACAAATGGAAAGTCTGTATGCAGAAAATCAGGATGTTCAAATGGAAAATCTGTATGCAGACAATCAGGATATTCAAGTGGAAAATCTGTATGCAGAAAATCAGGATGTTCAAATGGAAAATCTGTATGCAGAAAATCAGGATGTTCAAATGGAAAATCTTCATGCAGAAAATCAGGATGTTCAAATGGAAAATCTGTAAGCAGAAAATCAGGATGTTCACATGGAAAATATATATGCAGAAAATCAAGATGTTCAAATGGAAAATCTGTATGCAGAAAATAAGGATGTTCAAATGAAAAGTCTGTATGCAGAAAATAAGGATGTTAAAGTGGAAAATCTATATGCAGAAAATAAGGATGTTCAAATGGAGAATCTGTATGCAGAAAATCAGGATGTTCAAGTGGAAAATCTGTATGCCGAAAATCAGGATGTTCAAATGGAAAATCTGTATGCAGAAAATCAGGATGTTCAAGTCGAACATCTATATGCAGAAAATCAGGACGTTCAAATGGAAAATCTGTATGCAGAAAATAGGGATGTTCAAGTGGAAAATCTCCATGCAGAAAATCAGGATGTTCATGTGGAAAATTAGCATGCAGAAAATCAGGATGTTCAAATGGAAAATCTGTAAGCAGAAAATCAGGATGTTCAAAAGGAAAATCTGTATGCAGAAAATCATGATGTACAAATGGAAAATCTGTATGCAGAAAATCAGAATGTTCAAATGGAAAATCTGTATGCAGAAAATCAGGATGTTCAAATTTGAAAATCTGCATGCAGAAAATCAGGATGCTCAAATGAAAAATCTGTTTGCAGAAAATCAGGATGTTCAAATGGAAAATCTGTATGTAAAATATCAGGTTGTTCAAATGGAAAATCTGTATGCAGAAAATCAGGATGTTCAAAGGGAAAATCTGCATGCATAAAGTCAGGATGTTCAAATGGAAAATCTGCATGCAGAAAATCAGGATGTTCAAATGGAAAATCTGTATGCAGAAAATCAGGATGTTCAAATGGAAAATCTTCATGCAGAAAATCAGGATGTTCAAATGGAAAATCTGTAAGCAGAAAATCAGGAAGTTCACATGGAAAATATATATGAAGAAAATCAGGATGTTCAAATGGAAAATCTGTATGCAGAAAATCAGGATGTTCAAATGAAAAGTCTGTATGCAGAAAATCAGGATGTTTAAATGGAAAATCTGTGTGCAGAAAATCAGGATGTTCAAATGGAAAATCTGTATGAAGAAAATCAGGATATTCAAGAGGAAAATCTGCATGCAGAAAATCAGGATGTTCAAATGGAAAATCTGTATGCAGAAAATCAGGATGTACAAATGGAAAATCTCTATGCAGAAAATCAAGATGTTCAAATGGAAAATCTATATGCAGAAAATCATGATGTACAAATGGAAAATCTGTATTCAGAAAATCAAGATGTTCAAATGGAAAATCTGTATGCAGAAAATCAGGATGTTCAAATGGAAAATCTGTATGCAGAAAATCAGGATGTTCAAATTTGAAAATCTGTATGCAGAAAATCAGAATGCTCAAATGAAAAATCTGTTTGCAGAAAATCAGGATGTTCAAATGGAAAAACTATATGCAGAAAATCAGAATGTTCAAATGGAAAATCTATATGCAGAAAATCAGGATGTTCTATTGGAAAATCTATATGCAGAAAATCAGGATGTTCTATTGGAAAATCTATATGCAGAAAATCAAGATGTTCAAATGGAAAAACTGTATGCAGAAAATCAGAATGTTAAAATGGAAAATCTGTATGCAGAAAATCAGGATGGTCAAATGGAAAATCAGTATGCAGAAAGTCAGGATGTTCAAGTGGAAAATCTGGATGCAGAAAATCAGGATGTTCAAGTGGAAAATCTGGATGCAGAAAATCAGGATTTTCAAGTGGAAAATCTATATGCAGAAAATAAGGATGTTCAAATGGAGAATCTGTATGCAGAAAATCAGGATGTTCAAGAGGAAAATCTATATGCAGAAAATAAGGATGTTGAAATGGAAAATCTATATGCAGAAAATCAGGATGTTCAAATGGAAAATCTGTATGCAGAAAATCAGGATGTACAAATGGAAAGTCTGTATGCAGAAAATCAGGATGTTCAAATGGAAAATCTGTATGCAGACAATCAGGATATTCAAGTGGAAAATCTGTATGCAGAAAATCAGGATGTTCAAATGGAAAATCTGTATGCAGAAAATCAGGATGTTCAAATGGAAAATCTGTAAGCAGAAAATCAGGATGTTCAAATGGAAAATCTGTATGCAGAAAATCAGGATGTTCAAATGGAAAATCTGTAAGCAGAAAATCAGGATGTTCAAATGGAAAATCTGTATGCAGAAAATAAGGATGTTCAAATGAAAAGTCTGTATGCAGAAAATAAGGATGTTAAAGTGGAAAATCTATATGCAGAAAATAAGGATGTTCAAATGGAGAATCTGTATGCAGAAAATCAGGATGTTCAAGTGGAAAATCTGTATGCCGAAAATCAGGATGTTCAAATGGAAAATCTGTATGCAGAAAATCAGGATGTTCAAGTCGAACATCTATATGCAGAAAATCAGGACGTTCAAATGGAAAATCTGTATGCAGAAAATCAGGATGTTCAAGTGGAAAATCTCCATGCAGAAAATCAGGATGTTCATGTGGAAAATTAGCAAGCAGAAAATCAGGATGTTCAAATGGAAAATCTGTAAGCAGAAAATCAGGATGTTCAAATGGAAAATCTGTATGCAGAAAATCAGGATGTTCAAATGGAAAATCTGTAAGCAGAAAATCAGGATGTTCACATGGAAAATATATATGCAGAAAATCAAGATGTTCAAATGGAAAATCTGTATGCAGAAAATAAGGATGTTCAAATGAAAAGTCTGTATGCAGAAAATAAGGATGTTAAAGTGGAAAATCTATATGCAGAAAATAAGGATGTTCAAATGGAGAATCTGTATGCAGAAAATCAGGATGTTCAAGTGGAAAATCTGTATGCCGAAAATCAGGATGTTCAAATGGAAAATCTGTATGCAGAAAATCAGGATGTTCAAGTGGAAAATCTCCATGCAGAAAATCAGGATGTTCATGTGGAAAATTAGCATGCAGAAAATCAGGATGTTCAAATGGAAAATCTGTATGCAGAAAATCAGGATGCTCAAATGGAAAGTCTGCATGCAGAAAATCAGGATGTTCAAGTGGAAATTATATATGCAGAAAATCAGGATGTTCAAATGGAAAATCTGTAAGCAGAAAATCAGGATGTTCAAAAGGAAAATCTGTATGCAGAAAATCAGGATGTTCAAATGGAAATTATATATGCAGAAAATCAGGATGTTCAAATGGAAAATCTGTAAGCAGAAAATCAGGATGTTCAAAAGGAAAATCTATATGCAGAAAATCAGGATGTTCAAATGGAAATTATATATGCAGAAAATCAGGATGTTCAAATGGAAAATCTGTAAGTAGAAAATCAGGATGTTCAAAAGGAAAATCTGTATGCAGAAAATCAGGATGTTCAAATTTGAAAATCTGCATGCAGAAAATCATGATTTACAAATGGAAAATCTGTATGCAGAAAATCAGGATGTTCAAATGGAAAATCTGTATGCAGAAAATAAGGATGTTCAAATGAAAAGTCTGTATGCAGAAAATAAGGATGTTAAAGTGGAACATCTATATGCAGAAAATAAGGATGTTCAAATGGAGAATCTGTATGCAGAAAATCAGGATGTTCAAGTGGAAAATCTGTATGCCGAAAATCAGGATGTTCAAATGGAAAATCTGTATGCAGAAAATCAGGATGTTCAAGTCGAACATCTATATGCAGAAAATCAGGACGTTCAAATGGAAAATCTGTATGCAGAAAATCAGGATGTTCAAGTGGAAAATCTCCATGCAGAAAATCAGGATGTTCATGTGGAAAATTAGCATGCAGAAAATCAGGATGTTCAAATGGAAAATCTGTATGCAGAAAATCAGGATGCTCAAATGGAAAGTCTGCATGCAGAAAATCAGGATGTTCAAGTGGAAATTATATATGCAGAAAATCAGGATGTTCAAATGGAAAATCTGTAAGCAGAAAATCAGGATGTTCAAAAGGAAAATCTGTATGCAGAAAATCAGGATGTTCAAATGGAAATTATATATGCAGAAAATCAGGATGTTCAAATGGAAAATCTGTAAGCAGAAAATCAGGATGTTCTATTGGAAAATCTATATGCAGAAAATCAGGATGTTCAAATGGAAATTATATATGCAGAAAATCAGGATGTTCAAATGGAAAATCTGTAAGCAGAAAATCAGGATGTTCAAAAGGAAAATCTGTATGCAGAAAATCAGGATGTTCAAATGGAAATTATATATGCAGAAAATCAGGATGTTCAAATGGAAAATCTGTAAGCAGAAAATCAGGATGTTCAAAAGGAAAATCTATATGCAGAAAATCAGGATGGTCAAATGGAAAATCAGTATGCAGAAAGTCAGGATGTTCAAGTGGAAAATCTGGATGCAGAAAATCAGGATGTTCAAGTGGAAAATCTGGATGCAGAAAATCAGGATGTTCAAGTTGAAAATCTATATGCAGAAAATAAGGATGCTCAAATGGAGAATCTGTATGCAGAAAATCAGGATGTTCAAGAGGAAAATCTATATGCAGAAAATAAGGATGTTGAAATGGAAAATCTATATGCAGAAAATCAGGATGTTCAAATGGAAAATCTGCATGCAGAAAATCAGGATGTACAAATGGAAAGTCTGTATGCAGAAAATCAGGATGTTCAAATGGAAAATCTGTATGCAGACAATCAGGATATTCAAGTGGAAAATCTGTATGCAGAAAATCAGGATATTCAAATGGAAAATCTGTATGCAGAAAATCAGGATGTTCAAATGGAAAATCTTCATGCAGAAAATCAGGATGTTCAAATCGAAAATCTGTAAGCAGAAAATCAGGATGTTCACATGGAAAATATATATGCAGAAAATCAAGATGTTCAAATGGAAAATCTGTATGCAGAAAATAAGGATGTTCAAATGAAAAGTCTGTATGCAGAAAATAAGGATGTTAAAGTGGAAAATCTATATGCAGAAAATAAGGATGTTCAAATGGAGAATCTGTATGCAGAAAATCAGGATGTTCAAGTGGAAAATCTGTATGCCGAAAATCAGGATGTTCAAATGGAAAATCTGTATGCAGAAAATCAGGATGTTCAAGTCGAACATCTATATGCAGAAAATCAGGACGTTCAAATGGAAAATCTGTATGCAGAAAATCAGGATGTTCAAGTGGAAAATCTCCATGCAGAAAATCAGGATGTTCATGTGGAAAATTAGCATGCAGAAAATCAGGATGTTCAAATGGAAAATCTGTATGCAGAAAATCAGGATGCTCAAATGAAAAGTCTGCATGCAGAAAATCAGAATGTTCAAGTGGAAAATCTGTAAGCAGAAAATCAGGATGTTCAAATGGAAATTATATATGCAGAAAATCAGGATGTTCAAATGGAAAATCTGTAAGCAGAAAATCAGGATGTTCAAAAGGAAAATCTGTATGCAGAAAATCATGATGTACAAATGGAAAATCTGTATGTAAAATATCAGGTTGTTCAAATGGAAAATCTGTATGCAGAAAATCAGGATGTTCAAAGGGAAAATCTGCATGCATAAAGTCAGGATGTTAAAATGGAAAATCTGCATGCAGAAAATCAGGATGTTCAAATGGAAAATCTGTATGCAGAAAATCAGGATGTTCAAATGGAAAATCTTCATGCAGAAAATCAGGATGTTCAAATGGAAAATCTGTAAGCAGAAAATCAGGAAGTTCACATGGAAAATATATATGAAGAAAATCAGGATGTTCAAATGGAAAATCTGTATGCAGAAAATCAGGATGTTCAAATGAAAAGTCTGTATGCAGAAAATCAGAATGTTTAAATGGAAAATCTGTGTGCAGAAAATCAGAATGTTCAAATGGAAAATCTATATGCAGAAAATCAGGATGTTCTATTGGAAAATCTATATGCAGAAAATCAGGATGTTCTATTGGAAAATCTATATGCAGAAAATCAAGATGTTCAAATGGAAAATCTGTAAAATATCAGGTTGTTCAAATGAAAAATCTGTATGCAGAAAATCAGGATGTTCAAATGGAAAAACTATATGCAGAAAATCAAAATGTTCAAATGGAAAATCTATATGCAGAAAATCAGGATGTTCTATTGGAAAATCTATATGCAGAAAATCAGGATGTTCTATTGGAAAATCTATATGCACAAAATCAAGATGTTCAAATGGAAAATCTGTATGCAGAAAATAAGGATGTTAAAGTGGAAAATCTATATGCAGAAAATAAGGATGTTCAAATGGAGAATCTGTATGCAGAAAATCAGGATGTTCAAGTGGAAAATCTGTATGGCGAATATCAGGATGTTCAAATGGAAAATCTGTATGCAGAAAATCAGGATGTTCAAGTCGAACATCTATATGCAGAAAATCAGGACGTTCAAATGGAAAATCTGTATGCAGAAAATCAGGATGTTCAAGTGGAAAATCTCCATGCAGAAAATCAGGATGTTCATGTGGAAAATTAGCATGCAGAAAATCAGGATGTTCAAATGGAAAATCTGTATGCAGAAAATCAGGATGCTCAAATGGAAAATCTGTATGCAGAAAATCAGGATGTTAAAGTGGAAAATCTATATGCAGAAAATAAGGATGTTCAAATGGAGAATCTGCATGCAGAAAATTAGGATGTTCAAGTGGAAAATCTGTATGCCGAAAATCAGGATGTTCAAATGGAAAATCTGTATGCAGAAAATCAGGATGTTCAAGTCAAACATCTATATGCAGAAAATCAGGATGTTCAAATGGAAAATCTGTATGCAGAAAATCAGGATGTTCAAGTGATAAATCTGTATGCCGAAAATTAGGATGTTCAAGTGGAAAATCTGCATGCAGAAAATCAGGATGTTCAAGTGGAAAATTAGCATGCAGAAAATCAGGATGTTCAAATGGAAAATCTGTATGCAGAAAATTAGGACGTACAAATGGAAAATCTCTATGCAGAAAATCAGGATGTTCAAAAGGAAAATCTATATGCAGAAAATCATGATGTACAAATGGAAAATCTGTATTCAGAAAATCAAGATGTTCAAATGGAAAATCTGTATGCAGAAAATCAGGATGTTAAAATTTGAAAATCTGTATGCAGAAAATCAGAATGCTCAAATGAAAAATCTGTTTGCAGAAAATCAGGATGTTCAAATGGAAAAACTATATGCAGAAAATCAGAATGTTCAAATGGAAAATCTATATGCAGAAAATCAGGATGTTCTATTGGAAAATCTATATGCAGAAAATCAGGATGTTCTATTGGAAAATCTATATGCAGAAAATCAAGATGTTCAAATGGAAAAACTGTATGCAGAAAATCAGAATGTTAAAATGGAAAATCTGTATGCAGAAAATCAGGATGGTCAAATGGAAAATCAGTATGCAGAAAGTCAGGATGTTCAAGTGGAAAATCTGGATGCAGAAAATCAGGATGTTCAAGTGGAAAATCTGGATGCAGAAAATCAGGATGTTCAAGTTGAAAATCTATATGCAGAAAATAAGGATGTTCAAATGGAGAATCTGTATGCAGAAAATCAGGATGTTCAAGAGGAAAATCTATATGCAGAAAATAAGGATGTTGAAATGGAAAATCTATATGCAGAAAATCAGGATGTTCAAATGGAAAATCTGCATGCAGAAAATCAGGATGTACAAATGGAAAGTCTGTATGCAGAAAATCAGGATGTTCAAATGGAAAATCTGTATGCAGACAATCAGGATATTCAAGTGGAAAATCTGTATGCAGAAAATCAGGATGTTCAAATGGAAAATCTGTATGCAGAAAATCAGGATGTTCAAATGGAAAATCTTCATGCAGAAAATCAGGATGTTCAAATGGAAAATCTGTAAGCAGAAAATCAGGATGTTCACATGGAAAATATATATGCAGAAAATCAAGATGTTCAAATGGAAAGTCTGTATGCAGAAAATAAGGATGTTAAAGTGGAAAATCTATATGCAGAAAATAAGGATGTTCAAATGGAGAATCTGTATGCAGAAAATCAGGATGTTCAAGTGGAAAATCTGTATGCCGAAAATCAGGATGTTCAAATGGAAAATCTGTATGCAGAAAATCAGGATGTTCAAGTCGAACATCTATATGCAGAAAATCAGGACGTTCAAATGGAAAATCTGTATGCAGAAAATCAGGATGTTCAAGTGGAAAATCTCCATGCAGAAAATCAGGATGTTCATGTGGAAAATTAGCATGCAGAAAATCAGGATGTTCAAATGGAAAATCTGTATGCAGAAAATCAGGATGCTCAAATGGAAAGTCTGCATGCAGAAAATCAGAATGTTCAAGTGGAAAATCTGTAAGCAGAAAATCAGGATGTTCAAATGGAAATTATATATGCAGAAAATCAGGATGTTCAAACGGAAAATCTGTAAGCAGAAAATCAGGATGTTCAAAAGGAAAATCTGTATGCAGAAAATCATGATGTACAAATGGAAAATCTGTATGCAGAAAATCAGAATGTTCAAATGGAAAATCTGTATGCAGAAAATCAGGATGTTCAAATTTGAAAATCTGCATGCAGAAAATCAGGATGCTCAAATGAAAAATCTGTTTGCAGAAAATCAGGATGTTCAAATGGAAAATCTGTATGTAAAATATCAGGTTGTTCAGATGGAAAATCTGTATGCAGAAAATCAGGATGTTCAAAGGGAAAATCTGCATGCATAAAGTCAGGATGTTCAAATGGAAAATCTGCATGCAGAAAATCAGGATGTTCAAATGGAAAATCTGTAAGCAGAAAATCAGGA
This sequence comes from Phyllobates terribilis, assembly GCF_046119375.1. Classification (NCBI taxonomy): domain Eukaryota; kingdom Metazoa; phylum Chordata; class Amphibia; order Anura; family Dendrobatidae; genus Phyllobates; species Phyllobates terribilis. The sequence goes on along the minus strand of NW_027362769.1, from coordinate 242,951,786 downwards.
AGTTCACATGGAAAATATATATGAAGAAAATCAGGATGTTCAAATGGAAAATCTGTATGCAGAAAATCAGGATGTTCAAATGAAAAGTCTGTATGCAGAAAATCAGGATGTTTAAATGGAAAATCTGTGTGCAGAAAATCAGGATGTTCAAATGGAATATCTGTATGAAGAAAATCAGGATATTCAAGAGGAAAATCTGCATGCAGAAAATCAGGATGTTCAAATGGAAAATCTGTATGCAGAAAATCAGGATGTACAAATGGAAAATCTCTATGCAGAAAATCAGGATGTTCAAAAGGAAAATCTATATGCAGAAAATCATGATGTACAAATGGAAAATCTGTATTCAGAAAATCAAGATGTTCAAATGGAAAATCTGTATGCAGAAAATCAGGATGTTCAAATGGAAAATCTGTATGCAGAAAATCAGGATGTTCAAATTTGAAAATCTGTATGCAGAAAATCGGAATGCTCAAATGAAAAATCTGTTTGCAGAAAATCAGGATGTTCAAATGGAAAAACTATATGCAGAAAATCAGAATGTTCAAATGGAAAATCTATATGCAGAAAATCAGGATGTTCTATTGGAAAATCTATATGCAGAAAATCAGGATGTTCTATTGGAAAATCTATATGCAGAAAATCAAGATGTTCAAATGGAAAAACTGTATGCAGAAAATCAGAATGTTAAAATGGAAAATCTGTATGCAGAAAATCAGGATGGTCAAATGGAAAATCAGTATGCAGAAAGTCAGGATGTTCAAGTGGAAAATCTGGATGCAGAAAATCAGGATGTTCAAGTGGAAAATCTGGATGCAGAAAATCAGGATGTTCAAGTGGAAAATCTATATGCAGAAAATAAGGATGTTCAAATGGAGAATCTGTATGCAGAAAATCAGGATGTTCAAGAGGAAAATCTATATGCAGAAAATAAGGATGTTGAAATGGAAAATCTATATGCAGAAAATCAGGATGTTCAAATGGAAAATCTGCATGCAGAAAATCAGGATGTACAAATGGAAAGTCTGTATGCAGAAAATCAGGATGTTCAAATGGAAAATCTATATGCAGACAATCAGGATATTCAAGTGGAAAATCTGTATGCAGAAAATCAGGATGTTCAAATGGAAAATCTGTAGGCAGAAAATCAGGATGTTCAAATGGAAAATCTACATGCAGAAAATCAGGATGTTCAAATGGAAAATCTGTAAGCAGAAAATCAGGATGTTCACATGGAAAATATATATGCAGAAAATCAAGATGTTCAAATGGAAAATCTGTATGCAGAAAATAAGGATGTTCAAATGAAAAGTCTGTATGCAGAAAATAAGGATGTTAAAGTGGAAAATCTATATGCAGAAAATAAGGATGTTCAAATGGAGAATCTGTATGCAGAAAATCAGGATGTTCAAGTGGAAAATCTGTATGCCGAAAATCAGGATGTTCAAATGGAAAATCTGTATGCAGAAAATCAGGATGTTCAAGTGGAAAATCTCCATGCAGAAAATCAGGATGTTCATGTCGAAAATTAGCATGCAGAAAATCAGGATGTTCAAATGGAAAATCTGTATGCAGAAAATCAGGATGCTCAAATGGAAAGTCTGCATGCAGAAAATCAGGATGTTCAAGTGGAAAATCTGTAAGCAGAAAATCAGGATGTTCAAATGGAAATGATATATGCAGAAAATTAGGATGTTCAAATGGAAAATCTGTAAGCAGAAAATCAGGATGTTCAAAAGGAAAATCTGTATGCAGAAAATCAGGATGTTCAAATTTGAAAATCTGCATGCAGAAAATCATGATTTACAAATGAAAAATCTGTATGCAGAAAATCAGGATGTTCAAATGGAAAATCTGTATGCAGAAAATCAGGATGTTCAAATTTGAAAATCTGCATGCAGAAAATCAGGATGCTCAAATGAAAAATCTGTTTACAGAAAATCAGGATGTTCGAATGTAAAATGTGTATGTAAAATATCAGGTTGTTCAAATGGAAAATCTGTATGCAGAAAATCAGGATGTTCAAAGGGAAAATCTGCATGCATAAAGTCAGGATGTTCAAATGGAAAATCTGCATGCAGAAAATCAGGATGTTCAAATGGAAAATCTGTATGCAGAAAATCAGGATGTTCAAATGGAAAATCTTCATGCAGAAAATCAGGATGTTCAAATGGAAAATCTGTAAGCAGAAAATCAGGATGTTCACATGGAAAATATATATGAAGAAAATCAGGATGTTCAAATGGAAAATCTGTATGCAGAAAATCAGGATGTTCAAATGAAAAGTCTGTATGCAGAAAATCAGGATGTTTAAATGGAAAATCTGTATGCAGAAAATCAGGATGTTCAAATGGAAAATCTGTATGCAGAAAATCAGGATATTCAAGAGGAAAATCTGTATGCAGAAAATCAGGATGTTCAAATGGAAAATCTGTATGCAGAAAATCAGGATATTCAAGAGGAAAATCTGTATGCAGAAAATCAGGATGTTCAAATGGAAAATATGTATGCAGAAAATCAGGATGTTCAAATGAAAAGTCTGTATGCAGAAAATAAGGATGTTCAAATGGAAAATCTGTATGCAGAAAATCAGGATGTACAAATGGAAAATCTATATGCAGAAAATCAGGATGTTCAAAAGGAAAATCTATATGCAGAAAATCAATATGTACAAATGGAAAATCTGTATGCAGAAAATCAAGATGTTCAAATGGAAAATCTGTATACAGAAAATCATGATGTTGAAATGGAAAATCTGTATGCAGAAAATCAGGATGTTCAAATTTGAAAATCTGTAAGCAGAAAATCAGGTTGTTCAAATGGAAAATCTGTATGCAGAAAATCAGGATGTTCAAATTTGAAAATCTGTATGCAGAAAATCAGGATGTTCAAATGAAAAATCTGTTTGCAGAAAATCAGGATGTTCAAATGGAAAAACTATATGCAGAAAATCAAAATGTTCAAATGGAAAATCTATATGCAGAAAATCAGGATGTTCTATTGGAAAATCTATATGCAGAAAATCAGGATGTTCTATTGGAAAATCTATATGCACAAAATCAAGATGTTCAAATGGAAAATCTGTATGCAGAAAATCAGAATGCTCAAATGAAAAATCTGTTTGCAGAAAATCAGGATGTTCAAATGGAAAAACTATATGCAGAAAATCAGAATGTTCAAATGGAAAATCTATATGCAGAAAATCAGGATGTTCTATTGGAAAATCTATATGCAGAAAATCAAGATGTTCAAATGGAAAATCTGTAAAATATCAGGTTGTTCAAATGAAAAATCTGTATGCAGAAAATCAGGATGTTCAAATGGAAAAACTATATGCAGAAAATCAAAATGTTCAAATGGAAAATCTATATGCAGAAAATCAGGATGTTCTATTGGAAAATCTATATGCAGAAAATCAGGATGTTCTATTGGAAAATCTATATGCACAAAATCAAGATGTTCAAATGGAAAATCTGTATGCAGAAAATAAGGATGTTCAAATGAAAAGTCTGTATGCAGAAAATAAGGATGTTAAAGTGGAAAATCTATATGCAGAAAATAAGGATGTTCAAATGGAGAATCTGTATGCAGAAAATCAGGATGTTCAAGTGGAAAATCTGTATGCCGAAAATCAGGATGTTCAAATGGAAAATCTGTATGCAGAAAATCAGGATGTTCAAGTCGAACATCTATATGCAGAAAATCAGGACGTTCAAATGGAAAATCTGTATGCAGAAAATCAGGATGTTCAAGTGGAAAATCTCCATGCAGAAAATCAGGATGTTCATGTGGAAAATTAGCATGCAGAAAATCAGGAGGTTCAAATGGAAAATCTGTATGCAGAAAATCAGGATGCTCAAATGGAAAATCTGTATGCAGAAAATCAGGATGTTCAAGTGGAAAATCTATATGCAGAAAATAAGGATGTTCAAATGGAGAATCTGCATCCAGAAAATCAGGATGTTCAAGTGGAAAATCTGTATGCCGAAAATCAGGATGTTCAAATGGAAAATCTGTATGCAGAAAATCAGGATGTTCAAGTCAAACATCTATATGCAGAAAATCAGGATGTTCAAATGGAAAATCTGTATGCAGAAAATCAGGATGTTCAAGTGATAAATCTGTATGCCGAAAATTAGGATGTTCAAGTGGAAAATCTGCATGCAGAAAATCAGGATGTTCAAGTGGAAAATTAGCATGCAGAAAATCAGGATGTTCAAATGGAAAATCTGTATGCAGAAAATCAGGATGCTCAAATGGAAAGTCTGCATGCAGAAAATCAGGATGTTCAAGTGGAAAATCTGTAAGCAGAAAATCAGGATGTTCAAATGGAAAATCTGTATGCAGAAAATCAGGATGTTCAAATTTGAAAATCTGCATGCAGAAAATCAGGATGCTCAAATGAAAAATCTGTTTGCAGAAAATCAGGATGTTCAAATGGAAAATCTGTATGTAAAATATCAGGTTGTTCAAATGGAAAATCTGTATGCAGAAAATCAGGATGTTCAAAGGGAAAATCTGCATGCATAAAGTCAGGATGTTCAAATTGAAAATCTGTATGCAGAAAATCAGGATGTTCAAATGGAAAATCTGTATGCAGAAAATCAGGATGTACAAATGGAAAATCTATATGCAGAAAATCAGGATGTTCAAAAGGAAAATCTATATGCAGAAAATCAAGATGTACAAATGGAAAATCTGTATGCAGAAAATCAAGATGTTCAAATGGAAAATCTGTATACAGAAAATCATGATGTTGAAATGGAAAATCTGTATGCAGAAAATCAGGATGTTCAAATTTGAAAATCTGTAAGCAGAAAATCAGGTTGTTCAAATGGAAAATCTGTATGCAGAAAATCAGGATGTTCAAATTTGAAAATCTGTATGCAGAAAATCAGGATGTTCAAATGAAAAATCTGTTTGCAGAAAATCAGGATGTTCAAATGGAAAAACTATATGCAGAAAATCAAAATGTTCAAATGGAAAATCTATATGCAGAAAATCAGGATGTTCTATTGGAAAATCTATATGCAGAAAATCAGGATGTTCTATTGGAAAATCTATATGCACAAAATCAAGATGTTCAAATGGAAAATCTGTATGCAGAAAATCAGAATGCTCAAATGAAAAATCTGTTTGCAGAAAATCAGGATGTTCAAATGGAAAAACTATATGCAGAAAATCAGAATGTTCAAATGGAAAATCTATATGCAGAAAATCAGGATGTTCTATTGGAAAATCTATATGCAGAAAATCAAGATGTTCAAATGGAAAATCTGTAAAATATCAGGTTGTTCAAATGAAAAATCTGTATGCAGAAAATCAGGATGTTCAAATGGAAAAACTATATGCAGAAAATCAAAATGTTCAAATGGAAAATCTATATGCAGAAAATCAGGATGTTCTATTGGAAAATCTATATGCAGAAAATCAGGATGTTCTATTGGAAAATCTATATGCACAAAATCAAGATGTTCAAATGGAAAATCTGTATGCAGAAAATAAGGATGTTCAAATGGAAAATCTATATGCAGAAAATAAGGATGTTCAAATGAAAAGTCTGTATGCAGAAAATAAGGATGTTAAAGTGGAAAATCTATATGCAGAAAATAAGGATGTTCAAATGGAGAATCTGTATGCAGAAAATCAGGATGTTCAAGTGGAAAATCTGTATGCCGAAAATCAGGATGTTCAAATGGAAAATCTGTATGCAGAAAATCAGGATGATCAAGTCGAACATCTATATGCAGAAAATCAGGACGTTCAAATGGAAAATCTGTATGCAGAAAATCAGGATGTTCAAGTGGAAAATCTCCATGCAGAAAATCAGGATGTTCATGTGGAAAATTAGCATGCAGAAAATCAGGAGGTTCAAATGGAAAATCTGTATGCAGAAAATCAGGATGCTCAAATGGAAAATCTGTATGCAGAAAATCAGGATGTTCAAGTGGAAAATCTATATGCAGAAAATAAGGATGTTCAAATGGAGAATCTGCATCCAGAAAATCAGGATGTTCAAGTGGAAAATCTGTATGCCGAAAATCAGGATGTTCAAATGGAAAATCTGTATGCAGAAAATCAGGATGTTCAAGTCAAACATCTATATGCAGAAAATCAGGATGTTCAAATGGAAAATCTGTATGCAGAAAATCAGGATGTTCAAGTGATAAATCTGTATGCCGAAAATTAGGATGTTCAAGTGGAAAATCTGCATGCAGAAAATCAGGATGTTCAAGTGGAAAATTAGCATGCAGAAAATCAGGATGTTCAAATGGAAAATCTGTATGCAGAAAATCAGGATGCTCAAATGGAAAGTCTGCATGCAGAAAATCAGGATGTTCAAGTGGAAAATCTGTAAGCAGAAAATCAGGATGTTCAAATGGAAAATCTGTATGCAGAAAATCAGGATGTTCAAATTTGAAAATCTGCATGCAGAAAATCAGGATGCTCAAATGAAAAATCTGTTTGCAGAAAATCAGGATGTTCAAATGGAAAATCTGTATGTAAAATATCAGGTTGTTCAAATGGAAAATCTGTATGCAGAAAATCAGGATGTTCAAAGGGAAAATCTGCATGCATAAAGTCAGGATGTTCAAATTGAAAATCTGCATGCAGAAAATCAGGATGTTCAAATGGAAAATCTGTATGCAGAAAATCAGGATGTTCAAATGGAAAATCTTCATGCAGAAAATCAGGATGTTCAAATGGAAAATCTGTATGCAGAAAATCAGGATGTTCAAATGAAAAGTCTGTATGCAGAAAATCAGGATGTTTAAATGGAAAATCTGTGTGCAGAAAATCAGGATGTTCAAATGGAATATCTGTATGAAGAAAATCAGGATATTCAAGAGGAAAATCTGCATGCAGAAAATCAGGATGTTCAAATGGAAAATCTGTATGCAGAAAATCAGGATGTACAAATGGAAAATCTCTATGCAGAAAATCAGGATGTTCAAAAGGAAAATCTATATGCAGAAAATCATGATGTACAAATGGAAAATCTGTATTCAGAAAATCAAGATGTTCAAATGGAAAATCTGTATGCAGAAAATCAGGATGTTCAAATGGAAAATCTGTATGCAGAAAATCAGGATGTTCAAATTTGAAAATCTGTATGCAGAAAATCGGAATGCTCAAATGAAAAATCTGTTTGCAGAAAATCAGGATGTTCAAATGGAAAAACTATATGCAGAAAATCAGAATGTTCAAATGGAAAATCTATATGCAGAAAATCAGGATGTTCTATTGGAAAATCTATATGCAGAAAATCAGGATGTTCTATTGGAAAATCTATATGCAGAAAATCAAGATGTTCAAATGGAAAAACTGTATGCAGAAAATCAGAATGTTAAAATGGAAAATCTGTATGCAGAAAATCAGGATGGTCAAATGGAAAATCAGTATGCAGAAAGTCAGGATGTTCAAGTGGAAAATCTGGATGCAGAAAATCAGGATGTTCAAGTGGAAAATCTGGATGCAGAAAATCAGGATGTTCAAGTGGAAAATCTATATGCAGAAAATAAGGATGTTCAAATGGAGAATCTGTATGCAGAAAATCAGGATGTTCAAGAGGAAAATCTATATGCAGAAAATAAGGATGTTGAAATGGAAAATCTATATGCAGAAAATCAGGATGTTCAAATGGAAAATCTGCATGCAGAAAATCAGGATGTACAAATGGAAAGTCTGTATGCAGAAAATCAGGATGTTCAAATGGAAAATCTGTATGCAGACAATCAGGATATTCAAGTGGAAAATCTGTATGCAGAAAATCAGGATGTTCAAATGGAAAATCTGTAGGCAGAAAATCAGGATGTTCAAATGGAAAATCTACATGCAGAAAATCAGGATGTTCAAATGGAAAATCTGTAAGCAGAAAATCAGGATGTTCACATGGAAAATATATATGCAGAAAATCAAGATGTTCAAATGGAAAATCTGTATGCAGAAAATAAGGATGTTCAAATGAAAAGTCTGTATGCAGAAAATAAGGATGTTAAAGTGGAAAATCTATATGCAGAAAATAAGGATGTTCAAATGGAGAATCTGTATGCAGAAAATCAGGATGTTCAAGTGGAAAATCTGTATGCCGAAAATCAGGATGTTCAAATGGAAAATCTGTATGCAGAAAATCAGGATGTTCAAGTGGAAAATCTCCATGCAGAAAATCAGGATGTTCATGTCGAAAATTAGCATGCAGAAAATCAGGATGTTCAAATGGAAAATCTGTATGCAGAAAATCAGGATGCTCAAATGGAAAGTCTGCATGCAGAAAATCAGGATGTTCAAGTGGAAAATCTGTAAGCAGAAAATCAGGATGTTCAAATGGAAATGATATATGCAGAAAATTAGGATGTTCAAATGGAAAATCTGTAAGCAGAAAATCAGGATGTTCAAAAGGAAAATCTGTATGCAGAAAATCAGGATGTTCAAATTTGAAAATCTGCATGCAGAAAATCATGATTTACAAATGAAAAATCTGTATGCAGAAAATCAGGATGTTCAAATGGAAAATCTGTATGCAGAAAATCAGGATGTTCAAATTTGAAAATCTGCATGCAGAAAATCAGGATGCTCAAATGAAAAATCTGTTTACAGAAAATCAGGATGTTCGAATGTAAAATGTGTATGTAAAATATCAGGTTGTTCAAATGGAAAATCTGTATGCAGAAAATCAGGATGTTCAAATGGAAAATCTGCATGCATAAAGTCAGGATGTTCAAATGGAAAATCTGCATGCAGAAAATCAGGATGTTCAAATGGAAAATCTGTATGCAGAAAATCAGGATGTTCAAATGGAAAATCTTCATGCAGAAAATCAGGATGTTCAAATGGAAAATCTGTAAGCAGAAAATCAGGATGTTCACATGGAAAATATATATGAAGAAAATCAGGATGTTCAAATGGAAAATCTGTATGCAGAAAATCAGGATGTTCAAATGAAAAGTCTGTATGCAGAAAATCAGGATGTTTAAATGGAAAATCTGTATGCAGAAAATCAGGATGTTCAAATGGAAAATCTGTATGCAGAAAATCAGGATATTCAAGAGGAAAATCTGTATGCAGAAAATCAGGATGTTCAAATGGAAAATCTGTATGCAGAAAATCAGGATATTCAAGAGGAAAATCTGTATGCAGAAAATCATGATGTTGAAATGGAAAATCTGTATGCAGAAAATCAGGATGTTCAAATTTGAAAATCTGTAAGCAGAAAATCAGGTTGTTCAAATGGAAAATCTGTATGCAGAAAATCAGGATGTTCAAATTTGAAAATCTGTATGCAGAAAATCAGGATGTTCAAATGAAAAATCTGTTTGCAGAAAATCAGGATGTTCAAATGGAAAAACTATATGCAGAAAATCAAAATGTTCAAATGGAAAATCTATATGCAGAAAATCAGGATGTTCTATTGGAAAATCTATATGCAGAAAATCAGGATGTTCTATTGGAAAATCTATATGCACAAAATCAAGATGTTCAAATGGAAAATCTGTATGCAGAAAATCAGAATGCTCAAATGAAAAATCTGTTTGCAGAAAATCAGGATGTTCAAATGGAAAAACTATATGCAGAAAATCAGAATGTTCAAATGGAAAATCTATATGCAGAAAATCAGGATGTTCTATTGGAAAATCTATATGCAGAAAATCAAGATGTTCAAATGGAAAATCTGTAAAATATCAGGTTGTTCAAATGAAAAATCTGTATGCAGAAAATCAGGATGTTCAAATGGAAAAACTATATGCAGAAAATCAAAATGTTCAAATGGAAAATCTATATGCAGAAAATCAGGATGTTCTATTGGAAAATCTATATGCAGAAAATCAGGATGTTCTATTGGAAAATCTATATGCACAAAATCAAGATGTTCAAATGGAAAATCTGTATGCAGAAAATAAGGATGTTCAAATGAAAAGTCTGTATGCAGAAAATAAGGATGTTAAAGTGGAAAATCTATATGCAGAAAATAAGGATGTTCAAATGGAGAATCTGTATGCAGAAAATCAGGATGTTCAAGTGGAAAATCTGTATGCCGAAAATCAGGATGTTCAAATGGAAAATCTGTATGCAGAAAATCAGGATGTTCAAGTCGAACATCTATATGCAGAAAATCAGGACGTTCAAATGGAAAATCTGTATGCAGAAAATCAGGATGTTCAAGTGGAAAATCTCCATGCAGAAAATCAGGATGTTCATGTGGAAAATTAGCATGCAGAAAATCAGGAGGTTCAAATGGAAAATCTGTATGCAGAAAATCAGGATGCTCAAATGGAAAATCTGTATGCAGAAAATCAGGATGTTCAAGTGGAAAATCTATATGCAGAAAATAAGGATGTTCAAATGGAGAATCTGCATCCAGAAAATCAGGATGTTCAAGTGGAAAATCTGTATGCCGAAAATCAGGATGTTCAAATGGAAAATCTGTATGCAGAAAATCAGGATGTTCAAGTCAAACATCTATATGCAGAAAATCAGGATGTTCAAATGGAAAATCTGTATGCAGAAAATCAGGATGTTCAAGTGATAAATCTGTATGCCGAAAATTAGGATGTTCAAGTGGAAAATCTGCATGCAGAAAATCAGGATGTTCAAGTGGAAAATTAGCATGCAGAAAATCAGGATGTTCAAATGGAAAATCTGTATGCAGAAAATCAGGATGCTCAAATGGAAAGTCTGCATGCAGAAAATCAGGATGTTCAAGTGGAAAATCTGTAAGCAGAAAATCAGGATGTTCAAATGGAAAATCTGTATGCAGAAAATCAGGATGTTCAAATTTGAAAATCTGCATGCAGAAAATCAGGATGCTCAAATGAAAAATCTGTTTGCAGAAAATCAGGATGTTCAAATGGAAAATCTGTATGTAAAATATCAGGTTGTTCAAATGGAAAATCTGTATGCAGAAAATCAGGATGTTCAAAGGGAAAATCTGCATGCATAAAGTCAGGATGTTCAAATTGAAAATCTGTATGCAGAAAATCAGGATGTTCAAATGGAAAATCTGTATGCAGAAAATCAGGATGTACAAATGGAAAATCTATATGCAGAAAATCAGGATGTTCAAAAGGAAAATCTATATGCAGAAAATCAAGATGTACAAATGGAAAATCTGTATGCAGAAAATCAAGATGTTCAAATGGAAAATCTGTATACAGAAAATCATGATGTTGAAATGGAAAATCTGTATGCAGAAAATCAGGATGTTCAAATTTGAAAATCTGTAAGCAGAAAATCAGGTTGTTCAAATGGAAAATCTGTATGCAGAAAATCAGGATGTTCAAATTTGAAAATCTGTATGCAGAAAATCAGGATGTTCAAATGAAAAATCTGTTTGCAGAAAATCAGGATGTTCAAATGGAAAAACTATATGCAGAAAATCAAAATGTTCAAATGGAAAATCTATATGCAGAAAATCAGGATGTTCTATTGGAAAATCTATATGCAGAAAATCAGGATGTTCTATTGGAAAATCTATATGCACAAAATCAAGATGTTCAAATGGAAAATCTGTATGCAGAAAATCAGAATGCTCAAATGAAAAATCTGTTTGCAGAAAATCAGGATGTTCAAATGGAAAAACTATATGCAGAAAATCATAATGTTCAAATGGAAAATCTATATGCAGAAAATCAGGATGTTCTATTGGAAAATCTATATGCAGAAAATCAAGATGTTCAAATGGAAAATCTGTAAAATATCAGGTTGTTCAAATGAAAAATCTGTATGCAGAAAATCAGGATGTTCAAATGGAAAAACTATATGCAGAAAATCAAAATGTTCAAATGGAAAATCTATATGCAGAAAATCAGGATGTTCTATTGGAAAATCTATATGCAGAAAATCAGGATGTTCTATTGGAAAATCTATATGCACAAAATCAAGATGTTCAAATGGAAAATCTGTATGCAGAAAATAAGGATGTTCAAATGGAAAATCTATATGCAGAAAATAAGGATGTTCAAATGAAAAGTCTGTATGCAGAAAATAAGGATGTTAAAGTGGAAAATCTATATGCAGAAAATAAGGATGTTCAAATGGAGAATCTGTATGCAGAAAATCAGGATGTTCAAGTGGAAAATCTGTATGCCGAAAATCAGGATGTTCAAATGGAAAATCTGTATGCAGAAAATCAGGATGATCAAGTCGAACATCTATATGCAGAAAATCAGGACGTTCAAATGGAAAATCTGTATGCAGAAAATCAGGATGTTCAAGTGGAAAATCTCCATGCAGAAAATCAGGATGTTCATGTGGAAAATTAGCATGCAGAAAATCAGGAGGTTCAAATGGAAAATCTGTATGCAGAAAATCAGGATGCTCAAATGGAAAATCTGTATGCAGAAAATCAGGATGTTCAAGTGGAAAATCTATATGCAGAAAATAAGGATGTTCAAATGTAGAATCTGCATCCAGAAAATCAGGATGTTCAAGTGGAAAATCTGTATGCCGAAAATCAGGATGTTCAAATGGAAAATCTGTATGCAGAAAATCAGGATGTTCAAGTCAAACATCTATATGCAGAAAATCAGGATGTTCAAATGGAAAATCTGTATGCAGAAAATCAGGATGTTCAAGTGATAAATCTGTATGCCGAAAATTAGGATGTTCAAGTGGAAAATCTGCATGCAGAAAATCAGGATGTTCAAGTGGAAAATTAGCATGCAGAAAATCAGGATGTTCAAATGGAAAATCTGTATGCAGAAAATCAGGATGCTCAAATGGAAAATCTGTATGCAGAAAATCAGGATGTTCAAGTGGAAAATCTGTAAGCAGAAAATCAGGATGTTCAAATGGAAAATCTGTATGCAGAAAATCAGGATGTTCAAATTTGAAAATCTGCATGCAGAAAATCAGGATGCTCAAATGAAAAATCTGTTTGCAGAAAATCAGGATGTTCAAATGGAAAATCTGTATGTAAAATATCAGGTTGTTCAAATGGAAAATCTGTATGCAGAAAATCAGGATGTTCAAAGGGAAAATCTGCATGCATAAAGTCAGGATGTTCAAATTGAAAATCTGCATGCAGAAAATCAGGATGTTCAAATGGAAAATCTGTATGCAGAAAATCAGGATGTTCAAATGGAAAATCTTCATGCAGAAAATCAGGATGTTCAAATGGAAAATCTGTATGCAGAAAATCAGGATGTTCAAATGAAAAGTCTGTATGCAGAAAATCAGGATGTTTAAATGGAAAATCTGTGTGCAGAAAATCAGGATGTTCAAATGGAATATCTGTATGAAGAAAATCAGGATATTCAAGAGGAAAATCTGCATGCAGAAAATCAGGATGTTCAAATGGAAAATCTGTATGCAGAAAATCAGGATGTACAAATGGAAAATCTCTATGCAGAAAATCAGGATGTTCAAAAGGAAAATCTATATGCAGAAAATCATGATGTACAAATGGAAAATCTGTATTCAGAAAATCAAGATGTTCAAATGGAAAATCTGTATGCAGAAAATCAGGATGTTCAAATGGAAAATCTGTATGCAGAAAATCAGGATGTTCAAATTTGAAAATCTGTATGCAGAAAATCGGAATGCTCAAATGAAAAATCTGTTTGCAGAAAATCAGGATGTTCAAATGGAAAAACTATATGCAGAAAATCAGAATGTTCAAATGGAAAATCTATATGCAGAAAATCAGGATGTTCTATTGGAAAATCTATATGCAGAAAATCAGGATGTTCTATTGGAAAATCTATATGCAGAAAATCAAGATGTTCAAATGGAAAAACTGTATGCAGAAAATCAGAATGTTAAAATGGAAAATCTGTATGCAGAAAATCAGGATGGTCAAATGGAAAATCAGTATGCAGAAAGTCAGGATGTTCAAGTGGAAAATCTGGATGCAGAAAATCAGGATGTTCAAGTGGAAAATCTGGATGCAGAAAATCAGGATGTTCAAGTGGAAAATCTATATGCAGAAAATAAGGATGTTCAAATGGAGAATCTGTATGCAGAAAATCAGGATGTTCAAGAGGAAAATCTATATGCAGAAAATAAGGATGTTGAAATGGAAAATCTATATGCAGAAAATCAGGATGTTCAAATGGAAAATCTGCATGCAGAAAATCAGGATGTACAAATGGAAAGTCTGTATGCAGAAAATCAGGATGTTCAAATGGAAAATCTGTATGCAGACAATCAGGATATTCAAGTGGAAAATCTGTATGCAGAAAATCAGGATGTTCAAATGGAAAATCTGTAGGCAGAAAATCAGGATGTTCAAATGGAAAATCTACATGCAGAAAATCAGGATGTTCAAATGGAAAATCTGTAAGCAGAAAATCAGGATGTTCACATGGAAAATATATATGCAGAAAATCAAGATGTTCAAATGGAAAATCTGTATGCAGAAAATAAGGATGTTCAAATGAAAAGTCTGTATGCAGAAAATAAGGATGTTAAAGTGGAAAATCTATATGCAGAAAATAAGGATGTTCAAATGGAGAATCTGTATGCAGAAAATCAGGATGTTCAAGTGGAAAATCTGTATGCCGAAAATCAGGATGTTCAAATGGAAAATCTGTATGCAGAAAATCAGGATGTTCAAGTGGAAAATCTCCATGCAGAAAATCAGGATGTTCATGTCGAAAATTAGCATGCAGAAAATCAGGATGTTCAAATGGAAAATCTGTATGCAGAAAATCAGGATGCTCAAATGGAAAGTCTGCATGCAGAAAATCAGGATGTTCAAGTGGAAAATCTGTAAGCAGAAAATCAGGATGTTCAAATGGAAATGATATATGCAGAAAATTAGGATGTTCAAATGGAAAATCTGTAAGCAGAAAATCAGGATGTTCAAAAGGAAAATCTGTATGCAGAAAATCAGGATGTTCAAATTTGAAAATCTGCATGCAGAAAATCATGATTTACAAATGAAAAATCTGTATGCAGAAAATCAGGATGTTCAAATGGAAAATCTGTATGCAGAAAATCAGGATGTTCAAATTTGAAAATCTGCATGCAGAAAATCAGGATGCTCAAATGAAAAATCTGTTTACAGAAAATCAGGATGTTCGAATGTAAAATGTGTATGTAAAATATCAGGTTGTTCAAATGGAAAATCTGTATGCAGAAAATCAGGATGTTCAAAGGGAAAATCTGCATGCATAAAGTCAGGATGTTCAAATGGAAAATCTGCATGCAGAAAATCAGGATGTTCAAATGGAAAATCTGTATGCAGAAAATCAGGATGTTCAAATGGAAAATCTTCATGCAGAAAATCAGGATGTTCAAATGGAAAATCTGTAAGCAGAAAATCAGGATGTTCACATGGAAAATATATATGAAGAAAATCAGGATGTTCAAATGGAAAATCTGTATGCAGAAAATCAGGATGTTCAAATGAAAAGTCTGTATGCAGAAAATCAGGATGTTTAAATGGAAAATCTGTATGCAGAAAATCAGGATGTTCAAATGGAAAATCTGTATGCAGAAAATCAGGATATTCAAGAGGAAAATCTGTATGCAGAAAATCAGGATGTTCAAATGGAAAATCTGTATGCAGAAAATCAGGATATTCAAGAGGAAAATCTGTATGCAGAAAATCAGGATGTTCAAATGGAAAATATGTATGCAGAAAATCAGGATGTTCAAATGAAAAGTCTGTATGCAGAAAATCAGGATGTTCAAATGGAAAATCTGTATGCAGAAAATCAGGATGTACAAATGGAAAATCTATATGCAGAAAATCAGGATGTTCAAAAGGAAAATCTATATGCAGAAAATCAATATGTACAAATGGAAAATCTGTATGCAGAAAATCAAGATGTTCAAATGGAAAATCTGTATACAGAAAATCATGATGTTGAAATGGAAAATCTGTATGCAGAAAATCAGGATGTTCAAATTTGAAAATCTGTAAGCAGAAAATCAGGTTGTTCAAATGGAAAATCTGTATGCAGAAAATCAGGATGTTCAAATTTGAAAATCTGTATGCAGAAAATCAGGATGTTCAAATGAAAAATCTGTTTGCAGAAAATCAGGATGTTCAAATGGAAAAACTATATGCAGAAAATCAAAATGTTCAAATGGAAAATCTATATGCAGAAAATCAGGATGTTCTATTGGAAAATCTATATGCAGAAAATCAGGATGTTCTATTGGAAAATCTATATGCACAAAATCAAGATGTTCAAATGGAAAATCTGTATGCAGAAAATCAGAATGCTCAAATGAAAAATCTGTTTGCAGAAAATCAGGATGTTCAAATGGAAAAACTATATGCAGAAAATCAGAATGTTCAAATGGAAAATCTATATGCAGAAAATCAGGATGTTCTATTGGAAAATCTATATGCAGAAAATCAAGATGTTCAAATGGAAAATCTGTAAAATATCAGGTTGTTCAAATGAAAAATCTGTATGCAGAAAATCAGGATGTTCAAATGGAAAAACTATATGCAGAAAATCAAAATGTTCAAATGGAAAATCTATATGCAGAAAATCAGGATGTTCTATTGGAAAATCTATATGCAGAAAATCAGGATGTTCTATTGGAAAATCTATATGCACAAAATCAAGATGTTCAAATGGAAAATCTGTATGCAGAAAATAAGGATGTTCAAATGAAAAGTCTGTATGCAGAAAATAAGGATGTTAAAGTGGAAAATCTATATGCAGAAAATAAGGATGTTCAAATGGAGAATCTGTATGCAGAAAATCAGGATGTTCAAGTGGAAAATCTGTATGCCGAAAATCAGGATGTTCAAATGGAAAATCTGTATGCAGAAAATCAGGATGTTCAAGTCGAACATCTATATGCAGAAAATCAGGACGTTCAAATGGAAAATCTGTATGCAGAAAATCAGGATGTTCAAGTGGAAAATCTCCATGCAGAAAATCAGGATGTTCATGTGGAAAATTAGCATGCAGAAAATCAGGAGGTTCAAATGGAAAATCTGTATGCAGAAAATCAGGATGCTCAAATGGAAAATCTGTATGCAGAAAATCAGGATGTTCAAGTGGAAAATCTATATGCAGAAAATAAGGATGTTCAAATGGAGAATCTGCATCCAGAAAATCAGGATGTTCAAGTGGAAAATCTGTATGCCGAAAATCAGGATGTTCAAATGGAAAATCTGTATGCAGAAAATCAGGATGTTCAAGTCAAACATCTATATGCAGAAAATCAGGATGTTCAAATGGAAAATCTGTATGCAGAAAATCAGGATGTTCAAGTGATAAATCTGTATGCCGAAAATTAGGATGTTCAAGTGGAAAATCTGCATGCAGAAAATCAGGATGTTCAAGTGGAAAATTAGCATGCAGAAAATCAGGATGTTCAAATGGAAAATCTGTATGCAGAAAATCAGGATGCTCAAATGGAAAGTCTGCATGCAGAAAATCAGGATGTTCAAGTGGAAAATCTGTAAGCAGAAAATCAGGATGTTCAAATGGAAAATCTGTATGCAGAAAATCAGGATGTTCAAATTTGAAAATCTGCATGCAGAAAATCAGGATGCTCAAATGAAAAATCTGTTTGCAGAAAATCAGGATGTTCAAATGGAAAATCTGTATGTAAAATATCAGGTTGTTCAAATGGAAAATCTGTATGCAGAAAATCAGGATGTTCAAAGGGAAAATCTGCATGCATAAAGTCAGGATGTTCAAATTGAAAATCTGTATGCAGAAAATCAGGATGTTCAAATGGAAAATCTGTATGCAGAAAATCAGGATGTACAAATGGAAAATCTATATGCAGAAAATCAGGATGTTCAAAAGGAAAATCTATATGCAGAAAATCAAGATGTACAAATGGAAAATCTGTATGCAGAAAATCAAGATGTTCAAATGGAAAATCTGTATACAGAAAATCATGATGTTGAAATGGAAAATCTGTATGCAGAAAATCAGGATGTTCAAATTTGAAAATCTGTAAGCAGAAAATCAGGTTGTTCAAATGGAAAATCTGTATGCAGAAAATCAGGATGTTCAAATTTGAAAATCTGTATGCAGAAAATCAGGATGTTCAAATGAAAAATCTGTTTGCAGAAAATCAGGATGTTCAAATGGAAAAACTATATGCAGAAAATCAAAATGTTCAAATGGAAAATCTATATGCAGAAAATCAGGATGTTCTATTGGAAAATCTATATGCAGAAAATCAGGATGTTCTATTGGAAAATCTATATGCACAAAATCAAGATGTTCAAATGGAAAATCTGTATGCAGAAAATCAGAATGCTCAAATGAAAAATCTGTTTGCAGAAAATCAGGATGTTCAAATGGAAAAACTATATGCAGAAAATCAGAATGTTCAAATGGAAAATCTATATGCAGAAAATCAGGATGTTCTATTGGAAAATCTATATGCAGAAAATCAAGATGTTCAAATGGAAAATCTGTAAAATATCAGGTTGTTCAAATGAAAAATCTGTATGCAGAAAATCAGGATGTTCAAATGGAAAAACTATATGCAGAAAATCAAAATGTTCAAATGGAAAATCTATATGCAGAAAATCAGGATGTTCTATTGGAAAATCTATATGCAGAAAATCAGGATGTTCTATTGGAAAATCTATATGCACAAAATCAAGATGTTCAAATGGAAAATCTGTATGCAGAAAATAAGGATGTTCAAATGGAAAATCTATATGCAGAAAATAAGGATGTTCAAATGAAAAGTCTGTATGCAGAAAATAAGGATGTTAAAGTGGAAAATCTATATGCAGAAAATAAGGATGTTCAAATGGAGAATCTGTATGCAGAAAATCAGGATGTTCAAGTGGAAAATCTGTATGCCGAAAATCAGGATGTTCAAATGGAAAATCTGTATGCAGAAAATCAGGATGATCAAGTCGAACATCTATATGCAGAAAATCAGGACGTTCAAATGGAAAATCTGTATGCAGAAAATCAGGATGTTCAAGTGGAAAATCTCCATGCAGAAAATCAGGATGTTCATGTGGAAAATTAGCATGCAGAAAATCAGGAGGTTCAAATGGAAAATCTGTATGCAGAAAATCAGGATGCTCAAATGGAAAATCTGTATGCAGAAAATCAGGATGTTCAAGTGGAAAATCTATATGCAGAAAATAAGGATGTTCAAATGGAGAATCTGCATCCAGAAAATCAGGATGTTCAAGTGGAAAATCTGTATGCCGAAAATCAGGATGTTCAAATGGAAAATCTGTATGCAGAAAATCAGGATGTTCAAGTCAAACATCTATATGCAGAAAATCAGGATGTTCAAATGGAAAATCTGTATGCAGAAAATCAGGATGTTCAAGTGATAAATCTGTATGCCGAAAATTAGGATGTTCAAGTGGAAAATCTGCATGCAGAAAATCAGGATGTTCAAGTGGAAAATTAGCATGCAGAAAATCAGGATGTTCAAATGGAAAATCTGTATGCAGAAAATCAGGATGCTCAAATGGAAAGTCTGCATGCAGAAAATCAGGATGTTCAAGTGGAAAATCTGTAAGCAGAAAATCAGGATGTTCAAATGGAAAATCTGTATGCAGAAAATCAGGATGTTCAAATTTGAAAATCTGCATGCAGAAAATCAGGATGCTCAAATGAAAAATCTGTTTGCAGAAAATCAGGATGTTCAAATGGAAAATCTGTATGTAAAATATCAGGTTGTTCAAATGGAAAATCTGTATGCAGAAAATCAGGATGTTCAAAGGGAAAATCTGCATGCATAAAGTCAGGATGTTCAAATTGAAAATCTGCATGCAGAAAATCAGGATGTTCAAATGGAAAATCTGTATGCAGAAAATCAGGATGTTCAAATGGAAAATCTTCATGCAGAAAATCAGGATGTTCAAATGGAAAATCTGTAAGCAGAAAATCAGGATGTTCACATGGAAAATATATATGCAGAAAATCAGGATGTTCAAATGGAAAATCTGTATGCAGAAAATCAGGATGTTCACATGGAAAATATATATGCAGAAAATCAGGATGTTCAAATGGAAAATCTGTATGCAGAAAATCAGGATGTTCAAATGAAAAGTCTGCATGCAGAAAATCAGGATATTCAAGAGGAAAATCTGCATGCAGAAAATCAGGATGTTCAAATGGAAAAACTGTATGCAGAAAATCAGGATGTTCAAATGGAAAATCTATATGCAGAAAATCATGATGTACAAATGGAAAATCTATATGCAGAAAATCATGATGTACAAATGGAAAATCTGTATGCAGAAAATCAGGATGTTCAAATGGAAAACCTGTATGCAGAAAATCAGGATGTTCAAATGGAAAATCTGTATGCAGAAAATCAGAATGTTCAAATTTGAAAATCTGTATGCAGAAAATCAGAATGCTCAAATGAAAAATCTGTTTGCAGAAAATCAGGATGTTCAAATGGAAAAACTATATGCAGAAAATCAGAATGTTCAAATGGGAAATCTATATGCAGAAAATCAGGATGTTCTATTGGAAAATCTATATGCAGAAAATCAGGATGTTCTATTGGAAAATCTATATGCAGAAAATCAAGATGTTCAAATGGAAAAACTGTATGCAGAAAATCAGAATGTTAAAATGGAAAATCTGTATGCAGAAAATCAGGATGGTCAAATGGAAAATCAGTATGCAGAAAGTCAGGATGTTCAAGTGGAAAATCTGGATGCAGAAAATCAGGATGTTCAAGTGGAAAATCTGGATGCAGAAAATCAGGATGTTCAAGTGGAAAATCTATATGCAGAAAATAAGGATGTTCAAATGGAGAATCTGTATGCAGAAAATCAGGATGTTCAAGAGGAAAATCTATATGCAGAAAATAAGGATGTTGAAATGGAAAATCTATATGCAGAAAATCAGGATGTTCAAATGGGAAATCTGCATGCAGAAAATCAGGATGTACAAATGGAAAGTCTGTATGCAGAAAATCAGGATGTTCAAATGGAAAATCTGTATGCAGACAATCAGGATATTCAAGTGGAAAATCTGTATGCAGAAAATCAGGATGTTCAAATGGAAAATCTGTATGCAGAAAATCAAGATGTTCAAATGGAAAATCTTCATGCAGAAAATCAGGATGTTCAAATGGAAAATCTGTAAGCAGAAAATCAGGATGTTCACATGGAAAATATATATGCAGAAAATCAAGATGTTCAAATGGAAAATCTGTATGCAGAAAATAAGGATGTTCAAATGAAAAGTCTGTATGCAGAAAATAAGGATGTTAAAGTGGAAAATCTATATGCAGAAAATAAGGATGTTCAAATGGAGAATCTGTATGCAGAAAATCAGGATGTTCAAGTGGAAAATCTGTATGCCGAAAATCAGGATGTTCAAATGGAAAATCTGTATGCAGAAAATCAGGATGTTCAAGTCGAACATCTATATGCAGAAAATCAGGACGTTCAAATGGAAAATCTGTATGCAGAAAATCAGGATGTTCAAGTGGAAAATCTCCATGCAGAAAATCAGGATGTTCATGTGGAAAATTAGCATGCAGAAAATCTGGATGTTCAAATGGAAAATCTGTATGCAGAAAATCAGGATGCTCAAATGGAAAGTCTGCATGCAGAAAATCAGGATGTTCAAGTGGAAAATCTGTAAGCAGAAAATCAGGATGTTCAAAAGGAAAATCTGTATGCAGAAAATCATGATGTACAAATGGAAAATCTGTATGCAGAAAATCAGAATGTTCAAATGGAAAATCTGTATGCAGAAAATCAGGATGTTCAAATTTGAAAATCTGCATGCAGAAAATCAAGATGCTCAAATGAAAAATCTGTTTGCAGAAAATCAGGATGTTCAAATGGAAAATCTGTATGTAAAATATCAGGTTGTTCAAATGGAAAATCTGTATGCAGAAAATCAGGATGTTCAAAGGGAAAATCTGCATGCATAAATTCAGGATGTTCAAATAGAAAATCTGCATGTAGAAAATCAGGATGTTCAAATGGAAAATCTGTATGCAGAAAATCAGGATGTTCAAATGAAAAGTCTGTATGCAGAAAATCAGGATGTTTAAATGGAAAATCTGTGTGCAGAAAATCAGGATGTTCAAATGGAAAATCTGTATGAAGAAAATCAGGATATTCAAGAGGAAAATCTGTATGCAGAAAATCAGGATGTACAAATGGAAAATCTGTATGCAGAAAATCAGGATGTTCAAAAGGAAAATCTATATGCAGAAAATCATGATGTACAAATGGAAAATCTGTATTCAGAAAATCAAGATGTTCAAATGGAAAATCTGTATGCAGAAAATCAGGATGTTCAAATGGAAAATCTGTATGCAGAAAATCAGGATGTTCAAATTTGAAAATCTGTATGCAGAAAATCAGAATGCTCAAATGAAAAATCTGTTTGCAGAAAATCAGGATGTTCAAATGGAAAAACTATATGCAGAAAATCAGAATGTTCAAATGGAAAATCTATATGCAGAAAATCAGGATGTTCTATTGGAAAATCTATATGCAGAAAATCAGGATGTTCTATTGGAAAATCTATATGCAGAAAATCAAGATGTTTAAATGGAAAAACTGTATGCAGAAAATCAGAATGTTAAAATGGAAAATCTGTATGCAGAAAATCAGGATGGTCAAATGGAAAATCAGTATGCAGAAAGTCAGGATGTTCAAGTGGAAAATCTGGATGCAGAAAATCAGGATGTTCAAGTGGAAAATCTGTATGCAGAAAATCAGGATGTTCAAATGGAAAATCTGTATGCAGACAATCAGGATATTCAAGTGGAAAATCTGTATGCAGAAAATCAGGATGTTCAAATGGAAAATCTGTATGCAGAAAATCAGGATGTTCAAATGGAAAATCTACATGCAGAAAATCAGGATGTTCAAATGGAAAATCTGTAAGCAGAAAATCAGGATGTTCACATGGAAAATATATATGCAGAAAATCAAGATGTTCAAATGGAAAATCTGTATGCAGAAAATAAGGATGTTCAAATGAAAAGTCTGTATGCAGAAAATAAGGATGTTAAAGTGGAAAATCTATATGCAGAAAATAAGGATGTTCAAATGGAGAATCTGTATGCAGAAAATCAGGATGTTCAAGTGGAAAATCTGTATGCCGAAAATCAGGATGTTCAAATGGAAAATCTGTATGCAGAAAATCAGGTTGTTCAAGTCGAACATCTATATGCAGAAAATCAGGACGTTCAAATGGAAAATCTGTATGCAGAAAATCAGGATGTTCAAGTGGAAAATCTCCATGCAGAAAATCAGGATGTTCATGTGGAAAATTAGCATGCAGAAAATCAGGATGTTCAAATGGAAAATCTGTATGCAGAAAATCAGGATGCTCAAATGGAAAGTCTGCATGCAGAAAATCAGGATGTTTAAGTGGAAAATCTGTAAGCAGAAAATCAGGATGTTCAAATGGAAATTATATATGCAGAAAATCAGGATGTTCAAATGGAAAATCTGTAAGCAGAAAATCAGGATGTTCAAAAGGAAAATCTGTATGCAGAAAATCAGGATGTTCAAATTTGAAATTCTGCATGCAGAAAATCATGATTTACAAATGGAAAATCTGTATGCAGAAAATCAGGATGTTCAAATGGAAAATCTGTATGCAGAAAATCAGGATGTTCAAATTTGAAAATCTGCATGCAGAAAATCAGGATGCTCAAATGAAAAATCTGTTTACAGAAAATCAGGATGTTCGAATGTAAAATGTGTATGTAAAATATCAGGTTGTTCAAATGGAAAATCTGTATGCAGAAAATCAGGATGTTCAAAGGGAAAATCTGCATGCATAAAGTCAGGATGTTCAAATGGAAAATCTGCATGCAGAAAATCAGGATGTTCAAATGGAAAATCTGTATGCAGAAAATCAGGATGTTCAAATGGAAAATCTTCATGCAGAAAATCAGGATGTTCAAATGGAAAATCTGTAAGCAGAAAATCAGGATGTTCACATGGAAAATATATATGAAGAAAATCAGGATGTTCAAATGGAAAATCTGTATGCAGAAAATCAGGATGTTCAAATGAAAAGTCTGTATGCAGAAAATCAGGATGTTTAAATGGAAAATCTGTATGCAGAAAATCAGGATGTTCAAATGGAAAATCTGTATGCAGAAAATCAGGATATTCAAGAGGAAAATCTGTATGCAGAAAATCAGGATGTTCAAATGGAAAATCTGTATGCAGAAAATCAGGATGTTCAAATGAAAAGTCTGTATGCAGAAAATCAGGATGTTCAAATGGAAAATCTGTATGCAGAAAATCAGGATGTACAAATGGAACATCTATATGCAGAAAATCAGGATGTTCAAAAGGAAAATCTATATGCAGAAAATCATGATGTACAAATGGAAAATCTGTATGCAGAAAATCAAGATGTTCAAATGGAAAATCTGTATACAGAAAATCATGATGCTGAAATGGAAAATCTGTATGCAGAAAATCAGGATGTTCAAATTTGAAAATCTGTAAGCAGAAAATCAGGATGTTCAAATGAAAAATCTGTTTGCAGAAAATCAGGATGTTCAAATGGAAAAACTATATGCAGAAAATCAAAATGTTCAAATGGAAAATCTATATGCAGAAAATCAGAATGTTCTATTGGAAAATCTATATGCAGAAAATCAGGATGTTCTATTGGAAAATCTATATGCAGAAAATCAGGATGTTCTATTGGAAAATCTATATGCAGAAAATCAAGATGTTCAAATGGAAAAACTGTATGCAGAAAATCAGAATGTTAAAATGGAAAATCTGTATGCAGAAAATCAGGATGGTCAAATGGAAAATCAGTATGCAGAAAATCAGAATGTTCAAATATAAAATCTGCATGCAGAAAGTCAGGATGTTCAAGTGGAAATCTGGATGCAGAAAATCAGGATGTTCAAGCGGAAAATCTGGATGCAGAAAATCAGGATGTTCAAATGAAAAGTCTGTATGCAGAAAATCAGGATGTTTAAATTGAAAATCTGTATGCAGAAAATCAGGATGTTCAAATGGAAAATCTGTATGCAGAAAATCAGGATATTCAAGAGGAAAATCTGTATGCAGAAAATCAGGATGGTCAAATGGAAAATCAGTATGCAGAAAATCAGAATGTTCAAATATAAAATCTGCATGCAGAAAGTCAGGATGTTCAAGTGGAAAATCTGGATGCAGAAAATCAGGATGTTCAAGCGGAAAATCTGGATGCAGAAAATCAGGATGTTCAAGTGGAAAATCTATATGCAGAAAATAAGGATGTTCAAATGGAGAATCTGTATGCAGAAAATCATGATGTTCAAGAGGAAAATCTATATGCAGAAAATAAAGATGTTGAAATGGAAAATCTATATGCAGAAAATCAGGATGTTCAAATGGAAAATCTGCATGCAGAAAATCAGGATGTACAAATGGAAAATCTGTATGCAGAAAATCAGGATGTTCAAATGGAAAATCTACATGCAGAAAATAAGGATGGTCAAGTGGAAAATCTGTATGCAGAAAGTCAGGATGTTCAAGTGGAAAATCTGTATGCAGAAAATCAGGATGTTTAAGTCGAAAATCTGTATGCAGAAAATCAGGATGTTCAAATAGAAAATCTGTATGCATATAAACAGGATGTTCAAATGGAAAATCTGTATGCAGAAAATGAGTATGTTCAAATGGAAAATCAGTATGCAGAAAATACGGATGTTCAAATGGAAAATCAGTATGCAGAAAAACAGGATGTTCAAATGGAGAATCTGTATGCAGAAAATCAGGATGTTCAAGTGGAAAATCTGTATGCAGAAAATCAGGATGTTCAAATGGAAAATCTGTATGCAGAAAATCAGGATGCTCAAATGGAAAGTCTGCATGCAGAAAATCAGGATGTTCAAGTGGAAAATCTGTAAGCAGAAAATCAGGATGTTCAAATGGAAATTATATATGCAGAAAATCAGGATGTTCAAATGGAAAATCTGTAAGCAGAAAATCAGGATGTTCAAAAGGAAAATCTGTATGCAGAAAATCAGGATGTTCAAATTTGAAATTCTGCATGCAGAAAATCATGATTTACAAATGGAAAATCTGTATGCAGAAAATCAGGATGTTCAAATGGAAAATCTGTATGCAGAAAATCAGGATGTTCAAATTTGAAAATCTGCATGCAGAAAATCAGGATGCTCAAATGAAAAATCTGTTTACAGAAAATCAGGATGTTCGAATGTAAAATGTGTATGTAAAATATCAGGTTGTTCAAATGGAAAATCTGTATGCAGAAAATCAGGATGTTCAAAGGGAAAATCTGCATGCATAAAGTCAGGATGTTCAAATGGAAAATCTGCATGCAGAAAATCAGGATGTTCAAATGGAAAATCTGTATGCAGAAAATCAGGATGTTCAAGCGGAAAATCTGGATGCAGAAAATCAGGATGTTCAAATGAAAAGTCTGTATGCAGAAAATCAGGATGTTTAAATTGAAAATCTGTATGCAGAAAATCAGGATGTTCAAATGGAAAATCTGTATGCAGAAAATCAGGATATTCAAGAGGAAAATCTGTATGCAGAAAATCAGGATGGTCAAATGGAAAATCAGTATGCAGAAAATCAGAATGTTCAAATATAAAATCTGCATGCAGAAAGTCAGGATGTTCAAGTGGAAAATCTGGATGCAGAAAATCAGGATGTTCAAGCGGAAAATCTGGATGCAGAAAATCAGGATGTTCAAGTGGAAAATCTATATGCAGAAAATAAGGATGTTCAAATGGAGAATCTGTATGCAGAAAATCATGATGTTCAAGAGGAAAATCTATATGCAGAAAATAAAGATGTTGAAATGGAAAATCTATATGCAGAAAATCAGGATGTTCAAATGGAAAATCTGCATGCAGAAAATCAGGATGTACAAATGGAAAATCTGTATGCAGAAAATCAGGATGTTCAAATGGAAAATCTACATGCAGAAAATAAGGATGGTCAAGTGGAAAATCTGTATGCAGAAAGTCAGGATGTTCAAGTGGAAAATCTGTATGCAGAAAATCAGGATGTTTAAGTCGAAAATCTGTATGCAGAAAATCAGGATGTTCAAATAGAAAATCTGTATGCATATAAACAGGATGTTCAAATGGAAAATCTGTATGCAGAAAATGAGTATGTTCAAATGGAAAATCAGTATGCAGAAAAACAGGATGTTCAAATGGAGAATCTGTATGCAGAAAATCAGGATGTTCAAGTGGAAAATCTGTATGCAGAAAATCAGGATGTTCAAATGGAAAATCTGTATGCAGAAAATCAGGATGTATGTTCAAGTGGAAAATCTGTATGCCGAAAATTAGGATGTTCAAGTGGAAAATCTGTATGCAGAAAATCAGGATGTTCAAGTGGAAAATTAGGATGCAAAAAATCAGGATGTTCAAATGGAAAATCTGTATGCAGAAAATCAGGATGTTCAAATGGAAAATCTGTAAGCAGAAAATAAGGATGTTCACATGGAAAATATATATGAAGAAAATCAGGATGTTCAAATGAAAAGACTGTATGCAGAAAATCAGGATGTTTAAATGGAAAATCTGTATGCAGAAAATCAGGATATTCAAGAGGAAAATCTGTATGCAGAAAATCAGGATGTTCAAATGGAAAATCTGTATGCAGAAAATCAGGATGTACAAATGGAAAATCTCTATGCAGAAAATCAGGATGTTCAAAAGGAAAATCTATATGCAGAAAATCATGATGTACAAATGGAAAATTTGTATGCACAAAATCAAGATGTTCAAATGGAAAATCTGTATGCAGAAAATCAGGATATTCAAGAGGAAAATCTGTATGCAGAAAATCAGGATGTTCAAATGGAAAATCTGTATGCAGAAAATCAGGATGTACAAATGGAAAATCTCTATGCAGAAAATCAGGATGTTCAAAAGGAAAATCTATATGCAGAAAATCATGATGTACAAATGGAAAATTTGTATGCACAAAATCAAGATGTTCAAATGGAAAATCTGTATGCAGAAAATCAGGATGTTCAAATGGAAAATCTGTATGCAGAAAATCAGGATGTTCAAATTTGAAAATCTGTATGCAGAAAATCAAAATGCTCAAATGAAAAATCTGTTTGCAGAAAATCAGGATGTTCAAATGGAAAATCTGTATGCAGAAAATCAGAATGTTCAAATTGAAAATCTGTATGTAAAATATCAGGATGTTCAAAGGGAAAATCTGTACACGGAAAATCAGGATATTCAAGTGGAAAATCTGTATTGAGAAAACCACGATGTTCAAATGGAAAATCTGTATTGAGAAAGTCACGATGTTCAAATGGAAAAACTATATGCAGAAAATCAGGATGTTCAAATGGAAAAACTATATGCAGAAAATCAGGATGTTCAAATGGAAAATATATATGCAGAAAATCAAGATGTTCAAATGGAAAAACTGTATGCAGAAAATCAGAATGTTAAAATGGAAAATCTGTATGCAGAAAATCAGGATGGTCAAATGGAAAATCAGTATGCAGAAAATCAGGATGTTCAAATGGAAAATCTGCATGCAGAAAGTCAGGATGTTCAAGTGGAAAATCTGTATGCAGAAAATCAGGATGTTCAAATGGAAAATCTGTATTCAGACAATCAGGATATTCAAGTGGAAAATCTGTATGCAGAAAATCAGGATGTTCAAATGGAAAATCTGTATGCAGAAAATCAGGATGTTCAAATGGAAAATCTTCATGCAGAAAATCAGGATGTTCAAATGGAAAATCTGTAAGCAGAAAATCAGGATGTTCACATGGAAAATATATATGCAGAAAATCAGGATGTTCAAATGGAAAATCTGTATGCAGAAAATAAGGATGTTCAAGTGGTAAATCTGTATGCCGAAAATTAGGATGTTCAAGTGGAAAATCTGCATGCAGAAAATCAGGATGTTCAAATGGAAAATCTGTATGCATAAAAAAAGGATGTTCAAATGGAAAATCTGTATGCAGAAAATCAGGATGTTCAAATGGAGAATCTGTATGCAGAAAATCAGGATGTTCAAGTGGAAACTGTATGCAGAAAATCAGGATGTACAAACGGAAAATCTGTATGCAGAAAATCAGGATGTTCAAGTGGAAAATCTGTATGCAGAAAATCAGGATGTTGAAATGGAAAATCTGTATGCAGAAAATCAGGATATTCAAGTGGAAAATCTGCATGCAGAAAATCAGGATGTTCAAGTAGAAAATCTATATGCAGAAAATCAGGATGTTCAAGTGGAAAATCTGTATATTGAAAATCAGGATGTTCAAGTGGAAAATATGTATGTAAAAAAATCAGGATGTTCAAATGGAAAATCGGTATGCAGAAAATCAGCGTGTTCAAATGGAACATCAGTATGCAGAAAATCAGGATGTTAAAATGGAAAACCTGCATGCAGACAATCAGGATATTCAAGTAGAAAATCTATATGCAAAAAATCAGGATGTTCAAAGGGAAAATCTGCATGCAGAAAATCAGGATGTTCAAATGGAAAATCTGCATGCAGAAAATCAGGATGTTCAAATGGAAAATCTGTATGCAGAAAATCAGGATGTTCAAATGAAAAACTTGCATTCAGAAAATCAGGATTTTCAAATGGAAAATCTGCATGCAGAAAATCAGGATGTTCAAGTGGAAAATCTGTATGTAACAAATCAGGATGTTCAAATGGAAAATATGTATGCAGAAAATCAGGATGATCAAATGAAAAATCTGTATGCAGAAAATCAGGATGTTCAAATGAAAAATCTGTATGCAGAAAATCAGGATGTTCAAATGGAAAATCTGTATGCAGAAAATCAGGATGTTCAAATGGAAAATCTGTGTGCAGAAAATCAGGATGTACAACTGGAAAATCTGTATGCAGAAAATCATGATGTACAAATGGAAAATCTGTATGCAGAAAATCAGGATGTTCAAATGGAAAATCTATGCAGAAAATCTGGATGTTCAAATGGAAAATATGTATGCAGAAAATCAGGATGTTCAAATTTGAAAATCTGTATGCAGAAAATCAGGATGCTCAAATGAAAAATCTGTTTGCAGAAAATCAGGATGTTCAAATGGAAAATCTGTATGTAAAATATCAGGTTGTTCAAATGGAAAATCTGTATGCAGAAAATCAGGATGTTCAAAGGGAAAATCTGTATGCGGAAAATCAGTATTTTCAAGTGGAAAATCTGCATTCAGAAAATCACGATGTTCAAAAGGAATATCTGCATGCAGAAAATCAGGATGTTCAAATGGAAAAACTATATGCAGAAAATCAGAATGTTCAAATGGAAAATCTATATGCAGAAAATCAGGATGTTCAAATGGAATATCTATATGCAGAAAATCAGGATGTTCAAATGGAAAATCTGGATGCAGAAAATCAGGATGTTCAAGCGGAAAATCTGGATGTAGAAAATCAGGATGTTCAAGTGGAAAATCTATATGCAGAAAATAAGGATGTTCAAAGGGAGAATCTGTATGCAGAAAATCAGGATGTTCAAGTGGAAAATCTATATGCAGAAAATAAGGATGTTGCAATGGAAAATCTATATGCAGAAAATAAGGATGTTCAAATGGAAAATCTGCATGCAGAAAATCAGGATGTACAAACGGAAAATCTGTATGCAGAAAATCAGGATGCTCAAGTGGAAAATCTGTATGCAGAAAGTCAGGATGTTCAAGTGGAAAATCTTGATGCAAAAAATCAGGATGTACAAGTGGAAAATCTGTATGCAGAAATTCAGGATGTTCAAATAGAAAATCTGTATGCATAAAAAAAGGATGTTCAAATGGAAAATCTGTATGCAGAAAATCAGGATGTTCAAATGGAGAATCTGTATGCAGAAAATCAGGATGTTCAAGTGGAAACTGTATGCAGAAAATCAGGATGTACAAACGGAAAATCTGTATGCAGAAAATCAGGATGTTCAAGTGGAAAATCTGTATGCAGAAAATCAGGATGTTGAAATGGAAAATCTGTATGCAGAAAATCAGGATATTCAAGTGGTAAATCTGCATGCAGAAAATCAGGATGTTCAAGTAGAAAATCTATATGCAGAAAATCAGGATGTTCAAGTGGAAAATCTGTATGTTGAAAATCAGGATGTTCAAGTGGAAAATATGTATGTAAAAACATCAGGATGTTCAAATGGAAAATTAGCATGCAGAAAATCAGGGTGTTAAAATGGAACATCAGTATGCAGAAAATCAGGATGTTAAAATGGAAAACCTGCATTCAGAAAATCAGGATGTTCTAATGGAAAATCTGTATGCAGAAAATCAGAATATTCAAGTGGAAACTCTATGCTGAAAATCAGGATGTTCCAGTGGAAAATCTGTATGCAGAAAATCAGGATATTCAAGTGGAAAATCTGCATGCAGAAAATCAGGATGTTCAAGTAGAAAATCTATATGTAGAAAATCAGGATGTTCAAGTGGAAAATCTGTATGCAGAAAATCAGGATGTTCAAATAGAAAATCTGTATGCATAAAAAAGGATGTTCAAATGGAAAATCTGTATGCAGAAAATCAGGATGTTCAAATGGAGAATCTGTATGCAGAAAATCAGGATGTTCAAGTGGAAACTGTATGCAGAAAATCAGGATGTACAAACTGAAAATCTGTATGCAGAAAATCTGGATGTTCAAGTGGAAAATCTGTATGCAGAAAATCAGGATGTTGAAATGGAAAATCTGTATGCAGAAAATCAGGATATTCAAGTGGAAAATCTGCATGCAGAAAATCAGGATGTTCAAGTAGAAAATCTATATGCAGAAAATCAGGATGTTCAAGTGGAAAATCTGTATGTTGAAAATCAGGATGTTCAAGTGGAAAATATGTATGTAAAAAAATCAGGATGTTCAAATGGAAAATCAGTATGCAGAAAATCAGCGTGTTCAAATGGAACATCAGTATGCAGAAAATCAGGATGTTAAAATGGAAAACCTGCATGCAGAAAATCAGGATTTTCTAATGGAAAATCTGTATGCAGACAATCAGGATGTTCAAGTGGAAAATCTATATGCAAAAAATCAGGATGTTCAAATGGAAAATCTGCATGCAGAAAATCAGGATGTTCAAATGGAAAATCTGCATGCAGAAAATCAGGATGTTCAAATGGAAAATCTGTATGCAGAAAATCAGGATGTTCAAATGTAAAACTTGCATTCAGAAAATCAGGATATTCAAATGGAAAATCTGCATGCAGAAAATCAGGATGTTCAAGTGGAAAATCTGTATGTAACAAATCAGGATGTTCAAATGGAAAATATGTTTGCAGAAAATCAGGATGATCAAATGAAAAATCTGTATGCAGAAAATCAGGATGTTCAAATGAAAAATCTGTATGCAGAAAATCAGGATGTTCAAATGGAAAATCTGTATGCAGAAAATCAGGATGTTCAAATGGAAAATCTGTGTGCAGAAAATCAGGATGAACAACTGGAAAATCTGTATGCAGAAAATCATGATGTACAAATGGAAAATCTGTATGCAGAAAATCAGGATGTTCAAATGGAAAA
The DNA here is from genome assembly GCF_046119375.1 of Phyllobates terribilis. Lineage (NCBI taxonomy): Eukaryota > Metazoa > Chordata > Amphibia > Anura > Dendrobatidae > Phyllobates > Phyllobates terribilis. The sequence continues at coordinate 242,919,399 of NW_027362769.1, read as the reverse complement.
TCTATGCAGAAAATCTGGATGTTCAAATGGAAAATATATATGCAGAAATTCAGGATGTTCAAATTTGAAAATCTGTATGCAGAAAATCAGGATGCTCAAATGAAAAATCTGTTTGCAGAAAATCAGGATGTTCAAATGGAAAATCTGTATGTAAAATATCAGGTTGTTCAAATAGAAAATCTGTATGCAGAAAATCAGGATGTTCAAAGGGAAAATCTGTATGCGGAAAATCAGTATATTCAAGTGGAAAATCTGTATTCAGAAAATCACGATGTTCAAAAGGAATATCTGCATGCAGAAAATCAGGATGTTCAAATGGAAAAACTATATGCAGAAAATCAGAATGTTCAAATGGAAAATCTATATGCAGAAAATCAGGATGTTCAAATGGAAAATCTATATGCAGAAAATCAGGATGTTCAAATGGAAAATCTGTATGCAGAAAATCAGAATGTTAAAATGGAAAATCTTTATGCAGAAAATCAGCATGGTCAAATGGAAAATCTGTATGCAGAAAATCAGGATGTTCAAATGCAAAATCTTAATGCAGAAATTCAGGATGTTCAAATGGAAAATCTGGATGCAGAAAATCAGGATGTTCAAGCGGAAAATCTGGATGTAGAAAATCAGGATGTTCAAAGGGAGAATCTGTATGCAGAAAATCAGGATGTTTAAGTGGAAAATCTATATGCAGAAAATAAGGATGTTGAAATGGAAAATCTATATGCAGAAAATAAGGATGTTCAAATGGAAAATCTGCATGCAGAAAATCAGGATGTACAAACGGAAAATCTGTATGCAGAAAATCAGGATGCTCAAGTGGAAAATCTGTATGCAGAAAGTCAGGATGTTCAAGTGGAAAATCTGGATGCAAAAAATCAGGATGTTCAAGTGGAAAATCTGTATGCAGAAAATCAGGATGTTCAAATAGAAAATCTGTATGCATGAAAAAAGGATGTTCAAATGGAAAATCTGTATGCAGAAAATCAGGATGTTCAAATGGAAAATCTGTATGCAGAAAATCAGGATGTTCAAATGGAGAATCTGTATGCAGAAAATCAGGATGTTCAAGTGGAAACTGTATGCAGAAAATCAGGATGTACAAACGGAAAATCTGTATGCAGAAAATCAGGATGTTCAAGTGGAAAATCTGTATGCAGAAAATCAGGATGTTGAAATGGAAAATCTGTATGCAGAAAATCAGGATATTCAAGTGGAAAATCTGCATGCAGAAAATCAGGATATTCAAGTAGAAAATCTATATGCAGAAAATCAGGATGTTCAAGTGGAAAATCTGTATATTGAAAATCAGGATGTTCAAGTCGAAAATATGTATGTAAAAAAATCAGGATGCTCAAATGGAAAATCGATATGCAGAAAATCAGCGTGTTCAAATGGAACATCAGTATGCAGAAAATCATGATGTTAAAATGGAAAACCTGCATGCAGAAAATCAGGATTTTCTAATGGAAAATCTGTATGCAGACAATCAGGATATTCAAGTGGAAAATCTACATTCAGAAAATCACGATGTTCAAAAGGAATATCTGCATGCAGAAAATCAGGATGTTCAAATGGAAAAACTATATGCAGAAAATCAGAATGTTCAAATGGAAAATCTATATGCAGAAAATCAGGATGTTCAAATGGAATATCTATATGCAGAAAATCAGGATGTTCAAATGGAAAATCTGGATGCAGAAAATCAGGATGTTCAAGCGGAAAATCTGGATGTAGAAAATCAGGATGTTCAAGTGGAAAATCTATATGCAGAAAATAAGGATGTTCAAAGGGAGAATCTGTATGCAGAAGATCAGGATGTTCAAGTGGAAAATCTATATGCAGAAAATAAGGATGTTGAAATGGAAAATCTATATGCAGAAAATAAGGATGTTCAAATGGAAAATCTGCATGCAGAAAATCAGGATATACAAACGGAAAATCTGTATGCAGAAAATCAGAATGTTAAAATGGAAAATCTTTATGCAGAAAATCAGCATGGTCAAATGGAAAATCTGTATGCAGAAAATCAGGATGTTCAAATGCAAAATCTTAATGCAGAAATTCAGGATGTTCAAATGGAAAATCTGGATGCAGAAAATCAGGATGTTCAAGCGGAAAATCTGGATGTAGAAAATCAGGATGTTCAAAGGGAGAATCTGTATGCAGAAAATCAGGATGTTTAAGTGGAAAATCTATATGCAGAAAATAAGGATGTTGAAATGGAAAATCTATATGCAGAAAATAAGGATGTTCAAATGGAAAATCTGCATGCAGAAAATCAGGATGTACAAACGGAAAATCTGTATGCAGAAAATCAGGATGCTCAAGTGGAAAATCTGTATGCAGAAAGTCAGGATGTTCAAGTGGAAAATCTGGATGCAAAAAATCAGGATGTTCAAGTGGAAAATCTGTATGCAGAAAATCAGGATGTTCAAATAGAAAATCTGTATGCATGAAAAAAGGATGTTCAAATGGAAAATCTGTATGCAGAAAATCAGGATGTTCAAATGGAAAATCTGTATGCAGAAAATCAGGATGTTCAAATGGAGAATCTGTATGCAGAAAATCAGGATGTTCAAGTGGAAACTGTATGCAGAAAATCAGGATGTACAAACGGAAAATCTGTATGCAGAAAATCAGGATGTTCAAGTGGAAAATCTGTATGCAGAAAATCAGGATGTTGAAATGGAAAATCTGTATGCAGAAAATCAGGATATTCAAGTGGAAAATCTGCATGCAGAAAATCAGGATATTCAAGTAGAAAATCTATATGCAGAAAATCAGGATGTTCAAGTGGAAAATCTGTATATTGAAAATCAGGATGTTCAAGTCGAAAATATGTATGTAAAAAAATCAGGATGTTCAAATGGAAAATCGATATGCAGAAAATCAGCGTGTTCAAATGGAACATCAGTATGCAGAAAATCATGATGTTAAAATGGAAAACCTGCATGCAGAAAATCAGGATTTTCTAATGGAAAATCTGTATGCAGACAATCAGGATATTCAAGTGGAAAATCTACATTCAGAAAATCACGATGTTCAAAAGGAATATCTGCATGCAGAAAATCAGGATGTTCAAATGGAAAAACTATATGCAGAAAATCAGAATGTTCAAATGGAAAATCTATATGCAGAAAATCAGGATGTTCAAATGGAATATCTATATGCAGAAAATCAGGATGTTCAAATGGAAAATCTGGATGCAGAAAATCAGGATGTTCAAGCGGAAAATCTGGATGTAGAAAATCAGGATGTTCAAGTGGAAAATCTATATGCAGAAAATAAGGATGTTCAAAGGGAGAATCTGTATGCAGAAAATCAGGATGTTCAAGTGGAAAATCTATATGCAGAAAATAAGGATGTTGAAATGGAAAATCTATATGCAGAAAATAAGGATGTTCAAATGGAAAATCTGCATGCAGAAAATCAGGATATACAAACGGAAAATCTGTATGCAGAAAATCAGGATGCTCAAGTGGAAAATCTGTATGCAGAAAGTCAGGATGTTCAAGTGGAAAATCTGGATGCAAAAAATCAGGATGTTCAAATGGAAAATCAGTATGCAGAAAATCAGAATGTTCAAATAGAAAATCTGTATGCATAAAAAAAGGATGTTCAAATGGAAAATCTATATGCAGAAAATCAGGATGTTCAAATGGAGAATCTGTATGCAGAAAATCAGGATGTTCAAGTGGAAACTGTATGCAGAAAATCAGGATGTACAAACGGAAAATCTGTATGCAGAAAATCAGGATGTTGAAATGGAAAATCTGTATGCAGAAAATCAGGATATTCAAGTGGAAAATCTGCATGCAGAAAATCAGGATGTTCAAGTAGAAAATCTATATGCAGAAAATCAGGATGTTCAAGTGGAAAATCTGTATGTTGAAAATCAGGATGTTCAAGTGGAAAATATGTATGTAAAAAAATCAGGATGTTCAAATGGAAAATCAGTATGCAGAAAATCAGCGTGTTCAAATGGAACATCAGTACGCAGAAAATCAGGATGTTAAAATGGAAAACCTGCATGCAGAAAATCAGGATTTTCTAATGGAAAATCTGTATGCAGACAATCAGGATGTTCATGTGGAAAATTTATATGCAAAAAATCAGGATGTTCAAATGGAAAATCTGTGTGCAGAAAATCAGGATGTACAACTGGAAAATCTGTATGCAGAAAATCATGATGTACAAATGGAAAATCTGTATGCAGAAAATCAGGATGTTCAAATGTTAAATATGTATGCAGAAAATCAGGATAATCAAATGAAAAATCTGTATGTAACAAATCAGGATGTTCAAATGTTAAATATGTATGCAGAAAATCAGGATGATCAAATGAAAAATCTGTATGCAGAAAATCAGGATGTTCAAATGAAAAATCTGTATGCAGAAAATCAGGATGTTCAAATGGAAAATCTGTATGCAGAAAATCAGGATGTTCAAATGGAAAATCTGTGTGCAGAAAATCAGGATGTACAACTGGAAAATCTGTATGCAGAAAATCATGATGTACAAATGGAAAATCTGTATGCAGAAAATCAGGATGTTCAAATGTAAAATCTATGCAGAAAATCTGGATGTTCAAATGGAAAATATGTATGCAGAAAATCAGGATGTTCAAATTTGAAAATCTGTATGCAGAAAATCAGGATGCTCAAATGAAAAATCTGTTTGCAGAAAATCAGGATGTTCAAATGGAAAATCTGTATGTAAAATATCAGGTTGTTCAAATGGAAAATCTGTATGTAAAATATCAGGTTGTTCAAATGGAAAATCTGTATGCAGAAAATCAGGATGTTCAAAGGGAAAATCTGTATGCGGAAAATCAGCATATTCAAGTGGAAAATCTGTATTCAGAAAATCTCGATGTTCAAAAGGAATATCTGCATGCAGAAAATCAGGATGTTCAAATAGAAAATCTGTATGCATAAAAAAAGGATGTTCAAATGGAAAATCTGTATGCAGAAAATCAGGATGTTCAAATGGAGAATCTGTATGCAGAAAATCAGGCTGTTCAAGTGGAAACTGTATGCAGAAAATCAGGATGTACAAACGGAAAATCTGTATGCAGAAAATCAGGATGTTCAAGTGGAAAATCTGTATGCAGAAAATCAGGATGTTGAAATGGAAAATCTGTATGCAGAAAATCAGGATATTCAAGTGGAAAATCTGCATGCAGAAAATCAGGATGTTCAAGTAGAAAATCTATATGCAGAAAATCAGGATGTTCAAGTGGAAAATCTGTATGTTGAAAATCAGGATGTTCAAGTGGAAAATATGTATGTAAAAAAATCAGGATGTTCAAATGGAAAATCAGTATGCAGAAAATCAGCGTGTTCAAATGGAACATCAGTATGCAGAAAATCAGGATGTTAAAATGGAAAACATGCATGCAGAAAATCAGGATTTTCTAATGGAAAATCTGTATGCAGACATTCAGGATGTTCAAGTGGAAAATCTATATGCAAAAAATCAGGATGTTCAAATGGAAAATCTGCATGCAGAAAATCAGGATGTTCAAATGGAAAATCTGCATGCAGAAAATCAGGATGTTCAAATGGAAAATCTGTATGCAGAAAATCAGGATGTTCAAATGAAAAACTTGCATTCAGAAAATCAGGATATTCAAATGGGAAATCTGCATGCAGAAAATCAGGATGTTCAAGTGGAAAATCTGTATGTAACAAATCAGGATGTTCAAATGGAAAATATGTATGCAGAAAATCAGGATGATCAAATGAAAAATCTGTATGCAGAAAATCAGGATGTTCAAATGAAAAATCTGTATGCAGAAAATCAGGATGTTCAAATCGAAAATCTGTAAGCAGAAAATCAGGATGTTCAAATGGAAAATCTGTGTGCAGAAAATCAGGATGTACAACTGGAAAAATTGTATGCAGAAAATCATGATGTACAAATGGAAAATCTGTATGCAGAAAATCAGGATGTTCAAATGGAAAATCTATGCAGAAAATCTGGATGTTTAAATGGAAAATATGTATGCAGAAAATCAGGATGTTCAAATTTGAAAATCTGTATGCAGAAAATCAGGATGCTCAAATGAAAAATCTGTTTGCAGAAAATCAGGATGTTCAAGTGGAAAATCTGTATGCAGAAAATCAGGATGTTGAAATGGAAAATCTGTATGCAGAAAATCAGGATATTCAAGTGGAAAATCTGCATGCAGAAAATCAGGATGTTCAAGTAGAAAATCTATATGCAGAAAATCAGGATGTTCAAGTGGAAAATCTGTATGTTGAAAATCAGGATGTTCAAGTGGAAAATATGTATGTAAAAAAATCAGGATGTTCAAATGGAAAATCAGTATGCAGAAAATCAGCGTGTTCAAATGGAACATCAGTACGCAGAAAATCAGGATGTTAAAATGGAAAACCTGCATGCAGAAAATCAGGATTTTCTAATGGAAAATCTGTATGCAGACAATCAGGATGTTCAAGTGGAAAATCTATATGCAAAAAATCAGGATGTTCAAATGGAAAATCTGCATGCAGAAAATCAGGATGTTCAAATGGAAAATCTGCATGCAGAAAATCAGGATGTTCAAATGGAAAATCTGTATGCAGAAAATCAGGATGTTCAAATGAAAAACTTGCATTCAGAAAATCAGGATATTCAAATGGAAAATCTGCACGCAGAAAATCAGGATGTTCAAGTGGAAAATCTGTATGTAACAAATCAGGATGTTCAAATGTTAAATATGTATGCAGAAAATCAGGATGATCAAATGAAAAATCTGTATGCAGAAAATCACGATGTTCAAATGGAAAATCTGTATGCAGAAAATCAGGATGTTCAAATGGAAAATCTGTGTGCAGAAAATCAGGATGTACAACTGGAAAATCTGTATGCAGAAAATCATGATGTACAACTGGAAAATCTGTATGCAGAAAATCATGATGTACAAATGGAAAATCTGTATGCAGAAAATCAGGATGTTCAAATGGAAAATCTATGCAGAAAATCTGGATGTTTAAATGGAAAATATGTATGCAGAAAATCAGGATGTTCAAATTTGAAAATCTGTATGCAGAAAATCAGGATGCTCAAATGAAAAATCTGTTTGCAGAAAATCAGGATGTTCAAGTGGAAAATCTGTATGCAGAAAATCAGGATGTTGAAATGGAAAATCTGTATGCAGAAAATCAGGATATTCAAGTGGAAAATCTGCATGCAGAAAATCAGGATGTTCAAGTAGAAAATCTATATGCAGAAAATCAGGATGTTCAAGTGGAAAATCTGTATGTTGAAAATCAGGATGTTCAAGTGGAAAATATGTATGTAAAAAAATCAGGATGTTCAAATGGAAAATCAGTATGCAGAAAATCAGCGTGTTCAAATGGAACATCAGTACGCAGAAAATCAGGATGTTAAAATGGAAAACCTGCATGCAGAAAATCAGGATTTTCTAATGGAAAATCTGTATGCAGACAATCAGGATGTTCAAGTGGAAAATCTATATGCAAAAAATCAGGATGTTCAAATGGAAAATCTGCATGCAGAAAATCAGGATGTTCAAATGGAAAATCTGCATGCAGAAAATCAGGATGTTCAAATGGAAAATCTGTATGCAGAAAATCAGGATGTTCAAATGAAAAACTTGCATTCAGAAAATCAGGATATTCAAATGGAAAATCTGCAAGCAGAAATCAGGATGTTCAAGTGGAAAATCTGTATGTAACAAATCAGGATGTTCAAATGTTAAATATGTATGCAGAAAATCAGGATGATCAAATGAAAAATCTGTATGCAGAAAATCACGATGTTCAAATGGAAAATCTGTATGCAGAAAATCAGGATGTTCAAATGGAAAATCTGTGTGCAGAAAATCAGGATGTACAACTGGAAAATCTGTATGCAGAAAATCATGATGTACAAATGGAAAATCTGTATGCAGAAAATCAGGATGTTCAAATGTAAAATCTATGCAGAAAATCTGGATGTTCAAATGGAAAATATGTATGCAGAAAATCAGGATGTTCAAATTTGAAAATCTGTATGCAGAAAATCCGGATGCTCAAATGAAACATCTGTTTGCAGAAAATCAGGATGTTCAAATGGAAAATCTGTATGTAAAATATCAGGTTGTTCAAATGGAAAATCTGTATGCAGAAAATCAGGATGTTCAAAGGGAAAATCTGTATGCGGAAAATCAGCATATTCAAGTGGAAAATCTGTATTCAGAAAATCTCGATGTTCAAAAGGAATATCTGCATGCAGAAAATCAGGATGTTCAAATAGAAAATCTGTATGCATAAAAAAAAGGATGTTCAAATGGAAAATCTGTATGCAGAAAATCAGGATGTTCAAATGGAGAATCTGTATGCAGAAAATCAGGATGTTCAAGTGGAAACTGTATGCAGAAAATCAGGATGTACAAACGGAAAATCTGTATGCAGAAAATCAGGATGTTCAAGTGGAAAATCTGTATGCAGAAAATCAGGATGTTGAAATGGAAAATCTGTATGCATAAAAAAAGGATGTTCAAATGGAAAATCTGTATGCAGAAAATCAGGATGTTCAAATGGAGAATCTGTATGCAGAAAATCAGGATGTTCAAGTGGAAACTGTATGCAGAAAATCAGGATGTACAAACGGAAAATCTGTATGCAGAAAATCAGGATGTTCAAGTGGAAAATCTGTATGCAGAAAATCAGGATGTTGAAATGGAAAATCTGTATGCAGAAAATCAGGATATTCAAGTGGAAAATCTGCATGCAGAAAATCAGGATGTTCAAGTAGAAAATCTATATGCAGAAAATCAGGATGTTCAAGTGGAAAATCTGTATGTTGAAAATCAGGATGTTCAAGTGGAAAATATGTATGTAAAAAAATCAGGATGTTCAAATGGAAAATCAGTATGCAGAAAATCAGCGTGTTCAAATGGAACATCAGTATGCAGAAAATCAGGATGTTAAAATGGAAAACCTGCATGCAGAAAATCAGGATTTTCTAATGGAAAATCTGTATGCAGACATTCAGGATGTTCAAGTGGAAAATCTATATGCAAAAAATCAGGATGTTCAAATGGAAAATCTGCATGCAGAAAATCAGGATGTTCAAATTGAAAATCTGCATGCAGAAAATCAGGATGTTCAAATGGAAAATCTGTATGCAGAAAATCAGGATGTTCAAATGAAAAACTTGCATTCAGAAAATCAGGATATTCAAATGGAAAATCTGCATGCAGAAAATCAGGATGTTCAAGTGGAAAATCTGTATGTAACAAATCAGGATGTTCAAATGGAAAATATGTATGCAGAAAATCAGGATGATCAAATGAAAAATCTGTATGCAGAAAATCAGGATGTTCAAATGAAAAATCTGTATGCAGAAAATCAGGATGTTCAAATCGAAAATCTGTATGCAGAAAATCAGGATGTTCAAATGGAAAATCTGTGTGCAGAAAATCAGGAGGTACAACTGGAAAATCTGTATGCAGAAAATCATGATGTACAAATGGAAAATCTGTATGCAGAAAATCAGGATGTTCAAATGGAAAATCTATGCAGAAAATCTGGATGTTTAAATGGAAAATATGTATGCAGAAAATCAGGATGTTCAAATTTGAAAATCTGTATGCAGAAAATCAGGATGCTAAAATGAAAAATCTGTTTGCAGAAAATCAGGATGTTCAAAGGGAAAATCTGTATGCGGAAAATCAGCATATTCAAGTGGAAAATCTGTATTCAGAAAATCTCGATGTTCAAAAGGAAAATCTATATGCAGAAAATCAGGATGTTCAAATGGAAAATCTATATGCAGAAAATCAGGATGTTCAAATGGAAAATCTGTATGCAGAAAATCAGAATGTTAAAATGGAAAATCTGTATGCAGAAAATCAGCATGGTCAAATGGAAAATCTGTATGCAGAAAATCAGGATGTTCAAATGGAAAATCTTCATGCAGAAAATCAGGATGTTCAAATGGAAAATCTGGATGCAGAAAATCAGGATGTTCAAGCGGAAAATCTGGATGTAGAAAATCAGGATGTTCAAGTGGAAAATCTATATGCAGAAAATAAGGATGTTCAAAGGGAGAATCTGTATGCAGAAAATCAGGATGTTCAAGTGGAAAATCTATATGCAGAAAATAAGGATGTTCAAATGGAAAATCTGCATGCAGAAAATCAGGATCTACAAACGGAAAATCTGTATGCAGAAAATCAGGATGCTCAAGTGGAAAATCTGTATGCAGAAAGTCAGGATGTTCAAGTGGAAAATCTGGATGTAAAAAATCAGGATGTTCAAGTGGAAAATCTGTATGCAGAAAATCAGGATGTTCAAATGGAAAATCTGTATGCATAAAAAAAGGATGTTCAAATGGAAAATCTGTATGCAGAAAATCAGGATGTTCAAATGGAGAATCTGTATGCAGAAAATCAGGATGTTCAAGTAGAAACTGTATGCAGAAAATCAGGATGTACAAACCGAAAATCTGTATGCAGAAAATCAGGATGTTCAAGTGGAAAATCTGTATGCAGAAAATCAGGATGTTGAAATGGAAAATCTGTATGCAGAAAATCAGGATATTCAAGTGGAAAATCTGCATGTTTAAAATCAGGATGTTCAAGTGGAAAATATGTATGTAAAAAAATCAGGATGTTCAAATGGAAAATCAGTATGCAGAAAATCAGCGTGTTCAAATGAAACATCAGTATGCAGAAAATCAGGATGTTAAAATGGAAACCCTGCATGCAGAAAATCAGGATTTTCTATTGGAAAATCTGTATGCAGACAATCAGGATGTTCAAGTGGAAAATCTATATGCAAAAAATCAGAATGTTCAAATGGAAAATCTGCATGCAGAAAATCAGGATGTTCAAATGGAAAATCTGTATGCAGAAAATCAGGATGTTCAAATGAAAAACTTGCATTCAGAAAATCAGGATATTCAAATGGAAATCTGCATGCAGAAAATCAGGATGTTCAAGTGGAAAATCTGTATGTAACAAATCAGGATGTTCAAATGGAAAATATGTATGCAGAAAATCAGGATGATCAAATGAAAAATCTGTATGCAGAAAATCAGGATGCTCAAGTTTAAAATCTGTATGCAGAAAATCAGGATGTTCAAATGGAAAATCTATATGCCGAAAATTAGGATGTTCAAATCGAAAATCTGTATGCTGAAAATCAGGATGTTCAAGTGGAAAATCTGTATGCAGAAAATCAGGATGTTCAAATGGAAAATGTGTATATAAAAAATAAGGATGTTCAAATGAAAAATCTGCATGCAGAAAATCAGGATGTTCTAATGGAAAATCTGCATGCAGAAAATCAGGATGTTCAAGTGGAAAATCTGTATGCAGAAACTCAGGATGTTCAAATGAAAAATCTGTATGCAGAAAATCAGGTCGTTCAAGTGAAAAATCTGTATGCAGAAAATCAGGATGTTCAAATGGAAAATCTGTATGCAGAAAATCAGGATGTTTAAGTGGAAAATCTGTATGCAGAAAATCAGGATGTTGAAATGAAAAATCTGTATGCAGAAAATTTATGTTCAGAAAATCAAGATGTTTAAATAAAAATCCTGCAAAAAAAAAACCAAAACATTTAAATAAAAAATCTAAATGAAAAATCTGCATTCAATAATTAGGGAAATCAACAAAATTAACTAATAAATATATAAGGTGTCAGATCTATAGCTCATGCCAATGGGAAATTTTGTATTAAGTTTTATTATCCAGTATGTTTCTCTTAACAATAATTTTTTCCTCCAATCACCTCCACTTACTGGACAAAAAACTTTTTCTACCCCATAAAAATAAAAAAATTCTGTTTCCCCATTATGATGTTCAAAAAGTATTTACTGCACCAGAGTAAGTTGCATTTTTACTTTTTATATTAGCTAGATGTTCTGCAACTCTTTTTTTGATTTTTCTTATACTGCAACCTATATATCTAATACTAAGACTCGATGAACTCTTGGTAGTCTGGAGTTGGATAAATAAGGGGTGGATTTGTGGCCAAACTGCAATTCCCACTTTGTCCTGACAGCAGAGGTGGTGCTAGAGAGCAAACCCGAGAAAATTTCTGTGTTTGTAGACAGTGGAGCTGGAGTCAGCATTGTGGATGCTGAGTTTGTGAGGGCTCATGATCTTGCTTGCTGTACTTTAGATAAACCTATTTCCATTTTCACCATCGACTCAGCCCCACTTGCACAGAAAGCATTTACTCAAATTGTATATAATATAAAACTGAGGGTGGGGTCATTTCATTGTGAAATAATCCCGTGCTATGTCCTGGACAATCTTCCCACACCGATTGTCTTGGGTATCCCTTGGCTTGTTAAACATAACCCGTTGATGGACTGGCAAGCCGGGGAGATTATTGAATGGGGAGAAAACTGCATGAGAACTGTTTAGATATTTCCCTTGCTACTGTCTCTACGGAAATATTACCTGCTTTTCTGTCTGATTTTGAGGACGTTTTTTCTGAGAGGGGGTGTCAGGATTTGCCTCCTCATCATGCTTATGACTGTCCTATTAACTAGTGTTGAGCGAGCACTAAAATGCTCGGGTGCTTGAAGCTCGGCCCGAGCTCGCCGTGATACTCGGGTGCTTGACCCGAGCAACGAGCCCAATGTTAGTCTATGGGAGACCAGAGCATTTTTGCGGCGGCACCCCCGGCGGTCTGTAGAAAGCCTAAAAAGTGCCCAAAACGATAGTGACAGTGCTCAAATGACAGCATGTGGACAGCATGGGGATCGCCCCAGGAAGCATTTCTGACCCCCAGGTCACTATTGTAAACAACATGTTAAGAGGTATTAATCCACTTTTACAGGCTCATAATAAAACGTTCAAAAACTAAAGTGAAACTTTTTTCCTGTGAAATATGTTAAGGAATTTCGTTTCCAGGGTAAAGACTTGTGTATAAGGTAAAATAAATAGCCAAAAACAAAAATACTCCTCCACACCTTGGGCTATGTTCACAAGTAGCATTTTTTATGCGTTTTTGCACTTTTGTATTGCTTTCAACTGTGACAAATGCATTCATCGGGAAATGTCATTTTAACATTTACAACCTTATCTGGCCATGTGCTGTGTGACACATGCATAGTGCTGAAAAGACTTGGGAACAGCATGGGGAAGACACCTGGAAGCATCTATGACACCCAGGTCACTGCCTAAAAGTGTGCCTGTGGCACCCAGCTGTGCTTGAAGCCACAGATCCTAGAGGGGTGCATTAACGGATTCCTCCACAAGAGGCCCTCGCAGCATACACACACCTCCACCTTCCACCTCAGACCACCAGAGGGAGCCCATTAGGGATATAAATTGGGAAGGTGGAGCTAGGCAGCTGAGTCTAGAGTACAGAGTCTAGTCAACAGAGAAGGAAGCCTGTTGATAGGATCTCCTGCAGAAGCCATCCTGCAGTGGAGCACAGTCAGACTCAAGTAGCTCAAGTTAGAGAGATAGGAGCGTTGCCGACACTCGGAGAGCGGCAGAAGAAGCAGCCAGCTAGCTGCCAGTGTGTATAGCCTAGTGAGGGCCCCGAGTAGGCCGAAGAATAGAGGAGTGAGTAGCATCGGGGGCAGAGGAGCTGTATAAGCTCACCCCAGAAAACATATACCGGACACCGGGTCCGCGTCTACAGGGCCGTATATCCCCCTGTAGAGACAACCGGAGAACCCTGGAAGACTTCAGGTCCCAGGATCACCCAAGAGCTGATACGTACCAGAGCCAGGAGTCACGGAGGCCCCGCAAGCTGGGAGCGCGTACTCCAAGAGAAGGCCCTACCACAAAGTCAGCCGGTGCAGGACAGAGACAAAGTTAGGCCTAGCTCCCGGCAGGTCAGAAACTTACCACACAAAGGCAAGAGACAGGAGGCCCTATACCCGCTCATTGGGGAGGATCCAGATATGCACCCTTCACCCTACAGTGCTCTGGGATGTGCCTGAATTTCCATCAGTAAAAGGTACTGAAGTGACTATTGTGTCTGTCCCTGTTCTTGCTCTGGCCTGGCTGGGTCACATCTGTCCTGCATCCTTACATCCCCGCTGCCCTGAGGCCTAGCTCCACCTGTGGGGAACTATACCACGCAAGCTGCCTTAACACTGGCCTCAGTGGGGTGCCGCAGTGCTGGTGATCCTCACCAGACACCACTGGTGGCGTCACAAACTTTTATATAATTTTTCACACTTTTTAAAGAAAGGCCCAGAGAACGGGCCCGGGAGCCGACTACCGCGACATCCCCCAAGATCAGGCAACAAGGCCCGGACGCCGAGTCATCCCCATCCCCTGGGCTACACATGCCCATCAGAAGTGATCCTTGCCGCATCAGAAGATGCAGACTTGCAACTATCCCCGTGCAAGTCCTTGTCCCAGGGCAGTGTTCATTTGTACCTCCCCCATTCCTTGCAATGCAAGCGCAGATATGCAGCCAACCACCCACCCACCCCCAGGCTGCAATACCATACTGCTAGCTTGCACTTGAAATGGGGCCTTTTAGTTTGGAGGAGGCCGAAGCTGGCCACTACCTCATGGCTGCTTCGGCAGTGAGGTATCCATACTCAGTCCCCAGCCGCCCGGTGGCCAGGTGTCCTCGCTCGGTCCCCAGCCGCCCAGCGGCCAGGTGTCCACACACGGTCCCCAACCGCCTAAGGGCGGCCGGGTGTCCATAAACGGTCCCCAGCCACCCCGATTTCTCCGTGGAACATCCCCACAGACTTTTCTTAGCCCGGCCTGCTTTAGGGCAGCATTGGACGAGCCCACCAGAGAACCAGACTCCTCCGGTGGGCCCTGGCTTCTCCATCAGGGGAGTTGAGAGTGCCAAGGTGAGGAGAATGATGATGATGATAGAAGTTAGCATCTGCTTTGTTTTGTTGGAATGCAAGCGTAAGTGTGCAACCTGCCATCCACCCGCCCCCAGGCTGCAATACCATACTGCTAGCTTGCTTGCACTTGAAATTGGACCTTTTAGGCATGTGGAGGCAGACGCCGGCCACCATGTCATGGCTGCGTCGGCGGCCCTTTTATCCATACTCAATCCACAGCCGCCCGGCGGCCGGGTGTCCACGCTCGGTCCCCAGCCGCCAGGGGGCGGCCGGGTGTCCACACTCGGTCCCCAGCCGCCCCGCGGTCGGGTGTGCACACACGGACCCCAGCCGCATGGGGGCGGTCGGGTGTCCATAAACAGTCCCCAGCCGCCCCTATTTCTCTTGTCACCGACCCACACACTTTTCTTAGACTGGCCTGCTGTAGGGCAGCATTGGACGAGCCCACCAGAGAACCCGACTCCTCCAGTGGGCCCTGGCTTCTCCATCAGGGGAGTTGAGAGTGCCAAGGTGAGGAGCATGATGATGATAGAAGTTAGCATCTGCTTTGTTTTCAAGGAATGCAAGCTCATGTATGTAGTAGCAGCTAGGCCTGAGGTGGTCAGCGTTTTGGCGCATATCCTACCTCCTCCGTGGATTGCTGGATGTTTTCCTGCTACTATCCAAGTTCTATGACTCCCGTTAAATCAAAGCTTCAGGTGATAAATGATGGATGAGGTAGTGGCAAAAGAGAAAGAGCAGGAGGAACAGGGACCATTCACATCAATATCAGGCCAGTCAACCACATATGTCTTGTAGGATATGTTTCTGTAACAAAAGGAGCGGTTCGGCTACACAGTTATAGGGCATACAGTGAGTGCAATGCCTACCAAAAATTTTGAGGCAATCCAATGCCCCTTGGAAATGACATGGAGGTCAGAGGGCTTTAACTAAACCATTTTTTCCATTTATAGCAACTGGGTCTCCTGTGCACTGTTGGCCTAAGCAGTGAATGGAAGACTTTCCAAAAATTATAAGGAACTGTAATGCCCCTTGAAACAGACGTGGATTACAGCATACTAAAAACCTTCTACCCATTATTGGGGAGTGTGTCTCCCTTAGTTTTCGCCTTTGCATTGAAAAGCAAAAGCTGACTAAAATTAGGAGGAAATGCAATGCCCGTTGGAAGAGTCATGGAGATTAGAGGTAAGGTAATTAAAAACAACATTTCAATGCCCCTTGGAAGAGCTGTGGAGTTCAGAGTGGCTTAAGAAGACGCTTTTAATGCCCCTTTGAAGAGACGTGGAGGTCAAAGTAGCTTAACAAGACGGTTTTAATGCCCCTTGGAAGAGCTGTGGAGTTCAGAGTGGTTTAACAAGACTGTTTTAATGCCCCTTGGTAGAATGATGGAGGTCGCAGTGGAATAAAAAGACAATATCAATGCCCCTTGGAAGAGACGTGGAGGTCACAGTAGCTTAACAAGACAGTTTTAATGCCCCTTGGAAGAGTGGTGGAGGTTGCAGTGGAATAAAAAGACAATATCAATGCCCCGTGGAAGAGACATGGAGGTCACAGTAGCTTAACAAGACGGTTTTAATGCCCCTTGGAGGAGAGGTGGAGGTTGCAGTGGAAAAAAAAGACAATATCAATGCCCCGTGCAAGAGACGTGGAGGTCACAGTACCTTAACAAGACGGTTTTAATGCCCCTTGGAAGAGCTGTGGAGTTCAGAGTGGTTTAACAAGACTGTTTTAATGCCCCTTGGAAGAGACATGGAGATCACAGTAGCTTAACAAGACGGTTTTAATGCCCCTTACAAGAGCCATGCAGTACAGCATATTACAAACATTAGTCCCATTATTGGGGAGTGGGTCTCCCATAGTATTTGCTTATGCCTTCCAAGCAAAAGCTTCCAAAAATTAGGACGGAGCAACTCGCAATGCCCATTATAAGAGCAATACAGTACAGCATCTTACAAACATTAGTCCCATTATTGGGGAGTGGGTGTCCAATAGTATTTGCTTATGCCTTCCAAGCAAAAGCTTCAAAAAATTAGGACCGAGCAACTTGCAATGCCTATTGCAAGAGCTATGCAGTACAGCATATTACAAACATTAGTCCCATTATTGGGGAGTGGGTCTCCCATAGTATTTGCTTATGCCTTCCAAGCAAAAGCTTCCAAAAATTAGGATGGAGCAACTTGCAATGCCCCTTACAAGAGCCATACAGTACAGCATCTTAAAAACATTATTCCCATTATTGGGGAGTGGGTCTCCCATAGTATTTGCTTATGCCTTCCAAGCAAAAGCTTCCAAAAATTAGGACGGAGCAACTTGCAATGCCTCTTACAAGAGCCATGCAGTACAGCATATTACAAACATTAGTCCCATTATTGGGGAGTGGGTCTCCCATAGTATTTGCTTATGCCTTCCAAGCAAAAGCTTCCAAAAATTAGGACGGAGCAACTTGCAATGCTCCTTACAAGAGCCATGCAGTACAACATATTACAAACATTTGTCCCATTATTGGGGAGTGGGTCTTCCATAGTATTTGCTTATGCCTTCCAAGCAAAATCTTCCAAAAATTAGGACTGAGCAACCTGCAATGCCCCTTACAAGAGCCATGCAGTACAGCATATTACAAATATTAGTCCCATTATTGGGGAGTGGGTCTCCCATAGTATTTGCTTATGCCTTCCAAGCAAAAGCTTCCAAAAATTATGAGGAAATGCAATGCCCGTTCGAAGAGTCGTGGAGGTCCCAGTAGCTTAACAAGACACTTTTAATGCCACTCAGTAGAGACGTGGAGGTCAGAGTGGTATAACAAGATGCTTTTAATGCCCCTCAGAAGAGACGTGGAGGTCAGAGTGGTATAACAAGACGGTTTTAATGCCCCTTACAAGAGATGTGGAGGTCAGAGTGGTATAACAAGATGGTTTTAATGCCCCTTTCAAGAGATGTGGAGGTCAGCGTGGTATAACAAGACGCTTTTAATGCCCCTCAGAAGAGACATGGAGGTCAGAGTGGTATAACAAGACGATTTTAATGCCCCTCAGAAGAGACGTGGTGGTCAGAGTGGTATAACAAGATGGTTTTAATGCCCCTTACAAGAGACATGGAGGTCAGAGTGGTATAACAAGATGATTGTAATGCCCCTTACAAGAGACGTGGAAGTCAGAGTGGTATAACAAGACGCTTTTAATGCCCCTCAGAAGACACGTGAAGGTCAGAGTGGTTTAACAAGACGGTTTTAATGCCCCTTACAAGACATGTGGAGGTCAGAGTGGTATAACAAGATGCTTTTAATGCCCATTGGAAGAGACATACAGTACAGCATCTTAAAAATATTATTCCCATTATTGGGGAGTGGGTCTCCCACAGTCTTTGCTTATGCCTTCCAAGCAAAAGCTGACAAAAATCAGGATGGAGGAACTTTCAATAATGGCAACACGGACCACGGTCACCCTGGTGGTATAGTGGTGGTGGAGGCTGAGGATAAGGAGAAGAACATAAAACAGCCAAAATGAGGAAGCGTATACCCATGTGTGGGTGTGAAGTGGTGCATGTGAATACACCTCCCGAAATAACACAGTGGATTTGACTTTATGTTACTCTGCTGTCATTTGGTGGTGATGAGAAGTCTGGCCCAATCCAGCCCTTGTTCATTTTGATAAGGGTCAGCTTGTTAGCATTGTCAGTTGACAGGCGAGTGCGCTTGTCAGTTATAATTCCCCCAGCGGCACTAAAAACACGCTCCGATAACACACTACCGGCAGGGCAGGCCAGGACCTCCAAGGCATACAGAGCGAGTTCATTCCAAGTGTCCAGCTTGGATACCCAATAATTAAAAGGCACAGAGGAATCACGGAGGACGCTGGTACGGTCTGCAAGGTACTCCCTCACCATCTTTTGAAACTTTCCACTCCTTGTGAGAGTACCCCGCGCCTCAGGGTCTGTCCGAAGGGAGGGTCTGAGAAAACTGTCCCAGAACGTTGACAGTGTTCCCCTGCCTCTGCTGGATTGGAGTTTCGTCTCTCTCGCATGTACGCCTTGGTTGGGCAACGAACTGTGACCTCTGCCGCTAGCGTGTTCAGATGGGAATTTTTTTAACAGTTCTGCAGCAAGGGCCTTCTGGTACTGCCCCATTTTTGTAGACCTCTCCACCTCAGGAATAAGAGAGTGAAAGTTCTCCTTGTAGCGGGGGTCTACAAGTGTCACCAACCAGTAATGACTGTCACCCAACATTTTAACAATGCGAGGGTCATGGTTAATGCAGCGTAACATAAAGTCAGCCATGCGTGCCAGACTGGTAACGGGCAAGATTTCGATGTCCTCACCAAGATGACGACTGACCATGCTCTTCTCCTCCTCCCCCTGTCCTCAGGCCACCCACGCTGAACCGACGGTATGACAGTTGTACAGGTACTACCGTCTACAGCGCATGATACCAGCTCCTGTTCTTCTTCCTCCTCCTCCTCCTCTCCCTCATTGTCCCCCAATGCACTTTGGGATGAGATGAGGCTGCGCTGTATGTAATCACCCGCTATGGCTTCTTGATCCATCTCATCATACTCTGGCAGCAATGCCTCCTCTTTAATTCTCTGCAGAGAGCGTTGCAAAAGACAGACAAGTGGGATGCTGACACTAATGATGGCGTCATCGCCACTCACCATCTTGGTGGCCTCCTCAAAGTTTGTCAGGATAGTACATATGTCAGACATCCAGGTCCACTCCTGAGGTCTTATGTGTGGAGTCTGACCAGAATATCGACGGCCCTGTTGCAGCTGGTACTCCACAACTGCTCTCTTCTGCTCACAAATCCTTAGCAACATGTGGAGGGTAGAGTTCCAATGTGTGGGGACATCACACGCCAGTCGGTGTGGCGGAAGCTGCAAACGCTGCTGCAACACAGCAAGGGCGGCGAAAGCTGTAGCCGACTTGCGAAAATGACCTGACAGGCGGCGTACTTTCACGAGCACTTCTGGCAACTCGGGGTACGATTTAAGAAACCGCTGAACCACGAGGTTAAGCACATGAGCCAGGCATGGTACATGTGTGATCTCGCCTTGCCTCAGAGCCGCCACCAGGTTACGGCCATTGTCACACACGATCATGCCGGGATGTAGGTTCAGCGGTGTCAGCCACAGATCTGCCTGCTCTTTCACAGCTGTCCACAACTCACAAGCAGTGTGAGGTTTCTCACCTAAGCTTATGAGTTTCAGCACAGCCTGTTGCCACTTGGCGGAGGCAGTACTGCAGTGCTTCCAGCTTGTAACTGATGTGGTGATATCTGACATGGAGGCTGAACATGAGGAGGAGGAGGAGGATGATGCGCAGGAGCTGTACACTGTGGGGGCAACTCTGACTGACATAGGGCCCGCAATCCTTGGTGTGGGGAGGATGTGTTCCGTCCCAAGGTCCGACTGGGTCCCGGCTTCCACTATGTTTACCCAGTGTGCCGTCAGGGAGATGTACCGTCCCTGGCCACAAGCACTTGTCCACGTGTCCGTTGTCAGGTGGACTCTCCCAGTAACTGCGTTGTTGAGGGCACGGCATATGTTTTGGGACACGTGCTTGTGTAGTGCGGGGATGGCACACCGGGCAAAATAGTGTCGGCTGGGGACTAAGTACCGAGGGACGGCCACCAGCATAAGGTTGCAGAAGGATTCCGTCTCCACCAGCCTAAAAGGAAGCATTTCCAACGCCAGCAGTCATGAAATGTGCGAATTTAGGACTGTGGCCTGTGGGGCGTTAGCTGCGAATTTCCTCTTTCGTTCAAAGGTCTGAGATATGGACAATTGAACGCTGAGGTGGGACGTGGACGTGGATGTGGACGTTGATGCTGTTTCTTGAGAAACTGCCATAACAAGTGAAGACTGAGAGGACGGGGCATCTTTACATGCAGTATGGACAGGGGTTTACCTTGCACACACAACAGGGGGTTCTGTTGCATGCACAACAGCGGAAGAAACAGTGGTGACACCCTCTGACACTGGTCGTGGACCCTGGGGTTCGCCCCACAAAGTCGGGTGCTTTGATGCCATGTGCCTGATCATTCTGGTGGTGGTCAGGCTGGTAGTTTTGTCACCCCTGCTGATGCTGGCATGGCAGGTAGTACAAATGGCCTTTTTGGGGTTATCAGCAGAGTCTTTAAAAAAATTCCAGACTCTGGAAGACCTACGCTTGTACTGGCAACGTCCTTCGTGTTGGTGTTACGGGGAATGGTTGCCCGCCTTCTGTCTGTGGCCACCACACTGCTTCTTCCTGCCTGTTGGGTACTCTGCCTTCACCCCCTGTGTGCTGCTGGCCTCACTCTGCATATCCTCCTGCCACGTTTGGTCAGTTACTAGATCATCCACCACCTCCTCCTCTTCCACTTGCGCACCACGATGCTCCTCCTCACTTCCTGGCAATTGTGTCTTGTCATCGTCCACCTCTTGTGACAAATTGCCAGCGTCGACTTCCCGTGGCCGTGGCTGTTCAAATATTTGGGCATCGCTACATGGGATTTCCTCTTTAACCACTTCAAGCGGAGCAGGCGAGGGGCACAAATATGGAAATTGACCAGTGAACAGCTCTTCAGAGTGTCCAAGTGTGGGATCAGTTGCTGTCTGACGACACTCGGCATGGTGAGAGGAAGGAGCATCAGGGTGAGGAGGAGTATGCGGTTGAGACTCACGGCTACTAAGAGTTGACCGTGTGGAAGACAGACCGGAGGTGGTGGTGCCCAGGTAACTGGAAGTATTATCTGCTATCCAATTAATAACCAGTTCATTAATAACCTGTTCACACTGATCAGTTCGCAATACTGGTGTTGTTCTGTGCTTCCCTAGTAATTCAGTCAAGAAGTGGGAGCGAGAAGATGTGGCTGTTGGTTGTGGCACATTTTCACCTTGGCCACGGCCCCGTCCTCTGCACGCACCATCATCAGAACGTCCACTTCCACGTACCTTGTGTAGCATCGGCGTCTCTGCCCCGTTCTAGGCAGAGACGCCGTCCCTCTCACCTCCCCGCTCCTGGCACGGCGTCCTCCAGCGCTTCTCTCCCCGCTGCTTCCGGCACGCGCTCCTTCCCCGGCAGTGTGCTTAGGGCGCGCGCGCGCTCCCCCTCTCTTAAAGGGACCGCGCGCGCCGTCCTAAGGAGTCCTCGGCCAATTGCCGGAGGACCTCCCATATAAAAGGCACCTCCTCCAAAATGGAGGTGCCCGAGCAATGTTGTAGCACTGTTCACTACTCTGCTTCAGCCCTCAGGTCCCGTTGCCAGTTACCTGCCAGATACCTGCCAGATTCCTGCCAGTCTACTGTCTAATTCCTGCCTGATATCCTGCTACCTGCCTGCTAGCCTGAGGTCCGACGGTCTGCCTTCCAACTTCTGTCAGTCTGTCTAAGGACCAGCTTGCCCGCTCACCTGGGAGCGCACATCTTCTACCTGCCTGCTTGCCTGAGGTCCAACGGTCTGCCTTCCAACTCCTGTCAGTCTGTCTAAGGACCAGCTTGCCCACTCACCTGGGAGCGCTCATCTGCTGCCTGTCTGCTAGCCTACCAGGAGGCTCTGCCGTCACGTGCTGTGACCACCCGCCTGTCCAGAGACTCCTGCCCGCTCACCTGGGAGCGCTCATCTGCTACCTGTCTGTTGGTCTTCCTGGAGGCTCCGCCGTCACATGCTGTGACCACCCGATTATCCAGAGACTCTCGCCTGCTCACCTGGGAGCTCACGTCTATCATCTGCCGCCACAGGTCGTACCAATCCTTTACCCAGAGACTACCCCGGTCACTTGCCGTGACCTCCTGCCCGTTCATCCAGAGACTGCCCCGGTCACTTGCCGTGACCTCCTGCCCGTTCATCCAGAGACTGCCCCGGTCACTTGCCGTGACCTCCTGTCCGTTCATTCAGAGACTGTCCCAGTCACCTGCTGTGACTGCCTGCCCGTCTACCCTGGTCGCCACCCGCTCCCTTACAAGGACCGCCCCCTTGTATAGTAGCTCAGAGGTTCCGCCTCCCAGACCCGTTACACCTTGCCACGCTCCTTGCCCATTGTAAAGGAGGTAAAATAGCTTACACTCGCACTATCAATGGAAAAAAGGTAATAAAAAGTAGATTAGACCTGTGGAAGAGGAAAACCACAGTTCTATTTCTCTTGCCTACACCCCGCTCTTTTAAACAATCAGAACAATCAGGGAGAAACTATTACTGTTTTTCTTTACGGAAAAAATACCAAAACCTGAATAATAAAGATTTTTTACCGTGGAATGGCAAAACCACAGTTATTGTTTACTGGGGTATACCATAAAATTTTAAATATATTTGCGGCTGAACAGTGAGCGACACACTCAAACTGTTTTTTTTTTTTAGATACAAACGGCCCAAAACTGGATAATACAGAGATTTGACCCGTGGAACTGCAAAACCACACTTCTGTTTCTGTGGCCTATACCAGACTCTTTTCAACAGATATATTTGTGTCTGAAAAATCAGAGACACACTTTTTTTGGGGGGCGGGGGGGGACACCAATAGGTTAATAAGACGGGTATTTGTACAGTGTGAAGGAGGAAAAAAAAAAGAGGATTTAGATGAAAAAAAAGGATTTTTACTTGCCCCCAAGACCTGCAGTTAAGTCCAGCAATTTAAGAAACAGGAGCACACAGGACTGTAATGCAGCGTTTGCTGGTATAACCACTGCGTCTCCTATACAGCCTGCCTGCCTGATATCTGGGATGGATATTAGTCCTGAGAAGGACTGTTTGTTTGATCTGGCAGCCTTTACAGACCCTACACTAACTATTTCGTAGGATTAATCTCTCCCTAGCTCAGCAGCGCTGTCCCTACACTGTCTAATCTGGAGCGACTGTGTCCAAGATGGCGGCGCCCGGTTTTAAATACTCGAGGTGATGCTGTGCGGCCAGCCAATCACTGTAATGCCCACAAACAACATGGCTGCGGCATTACAGTGACTGGCTGGCAATCACTGCATGTTCATTGGCTCTGTAAAGAGCGCCAAACATGCAGGTCGGACACCTGAGCTCGCGCCCGAGTAACTCGGAAATGCTCGGTGCTCGCCGAACATCCCAAGTAGCGTGATGCTAGGGCGAGCACCGAGCAGTGTCGAGCATGCTCGCTCAACACTACTATTAACCTGACCCCTGGAGTTAAACTACCGAAATCCAGACTGTATAATCTTTTTGGCCCTGAGAGAAAAGCCATGAAGGATTTCATTGTGGAAAGTCTGGAGAAGGGACATATTAGACCCTTATCTTCGCCCGTGGCGGCAGGGTTCTTCTTTGTGAAGAAAAAAGATGGCGGTCTACATCCCTGTTTAGATTTCCGGGAATTAAATCAAACTACCATCCGTGAGCCATACCCTCTTCCTCTGATTCCTGATTTGCTCATCCAGGTTGTGGGAGCTAAGGTATTCTCCAAGCTGGATTTAAGGGGAGCCTACAGTCTGGTTAGAATCAGAGAAGGGGACGAATGGAAAACAGAGTTCAATACCCCGGAAGGACATTTCGAGAGTCTGGTTATGCCTTTTGGTTTGACCAATGCACCTGCGGAATTCCAGCATTTCATAAATTATATTTTCCATCATTTGGTGGGGAGGTTTGTGGTGGTCTATATGGACGATATTTTGGTTTACTCAACTGATTTTGAGACTCATCGGGGGCATGTTAAGCAGGTGCTCCTGATATTAAGGGATAACAAACTTTAAGTCAAACTAGAAAACCTGAAGGTTCTACAACGTTTTCTGGACTTTACTAATTTTTACTGGAAATTCATCCAAAATTACTCTGTTATAGTGAAACCCCTTACTGACATGACTGATTTTTCCAAATGGTCAGATGCATCCCTTCAGGCTTTTTATTCCTTAAAGAATCATTTTGCCACTGCAACTATACTCAGTCAACCCGATGTTTCTCAACCCTTTATTGTGAAGGTTGATGCGTCGGATGTCGGGGTAGGGGCTGTGTTGTCTCAGGGTTCGTCCCCTGGCAAACGGCGTCCATGCGCCTTCTTTTCTAAAAAAATTGTCTTCGGCTGAGAGAAATTATGACATGGGTAATAAGGAACTTTTGGCGATCAAATTGGCATTCAAGGAATGGCGACATTGGTTGGAGGGGGCTATCCATCCTATTACTGTTATTACTGACCATAAGAACCTGTCATATCTTCAGACAGCTAAACGTCTCAGCTAGTGTTGAGCGAGCACTAAAATGCTCGGGTGCTCGAAGCTCGGGCCGAGCTCAGCGTGATATTCGGGTTCTCGACCCGAGCAACGAGCCCAATGTTAGTCTATGGGAGACCCGAGCATTTTTGCGGCGGCACCCCCGGCAGTCTTTTAAAAGCCTAACAAGTGCCCAAAATGATAGTGACAGTGCTCAAATGACATGGGGACAGCATGGGGATCGCCCCAGGAAGCATTTCTGACCCCCAGGTCACTGCTGTCAACAACGTGGTCAGAGGTATTAAGCCACATTTAAGGGCTCACAATAAAAGGTTCAAAAACGAAACTAAAACTGCTTTCCTGTGAAATATGTTAAGGAAGTTCCTTTCCAGGGTAAAGACTTGTGTATAAGGTAAAATAAATAACCAAAAAAAAACACTCCTCCACACCTTGGGCTATGTTCACAAGTAGCATTTTTTATGCGTTTTTGCACTTTTGTATTGCTTTCAACCGTGACAAATGCATTCACCGGGAAATGTAATTTTTACATTTTACAATGGCCATGTGCTGTGTGACACATGCATACAGTGCTGAAAAGACATGGGAACAGCATAGGGAAGACCCCTGGAAGCATCTCTGACACCCAGATCACTGCCTAAAAGTGTGCCCATCATGAGTGATCCTTGCCGCATCAGAAGATGCAGACTTGCAACTATCCCCATGCAAGTCCTTGTCCCAGGGCAGTGTTCAATTGTACCTCCCCCATTCCTTGCAATGCAAGTGCAAATATGCAGCCAACCAACCACACACCCACCCGCAGGCTGCAATACCATACTGCTAACTTTCACTTGAAATGGGGCCTTTTAGTTTGGAGGAGGCCGAAGCTGGCCACTAGCTCATGGCTGCTTCGGCAGCGTGGTATCCATACTCAGTCCCCAGCCGCCCGGTGGCTGGGTGTCCACGCTCGGTCCCCAGCCGCCAGGGGGCGGCTGGGTGTCCATACTCGGTCCCCAGCCGCCCCGTGGCCGGGTGTCCACACACGGTCCCCAGCCGCCCCTATTTCTCTGTTACCGACCCACACACTTTTCTTAGCCTGGCCTGCTTTAGGGCAGCATTGGACGAGCCCACCAGAGAACCAGACTCCTGCAGTGGGCCCTGGCTTCTCCATCAGGGGAGTTGAGAGTGCCAAGGTGAGGAGCATGATCATGATAGAAGTTAGCATCTGCTTTGTTTTCTTGGAATGCAAGCTCATGTATGTAGTAGTGGCTAGGCCTGAGGTGGTCAGCGTTTTGGCGCATATCCTACCTCCTCCAAGGATTGCTGGATGTTTTCCTGCTACTATCCCAGTTCTATGACTCCCGTTAAATCAAAGCTTCAGGTGATAAATGATGGATGAGGTGGTAGCAAAGGAGAAAGAGCAGGAGGAACAGGGACCATTCACATCAATATCAGGCCAGTCAGCCACACATGTCTTGTAGGATATGTTTCTGTACCAAAAGGAGCGGTTCGGCTACACAGTTATAGGGCATACAGTGAGTGCAATACCTACCAAAAATTTAGAGGCACTCCAATGCTCCTTGGAAGTGACATGGAGGTCAGAGGGCCTTAACTAAACCATTTTTTCCATTTATAGCAACTGGATCTCCTGTGCACTGTTGGCCTAAGCAGTGAATGGAAGGCTTTTCAAAAATTATGAGAAACTGCAATGCCCCTTGAAACAGACGTGGATTACAGCATACTCAAAACCTTCTACCCATTATTAGGGAGTGGGTCTCCCTTAGTGTTCGCCTATGCATTGAAATGCAAAAGCTGAGGAAATGCAATGCCCGTTGGAAGAGTCGTGGAGGTCGCAGTAGCTTAACAAGACAGTTTTAATGCCCACTGGAAAAGTGGTTGAGGTCGCAGTAGCTTAACAAGATGGTTTTAATGCCCCTTGGAAAAGTGGTGGAGGGTGCAGTAGCTTAACAAGACGGCTTTAATGCCCCTCGGAAGATACGTGGAGGTCCAAGTAGCTTAACAAGACGGTTTTAATGCCCCTCGGAAGAGACGTGGAGGTCGCAGTAGCTTAACAAGACGGGTTTAATGCCCCTTGGAAAAGTGGTGGAGGTCGCAGTAGCTTAACAAGACGGTTTTAATGCCCCTTACAAGAGCCATGCAGTACAGCATCTTAAAAATATTTTTCCCATTATTGGGGAGTGGGTCTCCCAGAGTCTTTACTTATGCCTTCCAAGCAAAAGCTGACAAAAATAAGGACGGAGGAACTTTCAATAATGGCAACACGGACCACGGTCACCCTGGTGGTATAGTGGTGGTGGAGGCTGAGGATAAGGAGAAGAACATAAAACAGCCGAAATGAGGAAGCATATACCCATGTGTGGGTGTGAAGTGGTGCATGTGAATACACCTCCCGAAATAACACAGTGGATTTAATTTTATGTTACTCTGCTGTCAGTTGGTGTTGATGAGAAGTCTGGCCCAATCCATCCCTTGCTCATTTTGATAAGGGTCAGCTTGTCAGCATTGTCAGTTGACAGGCGAGTGCGCTTGTCAGTTATAATTCCACCAGCGACACTAAAAACACGCTCCGATAACACGCTAGCGGCAGGGCAGGCCAGGACCTCCAAGGCATACAGAGCGAGTTCATTCCAAGTGTCCAGCTTGGATACCCACTAATTAAAAGGCACAGAGGAATCATGGAGGATGCTGTTACGGTCGGCAAGGTACTCCCTCACCATCTTTTGAAACTTTCCACTCCTTGTGAGACCTCAGGGTCTGTCCGAAGGGAGGGTCTGAGAAAACTGTCCCAGAACATTGACAGTGTTCCCCTGCCTCTGCTGGATTGGAGTTGTGTCTCTCTCGCATGTACGCCTTGGTTGGGCAACGAACTGTGACCTCTGCCACTAGCGTGTTCAGATGGGAATTTTTTTAATAGTTCTGCAGCAAGGGCCTTCGGGTACTGCCCTATTTTTGTAGACCTCTCCACCTCAGGAATAAGAGAGTGAAAGTTCTCCTTGTAGCGGGGGTCTAAAAGTGTCACCAACCAGTAATGACTGTCACCCAACATTTCGACAACGCGAGTGTCACGGTTAAGGCAGAGTAACATAAAATCAGCCATGCGTGCCAGACTGGTAACGGGCAAGACTTCCGTGTACTCACCAAGATGACGACTGACCCTACTCTCCTCCTCATCCTCCTCCTCCCCCTGTCCTCAGGCCAACCACGCTGAACCGACGGTATGCAGGTACTACCGTCTACAGCGCATGATACAAGCTCCTGTTCTTCCTCCTCCTCCTCTCCCTCATTGTCCCCCAATGCATTTTGGGATGAGATGAGGCTGGGCTGTGTGTAATCGACCGCTACGGCTTCTGGATCCATCTCATCATACTCTGGCTGCAATGCCTCCTCTTTATTTCTCTGCAGAGAGCATTGCAAAAGACAGACAAGTGGAATGCTGATGCTAATGATGGCGTCATCGCCACTCACCATCTTGGTGGACTCCTCAAAGTTTGTCAAGATGGTACATATGTCAGACATCCAGGTCCACTCCTGAGGTCTTATGTGTGGAGTCTGACCAGAATATCAACGGCCTTGTTGCAGCTGGTACTCCACAAATGCTCTCTTCTGCTCACAAATCCTTTGCAACATGTGGAGGGTAGAGTTCCAACGTGTGGGGACATCACACACCAGTCGGTGTGACGGAAGCTGCAAACGCTGCTGCAACACAGCAAGGGCGGCAGAAGCTGTAGCCGACTTGCGAAAATGAGCTGACAGGCGGCGTACTTTGACGAGCAGATCTGGCAACTCGGGGCACGATTTAAGAAACCGCTGAACCACGAGGTTAAGTACATGAGCCAGGCATTGTACGTGTGTGATCTCACACACGACCATGCCTGGATGTAGGTTCAGCGGTGTCAGCCACAGATCTGCCTGCTCTTTCACAGCTGTCCACAACTCCCAAGCAGTGTGAGGTTTCTCACCTAAGCTTATGAGTTTCAGCACAGCCTGTTGCCGCTTAGCGGAGGCAGTACTGCAGTGCTTCCAGCTTGTAACTGATGTGGTGATATCTGAGATGGAGGCTGAACATGAGGAGGAGGAGGAGGTTGATGCGCAGGAGCTTTACACTGTGAGGGCAACTCTGACTGACATAGGGCCCGCAATCCTCGGTGTGGGGAGGATGTGTTCCGTCCCATGGTCCGACTGGGTCCCGGCTTCCACTATGTTTACCCAGTGTGCCATCAGGGAAAAGTACCATCCCTGGCCACAAGCACTTGTCCACGTGTCCGTTGTCAGGTGGACTCTCACAGTAACTGCGTTGTTGAGGGCACGGCAGATGTTTTGGGACACGTACTTGTGTAGTGCGGGGATGGCACACCGGGCAAAATAGTGTCGGCTGGGGACCGAGTAACGAGGGACGGCCACCGCCATAAGGTTGCGGAAGGATTCCGTCTGCACCAGCCTAAAAGGCAGCATTTCCAATGCAAGCAGTCGTGAAATGTGCGAATTTAGGACTATGGCCTGTGGGGCGTTAGCTGCGAATTTCCGCTTTCGTTCAAAGGTCTGGGATATGGACAATTGAACGCAGCGGTGGGTCGTGGACGTGGACGTTGATGCGGTTTCTTGAGAAACTGCCATAACAAGTGAAGGCTGAGAGGAGGGGACATCTTTACATGCAGTATGGACAGGGGATTGCCTTGCACACACAACAGGGGGTTCTATTGCACGCACAACAGCGGAAGAAGCAGTGGTGATGTGGCGCCCCTGAGGGTTCGGTCACCACAGGGGTACTGCATCTCTTTAATGAGGTGTGGTATCTCTCCTTCGAGGTAAGGATGGTGCAACTGTCAGGACCTCACCTCTGCATCCAACACCACACCTCTCCCACCTGAGGGGGGCTTATATGCACCAGGGTGCTGCCCCAGCTGGGATAAGTGGAGATGGGGAAACCAAAAGATAGGGGGAACCTAGAAGTGGGTGAGGGTGGAGGACACACTTAGAGGTTGCACAGCAAAAATTCATATTTAATAACCAGCCATCTTGGGCTTATGGTCTTTTGATTGTGATCTTCATCACTGAACGTGGCTTTCTGTGTGAACCTGCAGTTGATGGGGACACGGTCATCGTACTCTGGCCTTCAGTCGAGGAGCGGGCAAGAGTTAACGGCTGTCTCTAAGCGGTCAAGGTCCCTATCCAAGAAGGCCTGGAGGGGTGCAGAGGAGACAAGCTCCGCAGGCAAAAGGATCCCAGGGGGATGCAGACGGAGCGGTATACGCCACCTGTCCTCACTATTCTGGCCTAGTCTGAGGGATTCCTGCTGCAAAAGGGGTACCGGCCCCCGATATCTGACTCTGTCACTTCAAGTCTTAGTCGGAGAAGCCCGGAGGCTCAGTGGATCCCACCGGATAACGGACGGAGCGGAGTCGCCACACGTACCCTTGTTCTGTGCATAGACAAGAGGGAGACCCGGCCTTACCACACGTACCACATACGGACAGGAGAGGACTTAGCAAGGAACACTCTGGTGCGGGGTCCTGACCAAAGCACCGGAACTTCCCGGAGGTTGTCGGACCCCCCCCCGGTCCTGGTGGCCACAGCGCACCGTGAGGAGCAGGGAGAAGCCTTGCAGCTGTGCATTCTAAGGGGAGGAAAGCTTGGAAGACTACCCCTATGGCCTCTGGTTTCTAATTGCAACGTCGCACCGCACCGCATCGCACCACATCTCCCACTACGACTCCCATCCTCCTGTTCTCTCTGCCCTGAGGCCCTACTCTGCCTGTGGGGAGTAGTATCTTCTCTGGCTGCCACTACATCCCGCCTCAGAGGACTGAACGCAGCGCTGGTGGGGAATTACCAGACACCACAGGTGACGTAGTCAATACAACCACTCGATTAACACCAACCCTAAAAGCCCATTACACCCTTTTAAATGTGATGGCCCTGGGCACGGAACGGGTCCAGGCCACGGCTACAATCCACCAAACATCTGACCCGGCTCCGAGTATCCCCATCTCTCAGGGCAGGGCTGCGAGCGTCACATACTTGGCGTAGTCGGCAGGATCGCGTGCCCGCAGCAACGGAAGGAAATTGCCCATTGCTACCGAGTACTGTGCGCCTTTTACCTTAGACTGTCGTTTTCCACTTAAGATGGCGCCCGCTCAAGAAGAACGGACGCCATAATGTGCAGAAAGGACAGCTTCCTGGCACCTCCTATTGTAACATGTTGACATGTCTTTCTGATAATGAGCTCATATTTATGACAGTGTAACTTTCTCCTGCAATGACTTAGTCCGGGCATTAGGGGTCAGCAAGAAACAAGGAAAGAAAAAGCCCAGGGATCTGTGAAAAGCCCGGTAAAACACTGATCCAGGAAGTCCAGAAAGAAGGCGACATGCGGGCTGATGCTGTTTTGACGTTGGAGAGCTTATACACACTGGAGCCAGACTTTGTGTCCAAGGAGAAGCTGCGCCTTGTGAGTAACTGAGATATGTGACCGGTCACCAACTGTTTAGTCAGTTAGGGAAAGCTAGTTAGTGATTCCAGTAGTGCTGAGAACTGCCTGGTGTATATCACTGCTGATGGACTGAGCAGGCTTGATCCAGAGATTGTGAAGGATCTGGTATACTAAGACTGTGTACGTGGATACTACAAAGGAGCCCTGTTGTGAACTACACTTTGAGACTGAGATTGATTCTAATTCCTGCTGACACCTGGATGTACTGGAGAGCTTGGTGAGAAGGAGAAGCTGATCAAACCCTGTGGCCGGAGATCAGAGTCTAGTTAAAGGTTTAGTTTGTTAACTGTTTGCATAAGTATTAAGTCTGAGAGATTTCTCTTTGCTCTTGTAAGAAGAGAAACTGTACACTGTTTAGGTAACACGTTGGTAACATATATATGAGTGCTCTCTAAGGGGAAAACAAGGGTACCCAGATCTCATTGTATTAGTGTGGGAGGGGGGTGTAAGGTTATATTCCTGGGAGGACCACGTGCCACGTCCGCGGTAATGTCCTGGGTAGGCCCTGTACTGAATAAGGGTGGGAGCGGCATAGCCCAGGGGTAGATTAGCTCATCCCCGCGAGATTGGCACTTGCGCTCTCTCGGGCTGCATATCTTGTATTTTGTGTTAGTGGCTGTTGTGGCCCATATTTTGTAGAATTGTTTAACCCTGACATTTTTGTGACCAGTAAAAAGAAAGTTATTTGCCACTATACAAAGGTCGGAGTCATTCATAGCAGCGCCGTATCCCTCATCCACATTCGACCGGCATTCCGGTCATTACATCTTGGCGTGGTCGGCAGGATACGGTGATCGCCATGAATGGTGACAGTAGCGCGGAAGGTGCTGCCGCGTCCGCTGTAGTACTCCACCCCCCTTCTCCTGTTGTGACCAGTAGAGACCGGTTAGATGGCTGTTCTGCACTACTTAACCACCTGGCCAAGTTTGATGGGTATAGCTTGCTGTTCAGTGATTGGGTAGGCAGGTTGAAGAATACCATTGCCTTGCATGGTGTCAGCTCTCAGCTGCAACCCGAATTCTCGCTGAATGCTCTGGAGGGGGATGCCCGTAAAGTTGTCTTGTTAAAATCAGAGGATAGGCGAAAGACGGTCGACGACATCATCCGGATACTAGGGAAAGCATTTGATCACGTGGCGGCAGAGCAACTACGAGTACAGTTTTTCGCCCGGACCCAGAGAGACGGAGAAAGCCTGATCCAGTATGCTATAGCGCTGGAGGAATTGCATCAAGATATCAAAAAGAAGTCGCCTGTAACCGTGGGTACTGAAGCCGATGTCGACAGCATTCTTCGGGATCAGTTCATCGAGTGGATATGGAGTGAGGCGCTAAGGAGCGAATTGTTGCTGAAGGCGCGGAATACCCCTGGTGTCACCTATGCCAAAATACCGGAAGAGGCCGTAGCACGGACTTTGGAAGTGAAGCCTGCTCTGCAGTGGAGTAGCCTGCAAGTGGCTAATAGTGTTGAGCCACCCCCGTAGTGTTCGAGTTCGGTTCGGTTCGTCGAACACCCGTGTGTTCGCCGAACTGTTCGTCGAACTGTTCGTCGAACACCTTCGAACACCGTTAAAACCAATGGCAGGCAAACAAAAACACATAGAAACACATAGAAAACACCTTCAAAGGTGTCCAAAAGCTGACAAACTGCTCAGAAGACACAACTAACACATGGAAAAGTGACAAGTACATATAGTCATGCGAAAAGAAAAGAGGTGGAGGAGTAAAAGGAGGGGGAGACACAGATATAGGCATGTCATGCCCTTCTAAAATCCAAAAAGTGAGAAGACGAGACGGCCAGTCCGCTCCTGCCCGTGCCACCTCCGTGTCGCCGGGTTTGTGCCAGAGCCGCGGTGAACCCTGACGGCCAGCCCCCCTCTCCCAATACTGGTGCCTGTCCGCTGGTGGGTCGAGAGAGCCCCCCTGTGGTGGAGGCAGCTCTAAGCTTTTTAATTTAAATTGTCCCTCTAATTTGAATGAATACACTTTAAATCCATTTACAAGGATCTATTGGAGGGCAAGTCTCATGCCAGCAGCCGCGTAATTCCAGCTCCAGTAGCGTCCACTAAAGCTGCTGCAGTTAAAAAGCTTTTATAAGGATCGAGCTCGGCTGTCCACCGCAAGGCATCCTAGTGCCAGTCCCAGCCCCTATGCCTTGGGGTGCCTCCTGATGCTCTTCACTAAGTATCCCGTGGTCCCGAAGCATTTCCTTTGAAAAAATTAAGTGTCCAAACTACAGGTGGTGTAGCTTGCTTAACAGCCGGGATAATCCGCTGACTAGCAGACACTGCTACTAGGCACAAAGTATTTCCTGGGCTAGATGCAGTTAAAAATTTGTAAGTAGATACTCTCGTTGGATGCTGAGAAAGCATTCCATAGAGTCTCCTGGCACGCCATATATGATTCTCTTAAAAAGCTTGGGGTAGGGGTCTAGGGGACCCTTTTGTAGCCAAAATCACGGCCCTGTATCACAATACGTCACCTAGGCTGAAGATAAATGGAACTGTAGCACCGAGGGCTCGGTTGCTACAGATGTATTGCACCTCACCCAGAGGTGTGATATCTCACTCTCAGATAAGGATGGAGTGTGGATCAGGACCCGACACCTGCATGCATTACACCACATTGCCGTGGGGCAGGGCGACCAATATGCCCCTGAGATGGGCACGACAGTCCCTGTCCCTGGCTGGAGTGGGGGGAGGGAACACTGAGGAAGGGGAACCCTGCAGTGCAGGAGCAGGGAGGAAGCAGTTCCTGGGTGCATTGAGAAGGGAGTATAAAAGGTGGGCACCATCTTAGTTCAGTGCAGAGAAGTCTGAGCAGAAGTGGCAGGGAGCAGGGGCTCTGCATGAGCTCTGCTCCGGAGGCGGGCCTAGTAACAGAGGCCCAGGCCTGCAAGAGGGAGAAGGAAGGAAGAGGAGCGGAGAAGGCTCCAGGAACGAGGAATGAAGGGATCCCAGGGGTGCGGACGGGCGAGTCGCCACCGCACGCCCGAATCCACCTGCGTGGAGGGGTCAGGCCAAAGGGGGAGACCGGTCCCCGAACTAGTGGAGGCAGGAAACGACCCTCAGCTAGAAACCGGAGGCTCTGACATTTTATGTGGCGCAGCCCCTTGCTCCACCCGCTAGGAAGGCACCACATAGGGTCAGGGAAACTGGCGCCAAGTTTACCAAGAGGAGGCCCGAGGCAGCCGGACAGAAGTGTTGGTAAGAAAGGCCAGACAAAGGACACACAAAGGGGGTCCTGTGAAGCGCTCCAAAGTTATCTGGGAGATGTCTGAGCCCCTCACCTGGTGAGCACAGTACGACGTGGGCAGCCGTTACCTGCAGACGTGGTCTGGATAATAAGAACTGTGAGTAAAGGCCCTGAACTGCATCACTGACTCCGTGTCGTTACTGCTGCTGCCCTGCACCATCACCCCCATCCTCCGCATACACTGCCCTGAGGCTATACTCCTCCCGTGGGGAGTTATGCTACGCTCTGCTGCACCCACAACACCAGCCTTAGCGGTCTGCCCTGTAGCGGCGGTTCACTCTGACCGCAATCCACGGGTGGCGTAGTCGGACATTTAAACATCAAAACCACATAAATAGTTCCGCCACTGGTTTGACCGCCCTGAGCCACGGAACCGGATCGCCGCCACGAAGACTACAACCACCAGCATCCACCAAAAAGGGTCCGGCTCCGGGTGTCCCAAGGCCCAGGGGGCGCGTCAGAACATTTTCATCACCTTTCACAATCACCAATGGGACAAGGCAGGGATGTTCTCTGTCCCCTCTCTTATACATCCTAGTGACGGAGCACCTGCTCTCATCAATTCGCCATAACCCCAATATTAGGTGGATTGAGGTGGGAGGCACCGAGTACAAGTGCTCTCTATTTGCTGATGATGTCCTAGTATATATCACTCAATCACATATATCCATCCATGCTGTTATGGCTGAAATAGATCACTTTGTTACATGGTCAAATTTTAAAATCAATGCAGCGAAGTCTGAGGCCCTCGATGTCTCCCTCCCCAAATCCATATAGGATTCCATCCAGTCCAACTTTCCCTTTGCCTGGCCCTCACAGGGTATCAAATACTTAGGAATTCCTATTCATAGAGACCTCT
Organism: Phyllobates terribilis; assembly: GCF_046119375.1. Lineage (NCBI taxonomy): Eukaryota > Metazoa > Chordata > Amphibia > Anura > Dendrobatidae > Phyllobates > Phyllobates terribilis. The sequence goes on along the minus strand of NW_027362769.1, from coordinate 242,883,843 downwards.
CCCATCTATGTTATCTTAATTTTGGGCCCTTTATTGAACAACTCCATACAGACCACGGTTGGCAAGTTAGAACTGTAAGATTCACTACGTGAACCACTGGTGTTTTGTGGAAAAGCACATGTACACTGTGTTCCAAATTATTATGCAAAAAGTGTTTAGGAGTGATAAGGGAAGAATTTGTTTGTCAGTTAAACTCATTGATGGTGATGTGTGTCAGGGCTCTTTATATCACTGTAAGCAATTGCAGACACCAGTGCTAATTAGTTTGTCAGGTGTGTCCAATGAAAGGCAAGACTACTTAAGAAGGCTCTCTCACATTATTCAGCAGCCTACATTTTCTGCCAAAATGGGAAAGAAAAAGGATGTGTCGGCTGCTGAGAAGCAACAAATTGTGGAGTGTTTAGGTCAAGGCATGACTACAATCAACATTGTGCGATGATCAGGATGAAGTGTCTTGGCAATCAAGAAGTATGTAGCTGATTCACAGTACACACGTGTGCGTGCTGATAAGGGCAAATTGAGGACTCTTTCCTACAGGCAATTACGTCAGGTTGAAAGAGCAGCGGCAAAAAAGCCTTGTCATAGCAGCAGACAAGTTTTTGAAGCTGCTTGTGCCTCCAACGTCCCCCGAACAACAAGATGCAGGGTCCTTCAGAGGTTTGCAGCTGTGCATACGCCATCCTGTCGACCTCCTCTATCCACTTCACACAAGCAGAAACGGCTCCAGTGGGCCAAACATTACATGAAGACTGATTTCAAAACTGTTTTGTTCACGGATGAGTGCCGTGCAGCGCTCGATGGTCCAGATGGATGGAGTGGAGGATGGCTGGTTGATGGACACCCCACGCAAACACGGCTACAGCGCCAACAAGGAGGAGGTGGAGTAATGTTTTGGGCTGGAATCATGGGGAGAGAGATTGTCGGCCCCTTTAGGATCCCTGAAGGCGCTAAAGATGAACTCCATAATGTATGTGGATTTTCTCAAACAGCACTTCCTGCCATGGTTCAAGAAGAAGAACCGTGTATTTCACAGCAAGATCATTTTTCTGCATGATAATGCACCATCTCATGCTGCACATAAAACATCTGCATCTCTGGCTGATATGGGCATAAAAGGGGACAAACTTATGGTGTGACCCCCATGCTCCCCTGACCTCTACCCCATTCAGAACCTTTGGAGCATCATTAAAAGGAGTGTCTATGATGGCGGGAGGCAGTTCACATCTAAGCAACAGCTCTGGGAGGGTATTCTGTCCTCATGCAAAACAATTGAAGCAGAAACCATCCAAAACCTGACAAATTCAATGGACGAGAGAGTTCAGAAGCTCCTTTCGAACAAGGGGTCCTATGTGAAAATGTAACATCACCTAGAATAAAGTTTTGAGTTGAAAACTGTTTGATTTCAGTTTCTAACAACCTGCTAATGCTTATAATTTCAAAAATGACCATTTTTTTGGTCTTTATTAAAATGAAAAGGTTGATCGAAAAGTTTGGGGGATCTAAGAGTGTGGCAACCCAGTAGTCATGATTACTTCGAATTCTGACAATATGAGGGTCATGCTGCAGGTAGTGCAGCAAGAAGGCACTTATGTGTCTTGCGCATCTCGGAGCCCCAAAATTATTTTCCGGGCTAGATGCAGCTAAAAATTATTTTTAATTTTAAATCTGGTGGAGCTTATTATAGATGGCCTAATAGGATCAGTGCTGCACACTGCTACAAAGCCCAAATTATTTTCCAGTCAAGATACAGATAAACATGATTAGTAATTTGAAAGCTTAAAACGGTTGGTAGGGTGATTTTAAACAATCATCAAGCTTTTACTCTCCCCAGGATGACACAGGGGTAGAAAAGTCGTTTCGGATCCATGATTTGTTCATCTTTATGAACGTGAGTCTGTCTACATTATCAGTGGAGAGCCGCGTGCGCTTATCTGTCAGCACACCACCAGCAGCGCTGAACACACGTTCAGACAGAACGCTGGCTGCGGGGCATGACAAGATCTCCAAGGCATAAGTGGCTAGCTCCGGCCATTTATCCAGATTGGAAGCCCAAAAAGAGCAAGGGTCCAGTGACACAGTCGTGGCTTCAATGTTTACTTGGAGATACTCCTGTACCATCGTCTCTAGGCGTTGACTATGTGTCAGACTTCTTGTCTCCTGTGGCCTTGCAAAGGATGGGCTAAAAAAGTGGTGAAATGATTCCGCAAAATTGATGTTACCAGCAGATACTGTGGTTCTGTTACGGTTTGAGTGCTGAACACTTGACGGTCCCACGGTTGGCAAGTTGGAACTGTGAGATTCACTACGTGCACCACTGGTATTTTGTGGAAAAGCACATGTAAGATTCTGCAACAGTCTCTGCTGATACTCCTGCATGCGTGCATCCCTTTCTATGGCAGGAATAATTTCTGCAAATTTACTTTTGTACCGGGGATCTAACAGTGTGGCAACCCAGTAGTCAGGATTATTTCTAATTCTCACAATTCGAGGGTCATGTTGCAGGTAGTGCAGCAAGAAGGCACTCATGTGTGTTACGCATCCAGGAGCACCAAGTCCCTGTTGTGTTGGTGGCGAGGTAACAATCATGCTTCCTTCCTCTGTCCTCTTCCCCCAACCTCGCACAACAGAAATGTGATCAAGGTCTCCCTCATCTGATGAGTCTTCCATGAGTTCGTCCTCCACTTCTTCCTGGGCTCCTGCACCTTCCTCACTAGTTTGGCTGCTACCATGCGCCCTGGTAAAACCATCTCCCCCACCCTCACATGCCTGCCGCCTTGGTGCTGCCGACCGTCTGGACCTTGCAGATGTTAGCCCTTCCGCATACAACTCCTCCTCCTCTACTTCCTCCACCTCCTCTTGTGCCACCACCTGACTCCGAATTCTGTTTAACATGTGCTCCAGCATGTAAATCACCGGAATAGTCATGCTGATAATGGCATCGTCAGCACTAAACATCTTCGTCGCCATTTCAAAACTGTGCAGAAGGGTGCATAGGTCCCTGATCTGAGACCACTCCTCCAGCGTGATTTGCCCCACCTCTGAATCTCGTCGGCCCAGGCTATACGTCAGAACGTATTGCACCAGGGCTTGTCGGTGCTGCCACAGTCGCTGCAACATGTGCAGAGTTGAATTCCACCGGGTAGGCACATCGCATTTTAGCCGGTGAAGTGGCAGGCCCAACGACTTCTGTAGAGATGTAAGTCGCTGAGCTGCGGGATGCGAACGGCGGAAGTGAGCACACAGCGACCGTGCCCTCTGCAGAAGGCCATCTAGTCTGGGATAGTGGGCTAAAAATTGCTGGACAACCAGGTTCAACACGTGAGCCATACAAGGCACGTGTGTGACATTGCCCCGGCGAAGGGCCGCACCCAGGTTTGCAGCATTGTCGCACACGGCCTTCACTGGTTTAAGGTCCAGTGGAGACAACCATTCATGAAATTGGTTCTCCAGAGCTGACCACAACTCCTCAGCTGTGTGACTCACATTTCCCAGACATTTCAATGTAAAAACCGCCTGATGACGTTGAGCCCTACTGCCAGCATAGTAAGGAGGTGTGCAGGATCCCTTCTGTGCAGTTAGAAAGCTTGTGGCATGACCAGACAGGCTTTGGGTGCAGGTGGAAGACCGAGAGGAGGTTGAGGAGGCAGAAGCAGTGGAGGAAAAATGACATAAAGAGGATTGACGCACAACTCGTGGGGACGGCAAGTCTTGGACAGCAGCCCCTTGTCCTGCTGTCACCATAGTTACCCAGTGCCCAGTCAGCGACATGTAACGCCCCTGTCCATGCCTACTCGTCCAAGTGTCTGTGGTGAAATGCACCCTGTCACACACAGAGTTTCTCAAAGAAGCGGTGATGTTGTGTGCGACATGCTGGTGGAGCGCAGGCACACCTTTCTTTGAGAAGTAGTGCCGACTGGGCATCTGGTACTGGGGCACTGCGACGGACATAAGTTCTCGAAAATCCTCTGTGTCCACCAGGCGGAAAGGCAGCATTTCTGTAGCCAAGAGCTTGCAGATGGTGAAATTCAACCTCTTAGCTTTCTCATGGCTAGGAGGAAATGGTCTTTTACTTGTCCACATCTGAAGGACCGAGGGCTGGCTATTGTGCTTAGACGGGGTTGATAAGGGTGTCCCCGGCAAACTGCCGGTCTGTGAGGAAGATGCAGGCGGACATGTTAGGTTGCCTTGATCCAAAGGTGGTGCTATCGATGTCGGACAGCGCTCAAGACCAGCTGGTGTTACCACCTCCAAAGAAAATGATGACCTGCCAATCACGCTGGCTGTTGCGGGTAAAGAGGTGGCAGGTCTGCGCCCCAAAACAGGTGTGACTGCTGTCCCCCCAGTCACAGAGGATGAAGAGGCCGCGGATGCACAAGATATGGCAGACGGTGGTTGGCCCGGCCGGCTAGACCGCATTGTAGCACACTGAGCTTCCCACTGCAACTTATGCTTCATGTCCATGTGCCGGTTCATGCATGAAGTACTCAAACTATGTATTTTTTGGCCTCTACTTAGCTTTTGCTGACAAATGTTACAGATAACACGAGTTGGGTCATCTTTATCGATCTGAAAAAATGCCCAGGCTATGCAAGGCTTAGCACCCATGCGACCTGAAGAGCCACCACGACTTGTGGTGAGAGGCAGAGTTGTGTTTGAGGATGCAGTTGTTGACGTGCTTCCAGTACTACGTCTCTGTCCAGGAAGGCGCAACCTGACCTCGTCGTCACTAGCATCTTCCTCCACCTCCTCTGCTGACCTCATCTCTTGGCTGACTGTGGGTTGACAGTAAGTGGGATCTCCGACCTCATCATCATCACCCTGTGCGTTATCACACCCGTCGTCCTCAGAGCCAACCTGTTCCTGCCCTGACAAAAAACTAAAGTTGTCGCTCCAATCAGGTATTTGAGTCTTATCATCGTCTTCCTCATTGTCTCCACCAACAGGAGTTACAGTTTGGGAATGAGGGTCTACATTATGGTCAGAACCTTCTGCGTCTGGTCCTGGATCCGACTCATAAAGATTCTGGGCATCAGTGCAGATCATTTCCTCGTCTGGATTCACAGAAGCGCTGGAGTCGACCTCTGATTCCCAGGCTATAGTATGAGTAAACAGCTCTGCAGACTCAACCATCTGTTCTACCTCATACTCAGACGGGCAGCTGGAGATTTGGGAGCTGTGAGGAAGCAAGTGCGATTTGGGTGACACCTTTGAGGACTGGAGTATTTGTGATGTTGAAGTTGATGTGGAGGAGAGCCCACTTAAAGGAGCACTTGATATCCGTTGAAGCACCTGCTGTTTTTGTGCCTCATCTGGAATTTGTAGCGATTGGCGTGGCCGTAAGAAAGGGATCTTATCACATTGTCCGCTAAAAGAAGTAGATATTTTAGTTTGGCTGGAAGATGGTCTTTCTTCTGCACCTACCCCACGGACACAACCTTTTTTCCCCTTCCCAACACGCCTATTCCCCTTTCCACCAGCAGCAGGCCTTTTTCCACTCATTTTGGTGGTTAACTAATTCACAACTCTGGAGTTGTTTGCACAAAAAAACAATGGATGGTAACCGAGCAGAGCTGAGTGGCCAAACTGTGGTATTAGGCCAAAACTATTGGCTGGGTTAGATGCAGAAAAAAATTATTTTTAATTTGCAACCTGATGGAGGTCAGTATAGATGGACTAATAGACCAAGTCCCACACACCGCTAGAAGCCCAAATATTTTTTCAGAGCTAGATGCAGAAAATTTTTTTATTCAATTTGCAACCTGATGGAGGTCAGTATAGATGGACTAATAGACCAAGTCCCACACACTGCTAGAAGCCCAAATATTTTTTCAGAGCTAGATGCAGAAAAAAATTATTTTTAATTTGCAACCTGATGGAGGTCAGTATAGATGGACTAATAGACCAAGTCCCACACACCGCTAGAATCCCAAATATTTTTTCAGAGCTATATGCAGAAAAAAATTATTTTTAATTTGCAACCTGATGGAGGTCAGTATAGATGGACTAATAGACCAAGTCCCACACACCGCTAGAAGCCCAAATATTTTTTCAGAGCTAGATGCAGAAAAAAATTATATTCAATTTGCAACCTGCTGGAGGTCAGTATAGAAGGACTAATAGAACAAGTCCCACACACTGCTAGAAGCCCAAATATTTTTTCAGAGCTAAATGAAGAAAAAAATTATTTTTAATTTGCAACCTGATGGAGGTCAGTATAGATGGACTAATAGACCAAGTCCCACACACTGCTAGAAGCCCAAATATTTTTTCAGAGCTAGATGCAGAAAAAAATTATTTTTAATTTGCAACCTGATGGAGGTCAGTATAGATGGACTAATAGACCAAGTCCCACACACTGCTAGAAGCCCAAATATTTTTTCAGAGCTAGATGCAGAAAAAAATTATTTTTAATTTGCAACCTGATGGAGGTCAGTATAGATGGACTAATAGACCAAGTCCCACACACCGCTAGAAGCCCAAATATTTTTTCAGAGCTAGATGCAGAAAAAAATTATATTCAATTTGCAACCTGCTGGACGTCAGTATAGAAGGACTAATAGAACAAGTCCCACACACTGCTAGAAGCCCAAATATTTTTTCAGAGCTAAATGAAGAAAAAAATTATTTTTAATTTGCAACCTGATGGAGGTCAGTATAGATGGACTAATAGACCAAGTCCCACACACTGCTAGAAGCCCAAATATTTTTTCAGAGCTAGATGCAGAAAAAAATTATTTTTAATTTGCAACCTGATGGAGGTCAGTATAGATGGACTAATAGACCAAGTCCCACACACCGCTAGAAGCCCAAATATTTTTTCAGAGCTAGATGCAGAAAATTTTTTTATTCAATTTGCAACCTGATGGAGGTCAGTATAGATGGACTAATAGACCAAGTCCCACACACTGCTAGAAGCCCAAATATTTTTTCAGAGCTAGATGCAGAAAAAAATTATTTTTAATTTGCAACCTGATGGAGGTCAGTATAGATGGACTAATAGACCAAGTCCCACACACTGCTAGAAGCCCAAATATTTTTTCAGAGCTAGATGCAGAAAAAAATTATTTTTAATTTGCAACCTGATGGAGGTCAGTATAGATGGACTAATAGAACAAGTCCCACACGCTGCTAGAAGCCCAAATATTTTTTCAGAGATAAATGAAGAAAAAAATTATTTTTAATTTGCAACCTGATGGAGGTCAGTATAGATGGACTAATAGACCAAGTCCCACACACTGCTAGAAGCCCAAATATTTTTTCAGAGCTAGATGCAGAAAAAAATTATTTTTAATTTGCAACCTGATGGAGGTCAGTATAGATGGACTAATAGAACAAGTCCCACACGCTGCTAGAAGCCCAAATATTTTTTCAGAGATAAATGAAGAAAAAAATTATTTTTAATTTGCAACCTGATGGAGGTCAGTATAGATGGACTAATAGACCAAGTCCCACACACTGCTAGAAGCCCAAATATTTTTTCAGAGCTAGATGCAGAAAAAAATTATATTCAGTTTGCAACCTGATGGAGGTCAGTATAGATGGACTAATAGAATGATGCTATGCCCAAAAGATTTTACTTCACTAGGTGCAGTAAAAAAATTGGTATTCTATACACAGGTGGTATATCTTGCAACACAGATAGGCTACTCCACTGACTAACACACTCTGCAATAGGCCAAAAAGGATTAGCTTTGCTAGATTCAGCCAAATGCTGTGAAAAAAACTTGCACAGCACTGGCACAGACCTGCCTGGCAAAAACTGATAGGAACTGATGTAACCTAGTCCTGAAAAGGACTCCAATTACAATTAGTCTTTACTCCCACAATCTATCTATTTAAGAGCACAGACCTGCCTGATAAAAGTCGTAGGAAATGCTGTAACCTAGTCCTTAAAAGGACTGCAATCACAACTATTCCCTACTCCCAAGCTATCTGTATATTTGTGCGAAAATTGGCTTGAAATTAACAAGGTATAGCGCACACAGCAACAGCGGTGCCGTCTAACACGCAGCTGCAGCAGTGAGAAAATGGTGGCGACGGGGAAAATGGCTTGGTCTTATAGGGCAAGGACATGTGACATACACTGCCAATCACACATGCCCTTGCTTGTGTGAAAAAAAGCACTTCGCTCCGTGTGTGCGCTGCTGATAGGCTGACAGATTGCACCTCCCCACTGCAAATGCGGGAAAGAGAAAAAAAAATGGAGATCTTCATTGTTCCTGCAGAGATCCATCCCCTGCCCCTCCCCCCGCCCCGCTGTACACTCAAACTGCGTATTAACATTAATTTTCATCATTACTGAGAAAAAATCCAGTTATGATTTTGGTGCACGAACAGTTATCGAACATAACCTCGAACAGCCGAATTTTTCTCAAATTGTTCGTGTTCGCCGACCGGCTCGAACACCGCCCAAAACAGCTCGAATTTGAGATTGGCGAACAGTTCGAGTAGAACAACGCTCATCTCTAGTGGCTAACACAATAGAGCCGAGACCAGATCCTGTTCAGGCACAGCTAGCTGCTTTGCAGAAAACCGTGGAAAACCTGACGGAACAGGTACAACAGATGCAAGTTCGGGGAACGCCTACGATATGCTCGGCCTTGACGAATCCCTCTATTCCCCTTTATGATCAACCCCCCTATACCTCAGGAAGGACGCTGACTGCTCGTAGACTTGAGGCATCGGAAGGTAGGGTAAGAAGACCAGTTCAATGTTGGCGATGCCGAGAACTGGGGCATATGCAGCTGTACTGCCCGAGGAGTCTGCCAGCTGAAGTCCCGCCATCGGTTAAAGAGAGGCCCTTGCTGTAGTTGGGCATATGGCAAGGCAGGAACGAAAATCAGCACCCAATGTCTGTTCCGAGGATCTGATCGCAGAGAGTCCCACATTGGATTTGCAGTTTGCAGGAAAGAAAGTGGCGTGCTTGGTGGATAACGGATCGGAGGTGACGACCATGCCGATGGAATTTTTCAAGACGCACTTTGAAGAGACTGTCAAATCAGAGTCAGGACACCTGCTAAGGCTGAAGGCCGCTAATAATGAAGAAATTCCAGTGGCAAGCATCGCTTGGATGAGAGTACAGCTGTGCGACCAGGAGTTGGGAACCAAAGGAGTGGTGCTCGTGAAGACTCAGGTGAGGCCGAATCTCCCGGTGGTTCTGGGAATGAATATCCTGAGAGAACTGGACTCCCTTTTGTTTGAGCGCGATGGTCCGAGATACTGGAAATGAGCGACACCCCACAAAGCCACTCAGAGGGCCCTGCAACAGGTGGTCCATTCGTGCGGCATTCAAAAGAGTTCGGCTGAAGGAAGAGCAGTGAGAGCGGTGTAAGTTCCACGCGGGTCTGCCGTTGTAATCGCTCCGGGTTAAGAGAAGCTTGTGTTGATGCCGGTAGGGACGCACAGGAAACTGAATGGTGTGGAGGTGATTCTGGAACCGGTGGGATGGTCAGAAGATACGGATAGCCCGATGATAGCCCGAAGACTGGCCATTGTGCAAGATGGAAGCGTAACAGTGAGATGTCTGAATCTGCAGAATTATGAGGTGACTCTGGCAGTGGGCACGAAGCTGGCTGACGTGTATGTGTGTGGTGAAGGAGTCATCCCCAAAAGCCAGTTCACACTGAGGGCAGACCGCCGGACCGCCTGGACCCTGTCGATGCAGACGACAGCTGAAGAGTCCCCCACGCCTGAGCGGAATGGCAGAAGGATTATGGAAATAATGGGAGTGGATGAGTCCCAGTTGACTCCCGAACAGGCTCGCAGACTGGAGGCTGCGCTGTGGGAACATCAGGCTGCCTTCTCCAGGGGAGATGAAGACTTTGGTTGCACCAAGGCTGTGGAGCACGAGATACCCACGGGAAACACCCCCCCAATTCGGGAGAGATATCGCCAGATCCCACCGAGTCTTTATCAGGAGGTCAAAGGAATGCTGGCGCAGATGCTGGATAATGGGGTGATCCGGCCGAGTCAAAGTCCTTGGGCCGCCCTGGTCGTGCTGGTCCGGAAAAAGGATGGGACCATACGGTTTTGTGTTGATTACTGTAAGCTGAATGCGCATACAGTACGTGATTCCTACCCATTGCCCCGGATCGAGGAATCCCTGTCTGCCCTGGGAAAGGCGAAGTACTTCTCCACTCTTGACCTGGCCAGTGGCTACTGGCAGGTGCCCGTGGCAGCTCTAGATCGGCAGAAGACAGCATTCATCTTGCCGATGGGACTGTACGAATTTAATCGAATGCCCTTTGGACTGACTAATGCTCCAGGAACATTTCAGCGGTTAATAGAATACTGCTTGGGCGATTACAATTTCGAGTCCCTGCTGATCTATTTGGATGATGTGATTATATTTGGAGATTCGTTCGACGACCACCTGAAGAAGCTCCGGCAAGTGTTGCACCGACTGAGAGACAATGGACTTAAGATCAAGCCAAAGAAATGTCACTTGTTCCAGACACAGATCGAGTATCTGGGGCATGTAGTGTCTGCTGAGGGTGTGCGACCAGCACCGAGTAAAATTGAGGCCATTCAGGGGTGGCCCCGTCCCAAGACTGTGAGAGAAGTACGAGCGTTCCTTGGTTTAGCTGGATACTACTGTCGGTTTGTGAAGGACTTTGCTAAGGTGGCTGAACCACTGAATGAGAGGTTGAGAGGGATGGCACAGGGGCCCAAGAATCAGCAAATTCGGTGAACTGACCGACAGCAACAGGCAGTTGATCGGGTCAGGGCCGCCCTCGTACTGGCACCTTTATTGGCGTATGCTCGCTTTGACCAAACGTTCACCCTGTACACGGATGGAAGTCTCCATGGTCTGGGAGCTGTGTTAGCCCAAGACCAAGATGGGCGTGAGAGGGTCATCGCTTATGCTAGCCGGTCTCTACGGGACACCCAGCGAAATAAGGACAATTACAATTCGTTTAAGCAAGCTAGAGATGTTGGCCCTGGTGTGGGCCATGACTGAGAAGTTTGCGGAGTATCTGGCTGGTTCTGAGATTCTCGTGATGACGGACAATAATCCGCTTGCACACTTGGAAAACGCTAAGCTTGGAGCCCTGGAGCAGAGATGGGTAGCTAGGATGTCCAAGTTTAATTACCAGATTCGGTTCCGTTCGGGTAAAGAGAACTCCAATGCTGACGCATTAACACGAGTGACCCGAGGCACACCCGAGCATGGGGTGGATGAAGACCTTGAGGATACTGAGATCCCTGATTTGAGGCGATTGCCTGTGTTCGTGGACGTGGCACGTTCAAGTGGGGTGGCGACACGGGTTGCCAGGTTGCTGGGCAAGACTCGTCAAGAGTGGGCTGAGTTACAGGACGCAGACTCCGAACTGTCACGAGTAAAGAAATGGCTGAGTCAAAAGTCCAGGCCCGATGGGAGAGCAAGAGCCCGGTTGGCAGCCGAAGGACAAAAGCTGCTAAGGCAGTGGGATCGATTGGTCATAGCGGAGGGGATACTGTATCGCTGGATCTACATAGCAGCAGAGCTGGGGTACCATTGGCAGGTAGTAATTCCAGCTTCAGTGGCTCCGGACATTGCCCAGGAAGCTCATACGCGGGGTGCACATTTCGGGCCTGAGAAGACTTATCGTTGGCTGCACAGGTACGTGTACACGCCTGGCTTAGAAGAAGTTGTGAGAGAGGTGGGTGGTAGGTGCCGGGCATGTGAGCTGAATAAGTCTCCAGAGCAGAGGGCTCCTGTCCAGACAATCATGACGTCTGTCCCACTGGAAGTGCTAATGGTGGATTATTTGTCAATTGGGTACGCCAGAAGTGGTCATCAGTCATGTCTGGTCATGACTGATCACTTTACTAAGTTTGCCGTCGCTGTCCCCACCAAGGATCAGACTGCTAAGTCTGCAGCAGAGGCAATTTGTAAGCATTTCATCCAGGTTTATGGATGTCCTCAAAGGATACATTCAGATCAAGGTGCTTGCTTCCAAGGTCAGCTCATAACGGAGTTGCTGCAAGTCTATGGGATTCAGCAATCCCAGACAATGCCCTACCATCCACAGGGAAATGGGGCCTGTGAATGGTACAACCGAACCTTGCTCCATATGCTGAGAACGCTTGAACAGAGGCAGAAGGAGCGATGGACTGAGTTCCTCCCAGAACTTATGTGGGCCTATAATAATCGGGTCCATAGCACCACGGGATTCACTCCGTACGCGATGATGTTCGGTCGGCCTGGGCGAGAGATTGAAGAAGTTAGTCTCACTGTACCGGATGAACCAGAATATCGTACAGCCAGTGAGTGGGTCCAGGATCATCGCCGAAGGTTGCGTGAAATCCACCGGATAGTAAAAGACCGTGTGCAGGGTCATCCCCACCGAGATCGGGGGCCGATGCACCTAGATGAGTTCCGGGTGGGTGATAAGGTGCTAATACCAGTCACGAGTCCGGGAGGGAAGTTGAGCGACAGGTGGGAGGAAACGCCCTACACAGTAGTGGAAAGGGTATTCCCAGGGGGAAGTGTGTATACAGAGGTTCCCGAAGGGTGCATTGGACCCCGTCGCACAATGCACCGGAACTGGCTAAAGAGGTGTATGTCCGACACACCTGCCTGTCACCCTGAGTCACCTGCGCCACCTACGGCAGTTGCACCGAGCAATGTTGAATGCGACTGTCGGGATGACTTCGGGGTGAGATCATCGGACGTGCAGAGTCCGATAGCGCAAGTTCCAGGTGTTCCAGACACCGCCCCTGATGTTACTGTTCCACTAGATGCGGTGGACCCTCTATCGAGCTTGGCAGGTACTGGTTTGCGGAGATCGGAGAGGAGCACAGCTGGTGTTCCCCTGATACGATATAATCCTGAAGAGTATGTGTTACATATGAGTGGTACGAAACCATTTGTCGGGACGCCAAATTGTGAGTGGGGTGGAGTGTAACATGTTGACATGCGTTTCTGGTAATGAGCTCATATTTATGACAGTGTAAATTTCTCCTGCAATGACTTAGTCCTGCCATTAGGGGTCAGCAAGAAACGAGTAAAGAAAAAGCCCAGGGATCTGTGAAAAGCCCGGGAAAACACTGATCCAGGAAGTCCAGAAAGAAGGCGACTTGCGGGCTGATGCTGTTTTGACGTTGGAGAGCTTATACACACTGGAGCCAGACTTTGTGTCCAAGGAGAAGCTGTGCCTTGTGAGTAACTGAGATATGTGACCGGTCACCAACTGTGTAGTCAGTTAGGGAAAGCTAGTTAGTGATTCCAGTAGTGCTGAGAACTGCCTGGTGTATATCACTGCTGATGGACTGAGCAGGCTTGATCCAGAGATTGTGAAGGATCTGGTATACTAAGACTGTGTACGTGGATACTACAAAGGAGCCCTGTTGTGAACTACACTTTGAGACTGAGATTCATTCTAATTCCTGCTGACACCGGGATGTGCTGGAGAGCTTGGTAAGAAGGAGAAGCTGATCAAACCCTGTGGCCGGAGATCAGAGTCTAGTTAAAGGTTTAGTTTGTTAACTGTTTGCATATGTATTAAGTCTGAGAGATTTCTCTTTGCTCTTGTAAGAAGAGAAACTGTACACTGTATAGGTAACATGTTGGTAAAATATATATGAGTGTTCTCTAAGGGGAAAACAAGGGTACCCATATCTCATTGTATTAGTGTGGGTGTCACGCTGTCTCCGTATACTGGAGGTAGGGGGCCTAAGCTGACCCTAAGCTGGGGCCCTGACTAATCCCTCAACCTGGAGGTACTGTTAAAGGTACAGAGGTCCAGGCCGCCAGCGTAACCCCTACCTCCTGAAGATCCCTGCACCACAGTAATCTAGTCCTGAGAAGGACCCCGATCACAACCAAAGGGAACAAGACATAATATGCCCAAACACAATACTTAGACGAACGAGACAGTACAAGGGAAAAACCAAAACCACCTTGCATACAAACAACTACTCAACTACAACAGAGGGAACACCAACGGGAAAGGAGATAAATGATAAAGCGAGGAAAGGGAAAAAACACTTCCAAATACACTTATCTCAGCAACTCCAAACACCACGATCCGCTCTGTCAGTCTGAATGAAATGCTTTCACCGACACCTCCCAAACAGACCAGCAGGTATATGAAGGAGTCTCACTACAGAAGTATTGATTGCAGCTGGGCGAGGCTGGACCTCATCTAGCCCAGAGAGAGAGAGAATTAACTCCCTCACTGCCGAGAGACACAAAGCACCAACAAGTCAGCTGCGAGAAGTCAGGCTGTGTACTCGTGACGATCTTCGTGGCAACACACCCGTGACAGTACCCCTCCTTCTACGAGGGGCCTCCGGACCCTCAGGGCCAGGTTTATCCGGGTGAGTCTTGTGGAAGGCCCGAACTAATCGGTCTGCGTTAATATCCGACGCAGGAACCCACATCCTCTCCTCAGGACCATACCCCTTCCAATGAACCAGGTACTGAAGGGACCGGCGATTAAAGCGTGAATCAATGACCCTCGATACCTGGAACTCCAAGTTACCATTGACAACCACTGGAGGGGGAGGTAAAGGTGACGGTACCACCGGCGCCACATACCTCTTAAGCAATGATCTGTGAAACACGTTGTGAATTTTAAACGTAGGGGGGAGATCAAGACGGAATGCCACCGGATTAATAATAGAACTGATTCTGTATGGCCCAATGAACCTGGGACCCAATTTCCAGGAGGGAACCTTAAGTTTAATATTCCTGGTAGACAACCATACCCGATCGTTCACACTTAGGTCCGGACCAGACACTCTCCTCCTATCAGCCATACGTTTGTATCGGTTCCCCATAGTATTCAGATTCTTCAGCACCCCTCTCCATACTGAAGCGAGTGATGAGGAAAATCGTTCCTCCTCAGGAACCCCCGAAGAGCCCCCCCTACTGAAAGTACAAAACTGGGGGTGAAAACCATATGCCCCAAAAAACGGGGACTTACCAGTGGACTCGCTCCGCCTATTATTAAGAGCAAACTCTGCCAGAGGTAAGAAAGAAGCCCAGTCCTCCTGGTTCTCTGACACAAAACACCGGAGATATGTCTCCAAGCTCTGGTTCATACGTTCCGTCTGACCATTGGTCTGAGGATGAAAAGCCGAAGAGAATGACAACTGCATCCCCCGCCATGCACAAAACGCCTTCCAGAACTTAGACACAAACTGAGACCCCCGATCAGACACCACCTCGGAGGGTACCCCGTGAAGCCTCACAATCTCCCCAATGAACACCTGCGCAAGAGTTTTAGCATTAGGGAGAGCCGGAAGAGCGATAAAATGTGCCATTTTGCTGAACCTGTCCACTACAACGAGTATGACTGTTTTACCCGAAGACGGAGGGAGGTCCGTAATAAAGTCCATAGACAGATGATTCCAAGGACGCTCCGGGATCTTCAAAGGTAAGAGGGCCCCAGACGGACGGGTATGTGAGGTCTTAGAGCGCGCACAAACCCCACAGGACGCGACAAAAGTTACCACCTCCTTATGTAAGTTAGGCCACCAAAACCGACGCGAGAGGAGATCCACAGTTGCTTTACTCCCCGGGTGTCCTGCAAAAACAGAGTTATGGTGTGCCTCGATCACCTTTTGTCGCAACTGATCTGGAACAAACAGTCTCCCTGGAGGTCCAACAGGGGCGTCCCCCTGAGCCTCCAATACCTCCTCCTCCAGCTCAGAGCATACTGCCGAAACCACCACCCCCTCCTGAAGGATAGGAATCGGATCGTCCGTATTCCCGGCCCCCGGGAAACTACGAGATAAGGCATCCGCCTTTACATTTTTTGACCCAGGACGATATGTAACGACAAAATTAAACCTGGTAAAAAACAATGACCACCTAGCTTGTCTGGGATTCAGACGTTTCGCGGACTCCAGATATAGCAGGTTCTTGTGATCGGTGATGACGGTGACCGGATGAACTGCCCCCTCCAAAAAATGGCGCCACTCCTCAAAAGCTAACTTAATGGCCAAGAGTTCCCTATTGCCGACATCGTAATTCCTCTCAGCGGACGACAATTTTTTAGAGAAAAAGGCGCACGGATGCCACTTACCAGGGGACGAACCCTGTGACAATACTGCTCCCACCCCTACCTCGGAAGCGTCTACCTCTACAATGAATGGCTGAGACGCATCAGGTTGAATGAGTATGGGCGCCGAGGCAAAACATTTTTTCAAAGAGGAGAATGCTTGACAAGCCTTGTCAGACCACCTAGAAAAATCCGTCCCCTTTTTAGTCATGTCTGTGAGAGGCTTAACCATGGATGAGAAATTACGAATGAACTTCCGGTAATAATTAGCAAACCCCAGGAAACGTTGTAGTGCCTTAAGGTTCTCTGGCCGATCCCACTCAAGAACTGCCCGCACTTTCCCAGGGTCCATACGAAAACCGGACGCTGAAACCAGGAAGCCTAAAAACTGGAGTTCCTGTACGGCGAACACACACTTTTCCCACTTGGCATACAGTTTATTATCCCGCAAGATCTGTAACACCTGCCTAACGTGCTCCTGATGAGACACCAGATCCGGCGAGTAAATTAAGATATCATCCAGATATATGACAACAAACTGTCCCACCAGGCGGCGAAAGATGTCATTAACAAAGTGTTGAAACACCGCCGGGGCATTAGTCAGACCGAATGGCATGACAAGGTTCTCATAATGCCCCTCCGGAGTGTTAAACGCCGTCTTCCACTCATCCCCCTCTTTCATCCTAATCAGATTGTACGCCCCCCTGAGATCCAACTTAGAGAACCATTTGGCGCCCACGATCTGATTAAAGAGATCGGGAATAAGTGGGAGCGGATACGGATCTCGGACCGTAATCCGATTAAGTTCACGGAAATCCAGGCAAGGGCGTAGGCCTCCATCTTTCTTCTTAACAAAGAAGAACCCCGCAGCCACCGGTGAAGATGAAGGTCTAATATGCCCCTTAGCCAGACTTTCTGAGATATAATCCTTCATGGCCTGCCTCTCAGGACCAGAAAGGTTATACAACCTAGCTTTAGGTAACTTGGCCTCAGGGAGCAGTTTTACAGAACAGTCATACACGCGATGAGGAGGTAGTTCCTGACACCCTTTCTCCGAGAATACATCCTCAAAGTCCGCCAGAAATGGAGGTAAGACCCAAGGAGTAACCGCACCAATGACCGTGTTCATGCAGTTTTTATTACAGAATTTACTCCATTGGCTTATCTCCCTGGTTTGCCAATTAATAACCGGGTTATGCTTAGCTAACCAAGGAAGGCCCAACACAATAGGAGTGGGAAGACCCTCCAACACGTAGCAAGACAACAGTTCTTTATGTATTGCCCCCACTTGAAGTTTTACGTCATGCACAGCTTGCAAAAAACTTCCCTGACCGAGAGGCCTGGCATCGATCGAGAATATGGGGATGGGTTTAGCCAACACACTCAACCGCATACCTTGGACCCGGGCAAACCGAGCATCAACCAGATTAGCCCCGGCCCCACTATCCAGAAGAACAGATATCCTCTCAGTTCTCGTACCCACCACCACCTCCGCCGGTACGAGAAACTGAGACGAACCTAGGGACGAAATACCTACTCCCAGATTGCCGTCCACCACACAACCTGGGATTAACAGTTTTCCGACGACTCTTCACTCTGCAAGGGACGGGATGGACACCCCCCAATAAAATGTCCCTTTCTCCCGCAGAAGAAACACCTTCCTGCCTTATGGCGCACCACCGGTCCCCTCCCCCGAAATGATGTCCCTCCTAATTGCATAGGCTCCTCTGGACTGACCAGGGGAACCACCATATGAGGGGACCTTGTAGGAGATGGAGTCATCACAGGGGGTAGAATTATCCCGCACCTCTCCCGAAGCCGTCTGTCCACGCGAATAGCAAGGGCCATAGCGGCTTCCAGTGACACGGGAGAGTCATACTGTGCCAACACATCCTGTAATTTGTCGGATAAACCATGACAAAACTGGCTCCTAAGAGCCGGGTCATTCCACTGGGTGTCCGTGGCCCACCTACGGAACTCCGAACAGAATTCCTCCGCCGGACGATCTCCCTGCTGGATCCTACGTAACTTAGACTCAGCAAGGGAGATCCGATCTGGGTCATCATATACGAGTCCCAGAGCAGCGAAAAACCTATCCACTGACTGGAGAGCCGGGGAACCCGGGGAAAGAGAGAACGCCCAGGATTGTGGGTCCCCTTGTAGGAGCGAGATGACAATTCCCACCCTTTGTTCTTCACTCCCCGATGACCGAGGCCGCAGCCGAAAGTACAATTTGCATGCCTCCCGGAAAACAAAAAACTTGTCCCGCCCCCCAGTGAACCTATCAGGGAGAGCTACTTTAGGTTCTGGTCCGGCTTGCTCCTGAGGATGCCAAACCTTGGACCTAACGTCCGCCAGCTCCATGGACAAACTCTGCAATTGCCGAGCTAGACCGGCTACTGGATCCATGGTAGCTGGAGAAAAACTAAGTTGGGTCGGTGAAAATGTCACGCTGTCTCCGTATACTGGAGGTAGGGGGCCTAAGCTGACCCTAAGCTGGGGCCCTGACTAATCCCTCAACCTGGAGGTACTGTTAAAGGTACAGAGGTCCAGGCCGCCAGCGTAACCCCTACCTCCTGAAGATCCCTGCACCACAGTAATCTAGTCCTGAGAAGGACCCCGATCACAACCAAAGGGAACAAGACATAATATGCCCAAACACAATACTTAGACGAACGAGACAGTACAAGGGAAAAACCAAAACCACCTTGCATACAAACAACTACTCAACTACAACAGAGGGAACACCAACGGGAAAGGAGATAAATGATAAAGCGAGGAAAGGGAAAAAACACTTCCAAATACACTTATCTCAGCAACTCCAAACACCACGATCCGCTCTGTCAGTCTGAATGAAATGCTTTCACCGACACCTCCCAAACAGACCAGCAGGTATATGAAGGAGTCTCACTACAGAAGTATTGATTGCAGCTGAGCGAGGCTGGACCTCATCTAGCCCAGAGAGAGAGAGAATTAACTCCCTCACTGCCGAGAGACACAAAGCACCAACAAGTCAGCTGCGAGAAGTCAGGCTGTGTACTCGTGACGATCTTCGTGGCAACACACCCGTGACAGTGGGAGGGGGGTGTAAGGTTATATTCCTCAGAAGACCACGTGCCACGTCCGTGGTAACGTCCTGGGTAGGCCCTGTACTGAATAAGGGTGGGAGAGGCATAGCCCAGAGGTAGATTGGCTCATCCCCGCGAGATTGACAATTGGGCTCTCTCGGGCTGCATAACTTGTATTTTGTGTTAGTGGCTGTTGTGGCCCATATTTTGTAGAATTGTTTAACCCTGTCATGTTTGTGACCAGTAAAAAGAAAATTATTTGCCATTATACAAAGGTCGGAGTTATTCATAGCAGCGCCGTATCCCTCATACACATTCGACCGGCGTTCCGGTCGTTACACTATCGTGGGCCTGGCTCCCCCATGGCGCCAACAGAGCAGACCGCCCGTTCCATTAGAGACTGTCTGTGGGGTAGTGTCCATCAAAATGGATGGGATGTCTGGAGGAGTGCCTGTCAGCCTGCCGCCCTGGAGCCGCCCCGAAAAGAGGAGGCAACGAAGGAAACCACAAGGTGCGGTCATAACAGTTCGAGACTTACCATACTCAGGAGCAGTAATGGACGATGCTGAGGGAAGTCAACCCGAGCCCAAGTCTTACTCCTGTCGGAGAGGAGGGAGGCATAGTCTGAACCCCGGGAGATACTGAGTTTCTCCATCGGGAAACCACAGACCTTGCTCAAAGGGTTGCTGAGGCCCAGCGTGCAGCGTCCACCGCGTGGCGAGAAGAGATGCTGCAAAAGATCAGGGCCCGCCGCCAAGGAGCAGCAACCCAGGAGGAAGAAGCATCGGAGGTTGCGTGCAGCCCAGGATCGGGTAAGAGTGAAACCCCCGTCCCGGCTGCTGAGCCCACTGTGCTCCTCCTGGATCTGATGACCGAGTACCTGCTACCTGGTGCGGTAACCTGGTAGCAGGTCTTTGCCCCGGAGCTGGAATGCCTCCCGCCTCCCATCTCGGAGGAACTTGTGCCCGCTGGGGAACCTACCGACCCCAACCCGGACTGGTTCGCACTGACCGAGGACCTGCAGCAACCCCTGCTGTCACCGCTACCCGCACCTCAAGTTGCCTGGCTGGCAGCGGAAGAGTTGGCCTGGGACAACCGGGGGGGTACCTGATGGGCTTCGCCCAGGAGACCTGGGCTAAAGCGCGGAGGAGGAGTGAGCTGTGTAGGCAGCGGATCCTCCAGCTTGACAGGGAGCAACAGCAGAGGGAAATCCGCTGCGAGCGCCTGGAGGTGCGCGCCAAGGCTGCAAAATCCAAGGCCCACCAGGAGGAGGAAGCCCATCCAAGCCCCCAGGAGCACGGGCAAGTCGTCTGCTTCCACCCTGAGGCAGGATGGGGCTTCATAAGAAGTCCCCAGTTTGAGCAAGACGTCTTTGTCAGCCGGTGGGACGTCGAGCCGCGGCTGAAGAAGGGACACCCTGGCCGGAACCTCTTCCCGGGTGACTTTGTGTCGTACACACGCCACCACGGGGTGCAGGGGTGGTACGCCCTGGATGTTCATAAAGTGTCCAGGAGCGATGCCCTCTCGCGCTCAACAGTGGAGGACCGACCAGCCTCCGTTGGGAGGAATCAACCTTTTCCTCGGTGGGGAGATATGGATTAAGCGGCCCCGCCGGCTGTAACCTTTTGGAGTTCATTTGTTATTGTTTATGATAACCATGTTTTCCTCCCGTATTCTAGAGACATTTGTCCCTGTGGACAGGCAGTAGACAGACTCTTCTACTTCTTGTAAATAGTTTGCATCTTTTTAGGTGCTCCCTATTGGTTTTATATAAAACCGCTCTACTACTACCTCAGACCTCAGAAGAAAAACCTGTCTGGCGTGGCTCTCCTGGAGGTCCAACTCGGGATCTTCATGCCCTGCAGCCACCCCAGAGCCTACGTTGAGGGTTTGGGACAGGTCGCTCTTGCTTCTGAACTGACTCTTGTATGCTGCACTTTAATCAGTCTGTCTATTTGCATAATGTCTCTGTGATGTTTTTATACTTTTGTATCCTTTTATACTATTTAAAGTTTGTAACGTTCAAGAAGAAGTACCTCCCATAATGGGAAGATTGTTATAATGTTATACAAAAATTTAAAAAGTCTGTACCAGGTTTTGCTGTCTTTGCCGCCCGCGGACGTGCTGTGTTTCACCAGGGGGGAATGTGGCACCCCTGACGGTTTGATCGCCACAGGGGTACTGCATCTCTTTAAAGAGGTGTGGTATGTCTCCTTTGAGGTAAGGATGATGCAACTGTCAGGACCTCACCTCTGCATCCAACACCACACCTCTTCCACCTGAGGGGGGCTTATATGCACCAAGATGCTGCCCCAGCCGGGATAAGTGGGGATGGGGGAACCAAAAGATAGGGGGAACCTAGTAGTGGGTGAGGGTGGAGGACAAACTTAGAGGTCGCACAACAAAAATTCATATCTAATAACCAGCCATCTTGAGCTTATGGTCTTTTGATTGTGATCTTCATCACTGAACGTGGCTTTCTGTGTGAACCTGCAGTTGATGGGGACACAGTCCTCGAACTCTGGCCTTGAGTCGAGGAGCGGGCAAGAGTTAACGGCTGTCTCTACCCTATCAAGGTCCCTACCCAAGAAGGCCTGGAGGGGGGCAGAGGAGACAAGCTCCGCAGGCAAAAGGATTACAGGGGGATGCAGACGGAGCGGTATACGCCACCTGTCCTCACTATTCTGGCCTAGTCAGAGGGATTCCTGCTGCAAAGGGGGTACCGGCCCCCGATATCTGACTCTGTCACTTCAAGTCTTAGTCGGAGAAGCCCGGAGGCTCAGTGGATCCCACCGGGTAACGGACGGAGCGGAGTCGCCACCCGTACCCTTGTTCTGTGCATAGACCAGAGGGAGACCCGGCCTTACCACACGTACCACATACGGACAGGAGAGGATTTAGCAAGGAGTTTAGGAACACTCTGGTCCTGACCAAAACACCTGAAATTCCCGGAGGTTGTCGCCCCCTCACCCCCCCGGTCCTGGTGGCCACAGCGTGCGGTGAGGAGCAGGGAGAAGCCTTGCAGCTGTGCATTCTACCGTGAGTAAAACTTGGAAGACTACCCCTATGGCCTCCAGTTTCTTATTGCAACGCGGCACCACACCGCATCGCCCCACATCTCCCACTACAACTCCCATCCTCCTGTTCTCTCTGCCCTGAGGCCCTGCTCCGCCTGTGGGGAGTAGTATCATCTCTGGCTGCCACTACATCACACCTCAGAGGACTGAACGTAGCGCTGGTGGGGAATCACCAGACACCACAGGTGGCGTAGTCAATACAACCACTCGATTAACACCAACCCTGAAAGCCCATTACACTCTTTTAAATGTGACGGCCCTGGGCACGGAACGGGTCCAGGCCACAGCTACAACCCACCAAACATCTGACCCGGCTCCGAGTACCCCCATCTCTCAGGGCAGGGCTGCGAGGGTCACAGTGACACCCGCTGACACTGGTCGTGGACCCTGGGGCTCGCCCCACAAAGTCGGGTGCTTTGCTGCCATGTGCCTGATCATGCTGGTGGTGGTCAGGCTGGTAGTTTTGTCACCTCTGCTGATGCTGGCATGGCAGGTGGTACAATTGGCCTCTTTGGGGTTATCAGCAGAGTCTTTAAAAAAATTCCCGACTCTAGAAGACCTCCGGTTGTACAGTCAATGTCCTTCGTGTTGGTGTTACGGGGATCTGTTGCCTGCCTTCTGCGTGCGGCCACCACACTGCTTCTTCCTGCCTGTTGAGGTACTCTGCCTCCCTCACCCTGTGTGCTGCTGGCCTCGCTCTGTATGTCCTCCTGCCACGTTGGGTGAGTTACTAGATCATCCACCACCTCCTCCTCTTCCACTTGTGCACCAGGATCCTCCTCCTCACTTCCTGGCAATTGTGTCTCGTCATCGTCCACCTCTTGTGACAAATTGCCAGCGTCGACTTCCTGTGGCCGTGGCTGTTCAAATATTTGGGCATCGCTACATGGGATCTCCTCTTCCACCACTTCAAGCGGAGCAGGCGAGGGGCACAAATCTGGAAATGGACCAGTGAACAGCTCTTCAGAGTGTCCAAGTGTGGGATCAGTTGCTGTCTGACGACACTCGGCACGGTGGGAGGAAGGAGCATCAGGGTGACGAGGAGTATGCGGTCGAGACTCACAGCTACTAAGATTTGACCGTGTGGAAGTCAGACCGGAGGTGGTGGTGCCCAGGTAACTGGAAGTATTATCTGCTATCCAATTAATAACCTGTTCACACTGATCAGTTCGCAATACTGGTGTTGTTCTGTGCTTCCCTAGTAATTTGGTCAAGAAGTGGGAGCGAGAATATGTGGCTGTTGGTTGTGGCACATTTTCACCTTGGCCACCGCCCCGTCCTCTGCATGCACCATCACCAGAACGTCCAGTTCCACGTCCCTTGCCACGCGCCTTGCCCATTGTAAAGGAAGTAATATAGCTTACACTCTCACTATCAATGGAAAAAGGGTAATGAAAAGTAGATTAGAACTGTGGAAGAGGAAAACCACAGTTCTATTTCTCTGGCCTACACAC
This sequence comes from Phyllobates terribilis, assembly GCF_046119375.1. NCBI lineage: Eukaryota > Metazoa > Chordata > Amphibia > Anura > Dendrobatidae > Phyllobates > Phyllobates terribilis. The sequence goes on along the minus strand of NW_027362769.1, from coordinate 242,860,252 downwards.
GACTCTTTTAAACAATCTGAACAATCAGGGAGAAACTATTACTGTTTTTCTTTATGGAAAAAAATTCCAAAAGCTGAATAATAGAGATTTTTTACCGTGGAATGGCAAAACCACAATTATTGTTTACTGGGGTATACCAGACAATTTTAAATAGATATATTTGCGGCTGAACAGTGAGCGACACACTCAAACTGTTTTTTTTTTAGGTAAAAATGGCCCAAAAGTGGATAATACAGAGGTTTGAACCGTGGAACTGCAAAACCACAGTTCCATTTCTCGGGCCTACACCAGACTATTTTCAACAGATATATTTGTGTCTGAACAATCAGGAGACACTATTACTGTTTTTCTTTATGGCAAAAAATGCCAAAAGCAGGATAATACAGAGATTTGACCCATGGAACTGCAAAACCACAGTTCTATTTCTCGGGCCTACACCAGACTATTTTCAACAGATATATTTGTGTCTGAACAATCAGGAGACACTATTACTGTTTTTCTTTATGGCAAAAAATGCCAAAAGCAGGATAACAGAGATTTTTTACCGTGGAACGGCAAAACTACAGTTATAATTTACTGGTGTATACCAGCCTCTTTTAAATAGATATATTGGTGTCTGAACAATCAGGAGACACTATTACTGTTTTTCTTTATGAAAAAATACCAAAAGCTGGATAATACAGAGATTTTTTACCGTGGAACAGGAAAACCACAGTTATAATTTACTGGTGTATACCAGACTTTTTTAAATATATATATTTGCGGCTGAACAGTGAGCCACACACTCAAACTGGGTTTTTTTTAGGTACAAATGGCCCAAAAGTGAATAATACAGAGGTTTGAACCGTGGAACTGCAAAACCACACTTCTGTTTCTCTGGCCTACACCAGACTATTTTAAACAGATATATTTGTGTCTGAACAATCAGGAAGACACTATTACAGGTTTTTTTTTATGGCAAAAAATGCCAAAAGCAGGATAATAGAGATTTTTTAACGTGGACCAGCAAAACCACAGTTATAATTTACTGGTGTATACCAGACTTTTTAAAATATATATATTTGCGTCTGAACAGTGAGCGACACACTCAAACTGTTTTTTTTAGGTAAAAGTTGATACACAGAGGTTTGAACCGTGGAACTGCGAAACCACACTTCTGTTTCTCTGTCCTACACCAGACTATTTTAAACACATATATTTGTGTCTGAACTGTCACAGACACACTTTTTTTTTTTGGGGGGGGGACACATAAAGGTTAATAAGACGGGTATTTGTACAGTGTGAAGGAGGAAAAAAAAAAGATGATTTAGATGAAAAAAAAAAGGATTTTTATTGGCCCCCCAGGACCTGGAGCTAAGTCCAGAAATTTCAGCAACAGGAGCACACAGGACTGTAATGCAGCGTTTGCAGGTATAACCACTGCGTCTCCTATTCAGCCTGCCTGCCTGCCTGATATTTGGGATGGATATTAGCCCTGAGAAGGACTGTTTGTTTGATTTGGCAGCGTTTACAGACCCTACACTAACTATTTCGCAGTATAAATCTCTCCCTAGCTCAGCAGCGCTTTCCCTACACTAGCTGATCCGGAGCGATAGTGTCCAAGATGGCGGCGCCCGATTTTAAATACTCGAGGTGACGCTGTGCGGCCAGCCAATCAATGTAATGACCTGGGAGTCATAAATGCTTTCAAGGGTCTTCCCCATGTTGTTCCCATGTCATTTGAGCACTGTTCCCATCGATTTGGGCAATTTTTAGGCCCTCTGCAGACCGCCGGAGGAGCTACCGGAAAAATGCACGAGTCAACATTGTTGACAGCAGTGACCTGGGAGTCAGAAATCGATTTTGGCAACATTTAGGCCCCCTGCAGACCTCCGGAGGGGGGCTACCAGAAAAATTCTTGCGTTTCTCATAGACTTATATCAGGTCGAGAAAATTGTAATGCTCGGGTGCTCGACCCAAGCAACAAGCATCCAAACATTTTAGTGCTCGCTTATCACTAGTAAAAACAAAGATGAACAAAAAAATGTCACATATTTGGTATCTTTGCATCTGGAACAACCAGGTTTATAAAACTGTCGCACTATTTAACCCTTACAGTTAACACCATAAAAATACAAGCAAAAAAAACATTTTTTTCATCATTACAAAGAGTGGAATAAAATGTGATAAAAAGTTGTTTCTAAATACAACAACCTGAAACACCTTGTCTGCAAATTGAGATTCTGATTTGGCTTTTATCCTAAGTCATATTGCACGACTCATTACAGGTTGATTGTGACTTGTAGGATTGCTGCTTCCAATAGGTGGCGCTGTAGAGTTCAAGTCCTTTTTTTATCTGAAGAGGCAATTTGCATATTCAAATTCCCAGAGGAGCATTGCACAGCGAATAAGCCTCCTTACCTTGACATGCCAGAGCCAATATGTCACTCTCCACAAGGAGAAACGCTACCCCTTAGACCTCAGTCTAGAGCCTCTCATGCAGCCAAATCAGTTGTCATACTTTGCACTGATGAGGGCCAACAGCCCAAAACACCGTGTCTGCAAATTGAGATTCTGATTTGGCTTTTATCCTAATTCATATTGCACGGGTTGATTGTGACTTGTAGGATTGCTGCTTCCAATAGGTGGCCCTGTAGAGTTCAAGTCCTCTTTTTATCTGAAGAGGCAATTTGCCTCTAAATTAAAGTAAATATTTAAATTTATTATTAAAATGTCATCTTGTCTTGCAAAAAAACAAGCCTTCACTCATCCCTGTTATTAGAAAAATAAAAAATAGTTATGGCAAAGTATAAACATTTTTTCCTACAAAATAGTTTTTTGGAAAACATAAACAAAAACTTTATAAACCTGGTATCACTATAATTGTACAGACGTGAAAAATAAATCTTGAATTATTATTTTTTTGATCATTCTGCCTCCCAAACTTCGGAATAAAATGCTGTATACCTCATATTTGTACCAATAAAGACTTCAACTCATGCCACAGAAAACAAGTCCTCATACAACTAGTGTTGAGCCACCCCCGTAGTGTTCGAGTTCCGTTCGGTTTGTCGAACACCCGTATGTTCGCCAAACTGTTCGTCGAACTGTTTGATGAACACCTTCGAACACCGTTAAAGCCAATGGCAGGCAAACAAAAACACATAGAGACACATAGAAAACTCATTCAAAGGTGTCCAAAAGCTGGCAAACTGCTCAGAAGACACAACTAACACATGGAAAAGTGACAAGTACATATAGTCATGCGAAAAGAAAAGAGGTGGAGGAGTAAAAGGAGGGGAAGACACAGATATAGGCATGTCATGCCCTTCTAAAACCAAAAAAGTGCGAAGCCGACACGGCCAGTCCGTTCCTGCCCGTGCGACCTCCGTGTCGCCGGCTTTGTGCCAGAGCCGGGGTGGACCCTGACGGCCAGCCCCCCCTCTCCCAATACTGGTGCCTGTCCGCTGGTGGGTCGAGCGAGCCCCCCTGCGGTGGAGGCAGGTCTAATCTTTTTAATTTAAATAGTCTCTCTAATTTGAATGAGTACACTTTAAATCCTTTTACAAGGATCTATTGGAGGGCAAGTCTCATGCCAGCAGCCGCGTAAATCCAGCTCCAGTAGCGTCCACTAAAGCTGCTGCAGTTAAAAAGCTTTTATAAGGATCGAGCTCGGCGGTCCACCGCAAGGCGTCCTACCGCCAGTCCCAGCCCCTATGCTTTGGGGTGCCTCCCCCATGCTCTTCACTGAGTGTCCCGGGGGCCCGAACCATTTCCTTTGAAAAAATTAAGTGTCCAAACTACAGGTGGTGTAGCTTGCTTAACAGCTGGGATAATCCGCTGACTAGCAGACACTGCTACTAGGCACAAAGTATTTCCTGGGCAAGATGCAGTTAAAAATTTGTAATTAGATACTCTCGTTGGATGCTGAGAAAGCATTCCATAGAGTCTCCTGGCACGCCATATATTATTCTCTTAAAAAGCTTGGGGTAGGGGTCTAGGAGACCCTTTTATAGCCAAAATCACGGCCCTGTATCGCGTCACCTAGGCTGAAGATAAATGGAACATTTTCATCACCTTTCATAATCACCAATGGGACAAGGCAGGGATGTCCTCTGTCCCCTCTCTTATACATCCTAGTGACGGAGCACCTGCTCTCATCAATTCGCCATAACCCCAATATTAGGTGGATTGAGGTGGGAGGCACCGAGTACAAGTGCTCTGCATTTGCTGATGATGTCCTAGTATATATCACTCAATCACATATATCCATCCCTGCCGTTATGGCTGAAATAGATCACTTTGTTACATGGTCAAATTTTAAAATCAATGCAGCGAAGTCTGAGGCCCTCGTTGTCTCCCTCCCAAAATTCATACAGGATTCCATCCAGTCCAACTTTCCCTTTGCCTGGCCCTCACAGGGTATCAAATACTTAGGAATTCGTATTCATAGAGACCTCTCCCATGTATGTTATCTTAATTTTGGGCCCTTTATTGAACAACGCCATACAGACCACGGTTGGCAAGTTAGAACTGTAAGATTCACTACGTGAACCACTGGTGTTTTGTGGAAAAGCACATGTACACAGTGTTCCAAATTATTATGCAAAAAGTGTTTAGGAGTGATAAGGTAAGAATTTTTTTGTTTGTCAGTTAAACTCATTGATGGTGATGTGTGTCAGCGCTCTTTATATCACTGTAAGCAATTGCAGACACCTGTGCTAATTAGTTTGGCAGGTGAGTCCAATGAAAGGCAAGACTACTTAAGAAGGCTGTCCCACATTATTAAGCAGCATACATTTTCTGCCAAAATGGGAAAGAAAAAGGATGTGTCGGCTGCTGAGAAGCAACAAATTGTGGAGTGTTTAGGTCAAGGCATGACTACAATCAACATTGCCAAGACACTTCATCCTGATCATCGCACAATCAAGAAGTATGTAGCTGATTCACAGTGCACACAAGTGCGTGCTGATAAGGGAAAATTGAGGACTCTTTCCTACAGGCAATTACGTCAGGTTAAAAGAGCAGCGGCAAAAAAGCCTTGTCATAGCAGCAGACAAGTTTTTGAAGCTGCTGGTGCCTCCAACGTCCCCCGAACAATAAGATGCAGAGTCCTTCAGAGGTTTGCAGCTGTGCGTAAGCCATCCTGTTGACCTCCTGTATCCACTGCACACAAGCAGAAACGGCTCCAGTGGGCTAAACAATACATGAAGACTGACTTCAAAACTGTTTTGTTCACCGATGAGTGCCGTGCAATGCTCAATGGTCCAGATGGATGGAGTGGAGGATGGCTGGTTGATGGACACCCCATGCAAACACGGCTACGGCGCCAACAAGGAGGAGGTGGAGTAATGTTTTGGGCTGGAATCATGGGGAGAGAAATTGTCGGTCCCTTTAGGATCCCTGAAGGGGTAAAGATGAACTCCATAATGTATGTGGAGTTTCTCAAACAGCACTTCCTGCCATAGTTCAAGAAGAAGAACCGTGTATTCCGCAGCAAGATCATTTTCATGCATGATAATGCACCGTCTCATGCTGCACATAACACATCTGCATCTCTGGCTGATATGGGCATAAAAGGGGACAAACTTATGGTGTGACCCCCATGCTCCCCTGACCTCAACCCCATTCAGAACCTCTGGAGCATCATCAAAAGGAGTGTCTATGATGGCGGGAGGCAGTTCACATCTAAGCAACTGCTCTGGGAGGGTATTCTGTCCACATGCAAAACAATTGAAGCAGAAACCATCCAAAACCTGACAAATTCAATGGACGAGAGAGTTCAGAAGCTCCTTTTGAACAAGGGGTCCTATGTGCAAATGTAACATCACCTAGAATAAAGTTTTGAGTTGAAAACTGTTTGATTTCAGTTTCTAATAACCTGCTAATGCTTATAATTTCAAAAATGACCATTTTTTGTTCTTTATTAAAATGAAAAGGTTGATCGAAGAGTGTGGGGGATCTAAGAGTGTGGCAACCCAGTAGTCAGGATTACTTCGAATTCTGACAATCTGAGGGTCATGTTGCAGGTAGTGCAGCAAGAAGGCACTCATGTGTCTTGCGCATCTAGGAGCCCCAACATTATTTTCCGGGCTAGATGCAGCTAAAAATTATAATTAATTTGAACGCTGGTGGAGCTTAGTATAGATGGCCTAATAGAATCAGTACTGCAAACTGCTACAAAGCCCAAATTATTTTCCAGCCAAGATACAGATAAACATGATTAGTAATTTTAAATCTGGTGGAGTTTAGTATAGATGGCCTAATAGAATCAGTACTGCACACTGCTACAAGGCCCAAATTATTTTCCAGCCAAGATACAGATAAACATGATTAGTAATTTTAAATCTGGTGGAGTTTAGTATAGATGGCCTAATAGAATCAGTACTGTTTAAAATGGTTGGTGAGGTGATTTTAACTAATCATCAAGCTTTTACTCTCCCCAGGATGACACAGGGGTAGAAAAGTCATTTCGGATCCATGATTTGTTCATCTTTATGAACGTGAGTCTGTCTACATTATCAGTGGGGAGCCGCGTGCGCTTATCTGTCAGCACACCACCAGCAGCGCTGAACACACGTTCAGACAGAACGCTGGCTGCGGGGCATGACAAGGTCTCCAAGGCATAAGTGGCGAGCTCCGGCCATTTATCCAGATTGGAAGCCCAAAAAGAGCTAGGGTCCAGTGACACAGTCATGGCTTCAATGTTTACTTGGAGATACTCCTGTACCATCGTCTCTAGGCGTTGACTATGTTTCAGACTTCTTGTCTCCTGTGGCCTTGCAAAGGATGGGCTAAAAAAGTGGTGAAATGATTCCGCAAAATTGATGTTACCAGCAGATACTGTGTTTCTGTTACGTTTTGAGTGCTGAACACTCGACGGTCCCACGGTTGGCAAGTTGGAACTCTTGAGATTCACTACGTGCACCACTAGTGTTTTGGGGAAAAGCACATGTAAGATTCTGCAACAGTCTCTGCTGATACTCCTGCATGCGTGCATCTCTTTCTATCGCAGGAATAATTTCTGCAAATTTACTTTTGTACCAGGGATCTAACAGTGTGGCAACCCAGTAGTCAGGATTATTTCTAATTCTCACAATTCGAGGGTCATGTTGCAGGTAGTGCAGCAAGAAGGCACTCATGTGTCTTGCGCATCCAGGAGCACCAAGTCCCTGTTGTGTTGGTGGCGAGGTAACAATCATGCTTCCTTCCTCTGCTCTCTCCCCCCAACTTCGCACAACAGAAATGTGATCAAGGTCTCCCTCATCTGATGAGTCTTCGATAAGTTCGTTCTCCACTTCTTCCTGGGCTCCTGAACCTTCCTCACTAGTTTGGCTGCTACCATGCGCCCTGGTAAAACCATCTCCCCCACCCTCACATGCCTGCCGTCTTGGTGCTGCCGACCGTTTGGACCTTGCAGATGTTAGCCCTTCCGCATACAACTCCTCCTCCTCTACTTCCTCCACCTCCTCTTGTGCCACCACCTAACTCTGAATTCTGTTTAACATGTGCTCCAGCATGTAAATCACCGGAACAGTCATGCTGATAATGGCATCGTCAGCACTAAACATCTTCGTCGCCATTTCAAAACTGTGCAGAAGGGTGCATAGGTTCCTGATCTGAGACCACTCCTCCAGCGTGATTTGCCCCACCTCTGGATCTCGTTGGCTCAGGCTATACGTCAAAACGTATTGCACCAGGGCTTGTCGGTGCTGCCACAGTCGCTGCAACATGTGCAGAGTTGAATTCCACCGGGTAGACACATCGCATTTTAGCCGGTGAAGTGGCAGGCCCAACGACTTCTGTAGAGATGTAAGTCGCTGAGCTGCGGGATGCGAATGGCGGAAGTGAGCACACAGCGACAGTGCCCTCTGCAGAAGGCCATCTAGTCCGGGATAGTGGGCTAAAAATTGCTGGACAACCAGGTTCTATATGTGGGCCATCCAAGGCACGTGTGTGACATTGCCCCGGTGAAGGGCCGCACCGAGGTTTGCAGCATTGTCGCACACGGCCTTCCCTGGTTTCAGGTCCAGTGGAGACAACCATTCATGAAACTGGTTCTCCAGAGCTGACCACAACTTCTCAGCTGTGTGACTCACATTTCCCAGACATTTCAAAGTAAAAACTGAATGATGACGTTGAGTCCTGCTGCCAGCATAGTAAGGAGGTGTGCAGGTTCCCTTCTGCGCAGTTAGAAAGCTTGTGGTGGCATGACCAGACAGGATTTGGGTGCAGGTGGAGGACCGAGAGGAGGTTGAGGAGGCAGAAGCAGTGGAGGAACTTTGAGATAAAGAGGATTGACGCACAACTCGTGGGGACGGCAAGACTTGGACAGCAGCCCCTTGTCCTGCTGTCACCATAGTTACCCAGTGCCCAGTCAGCGACATGTAACGCCAATGTCCATGCCTACTCGTCCAAGGGTCTGTGGTGAATTGCACCCTGTCACACACAGAGTTTCTCAAAGAAGAGGTGATGTTGTGTGCGGCATGCTGGTGGAGCGCAGGCACACCTTTCTTTGAGTAGTGCCGACTGGGCATCTGGTACTGGGGCACTGCGACGGACATAAGGTCTCGAAAATCCTCTGTGTCCACCAGGCGGAAAGGAAGCATTTCTGTAGCCAAGAGCTTGCAGATGGTGAAATTTACCCTCTTAGCTTTCTCATGGCTAGGAGGAAATGGTCTTTTACTTGTCCACATCTGAGGGACCGAGGGCTGGCTGTTGTGCTTAGACGGGGTTGAGAAGGGTGTCCCCGGCAAACTGCTAGTCTGTGAGGAAGATGCAGGCGGACATGTTAGGTTGCCTTGATCCAAAGGTGGTGCTATCGATGTCGGAGAGCGCTGAACACCAGCTGGTGTTTCCACCTCCAAAGAAAATGATGACCTGCCAATCACGCTGGCTGTTGCGGGTAAAGAGGCGGCAGGTCTGCGTCCCAAAACAGGTGTGACTGCGGTCCCCCCAGTCACATAGGATGAAGAGGCCGTGGATGCACAAGATGTGGCAGACGGTGGCTGGCCCGGCCGGCTAGGCCGCATTGTAGCTCAGTGAGCTTCCCACTGCAACTTATGCTTCATATCCATGTGCCGGTTCATGCATGAAGTACTCAAACTATGTATTTTTTGGCCTCTACTTAGCTTTTGCTGACAAATGTTACAGATAACACAAGTTGGATCATCTTTATTGATCTGAAAAAATGCCCAGGCTATGCAAGGCTTAGCACCCATGCGACCTGAAGAGCCACCACGACTTGTTGTGTTTGAGGATGCAGTTGTTGACGTGCTTCCAGTACTACGTCTCTGTCCAGGAAGGTGCAACCTGACCTCATCGTCACTAGCATCCTCCTCCACCTCCTCTGCTGACCTCATCTCTTGGCTGACTGTGGGTTGACAGTAAGTGGGAACTTCAACCTCGTCATCATCACCCTGTGTGTTATCACACCCGTCGTCCTCAGAGCCAACCTCTTCCTGCCCTGACAAAAAACTAAAGTTGTCGCTCCAATCAGGTATTTGAGTCTCATCATCATATTCCTCATTGTCTCCACCAACAGGAGTTACAGTTTGGGAACGAGGGTCTACATTATGGTCAGAACCTTCTGCGTCTTGTCCTGGAACCGACTTATAAAGATTCTGGGCATCAGTGCAGATCATTTCCTCATCTGTATTCACAGAAGCTCTGGAGCCGACCTCTGATTCCCAGGCTATAGTAGACTCTGTAGACTCAACCATCTGTTCTACCCCATACTCAGAGGGGCAGCTGGACACTTGGGAGCTGTGAGGAAGCAAGTGCGATTGGGGTGACACTTCTGAGGACTGGAGTATTTGTGATGTTGAAGTTGAGGTGGAGGAGAGCCCACTTAAAGGAGCACTTGATATCCGTTGAAGCACCTGCTGTTTTTGTGCCTCATCTGGAATATGTAGCGATTGGCATGGCCGTAAGAAAGGGATCTTATCACATTGTCCGCTAAAAGAAGTAGACATCTTACTTTGGCTGGAAGATGGTCTTTCTTCTGCAGATGTTACTGTTGCTTTAACACCTACCCCACGGACAGAACCTTTTTTTCCCTTCCCAACACGCCTATTCCCCTTTCCACCAGCAGCAGGCCTTTTTCCACTCATTTTGGTAGTTAACTAATTCACAGCTCTGGAGTTGTTTGCACAAAAATCAATGGATGGGAACTGAGCAGAGCTGAGTGGCCAAACTGTGGTATTAGCCCAAAAGTATTGGCTGGGTTAGATGCAGATAAAAATTATATTGAATTTGCAACCTGGTGGTGGTTAGTATAGATGGACGAATAGAACAAGTCCCACACCCTGCTACAAGCCGAAATATTTTTTCAGAGCTAGATGCAGAAAAAAATTATATTGAATTTGCAACCTGATGGAGGTTAGTATAGATGGACTAATAGAACAAGTCTCACACACTGCTTCAAGCCGAAGCCCAAATATTTTTTCAGAGCTAGATGCAGATAAAAATTATTTTGAATTTGCCACCTGCTGGAGGTTAGTATAGATGGACTAATAGAACAAGTCCCACACACTGCTACAAGCCGAAATACTTTTTCAGAGCTAGATGCCGAAAAAAATTATATTGAATTTGCAACCTGATGGAGATTAGTATAGATGGACTAATAGAACAAGTCCCACACACTGCTACAAGCCGAAATATTTTTTCAGAGCTAGATGCAGAAAAAAATTAGATTGAATTTTCAACCTGATGGAGGTTAGTATAGATGGACTAATAGGACAAGTTGCACACACTGCTACAAGCCGAAATATTTTTTCAGAGCTAGATACAGAAAAAAATTATATTGAATTTGAAACCTGCTGGAGGTTAGTATAGATGGACTAATAGAACAAGTCCCACACACTGCTACAAGCCGAAGCCCAAATATTTTTTCAGAGCTAGATGCAGATAAAAATTATTTTGAATTTGCAACCTGCTGGAGGTTAGTATAGATGGACTAATAGAACAAGTCACACTCACTGCTACAAGCCCAAATATTTTTTCAGAGCTATATGCAGATAAAAATTATTTTGAATTTGCAACCTGGTGGAGGTTATTATAGATGGACTAATAGAATGATGCTATGCCCAAAAGGTTTTACTTCACTAGGTGCAGTAAAAAAATTTGTATTCTATACACAGGTGGTGTAGCTTGTAACACAGATAGGCTTCTCCACTGACTAACACACACTGCAAGAGGACAAAAAGGATTTGCTTTGCTAGATTTAGCCAAATGCTGTGAAAAAAACTTGCACAGCACTGGCACAGACCTGTCTGGCAAAAAGTGATAGGAACTGATGTAACCTAGCCCTGAAAAGGATTGCAATTACAATTAGTCTTTACTCCCAACCTATCTATTTAAGAGCACAGACCTGCCTGATAAAAGTGATAGGAACTGATGTAACCTAGCCCTGAAAAGGACTGCAATTACAATTAGCCTTTACTCCCAACCTATCTATTTAAGAGCACAGACCTGCCTGATAAAAGTCGTAGGAAATTATGTAACCTAGTCCTTAAAAGGACTGCAATCACAACTATTCCCTACTCCCAAGCTATCTGTAGATTTGTGCGAAAATTGGCTTCAAATTAACAAAGTATAGTGCACACAGCAATAGCGGTGCCGTCTAACACGCAGCTGCAGCAGTGAGAAAATGGTGGCGACGGGGAAAATGGCTGGGTCTTATAGGGCAAGGACATGTGACATACACTGCCAATGACACATGCCCTTGCTTGTGTGAAAAAAAGCAGTTCGCTCCGTGTGTGCGCTGCTGATAGGCTGACAGATTGCACCTCCCTACTGTAAATGCAGGAAAGAGAAAAAAAATGGAGATCTTCATTATTTCGGCAGAGATCCATCCCCTGCCCCTCCCCCTGCCCCGCTGTACACTAAAACTGCGTATTAACATTAATTTTCAGCATTACTGAGAAAAAATCCAGTTATGATTTTGGTGCACGAACAGTTATCGAACATAACCTCGAACAGCTGAATTTTTTTCAAATCGTTCGGGTTCGCCGAACGGCTCGAACACCGCCCAAAACAGCTCGAATTTGAGATTGGCGAACAGTTCGAGTCGAACACCGCTCATCTCTACATACAACTCTTTCGGAAGACAAATAGAAAACTTATAGCTCTCAAACTTATAGCTCTCAAACTGTTTAATGTTTTAATTTAAAAAACAACTTTTTATATTATGGTAGCAAAATATAAAAGAAAACCTATAAAATTGGGAAAGACTGTAATCATACTATAAATGATTATATAATCATTGGACGATCATTGGACGAGTGCACTTCGATTAAAAATCGGATTGCACTCGGCCCAATATCAAACTATGGGGCAGTGCAGATCTGCGATTTTTTGCTCATCCGAGAGAATCGTATGATACTATGGTGACACTCGGATCTAACTGGGACAGAGTTTGATATGAGTGTCATTAGCATAATCGGCCAGTGCTGAATCCTATTCCATATATATTCTATGCCAGAAATATGGTAAAAAAACTGATGAAGGTCAGTCAATCCGGAAAATTGCTCGAACCTTAAAGGTATCGTCAGGAGCAGTCATGAAATCATCAATTGCAATAATGAAACCAATACGTGCACCAGTAAGCATGGGCAGTGCCGTTATATCTCCCTAACTGCCCACTGGGTAAATGTAGTTTATAGCGCTCACATTTTGGAGCTTCTCAGTGACACATCAACCTACTGTAAATTACCTCAAAAACCCCACACCCTCCTATTAACAAGATGCTAAACAAATTGTAGATGACGATTCTCTTACTAGGTGTTATTAATACTGAGAAACAACAGTATTATTTGTTAGTGGAACATCCATTAGTCCCTCACATGCATGCTCTCCCCAAACTTCACAAGGCTCTAAATCCTCCCCCCATGAGACTGTTATAGCAGAAGATGAGGTCCCTCAAGTTTAAAGGCCCCATCTATGCTATATAAGTCTGACAGTTACTTTAGGTCAAAGCAAAAATGTTCCTTCCTTGTATCAATAGAGACTAACGTGTCCTTGCTAGTCATCAGAATGTATCTGATTAAATGTGTCTAATTAAATGTGTCAACACAAGCATAAGCATTACGAGAACAGAAACCAGTCTTTGTGTGCTAAATTGTATAATCGGACCATATATGGTAAATCCGTTTCCTGCCTTCAGGGTGTATATAAACCCTATGCTTTGTAATAAAGTTAGAGCTTGTTTGACACATACATCCTGTCCTGTGTCTCATTCTCTCCGATATCGTAATCCAAGGATAGAAGACCCAGAAAGCAGTGACGTCAGCTGGCAACCGAACAGGGACCTGAGTTAATCTACCCAGGGGTGCTCGACCGGTCCGAGAAAAGTGAAGCTCTCTGTTGGTGATATATACAGCGCTGAGGTAAGAATAACTGTTATATTCTACCGAAATTATATCACTACATAGAAGAGACTCCCTCACCCCCGAGCGGTCGGCTCCCAGGTAATTCACAGATTGTTGTCTGGCTCAGGTCCCTTTGAACCAGTAGAATCCCCTCAGATAAATTGTCAGTCCTGCCTTCTATCCTTTGGAAAAACTTAAGAATGAAATTATGGATCCGATGATTGTGTTCTGGGTGTGTCTCGGGATCGGTGTTTTTGGTCTGTTTTTCTGGCTGGCATATAAGTCCTGGAAGGCTAGTAGTGGTGTGGTTCAGAAACCTTTGTGGCCCATTGTCTAAGTGACTGAGGAGTCTACTCTAAGTGAGGAGAACCGAAAGAATGGGGAACCAAAATGCCAAAGAAGGCAATACTGCCAAAGACATAGTAGTACGCAGAGAAGGGAAACAGGCACTGATTGGAATTGACAAAATATTGTGTAAAGCGGGAATGAATGAAAATGGAGAGATGAACGGAGAGAAATGGAAATCCTTCTTTAACTCCTATCATGGATGGCTGAAAGATAAGGGTCTGTTGAAGACAGTGGATGTATGGATGAATGCATGCGCTCATTTTGAAGGAAAGATTGAAGAACTAGGAGACTGATGTTACAGACTGACAAAAACCGGAATGACAGATTTTTCTCCCCATCTTCCCCCGACGTCACTCCCACCCCAGTACCAGAATTCTCAGGAACCCAATTGCTGGGATTACCCCAGATGTGGACAGCAGAACCCCTTGACAGTAGACATCTGTGTGGCATGTGGAGGACCGAGACCCCACCCAGCTAGTCTATTCCCAATGAGAACGGTAGTTGTGCCAGGAGCACCTGGAGCAGTAGCAGCAGCAGCAGCAGTAGGGGACGCAGTTGTTCCTGGTCAAGAAACCCATACAATGTTAATGTATAGACCATGGAGTCCCTCAGAACAATTGGCGTTGATTTCCCAGTTGCCAGATCCGTCCCAGTCCCCGATGGGTTTTGCCAGAATGATAAGAACCATACAGGATACGTACAATGCAACTAGGTTGGATTTACAAGGGGTAATTAAGGGAAAATTGGCAGATGAAGCCTGCTATGATAGGTTGATAGATGAGACAAAAAAACAGTATGCCAATAGGACCGGACCTGTAGATGCAGAATCTAATGATGAAGCAGCCGGAGTCCTATTCGCAGCAGCGTTGGTAAAGGCATGTAAAGACAGACAGGCAGAGAGGCAGGTTACACTAGAAGACCGGGTTCAAGGTAAGGAAGAAGACCCCAAAGATTACTTTTGGGCATTAAGGAGAACTTGGTCAGAAATGGGATTTATTCCCGAAAATAAGACTAGTGAGAGGGTATTAGCAAGTGCTTTCATGAATGGACTAAAGAAGGAGATTGCAGAGAAGGTAAAAGCAAGTAGACCAGACTGGAGATCAGTGAAAGCAGAGGATTTGGCTAGAATAGCCCAGGGGGCACAGCATGACATAGCGCAGGCAAAGAGAGCTGCCAGAGTACACATAGTAGAGACTACCCCTAGAAACAACAGGACAAAGGACGGACTGCAGGAGGGGGACAGAGACTATGTTACGGATGTAAAAGCCAGGACATTTTAGAAAGGACTGTAGGACCAACCCGTATCCAAATGCTCAGAGTATGGGTCCTCCAGTCGACCAAACAACACCCCCATAGGATAAGGGTAGCTTGCACATGAACCCCCTCATCTCCTTACCCCCAACTCCCAGTTGTATAGTGCAGGTGAACCTACCAGGGGGACACGAAATCGATTTCCAAGTAGATACGGGGGCCGACAATTCAGTAATTACGCAAGGTGATTGGCCATACACTGACACTGATTTTTCACATCATGTCATTGCCACCCCCTTCAATTCCCCGTCTGTCCTGCTCCCTGTCACTAAAAAAATTCCCCTGCAAATTCAAGGAGCTACTGTACATAGCCAGCTCAAGGTATCACCCCGAGGCCAATGTAATCTTTTGGGAAATGATGTGTTGTCCCAATTACAAGCACATATTGAATATCATCCCGATGGCACTGTCACCATGACCCCAGGTTTAAAACCAAGTACCCTTTGCAAAATTATGTCGCTAGATATTGCAGGAATAGAAGAGAAAAATGAGTTTCCCCCAATATTGGAGCATGCTGTGCCACATGACTTTTGGGTCTCAGACAAAACAGATGTCGGTAGGTTAAGAGTTCAACCAGTAATGGTGAAATTAAAACCAGGAGCAATCTTACCTCAACAGAGGCAGTATCCCCTTAGCTCGGCTCAGGAGAATGCCATAGCCCAGCAAATCCAAAAATTACTACACAGGGGAGTCCTAGTCAAAACCCAGTCCCCTTGCAACACTCCCCTGTTCCCAGTAAAAAATAAGAGCGTGCCAGGACAACCAGCCGCATATAGAATGGTCCATGACCTCCGGTTGGTTAGCAAAGCCACAGAACTTCTAACACCAGTTGTGCCCAACCCGCATACTCTTCTGTCACAGATACCTTCTAACTCTTTTTGCTTTTCAGTAGTCGATTTGGCAAATGCATTTTTCAGTGTACCATTACATCCTGACTGCCAGTACCTGTTTGCTTTCACGTTCCAGGGTAAGAGCACATACCAGACGCACCGACCAGGTGAGTAGAGGAAACACGATGGCAGATGCAGCAGCAAAAACAGCAGCCTGTAAGCCGCAACAAGGGCCAACAGTACGTCAGTTAAGTGCCCCTAAAAACCCCTTTGTGTCGGAAGACATCTTATCCCAAATGCAGGCTCAGGCTCAAAAGGAGGAGGTTGATAAGTGGTTAAAGGAAGGTGTATGCCTGAATGAAGCAAATGGGGTATGGGGGAAAGGGACACGACGATGCCTTCCAAGGGCACTGTACCCAGCGGCTGCCCAGATGCTACATGGGCCGACACACCAATCTAAAATGGCTGTGATGAGTGTGATGCAGAAACATTGGGTGGCACCAGGATTCTCCACCTGTATTGAACAACTAATAAAAGAGTGCATGATATGTGCTACACATAAGCAGGGTAGAGTAGCTAAAACAAAACCCAAACACACCCCCCGGCCCCTCTATTTATTCCAGAGACTGCAAATTGATTATATTCAGCTGCCAAAGTCAGGATCATGGGAATATGTGTTGGTCTGTATTGATTTGTTCTCAGGGTGGCCAGGGGCATTCCCGATTGCCAAAGCCACGGCTGCGGCAACCGCAAAGAAACTGCTTGCGGAGGTGGTCTGCAGGTATGGGGTACCAGAGGTAATTGAGAGTGACAGAGGTACACACTTCACAGGTGAAATAATGAATGAAGTCATGTCAGGTCTAGGAATTCAACAAGCATTCCACACCCCATATCACCCGCAAAGTAGTGGTAAAGTGGAAAGACTGAATGGGATATTGAAATTAAAAATTCAGAAAGCCATGGCTGAAACAGGAAAACCATGGCCGGATTGTTTACCACTTGCTCTGTTTTCAGTAAGATACACGCCCAATAAAAAGACTGGACTCTTTCCATATGAGATATTGTTTGGCAACGTACCCAGCCTAGGGTGTTTCTATCCGCAAGCATTAGAAATGAACAACCATGTGCTAAGTTCCTACGTGAGGGCTTTACACAAAAAGATAAACAAATATGTGGCACCCCAGGGTTCTGGTTACCACAGTAATAGCAATATTACGTCTGTGAGCAGGTGGGAGGTCTCCTGGTCAGGAACCCTAAGCATGCCACACCTCCTGCCCAGTCCTGGGAGGGGAAGAACTTCCCCTATATAAACTGGGGCTGAGGTGGGGTTAGAAGGAAGAAGAGAAGAAGAGGAGTCCCAGACAGAGACACAGTCTGGTCTGGAGTGGAGCAGATGCAGGGAGAGCAAGATCAGGAGCTCTGTGGGAGCAGTGATAAAAGGGGTCCAGGACTGGAAGCTGTTGAGCTCGTCCTGACTGAAGAGATCTCACCGGACACGGAGTCCGAGGCTGTGGGGACTGTTCCATACCCAGCAGCAGAAACCGTCCGGCAGGGGATTTCAGGTCCTCTGGCCAAGAAACCCGAAGGCACGGTCACACGCAAGGGACCAGCACCGCCGTCGTGGAGCGGAGGCTACCAGAAGGCCCCGAGTCACCGGCCATACGGGTGAGCACCACACGGTACACTCAGGGACGTGGGCTACTTTTACCCGCTTCTAGCAAGGTAGCCAGGAAGAGTACAATTAGATGGGGAAGCCTACAACTCCGCCTGGCCGGGGGAGATCCTATCTGCTCATGGACTGACCAGGCCCCGATCGCTAGCCAGTACTCCCGGGAGGTTCTACCTTTGCCACCAGTAAAGACCCTGAACTACACCGCACCGTCTCTGAGTGGTTCCTGGTGCCTGCGTGCAATTCTGCTATCCCCATCATCCACGTCTGCTGCCCTGAGGCCATACCCCTCCCATTGGGGGTTATACTACCCACGCTGCACAACTGTACCACCGGCCTCAGCGGTCTGCCCTGCAGCGGCGGCTTCATAACCGCATTCAACGGGTGGCGTAGTCGAACACTATAACATCTTCTGCTAAATTCCGCCACTTAGTTTGGCACCCTGGGCACGGACCGGGTCACCGCCACGAGGACTACTAACCCCGACAGATCCGGCTCCGGGTATTCCCCGCGTGCGCA
Source organism: Phyllobates terribilis (assembly GCF_046119375.1). NCBI lineage: Eukaryota > Metazoa > Chordata > Amphibia > Anura > Dendrobatidae > Phyllobates > Phyllobates terribilis. The sequence goes on along the minus strand of NW_027362769.1, from coordinate 242,842,226 downwards.
ACGCTACACAACACAGGCCCAGGGGGCGCGTCAACTTTGGCGTAGTCGGCAGGATCTCGTGCCCGCAACCACCGGGTATTGCGTGCCTGAAAAAGACTGTTAAACTTACCTGTGGTGAAGATTCCCGCCATCCGACGCCATCTTTTGCCTTCTTCCCGCCATCCGTGGAGTTTTCCCGCCATCCGACGCCATCTTTTGCCTTCTTCCCGCCATCCGTGGAGTTTTCCCGCCATTGGACGCCATCTCGAGGACGCCGCGCGAGAAGAAGAGGAGCGTGGACTCCGAAAGCGCGCGAGAACTGAAGCCCCGCCTCACGTCCGGACGTTGCGTAAGGTCCTGGAAGGAGCCCAGCAGACGCCGACGTCACAGGAGCGCGACGGAAGGTCCTCAACCCTGACGATCCACTGCGGAGCCGCGGCCTACGGAAGAGGATCATCGCAAGGTAGGCCACGGTCCACTAGGGGGGAGGAGGATGTCGGATACGGAGGAGAGCTTCACTGCTACAGCCACCGCCAGCACCACCGCTGCTGCGGTCATGCCTTTCACCATGCCCTACATCCTGGGGGCAGCCTGGCTACCCCAGTACTCAGGGGAGTCCCATACCCTAAATGACTTCAGAGAAAGGCTGGATAGCCTCTTCCAGGTGTACCCCCTCACAGAAGAGCAAAAAGTGAGCATCCTGGTGGCTCAATTAACAGGGGCAGCCCAAAGGGAGGTAAAGTCCTGGCCACTTGGGAGGAGGAGGACTGTCGCAGAGATACTAGCCCGGCTGAAGGACACCTTTGATACCCGTACCTCAGCCGAGATCAAGCTTAGATTCTACGGGTGCAAGCAGCGAGCACATGAGAATATAAGGGACTATGCACTAAACCTACAAGAGGCCCTGAGAGCCATTAAGCAGGCCGACCCTGACGGCGTGGGAAACGAAGACAAGTTGTTGACTGAACAATTTATAGAGGGTCTACATTGCAATGCCCACTGAACCCAGTTGCGAGCAATGGCCTTACAGGACCCTCATCTGGACTTTGCACAGTTCAAGGACAGAGCCATCCGGGTGCTCCGAGAACCGGCACCAGGTGGTGCTGTGACCCACAAACGCCCTGCTACCATTTACCACCAGGAGACGGCGCCCTTGTCGGCAGGGCCTGTGGGAGCTGATGCGCAGGCTTTAAACAATGACCCGGCTACAGACCTGCACCCTCAGGTCCAAGAGCTAACTAAAAGCATTGCCGCGCTAACCCGAACTGTGCAGTCTTTACAGGTTTCTACTCCAGGGAAGATCCAGCTGGCATCCGGACCGGAGAATATCCTGTGGCGCCGACCAAGGAGGACCCCACCGGCCAGAGGAAGACCCAGCGACCGATACAACGAGGATGGACAACCCATCTGCCGCCGCTGCAATCAACCCGGACATATGGCAAGGTACTGTCCTTTAAACTGGCACAACCTGGGGTAGAGGGCCAACCCCTAGGAATAAGATCACCAGGCCCATCGAACTGGCGTGACAAATACGTGGAAGGACGTCCAGTCTTGCCTGTAGTACTGGATGGCATTCCTATGAGTGCCCTACTTGACACCGGGTCACAGGTCACCACCATCCCGTACGCGCTCTTCAAGCAGTACTGGAATGACTCGGATATAACCCGCTACCCAGACGACGACTTGAGTATCATCGCCAGCAATGGTCAGCCCGTGCCACAGATCGGATTTAAAGAGATGACCATTAAAATCGGTAAAGTCGAACTGGCAGCACAGGGACTGATCATTGTAGACATTGACAAGCGCGAGAGTCACCCACAGATAACTCTAGGAACTAATGTGATTGAAAATTGTCTTGCAGAGGTGATTCTCATTTTACAGCAGGTTGCCAAGAACGCCAGCTCCGGCCAGCAGCGAGTGCTCCAAAAAGAGATCCGGGCACTGATGCGACGGCAACAGGTGGAACTCTCCGGTGGTGAGATTGGTAGCGTGAGAATGTGTGACCCTTTCCCTATTGCCATGCCCCCGAAAAGTGAAATGATGATTTGGTGCCGGGCAGCTATTGGTCTGAGAGGTAGAGATTACCAGGCAATGGTAGAACCAGTCTACTCAGATAGTAGGCCCACCATTTTGACGGCACGGGGGGTGGTTGATGTACGCCATGGGAGGGTGCCCGTTCGCATAATAAATATCGGGAAGAGGGAAGTGTACCTGCCCCGGTATGCTACGCTAGCCAAATTGTATACCATCAACCAAAATTCTGTACAGTCCGTGGAACCCTTGCCTCCATCTCATCCAGAGGAAGGTAACGGCTCTAAGCAACAAATGGAGGACTGGTGTCAGCAACTGCATTTGGGTACTGACTCCACACCTGCTCACCAAAAGCAGGGAGTCTACCGGGTGATCCAGGAATACGAGAGAGTGTTTAGTAAACACCCGCTGGACTTCGGGCGAGTAAAGGGAGTGGAAAATCACATCCCCACGGGAGATCATCCTCCCATAAAGGAAAGGTATCGTCCCGTACCCCCTGCACACTACCAACACGCCAAGGGGATGCTTAGAGACATGAAGGAGGCTGGGGTAATCAGGGATAGCTGTAGCCCGTGGGCAGCTCCACTAGTCTTGGTTAAAAAGAGAGACAACACCATGAGAATGTGTGTAGATTACCGGAAAATCAACCGTATCACACACAAAGATGTGTACCCCTTACCAAGGATAGAGGAGTCTTTGGCTGCTTTAAAATCTGCTAACTTCTTCTCCACTTTGGATCTCACTAGCGGGTACTGGCAGGTACCTGTCGCAGAGGCGGACCGGGAGAAGACCGCATTCACCACCCCGATGGGACTTAGCGAGTTTACCTGCATGCCGTTCGGACTTTGCAACGCACCAGGAACCTTCCAACGATTGATGGAATGCTGTCTGGGACACCGGAACTTTGAGACGGTCCTGCTGTACCTGGACGATGTTATAGTTTATTCCAAAACCTACGAGGACCACCTGAAACACCTGGCGGAAGTGTTCGAAGCCCTGGCAAACTACGGTCTGAAGGTGAAACCGTCGAAGTGTCACCTGCTAAAACCAAAAGTGCAGTACCTGGGACACGTGGTGAGTGCTGACGGAGTGGCTCCCGACCCTGATAAGATCACCGCGATTAAGGAATGGCCAAGACCCTCCAGCGAAAAGGAAGTGCGGCAGTTCCTCGGGTTGGTAGGCTACTACCGAAGATTCATTCCCGGTTTCACCAAAAAGGCAGCTCCTATGCAGGACCTCCTGATAGGCCAGTCCAGGAAGGCCAAGAACCAGAAGCCGCCCTTCAGATGGGAGAAGCTGGAAGAAGAGTCCTTCCGCCAGCTGAAGATGGCCCTCACGGGGGATGAAATCCTGGCGTACCCTGATTACAGCCAGCCCTTTATCCTCTACACCGACGCAAGTAACATCGGGCTAGGAGCCGTACTGTCCCAGATCCAGCAGGGGAGAGAACGGGTAATTGCTTACGCCAGCCGAAAACTGCGATCCACCAAAAGAAACCCTGAGAATTACAGCTCATTCAAGCTAGAGTTCCTGGCGGTAGTGTGGGCAGTCACCAAACGCTTTAAGCACTACCTCGCCTCTTCGCGGTTCACCGTGTACACGGATAACAACCCGTTGACACACCTGGACACTGCAAGACTCGGTGCCCTGGAGCAGAGATGGATGGCCCGCCTGTCCAACTATGAGTTCACGATCAAATACCGGGCAGGACGCTCCAATACCAACGCGGATGCCTTGTCCAGAATGCCAAACCTACCGGACGTAGGGGAAGATCCAGAGGAACTGGAAGAAGTTGAACTCCCCGCGTTTCACCGTCATGGGACTACCCAGTATTCCCACCGTGTAAGGGGTAAGCAATCCGCTACTTTCAACCCCTTACCTCATTACAACTGGGCGGAAACACAAGACAGTGACCCCGCCGTCCGACTAGTGAAGGAGATGCTGACTCGGCCAGATGCCCGCCTTGACCCAGACGCTCCGGAGGAGACCAAGCAACTGTGGGCTGAGAAGAGTCGACTGTTTCTTTACAAGGGGAAGTTGTGCCGCAGAATGGTTAACTCCCGGACGCATGAACTGATCTGGCAAGTAGTGGTGCCAAGAAGAGACGCGGCTATGGTACTGGAGGCTTACCACGACGGAGCTGGGCACTTCGGATGGAAGAAGCTGGAGTTCCTGCTGCGCGGGCGGTTCCACTGGGTAGGCATGAGAGGGACCATCGAGAGGTGGTGCAGAGACTGTGGCCCATGCAACCTAAGAAGGAAGGACCGTGCCAGCCAGAAGACTCCCCTGCAGTCCATCGTCACCAGGCAGCCGTTGGAACTGGTAGCCTTGGACCATGTAAAACTGACCCCCAGCAGAAGTGGCTACGTCTATGCGTTAACCATCGTGGATCACTACTCCCGGTTCTTGGTTGTAGTCCCCGTCAAGGACTTAACGGCTCAAACAGCAGCTAGAGCCTTCCAGCAGCACTTCTGTCGTCCACACGGATACCTAGAGCAGGTGCTGACGGACCAAGGACCTGCCTTTGAAGCGGAAGTCTTCCAGGAGTTCTGCACTCTGTATGGCTGCCGGAAGATAAGAACAACACCCTATCATCTGCAAACCAATGGACTTTGCGAGAAGATGAACCAGGTGGTGATAGACCTTCTGAAAACATTGCCCCTGGAAGAACGCAGTCTGTGGCCTGAGAAACTGCCTGATCTGGTGGACCTATACAACCACATCCCTGTAGGTTCTACCAACTGTACCCCGGCTTACCTAATGAGAGCAAGACCTGGTAAGCTGCCTGTTGATCTGGATATGGGGGTCCTGACACCCGAGGACACTTCACCAGAAGCAGACTGGGACACAGAGAGGCAGCAGCAGTACCGGAAAGTACAGGAGAGCGTTGAGCGAAGTCTCCGTCAAGCAAGAGAAAGACAGGAGAAGACTTACAACCAGTGTGCTCCCGCTGTTCCCCTGGTACCTGGAGAGCAGGTCTTGAAGAGGAAAAGACGGCTCCACAAGTTGGACGACCAGTGGGAGAAGGACCCGTACACCGTACTGCCATCAAGCCATGAAAACCCAAAAATCTGCACAATCAGTAAGGATGGAGGAGAAACCACAGCCATTGTCTCCCGAGTCACCTGAAGAAGTGTCCCGAGCAGCTACGAAACCCTGAAGAAGATCAAGAAAACCCTCGACCCGCAGAGGAAAGGGAAGAGATGGTCAGTACTGTACTCGGAGACTTCCCTCAGTCTTGGACACAGGTAAATGGCGCTGTTGTGGTACCCGTCCTCACCTTCCTCCAGCCAGCATCCCAAGTGCCTACGGAAAAACAGGTAGAGCTGGAAGAGCAGCCGGTCCAGGAGGCAGAAGACCCCACACAAGCAGACCAGGAGAATCAACCCTCTGCTTATAGTGAGCCTGCCGCGCCCCTAGTGAGCCAAAGAGTCCGTAGACAGCTGCCCAGCTTACCTTTGACAGCTCCTACACCCTGTAGCTCAGGACCGGTCAGTAAGCTCCGTAGGTCTACTAGGGCCACTAGAGGCCAGTTGCCCGTACGTTGGAGGATCTAAAGTGTTCAGACTGCCTTATTGGTATTTACCTGTTTACTGTTGCTTGTAAATAATTATGTTTTTCCAGTTATTTTATAGGTGTCTTTTGTGGATTAACCAGAACTCTGTTGTATATATGTTTGGAGCGTAACCCAGGAACGGACTATAGACTGTTAAAGACTCGGGGCAGGACAGACCCCTACCTGGTTACGGCTCCCTGTTCTTTGGTGAAATGGACACCCTTTTTGCTTCAAAAATTGCACCCGGTTGCGGACACGCCGTGACCACCTTAACGTGTTTTTCCTTATTGTATTGTTCCTGTTTATACCCTGTTATGTTTTCAAAAATATGTTTAGTCCCGGAGTACTAAATTTTACTAGGGGGGAATGTGGCACCCCAGGGTTCTGGTTACCACAGTAATAGCAATATTACGTCTGTGAGCAGGTGGGAGGTCTCCTGGTCAGGAACCCTAAGCATGCCACACCTCCTGCCCAGTCCTGGGAGGGGAAGAACTTCCCCTATATAAACTAGGGCTGAGGTGGGGTTAGAAGGAAGAAGAGAAGAAGAGGAGTCCCAGACAGAGACACAGTCTGGTCTGGAGTGGAGCAGATGCAGGGAGAGCAAGATCAGGAGCTCTGTGGGAGCAGTGATAAAAGGGGTCCAGGACTGGAAGCTGTAGAGCTCGTCCTGACTGAAGAGATCTCACCGGACACGGAGTCCGAGGCTGTGGGGACTGTTCCATACCCAGCAGCAGAAACCGTCCGGCAGGGGATTTCAGGTCCTCTGGCCAAGAAACCCGAAGGCACGGTCACACGCAAGGGACCAGCACCGCCGTCGTGGAGTGGAGGCTACCAGAAGGCCCCGAGTCACCGGCCATATGGGTGAGCACCACACGGTACACTCAGGGACGTGGGCTACTTTTACCCGCTTCTAGCAAGGTAGCCAGGAAGAGTACAATTAGTTGGGGAGGCCTACAACTCCGCCTGGCCGGGGGAGATCCTATCTGCTCACGGACTGACCAGGCCCCGATCGCTAGCCAGTACTCCCGGGAGGGTCTACCTTTGCCACCAGTAAAGACCCTGAACTACACCGCACCGTCTCTGAGTGGTTCCTGGTGCCTGCGTGCAATTCTGCTATCCCCATCATCCACGTCTGCTGCCCTGAGGCCATACCCCTCCCGTTGGGGGTTATACTACCCACGCTGCACAACTGTACCACCGGCCTCAGCGGTCTGCCCTGCAGCGGCGGCTTCATAACCGCATTCAACGGGTGGCGTAGTCGAACACTATAACATCTTCTGCTAAATTCCGCCACTTAGTTTGACACCCTGGGCACGGACCGGGTCACCGCCACGAGGACTACTAACCCCGACAGATCCGGCTCCGGGTATTTCCCGCGTGCGCAACGCTACACAACACAGGCCCAGGGGGCGCGTCAAATACATGATAATGTTTTTAGTTCTCTTCCAGATCCAGATCAAGACTCTAGCAGCCATATGCTGCAACCTGGAGACTGTGTGGTTATAAAAAGATACGCGAGGAAAAGCCTAGATCCACGGTTTGACGGACCCTTTCAAGTTCTGCTGACCACAAGCACAGCCGTTAAGCTAGAGGGAAAAGAGGCCTGGATCCACGCGTCCCATTGCAAAAAGATACTAGGAGAACCAGCGGACAAAGAATGAAGACATTGTTTATACTTACCTGCATCCTTGTGACCACAGGTGCATGGACTACGTTAGGCACTACAGATGGAGGCGACAATACATTCATTAAACACCATCTTGCTCTAATCGATGGACTAAAGGAGCATAACCAGACTATTGCTAATTGTTGGATATGTACACATGCCCCTGTGACATCCACTAGCATACCCTTTCTCGCTGTTCCAGTCTCATTGGAAGAGATAAACTTTTGGGTCAACTGTTCAGATACTTGGGCCAATAATGCCACACAGAGATTGTGGAATACCACTGTTGGGATTCCCGTAGTAGGGTGGACAAAATTTCCCTGGTGGCAAGGGAACCTGACGGGTCAAATAATTCCCAGGTTGTATATAGCATTTAAAGGAGGGGAGTGGGTACCTCGTAACAAAACAAAAATTACTGATCTAGGGAAAATACCTGAACAAGGATTAAAAATAAGTTTTAATGCCACTTCAGGAAGCAGTGATGCCTTTAAACCTTCCCTGTTGGAAAGATATCTACACACTTCTAATTGGGTGAATAATGTCTATTTTAAAAACGGAACAAATGATACCTGTGCCAACGTACCTGGCAATCTACAGTGTAACGAAAGCTCAAGTTATCAGAAAGGTGCACCTACGTGTGGCAATCCTGATGCTGGCTATTGTTCCCCTAGAGGTCAAGTGCCTGGGTGGTGTATGATGTCAAATGTTTCTAAGTTTGTTGATTTAGTTCACCGTTTAATACTGCAACATTCAGCATTATGGAATCTCCCCTCATCCATGTATTGGGTATGTGGAGACAAGGCTTTCAAGTGGCTCCCAGTAGGAGTAACAGGAACTTGTACTTTAACCAGATTGACACCCGCAACTTATATTGTTACTCCAGACCAGCTAGATCCTTTGTCTATCCCAAAACATACACTGCATAAGAGATCAGCAGACAATAAAAAAAAGACCAAGTGGGAGACCCCATATAGTTCAAATGGGAGGGGTAAACAAATTTTTCAGTGCATTGTTTATATACCCTATGTTGACACAAATGTGGGATAAATTAGTAGAAGCTATGGAATATCTTGATGACCAGATTTGGGATATTTTAGAAATAGTTAACGGATCTCTTGCAGTACAGAATCAATTGATTATTGTCACGAACCAACATACCCTTGTACTAGATTATTTAACAGCGGCACAAGGAGGAATGTGCCAGATAATAGGGCCTGCATGCTGCCATTATATAGACAATTCTAGTGTATTGACGCTGAAACATAAGTTAGAAGACGTGGTAAAATTAAGGAGACTTTATGATGAGGCCAACCTCAAGAATCAGGATTCCTGGTGGGCAAACACCTTTTCCTTTCTAAATCCCGTTAATTGGTTTAAAGGTATCGGTGGGTGGTTGGCTGGTATAATGCAAGCTATTTTTCAGGTTTTGCTAATGTGTCTTGCGGTTTATTTGGTTTTTAAGTTTTTTCTAATATGTATTCAGCGTTGTACTAAAAGAAAATATAGACATTCATATTGATAAATGAAGGAACAAAAGGATGGAATGTTATAGCAGAAGATGAGGTCCCTCAAGTTTAAAGGCCCCATCTATGCTATATAAGTCTGACAGTTACTTTAGGTCAAAGCAACAGCTAAATGGTCCTTCCTTGTATCAATAGAGACTAACTTGTCCTTGCTAGTCATCAGAATGTATCTGATTAAATGTGTCTAATTAAATGTGTCCGATTAAATGTTTCAACACAAGCATAAGCATCACAAGAACAGAAACCAGTCTGTGTGCTAAATTGTATAATCGGACCATATATGGTAAATCCTTTTCCTGCCTTCAGGGTATATATAAACCCTATGCTTTGTAATAAAGTTAGAGCTTGTTTGACACACATCCTGTCCTGTGTCTCATTCTCTCCGATATCGTAATCCAAGGATAGAAGACCCAGAAAGCAGTGACGTCAAGACCTATTATTTCTGAAATAGGCTCTATGACTGAACACCTCCGTGAATGGCTTGATTCAGCCCTTCAACCCCTAGCACAGAGAACCCCAGATTATTTAAAGGACTCCTGCAATATTTTGAGAAATTTTTCTGACAAAGTATGGTAGAAACAATTTTCTTGGCTGTTATGTGACGTAATATCCCTCTATGCATCCATACCACACAATATTGTAATGAAGGTATTAGAATTCTACCTTTCTTGTTACTGTGATTTCTCTATGGATTTACAAAATTTTCTTTCACAGGTGACACTATTTCTGATGACCCATAATTTTTTTTACATTTGATGGATCCTATTATTTGCAATGTAGGGGCGTATCAATAGGGGCAAATTATTCCCTATCTTTAGCAAATCTAGTTATGACGTATTGGGAATCAGAGGTTTTTATTCCATCACTAATCCATTTTCTCATCATCTTATATGGTATGGCAGATACATAGACGACCTCATATTTATATGGGGGGCTGTGTGTCTGCCATACCCAAATTTGTTCAGTACATCAATAACTGTAATTTGAAATGAACCCACACATCCCATGCCATGCAAATATCCTTTTGTGATTTACAATTATTAGCCATTCCGGGTAAAATTATCTCTACTTCTACCTATGTCAAACCAATTAAGTGAAATACCATCCTACACGCAAAAAGTAGTCACCCGACCCATACCATCCAGGTCATCCCTGTTGGGGAATTTAGTAGAATCAAAAGAAATTGTAACAATCCTGATACTCTGGATAGGGAAATTACAGAGTCCTGTGATAGACTCAGTAAAAGAGGATATGCTACATGGTCTCTAAAAAGAGCAGCCAATATTATTCATTCTAAAAACAGATCTGAATTAATATACAAAAAAATGCAGAAATAAACAGGGAAATCAGTCTTATCAATTCAGCATAGTGTGCAATTTAATCATATAAAGTCAATAGTTTCAAACTTGATACCCATTTTATATCAGGATTCTATATTATTTTCTATTTTGTAGCCAGGTTTTACTATTGTTGCCACAAAAGCTAGCACTATAGGCAATATAATATCACTAATTTATTTTTCATTGCAGAAACCATCAGAAACATGGCTTTCCTGCAAGGGATTTTTCAAATGCGGCGGTAATCGTTGCCGCACATGTGCACATGCCTCTGTTATTAAAACCTTCCAAAACCATGACGGATCTTGCAGTTATATCATAAAGGATATCAATCAATTGCAATTCTCAAGATGTGGTTTATGGTATAAACTGCACGATCTGTCACAAGCTATATGTAGGATGTACTACGCGTAGATTACAGACACAGATTTCGGAAACACATCCGCATATAATCAGCACTAATTCTTCCATGTAAGGAAGTGCTGTTTGAGAAACTCAACATACATTATGGAGTTCATCTCTACCCCTTCAGGGATCCTAAAAGGGCCGGCAATCTCTCTCCCCTTGATTCCAGCCCAAAACATTACTCCACCTCCTCCTTGTTGGCGCCCTAGCCGTGTTTGCATGGGGTGTCCATCAACCAGCCATCCTCCACTCCATCCATCTGGACCATCACGCATATAATCAGCACTAATTCTGTCAGTCGCAATATATCGAATGCATCCAATCACTTTTTCACTTACCACGGTTACCACTACCATGGTTCAAGAAGAAGAACCGTGCATTCCGCAGCAAGATCGTTTTCATGCATGATAATGCACCGTCTCATGCTGCACATAACACATCTGCATCTCTGGCTGCTATGGGAATAAAACGGGACAAACTTATGGTGTGGCACCCATGCTCCCCTGACCTAAACCCCATTGAGAACCTCTGGAGCATCATCAAAAGGAGTGTCTATGATGGCGGGAGGCAGTTCACATCTAAGCAACAGCTCTGGGAGGGTATTCTGTCCTCATGCAAAACAATTAAAGCAGAAACCATCCAAAACCTGACAAATTCAATGGACGAGAGAGTTCAGAAGCTCCTTTCGAACAAGCGGTCCTATGTGCAAATGTAACATCACCTAGAATAAAGTTTTGAGTTGAAAACTGTTTGATTTCAGTTTGTAATAACCTGCTAATGCTTATAATTTCAAAAATGACCATTTTTTTGTTCTTTATTAAAATGAAAAGGTTGAAAACTCTGCTGTGCATAATAATTTGGAACATGGATTTTGAGTGCAGTTTGAGTTTTTTATTTTTTTAAAAATATACTGTTATCATAGGCAGTTTGTACAAAAACCTTTCAATTGTACTCTAATAGTTATTTGACTGGAAAATTACAATGACTGCAATTCATATAGGTAGTTTGGGAAAATCTGAGAAAATATTATTTGCATAATAATTTGGAACACAGTGTATATCTTGCGTATGTGGGGTTAACGTTTTGTATGTCAATCTAGAAATTGTGGTCATCGATCACATGACTTGTTCAACCACCTGCAGTTCATTATGCATGTATTTAATGTTTACCCACATTTGCCATAGCAGTTCTGAAAAAGGACGCTTGAATCAAGTTCGAAATGCGTTGCACCACCTGCCCCCACTCCCTCTTTTCTATTTGGGGATACATTAATTTTAATGGATTTATGAATAAAAACTAAATATTTTTAATGGAGCTTGAATAAACCTTTTTCTCCTTTTCTGTATCTCTGCTCTGCAAATGTAGCACCCCGAGGGTTCGGCCGCTACAGGGGTATTGTACCTCAACCAGAGGTGTGATATTCCACTCCCTGGTAAGGATGGAGTGTGGACCAGGACTCGGTTAGCTGCATGCATTACACACACCCCATTTCCAGGGGACAGCTCAACGGTGCTCCCATTAGACAGTAATGCAGGCACGACAGAACATGTCCCTGACTGGAGTGGGGAGAGGGGAGGAAAACCCAGTGATGTAGGAGCAGATAGGGGTTGGGTTTCTGGGCATAGGTAGGAGCCCATTGGTTGCAAGTCACCTGGGCTCATACACAGAGAGGGAGGTATATAAGGTGGGCACCATCTTAGAACAGTGTTCAGTCTGAGAGAGGAAGTGACAGAGCAGGGCCTCTGTGGAGCTCTGCTCCGGAGGCGGGCCTAGCCTGTGAAGCCCAGCCAGCACTGAAAGAGAAGGAGTGAGTTCAGTCAGGAGGAGAGAGAAGAGGAGTTCAGCCAGAGAGGGCTGACAGGGAGCTGCGGCTCAGTCCGGGCCCAGCTCCACGAGGCAGGCCTAGAGTGAAGGCCAGAGCCAGAGGAGAGGAACGGAAACAGCAAGGAACAGGAACAGAAAGGAAAGGAAGAAAGGAATAGAACACCAAGAGAGGCCCAGAGACACGAAGGCAGAAGGAACCCCAAAGGCCCAGGAGATTGCGGGTGACGGCTTGTCAGAACAGGGTACCAGATCCCAAGTTGGTGGAGGCGACCAATCCTCAGCCAAGGTTGTGATCATATCTTGGTGCGACCCCTCACTACACCTACTAGAAAGGCACACCACATAGGGTCAGGGAAGTGGACAACCAGCCTCCCAAGAGAAGACCCGAGGCAGCTGGACAAAAGTAGTGTCACTGGTGGGGCACGGCCAGAGAAAGGAATAGAAGGGAGTCCTGTGACACACTCTGGAATTGCCTGGGGGTTGACCGAGCCCCCTGCCTGGTGGACGCAGCAGGGCTCGGGCAGTCATTGTCGGCGGAATGACTTGGAACATAAAGAACTGTGAGTAAAGAACTTGAACTGCAACCCCACGTCTCTGTGCTTCATCGCCGCACCAGCACTACTAGTGCTGGGACGTCCGTGCACTATCACCCCCATCATCTACTACACTGCCCTGGGGCTGCACTCTTCCAGTGGGGAGTCACACTACCTCAGCTGCATACACCATCAGCCCCAGCGGTCTGCCTTGCAGCGGCGGTCCGCACTGACCGCAATCCACGGGTGGCGTAGTCAGACAATTAACCATAAAAATCCCATATATAGACTGCCACTGGTTTGACCACCCTGAGCCATGGGACCGGGTCACCGCCACAGAGACTACAACCCCCCAGAGACCTGGTTCCGGGTAACCCACACACGTGCGCCTACGAGGCCCAGGGGGCGAGTCACACACACCTGTTGCGGACAAAATCAAGTGTGCACTGTGCAACTCCATCAGTGGCAAGGTCCACATAATCACTGATACGTGGACCAGTAAGCATGAACAGGGCCGTTATATTTCCCTAACTGCCAACTGGTTAAATGTAGTGGCAGCTGGGCCTCAGGCAGAATTCATTCTGCCGAATGTCCTACAACCACCAAGGATTTATGGGATTGATGTCCTATCACCACCGCCTCCTCAACTGGTCTGTGTTACACCTGCAACACCAACTTCAGCACAGCCAAAGATAAATGACAGCAGGCTATTCTATAACTCATCTGTTTGAGGGAAAAATCCTAGACCGTACAAGAGCTCTGGACCAGGATCAAACAGCAGACAGATGAGTGGTTGGTGCAAGTGAACCTCAAGCCCAGCCTGGTAGTGTGCGCTAACGGGTGAAATCTCACAGCAGCTCTGGGCCTAGCTGGTTTGAAGCACATCCCTTGCCTGACAAATGTGCTAAATTTGGTGGTGCAGTGCTTCCTTAAAAATTATCCACATATGTCAGAGCTGTTGCTGAAATTGCGGGCAGTGTGTGCACGTGTTCGGTGTTCTCACTCTACTGCTGATCGCCTGTCTGTGATGCAGCGTCACTTCTGCCTTCCGGCTCACCGCCTCATATGCGACGTACCAACAAGGTGGAACTCCACCCTGCATATGCTGAAGAGACTGTGCGAGCAGCAGTAGGCAATAGATGAGTTTCAGCTCCAGAACGCATGAGTGAGTCGCTCTGCGGAACATTACTTCACCACCAATGAGTGAGCCTCCATGAGGGATGTGTATGACGTGTTGCACTGCTTCGAATTCTCCATCAACATGGCCAGTGCTGATGGCGCCATCATGAAGGTTACTATACCAATTCTATGCCTGCTGGAAAAAGGGATCACTTGCACCAATATCAGGCTTTTCGTCCACTCATGACTTGGAGGGTGGGTTCCTGTACCAACAGTGGCCAGGTACCTAAATGTCCAGTCAGGAGACAGTTTTGGAGGATGACAATGATGATGATGATGAGGAGTAACCGTCTTTACAGTAGGGTGGAACTGAAAGCAGCTCACGGGTGCATGGCTGGGGTGAAACCGAGGACCCAGACCATACACCTCCCACCGAGGACAGATTGGCGTTGACTCTGAGCAGCCTGGCACGAATGAGCCAATGCATGTTGCTGTTCCTGCGCAATGACCACTGAATTGCCCAGATTGTTACCAGTGCTGATTACTGGGTGGCCACTCTGCTGGACCTCCATTATAAGGACAATGTACCATCATTACTTCCATCACTGGAGTGGGATCGCAAAAAGCGTGAATACAAGCACACACTGGTAGAGGCACTACTGACAACATTCCCACCTGACAGCAGGGGCTCATTGAAAGAACAAGGCAGAGGAGGAGGATGAAGTCGCCAACGCAGATAGAGCACAGGCATCACCTCGGAAGGCATAGTTAGCATGGCCAAAATGTGGATAAACTTCCTCAGCAGGAAGCAACAACATCTGGTACCACCATCTGATATGGTTTGAATTAGCAGAAGGCAGTGTTAAATGGGTCTCCATGTACTAATTGATGGATCTGCCCCATTTGAGTTCTGGGTCTCAAAATTGGACAAATGGCCAGAGCTTGCCCTTTATACCTTGGAGGTGCTTGCCTGCCCTGCGGTAAGTGTACTGTCAGAATGTGTGTTTAGCAAGGCAGCATCTGCCTGTTTCCAGCCAGTGCAGGAAGCTAAAATTAATTAAAATTAACCAGGATTGGATCCCACAGGACTTGTCCATTAGTGTTGAGCCACCCCCGTAGTGTTCGAGTTCGGTTCGGTTCGTCGAACACCCGTATGTTCACCAAACTGTTCGTCGAACTCTTCGTCGAACACCTTCGAACACCGTTAAAACCAATGGCAGGCAAACTAAAACACATAGAAACACATAGAAAACACCTTCAAAGGTGTCCAAAACCTGACAAACTGCTCAGAAGACACAACTAACACATGGAAAAGTGACAAGTACATATAGTCATGCGAAAAGAAAAGAGGTGGAGGAGTAAAAGGAGGGGGAGACACAGATATAGGCATGTTATGCCCTTCTAAAACCAAAAAAGTGTGAAGCCGATACGGCCAGTCCGTTCCTGCCCATGCGACCTCCGTGTCGCCGGGTTTGTGCCAGAGCTGCGGTGGACCCTGACGGCCAGCCCCCCTCTCCCAATACTGGTGCCTGTCCGCTGGTGGGTCGAGCGAGCCCCCCTGTGGTGGAGGCAGGTCTAAGCTTTTAAATTTAAATTGTCTCTCTAATGTAAATGAATACACTTTAAATCCTTTTACAAGGATCTATTGGAGGGCAAGTCTCAGGCCAGCAGCCGCGTAATTCCAGCTCCAGTAGCGTCCACTAAAGCTGCTGCAGTTAAAAAGCTTTTATAAGGATAGAGCTCGGCGGTCCACCGCAAGGCGTCCTACCACCAGTCCCAGCCCCTATGCCTTGGGGTGCCTCCCGATGCTCTTCACTGAGTATCCCGGGGGCCCGAAGCATTTCCTTTGAAAAAATTAAGTGTCCAAACTACAGGTGGTGTAGCTTGCTTAACAGCTGGGATAATCCGCTGAATAGCAGACACTGCTAGTAGGCCAAAGTATTTCCTGGGCTAGATGCAGTTAAAAATTTGTAATTAGATACTCTCGTTGGATGCTGAGAAAGCATTCCATAGAGTCTCCTGGCACGCCATATATTATTCTCTTAAAAAGCTTGGGGTAGGGGTCTAGGGGACCCTTTTATAGCCAAAATCACGGCCCTGTATCGCAATACATCACCTAGGCTGAAGATAAATGGAACTGTAGCACACCGAGGGCTCGGTTGCTACAGAGGTATTGCACCTCACCCAGAGGTGTGATATCTCACTCTCAGGTAAGGATGGAGTGTGGATCAGGACCCCGACACCTGCATGTATTACACCATATTGCCATGGGGCAGGGCGACCAATATGCCCCTGAGATGGGCACGACAGTCCCTGTCCCTGTCTGGAGTGGGGGGAGGGAACACCGAGGAAGGGGAACCCTGTAGTGCAGGAGCAGGGAGGAAGCAGTTCCTGGGTGCATTGAGAAGGGAGTATAAAAGGTGGGCACCATCTTAGTTCAGTGCAGAGAAGTCTGAGCAGAAGTGACAGGGAGCAGGGGATCTGCATGAGCTCTGCTCCGGAGGCGGGCCTAGTAACAGAGGCCCAGGCCTGGAAGAGGGAGAAGGAAGGAAGAGGAGCGGAGAAGGTTCCAGGAACGAGGAACGAAGGGATCCCAGGGGTGCGGACGGGCGAGTCGCCACCGCACGCCCGAATCCACCTGTGTGGAGAGGTCAGGCCAAAGGGAGAGACCGGTCCCCGAAACTAGTGGAGGCGGGAAACGACCCTCAGCTAGAAACCGGAGGCTGTGACATTTTATGTGCCGCAGCCCCTCGCTACACCCACTAGGAAGGCACCACATAGGGTCAGGGAAACTGGCGCCAAGTTTACCAAGAGGAGGCCCGAGGCAGCCGGACAGAAACGTTGGCAAGAAAGGCCAGACAAAGGACACACAAAGGGGGTCCTGTGAAGCGCTCCAAAGTTATCTGGGAGTTGTCTGAGCCCCTCACCTGGTGAGCACAGTACGACGTGGGCAGCCGTTACCTGCAGAAGTAGTCTGGATAATAAGAACTGTGAGTAAAGGCCCTGGACTGCATCACTGACTCCGTGTCGTTACTGCTGCTGCCCTGCACCATCACCCCCATCCTCCGCATACACTGCCCTGAGGCTATACTCCTCCCATGGGGAGTTATACTATGCTCTGTTGCACCCACAACACCAGCCTCAGCGGTCTGCCCTGCAGCGGCGGTTCACTCTGACCGCAATCCACGGGTGGCGTAGTCGGACATTTAAACATCAAAACCACATAAATAGTTCCGCCACTGGTTTGACCGCCCTGAGCCACGGAACCGGGTCACCGCCACGGAGACTACAACCCCCAGCATCCACCAAAAAGGGTCCAGCTCCGGGTGTCCCAAGGCCCAGGGGGCGCGTCAGAACATTTTCATCACCTTTCATAATCACCAATGGGACAAGGCAGGGATGTCCTCTGTCCCCTCTCTTATACATCCTAGTGACGGAGCACCTGCTCTCATCAATTCGCCATAACCCCAATATTAGGTGGATTGAGGTGGGAGGCACCGAGTACAAGTGCTCTGCATTTGCTGATGATGTCCTAGTATATATCACTCAATCACATATATCCATCCCTGCTGTTATGGCTGAAATATATCACTTTCTTACATGGTCAAATTTTAAAATCAATGCAGCGAAGTCTGAGGCCCTCGATGTCTCCCTCCCCAAATCCATACAGGATTCCATCCAGTCCAACTTTCCCTTTGCCTGGCCCTCACATGGTATCAAATACTTAGGAATTCCTATTCATAGAGACCTCTCCCGTCTATGATATCTTAATTTTGGGCCCTTTATTGAACAACTCCATACAGACCACGGTTGGCAAGTTAGAACTGTAAGATTCACTACGTGCACCACTGGTGTTTTGTGGAAAAGCACATATACACTGTGTTCCAAATTATTATGCAAAAAGTGTTTAGGAGTGATAAGGGAAGAATTTGTTTGTCAGTTAAACTCATTGATGGTGATGTGTGTCAGGGCTCTTTATATCACTGTAAGCAATTGCAGACACCTGTGCTAATTAGTTTGGCAGGTGTGTCCAATGAAAGGCAAGACTACTTAAGAAGGCTGTCCCACATTATTAAGCAGCCTACATTTTCTGCCAAAATGGGAAAGAAAAAGGATGTGTCGGCTGCTGAGAAGCAACAAATTGTGGAGTGTTTAGGTCAAGGCATGACTACAATCAACATTGCCAAGACACTTCATCCTGATCATCGCACAATCAAGAAGTATGTAGCTGATTCACAGTACACACGTGTGCGTGCTGATAAGGTAAAATTGAGGACTCTTTCCTATAGGCAATTACGTCAGGTTGAAAGAGCAGCGGCAAAAAAGCCTTGTCATAGCAGCAGACAAGTTTTTGAAGCTGCTGGTGCCTCCAACATCCCCCGAACAACAAGATGCAGAGTCCTTCAGAGGTTTGCTGCTGTGCGTAAGCCATCCTGTCGACCTCCTCTATCCACTGCACACAAGCAGAAACGGCTCCAGTGGGCCAAACAATACATGAAGACTGACTTCAAAACTGTTTTGTTCACCGATGAGTGCCGTGCAACGCTCAATGGTCCAGATGGATGGAGTGGAGGATGACTGGTTGATGGACACCCCAAGCAAACACGGCTACGGTGGCAAAAAGGAGGAGGTGGACTAATGTTTGGGCTGGAATCATGGGGAGAGAGATTGTCGGCCCCTTTAGGATCCCTGAAGGGGTAAAGATGAACTCCATAATGTATGTGGAGTTTCTCAAACAGCACTTCCTGCCATGGTTCAAGAAGAAGAACAGTGTATTCCACAGCAAGATCATTTTCATGCATGATAATGCACCGTCTCATGCTGCACATAACACATCTGCATCTCTGGCTGATATGGGCATAAAAGGGGACAAACTTATGGTGTGACCCCCATGCTCCCCTGACCTCAACCACATTCAGAACCTCTGGAGCATCATCATAAGGAGTGTCTATGATGGCGGGAGGCAGTTCACATCTAAGCAACAGCTCTGGGAGGGTATTCTGTCCTCATGCAAAACAATTGAAGCAGAAACCATCCAAAACCTGACAAATTCAATGGACGAGAGAGTTCAGAAGCTCCTTTCGAACAAGGGGCCCTATGTGCAAATGTAACATCACCTAGAATAAAGTTTTGAGTTGAAAACTGTTTGATTTCAGTTTCTAATAGCCTGCTAATGCTTACAGTTTCAAAAATGACCATTTTTTTGTTCTTTATTAAAATGAAAAGGTTGATCGAAGAGTGGGGGGGATCTAAGGGTGTGGCAACCCAGTAGTCAGGATTACTTAGAATTCTGACAATCTGAGGGTCATGTTGCAGGTAGTGCAGCAAGAAGTCACTCATGTGTCTTGCGCATCTAGGAGCCCCAAAATTATTTTCCGGGCTAGATGCAGCTAAAAATTATTATTAATTTTAAATCTGGTGGAGCTTAGTATAGATGGCCTAATAGAATCAGTACTGCACACTGCTACAAAGCCCAAATTATTTTCCAGCCAAGATACAGATAAACATGATTAGTAATTTTAAAGCTTAAATCGGTTGGTGAGGTGATTTTAACAAAACATCAAGCTTTTACTCTCCCCAGGATGACACAGGGGTAGAAAAGTCGTTTCAGATCCATGATTTGTTCATCTTTATGAACGTGAGTTTGTCTACATTATCAGTGGAGAGCCGCGTGCGCTTATCTGTCAGCACACCACCAGCAGCGCTGAACACACGTTCAGACAGAACGCTGGCTGCAGGGCATGACAAGATCTCCAAGGCGTAAGTGGCGAGCTCCGGCCATTTATCCAGATTGGAAGCCCAAAAAGAGCAAGGGTCTAGTGACACAGTCATGGTTTCAATGTTTACTTGGAGATACTCCTGTTCCATCGTCTCTAGGCGTTGACTATGTGTCAGACTTCTTGTCTCCTGTGGCCTTGCAAAGGATGGGCTAAAAAAGTGGTGAAATGATTCCGCAAAATTTGTTACCAGTAGATATTGTGTTTCTGTTACGTTTTGAGTGCTGAACACTCGACGGTCCCACGGTTGTCAAGTTGGAACTGTGAGATTCGCTACGTGCACCACTCGTGTTTTGTGGAAAAGCACATGTAAGATTCTGCAACAGTCTCTGCTGATACTCCTGCATGCGTGCATCCCTTTCTATGGCAGGAATAATTTCTGCAAATTTACTTTTGTACCGGGGATCTAACAGTGTGGCAACCCAGTAGTCAGGATTATTTCTAATTCTCACAATTCGAGGGTCATGTTGCAGGTAGTGCAGCAAGTCATCTTTATCGATCTGAAAAAATGCCCAGGCTATGCAAGGCTTAGCACCCATGCGACCTGAAGAGCCACCACGACTTGTGGTCAGAGGCGGAGTTGTGTTTGAGGAAGCAGTTGTTGACGTGCTTCCAGTACTACGTCTCGGTCCATGAAGGCGCAACCTGACCTTGTCGTCGCTAGCATCCTCCTCCACCTCCTCTGCTGACCTCATCTCTTGGCTGACTGTGGGTTGACAGTAAGTGGGATCTCCAACCTCATCATCATCACCCTGTGTGTTATCACACCCGTCGTCCTCAGAGCCAACCTGTTCCTGCCCTGACAAAAAACGAAAGTTCTCGCTCCAATCAGGTATTTGAGTCTCATCATCGTCTTCCTCATTGTCTCCACCAACAGGAGTTACAGTTTGGGAATGAGGGTCTACGTTATGGTCAGAACCTTCTGCGTCTGGTCCTGGATCCGACTCATAAAGATTCTGGACATCAGTGCAGATCATTTCCTCGTCTGGATTCACAGAAGCTCTGGAGCCGACCTCTGATTCCCAGGCTATAGTATGAGTAAACAGCTCTGCAGACTCAACCATCTGTTCTACCCCATACTCAGACGGGCAGCTGGAGACTTGGGAGCTGTGAGGAAGCAAGTGCGATTGGGGTGACACCTCTGAGGACTGGAGTATTTGTGATGTTGAAGTTGAGGTGGAGGAGAGCCCACTAAAAGGAGCACTTGATATCCGTTGAAGCACCTGCTGTTTTTGTGCCTCATCTGGAATTTGTAGCGATTGGCGTGGCCGTAAGAAAGGGATCTTATCACATTGTCCGCTAAAAGAAGTAGACATTTTAGTTTGGCTGGAAGATGGTCTTTCTTCTGCAGATGTTACTGTTGCTTTAACACCTACTCCACGGACACAACCTTTTTTCCCCTTCCCAACACGCCTATTCCCCTTTCCATCAGCAGCATGCCTTTTTCCACTCATTTTGGTGGTTAACTAATTCAAAACTCTGGAGTTGTTTGCACAAAAAAACAATGGATGAGAACCGAGCAGAGCTGAGTGGCCAAACTGTGGTATTAGGCCAAAAGTATTGGCTGGGTTAGATGTAGAAAAAAATTATATTGAATTTGCAACCTGGTGGAGGTTCGTATAGATGGACTAATAGACCAAGTCCCACACACTGCTAGAAGTCTAAATATTTTTTCCGAGCTCGATGCAGAAAAAAATTATTTTTAATTTGCAACCTGGTGGAGGTTAGTATAGATGGACTAATAGAACAAGTCCCACACACTGCTAGAAGCCTAAATATTTTTTCAGAGCTAGATGCATAAAAAAATATTTTTAATTTGCAACCTGGTGGAGGTCAGTATAGATGGACTAATAGACTAAGTCCCATACACTGATAGAAGCCTAAATATTTTTTCAGAGCTCGATGTAGAAAAAAATTATTTTTAATTTGCAACCTGGTGGAGGTTAGTATAGATGGACTAATAGAACAAGTCCCACACACTGCTAGAAGCTGAAATATTTTTTCAGAGCTCGATGCAGAAAAAAATTATTTCTAATTTGCAACCTGGTGGAGGTTAGTATAGATGGACTAATATAACAAGTCCCACACACTGCAAGAAGCCTAAATATTTTTTCAGAGCTAGATGCAGAAAAAAATTATATTTAATTTGCAACCTGATGGAGGTCAGTATAGATGGACTAATAGAACAAGTCCCACACACTGCTAGAAGCTGAAATATTTTTTCAGAGCTAGATGCAGAAAAAAAATATTTTTAATTTGCACCCTGGTAGAGGTTAGTATAGATGGACTAATAGAATGATGCTATGCCCAATAGGTTTTACTTCACTAGGTGCAGTAAAAAAAATTGTATTCTATACACAGGTGGTGTAGCTTGCAACACAGATAGGCTACTCCACTGACTAACACACTCTGCAATAGGCCAAAAAGGATTTGCTTTGCTAGATTTAGCCAAATGCTGTGAAAAAAAACTTGCACAGCACTGGCACAGACCTGCCTGGCAAAAAGTGATAGGAACTGATGTAACCTAGTCCTGAAAAGGACTGCAATTACAATTAGTCTTTACTCCCAACCTATCTATTTAAGAGCACAGACCTGCCTGATAAAAGTCGTAGGAAATGATGTAACCTAGTCCTTAAAAGGACTGCAATCACAACTCTTCCCTACTCCCAAGCTATCTGTAGATTTGTGCGAAAATTGGCTTGAAATTAACAAAGTATAGCGCACACAGCAACAGAGGTGCCGTCTAACACGCAGCTGCAGCAGTGAGAAAATGGTGGCGACGGGGAAAATGGCTGGGTCTTATAGGGCAAGGACATGTGACATACACTGCCAATTATACATGCCCTTGCTTGTGTGAAAAAAAGCAGTTCGCTCCGTGTGTGCACTGCTGATAGACTGACAGATTGCACCTCCCCACTGTAAATGCGGGAAAGAGAAAAAAAAATGGAGATCTTCATTATTCCTGCAGAGATCCATCCCCTGCCCCTCCCCCCGCCCCGCTGTACACTCAAACTGCATATTAACTATAATTTTCAGCATTACTGAGAAAAAATCCAGTTATGATTTTGGTGCACGAACAGTTATCGAACATAACCTCGAACAGACAAATTTTTTTCAAATCGTTCGTGTTCGCCAAAAGGCTCGAACACCGCCCAAAACAGCTCGAATTTGAGAATGGCGAACAGTTCGAGTCGAACACCGCTCATCTCTATTGTCCATATCTTTCGCTGACTAGACAACTATACCAGCCATACTCAGCCATTATTATACTCTATTCGCCATTTGTTTAATTTTGTGGCCTCCCCAAAAAAATAAAGAATGAAAAACAAAATATAAAACTAAAAACAAAAAAACAGTGTTGACTTCCTGTTCTTCCAACCCTTCCACCTTCACCTACTCTACCTCTTCCTCCACTTGGACCACCGATTCCTGGTTCTAGATCATTATTTTTTATTTTATTTTTTGTTCTTTTAAGTCATTTCCCTAAAAAAGAATCAAACACAAAAATAGTGTTGGATACCTTCTCTCCTGCCTCTTCCACCTGCACCACCACGTCCACCTCCACACCTCCTCCTCCTTTAGGATCTCTGCCTCCTGTTTCAAGATTGCTATTTTTTTTTATTTTTTGTAATTTTAAATCATTTCCCTTAAAAAAACAACAACACAGTTTCTCCCCAACAAAAATAGTGTTGGATACCTTCTCTCCTGCCTCTTCCACTTACACCAGCACTTCCTCCACCTACTCCACCTCCTCCTCCACTTTTACCTCTGCTCCTGTTTCAAGATTATTATTATATTTTAGTATATTCTCTGTAATTTTAAGTAATTTTCCTATCCTTATTTGTTTGCAGGGCAATTGTCCTGCTCTTACCCCCATTTTGCTTCCTTTTGCTGCCCACTACCCCTTATTACCCATAATTCAAAGCACAAAAGTTTGGGCCCACATTGGCTTCTATTGACTGTGAGCTGGTCTTATTATGCTGGGAATAGCCTAATAATCATGGAGCTTCCCAGCCTATTAATATCAGCTAACAGCTGTCTGCTTTGCCTTTGCTGGTTATAAAAAATAGGGGAATCCCACATTGTTTTTTTCATTTATTTATTAACAAGTTTAGTAAAATACACATGCAAGGCACTGTTCCACTCCTCAACTTGGACCTCTGCCTCCTGGGTCAAGATTACTGTTTTTTATATTTTTTTATTCTATGTTATTTTAAGACATTTCCCCTATCCACATTTGTTTGCAGTGCAATTGTCCTGTTCTTACCCTAATTTTGCATCCTTTTGCAGCGCCCTAGCCATTGCTACAACCTGTTATGATCTGCAACATGAACTAAGGAAAGATAGGGGAAAGCTGTCCCTACAGTAAGACTAAGCTGAATCCCTACGATGTAGCGGGCTGCCTGTTCCTAGTGAACAGACCCGCCTTAGTCCTTGGCTAGTCTGAACGAAGACCTATAGAATTAAGGGAGGGGTCCCTAAAAGAACTAAGGACGGGGACAAAAATGGGACACCTCCTAAACAGAAGTTGTTGTAGAAAACAAAATACAAACTGACAAAAATGTACTAGAGGTCCTAGAGGACCAAGTGAACTGACACAGATAGGCACCGAAGCACCAGGCTAGCAAAACAGTCAAACAACACTGAAGTTCAGCAAAGCCAGAAGGGCGGAGCTGGAATATAAAGGCAGATGGTCACGTGACCGCAAAACACAAGATAGAAAAAACTAACAGGAGGGTTCTAACACAACCATTCTACAGCACCAAAGTTCAGGTCCCCATTGACTTATATGGGATTCTGGTCCGGGGTCAAGTGTGAGTCAGGTTCTGGTACCTGAACCAAATTTTTGGACTCAAGTTATGCTGAACCCGACAAATCCGATCTCCCACAGGTCCGCTCACCATAATATTAATCTAAATTTATTATATGATGCCATGCATAAAACCACCCAGGATGATAAATGCGCCCTCCTATTTATCTGTCTCCACACCATCCATGCACACGATAACTGCACTTGATAACTGCACTTAAATGGGTTGTCCACTACTATTGAAAATAGGCCAATGTATTTCTATGATGAAAATAAGTGTCTTTGTAAATATCTTGCATTGCTGTTTCCGCCTGTGAGCGGTGCTATAGCTGGCCGCTCACAGGCATCACGTGACGCCCTGCTGATTTAACGTCAAGTGAGGCATGACATCAGTGACGAGGTCCCCGCTGTGGCTGCTGGGTTGTGGGCGGGGTTACCCCACGCGTCACACCCTGCATACACCTCGTGCTTTCCCAATGAATGGGGAGAGGGAGAGAGCACGGTGGATGCTGGGTGTGACACGTGGGGTAACCCTGCCCACAACCCAGCATCCACCGTGGAACGCGGAGCTGTGTCACGCCTGGTTGCAGCCGGGGTCAAGTGATGCCTGTGAGCAGCCAGTGATAGCGCCTCTCACAGGCAGTAACACCAGTGAAAGGTATTTATAAAGAAACTTATTTTCATCATAAAAATACATTGGCCATTTTCAATAGTAGTGGGCAAGCCTTTTAAACATACTGGCTGATGACTGGATCATGCAGCTTTATATGAAAATGCCTATTTATTATAATGGCTGGACCTGAAATAACAAGCACTTTTCACCTATTGTGTCCCCCTATTTCCTTGTAGATTGTAAGCTTGCGAGCAGAGACCTCACTCCTCCTGTAACTGTTTAACTGTCTAAACTTTTATTGAATTTATTGTCTATATACAGAATGTCAACACTTAATTTTAAAGTGCTGTGTAATATGTCAGCGCTATATAAATAAAATTATTATATACTATATAATCGGCTTATTCCGTCTGTCTGTCCGTCCAGGAAATCCCGCGTCGCTGATTGGTCCGGCCGCGGCCAATCAGCGACGCGGGATTTCAGAACAAGATGGCGGCCGTTAGCGGCTCATATGCCGCACGGAGGTCATCTCCCGGCTGCTCGCAGCGGAAGTACCCCGACCGGCGGCCTAGGCGGTGCTGCTCCCCGTTCCTCCCTTCACACTTGCCGTCGGGAGATCAGCGGCCCTAGCCGCTGATCTCCCGACGGTAGCCACATGGAGGTCAGCGACGACGCAGCCGGGAGATGACCGGCGCTAGCCGGTGATCTCCCGGCTGCTCTCAGCGGAAGTACCCGCACAGGCAGCGCCACTCCCCAGTCCTCACTAATACGGTTCGCTGATTGGTCGCGACCAATCAGCGATATTGGCGCCAAATTTAAACACTGCTCTGCTGATTGGTCGCGGCCACCCTGCCGCAACCAATCAGCGATATTGGCGTGAACTTTAAAACACCGCTTCTCTGATTGGTCGCGATTTGAAACGCGCAGGCCACCGTCGGGAGATCAGCGGCACAACCCAGTGCACAGTCCATTTAAATACTGCTTCGCTGATTAGTCGCGCCCGGTAGGCCGCATACATATTCTAGAATACCCGATGCGTTAGAATCGGGCCACCATCTAGTTATTAATAAATTAAAACATGATATCAGAATATATGCATAATACTGCCAAGGGAGCACTCCACAGACTCCTCACACCAATCCAACACGAGTTTTGCTTCCTCTTCTACAGGGAGTGTTTGCCTCTTAATATAGGGTAAATACAGCGGCCACAAATAGGTAATCAGGGGAAACGTCACCTTACTGGGCGCCGCTGTATGCGCATGCACATGGTATCTGCTGCATGATGGCTGTAAGATGTAACAAGAAACATAAGATAAAACGTCAAGAATGGGCCAAGAAATATCTTAGGAATGAGTTTTCAAAGGTTTTATGGACTGATGAAATGAGAGTGACCCTTGATGGGCCAGATGGATGGGCCAGAGGCTGGATCAGTAAAGGGCAGAGAGCTCCACTCCGACTCAGACGCCAGCAAGGTGGAGGTGGGGTACTGGTATGGGCTGGTATCATCAAAGATGAACTTGTGGGACCTTTTCGGGTTGAGGATGGAGTGAAGCTCAACTCAACTCCCAGACCTACTGCCAGTTTCTGGAAGACAACTTCTTCAAGCAGTGGTACAGGAAGAAGTCGGTATACTTCAAGAATAACATGATTTTCATGCAGGACTATGCTCCATCACATGCATCCAACTACTCCACAGCGTGGCTGGCCAGTAAAGGTCCAAAAGAAGAAAAAATAATGATATTGCCCCCTTGTTCACCTGATCTGAACCCCATAGAGAACCTGTGGTCCATTATAAAATGTGAGATCTACAGGGAGGGAAAACAGTACACCTCTCGGAACAGTGTCTGGGAGGCTGTGGTGGCTGCTGCACGCAATGTTGATCGAAAACAGATCAAGCAACTGACAGAATCTATGGACGGAAGGCTGTTGAGTGTCATCATAAAGAAAGATGGCTATATTGATCACTAAATTTTTTGGTTTTTGTTTTTGCATGTCAGAAATGTTTATTTTTAAATGTTGTGCACTGATATTGGTTTACCTGGTGAAAATAAACAAGTGAGATGGGATTATATTTGTTTTTTATTGAGTTGCATAATAATTCTGCACAGTAATAGTTACCTGCACAAACAGATATCCTCCTAAGATAGCCAAATCTAAAAAAAACCCACTCCAACTTCCAAAAATATTAAGCTTGGATACTTATGAGTCTTTTGGGTTGATTGAGAACATAGTTGTTGATCAATAAAAAAATAATCCTTTAAAATACAACTTGCCTAATAATTCTGCACACAGTGTATATACACTGTGTGCAGAATTGTTAGGCAAGTTGTATTTTAGAGGATTAGTCGCTCCTCCAGTGAGAGTGGTTGAGAGTGATTGCTCACAGCATTCTGCACCTGTGTCATCTCCTTCTTACAGAGGAGGGCTGGCCGCGTCCTGGTGTGCATTTTTCTTGAACCCTTGGCTGGGGAGTACCATTGCCTTTTTGCTGTTTTCTAATTTGACTTTGGAATTTTAAAAAATTCTGTTTATTGTTCTGGCTATGCTGTTTGTTTTTAGTTGGCTCTCAAGCCTATGCAGCTTGGAGTAGGACAACATGTATAAAAAGTATCATGTGATCAAAATACTCATTTGCTTAATAATTCTGCACACAGAGTGCATATATATATATATATATATATATATATATATATATATATATATATATATATATATATCTATATCAGGACCAGACTGGGACTAAAAATCTGCCCTGGCACACAGACCCCACCATCCCACATACCATATTGCCCCCCCACCCCCACCCCCCAAATCCTACATCACAAGAAATGTTAGCACCACATCTTTCAAAGGGGTTCTCCACAGCTCTGACACCCATTTCTCAATCAGCATGTGTTCCCCTATTAAAATAACAACACTTATACTCACGTCCGGCGCCATTCCAGCGGTGTTGGCACTCGCTCTCCCGGGGCTCATATGACACTATGTCACACGAGCCCGCTGGCCTCTCTCTTTCCGCCTTTCGATGAATCAATAATCAAGAGGAAGTCAGAACTGCAGCTGGCTGCTGACAGCCTCATGATTACTGATTTGTGTAATATGCAATTTGGAGGTGATCAACTCCCTTTAAATATGTGAACCCCGACATCCCCACAAGTAAAGCAGTACATGTGGGATACACAGTTTGTCCCATTTGGGGCATTTATGGCAAATTGAAAGGATATGCCATATAGCGTATGTCCGATAAATGCAGGTCCCACTGCTGAATGGAAAGATTGGGGACCCTTTGGTGGCTTCCTCACTAGTCTTTGTTAGTGAATACTTGTATTCTCTATAAAACAATTATGAAGCATTACTTTTTTTTGCATTGTGGCATTCCTCTGTTATTCCTCCTGGAAATATATGAATAAATTGACAAATAGCTGCTACCATTTGTGTGTCCCTACCCAGTCTAACCTTGCCTAATCATTGCTGGCAGTACCAGAATGTGTAGGTGAGAAGGAGAATGGTGACCCTTAGGTGTCAGTAAGGCCCGGGATGCTAATTTCGCAATGCTACTAATTGACAGCTGCAGTTCTGAGAATTACATGGACTCTAGGAGATGACATTGTACAGCAGCTGAAGCCACAGAGGTAAGATCAGGTAGTTGTGACTCTGCTTACACCAGGTGCTATACACACATTTCCAGGAGTAACAACAGAGGAACTGCACAACACTGAGTCCACAGGCATTATATATTAAGTATCAGAACATCATAATTCTGTACATAATATGTATGAAAGACAATCAAAGAAGAAATACTTGTTAGCAATAAATATCATTATCAACAGAAAAAACACCATGATATCGACCTATATGTTATACCTCAAATAGTCTACTAAAATAAAAAGGAGACATCAGCCGCCCACATAGAACTTACATGACTCAATCAGCAAGGACCCTAAACCCAGACTCATCACTGAACCTTTCTATTTTGCTACTATTGTAAAATACTGCATTTTTTCAAACGGAAAAAAAGACATGGAAAAAGCAGCAAAAGCGCTGTGTGAACAATCTCTCGTTAAAATTCCAAGAAACAGTCACAGTACAACCCTCCTTATACGCCTCTACCGAACAACGAATCCTCCACTCCTCACCAGGCAATCCAGATTGCCAGAGCAGAGACTATATTGAAGAGGGAAGTAGCTGGTACTGCACAGCTGAGAACTTCCAAGAAGGAAGCTACAGAGACTCAAGGTTGAGCAGTTTAACTCTTGCACTGCTCAAAGAAGAGGGAGAGGGAGAAGTGCTTCTATTCAATTCAGGATTATGTGAATTCAGATGCTGCAGTCTTCTGGCTCCTCTCTGTCGCGGTAAACCCGTGAAAACAGGTTTGTTTGTTTTTTAAAGATGATTATAGAAAACACATTAAAAATTTTATATAAACTGGCAGCGTTTCTGACACCAAAAATGTTACTCCAGTCTCTGACTGGAGTAACATTTCTGGCAAGGTGAACAGAGGTGCCTCTGACGCGCCCCCTGGGCCGTGGGGTACTCGGTGCCGGGCCGGTCGTTGCTAAGGGAGATGTCACAGTGGCGGTGACCCGGTCAGTGACCCAGGGCGGTCATTAAAAGGGGATTTTTATCGTTTTTAAAGTTTAATATTCGTGACACCACCTATAGTATGCGGCTAAAGGGAGCCGCCGCTCCAGAGCAGGTCCTCTGGAGCTGTTGTTAATCCAGCAGAGTTGGTTTAGCTCTCCACAGGTAGAGCTTAGCTCCAGGGCAGTGTAAAGATGTTATATGAGGTAGATGTTGCTGTGCAGTATGGTGCAGGGGGATGATGACGCAGCAATAATTCACAGAGGCAGTGGGGTGCAGTCTTCAGGGTTTTACTCACGATTTTCAGACTCCAAGTTACCAGGCCAGGGCAACTTCCCACGTCATCCTGTGCTTACTCAGGGAGGGGTTCAGCAATCCCTCAGATAATTCAGGAGCACTTAAAGGGACCCCTTTCTGTGTGCCTTTCTCAGTCATCTTTCTGCGCTGGCTCTCACCCTCCTGCCCTGTGCCTCATAATCAGTGTCCTGAGTCGGTAGCCTCGGATCTAGTCGGGTGACCTGCGGTCCCCTGGACCCTCTGTGGCTACCTTTTCGGCGATGTAATTGTGGCTGTAGTAACTGCACCCTAAAAGTACAGAAGCCTCCGGTTTCTAGCTGAGCCTTGTAGTTCTCCACTAGTTAAGGGGCCAGTCCCCTCTGCAGCTTGATCCCTCCACGTGCTGGTAGATACGGGCGCACAGGTGGCCTCCTGCACTGCCCGTACCCCTAGGATCCCCTCTTTCCTTCTGGAGTCTTCCTTCCTGCTCCTTTCCTCTCCTCAGTCAGTATCTCCTCCTGGGCCTCTCACTAGGCCCGCCTCCGGAGCTGAGCTCCTGCAGAGCCTCTGCTCCTTCCACTCTCTCCTCACTGTTCTAACTGAACTATCACACCCAAGATGGCTTCCCTTTATATACTCCTACAGAAGTGCTCCTTTAAACTACGTCCTCCACCCACACCCACTAAATGGTTCCACCTCACTTGGTTCCCCCCACTCCAGCCAGGGACCAGGGACTGTGCTCTCCCAGGAGCAATCTCGCCCTGCCCTCTGAACTGTGGTGTAATGAATGTGACTCGCCCCTTGGGCCGTGGGGCACGCGGGTCCGGGCGATAGGGAGACGTTGGGGGTAGTAGTGGCGGCCCGGTCCCGCGGATCAGGGTGGTCAGGCCAGTGGTAGTCCGTTATGTGTTATTGATAATGTCCGACTACGCCACCCGTGGATTGCGGTTATTAGGAACCGCCGCTGCATGCAGACCGCTGGGGCTGATGAGGTGTGCAGCTAGGGTAGTGTGACTCCCCACGGGAAGAGTGCGGCCCCAGGGCAGTGTAGTGGATGGTGGGAGTGATGGTAGTGAGAGTCCCAGTGCTGATAGTGCTGGAGGAGCAAGGAGCACACAGACAACAGGTTGCAGTCCAGGGTCTTTACTGAAACAGGTAAACTGACCCATAAACAGTCCCAGCTAGGAGGGGACCTGGATGTCTGAGAGCAACGGGAAAATTGGCCCTGGTCAGGGTGAGGGTGTAGGCCTACCGTGCTTTCTGCGCTCCTTCTGGCTATCTCCTCCTGATAGGGTAACAGCCCACGTTTCCGAGCTTTCCGTGCTTTCTCGCCTGTATGGCCTGCGACGTGGGTTCCTTTCTGCTCCCAGCCTTGTACGGCTTTACTGGTCCCTTCGGTTGTGGCAGGGCCTCCAGGCTTCTTAGGCCAAGGAATGTACAGTCCCTTGCGGACTGGTTCTCTGCTGGGGGATGTGGAATCCTTCCAGCCTCAGACACCAAAGTCTGGTAAAGCTAAGTCTTTCTCTGCCAAGACAGGCTCTCTTCGCTTCTTGTCTCTGGCTTGTGGCTCTCTCCTACTGCCACACTTCCTCTTAGGTGCAATCAACTTTCTGTCCCGGCTCCACTCTGGGACACGTCTCAGAGCTGAGACAGGCAATCCAGTTCTCTCTAACCCTGTCCCCAGTACCAGCTTTTATAGGGGCAGCCAGCTCCCCCTACTGGCCTGAGACAGGAGGCATTGCATGCTAATGTTCCCCTGACCAGAGAACCTCCCCCTTGCTCTCAGACACAGCTTTATTACACTAGTGGCATCCAGGTAGGGTGACACAAATGCAGATGTTAGGGTCCCGGGCTGTACTCCATCCTTACCTGAGAGTGGGATACCACACCTCTGGGTGAGATGCAGTACCTCTGTGGCGACAGAACCCGCAGGGGCGTCACACCTCCGTAAATGTGCCAAATTCAATAAGTGGCCTGTGCCTCTTAAGGAATTCGGCACATCTTATTCCTTCACTCCCCTCATTAAGGCTGGCATACAAAAAAACAGCCTTAATGAATTGGGGCCTTTACATGAAATAGAGTACTATACATAGCTATTACAAAACACAAGAAAAAAATAAAATACAGTAAACCAGAAAAATCAGGACAAAAGTACATCCTATTTGGCTCTGCTTTTTGAGTGGAGCCCTAGGCAGAGGCATAACTCCAATTGGTTCAGGGGTTGCAGTCTCACGCAGGCCATGGAGTCTAAGGGGCCCAAACGGTCCTTTAAGCCCATATGAGAAGACCAATACTATTACAGGCCCATGATAGTTAGGGGCTCTGTTAGAGATGTTGCATTGGGGCCCCTGAACTTCAATTTATATCACTGGCCGTATGGATATATTTAGTGTGGTTGATAGCTTGTATGCCAAAAGAACTCCTAAGTGAAGACCACTAGCTTGATGTGAACATCACCTAATTTCTGAGCCCATCATCCACAAAATTAAAAGGTCATCTCAAATTGCAGCTGCCATGAACAATTATCAATAGGAGCGTCTCAGCCCGTCACCTTGTCACTTCTGGTACCCCTGACAACTGAACATAGTTTAGCTCTGTTCATGGACTCTGCCATTTTGTGACCACGTTAGTATTTTTCCAGTAAATACTGCAGGAGGTTGGCACTTATGTACCTGTGTGAATGTCTGTTCTGACAATGATGAACTTCAGGGCAAACGCTGCAACCAGGAGCATTAGAAGCTACTTATAAGTGCAAGATATAGGAGACCTGCTTGTCACATCTGTGTCCAGATGCTTTGTGGAGTGACCTTCCTAAACTCTAGAGCTCCTAGTTGTCCAGTCATTTTGTTTATTTATCTATCATAAAGATAAGTAGATGAACAGATGACCTCAGACTCCACAGAATGCAGGACTCACTGCTACACAATGGTACACTGACAACTAGTGTTGAGCGAGCACTAAAATGCTCGGGTGCTCGAAGCTCGGGCCGAGCTCACTGTGATACTCGGGTGCTCGACCCGAGCAACGAGCCCAATGTTAGTCTATGGGAGACCCGAACATTTTTGCGGCGGCTCCCCCGGCAGTCTGTAGACAGCCTAAAAAGTGCCCAAAACGATAGTGACAGTGCTCAAATGACATGGGGACAGCATGGGGATCGCCCCTGGATGCATTTCTGACCCCCAGGTCACTGCTGTCAACAACGTGGTCAGAGGTATTAAGCCACTTTTACAGGCTCACAATAAAACGTTCAAAAACGAAAGTGAAAGTGCTTTCCTTTGAAATATGTTAACCCCTTAACGACCATGGGTCTTTCTGTTTTTGTGTTTTCCTTTTTTGCTCCCCTTCTTCCCAGAGCCAGAACTTATTTAATTTTCGTTCAATATGGCCATGTGAGGGCTTATTTTTTGCGGGACGAGTTGTACTTTTAAACACCATCACTGGTTTTACCATATCATGTGCTGGAAAATGGGAAAAATATTCCAAGGGCAGTGAAACTGCAAAAAAAATGCAACTCCACAGTTGTTTTTTGGGTCCTTTTTTTTACCACGTTCACTGAATGCTAAAACTGACCTGCCATCATTATTTTCCAGGTCGTTACGAGTTCATAGACACCAAACATGTATAGGTTCTTTTTTATTTAAGTGGTGAAAAAAAAATCCAAAGCTTGCTAAAAAAACAAAAAAAAATGACGCCATTTTCCGAGACCCTTAGCTTCTCCATTTTTCGGGATCTGGGGCCAGGTGAGGGCTTATTTTTTGCGTGCCGGGCTTACGTTTTTATTGATACCATTTTGGGGTAGGTCCGATGTTTTGATCGCCCGTTATTGCATTTTATAGCAAAGTTGTAGTGACCAAAAAAACTTAATTCTGGCGTTTAAATTTTTTTTCTCGTTACGCCGTTTACTGATTGTATTAATTCTTCTTTTATATTGATAAATCGGGCGATTCTGAATGCAGCGATACCAAATATGTGTATGTGGTTTTTTTTTTTATATATATTTTATTTTGAATGGGGCGAAAGGGGGGGAACTTAAACTTTTATATATTTTTTATTTTTTTTATTTTTTTAAAAACTTTTTTTTACACTTTCTGCTTGCTTCTATAGTCTCCAGAGGAGACTAGAAGCAGCAGTTGTCTGATTGCTTCTACTGCATACAAGCGATGAGCAGATTGCATGTATGCAGGAGGAATGCTCACTTGCTATGAGCGCTGACCACTAGGTGGCGCTCATAGCAATTGAGACATGACAACCACAGGCGTCTGCTGCAGACCCTGAGTTGTCATGCCCACCCATTGGTGACCCGCGATCACGTGACGGGGTCACTGATGGGCGGGGCTTAGGACTCCCGGAAGCGCGAGTTAAATGCCACTGTAAGAGATTTAACATATTAACAGCCGCGGGTGGATTGCGATTCCAATAATCAGCCGACATGTGCTCGCTTCAGTGCAGGCTCACCGCCGGAGCCCCCGCTGAACCGGCCTTCCCGACCTGGTGCGTACTATTACTGACCAGGTCGGAAAGGGGTTAAGGAACATCCTTTCCAGGGTAAAGACTTGTGTATAAGGTAAAATAAATAACCAAAAACAAAAATACTCCTCCACACCTTGGGCTATGTTCACAAGTAGCATTTTTTATGCGTTTTTGCACGTTTGTATTGCTTTCAACCGTGACAAATGCATTCACCGGGAAATGTCATTTTAACATTTTACAACCTTATCTGGCCATGTGCTGTGTGACACATGCATACAGTGCTAAAAAGACATGGGAACAGCATGGGGAAGACCCCTGGAAGCATCTCTGACACCCAGGTCACTGCCTAAAAGTGTGCCCATCAGAAGTGATCCTTGCCGCATCAGAAGATGCAGACTTGCAACTATCCCCGTGCAAGTCCTTGTCCCAGGGCAGTGTTCAATTGTACCTCCCTCATAACTTGCAATACAAGCGCAAGTATGCAGCCTGCCACCCACCCACCCCCCAGGCTGCAATACCATACTGCTAGCTTGCTTGCACTTGAAATTGGGCCTTTTAGGCATGTGGAGGTGGAATCTGGCCACCACGTCATGGCTGCGTCGGTAGCCTGGTATTCATACTCAGTACCCAGCCGCCCGGCGGCCGGGTGTCCACGCTTGGTCCCCAGCCGCCAGGGGGCGGCCGGGTGTCCATACTCAGTCCCCAGCCGCCCCGCGGCCGGGTGCCCACACACAGTCCCCAGCCGCGTGGGGGTGGCCGGGTGTCCATAAACGGTCCCAGGCCGCCCCTATTTGTCCCGGTGCGCCTTATACACAAGCGCGCATAACAAAACATTACCTGTGCCCTCCCCAGTGCATTTAGTGGGAAGGACAGCCTAACCACAAACACGTGGACAAGTGAATGTGGCCAGGAATGGTCCATCTCACTGACGCCTTCACACTGGGTTAATATTGTGGAAGCCGGGACACAGTTGGACACTGGGATGCAACACGTCCTCCAGACATAGAGGATTGCGGGTCCTGGGTCAATCAGGCTTCAACACAAAGTTCAGAAGGTAGACAGCAGCAGTGGTCGGCCTCCTACACAACGAGTAAATTATTCATGATCATGAGGCCATCCACCTCCTTAGCTTTCTGTTCCTTGGAATGCAAGCGCATGTATGTAGTAGCAGCTAGGCCTGAGGTGGTCAGCGTTTTGGCGCATATTCTACCTCCTTCGAGGATTGCTGGATGTTTTCCTGCTACTATCCCAGTTCTATGACTCCCGTTAAAACAAAGCTTCAGGTGATGAATGATGGATGAGGTGGTGGCAAAGGAGAAAGAGCAGGAGTAACAGGGACCATTCACATCAATATCAGGCCAGCCAACCACACATGTCTTGTAGGATATGTTTCCGTACCAAAAGGAGCGGTTCAGCTACACAGTTATAAGGCATACAGTGAATGCAATGCCTACCAAAAATTTCGAGGCACTCCAATGCCCCTTGGAAGTGGTCAGAGGGCCTTAACTAAACCGTTTTTTCCATTTATAGCAACTGGGTCTCCTGTACACTGTTGGCCTAAGCAGGGAATGGAAGGCTTTCCAAAAATTATTAGGCACTGCAATGCCCCTTGAAACAGACGTGGATTACAGCGTATTAAAAACCTTCTACCCATTATTGGGGAGTGGGTCTCCCTTAGTGTTCGCCTATGCATTGAAAAGCAAAAGCTGACAAAAATTAGGAGGAAATGCAATGCCCGTTGCAAGAGTCGTGGAGGTTAGAGGTAATTAAAAACAACATGTCAATGCCCCTTGGAAGAGCTGTGGAGTTCAGAGTGGTTTAACAAGACGGTTTTAATGCCCCTTAGAAGAGACGTGGAGTTCAGAGTGGTTTAACAAGACAGTTTTAATGCCCCTTGGAAGAGATGTGGAGGTCACAGTAGCTTAACAAGATGGTTTTAATGCCCCTTGGAAGAGACGTGGAGTTCAGAGTGGTTTAACAAGACAGTTTTAATGCCCCTTGGAAGAGTGGTGGAGGTTACAGTGGAATAAAAAGACAATATCAATGCCCCGTGGGAGAGACGTGGAGGTCACAGTAGCTTAACAAGAAGGTTTTAATGCCCCTTGGAAGAGTGGTGGAGGTCGCAGTGGAATAAAAAGACAATATCAATGCCCATTGGCAGAGTGGTGGAGGTTACAGTGGAATAAAAAGACAATATCAACGCCCTGTGGAAGAGACGTGGAGGTCACAGTAGCTTAACAAGACGCTTTTAATGCCCCTTGGAAGAGTGGTGGAGGTCGCAGTGGAATAAAAAGACAATATTAACGACCCTTGGAAGAGACGTGGAGGTCACAGTAGCTTAACAAGACGATTTTAATGCCCCTTACAAGAGTCATGCAGTACAGCATATTAAAAACATTATTCCCATTATTGAAGAGTGGGTCTCTCATAGTCTTTGCCTATGCCTTCCAAGCAAAAGCTGCCAAAAATTAGGAAGGGGGAACTTGCAATGTCCCTTACAAGAGCCATGCAGTACAGCATATTACAAACATAAGTCCCATTATTGGGGAGTGGGTCTCCCATAGTATTTGCTTATGCTTTCCCAGCAAAAGCTGCCAAAAATTAGGATGGAGCAACTTGCAATGCCCCTTACAAGAGCCATGCAGTACAGCATATTACAAACATAAGTCCCATTATTGGGGAGTGGGTGTCCCATGGTATTTGCTTATGCTTTCCCAGCAAAAGCTGCCAAAAATTAGAATGGAGGAACTTGCAATGCTGGCACCCTGGTGGTATAGTGGTGGTGGGGGCTGAGGATAAGGAGAAGAAGATTAAACAGCCGAAACGAGGAAGCGTATACCCATGTGTGGGTGTGAAGCGGTGCATGTGAATACACCTCCAAAAATAACACAGTGGATTTGACTTTATGTTACTCTGCTGTCATTTGGTGGTGATGAGAAGTCTGGCCCAATCCAGCCCTTGTTCATTTTGATAAGGGTCAGCTTGTCAGCATTGTCAGTTGACAGGCGAGTGCGCTTATCAGTTATAATTCCCCCAGCGGCACTAAAAACACGCTCCGATAGCACGCTAGCGGCAGGGCAGGCCAGGACCTCCAAGGCGTACAGAGCGAGTTCATTCCAAGTGTCCAGCTTCGATACCCAATAATTAAAAGGCACAGAGGAATCACGGAGGACGCTGGTACGATCGGCAAGGTACTCCCTCACCATCTTTTGAAACTTTCCACTCCTTGTGAGAGTACCCCGCGCCTCAGGGCCTGTAAGCTGGTCGGGTGTCAGAAAACTGTCCCAGAACGTTGACAGTGTTCCCCTGCCTCTGCTGGATTGGAGTTGCATCTCTCTTGCCTGTACGCCTTGGTTGGGCAACGAACTGTGACCTCTGCCGCTAGCGTGTTCAGATGGGAATTTTTTTAACAGTTCTGCAGCAATGGCCTTCTGGTACTGCCCCATTTTTGTAGACCTCTCCACCTCAGGAATAAGAGAGTGAAAGTTCTCCTTGTAGCGGGGGTCTACAAGTGTCACCAACCAGTAATGACTGTCACCCAACATTTTGACAACGCGAGGGTCACGGTTAAGGCAGCGTAACATAAAGTCAGCCATGCGTGCCAGACTGGTAACGGGAAAGATTTCCGTGTCTTCACCAAGATGACGACTGACCATGCTCTCCTCCTCCTCCTCCTCTTCCTCCTCCCCCCTGTCCTCAGGCCACCCACGCTGAACCGACGGTATGACACTTGTACAGGTACTACCGTCTACAATGCATGATAGCAGCTCCTGTCTTCCTCCTCCTCCTCCTCCTCCTCCTCTCCCTCATTGTCCCCCAATGCACGTTGGGATGAGATAAGGCTGGGCTGTGTGTAATTGCCCGCTACGGCTTCTTGATCCATCTCATCATACTCTGGCTGCAATGCCTCCTCTTTAATTCTCTGCAGAGAGCGTTGCAAAAGACAGACAAGTGGGATGCTGACACTAATGATGGCGTCATCGCCACTCACCATCTTGGTGGCCTCCTTAAAGTTTGTCAGGATGGTACATATGTCAGACATCCAGGTCCACTCCTGAGGTCTTATGTGTGGAGTCTGACCTGAATATCGATGGCCTTGTTGCAGCTGGTACTCCACAACTGCTCTCTTCTGCTCACAAATCCTTTGCAACATGTGGAGGGTAGAGTTCCAACGTGTGGGGACATCACACACCAGTCGGTGTGCCGGAAGCAGCAAATGCTGCTGCAACACAGCAAGGGCGGCGGAAGCTGTAGCTGACTTGCAAAAATGAGCTGACAGGCGGCGTACTTTCACGAGCAGATCTGGCAACTCGGGGTACGATTTAAGAAACCGCTGAACCACGAGGTTAAGCACATGAGCCAGGCATGGTACGTGTGTGATCTCACCTCGCCTCAGAGCCGCCACCAGGTTACGGCCATTGTCACACACGACCATGCCGGGATGTAGGTTCAGCGGTCTCAGCCACAGATCTGCCTGCTCTTTCACAGCTGTCCACAACTCACAAGCAGTGTGAGGTTTATCACCTAAGCTTATGAGTTTCAGCACAGCCTGTTGCCGCTTGGCGGAGGCAGTACTGCAATGCTTCCAGCTTGTAACTAATGTGGTGATATCTGAGATGGAGGCTGAACATGAGGAGGAGGAGGAGGATGCGCAGGAGCTGTACACTGTGGGGGCAACTCTGACTGACATAGGGCCCGCAATCCTCGGTGGGGGGAGGATGTGTTCCGTTCCAAGGTCCGACTGGGTCCCGGCTTCCTCTTTGTTTACCCAGTATGCCGTCAGAGAGATGTACCGTCCCTGGCCACAAGCACTTGTCCACGTGTCCGTTGTCAGGTGGACTCTCCCAGTAACTGCGTTGTTGAGGGCACGGCAGATGCTTTGGGACACGTGCTTGTGTAGTGCGGGGATGGCACACCGGGCAAAATAGTGTCGGCTGGGGACCGAGTACCGAGGGACGGCCACCGCCATAAGATTGCGGAAGGATTCCGTCTCCACCAGCCTAAAAGGCAGCATTTCCAATGCAAGCAGTCGTGAAATGTGCGAATTTAGGACTGTGGCCTGTGGGGCGTTAGCTGCGAATTTCCGCTTTCGTTCAAAGGTCTGGGATATGGACAATTGAACGCTGCGGTGGGACGTGGACGTGGACGTTGATGCTGTTTCTTGAGAAACTGCCATAACAAGTGAAGACTGAGAGGAGGGGGCATCTTTACATGCAGTATGGACAGGGGATTGCCTTGCACACACAACAGGGGGTTCTATTGCACGCACAACAGTGGAAGAAGCAGTGGTGACACCCACTGACACTGGTCGTGGACACTGGGTTTCGCCCCACAAAGTCGGGTGCTTTGCTGCCATGTGCCTGATCATGCTGGTGGTGGTCAGGCTGGTAGTTTTGTCACCCCTGCTGATGCTGGCATGGCAGGTGGAACATATGGCCTTTTTGGGGTTATCAGCAGAGTCTTTAAAAAAATTCCAGACTCTGGAAGACCTACCGCTTGTACTGGCAACGTCCCTCATGTTGGTGTTACGGGGAACGGTTGCCTGCCTTCTGTCTGCGGCCACCACACTGCTTCTTCCTGCCTGTTGGGGTACTCTGCCTCCCTCCCCCTGTGTGCTGCTGGCCTCACTCTGCATGTCCTCCTTCCACGTTGGGTCAGTTACTAGATCATCCACCACCTCCTCCTCTTCCACTTGCGCACCACGATCCTCCTCCTCACTTCCTGGCAATTGTGTCTCGTCATCGTCCACCTCTTGTGACAGATTGCCAACGTCGACTTCCTGTGGCCGTGGCTGTTCAAATATTTGGGCATCGCAACACGGGATCTCCTCTTCCACCACTTCAAGCGTATCAGGCGAGGGGCCCAAATATGGAAATGGACCAGTGAACAGCTCTTCAGAGTGTCCAAGTGTGGGAACACTTGCTGTCTGACGACACTCGGCATGGTGGGAGGAAGGAGCATCAGGGTGAGGAGGAGTATGCGGTCGAGACTCACGGCTACTAAGAGTTGACCGTGTGGAAGACAGACCGGAGGTGGTGGTGCCCAGGTAACTGGAAGTATTGTCTGCTATCCAATTAATAACCAGTTCACACTGATCAGTTCTCAATACTGGTGTTGTTCTGTGCTTCCCTAGTAATTTGGTCAAGAAGTGGGAGCGAGAAGATGTGGCTGTTGGTTGTGGCACATTTTCACCTTGGCCACGGCCCCGTCCTCTGCACGAACCATCACCAGAACGTCCACTTCCACGTCCCTTGCCACGCGCCTTGCCCATTGTAAATGAAGTAAAATAGCTTACACTTGCACTATCAATGGAAAAAGGGTAATAAAGAGTAGATTAGAACCGTGGAAGAGGAAAATTACAGTTATTGTTTACTGGGGTATACCACACTTTTTTAAATAGATATATTTGCGGCTGAACAGTGAGCGACACACTCAAACTGCTTTTTTTTTAGATACCAAAGGCCCAAAACTGGATAGTACAGCGATTTGACCCGTGGAACTGCGAAACCACACTGAGATGTCGGGCCTACACAAGACTATTTTCAACAGATATATTTTTGTGTCACAACAGTCAGGAGACACTACTGTTTTTCTTTACGGAAAAAACTACCAAAACCTGAATAATAGAGATTTTTTACCGTGGAACAGCAAAACCACAGTTATAATTTACTGGTGTATACCAGGCTTTTTAAAATATATATATATTTGCGGCTGAACAGTGAGCGACACACTCAAACTGTTTTTTTTAGATACAAATAGCCCAAAAGTGGATAATACAGAGGTTTGTACCGTGGAACTGCAAAACCACACTTGTATTTCTCGGGCCTACACCAGACTATTTTCAACAGATATATTTGTGTCTGAAAAATCAGGGAGACACTACTTTTTTTTTTTTACAGCAAAAAATTCAAAAAGCAGGATAATAGAGATTTTTTACCGTGGAACAGCAAAAGCACACTTCTGTCTCTCTGGCCTACACCAGACTATTTTCAACAGATATATTTGT
The DNA here is from genome assembly GCF_046119375.1 of Phyllobates terribilis. NCBI lineage: Eukaryota > Metazoa > Chordata > Amphibia > Anura > Dendrobatidae > Phyllobates > Phyllobates terribilis. Next base: position 242,800,718 of record NW_027362769.1, on the reverse strand, counting down.
GTCTGAAAAATCAGGGAGACACTATTATTATTTTTATACAGCAAAAAATGCCAAAAACAGGATAATAGAGATGTTTTACCGTGGAACATCAAAACCACAGTAATAATTTACTGGTGTATGCCAGGCTTTTTAAAATATATATATATTTGCGGCTGAACAGTGAGCGACACACTCAAACTGTTTTTTTTAGATACAAATGGCCCAAAAGTGGATAATACAGAGGTTTGTACCGTGGAACTGCAAAACCACACTTGTATTTCTCGGGCCTACACCAGACTATTTTCAACAGATATATTTGTGTCTGAAAAATCAGGGAGACACTATTTTTTTTTTTTTTTTACAGCAAAAAATGCAAAAAGCAGGATAATAGAGATTTTTTACCGTGGAACAGCAAAAGCACACTTCTGTCTCTCTGGCCTACACCAGACTATTTTCAACAGATATATTTGTGTCTGAAAAATCAGGGAGACACTATTATTATTTTTATACAGCAAAAAATGCCAAAAACAGGATAATAGAGATGTTTTACCGTGCAACATCAAAACCACAGTAATAATTTACTGGTGTATACCAGGCTTTTTAAAATATATATATATTTGCGGCTGAACAGTGAGCGACACACTCAAACTGTTTTTTTTCGATACAAATGGCCCAAAAGTGGATAATACAGAGGTTTGTACCATGGAACTGCAAAACCACACTTGTATTTCTCGGGCCTACACCAGACTATTTTCAACAGATATATTTGTGTCTGAAAAATCAGGGAGACACTATTTTTTTTTTTTTACAGCAAAAAATGCAAAAAGCAGGATAATAGAGATTTTTTACCGTGGAACAGCAAAAGCACACTTCTGTCTCTCTGGCCTACACCAGACTATTTTCAACAGATATATTTGTGTCTGAAATATCAGGGAGACGCTATTATTATTTTTATACAGCAAAAAATGACAAAAACAGGATAATAGAGATGTTTTACCGTGGGACATCAAAACCACAGTAATAATTTACTGGTGTATACCAGGCTTTTTAAAATATATATATATTTGCGGCTGAACAGTGAGCGACACACTCAAACTGTTTTTTTAAGATACAAATGGCCCAAAAGTAGATAATACAGAGGTTTGTACCGTGGAACTGCAAAACCACACTTGTATTTCTCGGGCCTACACCAGACTATTTTCAACAGATATATTTGTGTCTGAAAAATCAGGGAGACACTATTTTTTTTTTTTTTTACAGCAAAAAATGCAAAAAGCAGGATAATAGAGATTTTTTACCGTGGAACAGCAAAAGCACACTTCTGTCTCTCTGGCCTACACCAGACTATTTTCAACAGATATATTTGTGTCTGAAAAATCAGGGAGACACTATTATTATTTTTATACAGCAAAAAATGCCAAAAACAGGATAATAGAGATGTTTTACCGTGGAACATCAAAACCACAGTAATAATTTACTGGTGTATACCAGGCTTTTTAAAATATATATATATTTGCGGCTGAACAGTGAGCGACACACTCAAACTGTTTTTTTTAGATACAAATGGCCCATAGAACTGCAAAACCACACTTCTATTTCTCTGGCCTACACCAGACTATTTTCAACAGATATATTTGTGTCTGAAAAATCAGAGGCACACTTCTTTTTTTTTGGGGGGGGGGGCACCAAAAGGTTAATAAGATGGGTATTTGTACATTGTGAAGGAGGAAAAAAAAGAGAGGATTTAGATAAAAAAGAAAGGATTTTTCCTGGCCCCCGGGACCTGGAGCTAAGTCCAGCAATTTCAGCAACAGGAGCAGCACACAGGACTGTAATGCAGCGTTTGCTGGTATAACCACTGCGTCTCCTATACAGCCTGCCTGCCTGCCTGATATACCTCGGATGGATATTAGTCCTGAGAAGGACTGTTTGTTTGATCTGGCAGCCTTTACAGACCCTACACTAACTATTTTGCAGGATATATCTCTCCCTAAATCAGCAGCGCTGTCCCTACACTGTCTGATCCGGAGCGAATGTGTCCAAGATGGCGGCGCCCGGTTTTAAATACTCGAGGTGACGCTGTGCGGCCAGCCAATCACTGTAATGCCCACAAACAACATGGCTGCGGCATTACAGTGACTGGCTGGCAATCCCTGCATGTTCATTGGCTCTGTAAAGAGCGCCAAACATGCAGGGCGGAGACCCGAGCTCCCGCCCGAGTAACCCGGAAATGCTCGGTGCTCGCCGAACATCCCCAGTAGCGTGATGCTCGGGCGAGTACCGAGCAGTGTCGAGCATGTTCGCTCAACACTACTGACAACAGCAGCCAGATGGCCCATTTTATGGCCTATCAGACCAGTCCACCAGGCATCTGCCAGATAAGGCAGATCAGTCCGGGCCTGGTCTATATGTATGTAAATACTGCAATGGCTGCACGTCTGTATACGGCAGATGAGGATACACCATGATCTGTTCAGATACAGTCAGAGTAGAGTAAGAAAGACGAGCAGTTTTTACTGATGTCTTTCTCATCCGCTAGTTTTAGCGATGATGAGTCTCAGCAACCGCATAGCGGGCGAGAAAATGCTCAGTCTAGCGCTAATGCCTCTGCAAGCGATTGGGTGCCCCCTGAATCATGCACTCTGTACGTTACAGAGTTTACTTCTGTCACAAGCATCCAGTATGGACACAACAGGGTTTAGGGAGGTTGATTTTTATTGACTTTTCCTCTCTGAAGAACTTATAAATTTAATGGTTGAGCAGACCAATTCGTATGCTGAATAATTCATTGCCGGCCACCCCTCATCCTACTACTCCAGAAGTAGTAACTGGAGACCTGTTGATATGGCAGATATTTTCAACTTTTTTGTCCTACTTCTCAACATGGGTGTGATAAAAAAAATACCATCAGATCTTATTGGTCATCTGACATCCTGTACGACACCCCTACGTACAGAGAAGTAATGGCCCAGCAACAACTTAACAGAAACCTCAAATTACCCCCTCCTAATGACCCCAGACATGACCTACTTCACAAAGTCAGGCCCCTAATAAATTATTTTCATCATAAATTTTTCCCACATATATACCCCTGAAAAAATTTGTGTGGACAAGTCTCTGGTCCTATTCAAGGGCAGGCTGCATTTCAAACAGTATTTGACGGACAGAAGGTCACGATTCGGACTGAAAATTTATAAATTGTGTGAAAGCGACTCTGACTACTCACACAAATTCAGGGTTTATGAGGAGAAAGACACCGAAATTGTTCCTCCCAAATGTCCCCCTCACTGAACATAGCTGGGAAAATTATCTGGGACCCGGTGCATCCCCTTTTAGATAAGGGGCACAACTTGTACATAGATAACTACAATTGTACCCCTGTTTAGGTGCATGTCTGCCAAGAAATCAGTGGCACGTGGCACCATACGCTGGAATTGTCAAGAACATTGCCCAAGACACTTGTCAAGCAGAGATTAAAAGCAAGCACAATTTAGGAGCGCTAAATTTCGTGACAAGAAGGATGTCCTCATTTTAACATCAATTCATGCTGACAGAAGCAGCCAAATTCCTGTAGGCGCGGCAAGTTCTAGGGACCTGAAGCATGCCTGTGTACAGGATTACAATAAATTTATGGGTGGCATGGAACTTGTGGACTGGATGCTGGATGAAATTTTTGGGTCTATTTCCTCACCTCTCACTATTATGTATGAAAAATTTGTCCTAAAAATTACATTTGTGTGATAAAAAAATGAAATTTAAGTTTTTCACACTCATTTTGAACTAAATCATTTATTAAAATCCTGCTTTGAGCAGGTGGTTGGACCAGATGACCCAGGAGGTCCCTTCCAACTCTATCATTCTATGATTCCATGATTCTATGAAAATGTGGGTTCAAAAGACTCATCCTCATCGCACCCATGAAGTAATTCCTTAGGGGGTGCAGTTTACAAAATGGGGTCAGCTGTGGGGGTTTTCTGCTGTTTTGGCATGTGAAAAATTCTGCAAATGCGACATAGTGCCCACAATCTATTTCAGCCAAATATGTATTTCAAAATTCAAATAGTCCGTTCTGAGCCCGGCCGTTTGTCCAAACAGAACTTTTTGACTACATGTGGGGTATCACTAGACTCAAAAGAAAGTTGGTAACAAACCTTGGGTCTATTTTTTCATGTTAAATCTTGCACAAGTGAAGAAATTGGGGCTAAACCTACATTTTTGCAAAAAAAAATGAAATATTTATATGACGACCTAATGTTAACAAATTCTGTTTAATACCTGTCAGTTCAAAATCCTCAATATACCCCTGGATGAATCCTTTGAGGGGTGTAATTTCCAAAATTGGGTCAGTTTTCGGGGGTTTCTGCTGCTTAGGCGCCTTAGAGCCCTGCAAATGCGACGTGGCGCCCAAAATTTATTTCAGCCAAATTTGGGTACCAAAATTCAAATGGCGCTCCTCCCCTTCTGAGCCTGGCCGTCTGTCCAAAGAGAGGTTTCTGACCGAATAGAGTATCAGGGCACTCAGAAGAAACTGGGCAACAAAGTGAGCAGTCAATTTTGTCATGCCATTCCTTGTAAAAGTGAAACAATTGGGGCTAATGCAACATTTTAGAGGAAACGGTAAAATTTTTCTTTCATTTCACTTTTTTTTTAAGTTTTTTGAGGGGTACACTTTTTAAAATGGTATCACTTTTGGGGAGTTTCCAATATAGAGGCCCCTCAAAGTCCATTTAAATCTGAATACATTCCGATATAAACAAGTTTTGTACATTTCTTGAAAAAAAATGAGAAATTGCTGCTAAACTTTTAACCCTTCTAACATCCTAATAAAATAAAATGCCATTTGAAAAATAAAGCAGATGTAAAGTAGACATGGAAAATTATGTTTATTAAGTATTTTGTATAACAATCTAGTTTAAAAGCATAAAAATTCAAAGTTTGAAAATTGCAAGATTTTCTAATTTTTGTCAAAATTTCAATATTTTCATAAATAAACCCAAATCATATCGACCTAAATTTGCCACAAAATGAAGTACAATCTCTCACGAAAAAACAATCTCAGAATCACTGCAATATGTTGAAGCGTTCCAGACTGATTACCACATGAAGTGACACTGGTCAGATTTAGAAAATTAATGTACAAAGTGGATTGGTCCTTAAGGGGTTAATATGAATTACCAATATAGTGTAATCATTAGAGATGAGCGGATCTGGCATAATTCAAATTCATTTATTCAAGCGGAGTTTCCTGGGAAATTTGATTGCCATTGAAGTTATTCTCTGCTAATTGAATATCCCTTATTATGCTCTGGGGCAGGGATGTCAAACTCAAACACACAGAGGGCCAACATGAAAAACTTGGACAAAGTCGCGGGCCAACCAGTGTACAATGTAATGGGCCCCACAAAGTCCTCCATACAGAATAATGGGCCCCACATAGTCCTCCATACAGAATAATGGGCCCCACATAGTCATCCATACAGAATAAATGACTCCACATAGTTCTCCATACTGAATATTGGACCCCACATAGTCCTCCGTACAGTATAATGGGCCCCACATAGTCCTCCATACAGTATAATGGGCCCCACATAGTCCTCCATAAATTATTAAGGGCATCGCATAGTTCTCCATACAGTATAATGGGCCCCACATAGTCATCCATACAGTATTATGGGCACCGCATAGTTATCCATACAGTATTATGGGCACCACATAGTCCTCCATACAGTAAAATGGGCCCCCCTAGACCTCTATACAGAATAATAGCCCAACATAGTCCTCCATATAGAATAATGGACCCCACATAGTCATCCATACAGTTTTATGAGCACCACATAGTCCTCCATACAGTATAATGGGCCCCGCATAGTCATCCATACAGTATAATGAACCCCACATAGTCATCCATAAAGTATTATGGGCCCCACATAGTCCTCCATACAGTATAATGGGCCCAACATAGTCCTCCATACAGAATAATGGGCCCCACATAGTCCTCCATACAGAATAATGGTCCCAGATGGGGGTGGTGGTTCTGGTGTTGTGGGCCAAATAAAATGACCATGCGGGCCAGATTTGGCCCAAGGGCCAGAGTTTGGCGTGTATGTTCTAGATGCTGCAAAGCAATAGTGATAGCAGCATGTAAATGGTCCTGAGAGCGGGTTCCCTCTCTAATTATGCATCGACATGACCACAGGTAGCAGATAGTTGACATGGCACTGGCCTTCGCGTCTGTCCGGCACTGTCCCTGTCAGGCACTGCCATAGGCAGAGTCTACTAGTGCTCCTGTCAATGTGACTGGTCTAATACACGGCAATATACAGTTGAAACCAGAAGTCCACATACACTATATAAAAATACACATGTGCATGTTGTTCTCAATATCTGACATGAAATCAGAATAAACCTTTCCAGTTTTAGGTTAATTAGGATTACCAAATTTTTTAATATTTGCCAAATGCCAAAATAATGAGAGAGAGAGAGAATGTTTTAAGACATTTTTATTACTTACTGCAAAGTCAAAAGTTTACAAACACTAAGATTACTATGCCTTTAAACAATTCTGGACTGCCCATGTGATGATGTCATGTGTTTGGAAGCTTCTAATAGGTTTTTTGTCAACATCTGAGTTAATTAGAGACACACCTGTGGATGTATTTTAATGCACACCTGAAACACATTGATTCTTTGTGTAGCATCATGGGAAAGTCTAAAGAAATCAGCCAAGATATCAGGAAGAGAATTGCAGATTTGCACAAGTCTGGCTCATCCTTGGGAAGAATTTCAAGATACCTGAAGGTGCCTCATTCATCTGTACAAACAATTATATGCAAGTACAAACAAGATGTAAATGTCCAGCCATCATACCGCTCAGGAAAGAGATGGGTTCTGTGTCCCAGAGATGAACGTGCTTTGGTCCGACATGTGCATATCAACCCAAGGACAAAAGCAAAAGATCTTGTGAAGATGATGGCGGAAGCTGGTAAGATTGTGTCAATAACCACAGTGAAACGAGTACTGTATCAACATAGGCTGAAAGGCCACTCTGCTAGGAAGAAATCATTACTCCAAATAAAACATACAGAAGCCAGATTAAAGTTTGCAAATGCACACAGGAACACAGACCTTAATTTTTGGAGACATGTTCTGTGGTCTGATGAAACTAAAATTGAACTTTTTGGGCATAATGACCATCGTTACATTTGGAGGAAAAATGGAGAAGCCTGGAAGCCTAAGAACACCATCCCAACTGTGAAACAAGGGGGTGGCAGCATCATGTTGTGGGGTTTTGTGACAGGAGGGACTGGTGCACTTCACAAAATCGATAGCATCATGAGAAAAGAAGATTACAGTGGTTCTCCCACTTAAAAAGATGAGAGAGGCCTGTAATTGACATCATAGGTAGAGCTCAACTATGAGAAAACAAATCCTGAAAATTACATTGTCTGATTTGGAAAGAATTTTTTTTTCAAATTTTGGAGCAAGATAAGTATTTGGTCAATTACAAAAGTTCATCTTAATACTTTGTTGTATATCCTTTGTTGGCAATGACAGAAGTCAAACGTTTTCTGTAATTCTTCACAAGGTTGGCACATACTGTTGCTGGTATGTTGGCCCATTCCTCCATGCAGATCTCCTCTAGAGCAGTGATGTTTTGGGGCTGTTGCTGGGCAACACGGACTTTCAACTCCCTCCAAAGGTTTTCTATAGGGTTTAGATCTGGATACTGGCTAGGCCACTTCAGGACCTTGAAATGCTTCTTACAAAGCCACTCCTTCATTGCCCTGGTGGGGTGCTTGGGATCATTGTCATGCTGAAAGACCCAGCCATGTTTCATCTTCAAAGTCCTTGCTGATGGAAGGAGGTTTGCACTCAAAATCTCACGATCCATGGCCCCATTCATTCTTTCATGTACACAGATCAGTCATCATGGTCCCTTGGCAGAGAAACAGCCCCAAAGCATGATGATGCCACCCCCATGCTTCACAGTAGGTATGGTGTTCTTTGGATGTAACTCAGCATTGTTTCTCCTCTAAACACGACAAGTTGTGTTTCTACCAAACAGTTCTACTTTGGTTTCATCTGACCATATGACATTCTCCCAATACTCTTCTGGATCATCCAAATGCTCTCTAGCAAACTTCAGACTGGCCCGCACATGTAATGGCTTAAGCAGGGGGACACGTCTGGCACTGCAGGATCTGAGTCCCTGTGTTACTGATGGTATATAAAGAAGGTAAAATTAAAAGTCACAACATGTCCCTAGGAGGGGAACAACTGGACACGTTTCGAGGACACAGCCCCTTATTCGTCAGTATACAAATGAATTAAAAAACAACACATTTATAATAAAAACTGTGACCACCCCTAAACATGTGTGATAGATTAATATACAAATTAGAATATTAACTCCTACATAGACAAGATTTGCGTGCAACGAATTCTCATAGAATATTCAGATATAAACTTTGGAGAAAAAAAAATTAAATTTTTTTTTATACATGTAATAAATTTACCATATAAATGCACAGAAACAGAACATGCATATGATATTATAAATGCAAGCATATATGTATAATTTAATAAAAAAACAATAGATCTGATCTATAATTCATACCTTGCGGTATCCGTGCATTTCATTTCAATATCCATAATTTTTCTTTGTTATGGAGCATTTTTTCCCAATTACCGCCACGATGGGGACGTGGTACTCTCTCTATGCCTCAAATATTTAATGTACTTACATTGCCCGCATGTACCTCTCTGAAATGTTTGGACAGACCTGATAACCTGATGGATTTTGAGGCAGGATTTGCTCCTGTAATATGTTCTGATATTCTTGCCTTAAGGGCTCTGATAGTACAGCCTATATAATATTTTGAACAGCTGACACAAGTTGCCATATAGACAACATGGGAGGTGTTACAATTTATATAAGACTCTACACCACGTGCAGAATTATTAGGCAAATGAGTATTTTGATCACATGATCTTTTTTATACATGCTGTCCTACTCCAAGCTGCATAGGCTTGAGAGCCAACTACCAATTAAGTAAATCTGGTGATGTGCATCTCTGTAATGAGGAGGGGTGTTGACTAATGACATCAACACCCTATATAAGGTGTGCTTAATTATTAGGCAACTTCCTTTCCTTTGGCAAAATGGGTCAGAACAGAGATTTGACGGGCTCTGAAAAGTCCAAAATTGTGAGATGTCTTGCAGAGGGATGCAGCAGACTTGAAATTTCCAAACTTTTGAAGCGTGATCACCAAACAATCAAACGTTTCATGGCAAATAGACAACAGGGTAGCAAGAAGCGTGTTGGCCAAAAAAGGCGCAAAATAACTGCCCATGAATTGAGGAAAATCAAACGTGAAGCTGCCAAGATGCCATTTGCCACCAGTTTTGCCATATTTCAGAGCTGCAACGTTACTGGAGTATCAAAAAGCACAAGGTGTGCGATACTCAGGGACATGGCCAAGGTAAGGAAGGCTGAAAAACGACCACCTTTGAATAAGAAACATAAGATAAAACGTCAAGAATGGGACAAGAAATATCTTAAGACTGATTTTTCAAAGGTTTTATGGATTGATGAAATGAGAGTGACTCTTGATGGGCCAGATGGATGGGCCAGAGGCTGGATCAGTAAAGGGCAGAGAGCTCCACTCCGACTCAGACGCCAGCAAGGTGGAGGTGGAGTACTGGTATGGGCTGGTATCATCAAAGATGAACTTGTGGGACCTTTTCGGGTTGAGGATGGAGTGAAGCTCAACTCCCAGACCTACTGCCAGTTTCTGGAAGACAACTTCTTCAAGCAGTGGTACAGGAAGAAGTCGGTATCGTTCAAGAAAAACATGATTTTCATGCAGGACAATGCTCCATCACATGCATCCAACTGCTCCACAGTGTGGCTGGCCAGTAAAGGTCTAAAAGAAGAAAAAATAATGACATGGCCCCCTTGTTCACCTGATCTGAACCCCATAGAGAACCTGTGGTCCATCATAAAATGTGAGATCTACAGGGAGGGAAAACAGTACACCTCTCGGAACAGTGTCTTGTAGGCTGTGGTGGCTGCTGCACGCAATGTTGATTGAAAACAGATCAAGCAACTGACAGAATCTATAGATGGAAGGCTGTTGAGTGTCATCGTAAAGAAAGGTGGCTATATTCATCACTAATTTTTTTTTTTTTGCATGTCAGAAATGTTTATTTCTAAATTTAGTGCACTGATATTGGTTTACCTGGTGAAAATAAACAAGTGAGATGGGATTATATTTGTTTTTTATTAAGTTGCCTAATAATTCTGCACAGTAATAGTTACCTGCACAAACAGATATCCTCCTAAGATAGCCAAATAAAAAAAAAGCCCACTCCAACTTCCAAAAATATTAAGCTTGGATATTTATGAGTCTTTTGGGTTGATTGAGAACATAGTTGTTGATCAATAATAAAAATAACCCTCTAGGATACAACTTGCCTAATAATTCTGTACACAGTGTATGTCATATTTTCTACCCGTGTGTAGATCAGAGAAACTAGAACCCATAGCGACATGCTTGCATATACAGCATCTATTTTCACCACATTTATACATACCGACATATTTCAGCCAGGTGGGACTTTGTACTTTATTATCCAATACGCTTGGTCACAACATATTGCGTAGATCCTGACCTTTCCTTGAAACCACCCTACAACCTGCTTCCAATATATTAGACAATTTGTCATCCTGATATAATATGGGTAAATTCTTGAGAAAAATTTGTTTAATGTTGTAAAAATGATCACTATATGACGTAGAGAAAGTTAATGACGATTTTGCCTTATTGGAACTATGTTTTTCTGATTGTGTCAACAAACTTTCTCTATCTTTAGATGTAACTATAGATACAGCCCTATCGATCATCCATTTTTCATATCCCCTAGATTTTAGTCTCGCTGACATGGTTACAATTGGTACAATTGCGTCTAGCTCTAATGAACTCACCCACTGGTAAATTTTTTATAACATGTTTTGGGTGACTACTTTCAGCTCTCAAGAGAGAATTACCGCTGAGGGGTTTGCGGTAAAGTTTAGAGGTAATTTTCCCTGTACTCACACAACCAGTCAAAAACGGAGTTGACTCCTTGTGAATCTCCATAGTGAATTTTAAATTATAGTTGTTATCCTCCAGATAATTTAAGAATTCTGTAACAGGTGGTGCGGGAGACCCCGACGACAAACCCCATATGAGGATCATGTCATCAATGAATCTCCCGCACCACCAAATATTGTTCCTATATGGACAACATTCACTGAAAATATATTCTTCCTCCCATCTTTTCATATAAACATTGGCCAGTGAAGGGGAAAACTTAGAGCCCATCGGACAACCGCAAAGCTGTAAGTAAAATTTATCATTGAAGATGAAAAAATTACTCTTCAAAAGAAATTCCAAACTCAGTAACACCATCAGTGAAGACGTCAATTTGATTAAAAAAATATTGCACAACCCTCAATGTCTTATCGTGAGGTATTGAGGAATATAACTGGACAACATCACATGTTATCCAATTACAGTCCTCATGCCAAGGCATATGATTAATGGCCTGCATTAGATGCTTTGTATCTTTTATCATACCTGGTGATCCCTCCAGTAAGACGTGCAATCTGGAATCCACCCACCCTGAAAGTCTCTCATGGAGGGAATGTATACCCGCCACGATTGGCCTCAGGGGAGGTGGAAACACAGACTTATGCGTCTTAGGGAGGGCATGAAAAATATGGATTACAGGCTGATCAGGCGACAAAAAATCCTTCATCTTGGAATCAATGGCTCCAAGAGCTACTCCTTCCTCCAGTAGCTTGTTTAATTTTAATGTAAATTTTTTTGTGGGATCAGAGACTAAGGGACGGTAGGTGGTGGAATCAGATAATATATCTTCTACCAGTTTTTTATATAATCCTGAATCCAGAATCACCACCGACCCCCCCTTGTCTGAAGGTCTAATGACAATGTTAGAATTAGCCCATTGGGAAATTATTGCTTCCCTTTCCCTTCTGGAAAGATTATTTGATACTCTCAATTTTCCATCATCCAAAAGATTATTTAAATCTCTTTCCATTGCGGCTTGAATGGAATCCATAGCTGGTATCCTCGCCGCAATGGGATAATAATTTTCGTTGGATGTAGTAAAATTGGATATTTCCAAATCATTTCTAAATTTCATACATGTTTTGATCTCAACATTATTTTCCAAATGATGTAAATCCTTGATGCACATGATTTCCTGTAACCCCATATGTAATGGATAACAGTCAGGCAATATAGGAGGGACACAATCATGATCTGTAGAGACCTGAAGGATGTTTTTATCATAAAAATGTCTTTTAACTGCTAAATTTCTTGTGAACTTGTTTACATCCTTCAATGTTTGAAATAGATCAGCATTTTTATTAGGTACAAAATTTAAACCTTTCTCCAAAACTTTAAGTTCGTGTTCAGAAAAAATGCAAGCAGATAAACTGTGAACCGAAACTATATCTATGTTATTTGTTTCCTGTATTTCTTTTTCCCTCCTTCTCCGTGAGCGCCGCTTCGGCCTTTGTTGCCATTTTTTGAAACAGTAGATGTGGAGGCATATCTGGTATTGTATGCTCTAGAAGAGCCATTCTCATCCTGACCAGAAACCGACACATCGGATTCATCTGTGCTTACTGATGAGACAGGTGAAGAAAAACTCACATTACGGTTGCTCACTTGTCCTGGTGGATTTCTCAAAATGGATTTTATGGTGCCTGATTTTGTGGAATTTTTAGGAGTTTTAGGTGTGCTAGGGGTAGATGAAAAACAAGTTTTTCCAGGATGTTTCCATACATAGACAGAATCACTCTCATAGTCTTTTAGATCTCGTTTATACTTGGAACTTTTTAAATCAATGATAGTCTTTTCAAGTTCATCGATGTTTTTATACATATTCTCATATAGTGATTCATATACATTCTGAGAAATAAACTTATCTGCTGCATCTTGCAAAACCTTAATATTATTCTCTAAAGACTCCAGTTTATTTTCCTCCTCCATAATGATGAGATTCATTAATTTAAAGGAACAGTCCGAAAGAACATCATTCCACTTACTTGTAAATTCATCACTGAGCGGAGTAGTTGCAATCTTTTTAATACGAAGGCCTCGAGCAATCATCTTTTTTAAGACGTATTTTTTCAAGGTGGCATGATCCCACCAAACCTTTAGATGCTGAATCAAAGCCTTCTCCAAAGTAAAAAATGCCTCACGAATTTCAGGAGCACATTTTTTTTTTTTTCCTAAGTTTATATCTGAATATTCTATGAGAATTCGTTGCACGCAAATCTTGTCTAGGTAGGAGTTAATATCCTAATTTGTATATTAATCTATCACACATGTTTAGGGGTTGTCACAGTTTTAATTATAAATGTGTTGTTTTTAATTCATTTGTATACTGATGATTAAGGGGCTGTGTCCTCGAAACGTGTCCAGTTGTTCCCCTCCTAGGGACATGTTGTGACTTAATTTTGGAATAAAAGGATTTATCGCATGTGGCACCGGATTTTACCTTCTTTATATATCCTTGCAAGTGTATGCTGGACACTAATCCGTGGGCCTGGGATTCCTGTGAGTATCAGGTGATATGAGCTAATTATCTCCTTTTTGTAGTTACTGATGGTAGCCTGTGTAACGTTGGTCCCAGCTCTCTGCAGGTCATTAACTAGGTCCCACCGTGTGGTTCTGGGATTTTTGCTCACCAGTCCTGAGATCATTTTGACCCCACGGGGTGAGATCTTTTGTGGAGCCCCAGATCAAGGGAGATTATCAGTAGTCTTGTATGTCTTCCATTTTCTAATTATCGCTCCCACAGTTGATTTCTTCACACCAAGCTGCTTGCCTATTGCAGATTCACTCTTCCCAGCCTGGTGCAGGGCTACAATTTTGTTTCTGGTGTCCTTCGACAGCTCTTTCGTCTTCACCATAGTGGAGTTTTGAGTGTGACTGTTTGAGGTTGCGGACAGGTGTCTTTTATACTGATAACAAGTTCAAACAGGTGCCAGTACTACATGTAATGAGTGGAGGACAGAGGAGCCTCTTAAAGAAGAAGTTACAGGTGTGTGAGAGCCAGAAATCGTTCTTGTTTGTAATTGACCAAATACTTATTTTCCACCAAAATTTAAAAACAAAATATTTTCAAATCAGACAATGTGATTTTCAGGATTTGTTTTCTCATTTTGTCTCTCATAGTTGAGGTCTACCTAAGATGTCAATTACAGACCTCTCCCATCTTTTTAAATGGGAGAACTTCCACAATTGGTGGCTGACTAAATACTTTTTTTCCCCACTGTTTGTGGCAATACTGAAGAAACATCTCAAGAGATCAGCCAGGAAGTTAAAGCTTGGGCGGAAATGGGTCTTCCTGGTGGACAGTGACCCGAAGCATACTGCCAAAATGGTAACAAAATGGCTTAAGGATAACAAAGTCAATGTTTTGGAGTGGCCATCACTAAGCCCTGATCTCAATCCTATTGAAAATTTATGGACAAAGCTGAAAAGGCAGGTGTGAGCAAGGAGACCTACAATCCTGGATCAGTTACACCAGTTTTGTCAGGAGGAATGGGTCCAAATTCCGACCAACTATTGTGAGAAGCTTGTGGAAAGATATCCCAAACATCTGACCCAAGTCATTCAGTTTAAGGATAATGGTACCAAATACTAATAATGTTTGTAAACCTTTGACTTTGCAGTAAGTAATAAAAATGCCTTAAAACATTCTCTCTCATTATTCTGCCATTTGGAAAATATTAAAAATGATGGTAATCCTAACTGACCTAAAATGGGAAAGATTTATTCTGATTTCATGTCAGATATTGAGAAAAACAAGCATATGTGTCTTTTTATATGGTGTATGTAAACTTTTGGTTTCAACTGTATATATTTTGCAGGGTATTAGGCCAGTGATTAGACAAATGAAAGTTGAAGTGTCAAATAAAGACTAAGTAAAAAAAAGTAAGAAAAAAAATAGTTCGAAAATTTTTTTGAAAATATATAAACAAAAAACCCACAAAATAAACAATGCAAAAATCATAGAAAAATGTTTCACCAATAAACACACATTTTTTATGTAAAAACAAAGATGAATAAAAAATTCCACATATTTGTTATCTCTGCATCTGGAACAACCGAATTTATAAAACTGTCACACTATTTAACCCTTACAGCTAACATCATAAAAAAGCAAACAAAAAAAATGTTTTTTTCATCATTACAAAAAGTGGAGTAAAATGAGATCAAAAGTTGTATCTAAATTAAAATAAAATTATCATTAAAATGTCATCTTGTCTAGTAAAAAAACAGGCCTTCACTCATCCCTGTCATTAAAAAATAAAAACAAGTTATAGCTCACAGAATATGGCAAAATATAAACATTTTTCTCCTACAAAATTGTTTTTAGGAAAACATAAACAAAACCTTCATAAACCTGGTATCACTATAATTGTACAGACCTGAAACATAAATCTAGAATTGGTATTTTTTATTCATTCATTCAATATAAAAGAAAACCTATAAAATTGGGAATGACTGTAATCATACTAACATACTAAGGGCTTGCTCACACGAGCGTATAAATCGGAAAAGTGCAAATTGATTAAAAATCGGATTTCACGCGGCCCTATATCATACTATGGGGCAGTGCAGATCTGCAATTTTTTTCTCATGCTCATGCGAGAGTCTTGGATCACACTAATGTGACCCTTGGATCAACTTGGGACAGAGCTTGATCCGAGTGTCATTAGCATAATCGTCGAGACTCTCTCACATGAGACAATATTCGCTCATGTGACCCCCGATTTACCCACAGAATAAACCTGTCCTATTGTCACGGGTGTGTTGCCACGAAGATCGTCACGAGTACACAGCCTGACTTCTCGCAGCTGACTTGTTGGTGCTTTGTGTTTTTTCGGCAGTGAAGGAGTTAATTCTCTCTCTCTCTGGGCTAGCTGAGGTCCAGCCTCGCCCAGCTGCAATCAATGCTTCTTTAGTGAGACTCCTTCATATTCCTGCAGGTCTGTTTGGGAAGTGTCGGTGAAAGCTTTTCATTCAGACTTACAGAGCGGATCGTGGTGTTTGGAGTTGCTGAGATAAGTGTATTTGGAAGTGTTTTTTCCCTTTCCTCGCTTTATCATTTATCTCCTTTCCCGTTGGTGTTCCCTCTGTTGTAGTTGTGTAGAAGTTGTATGCAAGGTGGTTTTGGTTTTTCCCTTGTACTGTCTCGTTCGTCTAAATACTGTGTGTGGGCATATTATTTCTGGTTCCCAATTGTTGTGATCGGGGTCCTTCTCAGGACTAGATTACTGAGGTGCAGGGATCCTCAGGAGGTAGGGGTTACGCTGGCGGCCTGGACCTCTGTACCTTTAACAGTACCTCCAGGTTGAGGGATTAGTCAGGGCCCCAGCTTAGGGTCAGCTTAGGCCCCCTACCTCCAGTATTCTGTGACAGTGTGACATTTTCACCGACCAACTTAGTTTTTCTCCAGCTACCATGGATCCAGTAGCCGGTCTAGCTCGGCAGTTGCAGAGTTTGTCCATGGGGCTGGCGGACGTTAGGTCCAAGGTTTTGCATCCTCTGGAGCAAGCCGGACCAGAACCTAAAGTAGCTCTCCCTGACAGGTTCACTGGGGGGCGGGACAAGTTTTTTGTTTTCCGGGAGGCATGCAAATTGTACTTTCGGCTGCGGCCTCGGTTATCGGGCAGCGAAGAACAAAGGGTGGGAATTGTCATCTCGCTCCTACAAGGGGACCCACAATCTTGGGCATTCTCTCTTCCCCCAAGCTCCCCGGTTCTCCAGTCAGTGGATAGGTTTTTCGCTGCTCTGGGACTCGTATATGATGACCCAGATCGGATCTCCCTTGCTGAGTCTAAGTTACGTAGGATTCAGCAGGGAGATCGTCCGGCGGAGGAATTCTGTTCGGAGTTCCGTAGGTGGGCCACGGACACCCAGTGGAATGATCCGGCTCTTAGGAGCCAGTTTTGTCATGGTTTATCCGACAAATTACAGGATGTGTTGGCACAGTATGACTCTCCCGCGTCACTGGAAGCCGCTATGGCCCTTGCCATTCGCGTTGACAGACGGCTTCGGGAGAGGTGCGGGATAACTCTACCCCCTGTAATGTCTCCACCTCCTACAAGGTCCCCTCATATGGTGGTTCCCCTGGTCAGTCCGGAGGAGCCTATGCAATTAGGAGGGACATCATTTCGGGGAAGGGGACCGGTGGAGCGCCATAAGACAGGAAGGTGTTTCCTCTGCGGGAAAAAGGGACATTTTATTGGGGGGTGTCCATCCCGTCCCTTGCAGAGTAAAGAGTCGTCGAAAAAACTGTTGATCCCAGGTTGTGTGGTGGACGGCAATCTGGGAGTAGGTATTTCGTCCCTAGGTTCGTCTCAGTTTCTCGTACCGGCGGAGGTGGTGGTGGGTGCGAGAACTGAGAGGATATCTGTTCTTCTGGATAGTGGGGCCGGGGCTAATCTGGTTGATGCTCGGTTTGCCCGGGTTCAAGGTATGCGATTGAGTGAGTTGGCTAAACCCATCCCCATATTCTCGATCGATGCCAGGCCTCTCGGTCAGGGAAGTTTTTTGCAAGCTGTGCATGGCGTAAAACTTCAAGTGGGGGCAATACATAAAGAACTGTTGTCTTGCTACGTGTTGGAGGGTCTTCCCACTCCTATAGTGTTGGGCCTTCCTTGGTTAGCTAAGCATAACCCGGTTATTAATTGGCAAACCAGAGAGATAAGCCAATGGAGTAAATTCTGTAATAAAAACTGCATGAACACGGTCATCGGTGCGGTTACTCCTTGGGTCTTACCTCCATTTCTGGCGGACTTTGAGGATGTATTCTCGGAGAATGGGTGTCAGGAACTACCTCCTCATCGCGAGTATGACTGTTCTGTAAAACTGCTCCCTGAGGCCAAGTTACCTAAAGCTAGGTTGTATAACCTTTCTGGTCCTGAGAGGCAGGCCATGAAGGATTATATTTCTGAAAGTCTGGCTAAGGGGCATATTAGACCTTCATCTTCACCGGTGGCCGCGGGGTTCTTCTTTGTTAAGAAGAAAGATGGAGGCCTACGCCCTTGCCTGGATTTCCGTGAACTTAATCGGATTACGGTCCGAGATCCGTATCCGCTCCCACTTATTCCCGATCTCTTTAATCAGATCGTGGGCGCCAAATGGTTCTCTAAGTTGGATCTCAGGGGGGCGTACAATCTGATTAGGATGAAGGAGGGGGATGAGTGGAAGACGGCTTTTAACACTCCGGAGGGGCATTATGAGAACCTTGTCATGCCATTCGGTCTGACTAATGCCCCGGCGGTGTTTCAACACTTTGTTAATGATATTTTTCGCCACCTGGTGGGACAGTTTGTTGTCATATATCTGGATGATATCTTAATTTACTCGCCGGATCTGGTGTCTCATCAGGAGCACGTTAGACAGGTGTTACAGATCTTGCGGGATAATAAACTGTATGCCAAGTGGGAAAAGTGTGTGTTCGCCGTACAGGAACTCCAGTTTTTAGGCTTCCTGGTTTCAGCGTCCGGTTTTCGTATGGACCCTGGGAAAGTGCGGGCAGTTCTTGAGTGGGATCGGCCGGAGAATCTTAAGGCACTACAACGTTTCCTGGGGTTTGCTAACTATTACCGGAAGTTCATTCATAATTTCTCGTCCATGGTTAAGCCTCTCACAGACATGACTAAAAAGGGGACGGATTTTTCTAGGTGGTCTGACAAGGCTTGTCAAGCATTCTCCTCCTTGAAAAAATGTTTTGCCTCGGCACCCATACTCATTCAACCTGATGCGTCTCAGCCATTCTTTGTAGAGGTAGACGCTTCCGAGGTAGGGGTGGGAGCAGTATTGTCACAGGGTTCGTCCCCTGGTAAGTGGCATCCGTGCGCCTTTTTCTCTAAAAAATTGTCGTCCGCTGAGAGGAATTACGATGTCGGCAATAGGGAACTCTTGGCCATTAAGTTAGCTTTTGAGGAGTGGCGCCATTTTTTGGAGGGGGCAGTTCATCCGGTCACCGTCATCACCGATCACAAGAACCTGCTATATCTGGAGTCCGCTAAACGTCTGAATCCCAGACAAGCTAGGTGGTCATTGTTTTTTACCAGGTTTAATTTCGTCGTTACATATCGTCCTGGGTCTAAAAATGTAAAGGCGGATGCCTTATCTCGTAGTTTCCCTGGGGCCGGGAATACGGACGACCCGATTCCTATTCTTCAGGAGGGGGTGGTGGTTTCGGCAGTATGCTCTGAGCTGGAGGAGGAGATATTGGAGGCTCAGGGGGACGCCCCTGTTGGACCTCCGGGGAGACTGTTCGTTCCAGATCAGTTGCGACAAAAGGTGATCGAGGCACACCATAACTCAGTTTTTGCAGGACACCCGGGGAGTAAAGCAACTGTGGATCTCCTCTCGCGTCGGTTTTGGTGGCCTAACTTACATAAAGAGGTGGTAACTTTTGTCGCGTCCTGTGGGGTTTGTGCGCGCTCTAAGACCTCACATACCCGTCCGTCTGGGGCCCTTTTACCTTTGAAGATCCCGGAGCGCCCTTGGAATCATCTGTCTATGGACTTTATTACGGACCTCCCTCCGTCTTCGGGTAAAACGGTCATACTCGTTGTAGTGGACAGGTTCAGCAAGATGGCACATTTTATCGCTCTTCCGGCTCTCCCTAATGCTAAAACTCTTGCGCAGGTGTTCATTGGGGAGATTGTGAGGCTTCACGGGGTACCCTCCGAGGTGGTGTCTGATCGGGGGTCTCAGTTTGTGTCCAAGTTCTGGAAGGCGTTTTGTGCACGGCGGGGGATGCATTTGTCATTCTCGTCGGCTTTTCATCCTCAGACCAATGGTCAGACGGAACGTATGAACCAGAGCTTGGAGACATATCTTCGGTGTTTTGTGTCAGAGAACCAGGAGGACTGGGCTTCTTTCTTACCTCTGGCAGAGTTTGCTCTCAATAATAGGCGGAGCGAGTCCACTGGTAAGTCCCCGTTTTTTGGGGCATATGGTTTTCACCCCCAGTTTTGTACTTTCAGTAGGGGGGGCTCTTCGGGGGTTCCGGAGGAGGAACGATTTTCCTCATCTCTCGCTTCAGTATGGAGAGGGGTGCTGAAGAATCTGAATACTATGGGGAACCGATACAAACGTATGGCTGATAGGAGGAGAGTGTCTGGCCCGGACCTAAGTGTGAACGATCAGGTATGGTTGTCTACCAGGAATATTAAACTTAAGGTTCCCTCCTGGAAACTGTGTCCCAGGTTCATCGGGCCGTACAGAATCAGTTCTGTTATTAATCCGGTGGCATTCCGTCTTGACCTCCCCCCTACGTTTAAAATTCACAACGTGTTTCACAGATCATTGCTTAAGAGGTATGTGGCGCCGGTGGTACCGTCACCTTTACCTCCCCCTCCTGTGGTTGTCAATGGTAACTTGGAGTTCCAGGTATCGAGGGTCATTGATTCACGCTTTAATCGCCGGTCCCTTCAGTACTTGGTTCATTGGAAGGGGTATGGTCCTGAGGAGAGGATGTGGGTTCCTGCGTCGGATATTAACGCAGACCGATTAGTTCGGGCCTTCCACACGACTCACCCGAATAAACCTGGCCCTGAGGGTCCGGAGGCCCCTCGTAGAAGGGGGGGTACTGTCACGGGTGTGTTGCCACGAAGATCGTCACGAGTACACAGCCTGACTTCTCGCAGCTGACTTGTTGGTGCTTTGTGTTTTTTCGGCAGTGAAGGAGTTAATTCTCTCTCTCTCTGGGCTAGCTGAGGTCCAGCCTCGCCCAGCTGCAATCAATGCTTCTTTAGTGAGACTCCTTCATATTCCTGCAGGTCTGTTTGGGAAGTGTCGGTGAAAGCTTTTCATTCAGACTTACAGAGCGGATCGTGGTGTTTGGAGTTGCTGAGATAAGTGTATTTGGAAGTGTTTTTTCCCTTTCCTCGCTTTATCATTTATCTCCTTTCCCGTTGGTGTTCCCTCTGTTGTAGTTGTGTAGAAGTTGTATGCAAGGTGGTTTTGGTTTTTCCCTTGTACTGTCTCGTTCGTCTAAATACTGTGTGTGGGCATATTATTTCTGGTTCCCAATTGTTGTGATCGGGGTCCTTCTCAGGACTAGATTACTGAGGTGCAGGGATCCTCAGGAGGTAGGGGTTACGCTGGCGGCCTGGACCTCTGTACCTTTAACAGTACCTCCAGGTTGAGGGATTAGTCAGGGCCCCAGCTTAGGGTCAGCTTAGGCCCCCTACCTCCAGTATTCTGTGACAGTGTGACACCTATTACTTATGCCAGATGGTGACTGCATAAAAATAAAGTAAACAAAATAAAACATTTTTGGACCTGCTATTGATTTTTTCATTATCCCTCCTAAAATTGGATTAAAGCAACTTTATAAGGTAATTACCTGGAATAGCTACCAAAGAACAGGTATGCCTCATCAAGAGTTTATTTGAGGAACAACATTGTCCTTCTCTGTTTGTGACCATCAGATGTGTTTTGTAGGGGCAATGTTGGTACACAGTTCAATATAGGGCTGGGCCCTATTCCACTTCTATTCTCTGCCAGAATATGGTAAAAACCACTCAACTATGTAAGGAGAAACAACAAATGAAGGTCAGGAAATCCAGAAAATTGCTAGAACCTTAAAGGTATCCTCAAGGGCAGTCTTGAAAACTACCAATTGCTATGATGAAACCAGTTCTCATGAGGTCTGTCATAGGAAAGGAAGACCAGGACTTACATCTGCTGCAGAGTATAAGTTCATCAGAGTTACCAACCTCAAAAGCCTCAATTTGACAGCAACTTAGATAACAGCCCTTATAAATGATGCACAGACATGAAGTAGCAGACAAATCTCAACATCACCTGGCCAAAGGAAACTGCGAGAAGCAGGCCTTTATGCTTGAATAGATGCAAAAAAGCCACTATTGGAGGCCCCAAACATGACGAGACTTGTTTTGGCCAAGCAAGATAAAGACTGGATATTAGAGCAGTGAAAATTGTTAGTGTGCTTTGATGAATCAGAATAAGAGATGCTTAGTACTGTTAAGGGAGGGCAATAACCCTTCACGGTTGACCAAGTGAGTGTCAAATTATTATGTTGATTGCAATCCACAGAAAACCAAACGGAAACAATGTTCTGTATTGGGAGGATTCAAATAATCTCTGATCCTGTTTATTTTGCTTAGCATTTTATATTGTTTTGAGCATTTTAATAGCCAATCAACTCTGCAGCCATACTACAGTACTATAGGCTAACTAATGTTAGTGCAATTATTACGGAAACACATATATGGTCATATTATCATCGTTAGTTCGAAGCTCTATGGAAATTTTACATGGTCAAACCTGGCCGAAACAAGTTAGATAACAGAGTGTCTGACAAAATGTTCTCTTGAGAAAAAGTTAGTGTGAGAGAAGTTCCATGGGAAGAGAAAGAAAGAATGTATGTTATGCAAGGAGTGATAATAACATGATTTTAAAGCAAGCAGACAAAATGGAGTTGCTCTAGCATGAGTATCAATATGTCCTTTACATTCCCCCCTAAAAATTATGTTATTATTAGTGTTGAGCGAACATGCTCGACACTGCTCGGTACTCGCCCGAGCATCACGCTACTCGGGATGTTCGGCGAGCACCGAGCATTTCCGGGTTACTCGGGCGGGAGCTCGGGTCTCCGCCCTGCATGTTTGGCGCTCTTTACAGAGCCAATCAGCAGGCAGGAATTGCCTGCCAGTCACTGTAATGCTGCAGCCATGTTGGTTGTGGGCATTACAGTGATTGGCTGGCCACACAGCGTCACCTTGAGTATTTAAAACGGGGCGCCGCCATCTTGGACACAGTCGCTCCGGATTAGACAGTTTAGGGACAGCGCTGCTGATTTAGGGAGAGATATAAACTGCGAAATAGTTAGTGTAGGGTCTGTAAAGGCTGCCAGAACAAACAAACAGTCCTTTTCAGGACTAATATCCATCCCAGATACCAGGCAGGCAGGCTGTATAGGAGACACAGTGGTTATACCAGCAAACGCTGCATTACAGTCCTGTGTGCTCCTGTTGCTGAAATTGCTGGACTTAGCACCAGGAGTCGGGGGCAAGGAAAAATCCTTTTTTTTTCATCTAAATCCTCCTTTTTTTTTCCTCCTTCACACTGTACAAATACCCGTCTTATTAACCTTTTGGTGTGTCCGTCCCCCCCCCCCCCAAAAAAAAGCGTGTCTCTGATTTTTCAGACACAAATATAACTGTTGAAAATAGTGTGGTGTAGGCCAGAGAAACAGAAGTGTTGTTTTGCACTTCCACGGTTCAAACCTCTGTATTATCCATTTTGGGCCATTTGAATCTAAATTAAAAAACAGTTTGAGTGTGTCGCTCACTGTTCAGCCGCAAATATCTCTATTTAAAAAAGTGTGGTATACCCCAGTAAATAATAACTGTGGTTTTGCCATCCCACGGTAAAAAATCTCTATTATTCAGGTTTTGGTAGTTTTTTCCGTAAAGAAAAACAGTAGTGTCTCCTGACTGTTGTGACACAAAAATATATCTGTTGAAAATAGTCTTGTGTAGGCCCGACATCCCAGGGTGGTTTCGCAGTTCCATGGGTCAAATCGCTGTACTATCCAGTTTTGGGCCTTTGGTATCTAAAAAAAAAGCAGTTTGAGTGTGTCGCTCACTGTTTAGCCACAAATATCTCTATTTAAAAAAGTGTGGTATACCCCAGTAAACAATAACTGTGGTTTTGCCATCCCACGGTAAAAAATCTCTATTATTCAGGTTTTGGTAGTTTTTTCCGTAAAGAAAAACAGTAGTGTCTCCTGACTGTTGTGACACAAAAATATATCTGTTGAAAATAGTCTTGTGTAGGCCCGACATCCCAGTGTGGTTTCGGAGTTCCACGGGTCAAATCGCTGTACTATCCAGTTTTGGGCCTTTGGTATCTAAAAAAAAAGCAGTTTGAGTGTGTCGCTCACTGTTCAGCCGCAAATATCTCTATTTAAAAAAGTGTGGTATACCCCAGTAAACAATAACTGTGGTTTTGCCATCCCACGGTAAAAAATCTCTATTATTCAGCTTTTGGTAGTTTTTTCCGTAAAGAAAAACAGTAGTGTCTCCTGACTGTTGTGACACAAAAATATATCTGTTGAAAATAGTCTTGTGTAGGCCCGACATCCCAGTGTGGTTTCGCAGTTCCACGGGTCAAATCGCTGTACTATCCAGTTTTGGGCCTTTGGTATCTAAAAAAAAAGCAGTTTGAGTGTGTCGCTCACTGTTCAGCCGCAAATATCTCTATTTAAAAAAGTGTGGTATACCCCAGTAAACAATAACTGTGGTTTTGCCATCCCACGGTAAAAAATCTCTATTATTCAGCTTTTGGTAGTTTTTTCCGTAAAGAAAAACAGTAGTGTCACCTGACTGTTGTGACACAAAAATATATCTGTTGAAAATATTCTTGTGTAGGCCCGACATCCCAGTGTGGTTTCGCAGTTCCACGGGTCAAATCGCTGTACTATCCAGTTTTGGGCCTTTGGTATCTAAAAAAAAAGCAGTTTGAGTGTGTCGCAAACTGTTCAGCCGCAGATATCTCTATTTAAAAAAGTGTGGTATACCCCAGTAAACAATAACTGTGGTTTTGCCATCCCACGGTAAAAAATCTCTATTATTCAGCTTTTGGTAGTTTTTTCCGTAAAGAAAAACAGTAGTGTCTCCTGACTGTTGTGACACAAAAATATATCTGTTGAAAATAGTCTTGTGTAGGCCCGACATCCCAGTGTGCTTTCGCAGTTCCACGGGTCAAATCGCTGTACTATCCAGTTTTGGGCCTTTGGTATCTAAAAAAAAAGCAGTTTGAGTGTGTCGCTCACTGTTCAGCCGCAAATATCTCTATTTAAAAAAGTGTGGTATACCCCAGTAAACAATAACTGTGGTTTTCCTCTTCCACGGTTCTAATCTACTCTTTATTACCCTTTTTCCATTGATAGTGCAAGTGTAAGCTATTTTACTTCATTTACAATGGGCAAGGCGCGTGGCAAGGGACGTGGAAGTGGACGTTCTGGTGATGGTTCGTGCAGAGGACGGGGCCGTGGCCAAGGTGAAAATGTGCCACAACCAACAGCCACATCTTCTCGCTCCCACTTCTTGACCGAATTACTAGGGAAGCACAGAACAACACCAGTATTAAGAACTGATCAGTGTGAACAGGTTATTAATTGGATAGCAGATAATACTTCCAGTTACCTGGGCACCACCACCTCCGGTCTGTCTTCCACACGGTCAACTCTTAGTAGCTGTGAGTCTCGACCGCATACTCCTCCTCACCCTGATGCTCCTTCCTCCCACCATGCCGAGTGTCGTCAGACAGCAAGTGATCCCACACTTGGACACTCTGAAGAGCTGTTCACTGGTCCATTTCCATATTTGGGCCCCTCACCTAATACGCTTGAAGTGGTGGAAGAGGAGATCCCATGTTGCGATGCCCAAATATATGAACAGCCACGGCCACAGGAAGTCGACGTTGGCAATCTGTCACAAGAGGTGGACGATGACAAGACACAATTGCCAGGAAGTGAGGAGGAGGATCGTGGTGCGCAAGTGGAAGAGGAGGAGGTGGTGGATGATCTTGTAACTGACCCAACGTGGAAGGATGACATGCAGAGTGAGGCCAGCAGCACACAGGGGGAGGGAGGCAGAGTACCCCAACAGGCAGGAAGAAGCAGTGTGGTGGCCACAGACAGAAGGCAGGCAACCGTTCCCCGTAACACCAACACGAGGGACGTTGCCAATACAAGCGGTAGGTCTTCCAAAGTCTGGAATTTTTTTAAAGACTCTGCTGATAACCCCAAAAAAGGCCATATGTTCCACCTGCCATGCCAGCATCAGCAGGGGTGACAAAACTACCAGCCTGACCACCACCAGCATGATCAGGCACATGGCAGCAAAGCACCCGACTTTGTGGGGCGAAACCCAGGGTCCACGACCAATGTCAGCGGCTGTCACCACTGCTTCTTCCACTGTTGTGCGTGCAATAGAAACCCCTGTTGTGTGTGCAAGGCAATCCCCTGTCCATACTGCATGTAAAGATGCCCCCTCCTCTCAGTCTTCACTTGTTATGGCAGGTTCTCAAGAAACAGCATCAACATCCACGTCCACGTCCCACCGCAGCGTTCAATTGTCCATATCCCAGACCTTTGAACGAAAGCGGAAATTCGCAGCTAACGCCCCACAGGCCACAGTCCTAAATTCGCACATTTCACGACTGCTTGCATTGGAAATGCTGCCTTTTAGGCTGGTGGAGACGGAATCCTTCCGCAATCTTATGGCGGTGGCCGTCCCTCGGTACTCGGTCCCCAGCCGACACTATTTTGCCCGGTGTGCCATCCCCGCACTACACAAGCACGTGTCCCAAAGCATCTGCCGTGCCCTCAACAACGCAGTTACTGGGAGAGTCCACCTGACAACGGACACGTGGACAAGTGCTTGTGGCCAGGGATGGTACATCTCTCTGACGGCACACTGGGTAAACATAGTGGAAGCCGGGACCCAGTCGGACCTTGGGACGGAACACATCCTCCCCACACCGAGGATTGCGGGCCCTATGTCAGTCAGAGTTGCCCCCACAGTGTACAGCTCCTGCGCATCCTCCTCCTCCTCCTCATGTTCAGCCTCCATCTCAGATATCACCACATCAGTTACAAGCTGGAAGCATTGCAGTACTGCCTCCGCCAAGCGGCAACAGGCTGTGCTGAAACTCATAAGCTTAGGTGATAAACCTCACACTGCTTGTGAGTTGTGGACAGCTGTGAAAGAGCAGGCAGATCTGTGGCTGAGACCGCTGCACCTACATCCCGTCATGGTCATGTGTGACAATGGCCGTAACCTGGTGGCGGCTCTGATGCGAGGTGAGATCACACACGTAACATGCCTGGCTCATGTGCTTAACCTCGAGGTTCAGCGGTTTCTTAAATCGTACCCCGAGTTGCCAGATCTGCTCGTGAAAGTACACCGCCTGTCAGCTCATTTTCGCAAGTCGGCTACAGCTTCCGCCGCCCTTGCTGTGTTGCAGCAGCGTTTGCAGCTTCCGGCACACCGACTGGTGTGTGATGTCCCCACACGTTGGAACTCTACCCTCCACATGTTGCAAAGGATTTGTGAGAAGAAGAGAGCAGTTGTGGAGTACCAGCTGCAACAAGGCCGTCGATATTCAGGTCAGACTCCACACATAAGACCTCCGGAGTGGACCTGGATGTCTGACATATGTACCATCCTGACAAACTTTGAGGAGGCCACCAAGATGGTGAGTGGCAATGACGCCATCATTAGTGTCAGCATCCCACTTGTCTGTCTTTTGCAACGCTCTCTGCAGAGAATTAAAGAGAAGGCATTGCAGTCAGAGTATGATGAGATGGATCAAGAAGCCGTAGCGGGCGATTACACACAGCCCAGCCTCATCTCATCCCAACGTGCATTGGGGGACAATGAGGGAGAGGAGGAGGAGGAGGAGGAAGAACAGGAGCTGCAATCATGCGTTGTAGACGGTAGTACCTGTACAAGTGTCATACCGTCGGTTCAGCGTGGGTGGCCTGAGGACAGGGGGGAGGAGGAAGAGGAGGAGGAGGAGAGCATGGTCAGTCGTCATCTTGGTGAGGACATGAAAATCTTGCCCGTTACCAGTCTGGCACGCATGGCTGACTTTATGTTACGCTGCCTTAACCGTGACCCTCGCGTTGTCAAAATGTTGTGTGACAGCCATTACTGGTTGGTGACACTTGTAGACCCCCGCTACAAGGAGAACTTTCACTCTCTTATTCCTGAGGTGGAGAGGTCTGCAAAAATGGGGCAGTACCAGAAGGCCATTGCTGCAGAACTCTTAAAAAAATTCCCATCTGAATACGCTAGCGGCAGAGGTCACAGTTCGTTGCCCAACCAAGGCGTACAGGCGAGAGAGATGCAACTCCAATCCAGCAGAGGCAGGGGAACACTGTCAACGTTCTGGGACAGTTTTCTGACACCCGACCAGCTTACAGGCCATCAAAAGATGGTGAGGGAGTACCTTGCCGACCGTACCAGCGTCCTCCGTGATTCCTCTGTGCCTTTTAATTATTGGGTATCCAAGCTGGACACTTGGAATGAACTCGCTCTGTACGCCTTGGAGGTCCTGGCCTGCCCTGCCGCTAGCGTGTTATTGGAGCGTGTTTTTAGTGCCGCTGGGGGAATTATAACTGCTAAGTAGTGTTGAGCATTCCGATACTGAAATATCGGGTATCGGCCGATATTCGCGGTATTGGAATTCCGATACTTAATTTCCGATACTTTTGCAATATCATATACCGGAATCAGAAGTTCCCATAATGCAATGAGCCATTTTCATTTTATTCAGCCAATGAGGATCCTAAGAAGTGTGGGCACATCCTGTTAGGCATGTAGGCATCTTAACTAATGGCATGGCTGTGATTGGCTGCTGAAAAGATGTCATGATGCACTATAAAAGCCGCCGCCGCCATTTTGAGCTCTCTCTGCTGTGAATTCAGTTAGGGATAGGACGCTGTTGTTCTAAGGGACAGTTTTAGCTACCTATTTGGTCTATTCTGCTTTACTCAAGCTACTTTATAAATCGCTGTGCCTTGCAGCGCTAGTGCACAGTTCTCTGTGCTGTTCACCGCTTTCTGCAAGGTCTTTGTGTGTGAGTGCAGCTCACCCTGTAGTGTGTGCTTCAACCACGTCTGGTTGTAGTGCACTCAGTGTGTGTCACTGCCTCATACATTGTCCTTTTTTGCCAATTCATAATTTTTCCTGATATCTCCTATTAGTGTGGTGGTTCCATCCGTATTCAGCTAAATTGGTTCCAAACACATTATATAGGAGTAGATAGAGAAATTTTTTTGGTCTTGCAGCGCTAGTGCACAGTGCTCTGCATCTGTACTGTTCACCGCTGTCTGCAAGGTCTGTGTTTGTGAGTGCAGCTCATCCTGTAGTGTGTACTTCAGCCACGTCTTGTTGTAGTGCACTCAGTGTGTCTCACTGCCTCAGACATTGTCCTTTTTTGCCAATTCATAATTTTTCCTGATATCTCCTATTAGTGTGGTGGTTCCATCCGTATTCAGCTAAATTGGTTCCAAACACACTATATAGGAGTAGATAGAGAATTTTTTGGGGTCTTGCAGCGCTAGTGCACAGTGCTCTGCATCTGTACTGTTCACCGCTGTCTGCAAGGTCTGTGTGTGTGAGTGCAGCTCACCCTGTAGTGTGTGCTTCAGCCACGTCTGGTTGTAGTGCACTCAGTGTGTGTCACTGCCTCATACATTGTCCTTTTTTGCCAATTCATAATTTTTCCTGATTTCTCCTATTAGTGTGGTGGTTCCATCCGTATTCAGCTAAATTGGTTCCAGCCAAATCTGGCTGCAGCCCCAGCCAGATTTGTTCTCTGAATCTCTTGGCTTGGAAAGAGGGGGCCAGCCAAGCAGAATTCGAGAATTTGAAGAAGAGGTAGTATGCAGTGATGCGCAACCGTTTTGTCTCTCTGAATCTGAAGAGGCGGGTGGGCCAGTGCCTATGGTCAGCAACACACCTCAGTACGCATCTGATGATGAGACTCAGGTGCCACTTTCTGGTGCGTACTGTGCTGTCGAGACTACCCAGGAGAAGCAGTTGTTTGAAGAGGGTGGTGTAGATGATGAGGTCCTTGACCCATCATGGCGTGAGGGACAGGAAGGTGGTGGGAGCAGCTCTGAGGAAGAGATTCCCCGAACAGCCCAAAAAGGAGGGAGAGGGAGGGGGCAGACTTGGTTGCCTGTAGCCTCCACTTCGGCACCCATTAGGAGCATGGCTCTTCCAAAATCCAAAGCGGGCGCTCCCAAGACTTGCAGTGCCTGGTCCTTTTTTGACACAGTTGCAGATGACATTTGCTTTGTCAAATGCAAGCTGTGTAATCAGAAGGTGAAAAGAGGGAAAAGTGTCAGCAACCTCAATACCACAAATATGTGGAAACATGTGCGGACCAAGCACGTGGTGGAGTTACAAAAACACACTGAAGACCTAGGCCAACCTACAGCGCCACCTACCACCTCTTCAGCTCGTGTTGTAGCCTCTTCCTCCAGCTCACACACAGCTGGTTTGGCTTCCTCACAG
Source organism: Phyllobates terribilis (assembly GCF_046119375.1). Taxonomy (NCBI): domain Eukaryota; kingdom Metazoa; phylum Chordata; class Amphibia; order Anura; family Dendrobatidae; genus Phyllobates; species Phyllobates terribilis. The sequence continues at coordinate 242,770,563 of NW_027362769.1, read as the reverse complement.
GATCGCCATGGAAGAATCTCTGGCACTGTTGTACAGAGACACAGTGTAATTCCACCCACAGCACCACTTTCTCAGTCATCCTCACACTCCCAGGCCAGTCTACAGCCATCGTTAGCACAGGCATGGGAGAAAAGGTGCCCATACTCAGCCAACCACCCCCGAGCACAGGCTCTGAATGCTGGCATTGCTAAACTACTGGCCCTTGAAATGCTATCATTCAGGCTGGTGGAGACTGACACATTCCGTAACTTTATGGCATTGGCAGTCCCACAATACAACGTGCCCAGCCGCTTTTATTTCAGCAGGCAAGCCGTCCCTGCCCTGCAACATCATGTGGAGGGAAAAATTAAACATGCGCTACAAAACGCCGTCAGTAGCAAGGTCCACCTGACCACCGATGCGTGGACCAGTAAGCATGGACAGGGACGATACCTTTCCCTCACTGCCCATTGGGTAAATGTTGTGGAGCTGGGTACAGATCTTGAGAGTGGCGCTGTACGTGTTCTGCCAACTCCAAGGATTGCAGGAATCCAGTCTGTACACATTGACTCCTCCTCATACTCCAGTTCCTCTGAATCAGTGCTGCAGGAGCCGTCACGGTCTACCTCCACATCGACCCGTGAACGGTTACCTGTTATGATGACCGATATGAGCACAGCCGTGGCCAAACGTCAACAGGCCATATTAAAATTAATTTCTTTGGGGAATCGAAGCCACACAGCGCAGGAGCTCTGGAATGCCATCAAGCAGCAGAGCGACGTGTGGTTTGTGCCAGCGAATCTCCAGCCAGGCATGGTAGTGTGTGACAATGGCCGAAATCTGGTGGCAGCTCTGGGCCTAGGCAACCTCACTCACATCCCATGTCTGGCACATGTGCTCAACTTGGTCGTGCAGAGTTTTTTGAGGGACTATCCAGATCTTGATGCACTGCTTCATAAGGTCCGCATAGAGTGCGCTCACTTGCGGCGTTCCAGCAACGCAAGATCACGCATTGCAGCTCTGCAGCGCCGATTACGTCTTCCGGAACATCGCATCATATGTGACCTACCCACCAGGTGGAATTCAACGTTACATATGTTGGAGAGGTTGTGTGAGCAGCAGGCAGCAGTAATGGAGTACCAGCTGCAGCAGGCGCAAACAAGTCGCAGTGCGCGCCGTTCACACTTCACCACCACTGAGTGGGCCTCTATGAAGGACATTTGCCACGTTTTGCGTGCCTTCGATTATTCCACGCGGATGGCGAGTGCAGATGATGCACTAGTCAGCATGACTATCCCCCTTCTCTGCCTGCTTGAAAAAACACTGCAAGCACTAAGGGACGAGGTTTTGGAAGAGGTAGAGGATGAGGAGTCACAAATGCCATCTGCTTCTCTACAGTCTGCGCAACGTGGTTCCTCACAAAGGCCTAGGCAGGGGACACTTTGTGAGGAGGATGAGGAGGAGTCAATGGATGAGGAAGACATCTGTCCAGAGGAGGGAGGTACACAATGCTCTAGTAGTCAGTATCTAGAGCGAGGGTGGGGTGATGCAGAGCAGGCAGAGATCACGCCTCAAGCAGGGGACAGTGTTTCTTGGCCAGTTGGCAGTCTGCAGCACATGGTTGATTTCATGCTGCAGTGCCTGAGAAACGACCGCCGCATCGCCCACATTCTCAACACGGCTGATTATTGGGTGTCCACCCTCCTAGATCCTCGCTACCGGGACAACTTACAAAGCCTCATAACACCGTTGAACCGGGAGCGTAAAATGCGGGAGTACCAAGACGCACTGGTGCATTCCATCATGGTCTCCATTCCAACCGAGAGCAGTGCTGCTAGTGCTTTACAAAGCAGCTCAGTGCGTTGAGGCAGTGGTGGAAGCTCTGCACAAAGAGGGAGCAGAAGCAGCGCCTCAGCACAAGGCAAGACTAGTATGGTCGAAATGTGGCAAAGTTTTGTGTCTCCGCCGCCACAAATGTCTACACCATCACAGACGGCTCCAGTCAGCAGGAGGCAACGTTTCTGTCAGATGGTGACAGACTACATGTCTTGCCCTCTTAGTGTACTCCCAGACGGTTCTTCTCCCTTCAAGCTTTGGGTCTGTAAGCTGGATACATGGCCAGAGCTTAGTCAGTATGCATTGGAGGTGCTAGCTTGCCCTGCTGCTAGTGTATTATCGGAACGCGTCTTTAGTGCCGCAGGTGGTGTACTAACAGACCGTCGCATGCGACTATCCTCCGATAATGTTGACCGGCTTACTTTTCTAAAAATGAACAAGGCCTGGATCTCTCATGAATTTGCCAGTCCTCTTCCAGAATAAATAATTGGTTGGCAACAGTATCCAGGTCTCCTGTTGTGTTCATGTTTCTACCACCTGAACTGTAATCCCTGAGCTCCAACACCGCCAGTTGGCGCTCAGAAGTGCCGTCTGCACAGTCAACACTTGCTGCCGTGTTATTGGGGTTCAGTAACGTCAGCTGTTCCCCTGCTGTGCGGACGGCAATTTCTCCTGCTCTGTCCACATTCTCACTACTACAGATTTTAAAGTTGCTCCAATTACACCTCTGGCTCCTCTGTTTTCAGTATTATCCCTGAGCTCCAACACCGCCAGTTGGCGCTCGGAAGTGCCGTCTGCGCAGTCAACACTTGCTGCCGTGTTATTGGGGTTCAGTAACGTCAGCTGTTCCCCTGCTGTGCGTACGGCAATTTCTCCTGCTCTGTCCACATTCTCACTAGTACAGATTTTAAAGTTGCTCCAATTATACCTCTGGTTCCTCTGTTTTTAGTATTTACCCTGGGCTCCAATACCGCTAGTTGCTGCTCAGAAGTGCCGTCTGCACAGTCAACGCTTGCTCCAGTGTTATTGAGTTTCATTAATGTCAGCTGTTCCCCAGCTGTGTGTCCGGCAAATTCTCCTGCTTTGTCCACATCCACTGTACTACTGATTTAAAACTTGCTCCAATTACACCTCTGGCTCCTCTGTTTTTAGTAGTTACCCTGGGCTCCAATACCGCTAGTTGCTGCTCAGAAGTGCCGTCTGCACAGTCAACGCTTGCTCCAGTGTTATTGGGGTTCAGTAACGTCAGCTGTTCCCCAGCTGTGTGTCCGGCAAATTCTCCTGCTTTGTTCACATCCACTGTACTACTGATTTAAAACTTGCTCCAATTACACCTCTGTTCCTCTGTTTTTAGTATTTACCCTGGGCTCCAATACCGCTAGTTGCTGCTCAGAAGTGCCGTCTGCACAGTCAACGCTTGCTCCAGTGTTATTGGGGTTCAGTAACATCAGCTGTTCCCCAGCTGTGTGTTCGGCAAATTCTCCTGCTCTGTCCACATTCACACTACTACAGATTTTAAAATTGCTCCAATTACACCTCTGGCTCCACTCTGTTTTTAGTATTTACCCTGGGTTCCAGCACCGCCAGCTGTTTCCTAGCAGTGTCTTTGGCACGGGTACTCCCTCCTGCCCAGCCTGGTTCCAGCACGCCAGCTGTTTCCAGGTATTGTCAACGTCACTTTGCCTCCAATGCGTTGTCCTGTCGTGTTGCGGTCGGGTTAGCCGACTCTATGGTGCCTGCAGTTTAGGTGACTCCTATGTGGGCTGCGGGATCTGGCAATGAAGGCTGGTTCCATAGTGCCAATAGGACAAGCACCCAATGTAGGACTGTGGGTTTTGGTAACTGCGGCCGGCTCGCGGCCTTGAAACTTTTTTTTACATGGGTACCTTCTGCTACCCATCCGGGTTCCAGTACCGTCAGCTGGTTCTCGGCAGTGCCTTTGGATTAGGTGCCTCCTTCTCTGTATCCAAGTTCCACCAACGTCTGCTGGTCCTTGATAGTGCTTTCTGGCACAGGTACTTCCTGCTTAGTAACCGAGTTCCAGTACCGTCAGCTGGTCTTCGGCAGTTCCATTCGCTCTTGTACCTTCTGCTACCCATCCGGGTTCCAGTACCATCAGCTGGTCCTCGGTAGTTCCATTTGCTCTTGTACCTTCTACTACCCATCCGGGTTCCAGTACCATCATCTGGTTCTCGGCAGTGTCTTTGGCACGGGTACTCCCTCCTGCCCAGCCTGGTTCCAGCACGCCAGCTGGTTCCGGATAGTGTCAACGTCACTTTGCCTCCAATGCGTTGTCCTGTCGTGTTGCGGTCGGGTTAGCCGACTCTATGGTGCCTGCAGTTTAGGTGACTCCTATGTGGGCTGCGGGATCTGGCAATGAAGGCTGGTTCCATAGTGCCAATAGGACAAGCACCCCCTGTAGGACTGTGGGTTTTGGTAACTGCGGCCGGCTCGCGGCCTTGAAACTTTTTTTTACATGGGTACCTTCTGCCACCCATCCGGGTTCCAGTACCGTCAGCTGGTTCTCGGCAGTGCCTTTGGATTAGGTGCCTCCTTCTCGGTATCCAAGTTCCACCAACGTCTGCTGGTCCTTGGTAGTGCTTTCTGGCACAGGTACCTCCTGCTTAGTAACCGAGTTCCAGTACCGTCAGCTGGTCCTCGGTAGTTCCATTGGCTCTTGTACCTTCTGTTACCCATCCGGGTTCCAGTACCGTCAGCTGGTCCTCGGTAGTTCCTCAGCCTTCTTTTCCCTTCTGCTACATTTCCAAGTTCAAGCTTTTTGAAATGGTTCTTGGTAATCACTCTGGATCTCCCTGATGAGGACCCTGAAGACGAGGACCCTGAAGACCAACCCGAAGAAGACGAGGACCCCGAAGACGACGACCCTGAAGATGAGGACCCTGAAGACCACCCCGAAGAAGACGAGGACCCTGAAGACCACCCCGAAGAAGACGAGGACCCCGAAGACGAGGACCCAGAAGACCAACCCGAAGAAGACGAGGACCCCGAAGACGACGACCCCCGAAGACGACGACCCTGAAGACCACCCCGAAGAAGACCAAGAAGATGACCCTGAAGAAGTTGACCAAGAGGACAAAGAAGAGAAGACAAGCACCAAGATACAGAAGAACAAGAGACAGAAAACCAAGAAGCAGAAATACAAGAAGCTGCAGAACAAAAAGCGGAAGAACATTAAGCATAAGACTAAAAATCAGAGCAAAAGATAATATCTAAATTATAAGCAGAAGATGACTAAGCAGTGTATGGGGGTGAGTCCGTTCCTCCTCGTGGTGCCGCTTGAAAAGACCTGCTGCTGCAGGCCAAACTGAACGCGGACAAATCCTGTTGTAAATCTTTTGTGATGGGCAGAACGAAAGGTGTAATGTCCAACCTTTTATAGATAACAACTACAGGAATGCCTGTCACAAATAAGAATATGATGAAGAAGAAGAATATGAAGAAGATGAAGAAGTAGAATATGAAGAATGTAAAAAAAAAGAATAATACGAAGAAGGTGAAGAAGAAGATGAAGAAGGTGAAGAAGCATGGAAGTAGTGAAACATAAATATCTGACAAAATATAAAAATACTTAACATAGTCAATATTTCCGTAACTCAGAACGTCTTAAAAAATATATTAATTCCTGCTATTCCATTTGGTTGGGCTAAACCTCTATGCCTTTATTGTCTCCCCCACCTCCCCCAATACATTCTACATTATTCTTAGTTGTTTTCCTTCATGTAGAATTAACCTACAAGGAAAGAAAGGGTTTATTTTCATTCCGATATTTCTGTCCCATTGACTTGCATTGGTTTCCGGTATCGGAATCGGCGATATCCGATACTTTTTCGGTATCGGTCCGATCCAATCCGATCCGATATTTCCCGATATCGGAAGGTATCGCTCAACACTACTGATAAGCGCACTCGCCTGTCAACTGACAATGCTGACAAGCTGACCCTTATCAAAATGAACAAGGGCTGGATTGTGCCAGACTTCTCATCACCACCAAATGACAGCAGAGTAACGTAAAGTCAAATCCGCTGTGTTATTTCGGGAGGTGTATTCACATGCACCGCTTCACACCCACACATGGGTATACGCTTCCTTGTTTCGGCTGTTTTATCTTCTCCTTATCCTCAGCCTTCACCACCACTATACCACCAGGGTGCCAGCATTGCAAGTTCCTCCGTCCTTATTTTTGTCAGCTTTTGCTTGCAAGGCATAAGCAAATACTATGGGAGACCCACTCCCCAATAATGGGACTTATGTTTGTAATATGCTGTGCTGCATGGCTCTTGTAAGGGGCATTGCAAGTTGCTCCGTCCTAATTTTTGGCAGCTTTTGCTTGGAAAGCATAAGCAAATACTATGGAGACCCACTCCCCAATAATGGGACTTATGTTTGTAATATGCTGTACTGCATGGCTCTTGTAAGGGGCATTGCAAGTTGCTCCGTCCTAATTTTTGGCAGCTTTTGCTTGCAAGGCATAAGCAAATACTATGGGAGACCCACTCCCCAATAATGGGACTTTTGTTTGTAATATGCTTTACTGCATGTGACGCGCCCCCTGGGCCATGTGTACACGTGTGTGGGATACCCGGTGCCGGGTCTCTGGGGTCTGTAGTCTCCGTGGCGTGACCCGGTCCTGTGGCTCAGGCTGGTCAAACCAGTGGCAGTCTTTCTTAGGTTTTGAGGTTAATTGTCCGACTGCGCCACCCGTGGATTGCGGTCAGGGAGTACCACGGCTGCGAGGCAGACCGCTGAGGCTGGTGTTGTGTGCGCAGCAGAGAATGGGATAACTCCCCACGGGAGGAGTATAGCCTCAGGGCAGTGAGTGTGGATGATGGGGGTGAGGGTGCACGAGCGCAGCAGGAACGACTCAGAGTCTTTGCAGTGCAGTTCAGGGTCTTTACTGATGATTATAAGGTAGACCCTCCCGGGAGTACTGGCTAGCATAAGAGGCCTGGTCAGTCTGTGAGCAAGCAGGAGTTCCCCTGGCCAGGTGGAGTTGTGGGCCTCCCCGTCTGTCTGCACTCTTCCTGGCTGCCTTGCTGTAAGCGGGTAGAAGTAGCTCACGTCCCTGAGTGTACCGTGTAGTGCTCACCCGTATGGCTGGTGACTTGGGGCCTTCTGTTAGTCTCCGCTCCACGACGGCGGTGCTGGTCCCTTGCTTGTGACTGAGCCTCCGGGCTTCTATGGCCAGAGTACCTGAAATCCCCTGCCGGCTGGTTTCTGCTGCTGGATATATAAGTCCTCACAGCCTCGGACTCCTGTGTCCGGTTCCTATTGTCTTCTGCCAGGGCGAGCTCTGCTCAGCTTCCAGCCCCTGGTCTTTAGCTCCTAGCTCCTACAGAGCTCCTTGCTGTTACTTTCCCTTGCTCTCACTCTGACTCTGACTGTTCTCTGTTCTCTGACTCACTCAACCCCGCCCCAGATCCAGTTTATAAGGGCAGAATTCTCCCCTCCCAGGACTGGGGCAGGAGGATGTTGCATGTTTAAGGGATCCTGACTAGGAAACTTCCCACTTGCTCTCCGACGTAATATCTCTATTACTGTGGTGACCAGATCCCTGGGGTGCCACACATGGCTCTTGTAAGGGGCATTGCAGTTCCTCATAATTTTTGGAAAGCCTTCCATTCACTGCTTAGGCCAACAGTGCACAGGAGACCCAGTTGCTATAAATGGAAAAAAAGGTTTAGTTAACGCCCTCTGACCTCCATGTCATTTCCAAGGGGCATTGGAGTGCCTCGAAATTTTTGGTAGGCAGTGTACTCACTGTATGCCCTATAACTGTGTAGCCGAACCACTCCTTTTGTTACAGAAACATATCCTACAAGACATATCTGGTAGACTGGCCTGATATTGATGTGAATGGTCCCTGTTCCTCCTGCTCTTTCTCCTTTGCCACTACCTCATCCATCATTTATCACCTGAAGCTTTGTTTTAACGGGAGTCATAGAACTTGGATAGTAGCAGGAAAACATCCAGCAATCCTCGGAGGAGGTAGGATATGCGCCAAAACGCTGACCACCTCAGGCCTAGCCGCTACTACATACATGCGCTTGCATTACAACAAAGCAAAGCAGATGCTAACTTCTATCATCCTCATCATGCTCCTCACCTTGGCACTCTCAACTGCCCTGATGGAGAAGCCAGGGCCTACCGGAGGAGTCTGATAGTCCGGTGGGCTCGGCCAATGCTGCCCTAAAGCAGGCCAGGCTAAGAAAAGTGTGGGAAAGGTTACCGGGACAAATAGGGGTGGCTGGGGACCGAGTATGGACACCCGGCCACCCCCTGGAGGCTGGGGAGCAAGCGGGGACACCTGGCCACCAGGCGGCTGGGGACTGAGTATGGATACCAGGCCGCCGACACAGCCATGGCGTGGTGGCCAGATTCCGCCTCCATATGCCTAAAAGGCCCAATTTAAAGTGCAAGCAAGCAAGCAGTATGGTATTGCAGCCTGGGGGTGGGTGGGTGGCAGGCTGCATACTTGCGCTTGCATTGCAAGGAATGGGAGAGGTACAATTGAACACTGCCCTGGGACAAGGACTTGAATGGGGATAGTTGCAAGTCTGCAACGACAGGTGCAAGATGGGAGGCATCTTCGCATGTACCATGAACAGGGGTTTGGCATGCACACACTACAGCGAAATAGGCTCTCCTTCCCACTAAATGCACTGGGGAGGGCACAGGTAATGTTTTGGCATACGCGCTTAATCTTATGTATAAGTCACAACAGGACAAATATGGGCGGCTGGGGACTGAGTATGGATACCTCGCTGCCGAAGCAGCCATGAGGTAGTGGCCAGCTTCGGCCTCCTCCAAACTAAAAGGCCCCATTTCAAGTGCAAGCTAGCAGTATGGAATTGCAGTCTGGGGGTGGGTGGGTGGCGGGCTGCACACTTACACTTGCATTAAAAGAAAACATAGCAGATGCTAACTTCGCTCATCATCATCATGCTCCTCACCTTGGCACTCTCAACTCCACCGATGGAGAAGTCAGGGCCCACCGGAGGAGTCTGGTTCTCTGGTGGGCTCGTCCAATGCTGCCTAAAGCAGGCCGGGCTAAGAAAAGTGTGTGGGGGGATGTTCCAAGGAGAAATAGGGGCGGCTGGGGACCGTTTATGGACACCCGGCTGCCCCCAGGCGGCTCCGGACCGTGTGTGGACACCCGGCCGCGGGGCGGCTGGGGACCGAGTATGGACACCCGGCCGCCGGGCGGCTGGGGACTGAGTATGGATTCCAGGCCGCCCACACAGCCATGACGTGGTGGCCAGATTCCGCCTCCACATGCCTAAAAGGCCCAATTTCAAGTTCAAGCTAGCAAGCAGTATGGTATTGCAGCCTGGGGGTGGGTGGGTGGCAGGCTGCATACTTGAGCTTGTATTGCAAGGAATGGGGGAGGTACAATTGAACACTGCCCTGGGACTAGAACTTGCATGGGGATAGTTGCAAGTCTGCATCTTCTGATACGGTAAGGATCACTTATGATGGGCACACTTTTAGACAGTGACCTGGGAGTCAGAGATGCTTCCAGGGGTCATCCCCATGCTGTTCCCTTGTCTTTTCAGCACTTTATGCATGTGTCACACAGCACATGGCCAGATAAGGTTGTAAAATGTTAAAATGACATTTCACGGTGAATGCATTTGTCATAGTTGAAAGCAATACAAAAGTGCAAAAACGCATAAAAAATGCTACTTGTGAACATAGCCGAAGGTGTGGAGGAGTATTTTTGTTTTTGGTCATTTATTTTAACTTATACACAAGTCTTTACCCTGGAAAGGATGTTCCTTAGCATATTTCACAGGAAAAAAGTTTCACTTTCGTTATTGAACGTTTTATTGTGAGCCTGTAAAAGTGGCTTAATACCTCTGACCACGTTGTTGACAGCAGTGACCTGGGGGTCAGAAATGCTTCCTGGGGTGATCCCCATGCTGTCCCCATGTCATTTGAGCACTGTCACTATCGTTTTGGGCACTTGTTAGGCTTTTAAAAGACTGCCGGGGGTGCCACCACAAAAATGGTCGCGTCTCCCATAGACTAACATTGGGCTCGTTGCTCGGGTCGAGCACCCGAGTATCACGGCGAGCTCGGCCCGAGCTTCGAGCACCCGAGCATTTTAGCGCTCGCTCAACACTAGTTATTATCAACAATAGAGGTGCTTTCCCAGGGTCATGTTTTGAGCCTGAGGGACATTGGTCTTCACCCAATTAGTGCCCTGGTTACCAATTGGGGCTGTCGCGGTATGTCCATCCCCCCTTGTTAGTTGATATAATCATAAGCTCAGATCTGAGGTTGGTTGGGGCAAGCGGGTAAAGGTCATCATTTCCTTGTCATCCAGGTCCTCAATGCTAGTTACATGTCCGTGTATAGTAGCACTGGATGTCGGTTAACAGCGTCCTCCTTGCTCTCTATTGACTGGCAGGTTTTCCTCATGCAAAATGTGATACAATAAAAGACTAGTTTTAGTAAAATATATATTAACAAGCAAGCAACAATATGCAACACTCTTTGGTAAATTCGTTATGTTTGTTATACTCTTCCCTGAGTTTCCTAATGTCTTCCATTTTAGTCTTTAACCGTATGGTAGAGTCGGGATCAATATAGTGACAACAGGCTGGGCCAATAACCTGACACATCCCTTCTTGAGCTACTGTCAAATAGTCCATCTCTAAAGTATTTTGATTAGCCACTATGATAAGCTGATTCTGCACTGCAACAGTAGTATTATTTAATTTCAAAATATTCCAAATCTGGTCATCTAAGTAGTCAGTGACTTCCACTAACTTGTCCCACATTTATGTAACCATAGGGTAGAGGAAGACAGTACTGGCTATCTTATTGGGTATACTCATTTGAACTAAATGAGGTCTTCCTGATGGGCGTGGGGTGTTGTCTTTGGCATGTTTAAAAATGGAGGGATGGCTCTCAATATCTACTTTACTATGGGGAATAAGATAAGTGGCTGAAGTTAGCCGGGCCAATGTACAAGTCCCACCTACTCCGACTGGGAGCCATTTGTACGCATTATTCCAACAGACCCAATATGTGGCTGATGGTAAATCCCATAAAGCAGAATGCTGTAATACTAATTTATGCACCAAATCAATAAAAACGGTGTTATTGAAGGCATTTGTCCCAGGGGGCTACAATATCCAACATTTGGATTGCCACATGTTGGATTACTAGGCTTATATTCAGAGGATTCATTACAAAGGATATTTTATAACATGTGTCATTGGTACCTTTTATAAACAGATTTGTATGTACTCATGAGTGATTATGAATGTATCTTTCCAACAATGACGGTTTAAAAGCATCTGCCGTACTAGAGGTAGCATTAAAACTATTCTGTAAACCTTCAGTTGGTATGAAGCCTAAATTAGTCAGGGAAGACTTGTTTCTGGGCACCCATATGTTTCCATTAAGGGCAAGAAATTGCAGGTGTTTACTAGTAGCAGTAAGATATCCTTGCCACCACATGGTATTTCCTTGCCATGGTGTTCCATAATCTACTAAACTTAGTAGCGTTATTAGCAAGGGCGTCACTACAATTGGGCCAGTTTAATATTTCTTCCAGAGTGACTGGGACCACCAGAAAGGGCATACTAGCGGCTGAAACTGGTGAGTGAGTACATATCTTCTAATTCTCTCAATTCTTGTACCAAAATCTGATGGTGAGTAATGAATTTATTATTAAAGGGGTCAGTACTCTGTTGTAGGCTATTCCAGGTATTGACTAGTTTAACCATACATATTATCATAAACTATTAAAATATCTCAGCTCTTGGGATTGTCAGGAGCACTTGGTATGGTCCGTCATACAATGGTTTTAGTCCGTGTTTCCGAACATGCCTCTTCACATACACATAATCTCCAGGCCTGAGGGTATGACAACCTTCTGCATCAGCTGGATCTGGAATAGAAGATGATGCTAACGCATGGGTGTTAGTTAGGGCTTTTGCAAGCTGAATCACATATTGCACAACATAATCTGTTTCTTCTGATAATTGTTGTGGGGTAAACCTAGCTATAGCTGGTTGTGACCTAAATAGTATCTCATAGGGTGACAGTTTGTGTTTCTCTATGGGGGTGGTGCGTATGTGATATGGTGCAATGGGAAGGAGCTCAGGCCACTGGGCCGTAGTCTCCTGCATCATTTTGGTTCATTGCCCTTTTAGTGTGCCATTCAATCTCTCCACCTTGCCACTTGACTGTGGATCGTAAGGAGTATGTAACGTCACTGTTGATCCGATCATGGTAAGTATTTCTTGATATACGCATGAGGAAAAGGCTGGTCCTTGATCACTTTTGATAACTTCTAGGACTCCATACCGGCAAACAACTTCAGAGACCAGCTTCTTGGCGGTAGTCTCGGCAGTCATGTTTGGAACGGCGAATGCTTCTGGCCATCTGGAAAACATATCCACTATCACTAAGCAGTATTCATATCGTCCTGCTTTAGGGAGAGTGATGTGATCAACTTGCAAGGTTTGGCAAGGTGTTTTGTCGGTACATTCTGTAATCTACCTGGGTTGCAGGTTTGGCATATTGTGCAACCTTTGTTCTGTGCACTCAACACGGTGGAAATTCCTGGAGCCCAATAGAGTTTCTGTACCAGTAACAAAGCTTGATTCTTCCCTCGATGTACTGGTCCATGGGCCCAGGCCGCAATGGCTGAATACAGAAGTCGAGGCAAACAGTACAGTTGTTTCTTCTTCCATAGCTCATCTATCAACTTAGCACCCGCCTCCTTCCACGACTGGCATTCTTCTTTAGAGACTTTTTCCTGTGTGGAGCCTAGCTTTGTGATAGGAGGGACTGGTTGATGCTCTTCTGCAGGTTGATCCTGGGTTGGCACGGAATTTAGCTGTTTATGCCTGTTGCCGCGTAAGAGCCATGGACATGGATGTCAGAAGAAGAGCTGCTCGCTTAGCATGGAGATCAGCAAGTGCATTACCTCTTGCTTCAGGGGCATCTGGTCGGGTATGAGCTTTTACCTTTAGGACAACCAACTGTCTTGGTAGTTGCACCGCTTCCATCAATTGTCTGACGCTTTCAGCATTTTTCACAGGAGAACCTGCAGTCAGAGCAGTCAGAGCTTTGAGCTCTGCTTCGTGTGCTGACATACTGGGAGGTAAGACTGCAGCCTCTACCAATGTATCTTCAGTTGTGACAGCATACCCAGTATGAAACCTGCCAGGGATGTCAACATATCTGGATCCATCCGTATATATAACGTAAGTTCTGGGTCATCCAAGGGTACTTCCCCCACTAGAACAAATGGAGTTGACTCCGCAGTAATTTGTGCTGGACAATCATGCGGTGGAGCCTCTTTCCCTTCTCCTTCAGGTGCTGGTAGCAGGGTGGCTGGGTTTATGGTGGTGCACCGGTGTAATTTCACATTTTCTGGCAAAATCAACGAACACTGCAGCCGCAGGTGCTCTGTGTAGACAGATGTTTAGGTTGCTGTAAAGCCAGAACAGCCGCAATATCGTGTGGGACATAAATGTGAGTCTCATGTCCAAGGATGATGTCCGCCGTCTTCTCAAGTAACTGCTGTGTGGCGGTGGTGTGAACCGCTCGCAGACAGCTGGGGGAGGCTACCGGATCCAGATGTGTTGAGTAATACCCGACTGGGCACTGCTTTGTACAGTGTCTCTGCTTGAGTACTCCGGCTGCATGTCCTCCTGTTTCAGAGACATACAAATGGAAAGGTTGAGCATAGTCCGGATTTCCAAGGGCAGGGGCTGTCATTATCCTTGACTTTAGTTGCTCAAAGGCTTGTTGCAGCTGTTCTTGGTGGTCCTTGCCTTGTTGTTTACATCAGCCAGAGTGTCTTCTTTTAATGCATCATACAGGGGCTGCATGAGACGTGAGACGTGAGGCGTCTGGGATCGCATCCATTGTCTGCAGTATGTACATAGTCCGAGGAACCATTGCATCTCTATAAGATCTTTTGGGAATGGTAGTGCGTAGATGGCCGTCTTCCTTTCTTCTGTGAGATGTCTGGCACCCTGAAAAAGGCAATGGCCTAAAAAGACCACTTGACCAAGGCAAAACTGAAGCTTCGAGGCTGAGACTCGACAATTCAGTTTTGCTAGATGCTTGAGGAGGCTAACACTGGCCCTGATGGACATTTGCTCTGTGGGGGCACACAAAAGAAGATCATCCACGTATTGTAAAAGTACTACCTCAGAGTTGTCCAGCTGCCACGGCAGCAGACAGCTAGACATGTTCTTTGCAAACTTATTAGGGCTATTCTGCGCACCCTGCGGCATCACTGTCCAAGTCATTTGCCTGCCCTGATATGTAAATGCAAACAGAAACTGACAGTCTTTGTGTAGTGAAATGCTAATAAAAAAAACAAAAACAAAAACGTTTGCTAAATCAAGTACTGTAAACCAGACAACGTGTATGTACATCTATTAGAAACTTAAGGATATATGACCATCTAGAAAATTAGTTTACATCTCCATACTTTAGCCCTAATGTCAAAGTGGACATAAATATGTGCTGTTGAGGGTAGTGGATTGATTAGCCAACTTATCCTGAGCCCATATTTTGAGGGCTTGACAGAAGTCAACCCCACTCTCATACGTATTGGCGTCTAATGCTCTGTCACACACTGATCATGATGATCTTCCTCATACACATTCTGGGTGTAGAGTGTATTGCTGCCTGTATTTCGGGTGTGCCAAGATGGCCACCACCTGAAGGAAGCATACTACAGGAAGGGTGCACCAAGATGGCCACCACCAAAGGGACATGTGGTCAGAGGCTGGAGGTGTTGCAATGGGTGTAGCAACATGGCGTGGGTCTCCTGGATGGGGCACGTGACATGCAACACAATAATCTGCTGACAATGGATTCTGCTGGCCACAATTAGAACATTTCCAACAATTAGGAGAGCAGTATCTTTGTAATACACATAACATAGCGTCTTTCACTTATTGTCTGTATTTTCTTCCTCCATTCACCCTTTTTTCCTCTGCTCTGTATCAAGCCAAGGCCGTTTTGCTATGCTAGCAGCTGTAACTGGGCGCTTATCTGGCAGCGCGCATATTTCAGTTAACCATTTAAGTTCCTCCACATATCCACTAGTGTTGAGCCACCCCCGTAGTGTTCGAGTTCGGTTCGGTTCGTCGAACACCCGTGTGTTCGCCGAACTGTTCGTCGAACTGTTCGTCGAACACCTTCGAACACCGTTAAAACCAATGGCAGGCAAACAAAAACACATAGAAACACATAGAAAACACCTTCAAAGGTGTCCAAAAGCTGACAAACTGCTCAGAAGACATAACTAACACATGGAAAAGTGACAAGTACATATAGTCATGCGAAAATAAAAGAGGTGGAGGAGTAAAAGGAGGGGGAGACACAGATATAGGCATGTCATGCCCTTCTAAAATCCAAAAAGTGAGAAGCCGACACGGCCAGTCCGCTCCTGCCCGTGCCACCTCCGTGTCGCCGGGTTTGTGCCAGAGCCGCGGTGAACCCTGACGGCCAGCCCCCCTCTCCCAATACTGGTGCCTGTCCGCTGGTGGGTCGAGCGAGCCCCCCTGTGGTGGAGGCAGCTCTAAGCTTTTTAATTTAAATTGTCTCTCTAATTTGAATGAATACACTTTAAATCCATTTACAAGGATCTATTGGAGGGCAAGTCTCATGCCAGCAGCCGCGGTAATTCCAGCTCCAGTAGCGTCCACTAAAGCTGCTGCAGTTAAAAAGCTTTTATAAGGATCGAGCTCGGCTGTCCACCGCAAGGCATCCTACTGCCAGTCCCAGCCCCTATGCCTTGGGGTGCCTCCTGATGCTCTTCACTAAGTATCCCATGGTCCCGAAGCATTTCCTTTGAAAAAATTAAGTGTCTAAACTACAGGTGGTGCAGCTTGCTTAACAGCCGGGATAATCCGCTGACTAGCAGACACTGCTACTAGGCACAAAGTATTTCCTGGGCTAGATGCAGTTAAAAATTTGTAATTAGATACTCTCGTTGGATGCTGAGAAAGCATTCCATAGAGTCTCCTGGCACGCCATATATGATTCTCTTAAAAAGCTTGGGGTAGGGGTCTAGGGGACCCTTTTATAGCCAAAATCACGGCCCTGTATCGCAATACGTCACCTAGGCTGAAGATAAATGGAACTGTAGCACCCTGAGGGCTCGGTTGCTACAGACGTATTGCACCTCACCCAGAGGTGTGATATTTCACTCTCAGGTAAGGATGGAGTGTGGATCAGGACCCGACACCTGCATGCATTACACCACATTGCCGTGGGGCAGGGCGACCAATATGCCCCTGAGATGGGCACGACAGTCCCTGTCCCTGGCTGGAGTGGGGGGAGGGAACACTGAGGAAGGGGAACCCTGTAGTGCAGGAGCAGGGAGGAAGCAGTTCCTGGGTGCATTGAGAAGGGAGTATAAAAGGTGGGCACCATCTTAGTTCAGTGCAGAGAAGTCTGAGCAGAAGTGGCAGGGAGCAGGGGCTCTGCATGAGCTCTGCTCCGGAGGCGGGCCTAGTAACAGAGGCCCAGGCCTGGAAGAGGGAGAAGGAAGGAAGAGGAGCGGAGAAGGCTCCAGGAATGAGGAATGAAGGGATCCCAGGGGTGCGGACGGGCGAGTCGCCACCGCACACCCGAATCCACCTGCGTGGAGGGGTCAGGCCAAAGGGGGAGACCCGTCCCCGAACTAGTGGAGGCAGGAAACGACCCTCAGCTAGAAACCGGAGGCTCTGACATTTTATGTGGCGCAGCCCCTCGCTACACCCGCTAGGAAGGCACCACATAGGGTCAGGGAAACTGGCGCCAAGTTTACCAAGAGGAGGCCCGAGGCAGCCGGACAGAAGTGTTGGTAAGAAAGGCCAGACAAAGGACACACAAAGGGGGTCCTGTGAAGTGCTCCAAAGTTATCTGGGAGTTGTCTGAGCCCCTCACCGGTGAGCACAGTACGACGTGGGCAGCCGTTACCTGCAGACGTGGTCTGGATAATAAGAACTGTGAGTAAAGGCCCTGAACTGCATCACTGACTCCGTGTCGTTACTGCTGCTGCCCTGCACCATCACCCCCATCCTCCGCATACACTGCCCTGAGGCTATACTCCTCCCGTGGGGAGTTATGCTACGCTCTGCTGCACCCACAACACCAGCCTCAGCGGTCTGCCCTGTAGCGGCGGTTCACTCTGACCGCAATCTACGGGTGGCGTAGTCGGACATTTAAACATCAAAACCACATAAATAGTTCCGCCACTGGTTTGACCGCCCTGAGCCACAGAACCGGGTTGCCGCCACGAAGACTACAACCACCAGCATCCACCAAAAAGGGTCCGGCTCCGGGTGTCCCAAGGCCCAGGGGGTGCGTCAGAACATTTTCATCACCTTTCACAATCACCAATGGGACAAGGCAGTGATGTCCTCTGTCCCCTCTCTTATACATCCTAGTGACGGAGCACCTGCTCTCATCAATTCGCCATAACCCCAATATTAGGTGGATTGAGGTGGGAGGCACCGAGTACAAGTGCTCTCTATTTGCTGATGATGTCCTAGTATATATCACTCAATCACATATATCCATCCATGCTGTTATGGCTGAAATTGATCACTTTGTTACATGGTAAAATTTTAAAATCAATGCAGCGAAGTCTGAGGCCCTCGATGTCTCCCTCCCCAAATCCATATAGGATTCCATCCAGTCCAACTTTCCCTTTGCCTGGCCCTCACAGGGTATCAAATACTTAGGAATTTCTATTCATAGAGACCTCTCCCATCTATGTTATCTTAATTTTGGGCCCTTTATTGAACAACTCCATACAGACCACGGTTGGCAAGTTAGAAGTGTAAGATTCACTACGTGAACCACTGGTGTTTTGTGGAAAAGCACATGTACACTGCGTTCCAAATTATTATGCAAAAAGTGTTTAGGAGTGATAAGGGAAGAATTTGTTTGTTTGTCAGTTAAACTCATTGATGGTGATATGTGTCAGGGCTCTTTATATCACTGTAAGCAATTGCAGACACCTGTGCTAATTAGTTTGGCAGGTGTGTCCAATGAAAGGCATGACTACTTAAGAAGGCTCTCTCACATTATTAAGCAGCCTACATTTTCTGCCAAAATGGGAAAGAAAAAGGATGTGTCGGCTGCTGAGAAGCAACAAATTGTGGAGTGTTTAGGTCAAGGCATGACTATAATCAACATTGTGCGATGATCATGATGAAGTGTCATGGCAATCAAGAAGTATGTAGCTGATTCACAGTACACACGTGTGCGTGCTGATAAGGGCAAATTGAGGACTCTTTCCTACAGGCAATTACGTCAGGTTGAAAGAGCAGCGGCAAAAAAGTCTTGTCATAGCAGCAGACAAGTTTTTGAAGCTGCTTGTGCCTCCAACGTCCCCCGAACAACAAGATGCAGGGTCCTTCAGAGGTTTGCAGCTGTGCATACGCCATCCTGTTGACCTCCTCTATCCACTTCACAGAAGCAGAAACGGCTCCAGTGGGCCAAACATTACATGAAGACTGATTTCAAAACTGTTTTGTTCACGGATGAGTGCCGTGCAGCGCTCGATGGTCCAGATGGATGGAGTGGAGGATGGCTGGTTGATGGACAACCCACGCAAACATGGCTACAGCGCCAACAAGGAGGAGGTGGAGTAATGTTTTGGGCTGGAATCATGGGGAGAGAGATTGTCGGCCCCTTTAGGATCCCTGAAGGCGCTAAAGATGAACTCCATAATGTATGTGGATTTTCTCAAACAGCACTTCCTGCCATGGTTCAAGAAGAAGAACCGTGTATTTCACAGCAAGATCA
Organism: Phyllobates terribilis; assembly: GCF_046119375.1. Lineage (NCBI taxonomy): Eukaryota > Metazoa > Chordata > Amphibia > Anura > Dendrobatidae > Phyllobates > Phyllobates terribilis. The sequence continues at coordinate 242,751,942 of NW_027362769.1, read as the reverse complement.
TTTTTCTGCATGATAATGCACCATCTCATGCTGCACATAAAACATCTGCATCTCTGTCTGATATGGGCATAAAAGGGGACAAACTTATGGTGTGACCCCCATGCTCCCCTGACCTCTACCCCATTCAGAACCTTTGGAGCATCATTAAAAGGAGTGTCTATGATGGCGGGAGGCAGTTCACATATAAGCAACAGCTCTGGGAGGGTATTCTGTCCTCATGCAAAACAATTGAAGCAGAAACCATCCAAAACCTGACAAATTCAATGGACGAGAGAGTTCAGAAGCTCCTTTCGAACAAGGGGTCCTATGTGAAAATGTAACATCACCTAGAATAAAGTTTTGAGTTGAAAACTGTTTGATTTCAGTTTCTAACAACCTGCTAATGCTTATAATTTCAAAAATGACCATTTTTTTGGTCTTTATTAAAATGAAAAGGTTGATCGAAAAGTTTGGGGGATCTAAGAGTGTGGCAACCCAGTAGTCATGATTACTTCGAATTCTGACAATATGAGGGTCATGCTGCAGGTAGTACAGCAAGAAGGCACTTATGTGCCTTGCGCATCTCGGAGCCCCAAAATTATTTTCCGGGCTAGATGCAGCTAAAAATTATTTTTAATTTTAAATCTGGTGAAGCTTTAGTATAGATGGCCTAATAGGATCAGTGCTGCACACTGCTACAAAGCCCAAATTATTTTCCAGTCAAGATACAGATAAACATGATTAGTAATTTGAAAGCTTAAAACGGTTGGTAGGGTGATTTTAACCAATCATCAAGCTTTTACTCTCCCCAGGATGACACAGGGGTAGAAAAGTCGTTTCGGATCCATGATTTGTTCATCTTTATGAACGTGAGTCTGTCTACATTATCAGTGGAGAGCCGCGTGCGCTTATCTGTCAGCACACCACCAGCAGCGCTGAACACACGTTCAGACAAAACGCTGGCTGCGGGGCATGACAAGATCTCCAAGGCGTAAGTGGCTAGCTCCGGCCATTTATCCAGATTGGAAGCCCAAAAAGAGCAAGGGTCCAGTGACACAGTCATGGCTTCAATGTTTACTTGGAGATACTCCTGTACCATCGTCTCTAGGCGTTGACTATGTGTCAGACTTCTTGTCTCCTGTGGCCTTGCAAAGGATGGGCTAAAAAAGTGGTGAAATGATTCCGCAAAATTGATGTTACCAGCAGATACTGTGGTTCTGTTACGGTTTGAGTGCTGAACACTTGACGGTCCCACGGTTGGCAAGTTGGAACTGTGAGATTCACTACGTGCACCACTGGTATTTTGTGGAAAAGCACATGTAAGATTCTGCAACAGTCTCTGCTGATACTCCTGCATGCGTGCATCCCTTTCTATGGCAGGAATAATTTCTGCAAATTTACGTTTGTACCGGGGATCTAACAGTGTGGCAACCGAGTAATCAGGATTATTTCTAATTCTCACAATTCGAGGGTCATGTTGCAGGTAGTGCAGCAAGAAGGCACTCATGTGTGTTGCGCATCCAGGAGCACCAAGTCCCTGTTGTGCTGGTGGCGAGGTAACAATCATGCTTCCTTCCTCTGTCCTCTCCCCCCAACCTCGCACAACAGAAATGTGATCAAGGTCTCCCTCATCTGATGAGTCTTCCATCAGTTCGTCCTCCACTTCTTCCTGGGCTCCTGCACCTTCCTCACTAGTTTGGCTGCTACCATGCGCCCTGGTAAAACCATCTCCCCCACCCTCACATGCCTGCCGCCTTGGTGCTGCCGACCGTCTGGACCTTGCAGATGTTAGCCCTTCCGCATACAACTCCTCCTCCTCTACTTCCTCCACCTCCTCTTGTGCCACCACCTGACTCCGAATTCTGTTTAACATGTGCTCCAGCATGTAAATCACCGGAATAGTCATGCTGATAATGGCATCGTCAGCACTAAACATCTTCGTCGGCTTTTCAAAACTGTGCAGAAGGGTGCATAGGTCCCTGATCTGAGACCACTCCTCCAGCGTGATTTGCCCCACCTCTGAATCTCGTTGGCCCAGGCTATACGTCAGAACGTATTGCACCAGGGCTTGTCGGTGCTGCCACAGTCGCTGCAACATGTGCAGAGTTGAATTCCACCGGGTAGGCACATCGCATTTTAGCCGGTGAAGTCGCAGGCCCAACGACTTCTGTAGAGATGTAAGTCGCTGAGCTGCAGGATGCGAACGGCGGAAGTGAGCACACAGCGACCGTGCCCTCTGCAGAAGGCCATCTAGTCTGGGATAGTGGGCTAAAAATTGCTGGACAACCAGGTTCAACACGTGAGCCATACAAGGCACGTGTGTGACATTGCCCCGGCGAAGGGCCGCACCTAGGTTTGCAGCATTGTCGCACACGGCCTTCCCTGGTTTCAGGTCCAGTGGAGACAACCATTCATGAAATTGGTTCTCCAGAGCTGACCACAACTCCTCAGCTGTGTGACTCACATTTCCCAGACATTTCAATGTAAAAACCGCCTGATGACGTTGAGCCCTACTGCCAGCATAGTAAGGAGGTGTGCAGGATCCCTTCTGCGCAGTTAGAAAGCTTGTGGCATGACCAGACAGGCTTTGGGTGCAGGTGGAAGACCGAGAGGAGGTTGAGGAGGCAGAAGCAGTGGAGGAACTTTGACATAAAGAGGATTGACGCACAACTCGTGGGGACGGCAAGACTTGGACAGCAGCCCCTTGTCCTGCTGTCACCATAGTTACCCAGTGCCCAGTCAGCGACATGTAACGCCCCTGTCCATGCCTACTCGTCCAAGTGTCTGTGGTGAAATGCACCCTGTCACACACAGAGTTTCTCAAAGAAGCGGTGATGTTATGTGCGACATGCTGGTGGAGCGCAGGCACACCTTTCTTTGAGAAGTAGTGCTGACTGGGCATCTGGTACTGGGGCACTGCGACGGACATAAGGTCTCGAAAATCCTCTGTGTCCACCAGGCGGAAAGGCAGCATTTCTGTAGCCAAGAGCTTGCAGATGGTGAAATTCAACCTCTTAGCTTTCTCATGGCTAGGAGGAAATGGTCTTTTACTTGTCCACATCTGAGGGACCGAGGGCTGGCTATTGTGCTTAGACGGGGTTGATAAGGGTGTCCCCGGCAAACTGCCGGTCTGTGAGGAAGATGCAGGCGGACATGTTAGGTTGCCTTGATCCAAAGGTGGTGCTATCGATGTCGGACAGCGCTCAACACCAGCTGGTGTTACCACCTCCAAAGAAAATGATGACCTGCCAATCACGCTGGCTGTTGCGGGTAAAGAGGTGGCAGGTCTGCGCCCCAAAACAGGTGTGACTGCTGTCCCCCCAGTCACAGAGGATGAAGAGGCCGCGGATGCACAAGATATGGCAGACGGTGGTTGGCCCGGCCGGCTAGGCCGCATTGTAGCACACTGAGCTTCCCACTGCAACTTATGCTTCATGTCCATGTGCCGGTTCATGCATGAAGTACTCAAACTATGTATTTTTTGGCCTCTACTTAGCTTTTGCTGACAAATGTTACAGATAACACGAGTTGGGTCATCTTTATCGATCTGAAAAAATGCCCAGGCTATGCAAGGCTTAGCACCCATGCGACCTGAAGAGCCACCACGACTTGTGGTGAGAGGCAGAGTTGTGTTTGAGGATGCAGTTGTTGACGTGCTTCCAGTACTACGTCTCTGTCCAGGAAGGCGCAACCTGACCTCGTCGTCACTAGCATCTTCCTCCACCTCCTCTGCTGACCTCATCTCTTGGCTGACTGTGGGTTGACAGTAAGTGGGATCTCCGACCTCATCATCATCACCCTCTGCGTTATCACACCCGTCGTCCTCAGAGCCAACCTGTTCCTGCCCTGACAAAAAACTAAAGTTGTCGCTCCAATCAGGTATTTGAGTCTTATCATCGTCTTCCTCATTGTCTCCACCAACAGGAGTTACAGTTTGGGAATGAGGGTCTACATTATGGTCAGAACCTTCTGCGTCTGGTCCTGGATCCGACTCATAAAGATTCTGGGCATCAGTGCAGATCATTTCCTCGTCTGGATTCACAGAAGCGCTGGAGTCGACCTCTGATTCCCAGGCTATAGTATGAGTAAACAGCTCTGCAGACTCAACCATCTGTTCTACCTCATACTCAGACGGGCAGCTGGAGATTTGGGAGCTGTGAGGAAGCAAGTGCGATTTGGGTGACACCTTTGAGGACTGGAGCAGGGGCGGAACTACCGCCCGTGCAGCCGGTTCATTGAACGGGGGCCCCGAGGGAGAGGGGGCCCCTCCAGCCTCAGCAGGGCCGCCATCAGGGCATGACTGCCCTGACTCCAGTATGGGGCCCGGCCGGTAGGGGCCCCCTCGGAGCCCCGTTGGGGGCCCCCCTCTTATGCGTCTCTCTCCTCATGGGGCCCCCGGCCCCATGCTAAGCGCCGGGTCCGGGACATCTCAGCGCTGTGCTGCGCTGCCGTGGCAGCGCCTTCAAGATTCCCCTGACTTCCGGTCATGTGACGGTGCCGTCACATGGCCGGAAGTCAGGAGAACCTGGTGTCAGCGATTTGGACGAGCGCCAGGATTCTGCAGGGATCGCATGGGGGTAAGTATAACAAGTTTTATTTTTTTAAAAATACAATTAACTAGGAGTGGGGGGAATTGGGAGATGCACATGTGTGTGTGGGGGGGGGGGGAATTGGGAGATGCACATGTGGGGGGGGGGGGGGAATTGGGAGATGCACATGTGTGTGGGGGGGGGGAATTGGGAGATGCACATGTGTGGGGGGGGAATTGGGAGATGCACATGTGTGGGGGGGGGGAATTGGGAGATGCATATGTGTGGGGGGGGGATTGGGAGATGCACATGTGTGTGGGGGGGGGGAATTGGGAGATGCACATGTGTGTGGGGGGGGGGAATTGGGAGATGCACATGTGTGGGGGGGGGGAATTGGGAGATGCACATGTGTGGGGGGGGGGAATTGGGAGATGCACATGTGTGGGGGGGGGGGAATTGGGAGATGCACATGTGTGGGGCGGGGGGAATTGGGAGATGCACATGTGTGGGGGGGGGAATTGGGAGATGCACATGTGTGGGGGGGGGGAATTGGGAGATGCACATGTGTGGGGGGGGGGAATTGGGAGATGCACATGTGTGGGGGGGGGATTGGGAGATGCACATGTGTGGGGGGGGGAATTGGGAGATGCACATGTGTGGGGGGGGGATTAGGAGATGCACATGTGTGGGGGGGGATTAGGAGATGCACATGTGTGGGGGGGGGAATTGGGAGATGCACATGTGTGGGGGGGGGATTAGGAGATGCACATGTGTGGGGGGGGGATTGGGAGATGCACATGTGTGTGGGGGGGAATTGGGAGATGCACATGTGTGGGGGGGGGGAATTGGGAGATGCACATGTGTGGGGGGGGGGAATTGGGAGATGCACATGTGTGGGGGGGGGAATTGGGAGATGCACATGTGTGGGGGGGGATTGGGAGATGCACATGTGTGGGGGGGGGAATTGGGAGATGCACATGTGTGGGGGGGGGATTAGGAGATGCACATGTGTGGGGGGGGATTAGGAGATGCACATGTGTGGGGGGGGGGAATTGGGAGATGCACATGTGTGGGGGGGGGATTAGGAGATGCACATGTGTGGGGGGGGGATTGGGAGATGCACATGTGTGTGGGGGGGAATTGGGAGATGCACATGTGTGTGGGGGGGAATGGGAGATGCACATGTGTGTGGGGGGGAATGGGAGATGCACATGTGTGTGGGGGGGGAATGGGAGATGCACATGTGTGTGGGGGGGGAATGGGAGATGCACATGTGTGTGGGGGGGGAATGGGAGATGCACATGTGTGTGGGGGGGGAATGGGAGATGCACATGTGTGGGGGGGAAATGGGAGATGCACATGTGTGTGTGGGGGGGAAATGGGAGATGCACATGTGTGTGTGGGGGGGGGGAATGGGAGATGCACATGTGTGTGTGGGGGGGAATGGGAGATGCACGTGTGTGGGGGGGGGAATGGGAGATGCACATGTGTGTGTGGGGGGGGGATGGGAGATGCACGTGTGTGGGGGGGGAATGGGAGATGCACATGTGGGGGAGGGGGATGAGAGAGGTGCACATGTGGGGGAGGGGGATGAGAGAGGTGCACATGTGGGGGTGAGAGAGGTGCTCGTGGGGGGATGAGAGATGCACATGGGGGGATGAGAGAGGGGCACATGTGGGGGAGGGGGATGAGAGAGGGGCACATGTGGGGGAGGGGGATGAGAGATGTGCACATGGGGGGTGGTGAGAGATGTGCACATGGGGGGTGGTGAGAAATGTGCACATGGGGGGTGGTGAGAGATGTGCACATGGGGGGGTTTGAGAGCTGCACATGGAGGGGTGAGAGCTGCACATGGGGGGGATGAGAGCTGCACATGGGGGAATTGGGAGAAAATGAGCTGCACATGGGGGAATTGGGAGTAGGGGGATAATGAGCTGCACATAATGAATGTGGGGTGGGGGAGAGTAAATGATAAATGATGATGGGGTGGGGAGAGCACGGACATGATATAATGAATTGGGGCAGGGGGTGCATGTAAATAATGAATGCGGGGAGCAGGAAGCATAGAGTAGGGGGCGTTGCGGATGCAGGAGTGTAACTGGTAACAAATTGGCGGAAAGAGTAGAGGTTCTAATTAAATTATATATTGAGTGCCTATTTACAGTTAATGGGGGCACCGTGGTGGATTACAATTTATATTTGGAATGGTAGGTGGCATAATAACTAACCATATATTGATGGTGGATGCACGTCTGTATTCAGCTGCGTAATGTAGAAGTTGGGGAATGTGCTCTAGATAACTGTGTTATTTTATGCAGAGATGAGTCCTGGCTGGAAGACGTGATGGCGGTCTGTGCTGGATGAAGGAGAAAAGCGTAGCTGAAGGACTTCACCTAGAGACGTCACCAGTGAGTCAGTGTATTACATGTACACTTACACTATATACTATGTACCGGGCTCCTGTGTATAATGTCACTGGTGATCACTGTATTACCTGTACACTATATACAGAGCTCCTGTGTATAATGTCACTGGTGATCACTGTATTACCTGTACACTGACACTATATACAGAGCTCCTGTGTATAATGTCACTGGTGATCACTAGATTACCTGGACACTTACATTATACATACCATGTATAGAGCTCCCGTGTATAATGACACTTATGGTAATATTAGTAATGTGGTGGTAATATTAGTAATGTGGTGGTAATATGTGGTCTGGTCATGGTGTGGCAGTTTTTCTCCCTTCTGTGTGGTATTATTCGGTCACTATGTTGTGGTAATATGTGGTCTGGTCATGGTGTGGCGGTATTCCCTGTATGTGGTATTATTGGTCATTTTAAAAAAAAATGTATATGACACATTCCCTTAAAGAAAACTAAATAAACATATATCTAAAAAGAGTATTGCATATTTTAAGAAAATTTTAATAGGTTAGAGTAGGGCCCGGCCAGAAGAGTCTACCTTATCGTGGAGGCGGCTTTAAAAATCTTTTGGCCAAAACAAAAGCTGATGGCTATGTATGTGGCGCCGTCACATGGCCGAACGTCAGGAGAACGTGGTGGCAGCGACGTGGACGAGCGCCAGGATTCTGCAGGGATCGCATGGGGGTAAGTATAACAAGTTTTATTTTTTTAAATACAATTAATTAACCAGGAGTGGGGGGAATCAGAGATGCACATGGGGGGGGGGGGGTGAGAGATGCACATGGGGGGGGGGTGAGAGATGCACATGGGGGGGGGGTGAGAGATGCACATGGGGGGGGGGATGAGAGATGCACATGGGGGGGGATGAGAGATGCACATGGGGGGGATGAGAGATGCACATGGGGGGGGATGAGAGATGCACATGGGGGGGGGATGAGAGATTCACATGGGGGGGATGAGAGATGCACATGGGGGGGGTGAGAGATGCACATGGGGGGGTGAGAGATGCACATGGGGGGGATGAGAGATGCACATGGGATGGATGAGAGATGCACATGGGGGGGATGAGAGATGCACATGGGGGGGATGAGAGATGCACATGGGGGGGGATGAGAGATGCACATGGGGGGGGATGAGAGATGCACATGGGGGGGGATGAGAGATGCACATGGTGGGGATGAGAGATGCACATGGGGGGGGATGAGAGATGCACATGGGGGGGGATGAGAGATGCACATGGGGGGGATGAGAGATGCACATGGGGGGGATGAGAGATGCACATGGGGGGGATGAGAGATGCACATGGGAGGGGGATGAGAGATGCACATGGGAGGGGGATGAGAGATGCACATGGGAGGGGGATGAGAGATGCACATGGGGGGGATGAGAGATGCACATGGGGGGGATGAGAGATGCACATGGGGGGGATGAGAGATGCACATGGGGGGGGATGAGAGATGCACATGGGGGGGGATGAGAGATGCACATGGGGGGGGATGAGAGATGCACATGGGGGGGATGAGAGATGCACATGGGGGGGGATGAGAGATGCACATGGGGGGGGATGAGAGATGCACATGGGGGGGATGAGAGATGCACATGGGGGGGGATGAGAGATGCACATGGGGGGGATGAGAGATGCACATGGGAGGGGGATGAGAGATGCACATGGGAGGGGGATGAGAGATGCACATGGGAGGGGGATGAGAGATGCACATGGGAGGGGGATGAGAGATGCACATGGGGGGGATGAGAGATGCACATGGGGGGGGTGAGAGATGCACATGGGGGGGGTGAGAGATGCACGGGGGGGGTGAGAGATGCACGGGGGGGTGAGAGATGCACGGGGGGGGTGAGAGATGCACGGGGGGGGTGAGAGATGCACGGGGGGGTGAGAGATGCACGGGGGGGTGAGAGATGCACGGGGGGGGGGTGAGAGATGCACGGGGGGATGAGAGATGCACGGGGGGGGGTGAGCTGCACATGGGATGAGAGCTGCACATGGGGGGGTTATGTTTACATAACGTTGTTGCCTTATGAAGGGCAGGGGGGGCCCCCAAAAATTTCTTGCACAGGGGCCCACTACAGTCTGTGTCCGCCCCTGGACTGGAGTATTTGTGATGTTGAAGTTGATGTGGAGGAGAGCCCACTTAAAGGAGCACTTGATATCCGTTGAAGCACCTGCTGTTTTTGTGCCTCATCTGGAATTTGTAGCGATTGGCATGGCCGTAAGAAAGGGATCTTATCACATTGTCCGCTAAAAGAAGTAGACATTTTAGTTTGGCTGGAAGATGGTCTTTCTTCTGCAGATGTTACTGTTGCTTTAACACCTACCCCACGGACACAACCTTTTTTCCCCTTCCCAACACGCCTATTCCCCTTTCCACCAGCAGCAGGCCTTTTTCCACTCATTTTAGTGGTTAACTAATTCACAACTCTGGAGTTGTTTGCACAAAAAAACAATGGATGGTAACCGAGCAGAGCTGAGTGGCCAAACTGTGGTATTAGGCCAAAACTATTGGCTGGGTTAGATGCAGAAAAATTTATTTTGAATTTGCAACCTGATGGAGGTCAGTATAGATGGATTAATAGAACAAGACCCACACACAGCTAGAAGCCCAATATTTTTTCAGAGGTAGATGCAGGAAAAAAATATATTCAGTTTGCAACCTGATGGAGGTCAGTATAGATGGACTAATACAACAAGTCCCACACACAGCTAGAAGCCCAAATATTTTTTCAGAGGTACTGTAGATGCAGATAAAAATTAGTTTTAATTTGCAATCTGATGGAGGTCAGTATAGATGGACTAATAGAGAAAGTCCGACACACTACTAGAAGGCCAAATATTTTTTCAGAGGTAGATGCAGAAAAAAATATATTCAGTTTGCAACCTGATGGAGGTCAGTATAGATGGACTAATAGAGAAAGTCCGACACACTACTAGAAGGCCAAATATTTTTTCAGAGCTAGATGCAGAAAAAAATTATATTCAGTTTGCAACCTGATGGAGGTCAGTATAGATGGATTAATAGAACAAGACCCACACACAGCTAGAAGCCCAATATTTTTTCATAGGTAGATGCAGAAAAAAATATATTCAGTTTGCAACCTGATGGAGGTCAGTATAGATGGACTAATACAACAAGTCCCACACACAGCTAGAAGCCCAATATTTTTTCAGAGGTAGATGCAGAAAAAAATATATTCAGTTTGCAACCTGATGGAGGTCAGTATAGATGGACTAATACAACAAGTCCCACACACAGCTAGAAGCCCAAATATTTTTTCAGAGGTACTGTAGATGCAGATAAAAATTAGTTTTAATTTGCAACCTGATGGAGGTCAGTATAGATGGACTAATAGAGAAAGTCCGACACACTACTAGAAGGCCAAATATTTTTTCAGAGCTAGATGCAGAAAAAAATTATATTCAGTTTGCAACCTGATGGAGGTCAGTATAGATGGACTAATAGAGAAAGTCCGACACACTACTAGAAGGCCAAATATTTTTTCAGAGCTAGATGCAGAAAAAAATTATATTCAGTTTGCAACCTGATGGAGGTCAGTATAGATGGATTAATAGAACAAGACCCACACACAGCTAGAAGCCCAATATTTTTTCAGAGGTAGATGCAGAAAAAAATATATTCAGTTTGCAACCTGATGGAGGTCAGTATAGATGGACTAATACAACAAGTCCCACACACAGCTAGAAGCCCAATATTTTTTCAGAGGTAGATGCAGAAAAAAATATATTCAGTTTGCAACCTGATGGAGGTCAGTATAGATGGACTAATACAACAAGTCCCACACACAGCTAGAAGCCCAAATATTTTTTCAGAGGTACTGTAGATGCAGATAAAAATTAGTTTTAATTTGCAATCTGATGGAGGTCAGTATAGATGGACTAATAGAGAAAGTCCGACACACTACTAGAAGGCCAAATATTTTTTCAGAGGTAGATGCAGAAAAAAATATATTCAGTTTTGCAACCTGATGGAGGTCAGTATAGATGGACTAATAGAGAAAGTCCGACACACTACTAGAAGGCCAAATATTTTTTCAGAGCTAGATGCAGAAAAAAATTATATTCAGTTTGCAACCTGATGGAGGTCAGTATAGATGGATTAATAGAACAAGACCCACACACAGCTAGAAGCCCAATATTTTTTCATAGGTAGATGCAGAAAAAAATATATTCAGTTTGCAACCTGATGGAGGTCAGTATAGATGGACTAATACAACAAGTCCCACACACAGCTAGAAGCCCAATATTTTTTCAGAGGTAGATGCAGAAAAAAATATATTCAGTTTGCAACCTGATGGAGGTCAGTATAGATGGACTAATACAACAAGTCCCACACACAGCTAGAAGCCCAAATATTTTTTCAGAGGTACTGTAGATGCAGATAAAAATTAGTTTTAATTTGCAACCTGATGGAGGTCAGTATAGATGGACTAATAGAGAAAGTCCGACACACTACTAGAAGGCAAAATATTTTTTCAGAGCTAGATGCAGAAAAAAATTATATTCAGTTTGCAACCTGATGGAGGTCAGTATAGATGGACTAATAGAGAAAGTCCGACACACTACTAGAAGGCCAAATATTTTTTCAGAGCTAGATGCAGAAAAAAATTATATTCAGTTTGCAACCTGATGGAGGTCAGTATAGATGGATTAATAGAACAAGACCCACACACAGCTAGAAGCCCAATATTTTTTCAGAGGTAGATGCAGAAAAAAATATATTCAGTTTGCAACCTGATGGAGGTCAGTATAGATGGACTAATACAACAAGTCCCACACACAGCTAGAAGCCCAATATTTTTTCAGAGGTAGATGCAGAAAAAAATATATTCAGTTTGCAACCTGATGGAGGTCAGTATAGATGGACTAATACAACAAGTCCCACACACAGCTAGAAGCCCAAATATTTTTTCAGAGGTACTGTAGATGCAGATAAAAATTAGTTTTAATTTGCAACCTGATGGAGGTCAGTATAGATGGACTAATAGAGAAAGTCCGACACACTACTAGAAGGCCAAATATTTTTTCAGAGCTAGATGCAGAAAAAAATTATATTCAGTTTGCAACCTGATGGAGGTCAGTATAGATGGATTAATAGAACAAGACCCACACACAGCTAGAAGCCCAATATTTTTTCAGAGGTAGATGCAGAAAAAAATATATTCAGTTTGCAACCTGATGGAGGTCAGTATAGATGGGCTAATACAACAAGTCCCACACACAGCTAGAAGCCCAATATTTTTTCAGAGGTACTGTAGATGCAGATAAAAATTAGTTTTAATTTGCAACCTGATGGAGGTCAGTATAGATGGACTAATAGAGAAAGTCCGACACACTACTAGAAGGCCAAATATTTTTTCAAAGGTAGATGCAGAAAAAAATATATTCAGTTTGCAACCTGATGGAGGTCAGTATAGATGGATTAATAGAACAAGACCCACACACAGCTAGAAGCCCAATATTTTTTCAGAGGTAGATGCAGAAAAAAATATATTCAGTTTGCAACCTGATGGAGGTCAGTATAGATGGACTAATACAACAAGTCCCACACACAGCTAGAAGCCCAAATATTTTTTCAGAGGTAGATGCAGAAAAAAATATATTCAGTTTGCAACCTGATGGAGGTCAGTATAGATGGACTAATACAACAAGTCCCACACACAGCTAGAAGCCCAAATATTTTTTCAGAGGTACTGTAGATGCAGATAAAAATTAGTTTTAATTTGCAACCTGATGGAGGTCAGTATAGATGGACTAATAGAGAAAGTCCGACACACTACTAGAAGGCCAAATATTTTTTCAGAGCTAGATGCAGAAAAAAATTATATTCAGTTTGCAACCTGATGGAGGTCAGTATAGATGGACTAATAGAGAAAGTCCGACACACTACTAGAAGGCCAAATATTTTTTCAGAGCTAGATGCAGAAAAAAATTATATTCAGTTTGCAACCTGATGGAGGTCAGTATAGATGGATTAATAGAACAAGACCCACACACAGCTAGAAGCCCAATATTTTTTCAGAGGTAGATGCAGAAAAAAATATATTCAGTTTGCAACCTGATGGAGGTCAGTATAGATGGACTAATACAACAAGTCCCACACACAGCTAGAAGCCCAATATTTTTTCAGAGGTAGATGCAGAAAAAAATATATTCAGTTTGCAACCTGATGGAGGTCAGTATAGATGGACTAATACAACAAGTCCCACACACAGCTAGAAGCCCAAATATTTTTTCAGAGGTACTGTAGATGCAGATAAAAATTAGTTTTAATTTGCAACCTGATGGAGGTCAGTATAGATGGACTAATAGAGAAAGTCCGACACACTACTAGAAGACCAAATATTTTTTCAGAGCTAGATGCAGAAAAAAATTATATTCAGTTTGCAACCTGATGGAGGTCAGTATAGATGGATTAATAGAACAAGACCCACACACAGCTAGAAGCCCAATATTTTTTCAGAGGTAGATGCAGAAAAAAATATATTCAGTTTGCAACCTGATGGAGGTCAGTATAGATGGACTAATACAACAAGTCCCACACACAGCTAGAAGCCCAAATATTTTTTCAGAGGTACTGTAGATGCAGATAAAAATTAGTTTTAATTTGCAACCTGATGGAGGTCAGTATAGATGGACTAATAGAGAAAGTCCGACACACTACTAGAAGGCCAAATATTTTTTCAGAGGTAGATGCAGAAAAAAATATATTCAGTTTGCAACCTGATGGAGGTCAGTATAGATGGATTAATAGAACAAGACCCACACACAGCTAGAAGCCCAATATTTTTTCAGAGGTAGATGCAGAAAAAAATATATTCAGTTTGCAACCTGATGGAGGTCAGTATAGATGGACTAATACAACAAGTCCCACACACAGCTAGAAGCCCAATATTTTTTCAGAGGTAGATGCAGAAAAAAATATATTCAGTTTGCAACCTGATGGAGGTCAGTATAGATGGACTAATACAACAAGTCCCACACACAGCTAGAAGCCCAAATATTTTTTCAGAGGTACTGTAGATGCAGATAAAAATTAGTTTTAATTTGCAACCTGATGGAGGTCAGTATAGATGGACTAATAGAGAAAGTCCGACACACTACTAGAAGGCCAAATATTTTTTCAGAGCTAGATGCAGAAAAAAATTATATTCAGTTTGCAACCTGATGGAGGTCAGTATAGATGGACTAATAGAGAAAGTCCGACACACTACTAGAAGGCCAAATATTTTTTCAGAGCTAGATGCAGAAAAAAATTATATTCAGTTTGCAACCTGATGGAGGTCAGTATAGATGGATTAATAGAACAAGACCCACACACAGCTAGAAGCCCAATATTTTTTCAGAGGTAGATGCAGAAAAAAATATATTCAGTTTGCAACCTGATGGAGGTCAGTATAGATGGACTAATACAACAAGTCCCACACACAGCTAGAAGCCCAATATTTTTTCAGAGGTAGATGCAGAAAAAAATATATTCAGTTTGCAACCTGATGGAGGTCAGTATAGATGGACTAATACAACAAGTCCCACACACAGCTAGAAGCCCAAATATTTTTTCAGAGGTACTGTAGATGCAGATAAAAATTAGTTTTAATTTGCAACCTGATGGAGGTCAGTATAGATGGACTAATAGAGAAAGTCCGACACACTACTAGAAGGCCAAATATTTTTTCAGAGCTAGATGCAGAAAAAAATTATATTCAGTTTGCAACCTGATGGAGGTCAGTATAGATGGATTAATAGAACAAGACCCACACACAGCTAGAAGCCCAATATTTTTTCAGAGGTAGATGCAGAAAAAAATATATTCAGTTTGCAACCTGATGGAGGTCAGTATAGATGGACTAATACAACAAGTCCCACACACAGCTAGAAGCCCAATTTTTTTTCAGAGGTAGATGCAGAAAAAAATATATTCAGTTTGCAACCTGATGGAGGTCAGTATAGATGGACTAATACAACAAGTCCCACACACAGCTAGAAGCCCAAATATTTTTTCAGAGGTACTGTAGATGCAGATAAAAATTAGTTTTAATTTGCAACCTGATGGAGGTCAGTATAGATGGACTAATAGAGAAAGTCCGACACACTACTAGAAGGCCAAATATTTTTTCAGAGCTAGATGCAGAAAAAAATTATATTCAGTTTGCAACCTGATGGAGGTCAGTATAGATGGACTAATAGAGAAAGTTCGACACACTACTAGAAGGCCAAATATTTTTTCAGAGCTAGATGCAGAAAAAAATTATATTCAGTTTGCAACCTGATGGAGGTCAGTATAGATGGATTAATAGAACAAGACCCACACACAGCTAGAAGCCCAATATTTTTTCAGAGGTAGATGCAGGAAAAAAATATATTCAGTTTGCAACCTGATGGAGGTCAGTATAGATGGACTAATACAACAAGTCCCACACACAGGTAGAAGCCCAAATATTTTTTCAGAGGTACTGTAGATGCAGATAAAAATTAGTTTTAATTTGCAACCTGATGGAGGTCAGTATAGATGAACTAATAGAATGATGCTATGCCCAAAAGATTTTACTTCACTAGGTGCAGTAAAAAAATTGGTATTCTATACACAGGTGGTATATCTTGCAACACAGATAGGCTACTCCACTGACTAACACACTCTGCAATAGGCCAAAAAGGATTAGCTTTGCTAGATTCAGCCAAATGCTGTGAAAAAAACTTGCACAGCACTGGCACAGACCTACCTGGCAAAAACTGATAGGAACTGATGTAACCTAGTCCTGAAAAGGACTCCAATTACAATTAGTCTTTACTCCCACAACCTATCTATTTAAGAGCACAGACCTCCCTGATAAAAGTCGTAGGAAATGCTGTAACCTAGTCCTTAAAAGGACTGCAATCACAACTATTCCCTACTCCCAAGCTATCTGTATATTTGTGCGAAAATTGGCTTGAAATTAACAAGGTATAGCGCACACAGCAACAGCGGTGCCGTCTAACACGCAGCTGCAGCAGTGAGAAAATGGTGGCGACGGGGAAAATGGCTTGGTCTTATAGGGCAAGGACATGTGACATACACTGCCAATGACACATGCCCTTGCTTGTGTGAAAAAAAGCACTTCGCTCCGTGTGTGCGCTGCTGATAGGCTGACAGATTGCACCTCCCCACTGCAAATGCGGGAAAGAGAAAAAAAAATGGAGATCTTCATTGTTCCTGCAGAGATCCATCCCCTGCCCCTCCCCCCACCCCGCTGTACACTCAAACTGCGTATTAACATTAATTTTCATCATTACTGAGAAAAAATCCAGTTATGATTTTGGTGCACGAACAGTTATCGAACATAACCTCGAACAGCCGAATTTTTCTCAAATTGTTCGTGTTCGCCGAACGGCTCGAACACCGCCCAAAACAGCTCGAATTTGAGATTGGCGAACAGTTTGAGTAGAACAACGCTCATCTCTGATATCCACATACCTTTTCCTTCGGTCAACAAACTCAGCGCAACCTTTTCTCACATGTATTCACTTTTCAACATTTCAACATTCCATTATCTTCCTTGCTGCATTTAACATCTTGTACTGTAATCTTACACAATGACATTACTCTTTTTGGTTTTCTCTACATGTATAACAAACTGACATGATAGCTGTCCTTCTCTTGTAGCTATCACCTCTCCTTCTCTTAACGGACCATGGTCACGGATGTAATCATTAGATGCAGCTTGTATTGTAGGTCCCCCAATACGACATATCTCTGCAGCTAGCCCCCACCAATGCTGCAGTTTCGCATTTGCTGCGTTTACAATGATCCCAACCTGCTGTTGTGGTATACTCCCCATACCAATTCTCAGTATAGTGGAGAATTCCGAGGGACCATTCAGTAAAACAGACGCCACCTCCTGATACTCGTGTCCATGTTCTATTTCCCCAGCTTGGGAGAGGGTGAATAGGGAAGAGTTCAGAGGACCCTGGGTCTCTCTGAATGGAGTATGGACCATGGTAGGGGCAGGTGGGAGTAGTGATTTATAATACCCGCCGTCAGCGTTAAGTAATGGGCAGGTTGATGCTACAACACCGGGTTTACGTGCTCCACAATTATAGCACGTCTTGCGCCATTCAGGATTAGTGACCCAACACACATTACAGAGCCAACCGTCTGGGTTATATGATGGTGGCTGGCTCTCAGTGGGAAGTGTAGGGTATTTAATCTCATAAGGTATAAATTGCTCAGTTTCCGGATTCAGGGGCTGGGGTACTGCTACATTTGTGGGGGTAGGGGATGCTCCTTTAGGGGCTTTAGATTCGGGTTGTGGACACATAAGTACTTCCTCCTGTACCTTTTCCCCATCAGCTTCATTTTGTAACACAAAACAAACAGTTTTGTTACAGTGCTAGATAATTTTCCATTCTTGACATAAAAGTAATTGAAATAACCAGGCTTCATCTCCTCCTCTATTTCAACATATCCTTCATCACAAATCTCATGTGCCACTTTCCTAAAGTTTTTAGCATCTTCCAACAGTCCACAGCAGTCAACTAATCTACCCCTTTGCTGCCAGATGCCTTCATCCCACAACACAGGCTGAAGCCTCCCCTCCACAGGCCAATTTAACACCTTAAACACTTTTGGCGCATTCTTAAAAGATCTTTTCCCTTCTCGACTGATCATGATATTCATCACATCCTCCCCCTCCTGCAGTGGAGACAAAATTCTTTCTGCTCCACGGAAACATTGATTAATCACTACTGCCGCTTCACAACCAACAAAGATTCTTAATTCTTGTGCACAGCGGAGTCTGGCCAGAGCTCCCAGCTGTTCCACTACTACCTACTACCTACTACTACTACCTACTACCTACTACCTTTTAATTCACCCCACCCATCGGGGGAATCGTACAGACGGCTAATGAAAGGAGGAACACTTTTGCAGCTTCGCAGCGCTCCGGACACTCGATATACGTATATCTACTTGCGTGTCCTACTCAATCTTCGATCAATGACTGAAACTAACAATGTCCAGTCTTTTCTAAGAATCTTTGTTGGAAGTTAAGGAAGGAAAGATTCACACAATATTCACTTGTCAAACCGAGGTGATACTGCTTGGAAGTTAAATAATATCAGACCCCTAATGGGACTACACCCCTTATAGTCTCACCTTTGACTATATCCAACCAGTACGTCCGAAGACACTGAAAACAACCACACACCACGTGGAAACCACGCCAAACGGTCAGTATCATCAGTAAAGAACTGGTGCACTTACCGTGGCTTTTTGTGTGGGATGATCAGTCCCAATTCCAGTGGGGGAGGCTGAAAGCAAGTCTCTCTTTGTGGACGTCCAGAGGTGGAGGGGCGTCCAAGGATGATGTCCGCCGTCTTCTCAAGTAACTGCTGTGTGGCGGTGGTGTGAACCGCTCGTAGACAGCTGGGGGAGGGCAATAACCCTTCACGGTTGACCAAGTGAGTGTCAAATTATTATGTTGATTGCGATCCACAGAAAACCAAATGGAAACAATGTTCTGTATTGGGAGGATTCAAAGAATCTCTGATCCCGTTTATTTTGCTTAGCATTTCACATCGTTTTGAGTATTTTAATAGCCAATCAACTCTGCAGCCATACTACAGTACTATAGGCTAACTAATGTTAGTACAATTATTACGGAAACACATATATGGTCATATTATCATCGTTAGTTCGAAGCACTATGGAAATTTTACAAGGTCAAACCTGGCCTAAACAAGTTAGATAACAGAGTGTCTGACAAAATGTTCTCTTGAGAAAAAGTTAGTGTGAGAGAAGTTCCATGGGAAGAGAAAGAAAGAATGTATGTTATGCAAGGAGTCATAATAACATGATTTTAAAGCAAGCAGATAAAATGGAGTTGCTCTAGCATGAGTATCAATATGTCCTTTACAGTACCAACTTGTGTCTTTGTGAGACATAGAAAAGGTGGGCGGATGGTTTCTACATGTATGGTGCCCACCGTGAAGCATGGAGATGTGATAGTGTGGGGTGCTTATGTGGCACCCCAGGTCTGGTCGCCACAGTGGCAGCAATGTCATGTCTGAGAGCAGGTGGGAGGTTCCCTGGTTGGGGACAATTAGCATGCAGCACCTCCTGCCTGAGTCCAGGGAGGGGAGAAACCTGCCCTTTATAAACTGGATCTGGGGCAGGGTTAGACAGAGAAGCTAGAGACAAGTTCCAGACAAGGTTCCAGTGAAGTTGCAGATAGGGACAGGTCAGCAGCAGGCTGAGGAGTCCCTGTAGGCAGATGAGGAACACAAGGCCAGGAGGGGAGTCAGCAGAGCTCATCCTAGCTAGAGACTTATAAAGCCGGACACTGGAGTCCGAGGCTGTGAGGGTTATAAGCCCAGCAGCAGAAAACCACCACGCAGGGGACTTCAAGTCCTCTGGCCCAAGGAAGCCCGGAGGCTCAACCACACGAGAGGGACCACTACTGCCCCGGAGGGGTGAGAGGTACGGAAGGCCCGAGTCGCCAGTCATATGGGTGAGAACAACACTGTACACTCAGAGACGTGGGCTACCACTACACTACAGCGGGATAGCCAAGAAAGAGTGGAGTCAGCACGGTAGGCCTACAAACTCCCCCTGACCAGCATGATTTCCCAGCTGCTCTCAGACTGACCAGGCCTCTATTGTTAACCTGTATTCTGGACGGGTCCCTTAATACCTCCAACAGTAAAGACCCTGAATTGCATGACAGACTCCGTGTGGTTACTGCTGCTCCCGCGCACCATCACCACCAATATCCCTATTTACTGCCCTAAGGCTATACTCCTCCCGTGGGGAGTTATACTACCTTCTGCTGCACCCACAACACCAGCCTCAGCGGTCTGCCCTGCAGCGGCGGTTCACTCGGACCGCAATCCACGGGTGGCGTCGTCGGACATTTAATCACAAAACCCTATAAATAGACCGCCATTTGGGTTGACCACCCTGAGCCACGGGACCGGGTCCCCGCCACGCAAGGACTACAACCCCCAGCATCCACAAAAGGTCCGGTTCCGGGTATCCCCACACACACACGGCCCAGGGGCGCATCAACTTTGGCGTAGTCGGCAGGATTTCATGCCCGCCACCAACGGGTACTGCATGCCTGGAAAAAAGACTGTAATACTTACCTTGGTGGAGTTTCCCGCCATCCTTAGCCGATTCCCGCCATCCGCAGCCATTTTCCCGCCATCGGGAGCCATCTTTGGGACGCCGCGCGAGAAGAAGAGGGGCGTGGATGACGAAAGCGCACGAGAACTGGAGCCCCACCTTCCGCATGGACGCTGCGCAAGGTCCTGAAAGGAGCCAAGCGGGACGCTGACGACACCAGGACGCGACGCAAGGTCCTCATCCCCGACGGTCGCCTGCGGAGCCGCGGCCTACAGAAGAAAAGCAACGAAAGGTAGGCCACGGTTGACTAGGGGGGAAGAAGATGTTGGAAGCGGAGGGAACTGCCACCGCCAGCGCGGCCGCTGCCGCAGTAATGCCGTTCACGATGGGTTACATCCCCGGAGCGGCCTGGTTGCCCCAGTACTCAGGGGAGTCGCATACCCTGAGCGACTTTAAAGAGAGACTATATAGCCTATTTAAGGTATACCCCCTGACGGAGGAACAAAAAGTGAGCATACTGATAGGCCAGTTAACCGGCGCGGCCCAACGAGAAGTAAAGTCCTGGTCAGTCAGGGACAGGGGACAGTGAAACAGATTTTAGTCCGTCTAAAGGACACTTTTGATACCCGCACCTCAGCAGAGATCAAAATGAGATTTTATGGGCGCAAGCAGCGGGCCCAAGACAGTATAAGAGACTATGCTTTGAATTTGCAAGAGGCCCTGAGACCCATTAAGCAGGCAGACCCTGACAGTGTGCGGAATGCAGATAAACTGTTGACTGAACAATTCATTGAGGGTCTGCTGTCCAGCGCCCACCGAACCCAGTTACGCCTAATGGCCCTGCAGAACCCTGAGTTAGACTTTGCACAGTTTAAGGACAGAGCCATCCGGGTACTCCGAGAACCCGCACCCGGTGGCGTTGCGGCCTCCAGGTGCCCTGCTATCACTGATTACCAGGAGGCGGCGCCCCAGTCTACAGAACCTGCAGGAGCCAATGCACAGACTATGAATAGTACCCCGTCTACAGACCTGCACCATCAGGTCCAAGAACTGACCAAAAGCATTGCCGCACTAACCAGGACTGTGCAGTCGTTACAGGTATCCTCTCCAGGAAAGATCCAGCTGGCTACCAGTCCGGAGGACGTCCCGTGGCACCGACAGAAGAGGATCCTACCGTCCAGAGGGAAGCCAACGGACTGCAACGACCAGGATGGACAACCCATCTGCCGCCGCTGCAGCCAGCCAGGACATATTGCGAGGTACTGTAATTTAAACGAGCCCAACCTGGGGCAGAGGGACAACCCCCAGGCGTAAGATCATCAGGCCCGTCAAACTGGCGTGACAAGTATGTGGGGGGACGACCGGTCTTGCCTGTGGTACTGGATGGCATTAATATGAGTGCACTGTTGGACACCGGGTCACAGGTAACCACCATCCCCTATGTACTTTTCAAGCGGTACTGGAATGACACGGATATTACCCGCTACCCAGATAATGACTTGAGCATCATCGCCAGCAATGGTCAGCCCGTGCCGCAGGTGGGGTTCAAGGAGGTGACCATCAAAATTGGTAAAGTCGAACTGCCGGCGCAAGGACTGATTATTGTGGACATTGACCGTCGTGAAAGTCACCCTAAAATAACCTTGGGTACTAACGTTATTGAAAATTGTCTTTCAGAGATAATTGGTATATTACGGCAGGTTGCTATGAATGCCAGCTCGAGCCAGCAGCGTGTCTTATAAAAAGAAATCAGAGCCCTGATGAAGCGGAAACAGGTAGAACTGTCTGGTGGTGAGATTGGTAGCGTTAGGATGAGTGACCCGTTCCCTATCGCCAAGCCCCCAAAAAGCGAAATGATGATCTGGTGCCGGACTGCAATCGGGTTAAGAGGTAGAGACTACCAAGCTATGGTAGAACCCGTTTACTCAGACAGTAGGCCCACCATGTTGACAGCACGGGGGGTGGTTGATGTCCGCCATGGGAGGGTACTAGTTCGCATCCTAAATATTGGGGAAAGAGAAGTACACTTGCCCCGGTATGCCACTCTAGCCAAATTGTTCACCATTAACCAAAACTCTGTAAAGGCCGTGGAACCCTTGCCTCCATCTCAACCAGAGGAGGGTAACGGATCCAAGAAACAAATGGAGAACTGGTGTCAGAAACTGCATGTGGGCACCGATTCCACTCCCTCACACCAAAAACAGGGAGTCTACCGGGTGGTTCAGGAGTACGAAAGAGTCTTTAGCAAACACCCGCTAGACTTTGGGCAAGTAAAGGGGGTAGAACAACAAATCCCCACAGGAGACCATCCACCCATAAAAGAGAGATACCGGCCTGTACCCCCTGCACACTATCAGAATGCCAAGGGTATGTTGCGAGAAATGAAGGATGCTGGGGTGATCAGGGATAGCTGTAGCCCCTGGGCAGCTCCTCTAGTTCTTGTAAAAAAGAAAGATGGCACGATGAGGATGTGTGTAGATTATAGAAAGGTCAACAGAATAACACACAAAGATGTGTACCCGTTACCTAGGATAGAGGAGTCTTTGGCTGCATTAAAATCTGCTAACTTCTTCTCTACTTTGGATCTCACTAGCGGGTACTGGCAGGTTCCTGTAGCAGAGTCAGACAAGGAGAAGACCGCCTTCACCACCCCAACGGGTCTCAGTGAATTCAACTGTATGCCGTTCGGACTCTGCAACGCACCAGGGACCTTCCAGAGGCTGATGGAGTGCTGTCTGGGGCACAGAAATTTCGAGACGGTCCTACTCTACCTGGACAATGTCATCGTGTATTCCAAGACCTATGAGGACCATCTAAAGCACCTGGCAGAGGTGTTCGATGCCCTGGCAGGCTTCGGCGTAAAGGTGAAACCCTCCAAGTGTCATCTACTGAAGCCAAAAGTACAGTACCTGGGACACGTGGTGAGTGCTGACAGAGTAGCCCCAGACCCTGACAAGATCACGGTGATTAAGGACTGGCCAAGACCCTCCAGCATAAAGGAAGTGCGGCAGTTCCTCGGGTTGGTAGGCTACTACCGAAGATTCATCTCCGGGTTCACCAAAATGGCAGCCCCTATGCAGGACCTCCTGTTAGGTCAGTCAAAGACTAAAAGTCAGAAGCTGCCCTTTAAGTGGGACAAGCTGGAGGAGGAGTCTTTCCGCCAGCTGAAGATGGCCCTCATGGGGGATGAGATCCTGGCCTACCCTGATTACGGCCAGCCTTTTATCCTCCACACCGACGCCAGTAACGTGGGGCTAGGAGCCGTACTGTCCCAGATCCAGCAGGGCAGAGAATGGGTAATTGCTTATGCTAGCAGAAAGCTGAGACCCACAGAGAGAAACCCTGAGAATTATAGCTCCTTCAAGCTAGAGTTCCTGGCAGTGTTGTGGGCGGTCACCGAACACTTCAAGCATTACCTGGCTTCTTCTAAGTTCACTGTGTACACGGACAACAACCCGTTGACACACCTGGACACTGCAAGACTTGGTGCTCTAGAGCAGAGATGGATGGCCCGGCTGTCCAATTATGAATTTACCATCAAATACCGGACAGGGCGCGCAAATGCCAACGCAGATGCATTGTCCAGAATGCCTCACTTGCAGGACAGGGGAGAGGATCCAGAAGAACTGGAAGAAATTGAACTCCCTGCATTCCACCGTCATGGAATCACCCAGTGTTCCCACTGCGTAAAGGAGAGGTGCTCTGCCGCCGCTACGTTCAATCCTTACCCCACCACGGCTGGGCAGAGACACAAGATAGTGACCCCGCTGTCCGCCTGGTAAAAGAGATGCTGACCCAGGCTGATGCCCACCTTGATCCGGATGCTCCAGAAGAGGCCAAACAGCTGTGGAAAGAGAGGAGCAAGCTGTTTCTCTACGAGGGGAGGCTGTGCCACAGAACCGTCAACTCTCGAACACACGAGCTGACCTGGCAGGTAGTGGTCCCAAGGCAGGATTCGGCTATGGTCCTAGAAGCATACCATGACGGAGCAGGGCACTTTGGATGGAAGAAGCTGGAGTTCCTGTTGCGTGAGCGGTTCTTCTGGGTAGGTATGAGAGGGGCTATAGAGAGATGGTGCAGAGACTGTGGCCCGTGCAACCTAAGGAGGAAGGACCGCGCCAGCCAGAAGACTCCCCTGCGGCCCATCATCACAAGGCAGCCCCTTGAGCTGGTGGCCCTGGACCACGTAAAGCTGTCTCCAAGCAGATCGGGATACGTCTACGCCCTGACAATCGTAGATCACTTCTCCCGGTTCCTAGTGGTGGTCCCTGCCAAAGACTTAACAGCTCAGACGGCCGCCAGAGCCTTTGAGCAGCATTTCTGCCATCCGCACGGGTATCCAGAGCAAGTGTTGACTGATCAAGGTCCAGCGTTCGAGGCTGAAGTCTTCCAGGAATTCTGCAACCTGTATGGCTGCAAGAAGATAAGGACAATGCCTTACCACCCCCAAACTAACGGGATGTGTGAGAAAATGAACCAAGTGGTAATAGACCTGCTCAAGACGTTGCCCCTGGAGGAACGCAGCCTGTGGCCTGAGAAACTGCCGGATCTGGTGGACTTGTATAACCATATCCCAGTAAATTCTACCAACTGCACCCCAGCTTACCTAATGAGAGCAAGACCTGGTAAGCTGCCAATTGACCTGGAGACCTGGAGAAGCAGACTGGGACACAGAACGACAGCAGCAGTACCGGAAAGTACAGGAAAGTGTGGAGCGAAGTCTGTCTCAAGCAAGAGAGAGGCAAGAGAGGAATTACAACCAGCATGCTCCTGCTGCTCCCCTGGCACCTGGAGAGCAGGTCTTGAAGAGGAAGAGACGGCTCCACAAGTTGGATGACCAGTGAGAGAAAGACCTGTACACCGTACTGCCCTCAAGCCATGAAAACCCAAAGGTATGTGTTATCAGTAAGGATGGAGGAGAGACCACAGCCACTGTCTCCAGAGACCACCTGAAAAAGTGTCCCGAGCAGCTGCAAAGCGCTGATGAAGACCAAGATAGCCCTCAACCCGCAGAGGAAAGGGAAGAAATGGTCAGTACAGTGCTCGGAGAATTTCCCCGGTCCTGTACACAAATCAACAACGCTATAGTGGTACCCGTCCTTACCTTTCTCCAGCCAGCCCCTCAAGGGCCTGCAGAAGCGCAAGTAGTGTTGGAAGAGCAAGTGGCCCCGGAGGCAGAAGAGTACATACCAGCAGCTCAGGAGGATCAACCCTCTGCTGGTAGTGAACCTGCCTTGCCCGTGTTGAGCCAAAGAGTACACAAAAAGCTGCCTAACCTACCCGTAACATCTGAAAACACCTCTAGTGCAGGCACGAGCACACCCAGTACACAGGGGATGGAAACAGGGGACCCAAATAGAGTACCACCAGATAGTGGGTTACGTAGGTCCAGCAGGAGCACTAAAGGTCAGGTACCCGCTCGCTGGAGAATCAAATGTGTCGTATTTACCTGTATAGATACAATAGTTGGAAATGTTTAACGTCTGTGCAGCTGAAGCCAGGCAGGAGACTCTGACTGTGAAACAGTCAGCGAAGATCTCATGTAATGTAATACATGTCTATTACATTACATGAGATCAGTGATCAGAAAAATAAAAATTAATGTCCCATACAGGGACTAAGTAAAAATGTAAAAAAAAGTAAAAAAAAAAGTTTTTAAACTGTTAAAAAAAAAATCACAAAATAAATAAAAATAAATAAATAAAATATTAAACCAATAAATCCGTATATATTTTTACAAAACCCAAAAAAGTACACATATTTGGTATCTACGCGTCCGAAACAACCCGAGCTATAAAACTGTCACACTAATTAACTCCTTCTGTGCACACCGTAATAAAAATAAATAAAAAACAGAGCAAAAAAAAATGCTTTTTCATCATATCGCCAAACAAAAAGTGGAAAAAAATGCGATCAAAAAGCAAAATAGAAATAAAAATGGTACCGCTGAAAATGTCATCTTGTTCCGCAAAAAAAAAGCCGCCATACAGCTCCATCAGCCGAAAAATAAAAAAGTTATAGCGCTCAGAATAAAGCAATGCAAAAAAATATTTTTTTCTATAAAATTGTTTTATTATGTAAAAGCGCCAAAACATAAAAAAAAATACAGTAAGTGTAGTATCGCTGTAAACATACTGACCCGAAGAATAACGCTGCCTGATCACTTTTACCACACGCAGAACGGCATAAAAAAAAAGCTCAAAAAACAATTCCTGAATTGTTGTTTTTTGTTAATTTTACCTCCCAAAAAACGGAATAGAAAGCGATCAAAAAATGTCACATACCCAAAAATGGTACCAATAAAAATGTCAACTCGTCCCGCAAAAAACAAGCTGTCAAATGACTCTGTCGGCCGAAATATGGAAAAATTATAGCTCTCAAAATATGGTGATGCAAAAACTAGATTTTGCAAAAAAAAGCGTCTTTTAGTGTGTGACAGCTGTCAATCATAAAAACCCGATATACATCTGGTATCTCTGTAATCGCACCGACCCAAAGAATAAAGTAATCTCATCACTTATACCACACGAGGAACGGCGTAAAAAATAAATAAAACCAATTCTTCACCTACTACTGATTTGTTTATTATGTCTCCCAAAGAACGCAGTAAGGCTCTGCCCACATTTATCCTGCGCTCTGCGCTAAGCGCTTACACTAGAGTTTCCGTGTAAATCTCTGAAATACGTGATTCAGCCGGAACCCATGACGGAAGATTCCCTGTAATGAGGCAGATATAGGCCACTGTGGACGCCGTCTAGCCTGGGATCCCACGGTGTCATTTGTTTTAGGCTTGCATAAAAGTGCGGTTGGCCACAGTTTTGTGCACTTCTGAAAAATAGGACACCGCTAAACAGAGGCCAGACGGAGTCCAGAGTAACTCTGCTGTCTCATTACAGTGAATGGATCCCGCAGGGGTTTCATCTGAATTACATCACTTGGAAATTTAGATGGAAACCCCGATGTAAGTGCTCAGCCTAGAGCGCCGGATAAATGTTACGTAAAATGTTCCCAATAAAAGCTTCAACTCAGTCCTCAAAAAAAGCTAGTCCCCACTCAGGTCTGTCATCTGTTAAAAATATAAGGGACTTCCAAGTTACTGGTAGCAGAAAGGCTCTGGAAAAGCGAAATGGCCCTTGCCCCCAAAAGAAATTCAGAAAATTTTGTGCTCCCAAATCCAAATGCCTATTCTACAATAATTTGTTCTCCAATTGTCAAATAGCGCTCCGTCCCTCCCAGATCTCGCCGTATGGCTGAGTGCTACGATACAGCCACATATCGGGTATTGCCACTTTTAGAAGAAATTGTGTGACACATTTCGGCACCATTTTTACCCATTGCCCTGTGTGAAAATGTAAAATCTGA
Source organism: Phyllobates terribilis (assembly GCF_046119375.1). NCBI lineage: Eukaryota > Metazoa > Chordata > Amphibia > Anura > Dendrobatidae > Phyllobates > Phyllobates terribilis. Next base: position 242,724,512 of record NW_027362769.1, on the reverse strand, counting down.
GGGTAAAACATTTTTTTGTGGTAAAAGTATAATTATGCTTTTTTCACTGCCCAATGGTATAAATGTAAAAATTAAAAAATACTCACTACTTCCCTAGATGAATTCCTTGAGAGGTGTAGTTTACAAAATGGGGTCACTTGTGGTGGTTTCTGCTGTTTCGGCATGTCAGCAACTCTTCAAATGTGACATGGTGTCTGCCACCTATCCCAGCCAACATAGCGCTCCTTTCTCTTCCGAACCCTGCCGTACACCAAAGCAGTGGTTTTCCCCCACATATGGGGTATCGGCGTACTCAGGAGAAATTGCACAGCAAATTTCATGGTGCAATTTATCCTGTTACCCTTATGATAATGCAAAATTAGGGAATGAAAAACATTTTTTTGTGGGAAAAATGTGAAAATTTTATTTTTACGGCTCAATATTATAAACTTCTGTGAAGCAGCTGGGGGTGCAAGGTGCTCACCACACATCTAGATAAGTTCCCTAAGGGGTCTAGTTTCCAAAATGGTGTCACTTGTGGGGGGTTTCCACTGTTTAGGCACATCAGGGGCTCCCCAAATGCAACATGGCGTCCGCTAATTATTCAAACAAATTTTACATTCAAAAAGTCAAATGGCGCTCCTTCCCTTTCAAACCCTGCCGTGCGCCCAAACAGTGGTTTGCCTCCACATATGGGGTATCAGCGTGTTCAGGAGAAATTGCACAACAAACTTCATGGTGCAATTTTTCCTATTACCCTTATGATAATGCAAAATTAAGGGATGAAAAACGTTTTTGTGGGAAAAATGTGAAAATTGTATTTTTACAGCTCAATATTATAAACTTCTGTGAAGCACCTTGGGGTTCAAGGTGCTCACCACACATCTAGATAAGTTCCCTAAGGGGTCTAGTTTCCAAAATTGTGTCACTTGTGGGGGGTTTCCACTGTTTAGGCACATCAGGAGCTCTCCAAACGCAACATGGCGTCTGCTAATTATTCAGACAAATTTTACATTCAAAAAGTCTAATGGCGCTCCTTCCCTTCCGATCCCTGCAGTGCGCCCAAACAGTGGTTTTCCCTCACATATGGGGTATCAGCACGCTCAAGAGAAATTGCACAAAAAAATTTGGGGTCCATTTTTTCCTGTTACCCCTGTGAAAATAAAAAAATTGGGTCTAAAGTAACATTTTTGTGAAAAAAGTTAAATGTTCATTTTTTTCTTCCACATTCCAAAAATTCCTGTGAAGCACCTGAAAGGTTAATAAAGTTCTTGAATGTGGTTTTGAGCACCTTGGGGGGTGCAGTTTTTAGAATGGTGTCACTTTTGGGTATTTTCTGTCATAAAGACCCCTCAAAGTGACTTCAAATATGATGTGGTCCCTAAAAAAATGTTTTTGTAAATTTTGTTGGAAAAATGAGAAATCGCTGGTCAACTTTTAACCCTTATAGCTCCCTAACAAAAAAAAATGTTGGTTCCAAAATTGTGCTGATGTAAAGTAGACATGTGGGAAATGTTATTTATTAACTATTTTGCGTGACATATCTCTCTGATTTAAGGGCATGAAAATTCAAAGCTTGAAAATTGCAAAATTTTCAAAATTTTCGATTTTTTCACAAATAAACGCAAGTTATATCGAAGAAATTTTACCACTATCAAGAAGTACAATATGTCATGAAAAACAGTCTCAGAATCAGGGGAATACGTTGAAGCGTTCCAGAGTAATTACTTCATAAAGTGACAGTGGTCAGAGTTGAAAAAATTGGCCCGGTCACGAAGGCAAAAACAGGCTCTGGTGCGAAGTGGTTAATTATGTTTTTCTAGATCAATGGACTAACAGGTTATGGACAATGAATAGCCGGAACTGTATCTTGTACATAGTTGCACCTGGTAAGGTGCCCTCTTTTGAAGATGACCACAGAACACAAAACCCGTGGAGGTGGCTGAAGACGTGGTCCAACTCCAGATCATCAAAGCCCTGTAGCCACCCCTGGGCCTACGTGGAGGGTTTGAGACGGGTCCCTCAAAGTGCATCTTGGGTGAGAAGGACACCTGGTTAAGGGAGCACCGTGACCTAAAAAGACTAAACATCTTGTATATATGTTACTGTATTGTTATTACCTGTTGTGTTTTTGCAAAATGTGTTTAGCCACGGAGTACTAAATTTCACTAGGGGGGAATGTGGCACCCCAGGTCTGGTCGCCACAGTGGCAGCAATGTCATGTCTGAGAGCAGGTGGGAGGGTCCCTGGTTGGGGACAATTAGCATGCAGCACCTCCTGCCTGAGTCCAGGGAGGGGAGAAACCTGCCCTTTATAAACTGGATCTGGGGCGGGGTTAGACAGAGAAGCTAGAGACAAGTTCCAGACAAGGTTCCAGTGAAGTTGCAGATAGGGACAGGTCAGCAGCGGGCTGAGGAGTCCCTGTAGGCAGAGGAGGAACACAAGGCCAGGAGGGGAGTCAGCAGAGCTCATCCTGGCTAGAGACTTACAAAGCCGGACACTGGAGTCTGAGGCTGTGAGGGTTATAAGCCCAGCAGCAGAAAACCACCATGCAGGGGACTTCAAGACCTCTGGCCCAAGGAAGACGGAGGCTCAGCCACACGAGAGGAACCACTACTGCCCCGGAGGGGTGAGAAGTACGGAAGGCCCGAGTCGCCAGTCATATGGGTGAGAACAACACGGTGCACTCAGAGACGTGGGCTACCACTACACTACAGCGGGATAGCCAAGAAAGAGTGGAGTCAGCACGGTAGGCCTACAAACTCCCCCTGACCAGCGGGATTTCCCAGTTGCTCTCAGACTGACCAGGCCTCCATTGTTAACCTGTATTCCGGACGGGTCCCTTAATACCGCCAACAGTAAAGACCCTGAATTGCATGACAGACTCCGTGTGGTTACTGCTGCTCCCGCACACCATCACCACCAACATCCCTATTTACTGCCCTGAGGCTATACTCCTCCCTTGGGGAGTTATACTACCCTCTGCTGCACCCACAACACCAGCCTCAGCGGTCTGCCCTGCAGCGGCGGTTCACTCGGACCGCAATTCACGGGTGGCGTAGTCGGACATTTAATCACAAAACCCTATAAATAGACCGCCATTTGGGTTGACCACCCTGAGCCACGGGACCGGGTCCGCGCCACACAAGGACTACAACCCCCAGCATCCACAAAAGGTCTGGTTCCGGGTATCCCCACACACACACGGCCCAGGGGCGTGTCACTTAGCTGGTAACACTGTTGGTGATTTATTTCAAATTTAAGGTACAGTATTGCTGCCACAGTATTTTGCAACACATCTGGTTTGCACTTAGTGGGACCATCATTTCTATTGCAACAAGACTAATAATTAGGGATGAGTGAACCCGAACTGTAAAGTTCGGGGTTTGTACCCGACACTACTCCGAACACGGTCTTTTTTTTCAGAAGTCCATTTGCTTGTTCGGGTTCAGTGCCGAATAAAGTTTATTGAAAGGCTGCAGCGCATCCAATCAACAAGCTTTCAGGCCAGTATTGGGATTGCTGTGATTGACTGGCGCACCATGTGACCCGGCCGGTATAAACTCTGGATCATGGGTTGCTACACCATTTTGCTCTGATTAGGGTAGGGGCAGGACGCATCTCGAGTGAGTGACAGTGTTAGGTTTTGGGTGTGTGCACTCTGCAAAAAAGCATGTGTGTGTGTACTCTGCACCCGTGTAAGTGGGAGTACTGTGCCCAAAAACCTCTGTGCGTACTCTGCACCTGTGTCTGTGGGACTACTGTACATAAAAATTGCTTCAAAAAATGAGGAGAGCATCAAATAGGTGATGTGGATGTGGCTGTGGTCTTGCTGGTGGTGGTGGTGATGTAGCTGTTGCTGGTGGTGGGGTACCTGCTGCAGGGAGAGCATGTGGTTGTTCTATGCCTACTACGTGCCCAAAAGAAAAAACATACTCTGGTGCACACAGGCCACAGGACATTCTGTGAATACTGTGCCAAAAAGCCTCTATGTACTGGGAATACTGTGCGTAAAAACAATTTTTTGTACTCTGCACCCGTGTCTGTGGGAGTAGTGTGCGTAAAAACAAATTGTTCTTCTGTGAACCTGTGTCTATGACAGTACTGTGTATAAAAACATATTGTTCCACTCTGCAACGGTATCTGGGAGTACTGGGCTTAAATCCAAATTTTTCTACTCTGCATCCATGTCTGTGGGAGTAGTGTGCATAAAAACAAACTTCAACTCTGCACCTGTGTGTGTGGGAGCACTGTGGGTAAAAACAAGTTTTTCTACTCTGCATCTGTGTCTGGGAGTACTGGGCCTTAAAAACAAATTTTTCGACTCTGACACGTGTCAGTGGAAATAGTGTGCAATAAAACAAATTGTTCTACTGTGCACCCGTGTCTGTGAGAGTAGTGTGCGTAAAAACAAATTGGAAATCTGGAAATACTGGGCTTAATGTCAAGTTTTTCTGCTGTGCACCTATGTCTGTCTGAGTACTGGGTCTAAAAACAAATTGTTCTACTCTGCACCGTGTCTGTGGGAGTACTGTGCCTAAACCCCCTTAAAAAATGAGGAGAGCATCAAATAGAGGATGTGGACGTGGTGCTGCTTGTGGTGGTGATGATGTAGCAGCTGCTGGTGGTGGAGTAGCTGCTGCAGGGAGAGGACGTGGTTGTTCTGTGCCTGCTACATGCCCAAAAGAAAAACCTTCCTCTGGTGCACACAGGCGACAGGACGTTCTGTGAGTCCTGTGCCAAAAAGCCTCTGTGTACTCTGCACCCGTGTCTGTGGGAGTACTGTGTGTATAAACAAATTGTTCTTCTGTGAACCTTTGTCTGTGGGAGTACTGTGTGTAAAAACATATTGTTCCACTCTGCATCAGTATCTGGGATTACTGGGCTTAAAGGCAGATTTTCTACTCTGCACCCGTGACTGTGGGAATATTGGGTCTAAAAACAAATTGTTCTACTCTGCACCCATGTCTGTGGGTGTACTGTGCGTAAAAGCAAACTGTTCAACTCTGCACCCGTGTCTGGGAGTATTGGACCTTAAAAACAAATGTTTCCATTCTGCACACGTGTCTCTGGGAATAGTATGCGTAAAAACAAATTGTTCTACTCTGCATCTGTGTCTGTGGGATTCTGTGCCAAATAAACACTTCAAAAAATGAAGAGAGCATCATAGAGGAGATGTGGCCGTGGTGCTGCTGGTGGCTGTGATGATGTAGCTGCTGCTGGTGGTGTAGCTGCTGCAGAGAGAGGACGTGGTCTTTCTGTGCATGCTACATGCCCAAATACAACACCTTCCTCTGGTGCACGCAGGCGAAAGGATGTTTTGCGTCATTTCGCAGGGCCAACTACTGCTGCACGAATGGTGAGGTCAGAACAGGTTGAGGCGGTTTTAAATTGGAGGGCTGAGAGTGCCTCCAGTTACTTCCACCCAATTTCCTGCAGTAAGCGCAAAGTTGGTACCTGGCTTCCACCTCACCTCCTTGCAAATCAGCCAAGCAGTCTGAGCCTTAAGTTATGCAGCAGTCCCTTCTGCTTTTCGATGACTCCGTTGACTGTGGTTTCATGGGCTATCCACCTGGCACTGCCCCAGAAGTGGAAGAGATTGAGTGCACTGAAGCTCTACCACTTCTCCAGTTGGAGGATGCGTACATGGGAGGGTTAGTGCACACGGTCATCGGACCACCACAGCACATCTCTGATGATGAGGAAACACAGGTGCCAACTGCTGCATCTTTCTGTAGTGTGCAGACCGGCAAGGAGGGCAGAGGTGAGGAGTGTGTGGAAAATGATGTGGGGGGATGATGAGGTCCTAGACCCTATATGGAGTGAAGGACATCCGTGTGACATGCACAATTCGGAGGAAGAGAAGGTGACCATGCTGCCCCTGCTGCACAGCAAAAGAGGGAACAGGGTGCCAAAGCAAAACAGCCGGCCCCTAGCCAGTATGTCAGCTGCTACTGCCCACAGCGCCGTGAACTGACCACAACAAAGCCAGTTCAAAGCAACCCCCTGGTGTGGCATTTTTTCAGGCAATATGCTGACAACAAGTGCCATCAGAGCCTGAAGCGAGGCATAAATGTTCTGAACCTGAGAACAATATGCATGAGAAGGCATCTGAATTCAAAGCACGAGGTGCAGTGGAGAACACATCTAAAAAGACAAGAAAGATGTGAGACTCCTCCAGCTCCCCATTCTGCTGCGGCCTCTTCCTCCATCTCCCAATTAACAGGGCCACTTGCAAAGCGAGGAAGTGACAGCACCACCACCAGCAGTGTCAGAGAGCATCTCCACACCATCCCATGGAAGAATTCAGCTGTCCATCCCCCAAACACTGGAGAAATGGAGAAAGTACCCCCCTACCCACCCAGGAGCCATGGTCCTGAATGACAGCATTTCAAAATTCCTGGCCTTTGAAACACTGCCATTCCGACTGGTGGAGACTGACAGTTTTAAAAACTGCTTGCGGTGGCTGTCCCACAGTCAGTGGTTCCTAGCCACCACTACATTTCTAGGCGAGCCATCCTTGCTCTGCACACATAAATCCTACAAAAACTTTGGAGCAGTCAACCGTAATATTAAAAAAGGATTTCTTTATTTCATTAAATAGACATACACATGAACATATAAAAAAAAAGTAAAAGGTGAGTGTATATAAGGTGCTCTAGCACATCAGCGGCCAGAGGTACGAAATATATCAGCTAAGTAGCTGCCTCATAACTCCCATAATTGTATAATAGACCAAACAAAGGTATAGGAAGTATTCCCCCTGCAAACCCATGTCTAACACTAAGTGAATAACAGCCTGTTACTGAGATAGATACAACACATCAACACAAAGTGTGTAAGGAAACGTTCAGACTGTATTAATAGATCAAGATCAATAAATCTATATAATATTAGACTGATCCCACTGAAGATAGTGCCATGAGTGTGATCAAATATTAGCCAATAATACCAAAATGAATTGTGAATGAAAGACTTAACACACTAGGAGCAGTGGGATAAAGTAACATAGGTATATGGCATTGCATAAAAGATAGTCAGAAGATACCGGGTAAACATAACATTTAGGTATGGGATACAAGGGAGGGCATACCAATCTAGGAGTGCACCAGGAACCACCAATGATATGCGTTTTGCATCAGCTTCCTTCGAGGGGTGACTCTAGGGTGGTGGTTTGGGCTTTTATATCGTCACTTACCAGTGGACAGCGGGATGGTAATGGCACTCCCTCCGTGTCGGCTGTGACCGGAAGTACCGCAGCTTGGCGTCCAACGTTACTTCCTGACAGCCACACCAGATGCTTCTGCACACACCTGTTGTGGTCAAAATCAGGTGTACACTGCACAACTCCATCAGTGGCAAGGTCCACATAACCACCGATACGTGTACCAGTAAGCATGGGCAGAGCCGTTAAATTTCCCTAACTACACACTGGTAAATGCAGTGGCAGCTGGGCCTGAGGAAGAAGGCGTTCTGCCGAATGTCGTACCACCAGTGAATTCTGCTGGGCGTTACTCTGTCCATGTTGCCTACTCCTCCGACTCCGCTTCCTCCACCGCCTCCTCATCTGTTCAGGATTACACCTACAGCACCAACTTCAGCACAGCCAGGGGGAAACGACAGCAGGCTGTTCTGAAATTCATCTGTTTAGGGGACAAATCCCTCACTGCGTCAGTGCTGTGGACAGGGATCAAACAGCAGACAGATGAGTGGTTGTTGTGCGTGAACCTCAAGTCCAGCCTGGTGGTGTGTGTTAACGGGCGAAATCTCGTAGCAGCTCTGCGCCTAGCTGGTTTGACGCGCTTTCCTTTCCTGGCGCATGTGCTATATTTGGTGGTGCAGAGCTTCCTTAAAAATTACCCACATATGTCAGAGCTGAGTGCAGGCAATCTGTGCGTGTTTTCGGTGTTCTCACCCTCCGCTGCTCGCCTGTTTGCGCTGCAGCGTCAATTCTGCCTTCCCGCTCACCACCTCATATGCGATGTACTAACTATTATTGCAGTAATAGGCAATAGCGTGCCTTGTTGTGCAGCTTCGAATACTCCACCAACATTTCCAACGCTGATAACGCCATCATGAGCATTACAATACCACTTCTATGCCTGCTGGAAAAAACACTTCAGACGATGATGGATGAGGTGGTGGCACAGAAGGATGAGGAGCAGGAGGAACAGGGACCATTCATGCCTGTCATCCCCTAATGGCTCAGAGGGTGGGTTCTTGTACCAACAGCAGCCAGGTACACAACTGTCCAGCCAAGGGACTGTTTTGGAGGAGGAGGAACAGTATTCACAGCAGGGTGGCACTCAAAGCAGCTCACAGGCATCACTGGAGCATGGCTGGGGTGATACAGAGCACCCAGACCATACACCTCCTACCAGGGACAGCTTGTGTTTGCCTTTGGGCAGCCTGGCGCACATGAGCCAATTCATGCTGCTGTGGTTGCGCAACAACCGTCAAATTGCTCGGATTGTTACCAGTGCTGATTACTGGATCCCAGCTACAAGGATAGCGTAACATCATTACTGTTGGAACATGTGTTTAGCACGGCAAGGGTTGTGATCACAGACAGGCGCATCTGCCTGTCCACAGCCAATGTGAGGAAGCTAACATTCATTAAAATGAACCAGGTGTAGATCTCACAGAACTTGTCCGTACCTTTGGCTGAGTAGACAACTTTACCAGTCGCACCCAGCCATTGTTATACTCTCCTCAAATAATAATAAAAAAAAACAAAACACAAAAACAAAACACAAAAAAAAAAAACCCCGCAAAAACAGTGTTGCTACTTCTGCCTCTTCCACCTACACCACCAAGTCCACCTCCACCTAATCTACTTTCTCCTCCACTTGGAACTCTGCCTCCCTGTTCTAGATTGTTATTTTTTTTATTCAATGTTCTTTTCAGTCATTTCCCTTAAAAAAAAACAACACAAATCACTCTCCCTCAGAAACCGTGTCGGATACCTTATCCCCTACATCTTCCACCTAAACCGCCATGTCCATCTCCAACTCGTCCTCCACTTGGACCTCGACCTTTTGGATCTAGAGAGTTATTTTATTTATTTTTTACTCCATGTTCTTTTAAGTAATTTCCCTAAAAAAAACACCTCCTACCCTGCCCCATTCACCTCCCCTACTTCACCTCCTCCACTTGGACCTCCGCCTCCTGGTTCAAGATTATTATTATAGATTTTTCTTATTCTCTGTAATTTTATGTAATTGCCCTATCCACATTTGTCCTGCTCTTACATTCCTATTTTGCTTCCTTTTGCAGACCCCTACCCCTTACTACCTTCATTTTACAGCACAAAAGCTTGGGCTCACATTGGCTTCTATTGGCTATGAGCTGGTCTTATTATGCTGGGAAGGTTCCAATAACCATGGAAATTCCCGGCCTTTTAATATCAACTCACAGATGTCTGCTTTGCCTTTGCTGGTTATTAAGAAAGGAGGAACCATAAAAAAATGATGTGGGGTCCCACTTATTTTTAATAATCAGTCAAGGAAAATGTCATGGGTGTGTCAGATGTGACAGGCAGTCTCTCTGCAGTTGACTGCAGAAGATCTCTTCATTTGGTATTACAGACACCTTCCTAGAATCTGTCTCACTCTAGGATCCGCGGCTGCCTCCCTTCTGCTCTTATTAACACCCTGGCAAGGGTGGTTAAATACGTTCAGTTTGCTACAGGGAGGCGCCGGTGATATTCATAGTGATACTTGTGGAGGCTTGGAGCTATTGCAGTCTGCTTACTTCCTCTCTGGTGCTTGGAGGACGTTTGGTGCAATCTCTCTAAAGTCAGCTCAAGCTAAGTTGCTTTCCCCTGTGTTCATCTCTCTTTTTGTTTTTTTGCTGTTAGTGGGGACTGACTAGTGCTCATCCCACTTCCCTAGCTAGGGCCTAACTCTAGGGAGATACAGAGTTTTAGGTTTCTATTCGGCGATTGGTGAGAAACCAATATAGGGATGGTAGGGAAGACAGGGTGATATTAGATTAGCCCAGTAGGTCTCCACTCCCTCTTTCCTTAGTGTCTGGACTCCCTTCCCATCATCCTTTTGTGTTGCACTTTGTCTTTCCTACACTGTGAGTGACAGAAAAGAAGACAGCAGTGAGCTCGTCTTATAATGCTGGGTATGGGTCAATATCCATGGACCTTCCCAGCCTATTAATATCAGCCCCCATCATATTGCTTTGCCTTAGCTGGTTATTAAAAATAGGGAGACCCCACAAAATTTTTTTAGCGTCCCCCATTTTTAATAACCAGCAAAGGCAAAGCAGACAGCTGGAGAGTGATACTAATTGGCTGGGAAGGTCCATCGATATTGGCCCCTTCCTAGCATAATAAGACCAGCTCACAGCTGTTTGATTGCCCTTGACTGGTTATTAAAAATAGGGGGGACCCCACATTGTTTTTTTCATTTATTTGTTTATTAACAAGTACAGTAGCATACACATGCAAGGCACTGCTCCTCTCCTCAACTTGGAACTCCGCATCCTGTTTCAAGATTATTATTTTTTATATTTTTTAATCTACGTAATTTTAAGTAATTTTCCTATCCACATTTGCTTACAGGGCAATTGTCCTGCTCTTACCCCCATTGTGCTTGCTACCTTTTGCAGCCATCCTAGCCCTTACTACAAACATTTTACAGTTATTTTTTATCACCAAAGTTTGGGTCTCTATTGACTTATATGGGATTCAGGTCCGGGGTCAAGTTCGAGTCAAGTTCTAGTACCTGAATCGAATTTTGGACTAAAGTTCAGCCGAACCCGTCGAACACGAACTCCCACGGGTCCGCTCACCCTAATATTAACCTAAATTTATTATATGACGCCATGCATAAAGCAACCCAGGATAATAAATGTTCCCTCCTAATCATCTGTCTCCACATCCTCTATGCACTTGATAACTGCACTTAAGCATACTGGCTGATGACTGGATAATGCAGCTTTATATGAAAACGCCTATTTATTATAATGGCTGGACCTGAAATAACAAGCACTTTTCACCTATTGTGTCTCCCCCTATTTCCTTGCAGATTGTAAGGTTTCGAGCAGGGACCTCACTCCTCCTGTAACTGTTTCACTGTCTTACCTTGTATTGAATTTATTGTCTATATACAGAATGTCACTGCTTAATTGTAAAGTGCTGCGGAATATGTTGATGCTATTTAAATAAAATTACTATTATTATATAAAGACATGATATAAGAGTATATGCATAACACAGACTTAGGGAGCACGCCACAGACCCCTCACACCAATCCAACACGCGTTTTGCTTCCTCTTCTACAGGGAGTGTTGGCCTCTTAATATAGTGTGAATACAGTTACCACAAATAGGTAATCAGGGGAAACTTTGCCTTACTGGGCGCCGCTGTATGCGCATGCACATGGTATCTGCTGCACGCCGGCTGTAAGATGCGCATCAATGAAGTGCGAGAATGTCGCCGTTCATGATGTGGGACCAGCTAGCCAGTCCGGAGCCGAGCCCGGCACATGAGCAGTATGGCGCACAACGATCTCCGCAGCCATCTTTAAAATTGCAAAAAGAGGTGGTAAAGGTATTTAGTGATAATAAGGCTGTAGATCACTATGCACAAAGGGGCACAGACATCTTTAATGGGAAGGGGAATTGGCATAGAGATATGATGGCAGTATGGTAGTGTGATACAGAATAACTACAAAAAATATATGTTAAAGTGGAGAGAAAATGGACATATTCTGAAAAAGGAAAAATATAAATGTAAGTGATATAATGATAGTGAAGAAAACTATTAAAAAAGAAATAAAGGAAAAAAGTTTCTACGTGTGTATGTATGTGAAATGTGTGAACATACGGTAAATAAAAATACAATTAAAGTGGAAAATTGTGTTTAAAGGAAAGAAGAAAGAAAGAAAAAGGGAAAAAAGTGAATGATTGAATGTGAGAAAGTTTATTCTCCCAAAAAAGAAACAATTTTTTGTTGTATAAAAGTAGATAAAATATAAAAATAAATGTATGTGAAAAAATATATATTTTTCCTTTTTTTCTTCTTTCTTTTCATTCCCTTTTCTTTCTTTTTTTTGTAAAATTATTATACACATGCACACCTATACATATACATATATATATAAATATGCTATCATAAATTTCATATATGGAGATGAAGAAATATTTCTAAGATGATGTTTGTATGTTATATCCTATGTCCTAAAAATATAAAAAGAAAACTATTTTATTATTATTCAGGCAACTAAAAAAACGACAAATGGTAAGTATTCATCTCAAGAAAAAATATTTAAATGGAAAATTGGGAAAGAAAAAAGAGAAAAAAAAGACATAAGTAGAGCCAAGGATAAATATCTTATGTGTATATAATAACAGACAAGATATCAATATTTTATAGGAAACTTGCAAAGCCCCATTGTTCATTTAACCCCCTAGTGTTCATGCATTTTAATATTGTGATCCATTTACATTCTAGCTGGGCCAATTTCTTGGTCATATCACCTCTTCTATTACCTGGATAAAAGAGATCAAATCCCCGAAAACGGAGTAAATGCCACTGATGCGGGTGGAATTCCTAAAAATGTCTTGCTAAAGGTTCTAATTTTGTAATCGCACCCACATCTTCTTATGGGATCTTTACTGACGCCTTAATATCCTTGATGTGTTTAAGGAACCGGATTCTCAATTCCCGTGATGTCATGTCGACATAAATAAGAACATAAGGGCAAAAGTTGCAAGATAAATAACTAAGGTCGTCCTGCTGTTAATATAATGTAATATCTTGAAATCGCGCTCTCTTGCTGAAACTGAAAAGATATCTGTTAGTCAATATATCTGCACACCTTGTAATTTCCACAGGTCCAGGTGTCCCACTTGGGGCCTTTTGAGACCAAATAAAAATGTTGAAGTCGGAGGGATATGATGACCGTGTACCAACAATGTCACATAAATTCTTGCTACATTTAGCCATAATAAGAGGTGGGTCTGATAGCAATTAGGAAAGTTTAGAGGTTGAGCCTCTATTGTGACATCACTCATGTGTAGCTTTGCCCTCGTGATGTAACAATTGGATTCCACTTGTGATGTCACGGAATCCTTGGATTATATCCAGTGATTTTGCAGTGAGATCCTTTGTCTGGAGAGGCTGATTGTGCACTACACAGTAAGCGATATTCCTCCAGGCTAAAATGCTGTTTAGACTCGTTCTAAATCTCAGCGTGCTATTAGCATCAGCGGAAGGTGCTCCCATCTTTATCCGCAACCATCATTCACAAGCGCAGATCAGGATCCCTGCAGGTAAGGTCATTACCAGATACACTCTGACGATGGGGTTAACCCTTTGCCTCCAAAGCCAAGTTTTATTTTTGCACTTTATTTTTTCCTCCACTTTTTCCAAGAGTCATAACTTTTTCCCATTCATATATCTGTATGAGGGATTGGTTATTTTTTTGCGGGACGAGTTGTAGTTTTAAATGACACCATTCATTTTATCATTAATGTGAAATTGGGGAAAAAATTTAGTTCTCCCATGTTTTTTAGTTGTTTTATTTTCATGGCATAAGAAGTAACAGTCGTTTTCATTTTTAACATAGATGAGACATAGAGCATTAATACTGTCCTCGCCTTGCTGGATGCACTCACTACTACATGTAGCAGAAGGCGCCCACAAGACATACAGGGGATACTTGTGACTTCTTACTTGTCAGTAGAGTTTTTCTTTAATGTCTATTTTTACTTTCTAGGTACCAAAGTAGTCCTGCACCATGGTCCGTGCTCAGCAGCATGCGGTAAGCAGCTCAGAATTCAGATATGTCCTTCACATGTAACATTTCACATGCGGCCCCAGAAACCATTGGGATCCATTAATAAGGCCCAGGTTCTGTTATCAGACTCTGCGTCATTAGGGGTTCTGTAACTTTTCTTATGTGACCAGAGATTTATATGAGGTCACAGGATACATGGATTGGAGGATTTTTCCTCTCTTACTTATAATTTCAGGTGTCATCTCCCATCCTGTGTTCATTCTCTATTCCAGGAATATAAAAGAACAGATCTCTGTATTGTCCATTATATATTGATATGACATCAAATATCATCCATCATTTTTCCAAACTTAATACCCCTTTTTTAATAGTCATATTTGGTTCCTCAGTCCGCCCATTCCATGTATTTGGTTTCCACGTCTGAACACATTCCAGCTCTGATCCTGATCACTTATGTTCTGTTCTTTATCTTTTCAGCTCATAACACTGTTCCTCAAGAAACATCTCAGGATACAGTCATTAAGATTGTTATAGCTGCTGCCATTCTCTTCGTCATTGCAATAATCATTGTTGCCATCGGTGTCATCTACTGGTAAGTATAATAACTAATGATTTATGGGCTACACAGGAGTCTGTAGAGGAAATGTCACATCTTCAGGTTCCTCCAGAAATGGGAATATTTTGTGGCTTGGACACGTCACCCTGAAGTTGTGCCCTGCAGATAACTGATGGGTATATATTAGACTTTGTAGGGATTCACGCTCTCATGTAGGCATTAGGTAGCGTTCGCACAGGCAATGCAGTTTGGTCCAAACCGGTGCAGTTTTATTTTTTTTCAAAAAGCTCCAAGGGATTCAAAGCCAAAAACAGCCTCTTCTGGGCACAAAGGTATCACAGCAAATAAACACTTCATTTAGCATGGCACATATGTCAGTGCAGGCTCACCCAAACAGATTACAGTCCTTTCCACCAGAGAAAACTTTATATACAGAAGAGGCACGATCCCACCAATCTCGCTGTCGCCTTCAGCCCAAGTTCAAGCAGCCTCCAGTGCCAAACAGAAGTGTTCAACTCTGGCCACAGTTCACACTGAACAGGCTGCAGCAGACACACGGTTCTCTGCAGCTCCAGCACTCAGACTGCTCAGCTTTCCTAGCTGACCTATGCAGTCTCCATTTAGAGAGAGATGCCGGCACATATCTCTCTCAGCTACAGCTCACACTTTGGCTGAACACTCACCAGCTCCAGCACATTCAACTCTGCTTCATCCAGAAGACTGCACACAGTGAACACAGGCCCTGGTTTTAGTAAAAAAGCAAGATGGATGTGTCTAATCAAATCCTACAGAGCTAGAACTTAACCCTGTCCTACCTTGCTCTGCTACAACTTGCATATACATTATTAATAGAAATTGCTGATTGGAATAGACACAAAAATGACTGACTCGTGATATTTCTATAGATAGCACTAAATTAAATGTTTCATTTATACATTCTGCAGAATGCAGACATATTTTACTTTGTGATTTACAATGTGACTTTCATTTTTACAATTTTATAGTTATCTGAAAAAGAAAAAGCCAGTGAAAGATCTTGAAAGGCAATGGTGCGCCGATGATTTTAGAGAGAACAACACCAAACTAAATGGTAACTACAGCTTAACAAATCTGACATTAAAGAAGCACTCCAGCTAAATATGTATTGTCTAATCCCTTCTAGATATATCAGATGTACATGTGAGAAAATACTTACCATTTGCCGTCTTCTCTGGATTCCAGCACCACGTCTTATGTGTGGCGCGGTAGCGATTTTCCTAATATAAGCCTATGAGACTCAGAGCGAGGTTCCATATACTTACATTGAGAATGTAACTTCCAGTCCACACATAAAGACATTGTGATGGCCCGTCCAATTTTTCAAATATACACGTTTACGTTTTAAATATTTTTGTTGATATATGAGTATTGACTTCTAGCATACACAGCAGAGCAGGAGTACCAGCAAATTCTTCTTTGTCATCTATAAGAAAGACTTCGTGATCACCAGGCCGATTTAAAGTCACATGGTTCAGCAGAGAACTGGAGCTGTGCTGCAAACCGGAGAAGACAGCGATCAGTGTTCTACCATATACTATACACTACTAATATGTTCAGAAGTGATTAGCAATAATAATTTTGCTCAGAGTGCTTCTTTGATATCTCTATATAGACAGTTATTGCCAACTTTTATATTACATGGAATATAATAACATGTAAATATAAATAATTTTAATCATATAGAAGCTTACATTTTAGAAGCTTGCATTTTATTAAATCTAACTTCAATATTTTATGTTACAGGAGAATTTGACATTTTCTGTACTTCTAGAGACATTATAATGCCGCACACGGCCGCTATAGTGGAGAGGAAAGAGTCCGAGATTAAGCCGGACTTAAATGATTACAAACAGACACCTCCATCTATTCTAAAAGGAAGTCAAATGAAAAATGAAAACAAAGGGAAAAAAGTTTATTTTCAAGAATCGGATAATCGATATGTTTACTCATATGATTCCGAGTCCTCACAACCTGGATGTCAAATGAGATATTTCCGAAACGAACAAGGCTGGAAAAAAAGTGAGTGTTTTCATATCTTACCTCAACCTTTATCAGAAGATCATCTTTCATTTCTTTCAAAAGAACTTAGGGGCCTGATTTATCAAATCTTTTTTACCGGTATTCTGACATAAAAAGCTTTGAACTGTCACTAAATTTTGGCAAAAACTCCAGGCTGCGCTAAAATATTGTGATTTCTGGCATTCTCCTGCCATTTTTGCCCATTTCCAACAAAGTGCCGGAGCTTTAGTAGAATGGTTGACCGCTAGTCAAATTCATGATGATCGGCAGCGTTAGTTAAGCCACGAAACACGCTCACGAGAGGAGCACACCAGTAGTCAGACACTCCTGATTCATGAATCAGCGTATAACTCTTCATAAATCAAAAGCGTCTGACTTCAGTGCGCCTCCTCATCAAGATCGGCGCGAAGAAGCTGTATTGGGAGTATCATCTGAAAAAAATGTGGAATAATTATTGGTGGATAACCCAATGATGCCAATATTTCATTCACTTCCTAAAATTCTCAAACCTTTTTGCCACCTTCCATGTACTCCATTGCGGTGGGAATAAGTTCATTCATTAAAAGACTGGGGTCTTGGGTGAGGAAATATTACAGCCACTAAGGTGAGAGATTTCAGGATATTTAAGGTGCAGTATAGATGTTCTGCAAATATTTGTCCATTGTTAAATGGTTGACATACAAAGTTACATCGCTGTATTCCAGAATACCCCAGGATTTAACTATTGCTGCCCTGTCTCATTATTTGGATGATTACAGTGGATATTGCAAAGAAATTAGTTCCTAATTTCTTAAGTATATTACTTACTTCATCCTATTTTTTTTCTTTTCAATGGTTATTTTTTTTTTTACAAACTATTGGGTTGATATGCCATAAACGGATGAGATGGGAATACCCCATTAAAGCTAGGAATAAGTTTTGTATAAAAGTCTATTTTCTATAGATTAGCTCTGAGATCTGGTCTATAGGATGCAAACTGTCATTTATATCAAACTGGATTCTGTAATAGGTCCATTGGGTGTTGTAATATTATCTAGATTCTCCTAAGGGGATGTTGTGTTAAAAGAAATGTATATTATCCGTTTTATATGTAATATTCTGTTGCTCCATGTTTAGTTATAATCCATTATTGTTTCTGCAGAAAAATCGAGAAAGAAGGCTCGCCGAGTTCCAACAAGGAATAAGAAATCCAGCAGAAGGCGATGACTCCGCCTCAACTCCATTACATGGTGGCTACCATGTGAGGATAAGGCAACCTGTGATTAAGCAAAAAGAGACAGATTCCGGGCTCGGTCTCTGCTCTCACCCAAGGATATGACACTTACCAGACTTTCCGCAGTCAGATGTGTTCACAGACAAGTGACTTACCTGCTGCATGAAGAGGCAGATTCCGGGCTCGGTCTCTGTTCTCACCCATGGATATGACATTTACCGGACTTTCCGCAGTCAGATGTGTTCACGGACAAGTGACTTACCTGCTGCATGAAGAGACAGATTCCGGGCTCGGTCTCTGCTCTCACAATATTGTATGACATTTACCGGACTTTCAGCAGCCAAGTGTACTCACGACACAAGTGAGGTACCTGCTGTAAGAAGAGGCAGATTCCGGGCTCAGTCTCTGCTCTCACCTAGCCACAGCTCAAGGGAAATGCACTCCTTTAACCATGGTTCCCTAGAGGTTTCCTCCATTGGGGGTTTTTCCTCTCCTGAGTGCTAAAGGACGACTCTTCGTGAGTTAAAGGCCCATCATCATCAGGCCACATTTAAGACTATTGTCCTGACTTCTAATGGAAAATTCCACATTATCCAACTTGAATAAAGTTAATAAAGAAGTCAGCATATATCATGTGTATTTGAATCTTCTTTTATGAATCTTTACACTATAGCAGAATATACATAGCACTGGACTACTTTATATAGTCATTACCATCACACATAGCTAATTATTTATCATCCCGTTTTCTCACACACATGTAAACTAGGGTATAAGTGGTGTTGTATTTAAAAATAATATATCCACTTCTCGACATGCTATCTACATGTATGTCACTTGTCTGATGTCATTCTATGGAGAGAGTTCTGGAGCATAGCCAGTGACTGTGTTGGACATCAGAGCTGTGCTGCAGTCAGAAAAGTACTATATCCATAAATGTCTAAATCACTTACCATATTTTCAGATTATAAGAAGGACTTTTTTCCCAAAAAAATTTGGGAGGAAAAAGGGGGTGCGTCTTATAATGCAAAGGTACAGTATTTTGCCTGGGGGGGCATCGGTGGAGCCGGGTCACAGATACAGGAGGATGGCAGCGGCTGCAGCAGGAGCCCGTCCTCTCAGCATGTCATGCAAGGTGTGGGAAAGACTAAGTGCAACACAGAGGGAAGAGGAGGAGGAAGCCCAAACACTAGGGAAAGGGGAATGGAGACCCCTAGGCAGATCTATTATCACCCTGCCTACCCTACCATCCCTATATAGGTTCCACACCTATCAGAGAGCAGGAACCTAAACCCTGTATATCACTAGAGCTTGGCCCTAGATAGGGAGGGGGAGGGAATGAGTATTGGTCAGGAAACATTACAAACTAAAGACAACAAGGTAGACAAACAAAGGGGACAAACTTAGCTTGAACAGACACCAGAGGAGTAATGTCAACTGTCCTCCAAGGGCACCAGAGAAGAAGCCAGCCAACAGATAGTGCTCCAAACATGCACAAAGGTACATAGAAGTATCTCTGGTGATTTCCTGCAGCAAACTGAGAGTTTTTAACTCCCAGGAAAGGGTGTGTCGATTAACACCAGGAGGGAGGTTGCCGTTGGGTCTTAAAGCAAGAAGGATTAAGAAGGCATCTGCAATGCCAAGCACAGTGACCTTCTACAGCCAGATCCAGAGCAAATGTCTATAGCACCTGCACACCCGTGACAGTCCCCTCCCTACTACGAGTGGCCTTTGGACACTCAGGACCAGGTTTCTCAGGATAAGAGGTGTGGAATGCATGAACCAACCTGGGCGCATTCACCTCTGATGCTGAAACCCACATCATTTCCTCTGGACCATAACCCTTCCAAGTACTGTAGGGAACGGCGCTGGAGACGAGAATCTACAATCCTCGAAATCTGAAACTCCAAATCACCATCAACCATGATTGGGGGCGGCAGTAGGGGAGAGGACTCAAGATGTTCTACATATTTCTTGAGCAGAGACCTGTGAAAGACATTGTGGATCTTAAGGGCCTGAGGTAGGTCAAGACGAAACGCTGCTGGGTTAATGACGGTGGCTATTTTATAGGGACCAATAAGTCTAGGTCCCAGATGTTAGGAAGGAACCTTCAACTTGATATTCCTGGTAGACAACCATACAAAGTCAATCACACTCAGGTTCAGACCTGGCGAGCGTTTCCTGTCCTCCATACGTTTGTACCTGTCCCCCATGATCTTCAAATTACTCAGAACCCCCCTGCCACACAGAGGAGCGAGACGATGCAAAACATTCCTCCTCAGGAACTCCCAAAGCCCCTGCCCCACTAAAAATACCAAACTGTGGATGGAAACCATATGCACCAAAGAACAGTGACCTGCCGGTAGATCCTTGGCGATGATTATTAATAGGAAATTCTGCCAACAGTAAGTAAGATGCACAATCCTCCTGGTTTTTGGAGACAAAACACCTGAGGTAAGTCTCCAAATTCTGATTAATGTCCCCCGATCTGACAACACATCAGTGGGAACTCCGTGAAGCTTCACGATCTCATTTATAAACACCTGAGCAAGAGTCTTGGCATTCGGAAGTGCCGGTACTGTGACAAATTGAACCATTTTACTGAACCTATCTACAACCACCAAAACCACAGTTTCTCCTGCAGATACCGGTAGGTCAGGAATAAAATCCATGGACAAGTGTGTCCATGTCCTGCTTGGAATAGGTAGCGGAAGAAGAGTACCAGACGGATGGGTATTCGATACTTTAGAATGTGCACAAATACTACAAGCAGACACATGTTCAACCACATCCCCATGCAACCCTGGCCACTAAAATGATGAGAATGGAGGTCCGCAGTTGCCTTACTACCTGGATGACCAGCAAGCACAAAGTTGTGATGTTTCCTAATTACTTTGCGGCACAGATTAGATGGTACAAATAACCTTCCTGAAGGGCAGGAGGCAGGGGCGTCCCCCTGAGCCTCCAATACCTCACCCTCAAGTTCAGGATACAACGTCGAAATGACTACCCCCTTCTGCAAAATCGGGGCAGGGTTCTCAAGGTCACCAACACCAGGGAAGCTCAGGGATAAAACATCAGCCTTGAAGTTTTTGACCCCTGGAAGGAAAGTGGCAACAAAATTGAACTTAGTAAAAAACAGGGACCATCTAGCTTGCCTATGGTTGAGACGTTTAGCCAATTGAAGTTATGACAGGTTCTTATGGTCTGTGATAACAGTAATAGAATGGACAGCCCCCTCCAACCAATGTCACCATTCTTCAAATACCAATTTAATCGCCAAAAGCTACCTATTACCCACGTCATTATTTCTCTCAGCCGAAGATAATTTCTTTAGAAAAGAAAGCGCATGGATGCCATTTACCAGGGGACGAACCCTGAGACAACACAGCCCCAACCCCGACATCTGATGCATCAACCTCCACAATAAAGGGTTGGGAAACATCAGGTTGAATGAGTATAGGTGCAGTGGCAAAACAACTCTTTAGGGAGGAAATAGCCTGCAGGGCAGCATCCGACCATTTGGAAAGATCAGACCCCTTCCTTGTCATGTCAGTGAGGGGTTTCACAATTACCAAATAATTTTGGATACATTTCCGGTAAAAATTAGTAAAGCCCAGAAAACGCTGTAGAGTCTTCAGGTTCTTGGGATGGTACCAATCAAGGACAGCACGGATCTTCTAAGAATCCATCCGAAAATCCGAAGATGACAACAAGTACCCCAAAAACGGCACCTCTTGGACGGCGAAAACACACTTTTCCAGTTTGGCATATAGTTTGTTATCCCTTAATATCTGAAGCACCTGTCTAACATGCCCCCGATGTGTCTCAAAATTAGGTGAGTAAACCAAAATATCATCCAGATAGACCACCACAAAACTGCTTACCAAATGATGGAAAATATCATTAATGAAATGCTGGAACACCGCAGGTGCATTAGTCAGACCGAAAGGCATAACTAGACTCTCGATATGCCCTTCAGGGGTATTAAACGCTGTTTTCCATTCACCCTCCTCTCTGATTCTAACCAGATTGGAGGCTCACCTTAAATCCAGCTTGGAGAACACCTTAGCTCCCACAACCTGGTTGAACAAATAATAATAATAACAATAATAATAATAATAATGTTTATTTTTATAGCGCCAACATATTCTGCAGCACTTTACAAATTTTAGGGGGGACTTATACAGACAATACAGAATAAGCATATCTCATATCGAAAGGAGTGAGGGCCCTGCTCGCAAGCTTACAGTCTATGAGGAAATGGGGGAGACACAAAAGGTAGAATGTACATATATTGTATAATGCAGCCTTAATATCTTGATTGGTATGAACCTCAAATTGAAGAAGATTTTAATATGGGGGAACACTGGGACGGACAACTGGGATGGACAGATAGTGTGTGGAGGCGATACGCCAGTCTAAAGAAATGGGTTTTTAGGGTCCGCTTGAAACTGTGCGTATTGGGAATTAATCGAATTGTCTTGGGTTGTGCATTCCAAAGAATTGGCGCAGCACGTGAGAAATCTTGGAGACGGGAGTGGGAAGTTCGGATTATGGAGGATTTTAGTTTTAAGTCACTGGCAGAACGGAGGGCACGTGGAGGGTGGCAGACTGAGACAAGGGAGGAGATGTAGGGGGGTACTGAAGCATGGAGCGCTTTATGGGTAAGCGTGATAAGTTTAAATTGAACTCTATATTGGATGGGTAACCAATGCAATGACTGGCACAGGGAAGAGGCATCGGTGTAGCGGTTGGCGAGGAACATGATCCTGGCTGCTGCGTTAAGGACGTATTGGAGAGGGGAGAGTTTAGTAAGAGGGAGCCCGATCAGTAGAGAGTAGTGTTGAGCCACCCCCGTAGTGTTCGAGTTCGGTTCGGTTCGTCGAACACCCGTGTGTTCGCCGAACTGTTCGTCGAACTGTTCGTCGAACACCTTCGAACACCGTTAAAACCAATGGCAGGCAAACAAAAACACATAGAAACACATAGAAAACACCTTCAAAGGTGTCCAAAAGCTGACAAACTGCCCAGAAGACACAACTAACACATGGAAAAGTGACAAGTACATATAGTCATGCGAAAAGAAAAGAGGTGGAGGAGTAAAAGGAGGGGGAGACACAGATATAGGCATGTCATGCCCTACTAAAATCCAAAAAGTGAGAAGCCGAGACGGCCAGTCCGCTCCTGCCCGTGCCACCTCCGTGTCGCCGGGTTTGTGCCAGAGCCGCGGTGAACCCTGACGGCCAGCCCCCCTCTCCCAATACTGGTGCCTGTCCGCTGGTGGGTCGAGAGAGCCCCCCTGTGGTGGAGGCAGCTCTAAGCTTTTTAATTTAAATTGTCCCTCTAATTTGAATGAATACACTTTAAATCCATTTACAAGGATCTATTGGAGGGCAAGTCTCATGCCAGCAGCCGCGTAATTCCAGCTCCAGTAGCGTCCACTAAAGCTGCTGCAGTTAAAAAGCTTTTATAAGGATCGAGCTCGGCTGTCCACCGCAAGGCATCCTAGTGCCAGTCCCAGCCCCTATGCCTTGGGGTGCCTCCTGATGCTCTTCACTAAGTATCCCGTGGTCCCGAAGCATTTCCTTTGAATAAATTAAGTGTCCAAACTACAGGTGGTGTAGCTTGCTTAACAGCCGGGATAATCCGCTGACTAGCAGACACTGCTACTAGGCACAAAGTATTTCCTGGGCTAGATGCAGTTAAAAATTTGTAAGTAGATACTCTCGTTGGATGCTGAGAAAGCATTCCATAGAGTCTCCTGGCACGCCATATATGATTCTCTTAAAAAGCTTGGGATAGGGGTCTAGGGGACCCTTTTATAGCCAAAATCACGGCCCTGTATCACAATACGTCACCTAGGCTGAAGATAAATGGAACTGTAGCACCGAGGGCTCGGTTGCTACAGACGTATTGCACCTCACCCAGAGGTGTGATATCTCACTCTCAGATAAGGATGGAGTGTGGATCAGGACCCGACACCTGCATGCATTACACCACATTGCCGTGGGGCAGGGCGACCAATATGCCCCTGAGATGGGCACGACAGTCCCTGTCCCTGGCTGGAGTGGGGGGAGGGAACACTGAGGAAGGGGAACCCTGCAGTGCAGGAGCAGGGAGGAAGCAGTTCCTGGGTGCATTGAGAAGGGAGTATAAAAGGTGGGCACCATCTTAGTTCAGTGCAGAGAAGTCTGAGCAGAAGTGGCAGGGAGCAGGGGCTCTGCATGAGCTCTGCTCCGGAGGCGGGCCTAGTAACAGAGGCCCAGGCCTGCAAGAGGGAGAAGGAAGGAAGAGGAGCGGAGAAGGCTCCAGGAACGAGGAATGAAGGGATCCCAGGGGTGCGGACGGGCGAGTCGCCACCGCACGCCCGAATCCACCTGCGTGGAGGGGTCAGGCCAAAGGGGGAGACCGGTCCCCGAACTAGTGGAGGCAGGAAACGACCCTCAGCTAGAAACCGGAGGCTCTGACATTTTATGTGGCGCAGCCCCTTGCTCCACCCGCTAGGAAGGCACCACATAGGGTCAGGGAAACTGGCGCCAAGTTTACCAAGAGGAGGCCCGAGGCAGCCGGACAGAAGTGTTGGTAAGAAAGGCCAGACAAAGGACACACAAAGGGGGTCCTGTGAAGCGCTCCAAAGTTATCTGGGAGTTGTCTGAGCCCCTCACCTGGTGAGCACAGTACGACGTGGGCAGCCGTTACCTGCAGACGTGGTCTGGATAATAAGAACTGTGAGTAAAGGCCCTGAACTGCATCACTGACTCCGTGTCGTTACTGCTGCTGCCCTGCACCATCACCCCCATCCTCCGCATACACTGCCCTGAGGCTATACTCCTCCCGTGGGGAGTTATGCTACGCTCTGCTGCACCCACAACACCAGCCTTAGCGGTCTGCCCTGTAGCGGCGGTTCACTCTGACCGCAATCCACGGGTGGCGTAGTCGGACATTTAAACATCAAAACCACATAAATAGTTCCGCCACTGGTTTGACCGCCCTGAGCCACGGAACCGGATCGCCGCCACGAAGACTACAACCACCAGCATCCACCAAAAAGGGTCCGGCTCCGGGTGTCCCAAGGCCCAGGGGGTGCGTCAGAACATTTTCATCACCTTTCACAATCACCAATGGGACAAGGCAGGGATGTCCTCTGTCCCCTCTCTTATACATCCTAGTGACGGAGCACCTGCTCTCATCAATTCGCCATAACCCCAATATTAGGTGGATTGAGGTGGGAGGCACCGAGTACAAGTGCTCTCTATTTGCTGATGATGTCCTAGTATATATCACTCAATCACATATATCCATCCCTGCTGTTATGGCTGAAATAGATCACTTTGTTACATGGTAAAATTTTAAAATCAATGCAGCGAAGTCTGAGGCCCTCGATGTCTCCCTCCCTAAATCCATATAGGATTCCATCCAGTCCAACTTTCCCTTTGCCTGGCCCTCACAGGGTATCAAATACTTAGGAATTCCTATTCATAGAGACCTCTCCCATCTATGTTATCTTAATTTTGGGCCCTTTATTGAACAATTCCATACAGACCACGGTTGGCAAGTTAGAACTGTAAGATTCACTACGTGAACCACTGGTGTTTTGTGGAAAAGCACATGTACACCGCGTTCCAAATTATTATGCAAAAAGTGTTTAGGAGTGATAAGGGAAGAATTTGTTTGTTTGTCAGTTAAACTCATTGATGGTGATGTGTGTCAGGGCTCTTTATATCACTGTAAGCAATTGCAGACACCTGTGCTAATTAGTTTGGCAGGTGTGTCCAATGAAAGGCAAGACTACTTAAGAAGGCTCTCTCACATTATTAAGCAGCCTACATTTTCTGCCAAAATGGGAAAGAAAAAGGATGTGTCGGCTGCTGAGAAGCAACAAATTGTGGAGTGTTTAGGTCAAGGCATGACTACAATCAACATTGTGCGATGATCAGGATGAAGTGTCTTGGCAATCAAGAAGTATGTAGCTGATTCACAGTACACACGTGTGCGTGCTGATAAGGGCAAATTGAGGACTCTTTCCTACAGGCAATTACGTCAGGTTGAAAGAGCAGCGGCAAAAAAGCCTTGTCATAGCAGCAGACAAGTTTTTGAAGCTGCTTGTGCCTCCAACGTCCCCCGAACAACAAGATGCAGGGTCCTTCAGAGGTTTGCAGCTGTGCATACGCCATCCTGTAGACCTCCTCTATCCACTTCACACAAGCAGAAACGGCTCCAGTGGGCCAAACATTACATGAAGACTGATTTCAAAACTGTTTTGTTCACGGATGAGTGCCGTGCAGCGCTCGATGGTCCAGATGAATGGAGTGGAGGATGGCTGGTTGATGGACACCCCACGCAAACACGGCTACAGCGCCAACAAGGAGGAGGTGGAGTAATGTTTTGGGCTGGAATCATGGGGAGAGAGATTGTCGGCCCCTTTAGGATCCCTGAAGGCGCTAAAGATGAACTCCATAATGTATGTGGATTTTCTCAAACAGCACTTCCTGCCATGGTTCAAGAAGAAGAACCGTGTATTTCACAGCAAGATCATTTTTCTGCATGATAATGCACCATCTCATGCTGCACATAAAACATCTGCATCTCTGGCTGATATGGGCATAAAAGGGGACAAACTTATGGTGTGACCCCCATGCTCCCCTGACCTCTACCCCATTCAGAACCTTTGGAGCATCATTAAAAGGAGTGTCTATGATGGCGGGAGGCAGTTCACATCTAAGCAACAGCTCTGGGAGGGTATTCTGTCCTCATGCAAAACAATTGAAGCAGAAACCATCCAAAACCTGACAAATTCAATGGACGAGAGAGTTCAGAAGCTCCTTTCGAACAAGGGGTCCTATGTGAAAATGTAACATCACCTAGAATAAAGTTTTGAGTTGAAAACTGTTTGATTTCAGTTTCTAACAACCTGCTAATGCTTATAATTTCAAAAATGACCATTTTTTTGGTCTTTATTAAAATGAAAAGGTTGATCGAAAAGTTTGGGGGATCTAAGAGTGTGGCAACCCAGTAGTCATGATTACTTCGAATTCTGACAATATGAGGGTCATGCTGCAGGTAGTGCAGCAAGAAGGCACTTATGTGTCTTGCGCATCTCGGAGCCCCAAAATTATTTTCCGGGCTAGATGCAGCTAAAAATTATTTTTAATTTTAAATCTGGTGAAGCTTATTATAGATGGCCTAATAGGATCAGTGCTGCACACTGCTACAAAGCCCAAATTATTTTCCAGTCAAGATACAGATAAACATGATTAGTAATTTGAAAGCTTAAAACGGTTGGTAGGGTGATTTTAACCAATCATCAAGCTTTTACTCTCCCCAGGATGACACAGGGGTAGAAAAGTCGTTTCGGATCCATGATTTGTTCATCTTTATGAACGTGAGTCTGTCTACATTATCAGTGGAGAGCCGCGTGCGCTTATCTGTCAGCACACCACCAGCAGCGCTGAACACACGTTCAGACAGAACGCTGGCTGCGGGGCATGACAAGATCTCCAAGGCGTAAGTGGCTAGCTCCGGCCATTTATCCAGATTGGAAGCCCAAAAAGAGCAAGGGTCCAGTGACACAGTCGTGGCTTCAATGTTTACTTGGAGATACTCCTGTACCATCGTCTCTAGGCGTTGACTATGTGTCAGACTTCTTGTCTCCTGTGGCCTTGCAAAGGATGGGCTAAAAAAGTGGTGAAATGATTCCGCAAAATTGATGTTACCAGCAGATACTGTGGTTCTGTTACGGTTTGAGTGCTGAACACTTGACGGTCCCACGGTTGGCAAGTTGGAACTGTGAGATTCACTACGTGCACCACTGGTATTTTGTGGAAAAGCACATGTAAGATTCTGCAACAGTCTCTGCTGATACTCCTGCATGCGTGCATCCCTTTCTATGGCAGGAATAATTTCTGCAAATTTACTTTTGTACCGGGGATCTAACAGTGTGGCAACCCAGTAGTCAGGATTATTTCTAATTCTCACAATTCGAGGGTCATGTTGCAGGTAGTGCAGCAAGAAGGCACTCATGTGTGTTGCGCATCCAGGAGCACCAAGTCCCTGTTGTGTTGGTGGCGAGGTAACAATCATGCTTCCTTCCTCTGTCCTCTCCCCCCAACCTCGCACAACAGAAATGTGATCAAGGTCTCCCTCATCTGATGAGTCTTCCATCAGTTCGTCCTCCACTTCTTCCTGGGCTCCTGCACCTTCCTCACTAGTTTGGCTGCTACCATGCGCCCTGGTAAAATCATCTCCCCCACCCTCACATGCCTGCCGCCCTGGTGCTGCCGACCGTCTGGACCTTGCAGATGTTAGCCCTTCCGCATACAACTCCTCCTCCTCTACTTCCTCCACCTCCTCTTGTGCCACCACCTGACTCCGAATTCTGTTTAACATGTGCTCCAGCATGTAAATCACCGGAATAGTCATGCTGATAATGGCATCGTCAGCACTAAACATCTTCGTCGCCATTTCAAAACTGTGCAGAAGGGTGCATAGGTCCCTGATCTGAGACCACTCCTCCAGCGTGATTTGCCCCACCTCTGAATCTCGTTGGCCCAGGCTATACGTCAGAACGTATTGCACCAGGGCTTGTCGGTGCTGCCACAGTCGCTGCAACATGTGCAGAGTTGAATTCCACCGGGTAGGCACATCGCATTTTAGCCGGTGAAGTGGCAGGCCCAACGACTTCTGTAGAGATGTAAGTCGCTGAGCTGCGGGATGCGAACGGCGGAAGTGAGCACACAGCAACCGTGCCCTCTGCAGAAGGCCATCTAGTCTGGGATAGTGGGCTAAAAATTGCTGGACAACCAGGTTCAACACGTGAGCCATACAAGGCACGTGTGTGACATTGCCCCGGCGAAGGGCCGCACCCAGGTTTGCAGCATTGTCGCACACGGCCTTCCCTGGTTTCAGGTCCAGTGGAGACAACCATTCATGAAATTGGTTCTCCAGAGCTGACCACAACTCCTCAGCTGTGTGACTCACATTTCCCAGACATTTCAATGTAAAAAC
This sequence comes from Phyllobates terribilis, assembly GCF_046119375.1. Taxonomy (NCBI): domain Eukaryota; kingdom Metazoa; phylum Chordata; class Amphibia; order Anura; family Dendrobatidae; genus Phyllobates; species Phyllobates terribilis. Next base: position 242,695,945 of record NW_027362769.1, on the reverse strand, counting down.
CGCCTGATGACGTTGAGCCCTACTGCCAGCATAGTAAGGAGGTGTGCAGGATCCCTTCTGCGCAGTTAGAAAGCTTGTGGCATGACCAGACAGGCTTTGGGTGCAGGTGGAAGACCGAGAGGAGGTTGAGGAGGCAGAAGCAGTGGAGGAAAAATGACATAAAGAGGATTGACGCACAACTCGTGGGGACGGCAAGACTTGGACAGCAGCCCCTTGTCCTGCTGTCACCATAGTTACCCAGTGCCCAGTCAGCGACATGTAACGCCCCTGTCCATGCCTACTCGTCCAAGTGTCTGTGGTGAAATGCACCCTGTCACACACAGAGTTTCTCAAAGAAGCGGTGATGTTGTGTGCGACATGCTGGTGGAGCGCAGGCACACCTTTCTTTGAGAAGTAGTGCCGACTGGGCATCTGGTACTGGGGCACTGCGACGGACATAAGGTCTCGAAAATCCTCTGTGTCCACCAGGCGGAAAGGCAGCATTTCTGTAGCCAAGAGCTTGCAGATGGTGAAATTCAACCTCTTAGCTTTCTCATGGCTAGGAGGAAATGGTCTTTTACTTGTCCACATCTGAGGGACCGAGGGCTGGCTATTGTGCTTAGACGGGGTTGATAAGGGTGTCCCCGGCAAACTGCCGGTCTGTGAGGAAGATGCAGGCGGACATGTTAGGTTGCCTTGATCCAAAGGTGGTGCTATCGATGTCGGACAGCGCTCAAGACCAGCTGGTGTTACCACCTCCAAAGAAAATGATGACCTGCCAATCACGCTGGCTGTTGCGGGTAAAGAGGTGGCAGGTCTGCGCCCCAAAACAGGTGTGACTGCTGTCCCCCCAGTCACAGAGGATGAAGAGGCCGCGGATGCACAAGATATGGCAGACGGTGGTTGGCCCGGCCGGCTAGACCGCATTGTAGCACACTGAGCTTCCCACTGCAACTTATGCTTCATGTCCATGTGCCGGTTCATGCATGAAGTACTCAAACTATGTATTTTTTGGCCTCTACTTAGCTTTTGCTGACAAATGTTACAGATAACACGAGTTGGGTCATCTTTATCGATCTGAAAAAATGCCCAGGCTATGCAAGGCTTAGCACCCATGCGACCTGAAGAGCCACCACGACTTGTGGTGAGAGGCAGAGTTGTGTTTGAGGATGCAGTTGTTGACGTGCTTCCAGTACTACGTCTCTGTCCAGGAAGGCGCAACCTGACCTCGTCGTCACTAGCATCTTCCTCCACCTCCTCTGCTGACCTCATCTCTTGGCTGACTGTGGGTTGACAGTAAGTGGGATCTCCGACCTCATCATCATCACCCAGTGCGTTATCACACCCGTCGTCCTCAGAGCCAACCTGTTCCTGCCCTGACAAAAAACTAAAGTTGTCGCTCCAATCAGGTATTTGAGTCTTATCATCGTCTTCCTCATTGTCCCCACCAACAGGAGTTACAGTTTGGGAATGAGGGTCTACATTATGGTCAGAACCTTCTGCGTCTGGTCCTGGATCCGACTCATAAAGATTCTGGGCATCAGTGCAGATCATTTCCTCGTCTGGATTCACAGAAGCGCTGGAGTCGACCTCTGATTCCCAGGCTATAGTATGAGTAAACAGCTCTGCAGACTCAACCATCTGTTCTACCTCATACTCAGATGGGCAGCTGGAGATTTGGGAGCTGTGAGGAAGCAAGTGCGATTTGGGTGACACCTTTGAGGACTGGAGTATTTGTGATGTTGAAGTTGATGTGGAGGAGAGCCCTCTTAAAGGAGCACTTGATATCCGTTGAAGCACCTGCTGTTTTTGTGCCTCATCTGGAATTTGTAGCGATTGGCGTGGCCGTAAGAAAGGGATCTTATCACATTGTCCGCTAAAAGAAGTAGACATTTTAGTTTGGCTGGAAGATGGTCTTTCTTCTGCACCTACCCCACGGACACAACCTTTTTTCCCCTTCCCAACACGCCTATTCCCCTTTCCACCAGCAGCAGGCCTTTTTCCACTCATTTTGGTGGTTAACTAATTCACAACTCTGGAGTTGTTTGCACAAAAAAACAATGGATGGTAACCGAGCAGAGCTGAGTGGCCAAACTGTGGTATTAGGCCAAAACTATTGGCTGGGTTAGATGCAGAAAAAAATTATTTTTAATTTGCAACCTGATGGAGGTCAGTATAGATGGACTAATAGACCAAGTCCCACACACCGCTAGAAGCCCAAATATTTTTTCAGAGCTAGATGCAGAAAAAAATTATTTTTAATTTGCAACCTGATGGAGGTCAGTATAGATGGACTAATAGACCAAGTCCCACACACCGCTAGAAGCCCAAATATTTTTTCAGAGCTAGATGCAGAAAAAAATTATATTCAATTTGCAACCTGCTGGAGGTCAGTATAGAAGGACTAAAAGAACAAGTCCCACACACTGCTAGAAGCCCAAATATTTTTTCAGAGCTAAATGAAGAAAAAAATTATTTTTAATTTGCAACCTGATGGAGGTCAGTATAGATTGACTAATAGACCAAGTCCCACACACTGCTAGAAGCCCAAATATTTTTTCAGAGCTAGATGCAGAAAAAAATTATTTTTAATTTGCAACCTGATGGAGGTCAGTATAGATGGACTAATAGACCAAGTCCCACACACTGCTAGAAGCCCAAATATTTTTTCAGAGCTAGATGCAGGAAAAAATTATTTTTAATTTGCAACCTGATGGAGGTCAGTATAGATGGACTAATAGACCAAGTCCCACACACTGCTAGAAGCCCAAATATTTTTTCAGAGCTAGATGCAGAAAAAATTATTTTTAATTTGCAACCTCATGGAGGTCAGTATAGATGGACTAATAGAACAAGTCCCACACGCTGCTAGAAGCCCAAATATTTTTTCAGAGATAAATGAAGAAAAAAATTATTTTTAATTTGCAACCTGATGGAGGTCAGTATAGATGGACTAATAGACCAAGTCCCACACACTGCTAGAAGCCCAAATATTTTTTCAGAGCTAGATGCAGAAAAAAATTATTTTTAATTTGCAACCTGATGGAGGTCAGTATAGATGGACTAATAGACCAAGTCCCACACACCGCTAGAAGCCCAAATATTTTTTCAGAGCTAGATGCAGAAAAAAATTATATTCAATTTGCAACCTGCTGGAGGTCAGTATAGAAGGACTAATAGAACAAGTCCCACACACTGCTAGAAGCCCAAATATTTTTTCAGAGCTAAATGAAGAAAAAAATTATTTTTAATTTGCAACCTGATGGAGGTCAGTATAGATGGACTAATAGACCAAGTCCCACACACTGCTAGAAGCCCAAATATTTTTTCAGAGCTAGATGCAGAAAAAAATTATTTTTAATTTGCAACCTGATGGAGGTCAGTATAGATGGACTAATAGACCAAGTCCCACACACCGCTAGAAGCCCAAATATTTTTTCAGAGCTAGATGCAGAAAAAAATTATATTCAATTTGCAACCTGCTGGAGGTCAGTATAGAAGGACTAATAGAACAAGTCCCACACACTGCTAGAAGCCCAAATATTTTTTCAGAGCTAAATGAAGAAAAAAATTATTTTTAATTTGCAACCTGATGGAGGTCAGTATAGATGGACTAATAGACCAAGTCCCACACACTGCTAGAAGCCCAAATATTTTTTCAGAGCTAGATGCAGAAAAAAATTATATTCAGTTTGCAACCTGATGGAGGTCAGTATAGATGGACTAATATAATGATGCTATGCCCAAAAGATTTTACTTCACTAGGTGCAGTAAAAAAATTGGTATTCTATACACAGGTGGTATATCTTGCAACACAGATAGGCTACTCCACTGACTAACACACTCTGCAATAGGCCAAAAAGGATTAGCTTTGCTAGATTCAGCCAAATGCTGTGAAAAAAACTTGCACAGCACTGGCACAGACCTGCCTGGCAAAAACTGATAGGAACTGATGTAACCTAGTCCTGAAAAGGACTCCAATTACAATTAGTCTTTACTCCCACAATCTATCTATTTAAGAGCACAGACCTGCCTGATAAAAGTCGTAGGAAATGCTGTAACCTAGTCCTTAAAAGGACTGCAATCACAACTATTCCCTACTCCCAAGCTATCTGTATATTTGTGCGAAAATTGGCTTGAAATTAACAAGGTATAGCGCACACAGCAACAGCGGTGCCGTCTAACACGCAGCTGCAGCAGTGAGAAAATGGTGGCGACGGGGAAAATGGCTTGGTCTTATAGGGCAAGGACATGTGACATACACTGCCAATCACACATGCCCTTGCTTGTGTGAAAAAAAGCACTTCGCTCCGTGTGTGCGCTGCTGATAGGCTGACAGATTGCACCTCCCCACTGCAAATGCGGGAAAGAGAAAAAAAAATGGAGATCTTCATTGTTCCTGCAGAGATCCATCCCCTGCCCCTCCCCCCGCCCCGCTGTACACTCAAACTGCGTATTAACATTAATTTTCATCATTACTGAGAAAAAATCCAGTTATGATTTTGGTGCACGAACAGTTATCGAACATAACCTCGAACAGCCGAATTTTTCTCAAATTGTTCGTGTTCGCTGACCGGCTCGAACACCGCCCAAAACAGCTCGAATTTGAGATTGGCGAACAGTTCGAGTAGAACAGCGCTCATCTCTAGTAGAGAGTTGCAGTAGTCCAGACGGGAATGAATAAGAGCTACGGTAAGGGTTTTTGCCGAGTCAAAGGTGAGAAAAGTCCTGATTCTTGAGATGTTTTTGAGGTGTAGATGACATGAACGAGCGAGTGATTTGATGTGAGGAGTGAAGGAAAGATCTGAGTCAAAAATGACCCCAAGACAGCGGGCTTGTTGCTGGGGAGTAATGGTTGAGCCATAAACGGAAATGGCAATATCAGGCACAGGTAGGTTAGTGGAGGGAGGAAATACGAATAATTCAGTTTTTGACAGATTCAGTTTTAGGCAGAGGGAGGACATAGTGTTAGACACAGCAGAAAGACAATCACTGGTCTTTTGTAGTAATGCAGGGGTGATGTCCGGAGCAGAGGTTCATAATTGGGTGTCATCAGCATAGAGATGGTACTGAAAACCGAATCTGCTGATTGTTTGTCCAATGGGAGCGGAGTATAAGGAGAAAAGAAGGGGGCCTAGGACTGATCCTTGAGGAACCCCGACAGTAAGGGGAAGGAGAGAGAAGGAGCAGTCAGAGAGATAGAAGGAGAACCAAGAGAGAACAGTGTCCTTGAGACCTATAGAGCGGAGCATAGTGAGGAGGAGCTGGTGATCCACAGTGTCGAATGCTGCAGAGAGATCCAGGAGAATCAGCAGGGAATAGTGACCATTAGATTTAGCTGTTAGTAGATAATTAGAGACTTTAGTGAGGGCAGTTTCAGTAGAATGTAAAGAGCGGAAACCAGATTGTAAAGGGTCAAGAAGAGAGTTGTCTGAAAGATAGCGGATTAGACGGGAATGGACCAGGCGTTCCAGGAGTTTAGAGATAAAGGGAAGATTGGAAACAGGTCTGTAGTTGGCCGTGCAGTTCTGGTCAAGGGATGGTTTTTTAAGTAATGGATGTATGCTGGCGTGTTTTAAAGAAGAGGGAAAGATACCAGATGAGAGGGAGAGGTTGAAAATTTTAGTTAGGTGAGTGGTGACAGCTGGAGCAAGGGACTGAAGGAGATGTGAGGGAATAGGGTCACTGGTGCAGGTGGTAGGGCGAGAAGATGCAAGGAGGCTGATCTCTTCATCTTCCGTGACTGGTTCGAGGTCAGAAAGTGAGCAAGATACAATGTGGCGGGGGAGAGCATGCATAACGTTTGGGGATTGGGAGAAAATTTCCTGTCAGATATGGTCAATTTTTTCTTTGAAATAATTGGCCAGATCGTCAGCGCTGAGGTCGGTGGTCGGGGCCTGTGCTGTTTGATTGAGGAGAGAGTGAAACGTGTCAAAGAGTCGTTTAGGATTATTGGAAAGTGAGATGATGAGGTTGTTAAAGTAGGTTTGTTTGGAGAGGTGAAGCAGAGTTATATGTTTTCAGCATAAATTTATAATGGAGGAAATCTTCGGGCAGATTAGATTTTCTCCACAGCCTTTCAGTGCACCTGGAACACCGCTGGAGAAGACGTGTTTGAGGTGTGTGCAGAGCCGTTAAATTTCCCTAACTACACACTGGTAAATGCAGTGGCAGCTGGGCCTGAGGAAGAAGGCGTTCTGCCGAATGTCGTACCACCAGTGAATTCTGCTGGGCGTTACTCTGTCCATGTTGCCTACTCCTCCGACTCCGCTTCCTCCACCGCCTCCTCATCTGTTCAGGATTACACCTACAGCACCAACTTCAGCACAGCCAGGGGGAAACGACAGCAGGCTGTTCTGAAATTCATCTGTTTAGGGGACAAATCCCTCACTGCGTCAGTGCTGTGGACAGGGATCAAACAGCAGACAGATGATTGGTTGTTGTGCGTGAACCTCAAGTCCAGCCTGGTGGTGTGTGTTAACGGGCGAAATCTCGTAGCAGCTCTGCGCCTAGCTGGTTTGACGCGCTTTCCTTTCCTGGAGCATGTGCTATATTTGGTGGTGCAGAGCTTCCTTAAAAATTACCCACATATGTCAGAGCTGAGTGCAGGCAATCTGTGCGTGTTTTCGGTGTTCTCACCCTCCGCTGCTCGCCTGTTTGCGCTGCAGCGTCAATTCTGCCTTCCCGCTCACCACCTCATATGCGATGTACTAACTATTATTGCAGTAATAGGCAATAGTGTGCCTTGTTGTGCAGCTTCGAATACTCCACCAACATTTCCAACGCTGATAACGCCATCATGAGCATTACAATACCACTTCTATGCCTGCTGGAAAAAACACTTCAGACGATGATGGATGAGGTGGTGGCACAGAAGGATGAGGAGCAGGAGGAACAGGGACCATTCATGCCTGTCATCCCCTAATGGCTCAGAGGGTGGGTTCTTGTACCAACAGCAGCCAGGTACACAACTGTCCAGCCAAGGGACTGTTTTGGAGGAGGAGGAACAGTATTCACAGCAGGGTGGCACTCAAAGCAGCTCACAGGCATCACTGGAGCATGGCTGGGGTGATACAGAGCACCCAGACCATACACCTCCTACCAGGGACAGCTTGTGTTTGCCTTTGGGCAGCCTGGCGCACATGAGCCAATTCATGCTGCTGTGGTTGCGCAACAACCGTCAAATTGCTCGGATTGTTACCAGTGCTGATTACTGGATCCCAGCTACAAGGATAGCGTAACATCATTACTGTTGGAACATGTGTTTAGCACGGCAAGGGTTGTGATCACAGACAGGCGCATCTGCCTGTCCACAGCCAATGTGAGGAAGCTAACATTCATTAAAATGAACCAGGTGTAGATCTCACAGAACTTGTCCGTACCTTTGGCTGAGTAGACAACTTTACCAGTCGAACCCAGCCATTGTTATACTCTCCTCAAATAATAATAAAAAAAAACAAAACACAAAAACAAAACACAAAAAAAAAAAACCCCGCAAAAACAGTGTTGCTACTTCTGCCTCTTCCACCTACACTACCAAGTCCACCTCCACCTAATCTACTTTCTCCTCCACTTGGAACTCCGCCTCCCTGTTCTAGATTGTTATTTTTTTTATTCAATGTTCTTTTCAGTCATTTCCCTTAAAAAAAAACAACACAAATCACTCTCCCTCAGAAACCGTGTCGGATACCTTATCCCCTACATCTTCCACCTAAACCGCCATGTCCATCTCCAACTCGTCCTCCACTTGGACCTCGACCTTTTGGATCTAGAGAGTTATTTTATTTATTTTTTACTCCATGTTCTTTTAAGTAATTTCCCTAAAAAAAACACCTCCTACCCTGCCCCATTCACCTCCCCTACTTCACCTCCTCCACTTGGACCTCCGCCTCCTGGTTCAAGATTATTATTATAGATTTTTCTTATTCTCTGTAATTTTATGTAATTGCCCTATCCACATTTGTCCTGCTCTTACTCCCCATTTTGCTTCCTTTTGCAGACCCCTACCCCTTACTACCTTCATTTTACAGCACAAAAGCTTGGGCTCACATTGGCTTCTATTGGCTATGAGCTGGTCTTATTATGCTGGGAAGGTTCCAATAACCATGGAAATTCCCGGCCTTTTAATATCAACTCACAGATGTCTGCTTTGCCTTTGCTGGTTATTAAGAAAGGAGGAACCATAAAAAAATGATGTGGGGTCCCACTTATTTTTAATAATCAGTCAAGGAAAATGTCATGGGTGTGTCAGATGTGACAGGCAGTCTCTCTGCAGTTGACTGCAGAAGATCTCTTCATTTGGTATTACAGACACCTTCCTAGAATCTGTCTCACTCTAGGATCCGCGGCTGCCTCCCTTCTGCTCTTATTAACACCCTGGCAAGGGTGGTTAAATACGTTCAGTTTGCTACAGGGAGGCGCCGGTGATATTCATAGTGATACTTGTGGAGGCTTGGAGCTATTGCAGTCTGCTTACTTCCTCTCTGGTGCTTGGAGGACGTTTGGTGCAATCTCTCTAAAGTCAGCTCAAGCTAAGTTGCTTTCCCCTGTGTTCATCTCTCTTTTTGTTTTCTGCTGTTAGTGGGGACTGACTAGTGCTCATCCCACTTCCCTAGCTAGGGCCTAACTCTAGGGAGATACAGAGTTTTAGGTTTCTATTCGGCGATTGGTGAGAAACCAATATAGGGATGGTAGGGGAGACAGGGTGATATTAGATTAGCCCAGTAGGTCTCCACTCCCTCTTTCCTTAGTGTCTGGACTCCCTTCCCATCATCCTTTTGTGTTGCACTTTGTCTTTCCTACACTGTGAGTGACAGAAAAGAAGACAGCAGTGAGCTCGTCTTATAATGCTGGGTATGGGTCAATATCCATGGACCTTCCCAGCCTATTAATATCAGCCCCCATCATATTGCTTTGCCTTAGCTGGTTATTAAAAATAGGGAGACCCCACAAAATTTTTTTAGCGTCCCCCATTTTTAATAACCAGCAAAGGCAAAGCAGACAGCTGGAGAGTGATACTAATTGGCTGGGAAGGTCCATCGATATTGGCCCCTTCCTAGCATAATAAGACCAGCTCACAGCTGTTTGATTGCCCTTGACTGGTTATTAAAAATAGGGGGGACCCCACATTGTTTTTTTCATTTATTTGTTTATTAACAAGTACAGTAGCATACACATGCAAGGCACTGCTCCTCTCCTCAACTTGGAACTCCGCATCCTGTTTCAAGATTATTATTTTTTATATTTTTTAATCTACGTAATTTTAAGTAATTTTCCTATCCACATTTGCTTACAGGGCAATTGTCCTGCTCTTACCCCCATTGTGCTTGCTACCTTTTGCAGCCATCCTAGCCCTTACTACAAACATTTTACAGTTATTTTTTATCACCAAAGTTTGGGTCTCTATTGACTTATATGGGATTCAGGTCCGGGGTCAAGTTCGAGTCAAGTTCTAGTACCTGAATCGAATTTTGGACTAAAGTTCAGCCGAACCCGTCGAACACGAACTCCCACGGGTCCGCTCACCCTAATATTAACCTAAATTTATTATATGACGCCATGCATAAAGCAACCCAGGATAATAAATGTTCCCTCCTAATCATCTGTCTCCACATCCTCTATGCACTTGATAACTGCACTTAAGCATACTGGCTGATGACTGGATAATGCAGCTTTATATGAAAACGCCTATTTATTATAATGGCTGGACCTGAAATAACAAGCACTTTTCACCTATTGTGTCTCCCCCTATTTCCTTGCAGATTGTAAGGTTTCGAGCAGGGACCTCACTCCTCCTGTAACTGTTTCACTGTCTTACCTTGTATTGAATTTATTGTCTATATACAGAATGTCACTGCTTAATTGTAAAGTGCTGCGGAATATGTTGATGCTATTTAAATAAAATTACTATTATTATATAAAGACATGATATAAGAGTATATGCATAACACAGACTTAGGGAGCACGCCACAGACCCCTCACACCAATCCAACACGCGTTTTGCTTCCTCTTCTACAGGGAGTGTTGGCCTCTTAATATAGTGTGAATACAGTTACCACAAATAGGTAATCAGGGGAAACTTTGCCTTACTGGGCGCCGCTGTATGCGCATGCACATGGTATCTGCTGCACGCCGGCTGTAAGATGCGCATCAATGAAGTGCGAGAATGTCGCCGTTCATGATGTGGGACCAGCTAGCCAGTCCGGAGCCGAGCCCGGCACATGAGCAGTATGGCGCACAACGATCTCCGCAGCCATCTTTAAAATTGCAAAAAGAGGTGGTAAAGGTATTTAGTGATAATAAGGCTGTAGATCACTATGCACAAAGGGGCACAGACATCTTTAATGGGAAGGGGAATTGGCATAGAGATATGATGGCAGTATGGTAGTGTGATACAGAATAACTACAAAAAATATATGTTAAAGTGGAGAGAAAATGGACATATTCTGAAAAAGGAAAAATATAAATGTAAGTGATATAATGATAGTGAAGAAAACTATTAATAAAGAAATAAAGGAAAAAAGTTTCTACGTGTGTATGTATGTGAAATGTGTGAACATACGGTAAATAAAAATACAATTAAAGTGGAAAATTGTGTTTAAAGGAAAGAAGAAAGAAAGAAAAAGGGAAAAAAGTGAATGATTGAATGTGAGAAAGTTTATTCTCCCAAAAAAGAAACAATTTTTTGTTGTATAAAAGTAGATAAAATATAAAAATAAATGTATGTGAAAAAATATATATTTTTCCTTTTTTTCTTCTTTCTTTTCATTCCCTTTTCTTTCTTTTTTTTGTAAAATTATTATACACATGCACACCTATACATATACATATATATATAAATATGCTATCATAAATTTCATATATGGAGATGAAGAAATATTTCTAAGATGATGTTTGTATGTTATATCCTATGTCCTAAAAATATAAAAAGAAAACTATTTTATTATTATTCAGGCAACTAAAAAAACGACAAATGGTAAGTATTCATCTCAAGAAAAAATATTTAAATGGAAAATTGGGAAAGAAAAAAGAGAAAAAAAAGACATAAGTAGAGCCAAGGATAAATATCTTATGTGTATATAATAACAGACAAGATATCAATATTTTATAGGAAACTTGCAAAGCCCCATTGTTCATTTAACCCCCTAGTGTTCATGCATTTTAATATTGTGATCCATTTACATTCTAGCTGGGCCAATTTCTTGGTCATATCACCTCTTCTATTACCTGGATAAAAGAGATCAAATCCCCGAAAACGGAGTAAATGCCACTGATGCGGGTGGAATTCCTAAAAATGTCTTGCTAAAGGTTCTAATTTTGTAATCGCACCCACATCTTCTTATGGGATCTTTACTGACGCCTTAATATCCTTGATGTGTTTAAGGAACCGGATTCTCAATTCCCGTGATGTCATGTCGACATAAATAAGAACATAAGGGCAAAAGTTGCAAGATAAATAACTAAGGTCGTCCTGCTGTTAATATAATGTAATATCTTGAAATCGCGCTCTCTTGCTGAAACTGAAAAGATATCTGTTAGTCAATATATCTGCACACCTTGTAATTTCCACAGGTCCAGGTGTCCCACTTGGGGCCTTTTGAGACCAAATAAAAATGTTGAAGTCGGAGGGATATGATGACCGTGTACCAACAATGTCACATAAATTCTTGCTACATTTAGCCATAATAAGAGGTGGGTCTGATAGCAATTAGGAAAGTTTAGAGGTTGAGCCTCTATTGTGACATCACTCATGTGTAGCTTTGCCCTCGTGATGTAACAATTGGATTCCACTTGTGATGTCACGGAATCCTTGGATTATATCCAGTGATTTTGCAGTGAGATCCTTTGTCTGGAGAGGCTGATTGTGCACTACACAGTAAGCGATATTCCTCCAGGCTAAAATGCTGTTTAGACTCGTTCTAAATCTCAGCGTGCTATTAGCATCAGCGGAAGGTGCTCCCATCTTTATCCGCAACCATCATTCACAAGCGCAGATCAGGATCCCTGCAGGTAAGGTCATTACCAGATACACTCTGACGATGGGGTTAACCCTTTGCCTCCAAAGCCAAGTTTTATTTTTGCACTTTATTTTTTCCTCCACTTTTTCCAAGAGTCATAACTTTTTCCCATTCATATATCTGTATGAGGGATTGGTTATTTTTTTGCGGGACGAGTTGTAGTTTTAAATGACACCATTCATTTTATCATTAATGTGAAATTGGGGAAAAAATTTAGTTCTCCCATGTTTTTTAGTTGTTTTATTTTCATGGCATAAGAAGTAACAGTCGTTTTCATTTTTAACATAGATGAGACATAGAGCATTAATACTGTCCTCGCCTTGCTGGATGCACTCACTACTACATGTAGCAGAAGGCGCCCACAAGACATACAGGGGATACTTGTGACTTCTTACTTGTCAGTAGAGTTTTTCTTTAATGTCTATTTTTACTTTCTAGGTACCAAAGTAGTCCTGCACCATGGTCCGTGCTCAGCAGCATGCGGTAAGCAGCTCAGAATTCAGATATGTCCTTCACATGTAACATTTCACATGCGGCCCCAGAAACCATTGGGATCCATTAATAAGGCCCAGGTTCTGTTATCAGACTCTGCGTCATTAGGGGTTCTGTAACTTTTCTTATGTGACCAGAGATTTATATGAGGTCACAGGATACATGGATTGGAGGATTTTTCCTCTCTTACTTATAATTTCAGGTGTCATCTCCCATCCTGTGTTCATTCTCTATTCCAGGAATATAAAAGAACAGATCTCTGTATTGTCCATTATATATTGATATGACATCAAATATCATCCATCATTTTTCCAAACTTAATACCCCTTTTTTAATAGTCATATTTGGTTCCTCAGTCCGCCCATTCCATGTATTTGGTTTCCACGTCTGAACACATTCCAGCTCTGATCCTGATCACTTATGTTCTGTTCTTTATCTTTTCAGCTCATAACACTGTTCCTCAAGAAACATCTTAGGATACAGTCATTAAGATTGTTATAGCTGCTGCCATTCTCTTCGTCATTGCAATAATCATTGTTGCCATCGGTGTCATCTACTGGTAAGTATAATAACTAATGATTTATGGGCTACACAGGAGTCTGTAGAGGAAATGTCACATCTTCAGGTTCCTCCAGAAATGGGAATATTTTGTGGCTTGCACACATCACCCTGAAGTTGTGCCCTGCAGATAACTGATGGGTATATATTAGACTTTGTAGGGATTCACGCTCTCATGTAGGCATTAGGTAGCGTTCGCACAGGCAATGCAGTTTGGTCCAAACCGGTGCAGTTTTATTTTTTTTCAAAAAGCTCCAAGGGATTCAAAGCCAAAAACAGCCTCTTCTGGGCACAAAGGTATCACAGCAAATAAACACTTCATTTAGCATGGCACATATGTCAGTGCAGGCTCACCCAAACAGATTACAGTCCTTTCCACCAGAGAAAACTTTATATACAGAAGAGGCACGATCCCACCAATCTCGCTGTCGCCTTCAGCCCAAGTTCAAGCAGCCTCCAGTGCCAAACAGAAGTGTTCAACTCTGGCCACAGTTCACACTGAACAGGCTGCAGCAGACACACGGTTCTCTGCAGCTCCAGCACTCAGACTGCTCAGCTTTCCTAGCTGACCTATGCAGTCTCCATTTAGAGAGAGATGCCGGCACATATCTCTCTCAGCTACAGCTCACACTTTGGCTGAACACTCACCAGCTCCAGCACATTCAACTCTGCTTCATCCAGAAGACTGCACACAGTGAACACAGGCCCTGGTTTTAGTAAAAAAGCAAGATGGATGTGTCTAATCAAATCCTACAGAGCTAGAACTTAACCCTGTCCTACCTTGCTCTGCTACAACTTGCATATACATTATTAATAGAAATTGCTGATTGGAATAGACACAAAAATGACTGACTCGTGATATTTCTATAGATAGCACTAAATTAAATGTTTCATTTATACATTCTGCAGAATGCAGACATATTTTACTTTGTGATTTACAATGTGACTTTCATTTTTACAATTTTATAGTTATCTGAAAAAGAAAAAGCCAGTGAAAGATCTTGAAAGGCAATGGTGCGCCGATGATTTTAGAGAGAACAACACCAAACTAAATGGTAACTACAGCTTAACAAATCTGACATTAAAGAAGCACTCCAGCTAAATATGTATTGTCTAATCCCTTCTAGATATATCAGATGTACATGTGAGAAAATACTTACCATTTGCCGTCTTCTCTGGATTCCAGCACCACGTCTTATGTGTGGCGCGGTAGCGATTTTCCTAATATAAGCCTATGAGACTCAGAGCGAGGTTCCATATACTTACATTGAGAATGTAACTTCCAGTCCACACATAAAGACATTGTGATGGCCCGTCCAATTTTTCAAATATACACGTTTACGTTTTAAATATTTTTGTTGATATATGAGTATTGACTTCTAGCATACACAGCAGAGCAGGAGTACCAGCAAATTCTTCTTTGTCATCTATAAGAAAGACTTCGTGATCACCAGGCCGATTTAAAGTCACATGGTTCAGCAGAGAACTGGAGCTGTGCTGCAAACCGGAGAAGACAGCGATCAGTGTTCTACCATATACTATACACTACTAATATGTTCAGAAGTGATTAGCAATAATAATTTTGCTCAGAGTGCTTCTTTGATATCTCTATATAGACAGTTATTGCCAACTTTTATATTACATGGAATATAATAACATGTAAATATAAATAATTTTAATCATATAGAAGCTTACATTTTAGAAGCTTGCATTTTATTAAATCTAACTTCAATATTTTATGTTACAGGAGAATTTGACATTTTCTGTACTTCTAGAGACATTATAATGCCGCACACGGCCGCTATAGTGGAGAGGAAAGAGTCCGAGATTAAGCCGGACTTAAATGATTACAAACAGACACCTCCATCTATTCTAAAAGGAAGTCAAATGAAAAATGAAAACAAAGGGAAAAAAGTTTATTTTCAAGAATCGGATAATCGATATGTTTACTCATATGATTCCGAGTCCTCACAACCTGGATGTCAAATGAGATATTTCCGAAACGAACAAGGCTGGAAAAAAAGTGAGTGTTTTCATATCTTACCTCAACCTTTATCAGAAGATCATCTTTCATTTCTTTCAAAAGAACTTAGGGGCCTGATTTATCAAATCTTTTTTACCGGTATTCTGACATAAAAAGCTTTGAACTGTCACTAAATTTTGGCAAAAACTCCAGGCTGCGCTAAAATATTGTGATTTCTGGCATTCTCCTGCCATTTTTGCCCATTTCCAACAAAGTGCCGGAGCTTTAGTAGAATGGTTGACCGCTAGTCAAATTCATGATGATCGGCAGCGTTAGTTAAGCCACGAAACACGCTCACGAGAGGAGCACACCAGTAGTCAGACACTCCTGATTCATGAATCAGCGTATAACTCTTCATAAATCAAAAGCGTCTGACTTCAGTGCGCCTCCTCATCAAGATCGGCGCGAAGAAGCTGTATTGGGAGTATCATCTGAAAAAAATGTGGAATAATTATTGGTGGATAACCCAATGATGCCAATATTTCATTCACTTCCTAAAATTCTCAAACCTTTTTGCCACCTTCCATGTACTCCATTGCGGTGGGAATAAGTTCATTCATTAAAAGACTGGGGTCTTGGGTGAGGAAATATTACAGCCACTAAGGTGAGAGATTTCAGGATATTTAAGGTGCAGTATAGATGTTCTGCAAATATTTGTCTGTTGTTAAATGGTTGACATACAAAGTTACATCGCTGTATTCCAGAATACCCCAGGATTTAACTATTGCTGCCCTGTCTCATTATTTGGATGATTACAGTGGATATTGCAAAGAAATTAGTTCCTAATTTCTTAAGTATATTACTTACTTCATCCTATTTTTTTTCTTTTCAATGGTTATTTTTTTTTTTACAAACTATTGGGTTGATATGCCATAAACGGATGAGATGGGAATACCCCATTAAAGCTAGGAATAAGTTTTGTATAAAAGTCTATTTTCTATAGATTAGCTCTGAGATCTGGTCTATAGGATGCAAACTGTCATTTATATCAAACTGGATTCTGTAATAGGTCCATTGGGTGTTGTAATATTATCTAGATTCTCCTAAGGGGATGTTGTGTTAAAAGAAATGTATATTATCCGTTTTATATGTAATATTCTGTTGCTCCATGTTTAGTTATAATCCATTATTGTTTCTGCAGAAAAATCGAGAAAGAAGGCTCGCCGAGTTCCAACAAGGAATAAGAAATCCAGCAGAAGGCGATGACTCCGCCTCAACTCCATTACATGGTGGCTACCATGTGAGGATAAGGCAACCTGTGATTAAGCAAAAAGAGACAGATTCCGGGCTCGGTCTCTGCTCTCACCCAAGGATATGACACTTACCAGACTTTCCGCAGTCAGATGTGTTCACAGACAAGTGACTTACCTGCTGCATGAAGAGGCAGATTCCGGGCTCGGTCTCTGTTCTCACCCATGGATATGACATTTACCGGACTTTCCGCAGTCAGATGTGTTCACGGACAAGTGACTTACCTGCTGCATGAAGAGACAGATTCCGGGCTCGGTCTCTGCTCTCACAATATTGTATGACATTTACCGGACTTTCAGCAGCCAAGTGTACTCACGACACAAGTGAGGTACCTGCTGTAAGAAGAGGCAGATTCCGGGCTCAGTCTCTGCTCTCACCTAGCCACAGCTCAAGGGAAATGCACTCCTTTAACCATGGTTCCCTAGAGGTTTCCTCCATTGGGGGTTTTTCCTCTCCTGAGTGCTAAAGGACGACTCTTCGTGAGTTAAAGGCCCATCATCATCAGGCCACATTTAAGACTATTGTCCTGACTTCTAATGGAAAATTCCACATTATCCAACTTGAATAAAGTTAATAAAGAAGTCAGCATATATCATGTGTATTTGAATCTTCTTTTATGAATCTTTACACTATAGCAGAATATACATAGCACTGGACTACTTTATATAGTCATTACCATCACACATAGCTAATTATTTATCATCCCGTTTTCTCACACACATGTAAACTAGGGTATAAGTGGTGTTGTATTTAAAAATAATATATCCACTTCTCGACATGCTATCTACATGTATGTCACTTGTCTGATGTCATTCTATGGAGAGAGTTCTGGAGCATAGCCAGTGACTGTGTTGGACATCAGAGCTGTGCTGCAGTCAGAAAAGTACTATATCCATAAATGTCTAAATCACTTACCATATTTTCAGATTATAAGAAGGACTTTTTTCCCAAAAAAATTTGGGAGGAAAAAGGGGGTGCGTCTTATAATGCAAAGGTACAGTATTTTACCTGGGGGGGCATCGGTGGAGCCGGGTCACAGATACAGGAGGATGGCAGCGGCTGCAGCAGGAGCCCGTCCTCTCAGCATGTCATGCAAGGTGTGGGAAAGACTAAGTGCAACACAGAGGGAAGAGGAGGAGGAAGCCCAAACACTAGGGAAAGGGGAATGGAGACCCCTAGGCAGATCTATTATCACCCTGCCTACCCTACCATCCCTATATAGGTTCCACACCTATCAGAGAGCAGGAACCTAAACCCTGTATATCACTAGAGCTTGGCCCTAGATAGGGAGGGGGAGGGAATGAGTATTGGTCAGGAAACATTACAAACTAAAGACAACAAGGTAGACAAACAAAGGGGACAAACTTAGCTTGAACAGACACCAGAGGAGTAATGTCAACTGTCCTCCAAGGGCACCAGAGAAGAAGCCAGCCAACAGATAGTGCTCCAAACATGCACAAAGGTACATAGAAGTATCTCTGGTGATTTCCTGCAGCAAACTGAGAGTTTTTAACTCCCAGGAAAGGGTGTGTCGATTAACACCAGGAGGGAGGTTGCCGTTGGGTCTTAAAGCAAGAAGGATTAAGAAGGCATCTGCAATGCCAAGCACAGTGACCTTCTACAGCCAGATCCAGAGCAAATGTCTATAGCACCTGCACACCCGTGACAGTCCCCTCCCTACTACGAGTGGCCTTTGGACACTCAGGACCAGGTTTCTCAGGATAAGAGGTGTGGAATGCATGAACCAACCTGGGCGCATTCACCTCTGATGCTGAAACCCACATCATTTCCTCTGGACCATAACCCTTCCAAGTACTGTAGGGAACGGCGCTGGAGACGAGAATCTACAATCCTCGAAATCTGAAACTCCAAATCACCATCAACCATGATTGGGGGCGGCAGTAGGGGAGAGGACTCAAGATGTTCTACATATTTCTTGAGCAGAGACCTGTGAAAGACATTGTGGATCTTAAGGGCCTGAGGTAGGTCAAGACGAAACGCTGCTGGGTTAATGACGGTGGCTATTTTATAGGGACCAATAAGTCTAGGTCCCAGATGTTAGGAAGGAACCTTCAACTTGATATTCCTGGTAGACAACCATACAAAGTCAATCACACTCAGGTTCGGACCTGGCGAGCGTTTCCTGTCCTCCATACGTTTGTACCTGTCCCCCATGATCTTCAAATTACTCAGAACCCCCCTGCCACACAGAGGAGCGAGACGATGCAAAACATTCCTCCTCAGGAACTCCCAAAGCCCCTGCCCCACTAAAAATACCAAACTGTGGATGGAAACCATATGCACCAAAGAACAGTGACCTGCCGGTAGATCCTTGGCGATGATTATTAATAGGAAATTCTGCCAACAGTAAGTAAGATGCACAATCCTCCTGGTTTTTGGAGACAAAACACCTGAGGTAAGTCTCCAAATTCTGATTAATGTCCCCCGATCTGACAACACATCAGTGGGAACTCCGTGAAGCTTCACGATCTCATTTATAAACACCTGAGCAAGAGTCTTGGCATTCGGAAGTGCCGGTACTGTGACAAATTGAACCATTTTACTGAACCTATCTACAACCACCAAAACCACAGTTTCTCCTGCAGATACCGGTAGGTCAGGAATAAAATCCATGGACAAGTGTGTCCATGTCCTGCTTGGAATAGGTAGCGGAAGAAGAGTACCAGACGGATGGGTATTCGATACTTTAGAATGTGCACAAATACTACAAGCAGACACATGTTCAACCACATCCCCATGCAACCCTGGCCACTAAAATGATGAGAATGGAGGTCCGCAGTTGCCTTACTACCTGGATGACCAGCAAGCACAAAGTTGTGATGTTTCCTAATTACTTTGCGGCACAGATTAGATGGTACAAATAACCTTCCTGAAGGGCAGGAGGCAGGGGCGTCCCCCTGAGCCTCCAATACCTCACCCTCAAGTTCAGGATACAACGTCGAAATGACTACCCCCTTCTGCAAAATCGGGGCAGGGTTCTCAAGGTCACCAACACCAGGGAAGCTCAGGGATAAAACATCAGCCTTGAAGTTTTTGACCCCTGGAAGGAAAGTGGCAACAAAATTGAACTTAGTAAAAAACAGGGACCATCTAGCTTGCCTATGGTTGAGACGTTTAGCCAATTGAAGTTATGACAGGTTCTTATGGTCTGTGATAACAGTAATAGAATGGACAGCCCCCTCCAACCAATGTCACCATTCTTCAAATACCAATTTAATCGCCAAAAGCTACCTATTACCCACGTCATTATTTCTCTCAGCCGAAGATAATTTCTTTAGAAAAGAAAGCGCATGGATGCCATTTACCAGGGGACGAACCCTGAGACAACACAGCCCCAACCCCGACATCTGATGCATCAACCTCCACAATAAAGGGTTGGGAAACATCAGGTTGAATGAGTATAGGTGCAGTGGCAAAACAACTCTTTAGGGAGGAAATAGCCTGCAGGGCAGCATCCGACCATTTGGAAAGATCAGACCCCTTCCTTGTCATGTCAGTGAGGGGTTTCACAATTACCAAATAATTTTGGATACATTTCCGGTAAAAATTAGTAAAGCCCAGAAAACGCTGTAGAGTCTTCAGGTTCTTGGGATGGTACCAATCAAGGACAGCACGGATCTTCTAAGAATCCATCCGAAAATCCGAAGATGACAACAAGTACCCCAAAAACGGCACCTCTTGGACGGCGAAAACACACTTTTCCAGTTTGGCATATAGTTTGTTATCCCTTAATATCTGAAGCACCTGTCTAACATGCCCCCGATGTGTCTCAAAATTAGGTGAGTAAACCAAAATATCATCCAGATAGACCACCACAAAACTGCTTACCAAATGATGGAAAATATCATTAATGAAATGCTGGAACACCGCAGGTGCATTAGTCAGACCGAAAGGCATAACTAGACTCTCGATATGCCCTTCAGGGGTATTAAACGCTGTTTTCCATTCACCCTCCTCTCTGATTCTAACCAGATTGGAGGCTCACCTTAAATCCAGCTTGGAGAACACCTTAGCTCCCACAACCTGGTTGAACAAATAATAATAATAACAATAATAATAATAATAATGTTTATTTTTATAGCGCCAACATATTCTGCAGCACTTTACAAATTTTAGGGGGGACTTATACAGACAATACAGAATAAGCATATCTCATATCGAAAGGAGTGAGGGCCCTGCTCGCAAGCTTACAGTCTATGAGGAAATGGGGGAGACACAAAAGGTAGAATGTACATATATTGTATAATGCAGCCTTAATATCTTGATTGGTATGAACCTCAAATTGAAGAAGATTTTAATATGGGGGAACACTGGGACGGACAACTGGGATGGACAGATAGTGTGTGGAGGCGATACGCCAGTCTAAAGAAATGGGTTTTTAGGGTCCGCTTGAAACTGTGCGTATTGGGAATTAATCGAATTGTCTTGGGTTGTGCATTCCAAAGAATTGGCGCAGCACGTGAGAAATCTTGGAGACGGGAGTGGGAAGTTCGGATTATGGAGGATTTTAGTTTTAAGTCACTGGCAGAACGGAGGGCACGTGGAGGGTGGCAGACTGAGACAAGGGAGGAGATGTAGGGGGGTACTGAAGCATGGAGCGCTTTATGGGTAAGCGTGATAAGTTTAAATTGAACTCTATATTGGATGGGTAACCAATGCAATGACTGGCACAGGGAAGAGGCATCGGTGTAGCGGTTGGCGAGGAACATGATCCTGGCTGCTGCGTTAAGGACGTATTGGAGAGGGGAGAGTTTAGTAAGAGGGAGCCCGATCAGTAGAGAGTAGTGTTGAGCCACCCCCGTAGTGTTCGAGTTCGGTTCGGTTCGTCGAACACCCGTGTGTTCGCCGAACTGTTCGTCGAACTGTTCGTCGAACACCTTCGAACACCGTTAAAACCAATGGCAGGCAAACAAAAACACATAGAAACACATAGAAAACACCTTCAAAGCTGTCCAAAAGCTGACAAACTGCCCAGAAGACACAACTAACACATGGAAAAGTGACAAGTACATATAGTCATGCGAAAAGAAAAGAGGTGGAGGAGTAAAAGGAGGGGGAGACACAGATATAGGCATGTCATGCCCTACTAAAATCCAAAAAGTGAGAAGCCGAGACGGCCAGTCCGCTCCTGCCCGTGCCACCTCCGTGTCGCCGGGTTTGTGCCAGAGCCGCGGTGAACCCTGACGGCCAGCCCCCCTCTCCCAATACTGGTGCCTGTCCGCTGGTGGGTCGAGAGAGCCCCCCTGTGGTGGAGGCAGCTCTAAGCTTTTTAATTTAAATTGTCCCTCTAATTTGAATGAATACACTTTAAATCCATTTACAAGGATCTATTGGAGGGCAAGTCTCATGCCAGCAGCCGCGTAATTCCAGCTCCAGTAGCGTCCACTAAAGCTGCTGCAGTTAAAAAGCTTTTATAAGGATCGAGCTCGGCTGTCCACCGCAAGGCATCCTAGTGCCAGTCCCAGCCCCTATGCCTTGGGGTGCCTCCTGATGCTCTTCACTAAGTATCCCGTGGTCCCGAAGCATTTCCTTTGAATAAATTAAGTGTCCAAACTACAGGTGGTGTAGCTTGCTTAACAGCCGGGATAATCCGCTGACTAGCAGACACTGCTACTAGGCACAAAGTATTTCCTGGGCTAGATGCAGTTAAAAATTTGTAAGTAGATACTCTCGTTGGATGCTGAGAAAGCATTCCATAGAGTCTCCTGGCACGCCATATATGATTCTCTTAAAAAGCTTGGGATAGGGGTCTAGGGGACCCTTTTATAGCCAAAATCACGGCCCTGTATCACAATACGTCACCTAGGCTGAAGATAAATGGAACTGTAGCACCGAGGGCTCGGTTGCTACAGACGTATTGCACCTCACCCAGAGGTGTGATATCTCACTCTCAGATAAGGATGGAGTGTGGATCAGGACCCGACACCTGCATGCATTACACCACATTGCCGTGGGGCAGGGCGACCAATATGCCCCTGAGATGGGCACGACAGTCCCTGTCCCTGGCTGGAGTGGGGGGAGGGAACACTGAGGAAGGGGAACCCTGCAGTGCAGGAGCAGGGAGGAAGCAGTTCCTGGGTGCATTGAGAAGGGAGTATAAAAGGTGGGCACCATCTTAGTTCAGTGCAGAGAAGTCTGAGCAGAAGTGGCAGGGAGCAGGGGCTCTGCATGAGCTCTGCTCCGGAGGCGGGCCTAGTAACAGAGGCCCAGGCCTGCAAGAGGGAGAAGGAAGGAAGAGGAGCGGAGAAGGCTCCAGGAACGAGGAATGAAGGGATCCCAGGGGTGCGGACGGGCGAGTCGCCACCGCACGCCCGAATCCACCTGCGTGGAGGGGTCAGGCCAAAGGGGGAGACCGGTCCCCGAACTAGTGGAGGCAGGAAACGACCCTCAGCTAGAAACCGGAGGCTCTGACATTTTATGTGGCGCAGCCCCTTGCTCCACCCGCTAGGAAGGCACCACATAGGGTCAGGGAAACTGGCGCCAAGTTTACCAAGAGGAGGCCCGAGGCAGCCGGACAGAAGTGTTGGTAAGAAAGGCCAGACAAAGGACACACAAAGGGGGTCCTGTGAAGCGCTCCAAAGTTATCTGGGAGTTGTCTGAGCCCCTCACCTGGTGAGCACAGTACGACGTGGGCAGCCGTTACCTGCAGACGTGGTCTGGATAATAAGAACTGTGAGTAAAGGCCCTGAACTGCATCACTGACTCCGTGTCGTTACTGCTGCTGCCCTGCACCATCACCCCCATCCTCCGCATACACTGCCCTGAGGCTATACTCCTCCCGTGGGGAGTTATGCTATGCTCTGCTGCACCCACAACACCAGCCTTAGCGGTCTGCCCTGTAGCGGCGGTTCACTCTGACCGCAATCCACGGGTGGCGTAGTCGGACATTTAAACATCAAAACCACATAAATAGTTCCGCCACTGGTTTGACCGCCCTGAGCCACGGAACCGGATCGCCGCCACGAAGACTACAACCACCAGCATCCACCAAAAAGGGTCCGGCTCCGGGTGTCCCAAGGCCCAGGGGGTGCGTCAGAACATTTTCATCACCTTTCACAATCACCAATGGGACAAGGCAGGGATGTCCTCTGTCCCCTCTCTTATACATCCTAGTGACGGAGCACCTGCTCTCATCAATTCGCCATAACCCCAATATTAGGTGGATTGAGGTGGGAGGCACCGAGTACAAGTGCTCTCTATTTGCTGATGATGTCCTAGTATATATCACTCAATCACATATATCCATCCCTGCTGTTATGGCTGAAATAGATCACTTTGTTACATGGTAAAATTTTAAAATCAATGCAGCGAAGTCTGAGGCCCTCGATGTCTCCCTCCCTAAATCCATATAGGATTCCATCCAGTCCAACTTTCCCTTTGCCTGGCCCTCACAGGGTATCAAATACTTAGGAATTCCTATTCATAGAGACCTCTCCCATCTATGTTACCTTAATTTTGGGCCCTTTATTGAACAATTCCATACAGACCACGGTTGGCAAGTTAGAACTGTAAGATTCACTACGTGAACCACTGGTGTTTTGTGGAAAAGCACATGTACACCGCATTCCAAATTATTATGCAAAAAGTGTTTAGGAGTGATAAGGGAAGAATTTGTTTGTTTGTCAGTTAAACTCATTGATGGTGATGTGTGTCAGGGCTCTTTATATCACTGTAAGCAATTGCAGACACCTGTGCTAATTAGTTTGGCAGGTGTGTCCAATGAAAGGCAAGACTACTTAAGAAGGCTCTCTCACATTATTAAGCAGCCTACATTTTCTGCCAAAATGGGAAAGAAAAAGGATGTGTCGGCTGCTGAGAAGCAACAAATTGTGGAGTGTTTAGGTCAAGGCATGACTACAATCAACATTGTGCGATGATCAGGATGAAGTGTCTTGGCAATCAAGAAGTATGTAGCTGATTCACAGTACACACGTGTGCGTGCTGATAAGGGCAAATTGAGGACTTTTTCCTACAGGCAATTACGTCAGGTTGAAAGAGCAGCGGCAAAAAAGCCTTGTCATAGCAGCAGACAAGTTTTTGAAGCTGCTTGTGCCTCCAACGTCCCCCGAACAACAAGATGCAGGGTCCTTCAGAGGTTTGCAGCTGTGCATACGCCATCCTGTAGACCTCCTCTATCCACTTCACACAAGCAGAAACGGCTCCAGTGGGCCAAACATTACATGAAGACTGATTTCAAAACTGTTTTGTTCACGGATGAGTGCCGTGCAGCGCTCGATGGTCCAGATGAATGGAGTGGAGGATGGCTGGTTGATGGACACCCCACGCAAACACGGCTACAGCGCCAACAAGGAGGAGGTGGAGTAATGTTTTGGGCTGGAATCATGGGGAGAGAGATTGTCGGCCCCTTTAGGATCCCTGAAGGCGCTAAAGATGAACTCCATAATGTATGTGGATTTTCTCAAACAGCACTTCCTGCCATGGTTCAAGAAGAAGAACCGTGTATTTCACAGCAAGATCATTTTTCTGCATGATAATGCACCATCTCATGCTGCACATAAAACATCTGCATCTCTGGCTGATATGGGCATAAAAGGGGACAAACTTATGGTGTGACCCCCATGCTCCCCTGACCTCTACCCCATTCAGAACCTTTGGAGCATCATTAAAAGGAGTGTCTATGATGGCGGGAGGCAGTTCACATCTAAGCAACAGCTCTGGGAGGGTATTCTGTCCTCATGCAAAACAATTGAAGCAGAAACCATCCAAAACCTGACAAATTCAATGGACGAGAGAGTTCAGAAGCTCCTTTCGAACAAGGGGTCCTATGTGAAAATGTAACATCACCTAGAATAAAGTTTTGAGTTGAAAACTGTTTGATTTCAGTTTCTAACAACCTGCTAATGCTTATAATTTCAAAAATGACCATTTTTTTGGTCTTTATTAAAATGAAAAGGTTGATCGAAAAGTTTGGGGGATCTAAGAGTGTGGCAACCCAGTAGTCATGATTACTTCGAATTCTAACAATATGAGGGTCATGCTGCAGGTAGTGCAGCAAGAAGGCACTTATGTGTCTTGCGCATCTCGGAGCCCCAAAATTATTTTCCGGGCTAGATGCAGCTAAAAATTATTTTTAATTTTAAATCTGGTGAAGCTTATTATAGATGGCCTAATAGGATCAGTGCTGCACACTGCTACAAAGCCCAAATTATTTTCCAGTCAAGATACAGATAAACATGATTAGTAATTTGAAAGCTTAAAACGGTTGGTAGGGTGATTTTAACCAATCATCAAGCTTTTACTCTCCCCAGGATGACACAGGGGTAGAAAAGTCGTTTCGGATCCATGATTTGTTCATCTTTATGAACGTGAGTCTGTCTACATTATCAGTGGAGAGCCGCGTGCGCTTATCTGTCAGCACACCACCAGCAGCGCTGAACACACGTTCAGACAGAACGCTGGCTGCGGGGCATGACAAGATCTCCAAGGCGTAAGTGGCTAGCTCCGGCCATTTATCCAGATTGGAAGCCCAAAAAGAGCAAGGGTCCAGTGACACAGTCGTGGCTTCAATGTTTACTTGGAGATACTCCTGTACCATCGTCTCTAGGCGTTGACTATGTGTCAGACTTCTTGTCTCCTGTGGCCTTGCAAAGGATGGGCTAAAAAAGTGGTGAAATGATTCCGCAAAATTGATGTTACCAGCAGATACTGTGGTTCTGTTACGGTTTGAGTGCTGAACACTTGACGGTCCCACGGTTGGCAAGTTGGAACTGTGAGATTCACTACGTGCACCACTGGTATTTTGTGGAAAAGCACATGTAAGATTCTGCAACAGTCTCTGCTGATACTCCTGCATGCGTGCATCCCTTTCTATGGCAGGAATAATTTCTGCAAATTTACTTTTGTACCGGGGATCTAACAGTGTGGCAACCCAGTAGTCAGGATTATTTCTAATTCTCACAATTCGAGGGTCATGTTGCAGGTAGTGCAGCAAGAAGGCACTCATGTGTGTTGCGCATCCAGGAGCACCAAGTCCCTGTTGTGTTGGTGGCGAGGTAACAATCATGCTTCCTTCCTCTGTCCTCTCCCCCCAACCTCGCACAACAGAAATGTGATCAAGGTCTCCCTCATCTGATGAGTCTTCCATCAGTTCGTCCTCCACTTCTTCCTGGGCTCCTGCACCTTCCTCACTAGTTTGGCTGCTACCATGCGCCCTGGTAAAATCATCTCCCCCACCCTCACATGCCTGCCGCCCTGGTGCTGCCGACCGTCTGGACCTTGCAGATGTTAGCCCTTCCGCATACAACTCCTCCTCCTCTACTTCCTCCACCTCCTCTTGTGCCACCACCTGACTCCGAATTCTGTTTAACATGTGCTCCAGCATGTAAATCACCGGAATAGTCATGCTGATAATGGCATCGTCAGCACTAAACATCTTCGTCGCCATTTCAAAACTGTGCAGAAGGGTGCATAGGTCCCTGATCTGAGACCACTCCTCCAGCGTGATTTGCCCCACCTCTGAATCTCGTTGGCCCAGGCTATACGTCAGAACGTATTGCACCAGGGCTTGTCGGTGCTGCCACAGTCGCTGCAACATGTGCAGAGTTGAATTCCACCGGGTAGGCACATCGCATTTTAGCCGGTGAAGTGGCAGGCCCAACGACTTCTGTAGAGATGTAAGTCGCTGAGCTGCGGGATGCGAACGGCGGAAGTGAGCACACAGCAACCGTGCCCTCTGCAGAAGGCCATCTAGTCTGGGATAGTGGGCTAAAAATTGCTGGACAACCAGGTTCAACACGTGAGCCATACAAGGCACGTGTGTGACATTGCCCCGGCGAAGGGCCGCACCCAGGTTTGCAGCATTGTCGCACACGGCCTTCCCTGGTTTCAGGTCCAGTGGAGACAACCATTCATGAAATTGGTTCTCCAGAGCTGACCACAACTCCTCAGCTGTGTGACTCACATTTCCCAGACATTTCAATGTAAAAACCGCCTGATGACGTTGAGCCCTACTGCCAGCATAGTAAGGAGGTGTGCAGGATCCCTTCTGCGCAGTTAGAAAGCTTGTGGCATGACCAGACAGGCTTTGGGTGCAGGTGGAAGACCGAGAGGAGGTTGAGGAGGCAGAAGCAGTGGAGGAAAAATGACATAAAGAGGATTGACGCACAACTCGTGGGGACGGCAAGACTTGGACAGCAGCCCCTTGTCCTGCTGTCACCATAGTTACCCAGTGCCCAGTCAGCGACATGTAACGCCCCTGTCCATGCCTACTCGTCCAAGTGTCTGTGGTGAAATGCACCCTGTCACACACAGAGTTTCTCAAAGAAGCGGTGATGTTGTGTGCGACATGCTGGTGGAGCGCAGGCACACCTTTCTTTGAGAAGTAGTGCCGACTGGGCATCTGGTACTGGGGCACTGCGACGGACATAAGGTCTCGAAAATCCTCTGTGTCCACCAGGCGGAAAGGCAGCATTTCTGTAGCCAAGAGCTTGCAGATGGTGAAATTCAACCTCTTAGCTTTCTCATGGCTAGGAGGAAATGGTCTTTTACTTGTCCACATCTGAGGGACCAAGGGCTGGCTATTGTGCTTAGACGGGGTTGATAAGGGTGTCCCCGGCAAACTGCCGGTCTGTGAGGAAGATGCAGGCGGACATGTTAGGTTGCCTTGATCCAAAGGTGGTGCTATCGATGTCGGACAGCGCTCAAGACCAGCTGGTGTTACCACCTCCAAAGAAAATGATGACCTGCCAATCACGCTGGCTGTTGCGGGTAAAGAGGTGGCAGGTCTGCGCCCCAAAACAGGTGTGACTGCTGTCCCCCCAGTCACAGAGGATGAAGAGGCCGCGGATGCACAAGATATGGCAGACGGTGGTTGGCCCGGCCGGCTAGACCGCATTGTAGCACACTGAGCTTCCCACTGCAACTTATGCTTCATGTCCATGTGCCGGTTCATGCATGAAGTACTCAAACTATGTATTTTTTGGCCTCTACTTAGCTTTTGCTGACAAATGTTACAGATAACACGAGTTGGGTCATCTTTATCGATCTGAAAAAATGCCCAGGCTATGCAAGGCTTAGCACCCATGCGACCTGAAGAGCCACCACGACTTGTGGTGAGAGGCAGAGTTGTGTTTGAGGATGCAGTTGTTGACGTGCTTCCAGTACTACGTCTCTGTCCAGGAAGGCGCAACCTGACCTCGTCGTCACTAGCATCTTCCTCCACCTCCTCTGCTGACCTCATCTCTTGGCTGACTGTGGGTTGACAGTAAGTGGGATCTCCGACCTCATCATCATCACCCAGTGCGTTATCACACCCGTCGTCCTCAGAGCCAACCTGTTCCTGCCCTGACAAAAAACTAAAGTTGTCGCTCCAATCAGGTATTTGAGTCTTATCATCGTCTTCCTCATTGTCTCCACCAACAGGAGTTACAGTTTGGGAATGAGGGTCTACATTATGGTCAGAACCTTCTGCGTCTGGTCCTGGATCCGACTCATAAAGATTCTGGGCATCAGTGCAGATCATTTCCTCGTCTGGATTCACAGAAGCGCTGGAGTCGACCTCTGATTCCCAGGCTATAGTATGAGTAAACAGCTCTGCAGACTCAACCATCTGTTCTACCTCATACTCAGATGGGCAGCTGGAGATTTGGGAGCTGTGAGGAAGCAAGTGCGATTTGGGTGACACCTTTGAGGACTGGAGTATTTGTGATGTTGAAGTTGATGTGGAGGAGAGCCCACTTAAAGGAGCACTTGATATCCGTTGAAGCACCTGCTGTTTTTGTGCCTCATCTGGAATTTGTAGCGATTGGCGTGGCCGTAAGAAAGGGATCTTATCACATTGTCCGCTAAAAGAAGTAGACATTTTAGTTTGGCTGGAAGATGGTCTTTCTTCTGCACCTACCCCACGGACACAACCTTTTTTCCCCTTCCCAACACGCCTATTCCCCTTTCCACCAGCAGCAGGCCTTTTTCCACTCATTCTGGTGGTTAACTAATTCACAACTCTGGAGTTGTTTGCACAAAAAAACAATGGATGGTAACCGAGCAGAGCTGAGTGGCCAAACTGTGGTATTAGGCCAAAACTATTGGCTGGGTTAGATGCAGAAAAAAATTATTTTTAATTTGCAACCTGATGGAGGTCAGTATAGATGGACTAATAGACCAAGTCCCACACACCGCTAGAAGCCCAAATATTTTTTCAGAGCTAGATGCAGAAAAAAATTATTTTTAATTTGCAACCTGATGGAGGTCAGTATAGATGGACTAATAGACCAAGTCCCACACACCGCTAGAAGCCCAAATATTTTTTCAGAGCTAGATGCAGAAAAAAATTATATTCAATTTGCAACCTGCTGGAGGTCAGTATAGAAGGACTAATAGAACAAGTCCCACACACTGCTAGAAGCCCAAATATTTTTTCAGAGCTAAATGAAGAAAAAAATTATTTTTAATTTGCAACCTGATGGAGGTCAGTATAGATTGACTAATAGACCAAGTCCCACACACTGCTAGAAGCCCAAATATTTTTTCAGAGCTAGATGCAGAAAAAAATTATTTTTAATTTGCAACCTGATGGAGGTCAGTATAGATGGACTAATAGACCAAGTCCCACACACTGCTAGAAGCCCAAATATTTTTTCAGAGCTAGATGCAGAAAAAAATTATTTTTAATTTGCAACCTGATGGAGGTCAGTATAGATGGACTAATAGACCAAGTCCCACACACTGCTAGAAGCCCAAATATTTTTTCAGAGCTAGATGCAGAAAAAATTATTTTTAATTTGCAACCTCATGGAGGTCAGTATAGATGGACTAATAGAACAAGTCCCACACGCTGCTAGAAGCCCAAATATTTTTTCAGAGATAAATGAAGAAAAAAATTATTTTTAATTTGCAACCTGATGGAGGTCAGTATAGATGGACTAATAGACCAAGTCCCACACACTGCTAGAAGCCCAAATATTTTTTCAGAGCTAGATGCAGAAAAAAATTATTTTTAATTTGCAACCTGATGGAGGTCAGTATAGATGGACTAATAGACCAAGTCCCACACACCGCTAGAAGCCCAAATATTTTTTCAGAGCTAGATGCAGAAAAAAATTATATTCAATTTGCAACCTGCTGGAGGTCAGTATAGAAGGACTAATAGAACAAGTCCCACACACTGCTAGAAGCCCAAATATTTTTTCAGAGCTAAATGAAGAAAAAAATTATTTTTAATTTGCAACCTGATGGAGGTCAGTATAGATGGACTAATAGACCAAGTCCCACACACTGCTAGAAGCCCAAATATTTTTTCAGAGCTAGATGCAGAAAAAAATTATATTCAGTTTGCAACCTGATGGAGGTCAGTATAGATGGACTAATATAATGATGCTATGCCCAAAAGATTTTACTTCACTAGGTGCAGTAAAAAAATTGGTATTCTATACACAGGTGGTATATCTTGCAACACAGATAGGCTACTCCACTGACTAACACACTCTGCAATAGGCCAAAAAGGATTAGCTTTGCTAGATTCAGCCAAATGCTGTGAAAAAAACTTGCACAGCACTGGCACAGACCTGCCTGGCAAAAACTGATAGGAACTGATGTAACCTAGTCCTGAAAAGGACTCCAATTACAATTAGTCTTTACTCCCACAATCTATCTATTTAAGAGCACAGACCTGCCTGATAAAAGTCGTAGGAAATGCTGTAACCTAGTCCTTAAAAGGACTGCAATCACAACTATTCCCTACTCCCAAGCTATCTGTATATTTGTGCGAAAATTGGCTTGAAATTAACAAGGTATAGCGCACACAGCAACAGCGGTGCCGTCTAACACGCAGCTGCAGCAGTGAGAAAATGGTGGCGACGGGGAAAATGGCTTGGTCTTATAGGGCAAGGACATGTGACATACACTGCCAATCACACATGCCCTTGCTTGTGTGAAAAAAAGCACTTCGCTCCGTGTGTGCGCTGCTGATAGGCTGACAGATTGCACCTCCCCACTGCAAATGCGGGAAAGAGAAAAAAAAATGGAGATCTTCATTGTTCCTGCAGAGATCCATCCCCTGCCCCTCCCCCCGCCCCGCTGTACACTCAAACTGCGTATTAACATTAATTTTCATCATTACTGAGAAAAAATCCAGTTATGATTTTGGTGCACGAACAGTTATCGAACATAACCTCGAACAGCCGAATTTTTCTCAAATTGTTCGTGTTCGCTGACCGGCTCGAACACCGCCCAAAACAGCTCAAATTTGAGATTGGCGAACAGTTCGAGTAGAACAACGCTCATCTCTAGTAGAGAGTTGCAGTAGTCCAGACGGGAATGAATAAGAGCTACGGTAAGGGTTTTTGCCGAGTCAAAGGTGAGAAAAGTCCTGATTCTTGAGATGTTTTTAAGGTGTAGATGACATGAACGAGCGAGTGATTTGATGTGAGGAGTGAAGGAAAGATCTGAGTCAAAAATGACCCCAAGACAGCGGGCTTGTTGCTGGGGAGTAATGGTTGAGCCATAAACGGAAATGGCAATATCAGGCACAGGTAGGTTAGTGGAGGGAGGAAATACGAATAATTCAGTTTTTGACAGATTCAGTTTTAGGCAGAGGGAGGACATAGTGTTAGACACAGCAGAAAGACAATCACTGGTCTTTTGTAGTAATGCAGGGGTGATGTCCGGAGCAGAGGTTCATAATTGGGTGTCATCAGCATAGAGATGGTACTGAAAACCGAATCTGCTGATTGTTTGTCCAATGGGAGCGGAGTATAAGGAGAAAAGAAGGGGGCCTAGGACTGATCCTTGAGGAACCCCGACAGTAAGGGGAAGGAGAGAGAAGGAGCAGTCAGAGAGATAGAAGGAGAACCAAGAGAGAACAGTGTCCTTGAGACCTATAGAGCGGAGCATAGTGAGGAGGAGCTGGTGATCCACAGTGTCGAATGCTGCAGAGAGATCCAGGAGAATCAGCAGGGAATAGTGACCATTAGATTTAGCTGTTAGTAGATAATTAGAGACTTTAGTGAGGGCAGTTTCAGTAGAATGTAAAGAGCGGAAACCAGATTGTAAAGGGTCAAGAAGAGAGTTGTCTGAAAGATAGCGGATTAGACGGGAATGGACCAGGCGTTCCAGGAGTTTAGAGATAAAGGGAAGATTGGAAACAGGTCTGTAGTTGGCCGTGCAGTTCTGGTCAAGGGATGGTTTTTTAAGTAATGGATGTATGCTGGCGTGTTTTAAAGAAGAGGGAAAGATACCAGATGAGAGGGAGAGGTTGAAAATTTTAGTTAGGTGAGTGGTGACAGCTGGAGCAAGGGACTGAAGGAGATGTGAGGGAATAGGGTCACTGGTGCAGGTGGTAGGGCGAGAAGATGCAAGGAGGCTGATCTCTTCATCTTCCGTGACTGGTTCGAGGTCAGAAAGTGAGCAAGATACAATGTGGCGGGGGAGAGCATGCATAACGTTTGGGGATTGGGAGAAAATTTCCTGTCAGATATGGTCAATTTTTTCTTTGAAATAATTGGCCAGATCGTCAGCGCTGAGGTCGGTGGTCGGGGCCTGTGCTGTTTGATTGAGGAGAGAATGAAACGTGTCAAAGAGTCGTTTAGGATTATTGGAAAGTGAGATGATGAGGTTGTTAAAGTAGGTTTGTTTGGAGAGGTGAAGCAGAGTTATATGTTTTCAGCATAAATTTATAATGGAGGAAATCTTCGGGCAGATTAGATTTTCTCCACAGCCTTTCAGTGCACCTGGAACACCGCTGGAGAAGACGTGTTTGAGGTGTGTGCAGAGCCGTTAAATTTCCCTAACTACACACTGGTAAATGCAGTGGCAGCTGGGCCTGAGGAAGAAGGCGTTCTGCCGAATGTCGTACCACCAGTGAATTCTGCTGGGCGTTACTCTGTCCATGTTGCCTACTCCTCCGACTCCGCTTCCTCCACCGCCTCCTCATCTGTTCAGGATTACACCTACAGCACCAACTTCAGCACAGCCAGGGGGAAACGACAGCAGGCTGTTCTGAAATTCATCTGTTTAGGGGACAAATCCCTCACTGCGTCAGTGCTGTGGACAGGGATCAAACAGCAGACAGATGAGTGGTTGTTGTGCGTGAACCTCAAGTCCAGCCTGGTGGTGTGTGTTAACGGGCGAAATCTCGTAGCAGCTCTGCGCCTAGCTGGTTTGACGCGCTTTCCTTTCCTGGAGCATGTGCTATATTTGGTGGTGCAGAGCTTCCTTAAAAATTACCCACATATGTCAGAGCTGAGTGCAGGCAATCTGTGCGTGTTTTCGGTGTTCTCACCCTCCGCTGCTCGCCTGTTTGCGCTGCAGCGTCAATTCTGCCTTCCCGCTCACCACCTCATATGCGATGTACTAACTATTATTGCAGTAATAGGCAATAGTGTGCCTTGTTGTGCAGCTTCGAATACTCCACCAACATTTCCAACGCTGATAACGCCATCATGAGCATTACAATACCACTTCTATGCCTGCTGGAAAAAACACTTCAGACGATGATGGATGAGGTGGTGGCACAGAAGGATGAGGAGCAGGAGGAACAGGGACCATTCATGCCTGTCATCCCCTAATGGCTCAGAGGGTGGGTTCTTGTACCAACAGCAGCCAGGTACACAACTGTCCAGCCAAGGGACTGTTTTGGAGGAGGAGGAACAGTATTCACAGCAGGGTGGCACTCAAAGCAGCTCACAGGCATCACTGGAGCATGGCTGGGGTGATACAGAGCACCCAGACCATACACCTCCTACCAGGGACAGCTTGTGTTTGCCTTTGGGCAGCCTGGCGCACATGAGCCAATTCATGCTGCTGTGGTTGCGCAACAACCGTCAAATTGCTCGGATTGTTACCAGTGCTGATTACTGGATCCCAGCTACAAGGATAGCGTAACATCATTACTGTTGGAACATGTGTTTAGCACGGCAAGGGTTGTGATCACAGACAGGCGCATCTGCCTGTCCACAGCCAATGTGAGGAAGCTAACATTCATTAAAATGAACCAGGTGTAGATCTCACAGAACTTGTCCGTACCTTTGGCTGAGTAGACAACTTTACCAGTCGCACCCAGCCATTGTTATACTCTCCTCAAATAATAATAAAAAAAAACAAAACACAAAAAAAAAAAACCCCGCAAAAACAGTGTTGCTACTTCTGCCTCTTCCACCTACACCACCAAGTCCACCTCCACCTAATCTACTTTCTCCTCCACTTGGAACTCCGCCTCCCTGTTCTAGATTGTTATTTTTTTTATTCAATGTTCTTTTCAGTCATTTCCCTTAAAAAAAAACAACACAAATCACTCTCCCTCAGAAACCGTGTCGGATACCTTATCCCCTACATCTTCCACCTAAACCGCCATGTCCATCTCCAACTCGTCCTCCACTTGGACCTCGACCTTTTGGATCTAGAGAGTTATTTTATTTATTTTTTACTCCATGTTCTTTTAAGTAATTTCCCTAAAAAAAACACCTCCTACCCTGCCCCATTCACCTCCCCTACTTCACCTCCTCCACTTGGACCTCCGCCTCCTGGTTCAAGATTATTATTATAGATTTTTCTTATTCTCTGTAATTTTATGTAATTGCCCTATCCACATTTGTCCTGCTCTTACTCCCCATTTTGCTTCCTTTTGCAGACCCCTACCCCTTACTACCTTCATTTTACAGCACAAAAGCTTGGGCTCACATTGGCTTCTATTGGCTATGAGCTGGTCTTATTATGCTGGGAAGGTTCCAATAACCATGGAAATTCCCGGCCTTTTAATATCAACTCACAGATGTCTGCTTTGCCTTTGCTGGTTATTAAGAAAGGAGGAACCATAAAAAAATGATGTGGGGTCCCACTTATTTTTAATAATCAGTCAAGGAAAATGTCATGGGTGTGTCAGATGTGACAGGCAGTCTCTCTGCAGTTGACTGCAGAAGATCTCTTCATTTGGTATTACAGACACCTTCCTAGAATCTGTCTCACTCTAGGATCCGCGGCTGCCTCCCTTCTGCTCTTATTAACACCCTGGCAAGGGTGGTTAAATACGTTCAGTTTGCTACAGGGAGGCGCCGGTGATATTCATAGTGATACTTGTGGAGGCTTGGAGCTATTGCAGTCTGCTTACTTCCTCTCTGGTGCTTGGAGGACGTTTGGTGCAATCTCTCTAAAGTCAGCTCAAGCTAAGTTGCTTTCCCCTGTGTTCATCTCTCTTTTTGTTTTTTGCTGTTAGTGGGGACTGACTAGTGCTCATCCCACTTCCCTAGCTAGGGCCTAACTCTAGGGAGATACAGAGTTTTAGGTTTCTATTCGGCGATTGGTGAGAAACCAATATAGGGATGGTAGGGAAGACAGGGTGATATTAGATTAGCCCAGTAGGTCTCCACTCCCTCTTTCCTTAGTGTCTGGACTCCCTTCCCATCATCCTTTTGTGTTGCACTTTGTCTTTCCTACACTGTGAGTGACAGAAAAGAAGACAGCAGTGAGCTCGTCTTATAATGCTGGGTATGGGTCAATATCCATGGACCTTCCCAGCCTATTAATATCAGCCCCCATCATATTGCTTTGCCTTAGCTGGTTATTAAAAATAGGGAGACCCCACAAAATTTTTTTAGCGTCCCCCATTTTTAATAACCAGCAAAGGCAAAGCAGACAGCTGGAGAGTGATTCTAATTGGCTGGGAAGGTCCATCGATATTGGCCCCTTCCTAGCATAATAAGACCAGCTCACAGCTGTTTGATTGCCCTTGACTGGTTATTAAAAATAGGGGGGACCCCACATTGTTTTTTTCATTTATTTGTTTATTAACAAGTACAGTAGCATACACATGCAAGGCACTGCTCCTCTCCTCAACTTGGAACTCCGCATCCTGTTTCAAGATTATTATTTTTTATATTTTTTAATCTACGTAATTTTAAGTAATTTTCCTATCCACATTTGCTTACAGGGCAATTGTCCTGCTCTTACCCCCATTGTGCTTGCTACCTTTTGCAGCCACCCTAGCCCTTACTACAAACATTTTACAGTTATTTTTTATCACCAAAGTTTGGGTCTCTATTGACTTATATGGGATTCAGGTCCGGGGTCAAGTTCGAGTCAAGTTCTAGTACCTGAATCGAATTTTGGACTAAAGTTCAGCCGAACCCGTCGAACACGAACTCCCACGGGTCCGCTCACCCTAATATTAACCTAAATTTATTATATGACGCCATGCATAAAGCAACCCAGGATAATAAATGTTCCCTCCTAATCATCTGTCTCCACATCCTCTATGCACTTGATAACTGCACTTAAGCATACTGGCTGATGACTGGATAATGCAGCTTTATATGAAAACGCCTATTTATTATAATGGCTGGACCTGAAATAACAAGCACTTTTCACCTATTGTGTCTCCCCCTATTTCCTTGCAGATTGTAAGGTTTCGAGCAGGGACCTCACTCCTCCTGTAACTGTTTCACTGTCTTACCTTGTATTGAATTTATTGTCTATATACAGAATGTCACTGCTTAATTGTAAAGTGCTGCGGAATATGTTGATGCTATTTAAATAAAATTACTATTATTATATAAAGACATGATATCAGAGTATATGCATAACACAGACTTAGGGAGCACGCCACAGACCCTTCACACCAATCCAACACGCGTTTTGCTTCCTCTTCTACAGGGAGTGTTGGCCTCTTAATATAGTGTGAATACAGTTACCACAAATAGGTAATCAGGGGAAACGTCGCCTTACTGGGCGCCGCTGTATGCGCATGCACATGGTATCTGCTGCACGCCGGCTGTAAGATGCGCATCAATGAAGTGCGAGAATGTCGCCGTTCATGATGTGGGACCAGCTAGCCAGTCCGGAGCCGAGCCCGGCACATGAGCAGTATGGCGCACAACGATCTCCGCAGCCATCTTTAAAATTGCAAAAAGAGGTGGTAAAGGTATTTAGTGATAATAAGGCTGTAGATCACTATGCACAAAGGGGCACAGACATCTTTAATGGGAAGGGGAATTGGCATAGAGATATGATGGCAGTATGGTAGTGTGATACAGAATAACTACAAAAAATATATGTTAAAGTGGAGAGAAAATGGACATATTCTGAAAAAGGAAAAATATAAATGTAAGTGATATAATGATAGTGAAGAAAACTATTAAAAAAGAAATAAAGGAAAAAAGTTTCTACGTGTGTATGTATGTGAAATGTGTGAACATACGGTAAATAAAAATACAATTAAAGTGGAAAATTGTGTTTAAAGGAAAGAAGAAAGAAAGAAAAAGGGAAAAAAGTGAATGATTGAATGTGAGAAAGTTTATTCTCCCAAAAAAGAAACAATTTTTTGTTGTATAAAAGTAGATAAAATATAAAAATAAATGTATGTGAAAAAATATATATTTTTCCTTTTTTTCTTCTTTGTTTTCATTCCCTTTTCTTTCTTTTTTTTGTAAAATTATTATACACATGCACACCTATACATATACATATATATATAAATATGCTATCATAAATTTCATATATGGAGATGAAGAAATATTTCTAAGATGATGTTTGTATGTTATATCCTATGTCCTAAAAATATAAAAAGAAAACTATTTTATTATTATTCAGGCAACTAAAAAAACGACAAATGGTAAGTATTCATCTCAAGAAAAAATATTTAAATGGAAAATTGGGAAAGAAAAAAGAGAAAAAAAAGACATAAGTAGAGCCAAGGATAAATATCTTATGTGTATATAATAACAGACAAGATATCAATATTTTATAGGAAACTTGCAAAGCCCCATTGTTCATTTAATCCCCTAGTGTTCATGCATTTTAATATTGTGATCCATTTACATTCTAGCTGGGCCAATTTCTTGGTCATATCACCTCTTCTATTACCTGGATAAAAGAGATCAAATCCCCGAAAACGGAGTAAATGCCACTGATGCAGGTGGAATTCCTAAAAATGTCTTGCTAAAGGTTCTAATTTTGTAATCGCACCCACATCTTCTTATGGGATCTTTACTGACGCCTTAATATCCTTGATGTGTTTAAGGAACCGGATTCTCAATTCCCGTGATGTCATGTCGACATAAATAAGAACATAAGGGCAAAAGTTGCAAGATAAATAACTAAGGTCGTCCTGCTGTTAATATAATGTAATATCTTGAAATCGCGCTCTCTTGCTGAAACTGAAAAGATATCTGTTAGTCAATATATCTGCACACCTTGTAATTTCCACAGGTCCAGGTGTCCCACTTGGGGCCTTTTGAGACCAAATAAAAATGTTGAAGTCGGAGGGATATGATGACCGTGTACCAACAATGTCACATAAATTCTTGCTACATTTAGCCATAATAAGAGGTGGGTCTGATAGCAATTAGGAAAGTTTAGAGGTTGAGCCTCTATTGTGACATCACTCATGTGTAGCTTTGCCCTCGTGATGTAACAATTGGATTCCACTTGTGATGTCACGGAATCCTTGGATTATATCCAGTGATTTTGCAGTGAGATCCTTTGTCTGGAGAGGCTGATTGTGCACTACACAGTAAGCGATATTCCTCCAGGCTAAAATGCTGTTTAGACTCCTTCTAATTCTCAGCGTGCTATTAGCATCAGCGGAAGGTGCTCCCATCTTTATCCGCAACCATCATTCACAAGCGCAGATCAGGATCCCTGCAGGTAAGGTCATTACCAGATACACTCTGACGATGGGGTTAACCCTTTGCCTCCAAAGCCAAGTTTTATTTTTCCACTTTATTTTTTCCTCCACTTTTTCCAAGAGTCATAACTTTTTCCCATTCATATATCTGTATGAGGGATTGGTTATTTTTTTGCGGGACGAGTTGTAGTTTTAAATGACACCATTCATTTTATCATTAATGTGAAATTGGGGAAAAAATTTAGTTCTCCCATGTTTTTTAGTTGTTTTATTTTCATGGCATAAGAAGTAACAGTCGTTTTCATTTTTAACATAGATGAGACATAGAGCATTAATACTGTCCTCGCCTTGCTGGATGCACTCACTACTACATGTAGCAGAAGGCGCCCACAAGACATACAGGGGATACTTGTGACTTCTTACTTGTCAGTAGAGTTTTTCTTTAATGTCTATTTTTACTTTCTAGGTACCAAAGTAGTCCTGCACCATGGTCCGTGCTCAGCAGCATGCGGTAAGCAGCTCAGAATTCAGATATGTCCTTCACATGTAACATTTCACATGCGGCCCCAGAAACCATTGGGATCCATTAATAAGGCCCAGGTTCTGTTATCAGACTCTGCGTCATTAGGGGTTCTGTAACTTTTCTTATGTGACCAGAGATTTATATGAGGTCACAGGATACATGGATTGGAGGATTTTTCCTCTCTTACTTATAATTTCAGGTGTCATCTCCCATCCTGTGTTCATTCTCTATTCCAGGAATATAAAAGAACAGATCTCTGTATTGTCCATTATATATTGATATGACATCAAATATCATCCATCATTTTTCCAAACTTAATACCCCTTTTTTAATAGTCATATTTGGTTCCTCAGTCCGCCCATTCCATGTATTTGGTTTCCACGTCTGAACACATTCCAGCTCTGATCCTGATCACTTATGTTCTGTTCTTTATCTTTTCAGCTCATAACACTGTTCCTCAAGAAACATCTCAGGATACAGTCATTAAGATTGTTATAGCTGCTGCCATTCTCTTCGTCATTGCAATAATCATTGTTGCCATCGGTGTCATCTACTGGTAAGTATAATAACTAATGATTTATGGGCTACACAGGAGTCTGTAGAGGAAATGTCACATCTTCAGGTTCCTCCAGAAATGGGAATATTTTGTGGCTTGGACACGTCACCCTGAAGTTGTGCCCTGCAGATAACTGATGGGTATATATTAGACTTTGTAGGGATTCACGCTCTCATGTAGGCATTAGGTAGCGTTCGCACAGGCAATGCAGTTTGGTCCAAACCGGTGCAGTTTTATTTTTTTTCAAAAAGCTCCAAGGGATTCAAAGCCAAAAACAGCCTCTTCTGGGCACAAAGGTATCACAGCAAATAAACACTTCATTTAGCATGGCACATATGTCAGTGCAGGCTCACCCAAACAGATTACAGTCCTTTCCACCAGAGAAAACTTTATATACAGAAGAGGCACGATCCCACCAATCTCGCTGTCGCCTTCAGCCCAAGTTCAAGCAGCCTCCAGTGCCAAACAGAAGTGTTCAACTCTGGCCACAGTTCACACTGAACAGGCTGCAGCAGACACACGGTTCTCTGCAGCTCCAGCACTCAGACTGCTCAGCTTTCCTAGCTGACCTATGCAGTCTCCATTTAGAGAGAGATGCCGGCACATATCTCTCTCAGCTACAGCTCACACTTTGGCTGAACACTCACCAGCTCCAGCACATTCAACTCTGCTTCATCCAGAAGACTGCACACAGTGAACACAGGCCCTGGTTTTAGTAAAAAAGCAAGATGGATGTGTCTAATCAAATCCTACAGAGCTAGAACTTAACCCTGTCCTACCTTGCTCTGCTACAACTTGCATATACATTATTAATAGAAATTGCTGATTGGAATAGACACAAAAATGACTGACTCGTGATATTTCTATAGATAGCACTAAATTAAATGTTTCATTTATACATTCTGCAGAATGCAGACATATTTTACTTTGTGATTTACAATGTGACTTTCATTTTTACAATTTTATAGTTATCTGAAAAAGAAAAAGCCAGTGAAAGATCTTGAAAGGCAATGGTGCGCCGATGATTTTAGAGAGAACAACACCAAACTAAATGGTAACTACAGCTTAACAAATCTGACATTAAAGAAGCACTCCAGCTAAATATGTATTGTCTAATCCCTTCTAGATATATCAGATGTACATGTGAGAAAATACTTACCATTTGCCGTCTTCTCTGGATTCCAGCACCACGTCTTATGTGTGGCGCGGTAGCGATTTTCCTAATATAAGCCTATGAGACTCAGAGCGAGGTTCCATATACTTACATTGAGAATGTAACTTCCAGTCCACACATAAAGACATTGTGATGGCCCGTCCAATTTTTCAAATATACACGTTTACGTTTTAAATATTTTTGTTGATATATGAGTATTGACTTCTAGCATACACAGCAGAGCAGGAGTACCAGCAAATTCTTCTTTGTCATCTATAAGAAAGACTTCGTGATCACCAGGCCGATTTAAAGTCACATGGTTCAGCAGAGAACTGGAGCTGTGCTGCAAACCGGAGAAGACAGCGATCAGTGTTCTACCATATACTATACACTACTAATATGTTCAGAAGTGATTAGCAATAATAATTTTGCTCAGAGTGCTTCTTTGATATCTCTATATAGACAGTTATTGCCAACTTTTATATTACATGGAATATAATAACATGTAAATATAAATAATTTTAATCATATAGAAGCTTACATTTTAGAAGCTTGCATTTTATTAAATCTAACTTCAATATTTTATGTTACAGGAGAATTTGACATTTTCTGTACTTCTAGAGACATTATAATGCCGCACACGGCCGCTATAGTGGAGAGGAAAGAGTCCGAGATTAAGCCGGACTTAAATGATTACAAACAGACACCTCCATCTATTCTAAAAGGAAGTCAAATGAAAAATGAAAACAAAGGGAAAAAAGTTTATTTTCAAGAATCGGATAATCGATATGTTTACTCATATGATTCCGAGTCCTCACAACCTGGATGTCAAATGAGATATTTCCGAAACGAACAAGGCTGGAAAAAAAGTGAGTGTTTTCATATCTTACCTCAACCTTTATCAGAAGATCATCTTTCATTTCTTTCAAAAGAACTTAGGGGCCTGATTTATCAAATCTTTTTTACCGGTATTCTGACATAAAAAGCTTTGAACTGTCACTAAATTTTGGCAAAAACTCCAGGCTGCACTAAAATATTGTGATTTCTGGCATTCTCCTGCCATTTTTGCCCATTTCCAACAAAGTGCCGGAGCTTTAGTAGAATGGTTGACCGCTAGTCAAATTCATGATGATCGGCAGCGTTAGTTAAGCCACGAAACACGCTCACGAGAGGAGCACACCAGTAGTCAGACACTCCTGATTCATGAATCAGCGTATAACTCTTCATAAATCAAAAGCGTCTGACTTCAGTGCGGCCCCTCATCAAGATCGGCGCGAAGAAGCTGTATTGGGAGTATCATCTGAAAAAAATGTGGAATAATTATTGGTGGATAACCCAATGATGCCAATATTTCATTCACTTCCTAAAATTCTCAAACCTTTTTGCCACCTTCCATGTACTCCATTGCGGTGGGAATAAGTTCATTCATTAAAAGACTGGGGTCTTGGGTGAGGAAATATTACAGCCACTAAGGTGAGAGATTTCAGGATATTTAAGGTGCAGTATAGATGTTCTGCAAATATTTGTCTGTTGTTAAATGGTTGACATACAAAGTTACATCGCTGTATTCCAGAATACCCCAGGATTTAACTATTGCTGCCCTGTCTCATTATTTGGATGATTACAGTGGATATTGCAAAGAAATTAGTTCCTAATTTCTTAAGTATATTACTTACTTCATCCTATTTTTTTTCTTTTCAATGGTTATTTTTTTTTTTACAAACTATTGGGTTGATATGCCATAAACGGATGAGATGGGAATACCCCATTAAAGCTAGGAATAAGTTTTGTATAAAAGTCTATTTTCTATAGATTAGCTCTGAGATCTGGTCTATAGGATGCAAACTGTCATTTATATCAAACTGGATTCTGTAATAGGTCCATTGGGTGTTGTAATATTATCTAGATTCTCCTAAGGGGATGTTGTGTTAAAAGAAATGTATATTATCCGTTTTATATGTAATATTCTGTTGCTCCATGTTTAGTTATAATCCATTATTGTTTCTGCAGAAAAATCGAGAAAGAAGGCTCGCCGAGTTCCAACAAGGAATAAGAAATCCAGCAGAAGGCGATGACTCCGCCTCAACTCCATTACATGGTGGCTACCATGTGAGGATAAGGCAACCTGTGATTAAGCAAAAAGAGACAGATTCCGGGCTCGGTCTCTGCTCTCACCCAAGGATATGACACTTACCAGACTTTCCGCAGTCAGATGTGTTCAC
Organism: Phyllobates terribilis; assembly: GCF_046119375.1. Lineage (NCBI taxonomy): Eukaryota > Metazoa > Chordata > Amphibia > Anura > Dendrobatidae > Phyllobates > Phyllobates terribilis. Next base: position 242,652,577 of record NW_027362769.1, on the reverse strand, counting down.
AGACAAGTGACTTACCTGCTGCATGAAGAGGCAGATTCCGGGCTCGGTCTCTGTTCTCACCCATGGATATGACATTTACCGGACTTTCCGCAGTCAGATGTGTTCACGGACAAGTGACTTACCTGCTGCATGAAGAGACAGATTCCGGGCTCGGTCTCTGCTCTCACAATATTGTATGACATTTACCGGACTTTCAGCAGCCAAGTGTACTCACGACACAAGTGAGGTACCTGCTGTAAGAAGAGGCAGATTCCGGGCTCAGTCTCTGCTCTCACCTAGCCACAGCTCAAGGGAAATGCACTCCTTTAACCATGGTTCCCTAGAGGTTTCCTCCATTGGGGGTTTTTCCTCTCCTGAGTGCTAAAGGACGACTCTTCGTGAGTTAAAGGCCCATCATCATCAATGCCACATTTAAGACTATTGTCCTGACTTCTAATGGAAAATTCCACATTATCCAACTTGAATAAAGTTTATAAAGAAGTCAGCATATATCATGTGTATTTGAATCTTCTTTTATGAATCTTTACACTATAGCAGAATATACATAGCACTGGACTACTTTATATAGTCATTACCATCACACATAGCTAATTATTTATCATCCCGTTTTCTCACACACATGTAAACTAGGGTATAAGTGGTGTTGTATTTAAAAATAATATATCCACTTCTCGACATGCTATCTACATGTATGTCACTTGTCTGATGTCATTCTATGGAGAGAGTTCTGGAGCATAGCCAGTGACTGTGTTGGACATCAGAGCTGTGCTGCAGTCAGAAAAGTACTATATCCATAAATGTCTAAATCACTTACCATATTTTCAGATTATAAGAAGGACTTTTTTCCCAAAAAAATTTGGGAGGAAAAAGGGGGTGCGTCTTATAATGCAAAGGTACAGTATTTTACCTGGGGGGGCATCGGTGGAGCCGGGTCACAGATACAGGAGGATGGCAGCGGCTGCAGCAGGAGCCCGTCCTCTCAGCATGTCATGCAAGGTGTGGGAAAGACTAAGTGCAACACAGAGGGAAGAGGAGGAGGAAGCCCAAACACTAGGGAAAGGGGAATGGAGACCCCTAGGCAGATCTATTATCACCCTGCCTACCCTACCATCCCTATATAGGTTCCACACCTATCAGAGAGCAGGAACCTAAACCCTGTATATCACTAGAGCTTGGCCCTAGATAGGGAGGGGGAGGGAATGAGTATTGGTCAGGAAACATTACAAACTAAAGACAACAAGGTAGACAAACAAAGGGGACAAACTTAGCTTGAACAGACACCAGAGGAGTAATGTCAACTGTCCTCCAAGGGCACCAGAGAAGAAGCCAGCCAACAGATAGTGCTCCAAACATGCACAAAGGTACATAGAAGTATCTCTGGTGATTTCCTGCAGCAAACTGAGAGTTTTTAACTCCCAGGAAAGGGTGTGTCGATTAACACCAGGAGGGAGGTTGCCGTTGGGTCTTAAAGCAAGAAGGATTAAGAAGGCATCTGCAATGCCAAGCACAGTGACCTTCTACAGCCAGATCCAGAGCAAATGTCTATAGCACCTGCACACCCGTGACAGTCCCCTCCCTACTACGAGTGGCCTTTGGACACTCAGGACCAGGTTTCTCAGGATAAGAGGTGTGGAATGCATGAACCAACCTGGGCGCATTCACCTCTGATGCTGAAACCCACATCATTTCCTCTGGACCATAACCCTTCCAAGTACTGTAGGGAACGGCGCTGGAGACGAGAATCTACAATCCTCGAAATCTGAAACTCCAAATCACCATCAACCATGATTGGGGGCGGCAGTAGGGGAGAGGACTCAAGATGTTCTACATATTTCTTGAGCAGAGACCTGTGAAAGACATTGTGGATCTTAAGGGCCTGAGGTAGGTCAAGACGAAACGCTGCTGGGTTAATGACGGTGGCTATTTTATAGGGACCAATAAGTCTAGGTCCCAGATGTTAGGAAGGAACCTTCAACTTGATATTCCTGGTAGACAACCATACAAAGTCAATCACACTCAGGTTCGGACCTGGCGAGCGTTTCCTGTCCTCCATACGTTTGTACCTGTCCCCCATGATCTTCAAATTACTCAGAACCCCCCTGCCACACAGAGGAGCGAGACGATGCAAAACATTCCTCCTCAGGAACTCCCAAAGCCCCTGCCCCACTAAAAATACCAAACTGTGGATGGAAACCATATGCACCAAAGAACAGTGACCTGCCGGTAGATCCTTGGCGATGATTATTAATAGGAAATTCTGCCAACAGTAAGTAAGATGCACAATCCTCCTGGTTTTTGGAGACAAAACACCTGAGGTAAGTCTCCAAATTCTGATTAATGTCCCCCGATCTGACAACACATCAGTGGGAACTCCGTGAAGCTTCACGATCTCATTTATAAACACCTGAGCAAGAGTCTTGGCATTCGGAAGTGCCGGTACTGTGACAAATTGAACCATTTTACTGAACCTATCAACAACCACCAAAACCACAGTTTCTCCTGCAGATACCGGTAGGTCAGGAATAAAATCCATGGACAAGTGTGTCCATGTCCTGCTTGGAATAGGTAGCGGAAGAAGAGTACCAGACGGATGGGTATTCGATACTTTAGAATGTGCACAAATACTACAAGCAGACACATGTTCAACCACATCCCCATGCAACCCTGGCCACTAAAATGATGAGAATGGAGGTCCGCAGTTGCCTTACTACCTGGATGACCAGCAAGCACAAAGTTGTGATGTTTCCTAATTACTTTGCGGCACAGATTAGATGGTACAAATAACCTTCCTGAAGGGCAGGAGGCAGGGGCGTCCCCCTGAGCCTCCAATACCTCACCCTCAAGTTCAGGATACAACGTCGAAATGACTACCCCCTTCTGCAAAATCGGGGCAGGGTTCTCAAGGTCACCAACACCAGGGAAGCTCAGGGATAAAACATCAGCCTTGAAGTTTTTGACCCCTGGAAGGAAAGTGGCAACAAAATTGAACTTAGTAAAAAACAGGGACCATCTAGCTTGCCTATGGTTGAGACGTTTAGCCAATTGAAGTTATGACAGGTTCTTATGGTCTGTGATAACAGTAATAGAATGGACAGCCCCCTCCAACCAATGTCACCATTCTTCAAATACCAATTTAATCGCCAAAAGCTACCTATTACCCACGTCATTATTTCTCTCAGCCGAAGATAATTTCTTTAGAAAAGAAAGCGCATGGATGCCATTTACCAGGGGACGAACCCTGAGACAACACAGCCCCAACCCCGACATCTGATGCATCAACCTCCACAATAAAGGGTTGGGAAACATCAGGTTGAATGAGTATAGGTGCAGTGGCAAAACAACTCTTTAGGGAGGAAATAGCCTGCAGGGCAGCATCCGACCATTTGGAAAGATCAGACCCCTTCCTTGTCATGTCAGTGAGGGGTTTCACAATTACCAAATAATTTTGGATACATTTCCGGTAAAAATTAGTAAAGCCCAGAAAACGCTGTAGAGTCTTCAGGTTCTTGGGATGGTACCAATCAAGGACAGCACGGATCTTCTAAGAATCCATCCGAAAATCCGAAGATGACAACAAGTACCCCAAAAACGGCACCTCTTGGACGGCGAAAACACACTTTTCCAGTTTGGCATATAGTTTGTTATCCCTTAATATCTGAAGCACCTGTCTAACATGCCCCCGATGTGTCTCAAAATTAGGTGAGTAAACCAAAATATCATCCAGATAGACCACCACAAAACTGCTTACCAAATGATGGAAAATATCATTAATGAAATGCTGGAACACCGCAGGTGCATTAGTCAGACCGAAAGGCATAACTAGACTCTCGATATGCCCTTCAGGGGTATTAAACGCTGTTTTCCATTCACCCTCCTCTCTGATTCTAACCAGATTGGAGGCTCACCTTAAATCCAGCTTGGAGAACACCTTAGCTCCCACAACCTGGTTGAACAAATAATAATAATAACAATAATGATAATAATAATGTTTATTTTTATAGCGCCAACATATTCTGCAGCACTTTACAAATTTTAGGGGGGACTTATACAGACAATACAGAATAAGCATATCTCATATCGAAAGGAGTGAGGGCCCTGCTCGCAAGCTTACAGTCTATGAGGAAATGGGGGAGACACAAAAGGTAGAATGTACATATATTGTATAATGCAGCCTTAATATCTTGATTGGTATGAACCTCAAATTGAAGAAGATTTTAATATGGGGGAACACTGGGACGGACAACTGGGATGGACAGATAGTGTGTGGAGGCGATACGCCAGTCTAAAGAAATGGGTTTTTAGGGTCCGCTTGAAACTGTGCGTATTGGGAATTAATCGAATTGTCTTGGGTTGTGCATTCCAAAGAATTGGCGCAGCACGTGAGAAATCTTGGAGACGGGAGTGGGAAGTTCGGATTATGGAGGATTTTAGTTTTAAGTCACTGGCAGAACGGAGGGCACGTGGAGGGTGGCAGACTGAGACAAGGGAGGAGATGTAGGGGGGTACTGAAGCATGGAGCGCTTTATGGGTAAGCGTGATAAGTTTAAATTGAACTCTATATTGGATGGGTAACCAATGCAATGACTGGCACAGGGAAGAGGCATCGGTGTAGCGGTTGGCGAGGAACATGATCCTGGCTGCTGCGTTAAGGACGTATTGGAGAGGGGAGAGTTTAGTAAGAGGGAGCCCGATCAGTAGAGAGTAGTGTTGAGCCACCCCCGTAGTGTTCGAGTTCGGTTCGGTTCGTCGAACACCCGTGTGTTCGCCGAACTGTTCATCGAACTGTTCGTCGAACACCTTCGAACACCGTTAAAACCAATGGCAGGCAAACAAAAACACATAGAAACACATAGAAAACACCTTCAAAGGTGTCCAAAAGCTGACAAACTGCCCAGAAGACACAACTAACACATGGAAAAGTGACAAGTACATATAGTCATGCGAAAAGAAAAGAGGTGGAGGAGTAAAAGGAGGGGGAGACACAGATATAGGCATGTCATGCCCTACTAAAATCCAAAAAGTGAGAAGCCGAGACGGCCAGTCCGCTCCTGCCCGTGCCACCTCCGTGTCGCCGGGTTTGTGCCAGAGCCGCGGTGAACCCTGACGGCCAGCCCCCCTCTCCCAATACTGGTGCCTGTCCGCTGGTGGGTCGAGAGAGCCCCCCTGTGGTGGAGGCAGCTCTAAGCTTTTTAATTTAAATTGTCCCTCTAATTTGAATGAATACACTTTAAATCCATTTACAAGGATCTATTGGAGGGCAAGTCTCATGCCAGCAGCCGCGTAATTCCAGCTCCAGTAGCGTCCACTAAAGCTGCTGCAGTTAAAAAGCTTTTATAAGGATCGAGCTCGGCTGTCCACCGCAAGGCATCCTAGTGCCAGTCCCAGCCCCTATGCCTTGGGGTGCCTCCTGATGCTCTTCACTAAGTATCCCGTGGTCCCGAAGCATTTCCTTTGAATAAATTAAGTGTCCAAACTACAGGTGGTGTAGCTTGCTTAACAGCCGGGATAATCCGCTGACTAGCAGACACTGCTACTAGGCACAAAGTATTTCCTGGGCTAGATGCAGTTAAAAATTTGTAAGTAGATACTCTCGTTGGATGCTGAGAAAGCATTCCATAGAGTCTCCTGGCACGCCATATATGATTCTCTTAAAAAGCTTGGGGTATGGGTCTAGGGGACCCTTTTATAGCCAAAATCACGGCCCTGTATCACAATACGTCACCTAGGCTGAAGATAAATGGAACTGTAGCACCGAGGGCTCGGTTGCTACAGACGTATTGCACCTCACCCAGAGGTGTGATATCTCACTCTCAGATAAGGATGGAGTGTGGATCAGGACCCGACACCTGCATGCATTACACCACATTGCCGTGGGGCAGGGCGACCAATATGCCCCTGAGATGGGCACGACAGTCCCTGTCCCTGGCTGGAGTGGGGGGAGGGAACACTGAGGAAGGGGAACCCTGCAGTGAAGGAGCAGGGAGGAAGCAGTTCCTGGGTGCATTGAGAAGGGAGTATAAAAGGTGGGCACCATCTTAGTTCAGTGCAGAGAAGTCTGAGCAGAAGTGGCAGGGAGCAGGGGCTCTGCATGAGCTCTGCTCCGGAGGCGGGCCTAGTAACAGAGGCCCAGGCCTGCAAGAGGGAGAAGGAAGGAAGAGGAGCGGAGAAGGCTCCAGGAACGAGGAATGAAGGGATCCCAGGGGTGCGGACGGGCGAGTCGCCACCGCACGCCCGAATCCACCTGCGTGGAGGGGTCAGGCCAAAGGGGGAGACCGGTCCCCGAACTAGTGGAGGCAGGAAACGACCCTCAGCTAGAAACCGGAGGCTCTGACATTTTATGTGGCGCAGCCCCTTGCTCCACCCGCTAGGAAGGCACCACATAGGGTCAGGGAAACTGGCGCCAAGTTTACCAAGAGGAGGCCCGAGGCAGCCGGACAGAAGTGTTGGTAAGAAAGGCCAGACAAAGGACACACAAAGGGGGTCCTGTGAAGCGCTCCAAAGTTATCTGGGAGTTGTCTGAGCCCCTCACCTGGTGAGCACAGTACGACGTGGGCAGCCGTTACCTGCAGACGTGGTCTGGATAATAAGAACTGTGAGTAAAGGCCCTGAACTGCATCACTGACTCCGTGTCGTTACTGCTGCTGCCCTGCACCATCACCCCCATCCTCCGCATACACTGCCCTGAGGCTATACTCCTCCCGTGGGGAGTTATGCTACGCTCTGCTGCACCCACAACACCAGCCTTAGCGGTCTGCCCTGTAGCGGCGGTTCACTCTGACCGCAATCCACGGGTGGCGTAGTCGGACATTTAAACATCAAAACCACATAAATAGTTCCGCCACTGGTTTGACCGCCCTGAGCCACGGAACCGGATCGCCGCCACGAAGACTACAACCACCAGCATCCACCAAAAAGGGTCCGGCTCCGGGTGTCCCAAGGCCCAGGGGGTGCGTCAGAACATTTTCATCACCTTTCACAATCACCAATGGGACAAGGCAGGGATGTCCTCTGTCCCCTCTCTTATACATCCTAGTGACGGAGCACCTGCTCTCATCAATTCGCCATAACCCCAATATTAGGTGGATTGAGGTGGGAGGCACCGAGTACAAGTGCTCTCTATTTGCTGATGATGTCCTAGTATATATCACTCAATCACATATATCCATCCCTGCTGTTATGGCTGAAATAGATCACTTTGTTACATGGTAAAATTTTAAAATCAATGCAGCGAAGTCTGAGGCCCTCGATGTCTCCCTCCCTAAATCCATATAGGATTCCATCCAGTCCAACTTTCCCTTTGCCTGGCCCTCACAGGGTATCAAATACTTAGGAATTCCTATTCATAGAGACCTCTCCCATCTATGTTATCTTAATTTTGGGCCCTTTATTGAACAATTCCATACAGACCACGGTTGGCAAGTTAGAACTGTAAGATTCACTACGTGAACCACTGGTGTTTTGTGGAAAAGCACATGTACACCGCGTTCCAAATTATTATGCAAAAAGTGTTTAGGAGTGATAAGGGAAGAATTTGTTTGTTTGTCAGTTAAACTCATTGATGGTGATGTGTGTCAGGGCTCTTTATATCACTGTAAGCAATTGCAGACACCTGTGCTAATTAGTTTGGCAGGTGTGTCCAATGAAAGGCAAGACTACTTAAGAAGGCTCTCTCACATTATTAAGCAGCCTACATTTTCTGCCAAAATGGGAAAGAAAAAGGATGTGTCGGCTGCTGAGAAGCAACAAATTGTGGAGTGTTTAGGTCAAGGCATGACTACAATCAACATTGTGCGATGATCAGGATGAAGTGTCTTGGCAATCAAGAAGTATGTAGCTGATTCACAGTACACACGTGTGCGTGCTGATAAGGGCAAATTGAGGACTCTTTCCTACAGGCAATTACGTCAGGTTGAAAGAGCAGCGGCAAAAAAGCCTTGTCATAGCAGCAGACAAGTTTTTGAAGCTGCTTGTGCCTCCAACGTCCCCCGAACAACAAGATGCAGGGTCCTTCAGAGGTTTGCAGCTGTGCATACGCCATCCTGTAGACCTCCTCTATCCACTTCACACAAGCAGAAACGGCTCCAGTGGGCCAAACATTACATGAAGACTGATTTCAAAACTGTTTTGTTCACGGATGAGTGCCGTGCAGCGCTCGATGGTCCAGATGAATGGAGTGGAGGATGGCTGGTTGATGGACACCCCACGCAAACACGGCTACAGCGCCAACAAGGAGGAGGTGGAGTAATGTTTTGGGCTGGAATCATGGGGAGAGAGATTGTCGGCCCCTTTAGGATCCCTGAAGGCGCTAAAGATGAACTCCATAATGTATGTGGATTTTCTCAAACAGCACTTCCTGCCATGGTTCAAGAAGAAGAACCGTGTATTTCACAGCAAGATCATTTTTCTGCATGATAATGCACCATCTCATGCTGCACATAAAACATCTGCATCTCTGGCTGATATGGGCATAAAAGGGGACAAACTTATGGTGTGACCCCCATGCTCCCCTGACCTCTACCCCATTCAGAACCTTTGGAGCATCATTAAAAGGAGTGTCTATGATGGCGGGAGGCAGTTCACATCTAAGCAACAGCTCTGGGAGGGTATTCTGTCCTCATGCAAAACAATTGAAGCAGAAACCATCCAAAACCTGACAAATTCAATGGACGAGAGAGTTCAGAAGCTCCTTTCGAACAAGGGGTCCTATGTGAAAATGTAACATCACCTAGAATAAAGTTTTGAGTTGAAAACTGTTTGATTTCAGTTTCTAACAACCTGCTAATGCTTATAATTTCAAAAATGACCATTTTTTTGGTCTTTATTAAAATGAAAAGGTTGATCGAAAAGTTTGGGGGATCTAAGAGTGTGGCAACCCAGTAGTCATGATTACTTCGAATTCTGACAATATGAGGGTCATGCTGCAGGTAGTGCAGCAAGAAGGCACTTATGTGTCTTGCGCATCTCGGAGCCCCAAAATTATTTTCCGGGCTAGATGCAGCTAAAAATTATTTTTAATTTTAAATCTGGTGAAGCTTATTATAGATGGCCTAATAGGATCAGTGCTGCACACTGCTACAAAGCCCAAATTATTTTCCAGTCAAGATACAGATAAACATGATTAGTAATTTGAAAGCTTAAAACGGTTGGTAGGGTGATTTTAACCAATCATCAAGCTTTTACTCTCCCCAGGATGACACAGGGGTAGAAAAGTCGTTTCGGATCCATGATTTGTTCATCTTTATGAACGTGAGTCTGTCTACATTATCAGTGGAGAGCCGCGTGCGCTTATCTGTCAGCACACCACCAGCAGCGCTGAACACACGTTCAGACAGAACGCTGGCTGCGGGGCATGACAAGATCTCCAAGGCGTAAGTGGCTAGCTCCGGCCATTTATCCAGATTGGAAGCCCAAAAAGAGCAAGGGTCCAGTGACACAGTCGTGGCTTCAATGTTTACTTGGAGATACTCCTGTACCATCGTCTCTAGGCGTTGACTATGTGTCAGACTTCTTGTCTCCTGTGGCCTTGCAAAGGATGGGCTAAAAAAGTGGTGAAATGATTCCGCAAAATTGATGTTACCAGCAGATACTGTGGTTCTGTTACGGTTTGAGTGCTGAACACTTGACGGTCCCACGGTTGGCAAGTTGGAACTGTGAGATTCACTACGTGCACCACTGGTATTTTGTGGAAAAGCACATGTAAGATTCTGCAACAGTCTCTGCTGATACTCCTGCATGCGTGCATCCCTTTCTATGGCAGGAATAATTTCTGCAAATTTACTTTTGTACCGGGGATCTAACAGTGTGGCAACCCAGTAGTCAGGATTATTTCTAATTCTCACAATTCGAGGGTCATGTTGCAGGTAGTGCAGCAAGAAGGCACTCATGTGTGTTGCGCATCCAGGAGCACCAAGTCCCTGTTGTGTTGGTGGCGAGGTAACAATCATGCTTCCTTCCTCTGTCCTCTCCCCCCAACCTCGCACAACAGAAATGTGATCAAGGTCTCCCTCATCTGATGAGTCTTCCATCAGTTCGTCCTCCACTTCTTCCTGGGCTCCTGCACCTTCCTCACTAGTTTGGCTGCTACCATGCGCCCTGGTAAAATCATCTCCCCCACCCTCACATGCCTGCCGCCCTGGTGCTGCCGACCGTCTGGACCTTGCAGATGTTAGCCCTTCCGCATACAACTCCTCCTCCTCTACTTCCTCCACCTCCTCTTGTGCCACCACCTGACTCCGAATTCTGTTTAACATGTGCTCCAGCATGTAAATCACCGGAATAGTCATGCTGATAATGGCATCGTCAGCACTAAACATCTTCGTCGCCATTTCAAAACTGTGCAGAAGGGTGCATAGGTCCCTGATCTGAGACCACTCCTCCAGCGTGATTTGCCCCACCTCTGAATCTCGTTGGCCCAGGCTATACGTCAGAACGTATTGCACCAGGGCTTGTCGGTGCTGCCACAGTCGCTGCAACATGTGCAGAGTTGAATTCCACCGGGTAGGCACATCGCATTTTAGCCGGTGAAGTGGCAGGCCCAACGACTTCTGTAGAGATGTAAGTCGCTGAGCTGCGGGATGCGAACGGCGGAAGTGAGCACACAGCAACCGTGCCCTCTGCAGAAGGCCATCTAGTCTGGGATAGTGGGCTAAAAATTGCTGGACAACCAGGTTCAACACGTGAGCCATACAAGGCACGTGTGTGACATTGCCCCGGCGAAGGGCCGCACCCAGGTTTGCAGCATTGTCGCACACGGCCTTCCCTGGTTTCAGGTCCAGTGGAGACAACCATTCATGAAATTGGTTCTCCAGAGCTGACCACAACTCCTCAGCTGTGTGACTCACATTTCCCAGACATTTCAATGTAAAAACCGCCTGATGACGTTGAGCCCTACTGCCAGCATAGTAAGGAGGTGTGCAGGATCCCTTCTGCGCAGTTAGAAAGCATGTGGCATGACCAGACAGGCTTTGGGTGCAGGTGGAAGACCGAGAGGAGGTTGAGGAGGCAGAAGCAGTGGAGGAAAAATGACATAAAGAGGATTGACGCACAACTCGTGGGGACGGCAAGACTTGGACAGCAGCCCCTTGTCCTGCTGTCACCATAGTTACCCAGTGCCCAGTCAGCGACATGTAACGCCCCTGTCCATGCCTACTCGTCCAAGTGTCTGTGGTGAAATGCACCCTGTCACACACAGAGTTTCTCAAAGAAGCGGTGATGTTGTGTGCGACATGCTGGTGGAGCGCAGGCACACCTTTCTTTGAGAAGTAGTGCCGACTGGGCATCTGGTACTGGGGCACTGCGACGGACATAAGGTCTCGAAAATCCTCTGTGTCCACCAGGCGGAAAGGCAGCATTTCTGTAGCCAAGAGCTTGCAGATGGTGAAATTCAACCTCTTAGCTTTCTCATGGCTAGGAGGAAATGGTCTTTTACTTGTCCACATCTGAGGGACCGAGGGCTGGCTATTGTGCTTAGACGGGGTTGATAAGGGTGTCCCCGGCAAACTGCCGGTCTGTGAGGAAGATGCAGGCGGACATGTTAGGTTGCCTTGATCCAAAGGTGGTGCTATCGATGTCGGACAGCGCTCAAGACCAGCTGGTGTTACCACCTCCAAAGAAAATGATGACCTGCCAATCACGCTGGCTGTTGCGGGTAAAGAGGTGGCAGGTCTGCGCCCCAAAACAGGTGTGACTGCTGTCCCCCCAGTCACAGAGGATGAAGAGGCCGCGGATGCACAAGATATGGCAGACGGTGGTTGGCCCGGCCGGCTAGACCGAATTGTAGCACACTGAGCTTCCCACTGCAACTTATGCTTCATGTCCATGTGCCGGTTCATGCATGAAGTACTCAAACTATGTATTTTTTGGCCTCTACTTAGCTTTTGCTGACAAATGTTACAGATAACACGAGTTGGGTCATCTTTATCGATCTGAAAAAATGCCCAGGCTATGCAAGGCTTAGCACCCATGCGACCTGAAGAGCCACCACGACTTGTGGTGAGAGGCAGAGTTGTGTTTGAGGATGCAGTTGTTGACGTGCTTCCAGTACTACGTCTCTGTCCAGGAAGGCGCAACCTGACCTCGTCGTCACTAGCATCTTCCTCCACCTCCTCTGCTGACCTCATCTCTTGGCTGACTGTGGGTTGACAGTAAGTGGGATCTCCGACCTCATCATCATCACCCAGTGCGTTATCACACCCGTCGTCCTCAGAGCCAACCTGTTCCTGCCCTGACAAAAAACTAAAGTTGTCGCTCCAATCAGGTATTTGAGTCTTATCATCGTCTTCCTCATTGTCTCCACCAACAGGAGTTACAGTTTGGGAATGAGGGTCTACATTATGGTCAGAACCTTCTGCGTCTGGTCCTGGATCCGACTCATAAAGATTCTGGGCATCAGTGCAGATCATTTCCTCGTCTGGATTCACAGAAGCGCTGGAGTCGACCTCTGATTCCCAGGCTATAGTATGAGTAAACAGCTCTGCAGACTCAACCATCTGTTCTACCTCATACTCAGACGGGCAGCTGGAGATTTGGGAGCTGTGAGGAAGCAAGTGCGATTTGGGTGACACCTTTGAGGACTGGAGTATTTGTGATGTTGAAGTTGATGTGGAGGAGAGCCCACTTAAAGGAGCACTTGATATCCGTTGAAGCACCTGCTGTTTTTGTGCCTCATCTGGAATTTGTAGCGATTGGCGTGGCCGTAAGAAAGGGATCTTATCACATTGTCCGCTAAAAGAAGTAGACATTTTAGTTTGGCTGGAAGATGGTCTTTCTTCTGCACCTACCCCACGGACACAACCTTTTTTCCCCTTCCCAACACGCCTATTCCCCTTTCCACCAGCAGCAGGCCTTTTTCCACTCATTTTGGTGGTTAACTAGTTCACAACTCTGGAGTTGTTTGCACAAAAAAACAATGGATGGTAACCGAGCAGAGCTGAGTGGCCAAACTGTGGTATTAGGCCAAAACTATTGGCTGGGTTAGATGCAGAAAAAAATTATTTTTAATTTGCAACCTGATGGAGGTCAGTATAGATGGACTAATAGACCAAGTCCCACACACCGCTAGAAGCCCAAATATTTTTTCAGAGCTAGATGCAGAAAAAAATTATTTTTAATTTGCAACCTGATGGAGGTCAGTATAGATGGACTAATAGACCAAGTCCCACACACCGCTAGAAGCCCAAATATTTTTTCAGAGCTAGATGCAGAAAAAAATTATATTCAATTTGCAACCTGCTGGAGGTCAGTATAGAAGGACTAATAGAACAAGTCCCACACACTGCTAGAAGCCCAAATATTTTTTCAGAGCTAAATGAAGAAAAAAATTATTTTTAATTTGCAACCTGATGGAGGTCAGTATAGATTGACTAATAGACCAAGTCCCACACACTGCTAGAAGCCCAAATATTTTTTCAGAGCTAGATGCAGAAAAAAATTATTTTTAATTTGCAACCTGATGGAGGTCAGTATAGATGGACTAATAGACCAAGTCCCACACACTGCTAGAAGCCCAAATATTTTTTCAGAGCTAGATGCAGAAAAAAATTATTTTTAATTTGCAACCTGATGGAGGTCAGTATAGATGGACTAATAGACCAAGTCCCACACACTGCTAGAAGCCCAAATATTTTTTCAGAGCTAGATGCAGAAAAAATTATTTTTAATTTGCAACCTGATGGAGGTCAGTATAGATGGACTAATAGAACAAGTCCCACACGCTGCTAGAAGCCCAAATATTTTTTCAGAGATAAATGAAGAAAAAAATTATTTTTAATTTGCAACCTGATGGAGGTCAGTATAGATGGACTAATAGACCAAGTCCCACACACTGCTAGAAGCCCAAATATTTTTTCAGAGCTAGATGCAGAAAAAAATTATTTTTAATTTGCAACCTGATGGAGGTCAGTATAGATGGACTAATAGACCAAGTCCCACACACCGCTAGAAGCCCAAATATTTTTTCAGAGCTAGATGCAGAAAAAAATTATATTCAATTTGCAACCTGCTGGAGGTCAGTATAGAAGGACTAATAGAACAAGTCCCACACACTGCTAGAAGCCCAAATATTTTTTCAGAGCTAAATGAAGAAAAAAATTATTTTTAATTTGCAACCTGATGGAGGTCAGTATAGATGGACTAATAGACCAAGTCCCACACACTGCTAGAAGCCCAAATATTTTTTCAGAGCTAGATGCAGAAAAAAATTATATTCAGTTTGCAACCTGATGGAGGTCAGTATAGATGGACTAATATAATGATGCTATGCCCAAAAGATTTTACTTCACTAGGTGCAGTAAAAAAATTGGTATTCTATACACAGGTGGTATATCTTGCAACACAGATAGGCTACTCCACTGACTAACACACTCTGCAATAGGCCAAAAAGGATTAGCTTTGCTAGATTCAGCCAAATGCTGTGAAAAAAACTTGCACAGCACTGGCACAGACCTGCCTGGCAAAAACTGATAGGAACTGATGTAACCTAGTCCTGAAAAGGACTCCAATTACAATTAGTCTTTACTCCCACAATCTATCTATTTAAGAGCACAGACCTGCCTGATAAAAGTCGTAGGAAATGCTGTAACCTAGTCCTTAAAAGGACTGCAATCACAACTATTCCCTACTCCCAAGCTATCTGTATATTTGTGCGAAAATTGGCTTGAAATTAACAAGGTATAGCGCACACAGCAACAGCGGTGCCGTCTAACACGCAGCTGCAGCAGTGAGAAAATGGTGGCGACGGGGAAAATGGCTTGGTCTTATAGGGCAAGGACATGTGACATACACTGCCAATCACACATGCCCTGCTTGTGTGAAAAAAAGCACTTCGCTCCGTGTGTGCGCTGCTGATAGGCTGACAGATTGCACCTCCCCACTGCAAATGCGGGAAAGAGAAAAAAAAATGGAGATCTTCATTGTTCCTGCAGAGATCCATCCCCTGCCCCTCCCCCCGCCCCGCTGTACACTCAAACTGCGTATTAACATTAATTTTCATCATTACTGAGAAAAAATCCAGTTATGATTTTGGTGCACGAACAGTTATCGAACATAACCTCGAACAGCCGAATTTTTCTCAAATTGTTCGTGTTCGCCGACCGGCTCGAACACCGCCCAAAACAGCTCGAATTTGAGATTGGCGAACAGTTCGAGTAGAACAACGCTCATCTCTAGTAGAGAGTTGCAGTAGTCCAGACGGGAATGAATAAGAGCTACGGTAAGGGTTTTTGCCGAGTCAAAGGTGAGAAAAGTCCTGATTCTTGAGATGTTTTTGAGGTGTAGATGACATGAACGAGCGAGTGATTTGATGTGAGGAGTGAAGGAAAGATCTGAGTCAAAAATGACCCCAAGACAGCGGGCTTGTTGCTGGGGAGTAATGGTTGAGCCATAAACGGAAATGGCAATATCAGGCACAGGTAGGTTAGTGGAGGGAGGAAATACGAATAATTCAGTTTTTGACAGATTCAGTTTTAGGCAGAGGGAGGACATAGTGTTAGACACAGCAGAAAGACAATCACTGGTCTTTTGTAGTAATGCAGGGGTGATGTCCGGAGCAGAGGTTCATAATTGGGTGTCATCAGCATAGAGATGGTACTGAAAACCGAATCTGCTGATTGTTTGTCCAATGGGAGCGGAGTATAAGGAGAAAAGAAGGGGGCCTAGGACTGATCCTTGAGGAACCCCGACAGTAAGGGGAAGGAGAGAGAAGGAGCAGTCAGAGAGATAGAAGGAGAACCAAGAGAGAACAGTGTCCTTGAGACCTATAGAGCGGAGCATAGTGAGGAGGAGCTGGTGATCCACAGTGTCGAATGCTGCAGAGAGATCCAGGAGAATCAGCAGGGAATAGTGACCATTAGATTTAGCTGTTAGTAGATAATTAGAGACTTTAGTGAGGGCAGTTTCAGTAGAATGTAAAGAGCGGAAACCAGATTGTAAAGGGTCAAGAAGAGAGTTGTCTGAAAGATAGCGGATTAGACGGGAATGGACCAGGCGTTCCAGGAGTTTAGAGATAAAGGGAAGATTGGAAACAGGTCTGTAGTTGGCCGTGCAGTTCTGGTCAAGGGATGGTTTTTTAAGTAATGGATGTATGCTGGCGTGTTTTAAAGAAGAGGGAAAGATACCAGATGAGAGGGAGAGGTTGAAAATTTTAGTTAGGTGAGTGGTGACAGCTGGAGCAAGGGACTGAAGGAGATGTGAGGGAATAGGGTCACTGGTGCAGGTGGTAGGGCGAGAAGATGCAAGGAGGCTGATCTCTTCATCTTCCGTGACTGGTTCGAGGTCAGAAAGTGAGCAAGATACAATGTGGCGGGGGAGAGCATGCATAACGTTTGGGGATTGGGAGAAAATTTCCTGTCAGATATGGTCAATTTTTTCTTTGAAATAATTGGCCAGATCGTCAGCGCTGAGGTCGGTGGTCGGGGCCTGTGCTGTTTGATTGAGGAGAGAATGAAACGTGTCAAAGAGTCGTTTAGGATTATTGGAAAGTGAGATGATGAGGTTGTTAAAGTAGGTTTGTTTGGAGAGGTGAAGCAGAGTTATATGTTTTCAGCATAAATTTATAATGGAGGAAATCTTCGGGCAGATTAGATTTTCTCCACAGCCTTTCAGTGCACCTGGAACACCGCTGGAGAAGACGTGTTTGAGGTGTGTGCAGAGCCGTTAAATTTCCCTAACTACACACTGGTAAATGCAGTGGCAGCTGGGCCTGAGGAAGAAGGCGTTCTGCCGAATGTCGTACCACCAGTGAATTCTGCTGGGCGTTACTCTGTCCATGTTGCCTACTCCTCCGACTCCGCTTCCTCCACCGCCTCCTCATCTGTTCAGGATTACACCTACAGCACCAACTTCAGCACAGCCAGGGGGAAACGACAGCAGGCTGTTCTGAAATTCATCTGTTTAGGGGACAAATCCCTCACTGCGTCAGTGCTGTGGACAGGGATCAAACAGCAGACAGATGAGTGGTTGTTGTGCGTGAACCTCAAGTCCAGCCTGGTGGTGTGTGTTAACGGGCGAAATCTCGTAGCAGCTCTGCGCCTAGCTGGTTTGACGCGCTTTCCTTTCCTGGCGCATGTGCTATATTTGGTGGTGCAGAGCTTCCTTAAAAATTACCCACATATGTCAGAGCTGAGTGCAGGCAATCTGTGCATGTTTTCGGTGTTCTCACCCTCCGCTGCTCGCCTGTTTGCGCTGCAGCGTCAATTCTGCCTTCCCGCTCACCACCTCATATGCGATGTACTAACTATTATTGCAGTAATAGGCAATAGTGTGCCTTGTTGTGCAGCTTCGAATACTCCACCAACATTTCCAACGCTGATAACGCCATCATGAGCATTACAATACCACTTCTATGCCTGCTGGAAAAAACACTTCAGACAATGATGGATGAGGTGGTGGCACAGAAGGATGAGGAGCAGGAGGAACAGGGACCATTCATGCCTGTCATCCCCTAATGGCTCAGAGGGTGGGTTCTTGTACCAACAGCAGCCAGGTACACAACTGTCCAGCCAAGGGACTGTTTTGGAGGAGGAGGAACAGTATTCACAGCAGGGTGGCACTCAAAGCAGCTCACAGGCATCACTGGAGCATGGCTGGGGTGATACAGAGCACCCAGACCATACACCTCCTACCAGGGACAGCTTGTGTTTGCCTTTGGGCAGCCTGGCGCACATGAGCCAATTCATGCTGCTGTGGTTGCGCAACAACCGTCAAATTGCTCGGATTGTTACCAGTGCTGATTACTGGATCCCAGCTACAAGGATAGCGTAACATCATTACTGTTGGAACATGTGTTTAGCACGGCAAGGGTTGTGATCACAGACAGGCGCATCTGCCTGTCCACAGCCAATGTGAGGAAGCTAACATTCATTAAAATGAACCAGGTGTAGATCTCACAGAACTTGTCCGTACCTTTGGCTGAGTAGACAACTTTACCAGTCGCACCCAGCCATTGTTATACTCTCCTCAAATAATAATAAAAAAAAACAAAACACAAAAACAAAACACAAAAAAAAAAAACCCCGCAAAAACAGTGTTGCTACTTCTGCCTCTTCCACCTACACCACCAAGTCCACCTCCACCTAATCTACTTTCTCCTCCACTTGGAACTCCGCCTCCCTGTTCTAGATTGTTATTTTTTTTATTCAATGTTCTTTTCAGTCATTTCCCTTAAAAAAAAACAACACAAATCACTCTCCCTCAGAAACTGTGTCGGATACCTTATCCCCTACATCTTCCACCTAAACCGCCATGTCCATCTCCAACTCGTCCTCCACTTGGACCTCGACCTTTTGGATCTAGAGAGTTATTTTATTTATTTTTTACTCCATGTTCTTTTAAGTAATTTCCCTAAAAAAAACACCTCCTACCCTGCCCCATTCACCTCCCCTACTTCACCTCCTCCACTTGGACCTCCGCCTCCTGGTTCAAGATTATTATTATAGATTTTTCTTATTCTCTGTAATTTTATGTAATTGCCCTATCCACATTTGTCCTGCTCTTACTCCCCATTTTGCTTCCTTTTGCAGACCCCTACCCCTTACTACCTTCATTTTGCAGCACAAAAGCTTGGGCTCACATTGGCTTCTATTGGCTATGAGCTGGTCTTATTATGCTGGGAAGGTTCCAATAACCATGGAAATTCCCGGCCTTTTAATATCAACTCACAGATGTCTGCTTTGCCTTTGCTGGTTATTAAGAAAGGAGGAACCATAAAAAAATGATGTGGGGTCCCACTTATTTTTAATAATCAGTCAAGGAAAATGTCATGGGTGTGTCAGATGTGACAGGCAGTCTCTCTGCAGTTGACTGCAGAAGATCTCTTCATTTGGTATTACAGACACCTTCCTAGAATCTGTCTCACTCTAGGATCCGCGGCTGCCTCCCTTCTGCTCTTATTAACACCCTGGCAAGGGTGGTTAAATACGTTCAGTTTGCTACAGGGAGGCGCCGGTGATATTCATAGTGATACTTGTGGAGGCTTGGAGCTATTGCAGTCTGCTTACTTCCTCTCTGGTGCTTGGAGGACGTTTGGTGCAATCTCTCTAAAGTCAGCTCAAGCTAAGTTGCTTTCCCCTGTGTTCATCTCTCTTTTTGTTTTTTGCTGTTAGTGGGGACTGACTAGTGCTCATCCCACTTCCCTAGCTAGGGCCTAACTCTAGGGAGATACAGAGTTTTAGGTTTCTATTCGGCGATTGGTGAGAAACCAATATAGGGATGGTAGGGAAGACAGGGTGATATTAGATTAGCCCAGTAGGTCTCCACTCCCTCTTTCCTTAGTGTCTGGACTCCCTTCCCATCATCCTTTTGTGTTGCACTTTGTCTTTCCTACACTGTGAGTGACAGAAAAGAAGACAGCAGTGAGCTCGTCTTATAATGCTGGGTATGGGTCAATATCCATGGACCTTCCCAGCCTATTAATATCAGCCCCCATCATATTGCTTTGCCTTAGCTGGTTATTAAAAATAGGGAGACCCCACAAAATTTTTTTAGCGTCCCCCATTTTTAATAACCAGCAAAGGCAAAGCAGACAGCTGGAGAGTGATACTAATTGGCTGGGAAGGTCCATCGATATTGGCCCCTTCCTAGCATAATAAGACCAGCTCACAGCTGTTTGATTGCCCTTGACTGGTTATTAAAAATAGGGGGGACCCCACATTGTTTTTTTCATTTATTTGTTTATTAACAAGTACAGTAGCATACACATGCAAGGCACTGCTCCTCTCCTCAACTTGGAACTCCGCATCCTGTTTCAAGATTATTATTTTTTATATTTTTTAATCTACGTAATTTTAAGTAATTTTCCTATCCACATTTGCTTACAGGGCAATTGTCCTGCTCTTACCCCCATTGTGCTTGCTACCTTTTGCAGCCACCCTAGCCCTTACTACAAACATTTTACAGTTATTTTTTATCACCAAAGTTTGGGTCTCTATTGACTTATATGGGATTCAGGTCCGGGGTCAAGTTCGAGTCAAGTTCTAGTACCTGAATCGAATTGTGGACTAAAGTTCAGCCGAACCCGTCGAACACGAACTCCCACGGGTCCGCTCACCCTAATATTAACCTAAATTTATTATATGACGCCATGCATAAAGCAACCCAGGATAATAAATGTTCCCTCCTAATCATCTGTCTCCACATCCTCTATGCACTTGATAACTGCACTTAAGCATACTGGCTGATGACTGGATAATGCAGCTTTATATGAAAACGCCTATTTATTATAATGGCTGGACCTGAAATAACAAGCACTTTTCACCTATTGTGTCTCCCCCTATTTCCTTGCAGATTGTAAGGTTTCGAGCAGGGACCTCACTCCTCCTGTAACTGTTTCACTGTCTTACCTTGTATTGAATTTATTGTCTATATACAGAATGTCACTGCTTAATTGTAAAGTGCTGCGGAATATGTTGATGCTATTTAAATAAAATTACTATTATTATATAAAGACATGATATCAGAGTATATGCATAACACAGACTTAGGGAGCACGCCACAGACCCTTCACACCAATCCAACACGCGTTTTGCTTCCTCTTCTACAGGGAGTGTTGGCCTCTTAATATAGTGTGAATACAGTTACCACAAATAGGTAATCAGGGGAAACGTCGCCTTACTGGGCGCCGCTGTATGCGCATGCACATGGTATCTGCTGCACGCCGGCTGTAAGATGCGCATCAATGAAGTGCGAGAATGTCGCCGTTCATGATGTGGGACCAGCTAGCCAGTCCGGAGCCGAGCCCGGCACATGAGCAGTATGGCGCACAACGATCTCCGCAGCCATCTTTAAAATTGCAAAAAGAGGTGGTAAAGGTATTTAGTGATAATAAGGCTGTAGATCACTATGCACAAAGGGGCACAGACATCTTTAATGGGAAGGGGAATTGGCATAGAGATATGATGGCAGTATGGTAGTGTGATACAGAATAACTACAAAAAATATATGTTAAAGTGGAGAGAAAATGGACATATTCTGAAAAAGGAAAAATATAAATGTAAGTGATATAATGATAGTGAAGAAAACTATTAAAAAAGAAATAAAGGAAAAAAGTTTCTACGTGTGTATGTATGTGAAATGTGTGAACATACGGTAAATAAAAATACAATTAAAGTGGAAAATTGTGTTTAAAGGAAAGAAGAAAGAAAGAAAAAGGGAAAAAAGTGAATGATTGAATGTGAGAAAGTTTATTCTCCCAAAAAAGAAACAATTTTTTGTTGTATAAAAGTAGATAAAATATAAAAATAAATGTATGTGAAAAAATATATATTTTTCCTTTTTTTCTTCTTTCTTTTCATTCCCTTTTCTTTCTTTTTTTTGTAAAATTATTATACACATGCACACCTATACATATACATATATATATAAATATGCTATCATAAATTTCATATATGGAGATGAAGAAATATTTCTAAGATGATGTTTGTATGTTATATCCTATGTCCTAAAAATATAAAAAGAAAACTATTTTATTATTATTCAGGCAACTAAAAAAACGACAAATGGTAAGTATTCATCTCAAGAAAAAATATTTAAATGGAAAATTGGGAAAGAAAAAAGAGAAAAAAAAGACATAAGTAGAGCCAAGGATAAATATCTTATGTGTATATAATAACAGACAAGATATCAATATTTTATAGGAAACTTGCAAAGCCCCATTGTTCATTTAACCCCCTAGTGTTCATGCATTTTAATATTGTGATCCATTTACATTCTAGCTGGGCCAATTTCTTGGTCATATCACCTCTTCTATTACCTGGATAAAAGAGATCAAATCCCCGAAAACGGAGTAAATGCCACTGATGCGGGTGGAATTCCTAAAAATGTCTTGCTAAAGGTTCTAATTTTGTAATCGCACCCACATCTTCTTATGGGATCTTTACTGACGCCTTAATATCCTTGATGTGTTTAAGGAACCGGATTCTCAATTCCCGTGATGTCATGTCGACATAAATAAGAACATAAGGGCAAAAGTTGCAAGATAAATAACTAAGGTCGTCCTGCTGTTAATATAATGTAATATCTTGAAATCGCGCTCTCTTGCTGAAACTGAAAAGATATCTGTTAGTCAATATATCTGCACACCTTGTAATTTCCACAGGTCCAGGTGTCCCACTTGGGGCCTTTTGAGACCAAATAAAAATGTTGAAGTCGGAGGGATATGATGACCGTGTACCAACAATGTCACATAAATTCTTGCTACATTTAGCCATAATAAGAGGTGGGTCTGATAGCAATTAGGAAAGTTTAGAGGTTGAGCCTCTATTGTGACATCACTCATGTGTAGCTTTGCCCTCGTGATGTAACAATTGGATTCCACTTGTGATGTCACGGAATCCTTGGATTATATCCAGTGATTTTGCAGTGAGATCCTTTGTCTGGAGAGGCTGATTGTGCACTACACAGTAAGCGATATTCCTCCAGGCTAAAATGCTGTTTAGACTCGTTCTAAATCTCAGCGTGCTATTAGCATCAGCGGAAGGTGCTCCCATCTTTATCCGCAACCATCATTCACAAGCGCAGATCAGGATCCCTGCAGGTAAGGTCATTACCAGATACACTCTGACGATGGGGTTAACCCTTTGCCTCCAAAGCCAAGTTTTATTTTTGCACTTTATTTTTTCCTCCACTTTTTCCAAGAGTCATAACTTTTTCCCATTCATATATCTGTATGAGGGATTGGTTATTTTTTTGCGGGACGAGTTGTAGTTTTAAATGACACCATTCATTTTATCATTAATGTGAAATTGGGGAAAAAATTTAGTTCTCCCATGTTTTTTAGTTGTTTTATTTTCATGGCATAAGAAGTAACAGTCGTTTTCATTTTTAACATAGATGAGACATAGAGCATTAATACTGTCCTCGCCTTGCTGGATGCACTCACTACTACATGTAGCAGAAGGCGCCCACAAGACATACAGGGGATACTTGTGACTTCTTACTTGTCAGTAGAGTTTTTCTTTAATGTCTATTTTTACTTTCTAGGTACCAAAGTAGTCCTGCACCATGGTCCGTGCTCAGCAGCATGCGGTAAGCAGCTCAGAATTCAGATATGTCCTTCACATGTAACATTTCACATGCGGCCCCAGAAACCATTGGGATCCATTAATAAGGCCCAGGTTCTGTTATCAGACTCTGCGTCATTAGGGGTTCTGTAACTTTTCTTATGTGACCAGAGATTTATATGAGGTCACAGGATACATGGATTGGAGGATTTTTCCTCTCTTACTTATAATTTCAGGTGTCATCTCCCATCCTGTGTTCATTCTCTATTCCAGGAATATAAAAGAACAGATCTCTGTATTGTCCATTATATATTGATATGACATCAAATATCATCCATCATTTTTCCAAACTTAATACCCCTTTTTTAATAGTCATATTTGGTTCCTCAGTCCGCCCATTCCATGTATTTGGTTTCCACGTCTGAACACATTCCAGCTCTGATCCTGATCACTTATGTTCTGTTCTTTATCTTTTCAGCTCATAACACTGTTCCTCAAGAAACATCTCAGGATACAGTCATTAAGATTGTTATAGCTGCTGCCATTCTCTTCGTCATTGCAATAATCATTGTTGCCATCGGTGTCATCTACTGGTAAGTATAATAACTAATGATTTATGGGCTACACAGGAGTCTGTAGAGGAAATGTCACATCTTCAGGTTCCTCCAGAAATGGGAATATTTTGTGGCTTGGACACGTCACCCTGAAGTTGTGCCCTGCAGATAACTGATGGGTATATATTAGACTTTGTAGGGATTCACGCTCTCATGTAGGCATTAGGTAGCGTTCGCACAGGCAATGCAGTTTGGTCCAAACCGGTGCAGTTTTATTTTTTTTCAAAAAGCTCCAAGGGATTCAAAGCCAAAAACAGCCTCTTCTGGGCACAAAGGTATCACAGCAAATAAACACTTCATTTAGCATGGCACATATGTCAGTGCAGGCTCACCCAAACAGATTACAGTCCTTTCCACCAGAGAAAACTTTATATACAGAAGAGGCACGATCCCACCAATCTCGCTGTCGCCTTCAGCCCAAGTTCAAGCAGCCTCCAGTGCCAAACAGAAGTGTTCAACTCTGGCCACAGTTCACACTGAACAGGCTGCAGCAGACACACGGTTCTCTGCAGCTCCAGCACTCAGACTGCTCAGCTTTCCTAGCTGACCTATGCAGTCTCCATTTAGAGAGAGATGCCGGCACATATCTCTCTCAGCTACAGCTCACACTTTGGCTGAACACTCACCAGCTCCAGCACATTCAACTCTGCTTCATCCAGAAGACTGCACACAGTGAACACAGGCCCTGGTTTTAGTAAAAAAGCAAGATGGATGTGTCTAATCAAATCCTACAGAGCTAGAACTTAACCCTGTCCTACCTTGCTCTGCTACAACTTGCATATACATTATTAATAGAAATTGCTGATTGGAATAGACACAAAAATGACTGACTCGTGATATTTCTATAGATAGCACTAAATTAAATGTTTCATTTATACATTCTGCAGAATGCAGACATATTTTACTTTGTGATTTACAATGTGACTTTCATTTTTACAATTTTATAGTTATCTGAAAAAGAAAAAGCCAGTGAAAGATCTTGAAAGGCAATGGTGCGCCGATGATTTTAGAGAGAACAACACCAAACTAAATGGTAACTACAGCTTAACAAATCTGACATTAAAGAAGCACTCCAGCTAAATATGTATTGTCTAATCCCTTCTAGATATATCAGATGTACATGTGAGAAAATACTTACCATTTGCCGTCTTCTCTGGATTCCAGCACCACGTCTTATGTGTGGCGCGGTAGCGATTTTCCTAATATAAGCCTATGAGACTCAGAGCGAGGTTCCATATACTTACATTGAGAATGTAACTTCCAGTCCACACATAAAGACATTGTGATGGCCCGTCCAATTTTTCAAATATACACGTTTACGTTTTAAATATTTTTGTTGATATATGAGTATTGACTTCTAGCATACACAGCAGAGCAGGAGTACCAGCAAATTCTTCTTTGTCATCTATAAGAAAGACTTCGTGATCACCAGGCCGATTTAAAGTCACATGGTTCAGCAGAGAACTGGAGCTGTGCTGCAAACCGGAGAAGACAGCGATCAGTGTTCTACCATATACTATACACTACTAATATGTTCAGAAGTGATTAGCAATAATAATTTTGCTCAGAGTGCTTCTTTGATATCTCTATATAGACAGTTATTGCCAACTTTTATATTACATGGAATATAATAACATGTAAATATAAATAATTTTAATCATATAGAAGCTTACATTTTAGAAGCTTGCATTTTATTAAATCTAACTTCAATATTTTATGTTACAGGAGAATTTGACATTTTCTGTACTTCTAGAGACATTATAATGCCGCACACGGCCGCTATAGTGGAGAGGAAAGAGTCCGAGATTAAGCCGGACTTAAATGATTACAAACAGACACCTCCATCTATTCTAAAAGGAAGTCAAATGAAAAATGAAAACAAAGGGAAAAAAGTTTATTTTCAAGAATCGGATAATCGATATGTTTACTCATATGATTCCGAGTCCTCACAACCTGGATGTCAAATGAGATATTTCCGAAACGAACAAGGCTGGAAAAAAAGTGAGTGTTTTCATATCTTACCTCAACCTTTATCAGAAGATCATCTTTCATTTCTTTCAAAAGAACTTAGGGGCCTGATTTATCAAATCTTTTTTACCGGTATTCTGACATAAAAAGCTTTGAACTGTCACTAAATTTTGGCAAAAACTCCAGGCTGCGCTAAAATATTGTGATTTCTGGCATTCTCCTGCCATTTTTGCCCATTTCCAACAAAGTGCCGGAGCTTTAGTAGAATGGTTGACCGCTAGTCAAATTCATGATGATCGGCAGCGTTAGTTAAGCCACGAAACACGCTCACGAGAGGAGCACACCAGTAGTCAGACACTCCTGATTCATGAATCAGCGTATAACTCTTCATAAATCAAAAGCGTCTGACTTCAGTGCGCCTCCTCATCAAGATCGGCGCGAAGAAGCTGTATTGGGAGTATCATCTGAAAAAAATGTGGAATAATTATTGGTGGATAACCCAATGATGCCAATATTTCATTCACTTCCTAAAATTCTCAAACCTTTTTGCCACCTTCCATGTACTCCATTGCGGTGGGAATAAGTTCATTCATTAAAAGACTGGGGTCTTGGGTGAGGAAATATTACAGCCACTAAGGTGAGAGATTTCAGGATATTTAAGGTGCAGTATAGATGTTCTGCAAATATTTGTCTGTTGTTAAATGGTTGACATACAAAGTTACATCGCTGTATTCCAGAATACCCCAGGATTTAACTATTGCTGCCCTGTCTCATTATTTGGATGATTACAGTGGATATTGCAAAGAAATTAGTTCCTAATTTCTTAAGTATATTACTTACTTCATCCTATTTTTTTTCTTTTCAATGGTTATTTTTTTTTTTACAAACTATTGGGTTGATATGCCATAAACGGATGAGATGGGAATACCCCATTAAAGCTAGGAATAAGTTTTGTATAAAAGTCTATTTTCTATAGATTAGCTCTGAGATCTGGTCTATAGGATGCAAACTGTCATTTATATCAAACTGGATTCTGTAATAGGTCCATTGGGTGTTGTAATATTATCTAGATTCTCCTAAGGGGATGTTGTGTTAAAAGAAATGTATATTATCCGTTTTATATGTAATATTCTGTTGCTCCATGTTTAGTTATAATCCATTATTGTTTCTGCAGAAAAATCGAGAAAGAAGGCTCGCCGAGTTCCAACAAGGAATAAGAAATCCAGCAGAAGGCGATGACTCCGCCTCAACTCCATTACATGGTGGCTACCATGTGAGGATAAGGCAACCTGTGATTAAGCAAAAAGAGACAGATTCCGGGCTCGGTCTCTGCTCTCACCCAAGGATATGACACTTACCAGACTTTCCGCAGTCAGATGTGTTCACAGACAAGTGACTTACCTGCTGCATGAAGAGGCAGATTCCGGGCTCGGTCTCTGTTCTCACCCATGGATATGACATTTACCGGACTTTCCGCAGTCAGATGTGTTCACGGACAAGTGACTTACCTGCTGCATGAAGAGACAGATTCCGGGCTCGGTCTCTGCTCTCACAATATTGTATGACATTTACCGGACTTTCAGCAGCCAAGTGTACTCACGACACAAGTGAGGTACCTGCTGTAAGAAGAGGCAGATTCCGGGCTCAGTCTCTGCTCTCACCTAGCCACAGCTCAAGGGAAATGCACTCCTTTAACCATGGTTCCCTAGAGGTTTCCTCCATTGGGGGTTTTTCCTCTCCTGAGTGCTAAAGGACGACTCTTCGTGAGTTAAAGGCCCATCATCATCAATGCCACATTTAAGACTATTGTCCTGACTTCTAATGGAAAATTCCACATTATCCAACTTGAATAAAGTTTATAAAGAAGTCAGCATATATCATGTGTATTTGAATCTTCTTTTATGAATCTTTACACTATAGCAGAATATACATAGCACTGGACTACTTTATATAGTCATTACCATCACACATAGCTAATTATTTATCATCCCGTTTTCTCACACACATGTAAACTAGGGTATAAGTGGTGTTGTATTTAAAAATAATATATCCACTTCTCGACATGCTATCTACATGTATGTCACTTGTCTGATGTCATTCTATGGAGAGAGTTCTGGAGCATAGCCAGTGACTGTGTTGGACATCAGAGCTGTGCTGCAGTCAGAAAAGTACTATATCCATAAATGTCTAAATCACTTACCATATTTTCAGATTATAAGAAGGACTTTTTTCCCAAAAAAATTTGGGAGGAAAAAGGGGGTGCGTCTTATAATGCAAAGGTACAGTATTTTACCTGGGGGGGCATCGGTGGAGCCGGGTCACAGATACAGGAGGATGGCAGCGGCTGCAGCAGGAGCCCGTCCTCTCAGCATGTCATGCAAGGTGTGGGAAAGACTAAGTGCAACACAGAGGGAAGAGGAGGAGGAAGCCCAAACACTAGGGAAAGGGGAATGGAGACCCCTAGGCAGATGTATTATCACCCTGCCTACCCTACCATCCCTATATAGGTTCCACACCTATCAGAGAGCAGGAACCTAAACCCTGTATATCACTAGAGCTTGGCCCTAGATAGGGAGGGGGAGGGAATGAGTATTGGTCAGGAAACATTACAAACTAAAGACAACAAGGTAGACAAACAAAGGGGACAAACTTAGCTTGAACAGACACCAGAGGAGTAATGTCAACTGTCCTCCAAGGGCACCAGAGAAGAAGCCAGCCAACAGATAGTGCTCCAAACATGCACAAAGGTACATAGAAGTATCTCTGGTGATTTCCTGCAGCAAACTGAGAGTTTTTAACTCCCAGGAAAGGGTGTGTCGATTAACACCAGGAGGGAGGTTGCCGTTGGGTCTTAAAGCAAGAAGGATTAAGAAGGCATCTGCAATGCCAAGCACAGTGACCTTCTACAGCCAGATCCAGAGCAAATGTCTATAGCACCTGCACACCCGTGACAGTCCCCTCCCTACTACGAGTGGCCTTTGGACACTCAGGACCAGGTTTCTCAGGATAAGAGGTGTGGAATGCATGAACCAACCTGGGCGCATTCACCTCTGATGCTGAAACCCACATCATTTCCTCTGGACCATAACCCTTCCAAGTACTGTAGGGAACGGCGCTGGAGACGAGAATCTACAATCCTCGAAATCTGAAACTCCAAATCACCATCAACCATGATTGGGGGCGGCAGTAGGGGAGAGGACTCAAGATGTTCTACATATTTCTTGAGCAGAGACCTGTGAAAGACATTGTGGATCTTAAGGGCCTGAGGTAGGTCAAGACGAAACGCTGCTGGGTTAATGACGGTGGCTATTTTATAGGGACCAATAAGTCTAGGTCCCAGATGTTAGGAAGGAACCTTCAACTTGATATTCCTGGTAGACAACCATACAAAGTCAATCACACTCAGGTTCGGACCTGGCGAGCGTTTCCTGTCCTCCATACGTTTGTACCTGTCCCCCATGATCTTCAAATTACTCAGAACCCCCCTGCCACACAGAGGAGCGAGACGATGCAAAACATTCCTCCTCAGGAACTCCCAAAGCCCCTGCCCCACTAAAAATACCAAACTGTGGATGGAAACCATATGCACCAAAGAACAGTGACCTGCCGGTAGATCCTTGGCGATGATTATTAATAGGAAATTCTGCCAACAGTAAGGAAGATGCACAATCCTCCTGGTTTTTGGAGACAAAACACCTGAGGTAAGTCTCCAAATTCTGATTAATGTCCCCCGATCTGACAACACATCAGTGGGAACTCCGTGAAGCTTCACGATCTCATTTATAAACACCTGAGCAAGAGTCTTGGCATTCGGAAGTGCCGGTACTGTGACAAATTGAACCATTTTACTGAACCTATCTACAACCACCAAAACCACAGTTTCTCCTGCAGATACCGGTAGGTCAGGAATAAAATCCATGGACAAGTGTGTCCATGTCCTGCTTGGAATAGGTAGCGGAAGAAGAGTACCAGACGGATGGGTATTCGATACTTTAGAATGTGCACAAATACTACAAGCAGACACATGTTCAACCACATCCCCATGCAACCCTGGCCACTAAAATGATGAGAATGGAGGTCCGCAGTTGCCTTACTACCTGGATGACCAGCAAGCACAAAGTTGTGATGTTTCCTAATTACTTTGCGGCACAGATTAGATGGTACAAATAACCTTCCTGAAGGGCAGGAGGCAGGGGCGTCCCCCTGAGCCTCCAATTCCTCACCCTCAAGTTCAGGATACAACGTCGAAATGACTACCCCCTTCTGCAAAATCGGGGCAGGGTTCTCAAGGTCACCAACACCAGGGAAGCTCAGGGATAAAACATCAGCCTTGAAGTTTTTGACCCCTGGAAGGAAAGTGGCAACAAAATTGAACTTAGTAAAAAACAGGGACCATCTAGCTTGCCTATGGTTGAGACGTTTAGCCAATTGAAGTTATGACAGGTTCTTATGGTCTGTGATAACAGTAATAGAATGGACAGCCCCCTCCAACCAATGTCACCATTCTTCAAATACCAATTTAATCGCCAAAAGCTACCTATTACCCACGTCATTATTTCTCTCAGCCGAAGATAATTTCTTTAGAAAAGAAAGCGCATGGATGCCATTTACCAGGGGACGAACCCTGAGACAACACAGCCCCAACCCCGACATCTGATGCATCAACCTCCACAATAAAGGGTTGGGAAACATCAGGTTGAATGAGTATAGGTGCAGTGGCAAAACAACTCTTTAGGGAGGAAATAGCCTGCAGGGCAGCATCCGACCATTTGGAAAGATCAGACCCCTTCCTTGTCATGTCAGTGAGGGGTTTCACAATTACCAAATAATTTTGGATACATTTCCGGTAAAAATTAGTAAAGCCCAGAAAACGCTGTAGAGTCTTCAGGTTCTTGGGATGGTACCAATCAAGGACAGCACGGATCTTCTAAGAATCCATCCGAAAATCCGAAGATGACAACAAGTACCCCAAAAACGGCACCTCTTGGACGGCGAAAACACACTTTTCCAGTTTGGCATATAGTTTGTTATCCCTTAATATCTGAAGCACCTGTCTAACATGCCCCCGATGTGTCTCAAAATTAGGTGAGTAAACCAAAATATCATCCAGATAGACCACCACAAAACTGCTTACCAAATGATGGAAAATATCATTAATGAAATGCTGGAACACCGCAGGTGCATTAGTCAGACCGAAAGGCATAACTAGACTCTCGATATGCCCTTCAGGGGTATTAAACGCTGTTTTCCATTCACCCTCCTCTCTGATTCTAACCAGATTGGAGGCTCACCTTAAATCCAGCTTGGAGAACACCTTAGCTCCCACAACCTGGTTGAACAAATAATAATAATAACAATAATAATAATAATAATGTTTATTTTTATAGCGCCAACATATTCTGCAGCACTTTACAAATTTTAGGGGGGACTTATACAGACAATACAGAATAAGCATATCTCATATCGAAAGGAGTGAGGGCCCTGCTCGCAAGCTTACAGTCTATGAGGAAATGGGGGAGACACAAAAGGTAGAATGTACATATATTGTATAATGCAGCCTTAATATCTTGATTGGTATGAACCTCAAATTGAAGAAGATTTTAATATGGGGGAACACTGGGACGGACAACTGGGATGGACAGATAGTGTGTGGAGGCGATACGCCAGTCTAAAGAAATGGGTTTTTAGGGTCCGCTTGAAACTGTGCGTATTGGGAATTAATCGAATTGTCTTGGGTTGTGCATTCCAAAGAATTGGCGCAGCACGTGAGAAATCTTGGAGACGGGAGTGGGAAGTTCGGATTATGGAGGATTTTAGTTTTAAGTCACTGGCAGAACGGAGGGCACGTGGAGGGTGGCAGACTGAGACAAGGGAGGAGATGTAGGGGGGTACTGAAGCATGGAGCGCTTTATGGGTAAGCGTGATAAGTTTAAATTGAACTCTATATTGGATGGGTAACCAATGCAATGACTGGCACAGGGAAGAGGCATCGGTGTAGCGGTTGGCGAGGAACATGATCCTGGCTGCTGCGTTAAGGACGTATTGGAGAGGGGAGAGTTTAGTAAGAGGGAGCCCGATCAGTAGAGAGTAGTGTTGAGCCACCCCCGTAGTGTTCGAGTTCGGTTCGGTTCGTCGAACACCCGTGTGTTCGCCGAACTGTTCGTCGAACTGTTCGTCGAACACCTTCGAACACCGTTAAAACCAATGGCAGGCAAACAAAAACACATAGAAACACATAGAAAACACCTTCAAAGGTGTCCAAAAGCTGACAAACTGCCCAGAAGACACAACTAACACATGGAAAAGTGACAAGTACATATAGTCATGCGAAAAGAAAAGAGGTGGAGGAGTAAAAGGAGGGGGAGACACAGATATAGGCATGTCATGCCCTACTAAAATCCGCTCCTGCCCGTGCCACCTCCGTGTCGCCGGGTTTGTGCCAGAGCCGCGGTGAACCCTGACGGCCAGCCCCCCTCTCCCAATACTGGTGCCTGTCCGCTGGTGGGTCGAGAGAGCCCCCCTGTGGTGGAGGCAGCTCTAAGCTTTTTAATTTAAATTGTCCCTCTAATTTGAATGAATACACTTTAAATCCATTTACAAGGATCTATTGGAGGGCAAGTCTCATGCCAGCAGCCGCGTAATTCCAGCTCCAGTAGCGTCCACTAAAGCTGCTGCAGTTAAAAAGCTTTTATAAGGATCGAGCTCGGCTGTCCACCGCAAGGCATCCTAGTGCCAGTCCCAGCCCCTATGCCTTGGGGTGCCTCCTGATGCTCTTCACTAAGTATCCCGTGGTCCCGAAGCATTTCCTTTGAATAAATTAAGTGTCCAAACTACAGGTGGTGTAGCTTGCTTAACAGCCGGGATAATCCGCTGACTAGCAGACACTGCTACTAGGCACAAAGTATTTCCTGGGCTAGATGCAGTTAAAAATTTGTAAGTAGATACTCTCGTTGGATGCTGAGAAAGCATTCCATAGAGTCTCCTGGCACGCCATATATGATTCTCTTAAAAAGCTTGGGGTAGGGGTCTAGGGGACCCTTTTATAGCCAAAATCACGGCCCTGTATCACAATACGTCACCTAGGCTGAAGATAAATGGAACTGTAGCACCGAGGGCTCGGTTGCTACAGACGTATTGCACCTCACCCAGAGGTGTGATATCTCACTCTCAGATAAGGATGGAGTGTGGATCAGGACCCGACACCTGCATGCATTACACCACATTGCCGTGGGGCAGGGCGACCAATATGCCCCTGAGATGGGCACGACAGTCCCTGTCCCTGGCTGGAGTGGGGGGAGGGAACACTGAGGAAGGGGAACCCTGCAGTGAAGGAGCAGGGAGGAAGCAGTTCCTGGGTGCATTGAGAAGGGAGTATAAAAGGTGGGCACCATCTTAGTTCAGTGCAGAGAAGTCTGAGCAGAAGTGGCAGGGAGCAGGGGCTCTGCATGAGCTCTGCTCCGGAGGCGGGCCTAGTAACAGAGGCCCAGGCCTGCAAGAGGGAGAAGGAAGGAAGAGGAGCGGAGAAGGCTCCAGGAACGAGGAATGAAGGGATCCCAGGGGTGCGGACGGGCGAGTCGCCACCGCACGCCCGAATCCACCTGCGTGGAGGGGTCAGGCCAAAGGGGGAGACCGGTCCCCGAACTAGTGGAGGCAGGAAACGACCCTCAGCTAGAAACCGGAGGCTCTGACATTTTATGTGGCGCAGCCCCTTGCTCCACCCGCTAGGAAGGCACCACATAGGGTCAGGGAAACTGGCGCCAAGTTTACCAAGAGGAGGCCCGAGGCAGCCGGACAGAAGTGTTGGTAAGAAAGGCCAGACAAAGGACACACAAAGGGGGTCCTGTGAAGCGCTCCAAAGTTATCTGGGAGTTGTCTGAGCCCCTCACCTGGTGAGCACAGTACGACGTGGGCAGCCGTTACCTGCAGACGTGGTCTGGATAATAAGAACTGTGAGTAAAGGCCCTGAACTGCATCACTGACTCCGTGTCGTTACTGCTGCTGCCCTGCACCATCACCCCCATCCTCCGCATACACTGCCCTGAGGCTATACTCCTCCCGTGGGGAGTTATGCTACGCTCTGCTGCACCCACAACACCAGCCTTAGCGGTCTGCCCTGTAGCGGCGGTTCACTCTGACCGCAATCCACGGGTGGCGTAGTCGGACATTTAAACATCAAAACCACATAAATAGTTCCGCCACTGGTTTGACCGCCCTGAGCCACGGAACCGGATCGCCGCCACGAAGACTACAACCACCAGCATCCACCAAAAAGGGTCCGGCTCCGGGTGTCCCAAGGCCCAGGGGGTGCGTCAGAACATTTTCATCACCTTTCACCATCACCAATGGGACAAGGCAGGGATGTCCTCTGTCCCCTCTCTTATACATCCTAGTGACGGAGCACCTGCTCTCATCAATTCGCCATAACCCCAATATTAGGTGGATTGAGGTGGGAGGCACCGAGTACAAGTGCTCTCTATTTGCTGATGATGTCCTAGTATATATCACTCAATCACATATATCCATCCCTGCTGTTATGGCTGAAATAGATCACTTTGTTACATGGTAAAATTTTAAAATCAATGCAGCGAAGTCTGAGGCCCTCGATGTCTCCCTCCCTAAATCCATATAGGATTCCATCCAGTCCAACTTTCCCTTTGCCTGGCCCTCACAGGGTATCAAATACTTAGGAATTCCTATTCATAGAGACCTCTCCCATCTATGTTATCTTAATTTTGGGCCCTTTATTGAACAATTCCATACAGACCACGGTTGGCAAGTTAGAACTGTAAGATTCACTACGTGAACCACTGGTGTTTTGTGGAAAAGCACATGTACACCGCGTTCCAAATTATTATGCAAAAAGTGTTTAGGAGTGATAAGGGAAGAATTTGTTTGTTTGTCAGTTAAACTCATTGATGGTGATGTGTGTCAGGGCTCTTTATATCACTGTAAGCAATTGCAGACACCTGTGCTAATTAGTTTGGCAGGTGTGTCCAATGAAAGGCAAGACTACTTAAGAAGGCTCTCTCACATTATTAAGCAGCCTACATTTTCTGCCAAAATGGGAAAGAAAAAGGATGTGTCGGCTGCTGAGAAGCAACAAATTGTGGAGTGTTTAGGTCAAGGCATGACTACAATCAACATTGTGCGATGATCAGGATGAAGTGTCTTGGCAATCAAGAAGTATGTAGCTGATTCACAGTACACACGTGTGCGTGCTGATAAGGGCAAATTGAGGACTCTTTCCTACAGGCAATTACGTCAGGTTGAAAGAGCAGCGGCAAAAAAGCCTTGTCATAGCAGCAGACAAGTTTTTGAAGCTGCTTGTGCCTCCAACGTCCCCCGAACAACAAGATGCAGGGTCCTTCAGAGGTTTGCAGCTGTGCATACGCCATCCTGTAGACCTCCTCTATCCACTTCACACAAGCAGAAACGGCTCCAGTGGGCCAAACATTACATGAAGACTGATTTCAAAACTGTTTTGTTCACGGATGAGTGCCGTGCAGCGCTCGATGGTCCAGATGAATGGAGTGGAGGATGGCTGGTTGATGGACACCCCACGCAAACACGGCTACAGCGCCAACAAGGAGGAGGTGGAGTAATGTTTTGGGCTGGAATCATGGGGAGAGAGATTGTCGGCCCCTTTAGGATCCCTGAAGGCGCTAAAGATGAACTCCATAATGTATGTGGATTTTCTCAAACAGCACTTCCTGCCATGGTTCAAGAAGAAGAACCGTGTATTTCACAGCAAGATCATTTTTCTGCATGATAATGCACCATCTCATGCTGCACATAAAACATCTGCATCTCTGGCTGATATGGGCATAAAAGGGGACAAACTTATGGTGTGACCCCCATGCTCCCCTGACCTCTACCCCATTCAGAACCTTTGGAGCATCATTAAAAGGAGTGTCTATGATGGCGGGAGGCAGTTCACATCTAAGCAACAGCTCTGGGAGGGTATTCTGTCCTCATGCAAAACAATTGAAGCAGAAACCATCCAAAACCTGACAAATTCAATGGACGAGAGAGTTCAGAAGCTCCTTTCGAACAAGGGGTCCTATGTGAAAATGTAACATCACCTAGAATAAAGTTTTGAGTTGAAAACTGTTTGATTTCAGTTTCTAACAACCTGCTAATGCTTATAATTTCAAAAATGACCATTTTTTTGGTCTTTATTAAAATGAAAAGGTTGATCGAAAAGTTTGGGGGATCTAAGAGTGTGGCAACCCAGTAGTCATGATTACTTCGAATTCTGACAATATGAGGGTCATGCTGCAGGTAGTGCAGCAAGAAGGCACTTATGTGTCTTGCGCATCTCGGAGCCCCAAAATTATTTTCCGGGCTAGATGCAGCTAAAAATTATTTTTAATTTTAAATCTGGTGAAGCTTATTATAGATGGCCTAATAGGATCAGTGCTGCACACTGCTACAAAGCCCAAATTATTTTCCAGTCAAGATACAGATAAACATGATTAGTAATTTGAAAGCTTAAAACGGTTGGTAGGGTGATTTTAACCAATCATCAAGCTTTTACTCTCCCCAGGATGACACAGGGGTAGAAAAGTCGTTTCGGATCCATGATTTGTTCATCTTTATGAACGTGAGTCTGTCTACATTATCAGTGGAGAGCCGCGTGCGCTTATCTGTCAGCACACCACCAGCAGCGCTGAACACACGTTCAGACAGAACGCTGGCTGCGGGGCATGACAAGATCTCCAAGGCGTAAGTGGCTAGCTCCGGCCATTTATCCAGATTGGAAGCCCAAAAAGAGCAAGGGTCCAGTGACACAGTCGTGGCTTCAATGTTTACTTGGAGATACTCCTGTACCATCGTCTCTAGGCGTTGACTATGTGTCAGACTTCTTGTCTCCTGTGGCCTTGCAAAGGATGGGCTAAAAAAGTGGTGAAATGATTCCGCAAAATTGATGTTACCAGCAGATACTGTGGTTCTGTTACGGTTTGAGTGCTGAACACTTGACGGTCCCACGGTTGGCAAGTTGGAACTGTGAGATTCACTACGTGCACCACTGGTATTTTGTGGAAAAGCACATGTAAGATTCTGCAACAGTCTCTGCTGATACTCCTGCATGCGTGCATCCCTTTCTATGGCAGGAATAATTTCTGCAAATTTACTTTTGTACCGGGGATCTAACAGTGTGGCAACCCAGTAGTCAGGATTATTTCTAATTCTCACAATTCGAGGGTCATGTTGCAGGTAGTGCAGCAAGAAGGCACTCATGTGTGTTGCGCATCCAGGAGCACCAAGTCCCTGTTGTGTTGGTGGCGAGGTAACAATCATGCTTCCTTCCTCTGTCCTCTCCCCCCAACCTCGCACAACAGAAATGTGATCAAGGTCTCCCTCATCTGATGAGTCTTCCATCAGTTCGTCCTCCACTTCTTCCTGGGCTCCTGCACCTTCCTCACTAGTTTGGCTGCTACCATGCGCCCTGGTAAAATCATCTCCCCCACCCTCACATGCCTGCCGCCCTGGTGCTGCCGACCGTCTGGACCTTGCAGATGTTAGCCCTTCCGCATACAACTCCTCCTCCTCTACTTCCTCCACCTCCTCTTGTGCCACCACCTGACTCCGAATTCTGTTTAACATGTGCTCCAGCATGTAAATCACCGGAATAGTCATGAGGATAATGGCATCGTCAGCATTAAACATCTTCGTCGCCATTTCAAAACTGTGCAGAAGGGTGCATAGGTCCCTGATCTGAGACCACTCCTCCAGCGTGATTTGCCCCACCTCTGAATCTCGTTGGCCCAGGCTATACGTCAGAACGTATTGCACCAGGGCTTGTCGGTGCTGCCACAGTCGCTGCAACATGTGCAGAGTTGAATTCCACCGGGTAGGCACATCGCATTTTAGCCGGTGAAGTGGCAGGCCCAACGACTTCTGTAGAGATGTAAGTCGCTGAGCTGCGGGATGCGAACGGCGGAAGTGAGCACACAGCAACCGTGCCCTCTGCAGAAGGCCATCTAGTCTGGGATAGTGGGCTAAAAATTGCTGGACAACCAGGTTCAACACGTGAGCCATACAAGGCACGTGTGTGACATTGCCCCGGCGAAGGGCCGCACCCAGGTTTGCAGCATTGTCGCACACGGCCTTCCCTGGTTTCAGGTCCAGTGGAGACAACCATTCATGAAATTGGTTCTCCAGAGCTGACCACAACTCCTCAGCTGTGTGACTCACATTTCCCAGACATTTCAATGTAAAAACCGCCTGATGACGTTGAGCCCTACTGCCAGCATAGTAAGGAGGTGTGCAGGATCCCTTCTGCGCAGTTAGAAAGCTTGTGGCATGACCAGACAGGCTTTGGGTGCAGGTGGAAGACCGAGAGGAGGTTGAGGAGGCAGAAGCAGTGGAGGAAAAATGACATAAAGAGGATTGACGCACAACTCGTGGGGACGGCAAGACTTGGACAGCAGCCCCTTGTCCTGCTGTCACCATAGTTACCCAGTGCCCAGTCAGCGACATGTAACGCCCCTGTCCATGCCTACTCGTCCAAGTGTCTGTGGTGAAATGCACCCTGTCACACACAGAGTTTCTCAAAGAAGCGGTGATGTTGTGTGCGACATGCTGGTGGAGCGCAGGCACACCTTTCTTTGAGAAGTAGTGCCGACTGGGCATCTGGTACTGGGGCACTGCGATGGACATAAGGTCTCGAAAATCCTCTGTGTCCACCAGGCGGAAAGGCAGCATTTCTGTAGCCAAGAGCTTGCAGATGGTGAAATTCAACCTCTTAGCTTTCTCATGGCTAGGAGGAAATGGTCTTTTACTTGTCCACATCTGAGGGACCGAGGGCTGGCTATTGTGCTTAGACGGGGTTGATAAGGGTGTC
Source organism: Phyllobates terribilis (assembly GCF_046119375.1). Lineage (NCBI taxonomy): Eukaryota > Metazoa > Chordata > Amphibia > Anura > Dendrobatidae > Phyllobates > Phyllobates terribilis. The sequence goes on along the minus strand of NW_027362769.1, from coordinate 242,614,157 downwards.
CCCGGCAAACTGCCGGTCTGTGAGGAAGATGCAGGCGGACATGTTAGGTTGCCTTGATCCAAAGGTGGTGCTATCGATGTCGGACAGCGCTCAAGACCAGCTGGTGTTACCACCTCCAAAGAAAATGATGACCTGCCAATCACGCTGGCTGTTGCGGGTAAAGAGGTGGCAGGTCTGCGCCCCAAAACAGGTGTGACTGCTGTCCCCCCAGTCACAGAGGATGAAGAGGCCGCGGATGCACAAGATATGGCAGACGGTGGTTGGCCCGGCCGGCTAGACCGCATTGTAGCACACTGAGCTTCCCACTGCAACTTATGCTTCATGTCCATGTGCCGGTTCATGCATGAAGTACTCAAACTATGTATTTTTTGGCCTCTACTTAGCTTTTGCTGACAAATGTTACAGATAACATGAGTTGGGTCATCTTTATCGATCTGAAAAAATGCCCAGGCTATGCAAGGCTTAGCACCCATGCGACCTGAAGAGCCACCACGACTTGTGGTGAGAGGCAGAGTTGTGTTTGAGGATGCAGTTGTTGACGTGCTTCCAGTACTACGTCTCTGTCCAGGAAGGCGCAACCTGACCTCGTCGTCACTAGCATCTTCCTCCACCTCCTCTGCTGACCTCATCTCTTGGCTGACTGTGGGTTGACAGTAAGTGGGATCTCCGACCTCATCATCATCACCCAGTGCGTTATCACACCCGTCGTCCTCAGAGCCAACCTGTTCCTGCCCTGACAAAAAACTAAAGTTGTCGCTCCAATCAGGTATTTGAGTCTTATCATCGTCTTCCTCATTGTCTCCACCAACAGGAGTTACAGTTTGGGAATGAGGGTCTACATTATGGTCAGAACCTTCTGCGTCTGGTCCTGGATCCGACTCATAAAGATTCTGGGCATCAGTGCAGATCATTTCCTCGTCTGGATTCACAGAAGCGCTGGAGTCGACCTCTGATTCCCAGGCTATAGTATGAGTAAACAGCTCTGCAGACTCAACCATCTGTTCTACCTCATACTCAGACGGGCAGCTGGAGATTTGGGAGCTGTGAGGAAGCAAGTGCGATTTGGGTGACACCTTTGAGGACTGGAGTATTTGTGATGTTGAAGTTGATGTGGAGGAGAGCTCACTTAAAGGAGCACTTGATATCCGTTGAAGCACCTGCTGTTTTTGTGCCTCATCTGGAATTTGTAGCGATTGGCGTGGCCGTAAGAAAGGGATCTTATCACATTGTCCGCTAAAAGAAGTAGACATTTTAGTTTGGCTGGAAGATGGTCTTTCTTCTGCACCTACCCCACGGACACAACCTTTTTTCCCCTTCCCAACACGCCTATTCCCCTTTCCACCAGCAGCAGGCCTTTTTCCACTCATTTTGGTGGTTAACTAATTCACAACTCTGGAGTTGTTTGCACAAAAAAACAATGGATGGTAACCGAGCAGAGCTGAGTGGCCAAACTGTGGTATTAGGCCAAAACTATTGGCTGGGTTAGATGCAGAAAAAAATTATTTTTAATTTGCAACCTGATGGAGGTCAGTATAGATGGACTAATAGACCAAGTCCCACACACCGCTAGAAGCCCAAATATTTTTTCAGAGCTAGATGCAGAAAAAAATGATTTTTAATTTGCAACCTGATGGAGGTCAGTATAGATGGACTAATAGACCAAGTCCCACACACCGCTAGAAGCCCAAATATTTTTTCAGAGCTAGATGCAGAAAAAAATTATATTCAATTTGCAACCTGCTGGAGGTCAGTATAGAAGGACTAATAGAACAAGTCCCACACACTGCTAGAAGCCCAAATATTTTTTCAGAGCTAAATGAAGAAAAAAATTATTTTTAATTTGCAACCTGATGGAGGTCAGTATAGATTGACTAATAGACCAAGTCCCACACACTGCTAGAAGCCCAAATATTTTTTCAGAGCTAGATGCAGAAAAAAATTATTTTTAATTTGCAACCTGATGGAGGTCAGTATAGATGGACTAATAGACCAAGTCCCACACACTGCTAGAAGCCCAAATATTTTTTCAGAGCTAGATGCAGAAAAAAATTATTTTTAATTTGCAACCTGATGGAGGTCAGTATAGATGGACTAATAGACCAAGTCCCACACACTGCTAGAAGCCCAAATATTTTTTCAGAGCTAGATGCAGAAAAAATTATTTTTAATTTGCAACCTGATGGAGGTCAGTATAGATGGACTAATAGAACAAGTCCCACACGCTGCTAGAAGCCCAAATATTTTTTCAGAGATAAATGAAGAAAAAAATTATTTTTAATTTGCAACCTGATGGAGGTCAGTATAGATGGACTAATAGACCAAGTCCCACACACTGCTAGAAGCCCAAATATTTTTTCAGAGCTAGATGCAGAAAAAAATTATTTTTAATTTGCAACCTGATGGAGGTCAGTATAGATGGACTAATAGACCAAGTCCCACACACCGCTAGAAGCCCAAATATTTTTTCAGAGCTAGATGCAGAAAAAAATTATATTCAATTTGCAACCTGCTGGAGGTCAGTATAGAAGGACTAATAGAACAAGTCCCACACACTGCTAGAAGCCCAAATATTTTTTCAGAGCTAAATGAAGAAAAAAATTATTTTTAATTTGCAACCTGATGGAGGTCAGTATAGATGGACTAATAGACCAAGTCCCACACACTGCTAGAAGCCCAAATATTTTTTCAGAGCTAGATGCAGAAAAAAATTATATTCAGTCTGCAACCTGATGGAGGTCAGTATAGATGGACTAATATAATGATGCTATGCCCAAAAGATTTTACTTCACTAGGTGCAGTAAAAAAATTGGTATTCTATACACAGGTGGTATATCTTGCAACACAGATAGGCTACTCCACTGACTAACACACTCTGCAATAGGCCAAAAAGGATTAGCTTTGCTAGATTCAGCCAAATGCTGTGAAAAAAACTTGCACAGCACTGGCACAGACCTGCCTGGCAAAAACTGATAGGAACTGATGTAACCTAGTCCTGAAAAGGACTCCAATTACAATTAGTCTTTACTCCCACAATCTATCTATTTAAGAGCACAGACCTGCCTGATAAAAGTCGTAGGAAATGCTGTAACCTAGTCCTTAAAAGGACTGCAATCACAACTATTCCCTACTCCCAAGCTATCTGTATATTTGTGCGAAAATTGGCTTGAAATTAACAAGGTATAGCGCACACAGCAACAGCGGTGCCGTCTAACACGCAGCTGCAGCAGTGAGAAAATGGTGGCGACGGGGAAAATGGCTTGGTCTTATAGGGCAAGGACATGTGACATACACTGCCAATCACACATGCCCTTGCTTGTGTGAAAAAAAGCACTTCGCTCCGTGTGTGCGCTGCTGATAGGCTGACAGATTGCACCTCCCCACTGCAAATGCGGGAAAGAGAAAAAAAAATGGAGATCTTCATTGTTCCTGCAGAGATCCATCCCCTGCCCCTCCCCCCGCCCCGCTGTACACTCAAACTGCGTATTAACATTAATTTTCATCATTACTGAGAAAAAATCCAGTTATGATTTTGGTGCACGAACAGTTATCGAACATAACCTCGAACAGCCGAATTTTTCTCAAATTGTTCGTGTTCGCCGACCGGCTCGAACACCGCCCAAAACAGCTCGAATTTGAGATTGGCGAACAGTTCGAGTAGAACAACGCTCATCTCTAGTAGAGAGTTGCAGTAGTCCAGACGGGAATGAATAAGAGCTACGGTAAGGGTTTTTGCCGAGTCAAAGGTGAGAAAAGTCCTGATTCTTGAGATGTTTTTGAGGTGTAGATGACATGAACGAGCGAGTGATTTGATGTGAGGAGTGAAGGAAAGATCTGAGTCAAAAATGACCCCAAGACAGCGGGCTTGTTGCTGGGGAGTAATGGTTGAGCCATAAACGGAAATGGCAATATCAGGCACAGGTAGGTTAGTGGAGGGAGGAAATACGAATAATTCAGTTTTTGACAGATTCAGTTTTAGGCAGAGGGAGGACATAGTGTTAGACACAGCAGAAAGACAATCACTGGTCTTTTGTAGTAATGCAGGGGTGATGTCCGGAGCAGAGGTTCATAATTGGGTGTCATCAGCATAGAGATGGTACTGAAAACCGAATCTGCTGATTGTTTGTCCAATGGGAGCGGAGTATAAGGAGAAAAGAAGGGGGCCTAGGACTGATCCTTGAGGAACCCCGACAGTAAGGGGAAGGAGAGAGAAGGAGCAGTCAGAGAGATAGAAGGAGAACCAAGAGAGAACAGTGTCCTTGAGACCTATAGAGCGGAGCATAGTGAGGAGGAGCTGGTGATCCACAGTGTCGAATGCTGCAGAGAGATCCAGGAGAATCAGCAGGGAATAGTGACCATTAGATTTAGCTGTTAGTAGATAATTAGAGACTTTAGTGAGGGCAGTTTCAGTAGAATGTAAAGAGCGGAAACCAGATTGTAAAGGGTCAAGAAGAGAGTTGTCTGAAAGATAGCGGATTAGACGGGAATGGACCAGGCGTTCCAGGAGTTTAGAGATAAAGGGAAGATTGGAAACAGGTCTGTAGTTGGCCGTGCAGTTCTGGTCAAGGGATGGTTTTTTAAGTAATGGATGTATGCTGGCGTGTTTTAAAGAAGAGGGAAAGATACCAGATGAGAGGGAGAGGTTGAAAATTTTAGTTAGGTGAGTGGTGACAGCTGGAGCAAGGGACTGAAGGAGATGTGAGGGAATAGGGTCACTGGTGCAGGTGGTAGGGCGAGAAGATGCAAGGAGGCTGATCTCTTCATCTTCCGTGACTGGTTCGAGGTCAGAAAGTGAGCAAGATACAATGTGGCGGGGGAGAGCATGCATAACGTTTGGCGATTGGGAGAAAATTTCCTGTCAGATATGGTCAATTTTTTCTTTGAAATAATTGGCCAGATCGTCAGCGCTGAGGTCGGTGGTCGGGGCCTGTGCTGTTTGATTGAGGAGAGAATGAAACGTGTCAAAGAGTCGTTTAGGATTATTGGAAAGTGAGATGATGAGGTTGTTAAAGTAGGTTTGTTTGGAGAGGTGAAGCAGAGTTATATGTTTTCAGCATAAATTTATAATGGAGGAAATCTTCGGGCAGATTAGATTTTCTCCACAGCCTTTCAGTGCACCTGGAACACCGCTGGAGAAGACGTGTTTGAGGTGTGTGCAGAGCCGTTAAATTTCCCTAACTACACACTGGTAAATGCAGTGGCAGCTGGGCCTGAGGAAGAAGGCGTTCTGCCGAATGTCGTACCACCAGTGAATTCTGCTGGGCGTTACTCTGTCCATGTTGCCTACTCCTCCGACTCCGCTTCCTCCACCGCCTCCTCATCTGTTCAGGATTACACCTACAGCACCAACTTCAGCACAGCCAGGGGGAAACGACAGCAGGCTGTTCTGAAATTCATCTGTTTAGGGGACAAATCCCTCACTGCGTCAGTGCTGTGGACAGGGATCAAACAGCAGACAGATGAGTGGTTGTTGTGCGTGAACCTCAAGTCCAGCCTGGTGGTGTGTGTTAACGGGCGAAATCTCGTAGCAGCTCTGCGCCTAGCTGGTTTGACGCGCTTTCCTTTCCTGGCGCATGTGCTATATTTGGTGGTGCAGAGCTTCCTTAAAAATTACCCACATATGTCAGAGCTGAGTGCAGGCAATCTGTGCGTGTTTTCGGTGTTCTCACCCTCCGCTGCTCGCCTGTTTGCGCTGCAGCGTCAATTCTGCCTTCCCGCTCACCACCTCATATGCGATGTACTAACTATTATTGCAGTAATAGGCAATAGTGTGCCTTGTTGTGCAGCTTCGAATACTCCACCAACATTTCCAACGCTGATAACGCCATCATGAGCATTACAATACCACTTCTATGCCTGCTGGAAAAAACACTTCAGACGATGATGGATGAGGTGGTGGCACAGAAGGATGAGGAGCAGGAGGAACAGGGACCATTCATGCCTGTCATCCCCTAATGGCTCAGAGGGTGGGTTCTTGTACCAACAGCAGCCAGGTACACAACTGTCCAGCCAAGGGACTGTTTTGGAGGAGGAGGAACAGTATTCACAGCAGGGTGGCACTCAAAGCAGCTCACAGGCATCACTGGAGCATGGCTGGGGTGATACAGAGCACCCAGACCATACACCTCCTACCAGGGACAGCTTGTGTTTGCCTTTGGGCAGCCTGGCGCACATGAGCCAATTCATGCTGCTGTGGTTGCGCAACAACCGTCAAATTGCTCGGATTGTTACCAGTGCTGATTACTGGATCCCAGCTACAAGGATAGCGTAACATCATTACTGTTGGAACATGTGTTTAGCACGGCAAGGGTTGTGATCACAGACAGGCGCATCTGCCTGTCCACAGCCAATGTGAGGAAGCTAACATTCATTAAAATGAACCAGGTGTAGATCTCACAGAACTTGTCCGTACCTTTGGCTGAGTAGACAACTTTACCAGTCGCACCCAGCCATTGTTATACTCTCCTCAAATAATAATAAAAAAAAACAAAACACAAAAACAAAACACAAAAAAAAAAAACCCCGCAAAAACAGTGTTGCTACTTCTGCCTCTTCCACCTACACCACCAAGTCCACCTCCACCTAATCTACTTTCTCCTCCACTTGGAACTCCGCCTCCCTGTTCTAGATTGTTATTTTTTTTATTCAATGTTCTTTTCAGTCATTTCCCTTAAAAAAAACAACACAAATCACTCTCCCTCAGAAACCGTGTCGGATACCTTATCCCCTACATCTTCCACCTAAACCGCCATGTCAATCTCCAACTCGTCCTCCACTTGGACCTCGACCTTTTGGATCTAGAGAGTTATTTTATTTATTTTTTACTCCATGTTCTTTTAAGTAATTTCCCTAAAAAAAACACCTCCTACCCTGCCCCATTCACCTCCCCTACTTCACCTCCTCCACTTGGACCTCCGCCTCCTGGTTCAAGATTATTATTATAGATTTTTCTTATTCTCTGTAATTTTATGTAATTGCCCTATCCACATTTGTCCTGCTCTTACTCCCCATTTTGCTTCCTTTTGCAGACCCCTACCCCTTACTACCTTCATTTTACAGCACAAAAGCTTGGGCTCACATTGGCTTCTATTGGCTATGAGCTGGTCTTATTATGCTGGGAAGGTTCCAATAACCATGGAAATTCCCGGCCTTTTAATATCAACTCACAGATGTCTGCTTTGCCTTTGCTGGTTATTAAGAAAGGAGGAACCATAAAAAAATGATGTGGGGTCCCACTTATTTTTAATAATCAGTCAAGGAAAATGTCATGGGTGTGTCAGATGTGACAGGCAGTCTCTCTGCAGTTGACTGCAGAAGATCTCTTCATTTGGTATTACAGACACCTTCCTAGAATCTGTCTCACTCTAGGATCCGCGGCTGCCTCCCTTCTGCTCTTATTAACACCCTGGCAAGGGTGGTTAAATACGTTCAGTTTGCTACAGGGAGGCGCCGGTGATATTCATAGTGATACTTGTGGAGGCTTGGAGCTATTGCAGTCTGCTTACTTCCTCTCTGGTGCTTGGAGGACGTTTGGTGCAATCTCTCTAAAGTCAGCTCAAGCTAAGTTGCTTTCCCCTGTGTTCATCTCTCTTTTTGTTTTTTGCTGTTAGTGGGGACTGACTAGTGCTCATCCCGCTTCCCTAGCTAGGGCCTAACTCTAGGGAGATACAGAGTTTTAGGTTTCTATTCGGCGATTGGTGAGAAACCAATATAGGGATGGTAGGGAAGACAGGGTGATATTAGATTAGCCCAGTAGGTCTCCACTCCCTCTTTCCTTAGTGTCTGGACTCCCTTCCCATCATCCTTTTGTGTTGCACTTTGTCTTTCCTACACTGTGAGTGACAGAAAAGAAGACAGCAGTGAGCTCGTCTTATAATGCTGGGTATGGGTCAATATCCATGGACCTTCCCAGCCTATTAATATCAGCCCCCATCATATTGCTTTGCCTTAGCTGGTTATTAAAAATAGGGAGACCCCACAAAATTTTTTTAGCGTCCCCCATTTTTAATAACCAGCAAAGGCAAAGCAGACAGCTGGAGAGTGATACTAATTGGCTGGGAAGGTCCATCGATATTGGCCCCTTCCTAGCATAATAAGACCAGCTCACAGCTGTTTGATTGCCCTTGACTGGTTATTAAAAATAGGGGGGACCCCACATTGTTTTTTTCATTTATTTGTTTATTAACAAGTACAGTAGCATACACATGCAAGGCACTGCTCCTCTCCTCAACTTGGAACTCCGCATCCTGTTTCAAGATTATTATTTTTTATATTTTTTAATCTACGTAATTTTAAGTAATTTTCCTATCCACATTTGCTTACAGGGCAATTGTCCTGCTCTTACCCCCATTGTGCTTGCTACCTTTTGCAGCCACCCTAGCCCTTACTACAAACATTTTACAGTTATTTTTTATCACCAAAGTTTGGGTCTCTATTGACTTATATGGGATTCAGGTCCGGGGTCAAGTTCGAGTCAAGTTCTAGTACCTGAATCGAATTTTGGACTAAAGTTCAGCCGAACCCGTCGAACACGAACTCCCACGGGTCCGCTCACCCTAATATTAACCTAAATTTATTATATGACGCCATGCATAAAGCAACCCAGGATAATAAATGTTCCCTCCTAATCATCTGTCTCCACATCCTCTATGCACTTGATAACTGCACTTAAGCATACTGGCTGATGACTGGATAATGCAGCTTTATATGAAAACGCCTATTTATTATAATGGCTGGACCTGAAATAACAAGCACTTTTCACCTATTGTGTCTCCCCCTATTTCCTTGCAGATTGTAAGGTTTCGAGCAGGGACCTCACTCCTCCTGTAACTGTTTCACTGTCTTACCTTGTATTGAATTTATTGTCTATATACAGAATGTCACTGCTTAATTGTAAAGTGCTGCGGAATATGTTGATGCTATTTAAATAAAATTACTATTATTATATAAAGACATGATATCAGAGTATATGCATAACACAGACTTAGGGAGCACGCCACAGACCCTTCACACCAATCCAACACGCGTTTTGCTTCCTCTTCTACAGGGAGTGTTGGCCTCTTAATATAATGTGAATACAGTTACCACAAATAGGTAATCAGGGGAAACGTCGCCTTACTGGGCGCCGCTGTATGCGCATGCACATGGTATCTGCTGCACGCCGGCTGTAAGATGCGCATCAATGAAGTGCGAGAATGTCGCCGTTCATGATGTGGGACCAGCTAGCCAGTCCGGAGCCGAGCCCGGCACATGAGCAGTATGGCGCACAACGATCTCCGCAGCCATCTTTAAAATTGCAAAAAGAGGTGGTAAAGGTATTTAGTGATAATAAGGCTGTAGATCACTATGCACAAAGGGGCACAGACATCTTTAATGGGAAGGGGAATTGGCATAGAGATATGATGGCAGTATGGTAGTGTGATACAGAATAACTACAAAAAATATATGTTAAAGTGGAGAGAAAATGGACATATTCTGAAAAAGGAAAAATATAAATGTAAGTGATATAATGATAGTGAAGAAAACTATTAAAAAAGAAATAAAGGAAAAAAGTTTCTACGTGTGTATGTATGTGAAATGTGTGAACATACGGTAAATAAAAATACAATTAAAGTGGAAAATTGTGTTTAAAGGAAAGAAGAAAGAAAGAAAAAGGGAAAAAAGTGAATGATTGAATGTGAGAAAGTTTATTCTCCCAAAAAAGAAACAATTTTTTGATGTATAAAAGTAGATAAAATATAAAAATAAATGTATGTGAAAAAATATATATTTTTCCTTTTTTTCTTCTTTCTTTTCATTCCCTTTTCTTTCTTTTTTTTGTAAAATTATTATACACATGCACACCTATACATATACATATATATATAAATATGCTATCATAAATTTCATATATGGAGATGAAGAAATATTTCTAAGATGATGTTTGTATGTTATATCCTATGTCCTAAAAATATAAAAAGAAAACTATTTTATTATTATTCAGGCAACTAAAAAAACGACAAATGGTAAGTATTCATCTCAAGAAAAAATATTTAAATGGAAAATTGGGAAAGAAAAAAGAGAAAAAAAAGACATAAGAAGAGCCAAGGATAAATATCTTATGTGTATATAATAACAGACAAGATATCAATATTTTATAGGAAACTTGCAAAGCCCCATTGTTCATTTAACCCCCTAGTGTTCATGCATTTTAATATTGTGATCCATTTACATTCTAGCTGGGCCAATTTCTTGGTCATATCACCTCTTCTATTACCTGGATAAAAGAGATCAAATCCCCGAAAACGGAGTAAATGCCACTGATGCGGGTGGAATTCCTAAAAATGTCTTGCTTAAGGTTCTAATTTTGTAATCGCACCCACATCTTCTTATGGGATCTTTACTGCCGCCTTAATATCCTTGATGTGTTTAAGGAACCGGATTCTCAATTCCCGTGATGTCATGTCGACATAAATCAGAACATAAGGGCAAAAGTTGCAAGATAAATAACTAAGGTCGTCCTGCTGTTAATATAATGTAATATCTTGAAATCGCGCTCTCTTGCTGAAACTGAAAAGATATCTGTTAGTCAATATATCTGCACGCCTTGTAATTTCCACAGGTCCAGGTGCCCCACTTGTGGCCTTTTGAGACCAAATAAAAATGTTGAAGTCGGAGGGATATGATGACCGTGTACCAACAATGTCACATAAATTCTTGCTACATTTAGCCATAATAAGAGGTGGGTCTGATAGCAATTAGGAAAGTTTAGAGGTTGAGCCTCTATTGTGACATCACTCATGTGTAGCTTTGCCCTCGTGATGTAACAATTGGATTCCACTTGTGATGTCACGGAATCCTTGGATTATAACCAATGATTTTGCAGTGACATCCTTTGTCTGGAGAGGCTGATTGTGCACTACACAGTAAGCGATATTCCTCCAGGCTAAAATGCTGTTTAGACTCGTTCTAATTCTCAGCGTGCTATTAGCATCTGCGGAAGGTGCTCCCATCTTTATCCGCAACCATCATTTACAAGCGCAGATCAGGATCCCTGCAGGTAAGGTCATTACCAGATACACTCTGACGATGGGGTTAACCCTTTGCCTCCAAAGCCAAGTTTCATTTTTGCACTTTCTTTTTTCCTCCACTTTTTCCAAGAGTCATAACTTTTTCCCATTCATATATCTGTATGAGGGATTGGTTATTTTTTTGCGGGACGAGTTGTAGTTTTAAATGACACCATTCATTTTATCATTAATGTGAAATTGGGGAAAAAATTTAGTTCTCCCATGTTTTTTAGTTGTTTTATTTTCATGGCATAAGAAGTAACTGTCGTTTTCATTTTTAACATAGATGAGACATAGAGCATTAATACTGTCCTCGCCTTGCTGGATGCACTCACTACTACATGTAGCAGAAGGCGCCCACAAGACATACAGGGGATACTTGTGACTTCTTACTTGTCAGTAGAGTTTTTCTTTAATGTCTATTTTTACTTTCTAGGTACCAAAGTAGTCCTGCACCATGGTCCGTGCTCAGCAGCATGCGGTAAGCAGCTCAGAATTCAGATATGTCCTTCACATGTAACATTTCACATGCGGCCCCAGAAACCATTGGGGTCCATTAATAAGGCCCAGGTTCTGTTATCAGACTCTGCGTCATTAGGGGTTCTGTAACTTTTCTTATGTGACCAGAGATTTATATGAGGTCACAGGATACATGGATTGGAGATTTTTTCCTCTCTTACTTATAATTTCAGGTGTCATCTCCCATCCTGTGTTCATTCTCTATTCCAGGAATATAAAAGAACAGATCTCTGTATTGTCCATTATATATTGATATGACATCAAATATCATCCATCATTTTTCCAAACTTAATACCCCTTTTTTAATAGTCATATTTGGTTCCTCAGTCCGCCCATTCCATGTATTTGGTTTCCACGTCTGAACACATTCCAGCTCTGATCCTGATCACTTATGTTCTGTTCTTTATCTTTTCAGCTCATAACACTGTTCCTCAAGAAACATCTCAGGATACAGTCATTAAGATTGTTATAGCTGCTGCCATTCTCTTCGTCATTGCAATAATCATTGTTGCCATCGGTGTCATCTACTGGTAAGTATAATAACTAATGATTTATGGGCTACACAGGAGTCTGTAGAGGAAATGTCACATCTTCAGGTTCCTCCAGAAATGGGAATATTTTGTGGCTTGGACACGTCACCCTGAAGTTGTGCCCTGCAGATAACTGATGGGTATATATTAGACTTTGTAGGGATTCACGCTCTCATGTAGGCATTAGGTAGCGTTCGCACAGGCAATGCAGTTTGGTCCAAACCGGTGCAGTTTTATTTTTTTTCAAAAAGCTCCAAGGGATTCAAAGCCAAAAACAGCCTCTTCTGGGCACAAAGGTATCACAGCAAATAAACACTTCATTTAGCATGGCACATATGTCAGTGCAGGCTCACCCAAACAGATTACAGTCCTTTCCACCAGAGAAAACTTTATATACAGAAGAGGCACGATCCCACCAATCTCGCTGTCGCCTTCAGCCCAAGTTCAAGCAGCCTCCAGTGCCAAACAGAAGTGTTCAACTCTGGCCACAGTTCACACTGAACAGGCTGCAGCAGACACACGGTTCTCTGCAGCTCCAGCACTCAGACTGCTCAGCTTTCCTAGCTGACCTATGCAGTCTCCATTTAGAGAGAGATGCCGGCACATATCTCTCTCAGCTACAGCTCACACTTTGGCTGAACACTCACCAGCTCCAGCACATTCAACTCTGCTTCATCCAGAAGACTGCACACAGTGAACACAGGCCCTGGTTTTAGTAAAAAAGCAAGATGGATGTGTCTAATCAAATCCTACAGAGCTAGAACTTAACCCTGTCCTACCTTGCTCTGCTACAACTTGCATATACATTATTAATAGAAATTGCTGATTGGAATAGACACAAAAATGACTGACTCGTGATATTTCTATAGATAGCACTAAATTAAATGTTTCATTTATACATTCTGCAGAATGCAGACATATTTTACTTTGTGATTTACAATGTGACTTTCATTTTTACAATTTTATAGTTATCTGAAAAAGAAAAAGCCAGTGAAAGATCTTGAAAGGCAATGGTGCGCCGATGATTTTAGAGAGAACAACACCAAACTAAATGGTAACTACAGCTTAACAAATCTGACATTAAAGAAGCACTCCAGCTAAATATGTATTGTCTAATCCCTTCTAGATATATCAGATGTACATGTGAGAAAATACTTACCATTTGCCGTCTTCTCTGGATTCCAGCACCACGTCTTATGTGTGGCGCGGTAGCGATTTTCCTAATATAAGCCTATGAGACTCAGAGCGAGGTTCCATATACTTACATTGAGAATGTAACTTCCAGTCCACACATAAAGACATTGTGATGGCCCGTCCAATTTTTCAAATATACACGTTTACGTTTTAAATATTTTTGTTGATATATGAGTATTGACTTCTAGCATACACAGCAGAGCAGGAGTACCAGCAAATTCTTCTTTGTCATCTATAAGAAAGACTTCGTGATCACCAGGCCGATTTAAAGTCACATGGTTCAGCAGAGAACTGGAGCTGTGCTGCAAACCGGAGAAGACAGCGATCAGTGTTCTACCATATACTATACACTACTAATATGTTCAGAAGTGATTAGCAATAATAATTTTGCTCAGAGTGCTTCTTTGATATCTTTATACAGACAGTTATTGCCAACTTTTATATTACATGGAATATAATAACATGTAAATATGAATAATTTTAATCATACAGAAGCTTACATTTTAGAAGCTTGCATTTTATTAAATCTAACTTCAATATTTTATGTTACAGGAGAATTTGACATTTTCTGTACTTCTAGAGACATTATAATGCCGCACACGGCCGCTATAGTGGAGAGGAAAGAGTCCGAGATTAAGCCGGACTTAAATGATTACAAACAGACACCTCCATCTATTCTAAAAGGAAGTCAAATGAAAAATGAAAACAAAGGGAAAAAAGTTTATTTTCAAGAATCGGATAATCGATATGTTTACTCATATGATTCCGAGTCCTCACAACCTGGATGTCAAATGAGATATTTCCGAAACGAACAAGGCTGGAAAAAAAGTGAGTGTTTTCATATCTTGCCTCAACCTTTATCAGAAGATCATCTTTCATTTCTTTCAAAAGAACTTAGGGGCCTGATTTATCAAATATTTTTTACCGGTATTCTGACATAAAAAGCTTTGAACTGTCACTAAATTTTGGCAAAAACTCCAGGCTGCGCTAAAATATTGTGATTTCTGGCATTCTCCTGCCATTTTTGCCCATTTCCAACAAAGTGCCGGAGCTTTAGTAGAATGGTTGACCGCTAGTCAAATTCATGATGATCGGCAGCGTTAGTTAAGCCACGAAACACGCTCACGAGAGGAGCACACCAGTAGTCAGACACTCCTGATTCATGAATCAGCGTATAACTCTTCATAAATCAAAAGCGTCTGACTTCAGTGCGCCTCCTCATCAAGATCGGCGCGAAGAAGCTGTATTGGGAGTATCATCTGAAAAAAATGTGGAATAATTATTGGTGGATAACCCAATGATGCCAATATTTCATTCACTTCCTAAAATTCTCAAACCTTTTTGCCACCTTCCATGTACTCCATTGCGGTGGGAATAAGTTCATTCATTAAAAGACTGGGGTCTTGGGTGAGGAAATATTACAGCCACTAAGGTGAGAGATTTCAGGATATTTAAGGTGCAGTATAGATGTTCTGCAAATATTTGTCTGTTGTTAAATGGTTGACATACAAAGTTACAACACTGTATTCCAGAATACCCCAGGATTTAACTATTGCTGCCCTGTCCCATTATTTGGATGATTACAGTGGATATTGCAAAGAAATTAGTTCCTAATTTCTTAAGTATATTACTTACTTCATCCTATTTTTTTTCTTTTCAATGGTTATTTTTTTTTTTACAAACTATTGGGTTGATATGCCATAAACGGATGAGATGGGAATACCCCATTAAAGCTAGGAATAAGTTTTGTATAAAAGTCTATTTTCTATAGATTAGCTCTGAGATCTGATCTATAGGATGCAAACTGTCATTTATATCAAACTGGATTCTGTAATAGGTCCATTGGGTGTTGTAATATTATCTAGATTCTCCTAAGGGGATGTTGTGTTAAAAGAAATGTATATTATCCGTTTTATATGTAATATTCTGTTGCTCCATGTTTAGTTATAATCCATTATTGTTTCTGCAGAAAAATCGAGAAAGAAGGCTCGCCGAGTTCCAACAAGGAATAAGAAATCCAGCAGAAGGCGATGACTCCGCCTCAACTCCATTACATGGTGGCTACCATGTGAGGATAAGGCAACCTGTGATTAAGCAAAAAGAGACAGATTCCGGGCTCGGTCTCTGCTCTCACCCAAGGATATGACACTTACCAGACTTTCCGCAGTCAAATGTGTTCACAGACAAGTGACTTACCTGCTGCATGAAGAGGCAGATTCCGGGCTCGGTCTCTGTTCTCACCCATGGATATGACATTTACCGGACTTTCCGCAGTCAGATGTGTTCACGGACAAGTGACTTACCTGCTGCATGAAGAGACAGATTCCGGGCTCGGTCTCTGCTCTCACAATATTGTATGACATTTACCGGACTTTCAGCAGCCAAGTGTACTCACGACACAAGTGAGGTACCTGCTGTAAGAAGAGGCAGATTCCGGGCTCAGTCTCTGCTCTCACCTAGCCACAGCTCAAGGGAAATGCACTCCTTTAACCATGGTTCCCTAGAGGTTTCCTCCATTGGGGGTTTTTCCTCTCCTGAGTGCTAAAGGACGACTCTTCGTGAGTTAAAGGCCCATCATCATCAATGCCACATTTAAGACTATTGTCCTGACTTCTAATGGAAAATTCCACATTATCCAACTTGAATAAAGTTTATAAAGAAGTCAGCATATATCATGTGTATTTGAATCTTCTTTTATGAATCTTTACACTATAGCAGAATATACATAGCACTGGACTACTTTATATAGTCATTACCATCACACATAGCTTATTATTTATCATCCCGTTTTCTCACACACATGTAAACTAGGGTATAAGTGGTGTTGTATTTAAAAATAATATATCCACTTCTCGACATGCTATCTACATGTATGTCACTTGTCTGATGTCATTCTATGGAGAGAGTTCTGGAGCATAGCCAGTGACTGTGTTGGACATCAGAGCTGTGCTGCAGTCAGAAAAGTACTATATCCATAAATGTCTAAATCACTTACCATATTTTCAGATTATAAGAAGGACTTTTTTCCCAAAAAAATTTGGGAGGAAAAAGGGGGTGCGTCTTATAATGCAAAGGTACAGTATTTTACCTGGGGGGGCATCGGTGGAGCCGGGTCACAGATACAGGAGGATGGCAGCGGCTGCAGCAGGAGCCCGTCCTCTCAGCATGTCATGCAAGGTGTGGGAAAGACTAAGTGCAACACAGAGGGAAGAGGAGGAGGAAGCCCAAACACTAGGGAAAGGGGAATGGAGACCCCTAGGCAGATCTATTATCACCCTGCCTACCCTACCATCCCTATATAGGTTCCACACCTATCAGAGAGCAGGAACCTAAACCCTGTATATCACTAGAGCTTGGCCCTAGATAGGGAGGGGGAGGGAATGAGTATTGGTCAGGAAACATTACAAACTAAAGACAACAAGGTAGACAAACAAAGGGGACAAACTTAGCTTGAACAGACACCAGAGGAGTAATGTCAACTGTCCTCCAAGGGCACCAGAGAAGAAGCCAGCCAACAGATAGTGCTCCAAACATGCACAAAGGTACATAGAAGTATCTCTGGTGATTTCCTGCAGCAAACTGAGAGTTTTTAACTCCCAGGAAAGGGTGTGTCGATTAACACCAGGAGGGAGGTTGCCGTTGGGTCTTAAAGCAAGAAGGATTAAGAAGGCATCTGCAATGCCAAGCACAGTGACCTTCTACAGCCAGATCCAGAGCAAATGTCTATAGCACCTGCACACCCGTGACAGTCCCCTCCCTACTACGAGTGGCCTTTGGACACTCAGGACCAGGTTTCTCAGGATAAGAGGTGTGGAATGCATGAACCAACCTGGGCGCATTCACCTCTGATGCTGAAACCCACATCATTTCCTCTGGACCATAACCCTTCCAAGTACTGTAGGGAACGACGCTGGAGACGAGAATCTACAATCCTCGAAATCTGAAACTCCAAATCACCATCAACCATGATTGGGGGCGGCAGTAGGGGAGAGGACTCAAGATGTTCTACATATTTCTTGAGCAGAGACCTGTGAAAGACATTGTGGATCTTAAGGGCCTGAGGTAGGTCAAGACGAAACGCTGCTGGGTTAATGACGGTGGCTATTTTATAGGGACCAATAAGTCTAGGTCCTAGATGTTAGGAAGGAACCTTCAACTTGATATTCCTGGTAGACAACCATACAAAGTCAATCACACTCAGGTTCGGACCTGGCGAGCGTTTCCTGTCCTCCATACGTTTGTACCTGTCCCCCATGATCTTCAAATTACTCAGAACCCCCATGCCACACAGAGGAGCGAGACGATGCAAAACATTCCTCCTCAGGAACTCCCAAAGCCCCTGCCCCACTAAAAATACCAAACTGTGGATGGAAACCATATGCACCAAAGAACAGTGACCTGCCGGTAGATCCTTGGCGATGATTATTAATAGGAAATTCTGCCAACAGTAAGTAAGATGCACAATCCTCCTGGTTTTTGGAGACAAAACACCTGAGGTAAGTCTCCAAATTCTGATTAATGTCCCCCAATCTGACAACACATCAGTGGGAACTCCGTGAAGCTTCACGATCTCATTTATAAACACCTGAGCAAGAGTCTTGGCATTCGGAAGTGCCGGTACTGTGACAAATTGAACCATTTTACTGAACCTATCTACAACCACCAAAACCACAGTTTCTCCTGCAGATACCGGTAGGTCAGGAATAAAATCCATGGACAAGTGTGTCCATGTCCTGCTTGGAATAGGTAGCGGAAGAAGAGTACCAGACGGATGGGTATTCGATACTTTAGAATGTGCACAAATACTACAAGCAGACACATGTTCAACCACATCCCCATGCAACCCTGGCCACTAAAATGATGAGAATGGAGGTCCGCAGTTGCCTTACTACCTGGATGACCAGCAAGCACAAAGTTGTGATGTTTCCTAATTACTTTGCGGCACAGATTAGATGGTACAAATAACCTTCCTGAAGGGCAGGAGGCAGGGGCGTCCCCCTGAGCCTCCAATACCTCACCCTCAAGTTCAGGATACAACGTCGAAATGACTACCCCCTTCTGCAAAATCGGGGCAGGGTTCTCAAGGTCACCAACACCAGGGAAGCTCAGGGATAAAACATCAGCCTTGAAGTTTTTGACCCCTGGAAGGAAAGTGGCAACAAAATTGAACTTAGTAAAAAACAGGGACCATCTAGCTTGCCTATGGTTGAGACGTTTAGCCAATTGAAGTTATGACAGGTTCTTATGGTCTGTGATAACAGTAATAGAATGGACAGCCCCCTCCAACCAATGTCACCATTCTTCAAATACCAATTTAATCGCCAAAAGCTACCTATTACCCACGTCATTATTTCTCTCAGCCGAAGATAATTTCTTTAGAAAAGAAAGCGCATGGATGCCATTTACAACACAGCCCCAACCCCGACATCTGATGCATCAACCTCCACAATAAAGGGTTGGGAAACATCAGGTTGAATGAGTATAGGTGCAGTGGCAAAACAACTCTTTAGGGAGGAAATAGCCTGCAGGGCAGCATCCGACCATTTGGAAAGATCAGACCCCTTCCTTGTCATGTCAGTGAGGGGTTTCACAATTACCAAATAATTTTGGATACATTTCCGGTAAAAATTAGTAAAGCCCAGAAAACGCTGTAGAGTCTTCAGGTTCTTGGGATGGTACCAATCAAGGACAGCACGGATCTTCTAAGAATCCATCCGAAAATCCGAAGATGACAACAAGTACCCCAAAAACGGCACCTCTTGGACGGCGAAAACACACTTTTCCAGTTTGGCATATAGTTTGTTATCCCTTAATATCTGAAGCACCTGTCTAACATGCCCCCGATGTGTCTCAAAATTAGGTGAGTAAACCAAAATATCATCCAGATAGACCACCACAAAACTGCTTACCAAATGATGGAAAATATCATTAATGAAATGCTGGAACACCGCAGGTGCATTATTCAGACCGAAAGGCATAACTAGACTCTCGATATGTCCTTCAGGGGTATTAAACGCTGTTTTCCATTCACCCTCCTCTCTGATTCTAACCAGATTGGAGGCTCACCTTAAATCCAGCTTGGAGAACACCTTAGCTCCCACAACCTGGTTGAACAAATAATAATAATAACAATAATAATAATAATAATGTTTATTTTTATAGCGCCAACATATTCTGCAGCACTTTACAAATTTTAGGGGGGACTTATACAGACAATACAGAATAAGCATATCTCATATCGAAAGGAGTGAGGGCCCTGCTCGCAAGCTTACAGTCTATGAGGAAATGGGGGAGACACAAAAGGTAGAATGTACATATATTGTATAATGCAGCCTTAATATCTTGATTGGTATGAACCTCAAATTGAAGAAGATTTTAATATGGGGGAACACTGGGACGGACAACTGGGATGGACAGATAGTGTGTGGAGGCGATACGCCAGTCTAAAGAAATGGGTTTTTAGGGTCCGCTTGAAACTGTGCGTATTGGGAATTAATCGAATTGTCTTGGGTTGTGCATTCCAAAGAATTGGCGCAGCACGTGAGAAATCTTGGAGACAGGAGTGGGAAGTTCGGATTATGGAGGATTTTAGTTTTAAGTCACTGGCAGAACGGAGGGCACGTGGAGGGTGGCAGACTGAGACAAGGGAGGAGATGTAGGGGGGTACTGAAGCATGGAGCGCTTTATGGGTAAGCGTGATAAGTTTAAATTGAACTCTATATTGGATGGGTAACCAATGCAATGACTGGCACAGGGAAGAGGCATCGGTGTAGCGGTTGGCGAGGAACATGATCCTGGCTGCTGCGTTAAGGACGTATTGGAGAGGGGAGAGTTTAGTAAGAGGGAGCCCGATCAGTAGAGAGTAGTGTTGAGCCACCCCCGTAGTGTTCGAGTTCGGTTCGGTTCGTCGAACACCCGTGTGTTCGCCGAACTGTTCGTCGAACTGTTCGTCGAACACCTTCGAACACCGTTAAAACCAATGGCAGGCAAACAAAAACACATAGAAACACGTAGAAAACACCTTCAAAGGTGTCCAAAAGCTGACAAACTGCTCAGAAGACACAACTAACACATGGAAAAGTGACAAGTACATATAGTCATGCGAAAAGAAAAGAGGTGGAGGAGTAAAAGGAGGGGGAGACACAGATATAGGCATGTCATGCCCTTCTAAAATCCAAAAAGTGAGAAGCCGAGACGGCCAGTCCGCTCCTGCCCGTGCCACCTCCGTGTCGCCGGGTTTGTGCCAGAGCCGCGGTGAACCCTGACGGCCAGCCCCCCTCTCCCAATACTGGTGCCTGTCCGCTGGTGGGTCGAGAGAGCCCCCCTGTGGTGGAGGCAGCTCTAAGCTTTTTAATTTAAATTGTCCCTCTAATTTGAATGAATACACTTTAAATCCATTTACAAGGATCTATTGGAGGGCAAGTCTCATGCCAGCAGCCGCGTAATTCCAGCTCCAGTAGCGTCCACTAAAGCTGCTGCAGTTAAAAAGCTTTTATAAGGATCGAGCTCGGCTGTCCACCGCAAGGCATCCTAGTGCCAGTCCCAGCCCCTATGCCTTGGGGTGCCTCCTGATGCTCTTCACTAAGTATCCCGTGGTCCCGAAGCATTTCCTTTGAAAAAATTAAGTGTCCAAACTACAGGTGGTGTAGCTTGCTTAACAGCCGGGATAATCCGCTGACTAGCAGACACTGCTACTAGGCACAAAATATTTCCTGGGCTAGATGCAGTTAAAAATTTGTAAGTAGATACTCTCGTTGGATGCTGAGAAAGCATTCCATAGAGTCTCCTGGCACGCCATATATGATTCTCTTAAAAAGCTTGGGGTAGGGGTCTAGGGGACCCTTTTATAGCCAAAATCACGGCCCTGTATCACAATACGTCACCTAGGCTGAAGATAAATGGAACTGTAGCACCGAGGGCTCGGTTGCTACAGACGTATTGCACCTCACCCAGAGGTGTGATATCTCACTCTCAGATAAGGATGGAGTGTGGATCAGGACCCGACACCTGCATGCATTACACCACATTGCCGTGGGGCAGGGCGACCAATATGCCCCTGAGATGGGCACGACAGTCCCTGTCCCTGGCTGGAGTGGGGGGAGGGAACACTGAGGAAGGGGAACCCTGCAGTGCAGGAGCAGGGAGGAAGCAGTTCCTGGGTGCATTGAGAAGGGAGTATAAAAGGTGGGCACCATCTTAGTTCAGTGCAGAGAAGTCTGAGCAGAAGTGGCAGGGAGCAGGGGCTCTGCATGAGCTCTGCTCCGGAGGCGGGCCTAGTAACAGAGGCCCAGGCCTGCAAGAGGGAGAAGGAAGGAAGAGGAGCGGAGAAGGCTCCAGGAACGAGGAATGAAGGGATCCCAGGGGTGCGGACGGGCGAGTCGCCACCGCACGCCCGAATCCACCTGCGTGGAGGGGTCAGGCCAAAGGGGGAGACCGGTCCCCGAACTAGTGGAGGCAGGAAACGACCCTCAGCTAGAAACCGGAGGCTCTGACATTTTATGTGGCGCAGCCCCTTGCTCCACCCGCTAGGAAGGCACCACATAGGGTCAGGGAAACTGGCGCCAAGTTTACCAAGAGGAGGCCCGAGGCAGCCGGACAGAAGTGTTGGTAAGAAAGGCCAGACAAAGGACACACAAAGGGGGTCCTGTGAAGCGCTCCAAAGTTATCTGGGAGTTGTCTGAGCCCCTCACCTGGTGAGCACAGTACGACGTGGGCAGCCGTTACCTGCAGACGTGGTCTGGATAATAAGAACTGTGAGTAAAGGCCCTGAACTGCATCACTGACTCCGTGTCGTTACTGCTGCTGCCCTGCACCATCACCCCCATCCTCCGCATACACTGCCCTGAGGCTATACTCCTCCCGTGGGGAGTTATGCTACGCTCTGCTGCACCCACAACACCAGCCTTAGCGGTCTGCCCTGTAGCGGCGGTTCACTCTGACCGCAATCCACGGGTGGCGTAGTCGGACATCTAAACATCAAAACCACATAAATAGTTCCGCCACTGGTTTGACCGCCCTGAGCCACGGAACCGGATCGCCGCCACGAAGACTACAACCACCAGCATCCACCAAAAAGGGTCCGGCTCCGGGTGTCCCAAGGCCCAGGGGGTGCGTCAGAACATTTTCATCACCTTTCACAATCACCAATGGGACAAGGCAGGGATGTCCTCTGTCCCCTCTCTTATACATCCTAGTGACGGAGCACCTGCTCTCATCAATTCGCCATAACCCCAATATTAGGTGGATTGAGGTGGGAGGCACCGAGTACAAGTGCTCTCTATTTGCTGATGATGTCCTAGTATATATCACTCAATCACATATATCCATCCCTGCTGTTATGGCTGAAATAGATCACTTTGTTACATGGTAAAATTTTAAAATCAATGCAGCGAAGTCTGAGGCCCTCGATGTCTCCCTCCCTAAATCCATATAGGATTCCATCCAGTCCAACTTTCCCTTTGCCTGGCCCTCACAGGGTATCAAATACTTAGGAATTCCTATTCATAGAGACCTCTCCCATCTATGTTATCTTAATTTTGGGCCCTTTATTGAACAATTCCATACAGACCACGGTTGGCAAGTTAGAACTGTAAGATTCACTACGTGAACCACTGGTGTTTTGTGGAAAAGCACATGTACACCGCGTTCCAAATTATTATGCAAAAAGTGTTTAGGAGTGATAAGGGAAGAATTTGTTTGTTTGTCAGTTAAACTCATTGATGGTGATGTGTGTCAGGGCTCTTTATATCACTGTAAGCAATTGCAGACACCTGTGCTAATTAGTTTGGCAGGTGTGTCCAATGAAAGGCAAGACTACTTAAGAAGGCTCTCTCACATTATTAAGCAGCCTACATTTTCTGCCAAAATGGGAAAGAAAAAGGATGTGTCGGCTGCTGAGAAGCAACAAATTGTGGAGTGTTTAGGTCAAGGCATGACTACAATCAACATTGTGCGATGATCAGGATGAAGTGTCTTGGCAATCAAGAAGTATGTAGCTGATTCACAGTACACACGTGTGCGTGCTGATAAGGGCAAATTGAGGACTCTTTCCTACAGGCAATTACGTCAGGTTGAAAGAGCAGCGGCAAAAAAGCCTTGTCATAGCAGCAGACAAGTTTTTGAAGCTGCTTGTGCCTCCAACGTCCCCCGAACAACAAGATGCAGGGTCCTTCAGAGGTTTGCAGCTGTGCATACGCCATCCTGTCGACCTCCTCTATCCACTTCACACAAGCAGAAACGGCTCCAGTGGGCCAAACATTACATGAAGACTGATTTCAAAACTGTTTTGTTCACGGATGAGTGCCGTGCAGCGCTCGATGGTCCAGATGAATGGAGTGGAGGATGGCTGGTTGATGGACACCCCACGCAAACACGGCTACAGCGCCAACAAGGAGGAGGTGGAGTAATGTTTTGGGCTGGAATCATGGGGAGAGAGATTGTCGGCCCCTTTAGGATCCCTGAAGGCGCTAAAGATGAACTCCATAATGTATGTGGATTTTCTCAAACAGCACTTCCTGCCATGGTTCAAGAAGAAGAACCGTGTATTTCACAGCAAGATCATTTTTCTGCATGATAATGCACCATCTCATGCTGCACATAAAACATCTGCATCTCTGGCTGATATGGGCATAAAAGGGGACAAACTTATGGTGTGACCCCCATGCTCCCCTGACCTCTACCCCATTCAGAACCTTTGGAGCATCATTAAAAGGAGTGTCTATGATGGCGGGAGGCAGTTCACATCTAAGCAACAGCTCTGGGAGGGTATTCTGTCCTCATGCAAAACAATTGAAGCAGAAACCATCCAAAACCTGACAAATTCAATGGACGAGAGAGTTCAGAAGCTCCTTTCGAACAAGGGGTCCTATGTGAAAATGTAACATCACCTAGAATAAAGTTTTGAGTTGAAAACTGTTTGATTTCAGTTTCTAACAACCTGCTAATGCTTATAATTTCAAAAATGACCATTTTTTTGGTCTTTATTAAAATGAAAAGGTTGATCGAAAAGTTTGGGGGATCTAAGAGTGTGGCAACCCAGTAGTCATGATTACTTCGAATTCTGACAATATGAGGGTCATGCTGCAGGTAGTGCAGCAAGAAGGCACTTATGTGTCTTGCGCATCTCGGAGCCCCAAAATTATTTTCCGGGCTAGATGCAGCTAAAAATTATTTTTAATTTTAAATCTGGTGAAGCTTATTATAGATGGCCTAATAGGATCAGTGCTGCACACTGCTACAAAGCCCAAATTATTTTCCAGTCAAGATACAGATAAACATGATTAGTAATTTGAAAGCTTAAAACGGTTGGTAGGGTGATTTTAACCAATCATCAAGCTTTTACTCTCCCCAGGATGACACAGGGGTAGAAAAGTCGTTTCGGATCCATGATTTGTTCATCTTTATGAACGTGAGTCTGTCTACATTATCAGTGGAGAGCCGCGTGCGCTTATCTGTCAGCACACCACCAGCAGCGCTGAACACACGTTCAGACAGAACGCTGGCTGCGGGGCATGACAAGATCTCCAAGGCGTAAGTGGCTAGCTCCGGCCATTTATCCAGATTGGAAGCCCAAAAAGAGCAAGGGTCCAGTGACACAGTCGTGGCTTCAATGTTTACTTGGAGATACTCCTGTACCATCGTCTCTAGGCGTTGACTATGTGTCAGACTTCTTGTCTCCTGTGGCCTTGCAAAGGATGGGCTAAAAAAGTGGTGAAATGATTCCGCAAAATTGATGTTATCAGCAGATACTGTGGTTCTGTTACGGTTTGAGTGCTGAACACTTGACGGTCCCACGGTTGGCAAGCTGGAACTGTGAGATTCACTACGTGCACCACTGGTATTTTGTGGAAAAGCACATGTAAGATTCTGCAACAGTCTCTGCTGATACTCCTGCATGCGTGCATCCCTTTCTATGGCAGGAATAATTTCTGCAAATTTACTTTTGTACCGGGGATCTAACAGTGTGGCAACCCAGTAGTCAGGATTATTTCTAATTCTCACAATTCGAGGGTCATGTTGCAGGTAGTGCAGCAAGAAGGCACTCATGTGTGTTGCGCATCCAGGAGCACCAAGTCCCTGTTGTGTTGGTGGCGAGGTAACAATCATGCTTCCTTCCTCTGTCCTCTCCCCCCAACCTCGCACAACAGAAATGTGATCAAGGTCTCCCTCATCTGATGAGTCTTCCATCAGTTCGTCCTCCACTTCTTCCTGGGCTCCTGCACCTTCCTCACTAGTTTGGCTGCTACCATGCGCCCTGGTAAAATCATCTCCCCCACCCTCACATGCCTGCCGCCCTGGTGCTGCCGACCGTCTGGACCTTGCAGATGTTAGCCCTTCCGCATACAACTCCTCCTCCTCTACTTCCTCCACCTCCTCTTGTGCCACCACCTGACTCCGAATTCTGTTTAACATGTGCTCCAGCATGTAAATCACCGGACTAGTCATGCTGATAATGGCAGTGTCAGCACTAAACATCTTCGTCGCCATTTCAAAACTGTGCAGAAGGGTGCATAGGTCCCTGATCTGAGACCACTCCTCCAGCGTGATTTGCCCCACCTCTGAATCTCGTTGGCCCAGGCTATACGTCAGAACGTATTGCACCAGGGCTTGTCGGTGCTGCCACAGTCGCTGCAACATGTGCAGAGTTGAATTCCACGGGGTAGGCACATCGCATTTTAGCCGGTGAAGTGGCAGGCCCAACGACTTCTGTAGAGATGTAAGTCGCTGAGCTGCGGGATGCGAACGGCGGAAGTGAGCACACAGCGACCGTGCCCTCTGCAGAAGGCCATCTAGTCTGGGATAGTGGGCTAAAAATTGCTGGACAACCAGGTTCAACACGTGAGCCATACAAGGCACGTGTGTGACATTGCCCCGGCGAAGGGCCGCACCCAGGTTTGCAGCATTGTCGCACACGGCCTTCCCTGGTTTCAGGTCCAGTGGAGACAACCATTCATGAAATTGGTTCTCCAGAGCTGACCACAACTCCTCAGCTGTGTGACTCACATTTCCCAGACATTTCAATGTAAAAACCGCCTGATGACGTTGAGCCCTACTGCCAGCATAGTAAGGAGGTGTGCAGGATCCCTTCTGCGCAGTTAGAAAGCTTGTGGCATGACCAGACAGGCTTTGGGTGCAGGTGGAAGACCGAGAGGAGGTTGAGGAGGCAGAAGCAGTGGAGGAAAAATGACATAAAGAGGATTGACGCACAACTCGTGGGGACGGCAAGACTTGGACAGCAGCCCCTTGTCCTGCTGTCACCATAGTTACCCAGTGCCCAGTCAGCGACATGTAACGCCCCTGTCCATGCCTACTCGTCCAAGTGTCTGTGGTGAAATGCACCCTGTCACACACAGAGTTTCTCAAAGAAGCGGTGATGTTGTGTGCGACATGCTGGTGGAGCGCAGGCACACCTTTCTTTGAGAAGTAGTGCCGACTGGGCATCTGGTACTGGGGCACTGCGACGGACATAAGGTCTCGAAAATCCTCTGTGTCCACCAGGCGGAAAGGCAGCATTTCTGTAGCCAAGAGCTTGCAGATGGTGAAATTCAACCTCTTAGCTTTCTCATGGCTAGGAGGAAATGGTCTTTTACTTGTCCACATCTGAGGGACCGAGGGCTGGCTATTGTGCTTAGACGGGGTTGATAAGGGTGTCCCCGGCAAACTGCCGGTCTGTGAGGAAGATGCAGGCGGACATGTTAGGTTGCCTTGATCCAAAGGTGGTGCTATCGATGTCGGACAGCGCTCAAGACCAGCTGGTGTTACCACCTCCAAAGAAAATGATGACCTGCCAATCACGCTGGCTGTTGCGGGTAAAGAGGTGGCAGGTCTACGCCCCAAAACAGGTGTGACTGCTGTCCCCCCAGTCACAGAGGATGAAGAGGCCGCGGATGCACAAGATATGGCAGACGGTGGTTGGCCCGGCCGGCTAGACCGCATTGTAGCACACTGAGCTTCCCACTGCAACTTATGCTTCATGTCCATGTGCCGGTTCATGCATGAAGTACTCAAACTATGTATTTTTTGGCCTCTACTTAGCTTTTGCTGACAAATGTTACAGATAACACGAGTTGGGTCATCTTTATCGATCTGAAAAAATGCCCAGGCTATGCAAGGCTTAGCACCCATGCGACCTGAAGAGCCACCACGACTTGTGGTGAGAGGCAGAGTTGTGTTTGAGGATGCAGATGTTGACGTGCTTCCAGTACTACGTCTCTGTCCAGGAAGGCGCAACCTGACCTCGTCGTCACTAGCATCTTCCTCCACCTCCTCTGCTGACCTCATCTCTTGGCTGACTGTGGGTTGACAGTAAGTGGGATCTGTGACCTCATCATCATCACCCTGTGCGTTATCACACCCGTCGTCCTCAGAGCCAACCTGTTCCTGCCCTGACAAAAAACTAAAGTTGTCGCTCCAATCAGGTATTTGAGTCTTATCGTCGTCTTCCTCATTGTCTCCACCAACAGGAGTTACAGTTTGGGAATGAGGGTCTACATTATGGTCAGAACCTTCTGCGTCTGGTCCTGGATCCGACTCATAAAGATTCTGGGCATCAGTGCAGATCATTTCCTCGTCTGGATTCACAGAAGCGCTGGAGTCGACCTCTGATTCCCAGGCTATAGTATGAGTAAACAGCTCTGCAGACTCAACCATCTGTTCTACCTCATACTCAGACGGGCAGCTGGAGATTTGGGAGCTGTGAGGAAGCAAGTGCGATTTGGGTGACACCTTTGAGGACTGGAGTATTTGTGATGTTGAAGTTGATGTGGAGGAGAGCCCACTTAAAGGAGCACTTGATATCCGTTGAAGCACCTGCTGTTTTTGTGCCTCATCTGGAATTTGTAGCGATTGGCGTGGCCGTAAGAAAGGGATCTTATCACATTGTCCGCTAAAAGAAGTAGACATTTTAGTTTGGCTGGAAGATGGTCTTTCTTCTGCACCTACCCCACGGACACAACCTTTTTTCCCCTTCCCAACACGCCTATTCCCCTTTCCACCAGCAGCAGGCCTTTTTCCACTCATTTTGGTGGTTAACTAATTCACAACTCTGGAGTTGTTTGCACAAAAAAACAATGGATGGTAACCGAGCAGAGCTGAGTGGCCAAACTGTGGTATTAGGCCAAAACTATTGGCTGGGTTAGATGCAGAAAAAAATTATTTTTAATTTGCAACCTGATGGAGGTCAGTATAGATGGACTAATAGACCAAGACCCACACACCGCTAGAAGCCCAAATATTTTTTCAGAGCTAGATGCAGAAAAAAATTATTTTTAATTTGCAACCTGATGGAGGTCAGTATAGATGGACTAATAGACCAAGTCCCACACACCGCTAGAAGCCCAAATATTTTTTCAGAGCTAGATGCAGAAAAAAATTATATTCAATTTGCAACCTGCTGGAGGTCAGTATAGAAGGACTAATAGAACAAGTCCCACACACTGCTAGAAGCCCAAATATTTTTTCAGAGCTAAATGAAGAAAAAAATTATTTTTAATTTGCAACCTGATGGAGGTCAGTATAGATGGACTAATAGACCAAGTCCCACACACTGCTAGAAGCCCAAATATTTTTTCAGAGTTAGATGCAGAAAAAAATTATTTTTAATTTGCAACCTGATGGAGGTCAGTATAGATGGACTAATAGACCAAGTCCCACACACTGCTAGAAGCCCAAATATTTTTTCAGAGCTAGATGCAGAAAAAAATTATTTTTAATTTGCAACCTGATGGAGGTCAGTATAGATGGACTAATAGACCAAGTCCCACACACCGCTAGAAGCCCAAATATTTTTTCAGAGCTAGATGCAGAAAATTTTTTTATTCAATTTGCAACCTGATGGAGGTCAGTATAGATGGACTAATAGACCAAGTCCCACACACTGCTAGAAGCCCAAATATTTTTTCAGAGCTAGATGCAGAAAAAAATTATTTTTAATTTGCAACCTGATGGAGGTCAGTATAGATGGACTAATAGACCAAGTCCCACACACCGCTAGAAGCCCAAATATTTTTTCAGAGCTAGATGCAGAAAAAAATTATATTCAATTTGCAACCTGCTGGAGGTCAGTATAGAAGGACTAATAGAACAAGTCCCACACACTGCTAGAAGCCCAAATATTTTTTCAGAGCTAAATGAAGAAAAAAATTATTTTTAATTTGCAACCTGATGGAGGTCAGTATAGATGGACTAATAGACCAAGTCCCACACACTGCTAGAAGCCCAAATATTTTTTCAGAGCTAGATGCAGAAAAAAATTATATTCAGTTTGCAACCTGATGGAGGTCAGTATAGATGGACTAATAGAATGATGCTATGCCCAAAAGATTTTACTTCACTAGGTTCTGTAAAAAAATTGGTATTCTATACACAGGTGGTATATCTTGCAACACAGATAGGCTACTCCACTGACTAACACACTCTGCAATAGGCCAAAAAGGATTAGCTTTGCTAGATTCAGCCAAATGCTGTGAAAAAAACTTGCACAGCACTGGCACAGACCTGCCTGGCAAAAACTGATAGGAACTGATGTAACCTAGTCCTGAAAAGGACTCCAATTACAATTAGTCTTTACTCCCACAATCTATCTATTTAAGAGCACAGACCTGCCTGATAAAAGTCGTAGGAAATGCTGTAACCTAGTCCTTAAAAGGACTGCAATCACAACTATTCCCTACTCCCAAGCTATCTGTATATTTGTGCGAAAATTGGCTTGAAATTAACAAGGTATAGCGCACACAGCAACAGCGGTGCCGTCTAACACGCAGCTGCAGCAGTGAGAAAATGGTGGCGACGGGGAAAATGGCTTGGTCTTATAGGGCAAGGACATGTGACATACACTGCCAATCACACATGCCCTTGCTTGTGTGAAAAAAAGCACTTCGCTCCGTGTGTGCGCTGCTGATAGGCTGACAGATTGCACCTCCCCACTGCAAATGCGGGAAAGAGAAAAAAAAATGGAGATCTTCATTGTTCCTGCAGAGATCCATCCCCTGCCCCTCCCCCCGCCCCGCTGTACACTCAAACTGAGTATTAACATTAATTTTCATCATTACTGAGAAAAAATCCAGTTATGATTTTGGTGCACGAACAGTTATCGAACATAACCTCGAACAGCCTAATTTTTCTCAAATTGTTCGTGTTCGCCGACCGGCTCGAACACCGCCCAAAACAGCTCGAATTTGAGATTGGTGAACAGTTCGAGTAGAACAACGCTCATCTCTAGTAGAGAGTTGCAGTAGTACAGACGGGAATGAATAAGAGCTACGGTAAGGGTTTTTGCCGAGTCAAAGGTGAGAAAAGTCCTGATTCTTGAGATGTTTTTGAGGTGTAGATGACATGAACGAGCGAGTGATTTGATGTGAGGAGTGAAGGAAAGATCTGAGTCAAAAATGACCCCAAGACAGCGGGCTTGTTGCTGGGGAGTAATGGTTGAGCCATAAACGGAAATGGCAATATCGGGCACAGGTAGGTTAGTGGAGGGAGGAAATACGAATAATTCAGTTTTTGACAGATTCAGTTTTAGGCAGAGGGAGGACATAGTGTTAGACACAGCAGAAAGACAATCACTGGTCTTTTGTAGTAATGCAGGGGTGATGTCCGGAGCAGAGGTGCATAATTGGGTGTCATCAGCATAGAGATGGTACTGAAAACCGAATCTGCTGATTGTTTGTCCAATGGGAGCGGAGTATAAGGAGAAAAGAAGGGGGCCTAGGACTGATCCTTGAGGAACCCCGACAGTAAGGGGAAGGAGAGAGAAGGAGCAGTCAGAGAGATAGAAGGAGAACCAAGAGAGAACAGTGTCCTTGAGACCTATAGAGCGGAGCATAGTGAGGAGGAGCTGGTGATCCACAGTGTCGAATGCTGCAGAGAGATCCAGGAGAATCAGCAGGGAATAGTGACCATTAGATTTATCTGTTAGTAGATAATTAGAGACTTTAGTGAGGGCAGTTTCAGTAGAATGTAAAGAGCGGAAACCAGATTGTAAAGGGTCAAGAAGAGAGTTGTCTGAAAGATAGCGGATTAGACGGGAATGGACCAGGCGTTCCAGGAGTTTAGAGATAAAGGGAAGATTGGAAACAGGTCTGTAGTTGGCCGTGCAGTTCTGGTCAAGGGATGGTTTTTTAAGTAATG
Organism: Phyllobates terribilis; assembly: GCF_046119375.1. NCBI lineage: Eukaryota > Metazoa > Chordata > Amphibia > Anura > Dendrobatidae > Phyllobates > Phyllobates terribilis. The sequence goes on along the minus strand of NW_027362769.1, from coordinate 242,582,743 downwards.
GATGTATGCTGGCGTGTTTTAAAGAAGAGGGAAAGATACCAGATGAGAGGGAGAGGTTGAAAATTTTAGTTAGGTGAGTGGTGACAGCTGGAGCAAGGGACTGAAGGAGATGTGAGGGAATAGGGTCACTGGTGCAGGTGGTAGGGCGAGAAGATGCAAGGAGGCTGATCTCTTCATCTTCCGTGACTGGTTCGAGGTCAGAAAGTGAGCAAGATACAATGTGGCGGGGGAGAGCATGCATAACGTTTGGGGATTGGGAGAAAATTTCCTGTCAGATATGGTCAATTTTTTCTTTGAAATAATTGGCCAGATCGTCAGCGCTGAGGTCGGTGGTCGGGGCCTGTGCTGTTTGATTGAGGAGAGAATGAAACGTGTCAAAGAGTCGTTTAGGATTATTGGAAAGTGAGATGATGAGGTTGTTAAAGTAGGTTTGTTTGGAGAGGTGAAGCAGAGTTATATGTTTTCAGCATAAATTTATAATGGAGGAAATCTTCGGGCAGATTAGATTTTCTCCACAGCCTTTCAGCGCACCTGGAACACCGCTGGAGAAGACGTGTTTGAGGTGTGTGCAGAGCCGTTAAATTTCCCTAACTACACACTGGTAAATGCAGTGGCAGCTGGGCCTGAGGAAGAAGGCGTTCTGCCGAATGTCGTACCACCAGTGAATTCTGCTGGGCGTTACTCTGTCCATGTTGCCTACTCCTCCGACTCCGCTTCCTCCACCGCCTCCTCATCTGTTCAGGATTACACCTACAGCACCAACTTCAGCACAGCCAGGGGGAAACGACAGCAGGCTGTTCTGAAATTCATCTGTTTAGGGGACAAATCCCTCACTGCGTCAGTGCTGTGGACAGGGATCAAACAGCAGACAGATGAGTGGTTGTTGTGCGTGAACCTCAAGTCCAGCCTGGTGGTGTGTGTTAACGGGCGAAATCTCGTAGCAGCTCTGCGCCTAGCTGGTTTGACGCGCTTTCCTTTCCTGGCGCATGTGCTATATTTGGTGGTGCAGAGCTTCCTTAAAAATTACCCACATATGTCAGAGCTGAGTGCAGGCAATCTGTGCGTGTTTTCGGTGTTCTCACCCTCCGCTGCTCGCCTGTTTGCGCTGCAGCGTCAATTCTGCCTTCCCGCTCACCACCTCATATGCGATGTACTAACTATTATTACAGTAATAGGCAATAGTGTGCCTTGTTGTGCAGCTTCGAATACTCCACCAACATTTCCAACGCTGATAACGCCATCATGAGCATTACAATACCACTTCTATGCCTGCTGGAAAAAACACTTCAGACGATGATGGATGAGGTGGTGGCACAGAAGGATGAGGAGCAGGAGGAACAGGGACCATTCATGCCTGTCATCCCCTAATGGCTCAGAGGGTGGGTTCTTGTACCAACAGCAGCCAGGTACACAACTGTCCAGCCAAGGGACTGTTTTGGAGGAGGAGGAACAGTATTCACAGCAGGGTGGCACTCAAAGCAGCTCACAGGCATCACTGGAGCATGGCTGGGGTGATACAGAGCACCCAGACCATACACCTCCTACCAGGGACAGCTTGTGTTTGCCTTTGGGCAGCCTGGCGCACATGAGCCAATTCATGCTGCTGTGGTTGCGCAGCAACCGTCAAATTGCTCGGATTGTTACCAGTGCTGATTACTGGATCCCAGCTACAAGGATAGCGTAACATCATTACTGTTGGAACATGTGTTTAGCACGGCAAGGGTTGTGATCACAGACAGGCGCATCTGCCTGTCCACAGCCAATGTGAGGAAGCTAACATTCATTAAAATGAACCAGGTGTAGATCTCACAGAACTTGTCCGTACCTTTGGCTGAGTAGACAACTTTACCAGTCGCACCCAGCCATTGTTATACTCTCCTCAAATAATAATAAAAAAAAACAAAACACAAAAACAAAACACAAAAAAAAAAAACCCCGCAAAAACAGTGTTGCTACTTCTGCCTCTTCCACCTACACCACCAAGTCCACCTCCACCTAATCTACTTTCTCCTCCACTTGGAACTCCGCCTCCCTGTTCTAGATTGTTATTTTTTTTATTCAATGTTCTTTTCAGTCATTTCCCTTAAAAAAAAAACAACACAAATCACTCTCCCTCAGAAACCGTGTCGGATACCTTATCCCCTACATCTTCCACCTAAACCGCCATGTCCATCTCCCACTCGTCCTCCACTTGGACCTCGACCTTTTGGATCTAGAGAGTTATTTTATTTATTTTTTACTCCATGTTCTTTTAAGTAATTTCCCTAAAAAAAACACCTCCTACCCTGCCCCATTCACCTCCCCTACTTCACCTCCTCCACTTGGACCTCCGCCTCCTGGTTCAAGATTATTATTATAGATTTTTCTTATTCTCTGTAATTTTATGTAATTGCCCTATCCACATTTGTCCTGCTCTTACTCCCCATTTTGCTTCCTTTTGCAGACCCCTACCCCTTACTACCTTCATTTTACAGCACAAAAGCTTGGGCTCACATTGGCTTCTATTGGCTATGAGCTGGTCTTATTATGCTGGGAAGGTTCCAATAACCATGGAAATTCCCGGCCTTTTAATATCAACTCACAGATGTCTGCTTTGCCTTTGCTGGTTATTAAGAAAGGAGGAACCATAAAAAAATGATGTGGGGTCCCACTTATTTTTAATAATCAGTCAAGGAAAATGTCATGGGTGTGTCAGATGTGACAGGCAGTCTCTCTGCAGTTGACTGCAGAAGATCTCTTCATTTGGTATTACAGACACCTTCCTAGAATCTGTCTCACTCTAGGATCCGCGGCTGCCTCCCTTCTGCTCTTATTAACACCCTGGCAAGGGTGGTTAAATACGTTCAGTTTGCTACAGGGAGGCGCCGGTGATATTCATAGTGATACTTGTGGAGGCTTGGAGCTATTGCAGTCTGCTTACTTCCTCTCTGGTGCTTGGAGGACGTTTGGTGCAATCTCTCTAAAGTCAGCTCAAGCTAAGTTGCTTTCCCCTGTGTTCATCTCTCTTTTTGTTTTTTGCTGTTAGTGGGGACTGACTAGTGCTCATCCCACTTCCCTAGCTAGGGCCTAACTCTAGGGAGATACAGAGTTTTAGGTTTCTATTCGGCGATTGGTGAGAAACCAATATAGGGATGGTAGGGAAGACAGGGTGATATTAGATTAGCCCAGTAGGTCTCCACTCCCTATTTCCTTAGTGTCTGGACTCCCTTCCCATCATCCTTTTGTGTTGCACTTTGTCTTTCCTACACTGTGAGTGACAGAAAAGAAGACAGCAGTGAGCTCGTCTTATAATGCTGGGTATGGGTCAATATCCATGGACCTTCCCAGCCTATTAATATCAGCCCCCATCATATTGCTTTGCCTTAGCTGGTTATTAAAAATAGGGAGACCCCACAAAATTTTTTTAGCGTCCCCCATTTTTAATAACCAGCAAAGGCAAAGCAGACAGCTGGAGAGTGATACTAATTGGCTGGGAAGGTCCATCGATATTGGCCCCTTCCTAGCATAATAAGACCAGCTCACAGCTGTTTGATTGCCCTTGACTGGTTATTAAAAATAGGGGGGCCCCACATTGTTTTTTTCATTTATTTGTTTATTAACAAGTACAGTAGCATACACATGCAAGGCACTGCTCCTCTCCTCAACTTGGAACTCCGCATCCTGTTTCAAGATTATTATTTTTTATATTTTTTAATCTACGTAATTTTAAGTAATTTTCCTATCCACATTTGCTTACAGGGCAATTGTCCTGCTCTTACCCCCATTGTGCTTGCTACCTTTTGCAGCCACCCTAGCCCTTACTACAAACATTTTACAGTTATTTTTTATCACCAAAGTTTGGGTCTCTATTGACTTATATGGGATTCAGGTCCGGGGTCAAGTTCGAGTCAAGTTCTAGTACCTGAATCGAATTTTGGACTAAAGTTCAGCCGAACCCGTCGAACACGAACTCCCACGGGTCCGCTCACCCTAATATTAACCTAAATTTATTATATGACGCCATGCATAAAGCAACCCAGGATAATAAATGTTCCCTCCTAATCATCTGTCTCCACATCCTCTATGCACTTGATAACTGCACTTAAGCATACTGGCTGATGACTGGATAATGCAGCTTTATATGAAAACGCCTATTTATTATAATGGCTGGACCTGAAATAACAAGCACTTTTCACCTATTGTGTCTCCCCCTATTTCCTTGCAGATTGTAAGGTTTCGAGCAGGGACCTCACTCCTCCTGTAACTGTTTCACTGTCTTACCTTGTATTGAATTTATTGTCTATATACAGAATGTCACTGCTTAATTGTAAAGTGCTGCGGAATATGTTGATGCTATTTAAATAAAATTACTATTATTATATAAAGACATGATATAAGAGTATATGCATAACACAGACTTAGGGAGCACGCCACAGACCCCTCACACCAATCCAACACGCGTTTTGCTTCCTCTTCTACAGGGAGTGTTGGCCTCTTAATATAGTGTGAATACAGTTACCACAAATAGGTAATCAGGGGAAACTTTGCCTTACTGGGCGCCGCTGTATGCGCATGCACATGGTATCTGCTGCACGCCGGCTGTAAGATGCGCATCAATGAAGTGCGAGAATGTCGCCGTTCATGATGTGGGACCAGCTAGCCAGTCCGGAGCCGAGCCCGGCACATGAGCAGTATGGCGCACAACGATCTCCGCAGCGATCTTTAAAATTGCAAAAAGAGGTGGTAAAGGTATTTAGTGATAATAAGGCTGTAGATCACTATGCACAAAGGGGCACAGACATCTTTAATGGGAAGTGGAAATTGGCATAGAGATATGATGGCAGTATGGTAGTGTGATACAGAATAACTACAAAAGATATATGTTAAAGTGGAGAGAAAATGGACATATTCTGAAAAAGGAAAAATATAAATGTAAGTGATATAATGATAGTGAAGAAAACTATTAAAAAAGAAATAAAGGAAAAAAGTTTCTACGTGTATATGTACGTGAAATGTGTGAACATACGGTAAATAAAAATACAATTAAAGTGGAAAATTGTGTTTAAAGGAAAGAAGAAAGAAAGAAAAAGGGAAAAAAGTGAATGATTGAATGTGAGAAAGTTTATTCTCCCAAAAAAGAAACAATTTTTTGTTGTATAAAAGTAGATAAAATATAAAAATAAATGTATGTGAAAAAATATATATTTTTCCTTTTTTTCTTCTTTCTTTTCATTCCCTTTTCTTTCTTTTTTTTGTAAAATTATTATACACATGCACACCTATACATATACATATATATATAAATATGCTATCATAAATTTCATATATGGAGATGAAGAAATATTTCTAAGATGATGTTTGTATGTTATATCCTATGTCCTAAAAATATAAAAAGAAAACTATTTTATTATTATTCAGGCAACTAAAAAAATGACAAATGGTAAGTATTCATCTCAAGAAAAAATATTTAAATGGAAAATTGGGAAAGAAAAAAGAGAAAAAAAAGACATAAGAAGAGCCAAGGATAAATATCTTATGTGTATATAATAACAGACAAGATATCAATATTTTATAGGAAACTTACAAAGCCCCATTGTTCATTTAACCCCCTAGTGTTCATGCATTTTAATATTGTGATCCATTTACATTCTAGCTGGGCCAATTTCTTGGTCATGTCACCTCTTCTATTACCTGGATAAAAGAGATCAAATCCCCGAAAACGGAGTAAATGCCACTGATGCGGGTGGAATTCCTAAAAATGTCTTGCTAAAGGTTCTAATTTTGTAATCGCCCCCACATCTTCTTATGGGATCTTTACTGCCGCCTTAATATCCTTGATGTGTTTAAGGAACCGGATTCTCAATTCCCGTGATGTCATGTCGACATAAATAAGAACATAAGGGCAAAAGTTGCAAGATAAATAACTAAGGTCGTCCTGCTGTTAATATAATGTAATATCTTGAAATCGCGCTCTCTTGCTGAAACTGAAAAGATATCTGTTAGTCAATATATCTGCACACCTTGTAATTTCCACAGGTCCAGGTGCCTTTTGAGACCAAATAAAAATGTTGAAGTCGGAGGGATATGATGACCGTGTACCAACAATGTCACATAAATTCTTGCTACATTTAGCCATAATAAGAGGTGGGTCTGATAGCAATTAGGAAAGTTTAGAGGTTGAGCCTCTATTGTGACATCACTCATGTGTAGCTTTGCCCTCGTGATGTAACAATTGGATTCCACTTGTGATGTCACGGAATCCTTGGATTATATCCAGTGATTTTGCAGTGAGATCCTTTGTCTGGAGAGGCTGATTGTGCACTACACAGTAAGCGATATTCCTCCAGGCTAAAATGCTGTTTAGACTCGTTCTAATTCTCAGCGTGCTATTAGCATCAGCGGAAGGTGCTCCCATCTTTATCCGCAACCATCATTCACAAGCGCAGATCAGGATCCCTGCAGGTAAGGTCATTACCAGATACACTCTGACGATGGGGTTAACCCTTTGCCTCCAAAGCCAAGTTTTATTTTTGCACTTTCTTTTTTCCTCCACTTTTTCCAAGAGTCATAACTTTTTCCCATTCATATATCTGTATGAGGGATTAGTTATTTTTTTGCGGGACGAGTTGTAGTTTTAAATGACACCATTCATTTTATCATTAATGTTCTCCTATGTTTTTTAGTTGTTTTATTTTCATGGTATAAGAAGTAACAGTCGTTTTCATTTTTAACATAGATGAGACATAGAGCATTAATACTGTCCTCGCCTTGCTGGATGCACTCACTACTACATGTAGCAGAAGGCGCCCACAAGACATACAGGGGATACTTGTGACTTCTTACTTGTCAGTAGAGTTTTTCTTTAATGTCTATTTTTACTTTCTAGGTACCAAAGTAGTCCTGCACCATGGTCCGTGCTCAGCAGCATGCGGTAAGCAGCTCAGAATTCAGATATGTCCTTCACATGTAACATTTCACATGCGGCCCCAGAAACCATTGGGATCCATTAATAAGGCCCAGGTTCTGTTATCAGACTCTGCGTCATTAGGGGTTCTGTAACTTTTCTTATGTGACCAGAGATTTATATGAGGTCACAGGATACATGGATTGGAGGATTTTTCCTCTCTTACTTATAATTTCAGGTGTCATCTCCCATCCTGTGTTCATTCTCTATTCCAGGAATATAAAAGAACAGATCTCTGTATTGTCCATTATATATTGATATGACATCAAATATCATCCATCATTTTTCCAAACTTAATACCCCTTTTTTAATAGTCATATTTGGTTCCTCAGTCCGCCCATTCCATGTATTTGGTTTCCACGTCTGAACACATTCCAGCTCTGATCCTGATCACTTATGTTCTGTTCTTTATCTTTTCAGCTCATAACACTGTTCCTCAAGAAACATCTCAGGATACAGTCATTAAGATTGTTATAGCTGCTGCCATTCTCTTCGTCATTGCAATAATCATTGTTGCCATCGGTGTCATCTACTGGTAAGTATAATAACTAATGATTTATGGGCTACACAGGAGTCTGTAGAGGAAATGTCACATCTTCAGGTTCCTCCAGAAATGGGAATATTTTGTGGCTTGGACACGTCACCCTGAAGTTGTGCCCTGCAGATAACTGATGGGTATATATTAGACTTTGTAGGGATTCACGCTCTCATGTAGGCATTAGGTAGCGTTCGCACAGGCAATGCAGTTTGGTCCAAACCGGTGCAGTTTTATTTTTTTTCAAAAAGCTCCAAGGGATTCAAAGCCAAAAACAGCCTCTTCTGGGCACAAAGGTATCACAGCAAATAAACACTTCATTTAGCATGGCACATATGTCAGTGCAGGCTCACCCAAACAGATTACAGTCCTTTCCACCAGAGAAAACTTTATATACAGAAGAGGCACGATCCCACCAATCTCGCTGTCGCCTTCAGCCCAAGTTCAAGCAGCCTCCAGTGCCAAACAGAAGTGTTCAACTCTGGCCACAGTTCACACTGAACAGGCTGCAGCAGACACACGGTTCTCTGCAGCTCCAGCACTCAGACTGCTCAGCTTTCCTAGCTGACCTATGCAGTCTCCATTTAGAGAGAGATGCCGGCACATATCTCTCTCAGCTACAGCTCACACTTTGGCTGAACACTCACCAGCTCCAGCACATTCAACTCTGCTTCATCCAGAAGACTGCACACAGTGAACACAGGCCCTGGTTTTAGTAAAAAAGCAAGATGGATGTGTCTAATCAAATCCTACAGAGCTAGAACTTAACCCTGTCCTACCTTGCTCTGCTACAACTTGCATATACATTATTAATAGAAATTGCTGATTGGAATAGACACAAAAATGACTGACTCGTGATATTTCTATAGATAGCACTAAATTAAATGTTTCATTTATACATTCTGCAGAATGCAGACATATTTTACTTTGTGATTTACAATGTGACTTTCATTTTTACAATTTTATAGTTATCTGAAAAAGAAAAAGCCAGTGAAAGATCTTGAAAGGCAATGGTGCGCCGATGATTTTAGAGAGAACAACACCAAACTAAATGGTAACTACAGCTTAACAAATCTGACATTAAAGAAGCACTCCAGCTAAATATGTATTGTCTAATCCCTTCTAGATATATCAGATGTACATGTGAGAAAATACTTACCATTTGCCGTCTTCTCTGGATTCCAGCACCACGTCTTATGTGTGGCGCGGTAGCGATTTTCCTAATATAAGCCTATGAGACTCAGAGCGAGGTTCCATATACTTACATTGAGAATGTAACTTCCAGTCCACACATAAAGACATTGTGATGGCCCGTCCAATTTTTCAAATATACACGTTTACGTTTTAAATATTTTTGTTGATATATGAGTATTGACTTCTAGCATACACAGCAGAGCAGGAGTACCAGCAAATTCTTCTTTGTCATCTATAAGAAAGACTTCGTGATCGCCAGGCCGATTTAAAGTCACATGGTTCAGCAGAGAACTGGAGCTGTGCTGCAAACCGGAGAAGACAGCGATCAGTGTTCTACCATATACTATACACTACTAATATGTTCAGAAGTGATTAGCAATAATAATTTTGCTCAGAGTGCTTCTTTGATATCTCTATACAGACAGTTATTGCCAACTTTTATATTACATGGAATATAATAACATGTAAATATAAATAATTTTAATCATATAGAAGCTTACATTTTAGAAGCTTGCATTTTATTAAATCTAACTTCAATATTTTATGTTACAGGAGAATTTGACATTTTCTGTACTTCTAGAGACATTATAATGCCGCACACGGCCGCTATAGTGGAGAGGAAAGAGTCCGAGATTAAGCCGGACTTAAATGATTACAAACAGACACCTCCATCTATTCTAAAAGGAAGTCAAATGAAAAATGAAAACAAAGGGAAAAAAGTTTATTTTCAAGAATCGGATAATCGATATGTTTACTCATATGATTCCGAGTCCTCACAACCTGGATGTCAAATGAGATATTTCCGAAACGAACAAGGCTGGAAAAAAAGTGAGTGTTTTCATATCTTGCCTCAACCTTTATCAGAAGATCATCTTTCATTTCTTTCAAAAGAACTTAGGGGCCTGATTTATCAAATCTTTTTTACCGGTATTCTGACATAAAAAGCTTTGAACTGTCACTAAATTTTGGCAAAAACTCCAGGCTGCGCTAAAATATTGTGATTTCTGGCATTCTCCTGCCATTTTTGCCCATTTCCAACAAAGTGCCGGAGCTTTAGTAGAATGGTTGACCGCTAGTCAAATTCATGATGATCGGCAGCGTTAGTTAAGCCACGAAACACGCTCACGAGAGGAGCACACCAGTAGTCAGACACTCCTGATTCATGAATCAGCGTATAACTCTTCATAAATCAAAAGCGTCTGACTTCAGTGCGCCTCCTCATCAAGATCGGCGCGAAGAAGCTGTATTGGGAGTATCATCTGAAAAAAATGTGGAATAATTATTGGTGGATAACCCAATGATGCCAATATTTCATTCACTTCCTAAAATTCTCAAACCTTTTTGCCACCTTCCATGTACTCCATTGCGGTGGGAATAAGTTCATTCATTAAAAGACTGGGGTCTTGGGTGAGGAAATATTACAGCCACTAAGGTGAGAGATTTCAGGATATTTAAGGTGCAGTATAGATGTTCTGCAAATATTTGTCTGTTGTTAAATGGTTGACATACAAAGTTACATCGCTGTATTCCAGAATACCCCAGGATTTAACTATTGCTGCCCTGTCTCATTATTTGGATGATTACAGTGGATATTGCAAAGAAATTAGTTCCTAATTTCTTAAGTATATTACTTACTTCATCCTATTTTTTTTCTTTTCAATGGTTATTTTTTTTTTTACAAACTATTGGGTTGATATGCCATAAACGGATGAGATGGGAATACCCCATTAAAGCTAGGAATAAGTTTTGTATAAAAGTCTATTTTCTATAGATTAGCTCTGAGATCTGGTCTATAGGATGCAAACTGTCATTTATATCAAACTGGATTCTGTAATAGGTCCATTGGGTGTTGTAATATTATCTAGATTCTCCTAAGGGGATGTTGTGTTAAAAGAAATGTATATTATCCGTTTTATATGTAACATTCTGTTGCTCCATGTTTAGTTATAATCCATTATTGTTTCTGCAGAATAATCGAGAAAGAAGGCTCGCCGAGTTCCAACAAGGAATAAGAAATCCAGCAGAAGGCGATGACTCCGCCTCAACTCCATTACATGGTGGCTACCATGTGAGGATAAGGCAACCTGTGATTAAGCAAAAAGAGACAGATTCCGGGCTCGGTCTCTGCTCTCACCCAAGGATATGACACTTACCAGACTTTCCGCAGTCAGATGTGTTCACAGACAAGTGACTTACCTGCTGCATGAAGAGGCAGATTCCGGGCTCGGTCTCTGTTCTCACCCATGGATATGACATTTACCGGACTTTCCGCAGTCAGATGTGTTCACGGACAAGTGACTTACCTGCTGCATGAAGAGACAGATTCCGGGCTCGGTCTCTGCTCTCACAATATTGTATGACATTTACCGGACTTTCAGCAGCCAAGTGTACTCACGACACAAGTGAGGTACCTGCTGTAAGAAGAGGCAGATTCCGGGCTCAGTCTCTGCTCTCACCTAGCCACAGCTCAAGGGAAATGCACTCCTTTAACCATGGTTCCCTAGAGGTTTCCTCCATTGGGGGTTTTTCCTCTCCTGAGTGCTAAAGGACGACTCTTCGTGAGTTAAAGGCCCATCATCATCAATGCCACATTTAAGACTATTGTCCTGACTTCTAATGGAAAATTCCACATTATCCAACTTGAATAAAGTTTATAAAGAAGTCAGCATATATCATGTGTATTTGAATCTTCTTTTATGAATCTTTACACTATAGCAGAATATACATAGCACTGGACTACTTTATATAGTCATTACCATCACACATAGCTAATTATTTATCATCCCGTTTTCTCACACACATGTAAACTAGGGTATAAGTGGTGTTGTATTTAAAAATAATATATCCACTTCTCGACATGCTATCTACATGTATGTCACTTGTCTGATGTCATTCTATGGAGAGAGTTCTGGAGCATAGCCAGTGACTGTGTTGGACATCAGAGCTGTGCTGCAGTCAGAAAAGTACTATATCCATAAATGTCTAAATCACTTACCATATTTTCAGATTATAAGAAGGACTTTTTTCCCAAAAAAATTTGGGAGGAAAAAGGGGGTGCGTCTTATAATGCAAAGGTACAGTATTTTACCTGGGGGGGCATCGGTGGAGCCGGGTCACAGATACAGGAGGATGGCAGCGGCTGCAGCAGGAGCCCGTCCTCTCAGCATGTCATGCAAGGTGTGGGAAAGACTAAGTGCAACACAGAGGGAAGAGGAGGAGGAAGCCCAAACACTAGGGAAAGGGGAATGGAGACCCCTAGGCAGATCTATTATCACCCTGCCTACCCTACCATCCCTATATAGGTTCCACACCTATCAGAGAGCAGGAACCTAAACCCTGTATATCACTAGAGCTTGGCCCTAGATAGGGAGGGGGAGGGAATGAGTATTGGTCAGGAAACATTACAAACTAAAGACAACAAGGTAGACAAACAAAGGGGACAAACTTAGCTTGAACAGACACCAGAGGAGTAATGTCAACTGTCCTCCAAGGGCACCAGAGAAGAAGCCAGCCAACAGATAGTGCTCCAAACATGCACAAAGGTACATAGAAGTATCTCTGGTGATTTCCTGCAGCAAACTGAGAGTTTTTAACTCCCAGGAAAGGGTGTGTCGATTAACACCAGGAGGGAGGTTGCCGTTGGGTCTTAAAGCAAGAAGGATTAAGAAGGCATCTGCAATGCCAAGCACAGTGACCTTCTACAGCCAGATCCAGAGCAAATGTCTATAGCACCTGCACACCCGTGACAGTCCCCTCCCTACTACGAGTGGCCTTTGGACACTCAGGACCAGGTTTCTCAGGATAAGAGGTGTGGAATGCATGAACCAACCTGGGCGCATTCACCTCTGATGCTGAAACCCACATCATTTCCTCTGGACCATAACCCTTCCAAGTACTGTAGGGAACGGCGCTGGAGACGAGAATCTACAATCCTCGAAATCTGAAACTCCAAATCACCATCAACCATGATTGGGGGCGGCAGTAGGGGAGAGGACTCAAGATGTTCTACATATTTCTTGAGCAGAGACCTGTGAAAGACATTGTGGATCTTAAGGGCCTGAGGTAGGTCAAGACGAAACGCTGCTGGGTTAATGACGGTGGCTATTTTATAGGGACCAATAAGTCTAGGTCCCAGATGTTAGGAAGGAACCTTCAACTTGATATTCCTGGTAGACAACCATACAAAGTCAATCACACTCAGGTTCGGACCTGGCGAGCGTTTCCTGTCCTCCATACGTTTGTACCTGTCCCCCATGATCTTCAAATTACTCAGAACCCCCCTGCCACACAGAGGAGCGAGACGATGCAAAACATTCCTCCTCAGGAACTCCCAAAGCCCCTGCCCCACTAAAAATACCAAACTGTGGATGGAAACCATATGCACCAAAGAACAGTGACCTGCCGGTAGATCCTTGGCGATGATTATTAATAGGAAATTCTGCCAGCAGTAAGTAAGATGCACAATCCTCCTGGTTTTTGGAGACAAAACACCTGAGGTAAGTCTCCAAATTCTGATTAATGTCCCCCGATCTGACAACACATCAGTGGGAACTCCGTGAAGCTTCACGATCTCATTTATAAACACCTGAGCAAGAGTCTTGGCATTCGGAAGTGCCGGTACTGTGACAAATTGAACCATTTTACTGAACCTATCTACAACCACCAAAACCACAGTTTATCCTGCAGATACCGGTAGGTCAGGAATAAAATCCATGGACAAGTGTGTCCATGTCCTGCTTGGAATAGGTAGCGGAAGAAGAGTACCAGACGGATGGGTATTCGATACTTTAGAATGTGCACAAATACTACAAGCAGACACATGTTCAACCACATCCCCATGCAACCCTGGCCACTAAAATGATGAGAATGGAGGTCCGCAGTTGCCTTACTACCTGGATGACCAGCAAGCACAAAGTTGTGATGTTTCCTAATTACTTTGCGGCACAGATTAGATGGTACAAATAACCTTCCTGAAGGGCAGGAGGCAGGGGCGTCCCCCTGAGCCTCCAATACCTCACCCTCAAGTTCAGGATACAAAGTCGAAATGACTACCCCCTTCTGCAAAATCGGGGCAGGGTTCTCAAGGTCACCAACACCAGGGAAGCTCAGGGATAAAACATCAGCCTTGAAGTTTTTGACCCCTGGAAGGAAAGTGGCAACAAAATTGAACTTAGTAAAAAACAGGGACCATCTAGCTTGCCTATGGTTGAGACGTTTAGCCAATTGAAGTTATGACAGGTTCTTATGGTCTGTGATAACAGTAATAGAATGGACAGCCCCCTCCAACCAATGTCACCATTCTTCAAATACCAATTTAATCGCCAAAAGCTACCTATTACCCACGTCATTATTTCTCTCAGCCGAAGATAATTTCTTTAGAAAAGAAAGCGCATGGATGCCATTTACCAGGGGACGAACCCTGAGACAACACAGCCCCAACCCCGACATCTGATGCATCAACCTCCACAATAAAGGGTTGGGAAACATCAGGTTGAATGAGTATAGGTGCAGTGGCAAAACAACTCTTTAGGGAGGAAATAGCCTGCAGGGCAGCATCCGACCATTTGGAAAGATCAGACCCCTTCCTTGTCATGTCAGTGAGGGGTTTCACAATTACCAAATAATTTTGGATACATTTCCGGTAAAAATTAGTAAAGCCCAGAAAACGCTGTAGAGTCTTCAGGTTCTTGGGATGGTACCAATCAAGGACAGCACGGATCTTCTAAGAATCCATCCGAAAATCCGAAGATGACAACAAGTACCCCAAAAACGGCACCTCTTGGACGGCGAAAACACACTTTTCCAGTTTGGCATATAGTTTGTTATCCCTTAATATCTGAAGCACCTGTCTAACATGCCCCCGATGTGTCTCAAAATTAGGTGAGTAAACCAAAATATCATCCAGATAGACCACCACAAAACTGCTTACCAAATGATGGAAAATATCATTAATGAAATGCTGGAACACCGCAGGTGCATTAGTCAGACCGAAAGGCATAACTAGACTCTCGATATGCCCTTCAGGGGTATTAAACGCTGTTTTCCATTCACCCTCCTCTCTGATTCTAACCAGATTGGAGGCTCACCTTAAATCCAGCTTGGAGAACACCTTAGCTCCCACAACCTGGTTGAACAAATAATAATAATAACAATAATAATAATAATAATGTTTATTTTTATAGCGCCAACATATTCTGCAGCACTTTACAAATTTTAGGGGGGACTTATACAGACAATACAGAATAAGCATATCTCATATCGAAAGGAGTGAGGGCCCTGCTCGCAAGCTTACAGTCTATGAGGAAATGGGGGAGACACAAAAGGTAGAATGTACATATATTGTATAATGCAGCCTTAATATCTTGATTGGTATGAACCTCAAATTGAAGAAGATTTTAATATGGGGGAACACTGGGACGGACAACTGGGATGGACAGATAGTGTGTGGAGGCGATACGCCAGTCTAAAGAAATGGGTTTTTAGGGTCCGCTTGAAACTGTGCGTATTGGGAATTAATCGAATTGTCTTGGGTTGTGCATTCCAAAGAATTGGCGCAGCACGTGAGAAATCTTGGAGACGGGAGTGGGAAGTTCGGATTATGGAGGATTTTAGTTTTAAGTCACTGGCAGAACGGAGGGCACGTGGAGGGTGGCAGACTGAGACAAGGGAGGAGATGTAGGGGGGTACTGAAGCATGGAGCGCTTTATGGGTAAGCGTGATAAGTTTAAATTGAACTCTATATTGGATGGGTAACCAATGCAATGACTGGCACAGGGAAGAGGCATCGGTGTAGCGGTTGGCGAGGAACATGATCCTGGCTGCTGCGTTAAGGACGTATTGGAGAGGGGAGAGTTTAGTAAGAGGGAGCCCGATCAGTAGAGAGTTGCAGTAGTCCAGACGGGAATGAATTAGAGCTACGGTAAGGGTTTTTGCCGAGTCAAAGGTGAGAAAAGTCCTGATTCTTGAGATGTTTTTGAGGTGTAGATGACATGAACGAGCGAGTGATTTGATGTGAGGAGTGAAGGAAAGATCTGAGTCAAAAATGACCCCAAGACAGCGGGCTTGTTGCTGGGGAGTAATGGTTGAGCCATAAACGGAAATGGCAATATCGGGCACAGGTAGGTTAGTGGAGGGAGGAAATACGAATAATTCAGTTTTTGACAGATTCAGTTTTAGGCAGAGGGAGGACATAGTGTTAGACACAGCAGAAAGACAATCACTGGTCTTTTGTAGTAATGCAGGGGTGATGTCCGGAGCAGAGGTGCATAATTGGGTGTCATCAGCATAGAGATGGTACTGAAAACCGAATCTGCTGATTGTTTGTCCAATGGGAGCGGAGTATAAGGAGAAAAGAAGGGGGCCTAGGACTGATCCTTGAGGAACCCCGACAGTAAGGGGAAGGAGAGAGAAGGAGCAGTCAGAGAGATAGAAGGAGAACCAAGAGAGAACAGTGTCCTTGAGACCTATAGAGCGGAGCATAGTGAGGAGGAGCTTTTGATCCACAGTGTCGAATGCTGCAGAGAGATCCAGGAGAATCAGCAGGGAATAGTGACCATTAGATTTAGCTGTTAGTAGATAATTAGAGACTTTAGTGAGGGCAGTTTCAGTAGAATGTAAAGAGCGGAAACCAGATTGTAAAGGGTCAAGAAGAGAGTTGTCTGAAAGATAGCGGATTAGACGGGAATGGACCAGGCGTTCCAGGAGTTTAGAGATAAAGGGAAGATTGGAAACAGGTCTATAGTTGGCCGTGCAGTTCTGGTCAAGGGATGGTTTTTTAAGTAATGGATGTATGCTGGCGTGTTTAAAAGAAGAGGGAAAGATACCAGATGAGAGGGAGAGGTTGAAAATTTTAGTTAGGTGAGTGGTGACAGCTGGAGCAAGGGACTGAAGGAGATGTGAGGGAATAGGGTCACTGGTGCAGGTGGTAGGGCGAGAAGATGCAAGGAGGCTGATCTCTTCATCTTCCGTGACTGGTTCGAGGTCAGAAAGTGAGCAAGATACAATGTGGCGGGGGAGAGCATGCATAACGTTTGGGGATTGGGAGAAAATTTCCTGTCAGATATGGTCAATTTTTTCTTTGAAATAATTGGCCAGATCGTCAGCGCTGAGGTCGGTGGTCGGGGCCTGTGCTGTTTGATTGAGGAGAGAATGAAACGTGTCAAAGAGTCGTTTAGGATTATTGGAAAGTGAGATGATGAGGTTGTTAAAGTAGGTTTGTTTGGAGAGGTGAAGCAGAGTTATATGTTTTCAGCATAAATTTATAATGGAGGAAATCTTCGGGCAGATTAGATTTTCTCCACAGCCTTTCAGCGCACCTGGAACACCGCTGGAGAAGACGTGTTTGAGGTGTGTGCCAGGGTTGTCGCCGTCTATGCCGAATTGTTCTTTGTGTAGGAGGTGCAGCTTCATCCAGGGCGCATAGCATTATTTCGTTATAATGCTTCAATGCAGAGTTGGGACATGAGAGGGAGGAAATTGGGGCCAATGATGATTGCAACTTTTTCATAAATTTCTGGGTGTTAATGGCGCGTATATTTCTATAAGTGTGGAAAGTGGGGGGGTTTTGAGTAGAGTCACAGTTCTTGACAGAGAATGAAAGAAGATTATGGTCAGAGAGTGGAAGGGGAGAGTTATTAAAGTCATGTACTGAGCAAAGCCGGGAGAAGATCAGGTCCAATGTGTTCCCGTCCTCATGTGTAGTAGAATTAGCAAGCAGTGATAGGCCGAAGGAGGAGGTTAGTGATAAAAGGTGAGCGGCAGATGGGGAAAGAGGATCGCCAATTGGGATGTTAAAATCTACCATGATTATCGTGGGGATGTCGCAGGATAGAAAATTTGGAAGCCAGGCAGCAAAGTGATCCAGGAACTGACGGGAGGGACCTGGAGGGCGATAGACCACGGCCACTCGCAGGGAGAAGGGCCGGTAGAGTCTGACTGTGTGGGCCTCAAAAGAAGGTAAGATAAGGCAAGGTATTGGGGGGATAGCCTGAAAAGTACATTTTGTTGAAAGAAGCAGACCAACACCTCCACCTGATCTGTTGTCAGGTCGCGGGGTATGAGAGAAATGTAGGCCACCGTTGGAGAGAGCTGCAGCGGCGGTAGTGTCCGACTGCTGGATCCAGGTTTCAGTGAGAGCAAGAAGGTTGAGGGAATTAGAGAGGAAAAAGTCATGGATGTAAGAGAGTTTATTACAAGCTGAGCGCGCATTCCAAAAGGCACAGTTGAATGAGACCGAAGATATGCAGGGAATATTAATGAGATTAGCAGGGTTTCTGAATGTAACAGGGAAAGAGTTAGTGTTATTATTACTGGAGGGTCCTGGATTAGGAGAAATATCACCAGCGACTAAGAGAAGGAAAATACAGAGAGTGAGCAGATGGTTGAGTGATTTGTGAGAGCGTTTCCTGTGTTGCATGGTGGGATTGAATGGATCTGTGTGGTATAACATTGTGAAGAGAGCATGACAGCTGTACATAGGAGAAGAGAGGAGTGAGGAATTAATATGGATGAAGTGTGCAAAATTGGTGGGAGAACGGTGAATGTGGATGATTGTAGCAGCCAGAATATAAATGGCACAGATACAAATAGTGAATACTGTTTGCAAAACAGATGAACTGGAAGCAAGTTTGTTCAATTGTCTTACCTGTCTCCTGCCCTGTCAAACTGCCATGCCTAACTGCTGACACTTTGATAAACTATGGCACTTCAATAAAGTATGCATAAATGCTATATGCATAAATGCCCCCGCATAAATGCTGCCCCTAGACTATGTCTCAATATATAGGGAAGTATCTGCTTAGATCTACACAGATTTAACTCGTTAGCAATCAATCAACTAGTTTAAGACAACAGGAGACAATAAAACTTCAGAAAAAAAAAAACAGACTGGCAACTCTACATGGATCATAAACTGTTAAAGCAAGTGTGGTGACCTTAAAGTATCATGGGTTAAACAGCATAGATGAATGACAAATATATACCAGTGATTAGCTGCAGAACATTGCAAGGAACATGGAGATCATGAACAAATCTGGAATCAGAGGAAGAGGGTATGGATCTCAGATGGTAATTTGATTCAATTCCTGGAAATCTAAACAAGTACGTAGACCGCCATCTTTTTTCTTCACAAAGAAGATCCCTGCGGCCACGGGTGAAAATGAGGGTCTGATATGTTCTTTCTCCATACTTTCCGCAATGATGTCCTTCATGGCTTGTCTCTCAGGGACAGAAATATTATACAGTCTGGACTTTGGTAGTTTAGCTCCGGGGGTCAAGTTAATAGGACAGCCATATGCACGATGAGGAGGCAAATCCTGATGTGGCGCCCCTGAGGGTTCAGTCGCCACAGGGGTACTGCACCTCAGCTTGAGGTGTGGTATCTCCTCTTCCAGGTAATGATGGAGCACTTCTCGGGACCCTACCTCACCACTCAACACTACACCACTCCTGTCCTGTAGGGGGCCTAAATGCACCAGGGTGCTGCCCCGGCCTGGAATATAGAAGATGGGGGGAACCAAAGATAGGAGGAACCATGTAGTGGGTGAGGGTGGAGGACACACTTTTAGGGTACACTTACTAATTCATATTTAATCTACGGCCATCTTAGGTTCAAGGTCTTTGATTGTGATCTTCATCAGTGATTGTTTTTCTCCGTCTCTGATTGTAGTCACCCACCAGAGTTCAGTAATAGGCCTCATCCGACTGAAGATACACGATCCTTGTTTTCTGGCATTGAGGCGAGGAGCGGGTCAGAGTTAACCACTGTCTCTACCCAGTCAAGGTCCCTACCTAAGAAGGCGTGGAGGGGAGCAGAGGAGACAAGCTCCACAGGCAAAAGGATCCCAGGGGGATACGGACGGAGCAGCATACGCCACCTGTATTTCTTACTCTGGCCTAGTCAGAGGGACTACTGCTGCAAGAAGGGTGACCGGCCCCCGATATCTGACTTTGTTACTTCACGTCTCAGTCAGAAAAGCCCGGAGGCTTAGTGGATCCCAGGAGGGATACGGACGGAGCGGCATACGCCACCTGTACCTCTCTACCTGCGTTTATCCAGTGGGACCCGGCCTTACACCTAGTTCTAACCACACATACAGTCAGGAGAAGACTTAGTGGGAGAACTCACCAAGGAGAGGAACACACACCAGAGGGGTCTTGACAGGTGCTCCTGATCTACCTGGAAAGTGCTGGACCCCTTCCCAGTGGCTGCAGTATGCCGCGAGGAGCAGAGGGAAGCTTTGCAGCTAAAGTTCATCTGAATGTGAGTAAAAACCTTGGATGACTTCACACCCCGCTTCAGCCTGTTATTTCCTGAGCGGCACTGCACCCACCATTCCTCATCACAGTGCCTTGAGGCCTGCTCCACCTGCGGGGAGCCATCCCATCTAAGCTGCCTTTAAAACACCGGCCTCAGTGGACTGAAGCAGCGCTGGTGTCTATCACCGGAAACCGTAGGAGGAGTAGTTGGAAAATACCACTCAACCCTGAAAGCCCATTAAATCTTTTATGTGACTGCCCTGGGCACGGACCGGGTCCGGGTCACGACTGCATCCCCGAGACACCTACACTTACCCGGCTCCGAGTAACCCCATTTCCCAGGGAGGGCTGTGAGCGTCACAACTTGGCATAGTCGGCAGGATTGCGTGCCGGCAGCAACGGAAAAGAAAATCCCCATTGCCGCCGGGTACTGTGCGCTTTTCCACTAAAAGACTGTTGTTATACACCCCATGTGGCGCCCGCCCAAGAATAACGGACGCCATTATGTGCCAAAACAACAGCGACCAAAGTCCTCCCATCGTGGGCCTGGCTCCCCAATGGCGCCAAAAGTGCAGACTGACCCCTCCAGCAGAGACAGTCCGCGTAGTGGTGTCCGTCAAAACGGATGGGACGACCCTGGGAGTGCCCATCAGCCAGCCGCCCTGGAGCTGCCCTAAAAGAAGGAGGAGAAAGAGAACACACCTTGCAGCCAAGATGGACGCAGCAGAAGAGAAGTCCTCTGAGGCCTCCGACGCTGTTCCACGAGCTGCCACCTTCCTCGGCATGAAGGGAATACACCTGACCCCGGAGGAGGCCGAGTTCCTCCGAGGAGAAACTCAGGACCTGACCAGGATTAGAGATGAGCGGTGTTCGACTAGAACTGTTCGCCAATCTCAAATTCGAGCTGTTTTGGGCGGTGTTCGAGTTGTTCGACGAACCCGAACGATTTGCAAAAGATTCGGCTGTTCGAGGTTATGTTCGATAACTGTTCGTGCACCAAAAGCGTGTCCTGCATTTCTGGCGCTATTTAGAGCACCAATCATGCAGGGATTGTCTGCCACTCACTGTAATGCCACAGCCATGGTGGTTGTGGCATTACAGTGATTGCCCAAATCGATGGGAACAGTGCTCACAGTGAAACATGAAAAGCCGGCAATTCAGCAGCGGCATACACCTGTACCCGACAATTTAGAACCGAAAGAATAGAGCTTCACACATAGATTAGATAGATATAAACATGTCAGCCACATATATACGAAGTACAGTGAAAGTGCTGCTTACTGTACTTGTCATTTAGCGTAAAGGATTTATCAAAAAAATTAATAGTGTTTTCATGCACCGTCTCTTTAAAAAAGCCGGCCGGCAATTCAGCATCTGTACCCGACAATTTATAACAGACAGAATAGAGCTTCACACATAGATTAGATAGATAGAAACATGTCAGCCACATATATACGAAGTACAGTGACAGTGTTGCTTACTGTACTTGTCATTTAGCGTAAAGGATTTATCAAAAAAAATAATAGTGTTTTCATGCACCGTCTCTTTAAAAAAGCCGGCCGGCAATTCAGCAGCGGTACCAGACAATTTATAACAGACAGAATAGAGCTTCACACATAGATTAGATAGATAGAAACATGTCAGTCACATATATATGAAGTACAGTGATAGTGTTGGTTACTGTACTTGTCATTTAGTATTAAAATAAAGGATTTATTATTAAAAAAATTGGCGTGGGGTTCCCCTTAATTTTAGGCTCTAGCGGAGGTTAAGCAGACGGCTGGGGCAGATGTTTGAAGCCTGGGAAGGGGGTAATACCCACGGAGCTTCCCAGGCTACTAATATCAGCCCCCAGCTGAATACATAGCCTTTACTAGCTATTAAAATGGGGGACCCCCCAAAAAAAATGACGTGGGGTCCCCCCTAATTTAATAGCTAGCAAAGGCTAGGCAGACAGCTGGGGGCTGATATTAATAGCCCAGGAAGGGAGCCATGAATATTGGCCCCCTCCCAGGCTAGAAACACCAGCCGTCAGCCGCCCCAGAAATGGCGCATTCATAGGATGCGCCAATTCTGGCACTTAGCCTCGCTCTTCCACGCTGCCCTGGTGCGGTGGCAGGGGGTAATAGGGTTGGGGTTGATGTCAGCTTATAATGCCAGCTGACATCAAGCCCAGGTTAGTAATGGAGAGGCGTCTATAAGACACCCCCATTACTAACCCCATAGTCAAAGTTAAAAAAAACACAAACACCCAGAATAAAGTCCTTTAATTGAAATAAAGACACAATCCTTTATTGTTCTAAATTAAACCATACTTACCGTCACGCCCATTCCAGCAGAAGCCAACGATCTCCTGCAATAAAAGAAAAATAATAAAGCAACCTCATCCTTACCTTTCCATGGTTCCCACGACAGCTTCAGCTCTGCTACATCGAGATGACAGGCTGGACCGCAGCAGAACGCTGCCATCCAGCCTGTCATCCCGCAGACACTGAGAAGCGCAGGCTTGCTTGCGCTGCTCAGCGTCTCTCTGTGACGACATCCAGATGAGCCGAGTTCATGTCCAATGAACTCGGCTCACCTCATGCACGTCACTGACAGCGTGGGAAAATTCTCACGCTGAAGCGGTGAGTGCAGGAGAATTCTCCCACGCTGTCAGTGACGTGCATAAGGTGAGCTCATGTCCAATGAACTCAGCTCACCTCCTGCACGTCACTGACAGCGTGGGAGAATTCTCCTGCACTCAGCGCTTCAGCGTGAGAATTCTCCCACGCTGAAGCGCTGAGTGCAGGAGAATTTTCCCACGCTGTCAGTGACGTGCATAAGGTGAGCTCATGTCCAATGAACTCAGCTCACCTCCTGCACGTCACTGACAGCGTGGGAGAATTCTCCTGCACTCAGCGCTTCAGTGTGAGAATTCTCCCACGCTGAAGCGCTGAGTGCAGGAGAATTTTCCCACGCTGTCAGTGACGTGCATGAGGTGAGCTGAGTTCATTGGACATTAACTCGGCTCATCTGGATGCCCTCACAGAGAGACACTGTGGAGCGCAAGCAAGCCTGCGCTTCTCAGTGTCTGCGGGATGACAGGCTGGATGGCAGCGTTCTGCTGCGGTCCAGCCTGTCATCTCGATGTAGCAGAGCTAAAGCTGTCATGGGAACCATGGAAAGGTAAGGATGATGTTGCTTTATTATTTTTCTTTTATTTCAGGAGATCGTTGGCTTCAGCTGGAATGGGCGTGATGGTAAGTATGGTTTAATTTAGAACAATAAAGAATTGTGTGTTTATTTCAATTAAAGGACTTTTTTCTGGGTGTTGTGTTTTTTTTAAATACTTTACTAGAAATTCATGGTGGTCATGTCTAATATTGGCGTGACCCCATGAATTTCGGGCTTAGGGCCAGCTGATAATGCCAAGCTGGCCCTAACCCCTTTATTACCCAGTGAGCCACCGCATCAGGGCCCTGGATGAGTTGGGTACAGCGCCAGAAGATGGCGCTTCTATGAACGCGCCATTTTTCGGGGTGGCTGCGGACTGCAATTTGCAGCGGGGGTGGCCCAGAAAGCTTGGGCCTCCCTGCGCTGCGGATTCCAGCCCCCAGCTGCCTAGTTGTACCTGGCTGGACAGAAAAACAGGGCGAAGCCCCACGTCAATTTTCTTTAAATTATTTCATGAAATAATTAAGAAAAAAAGGGCTTCCCTATATTGTTGTGTCCGGCCAGGTACAAATAGGCAGCTGGTGGTTGGGGGCAGCCCGTTCCTGCCTGCTGTACCTGGCTGGACACAAATATAGTGCGAAGCCCCACGTCAATTTTTTTTAAATTATTTCATGAATTTCCTGAAATAATTTAAAAAAATTGAAGTGGGGCTTCGCACTATATTTGTGTCCAGCCAGGTACAGCAGACAGGAACGGGCTGCCCCCATCCACCAGCTGCCTATTTGTACCTGGCCGGACACAACAATATAGGGAAGCCCTTTTTTTCTTAATTATTTCATGAATTTCATGAAATAATTAAAAAAAATTGAAGTGGGGCTTCGCACTATATTTGTGTCCAGCCAGGTACAGCAGGCAGGAACGGGCTGCCCCCATCCACCAGCTGCCTATTTGTACCTGGCCGGACACAACAAAATAGGGAAGCCCTTTTTTTCTTAATTATTTCATGAATTTCATGAAATAATTAAAAAAAATTGAAGTGGGGCTTCGCACTATATTTGTGTCCAGCCAGGTACAGCAGGCAGGAACGGGCTGCCCCCAACCACCAGCTGCCTATTTGTACCTGGCCGGACACAACAATATAGGGAAGGCCTTTTTTTCTTAATTATTTCATGAATTTCATGAAATAATTAAAAAAAAAGTACGTGGGGCTTCGCCCTATTTTTGTGTCCAGCCAGGTACAACTAGGCAGCTGGGGGCTGGAATCTGCAGCGCAGGGAGGCCCAAGCTTTCTGGGCCCCCCCCCGCTACAAATTGCAGTCCGCAGCCACCCCGGAAAATGGCGCGTTCATAGAAGCGCCATCTTCTGGCGCTGTACCCAACTCATCCAGGGCCCTGGTGCGGTGGCTCACTGGGTAATAAAGGGGTTAGGGCCAGCTTGGTATTATCAGCTGGCCCCAAGCCCAAAATTCATGGGGTCACGCCAGTATTAGACATGACCGCCATGAATTTCTTGTAAAGTATTTAAAAAAAACACAACACCCCGAATAAAGTCCTTTAATTGAAATAAAGACACAATTCTTTATTGTTCTAAATTAAACCATACTTACCATCACACCCATTCCAGCTGAAGCCAACGATCTCCTGCAATAAAAGAAAAATAATAAACCAACCTCATCCTTACCTTTCCATGGTTCCCACGACAGCTTCAGCTCTGCTACATCGAGATGACTGGCTGGACCGCAGCAGAACGCTGCCATCCAGTCTGTCATCCCGCAGACACTGAGAAGCGCAGGCATGCTTGCGCTCCTCACTGTCTCGCTGTGACGGCATCCAGATGAGCCGAGGTCATGTCCAATGAACTCGGCTCACCTCATGCACGTCACTGACAGCGTGGGAAAATTCTCACGCTGAAGTGCTGAGTGCAGGAGAATTCTCCCACGCTGTCAGTGATGTGCATGAGGTGAGCTCATGTCCAATGAACTCAGCTCACCTCCTGCACGTCACTGACAGCGTGGGAAAATTCTCCTGCAATCAGCGCTTCAGCGTGAGAATTTTCCCACGCTGTCAGTGACGTGCATGAGGTGAGCCGAGTTCATTGGACATGAACTCAGCTCATCTGGATGTCGTCACAGAGAGACGCTGAGCAGCGCAAGCAAGCCTGCGCTTCTCAGTGTCTGTGGGATGACAGGCTGGATGGCAGCGTTCTGCTGCGGTCCAGCCTGTCATCTCGATGTAGCAGAGCTGAAGCTGTCGTGGGAACCATGGAAAGGTAAGGATGAGGTTGCTTTATTATTTTTCTTTTAGTGCAGGAGATCGTTGGCTTCAGCTGGAATGGGCGTGATGGTAAGTATGGTTTAATTTAGAACAATAAAGGATTGTGTCTTTATTTCAATTAAAGGACTTTATTCTGGGTGTTTGTGTTTTTTTTAACTTTGACTATGGGGTTAGTAATGGGGGTGTCTTATAGACGCCTCTCCATTACTAACCTGGGCTTGATGTCAGCTGGCATTATAAGCTGACATCAACCCCAACCCTATTACCCCCTGCCACCGCACCAGGGCAGCGTGGAAGAGCGAGGCTAAGTGCCAGAATTGGCGCATCCTATGAATGCGCCATTTCTGGGGCGGCTGACGGCTGGTGTTTCTAGCCTGGGAGGGGGCCAATATTCATGGCTCCCTTCCTGGGCTATTAATATCAGCCCCCAGCTGTCTGCCTAGCCTTTGCTAGCTATTAAATTAGGGGGGACCCCACGTCATTTTTTTTGGGGGGTCCCCCATTTTAATAGCTAGTAAAGGCTATGTATTCAGCTGGGGGCTGATATTAGTAGCCTGGGAAGCTCCGTGGGTATTACCCCCTTCCCAGGCTTCAAACATCTGCCCCAGCCGTCTGCTTAACCTCCGCTAGAGCCTAAAATTAAGGGGAACCCCACGCCAATTTTTTTAATAATAAATCCTTTATTTTAATACTAAATGACAAGTACAGTAACCAACACTATCACTGTACTTCATATATATGTGACTGACATGTTTCTATCTATCTAATCTATGTGTGATGCTCTATCTTTCTGTTCTAAATTGTCGGGTACCGCTGCTGAATTGCCGGCCGGCTTTTTTAAAGAGACAGTGCATGAAAACACTATTATTTTTTTAAATAAATCCTTTACACTAAATGACAATTATAGTAAGCAACACTATCACTGTACTTATTATATATGTGACTGACATGTTTCTATCTATCTAATCTATGTGTGAAGCTCTATTCTTTCTGTTCTAAATTGTCGGGTACAGATGCTGAATTGCCGGCCGGCTTTTTTAAAGAGACGGTGCATGAAAACACTAATATTTTTTTTGATAAATCCTTTACACTAAATGACAAGTGCAGTAACCAACACTGTCACTGTGCTTCTTATATGTGTGACTGACATGTTTCTATCTATCTAATCTATGTGTGATGCTCTATTCCTTCTTGTCTAAATTGTCGGGTACTGGTGTATGCCGCTGCTGAATTTGCCGGCCGGCTTTTTTAAAGAGAGTGTCTTCTGAGCAGTTTGTCAGCTTTTGGACACCTTTGCAGGTGTTTTCTATGTGTTTCTATGTGTTTTTGTTTGCCTGCCATTGGTTTTAACGGTGTTCGACGGTGTTCTAAGGTGTTCGACGAACAGTTCGACGAACAGTTCCTCGAACATCCCGGTGTTCGACGAACCGAACCGAACCCGAACACTACGGGGGTGGCTCAACACTAACCAGGATGGTCGAAGAGGCCCAGCGATTGGTCGCCGCGGAGTGGAGAGAGGCGGTGCTACAAAGGATCCAGGCCCGCCGCCAGAGCTTGTCATGTCGGTCCATGGAGGTCGCAGCCCAGGCGGAGGAATCCCAGAAGGCCATGCGCAACCCAGCAGCGGGTAAGGCGGAAACCCTTATCCCAGGCGCGGGACGCACTGTACTGCTCCTAAGTATCCCGCCGGCACCCCTGTCCCCGGGCACCTTCATATGGGAGCAGCTATAGGCTCCAGAGTCCGAGGCCGAAGCCACCGCCATCACCGGAGACCTGTTATGCCTCCCGGCTCCTGGCCCAGAAAGTCCTGCGTTTCATGGGGAATCCACCTGCCCCAACCCGGACTGGTCCTCATCAGTGTGGGGTCCGCAGCAGCTTCCACTTTTGCCGCTCCCTGCACCTCCAGTCACCTGCCCGGCAGCAGACGAGTATGTCTGGGTCAACCAGGGGGGCGACCTGATGGGCTTCCCCCAGGAGACCCGGGCTGAAGTGCGGAGGAGGGAAGAGACGTGCCGTGAGCAACTCCTCCAATCTGACAAGAAACGACGCCAGAGGGAGATCCGCTGAGAGCGCCTGGAGGTGCGTAGCAAGGCCGCAAAGTCGTGGGCCCGCCAGGCAGAGGCCACCCATCCAAGCCCCTGGGAGGAAGGCCTAATTGTGCGATTCCACCAGGAGGCCAGATGGGGCTTCATTCGCAGCCCACAGTTCCACCGAGATGTTTTTGTAAACCGGCGGGACGTCGAGCCGCGGCTGGAGCAAGGCCACCCAGGCCGGAACCTTTACCCGGGTGACCGGGTGTCCTACACCCGTCACCACTGGGAGCAGGGGTGGTACGCCCTGGACGTCCACAGGGTGTTCAAAGGGGATGCCCCCACCAATCTGCCAACAAGGGATCGGTCAGGCTCTGTCAGCAAAAATGAGCCTTTTCCCCGGTGGGGATACCTTGACTAAGCGGCCCAGGAGGCTGAATCTCCATGAAAAGAGTTAACTTTTGATACACCTGGATTTGAGTTTGAAAAGACATTTGTCCCTGCGGACATTAGCAGTAGACAGACTCCCAATTGTATATAGTTTTGCATCTATTTAGGTGCTCCCTATTGGTTTTATGCAAAAACCGCTTCCACTTCTACCTCAGACCTCAGAAGTAAAACTTGTCTGGAGTAGCTCTCCT
Organism: Phyllobates terribilis; assembly: GCF_046119375.1. NCBI lineage: Eukaryota > Metazoa > Chordata > Amphibia > Anura > Dendrobatidae > Phyllobates > Phyllobates terribilis. The sequence goes on along the minus strand of NW_027362769.1, from coordinate 242,554,714 downwards.
GGAGGTCCAACCCAGGATCTCCATGCCCTGCAGCCACCCCAGGGCCTACGTTAAGGGTTTGGGACAGGTCCCTCATGCTGCTGAACTGACACTTTTCTACAATGTTTTCTACTGATCTGTCTACATGCATAATGTCTCTTTACTGTTTTTCCACAATTATACTATATTAAATTTATATATATATCATGCAACGTTAAAGTGTCCTTACCTCCCATAAAGGAAAGATTGTTATTGTTATACAAAAATTTGAAATGTCTGTACCACTTTTTACTCTTTTGCAGCCTGCGGATGTGCTGTGTTTTACCACGGGGGAATGTGGCACCCCTGAGGGTTCAGTCGCCACAGGGGTACTGCACCTCAGCTTGAGGTGTGGTAGCTCCTCTTTCAGGTAATGATGGAGCACTTCTCGGGACCCTACCTCACCACTCAACACTACACCACTCCTGTCCTGTAGGGGGCCTAAATGCACCAGGGTGCTACCCCGGCCCGGGATAACGAAGATGGGTGGAACCAAAGATAGGAGGAACCATGTAGTGGGTGAGGGTGGAGGACACACTTTTAGGGTACACTTACTAATTCATATTTAATCTACGGCCATCTTAGGTTCAAGGTCTTTGATTGTGATCTTCATCAGTGATTGTGGTCTCCATCTCTGATTGTGGTCACCCACCAGAGTTCAGTAATAGGCCTCATCCGACTGAAGATACACGATTCTCGTTCTCAGGCCTTGAGGCGAGGAGCGGGTCTGAGTTAACCACTGTCTCTACCCAGTCAAGGTCCCTACCTAAGAAGGCCTGGAGGGGAGCAGAGGAGACAAGCTCCACAGGCAAAAGGATCCCAGGGGGATACGGACGGAGCAGCATACGCCACCTGTATTTATTACTCTGGCCTAGTCAGAGGGACTCCTGCTGCAAGAAGGGTGACCGGCACCCGATATCTGACTTTGTTACTTCACGTCTCAGTCAGAAAAGCCTGTAGGCTTAGTGGATCCCAGGAGGGATATGGACGGAGCGGCATACGCCACCTGTACCTTTCTACCTGCGTTTATCCAGTGGGACCTGGCCTTACACCTAGTTCTAACTACACATACAGTCTGGAGATGACTTAGTGGGAGAACTCACCAAGGAGAGGAATACACACCAGAGGGGTCTTGACAGGTGCTCCTGATCTACCTGGAAAGTGCTGGACCCCCTTCCCGGTGGCCGCAGTACGCCGCGAGGAGCAGAGGGAAACTTTGCGGCTAAAGTTCATCTGAATGTGAGTAAAAACCCTGGATGACTTCACACCCCGCTTCAGCCTGTTATTTCCTGCGCGGCACTGCACCCACCATTCCTCATCACACTGCCCTGAGGCCTGGTCCGCTTGCGGGGAGCCATCCCATCTAAGCTGCCTTTAAAACACCGGCCTCAGTGGACTGAAGCAGCGCTGGTGTCTATCACCGGAAACCGTAGGTGGCGTAGTCGGAAAATACCACTCAACCCAGAAAGCCCATTAAATCTTTCATGTGACCGTCCTGGGCACGGACCGGGTCCGGACTACGACTGCAACCCCGAGACACCTACACTGACCTGGCTCCGAGTAACCCCAATTCCCAGGGAGGGCTGTGAGCATCACACTGACACCCCCTCTCAGAAAAAACAGACAAAAACGCAGGTAAGGTCTCTGTAGAGACTGTAGAAAGGGAAATGTTTTAACAGTTTTCATGGCAGTAATCTCCCCATTCAATGATCTCTCTGGATTGCCAATCCACCAACGGATTATGTTTCACCAATCAGGGTAGACCCAATACAATTGGAGTTGGAAGATCATCTAGGACCCCACCCTCAGTCTTATATTATGTGTAATCTGAGTCCGAGCTTTCTGTGCAAGTAGCACTGAGTTGATGGCAAAGATAGGAATGGGCTTAACTAAAGTACAGCAAGCAAGACCATGAGTTCTCACAAACTCAGCATCAACCATGATGACTACAGCTCCATTGTAAATAGACACAGACATTTTCTCAGTCTTGCTCTCTAGCACCACCTCTGCTGTCAGAACAAACTGAGAACTGAAGGTTGACGATTATCCAACTCCAGACTATCAAGGGTTAATTGAGTTTCCTTTTGCTTAGGAATCGAGGGACAGGACCCAATAAAATGTCCCTTTTTTCCACAAAAAAATAAAAGACACTCTCCCCAATAGGGAGGTGCCTGAGCAATCCCTATAGTTACTGTTAGGTGGTTTGTTCTGTGCAATTATATGTTGCCAGTTCCCCCATCCCTAGTTTGTTAAACCTATTCCCGTATCCTGTGTCCAATTTCTCTAGTATAGTTTGTCCATGTTCCTGTGACTGCTTCGGCGGTGTCCGTATCCTGAAACCGCATCAGTGGTACCTGTCTGCTATCCCGAGACCTGTCTGAATATGTCCCAGTGGCCGTCCTGTCTAAATAGTCAGTTCCTGTCCCAAGTGGCCATCCTGCCCTAACTAAGAATCTGAGTTAACGTCGTTGTTGACCTTTGGGGTCAACTGCTACTGCCGACCTGACTACTAGAGGCTGCAGCAAACACCAAGGTAGCTGCTTAGTTACGCCCCTCCAGGGTAAGTCCGGTCCGTGGCACAGTAGGTCCACGAACCATGTGCACCACCAATGAGCGTAACAATAACTCTGGAACGTTTCAATGGATCCCTTTGATTCAGAGACTGTTTATTCGTGACATATTGTGCTTCATGTTAGTGGTAAAATTTGTTCGATATTACTTGCGTTTATTTATGAAAATATCGGAAATTTGGTGGAAAATATTGAAAATTTTGCAATTTTTAAACTTTACATTTTTATGCCCTTGAACCAGAGAGTTATGTCACACAAAATAGTTAATAAATAACATTTACCACATGTATACTTTACATCTGCATCATTTTTTAAACATAATTATTTTTTATTAGGAAGTTACAAGGCTTAAGTTTGTCAGCAATTTTTCAGTTTTCCAACAAAATTTACAACACCTATTTTTGCAGGGATCACAGCACATTTTGAAGTGATTGAGGGGCCTATATGACAGAAAATACCTAAAAGTGACATCTTTCTAATAACTGCACCCCTAAATGTGTGCAATTTCCCTTTCAAGAAGTTTATTAACCCTTTAGGTGCATCACAGGAATTAAAATAATGTGGAAGGAAAAAATTTAAATTTAAAATTTTCCCTAAAAAATGTTGCTTTAGCACCACATTTTTCATTTTCACAATTTTAACAGGAGGAAATGGACCATACAATTTGTTGTACAACTTATACTGAGCACGCCGATATGTCATATGTGAGGGAAAACTACTGTTGGGGACACGTCAGGGCTCGGAAAGGAAGGAGCACCATTTGACTTTTGGAGTGCAAAATTGGCTGGAATAGATAGTGGACACCATGTCGCTTTTGGAGAGCCCCTAATGTGCCTAAACAGTGCAAACCCCCCAAAAATGACCCCATTTTGAACACTACATCCCTCAAGGAAATTATCCAGAGGTGTGGTGAGCATTTTAACCCACAGGTGCTTCACAGAATTTTAAAACATTGGACAGTGGAAATCAAAAATTACGTTCTTTACCTAAAAATGTTCTTTTAGTCCCAAATTTTTCATTTTTACAAGGCTAACAGGAGAAAATGGACCAAATAATTTTTGTGCAATTTTTCTTGAGTACATGGATACCTATTTGTGGTCAGAAACTCTTGTTTGGGCAAACGGCAGGGCTTGGAAGGGAAGGGGCGCTATTTGATTTTTTTAAGTGCAAAATTGTCTTGAATAGATTTTGGCCCCCTTTGCGCATTCTGAGAGCTGCTGAAGTTCTAAAACAGCATAATCCCCACAAGTGACCCCGTTTTGCTAACTACACCTCTTGATGAATTCCTCTTAGTGTACAGTGAGCATTTTAACCCACAGGCTTTTTACAGAACTATTTAACATTGGCTGTGAAAATTAAAAATTTTATTTTTACCGCTAAAATGTTGATTTAGCCCCAACTTTTCAATTTTCAAAAGAGCTAATAGGATAAAATGGACCATAAAATTTGTTATGCAATTTCTCCTGAGTACAGGAATACCCCATATGTGGTCAAAAACTACTTTTGAGGAACAATGCAAAGCTCAGAAGGGAAGGAGTGCTATATCGGAGTGCAGATTTGTCTGGAATGGTTTTTGGGTGCCATGTCACCTTGGAAGAGCCTTTGAGGTGTCAGAACATAAGGACCCCCCCAGGACTTTTGGAGTGGAAATTTTCCTAGGATAGGCTACAGACTCCATTTTTCAGAGCCGCTAAGTGCTAAAAGAGCAGAGAACCCCCCTCAACTGACCCCAATTTGGAAATTACATCCCTATGATAATTCATCTATGTGTGTAGTGATGATTTTAACTCCATTGGTGTTTTTCAGAAACAAGCAGCAATGGATGTGGCAGAGTGAAAATGCTAATATGTCATTGTAGTGCCCGAACATTGTGCTTCTGGAGACACGCACCATGTAAATTAAGTGGCTCTCCTTGCTACTGTAATGCCAAACATGTTGATGCTAATTGTGGTTTAAGCACATTGTAGGGCTTAAAAGGAGGGGGCATTTGGATTTGGAGCGCAGATTTCGCTGGATTTCTTTTCCAGAGCCTTTGTGCTACCAGTAACGTGGACGCCCCCTATATTTCTGTTAACAGATGACAAACCTTAGTGGGGACTTGTTTTTTTTGGGTTGAGTACAAGCTTTTAATGGTCACATTTTGGGGTACAAAACATTTTGGATTAGTTTACATTTATCCTGTGCTCTACCCTAAACACTTACATCGTGGTTTCCATCTAAATCTACAAAATACCTGATTCAGATGAAACCCCCGAGGAATCCATTCACTAATTAGACAGCAAAGTTACTCTGAACTCTGTGTGGCTTCTGTTCGGCGGTATCCAGCTTTTAAGAGATGCATAAAACTGTGGTTAACTGTGCTTTTTAGAACGCCCAAAAAGCCGGGCACCGCCGTATCATAGGCCAGACAGCGTTCACAGGGTCCCCATCTGCCTCATTATAGGGAATCTTCCTTTGGGGGTTCCATCTGAATCACATAGTGTAAAGATTTATACGGAAACCCCGGTGTAAGCGCTGAGTGCAGAGTGCAGGATAAATGTGAGCCGAGCCATACTGCGATCTTTGGGTGGCAGAACAAGCAAATCATCAGCAGGTCAATAGTCGGTTTTATTAAATTTTTATGCCGTTCATTGCTTGGTATAAGTGATTACAGTGCTAGCAGATTTATATCGGCTTTTTAAGGTTTGCTTCTATCACACACTAAATACACTTTTTTTTTTACAAAAAATTTGGCATTGCCATATATAAAGAGCTATAATTTTTCTATATTTCTGTCAAGAGTCATGTGAGGGTTTGTTTTTTGCGGGACAAGTTGACGATTTTATTGGTACCATTTTCGGGCACATAATTTTTTAAATTGCTTTGTATTCCGATTTTTTGGGAGGCAAATTAACAAAAACCCGCAACTCAGAGATTGTTTTTTTTTTTAAAGTGATAAGGCAGCTTTATTCTTCGGGTCAGTACTATTACAGAGATACCATATTTATATAATTTTTTTAAGTTTTGGCGCTTCTACACAATAAAAACAATTTTATAGAAAAAAATGCTTTTGTATCGCTATATTCTTAGAGCTATAGCTTTTTTATTTTTCCACTGATGGAGCTGCATGGCAGCTTGATTTTTGGGGGACAAGATGATATTTTCAGCAATACCATTTTTATTTACATTCGTCATTTTTTATTGCATTTTATTCCACTTTTTGAAAAAGCATAGGTTTTTGCCATGTTCTTTTGTTTATTTTTTTACAGTGTTTACTGTTGGCATTAAATAGTTTGACAGTTTTATAGATCGGGTCATTCTGGATGTGGTGATGCCAAATATATGCATTTTATTAGCTTATTTTTGTTTTTACATAAATATGCGTATTTATTAGTGTGATATTTTTTGATCTTTATTTTGTTTGTGTTTTTTTGTTTCTTTAAGAATTTTTTCAATCCTTTTCTTAACCTTTTTTTAATTAAGTCCCTCTTTGGGTCTTTAACTTTTACTTGGCTGATCACTGGTCTTATGCACTGCAATACAAATGTACTACAATGCATGAGAACTATCAGATTACACTGTCTATGGCTGTGTCTAACAGGCCACCATACCTTGCACACCAGGGGGTTATTTTTTGATCTCCAGTGCCATGGCAACCATTGGCTCCTCATGATTTTGTTGCGGGAGTGCTGATGGAGGTGAGAGAGGGATCCCTCGCCCTCTCACAACCTTCTAAATGCCATGATAGTTATTGATCGCGACATCTGGAAGGTTAATCAAACAGGGGCAGTGTGGGTACCGGCCCTGGCTGTTACCACAGGAGCTCGTTGGCAGCTGAGCTGAGCTCCCGGCAGTGAACATGCAGGGAAGTGCTGATGTTTCAGCACCTCCCACCTATCATAGAATCATAGAATGTTAGAGTTGGAGGGGACCTCCAGGTTACGCCCATTATCACACACGACCATGCCTGGATGTAGGTTCAGCGGTCTCAGCCACAGATCTGCCTGCTCTTTCACAGCTGACTACAACTCACAAGCAGTGTGAGGTTTATCACCTAAGCTTAGGAGTTTCAGCACAGCCTGTTGCCACTTGGCGGAGGCAGTACTGGAGTGCTTCCAGCTTTTAACTGGTGATATCTGAGATGGAGGCTGAACATGAGGAGGAGGAGGATGATGCGTAGGAGATGTACACTGTGGGGGCAACTCTAACTGACATAGGGCCCGCAATCCTCGGTGTGGGGAGGATGTGTTCCATCCCAAGGTCCGATTGGGTCCCGGCTTCCACTATGTTTACCCAGTGTGCCGTCAGGGAGATGTACCGTCCCTGACCACAAGCACTTGTCCTCGTGTTCTTTGTCAGGTGGACTCTCCCAGTAACTGCGTTGTTGAGGGGACGGCAGATGTTTTTGCAGTCTGCTTACTTCCTCTCTGGTGCTTGGAGGACGTTTGCTGTAATCTCTCTGAAGTCGGCTCAAGCTAAGTTGCTTTCCCCTGTGTTCATCTCTCTTTTTGTTTGTAGTTGTTAGTGGGGACAGACTAGCGCTCTCCCCCCTTCCCTAGCTCTAGGGAGATACAGAGTTTTAGGTTTCTATTCGGCGATTGGTGAGAAACCAATATAGGGATGGTAGGGAAGACAGGGTGATATTAGATCAGCCAAGGAGGTCTCCACTCCCTCTTTCCTTAGTGTTTGGACTCCCTTCCCCTCATCCTTTTGTGTTGCACTTTGTCTTTCCTACACTGTGTGTTGTTATGTTCTGCTACCAGAGCTAAGGAAAGAGAGGAGATCTGTCCCTACGATAGAACTCAGCTGAATCCCTACGATGTAACAGGGGACCTGATCCTGCGATCAGACCTGCTAAAGTCCTAAGCTAGTCTGTACGGAGACCTATAGATGTGGGGAAGGAATCCCTACAAGTACTAAGGACTGGGAGGAAAATGGGACACCTCCTAACAGAAATAGTAGCAGACAGACAAACAAACAAAATATATAGAACATAGAGGTCCGTAGACCAAGCAAAGTAACAGAGTTAGATACAGAGCACAGGCTAGCTAGAAAGTAGTTATACAATGAAGTCCAGCAAAGCCAGAAGGGCGGAGCAGGATTAAATAGGCCAACAAGGTCATGTGACCAGCAAAGGAAAAAAAACCTAAGAGCAAGGTTCTAACAGTACCCCCCCTTCTAAGAGGATCCTCCAGATCCCCTAAGACCAGGCTTATCAGGAAATCTCCTGTGAAACGCTCTGATAAGTCTGGACGCGGAAACATCATCCGACCTCACCCAAGAGTTATCCTCGGGTCCGAAACCTTTCCAGGCCACAAGATACTGCAAACTACCTCTATACCGTCTAGAGTTAAGGATGCGAGAAATTTCATATTCCCCGTCCTCCACCACCGGAGGAACAGAGGCAGAGGCGTCACAATCCGATACAACAGCTTTTTTCAACAGAGAGACATGAAATACCGGATTAATTCTCCAGGAGGTAGGAACCTCCAACCTAACAGCAGATTGGTTGACAACCTGAAGCTCCTTAAAGGGCCCTACAAACTTGGGACCCAATTTCTTAGAAGGAATCCTCAACCGCAGATTCCTAGAGGACAACCAAACCATGTCACCAACAGCGAACAAAACCTCCTGTCGTTTCCTATCAAAGTAGTCTTTAGATTTTCTGTTGGCCTCCTGAAGATTACCACGCACATCCGTCCAAACTCTCTCCAAATCACCGGAAAAATTCTCCTCCTCAGGCACGGCAGATCCCAACTTGGAGAACGACCCAAACTACGGATGTCTCCCAGAACAACAAAAAAAAGGCGAACAACCAGCAGAAGAAGATGTATGATTGTTCAGAGCAAATTCAGCAAGTGGCAGAAACTCAGACCACCCCTCTTGATTGTCTGCCACAAAACAACGCAAGAACTGCTCAACATCCTGGTTTTTCCTTTCTGTCTGGCCATTAGATTCAGGATGATATCCGGACGAGAACGACAAATGAACTCCCAACCTGTCACAAAAGGCACGCCAAAAACGAGCCACGAACTGAGGACCCCTATCAGAAACAATATCAGTAGGAACGCCATGAAGTCTGACAATTTCCTTGACAAAGGCCTTAGCGAGAGTTTTAGCGCAGGGCAGTTTGATGAAGGGAACCAAGTGACACATCTTGCTAAAACGGTCCACGACCACCCAGATGACAGTAAAACCCTCAGAGGGGGGAAGGTCAGTTATAAAGTCCATAGCCAAATGTGTCCAAGGAGCACTGGGAACCTCCAAAGGAAAAAGAAACCCCGCAGCAGGAGTATGTGAGGACTTAGATCTAGCACATATAGTACATTGACGCACCCACTTAATGACTTCCTTCTGCCATCCAGGCCACCAAAAACTGCGACCCACCAGTCTCTTGGTCTCAGAGATTCCGGGATGACCTGCCAACCGAGATTCGTGACACTCAACAAACAAATCTCTCCTAAAGGTCCCAGGCACAAACAACCTCCCATGCGGAGTGTTAGATGGGGCATTCTCCTGTGCTTTAAGAATCTCATCTTCCAAAACGGAGTCCAAAGCAGCTATCACAACACCTTCTTGTAAAATGTTCTCCTCTTTCTCAGCACTGACTATGGGAGAAAAACTGCGAGACAAGGCATCCGCCTTAACATTCTTAGTACCAGGGATGTAAGTAACGGAGAAATTAAACCGCGAGAAAAACAGTGCCCACCTAGCCTGACGGGCATTCAGGCGCTTGGCAGCATCAAGATATATCAGATTTTTATGATCCGTAAGAACCTGAACGGGAAATTCCGCACCTTGCAAGAAGTGGCGCCAGTGTTCAAATGCGAGTTTAATAGCCAATAATTCCCGATTACCAATATCGTAATTCAGTTCAGTCTCCGAAAATTTTTTTGAAAAAAAGGCACAGGGCTGTAATCCATCCCCGTTATCCTGAGACAATACTGCGCCAACCCCCACAGAGGAAGCATCAACCTCAACCAAAAACGCCTTAGTCACATCAGGCTGCATAAGGATGGGAGCAGAGGTGAACCTCTCCTTGAGATACACAAAAGCTTCAATGGCCTCAGAAGACCACTGAACCACATCAGCACCTTTCCTGGTGAGATCGGTCAGAGGTTTGACAATACTAGAAAATTTTTTTTATGAATTTTCTGTAATAATTGGCGAAACCTAAAAACCTCTGTATCGATTTCAAACCAATAGGCCTAGGCCATTCCTGTACAGCTTGAACTTTAACCGGGTCCATCTCAAAACCTTCGTTGGAGATAATGTAACCCAAAAAACTAATTCTCTGTACAGCGAACTCACATTTCTCCAGCTTAGCAAAAAGCGAATTGTCCATTAATAACTGTAATACCTCACGTACGCTCCACCAATGAGACTCCAGATCAGGCGAATAAATCAGAATGTCATCCAAATACACAACCACATTTTTGCCGATCAAAGGTCTAAGGATGTCATTAATAAGATTCTGAAAAAATGCAGGAGCATTAGTAAGACCAAAAGGCATAACGAGATTCTCAAAATGACCCACAGGAGTGTTAAAAGCAGTCTTCCATTCGTCACCCTCCTTCATGCGCAACAGATTGTATGCCCCCTTAAGGTCAATTTTAGAGAACCACTTGGCCCCCATTAACTGGTTAAACAGATCAGGAATCAATGGCAGTGGGTAAGGATTGCGTACAGTAATTTTGTTAATCTCACGAAAATCCAGACAAGGACGTAAACCACCGTCCTTTTTTTTTACAAAAAAAAATCCAACCGCCACAGGAGACTTAGAGGGCCTAATGTGACCGGCGGCCAAACTTGTCTGTATGTATTCCTCCAAAGCCTTCCTCTCAGGAATAGTAAGGTTAAATAAACGACTTTTAGGAAGAGTCGCTCCAGGGACAAATTCAATAGAACAATCATAGTCTCTATGGGGAGGCAAAACCTGCGATTCCTTCTCAGAAAAAACTCTCCAAAAATCCTGAATAGGAACAGGCAATTCTCCCCTATCCAAAGCTGCAATACGCCCGTTACAACACTTGTCATAACATTTATGGCTCCAGGATTTAATTTCACTGGTAGACCAATCCAGTACAGGATTGTGAAATTTTAACCAGGGCAATCCCAATATTACTGGAGAAGGCAAGTTATTCAAAACTACCAAATCCAATTTCTCATGGTGAACACCATTAATAGTGAGAGGAAATTCACAGACCTTGAGAGTAATATTCTTCAAAGGGGAACCATCCACAGAAAACACAGCAATGGGGGATGATAAAGGTTCGGGTTTTAAATTGAGTCTTTCCAAGAATCCCCCATCAATAACATTCAGAGTAGACCCACAATCAACAAACACCCGAAATTCCATTAATTTTTCCTGAGCAATCATGGAAGCAGCTAAAAATACACCCTTGGAATTTAAACAGGCAATACGGGCATGACTGACCATTTTTTTTTCTTTCTTCATACGAAGCTCACAGCCTTTAATCAAATGACCAGATTTTCCGCAATAGAAACACAAGCCTTCAGAAAATCTACGATCTTTTTCTTGAGAGCGAGGTGCCACCGATCCAATCTCCATCGGTTCACCACTGTTAGTACACACATTCTCATAACCAGAAACTGACATAGCAGAGGATTTGCTCTCATTAACCCTTGCATGCAGTCTCCTATCCACCCGTATAGCTAATTGCATAGCCTGTTGCAAATCTTCAGGTGTAGGATAAGCAATTAGCAGGTCTTTAACCCTTTCATTGAGCCCAGCAAGAAATAGACTTTTCAGAGCAGAATCGTTCCACCCTGTTTGAGTAGACCAACGACGGAAATGAGTACAATATTTTTCCACATTACCTGATCCCTGTTTCAAACGTCTCAACTCAGTCTCAGCTGATGCGACACGGTCAGGATCATCATATAATAGTCCCAAAGCAGAAAAAAAACTATCCACTGATCTGAAGCATGTATCACTAGGTTGCAAAGAAAAGGCCCACTCCTGAGGCTCTTTGCGCAAAAGTGACATTATCAACCCTATGCGCTGGGATTCATCCCCAGAGGACTTGGGTCTCAAACGAAAATACAATAAGCAAGCATTTTTAAATGAAAAAAATTCTCGGTGTTCACCAAAAAATAAATCCGGCAAACATACCTTAGGCTCCAAGAAATGTGCTCCAGGACAGTTACTCACGTGCTGACGGAGCTCGGCCACTTCCAGAGAGAGTCCCTGCAGGCGATGAGCCAAATCCTGAACCGACACCATGATGGAACAGAAAAATCTTTCCTTAGAGAATTTGCGGGCTGGACTTACTGTTATGTTCTGCTACCAGAGCTAAGGAAAGAGAGGAGATCTGTCCCTACGATAGAACTCAGCTGAATCCCTACGATGTAACAGGGGACCTGATCCTGCGATCAGACCTGCTAAAGTCCTAAACTAGTCTGTACGGAGACCTATAGATGTGGGGAAGGAATCCCTACAAGTACTAAGCACTGGGAGGAAAATGGGACACCTCCTAACAGAAATAGTAGCAGACAGACAAACAAACAAAATATATAGAACATAGAGGTCCGTAGACCAAGCAAAGTAACAGAGTTAGATACAGAGCACAGGCTAGCTAGAAAGTAGTTATACAATGAAGTCCAGCAAAGCCAGAAGGGCGGAGCAGGATTAAATAGGCCAACAAGGTCATGTGACCAGCAAAGGAAAAAAAACCTAAGAGCAAGGTTCTAACATGTGTGACAGAAAAGAAGACAGCAGTGAGCTAGTCTTATAATGCTGGGTATGGGTCAATATCCATGGACCTTCCCAGCCTATTAATATCAGCCCCCAGCATACTGCTTTGCCTTAGCTGGTTATTACAAATAGGGGGACCCCACGTAATTTTTTTAGCATCCCCCATTTTTAATAACCAGCCAAGACAAAGCAGACAGCTGGAGACTGATACTAATTGGCTGGGAAGGTCCATCGATATTGGCCCTTTCCCAGCATAATAAGACCAGCTCATAGCTGTTTGCTTGCCCTTGACTGGTTATTAAAAATAAGGGGGACTCCACATTGTTTTTTTTTCATTTATTTATTTATTAACAAGTATAGTAACATACACATGCAAGGCACTACTCCTTTTAAACATACTGGCTGATGACTGGATCATGAAGTTTTATATAAAAACGCCTATTTATTAGAATGGCTGGACCTGAAAAAATAAGCACTTTCACCAATTGTCTCCCCCTATTCCCTTGTAATTTGTAAGCTTGCAAGCAGGGACCTCATTCCTCCTGTAACTGCTTCACTGTCTAACCTTGTATTGAATTTATTGTCTATATACAGAATGTCATTGCTTAATTGTGAAGTGCTGCGGAATATGTTGATGCTATTTAAATAAAATTATTATTATTATATAAAGACATGATATTAGAGTATATACATATTACAGACCAAGGGAGCACGCCACAGACCCCAAACAACAATTCAACATGCGTTTTGCTTCCTCTTCTACAGGGAGTGTTGGCCTCTTAATATAGTGTGAATACAGCAGCCACAAATAGGTAATCAGGGGAAACGTCGCCTTACTGGGCGCCGCTGTATACGCATGCACTTGATATCTGCTGCACGCCGGCTGTAAGATGCGCATCAATGAAATGCAAGAATGTCGCCGTTCATGATGTGGGACCAGCTAGCCAGTCAGGAGCCGAGCCCGGCACATGCGCAGGATGGCGCACAACGATCTCCGCAGCCATCTTTAAAATGAGAAAAAGAGATGGTAAAGGTATTTAGTGATACTATGGCTGTAGGTCACTATGCACAAAGGGGCACGTACATCTTTAATGAGAAGGGGAATTGGCATAGAGATATGATGGCAGTATGGTAGTGTGATACAGAATAACTACAAAAAATACATGTTAACAATGTGTAGAGAAATGGGCATATTAAGAAAAAGAAAAAATGCAAAAGTAAGTGATATAAAGAGAGTGAAAAAAAATATTAAAAAATAAATAATGGAAAAAAGATTCTATGTGTGTATGTATGTGAAATGTGTGAACACACGGTAAATACAAATACAATTAAAGTGCAAAATTGTGTTTAAAGAAAAGAGGAAAGAAAGAAAAAGGGAAAAAGTGAATGATTGAATGTGAGAAAGTTTATTCTCCCAAAAAAACATACAATTTTTTTGTTGTATAAAGGTAGATAAAAGTAGATAAAATATAATAATAAACGTGAGTATGTGAAAAAATATATATTTTTCCTTTTTTTTTTCTTCTTTCCTTTCATTCCCTTTTCTTTCTTTTTTTTGTAAAATTATTATGTACATGGACAACTATACATATATATAAAAATATACTATCATAAATTTCATATATGGAGATGAAGAAACATTTCCAAGATGATGTCTATATAATATATCCTATGTCCTAAAAAAATATAAAAGAAAATTCTTTTATTATTATTCAGTAAACTAAAAAAAAGGCAAATGGTAAGTATTCATCTCAAGAAAAAATATTTAAATGGAAAATTGGGAAAGAAAAAAGAGAAAAAAAAACACATAAGATATTTATCCTTGGCTCTTCTTATGTGTATATAATAACACAAGATATCAATAGAACCCATTGTTCATTTAATTCCCTAGTGTTCATGCATTTTAATAATGTGATCGATTTGCATTCGAGCTGGGCCAATTTCTTGGTCATGTCACCTCTTCTATTACCTGGATAAATGAAATCAATTCTCTGAAAATGGAGTAAATGCCACTGATGCGGGTGGAATTCCTGAAAATGTCTTGCTAAAGGTTCTAATTTTGTAATCGCACCCACATCTTCTTATGGGATCTTTTCTGCCGCCTTAATATCCTTGATGTGTTTAAGGAACCGGATTCCCAATTCCCGTGATGTCATGACGACATAAATCAGAACATAATGAGAAAAGTTGCAAGATAAATAACTAAGGTCGTCCTGCTGTTAATATAATGTAATATCTTGAAATCGCGCTCTCTTGCTGAATCTGAAAAGATATGTTAGTCAATATATCTACATGCCTTGTAATTTCCACAGGTCCAGGTGCCCCACTTGTGGCCTTTTGAGAACAAATAAAAATGTTGAAGTCGGAGGGATATGATGACCGTGTACCAACAATGTCACGTAAAGTCTTGCTACATTTAGCCATAATAAGAGGTGGGTCTGATAGCAGTTGGGAAAGTTTAGAGGTTGAGCCTCTATTGTGACATCACTCATGTGTAGCTTTGCCCTCGTGATGTAACAATTGGATTTCACTTGTGATGTCACGGAATCCTTGGATTATATCCAGTGATTTTGCAGTGAGATCCTTTGTCTGGAGAGGCTGATTGTGCACTACACAGTAAGCGATATTCCTCCAGGCTAAAATGCTGTTTAGACTCCTTCTAATTCTCAGCGTGCTATTAGCTTCTGCGGAAGGTGCTCCCATCTTTATCCGCAACCATCATTCACAAGAGCAGATCAGGATCCCTGCAGGTAAGGTCATTACCACATACACTCTGAAGATGGGCTTAACCCCTTGCCTCCAAGCCAATTTTCATTTTTGCACTTTCTTTTTTTCCTCCACTTTTTCCAAGAGCCTTAACTTTTTTCCCATTCATATATATGTATGAGGGATTGCTTATTTTTTTGCGAGACGAGTTGAAGTTTTAAATGACACCATTCATTTTATCATTAATGTGAAATTGGGGAAAAAATGTAGTTCTCCCATGTTTTTTAGTTGTTTTATTTTCATGGCATAAGAAGTAATTTCATTTTTAACATAGATGAGACATAGAGCATTAATACTGTTCTTTCCTTGCTGGATACACTCACTACTACATGTAGCAGAAGGCGCCCACAAGACATACAGGGGATACTTGTGACTTCTTATTTGTCAGTAGAGTTTTTGTTTAATGTCTATTTTTACTTTCTAGGTACCAAAGTAGTCCTGCACCATGGTCCGTGCTCAGCAGCATGCGGTAAGCAGCTCAGAATTCAAATATGTCCTTCACATGTAACATTTCACATCCGGCCCCAGAAACTATTGGGATCCATTAATAAGGCCCAGGTTCTGTTATCAGACTCTGCGTCATTAGGGGTTCTGTAACTTTTCTTATGTGACCAGAGATTTATATGAGGTCACAGGATACATGGATTGGAGGATTTTTCCTCTCTTACTTATAATTTCAGGTGTCATCTCCCATCCTGTGTTCATTCCCTATTCCAGGAATATAAAAGAGCAGATCTCTGTATTGTCCATTATATATTGATATGACATCAAAAATCATCCATCATTTTTCCAAACTTAATATTCTTTTTTTAATAGTCATATTTGGTTCCTCAGTCCGCCCATTCCATGTATTTGGTTTCCACGTCTGAACACATTCCAGCTCTGATCCTGATCTCTTATGTTCTGTTCTTTCTCTTTTCCTCAAGAAACATCTCAGGATACAGTCATTAAGATTGTTATAGCTGCTGCCATTCTCTTCGTTGTTGCAATAATCATAGTTGCCATCGGTGTCATCTACTGGTAAGTATAATAACTAATGATTTATGGGCTACACAGGAGTCTTTAGAGGAAATGTCACATCTTCAGGTTCCTCCAGAAATGGGAATATTTTGTGGCTTGCACACGTCACCCAGATGTTACTAAAGTTCTTTTGTGTCGACTACGCCACCCGTTGTATTGCGGTCACTATGGCCGCCGCTGCAGCAGGGTCCGCTGAGGCTGATGGTGTAGGTGCAGCTTTTGATGGTATAACCCCCAACGGGTGGGGTATAGCCTCAGGGGGGACAGGTGCAGAGGATGGGGGTTGTGGTGGTGCAGTGCAGACGGCAATGAAGACAGAGTCGGGTAGTGCAGTTAAGGGTGTTTACTTACTGCAGATGTTGTACTGGTCACTCCAGCTGCTAGTGACCACCCGAGCCGTGCTGCGTCCACCAGGTCCTGGATCCAGCCAACCCCCAAACAAGTCCGGAGCGTGGCCCTGAGCTCTCCCTCTGTCCTTTCTTCAGCCGTCCCCACCAGTGATCCACCTAGGTCCAGCTCCCTCGGGCCTTCTGTTGGGACACCCTTGGCCCTGGGTTCCCTGACCCTTCATGTGGTGTGCCTTCGGGGTGGATGTGATGGGTGACCGTGGCAGACGCTGCCCACGGTCTCCGGTCTCTGGCTGGGGTGTGTTTTCAGCCCCCACCAGTTTGGGTTCCGGTACCCTTTTGCTGACTCCTCACCCGGTGCTCTAATTTGGGTTCTTGGGTCCCTTCAGTCTTCCCCCTCTGGGTCTTTCTCTGCTCCACTCTCTCTCTCTCCAGGGCTGCTGTTTCCTTCTCTCTGCTGATTTGTTCTCTGCATCAGACAGGCTCCTCTCCAACTGACTTGTTCTCTACAACTGACCCTGATTCTAGTTGGTGCCCACCTTATATATCCCTCTATGTGTGAGCTCAGGTGACCAGCACCCAATGAGCTCCTATCACTACCCAGACTGCTCCCCCTATCTGCCCCTACACTACATGGGATGTTCCACCCCCCTCCCACTCCAGCCAGGAACAGACTCGGTCGTACCTGCACATTTCTAAGTGGGAGTACCGTTGGTCTGTTCCTCGGAAATGGGATGTATGTAGTGCATGCAGCCTACCGAGCTCAGTTCCACACTCCATCCTTACCCGGGAGTGGAATACCACACCTCTGGGTTGAGGTGCAATACTCCTGTAGCAGCCGAATCCTCAGGGTGCTACATTCCCCCCTGGTAAATCACAGCACGTCCTCGGGCTGTAAGACATAAACACCAAAACATACAAAATTTTTCATATAAACATAATAAAACATATAAAACATTATATATATAAAACTTTTCATATAAACATTCTCGTCGTCTCTGGTTTCAGGTTCCTCCTCCGGACACTGTGCAACGTGTGTCCGGGAAAAGTGCGACAGTCTCTTAGAAAAACTGGTTTTCTATAAAACCGGTAGGGGGCGCTTTAGGACGCGCAACTATTTACAGGGGAAGTTGGCCGCTCTCAGTCCTCGGCCAGTTAGAGGGAAGGGAATGGCTGCTCACAGTCCTCAGCCTGTAGGATGAAGGGGTTAACGGGTAAACAGTTCACTGGTCCCAACGGGGACTATTTTAGCAGCAACGGTTCACTGTGCCCCGACGGGCAACTATATACAGTCTCTACTCCCGTCCTCAACGACAGCTCCCTCCTGCTTTTTCTTGGCGATACGGTGTTGCTTCAGACCCGTCCGGGTCCTCTGGCTCCTCCTCCCCATACCGCAACTCCTCCTCCGTCAAGCGGTGTACGTGGAGGGCGTAAGGTCCTTTGGCACACTTGTGCCGGGTGAAAGTGACCTCGTCTCCTACGTAGAGGTCACGGCCTTTGTGACCTTCCGGCAGGTGGGACTCGACGTCTCTGCGGGTCACAAAAACGTCACCGCGGTTGTTACGGTCCCGAATAAAGCCCCACCCATGCTGCGGGTTGAACTTTATCACCGTCCCGATGGTGCGGGGACAGTGCGCTGCACGGGGGTTCCTCCTAGTCCGGCTCTTCTGCTCCGCGCTCCGGATTTGGGCCTGTTGTTCTCTGACCCGCCTCTCCTCCCGTTCTCTCGTAAACTCTGCTAGCTGCTGACGACAACACTCAGTACGCTCAGCGGCGACTGCCCGAGTTTCTCCGGTGAACCCCATCAAATCTTCTCCCGTGGGGTCCCACTCGAATTGGGCTTCTTCTAAAGGAGGCGAGACCCGAGTCACGCGCTTCGGAGCCGGGATCAGGGGCTCACACAAGGGCCCTAGTCTTTGTTGCCGCTCCAGCTCATGGTATCCTTCGGGCCAGATGAAGGGCCGCCCGTCCGGCCATGTGAGCTGGCTGAACAAGTCCTCCCCCAGGTGTGGCACCCTTGGTTTTACGGGCGCGGGCGCGGTTGTGGTGGCGCCCGGGTTGCCCAGGCCTTGCGGCCAGGCCTGGGGCACCTGGAAGGTGAAGGGCACCGTTAATACGGCGGCGCCCTGGGCTACCTGGCCTTGCGGCCAGGCCGGAGGCTCCGCGGAGGTAGGGGGCGCTGTTGGTGATGCGGCGCCCGGGGGTACTAGGCCTTGCGACCAGGCTGGTGGTATTTCCTGCTTTGTCACGCTCCGGGTCAAGGCGCGTGACGTCACAGGGGTCGCTGCGGCGGCTTCCGGTCGGGGCCTAGTCCATAGCGGTGACATGGCGGCTACGGGCACAGCAGGGGAACTTTCGGGCTCTGCGACGGGGAGCTGGGGCAGGTAAGCGGTGTCACGGCTTGGGGTATAGGCGTCCCCTTTACCTGCCTCCATGCGTTCGGCTCCCTTCTCGGCGCCGTCTCCGGCCTTGGGTCCTCCCGCGCCATCCTCAGAGGCGGTCTGCTTCCTCTTCCAGGGTAGCGTGCTCCGTTGACTGGTCTCAGCTTGCTGGGTCATCTCCCGGCTCCACTCCGCCAGTATCTCGCGCTGCACCCGGGCCATCCTCCTTGCGAGGCCCTCCAAGGCAGTTTGTGCACACTCCCGGTCTCGGGGGAGCTGCGCTAAGATCTCCGCTAGACCTAGCGGGGTTGTGGACTCTAGCAGGCTCCTGACCATCGGGTCGGTGCTGCTCTGCTCTTCTTCCGGCAGGCTCCTGGCCAGCGGGCCGGTGCTGCTCTGCCCTCCTTCCTCGGTCTCTAGCAGACTCCTGGCCAGCGGGCCGGTGCTGTTCTGCTTTCTCTCCATCTCCGGGTAAGCTCCTCCGCTACTCCTCGTTAGACCTCTTGCCTCCGGGTGCGCTCGCTCCAGACTGCTCCAAGCGACACCCATCTTTTCTCTTCTCTTTCGTCTCCTCCCACTTCGAGGGCGGTCCCGGGGCAACTCGGTGACTGTCAGCTCCAGGGGTAGTTCTTTCACGCTGACAGACACCTCCAGCATCACAGTCTCTGTTGGTGGGGGCGGTTTCCACTTTTGGCGCCATTTTCTGTCCTGGCCCACGATGGGAGGTGGCCTCTTGCCCTCCTTTGGCACGCCCATAATGGCGTCCGCTGCTCTTCCAAGGCGGGAAATCTGCGGTTTTGGCGGGAAGCGTCGCCCAGTGGCGGGAAACTCTGCAGATGGCGGGAACAAGTCGGAAATGGCGGACAATCGGCGGGAAACGACTGGTGATGGAGTCCGATGGCGTGGACCTTCCGGAACCGGCGGGAGACTTCTTTCTGAGGTAAACTTGCACTTTTCTTCAGGCACGCAGTACCCGGGTGTTGCGGGCACGTATCCTGCCGACTACGCCAAAGTTGACGCGCCCCCTGGGACATATTCCTTTTTGAGGGGAATACCCGGCACCGGATCAGATGGGGGGGTTGTAGTCTCCGAGCTGCTGTGACCCGGTCCCGTGCCCAGGGCGTCAAGCTCAGTGTGATGTGGCAGTTCTACAGATGTTACTAAAGTTCTTTTGTGTCGACTACGCCACCCGTTGTATTGCGGTCACTATGGCCGCCGCTGCAGCAGGGTCCGCTGAGGCTGATGGTGTAGGTGCAGCTTTTGATGGTATAACCCCCAACGGGTGGGGTATAGCCTCAGGGGGGACAGGTGCAGAGGATGGGGGTTGTGGTGGTGCAGTGCAGACGGCAATGAAGACAGAGTCGGGTAGTGCAGTTAAGGGTGTTTACTTACTGCAGATGTTGTACTGGTCACTCCAGCTGCTAGTGACCACCCGAGCCGTGCTGCGTCCACCAGGTCCTGGATCCAGCCAACCCCCAAACAAGTCCGGAGCGTGGCCCTGAGCTCTCCCTCTGTCCTTTCTTCAGCCGTCCCCACCAGTGATCCACCTAGGTCCAGCTCCCTCGGGCCTTCTGTTGGGACACCCTTGGCCCTGGGTTCCCTGACCCTTCATGTGGTGTGCCTTCGGGGTGGATGTGATGGGTGACCGTGGCAGACGCTGCCCACGGTCTCCGGTCTCTGGCTGGGGTGTGTTTTCAGCCCCCACCAGTTTGGGTTCCGGTACCCTTTTGCTGACTCCTCACCCGGTGCTCTAATTTGGGTTCTTGGGTCCCTTCAGTCTTCCCCCTCTGGGTCTTTCTCTGCTCCACTCTCTCTCTCTCCAGGGCTGCTGTTTCCTTCTCTCTGCTGATTTGTTCTCTGCATCAGACAGGCTCCTCTCCAACTGACTTGTTCTCTACAACTGACCCTGATTCTAGTTGGTGCCCACCTTATATATCCCTCTATGTGTGAGCTCAGGTGACCAGCACCCAATGAGCTCCTATCACTACCCAGACTGCTCCCCCTATCTGCCCCTACACTACATGGGATGTTCCACCCCCCTCCCACTCCAGCCAGGAACAGACTCGGTCGTACCTGCACATTTCTAAGTGGGAGTACCGTTGGTCTGTTCCTCGGAAATGGGATGTATGTAGTGCATGCAGCCTACCGAGCTCAGTTCCACACTCCATCCTTACCCGGGAGTGGAATACCACACCTCTGGGTTGAGGTGCAATACTCCTGTAGCAGCCGAATCCTCAGGGTGCTACATAAGCCTATGAGACTGAGCGCGAGCTTCCATATACTTACATTGAGAAAGGAACTTCCAGTCCACACGTAAGGAAGACATTGTGATGGCCAGTCCGATTTTTCAAATATAAATATTTACGTTTTAAATATTTTTGTTAATATATGAGTATAGACGTGTTGCATACACAGCAGTGCGGGAGTACCAGCAAATTCTTCTTTGTCTTCTATAAGAAAGACTTTGTGATCGCCAGGCCGATTTACAGTCACATGGTTCAGCAGAGGACTGGAGCGCTGCTGCAAACCGGAGAAGACAGCGATCAGTGTTCTACCATATACTATACACTACTAATATGTTCAGAAGTGATTAGCAATAATAATTTAGCTCAGAGTGCTTCTTTTATATCTATATACATACAGGCAGTTATTGCCGGCTATTATATTACATGGAAGCAGTCCACATTGTGAAGTCCGTTACTTACACTGAGAACCTTCCGATTTGTCTTCTTCAATGTATAAAATGTATTTAATAGAAAAACAACATTATAGAAAAAAATAGTCTCTTAAAGGATCTTGTTAGGAAATTATCCCAATACATAGAGTAGAAACATAATGGAAGCTTTTATTTTAGAAATGTTGATTTCAATGTTCTGTGTTATAGGAAAACATGAGGATGACATAACAATTACAATTGATGATTCTCCTCATGGACCCGGGAATGACCAGAGAGACGTCCTCACAGGCAACAAGATCTCAATGCCTGGACCCCCTGATGTAATAATCAATATCAGCTCAGATGAGGATGAGGTCACCTCCTCTAACAGTAAGTTCTCAGGGTTTTTATTAAATATATTTAATAGAAACACAACCTAATATATAAATAAAAAATTGGTCTCCTATAGGAGCTTGTCAGTGAATGAACCCTTTATATACTGGTAGCTATACAAGCTCAGCTCCTCTATTGTTATAGTTTAAAGTACCAACTAGAGGTTATATATAATACCATATATACTGATAACCCCCACTAGACATATAGAAGATTTAATTAATATTACTTTCAATTTTTTTCCATTACAGGAGATCAGGAGGTCAAAAGAACTATTATAAATGAGGATGTTCCTCATGGACCTGTGGCTGAAAAGGGAGACGTCCTGAAAGACACCAAGATCAACACGGCTCACCCCAGTGATAGAGTAGTCACCAGCAGCCTTGATGGGAATGTGGTCATCCCCTCTGATGGTAAGTTTCAGAACTACGATAAGACATATATTATGTAGATGTGACCCGCAGTCCTATGCAACACCACAGATAACCATTGATACCTTTGTTAGTACAGATGGCAGTAATAGCTATCCTCGGGATTACACTTCTTGCGGTTTTTCCTGAGCTCAGCGTGTGCTGGGCTGCGGGGAGGAGTACGGCAGAATCAGTGAGTGATGAGACCAGACTGTATCTATCTATTGATGATAATGACAGACTGGTACAAACGTGGTTCAAAACAACAGATCTTCATAATTTTAGCACTAGGTCAACCCAAAAACACAAGTTGATCAGATATCATGTGAACATCTTCAACTTGCACCTCAAATATCACAGATTCAAAACTTTTTATTGCTGCAATGGTGCAAAACTGTGTGGGCAAATTTTCGTATGAGCAAATTTCCTTTTGAGCAAATTTCCATTCTAGCAGCATTCTATGTGGGTAAATTTCCATGTTGCCAATTTCCCTGTGGGCATTTATTCACTTTGGGATTTTTTCATAAACTGTCGTCTCCCATTATGTAAAACCTACAAAAGACAAAAAATATCTCATACCCTACCATCATTATATATAAATGTAAAGCAAAGTTGCATATGGAATATAGGGTACTTAGTGAACTATTTTTGATCAAAAAAAGTTTACAAGCCGTCCCACCAGCGACAAGGTGACCCTAAATTGGGACGGTCCTACACTGTCTATATTAAAAACATTACTGTATATCAAAGTTGAAGTAATGCATATAAAAGGGTAGACAAATAGAACCGGGTCCCAATATCAGACCACCTAAGCCCGTGGCAAGCTACATATATACTAACCAGCTCAACAAGGGGGATGCCACACCCCTAATTTGCACAGAATTCAAACAAGACAAAAAAACAAGCAATGTGAACTGAGGTCTAAGATGGTACACATGCAAGAAATAGGAGCATGTTCACACTAGAAAAAAGATGCAAAACCTACAAAAGACAAAAAATATCTCATACCCTACCATCATTATATATAAATGTAAAGCAAAGTTGCATATGAAATATAGGGTACTTAGTGAACTATTTTTGATCAAAAAAAAAAAGTATACAAGCCGTCCCACCAGCGACAAGGTGACCCTAAATTGGGACGATCCTACACTGTCTATATTAAAAACCTTACTGTATATCAAAGTTGAAGTAATGCATATAAAAGGGTAGACACATAGAACCGGGTCCCAATATCAGACCACCTAAGCCCGTGGTAAGCTACATATATACTAACCAGCTCAACAAGGGGGATGCCACACCCCTAATTTGCACAAATGCAAACAAGACAAAAAAACAAATTAGGGCTGTGGCATCCCCCTTGTTGAGCTGGTTAGTATATATGTGTAATGCACATACCCAGGCTGAGCGGCGTGTGCGTGTGATTCCACTGGACCGTGCCAGAGAGTGAATGCCTGGAGGGGCGTAACTAGGTATTCACCCGATCCGACCAGGGTCGCACGACGGCATACGACGCCAGTGCACCAAGGAGGAACCGAGCAGAGGGACCAGGTGCTACTCCAGGACAGACCTCGGACACGGCTGTTGACCCACACAGGGGAATACAGGAACAGACAGGTTAGGCTGGCACACAGACTGGTGGGTATAGGCAGGCACGACTGGTATGCTGGCAGGCGGGTATGCAGGTAGGGGGGTACAGGCAAGCATGGCTAGAGTGCAGACAGGGAGGCACTAGCAGGTTGGAACACAGGCGGGATAGGACCCAGTACACACTGGGACTCAGGAACAGAACCACAGATGTGGCGGACAAATACAGCAGAGTGAGGCCGCCCAGAGTGGTGAGCGAAAGCAGGGCAAGACGAGACCGCCTAGAGCGGTGAGCGAGAGTAGAGCAGGACGAGGCCGCCTGGAGCGGTGAGCAAGAGTAGAGCAGGACGAGGCTGCCTGGAGCGGTGAGCAAGAGTAGAGCAGGACGAGGCCGCCTGGAGCGTTGAGCGAGAGTAGAGCAGGACGAGGCCGCCTGGAGCAGTGAGCAAGAGTAGAGCAGGACGAGGCCGCCTGGAGCGGTGAGCAAAGGGTCAGAGCAGAGCAGGACGAGGCCGCCAGGAGCGGTGAGCAAAGGGTCAGAGCAGAGCAGGACGAGACTGGCGGAGCAGCGAGCAAAGGGTCAGAGCAGAGCAGGACGAGACTGCCGGAGCAGCGAGCAAAGGGTCAGAGCAGAGCGAGACTGCCGGAGCAGCGAGCAAAGGGTCAGAGCAGAGCAAGACTGCCGGAGCAGCGAGCAAAGGGTCAGAGCAGAGCGAGACTGCCGGAGCAGCGAGCAAAGGGTCAAAGCAGAGCGAGACTGCCGGAGCAGCGAGCAAAGGGTCAGAGCAGAGCGAGACTGCCGGAGCAGCGAGCAAAGGGTCAGAGCAGAGCGAGACTGCCGGAGCAGCGAGCAAAGGGTCAGAGCAGAGCGAGACTGCCGGAGCAGCGAGCAAAGGGTCAGAGCAGAGCGAGACTGCCGGAGCAGCGAGCAAAGGGTTAGAGCAGGGCGAGAACCGCAGGAGCGGAGAGCGAGGCAGGGCAGAGGGGACAGGGCTCTGTTCACACGGAACAGACAGGAAGGGAAAGGCAGAACCAGATACCCACAGGGTACTTGCAGTGAAGTAGCGAGTGGACCACAAACTCCCAAACGGAAGTACAGTGACAACGAACAGGAGTTAGGTACGAGTTCAGACTCGGCAGAAAAAGGAAAGGTACAGACATAGAGAAAAACAGGAAACAGGCTAGAAGAGTATACAGACAAGAACAGACACAGTAGCAAGATACAGGAGCGGGTCTAGGTATGCAGCCCCTAGAAGGCGGGAGGAACAGGCTAGGAGCGTGTTCAGACAGGACAGACAAGATACAGGAGCGGGTCTAGGTATGCGGCCCCTAGAAGGCGGAACGAACAGGCAAGGAGCGTGTTCAGATAGGCCTGGAAATACAGCCTCCAGGAAAGGCAGGCAAGCAAACACAGAAAGGGACCTGGCACATTCAGAGTGAAAGAGCACACTGAATGAAACACAATGCTCAGGCAGGGTTTCTTGGGAGGAGCTGGGTTAAATACCAGGTGACAGACAGCAATAGGCTGAGGACGCATCAGGGGTGTGTCTGCAGCAGGTACAAGAAACAGGAAGTGATCGGGCGCCGCCCTTAAGCAGCAGAAACAGAGGCAAGCAGACAGCATGGAGGGAAGCCAGGCTAGCAGACTGGACTGGAGATCAAGTGCACGCTCTTGCATAGTGGGAGATGGACCACTATGCAAGGACGCCGCCAGGTATGTTACAATTAGAGATGAGCGGTGTTCGACTAGAACTGTTCGCCAATCTCAAATTCGAGCTGTTTTGGGCGGTGTTCGAGTTGTTCGACGAACCCGAACGATTTGCAAAAAATTCGGCTGTTCGAGGTTATGTTCGATAACTGTTCGTGCACCAAAAGCGTGTCCTGCATGTCTGGCGCTATTTAGAGCACCAATCATGCAGGGATTGTCTGCCACTCACTGTAATGCCACAGCCATGGTGGTTGTGGCATTACAGTGATTGCCCAAATCGATGGGAACAGTGCCAACAGTGAAACATGAAAAGCCGGCAATTCAGCAGCGGCATACACCTGTACCCGACAATTTAGAACCGAAAGAATAGAGCTTCACACATAGATTAGATAGATATAAACATGTCAGCCACATATATACGAAGTACAGTGAAAGTGCTGCTTACTGTACTTGTCATTTAGCGTAAAGGATTTATCAAAAAAAATAATAGTGTTTTCATGCACCGTCTCTTTAAAAAAGCCGGCCGGCAATTCAGCAGCGGTACCCGACAATTTATAACAGACAGAATAGAGCTTCACACATAGATTAGATAGATAGAAACATGTCAGTCA
Organism: Phyllobates terribilis; assembly: GCF_046119375.1. NCBI lineage: Eukaryota > Metazoa > Chordata > Amphibia > Anura > Dendrobatidae > Phyllobates > Phyllobates terribilis. The sequence goes on along the minus strand of NW_027362769.1, from coordinate 242,528,553 downwards.
CATATATATGAAGTACAGTGATAGTGTTGGTTACTGTACTTGTCATTTAGTATTAAAATAAAGGATTTATTATTAAAAAAATTGGCGTGGGGTTCCCCTTAATTTTAGGCTCTAGCGGAGGTTAAGCAGACGGCTGGGGCACTGGGGCAGATGTTTGAAGCCTGGGAAGGGGGTAATACCCACGGAGCTTCCCAGGCTACTAATATCAGCCCCCAGCTGAATACATAGCCTTTACTAGCTATTAAAATGGGGGACCCCCCTAATTTAATAGCTAGCAAAGGCTAGGCAGACAGCTGGGGGCTGATATTAATAGCCCAGGAAGGGAGCCATGAATATTGGCCCCCTCCCAGGCTAGAAACACCAGCCGTCAGCCGCCCCAGAAATGGCGCATTCATAGGATGCGCCAATTCTGGCACTTAGCCTCGCTCTTCCACGCTGCCCTGGTGCGGTGGCAGGGGGTAATAGGGTTGGGGTTGATGTCAGCTTATAATGCCAGCTGACATCAAGCCCAGGTTAGTAATGGAGAGGCGTCTATAAGACACCCCCATTACTAACCCCATAGTCAAAGTTAAAAAAAACACGACAGCTTCAGCTCTGCTACATCGAGATGACTGGCTGGACCGCAGCAGAACGCTGCCATCCAGTCTGTCATCCCGCAGACACTGAGAAGCGCAGGCATGCTTGCGCTCCTCACTGTCTCGCTGTGACGGCATCCAGATGAGCCGAGGTCATGTCCAATGAACTCGGCTCACCTCATGCACGTCACTGACAGCGTGGGAAAATTCTCACGCTGAAGCGCTGAGTGCAGGAGAATTTTCCCACGCTGTCAGTGACGTGCATGAGGTGAGCCGAGTTCATTGGACATGAACTCGGCTCATCTGGATGTTGTCACAGAGAGACGCTGAGCAGCGCAAGCAAGCCTGCGCTTCTCAGTGTCTGCGAGATGAGAGGCTGGATGGCAGCGTTCTGCTGCGGTCCAGCCAGTCATCTCGATGTAGCAGAGCTGAAGCTGTCGTGGGAACCATGGAAAGGTAAGGATGAGGTTGCTTTATTATTTTTCTTTTATTGCAGGAGATCGTTGGCTTCAGCTGGAATGGGCGTGATGGTAAGTATGGTTTAATTTAGAACAATAAAGGATTGTGTCTTTATTTCAATTAAAGGACTTTATTCTGGGTGTTTGTGGTTTTTTTAACTTTGACTATGGGGTTAGTAATGGGGGTGTCTTATAGACGCCTCTCCATTACTAACCTGGGCTTGATGTCAGCTGGCATTATAAGCTGACATCAACCCCAACCCTATTACCCCCTGCCGCCGCACCAGGGCAGCGTGGAAGAGCGAGGCTAAGTGCCAGAATTGGCGCATCCTATGAATGCGCCATTTCTGGGGCGGCTGACGGCTGGTGTTTCTAGCCTGGGAGGGGGCCAATATTCATGGCTCCCTTCCTGGGCTATTAATATCAGCCCCCAGCTGTCTGCCTAGCCTTTGCTAGCTATTAAATTAGGGGGGACCCCACGTCATTTTTTTGGGGGGGTCCCCCATTTTAATAGCTAGTAAAGGCTATGTATTCAGCTGGGGGCTGATATTAGTAGCCTGGGAAGCTCCGTGGGTATTACCCCCTTCCCAGGCTTCAAACATCTGCCCCAGCCGTCTGCTTAACCTCCGCTAGAGCCTAAAATTAAGGGGAACCCCACGCCAATTTTTTTAATAATAAATCCTTTATTTTAATACTAAATGACAAGTACAGTAACCAACACTATCACTGTACTTCATATATATGTGACTGACATGTTTCTATCTATCTAATCTATGTGTGATGCTTTATCTTTCTGTTCTAAATTGTCGGGTACCGCTGCTGAATTGCCGGCCGGCTTTTTTAAAGAGACAGTGCATGAAAACACTATTATTTTTTTAAATAAATCCTTTACACTAAATGACAAGTACAGTAAGCAACACTATCACTGTACTTCATATATATGTGACTGACATGTTTCTATCTATCTAATCTATGTGTGAAGCTCTATTCTTTCTGTTCTAAATTGTCGGGTACAGATGCTGAATTGCCGGCCGGCTTTTTTAAAGAGACGGTGCATGAAAACACTAATATTTTTTTTAATAAATCCTTTACACTAAATGACAAGTGCAGTAACCAACACTGTCACTGTGCTTCTTATATGTGTGACTGACATGTTTCTATCTAACTAATCTATGTGTGATGCTCTATTCCTTCTTGTCTAAATTGTCGGGTACCGGTGTATGCCGCTGCTGAATTTGTCGGCCGGCTTTTTTAAAGAGAGTGTCTTCTGAGCAGTTTGTCAGCTTTTGGACACCTTTGCAGGTGTTTTCTATGTGTTTCTATGTGTTTTTGTTTGCCTGCCATTGGTTTTAACGGTGTTCGACGGTGTTCTAAGGTGTTCGACGAACAGTTCGACGAACAGTTCCTCGAACATCCCGGTGTTCGACGAACCGAACCGAACCCGAACACTACGGGGGTGGCTCAACACTAGTTACAATATGTAGCTTACCACGGGCTTAGTTGGTCTGATATTGGGACCCGGTTCTATTTGTCTACCCTTTTATATGCATTACTTCAACTTTGATATACAGTAAGGTTTTTAATATAGACAGTGTAGGACCGTCCCAATTTAGGGTCACCTTGTCGCTGGTGGGACGGCTTGTATACTTTTTTTGATCAAAAATAGTTGACTAAGTACCCTATATTTCATATGCAACTTTGCTTTACATTTATATATAATGATGGTAGGGTATGAGATATTTTTTGTCTTTTGTAGGTTTTACCATCTTAGACCTCAGTTCACATTGCTTGGTTTTTCATCTCCCATTATGTGTTCATTCCCTATTCCAGGACTATAAAAGAACTGATCTCTGAATTGTCCATTATATAATGATATGATGTCAAAAATCATCCATAATTTTTCCAAACTCAATACACCTCTTTTTAATAGTCATATTTGGTTCCTCAGTCCGCCCATTCCATATATTTTGTTTCCATGTCTGAACACATTTCAGCTCTGGTTACCTGATCACTTATTTTCTTTCTCTTTTTAGTGTATAACACCGTTCCTCAAGAAACATCTCGGAATACAGTCATTACGATTGATAATAGAAGCTGCCATCTTGTTTGTCCTTGCAATGACCAAAGGTGCCATTGTTGTCATTGCTGCCATTGATGCCTTTTGTTGGTACGTATAATAAGTAATGATTTATGGGCTACACAGGAATCTGTAGAGGAAATGTCACATCTTCAGGTTACTCCAGTAATAGGAATATTTTAATGTAGACGTCTTGAGGCTCACACACAGGTCACCCTGGAGTTGTGCCCCGCAGGTCATTGATGGGTATATGTTAGACTTTGTAGGGATTCCCGCTCTCATGTAGGAATTAGGTAGCGTTCACACAGGCAATGCGTTTCGGTCCAAATTGGTGCCGTTTTTTTGCTTTCATAAAACTCCAAGGGATTAAAAACCAAAAACAGTCTCTACGGGACACAAAGGTATCACAGCAAATAAACAGTACATTTAGCAGGGCACATATCTCAGTGCGGGCTCACCTGGACAGATTGCAGTCTCTTCTCCCAGAGAAAACTTCATACACAGAAGTAACATGATTCCACTAATCTTGGTATCCACTTCAGCCTGAGGTCCAGCAGCCTCCAGTGCCAAACAGAGTGTTCAACTACGGACACAGTTCACACTGAGCAGGCTGCAGCTGACACACACTCTCCAGCTCCAGCATACAGACTGCTTAGATATCCTAGCTGACCCATGCAGTCTTCATTTAGGGAGAAATTCCGGCACATCTCTCTCTCTCTCGCTCTAAGCTACAACTCACATTTTGGCTGAACACTCACCAGCTTCAGCACACTCAACTCTGCTTCATACAGCAGATTGACACACCTAGTGAACATAAGCCCTGGTTTTAGTAAAAAAGTTAGGTGGGTGCATCTAATCACATTCTGCAGAGCTAGGACTAAACCCTGTCCTACCTGGCTGTGCTACTGTTATGATCTGCAACATGAACTAAGGAAAGATAGGGGAAAGCTGTCCCTACAGTAAGACTAAGCTGAATCCCTACGATGTAGCGGGCTGCCTGTTCCTAGCGAACAGACCCGCCTTAGTCCTCGGCTAGTCTGAACGGAGACCTATAGCATAAAGGAAGGGGTCCCTAAAAGAACTAAGGACTGGGACAAAAAATGGAACACCTCCTAAACTGAGAAGTTGTTGCAGAACACAAAAATACAAACAGACAAAAAGTTACTAAAGGTCCCAGAAGGACCAAGTTAACTGACAGAGATATGCACAGAAGCACCTGGCTAGAGAAGCAGTAAAACACTGAAGTCCAGCACAGCCAAAAGGGCGGAGCTGGAATATAAAGGCAAATGGTCACATGACCACAAAACACAAGAAGGAAAAGAAAACAAACAGGAGGGTTATAACAGCTACAACTTGTATATATCTTATTAAAAGAAATTGCTGAAATTTCTGAAGCACCGACACTGCCTCATGTGACCCCGCGCAACTGCTGCTTCCCCCCAGGTAAGCTACCGTTATAAGGGAATATAAGACGCACCACCATTTTATTTAAAAGTTTTTTTTTCCTATTTTGCACCCCAAAATTTGGGGTGTGTCTTATAATTCGCAAAATACGGTAACTATTGCTGCCCTGTCCCATTATTTGGATGATTACAGTGGATATAGTAAAGAAATTAGTTCCTAATTTCTTCAGTGCATTATCTACTTGATCCTATTTTTTTCTTTTCAATGGTGATTTTTTTTCTTACAAACTATTGGGTTGATATGCCATAAACAGATGAGATAGGAATACCCCCTTAAAGCTAGGAATTAGTTTTGTATAAAAGTTCATTTTCTATAGAGTAGCTGCGAGATCTGATCTACAGGATGCAAACTGTCATTTATATCAAACTGGATTCTACAATAGGCGATAGATTAGTGCTGGAATATTATCTAGATTCTCCTAAGGGGATGTCGTGTAAAAAAAATGTACATTGTATGTATCTTATAAGTATTATTGTGCTGCTACATGTTTAGTTATAATCTGTTATTGTTTCTGCAGAAAAATCAAGACTCTGAGTTCCAACATTGAATAAGGAATCCAGCAGGAGGAGATGACTACGCAACAACTCCATTACATGGCAGCTACAATGTGAGGATAAGACAACCTGTGAATAAGCAAAAAGAGACAGATTCCGGGCTCAGTTTCTGTTCTCACCCATGGATATGACATTTATTGGACTTTCCGCAGTCAGATGTGTTCATGGACAAGTGACTCACCTGCTGCGCGAAGAGGCAGATTCCGGGCTCGGTCTCTGCTTTCATCCTTTAATATGACATTTACCGGACTTTCAGCAGCCAAGTGTACTCACGACACAAGTGAGGTACCCGCTGTAAGAAGAGGCAGATTCCGGGCTCGGTCTCTGCTCTCACCTAGCCACAGCCCAAGGGAAGGGCACTCCTTTAACCATGGTTCCCTAGAGGTTTCCTCCATTGGGGTTTTTTCCTCTCCTGAGTGCTAAAGGATGACTCTTCATGAGTTAAAGGCCCATCATCATCAGGGCCACATTTAAGACTATTGTCCTGACTTATAATGGAAACTTCCACATTATCCAACTTCAATAAAGTTACTTAAGAAGTCAGCATATATCATATGTATCTGAGTCTTCTTTGATGGATCTTTGCAAAACAGGAGAATATACATAGCACTGGACTACTTTGTATAGTCATCACAATCACACATGGCTGCTTATCATCCCGATTTCTCGCACACATGTATATTAGGGTACAAGAGGTGTTGTGCTTAAAAACAATATATTCCCTATATGAGATCTACATGTATGTCACATGTCTAATGCCGTTCTATGGGAAGATGTCTGGAGCATAGCCCAATTCATATATAGTAGATTCTGGCTGCTAATGGGTCACCATGGCATTTGGGGTCCCACTGAAGGCAATTTAACTGCTATCTCTGTATCTCATGTTCAAAATGTAAAAATGGGTATATTATATAACTAATTACCCCATACCTGAAATGCTGAAGGAAATACATAGAGAGATCCAATGGCAGAATTGCAGTTTTTCAGTCAACTCACCTCCCCGCACCAAAAAACGTAATAAAAAGCAATCAAAACGTTCTATGTACCCCATGGTACCAATATAAATTACACCTAAATGGTCCCTCACATAGATCTATCTGCAAAAATGTTAAAAAATGGGATCCAGTAAATGGCAACCCAAAGCAACATTTTGTTAAGTTCTTTTAAAAGCAGTATTAAAAAAATAAAATAAATAAAAAACAAGCCCATACAGTTATGTCTTCACAAAACAGAGATATAACAACTCTATCATCCAACGAAGGCTAAAAATGCAAATCGATTACCGGATCCAATGGATTATCAGGCTAGGATCCTGTGACAACGTTTATTCATCGATTTTTCAGCCTTCTTAGGATACAATTTTTCCTACTTTTTGATCACTGATAGTCTTAGGATTGTACTGGTCCCGATGATGAGTGGCTTCAGAGAAAGGATCTGACACTGCAAGAAGTAGAGTAGTGCCTATAATCTAGTACAACTCAGCAAGGTGAGCAGAGACTCCTCCAAGCGTGATGGGAATAGCTGCAAGTATAGAGAATCTAATAATCTATGGAGCCATTTCCCGGCCCCTGACTGATTAACTCTCCATATGCCGCGATTAAGAGCGACATTTAGAAGGTTGTACAGAGATTTATTGACCAATGACAGCAGTCCCCTGCTCTCTGATCGCTCTGATTGGATGATGAATGTAACTATCCAATCACAGCATGTATCCAATGCAGGAAACAGAAGCTCAGCTCCGATTCTCCTCTCTCTGTCAGTGACTGTGTTGGAGATCGGAGCTGTGCTGCTGTCAGAAAAGTGCTATATCCATAAATGTCTAAATCACCTATATCTCCAACTGTCACCCCAGGGTCCCTGTTCCTCATCTCATGCCCTGTGTCATTTATTTTATATATATATCATTTGTCTATATCTTCATTGTATTTTTTTATGTAATTTTGTCCTGTCCATCCATCATTACATAGCTTACATAGCTTTAGTTAGGTGTAGGGCATTAGTTACAGGGGCAATTAGTTTAGAGCTAGTTATCTAGTTCTAATATTAGGGTATGGAAATTAGCGTTAGGTACATGTTTAGCAACTTTGTGTGTTATAAAAAAAATCTAAAAAGCAAAAAAATAAAATTAATAAATAAAAGTTTCATATATATACAGGTGCTTCTCACTAAATTAGAATATCATCAAAAAGTTAATTTATTTCAGTTCTTCAATCAAAAAAGTGAAACTCATATATTATCTAGAGTGATTACAAACAGAGTGATCTATTTCAAGTGTTTATTTCTGTTAATGTTGATGATTATGGCTTACAGCCAATGAAAACACAAAAAAGTCATTATCTCAGTAAATTAGAATAATTAACAAAAAACACCTGCAAAGGCTTACTACGTATTTATAAAAAGGTCCCTTAGTCTGTTTCAGTAGGCGCCACAATCATGGGGAAGACTGCTGACTTGATAGATGTCCAGAAGGCAGTCATTGACACACTCCACAAGGAGGGTAAGCCATAAAAGATCATTGCTAAAGAAGCTAGCTGTTCACAGAGTGCTGTATCCAAGCAAATTAATGGAAAGTTAAGTGGAAGGAAAACGTGTGGTAGAAAAAGGTGCATAAGCAACCGGGATAACCGCAGCCTTGAAAGGATTGTTAAGAAAAGGCCATTCAAAAATTTTAGGGAGATTCACAAGGAGTGGACTGCTGCTGGAATCATTGTTTCAAGAGCCACCACACACAGACTATCCAGAACATGAGCTACAAGTGTCGCATTCCTTGTGTCAAGCCACTCATGACCAATAGACAGTGCCGGAAGCGTCTTATTTGGGCAAGGACAAAAAGACCTGGACTGTTGCTCAGTGGTCCAAGGTGTTGTTTTCAGATGAAAGTAAATTTGATAAATTTTGAGGTCCATTTCCTCACTTCTCACTACTATGTATGAAAAATTTGTCTTAAAAATGACATTTGTGTGACTCATCACATCCATGAATAAATTCTTTAGGGGCTGCTGTTTACAAAAAGGGTCAGTTGTGGGGGTTTTCTGCTGTTTTGGCATGTCAAAAACTCTGCAAATGCGACATGGTGCCCACAATCTATTTCAGCCAAATACAGTGGTGGCCAAAAGTATTGGCGCCCCTGCAATTCTGTCAGATAATACTCAGTTTCTTCCTGAAAATGATTGCAATCACAAATTCTTTGGTATTATTATCTTCATTTAATTTGTCTTCAATGAAAAAACACAAAAGAGAATGAAGCAAAAAGCAAATCATTGATCATTTCACACAAAACTCCAAAAATGGGCCAGACAAAAGTATTGGCACCCTCAGCCTAATACTTGGTTGCACAACCTTTAGCCAAAATAACTGCAAACAACCAATTCCGGTAACCATCAATGAGTTTCTTACAATGCTCTGCTGGAATTGTAGACCATTCTTCTTTGGCAAACTGCGCCAGGTCCCTGATATTTGAAGGGTGCCTTCTCCAAACTGCCATTTTGAGATCTCTCCACAGGTGTTCTATGGGATTCAGGTCTGGACTCATTGCTGGCCACCTTAGAAGTCTCCAGTGCTTTCTCTCAAACCATATTATAGTGCTTTTGGAAGTGTGTTTTGGGTCATTGTCCTGCTGGAAGACCCATGACCTCTGAGGGAGACCCAGCTTTCTCACACTGGGCCCTACATTATGCTGCAAAATTTGTTGGTAGTCTTCAGACTTCATAATGCCATGCACACGGTCAAGCAGTCCAGTGCCAGAGGCAGCAAAGCAACCCCAAAACATCAGGGAACCTCCGCCATGTTTGACTGTGGGGACCGTGTTCTTTTCTTTGAATGCCTCTTTTTTTTTCCTGTACACTCTATGTTGATGCTTTGTCCCAAAAAGCTCTACTTTTGTCTCATCTAACCAGAGAACATTCTTCCAAAATGTTTTAGGCTTTCTCAGGTAAGTTTTGGAAAACTCCAGCCTGGCTTTTTTATGTCTCGGGGTAAGAAGTGGGGTCTTCCTGGGTATCCTACCATACAGTCCCTTTTCATTCAGACACCGACGGATAGTACGGGTTGACACTGTTGTACCATCGGACTGCAGGGCAGCTTGAACTTGTTTGGATGTTAGTCAAAGTTCTCTATCCACCATCCGCACAATCTTGCGTTGAAATCTCTCGTCAATTTTTCTTTTCCGTCCACATCTAGGGAGGTTAGCCACAGTGCCATGGGCTTTAAACTTCTTGATGACATTGCGCACGCAAGACACAGGAACATTCAAGTCTTTGGAGATGGACTTGTAGCCTTGAGATTGCTCATGCTTCCTCACAATTTGGTTTCTCAAGTCCTCAGACAGTTGTTTGGTTTCTTTCTTTTCTCCATGCTCAATGTGGTACACACAAGGACACAGGACAGAGGTTGAGTCAACTTTAATCCATGTTAACTGGCTGCAAGTGTGATTTAGTTATTGCCAACACCTGTTAGGTGCCACAGGTAAGTTACAGGTGCTGTTAATTACACGAATTAGAGAAGCATCACATGATTTTTCAAACAGTGCCAATACTTTTGTCCACCCCCTTTTTTAGGTTTGGTGTGGAATTATATCCAATTTGGCTTTAGGACAATTCTTTTTGTGTTTTTTCATTGAAGACAAATTAAATGAAGATAATAATACCAAAGAATTTGTGATTGCAATCATTTTCAGGAAGAAACTGAGTATTATCTGACAGAATTGCAGGGGTGCCAATACTTTTGGCCACCACTGTATGTATTTCAAAATTCAAATAGTCCGTTCTGAGCCCGGCCGTATGTCCAAACAGAACTTTTTGACTACATGTGGGGTATCACCAGACTCACAAGAAAGTGGCTAAAAAACTGTGGGGTCCATTTTTTTCATGTTACCTCTTGCACAAGTGAAAAAATTGGGGCTAAAACTACATTTTGTAAAAAAAATAAAAAATATTTCTATATGTCGACTTAATGTTATCAAATTCTGTGTAGTACCTGTGAGTTCAAAATCCTCACTATACCCCTGGATAACATGCTTGAGGGGTGTAGTTTTTCCAAAATGGTGTCAGTTGTGCGGGGTTTCTGCAGCTTGGGCACCTTAGAACCCTGCAAATGCGACATGGCGCCCAAAATCTACTTCAGCCAAATTTGTGTTCCAAAATTCAGCTGCCGTTCCTTCCCTTCTGAGCCCGGCCGTTTGTCCAGACAGAGGTTTCTGACCACGTGGGTATCAGCGCGCTTACACTTTTGGTAACAAAGTGAGATGTCCATTTTCTCATGCCATTCCTTGATGCCCTATTACTTTTTGAAAAAATGGCGGCCAGAGGGCTTTAGATACGCCACTATCAGACACTATGGAGTTTGTTTAGAGGTGGGTAAAACTGAGTAGGGTACTAAAAAATTGATTAGTCAAAGATTTCTGTGAGTTACATTCGTCAGAAACAAGAAGAATTAATCATGGTGATCTGGGCCATATCTTTATTAACGCAAGCAAATTCACAAGGGTGCATGCATCGCAGCTACAAACTGGTGCTTGTGGTGGGGTCCCGGGTCCAATAGATGCCATAGGGTCAGTAGAACTATAGTTACACCCCTGAGAGGAGGTCCTCAGACCCCAGGACCCTTGCTGATATGGAGATAAGGGCGCATCTTTCAAAATTACACTTTCAAATTATTAGTAAATCCTATTAAATTCTATTTTAACACAAAGTTAAGGCAATGTCTAGGGGCACAAAATCTTAGTTGCTTCATCATTTCCAATGTAATTGTGGTAAATCCTTTTGTACATTTGACTTTGTCCCTAATTCGTCTCATTTACTTCTCTGAGTTGTGACTTTTCAGCCCCTGGACAGCAGGAGCAGGGATGGAGTTTATGGACCATCAGATCCCTTGAAATGTGTTTGTTTTAGTGAGAAACTATTTGGCTGAATGAATTAGAAAATGTCTAACTATAAAAGCCTTGATCTAGAATTGTAAACCTAATAAACGGCAGAGAATAGATGGGCTGTGTGTTCTCTATATCATCATTCTCAGCATCCAGCGTACATTTTTAATGGCTTGGGATGACCACAGACCATGTCACCTCAGGAGTGTGACAGGAGAGCATCAGCTGAGGCCACTTTCCCCACTCAGCACAAATGCACAGTACCATGGGTTGCTATGGCAACTCCGGGAGCCATGCTGAAAGGCCTACTGGATCCTGCCAGAGGTGGGCTGCAATAGACCGCCTGTTAGTATAACACTGACACGCTGGTAGAATGCTCCTGCGCTACATATGTGCTGCACTGTACTAACTATATGATTAACCCCTTCACGGCATCTGACATAAATGTATTTCATAATGCGAAAGTTGTTCCTGCATTATGACTTACAGTTATGTCATGGTAATTATGGAGGCGCAAGGGCGTAACTGACAGCCCAGCTCCCTTAGCAAGTGCCAGGGTCGGCACCAGCACCTTCCTTGGCTGTCTAACCGTCTAGATGCTGCAAAGCAATAGTGATAGCAGCATGTCAATGGTCATGAGAGGGCGCTCCGTCTCTCACTCCATCGTCATGGCCGCAGGTAGTGGACGGTTGTCATGGCGCTGACCTCCGGGTCTGTCTGGCACTGTCTCCATCAGGCACTGCCATAGGCAGAGTCTACCAGTGCTGCTGTCAATGTGACTGGTGTAATACACGGCCATATATATGTTCTGCAGAGTATTAGGCCAGTGATTAGACAAATGAAAGTTGAAGTCCCATGTAGAAATGAAGTAAAAAAAAACAGTTGATAAAAAATAATGAAAAATATATAAAAAAATAAATAAATGACTTAAGAATCATAGAAAACTGTTTGGCCAATGAATACGCTTTTTTATGTAAAACCTAGTGATGAGCGAGTGTGCTCGTCTCTGCTCTGTACTCGCCCGAGCATCTCACTGCTCAAGATGCTCAGCGCTCGCCGAGTACTTCCGGGATGCTCGGGCAGGAGCTCGGCCCCCGCCCCGCATGTTTATCGCTCTTTAGAGAGTCAATAAACAAGCAGGGATTGTTTGCCAATTACTGTAATGCCGTAGCCATGTGGATTTTCAAATGGAAAATCTGTATGTAAATAATCAGGATGTTCAAATGGAAAATCTGCATGTAAATAATCAGGATGTTCAAATGGAAAATCTGCATGCAGAAAATCAGGATGTTCAAATGGAAAATCTGTATGCAGAAAATCAGGATGTTCAAGTGGAAAATCTGTATGCAAAAAATCAAGATGTTCAAATGGAAAATCTGTATGCAGGAAATCAGGATGTTCAAATGGAAAATCTGTATGCAGAAAATCAGGATGTTCAAATGGAAAATCTGTATGCAGAAAATCAGGATGTTCAAATGGAAAATCTGTATGCAAAAAATCAGGATGTTCAAATGGAAAATCTGTATGCAGAAAATCAGGATGTTCAAATGGAAAATCTGCATGCAGAAAATCAGGATGTTCAAATGGAAAATCTGTATGCAGGAAATCAGGATGTTCAAATGGAAAATCTGCATGCAGAAAATCAGGATGTTCAAATGGAAAATCTGTATGCAGAAAATCAGGATGTTCAAGTGGAAAATCTGTATGCAAAAAATCAGGATGTTCAAACGGAAAATCTGTATGCAGGATATCAGGATGTTCAAATGGAAAATCTGCATGCAGAAAATCAGGATGTTCAAATGGAAAATCTGCATGCAGAAAATCAGGATGTTCAAATGGAAAATCTGTATGCAGAAAATCAGGATGTTCAAACGGAAAATCTGTATGCAGAAAATCAGGATGTTCAAATGGAAAATCTGTATGAAGAAAATCAGGATGTTCAAATGGAAAATCTGCATGCAGAAAATCAGGATGTTTAAATGGAAAATCTATATGCAGAAAATCAGGATGTTCAAATGGAAAATCTGCATGCAGAAAATCAGGATATTCAAATGGAAAATATATATGCAGAAAATCAGGATGTTCAAATGGTATTCTGCATGCAGAAAATCAGGATGTTCAAATGGAAAATGTATATGCAGAAAATCAGGATGTTCAAATGGAAAATCTGTATGCAGAAAATCAGGATATTCAAGAGGAAAATCTGAATACAGAAAATCAGGATGTACAAATGGAAAATCTGTATGCAGAAAATCAGGATGTTCAAAAGGAAAATCTATATGCAGAAAATCATGATGTACAAATGTAAAATCTGTATGCAGAAAATCAGGATGTTCAAATGGAAAATCTGTATGCAGAAAATCAGGATGTTCAAATGGAAAATCTGTATGCAGAAAATCAGGATGTTCAAATTTGAAAATCTGAATGCAGAAAATCAGAATGCTCAAATGAAAAATCTGTTTGCAGAAAATCAGGATGTTCAAATGGAAAATCTGTATGCAGAAAATCAGAATGTTCAAATGGAAAATCTGTATGCAGAAAATCAGGATGTTCAAATGGAAAATCTGTATGCAGAAAATCAGGATGTTCAAATAGAAAATCTGTATGCATAAAAATAGGATGTTCAAATGGAAAATCTGTATGCAGAAAATCAGGATGTTCAAATGAAAAGTCTGTATGCAGAAAATCAGGATGTTTAAATGGAAAATCTGTATGCAGAAAATCAGGATGTTCAAATGGAAAATCTGTATGCAGAAAATCAGGATATTCAAGAGGAAAATCTGTATGCAGAAAATCAGGATGTTCAAAAGGAAAATCTGTATGCAGAAAATCAGGATGTACAAATGGAAAATCTCTATGCAGAAAATCAGGATGTTCAAAAGGAAAATCTATATGCAGAAAATCATGATGTACAAATGGAAAATCTGTATGCAGAAAATCAAGATGTTCAAATGGAAAATCTGTATGCAGAAAATCAGGATGTTCAAATGGAAAATCTGTATGCAGAAAATCAAGATGTTCAAATGGAAAATCTGTATGTAAAATATCAGGATGTTCAAAGGGAAAATCTGTACACGGAAAATCAGGATATTCAAGTGGAAAATCTGTATTGAGAAAATCACGATGTTCAAATGGAAAATCTGTATTGAGAAAATCACGATGTTCAAATGGAAAATCTGCATGCAGAAAATCAGGATGTTCAATTGGAAAAACTATATGCAGAAAATCAGAATGTTCAAATGGAAAATCTATATGCAAAAAATCAGGATGTTCTATTGGAAAATCTATATGCAGAAAATGAGGATGTTCTATTGGAAAATCTATATGCAGAAAATCAAGATGTTCAAATGGAAAAACTGTATGCAGAAAATCAGAATGTTAAAATGGAAAATCTGTATGCAGAAAATCAGGATGTTCAAATGGAAAATCTTTATGCAGAAAATAAGGATGTTCAAATGAAAAGTCTGTATGCAGAAAATCAGGATGTTCAAATGAAAAGTCTGTATGCAAAAAATCAGGAGGTTTCAAGTGGAAAATCTGTATGCAGAAAATCAGGATGTTCAAATGGAAAATGTGTATGCAGAAAATCAAGATGTTCAAATGGAAAATCTTCATGCAGAAAATCAGGATGTTCAAATGGAAAATCTGTAAGCAGAAAATCAGGATGTTCACATGGAAAATATATATGCAGAAAATCAGAATGTTCAAATGGAAAATCTGTATGCAGAAAATAAGGATGTTCAAATGGAAAATCTGTATGCAGAAAATCAGGATATTCAAGAGGAAAATCTGTATGCAGAAAATCAGGATGTTCAAATGGAAAATCTGTATGCAGAAAATCAGGATGTACAAATGGAAAATCTGTATGCAGAAAATCAAGATGTTCAAATGGAAAATCTGTATGCAGAAAATCAGGATGTTCAAATGGAAAATCTGTATGCAGAAAATCAAGATGTTCAAATGGAAAATCTGTATGCAGAAAATCAGGATGCTCAAATGAAAAATCTGTTTGCAGAAAATCAGGATGTTCAAATGGAAAATCTGTATGCAGAAAATCAGAATGTTCAAATGGAAAATCTGTATGTAAAATATCAGGATGTTCAAAGGGAAAATCTGTACACGGAAAATCAGGATATTCAAGTGGAAAATCTGTATTGAGAAAATCACGATGTTCAAATGGAAAATCTGTATTGAGAAAATCACGATGTTCAAATGGAAAATCTGCATGCAGAAAATCAGGATGTTCAATTGGAAAAACTATATGCAGAAAATCAGAATGTTCAAATGGAAAATCTATATGCAGAAAATCAGGATGTTCAAATGGAAAATCTGTATGCAGAAAATCAGAATGTTCAAATGGAAAATCTGTATGCAGAAAATCAGGATGTTCAAATGGAAAATCTGTATGCAGAAAATCAGGATGTTCAAATAGAAAATCTGTATGCATAAAAATAGGATGTTCAAATGGAAAATCTGTATGCAGAAAATCAGGATGTTCAAATGAAAAGTCTGTATGCAGAAAATCAGGATGTTTAAATGGAAAATCTGTATGCAGAAAATCAGGATGTTCAAATGGAAAATCTGTATGCAGAAAATCAGGATATTCAAGAGGAAAATCTGTATGCAGAAAATCAGTATGTTCAAAAGGAAAATCTATATGCAGAAAATCATGATGTACAAATGGAAAATCTGGATGCAGAAAATCAGGATGTTCAAATGGAAAATATATATGCAGAAAATCAGGATGTTCAAATGGAAAATCTTTATGCAGAAAATACGGATGTTCAAATGAAAAGTCTGTATGCAGAAAATCAGGATGTTCAAATGAAAAGTCTGTATGCAAAAAATCAGGAGGTTTCAAGTGGAAAATCTGTATGCAGAAAATCAGGATGTTCAAATGGAAAATGTGTATGCAGAAAATCAGGATGTTCAAATGGAAAATCTTCATGCAGAAAATCAGGATGTTCAAATGGAAAATCTGTAAGCAGAAAATCAGGATGTTCACATGGTAAATATATATGCAGAAAATCAGAATGTTCAAATGGAAAATCTGTATGCAGAAAATAAGGATGTTCAAATGAAAAGTCTGTATGCAGAAAATAAGGATGTTAAAGTGGAAAATCTATATGCAGAAAATAAGGATGTTCAAATGGAGAATCTGTATGCAGAAAATCAGGATGTTCAAGTGGAAAATCTGTATGCCGAAAATCAGGATGTTCAAATGGAAAATCTTTATACAGAAAATCAGGATGTTCAAGTCGAACATCTATATGCAGAAAATCAGGACGTTCAAATGGAAAATCTGTATGCAGAAAATCAGGATGTTCAAGTGATAAATCTGTATGCCGAAAATTAGGATGTTCAAGTGGAAAATCTGCATGCAGAAAATCAGGATGTTCAAGTGGAAAATTAGCATGCAGAAAATCAGGATGTTCAAATGGAAAATCTGTATGCAGAAAATCAGGATGCTCAAATGGAAAGACTGCATGCAGAAAATCAGGATGTTCAAGTGGAAAATCTGTAAGCAGAAAATCAGGATGTTCAAATGGAAATTATATATGCAGAAAATCAGGATGTTCAAATGGAAAATCTGTAAGCAGAAAATCAGGATGTTGAAAAGGAAAATCTGTATGCAGAAAATCATGATGTACAAATGGAAAATCTGTATGCAGAAAATCAGAATATTCAAATGGAAAAACTGTATGCAGAAAATCAGGATGTTCAAATTTGAAAATCTGCATGCAGAAAATCAGGATGCTCAAATGAAAAATCTGTTTGCAGAAAATCAGGATGTTCAAATGGAAAATCTGTATGTAAAATATCAGGTTGTTCAAATGGAAAATCTGTATGCAGAAAATCAGGATGTTCAAGAGGAAAATCTGCATGCATAAAGTCAGGATGTTCAAATGGAAAATCTGCATGCAGAAAATCAGGATGTTCAAATGGAAAATCTGTATGCAGAAAATCAGGATGTTCAAATGGAAAATCTTCATGCAGAAAATCAGGATGTTCAAATGGAAAATCTGTAAGCAGAAAATCAGGAAGTTCACATGGAAAATATATATGAAGAAAATCAGGATGTTCAAATGGAAAATCTGTATGCAGAAAATCAGGATGTTCAAATGAAAAGTCTGTACGCAGAAAATCAGGATGTTTAAATGGAAAATCTGTGTGCAGAAAAACAGGATGTTCAAATGGAAAATCTGTATGAAGAAAATCAGGATATTCAAGAGGAAAATCTGCATGCAGAAAATCAGGATGTTCAAATGGAAAATCTGTATGCAGAAAATCAGGATGTACAAATGGAAAATCTCTATGCAGAAAATCAGGATGTTCAAAAGGAAAATCTATATGCAGAAAATCATGATGTACAAATGGAAAATCTGTATTCAGAAAATCAAGATGTTCAAATGGAAAATCTGTATGCAGAAAATCAGGATGTTCAAATGGAAAATCTGTATGCAGAAAATCAGGATGTTCAAATTTGAAAATCTGTATGCAGAAAATCAGAATGCTCAAATGAAAAATCTGTTTGCAGAAAATCAGGATGTTTAAATGGAAAAACTATATGCAGAAAATCAGAATGTTCAAATGGAAAATCTATATGCAGAAAATCAGGATGTTCTAATGGAAAATCTATATGCAGAAAATCAGGATGTTCTATTGGAAAATCTATATGCAGAAAATCAAGATGTTCAAATGGAAAAACTGTATGCAGAAAATCAGAATGTTAAAATGGAAAATCTGTATGCAGAAAATCAGGATGGTCAAATGGAAAATCAGTATGCAGAAAGTCATGATGTTCAAGTGGAAAATCTGGATGCAGAAAATCAGGATGTTCAAGTGGAAAATCTGGATGCAGAAAATCAGGATGTTCAAGTGGAAAATCTATATGCAGAAAATAAGGATGTTCAAATGGAGAATCTGTATGCAGAAAATCAGGATGTTCAAGAGGAAAATCTATATGCAGAAAATAAGGATGTTGAAATGGAAAATCTATATGCAGAAAATCAGGATGTTCAAATGGAAAATCTGCATGCAGAAAATCAGGATGTACAAATGGAATGTCTGTATGCAGAAAATCAGGATGTTCAAATGGAAAATCTGTATGCAGACAATCAGGATATTCAAGTGGAAAATCTGTATGCAGAAAATCAGGATGTTCAAATGGAAAATCTGTATGCAGAAAATCAGGATGTTCAAATGGAAAATCTTCATGCAGAAAATCAGGATGTGCAAATGGAAAATCTGTAAGCAGAAAATCAGGATGTTCACATGGAAAATATATATGCAGAAAATCAAGATGTTCAAATGGAAAATCTGTATGCAGAAAATAAGGATGTTCAAATGAAAAGTCTGTCTGCAGAAAATAAGGATGTTAAAGTGGAAAATCTATATGCAGAAAATAAGGATGTTCAAATGGAGAATCTGTATGCAGAAAATCAGGATGTTCAAGTGGAAAATCTGTATGCCGAAAATCAGGATGTTCAAATGGAAAATCTGTATGCAGAAAATCAGGATGTTCAAGTCGAACATCTATATGCAGAAAATCGACGTTCAAATGGAAAATCTGTGTACAGAAAATCAGGATGTTCAAGTGGAAAATCTCCATGCAGAAAATCAGGATGTTCATGTGGAAAATTAGCATGCAGAAAATCAGGATGTTCAAATGGAAAATCTGTATGCAGAAAATCAGGATGCTCAAATGGAAAGTCTGCATGCAGAAAATCAGGATGTTCAAGTGGAAAATCTGTAAGCAGAAAATCAGGATGTTCAAATGGAAATTATATATGCAGAAAATCAGGATGTTCAAATGGAAAATCTGTAAGCAGAAAATCAGGATGTTCAAAAGGAAAATCTGTATGCAGAAAATCATGATGTACAAATGGAAAATCTGTATGCAGAAAATCAGAATGTTCAAATGGAAAATCTGTATGCAGAAAATCAGGATGTTCAAATTTGAAAATCTGCATGCAGAAAATCAGGATGCTCAAATGAAAAATCTGTTTGCAGAAAATCAGGATGTTCAAATGGAAAATCTGTATGTAAAATATCAGGTTGTTCAAATGGAAAATCTGTATGCAGAAAATCAGGATGTTCAAAGGGAAAATCTGCATGCATAAAGTCAGGATGTTCAAATGGAAAATCTGCATGCAGAAAATCAGGATGTTCAAATGGAAAATCTGTATGCAGAAAATCAGGATGTTCAAATGGAAAATCTTCATGCAGAAAATCAGGATGTTCAAATGGAAAATCTGTAAGCAGAAAATCAGGAAGTTCACATGGAAAATATATATGAAGAAAATCAGGATGTTCAAATGGAAAATCTGTATGCAGAAAATCAGGATGTTCAAATGAAAAGTCTGTATGCAGAAAATCAGGATGTTTAAATGGAAAATCTGTGTGCAGAAAATCAGGATGTTCAAATGGAAAATCTGTATGAAGAATATCAGGATATTCAAGAGGAAAATCTGCATGCAGAAAATCAGGATGTTCAAATGGAAAATCTGTATGCAGAAAATCAGGATGTACAAATGGAAAATCTCTATGCAGAAAATCAGGATGTTCAAAAGGGAAATCTATATGCAGAAAATCATGATGTACAAATGGAAAATCTGTATTCAGAAAATCAAGATGTTCAAATGGAAAATCTGTATGCAGAAAATCAGGATGTTCAAATGGAAAATCTGTATGCAGAAAATCAGGATGTTCAAATTTGAAAATCTGTATGCAGAAAATCAGAATGCTCAAATGAAAAATCTGTTTGCAGAAAATCAGGATGTTTAAATGGAAAAACTATATGCAGAAAATCAGAATGTTCAAATGGAAAATCTATATGCAGAAAATCAGGATGTTCTAATGGAAAATCTATATGCAGAAAATCAGGATGTTCTATTGGAAAATCTATATGCAGAAAATCAAGATGTTCAAATGGAAAAACTGTATGCAGAAAATCAGAATGTTAAAATGGAAAATCTGTATGCAGAAAATCAGGATGGTCAAATGGAAAATCAGTATGCAGAAAGTCATGATGTTCAAGTGGAAAATCTGGATGCAGAAAATCAGGATGTTCAAGTGGAAAATCTGGATGCAGAAAATCAGGATGTTCAAGTGGAAAATCTATATGCAGAAAATAAGGATGTTCAAATGGAGAATCTGTATGCAGAAAATCAGGATGTTCAAGAGGAAAATCTATATGCAGAAAATAAGGATGTTGAAATGGAAAATCTATATGCAGAAAATCAGGATGTTCAAATGGAAAATCTGCATGCAGAAAATCAGGATGTACAAATGGAATGTCTGTATGCAGAAAATCAGGATGTTCAAATGGAAAATCTGTATGCAGACAATCAGGATATTCAAGTGGAAAATCTGTATGCAGAAAATCAGGATGTTCAAATGGAAAATCTGTATGCAGAAAATCAGGATGTTCAAATGGAAAATCTTCATGCAGAAAATCAGGATGTGCAAATGGAAAATCTGTAAGCAGAAAATCAGGATGTTCACATGGAAAATATATATGCAGAAAATCAAGATGTTCAAATGGAAAATCTGTATGCAGAAAATAAGGATGTTCAAATGAAAAGTCTGTCTGCAGAAAATAAGGATGTTAAAGTGGAAAATCTATATGCAGAAAATAAGGATGTTCAAATGGAGAATCTGTATGCAGAAAATCAGGATGTTCAAGTGGAAAATCTGTATGCCGAAAATCAGGATGTTCAAATGGAAAATCTGTATGCAGAAAATCAGGATGTTCAAGTCGAACATCTATATGCAGAAAATCGACGTTCAAATGGAAAATCTGTGTACAGAAAATCAGGATGTTCAAGTGGAAAATCTCCATGCAGAAAATCAGGATGTTCATGTGGAAAATTAGCATGCAGAAAATCAGGATGTTCAAATGGAAAATCTGTATGCAGAAAATCAGGATGCTCAAATGGAAAGTCTGCATGCAGAAAATCAGGATGTTCAAGTGGAAAATCTGTAAGCAGAAAATCAGGATGTTCAAATGGAAATTATATATGCAGAAAATCAGGATGTTCAAATGGAAAATCTGTAAGCAGAAAATCAGGATGTTCAAAAGGAAAATCTGTATGCAGAAAATCATGATGTACAAATGGAAAATCTGTATGCAGAAAATCAGAATGTTCAAATGGAAAATCTGTATGCAGAAAATCAGGATGTTCAAATTTGAAAATCTGCATGCAGAAAATCAGGATGCTCAAATGAAAAATCTGTTTGCAGAAAATCAGGATGTTCAAATGGAAAATCTGTATGTAAAATATCAGGTTGTTCAAATGGAAAATCTGTATGCAGAAAATCAGGATGTTCAAAGGGAAAATCTGCATGCATAAAGTCAGGATGTTCAAATGGAAAATCTGCATGCAGAAAATCAGGATGTTCAAATGGAAAATCTGTATGCAGAAAATCAGGATGTTCAAATGGAAAATCTTCATGCAGAAAATCAGGATGTTCAAATGGAAAATCTGTAAGCAGAAAATCAGGAAGTTCACATGGAAAATATATATGAAGAAAATCAGGATGTTCAAATGGAAAATCTGTATGCAGAAAATCAGGATGTTCAAATGAAAAGTCTGTATGCAGAAAATCAGGATGTTTAAATGGAAAATCTGTGTGCAGAAAATCAGGATGTTCAAATGGAAAATCTGTATGAAGAATATCAGGATATTCAAGAGGAAAATCTGCATGCAGAAAATCAGGATGTTCAAATGGAAAATCTGTATGCAGAAAATCAGGATGTACAAATGGAAAATCTCTATGCAGAAAATCAGGATGTTCAAAAGGGAAATCTATATGCAGAAAATCATGATGTACAAATGGAAAATCTGTATTCAGAAAATCAAGATGTTCAAATGGAAAATCTGTATGCAGAAAATCAGGATGTTCAAATGGAAAATCTGTATGCAGAAAATCAGGATGTTCAAATTTGAAAATCTGTATGCAGAAAATCAGAATGCTCAAATGAAAAATCTGTTTGCAGAAAATCAGGATGTTCAAATGGAAAAGCTATATGCAGAAAATCAGAATGTTCAAATGGAAAATCTATATGCAGAAAATCAGGATGTTCTATTGGAAAATCTATATGCAGAAAATCTGGATGTTCTATTGGAAAATCTATATGCAGAAAATCAAGATGTTCAAATGGAAAAACTGTATGCAGAAAATCAGAATGTTAAAATGGAAAATCTGTATGCAGAAAATCAGGATGGTCAAATGGAAAATCAGTATGCAGAAAGACAAGATGTTCAAGTGGAAAATCTGGATGCAGAAAATCAGGATGTTCAAGTGGAAAATCTGGATGCAGAAAATCAGGATGTTCAAGTGGAAAATCTATATGCAGAAAATAAGGATGTTCAAATGGAGAATCTGTATGCAGAAAATCAGGATGTTCAAGAGGAAAATCTATATGCAGAAAATAAGGATGTTGAAATGGAAAATCTATATGCAGAAAATCAGGATGTTCAAATGGAAAATCTGCATGCAGAAAATCAGGATGTACAAATGGAAAGTCTGTATGCAGAAAATCAGGATGTTCAAATGGAAAATCTGTATGCAGACAATCAGGATATTCAAGTGGAAAATCTGTATGCAGAAAATCAGGATGTTCAAATGGAAAATCTGTATGCAGAAAATCAGGATGTTCAAATGGAAAATCTTCATGCAGAAAATCAGGATGTTCAAATGGAAAATCTGTAAGCAGAAAATCAGGATGTTCACATGGAAAATATATATGCAGAAAATCAAGATGTTCAAATGGAAAATCTGTATGCAGAAAATAAGGATGTTCAAATGAAAAGTCTGTATGCAGAAAATAAGGATGTTAAAGTGGAAAATCTATATGCAGAAAATAAGGATGTTCAAATGGAGAATCTGTATGCAGAAAATCAGGATGTTCAAGTGGAAAATCTGTATGCCGAAAATCAGGATGTTCAAATGGAAAATCTGTATGCAGAAAATCAGGATGTTCAAGTCGAACATCTATATGCAGAAAATCAGGACGTTCAAATGGAAAATCTGTATGCAGAAAATCAGGATGTTCAAGTGGAAAATCTCCATGCAGAAAATCAGGATGTTCATGTGGAAAATTAGCATGCAGAAAATCAGGATGTTCAAATGGAAAATCTATATGCAGAAAATCAGGATGCTCAAATGGAAAGTCTGCATGCAGAAAATCAGGATGTTCAAGTGGAAAATCTGTAAGCAGAAAATCAGGATGTTCAAATGGAAATTATATATGCAGAAAATCAGGATGTTCAAATGGAAAATCTGTAAGCAGAAAATCAGGATGTTCAAAAGGAAAATCTGTATGCAGAAAATCATGATGTACAAATGGAAAATCTGTATGCAGAAAATCAGAATGTTCAAATGGAAAATCTGTATGCAGAAAATCAGGATGTTCAAATTTGAAAATCTGCATGCAGAAAATCAGGATGCTCAAATGAAAAATCTGTTTGCAGAAAATCAGGATGTTCAAATGGAAAATCTGTATGTAAAATATCAGGTTGTTTAAATGGAAAATCTGTATGCAGAAAATCAGGATGTTCAAAGGGAAAATCTGCATGCATAAAGTCAGGATGTTCAAATGGAAAATCTGCATGCAGAAAATCAGGATGTTCAAATGGAAAATCTGTATGCAGAAAATCAGGATGTTCAAATGGAAAATCTGTAAGCAGAAAATCAGGAAGTTCACATGGAAAATATATATGAAGAAAATCAGGATGTTCAAATGGAAAATCTGTATGCAGAAAATCAGGATGTTCAAATGAAAAGTCTGTATGCAGAAAATCAGGATGTTTAAATGGAAAATCTGTGTGCAGAAAATCAGGATGTTCAAATGGAAAATCTGTATGAAGAAAATCAGGATATTCAAGAGGAAAATCTGCATGCAGAAAATCAGGATGTTCAAATGGAAAATCTGTATGCAGAAAATCAGGATGTACAAATGGAAAATCTCTATGCAGAAAATCAGGATGTTCAAATGGAAAATCTATATGCAGAAAATCATGATGTACAAATGGAAAATCTGTATTCAGAAAATCAAGATGTTCAAATGGAAAATCTGTATGCAGAAAATCAGGATGTTCAAATGGAAAATCTGTATGCAGAAAATCAGGATGTTCAAATTTGAAAATCTGTATGCAGAAAATCAGAATGCTCAAATGAAAAATCTGTTTGCAGAAAATCAGGATGTTCAAATGGAAAAACTATATGCAGAAAATCAGAATGTTCAAATGGAAAATCTATATGCAGAAAATCAGGATGTTCTATTGGAAAATCTATATGCAGAAAATCAGGATGTTCTATTGGAAAATCTATATGCAGAAAATCAAGATGTTCAAATGGAAAAACTGTATGCAGAAAATCAGAATGTTAAAATGGAAAATCTGTATGCAGAAAATCAGGATGGTCAAATGGAAAATCAGTATGCAGAAAGTCAGGATGTTCAAGTGGAAAATCTGGATGCAGAAAATCAGGATGTTCAAGTGGAAAATCTGGATGCAGAAAATCAGGATTTTCAAGTGGAAAATCTATATGCAGAAAATAAGGATGTTCAAATGGAGAATCTGTATGCAGAAAATCAGGATGTTCAAGAGGAAAATCTATATGCAGAAAATAAGGATGTTGAAATGGAAAATCTATATGCAGAAAATCAGGATGTTCAAATGGAAAATCTGTATGCAGAAAATCAGGATGTACAAATGGAAAGTCTGTATGCAGAAAATCAGGATGTTCAAATGGAAAATCTGTATGCAGACAATCAGGATATTCAAGTGGAAAATCTGTATGCAGAAAATCAGGATGTTCAAATGGAAAATCTGTATGCAGAAAATCAGGATGTTCAAATGGAAAATCTGTAAGCAGAAAATCAGGATGTTCAAATGGAAAATCTGTATGCAGAAAATCAGGATGTTCAAATGGAAAATCTGTAAGCAGAAAATCAGGATGTTCAAATGGAAAATCTGTATGCAGAAAATAAGGATGTTCAAATGAAAAGTCTGTATGCAGAAAATAAGGATGTTAAAGTGGAAAATCTATATGCAGAAAATAAGGATGTTCAAATGGAGAATCTGTATGCAGAAAATCAGGATGTTCAAGTGGAAAATCTGTATGCCGAAAATCAGGATGTTCAAATGGAAAATCTGTATGCAGAAAATCAGGATGTTCAAGTCGAACATCTATATGCAGAAAATCAGGACGTTCAAATGGAAAATCTGTATGCAGAAAATCAGGATGTTCAAGTGGAAAATCTCCATGCAGAAAATCAGGATGTTCATGTGGAAAATTAGCAAGCAGAAAATCAGGATGTTCAAATGGAAAATCTGTAAGCAGAAAATCAGGATGTTCAAATGGAAAATCTGTATGCAGAAAATCAGGATGTTCAAATGGAAAATCTGTAAGCAGAAAATCAGGATGTTCACATGGAAAATATATATGCAGAAAATCAAGATGTTCAAATGGAAAATCTGTATGCAGAAAATAAGGATGTTCAAATGAAAAGTCTGTATGCAGAAAATAAGGATGTTAAAGTGGAAAATCTATATGCAGAAAATAAGGATGTTCAAATGGAGAATCTGTATGCAGAAAATCAGGATGTTCAAGTGGAAAATCTGTATGCCGAAAATCAGGATGTTCAAATGGAAAATCTGTATGCAGAAAATCAGGATGTTCAAGTGGAAAATCTCCATGCAGAAAATCAGGATGTTCATGTGGAAAATTAGCATGCAGAAAATCAGGATGTTCAAATGGAAAATCTGTATGCAGAAAATCAGGATGCTCAAATGGAAAGTCTGCATGCAGAAAATCAGGATGTTCAAGTGGAAATTATATATGCAGAAAATCAGGATGTTCAAATGGAAAATCTGTAAGCAGAAAATCAGGATGTTCAAAAGGAAAATCTGTATGCAGAAAATCAGGATGTTCAAATGGAAATTATATATGCAGAAAATCAGGATGTTCAAATGGAAAATCTGTAAGCAGAAAATCAGGATGTTCAAAAGGAAAATCTATATGCAGAAAATCAGGATGTTCAAATGGAAATTATATATGCAGAAAATCAGGATGTTCAAATGGAAAATCTGTAAGCAGAAAATCAGGATGTTCAAAAGGAAAATCTGTATGCAGAAAATCAGGATGTTCAAATTTGAAAATCTGCATGCAGAAAATCATGATTTACAAATGGAAAATCTGTATGCAGAAAATCAGGATGTTCAAATGGAAAATCTGTATGCAGAAAATAAGGATGTTCAAATGAAAAGTCTGTATGCAGAAAATAAGGATGTTAAAGTGGAAAATCTATATGCAGAAAATAAGGATGTTCAAATGGAGAATCTGTATGCAGAAAATCAGGATGTTCAAGTGGAAAATCTGTATGCCGAAAATCAGGATGTTCAAATGGAAAATCTGTATGCAGAAAATCAGGATGTTCAAGTCGAACATCTATATGCAGAAAATCAGGACGTTCAAATGGAAAATCTGTATGCAGAAAATCAGGATGTTCAAGTGGAAAATCTCCATGCAGAAAATCAGGATGTTCATGTGGAAAATTAGCATGCAGAAAATCAGGATGTTCAAATGGAAAATCTGTATGCAGAAAATCAGGATGCTCAAATGGAAAGTCTGCATGCAGAAAATCAGGATGTTCAAGTGGAAATTATATATGCAGAAAATCAGGATGTTCAAATGGAAAATCTGTAAGCAGAAAATCAGGATGTTCAAAAGGAAAATCTGTATGCAGAAAATCAGGATGTTCAAATGGAAATTATATATGCAGAAAATCAGGATGTTCAAATGGAAAATCTGTAAGCAGAAAATCAGGATGTTCTATTGGAAAATCTATATGCAGAAAATCAGGATGTTCAAATGGAAATTATATATGCAGAAAATCAGGATGTTCAAATGGAAAATCTGTAAGCAGAAAATCAGGATGTTCAAAAGGAAAATCTGTATGCAGAAAATCAGGATGTTCAAATGGAAATTATATATGCAGAAAATCAGGATGTTCAAATGGAAAATCTGTAAGCAGAAAATCAGGATGTTCAAAAGGAAAATCTATATGCAGAAAATCAGGATGGTCAAATGGAAAATCAGTATGCAGAAAGTCAGGATGTTCAAGTGGAAAATCTGGATGCAGAAAATCAGGATGTTCAAGTGGAAAATCTGGATGCAGAAAATCAGGATGTTCAAGAGGAAAATCTATATGCAGAAAATAAGTATGTTGAAATGGAAAATCTATATGCAGAAAATCAGGATGTTCAAATGGAAAATCTGCATGCAGAAAATCAGGATGTACAAATGGAAAGTCTGTATGCAGAAAATCAGGATGTTCAAATGGAAAATCTGTATGCAGACAATCAGGATATTCAAGTGGAAAATCTGTATGCAGAAAATCAGGATATTCAAATGGAAAATCTGTATGCAGAAAATCAGGATGTTCAAATGGAAAATCTTCATGCAGAAAATCAGGATGTTCAAATGGAAAATCTGTAAGCAGAAAATCAGGATGTTCACATGGAAAATATATATGCAGAAAATCAAGATGTTCAAATGGAAAATCTGTATGCAGAAAATAAGGATGTTCAAATGAAAAGTCTGTATGCAGAAAATAAGGATGTTAAAGTGGAAAATCTATATGCAGAAAATAAGGATGTTCAAATGGAGAATCTGTATGCAGAAAATCAGGATGTTCAAGTGGAAAATCTGTATGCCGAAAATCAGGATGTTCAAATGGAAAATCTGTATGCAGAAAATCAGGATGTTCAAGTCGAACATCTATATGCAGAAAATCAGGACGTTCAAATGGAAAATCTGTATGCAGAAAATCAGGATGTTCAAGTGGAAAATCTCCATGCAGAAAATCAGGATGTTCATGTGGAAAATTAGCATGCAGAAAATCAGGATGTTCAAATGGAAAATCTGTATGCAGAAAATCAGGATGCTCAAATGAAAAGTCTGCATGCAGAAAATCAGAATGTTCAAGTGGAAAATCTGTAAGCAGAAAATCAGGATGTTCAAATGGAAATTATATATGCAGAAAATCAGGATGTTCAAATGGAAAATCTGTAAGCAGAAAATCAGGATGTTCAAAAGGAAAATCTGTATGCAGAAAATCATGATGTACAAATGGAAAATCTGTATGTAAAATATCAGGTTGTTCAAATGGAAAATCTGTATGCAGAAAATCAGGATGTTCAAAGGGAAAATCTGCATGCATAAAGTCAGGATGTTAAAATGGAAAATCTGCATGCAGAAAATCAGGATGTTCAAATGGAAAATCTGTATGCAGAAAATCAGGATGTTCAAATGGAAAATCTTCATGCAGAAAATCAGGATGTTCAAATGGAAAATCTGTAAGCAGAAAATCAGGAAGTTCACATGGAAAATATATATGAAGAAAATCAGGATGTTCAAATGGAAAATCTGTATGCAGAAAATCAGGATGTTCAAATGAAAAGTCTGTATGCAGAAAATCAGAATGTTTAAATGGAAAATCTGTGTGCAGAAAATCAGAATGTTCAAATGGAAAATCTATATGCAGAAAATCAGGATGTTCTATTGGAAAATCTATATGCAGAAAATCAGGATGTTCTATTGGAAAATCTATATGCAGAAAATCAAGATGTTCAAATGGAAAATCTGTAAAATATCAGGTTGTTCAAATGAAAAATCTGTATGCAGAAAATCAGGATGTTCAAATGGAAAAACTATATGCAGAAAATCAAAATGTTCAAATGGAAAATCTATATGCAGAAAATCAGGATGTTCTATTGGAAAATCTATATGCAGAAAATCAGGATGTTCTATTGGAAAATCTATATGCACAAAATCAAGATGTTCAAATGGAAAATCTGTATGCAGAAAATAAGGATGTTAAAGTGGAAAATCTATATGCAGAAAATAAGGATGTTCAAATGGAGAATCTGTATGCAGAAAATCAGGATGTTCAAGTGGAAAATCTGTATGGCGAATATCAGGATGTTCAAATGGAAAATCTGTATGCAGAAAATCAGGATGTTCAAGTCGAACATCTATATGCAGAAAATCAGGACGTTCAAATGGAAAATCTGTATGCAGAAAATCAGGATGTTCAAGTGGAAAATCTCCATGCAGAAAATCAGGATGTTCATGTGGAAAATTAGCATGCAGAAAATCAGGATGTTCAAATGGAAAATCTGTATGCAGAAAATCAGGATGCTCAAATGGAAAATCTGTATGCAGAAAATCAGGATGTTAAAGTGGAAAATCTATATGCAGAAAATAAGGATGTTCAAATGGAGAATCTGCATGCAGAAAATTAGGATGTTCAAGTGGAAAATCTGTATGCCGAAAATCAGGATGTTCAAATGGAAAATCTGTATGCAGAAAATCAGGATGTTCAAGTCAAACATCTATATGCAGAAAATCAGGATGTTCAAATGGAAAATCTGTATGCAGAAAATCAGGATGTTCAAGTGATAAATCTGTATGCCGAAAATTAGGATGTTCAAGTGGAAAATCTGCATGCAGAAAATCAGGATGTTCAAGTGGAAAATTAGCATGCAGAAAATCAGGATGTTCAAATGGAAAATCTGTATGCAGAAAATCAGGACGTACAAATGGAAAATCTCTATGCAGAAAATCAGGATGTTCAAAAGGAAAATCTATATGCAGAAAATCATGATGTACAAATGGAAAATCTGTATTCAGAAAATCAAGATGTTCAAATGGAAAATCTGTATGCAGAAAATCAGGATGTTAAAATTTGAAAATCTGTATGCAGAAAATCAGAATGCTCAAATGAAAAATCTGTTTGCAGAAAATCAGGATGTTCAAATGGAAAAACTATATGCAGAAAATCAGAATGTTCAAATGGAAAATCTATATGCAGAAAATCAGGATGTTCTATTGGAAAATCTATATGCAGAAAATCAGGATGTTCTATTGGAAAATCTATATGCAGAAAATCAAGATGTTCAAATGGAAAAACTGTATGCAGAAAATCAGAATGTTAAAATGGAAAATCTGTATGCAGAAAATCAGGATGGTCAAATGGAAAATCAGTATGCAGAAAGTCAGGATGTTCAAGTGGAAAATCTGGATGCAGAAAATCAGGATGTTCAAGTGGAAAATCTGGATGCAGAAAATCAGGATGTTCAAGTTGAAAATCTATATGCAGAAAATAAGGATGTTCAAATGGAGAATCTGTATGCAGAAAATCAGGATGTTCAAGAGGAAAATCTATATGCAGAAAATAAGGATGTTGAAATGGAAAATCTATATGCAGAAAATCAGGATGTTCAAATGGAAAATCTGCATGCAGAAAATCAGGATGTACAAATGGAAAGTCTGTATGCAGAAAATCAGGATGTTCAAATGGAAAATCTGTATGCAGACAATCAGGATATTCAAGTGGAAAATCTGTATGCAGAAAATCAGGATGTTCAAATGGAAAATCTGTATGCAGAAAATCAGGATGTTCAAATGGAAAATCTTCATGCAGAAAATCAGGATGTTCAAATGGAAAATCTGTAAGCAGAAAATCAGGATGTTCACATGGAAAATATATATGCAGAAAATCAAGATGTTCAAATGGAAAATCTGTATGCAGAAAATAAGGATGTTCAAATGAAAAGTCTGTATGCAGAAAATAAGGATGTTAAAGTGGAAAATCTATATGCAGAAAATAAGGATGTTCAAATGGAGAATCTGTATGCAGAAAATCAGGATGTTCAAGTGGAAAATCTGTATGCCGAAAATCAGGATGTTCAAATGGAAAATCTGTATGCAGAAAATCAGGATGTTCAAGTCGAACATCTATATGCAGAAAATCAGGACGTTCAAATGGAAAATCTGTATGCAGAAAATCAGGATGTTCAAGTGGAAAATCTCCATGCAGAAAATCAGGATGTTCATGTGGAAAATTAGCATGCAGAAAATCAGGATGTTCAAATGGAAAATCTGTATGCAGAAAATCAGGATGCTCAAATGGAAAGTCTGCATGCAGAAAATCAGAATGTTCAAGTGGAAAATCTGTAAGCAGAAAATCAGGATGTTCAAATGGAAATTATATATGCAGAAAATCAGGATGTTCAAACGGAAAATCTGTAAGCAGAAAATCAGGATGTTCAAAAGGAAAATCTGTATGCAGAAAATCATGATGTACAAATGGAAAATCTGTATGCAGAAAATCAGAATGTTCAAATGGAAAATCTGTATGCAGAAAATCAGGATGTTCAAATTTGAAAATCTGCATGCAGAAAATCAGGATGCTCAAATGAAAAATCTGTTTGCAGAAAATCAGGATGTTCAAATGGAAAATCTGTATGTAAAATATCAGGTGGTTCAGATGGAAAATCTGTATGCAGAAAATCAGGATGTTCAAAGGGAAAATCTGCATGCATAAAGTCAGGATGTTCAAATGGAAAATCTGCATGCAGAAAATCAGGATGTTCAAATGGAAAATCTGTAAGCAGAAAATCAGGAAGTTCACATGGAAAATATATATGAAGAAAATCAGGATGTTCAAATGGAAAATCTGTATGCAGAAAATCAGGATGTTCAAATGAAAAGTCTGTATGCAGAAAATCAGGATGTTTAAATGGAAAATCTGTGTGCAGAAAATCAGGATGTTCAAATGGAAAATCTGTATGAAGAAAATCAGGATATTCAAGAGGAAAATCTGCATGCAGAAAATCAGGATGTTCAAATGGAAAATCTGTATGCAGAAAATCAGGATGTACAAATGGAAAATCTCTATGCAGAAAATCAGGATGTTCAAAAGGAAAATCTATATGCAGAAAATCATGATGTACAAATGGAAAATCTGTATTCAGAAAATCAAGATGTTCAAATGGAAAATCTGTATGCAGAAAATCAGGATGTTCAAATGGAAAATCTGTATGCAGAAAATCAGGATGTTCAAATTTGAAAATCTGTATGCAGAAAATCGGAATGCTCAAATGAAAAATCTGTTTGCAGAAAATCAGGATGTTCAAATGGAAAAACTATATGCAGAAAATCAGAATGTTCAAATGGAAAATCTATATGCAGAAAATCAGGATGTTCTATTGGAAAATCTATATGCAGAAAATCAGGATGTTCTATTGGAAAATCTATATGCAGAAAATCAAGATGTTCAAATGGAAAAACTGTATGCAGAAAATCAGAATGTTAAAATGGAAAATCTGTATGCAGAAAATCAGGATGGTCAAATGGAAAATCAGTATGCAGAAAGTCAGGATGTTCAAGTGGAAAATCTGGATGCAGAAAATCAGGATGTTCAAGTGGAAAATCTGGATGCAGAAAATCAGGATGTTCAAGTGGAAAATCTATATGCAGAAAATAAGGATGTTCAAATGGAGAATCTGTATGCAGAAAATCAGGATGTTCAAGAGGAAAATCTATATGCAGAAAATAAGGATGTTGAAATGGAAAATCTATATGCAGAAAATCAGGATGTTCAAATGGAAAATCTGCATGCAGAAAATCAGGATGTACAAATGGAAAGTCTGTATGCAGAAAATCAGGATGTTCAAATGGAAAATCTGTATGCAGACAATCAGGATATTCAAGTGGAAAATCTGTATGCAGAAAATCAGGATGTTCAAATGGAAAATCTGTAGGCAGAAAATCAGGATGTTCAAATGGAAAATCTACATGCAGAAAATCAGGATGTTCAAATGGAAAATCTGTAAGCAGAAAATCAGGATGTTCACATGGAAAATATATATGCAGAAAATCAAGATGTTCAAATGGAAAATCTGCATGCAGAAAATAAGGATGTTCAAATGAAAAGTCTGTATGCAGAAAATAAGGATGTTAAAGTGGAAAATCTATATGCAGAAAATAAGGATGTTCAAATGGAGAATCTGTATGCAGAAAATCAGGATGTTCAAGTGGAAAATCTGTATGCCGAAAATCAGGATGTTCAAATGGAAAATCTGTATGCAGAAAATCAGGATGTTCAAGTGGAAAATCTCCATGCAGAAAATCAGGATGTTCATGTCGAAAATTAGCATGCAGAAAATCAGGATGTTCAAATGGAAAATCTGTATGCAGAAAATCAGGATGCTCAAATGGAAAGTCTGCATGCAGAAAATCAGGATGTTCAAGTGGAAAATCTGTAAGCAGAAAATCAGGATGTTCAAATGGAAATGATATATGCAGAAAATTAGGATGTTCAAATGGAAAATCTGTAAGCAGAAAATCAGGATGTTCAAAAGGAAAATCTGTATGCAGAAAATCAGGATGTTCAAATTTGAAAATCTGCATGCAGAAAATCATGATTTACAAATGGAAAATCTGTATGCAGAAAATCAGGTTGTTCAAATGGAAAATCTGTATGCAGAAAATCAGGATGTTCAAATTTGAAAATCTGCATGCAGAAAATCAGGATGCTCAAATGAAAAATCTGTTTACAGAAAATCAGGATGTTCGAATGTAAAATGTGTATGTAAAATATCAGGTTGTTCAAATGGAAAATCTGTATGCAGAAAATCAGTATGTTCAAAGGGAAAATCTGCATGCATAAAGTCAGGATGTTCAAATGGAAAATCTGCATGCAGAAAATCAGGATGTTCAAATGGAAAATCTGTATGCAGAAAATCAGGATGTTCAAATGGAAAATCTTCATGCAGAAAATCAGGATGTTCAAATGGAAAATCTGTAAGCAGAAAATCAGGATGTTCACATGGAAAATATATATGAAGAAAATCAGGATGTTCAAATGGAAAATCTGTATGCAGAAAATCAGGATGTTCAAATGAAAAGTCTGTATGCAGAAAATCAGGATGTTTAAATGGAAAATCTGTATGCAGAAAATCAGGATGTTCAAATGGAAAATCTGTATGCAGAAAATCAGGATATTCAAGAGGAAAATCTGTATGCAGAAAATCAGGATGTTCAAATGGAAAATCTGTATGCAGAAAATCAGGATATTCAAGAGGAAAATCTGTATGCAGAAAATCAGGATGTTCAAATGGAAAATATGTATGCAGAAAATCAGGATGTTCAAATGAAAAGTCTGTATGCAGAAAATCAGGATGTTCAAATGGAAAATCTGTATGCAGAAAATCAGGATGTACAAATGGAAAATCTATATGCAGAAAATCAGGATGTTCAAAAGGAAAATCTATATGCAGAAAATCAATATGTACAAATGGAAAATCTGTATGCAGAAAATCAAGATGTTCAAATGGAAAATCTGTATACAGAAAATCATGATGTTGAAATGGAAAATCTGTATGCAGAAAATCAGGATGTTCAAATTTGAAAATCTGTAAGCAGAAAATCAGGTTGTTCAAATGGAAAATCTGTATGCAGAAAATCAGGATGTTCAAATTTGAAAATCTGTATGCAGAAAATCAGGATGTTCAAATGAAAAATCTGTTTGCAGAAAATCAGGATGTTCAAATGGAAAAACTATATGCAGAAAATCAAAATGTTCAAATGGAAAATCTATATGCAGAAAATCAGGATGTTCTATTGGAAAATCTATATGCAGAAAATCAGGATGTTCTATTGGAAAATCTATATGCACAAAATCAAGATGTTCAAATGGAAAATCTGTATGCAGAAAATCAGAATGCTCAAATGAAAAATCTGTTTGCAGAAAATCAGGATGTTCAAATGGAAAAACTATATGCAGAAAATCAGAATGTTCAAATGGAAAATCTATATGCAGAAAATCAGGATGTTCTATTGGAAAATCTATATGCAGAAAATCAAGATGTTCAAATGGAAAATCTGTAAAATATCAGGTTGTTCAAATGAAAAATCTGTATGCAGAAAATCAGGATGTTCAAATGGAAAAACTATATGCAGAAAATCAAAATGTTCAAATGGAAAATCTATATGCAGAAAATCAGGATGTTCTATTGGAAAATCTATATGCAGAAAATCAGGATGTTCTATTGGAAAATCTATATGCACAAAATCAAGATGTTCAAATGGAAAATCTGTATGCAGAAAATAAGGATGTTCAAATGAAAAGACTGTATGCAGAAAATAAGAATGTTAAAGTGGAAAATCTATATGCAGAAAATAAGGATGTTCAAATGGAGAATCTGTATGCAGAAAATCAGGATGTTCAAGTGGAAAATCTGTATGCCGAAAATCAGGATGTTCAAATGGAAAATCTGTATGCAGAAAATCAGGATGTTCAAGTCGAACATCTATATGCAGAAAATCAGGACGTTCAAATGGAAAATCTGTATGCAGAAAATCAGGATGTTCAAGTGGAAAATCTCCATGCAGAAAATCAGGATGTTCATGTGGAAAATTAGCATGCAGAAAATCAGGAGGTTCAAATGGAAAATCTGTATGCAGAAAATCAGGATGCTCAAATGGAAAATCTGTATGCAGAAAATCAGGATGTTCAAGTGGAAAATCTATATGCAGAAAATAAGGATGTTCAAATGGAGAATCTGCATCCAGAAAATCAGGATGTTCAAGTGGAAAATCTGTATGCCGAAAATCAGGATGTTCAAATGGAAAATCTGTATGCAGAAAATCAGGATGTTCAAGTCAAACATCTATATGCAGAAAATCAGGATGTTCAAATGGAAAATCTGTATGCAGAAAATCAGGATGTTCAAGTGATAAATCTGTATGCCGAAAATTAGGATGTTCAAGTGGAAAATCTGCATGCAGAAAATCAGGATGTTCAAGTGGAAAATTAGCATGCAGAAAATCAGGATGTTCAAATGGAAAATCTGTATGCAGAAAATCAGGATGCTCAAATGGAAAGTCTGCATGCAGAAAATCAGGATGTTCAAGTGGAAAATCTGTAAGCAGAAAATCAGGATGTTCAAATGGAAAATCTGTATGCAGAAAATCAGGATGTTCAAATTTGAAAATCTGCATGCAGAAAATCAGGATGCTCAAATGAAAAATCTGTTTGCAGAAAATCAGGATGTTCAAATGGAAAATCTGTATGTAAAATATCAGGTTGTTCAAATGGAAAATCTGTATGCAGAAAATCAGGATGTTCAAAGGGAAAATCTGCATGCATAAAGTCAGGATGTTCAAATTGAAAATCTGTATGCAGAAAATCAGGATGTTCAAATGGAAAATCTGTATGCAGAAAATCAGGATGTACAAATGGAAAATCTATATGCAGAAAATCAGGATGTTCAAAAGGAAAATCTATATGCAGAAAATCAAGATGTACAAATGGAAAATCTGTATGCAGAAAATCAAGATGTTCAAATGGAAAATCTGTATACAGAAAATCATGATGTTGAAATGGAAAATCTGTATGCAGAAAATCAGGATGTTCAAATTTGAAAATCTGTAAGCAGAAAATCAGGTTGTTCAAATGGAAAATCTGTATGCAGAAAATCAGGATGTTCAAATTTGAAAATCTGTATGCAGAAAATCAGGATGTTCAAATGAAAAATCTGTTTGCAGAAAATCAGGATGTTCAAATGGAAAAACTATATGCAGAAAATCAAAATGTTCAAATGGAAAATCTATATGCAGAAAATCAGGATGTTCTATTGGAAAATCTATATGCAGAAAATCAGGATGTTCTATTGGAAAATCTATATGCACAAAATCAAGATGTTCAAATGGAAAATCTGTATGCAGAAAATCAGAATGCTCAAATGAAAAATCTGTTTGCAGAAAATCAGGATGTTCAAATGGAAAAACTATATGCAGAAAATCAGAATGTTCAAATGGAAAATCTATATGCAGAAAATCAGGATGTTCTATTGGAAAATCTATATGCAGAAAATCAAGATGTTCAAATGGAAAATCTGTAAAATATCAGGTTGTTCAAATGAAAAATCTGTATGCAGAAAATCAGGATGTTCAAATGGAAAAACTATATGCAGAAAATCAAAATGTTCAAATGGAAAATCTATATGCAGAAAATCAGGATGTTCTATTGGAAAATCTATATGCAGAAAATCAGGATGTTCTATTGGAAAATCTATATGCACAAAATCAAGATGTTCAAATGGAAAATCTGTATGCAGAAAATAAGGATGTTCAAATGGAAAATCTATATGCAGAAAATAAGGATGTTCAAATGAAAAGTCTGTATGCAGAAAATAAGGATGTTAAAGTGGAAAATCTATATGCAGAAAATAAGGATGTTCAAATGGAGAATCTGTATGCAGAAAATCAGGATGTTCAAGTGGAAAATCTGTATGCCGAAAATCAGGATGTTCAAATGGAAAATCTGTATGCAGAAAATCAGGATGATCAAGTCGAACATCTATATGCAGAAAATCAGGACGTTCAAATGGAAAATCTGTATGCAGAAAATCAGGATGTTCAAGTGGAAAATCTCCATGCAGAAAATCAGGATGTTCATGTGGAAAATTAGCATGCAGAAAATCAGGAGGTTCAAATGGAAAATCTGTATGCAGAAAATCAGGATGTTCAAGTGGAAAATCTATATGCAGAAAATAAGGATGTTCAAATGGAGAATCTGCATCCAGAAAATCAGGATGTTCAAGTGGAAAATCTGTATGCCGAAAATCAGGATGTTCAAATGGAAAATCTGTATGCAGAAAATCAGGATGTTCAAGTCAAACATCTATATGCAGAAAATCAGGATGTTCAAATGGAAAATCTGTATGCAGAAAATCAGGATGTTCAAGTGATAAATCTGTATGCCGAAAATTAGGATGTTCAAGTGGAAAATCTGCATGCAGAAAATCAGGATGTTCAAGTGGAAAATTAGCATGCAGAAAATCAGGATGTTCAAATGGAAAATCTGTATGCAGAAAATCAGGATGCTCAAATGGAAAGTCTGCATGCAGAAAATCAGGATGTTCAAGTGGAAAATCTGTAAGCAGAAAATCAGGATGTTCAAATGGAAAATCTGTATGCAGAAAATCAGGATGTTCAAATTTGAAAATCTGCATGCAGAAAATCAGGATGCTCAAATGAAAAATCTGTTTGCAGAAAATCAGGATGTTCAAATGGAAAATCTGTATGTAAAATATCAGGTTGTTCAAATGGAAAATCTGTATGCAGAAAATCAGGATGTTCAAAGGGAAAATCTGCATGCATAAAGTCAGGATGTTCAAATTGAAA
Source organism: Phyllobates terribilis (assembly GCF_046119375.1). Classification (NCBI taxonomy): domain Eukaryota; kingdom Metazoa; phylum Chordata; class Amphibia; order Anura; family Dendrobatidae; genus Phyllobates; species Phyllobates terribilis. The sequence continues at coordinate 242,490,514 of NW_027362769.1, read as the reverse complement.
ATCTGCATGCAGAAAATCAGGATGTTCAAATGGAAAATCTGTATGCAGAAAATCAGGATGTTCAAATGGAAAATCTTCATGCAGAAAATCAGGATGTTCAAATGGAAAATCTGTAAGCAGAAAATCAGGATGTTCACATGGAAAATATATATGCAGAAAATCAGGATGTTCAAATGGAAAATCTGTATGCAGAAAATCAGGATGTTCACATGGAAAATATATATGCAGAAAATCAGGATGTTCAAATGGAAAATCTGTATGCAGAAAATCAGGATGTTCAAATGAAAAGTCTGCATGCAGAAAATCAGGATATTCAAGAGGAAAATCTGCATGCAGAAAATCAGGATGTTCAAATGGAAAAACTGTATGCAGAAAATCAGGATGTTCAAATGGAAAATCTATATGCAGAAAATCATGATGTACAAATGGAAAATCTATATGCAGAAAATCATGATGTACAAATGGAAAATCTGTATGCAGAAAATCAGGATGTTCAAATGGAAAATCTGTATGCAGAAAATCAGAATGTTCAAATTTGAAAATCTGTATGCAGAAAATCAGAATGCTCAAATGAAAAATCTGTTTGCAGAAAATCAGGATGTTCAAATGGAAAAACTATATGCAGAAAATCAGAATGTTCAAATGGGAAATCTATATGCAGAAAATCAGGATGTTCTATTGGAAAATCTATATGCAGAAAATCAGGATGTTCTATTGGAAAATCTATATGCAGAAAATCAAGATGTTCAAATGGAAAAACTGTATGCAGAAAATCAGAATGTTAAAATGGAAAATCTGTATGCAGAAAATCAAGATGTTCAAATGGAAAAACTGTATGCAGAAAGTCAGGATGTTCAAGTGGAAAATCTGGATGCAGAAAATCAGGATGTTCAAGTGGAAAATCTGGATGCAGAAAATCAGGATGTTCAAGTGGAAAATCTATATGCAGAAAATCAGGATGTTGAAATGGAAAATCTATATGCAGAAAATCAGGATGTTCAAATGGGAAATCTGCATGCAGAAAATCAGGATGTACAAATGGAAAGTCTGTATGCAGAAAATCAGGATGTTCAAATGGAAAATCTGTATGCAGACAATCAGGATATTCAAGTGGAAAATCTGTATGCAGAAAATCAGGATGTTCAAATGGAAAATCTGTATGCAGAAAATCAAGATGTTCAAATGGAAAATCTTCATGCAGAAAATCAGGATGTTCAAATGGAAAATCTGTAAGCAGAAAATCAGGATGTTCACATGGAAAATATATATGCAGAAAATCAAGATGTTCAAATGGAAAATCTGTATGCAGAAAATAAGGATGTTCAAATGAAAAGTCTGTATGCAGAAAATAAGGATGTTAAAGTGGAAAATCTATATGCAGAAAATAAGGATGTTCAAATGGAGAATCTGTATGCAGAAAATCAGGATGTTCAAGTGGAAAATCTGTATGCCGAAAATCAGGATGTTCAAATGGAAAATCTGTATGCAGAAAATCAGGATGTTCAAGTCGAACATCTATATGCAGAAAATCAGGACGTTCAAATGGAAAATCTGTATGCAGAAAATCAGGATGTTCAAGTGGAAAATCTCCATGCAGAAAATCAGGATGTTCATGTGGAAAATTAGCATGCAGAAAATCTGGATGTTCAAATGGAAAATCTGTATGCAGAAAATCAGGATGCTCAAATGGAAAGTCTGCATGCAGAAAATCAGGATGTTCAAGTGGAAAATCTGTAAGCAGAAAATCAGGATGTTGAAAGGAAAATCTGTATGCAGAAAATCATGATGTACAAATGGAAAATCTGTATGCAGAAAATCAGAATGTTCAAATGGAAAATCTGTATGCAGAAAATCATGATGTTCAAATTTGAAAATCTGCATGCAGAAAATCAAGATGCTCAAATGAAAAATCTGTTTGCAGAAAATCAGATGTTCAAATGGAAAATCTGTATGTAAAATATCAGGTTGTTCAAATGGAAAATCTGTATGCAGAAAATCAGGATGTTCAAAGGGAAAATCTGCATGCATAAATTCAGGATGTTCAAATAGAAAATCTGCATGTGGAAAATCAGGATGTTCAAATGGAAAATCTGTATGCAGAAAATCAGGATGTTCAAATGAAAAGTCTGTATGCAGAAAATCAGGATGTTTAAATGGAAAATCTGTGTGCAGAAAATCAGGATGTTCAAATGGAAAATCTGTATGAAGAAAATCAGGATATTCAAGAGGAAAATCTGCATGCAGAAAATCAGGATGTTCAAATGGAAAATCTGTATGCAGAAAATCAGGATGTACAAATGGAAAATCTGTATGCAGAAAATCAGGATGTTCAAAAGGAAAATCTATATGCAGAAAATCATGATGTACAAATGGAAAATCTGTATTCAGAAAATCAAGATGTTCAAATGGAAAATCTGTATGCAGAAAATCAGGATGTTCAAATGGAAAATCTGTATGCAGAAAATCAGGATGTTCAAATTTGAAAATCTGTATGCAGAAAATCAGAATGCTCAAATGAAAAATCTGTTTGCAGAAAATCAGGATGTTCAAATGGAAAAACTATATGCAGAAAATCAGAATGTTCAAATGGAAAATCTATATGCAGAAAATCAGGATGTTCTATTGGAAAATCTATATGCAGAAAATCAGGATGTTCTATTGGAAAATCTATATGCAGAAAATCAAGATGTTTAAATGGAAAAACTGTATGCAGAAAATCAGAATGTTAAAATGGAAAATCTGTATGCAGAAAATCAGGATGGTCAAATGGAAAATCAGTATGCAGAAAGTCAGGATGTTCAAGTGGAAAATCTGGATGCAGAAAATCAGGATGTTCAAGTGGAAAATCTGTATGCAGAAAATCAGGATGTTCAAATGGAAAATCTGTATGCAGACAATCAGGATATTCAAGTGGAAAATCTGTATGCAGAAAATCAGGATGTTCAAATGGAAAATCTGTATGCAGAAAATCAGGATGTTCAAATGGAAAATCTACATGCAGAAAATCAGGATGTTCAAATGGAAAATCTGTAAGCAGAAAATCAGGATGTTCACATGGAAAATATATATGCAGAAAATCAAGATGTTCAAATGGAAAATCTGTATGCAGAAAATAAGGATGTTCAAATGAAAAGTCTGTATGCAGAAAATAAGGATGTTAAAGTGGAAAATCTATATGCAGAAAATAAGGATGTTCAAATGGAGAATCTGTATGCAGAAAATCAGGATGTTCAAGTGGAAAATCTGTATGCCGAAAATCAGGATGTTCAAATGGAAAATCTGTATGCAGAAAATCAGGTTGTTCAAGTCGAACATCTATATGCAGAAAATCAGGACGTTCAAATGGAAAATCTGTATGCAGAAAATCAGGATGTTCAAGTGGAAAATCTCCATGCAGAAAATCAGGATGTTCATGTGGAAAATTAGCATGCAGAAAATCAGGATGTTCAAATGGAAAATCTGTATGCAGAAAATCAGGATGCTCAAATGGAAAGTCTGCATGCAGAAAATCAGGATGTTCAAATGGAAAATCTGTAAGCAGAAAATCAGGATGTTCAAAAGGAAAATCTGTATGCAGAAAATCAGGATGTTCAAATTTGAAATTCTGCATGCAGAAAATCATGATTTACAAATGGAAAATCTGTATGCAGAAAATCAGGATGTTCAAATGGAAAATCTGTATGCAGAAAATCAGGATGTTCAAATTTGAAAATCTGCATGCAGAAAATCAGGATGCTCAAATGAAAAATCTGTTTACAGAAAATCAGGATGTTCGAATGTAAAATGTGTATGTAAAATATCAGGTTGTTCAAATGGAAAATCTGTATGCAGAAAATCAGGATGTTCAAAGGGAAAATCTGCATGCATAAAGTCAGGATGTTCAAATGGAAAATCTGCATGCAGAAAATCAGGATGTTCAAATGGAAAATCTGTATGCAGAAAATCAGGATGTTCAAATGGAAAATCTTCATGCAGAAAATCAGGATGTTCAAATGGAAAATCTGTAAGCAGAAAATCAGGATGTTCACATGGAAAATATATATGAAGAAAATCAGGATGTTCAAATGGAAAATCTGTATGCAGAAAATCAGGATGTTCAAATGAAAAGTCTGTATGCAGAAAATCAGGATGTTTAAATGGAAAATCTGTATGCAGAAAATCAGGATGTTCAAATGGAAAATCTGTATGCAGAAAATCAGGATATTCAAGAGGAAAATCTGTATGCAGAAAATCAGGATGTTCAAATGGAAAATCTGTATGCAGAAAATCAGGATGTTCAAATGAAAAGTCTGTATGCAGAAAATCAGGATGTTCAAATGGAAAATCTGTATGCAGAAAATCAGGATGTACAAATGGAACATCTATATGCAGAAAATCAGGATGTTCAAAAGGAAAATCTATATGCAGAAAATCATGATGTACAAATGGAAAATCTGTATGCAGAAAATCAAGATGTTCAAATGGAAAATCTGTATACAGAAAATCATGATGCTGAAATGGAAAATCTGTATGCAGAAAATCAGGATGTTCAAATTTGAAAATCTGTAAGCAGAAAATCAGGATGTTCAAATGAAAAATCTGTTTGCAGAAAATCAGGATGTTCAAATGGAAAAACTATATGCAGAAAATCAAAATGTTCAAATGGAAAATCTATATGCAGAAAATCAGAATGTTCTATTGGAAAATCTATATGCAGAAAATCAGGATGTTCTATTGGAAAATCTATATGCAGAAAATCAGGATGTTCTATTGGAAAATCTATATGCAGAAAATCAAGATGTTCAAATGGAAAAACTGTATGCAGAAAATCAGAATGTTAAAATGGAAAATCTGTATGCAGAAAATCAGGATGGTCAAATGGAAAATCAGTATGCAGAAAATCAGAATGTTCAAATATAAAATCTGCATGCAGAAAGTCAGGATGTTCAAGTGGAAATCTGGATGCAGAAAATCAGGATGTTCAAGCGGAAAATCTGGATGCAGAAAATCAGGATGTTCAAATGAAAAGTCTGTATGCAGAAAATCAGGATGTTTAAATTGAAAATCTGTATGCAGAAAATCAGGATGTTCAAATGGAAAATCTGTATGCAGAAAATCAGGATATTCAAGAGGAAAATCTGTATGCAGAAAATCAGGATGGTCAAATGGAAAATCAGTATGCAGAAAATCAGAATGTTCAAATATAAAATCTGCATGCAGAAAGTCAGGATGTTCAAGTGGAAAATCTGGATGCAGAAAATCAGGATGTTCAAGCGGAAAATCTGGATGCAGAAAATCAGGATGTTCAAGTGGAAAATCTATATGCAGAAAATAAGGATGTTCAAATGGAGAATCTGTATGCAGAAAATCATGATGTTCAAGAGGAAAATCTATATGCAGAAAATAAAGATGTTGAAATGGAAAATCTATATGCAGAAAATCAGGATGTTCAAATGGAAAATCTGCATGCAGAAAATCAGGATGTACAAATGGAAAATCTGTATGCAGAAAATCAGGATGTTCAAATGGAAAATCTACATGCAGAAAATAAGGATGGTCAAGTGGAAAATCTGTATGCAGAAAGTCAGGATGTTCAAGTGGAAAATCTGTATGCAGAAAATCAGGATGTTTAAGTCGAAAATCTGTATGCAGAAAATCAGGATGTTCAAATAGAAAATCTGTATGCATATAAACAGGATGTTCAAATGGAAAATCTGTATGCAGAAAATGAGTATGTTCAAATGGAAAATCAGTATGCAGAAAATACGGATGTTCAAATGGAAAATCAGTATGCAGAAAAACAGGATGTTCAAATGGAGAATCTGTATGCAGAAAATCAGGATGTTCAAGTGGAAAATCTGTATGCAGAAAATCAGGATGTTCAAATGGAAAATCTGTATGCAGAAAATCAGGATGTATGTTCAAGTGGAAAATCTGTATGCCGAAAATTAGGATGTTCAAGTGGAAAATCTGTATGCAGAAAATCAGGACGTTCAAGTGGAAAATTAGGATGCAGAAAATCAGGATGTTCAAATGGAAAATCTGTAAGCAGAAAATCAGGATGTTCAAATGGAAAATCTGTAAGCAGAAAATAAGGATGTTCACATGGAAAATATATATGAAGAAAATCAGGATGTTCAAATGAAAAGACTGTATGCAGAAAATCAGGATGTTTAAATGGAAAATCTGTATGCAGAAAATCAGGATATTCAAGAGGAAAATCTGTATGCAGAAAATCAGGATGTTCAAATGGAAAATCTGTATGCAGAAAATCAGGATGTACAAATGGAAAATCTCTATGCAGAAAATCAGGATGTTCAAAAGGAAAATCTATATGCAGAAAATCATGATGTACAAATGGAAAATTTGTATGCACAAAATCAAGATGTTCAAATGGAAAATCTGTATGCAGAAAATCAGGATGTTCAAATGGAAAATCTGTATGCAGAAAATCAGGATGTTCAAATTTGAAAATCTGTATGCAGAAAATCAAAATGCTCAAATGAAAAATCTGTTTGCAGAAAATCAGGATGTTCAAATGGAAAATCTGTATGCAGAAAATCAGAATGTTCAAATTGAAAATCTGTATGTAAAATATCAGGATGTTCAAAGGGAAAATCTGTACACGGAAAATCAGGATATTCAAGTGGAAAATCTGTATTGAGAAAACCACGATGTTCAAATGGAAAATCTGTATTGAGAAAGTCACGATGTTCAAATGGAAAAACTATATGCAGAAAATCAGGATGTTCAAATGGAAAAACTATATGCAGAAAATCAGGATGTTCAAATGGAAAATCTATATGCAGAAAATCAAGATGTTCAAATGGAAAAACTGTATGCAGAAAATCAGAATGTTAAAATGGAAAATCTGTATGCAGAAAATCAGGATGGTCAAATGGAAAATCAGTATGCAGAAAATCAGGATGTTCAAATGGAAAATCTGCATGCAGAAAGTCAGGATGTTCAAGTGGAAAATCTGTATGCAGAAAATCAGGATGTTCAAATGGAAAATCTGTATGCAGACAATCAGGATATTCAAGTGGAAAATCTGTATGCAGAAAATCAGGATGTTCAAATGGAAAATCTGTATGCAGAAAATCAGGATGTTCAAATGGAAAATCTTCATGCAGAAAATCAGGATGTTCAAATGGAAAATCTGTAAGCAGAAAATCAGGATGTTCACATGGAAAATATATATGCAGAAAATCAGGATGTTCAAATGGAAAATCTGTATGCAGAAAATAAGGATGTTCAAGTGGTAAATCTGTATGCCGAAAATTAGGATGTTCAAGTGGAAAATCTGCATGCAGAAAATCAGGATGTTCAAATGGAAAATCTGTATGCATAAAAAAAGGATGTTCAAATGGAAAATCTGTATGCAGAAAATCAGGATGTTCAAATGGAGAATCTGTATGCAGAAAATCAGGATGTTCAAGTGGAAACTGTATGCAGAAAATCAGGATGTACAAACGGAAAATCTGTATGCAGAAAATCAGGATGTTCAAGTGGAAAATCTGTATGCAGAAAATCAGGATGTTGAAATGGAAAATCTGTATGCAGAAAATCAGGATATTCAAGTGGAAAATCTGCATGCAGAAAATCAGGATGTTCAAGTAGAAAATCTATATGCAGAAAATCAGGATGTTCAAGTGGAAAATCTGTATATTGAAAATCAGGATGTTCAAGTGGAAAATATGTATGTAAAAAAATCAGGATGTTCAAATGGAAAATCGGTATGCAGAAAATCAGCGTGTTCAAATGGAACATCAGTATGCAGAAAATCAGGATGTTAAAATGGAAAACCTGCATGCAGACAATCAGGATATTCAAGTAGAAAATCTATATGCAAAAAATCAGGATGTTCAAAGGGAAAATCTGCATGCAGAAAATCAGGATGTTCAAATGGAAAATCTGCATGCAGAAAATCAGGATGTTCAAATGGAAAATCTGTATGCAGAAAATCAGGATGTTCAAATGAAAAACTTGCATTCAGAAAATCAGGATTTTCAAATGGAAAATCTGCATGCAGAAAATCAGGATGTTCAAGTGGAAAATCTGTATGTAACAAATCAGGATGTTCAAATGGAAAATATGTATGCAGAAAATCAGGATGATCAAATGAAAAATCTGTATGCAGAAAATCAGGATGTTCAAATGAAAAATCTGTATGCAGAAAATCAGGATGTTCAAATGGAAAATCTGTATGCAGAAAATCAGGATGTTCAAATGGAAAATCTGTGTGCAGAAAATCAGGATGTACAACTGGAAAATCTGTATGCAGAAAATCATGATGTACAAATGGAAAATCTGTATGCAGAAAATCAGGATGTTCAAATGGAAAATCTATGCAGAAAATCTGGATGTTCAAATGGAAAATATGTATGCAGAAAATCAGGATGTTCAAATTTGAAAATCTGTATGCAGAAAATCAGGATGCTCAAATGAAAAATCTGTTTGCAGAAAATCAGGATGTTCAAATGGAAAATCTGTATGTAAAATATCAGGTTGTTCAAATGGAAAATCTGTATGCAGAAAATCAGGATGTTCAAAGGGAAAATCTGTATGCGGAAAATCAGTATTTTCAAGTGGAAAATCTGCATTCAGAAAATCACGATGTTCAAAAGGAATATCTGCATGCAGAAAATCAGGATGTTCAAATGGAAAAACTATATGCAGAAAATCAGAATGTTCAAATGGAAAATCTATATGCAGAAAATCAGGATGTTCAAATGGAATATCTATATGCAGAAAATCAGGATGTTCAAATGGAAAATCTGGATGCAGAAAATCAGGATGTTCAAGCAGAAAATCTGGATGTAGAAAATCAGGATGTTCAAGTGGAAAATCTATATGCAGAAAATAAGGATGTTCAAAGGGAGAATCTGTATGCAGAAAATCAGGATGTTCAAGTGGAAAATCTATATGCAGAAAATAAGGATGTTGCAATGGAAAATCTATATGCAGAAAATAAGGATGTTCAAATGGAAAATCTGCATGCAGAAAATCAGGATGTACAAACGGAAAATCTGTATGCAGAAAATCAGGATGCTCAAGTGGAAAATCTGTATGCAGAAAGTCAGGATGTTCAAGTGGAAAATCTTGATGCAAAAAATCAGGATGTACAAGTGGAAAATCTGTATGCAGAAATTCAGGATGTTCAAATAGAAAATCTGTATGCATAAAAAAAGGATGTTCAAATGGAAAATCTGTATGCAGAAAATCAGGATGTTCAAATGGAGAATCTGTATGCAGAAAATCAGGATGTTCAAGTGGAAACTGTATGCAGAAAATCAGGATGTACAAACGGAAAATCTGTATGCAGAAAATCAGGATGTTCAAGTGGAAAATCTGTATGCAGAAAATCAGGATGTTGAAATGGAAAATCTGTATGCAGAAAATCAGGATATTCAAGTGGTAAATCTGCATGCAGAAAATCAGGATGTTCAAGTAGAAAATCTATATGCAGAAAATCAGGATGTTCAAGTGGAAAATCTGTATGTTGAAAATCAGGATGTTCAAGTGGAAAATATGTATGTAAAAACATCAGGATGTTCAAATGGAAAATTAGCATGCAGAAAATCAGGGTGTTCAAATGGAACATCAGTATGCAGAAAATCAGGATGTTAAAATGGAAAACCTGCATTCAGAAAATCAGGATGTTCTAATGGAAAATCTGTATGCAGAAAATCAGAATATTCAAGTGGAAACTCTATGCTGAAAATCAGGATGTTCCAGTGGAAAATCTGTATGCAGAAAATCAGGATATTCAAGTGGAAAATCTGCATGCAGAAAATCAGGATGTTCAAGTAGAAAATCTATATGTAGAAAATCAGGATGTTCAAGTGGAAAATCTGTATGCAGAAAATCAGGATGTTCAAATAGAAAATCTGTATGCATAAAAAAGGATGTTCAAATGGAAAATCTGTATGCAGAAAATCAGGATGTTCAAATGGAGAATCTGTATGCAGAAAATCAGGATGTTCAAGTGGAAACTGTATGCAGAAAATCAGGATGTACAAACTGAAAATCTGTATGCAGAAAATCTGGATGTTCAAGTGGAAAATCTGTATGCAGAAAATCAGGATGTTGAAATGGAAAATCTGTATGCAGAAAATCAGGATATTCAAGTGGAAAATCTGCATGCAGAAAATCAGGATGTTCAAGTAGAAAATCTATATGCAGAAAATCAGGATGTTCAAGTGGAAAATCTGTATGTTGAAAATCAGGATGTTCAAGTGGAAAATATGTATGTAAAAAAATCAGGATGTTCAAATGGAAAATCAGTATGCAGAAAATCAGCGTGTTCAAATGGAACATCAGTATGCAGAAAATCAGGATGTTAAAATGGAAAACCTGCATGCAGAAAATCAGGATTTTCTAATGGAAAATCTGTATGCAGACAATCAGGATGTTCAAGTGGAAAATCTATATGCAAAAAATCAGGATGTTCAAATGGAAAATCTGCATGCAGAAAATCAGGATGTTCAAATGGAAAATCTGCATGCAGAAAATCAGGATGTTCAAATGGAAAATCTGTATGCAGAAAATCAGGATGTTCAAATGTAAAACTTGCATTCAGAAAATCAGGATATTCAAATGGAAAATCTGCATGCAGAAAATCAGGATGTTCAAGTGGAAAATCTGTATGTAACAAATCAGGATGTTCAAATGGAAAATATGTTTGCAGAAAATCAGGATGATCAAATGAAAAATCTGTATGCAGAAAATCAGGATGTTCAAATGGAAAATCTGTATGCAGAAAATCAGGATGTTCAAATGGAAAATCTGTGTGCAGAAAATCAGGATGAACAACTGGAAAATCTGTATGCAGAAAATCATGATGTACAAATGGAAAATCTGTATGCAGAAAATCAGGATGTTCAAATGGAAAATCTATGCAGAAAATCTGGATGTTCAAATGGAAAATATATATGCAGAAATTCAGGATGTTCAAATTTGAAAATCTGTATGCAGAAAATCAGGATGCTCAAATGAAAAATCTGTTTGCAGAAAATCAGGATGTTCAAATGGAAAATCTGTATGCAGAAAATCATGATGTACAAATGGAAAATCTGTATGCAGAAAATCAAGATGTTCAAATGGAAAATCTGTATACAGAAAATCATGATGCTGAAATGGAAAATCTGTATGCAGAAAATCAGGATGTTCAAATTTGAAAATCTGTAAGCAGAAAATCAGGATGTTCAAATGAAAAATCTGTTTGCAGAAAATCAGGATGTTCAAATGGAAAAACTATATGCAGAAAATCAAAATGTTCAAATGGAAAATCTATATGCAGAAAATCAGAATGTTCTATTGGAAAATCTATATGCAGAAAATCAGGATGTTCTATTGGAAAATCTATATGCAGAAAATCAGGATGTTCTATTGGAAAATCTATATGCAGAAAATCAAGATGTTCAAATGGAAAAACTGTATGCAGAAAATCAGAATGTTAAAATGGAAAATCTGTATGCAGAAAATCAGGATGGTCAAATGGAAAATCAGTATGCAGAAAATCAGAATGTTCAAATATAAAATCTGCATGCAGAAAGTCAGGATGTTCAAGTGGAAATCTGGATGCAGAAAATCAGGATGTTCAAGCGGAAAATCTGGATGCAGAAAATCAGGATGTTCAAATGAAAAGTCTGTATGCAGAAAATCAGGATGTTTAAATTGAAAATCTGTATGCAGAAAATCAGGATGTTCAAATGGAAAATCTGTATGCAGAAAATCAGGATATTCAAGAGGAAAATCTGTATGCAGAAAATCAGGATGGTCAAATGGAAAATCAGTATGCAGAAAATCAGAATGTTCAAATATAAAATCTGCATGCAGAAAGTCACGATGTTCAAGTGGAAAATCTGGATGCAGAAAATCAGGATGTTCAAGCGGAAAATCTGGATGCAGAAAATCAGGATGTTCAAGTGGAAAATCTATATGCAGAAAATAAGGATGTTCAAATGGAGAATCTGTATGCAGAAAATCATGATGTTCAAGAGGAAAATCTATATGCAGAAAATAAAGATGTTGAAATGGAAAATCTATATGCAGAAAATCAGGATGTTCAAATGGAAAATCTGCATGCAGAAAATCAGGATGTACAAATGGAAAATCTGTATGCAGAAAATCAGGATGTTCAAATGGAAAATCTACATGCAGAAAATAAGGATGGTCAAGTGGAAAATCTGTATGCAGAAAGTCAGGATGTTCAAGTGGAAAATCTGTATGCAGAAAATCAGGATGTTTAAGTCGAAAATCTGTATGCAGAAAATCAGGATGTTCAAATAGAAAATCTGTATGCATATAAACAGGATGTTCAAATGGAAAATCTGTATGCAGAAAATGAGTATGTTCAAATGGAAAATCAGTATGCAGAAAATACGGATGTTCAAATGGAAAATCAGTATGCAGAAAAACAGGATGTTCAAATGGAGAATCTGTATGCAGAAAATCAGGATGTTCAAGTGGAAAATCTGTATGCAGAAAATCAGGATGTTCAAATGGAAAATCTGTATGCAGAAAATCAGGATGTATGTTCAAGTGGAAAATCTGTATGCCGAAAATTAGGATGTTCAAGTGGAAAATCTGTATGCAGAAAATCAGGACGTTCAAGTGGAAAATTAGGATGCAGAAAATCAGGATGTTCAAATGGAAAATCTGTATGCAGAAAATCAGGATGTTCAAATGGAAAATCTGTAAGCAGAAAATAAGGATGTTCACATGGAAAATATATATGAAGAAAATCAGGATGTTCAAATGAAAAGACTGTATGCAGAAAATCAGGATGTTTAAATGGAAAATCTGTATGCAGAAAATCAGGATATTCAAGAGGAAAATCTGTATGCAGAAAATCAGGATGTTCAAATGGAAAATCTGTATGCAGAAAATCAGGATGTACAAATGGAAAATCTCTATGCAGAAAATCAGGATGTTCAAAAGGAAAATCTATATGCAGAAAATCATGATGTACAAATGGAAAATTTGTATGCACAAAATCAAGATGTTCAAATGGAAAATCTGTATGCAGAAAATCAGGATGTTCAAATGGAAAATCTGTATGCAGAAAATCAGGATGTTCAAATTTGAAAATCTGTATGCAGAAAATCAAAATGCTCAAATGAAAAATCTGTTTGCAGAAAATCAGGATGTTCAAATGGAAAATCTGTATGCAGAAAATCAGAATGTTCAAATTGAAAATCTGTATGTAAAATATCAGGATGTTCAAAGGGAAAATCTGTACACGGAAAATCAGGATATTCAAGTGGAAAATCTGTATTGAGAAAACCACGATGTTCAAATGGAAAATCTGTATTGAGAAAGTCACGATGTTCAAATGGAAAAACTATATGCAGAAAATCAGGATGTTCAAATGGAAAATCTATATGCAGAAAATCAAGATGTTCAAATGGAAAAACTGTATGCAGAAAATCAGAATGTTAAAATGGAAAATCTGTATGCAGAAAATCAGGATGGTCAAATGGAAAATCAGTATGCAGAAAATCAGGATGTTCAAATGGAAAATCTGCATGCAGAAAGTCAGGATGTTCAAGTGGAAAATCTGTATGCAGAAAATCAGGATGTTCAAATGGAAAATCTGTATGCAGACAATCAGGATATTCAAGTGGAAAATCTGTATGCAGAAAATCAGGATGTTCAAATGGAAAATCTGTATGCAGAAAATCAGGATGTTCAAATGGAAAATCTTCATGCAGAAAATCAGGATGTTCAAATGGAAAATCTGTAAGCAGAAAATCAGGATGTTCACATGGAAAATATATATGCAGAAAATCAGGATGTTCAAATGGAAAATCTGTATGCAGAAAATAAGGATGTTCAAGTGGTAAATCTGTATGCCGAAAATTAGGATGTTCAAGTGGAAAATCTGCATGCAGAAAATCAGGATGTTCAAATGGAAAATCTGTATGCATAAAAAAAGGATGTTCAAATGGAAAATCTGTATGCAGAAAATCAGGATGTTCAAATGGAGAATCTGTATGCAGAAAATCAGGATGTTCAAGTGGAAACTGTATGCAGAAAATCAGGATGTACAAACGGAAAATCTGTATGCAGAAAATCAGGATGTTCAAGTGGAAAATCTGTATGCAGAAAATCAGGATGTTGAAATGGAAAATCTGTATGCAGAAAATCAGGATATTCAAGTGGAAAATCTGCATGCAGAAAATCAGGATGTTCAAGTAGAAAATCTATATGCAGAAAATCAGGATGTTCAAGTGGAAAATCTGTATATTGAAAATCAGGATGTTCAAGTGGAAAATATGTATGTAAAAAAATCAGGATGTTCAAATGGAAAATCGGTATGCAGAAAATCAGCGTGTTCAAATGGAACATCAGTATGCAGAAAATCAGGATGTTAAAATGGAAAACCTGCATGCAGACAATCAGGATATTCAAGTAGAAAATCTATATGCAAAAAATCAGGATGTTCAAAGGGAAAATCTGCATGCAGAAAATCAGGATGTTCAAATGGAAAATCTGCATGCAGAAAATCAGGATGTTCAAATGGAAAATCTGTATGCAGAAAATCAGGATGTTCAAATGAAAAACTTGCATTCAGAAAATCAGGATTTTCAAATGGAAAATCTGCATGCAGAAAATCAGGATGTTCAAGTGGAAAATCTGTATGTAACAAATCAGGATGTTCAAATGGAAAATATGTATGCAGAAAATCAGGATGATCAAATGAAAAATCTGTATGCAGAAAATCAGGATGTTCAAATGAAAAATCTGTATGCAGAAAATCAGGATGTTCAAATGGAAAATCTGTATGCAGAAAATCAGGATGTTCAAATGGAAAATCTGTGTGCAGAAAATCAGGATGTACAACTGGAAAATCTGTATGCAGAAAATCATGATGTACAAATGGAAAATCTGTATGCAGAAAATCAGGATGTTCAAATGGAAAATCTATGCAGAAAATCTGGATGTTCAAATGGAAAATATGTATGCAGAAAATCAGGATGTTCAAATTTGAAAATCTGTATGCAGAAAATCAGGATGCTCAAATGAAAAATCTGTTTGCAGAAAATCAGGATGTTCAAATGGAAAATCTGTATGTAAAATATCAGGTTGTTCAAATGGAAAATCTGTATGCAGAAAATCAGGATGTTCAAAGGGAAAATCTGTATGCGGAAAATCAGTATTTTCAAGTGGAAAATCTGCATTCAGAAAATCACGATGTTCAAAAGGAATATCTGCATGCAGAAAATCAGGATGTTCAAATGGAAAAACTATATGCAGAAAATCAGAATGTTCAAATGGAAAATCTATATGCAGAAAATCAGGATGTTCAAATGGAATATCTATATGCAGAAAATCAGGATGTTCAAATGGAAAATCTGGATGCAGAAAATCAGGATGTTCAAGCAGAAAATCTGGATGTAGAAAATCAGGATGTTCAAGTGGAAAATCTATATGCAGAAAATAAGGATGTTCAAAGGGAGAATCTGTATGCAGAAAATCAGGATGTTCAAGTGGAAAATCTATATGCAGAAAATAAGGATGTTGCAATGGAAAATCTATATGCAGAAAATAAGGATGTTCAAATGGAAAATCTGCATGCAGAAAATCAGGATGTACAAACGGAAAATCTGTATGCAGAAAATCAGGATGCTCAAGTGGAAAATCTGTATGCAGAAAGTCAGGATGTTCAAGTGGAAAATCTTGATGCAAAAAATCAGGATGTACAAGTGGAAAATCTGTATGCAGAAATTCAGGATGTTCAAATAGAAAATCTGTATGCATAAAAAAAGGATGTTCAAATGGAAAATCTGTATGCAGAAAATCAGGATGTTCAAATGGAGAATCTGTATGCAGAAAATCAGGATGTTCAAGTGGAAACTGTATGCAGAAAATCAGGATGTACAAACGGAAAATCTGTATGCAGAAAATCAGGATGTTCAAGTGGAAAATCTGTATGCAGAAAATCAGGATGTTGAAATGGAAAATCTGTATGCAGAAAATCAGGATATTCAAGTGGTAAATCTGCATGCAGAAAATCAGGATGTTCAAGTAGAAAATCTATATGCAGAAAATCAGGATGTTCAAGTGGAAAATCTGTATGTTGAAAATCAGGATGTTCAAGTGGAAAATATGTATGTAAAAACATCAGGATGTTCAAATGGAAAATTAGCATGCAGAAAATCAGGGTGTTCAAATGGAACATCAGTATGCAGAAAATCAGGATGTTAAAATGGAAAACCTGCATTCAGAAAATCAGGATGTTCTAATGGAAAATCTGTATGCAGAAAATCAGAATATTCAAGTGGAAACTCTATGCTGAAAATCAGGATGTTCCAGTGGAAAATCTGTATGCAGAAAATCAGGATATTCAAGTGGAAAATCTGCATGCAGAAAATCAGGATGTTCAAGTAGAAAATCTATATGTAGAAAATCAGGATGTTCAAGTGGAAAATCTGTATGCAGAAAATCAGGATGTTCAAATAGAAAATCTGTATGCATAAAAAAGGATGTTCAAATGGAAAATCTGTATGCAGAAAATCAGGATGTTCAAATGGAGAATCTGTATGCAGAAAATCAGGATGTTCAAGTGGAAACTGTATGCAGAAAATCAGGATGTACAAACTGAAAATCTGTATGCAGAAAATCTGGATGTTCAAGTGGAAAATCTGTATGCAGAAAATCAGGATGTTGAAATGGAAAATCTGTATGCAGAAAATCAGGATATTCAAGTGGAAAATCTGCATGCAGAAAATCAGGATGTTCAAGTAGAAAATCTATATGCAGAAAATCAGGATGTTCAAGTGGAAAATCTGTATGTTGAAAATCAGGATGTTCAAGTGGAAAATATGTATGTAAAAAAATCAGGATGTTCAAATGGAAAATCAGTATGCAGAAAATCAGCGTGTTCAAATGGAACATCAGTATGCAGAAAATCAGGATGTTAAAATGGAAAACCTGCATGCAGAAAATCAGGATTTTCTAATGGAAAATCTGTATGCAGACAATCAGGATGTTCAAGTGGAAAATCTATATGCAAAAAATCAGGATGTTCAAATGGAAAATCTGCATGCAGAAAATCAGGATGTTCAAATGGAAAATCTGCATGCAGAAAATCAGGATGTTCAAATGGAAAATCTGTATGCAGAAAATCAGGATGTTCAAATGTAAAACTTGCATTCAGAAAATCAGGATATTCAAATGGAAAATCTGCATGCAGAAAATCAGGATGTTCAAGTGGAAAATCTGTATGTAACAAATCAGGATGTTCAAATGGAAAATATGTTTGCAGAAAATCAGGATGATCAAATGAAAAATCTGTATGCAGAAAATCAGGATGTTCAAATGGAAAATCTGTATGCAGAAAATCAGGATGTTCAAATGGAAAATCTGTGTGCAGAAAATCAGGATGAACAACTGGAAAATCTGTATGCAGAAAATCATGATGTACAAATGGAAAATCTGTATGCAGAAAATCAGGATGTTCAAATGGAAAATCTATGCAGAAAATCTGGATGTTCAAATGGAAAATATATATGCAGAAATTCAGGATGTTCAAATTTGAAAATCTGTATGCAGAAAATCAGGATGCTCAAATGAAAAATCTGTTTGCAGAAAATCAGGATGTTCAAATGGAAAATCTGTATGTAAAATATCAGGTTGTTCAAATAGAAAATCTGTATGCAGAAAATCAGGATGTTCAAAGGGAAAATCTGTATGCGGAAAATCAGTATATTCAAGTGGAAAATCTGTATTCAGAAAATCACGATGTTCAAAAGGAATATCTGCATGCAGAAAATCAGGATGTTCAAATGGAAAAACTATATGCAGAAAATCAGAATGTTCAAATGGAAAATCTATATGCAGAAAATCAGGATGTTCAAATGGAAAATCTATATGCAGAAAATCAGGATGTTCAAATGGAAAATCTGTATGCAGAAAATCAGAATGTTAAAATGGAAAATCTTTATGCAGAAAATCAGCATGGTCAAATGGAAAATCTGTATGCAGAAAATCAGGATGTTCAAATGCAAAATCTTAATGCAGAAATTCAGGATGTTCAAATGGAAAATCTGGATGCAGAAAATCAGGATGTTCAAGCGGAAAATCTGGATGTAGAAAATCAGGATGTTCAAAGGGAGAATCTGTATGCAGAAAATCAGGATGTTTAAGTGGAAAATCTATATGCAGAAAATAAGGATGTTGAAATGGAAAATCTATATGCAGAAAATAAGGATGTTCAAATGGAAAATCTGCATGCAGAAAATCAGGATGTACAAACGGAAAATCTGTATGCAGAAAATCAGGATGCTCAAGTGGAAAATCTGTATGCAGAAAGTCAGGATGTTCAAGTGGAAAATCTGGATGCAAAAAATCAGGATGTTCAAGTGGAAAATCTGTATGCAGAAAATCAGGATGTTCAAATAGAAAATCTGTATGCATGAAAAAAGGATGTTCAAATGGAAAATCTGTATGCAGAAAATCAGGATGTTCAAATGGAAAATCTGTATGCAGAAAATCAGGATGTTCAAATGGAGAATCTGTATGCAGAAAATCAGGATGTTCAAGTGGAAACTGTATGCAGAAAATCAGGATGTACAAACGGAAAATCTGTATGCAGAAAATCAGGATGTTCAAGTGGAAAATCTGTATGCAGAAAATCAGGATGTTGAAATGGAAAATCTGTATGCAGAAAATCAGGATATTCAAGTGGAAAATCTGCATGCAGAAAATCAGGATATTCAAGTAGAAAATCTATATGCAGAAAATCAGGATGTTCAAGTGGAAAATCTGTATATTGAAAATCAGGATGTTCAAGTCGAAAATATGTATGTAAAAAAATCAGGATGTTCAAATGGAAAATCGATATGCAGAAAATCAGCGTGTTCAAATGGAACATCAGTATGCAGAAAATCATGATGTTAAAATGGAAAACCTGCATGCAGAAAATCAGGATTTTCTAATGGAAAATCTGTATGCAGACAATCAGGATATTCAAGTGGAAAATCTGCATTCAGAAAATCACGATGTTCAAAAGGAATATCTGCATGCAGAAAATCAGGATGTTCAAATGGAAAAACTATATGCAGAAAATCAGAATGTTCAAATGGAAAATCTATATGCAGAAAATCAGGATGTTCAAATGGAATATCTATATGCAGAAAATCAGGATGTTCAAATGGAAAATCTGGATGCAGAAAATCAGGATGTTCAAGCGGAAAATCTGGATGTAGAAAATCAGGATGTTCAAGTGGAAAATCTATATGCAGAAAATAAGGATGTTCAAAGGGAGAATCTGTATGCAGAAAATCAGGATGTTCAAGTGGAAAATCTATATGCAGAAAATAAGGATGTTGAAATGGAAAATCTATATGCAGAAAATAAGGATGTTCAAATGGAAAATCTGCATGCAGAAAATCAGGATATACAAACGGAAAATCTGTATGCAGAAAATCAGGATGCTCAAGTGGAAAATCTGTATGCAGAAAGTCAGGATGTTCAAGTGGAAAATCTGGATGCAAAAAATCAGGATGTTCAAATGGAAAATCAGTATGCAGAAAATCAGAATGTTCAAATAGAAAATCTGTATGCATAAAAAAAGGATGTTCAAATGGAAAATCTGTATGCAGAAAATCAGGATGTTCAAATGGAGAATCTGTATGCAGAAAATCAGGATGTTCAAGTGGAAACTGTATGCAGAAAATCAGGATGTACAAACGGAAAATCTGTATGCAGAAAATCAGGATGTTGAAATGGAAAATCTGTATGCAGAAAATCAGTATATTCAAGTGGAAAATCTGCATGCAGAAAATCAGGATGTTCAAGTAGAAAATCTATATGCAGAAAATCAGGATGTTCAAGTGGAAAATCTGTATGTTGAAAATCAGGATGTTCAAGTGGAAAATATGTATGTAAAAAAATCAGGATGTTCAAATGGAAAATCAGTATGCAGAAAATCAGCGTGTTCAAATGGAACATCAGTACGCAGAAAATCAGGATGTTAAAATGGAAAACCTGCATGCAGAAAATCAGGATTTTCTAATGGAAAATCTGTATGCAGACAATCAGGATGTTCATGTGGAAAATTTATATGCAAAAAATCAGGATGTTCAAATGGAAAATCTGTGTGCAGAAAATCAGGATGTACAACTGGAAAATCTGTATGCAGAAAATCATGATGTACAAATGGAAAATCTGTATGCAGAAAATCAGGATGTTCAAATGTTAAATATGTATGCAGAAAATCAGGATAATCAAATGAAAAATCTGTATGTAACAAATCAGGATGTTCAAATGTTAAATATGTATGCAGAAAATCAGGATGATCAAATGAAAAATCTGTATGCAGAAAATCAGGATGTTCAAATGAAAAATCTGTATGCAGAAAATCAGGATGTTCAAATGGAAAATCTGTATGCAGAAAATCAGGATGTTCAAATGGAAAATCTGTGTGCAGAAAATCAGGATGTACAACTGGAAAATCTGTATGCAGAAAATCATGATGTACAAATGGAAAATCTGTATGCAGAAAATCAGGATGTTCAAATGTAAAATCTATGCAGAAAATCTGGATGTTCAAATGGAAAATATGTATGCAGAAAATCAGGATGTTCAAATTTGAAAATCTGTATGCAGAAAATCAGGATGCTCAAATGAAAAATCTGTTTGCAGAAAATCAGGATGTTCAAATGGAAAATCTGTATGTAAAATATCAGGTTGTTCAAATGGAAAATCTGTATGTAAAATATCAGGTTGTTCAAATGGAAAATCTGTATGCAGAAAATCAGGATGTTCAAAGGGAAAATCTGTATGCGGAAAATCAGCATATTCAAGTGGAAAATCTGTATTCAGAAAATCTCGATGTTCAAAAGGAATATCTGCATGCAGAAAATCAGGATGTTCAAATAGAAAATCTGTATGCATAAAAAAAGGATGTTCAAATGGAAAATCTGTATGCAGAAAATCAGGATGTTCAAATGGAGAATCTGTATGCAGAAAATCAGGCTGTTCAAGTGGAAACTGTATGCAGAAAATCAGGATGTACAAACGGAAAATCTGTATGCAGAAAATCAGGATGTTCAAGTGGAAAATCTGTATGCAGAAAATCAGGATGTTGAAATGGAAAATCTGTATGCAGAAAATCAGGATATTCAAGTGGAAAATCTGCATGCAGAAAATCAGGATGTTCAAGTAGAAAATCTATATGCAGAAAATCAGGATGTTCAAGTGGAAAATCTGTATGTTGAAAATCAGGATGTTCAAGTGGAAAATATGTATGTAAAAAAATCAGGATGTTCAAATGGAAAATCAGTATGCAGAAAATCAGCGTGTTCAAATGGAACATCAGTATGCAGAAAATCAGGATGTTAAAATGGAAAACATGCATGCAGAAAATCAGGATTTTCTAATGGAAAATCTGTATGCAGACATTCAGGATGTTCAAGTGGAAAATCTATATGCAAAAAATCAGGATGTTCAAATGGAAAATCTGCATGCAGAAAATCAGGATGTTCAAATGGAAAATCTGCATGCAGAAAATCAGGATGTTCAAATGGAAAATCTGTATGCAGAAAATCAGGATGTTCAAATGAAAAACTTGCATTCAGAAAATCAGGATATTCAAATGGGAAATCTGCATGCAGAAAATCAGGATGTTCAAGTGGAAAATCTGTATGTAACAAATCAGGATGTTCAAATGGAAAATATGTATGCAGAAAATCAGGATGATCAAATGAAAAATCTGTATGCAGAAAATCAGGATGTTCAAATGAAAAATCTGTATGCAGAAAATCAGGATGTTCAAATCGAAAATCTGTAAGCAGAAAATCAGGATGTTCAAATGGAAAATCTGTGTGCAGAAAATCAGGATGTACAACTGGAAAATCTGTATGCAGAAAATCATGATGTACAAATGGAAAATCTGTATGCAGAAAATCAGGATGTTCAAATGGAAAATCTATGCAGAAAATCTGGATGTTTAAATGGAAAATATGTATGCAGAAAATCAGGATGTTCAAATTTGAAAATCTGTATGCAGAAAATCAGGATGCTCAAATGAAAAATCTGTTTGCAGAAAATCAGGATGTTCAAGTGGAAAATCTGTATGCAGAAAATCAGGATGTTGAAATGGAAAATCTGTATGCAGAAAATCAGGATATTCAAGTGGAAAATCTGCATGCAGAAAATCAGGATGTTCAAGTAGAAAATCTATATGCAGAAAATCAGGATGTTCAAGTGGAAAATCTGTATGTTGAAAATCAGGATGTTCAAGTGGAAAATATGTATGTAAAAAAATCAGGATGTTCAAATGGAAAATCAGTATGCAGAAAATCAGCGTGTTCAAATGGAACATCAGTACGCAGAAAATCAGGATGTTAAAATGGAAAACCTGCATGCAGAAAATCAGGATTTTCTAATGGAAAATCTGTATGCAGACAATCAGGATGTTCAAGTGGAAAATCTATATGCAAAAAATCAGGATGTTCAAATGGAAAATCTGCATGCAGAAAATCAGGATGTTCAAATGGAAAATCTGCATGCAGAAAATCAGGATGTTCAAATGGAAAATCTGTATGCAGAAAATCAGGATGTTCAAATGAAAAACTTGCATTCAGAAAATCAGGATATTCAAATGGAAAATCTGCACGCAGAAAATCAGGATGTTCAAGTGGAAAATCTGTATGTAACAAATCAGGATGTTCAAATGTTAAATATGTATGCAGAAAATCAGGATGATCAAATGAAAAATCTGTATGCAGAAAATCACGATGTTCAAATGGAAAATCTGTATGCAGAAAATCAGGATGTTCAAATGGAAAATCTGTGTGCAGAAAATCAGGATGTACAACTGGAAAATCTGTATGCAGAAAATCATGATGTACAACTGGAAAATCTGTATGCAGAAAATCATGATGTACAAATGGAAAATCTGTATGCAGAAAATCAGGATGTTCAAATGGAAAATCTATGCAGAAAATCTGGATGTTTAAATGGAAAATATGTATGCAGAAAATCAGGATGTTCAAATTTGAAAATCTGTATGCAGAAAATCAGGATGCTCAAATGAAAAATCTGTTTGCAGAAAATCAGGATGTTCAAGTGGAAAATCTGTATGCAGAAAATCAGGATGTTGAAATGGAAAATCTGTATGCAGAAAATCAGGATATTCAAGTGGAAAATCTGCATGCAGAAAATCAGGATGTTCAAGTAGAAAATCTATATGCAGAAAATCAGGATGTTCAAGTGGAAAATCTGTATGTTGAAAATCAGGATGTTCAAGTGGAAAATATGTATGTAAAAAAATCAGGATGTTCAAATGGAAAATCAGTATGCAGAAAATCAGCGTGTTCAAATGGAACATCAGTACGCAGAAAATCAGGATGTTAAAATGGAAAACCTGCATGCAGAAAATCAGGATTTTCTAATGGAAAATCTGTATGCAGACAATCAGGATGTTCAAGTGGAAAATCTATATGCAAAAAATCAGGATGTTCAAATGGAAAATCTGCATGCAGAAAATCAGGATGTTCAAATGGAAAATCTGCATGCAGAAAATCAGGATGTTCAAATGGAAAATCTGTATGCAGAAAATCAGGATGTTCAAATGAAAAACTTGCATTCAGAAAATCAGGATATTCAAATGGAAAATCTGCAAGCAGAAATCAGGATGTTCAAGTGGAAAATCTGTATGTAACAAATCAGGATGTTCAAATGTTAAATATGTATGCAGAAAATCAGGATGATCAAATGAAAAATCTGTATGCAGAAAATCACGATGTTCAAATGGAAAATCTGTATGCAGAAAATCAGGATGTTCAAATGGAAAATCTGTGTGCAGAAAATCAGGATGTACAACTGGAAAATCTGTATGCAGAAAATCATGATGTACAAATGGAAAATCTGTATGCAGAAAATCAGGATGTTCAAATGTAAAATCTATGCAGAAAATCTGGATGTTCAAATGGAAAATATGTATGCAGAAAATCAGGATGTTCAAATTTGAAAATCTGTATGCAGAAAATCCGGATGCTCAAATGAAACATCTGTTTGCAGAAAATCAGGATGTTCAAATGGAAAATCTGTATGTAAAATATCAGGTTGTTCAAATGGAAAATCTGTATGCAGAAAATCAGGATGTTCAAAGGGAAAATCTGTATGCGGAAAATCAGCATATTCAAGTGGAAAATCTGTATTCAGAAAATCTCGATGTTCAAAAGGAATATCTGCATGCAGAAAATCAGGATGTTCAAATAGAAAATCTGTATGCATAAAAAAAAGGATGTTCAAATGGAAAATCTGTATGCAGAAAATCAGGATGTTCAAATGGAGAATCTGTATGCAGAAAATCAGGATGTTCAAGTGGAAACTGTATGCAGAAAATCAGGATGTACAAACGGAAAATCTGTATGCAGAAAATCAGGATGTTGAAATGGAAAATCTGTATGCATAAAAAAAGGATGTTCAAATGGAAAATCTGTATGCAGAAAATCAGGATGTTCAAATGGAGAATCTGTATGCAGAAAATCAGGATGTTCAAGTGGAAACTGTATGCAGAAAATCAGGATGTACAAACGGAAAATCTGTATGCAGAAAATCAGGATGTTCAAGTGGAAAATCTGTATGCAGAAAATCAGGATGTTGAAATGGAAAATCTGTATGCAGAAAATCAGGATATTCAAGTGGAAAATCTGCATGCAGAAAATCAGGATGTTCAAGTAGAAAATCTATATGCAGAAAATCAGGATGTTCAAGTGGAAAATCTGTATGTTGAAAATCAGGATGTTCAAGTGGAAAATATGTATGTAAAAAAATCAGGATGTTCAAATGGAAAATCAGTATGCAGAAAATCAGCGTGTTCAAATGGAACATCAGTATGCAGAAAATCAGGATGTTAAAATGGAAAACCTGCATGCAGAAAATCAGGATTTTCTAATGGAAAATCTGTATGCAGACATTCAGGATGTTCAAGTGGAAAATCTATATGCAAAAAATCAGGATGTTCAAATGGAAAATCTGCATGCAGAAAATCAGGATGTTCAAATTGAAAATCTGCATGCAGAAAATCAGGATGTTCAAATGGAAAATCTGTATGCAGAAAATCAGGATGTTCAAATGAAAAACTTGCATTCAGAAAATCAGGATATTCAAATGGAAAATCTGCATGCAGAAAATCAGGATGTTCAAATGGAAAATCTGTATGTAACAAATCAGGATGTTCAAATGGAAAATATGTATGCAGAAAATCAGGATGATCAAATGAAAAATCTGTATGCAGAAAATCAGGATGTTCAAATGAAAAATCTGTATGCAGAAAATCAGGATGTTCAAATCGAAAATCTGTATGCAGAAAATCAGGATGTTCAAATGGAAAATCTGTGTGCAGAAAATCAGGAGGTACAACTGGAAAATCTGTATGCAGAAAATCATGATGTACAAATGGAAAATCTGTATGCAGAAAATCAGGATGTTCAAATGGAAAATCTATGCAGAAAATCTGGATGTTTAAATGGAAAATATGTATGCAGAAAATCAGGATGTTCAAATTTGAAAATCTGTATGCAGAAAATCAGGATGCTAAAATGAAAAATCTGTTTGCAGAAAATCAGGATGTTCAAAGGGAAAATCTGTATGCGGAAAATCAGCATATTCAAGTGGAAAATCTGTATTCAGAAAATCTCGATGTTCAAAAGGAAAATCTATATGCAGAAAATCAGGATGTTCAAATGGAAAATCTATATGCAGAAAATCAGGATGTTCAAATGGAAAATCTGTATGCAGAAAATCAGAATGTTAAAATGGAAAATCTGTATGCAGAAAATCAGCATGGTCAAATGGAAAATCTGTATGCAGAAAATCAGGATGTTCAAATGGAAAATCTTCATGCAGAAAATCAGGATGTTCAAATGGAAAATCTGGATGCAGAAAATCAGGATGTTCAAGCGGAAAATCTGGATGTAGAAAATCAGGATGTTCAAGTGGAAAATCTATATGCAGAAAATAAGGATGTTCAAAGGGAGAATCTGTATGCAGAAAATCAGGATGTTCAAGTGGAAAATCTATATGCAGAAAATAAGGATGTTCAAATGGAAAATCTGCATGCAGAAAATCAGGATGTACAAACGGAAAATCTGTATGCAGAAAATCAGGATGCTCAAGTGGAAAATCTGTATGCAGAAAGTCAGGATGTTCAAGTGGAAAATCTGGATGTAAAAAATCAGGATGTTCAAGTGGAAAATCTGTATGCAGAAAATCAGGATGTTCAAATGGAAAATCTGTATGCATAAAAAAAGGATGTTCAAATGGAAAATCTGTATGCAGAAAATCAGGATGTTCAAATGGAGAATCTGTATGCAGAAAATCAGGATGTTCAAGTAGAAACTGTATGCAGAAAATCAGGATGTACAAACCGAAAATCTGTATGCAGAAAATCAGGATGTTCAAGTGGAAAATCTGTATGCAGAAAATCAGGATGTTGAAATGGAAAATCTGTATGCAGAAAATCAGGATATTCAAGTGGAAAATCTGCATGTTTAAAATCAGGATGTTCAAGTGGAAAATATGTATGTAAAAAAATCAGGATGTTCAAATGGAAAATCAGTATGCAGAAAATCAGCGTGTTCAAATGAAACATCAGTATGCAGAAAATCAGGATGTTAAAATGGAAACCCTGCATGCAGAAAATCAGGATTTTCTATTGGAAAATCTGTATGCAGACAATCAGGATGTTCAAGTGGAAAATCTATATGCAAAAAATCAGAATGTTCAAATGGAAAATCTGCATGCAGAAAATCAGGATGTTCAAATGGAAAATCTGTATGCAGAAAATCAGGATGTTCAAATGAAAAACTTGCATTCAGAAAATCAGGATATTCAAATGGAAATCTGCATGCAGAAAATCAGGATGTTCAAGTGGAAAATCTGTATGTAACAAATCAGGATGTTCAAATGGAAAATATGTATGCAGAAAATCAGGATGATCAAATGAAAAATCTGTATGCAGAAAATCAGGATGCTCAAGTTTAAAATCTGTATGCAGAAAATCAGGATGTTCAAATGGAAAATCTATATGCCGAAAATTAGGATGTTCAAATCGAAAATCTGTATGCTGAAAATCAGGATGTTCAAGTGGAAAATCTGTATGCAGAAAATCAGGATGTTCAAATGGAAAATGTGTATATAAAAAATAAGGATGTTCAAATGAAAAATCTGCATGCAGAAAATCAGGATGTTCTAATGGAAAATCTGCATGCAGAAAATCAGGATGTTCAAGTGGAAAATCTGTATGCAGAAACTCAGGATGTTCAAATGAAAAATCTGTATGCAGAAAATCAGGTCGTTCAAGTGAAAAATCTGTATGCAGAAAATCAGGATGTTCAAATGGAAAATCTGTATGCAGAAAATCAGGATGTTTAAGTGGAAAATCTGTATGCAGAAAATCAGGATGTTGAAATGAAAAATCTGTATGCAGAAAATTTATGTTCAGAAAATCAAGATGTTTAAATAAAAATCCTGCAAAAAAAAAACCAAAACATTTAAATAAAAAATCTAAATGAAAAATCTGCATTCAATAATTAGGGAAATCAACAAAATTAACTAATAAATATATAAGGTGTCAGATCTATAGCTCATGCCAATGGGAAATTTTGTATTAAGTTTTATTATCCAGTATGTTTCTCTTAACAATAATTTTTTCCTCCAATCACCTCCACTTACTGGACAAAAAACTTTTTCTACCCCATAAAAATAAAAAAATTCTGTTTCCCCATTATGATGTTCAAAAAGTATTTACTGCACCAGAGTAAGTTGCATTTTTACTTTTTATATTAGCTAGATGTTCTGCAACTCTTTTTTTGATTTTTCTTATACTGCAACCTATATATCTAATACTAAGACTCGATGAACTCTTGGTAGTCTGGAGTTGGATAAATAAGGGGTGGATTTGTGGCCAAACTGCAATTCCCACTTTGTCCTGACAGCAGAGGTGGTGCTAGAGAGCAAACCCGAGAAAATTTCTGTGTTTGTAGACAGTGGAGCTGGAGTCAGCATTGTGGATGCTGAGTTTGTGAGGGCTCATGATCTTGCTTGCTGTACTTTAGATAAACCTATTTCCATTTTCACCATCGACTCAGCCCCACTTGCACAGAAAGCATTTACTCAAATTGTATATAATATAAAACTGAGGGTGGGGTCATTTCATTGTGAAATAATCCCGTGCTATGTCCTGGACAATCTTCCCACACCGATTGTCTTGGGTATCCCTTGGCTTGTTAAACATAACCCGTTGATGGACTGGCAAGCCGGGGAGATTATTGAATGGGGAGAAAACTGCATGAGAACTGTTTAGATATTTCCCTTGCTACTGTCTCTACGGAAATATTACCTGCTTTTCTGTCTGATTTTGAGGACGTTTTTTCTGAGAGGGGGTGTCAGGATTTGCCTCCTCATCATGCTTATGACTGTCCTATTAACTAGTGTTGAGCGAGCACTAAAATGCTCGGGT
Organism: Phyllobates terribilis; assembly: GCF_046119375.1. Classification (NCBI taxonomy): domain Eukaryota; kingdom Metazoa; phylum Chordata; class Amphibia; order Anura; family Dendrobatidae; genus Phyllobates; species Phyllobates terribilis. The sequence continues at coordinate 242,462,052 of NW_027362769.1, read as the reverse complement.
GCTTGAAGCTCGGCCCGAGCTCGCCGTGATACTCGGGTGCTTGACCCGAGCAACGAGCCCAATGTTAGTCTATGGGAGACCAGAGCATTTTTGCGGCGGCACCCCCGGCGGTCTGTAGAAAGCCTAAAAAGTGCCCAAAACGATAGTGACAGTGCTCAAATGACAGCATGTGGACAGCATGGGGATCGCCCCAGGAAGCATTTCTGACCCCCAGGTCACTATTGTAAACAACATGTTAAGAGGTATTAATCCACTTTTACAGGCTCATAATAAAACGTTCAAAAACTAAAGTGAAACTTTTTTCCTGTGAAATATGTTAAGGAATTTCGTTTCCAGGGTAAAGACTTGTGTATAAGGTAAAATAAATAGCCAAAAACAAAAATACTCCTCCACACCTTGGGCTATGTTCACAAGTAGCATTTTTTATGCGTTTTTGCACTTTTGTATTGCTTTCAACTGTGACAAATGCATTCATCGGGAAATGTCATTTTAACATTTACAACCTTATCTGGCCATGTGCTGTGTGACACATGCATAGTGCTGAAAAGACTTGGGAACAGCATGGGGAAGACACCTGGAAGCATCTATGACACCCAGGTCACTGCCTAAAAGTGTGCCTGTGGCACCCAGCTGTGCTTGAAGCCACAGATCCTAGAGGGGTGCATTAACGGATTCCTCCACAAGAGGCCCTCGCAGCATACACACACCTCCACCTTCCACCTCAGACCACCAGAGGGAGCCCATTAGGGATATAAATTGGGAAGGTGGAGCTAGGCAGCTGAGTCTAGAGTACAGAGTCTAGTCAACAGAGAAGGAAGCCTGTTGATAGGATCTCCTGCAGAAGCCATCCTGCAGTGGAGCACAGTCAGACTCAAGTAGCTCAAGTTAGAGAGATAGGAGCGTTGCCGACACTCGGAGAGCGGCAGAAGAAGCAGCCAGCTAGCTGCCAGTGTGTATAGCCTAGTGAGGGCCCCGAGTAGGCCGAAGAATAGAGGAGTGAGTAGCATCGGGGGCAGAGGAGCTGTATAAGCTCACCCCAGAAAACATATACCGGACACCGGGTCCGCGTCTACAGGGCCGTATATCCCCCTGTAGAGACAACCGGAGAACCCTGGAAGACTTCAGGTCCCAGGATCACCCAAGAGCTGATACGTACCAGAGCCAGGAGTCACGGAGGCCCCGCAAGCTGGGAGCGCGTACTCCAAGAGAAGGCCCTACCACAAAGTCAGCCGGTGCAGGACAGAGACAAAGTTAGGCCTAGCTCCCGGCAGGTCAGAAACTTACCACACAAAGGCAAGAGACAGGAGGCCCTATACCCGCTCATTGGGGAGGATCCAGATATGCACCCTTCACCCTACAGTGCTCTGGGATGTGCCTGAATTTCCATCAGTAAAAGGTACTGAAGTGACTATTGTGTCTGTCCCTGTTCTTGCTCTGGCCTGGCTGGGTCACATCTGTCCTGCATCCTTACATCCCCGCTGCCCTGAGGCCTAGCTCCACCTGTGGGGAACTATACCACGCAAGCTGCCTTAACACCGGCCTCAGTGGGGTGCCGCAGTGCTGGTGATCCTCACCAGACACCACTGGTGGCGTCACAAACTTTTATATAATTTTTCACACTTTTTAAAGAAAGGCCCAGAGAACGGGCCCGGGAGCCGACTACCGCGACATCCCCCAAGATCAGGCAACAAGGCCCGGACGCCGAGTCATCCCCATCCCCTGGGCTACACATGCCCATCAGAAGTGATCCTTGCCGCATCAGAAGATGCAGACTTGCAACTATCCCCATGCAAGTCCTTGTCCCAGGGCAGTGTTCATTTGTACCTCCCCCATTCCTTGCAATGCAAGCGCAGATATGCAGCCAACCACCCACCCACCCCCAGGCTGCAATACCATACTGCTAGCTTGCACTTGAAATGGGGCCTTTTAGTTTGGAGGAGGCCGAAGCTGGCCACTACCTCATGGCTGCTTCGGCAGTGAGGTATCCATACTCAGTCCCCAGCCGCCCGGTGGCCAGGTGTCCTCGCTCGGTCCCCAGCCGCCCAGCGGCCAGGTGTCCACACACGGTCCCCAACCGCCTAAGGGCGGCCGGGTGTCCATAAACGGTCCCCAGCCACCCCGATTTCTCCGTGGAACATCCCCACAGACTTTTCTTAGCCCGGCCTGCTTTAGGGCAGCATTGGACGAGCCCACCAGAGAACCAGACTCCTCCGGTGGGCCCTGGCTTCTCCATCAGGGGAGTTGAGAGTGCCAAGGTGAGGAGAATGATGATGATGATAGAAGTTAGCATCTGCTTTGTTTTGTTGGAATGCAAGCGTAAGTGTGCAACCTGCCATCCACCCGCCCCCAGGCTGCAATACCATACTGCTAGCTTGCTTGCACTTGAAATTGGACCTTTTAGGCATGTGGAGGCAGACGCCGGCCACCATGTCATGGCTGCGTCGGCGGCCCTTTTATCCATACTCAATCCACAGCCGCCCGGCGGCCGGGTGTCCACGCTCGGTCCCCAGCCGCCAGGGGGCGGCCGGGTGTCCACACTCGGTCCCCAGCCGCCCCGCGGTCGGGTGTGCACACACGGACCCCAGCCGCATGGGGGCGGTCGGGTGTCCATAAACAGTCCCCAGCCGCCCCTATTTCTCTTGTCACCGACCCACACACTTTTCTTAGACTGGCCTGCTGTAGGGCAGCATTGGACGAGCCCACCAGAGAACCCGACTCCTCCAGTGGGCCCTGGCTTCTCCATCAGGGGAGTTGAGAGTGCCAAGGTGAGGAGCATGATGATGATAGAAGTTAGCATCTGCTTTGTTTTCAAGGAATGCAAGCTCATGTATGTAGTAGCAGCTAGGCCTGAGGTGGTCAGCGTTTTGGCGCATATCCTACCTCCTCCGTGGATTGCTGGATGTTTTCCTGCTACTATCCAAGTTCTATGACTCCCGTTAAATCAAAGCTTCAGGTGATAAATGATGGATGAGGTAGTGGCAAAAGAGAAAGAGCAGGAGGAACAGGGACCATTCACATCAATATCAGGCCAGTCAACCACATATGTCTTGTAGGATATGTTTCTGTAACAAAAGGAGCGGTTCGGCTACACAGTTATAGGGCATACAGTGAGTGCAATGCCTACCAAAAATTTTGAGGCAATCCAATGCCCCTTGGAAATGACATGGAGGTCAGAGGGCTTTAACTAAACCATTTTTTCCATTTATAGCAACTGGGTCTCCTGTGCACTGTTGGCCTAAGCAGTGAATGGAAGACTTTCCAAAAATTATAAGGAACTGTAATGCCCCTTGAAACAGACGTGGATTACAGCATACTAAAAACCTTCTACCCATTATTGGGGAGTGTGTCTCCCTTAGTTTTCGCCTTTGCATTGAAAAGCAAAAGCTGACTAAAATTAGGAGGAAATGCAATGCCCGTTGGAAGAGTCATGGAGATTAGAGGTAAGGTAATTAAAAACAACATTTCAATGCCCCTTGGAAGAGCTGTGGAGTTCAGAGTGGCTTAAGAAGACGCTTTTAATGCCCCTTTGAAGAGACGTGGAGGTCAAAGTAGCTTAACAAGACGGTTTTAATGCCCCTTGGAAGAGCTGTGGAGTTCAGAGTGGTTTAACAAGACTGTTTTAATGCCCCTTGGTAGAATGATGGAGGTCGCAGTGGAATAAAAAGACAATATCAATGCCCCTTGGAAGAGACGTGGAGGTCACAGTAGCTTAACAAGACAGTTTTAATGCCCCTTGGAAGAGTGGTGGAGGTTGCAGTGGAATAAAAAGACAATATCAATGCCCCGTGGAAGAGACATGGAGGTCACAGTAGCTTAACAAGACGGTTTTAATGCCCCTTGGAGGAGAGGTGGAGGTTGCAGTGGAAAAAAAAGACAATATCAATGCCCCGTGCAAGAGACGTGGAGGTCACAGTACCTTAACAAGACGGTTTTAATGCCCCTTGGAAGAGCTGTGGAGTTCAGAGTGGTTTAACAAGACTGTTTTAATGCCCCTTGGAAGAGACATGGAGATCACAGTAGCTTAACAAGACGGTTTTAATGCCCCTTACAAGAGCCATGCAGTACAGCATATTACAAACATTAGTCCCATTATTGGGGAGTGGGTCTCCCATAGTATTTGCTTATGCCTTCCAAGCAAAAGCTTCCAAAAATTAGGACGGAGCAACTCGCAATGCCCATTATAAGAGCAATACAGTACAGCATCTTACAAACATTAGTCCCATTATTGGGGAGTGGGTGTCCAATAGTATTTGCTTATGCCTTCCAAGCAAAAGCTTCAAAAAATTAGGACCGAGCAACTTGCAATGCCTATTGCAAGAGCTATGCAGTACAGCATATTACAAACATTAGTCCCATTATTGGGGAGTGGGTCTCCCATAGTATTTGCTTATGCCTTCCAAGCAAAAGCTTCCAAAAATTAGGATGGAGCAACTTGCAATGCCCCTTACAAGAGCCATACAGTACAGCATCTTAAAAACATTATTCCCATTATTGGGGAGTGGGTCTCCCATAGTATTTGCTTATGCCTTCCAAGAAAAAGCTTCCAAAAATTAGGACGGAGCAACTTGCAATGCCTCTTACAAGAGCCATGCAGTACAGCATATTACAAACATTAGTCCCATTATTGGGGAGTGGGTCTCCCATAGTATTTGCTTATGCCTTCCAAGCAAAAGCTTCCAAAAATTAGGACGGAGCAACTTGCAATGCTCCTTACAAGAGCCATGCAGTACAACATATTACAAACATTTGTCCCATTATTGGGGAGTGGGTCTTCCATAGTATTTGCTTATGCCTTCCAAGCAAAATCTTCCAAAAATTAGGACTGAGCAACCTGCAATGCCCCTTACAAGAGCCATGCAGTACAGCATATTACAAATATTAGTCCCATTATTGGGGAGTGGGTCTCCCATAGTATTTGCTTATGCCTTCCAAGCAAAAGCTTCCAAAAATTATGAGGAAATGCAATGCCCGTTCGAAGAGTCGTGGAGGTCCCAGTAGCTTAACAAGACACTTTTAATGCCACTCAGTAGAGACGTGGAGGTCAGAGTGGTATAACAAGATGCTTTTAATGCCCCTCAGAAGAGACGTGGAGGTCAGAGTGGTATAACAAGACGGTTTTAATGCCCCTTACAAGAGATGTGGAGGTCAGAGTGGTATAACAAGATGGTTTTAATGCCCCTTTCAAGAGATGTGGAGGTCAGCGTGGTATAACAAGACGCTTTTAATGCCCCTCAGAAGAGACATGGAAGTCAGAGTGGTATAACAAGACGATTTTAATGCCCCTCAGAAGAGACGTGGTGGTCAGAGTGGTATAACAAGATGGTTTTAATGCCCCTTACAAGAGACATGGAGGTCAGAGTGGTATAACAAGATGATTGTAATGCCCCTTACAAGAGACGTGGAAGTCAGAGTGGTATAACAAGACGCTTTTAATGCCCCTCAGAAGACACGTGAAGGTCAGAGTGGTTTAACAAGACGGTTTTAATGCCCCTTACAAGACATGTGGAGGCGAGAGTGGTATAACAAGATGCTTTTAATGCCCATTGGAAGAGACATACAGTACAGCATCTTAAAAATATTATTCCCATTATTGGGGAGTGAGTCTCCCACAGTCTTTGCTTATGCCTTCCAAGCAAAAGCTGACAAAAATCAGGATGGAGGAACTTTCAATAATGGCAACACGGACCACGGTCACCCTGGTGGTATAGTGGTGGTGGAGGCTGAGGATAAGGAGAAGAACATAAAACAGCCAAAATGAGGAAGCGTATACCCATGTGTGGGTGTGAAGTGGTGCATGTGAATACACCTCCCGAAATAACACAGTGGATTTGACTTTATGTTACTCTGCTGTCATTTGGTGGTGATGAGAAGTCTGGCCCAATCCAGCCCTTGTTCATTTTGATAAGGGTCAGCTTGTTAGCATTGTCAGTTGACAGGCGAGTGCGCTTGTCAGTTATAATTCCCCCAGCGGCACTAAAAACACGCTCCGATAACACACTACCGGCAGGGCAGGCCAGGACCTCCAAGGCATACAGAGCGAGTTCATTCCAAGTGTCCAGCTTGGATACCCAATAATTAAAAGGCACAGAGGAATCACGGAGGACGCTGGTACGGTCTGCAAGGTACTCCCTCACCATCTTTTGAAACTTTCCACTCCTTGTGAGAGTACCCCGCGCCTCAGGGTCTGTCCGAAGGGAGGGTCTGAGAAAACTGTCCCAGAACGTTGACAGTGTTCCCCTGCCTCTGCTGGATTGGAGTTTCGTCTCTCTCGCATGTACGCCTTGGTTGGGCAACGAACTGTGACCTCTGCCGCTAGCGTGTTCAGATGGGAATTTTTTTAACAGTTCTGCAGCAAGGGCCTTCTGGTACTGCCCCATTTTTGTAGACCTCTCCACCTCAGGAATAAGAGAGTGAAAGTTCTCCTTGTAGCGGGGGTCTACAAGTGTCACCAACCAGTAATGACTGTCACCCAACATTTTAACAATGCGAGGGTCATGGTTAATGCAGCGTAACATAAAGTCAGCCATGCGTGCCAGACTGGTAACGGGCAAGATTTCGATGTCCTCACCAAGATGACGACTGACCATGCTCTTCTCCTCCTCCCCCTGTCCTCAGGCCACCCACGCTGAACCGACGGTATGACAGTTGTACAGGTACTACCGTCTACAGCGCATGATACCAGCTCCTGTTCTTCTTCCTCCTCCTCCTCCTCTCCCTCATTGTCCCCCAATGCACTTTGGGATGAGATGAGGCTGCGCTGTATGTAATCACCCGCTATGGCTTCTTGATCCATCTCATCATACTCTGGCAGCAATGCCTCCTCTTTAATTCTCTGCAGAGAGCGTTGCAAAAGACAGACAAGTGGGATGCTGACACTAATGATGGCGTCATCGCCACTCACCATCTTGGTGGCCTCCTCAAAGTTTGTCAGGATAGTACATATGTCAGACATCCAGGTCCACTCCTGAGGTCTTATGTGTGGAGTCTGACCAGAATATCGACGGCCCTGTTGCAGCTGGTACTCCACAACTGCTCTCTTCTGCTCACAAATCCTTAGCAACATGTGGAGGGTAGAGTTCCAATGTGTGGGGACATCACACGCCAGTCGGTGTGGCGGAAGCTGCAAACGCTGCTGCAACACAGCAAGGGCGGCGAAAGCTGTAGCCGACTTGCGAAAATGACCTGACAGGCGGCGTACTTTCACGAGCACTTCTGGCAACTCGGGGTACGATTTAAGAAACCGCTGAACCACGAGGTTAAGCACATGAGCCAGGCATGGTACATGTGTGATCTCGCCTTGCCTCAGAGCCGCCACCAGGTTACGGCCATTGTCACACACGATCATGCCGGGATGTAGGTTCAGCGGTGTCAGCCACAGATCTGCCTGCTCTTTCACAGCTGTCCACAACTCACAAGCAGTGTGAGGTTTCTCACCTAAGCTTATGAGTTTCAGCACAGCCTGTTGCCACTTGGCGGAGGCAGTACTGCAGTGCTTCCAGCTTGTAACTGATGTGGTGATATCTGACATGGAGGCTGAACATGAGGAGGAGGAGGAGGATGATGCGCAGGAGCTGTACACTGTGGGGGCAACTCTGACTGACATAGGGCCCGCAATCCTTGGTGTGGGGAGGATGTGTTCCGTCCCAAGGTCCGACTGGGTCCCGGCTTCCACTATGTTTACCCAGTGTGCCGTCAGGGAGATGTACCGTCCCTGGCCACAAGCACTTGTCCACGTGTCCGTTGTCAGGTGGACTCTCCCAGTAACTGCGTTGTTGAGGGCACGGCATATGTTTTGGGACACGTGCTTGTGTAGTGCGGGGATGGCACACCGGGCAAAATAGTGTCGGCTGGGGACTAAGTACCGAGGGACGGCCACCAGCATAAGGTTGCAGAAGGATTCCGTCTCCACCAGCCTAAAAGGAAGCATTTCCAACGCCAGCAGTCATGAAATGTGCGAATTTAGGACTGTGGCCTGTGGGGCGTTAGCTGCGAATTTCCTCTTTCGTTCAAAGGTCTGAGATATGGACAATTGAACGCTGAGGTGGGACGTGGACGTGGATGTGGACGTTGATGCTGTTTCTTGAGAAACTGCCATAACAAGTGAAGACTGAGAGGACGGGGCATCTTTACATGCAGTATGGACAGGGGTTTACCTTGCACACACAACAGGGGGTTCTGTTGCATGCACAACAGCGGAAGAAACAGTGGTGACACCCTCTGACACTGGTCGTGGACCCTGGGGTTCGCCCCACAAAGTCGGGTGCTTTGATGCCATGTGCCTGATCATTCTGGTGGTGGTCAGGCTGGTAGTTTTGTCACCCCTGCTGATGCTGGCATGGCAGGTAGTACAAATGGCCTTTTTGGGGTTATCAGCAGAGTCTTTAAAAAAATTCCAGACTCTGGAAGACCTACGCTTGTACTGGCAACGTCCTTCGTGTTGGTGTTACGGGGAATGGTTGCCCGCCTTCTGTCTGTGGCCACCACACTGCTTCTTCCTGCCTGTTGGGTACTCTGCCTTCACCCCCTGTGTGCTGCTGGCCTCACTCTGCATATCCTCCTGCCACGTTTGGTCAGTTACTAGATCATCCACCACCTCCTCCTCTTCCACTTGCGCACCACGATGCTCCTCCTCACTTCCTGGCAATTGTGTCTTGTCATCGTCCACCTCTTGTGACAAATTGCCAGCGTCGACTTCCCGTGGCCGTGGCTGTTCAAATATTTGGGCATCGCTACATGGGATTTCCTCTTTAACCACTTCAAGCGGAGCAGGCGAGGGGCACAAATATGGAAATTGACCAGTGAACAGCTCTTCAGAGTGTCCAAGTGTGGGATCAGTTGCTGTCTGACGACACTCGGCATGGTGAGAGGAAGGAGCATCAGGGTGAGGAGGAGTATGCGGTTGAGACTCACGGCTACTAAGAGTTGACCGTGTGGAAGACAGACCGGAGGTGGTGGTGCCCAGGTAACTGGAAGTATTATCTGCTATCCAATTAATAACCAGTTCATTAATAACCTGTTCACACTGATCAGTTCGCAATACTGGTGTTGTTCTGTGCTTCCCTAGTAATTCAGTCAAGAAGTGGGAGCGAGAAGATGTGGCTGTTGGTTGTGGCACATTTTCACCTTGGCCACGGCCCCGTCCTCTGCACGCACCATCATCAGAACGTCCACTTCCACGTACCTTGTGTAGCATCGGCGTCTCTGCCCCGTTCTAGGCAGAGACGCCGTCCCTCTCACCTCCCCGCTCCTGGCACGGCGTCCTCCAGCGCTTCTCTCCCCGCTGCTTCCGGCACGCGCTCCTTCCCCGGCAGTGTGCTTAGGGCGCGCGCGCGCTCCCCCTCTCTTAAAGGGACCGCGCGCGCCGTCCTAAGGAGTCCTCGGCCAATTGCCGGAGGACCTCCCATATAAAAGGCACCTCCTCCAAAATGGAGGTGCCCGAGCAATGTTGTAGCACTGTTCACTACTCTGCTTCAGCCCTCAGGTCCCGTTGCCAGTTACCTGCCAGATACCTGCCAGATTCCTGCCAGTCTACTGTCTAATTCCTGCCTGATATCCTGCTACCTGCCTGCTAGCCTGAGGTCCGACGGTCTGCCTTCCAACTTCTGTCAGTCTGTCTAAGGACCAGCTTGCCCGCTCACCTGGGAGCGCACATCTTCTACCTGCCTGCTTGCCTGAGGTCCAACGGTCTGCCTTCCAACTCCTGTCAGTCTGTCTAAGGACCAGCTTGCCCACTCACCTGGGAGCGCTCATCTGCTGCCTGTCTGCTAGCCTACCAGGAGGCTCTGCCGTCACGTGCTGTGACCACCCGCCTGTCCAGAGACTCCTGCCCGCTCACCTGGGAGCGCTCATCTGCTACCTGTCTGTTGGTCTTCCTGGAGGCTCCGCCGTCACATGCTGTGACCACCCGATTATCCAGAGACTCTCGCCTGCTCACCTGGGAGCTCACGTCTATCATCTGCCGCCACAGGTCGTACCAATCCTTTACCCAGAGACTGCCCCGGTCACTTGCCGTGACCTCCTGCCCGTTCATCCAGAGACTGCCCCGGTCACTTGCCGTGACCTCCTGTCCGTTCATTCAGAGACTGTCCCAGTCACCTGCTGTGACTGCCTGCCCGTCTACCCTGGTCGCCACCCGCTCCCTTACAAGGACCGCCCCCTTGTATAGTAGCTCAGAGGTTCCGCCTCCCAGACCCGTTACAGTTTGCTCGGGCCATGGAACCCGGTGGCACCCAAGCTCCCTCGCTCTCGAACCTGTGTCATGAACTGTCCCATCAGAGGTCCCAACAGGAGTCCATCCTGGGTCACCTGCGGAATGTCAATTCTCGCCTGGACACTCTGACTGCTCTGCCTGCAACCACCGCCAGTGCCATGACTCGCAATCCGGCAGCTCCACTGCCCACTAATAACATGGTATCCTACCCCGGACCCCGACTTTCTGCACCTCCTCGTTTCGGAGGCGACTCCGCCCAGGCTCGGGGCTTCATAAATCAGTGCACCCTGCACTTTGAACTCCTGTCTCACCAGTTTAACTCCGACCGGGCCAAAATTGCCTTCATCATGTCCCATCTCACCGGAGAGGCCCTGGCCTGGCTAAATCCTCTATGGGAGAGAGGAGACCCCCTGGTGTCCGACTTGCCTGCCTTTCTCACGGCTTTCCGGAAAGTCTTCGACGAACCCGGACGGAAGACCTCATCCGCATCATCTCTGCTACGCCTCCGTCAGGGAAGTCTCACCGTGGGCCAATATGCCATACGGTTCCGTACCCTTGCCTCGGAGCTGGCCTGGGATAACGACGCTCTGGTTTCCGTCTTCTGGGAGGGTCTGTCCGGCCGTATTAAAGATGAACTTGCCGGTCGGGACATTCCTACCACTCTCGATGACCTAATAACTCTTGCCACCCGGATTGACCTGCGGTTCCAGAAGCGTGCCAAAGAGGTCACCCGTGAGAGGAGGTTTCCACGTCTAGCTCCTACTTTTCAGAAACCCGTCACTCCCTCCGTCTCTCCTCAGCTACACTCTCCTGAGCCTATGCAGGTCGACCAGACCAAGATGGTCGGTTCTCGCCAAGAATCTCGCCGAGCCGAGGGAAGCTGTTTCTATTGTGGCAGTATGAAGCACTTCATCCGTTCCTGCCCGGAAAAGCCGGGAAACGCCAGTGTCTAGGACCACTCGGAGAGGTCGTCCTAGACAAAAGTAAGCCCTCTCCGTCTCTGACCTTACCGGTCTCTATTGCTTGGGGATAAAACCGTCTCTTTGAACTCGCCCATCTGGATTCTGGAGCTGCTGGAAACCTCATCTCCCAGTCTCTGGTAGAGAGATACCATATTCCCACCAAGTCCCTGGCTGAACCATTGTCAGTCGCCTCCGTGGATGGAAGACTTCTCTCGGAGACCATCCTGCTCGTCACCGAACCCATAACCCTGCAGGTGGGAATGCTGCACTCTGAGGAGATCTCATTCCATGTGCTGTCCGGACTTTCTCACTCCCTGTTGCTAGGTCTACCTTGGCTCCAGACACATGAACCCGTATTGAACTGGCGGTCCGGTGAAGTACTCCGATCGGGTCCTGACTGCCATAGGACCTGCCTGGTCCCGGTCCGTCCACTTCGCCCTCAGCCTACTCCAGCTAACTTACCTGGTCTCCCGGCTCCCTACTGGCCCTATGCGGATGTCTTCGGTAAGAAGGAAGCTGAGACGTTGCCACCCCATAGGCCATACGATTGCCCGATCGACCTGGTACCTGGCACCACTCCTCCCCGTGGGCGTATCTACCTGTTGTCTGCAGCCGAGACCCGAGCCATGTCTGAGTACATTGAAGAGAATCTGGCTAGGGGATTTATCCGAAAATCTACCTCCCCGGCTGGAGCCGGATTCTTCTTTGTCAAAAAGAAAGACGGCTCGCTACGTCCCTGTATTGACTACAGAGGACTCAATCTCATCACGGTAAAAAACAAATATCCCCTGCCACTCATCTCCGAATTGTTTGACCGTCTCAAGGGCGCCAGGATCTTCTCCAAGCTGGATCTACGAGGAGCGTATAATCTGGTCCGTATCCGTCTAGGAGACGAGTGAAAGACGGCATTCAATACCCGGGACGGTCACTACGAGTACCTTGTGATGCCCTTCGGTCTCTGTAATGCTCCCGCGATCTTTCAGGAACTAGTCAACGACATCTTCCGTGACCTCCTGTACTCCTGCGTAGTGGTATACCTGGACGATATCTTGGTCTTCTCTCCGGATCTCCCCACACACCGGAGGGATGTTCGTCAGGTCCTGCTTAGGCTTCGGCAGAACCACCTTTACGCCAAATACGAGAAGTGCCTCTTCGATCAGACCTCCCTTCCGTTCTTGGGCTATGTCATCTCCCAAACAGGTCTGCAAATGGATCCCGAGAAGCTCTCTTCCGTTCTAAAATGGCCTCGTCCTGAAGGTTTGAAGGCGATACAGCGATTCCTGGGCTTCGCTAATTATTATCGTCTTTTCATCCCACACTTCTCGTCTCGGACTGCTCCCATATCTGCACTTACCCGTAAGGGGGCTAACCCCAGGACATGGTCGCCTGAAGCCAAGGAGGCCTTCCTTTCCCTAAAGAAAGCCTTCGCCTCTGCTCCCGTCCTGCACCGTCCGGACTGTAATAAACAATTCTACCTGGAGGTTGATGCCTCCTCCTCCGGAGCCGGAGCGGTGCTCACCCAGAAGTCTTCTACCGGGAGAATGGTAACGTGAGGCTTCTTCTCCAAAATCTTCTCCTCGTCGGAGCGCAACTACTCCATTGGAGACCGGGAATTGCTAGCCATCAAATTGGCACTGGGAGAGTGGCGCTATCTGCTTGAAGGGGCTCTCTACCCGGTAATTATCTACACGGATCACAAAAACCTGGCATATCTCCAAAATGCCCAGAGACTCAATCCTCGCCAGGCTTGGTGGTCGTTGTTTTTTGCCCGCTTCGACTTCATTCTTCATTTCCGTCCGGCGGACAAGAACGTCAAAGCTGATGCCTTGTCCCGGTCCTTCCTGTCCTCCGATCAAGAGGAGGAACCTACGCACATCATCGACTCCTCCAAGGTGATGAATGTGGCCCCCTTGGATCTGACTCGTCTTCCACCCGGTAAGACGTTCGTAGCTGTGCCAGATCGGGAGAGGGTTCTTCCCTGGGGACATTCTTCTAAACTAGCTGGCCATGCTGGCCAAAAGAAGACCTTCCAACTTATTACCCGGCATTACTGGTGGCCTACCCTGCGTAAGGACGTGGTAGACTTCGTCGCGGCCTGTTCATCCTGTGCCCGTAACAAAGTTCCCCGACATCTACCTGCCGGCCATCTCCTGCCCCTTCCCGTACCTGCTGCTCCTTGGCAACACATCGCTATGGACTTTATCACCGACCTTCCAGTTTCTGCCAGTTGTACTGTCATTTGGATTGTCGCTGACCGTTTTTCTAAGATGACCCACTTCATTCCCCTGCCTGGTCTTCCGTCTGCACCCGAGCTGGCTAAAGACTTTATCCGCCACATCTTCCGTCTCCATGGTCTGCCCCTCCACATCGTGGGGTTCAGTTCACCTCTCGCTTCTGGAGAGCCACATGTAAGCTGCTGGACATTACCCTGGATTTCTCCTCCGCTTACCACCCTCAGTCCAATGGTCAAGTGGAGCGGATCAATCAGATCTTGTCCAGCTACCTCCGGCACTTCGTTGATGCTCACCACTCGGACTGGGTGGATCTCCTACCATGGGCCGAGTTCTCTTATAACAACCATGAGAGCGAGTCCTCTTCCAAATCCCCGTTCTTTATAGTCGGTGGCCAACATCCCCGGATTCCACTTCCTGTCTCCGTTTCTGTGGACAACCCTGCTGCTGAGTCTCTTGTCAGCGAATTTTCTACTATTTGGGAGAGCACCAGGTCCGCTCTTCTTCTCTCCTCTGAGCGGATGAAGAGATATGCTGATAAGAGACGTCTGGATCCGCCCCAATTCCGTCCGGGAGACAAGGTTTGGCTCTCATCCAAACATGTGCGGCTCAAAGTACCCTCCTACAAGTTGGGTCCTCGATTCATCGGCCCCTTCGAAGTCCTCAGGCAAATTAACCCTGTGGCCTACAAATTAAAACTCCCGGCCACCCTACGGATCCCCAACTCCTTCCACGTATCTCTCCTCAAACCCGTTGTCTTTAACTTTTTTTCCAAAAATCCAGGTGCCCCTCCTGCTCCGGTTTCCGCTGATGACATCTTTGAGGTAGAGAGTATTCTGGCCTCCAAGAGGGTAAGAGGAAAAACCTTTTTTCTGGTAGATTGGAAGGGGTTTGGTCCTGAGGAGAGAACTTGGGAACCCAGGGAGAACATCAACGCCCCGCTTCTCCTTGAGAAATTTCTTTCTGGCCAAAAAAAGAGGGAGCCTAAAGGGGGGGGTACTGTAGCATCGGCGTCTCTGCCCCGTTCTAGGCAGAGACGCCGTCCCTCTCACCTCCCCGCTCCTGGCGCGGCGTCCTCCAGCGCTTCTCTCCCCGCTGCTTCCGGCACGCGCTCCTTCCCCGGCAGTGTGCTTAGGGCGCGCACGCGCGCGCTCCCCCTCTCTTAAAGGGACCGCGCGCGCCGTCCTAAGGAGTCCTCGGCCAATTGCCGGAGGACCTCCCATATAAAAGGCACCTCCTCCAAAATGGAGGTGCCCGAGCAATGTTGTAGCACTGTTCACTACTCTGCTTCAGCCCTCAGGTCCCGTTGCCAGTTACCTGCCAGATACCTGCCAGATTCCTGCCAGTCTACTGTCTAATTCCTGCCTGATATCCTGCTACCTGCCTGCTAGCCTGAGGTCCGACGGTCTGCCTTCCAACTTCTGTCAGTCTGTCTAAGGACCAGCTTGCCCGCTCACCTGGGAGCGCACATCTTCTACCTGCCTGCTTGCCTGAGGTCCGACGGTCTGCCTTCCAACTCCTGTCAGTCTGTCTAAGGACCAGCTTGCCCGCTCACCTGGGAGCGCTCATCTGCTGCCTGTCTGCTAGCCTACCAGGAGGCTCTGCCGTCACGTGCTGTGACCACCCGCCTGTCCAGAGACTCCTGCCCGCTCACCTGGGAGCGCTCATCTGCTACCTGTCTGTTGGTCTTCCTGGAGGCTCCGCCGTCACATGCTGTGACCACCCGATTATCCAGAGACTCTCGCCTGCTCACCTGGGAGCTCACGTCTATCATCTGCCGCCACAGGTCGTACCAATCCTTTACCCAGAGACTACCCCGGTCACTTGCCGTGACCTCCTGCCCGTTCATCCAGAGACTGCCCCGGTCACTTGCCGTGACCTCCTGCCCGTTCATCCAGAGACTGCCCCGGTCACTTGCCGTGACCTCCTGTCCGTTCATTCAGAGACTGTCCCAGTCACCTGCTGTGACTGCCTGCCCGTCTACCCTGGTCGCCACCCGCTCCCTTACAAGGACCGCCCCCTTGTATAGTAGCTCAGAGGTTCCGCCTCCCAGACCCGTTACACCTTGCCACGCTCCTTGCCCATTGTAAAGGAGGTAAAATAGCTTACACTCGCACTATCAATGGAAAAAAGGTAATAAAAAGTAGATTAGACCTGTGGAAGAGGAAAACCACAGTTCTATTTCTCTTGCCTACACCCCGCTCTTTTAAACAATCAGAACAATCAGGGAGAAACTATTACTGTTTTTCTTTACGGAAAAAATACCAAAACCTGAATAATAAAGATTTTTTACCGTGGAATGGCAAAACCACAGTTATTGTTTACTGGGGTATACCATAAAATTTTAAATATATTTGCGGCTGAACAGTGAGCGACACACTCAAACTGTTTTTTTTTTTTAGATACAAACGGCCCAAAACTGGATAATACAGAGATTTGACCCGTGGAACTGCAAAACCACACTTCTGTTTCTGTGGCCTATACCAGACTCTTTTCAACAGATATATTTGTGTCTGAAAAATCAGAGACACACTTTTTTTGGGGGGCGGGGGGGGACACCAATAGGTTAATAAGACGGGTATTTGTACAGTGTGAAGGAGGAAAAAAAAAAGAGGATTTAGATGAAAAAAAAGGATTTTTACTTGCCCCCAAGACCTGCAGTTAAGTCCAGCAATTTAAGAAACAGGAGCACACAGGACTGTAATGCAGCGTTTGCTGGTATAACCACTGCGTCTCCTATACAGCCTGCCTGCCTGATATCTGGGATGGATATTAGTCCTGAGAAGGACTGTTTGTTTGATCTGGCAGCCTTTACAGACCCTACACTAACTATTTCGCAGGATTAATCTCTCCCTAGCTCAGCAGCGCTGTCCCTACACTGTCTAATCTGGAGCGACTGTGTCCAAGATGGCGGCGCCCGGTTTTAAATACTCGAGGTGATGCTGTGCGGCCAGCCAATCACTGTAATGCCCACAAACAACATGGCTGCGGCATTACAGTGACTGGCTGGCAATCACTGCATGTTCATTGGCTCTGTAAAGAGCGCCAAACATGCAGGTCGGACACCTGAGCTCGCGCCCGAGTAACTCGGAAATGCTCGGTGCTCGCCGAACATCCCAAGTAGCGTGATGCTAGGGCGAGCACCGAGCAGTGTCGAGCATGCTCGCTCAACACTACTATTAACCTGACCCCTGGAGTTAAACTACCGAAATCCAGACTGTATAATCTTTTTGGCCCTGAGAGAAAAGCCATGAAGGATTTCATTGTGGAAAGTCTGGAGAAGGGACATATTAGACCCTTATCTTCGCCCGTGGCGGCAGGGTTCTTCTTTGTGAAGAAAAAAGATGGCGGTCTACATCCCTGTTTAGATTTCCGGGAATTAAATCAAACTACCATCCGTGAGCCATACCCTCTTCCTCTGATTCCTGATTTGCTCATCCAGGTTGTGGGAGCTAAGGTATTCTCCAAGCTGGATTTAAGGGGAGCCTACAGTCTGGTTAGAATCAGAGAAGGGGACGAATGGAAAACAGAGTTCAATACCCCGGAAGGACATTTCGAGAGTCTGGTTATGCCTTTTGGTTTGACCAATGCACCTGCGGAATTCCAGCATTTCATAAATTATATTTTCCATCATTTGGTGGGGAGGTTTGTGGTGGTCTATATGGACGATATTTTGGTTTACTCAACTGATTTTGAGACTCATCGGGGGCATGTTAAGCAGGTGCTCCTGATATTAAGGGATAACAAACTTTAAGTCAAACTAGAAAACCTGAAGGTTCTACAACGTTTTCTGGACTTTACTAATTTTTACTGGAAATTCATCCAAAATTACTCTGTTATAGTGAAACCCCTTACTGACATGACTGATTTTTCCAAATGGTCAGATGCATCCCTTCAGGCTTTTTATTCCTTAAAGAATCATTTTGCCACTGCAACTATACTCAGTCAACCCGATGTTTCTCAACCCTTTATTGTGAAGGTTGATGCGTCGGATGTCGGGGTAGGGGCTGTGTTGTCTCAGGGTTCGTCCCCTGGCAAACGGCGTCCATGCGCCTTCTTTTCTAAAAAAATTGTCTTCGGCTGAGAGAAATTATGACATGGGTAATAAGGAACTTTTGGCGATCAAATTGGCATTCAAGGAATGGCGACATTGGTTGGAGGGGGCTATCCATCCTATTACTGTTATTACTGACCATAAGAACCTGTCATATCTTCAGACAGCTAAACGTCTCAGCTAGTGTTGAGCGAGCACTAAAATGCTCGGGTGCTCGAAGCTCGGGCCGAGCTCAGCGTGATATTCGGGTTCTCGACCCGAGCAACGAGCCCAATGTTAGTCTATGGGAGACCCGAGCATTTTTGCGGCGGCACCCCCGGCAGTCTTTTAAAAGCCTAACAAGTGCCCAAAATGATAGTGACAGTGCTCAAATGACATGGGGACAGCATGGGGATCGCCCCAGGAAGCATTTCTGACCCCCAGGTCACTGCTGTCAACAACGTGGTCAGAGGTATTAAGCCACATTTAAGGGCTCACAATAAAAGGTTCAAAAACGAAACTAAAACTGCTTTCCTGTGAAATATGTTAAGGAAGTTCCTTTCCAGGGTAAAGACTTGTGTATAAGGTAAAATAAATAACCAAAAAAAAACACTCCTCCACACCTTGGGCTATGTTCACAAGTAGCATTTTTTATGCGTTTTTGCACTTTTGTATTGCTTTCAACCGTGACAAATGCATTCACCGGGAAATGTAATTTTTACATTTTACAATGGCCATGTGCTGTGTGACACATGCATACAGTGCTGAAAAGACATGGGAACAGCATAGGGAAGACCCCTGGAAGCATCTCTGACACCCAGATCACTGCCTAAAAGTGTGCCCATCATGAGTGATCCTTGCCGCATCAGAAGATGCAGACTTGCAACTATCCCCATGCAAGTCCTTGTCCCAGGGCAGTGTTCAATTGTACCTCCCCCATTCCTTGCAATGCAAGTGCAAATATGCAGCCAACCAACCACACACCCACCCGCAGGCTGCAATACCATACTGCTAACTTTCACTTGAAATGGGGCCTTTTAGTTTGGAGGAGGCCGAAGCTGGCCACTAGCTCATGGCTGCTTCGGCAGCGTGGTATCCATACTCAGTCCCCAGCCGCCCGGTGGCTGGGTGTCCACGCTCGGTCCCCAGCCGCCAGGGGGCGGCTGGGTGTCCATACTCGGTCCCCAGCCGCCCCGTGGCCGGGTGTCCACACACGGTCCCCAGCCGCCCCTATTTCTCTGTTACCGACCCACACACTTTTCTTAGCCTGGCCTGCTTTAGGGCAGCATTGGACGAGCCCACCAGAGAACCAGACTCCTGCAGTGGGCCCTGGCTTCTCCATCAGGGGAGTTGAGAGTGCCAAGGTGAGGAGCATGATCATGATAGAAGTTAGCATCTGCTTTGTTTTCTTGGAATGCAAGCTCATGTATGTAGTAGTGGCTAGGCCTGAGGTGGTCAGCGTTTTGGCGCATATCCTACCTCCTCCAAGGATTGCTGGATGTTTTCCTGCTACTATCCCAGTTCTATGACTCCCGTTAAATCAAAGCTTCAGGTGATAAATGATGGATGAGGTGGTAGCAAAGGAGAAAGAGCAGGAGGAACAGGGACCATTCACATCAATATCAGGCCAGTCAGCCACACATGTCTTGTAGGATATGTTTCTGTACCAAAAGGAGCGGTTCGGCTACACAGTTATAGGGCATACAGTGAGTGCAATACCTACCAAAAATTTAGAGGCACTCCAATGCTCCTTGGAAGTGACATGGAGGTCAGAGGGCCTTAACTAAACCATTTTTTCCATTTATAGCAACTGGATCTCCTGTGCACTGTTGGCCTAAGCAGTGAATGGAAGGCTTTTCAAAAATTATGAGAAACTGCAATGCCCCTTGAAACAGACGTGGATTACAGCATACTCAAAACCTTCTACCCATTATTAGGGAGTGGGTCTCCCTTAGTGTTCGCCTATGCATTGAAATGCAAAAGCTGAGGAAATGCAATGCCCGTTGGAAGAGTCGTGGAGGTCGCAGTAGCTTAAAAAGACAGTTTTAATGCCCACTGGAAAAGTGGTTGAGGTCGCAGTAGCTTAACAAGATGGTTTTAATGCCCCTTGGAAAAGTGGTGGAGGGTGCAGTAGCTTAACAAGACGGCTTTAATGCCCCTCGGAAGATACGTGGAGGTCCAAGTAGCTTAACAAGACGGTTTTAATGCCCCTCGGAAGAGACGTGGAGGTCGCAGTAGCTTAACAAGACGGGTTTAATGCCCCTTGGAAAAGTGGTGGAGGTCGCAGTAGCTTAACAAGACGGTTTTAATGCCCCTTACAAGAGCCATGCAGTACAGCATCTTAAAAATATTTTTCCCATTATTGGGGAGTGGGTCTCCCAGAGTCTTTACTTATGCCTTCCAAGCAAAAGCTGACAAAAATAAGGACGGAGGAACTTTCAATAATGGCAACACGGACCACGGTCACCCTGGTGGTATAGTGGTGGTGGAGGCTGAGGATAAGGAGAAGAACATAAAACAGCCGAAATGAGGAAGCATATACCCATGTGTGGGTGTGAAGTGGTGCATGTGAATACACCTCCCGAAATAACACAGTGGATTTAATTTTATGTTACTCTGCTGTCAGTTGGTGTTGATGAGAAGTCTGGCCCAATCCATCCCTTGCTCATTTTGATAAGGGTCAGCTTGTCAGCATTGTCAGTTGACAGGCGAGTGCGCTTGTCAGTTATAATTCCACCAGCGACACTAAAAACACGCTCCGATAACACGCTAGCGGCAGGGCAGGCCAGGACCTCCAAGGCATACAGAGCGAGTTCATTCCAAGTGTCCAGCTTGGATACCCACTAATTAAAAGGCACAGAGGAATCATGGAGGATGCTGTTACGGTCGGCAAGGTACTCCCTCACCATCTTTTGAAACTTTCCACTCCTTGTGAGACCTCAGGGTCTGTCCGAAGGGAGGGTCTGAGAAAACTGTCCCAGAACATTGACAGTGTTCCCCTGCCTCTGCTGGATTGGAGTTGTGTCTCTCTCGCATGTACGCCTTGGTTGGGCAACGAACTGTGACCTCTGCCACTAGCGTGTTCAGATGGGAATTTTTTTAATAGTTCTGCAGCAAGGGCCTTCGGGTACTGCCCTATTTTTGTAGACCTCTCCACCTCAGGAATAAGAGAGTGAAAGTTCTCCTTGTAGCGGGGGTCTAAAAGTGTCACCAACCAGTAATGACTGTCACCCAACATTTCGACAACGCGAGTGTCACGGTTAAGGCAGAGTAACATAAAATCAGCCATGCGTGCCAGACTGGTAACGGGCAAGACTTCCGTGTACTCACCAAGATGACGACTGACCCTACTCTCCTCCTCATCCTCCTCCTCCCCCTGTCCTCAGGCCAACCACGCTGAACCGACGGTATGCAGGTACTACCGTCTACAGCGCATGATACAAGCTCCTGTTCTTCCTCCTCCTCCTCTCCCTCATTGTCCCCCAATGCATTTTGGGATGAGATGAGGCTGGGCTGTGTGTAATCGACCGCTACGGCTTCTGGATCCATCTCATCATACTCTGGCTGCAATGCCTCCTCTTTATTTCTCTGCAGAGAGCATTGCAAAAGACAGACAAGTGGAATGCTGATGCTAATGATGGCGTCATCGCCACTCACCATCTTGGTGGACTCCTCAAAGTTTGTCAAGATGGTACATATGTCAGACATCCAGGTCCACTCCTGAGGTCTTATGTGTGGAGTCTGACCAGAATATCAACGGCCTTGTTGCAGCTGGTACTCCACAAATGCTCTCTTCTGCTCACAAATCCTTTGCAACATGTGGAGGGTAGAGTTCCAACGTGTGGGGACATCACACACCAGTCGGTGTGACGGAAGCTGCAAACGCTGCTGCAACACAGCAAGGGCGGCAGAAGCTGTAGCCGACTTGCGAAAATGAGCTGACAGGCGGCGTACTTTGACGAGCAGATCTGGCAACTCGGGGCACGATTTAAGAAACCGCTGAACCACGAGGTTAAGTACATGAGCCAGGCATTGTACGTGTGTGATCTCACACACGACCATGCCTGGATGTAGGTTCAGCGGTGTCAGCCACAGATCTGCCTGCTCTTTCACAGCTGTCCACAACTCCCAAGCAGTGTGAGGTTTCTCACCTAAGCTTATGAGTTTCAGCACAGCCTGTTGCCGCTTAGCGGAGGCAGTACTGCAGTGCTTCCAGCTTGTAACTGATGTGGTGATATCTGAGATGGAGGCTGAACATGAGGAGGAGGAGGAGGTTGATGCGCAGGAGCTTTACACTGTGAGGGCAACTCTGACTGACATAGGGCCCGCAATCCTCGGTGTGGGGAGGATGTGTTCCGTCCCATGGTCCGACTGGGTCCCGGCTTCCACTATGTTTACCCAGTGTGCCATCAGGGAAAAGTACCATCCCTGGCCACAAGCACTTGTCCACGTGTCCGTTGTCAGGTGGACTCTCACAGTAACTGCGTTGTTGAGGGCACGGCAGATGTTTTGGGACACGTACTTGTGTAGTGCGGGGATGGCACACCGGGCAAAATAGTGTCGGCTGGGGACCGAGTAACGAGGGACGGCCACCGCCATAAGGTTGCGGAAGGATTCCGTCTGCACCAGCCTAAAAGGCAGCATTTCCAATGCAAGCAGTCGTGAAATGTGCGAATTTAGGACTATGGCCTGTGGGGCGTTAGCTGCGAATTTCCGCTTTCGTTCAAAGGTCTGGGATATGGACAATTGAACGCAGCGGTGGGTCGTGGACGTGGACGTTGATGCGGTTTCTTGAGAAACTGCCATAACAAGTGAAGGCTGAGAGGAGGGGACATCTTTACATGCAGTATGGACAGGGGATTGCCTTGCACACACAACAGGGGGTTCTATTGCACGCACAACAGCGGAAGAAGCAGTGGTGATGTGGCGCCCCTGAGGGTTCGGTCACCACAGGGGTACTGCATCTCTTTAATGAGGTGTGGTATCTCTCCTTCGAGGTAAGGATGGTGCAACTGTCAGGACCTCACCTCTGCATCCAACACCACACCTCTCCCACCTGAGGGGGGCTTATATGCACCAGGGTGCTGCCCCAGCTGGGATAAGTGGAGATGGGGAAACCAAAAGATAGGGGGAACCTAGAAGTGGGTGAGGGTGGAGGACACACTTAGAGGTTGCACAGCAAAAATTCATATTTAATAACCAGCCATCTTGGGCTTATGGTCTTTTGATTGTGATCTTCATCACTGAACGTGGCTTTCTGTGTGAACCTGCAGTTGATGGGGACACGGTCATCGTACTCTGGCCTTCAGTCGAGGAGCGGGCAAGAGTTAACGGCTGTCTCTAAGCGGTCAAGGTCCCTATCCAAGAAGGCCTGGAGGGGTGCAGAGGAGACAAGCTCCGCAGGCAAAAGGATCCCAGGGGGATGCAGACGGAGCGGTATACGCCACCTGTCCTCACTATTCTGGCCTAGTCTGAGGGATTCCTGCTGCAAAAGGGGTACCGGCCCCCGATATCTGACTCTGTCACTTCAAGTCTTAGTCGGAGAAGCCCGGAGGCTCAGTGGATCCCACCGGATAACGGACGGAGCGGAGTCGCCACACGTACCCTTGTTCTGTGCATAGACAAGAGGGAGACCCGGCCTTACCACACGTACCACATACGGACAGGAGAGGACTTAGCAAGGAACACTCTGGTGCGGGGTCCTGACCAAAGCACCGGAACTTCCCGGAGGTTGTCGGACCCCCCCCCGGTCCTGGTGGCCACAGCGCACCGTGAGGAGCAGGGAGAAGCCTTGCAGCTGTGCATTCTAAGGGGAGGAAAGCTTGGAAGACTACCCCTATGGCCTCTGGTTTCTAATTGCAACGTCGCACCGCACCGCATCGCACCACATCTCCCACTACGACTCCCATCCTCCTGTTCTCTCTGCCCTGAGGCCCTACTCTGCCTGTGGGGAGTAGTATCTTCTCTGGCTGCCACTACATCCCGCCTCAGAGGACTGAACGCAGCGCTGGTGGGGAATTACCAGACACCACAGGTGACGTAGTCAATACAACCACTCGATTAACACCAACCCTAAAAGCCCATTACACCCTTTTAAATGTGATGGCCCTGGGCACGGAACGGGTCCAGGCCACGGCTACAATCCACCAAACATCTGACCCGGCTCCGAGTATCCCCATCTCTCAGGGCAGGGCTGCGAGCGTCACATACTTGGCGTAGTCGGCAGGATCGCGTGCCCGCAGCAACGGAAGGAAATTGCCCATTGCTACCGAGTACTGTGCGCCTTTTACCTTAGACTGTCGTTTTCCACTTAAGATGGCGCCCGCTCAAGAAGAACGGACGCCATAATGTGCAGAAAGGACAGCTTCCTGGCACCTCCTATTGTAACATGTTGACATGTCTTTCTGATAATGAGCTCATATTTATGACAGTGTAACTTTCTCCTGCAATGACTTAGTCCGGGCATTAGGGGTCAGCAAGAAACAAGGAAAGAAAAAGCCCAGGGATCTGTGAAAAGCCCGATAAAACACTGATCCAGGAAGTCCAGAAAGAAGGCGACATGCGGGCTGATGCTGTTTTGACGTTGGAGAGCTTATACACACTGGAGCCAGACTTTGTGTCCAAGGAGAAGCTGCGCCTTGTGAGTAACTGAGATATGTGACCGGTCACCAACTGTTTAGTCAGTTAGGGAAAGCTAGTTAGTGATTCCAGTAGTGCTGAGAACTGCCTGGTGTATATCACTGCTGATGGACTGAGCAGGCTTGATCCAGAGATTGTGAAGGATCTGGTATACTAAGACTGTGTACGTGGATACTACAAAGGAGCCCTGTTGTGAACTACACTTTGAGACTGAGATTGATTCTAATTCCTGCTGACACCTGGATGTACTGGAGAGCTTGGTGAGAAGGAGAAGCTGATCAAACCCTGTGGCCGGAGATCAGAGTCTAGTTAAAGGTTTAGTTTGTTAACTGTTTGCATAAGTATTAAGTCTGAGAGATTTCTCTTTGCTCTTGTAAGAAGAGAAACTGTACACTGTTTAGGTAACACGTTGGTAACATATATATGAGTGCTCTCTAAGGGGAAAACAAGGGTACCCAGATCTCATTGTATTAGTGTGGGAGGGGGGTGTAAGGTTATATTCCTGGGAGGACCACGTGCCACGTCCGCGGTAATGTCCTGGGTAGGCCCTGTACTGAATAAGGGTGGGAGCGGCATAGCCCAGGGGTAGATTAGCTCATCCCCGCGAGATTGGCACTTGCGCTCTCTCGGGCTGCATATCTTGTATTTTGTGTTAGTGGCTGTTGTGGCCCATATTTTGTAGAATTGTTTAACCCTGACATTTTTGTGACCAGTAAAAAGAAAGTTATTTGCCACTATACAAAGGTCGGAGTCATTCATAGCAGCGCCGTATCCCTCATCCACATTCGACCGGCATTCCGGTCATTACATCTTGGCGTGGTCGGCAGGATACGGTGATCGCCATGAATGGTGACAGTAGCGCGGAAGGTGCTGCCGCGTCCGCTGTAGTACTCCACCCCCCTTCTCCTGTTGTGACCAGTAGAGACCGGTTAGATGGCTGTTCTGCACTACTTAACCACCTGGCCAAGTTTGATGGGTATAGCTTGCTGTTCAGTGATTGGGTAGGCAGGTTGAAGAATACCATTGCCTTGCACGGTGTCAGCTCTCAGCTGCAACCCGAATTCTCGCTGAATGCTCTGGAGGGGGATGCCCGTAAAGTTGTCTTGTTAAAATCAGAGGATAGGCGAAAGACGGTCGACGACATCATCCGGATACTAGGGAAAGCATTTGATCACGTGGCGGCAGAGCAACTACGAGTACAGTTTTTCGCCCGGACCCAGAGAGACGGAGAAAGCCTGATCCAGTATGCTATAGCGCTGGAGGAATTGCATCAAGATATCAAAAAGAAGTCGCCTGTAACCGTGGGTACTGAAGCCGATGTCGACAGCATTCTTCGGGATCAGTTCATCGAGTGGATATGGAGTGAGGCGCTAAGGAGCGAATTGTTGCTGAAGGCGCGGAATACCCCTGGTGTCACCTATGCCAAAATACCGGAAGAGGCCGTAGCACGGACTTTGGAAGTGAAGCCTGCTCTGCAGTGGAGTAGCCTGCAAGTGGCTAATAGTGTTGAGCCACCCCCGTAGTGTTCGAGTTCGGTTCGGTTCGTCGAACACCCGTGTGTTCGCCGAACTGTTCGTCGAACTGTTCGTCGAACACCTTCGAACACCGTTAAAACCAATGGCAGGCAAACAAAAACACATAGAAACACATAGAAAACACCTTCAAAGGTGTCCAAAAGCTGACAAACTGCTCAGAAGACACAACTAACACATGGAAAAGTGACAAGTACATATAGTCATGCGAAAAGAAAAGAGGTGGAGGAGTAAAAGGAGGGGGAGACACAGATATAGGCATGTCATGCCCTTCTAAAATCCAAAAAGTGAGAAGACGAGACGGCCAGTCCGCTCCTGCCCGTGCCACCTCCGTGTCGCCGGGTTTGTGCCAGAGCCGCGGTGAACCCTGACGGCCAGCCCCCCTCTCCCAATACTGGTGCCTGTCCGCTGGTGGGTCGAGAGAGCCCCCCTGTGGTGGAGGCAGCTCTAAGCTTTTTAATTTAAATTGTCCCTCTAATTTGAATGAATACACTTTAAATCCATTTACAAGGATCTATTGGAGGGCAAGTCTCATGCCAGCAGCCGCGTAATTCCAGCTCCAGTAGCGTCCACTAAAGCTGCTGCAGTTAAAAAGCTTTTATAAGGATCGAGCTCGGCTGTCCACCGCAAGGCATCCTAGTGCCAGTCCCAGCCCCTATGCCTTGGGGTGCCTCCTGATGCTCTTCACTAAGTATCCCGTGGTCCCGAAGCATTTCCTTTGAAAAAATTAAGTGTCCAAACTACAGGTGGTGTAGCTTGCTTAACAGCCGGGATAATCCGCTGACTAGCAGACACTGCTACTAGGCACAAAGTATTTCCTGGGCTAGATGCAGTTAAAAATTTGTAAGTAGATACTCTCGTTGGATGCTGAGAAAGCATTCCATAGAGTCTCCTGGCACGCCATATATGATTCTCTTAAAAAGCTTGGGGTAGGGGTCTAGGGGACCCTTTTGTAGCCAAAATCACGGCCCTGTATCACAATACGTCACCTAGGCTGAAGATAAATGGAACTGTAGCACCGAGGGCTCGGTTGCTACAGACGTATTGCACCTCACCCAGAGGTGTGATATCTCACTCTCAGATAAGGATGGAGTGTGGATCAGGACCCGACACCTGCATGCATTACACCACATTGCCGTGGGGCAGGGCGACCAATATGCCCCTGAGATGGGCACGACAGTCCCTGTCCCTGGCTGGAGTGGGGGGAGGGAACACTGAGGAAGGGGAACCCTGCAGTGCAGGAGCAGGGAGGAAGCAGTTCCTGGGTGCATTGAGAAGGGAGTATAAAAGGTGGGCACCATCTTAGTTCAGTGCAGAGAAGTCTGAGCAGAAGTGGCAGGGAGCAGGGGCTCTGCATGAGCTCTGCTCCGGAGGCGGGCCTAGTAACAGAGGCCCAGGCCTGCAAGAGGGAGAAGGAAGGAAGAGGAGCGGAGAAGGCTCCAGGAACGAGGAATGAAGGGATCCCAGGGGTGCGGACGGGCGAGTCGCCACCGCACGCCCGAATCCACCTGCGTGGAGGGGTCAGGCCAAAGGGGGAGACCGGTCCCCGAACTAGTGGAGGCAGGAAACGACCCTCAGCTAGAAACCGGAGGCTCTGACATTTTATGTGGCGCAGCCCCTTGCTCCACCCGCTAGGAAGGCACCACATAGGGTCAGGGAAACTGGCGCCAAGTTTACCAAGAGGAGGCCCGAGGCAGCCGGACAGAAGTGTTGGTAAGAAAGGCCAGACAAAGGACACACAAAGGGGGTCCTGTGAAGCGCTCCAAAGTTATCTGGGAGATGTCTGAGCCCCTCACCTGGTGAGCACAGTACGACGTGGGCAGCCGTTACCTGCAGACGTGGTCTGGATAATAAGAACTGTGAGTAAAGGCCCTGAACTGCATCACTGACTCCGTGTCGTTACTGCTGCTGCCCTGCACCATCACCCCCATCCTCCGCATACACTGCCCTGAGGCTATACTCCTCCCGTGGGGAGTTATGCTACGCTCTGCTGCACCCACAACACCAGCCTTAGCGGTCTGCCCTGTAGCGGCGGTTCACTCTGACCGCAATCCACGGGTGGCGTAGTCGGACATTTAAACATCAAAACCACATAAATAGTTCCGCCACTGGTTTGACCGCCCTGAGCCACGGAACCGGATCGCCGCCACGAAGACTACAACCACCAGCATCCACCAAAAAGGGTCCGGCTCCGGGTGTCCCAAGGCCCAGGGGGCGCGTCAGAACATTTTCATCACCTTTCACAATCACCAATGGGACAAGGCAGGGATGTTCTCTGTCCCCTCTCTTATACATCCTAGTGACGGAGCACCTGCTCTCATCAATTCGCCATAACCCCAATATTAGGTGGATTGAGGTGGGAGGCACCGAGTACAAGTGCTCTCTATTTGCTGATGATGTCCTAGTATATATCACTCAATCACATATATCCATCCATGCTGTTATGGCTGAAATAGATCACTTTGTTACATGGTCAAATTTTAAAATCAATGCAGCGAAGTCTGAGGCCCTCGATGTCTCCCTCCCCAAATCCATATAGGATTCCATCCAGTCCAACTTTCCCTTTGCCTGGCCCTCACAGGGTATCAAATACTTAGGAATTCCTATTCATAGAGACCTCTCCCATCTATGTTATCTTAATTTTGGGCCCTTTATTGAACAACTCCATACAGACCACGGTTGGCAAGTTAGAACTGTAAGATTCACTACGTGAACCACTGGTGTTTTGTGGAAAAGCACATGTACACTGTGTTCCAAATTATTATGCAAAAAGTGTTTAGGAGTGATAAGGGAAGAATTTGTTTGTCAGTTAAACTCATTGATGGTGATGTGTGTCAGGGCTCTTTATATCACTG
This sequence comes from Phyllobates terribilis, assembly GCF_046119375.1. Taxonomy (NCBI): domain Eukaryota; kingdom Metazoa; phylum Chordata; class Amphibia; order Anura; family Dendrobatidae; genus Phyllobates; species Phyllobates terribilis. The sequence goes on along the minus strand of NW_027362769.1, from coordinate 242,433,590 downwards.
TAAGCAATTGCAGACACCAGTGCTAATTAGTTTGTCAGGTGTGTCCAATGAAAGGCAAGACTACTTAAGAAGGCTCTCTCACATTATTCAGCAGCCTACATTTTCTGCCAAAATGGGAAAGAAAAAGGATGTGTCGGCTGCTGAGAAGCAACAAATTGTGGAGTGTTTAGGTCAAGGCATGACTACAATCAACATTGTGCGATGATCAGGATGAAGTGTCTTGGCAATCAAGAAGTATGTAGCTGATTCACAGTACACACGTGTGCGTGCTGATAAGGGCAAATTGAGGACTCTTTCCTACAGGCAATTACGTCAGGTTGAAAGAGCAGCGGCAAAAAAGCCTTGTCATAGCAGCAGACAAGTTTTTGAAGCTGCTTGTGCCTCCAACGTCCCCCGAACAACAAGATGCAGGGTCCTTCAGAGGTTTGCAGCTGTGCATACGCCATCCTGTCGACCTCCTCTATCCACTTCACACAAGCAGAAACGGCTCCAGTGGGCCAAACATTACATGAAGACTGATTTCAAAACTGTTTTGTTCACGGATGAGTGCCGTGCAGCGCTCGATGGTCCAGATGGATGGAGTGGAGGATGGCTGGTTGATGGACACCCCACGCAAACACGGCTACAGCGCCAACAAGGAGGAGGTGGAGTAATGTTTTGGGCTGGAATCATGGGGAGAGAGATTGTCGGCCCCTTTAGGATCCCTGAAGGCGCTAAAGATGAACTCCATAATGTATGTGGATTTTCTCAAACAGCACTTCCTGCCATGGTTCAAGAAGAAGAACCGTGTATTTCACAGCAAGATCATTTTTCTGCATGATAATGCACCATCTCATGCTGCACATAAAACATCTGCATCTCTGGCTGATATGGGCATAAAAGGGGACAAACTTATGGTGTGACCCCCATGCTCCCCTGACCTCTACCCCATTCAGAACCTTTGGAGCATCATTAAAAGGAGTGTCTATGATGGCGGGAGGCAGTTCACATCTAAGCAACAGCTCTGGGAGGGTATTCTGTCCTCATGCAAAACAATTGAAGCAGAAACCATCCAAAACCTGACAAATTCAATGGACGAGAGAGTTCAGAAGCTCCTTTCGAACAAGGGGTCCTATGTGAAAATGTAACATCACCTAGAATAAAGTTTTGAGTTGAAAACTGTTTGATTTCAGTTTCTAACAACCTGCTAATGCTTATAATTTCAAAAATGACCATTTTTTTGGTCTTTATTAAAATGAAAAGGTTGATCGAAAAGTTTGGGGGATCTAAGAGTGTGGCAACCCAGTAGTCATGATTACTTCGAATTCTGACAATATGAGGGTCATGCTGCAGGTAGTGCAGCAAGAAGGCACTTATGTGTCTTGCGCATCTCGGAGCCCCAAAATTATTTTCCGGGCTAGATGCAGCTAAAAATTATTTTTAATTTTAAATCTGGTGGAGCTTATTATAGATGGCCTAATAGGATCAGTGCTGCACACTGCTACAAAGCCCAAATTATTTTCCAGTCAAGATACAGATAAACATGATTAGTAATTTGAAAGCTTAAAACGGTTGGTAGGGTGATTTTAAACAATCATCAAGCTTTTACTCTCCCCAGGATGACACAGGGGTAGAAAAGTCGTTTCGGATCCATGATTTGTTCATCTTTATGAACGTGAGTCTGTCTACATTATCAGTGGAGAGCCGCGTGCGCTTATCTGTCAGCACACCACCAGCAGCGCTGAACACACGTTCAGACAGAACGCTGGCTGCGGGGCATGACAAGATCTCCAAGGCGTAAGTGGCTAGCTCCGGCCATTTATCCAGATTGGAAGCCCAAAAAGAGCAAGGGTCCAGTGACACAGTCGTGGCTTCAATGTTTACTTGGAGATACTCCTGTACCATCGTCTCTAGGCGTTGACTATGTGTCAGACTTCTTGTCTCCTGTGGCCTTGCAAAGGATGGGCTAAAAAAGTGGTGAAATGATTCCGCAAAATTGATGTTACCACCAGATACTGTGGTTCTGTTACGGTTTGAGTGCTGAACACTTGACGGTCCCACGGTTGGCAAGTTGGAACTGTGAGATTCACTACGTGCACCACTGGTATTTTGTGGAAAAGCACATGTAAGATTCTGCAACAGTCTCTGCTGATACTCCTGCATGCGTGCATCCCTTTCTATGGCAGGAATAATTTCTGCAAATTTACTTTTGTACCGGGGATCTAACAGTGTGGCAACCCAGTAGTCAGGATTATTTCTAATTCTCACAATTCGAGGGTCATGTTGCAGGTAGTGCAGCAAGAAGGCACTCATGTGTGTTGCGCATCCAGGAGCACCAAGTCCCTGTTGTGTTGGTGGCGAGGTAACAATCATGCTTCCTTCCTCTGTCCTCTCCCCCCAACCTCGCACAACAGAAATGTGATCAAGGTCTCCCTCATCTGATGAGTCTTCCATGAGTTCGTCCTCCACTTCTTCCTGGGCTCCTGCACCTTCCTCACTAGTTTGGCTGCTACCATGCGCCCTGGTAAAACCATCTCCCCCACCCTCACATGCCTGCCGCCTTGGTGCTGCCGACCGTCTGGACCTTGCAGATGTTAGCCCTTCCGCATACAACTCCTCCTCCTCTACTTCCTCCACCTCCTCTTGTGCCACCACCTGACTCCGAATTCTGTTTAACATGTGCTCCAGCATGTAAATCACCGGAATAGTCATGCTGATAATGGCATCGTCAGCACTAAACATCTTCGTCGCCATTTCAAAACTGTGCAGAAGGGTGCATAGGTCCCTGATCTGAGACCACTCCTCCAGCGTGATTTGCCCCACCTCTGAATCTCGTCGGCCCAGGCTATACGTCAGAACGTATTGCACCAGGGCTTGTCGGTGCTGCCACAGTCGCTGCAACATGTGCAGAGTTGAATTCCACCGGGTAGGCACATCGCATTTTAGCCGGTGAAGTGGCAGGCCCAACGACTTCTGTAGAGATGTAAGTCGCTGAGCTGCGGGATGCGAACGGCGGAAGTGAGCACACAGCGACTGTGCCCTCTGCAGAAGGCCATCTAGTCTGGGATAGTGGGCTAAAAATTGCTGGACAACCAGGTTCAACACGTGAGCCATACAAGGCACGTGTGTGACATTGCCCCGGCGAAGGGCCGCACCCAGGTTTGCAGCATTGTCGCACACGGCCTTCACTGGTTTAAGGTCCAGTGGAGACAACCATTCATGAAATTGGTTCTCCAGAGCTGACCACAACTCCTCAGCTGTGTGACTCACATTTCCCAGACATTTCAATGTAAAAACCGCCTGATGACGTTGAGCCCTACTGCCAGCATAGTAAGGAGGTGTGCAGGATCCCTTCTGTGCAGTTAGAAAGCTTGTGGCATGACCAGACAGGCTTTGGGTGCAGGTGGAAGACCGAGAGGAGGTTGAGGAGGCAGAAGCAGTGGAGGAAAAATGACATAAAGAGGATTGACGCACAACTCGTGGGGACGGCAAGTCTTGGACAGCAGCCCCTTGTCCTGCTGTCACCATAGTTACCCAGTGCCCAGTCAGCGACATGTAACGCCCCTGTCCATGCCTACTCGTCCAAGTGTCTGTGGTGAAATGCACCCTGTCACACACAGAGTTTCTCAAAGAAGCGGTGATGTTGTGTGCGACATGCTGGTGGAGCGCAGGCACACCTTTCTTTGAGAAGTAGTGCCGACTGGGCATCTGGTACTGGGGCACTGCGACGGACATAAGTTCTCGAAAATCCTCTGTGTCCACCAGGCGGAAAGGCAGCATTTCTGTAGCCAAGAGCTTGCAGATGGTGAAATTCAACCTCTTAGCTTTCTCATGGCTAGGAGGAAATGGTCTTTTACTTGTCCACATCTGAAGGACCGAGGGCTGGCTATTGTGCTTAGACGGGGTTGATAAGGGTGTCCCCGGCAAACTGCCGGTCTGTGAGGAAGATGCAGGCGGACATGTTAGGTTGCCTTGATCCAAAGGTGGTGCTATCGATGTCGGACAGCGCTCAAGACCAGCTGGTGTTACCACCTCCAAAGAAAATGATGACCTGCCAATCACGCTGGCTGTTGCGGGTAAAGAGGTGGCAGGTCTGCGCCCCAAAACAGGTGTGACTGCTGTCCCCCCAGTCACAGAGGATGAAGAGGCCGCGGATGCACAAGATATGGCAGACGGTGGTTGGCCCGGCCGGCTAGACCGCATTGTAGCACACTGAGCTTCCCACTGCAACTTATGCTTCATGTCCATGTGCCGGTTCATGCATGAAGTACTCAAACTATGTATTTTTTGGCCTCTACTTAGCTTTTGCTGACAAATGTTACAGATAACACGAGTTGGGTCATCTTTATCGATCTGAAAAAATGCCCAGGCTATGCAAGGCTTAGCACCCATGCGACCTGAAGAGCCACCACGACTTGTGGTGAGAGGCAGAGTTGTGTTTGAGGATGCAGTTGTTGACGTGCTTCCAGTACTACGTCTCTGTCCAGGAAGGCGCAACCTGACCTCGTCGTCACTAGCATCTTCCTCCACCTCCTCTGCTGACCTCATCTCTTGGCTGACTGTGGGTTGACAGTAAGTGGGATCTCCGACCTCATCATCATCACCCTGTGCGTTATCACACCCGTCGTCCTCAGAGCCAACCTGTTCCTGCCCTGACAAAAAACTAAAGTTGTCGCTCCAATCAGGTATTTGAGTCTTATCATCGTCTTCCTCATTGTCTCCACCAACAGGAGTTACAGTTTGGGAATGAGGGTCTACATTATGGTCAGAACCTTCTGCGTCTGGTCCTGGATCCGACTCATAAAGATTCTGGGCATCAGTGCAGATCATTTCCTCGTCTGGATTCACAGAAGCGCTGGAGTCGACCTCTGATTCCCAGGCTATAGTATGAGTAAACAGCTCTGCAGACTCAACCATCTGTTCTACCTCATACTCAGACGGGCAGCTGGAGATTTGGGAGCTGTGAGGAAGCAAGTGCGATTTGGGTGACACCTTTGAGGACTGGAGTATTTGTGATGTTGAAGTTGATGTGGAGGAGAGCCCACTTAAAGGAGCACTTGATATCCGTTGAAGCACCTGCTGTTTTTGTGCCTCATCTGGAATTTGTAGCGATTGGCGTGGCCGTAAGAAAGGGATCTTATCACATTGTCCGCTAAAAGAAGTAGATATTTTAGTTTGGCTGGAAGATGGTCTTTCTTCTGCACCTACCCCACGGACACAACCTTTTTTCCCCTTCCCAACACGCCTATTCCCCTTTCCACCAGCAGCAGGCCTTTTTCCACTCATTTTGGTGGTTAACTAATTCACAACTCTGGAGTTGTTTGCACAAAAAAACAATGGATGGTAACCGAGCAGAGCTGAGTGGCCAAACTGTGGTATTAGGCCAAAACTATTGGCTGGGTTAGATGCAGAAAAAAATTATTTTTAATTTGCAACCTGATGGAGGTCAGTATAGATGGACTAATAGACCAAGTCCCACACACCGCTAGAAGCCCAAATATTTTTTCAGAGCTAGATGCAGAAAATTTTTTTATTCAATTTGCAACCTGATGGAGGTCAGTATAGATGGACTAATAGACCAAGTCCCACACACTGCTAGAAGCCCAAATATTTTTTCAGAGCTAGATGCAGAAAAAAATTATTTTTAATTTGCAACCTGATGGAGGTCAGTATAGATGGACTAATAGACCAAGTCCCACACACTGCTAGAAGCCCAAATATTTTTTCAGAGCTAGATGCAGAAAAAAATTATTTTTAATTTGCAACCTGATGGAGGTCAGTATAGATGGACTAATAGACCAAGTCCCACACACCACTAGAAGCCCAAATATTTTTTCAGAGCTAGATGCAGAAAAAAATTATATTCAATTTGCAACCTGCTGGACGTCAGTATAGAAGGACTAATAGAACAAGTCCCACACACTGCTAGAAGCCCAAATATTTTTTCAGAGCTAAATGAAGAAAAAAATTATTTTTAATTTGCAACCTGATGGAGGTCAGTATAGATGGACTAATAGACCAAGTCCCACACACTGCTAGAAGCCCAAATATTTTTTCAGAGCTAGATGCAGAAAAAAATTATTTTTAATTTGCAACCTGATGGAGGTCAGTATAGATGGACTAATAGACCAAGTCCCACACACCGCTAGAAGCCCAAATATTTTTTCAGAGCTAGATGCAGAAAATTTTTTTATTCAATTTGCAACCTGATGGAGGTCAGTATAGATGGACTAATAGACCAAGTCCCACACACTGCTAGAAGCCCAAATATTTTTTCAGAGCTAGATGCAGAAAAAAATTATTTTTAATTTGCAACCTGATGGAGGTCAGTATAGATGGACTAATAGACCAAGTCCCACACACTGCTAGAAGCCCAAATATTTTTTCAGAGCTAGATGCAGAAAAAAATTATTTTTAATTTGCAACCTGATGGAGGTCAGTATAGATGGACTAATAGAACAAGTCCCACACGCTGCTAGAAGCCCAAATATTTTTTCAGAGATAAATGAAGAAAAAAATTATTTTTAATTTGCAACCTGATGGAGGTCAGTATAGATGGACTAATAGACCAAGTCCCACACACTGCTAGAAGCCCAAATATTTTTTCAGAGCTAGATGCAGAAAAAAATTATTTTTAATTTGCAACCTGATGGAGGTCAGTATAGATGGACTAATAGAACAAGTCCCACACGCTGCTAGAAGCCCAAATATTTTTTCAGAGATAAATGAAGAAAAAAATTATTTTTAATTTGCAACCTGATGGAGGTCAGTATAGATGGACTAATAGACCAAGTCCCACACACTGCTAGAAGCCCAAATATTTTTTCAGAGCTAGATGCAGAAAAAAATTATATTCAGTTTGCAACCTGATGGAGGTCAGTATAGATGGACTAATAGAATGATGCTATGCCCAAAAGATTTTACTTCACTAGGTGCAGTAAAAAAATTGGTATTCTATACACAGGTGGTATATCTTGCAACACAGATAGGCTACTCCACTGACTAACACACTCTGCAATAGGCCAAAAAGGATTAGCTTTGCTAGATTCAGCCAAATGCTGTGAAAAAAACTTGCACAGCACTGGCACAGACCTGCCTGGCAAAAACTGATAGGAACTGATGTAACCTAGTCCTGAAAAGGACTCCAATTACAATTAGTCTTTACTCCCACAATCTATCTATTTAAGAGCACAGACCTGCCTGATAAAAGTCGTAGGAAATGCTGTAACCTAGTCCTTAAAAGGACTGCAATCACAACTATTCCCTACTCCCAAGCTATCTGTATATTTGTGCGAAAATTGGCTTGAAATTAACAAGGTATAGCGCACACAGCAACAGCGGTGCCGTCTAACACGCAGCTGCAGCAGTGAGAAAATGGTGGCGACGGGGAAAATGGCTTGGTCTTATAGGGCAAGGACATGTGACATACACTGCCAATCACACATGCCCTTGCTTGTGTGAAAAAAAGCACTTCGCTCCGTGTGTGCGCTGCTGATAGGCTGACAGATTGCACCTCCCCACTGCAAATGCGGGAAAGAGAAAAAAAAATGGAGATCTTCATTGTTCCTGCAGAGATCCATCCCCTGCCCCTCCCCCCGCCCCGCTGTACACTCAAACTGCGTATTAACATTAATTTTCATCATTACTGAGAAAAAATCCAGTTATGATTTTGGTGCACGAACAGTTATCGAACATAACCTCGAACAGCCGAATTTTTCTCAAATTGTTCGTGTTCGCCGACCGGCTCGAACACCGCCCAAAACAGCTCGAATTTGAGATTGGCGAACAGTTCGAGTAGAACAACGCTCATCTCTAGTGGCTAACACAATAGAGCCGAGACCAGATCCTGTTCAGGCACAGCTAGCTGCTTTGCAGAAAACCGTGGAAAACCTGACGGAACAGGTACAACAGATGCAAGTTCGGGGAACGCCTACGATATGCTCGGCCTTGACGAATCCCTCTATTCCCCTTTATGATCAACCCCCCTATACCTCAGGAAGGACGCTGACTGCTCGTAGACTTGAGGCATCGGAAGGTAGGGTAAGAAGACCAGTTCAATGTTGGCGATGCCGAGAACTGGGGCATATGCAGCTGTACTGCCCGAGGAGTCTGCCAGCTGAAGTCCCGCCATCGGTTAAAGAGAGGCCCTTGCTGTAGTTGGGCATATGGCAAGGCAGGAACGAAAATCAGCACCCAATGTCTGTTCCGAGGATCTGATCGCAGAGAGTCCCACATTGGATTTGCAGTTTGCAGGAAAGAAAGTGGCGTGCTTGGTGGATAACGGATCGGAGGTGACGACCATGCCGATGGAATTTTTCAAGACGCACTTTGAAGAGACTGTCAAATCAGAGTCAGGACACCTGCTAAGGCTGAAGGCCGCTAATAATGAAGAAATTCCAGTGGCAAGCATCGCTTGGATGAGAGTACAGCTGTGCGACCAGGAGTTGGGAACCAAAGGAGTGGTGCTCGTGAAGACTCAGGTGAGGCCGAATCTCCCGGTGGTTCTGGGAATGAATATCCTGAGAGAACTGGACTCCCTTTTGTTTGAGCGCGATGGTCCGAGATACTGGAAATGAGCGACACCCCACAAAGCCACTCAGAGGGCCCTGCAACAGGTGGTCCATTCGTGCGGCATTCAAAAGAGTTCGGCTGAAGGAAGAGCAGTGAGAGCGGTGTAAGTTCCACGCGGGTCTGCCGTTGCAATCGCTCCGGGTTAAGAGAAGCTTGTGTTGATGCCGGTAGGGACGCACAGGAAACTGAATGGTGTGGAGGTGATTCTGGAACCGGTGGGATGGTCAGAAGATACGGATAGCCCGATGATAGCCCGAAGACTGGCCATTGTGCAAGATGGAAGCGTAACAGTGAGATGTCTGAATCTGCAGAATTATGAGGTGACTCTGGCAGTGGGCACGAAGCTGGCTGACGTGTATGTGTGTGGTGAAGGAGTCATCCCCAAAAGCCAGTTCACACTGAGGGCAGACCGCCGGACCGCCTGGACCCTGTCGATGCAGACGACAGCTGAAGAGTCCCCCACGCCTGAGCGGAATGGCAGAAGGATTATGGAAATAATGGGAGTGGATGAGTCCCAGTTGACTCCCGAACAGGCTCGCAGACTGGAGGCTGCGCTGTGGGAACATCAGGCTGCCTTCTCCAGGGGAGATGAAGACTTTGGTTGCACCAAGGCTGTGGAGCACGAGATACCCACGGGAAACACCCCCCCAATTCGGGAGAGATATCGCCAGATCCCACCGAGTCTTTATCAGGAGGTCAAAGGAATGCTGGCGCAGATGCTGGATAATGGGGTGATCCGGCCGAGTCAAAGTCCTTGGGCCGCCCTGGTCGTGCTGGTCCGGAAAAAGGATGGGACCATACGGTTTTGTGTTGATTACTGTAAGCTGAATGCGCATACAGTACGTGATTCCTACCCATTGCCCCGGATCGAGGAATCCCTGTCTGCCCTGGGAAAGGCGAAGTACTTCTCCACTCTTGACCTGGCCAGTGGCTACTGGCAGGTGCCCGTGGCAGCTCTAGATCGGCAGAAGACAGCATTCATCTTGCCGATGGGACTGTACGAATTTAATCGAATGCCCTTTGGACTGACTAATGCTCCAGGAACATTTCAGCGGTTAATAGAATACTGCTTGGGCGATTACAATTTCGAGTCCCTGCTGATCTATTTGGATGATGTGATTATATTTGGAGATTCGTTCGACGACCACCTGAAGAAGCTCCGGCAAGTGTTGCACCGACTGAGAGACAATGGACTTAAGATCAAGCCAAAGAAATGTCACTTGTTCCAGACACAGATCGAGTATCTGGGGCATGTAGTGTCTGCTGAGGGTGTGCGACCAGCACCGAGTAAAATTGAGGCCATTCAGGGGTGGCCCCGTCCCAAGACTGTGAGAGAAGTACGAGCGTTCCTTGGTTTAGCTGGATACTACTGTCGGTTTGTGAAGGACTTTGCTAAGGTGGCTGAACCACTGAATGAGAGGTTGAGAGGGATGGCACAGGGGCCCAAGAATCAGCAAATTCGGTGAACTGACCGACAGCAACAGGCAGTTGATCGGGTCAGGGCCGCCCTCGTACTGGCACCTTTATTGGCGTATGCTCGCTTTGACCAAACGTTCACCCTGTACACGGATGGAAGTCTCCATGGTCTGGGAGCTGTGTTAGCCCAAGACCAAGATGGGCGTGAGAGGGTCATCGCTTATGCTAGCCGGTCTCTACGGGACACCCAGCGAAATAAGGACAATTACAACTCGTTTAAGCAAGCTAGAGATGTTGGCCCTGGTGTGGGCCATGACTGAGAAGTTTGCGGAGTATCTGGCTGGTTCTGAGATTCTCGTGATGACGGACAATAATCCGCTTGCACACTTGGAAAACGCTAAGCTTGGAGCCCTGGAGCAGAGATGGGTAGCTAGGATGTCCAAGTTTAATTACCAGATTCGGTTCCGTTCGGGTAAAGAGAACTCCAATGCTGACGCATTAACACGAGTGACCCGAGGCACACCCGAGCATGGGGTGGATGAAGACCTTGAGGATACTGAGATCCCTGATTTGAGGCGACTGCCTGTGTTCGTGGACGTGGCACGTTCAAGTGGGGTGGCGACACGGGTTGCCAGGTTGCTGGGCAAGACTCGTCAAGAGTGGGCTGAGTTACAGGACGCAGACTCCGAACTGTCACGAGTAAAGAAATGGCTGAGTCAAAAGTCCAGGCCCGATGGGAGAGCAAGAGCCCGGTTGGCAGCCGAAGGACAAAAGCTGCTAAGGCAGTGGGATCGATTGGTCATAGCGGAGGGGATACTGTATCGCTGGATCTACATAGCAGCAGAGCTGGGGTACCATTGGCAGGTAGTAATTCCAGCTTCAGTGGCTCCGGACATTGCCCAGGAAGCTCATACGCGGGGTGCACATTTCGGGCCTGAGAAGACTTATCGTTGGCTGCACAGGTACGTGTACACGCCTGGCTTAGAAGAAGTTGTGAGAGAGGTGGGTGGTAGGTGCCGGGCATGTGAGCTGAATAAGTCTCCAGAGCAGAGGGCTCCTGTCCAGACAATCATGACGTCTGTCCCACTGGAAGTGCTAATGGTGGATTATTTGTCAATTGGGTACGCCAGAAGTGGTCATCAGTCATGTCTGGTCATGACTGATCACTTTACTAAGTTTGCCGTCGCTGTCCCCACCAAGGATCAGACTGCTAAGTCTGCAGCAGAGGCAATTTGTAAGCATTTCATCCAGGTTTATGGATGTCCTCAAAGGATACATTCAGATCAAGGTGCTTGCTTCCAAGGTCAGCTCATAACGGAGTTGCTGCAAGTCTATGGGATTCAGCAATCCCAGACAATGCCCTACCATCCACAGGGAAATGGGGCCTGTGAATGGTACAACCGAACCTTGCTCCATATGCTGAGAACGCTTGAACAGAGGCAGAAGGAGCGATGGACTGAGTTCCTCCCAGAACTTATGTGGGCCTATAATAATCGGGTCCATAGCACCACGGGATTCACTCCGTACGCGATGATGTTCGGTCGGCCTGGGCGAGAGATTGAAGAAGTTAGTCTCACTGTACCGGATGAACCAGAATATCGTACAGCCAGTGAGTGGGTCCAGGATCATCGCCGAAGGTTGCGTGAAATCCACCGGATAGTAAAAGACCGTGTGCAGGGTCATCCCCACCGAGATCGGGGGCCGATGCACCTAGATGAGTTCCGGGTGGGTGATAAGGTGCTAATACCAGTCACGAGTCCGGGAGGGAAGTTGAGCGACAGGTGGGAGGAAACGCCCTACACAGTAGTGGAAAGGGTATTCCCAGGGGGAAGTGTGTATACAGAGGTTCCCGAAGGGTGCATTGGACCCCGTCGCACAATGCACCGGAACTGGCTAAAGAGGTGTATGTCCGACACACCTGCCTGTCACCCTGAGTCACCTGCGCCACCTACGGCAGTTGCACCGAGCAATGTTGAATGCGACTGTCGGGATGACTTCGGGGTGAGATCATCGGACGTGCAGAGTCCGATAGCGCAAGTTCCAGGTGTTCCAGACACCGCCCCTGATGTTACTGTTCCACTAGATGCGGTGGACCCTCTATCGAGCTTGGCAGGTACTGGTTTGCGGAGATCGGAGAGGAGCACAGCTGGTGTTCCCCTGATACGATATAATCCTGAAGAGTATGTGTTACATATGAGTGGTACGAAACCATTTGTCGGGACGCCAAATTGTGAGTGGGGTGGAGTGTAACATGTTGACATGCGTTTCTGGTAATGAGCTCATATTTATGACAGTGTAAATTTCTCCTGCAATGACTTAGTCCTGCCATTAGGGGTCAGCAAGAAACGAGTAAAGAAAAAGCCCAGGGATCTGTGAAAAGCCCGGGAAAACACTGATCCAGGAAGTCCAGAAAGAAGGCGACTTGCGGGCTGATGCTGTTTTGACGTTGGAGAGCTTATACACACTGGAGCCAGACTTTGTGTCCAAGGAGAAGCTGTGCCTTGTGAGTAACTGAGATATGTGACCGGTCACCAACTGTGTAGTCAGTTAGGGAAAGCTAGTTAGTGATTCCAGTAGTGCTGAGAACTGCCTGGTGTATATCACTGCTGATGGACTGAGCAGGCTTGATCCAGAGATTGTGAAGGATCTGGTATACTAAGACTGTGTACGTGGATACTACAAAGGAGCCCTGTTGTGAACTACACTTTGAGACTGAGATTCATTCTAATTCCTGCTGACACCGGGATGTGCTGGAGAGCTTGGTAAGAAGGAGAAGCTGATCAAACCCTGTGGCCGGAGATCAGAGTCTAGTTAAAGGTTTAGTTTGTTAACTGTTTGCATATGTATTAAGTCTGAGAGATTTCTCTTTGCTCTTGTAAGAAGAGAAACTGTACACTGTATAGGTAACATGTTGGTAAAATATATATGAGTGTTCTCTAAGGGGAAAACAAGGGTACCCATATCTCATTGTATTAGTGTGGGTGTCACGCTGTCTCCGTATACTGGAGGTAGGGGGCCTAAGCTGACCCTAAGCTGGGGCCCTGACTAATCCCTCAACCTGGAGGTACTGTTAAAGGTACAGAGGTCCAGGCCGCCAGCGTAACCCCTACCTCCTGAAGATCCCTGCACCACAGTAATCTAGTCCTGAGAAGGACCCCGATCACAACCAAAGGGAACAAGACATAATATGCCCAAACACAATACTTAGACGAACGAGACAGTACAAGGGAAAAACCAAAACCACCTTGCATACAAACAACTACTCAACTACAACAGAGGGAACACCAACGGGAAAGGAGATAAATGATAAAGCGAGGAAAGGGAAAAAACACTTCCAAATACACTTATCTCAGCAACTCCAAACACCACGATCCGCTCTGTCAGTCTGAATGAAATGCTTTCACCGACACCTCCCAAACAGACCAGCAGGTATATGAAGGAGTCTCACTACAGAAGTATTGATTGCAGCTGGGCGAGGCTGGACCTCATCTAGCCCAGAGAGAGAGAGAATTAACTCCCTCACTGCCGAGAGACACAAAGCACCAACAAGTCAGCTGCGAGAAGTCAGGCTGTGTACTCGTGACGATCTTCGTGGCAACACACCCGTGACAGTACCCCTCCTTCTACGAGGGGCCTCCGGACCCTCAGGGCCAGGTTTATCCGGGTGAGTCTTGTGGAAGGCCCGAACTAATCGGTCTGCGTTAATATCCGACGCAGGAACCCACATCCTCTCCTCAGGACCATACCCCTTCCAATGAACCAGGTACTGAAGGGACCGGCGATTAAAGCGTGAATCAATGACCCTCGATACCTGGAACTCCAAGTTACCATTGACAACCACTGGAGGGGGAGGTAAAGGTGACGGTACCACCGGCGCCACATACCTCTTAAGCAATGATCTGTGAAACACGTTGTGAATTTTAAACGTAGGGGGGAGATCAAGACGGAATGCCACCGGATTAATAATAGAACTGATTCTGTATGGCCCAATGAACCTGGGACCCAATTTCCAGGAGGGAACCTTAAGTTTAATATTCCTGGTAGACAACCATACCCGATCGTTCACACTTAGGTCCGGACCAGACACTCTCCTCCTATCAGCCATACGTTTGTATCGGTTCCCCATAGTATTCAGATTCTTCAGCACCCCTCTCCATACTGAAGCGAGTGATGAGGAAAATCGTTCCTCCTCAGGAACCCCCGAAGAGCCCCCCCTACTGAAAGTACAAAACTGGGGGTGAAAACCATATGCCCCAAAAAACGGGGACTTACCAGTGGACTCGCTCCGCCTATTATTAAGAGCAAACTCTGCCAGAGGTAAGAAAGAAGCCCAGTCCTCCTGGTTCTCTGACACAAAACACCGGAGATATGTCTCCAAGCTCTGGTTCATACGTTCCGTCTGACCATTGGTCTGAGGATGAAAAGCCGAAGAGAATGACAACTGCATCCCCCGCCATGCACAAAACGCCTTCCAGAACTTAGACACAAACTGAGACCCCCGATCAGACACCACCTCGGAGGGTACCCCGTGAAGCCTCACAATCTCCCCAATGAACACCTGCGCAAGAGTTTTAGCATTAGGGAGAGCCGGAAGAGCGATAAAATGTGCCATTTTGCTGAACCTGTCCACTACAACGAGTATGACTGTTTTACCCGAAGACGGAGGGAGGTCCGTAATAAAGTCCATAGACAGATGATTCCAAGGACGCTCCGGGATCTTCAAAGGTAAGAGGGCCCCAGACGGACGGGTATGTGAGGTCTTAGAGCGCGCACAAACCCCACAGGACGCGACAAAAGTTACCACCTCCTTATGTAAGTTAGGCCACCAAAACCGACGCGAGAGGAGATCCACAGTTGCTTTACTCCCCGGGTGTCCTGCAAAAACAGAGTTATGGTGTGCCTCGATCACCTTTTGTCGCAACTGATCTGGAACAAACAGTCTCCCTGGAGGTCCAACAGGGGCGTCCCCCTGAGCCTCCAATACCTCCTCCTCCAGCTCAGAGCATACTGCCGAAACCACCACCCCCTCCTGAAGGATAGGAATCGGATCGTCCGTATTCCCGGCCCCCGGGAAACTACGAGATAAGGCATCCGCCTTTACATTTTTTGACCCAGGACGATATGTAACGACAAAATTAAACCTGGTAAAAAACAATGACCACCTAGCTTGTCTGGGATTCAGACGTTTCGCGGACTCCAGATATAGCAGGTTCTTGTGATCGGTGATGACGGTGACCGGATGAACTGCCCCCTCCAAAAAATGGCGCCACTCCTCAAAAGCTAACTTAATGGCCAAGAGTTCCCTATTGCCGACATCGTAATTCCTCTCAGCGGACGACAATTTTTTAGAGAAAAAGGCGCACGGATGCCACTTACCAGGGGACGAACCCTGTGACAATACTGCTCCCACCCCTACCTCGGAAGCGTCTACCTCTACAATGAATGGCTGAGACGCATCAGGTTGAATGAGTATGGGCGCCGAGGCAAAACATTTTTTCAAAGAGGAGAATGCTTGACAAGCCTTGTCAGACCACCTAGAAAAATCCGTCCCCTTTTTAGTCATGTCTGTGAGAGGCTTAACCATGGATGAGAAATTACGAATGAACTTCCGGTAATAATTAGCAAACCCCAGGAAACGTTGTAGTGCCTTAAGGTTCTCTGGCCGATCCCACTCAAGAACTGCCCGCACTTTCCCAGGGTCCATACGAAAACCGGACGCTGAAACCAGGAAGCCTAAAAACTGGAGTTCCTGTACGGCGAACACACACTTTTCCCACTTGGCATACAGTTTATTATCCCGCAAGATCTGTAACACCTGCCTAACGTGCTCCTGATGAGACACCAGATCCGGCGAGTAAATTAAGATATCATCCAGATATATGACAACAAACTGTCCCACCAGGCGGCGAAAGATGTCATTAACAAAGTGTTGAAACACCGCCGGGGCATTAGTCAGACCGAATGGCATGACAAGGTTCTCATAATGCCCCTCCGGAGTGTTAAACGCCGTCTTCCACTCATCCCCCTCTTTCATCCTAATCAGATTGTACGCCCCCCTGAGATCCAACTTAGAGAACCATTTGGCGCCCACGATCTGATTAAAGAGATCGGGAATAAGTGGGAGCGGATACGGATCTCGGACCGTAATCCGATTAAGTTCACGGAAATCCAGGCAAGGGCGTAGGCCTCCATCTTTCTTCTTAACAAAGAAGAACCCCGCAGCCACCGGTGAAGATGAAGGTCTAATATGCCCCTTAGCCAGACTTTCTGAGATATAATCCTTCATGGCCTGCCTCTCAGGACCAGAAAGGTTATACAACCTAGCTTTAGGTAACTTGGCCTCAGGGAGCAGTTTTACAGAACAGTCATACACGCGATGAGGAGGTAGTTCCTGACACCCTTTCTCCGAGAATACATCCTCAAAGTCCGCCAGAAATGGAGGTAAGACCCAAGGAGTAACCGCACCAATGACCGTGTTCATGCAGTTTTTATTACAGAATTTACTCCATTGGCTTATCTCCCTGGTTTGCCAATTAATAACCGGGTTATGCTTAGCTAACCAAGGAAGGCCCAACACAATAGGAGTGGGAAGACCCTCCAACACGTAGCAAGACAACAGTTCTTTATGTATTGCCCCCACTTGAAGTTTTACGTCATGCACAGCTTGCAAAAAACTTCCCTGACCGAGAGGCCTGGCATCGATCGAGAATATGGGGATGGGTTTAGCCAACACACTCAACCGCATACCTTGGACCCGGGCAAACCGAGCATCAACCAGATTAGCCCCGGCCCCACTATCCAGAAGAACAGATATCCTCTCAGTTCTCGTACCCACCACCACCTCCGCCGGTACGAGAAACTGAGACGAACCTAGGGACGAAATACCTACTCCCAGATTGCCGTCCACCACACAACCTGGGATTAACAGTTTTCCGACGACTCTTCACTCTGCAAGGGACGGGATGGACACCCCCCAATAAAATGTCCCTTTCTCCCGCAGAAGAAACACCTTCCTGCCTTATGGCGCACCACCGGTCCCCTCCCCCGAAATGATGTCCCTCCTAATTGCATAGGCTCCTCTGGACTGACCAGGGGAACCACCATATGAGGGGACCTTGTAGGAGATGGAGTCATCACAGGGGGTAGAATTATCCCGCACCTCTCCCGAAGCCGTCTGTCCACGCGAATAGCAAGGGCCATAGCGGCTTCCAGTGACACGGGAGAGTCATACTGTGCCAACACATCCTGTAATTTGTCGGATAAACCATGACAAAACTGGCTCCTAAGAGCCGGGTCATTCCACTGGGTGTCCGTGGCCCACCTACGGAACTCCGAACAGAATTCCTCCGCCGGACGATCTCCCTGCTGGATCCTACGTAACTTAGACTCAGCAAGGGAGATCCGATCTGGGTCATCATATACGAGTCCCAGAGCAGCGAAAAACCTATCCACTGACTGGAGAGCCGGGGAACCCGGGGAAAGAGAGAACGCCCAGGATTGTGGGTCCCCTTGTAGGAGCGAGATGACAATTCCCACCCTTTGTTCTTCACTCCCCGATGACCGAGGCCGCAGCCGAAAGTACAATTTGCATGCCTCCCGGAAAACAAAAAACTTGTCCCGCCCCCCAGTGAACCTATCAGGGAGAGCTACTTTAGGTTCTGGTCCGGCTTGCTCCTGAGGATGCCAAACCTTGGACCTAACGTCCGCCAGCTCCATGGACAAACTCTGCAATTGCCGAGCTAGACCGGCTACTGGATCCATGGTAGCTGGAGAAAAACTAAGTTGGGTCGGTGAAAATGTCACGCTGTCTCCGTATACTGGAGGTAGGGGGCCTAAGCTGACCCTAAGCTGGGGCCCTGACTAATCCCTCAACCTGGAGGTACTGTTAAAGGTACAGAGGTCCAGGCCGCCAGCGTAACCCCTACCTCCTGAAGATCCCTGCACCACAGTAATCTAGTCCTGAGAAGGACCCCGATCACAACCAAAGGGAACAAGACATAATATGCCCAAACACAATACTTAGACGAACGAGACAGTACAAGGGAAAAACCAAAACCACCTTGCATACAAACAACTACTCAACTACAACAGAGGGAACACCAACGGGAAAGGAGATAAATGATAAAGCGAGGAAAGGGAAAAAACACTTCCAAATACACTTATCTCAGCAACTCCAAACACCACGATCCGCTCTGTCAGTCTGAATGAAATGCTTTCACCGACACCTCCCAAACAGACCAGCAGGTATATGAAGGAGTCTCACTACAGAAGTATTGATTGCAGCTGAGCGAGGCTGGACCTCATCTAGCCCAGAGAGAGAGAGAATTAACTCCCTCACTGCCGAGAGACACAAAGCACCAACAAGTCAGCTGCGAGAAGTCAGGCTGTGTACTCGTGACGATCTTCGTGGCAACACACCCGTGACAGTGGGAGGGGGGTGTAAGGTTATATTCCTCAGAAGACCACGTGCCACGTCCGTGGTAACGTCCTGGGTAGGCCCTGTACTGAATAAGGGTGGGAGAGGCATAGCCCAGAGGTAGATTGGCTCATCCCCGCGAGATTGACAATTGGGCTCTCTCGGGCTGCATAACTTGTATTTTGTGTTAGTGGCTGTTGTGGCCCATATTTTGTAGAATTGTTTAACCCTGTCATGTTTGTGACCAGTAAAAAGAAAATTATTTGCCATTATACAAAGGTCGGAGTTATTCATAGCAGCGCCGTATCCCTCATACACATTCGACCGGCGTTCCGGTCGTTACACTATCGTGGGCCTGGCTCCCCCATGGCGCCAACAGAGCAGACCGCCCGTTCCATTAGAGACTGTCTGTGGGGTAGTGTCCATCAAAATGGATGGGATGTCTGGAGGAGTGCCTGTCAGCCTGCCGCCCTGGAGCCGCCCCGAAAAGAGGAGGCAACGAAGGAAACCACAAGGTGCGGTCATAACAGTTCGAGACTTACCATACTCAGGAGCAGTAATGGACGATGCTGAGGGAAGTCAACCCGAGCCCAAGTCTTACTCCTGTCGGAGAGGAGGGAGGCATAGTCTGAACCCCGGGAGATACTGAGTTTCTCCATCGGGAAACCACAGACCTTGCTCAAAGGGTTGCTGAGGCCCAGCGTGCAGCGTCCACCGCGTGGCGAGAAGAGATGCTGCAAAAGATCAGGGCCCGCCGCCAAGGAGCAGCAACCCAGGAGGAAGAAGCATCGGAGGTTGCGTGCAGCCCAGGATCGGGTAAGAGTGAAACCCCCGTCCCGGCTGCTGAGCCCACTGTGCTCCTCCTGGATCTGATGACCGAGTACCTGCTACCTGGTGCGGTAACCTGGTAGCAGGTCTTTGCCCCGGAGCTGGAATGCCTCCCGCCTCCCATCTCGGAGGAACTTGTGCCCGCTGGGGAACCTACCGACCCCAACCCGGACTGGTTCGCACTGACCGAGGACCTGCAGCAACCCCTGCTGTCACCGCTACCCGCACCTCAAGTTGCCTGGCTGGCAGCGGAAGAGTTGGCCTGGGACAACCGGGGGGGTACCTGATGGGCTTCGCCCAGGAGACCTGGGCTAAAGCGCGGAGGAGGAGTGAGCTGTGTAGGCAGCGGATCCTCCAGCTTGACAGGGAGCAACAGCAGAGGGAAATCCGCTGCGAGCGCCTGGAGGTGCGCGCCAAGGCTGCAAAATCCAAGGCCCACCAGGAGGAGGAAGCCCATCCAAGCCCCCAGGAGCACGGGCAAGTCGTCTGCTTCCACCCTGAGGCAGGATGGGGCTTCATAAGAAGTCCCCAGTTTGAGCAAGACGTCTTTGTCAGCCGGTGGGACGTCGAGCCGCGGCTGAAGAAGGGACACCCTGGCCGGAACCTCTTCCCGGGTGACTTTGTGTCGTACACACGCCACCACGGGGTGCAGGGGTGGTACGCCCTGGATGTTCATAAAGTGTCCAGGAGCGATGCCCTCTCGCGCTCAACAGTGGAGGACCGACCAGCCTCCGTTGGGAGGAATCAACCTTTTCCTCGGTGGGGAGATATGGATTAAGCGGCCCCGCCGGCTGTAACCTTTTGGAGTTCATTTGTTATTGTTTATGATAACCATGTTTTCCTCCCGTATTCTAGAGACATTTGTCCCTGTGGACAGGCAGTAGACAGACTCTTCTACTTCTTGTAAATAGTTTGCATCTTTTTAGGTGCTCCCTATTGGTTTTATATAAAACCGCTCTACTACTACCTCAGACCTCAGAAGAAAAACCTGTCTGGCGTGGCTCTCCTGGAGGTCCAACTCGGGATCTTCATGCCCTGCAGCCACCCCAGAGCCTACGTTGAGGGTTTGGGACAGGTCGCTCTTGCCTCTGAACTGACTCTTGTATGCTGCACTTTAATCAGTCTGTCTATTTGCATAATGTCTCTGTGATGTTTTTATACTTTTGTATCCTTTTATACTATTTAAAGTTTGTAACGTTCAAGAAGAAGTACCTCCCATAATGGGAAGATTGTTATAATGTTATACAAAAATTTAAAAAGTCTGTACCAGGTTTTGCTGTCTTTGCCGCCCGCGGACGTGCTGTGTTTCACCAGGGGGGAATGTGGCACCCCTGACGGTTTGGTCGCCACAGGGGTACTGCATCTCTTTAAAGAGGTGTGGTATGTCTCCTTTGAGGTAAGGATGATGCAACTGTCAGGACCTCACCTCTGCATCCAACACCACACCTCTTCCACCTGAGGGGGGCTTATATGCACCAAGATGCTGCCCCAGCCGGGATAAGTGGGGATGGGGGAACCAAAAGATAGGGGGAACCTAGTAGTGGGTGAGGGTGGAGGACAAACTTAGAGGTCGCACAACAAAAATTCATATCTAATAACCAGCCATCTTGAGCTTATGGTCTTTTGATTGTGATCTTCATCACTGAACGTGGCTTTCTGTGTGAACCTGCAGTTGATGGGGACACAGTCCTCGAACTCTGGCCTTGAGTCGAGGAGCGGGCAAGAGTTAACGGCTGTCTCTACCCTATCAAGGTCCCTACCCAAGAAGGCCTGGAGGGGGGCAGAGGAGACAAGCTCCGCAGGCAAAAGGATTACAGGGGGATGCAGACGGAGCGGTATACGCCACCTGTCCTCACTATTCTGGCCTAGTCAGAGGGATTCCTGCTGCAAAGGGGGTACCGGCCCCCGATATCTGACTCTGTCACTTCAAGTCTTAGTCGGAGAAGCCCGGAGGCTCAGTGGATCCCACCGGGTAACGGACGGAGCGGAGTCGCCACCCGTACCCTTGTTCTGTGCATAGACCAGAGGGAGACCCGGCCTTACCACACGTACCACATACGGACAGGAGAGGATTTAGCAAGGAGTTTAGGAACACTCTGGTCCTGACCAAAACACCTGAAATTCCCGGAGGTTGTCGCCCCCTCACCCCCCCGGTCCTGGTGGCCACAGCGTGCGGTGAGGAGCAGGGAGAAGCCTTGCAGCTGTGCATTCTACCGTGAGTAAAACTTGGAAGACTACCCCTATGGCCTCCAGTTTCTTATTGCAACGCGGCACCACACCGCATCGCCCCACATCTCCCACTACAACTCCCATCCTCCTGTTCTCTCTGCCCTGAGGCCCTGCTCCGCCTGTGGGGAGTAGTATCATCTCTGGCTGCCACTACATCACACCTCAGAGGACTGAACGTAGCGCTGGTGGGGAATCACCAGACACCACAGGTGGCGTAGTCAATACAACCACTCGATTAACACCAACCCTGAAAGCCCATTACACTCTTTTAAATGTGACGGCCCTGGGCACGGAACGGGTCCAGGCCACAGCTACAACCCACCAAACATCTGACCCGGCTCCGAGTACCCCCATCTCTCAGGGCAGGGCTGCGAGGGTCACAGTGACACCCGCTGACACTGGTCGTGGACCCTGGGGCTCGCCCCACAAAGTCGGGTGCTTTGCTGCCATGTGCCTGATCATGCTGGTGGTGGTCAGGCTGGTAGTTTTGTCACCTCTGCTGATGCTGGCATGGCAGGTGGTACAATTGGCCTCTTTGGGGTTATCAGCAGAGTCTTTAAAAAAATTCCCGACTCTAGAAGACCTCCGGTTGTACAGTCAATGTCCTTCGTGTTGGTGTTACGGGGATCTGTTGCCTGCCTTCTGCGTGCGGCCACCACACTGCTTCTTCCTGCCTGTTGAGGTACTCTGCCTCCCTCACCCTGTGTGCTGCTGGCCTCGCTCTGTATGTCCTCCTGCCACGTTGGGTGAGTTACTAGATCATCCACCACCTCCTCCTCTTCCACTTGTGCACCAGGATCCTCCTCCTCACTTCCTGGCAATTGTGTCTCGTCATCGTCCACCTCTTGTGACAAATTGCCAGCGTCGACTTCCTGTGGCCGTGGCTGTTCAAATATTTGGGCATCGCTACATGGGATCTCCTCTTCCACCACTTCAAGCGGAGCAGGCGAGGGGCACAAATCTGGAAATGGACCAGTGAACAGCTCTTCAGAGTGTCCAAGTGTGGGATCAGTTGCTGTCTGACGACACTCGGCACGGTGGGAGGAAGGAGCATCAGGGTGACGAGGAGTATGCGGTCGAGACTCACAGCTACTAAGATTTGACCGTGTGGAAGTCAGACCGGAGGTGGTGGTGCCCAGGTAACTGGAAGTATTATCTGCTATCCAATTAATAACCTGTTCACACTGATCAGTTCGCAATACTGGTGTTGTTCTGTGCTTCCCTAGTAATTTGGTCAAGAAGTGGGAGCGAGAATATGTGGCTGTTGGTTGTGGCACATTTTCACCTTGGCCACCGCCCCGTCCTCTGCATGCACCATCACCAGAACGTCCAGTTCCACGTCCCTTGCCACGCGCCTTGCCCATTGTAAAGGAAGTAATATAGCTTACACTCTCACTATCAATGGAAAAAGGGTAATGAAAAGTAGATTAGAACTGTGGAAGAGGAAAACCACAGTTCTATTTCTCTGGCCTACACACGACTCTTTTAAACAATCTGAACAATCAGGGAGAAACTATTACTGTTTTTCTTTATGGAAAAAAATTCCAAAAGCTGAATAATAGAGATTTTTTACCGTGGAATGGCAAAACCACAATTATTGTTTACTGGGGTATACCAGACAATTTTAAATAGATATATTTGCGGCTGAACAGTGAGCGACACACTCAAACTGTTTTTTTTTTAGGTAAAAATGGCCCAAAAGTGGATAATACAGAGGTTTGAACCGTGGAACTGCAAAACCACAGTTCCATTTCTCGGGCCTACACCAGACTATTTTCAACAGATATATTTGTGTCTGAACAATCAGGAGACACTATTACTGTTTTTCTTTATGGCAAAAAATGCCAAAAGCAGGATAATACAGAGATTTGACCCATGGAACTGCAAAACCACAGTTCTATTTCTCGGGCCTACACCAGACTATTTTCAACAGATATATTTGTGTCTGAACAATCAGGAGACACTATTACTGTTTTTCTTTATGGCAAAAAATGCCAAAAGCAGGATAACAGAGATTTTTTACCGTGGAACGGCAAAACTACAGTTATAATTTACTGGTGTATACCAGCCTCTTTTAAATAGATATATTGGTGTCTGAACAATCAGGAGACACTATTACTGTTTTTCTTTATGAAAAAATACCAAAAGCTGGATAATACAGAGATTTTTTACCGTGGAACAGGAAAACCACAGTTATAATTTACTGGTGTATACCAGACTTTTTTAAATATATATATTTGCGGCTGAACAGTGAGCCACACACTCAAACTGGGTTTTTTTTAGGTACAAATGGCCCAAAAGTGAATAATACAGAGGTTTGAACCGTGGAACTGCAAAACCACACTTCTGTTTCTCTGGCCTACACCAGACTATTTTAAACAGATATATTTGTGTCTGAACAATCAGGAAGACACTATTACAGGTTTTTTTTTATGGCAAAAAATGCCAAAAGCAGGATAATAGAGATTTTTTAACGTGGACCAGCAAAACCACAGTTATAATTTACTGGTGTATACCAGACTTTTTAAAATATATATATTTGCGTCTGAACAGTGAGCGACACACTCAAACTGTTTTTTTTAGGTAAAAGTTGATACACAGAGGTTTGAACCGTGGAACTGCGAAACCACACTTCTGTTTCTCTGTCCTACACCAGACTATTTTAAACACATATATTTGTGTCTGAACTGTCACAGACACACTTTTTTTTTTTGGGGGGGGGACACATAAAGGTTAATAAGACGGGTATTTGTACAGTGTGAAGGAGGAAAAAAAAAAGATGATTTAGATGAAAAAAAAAAGGATTTTTATTGGCCCCCCAGGACCTGGAGCTAAGTCCAGAAATTTCAGCAACAGGAGCACACAGGACTGTAATGCAGCGTTTGCAGGTATAACCACTGCGTCTCCTATTCAGCCTGCCTGCCTGCCTGATATTTGGGATGGATATTAGCCCTGAGAAGGACTGTTTGTTTGATTTGGCAGCGTTTACAGACCCTACACTAACTATTTCGCAGTATAAATCTCTCCCTAGCTCAGCAGCGCTTTCCCTACACTAGCTGATCCGGAGCGATAGTGTCCAAGATGGCGGCGCCCGATTTTAAATACTCGAGGTGACGCTGTGCGGCCAGCCAATCAATGTAATGACCTGGGAGTCATAAATGCTTTCAAGGGTCTTCCCCATGTTGTTCCCATGTCATTTGAGCACTGTTCCCATCGATTTGGGCAATTTTTAGGCCCTCTGCAGACCGCCGGAGGAGCTACCGGAAAAATGCACGAGTCAACATTGTTGACAGCAGTGACCTGGGAGTCAGAAATCGATTTTGGCAACATTTAGGCCCCCTGCAGACCTCCGGAGGGGGGCTACCAGAAAAATTCTTGCGTTTCTCATAGACTTATATCAGGTCGAGAAAATTGTAATGCTCGGGTGCTCGACCCAAGCAACAAGCATCCAAACATTTTAGTGCTCGCTTATCACTAGTAAAAACAAAGATGAACAAAAAAATGTCACATATTTGGTATCTTTGCATCTGGAACAACCAGGTTTATAAAACTGTCGCACTATTTAACCCTTACAGTTAACACCATAAAAATACAAGCAAAAAAAACATTTTTTTCATCATTACAAAGAGTGGAATAAAATGTGATAAAAAGTTGTTTCTAAATACAACAACCTGAAACACCTTGTCTGCAAATTGAGATTCTGATTTGGCTTTTATCCTAAGTCATATTGCACGACTCATTACAGGTTGATTGTGACTTGTAGGATTGCTGCTTCCAATAGGTGGCGCTGTAGAGTTCAAGTCCTTTTTTTATCTGAAGAGGCAATTTGCATATTCAAATTCCCAGAGGAGCATTGCACAGCGAATAAGCCTCCTTACCTTGACATGCCAGAGCCAATATGTCACTCTCCACAAGGAGAAACGCTACCCCTTAGACCTCAGTCTAGAGCCTCTCATGCAGCCAAATCAGTTGTCATACTTTGCACTGATGAGGGCCAACAGCCCAAAACACCGTGTCTGCAAATTGAGATTCTGATTTGGCTTTTATCCTAATTCATATTGCACGGGTTGATTGTGACTTGTAGGATTGCTGCTTCCAATAGGTGGCCCTGTAGAGTTCAAGTCCTCTTTTTATCTGAAGAGGCAATTTGCCTCTAAATTAAAGTAAATATTTAAATTTATTATTAAAATGTCATCTTGTCTTGCAAAAAAACAAGCCTTCACTCATCCCTGTTATTAGAAAAATAAAAAATAGTTATGGCAAAGTATAAACATTTTTTCCTACAAAATAGTTTTTTGGAAAACATAAACAAAAACTTTATAAACCTGGTATCACTATAATTGTACAGACGTGAAAAATAAATCTTGAATTATTATTTTTTTGATCATTCTGCCTCCCAAACTTCGGAATAAAATGCTGTATACCTCATATTTGTACCAATAAAGACTTCAACTCATGCCACAGAAAACAAGTCCTCATACAACTAGTGTTGAGCCACCCCCGTAGTGTTCGAGTTCCGTTCGGTTTGTCGAACACCCGTATGTTCGCCAAACTGTTCGTCGAACTGTTTGATGAACACCTTCGAACACCGTTAAAGCCAATGGCAGGCAAACAAAAACACATAGAGACACATAGAAAACTCATTCAAAGGTGTCCAAAAGCTGGCAAACTGCTCAGAAGACACAACTAACACATGGAAAAGTGACAAGTACATATAGTCATGCGAAAAGAAAAGAGGTGGAGGAGTAAAAGGAGGGGAAGACACAGATATAGGCATGTCATGCCCTTCTAAAACCAAAAAAGTGCGAAGCCGACACGGCCAGTCCGTTCCTGCCCGTGCGACCTCCGTGTCGCCGGCTTTGTGCCAGAGCCGGGGTGGACCCTGACGGCCAGCCCCCCCTCTCCCAATACTGGTGCCTGTCCGCTGGTGGGTCGAGCGAGCCCCCCTGCGGTGGAGGCAGGTCTAATCTTTTTAATTTAAATAGTCTCTCTAATTTGAATGAGTACACTTTAAATCCTTTTACAAGGATCTATTGGAGGGCAAGTCTCATGCCAGCAGCCGCGTAAATCCAGCTCCAGTAGCGTCCACTAAAGCTGCTGCAGTTAAAAAGCTTTTATAAGGATCGAGCTCGGCGGTCCACCGCAAGGCGTCCTACCGCCAGTCCCAGCCCCTATGCTTTGGGGTGCCTCCCCCATGCTCTTCACTGAGTGTCCCGGGGGCCCGAACCATTTCCTTTGAAAAAATTAAGTGTCCAAACTACAGGTGGTGTAGCTTGCTTAACAGCTGGGATAATCCGCTGACTAGCAGACACTGCTACTAGGCACAAAGTATTTCCTGGGCAAGATGCAGTTAAAAATTTGTAATTAGATACTCTCGTTGGATGCTGAGAAAGCATTCCATAGAGTCTCCTGGCACGCCATATATTATTCTCTTAAAAAGCTTGGGGTAGGGGTCTAGGAGACCCTTTTATAGCCAAAATCACGGCCCTGTATCGCGTCACCTAGGCTGAAGATAAATGGAACATTTTCATCACCTTTCATAATCACCAATGGGACAAGGCAGGGATGTCCTCTGTCCCCTCTCTTATACATCCTAGTGACGGAGCACCTGCTCTCATCAATTCGCCATAACCCCAATATTAGGTGGATTGAGGTGGGAGGCACCGAGTACAAGTGCTCTGCATTTGCTGATGATGTCCTAGTATATATCACTCAATCACATATATCCATCCCTGCCGTTATGGCTGAAATAGATCACTTTGTTACATGGTCAAATTTTAAAATCAATGCAGCGAAGTCTGAGGCCCTCGTTGTCTCCCTCCCAAAATTCATACAGGATTCCATCCAGTCCAACTTTCCCTTTGCCTGGCCCTCACAGGGTATCAAATACTTAGGAATTCGTATTCATAGAGACCTCTCCCATGTATGTTATCTTAATTTTGGGCCCTTTATTGAACAACGCCATACAGACCACGGTTGGCAAGTTAGAACTGTAAGATTCACTACGTGAACCACTGGTGTTTTGTGGAAAAGCACATGTACACAGTGTTCCAAATTATTATGCAAAAAGTGTTTAGGAGTGATAAGGTAAGAATTTTTTTGTTTGTCAGTTAAACTCATTGATGGTGATGTGTGTCAGCGCTCTTTATATCACTGTAAGCAATTGCAGACACCTGTGCTAATTAGTTTGGCAGGTGAGTCCAATGAAAGGCAAGACTACTTAAGAAGGCTGTCCCACATTATTAAGCAGCATACATTTTCTGCCAAAATGGGAAAGAAAAAGGATGTGTCGGCTGCTGAGAAGCAACAAATTGTGGAGTGTTTAGGTCAAGGCATGACTACAATCAACATTGCCAAGACACTTCATCCTGATCATCGCACAATCAAGAAGTATGTAGCTGATTCACAGTGCACACAAGTGCGTGCTGATAAGGGAAAATTGAGGACTCTTTCCTACAGGCAATTACGTCAGGTTAAAAGAGCAGCGGCAAAAAAGCCTTGTCATAGCAGCAGACAAGTTTTTGAAGCTGCTGGTGCCTCCAACGTCCCCCGAACAATAAGATGCAGAGTCCTTCAGAGGTTTGCAGCTGTGCGTAAGCCATCCTGTTGACCTCCTGTATCCACTGCACACAAGCAGAAACGGCTCCAGTGGGCTAAACAATACATGAAGACTGACTTCAAAACTGTTTTGTTCACCGATGAGTGCCGTGCAATGCTCAATGGTCCAGATGGATGGAGTGGAGGATGGCTGGTTGATGGACACCCCATGCAAACACGGCTACAGCGCCAACAAGGAGGAGGTGGAGTAATGTTTTGGGCTGGAATCATGGGGAGAGAAATTGTCGGTCCCTTTAGGATCCCTGAAGGGGTAAAGATGAACTCCATAATGTATGTGGAGTTTCTCAAACAGCACTTCCTGCCATAGTTCAAGAAGAAGAACCGTGTATTCCGCAGCAAGATCATTTTCATGCATGATAATGCACCGTCTCATGCTGCACATAACACATCTGCATCTCTGGCTGATATGGGCATAAAAGGGGACAAACTTATGGTGTGACCCCCATGCTCCCCTGACCTCAACCCCATTCAGAACCTCTGGAGCATCATCAAAAGGAGTGTCTATGATGGCGGGAGGCAGTTCACATCTAAGCAACTGCTCTGGGAGGGTATTCTGTCCACATGCAAAACAATTGAAGCAGAAACCATCCAAAACCTGACAAATTCAATGGACGAGAGAGTTCAGAAGCTCCTTTTGAACAAGGGGTCCTATGTGCAAATGTAACATCACCTAGAATAAAGTTTTGAGTTGAAAACTGTTTGATTTCAGTTTCTAATAACCTGCTAATGCTTATAATTTCAAAAATGACCATTTTTTGTTCTTTATTAAAATGAAAAGGTTGATCGAAGAGTGTGGGGGATCTAAGAGTGTGGCAACCCAGTAGTCAGGATTACTTCGAATTCTGACAATCTGAGGGTCATGTTGCAGGTAGTGCAGCAAGAAGGCACTCATGTGTCTTGCGCATCTAGGAGCCCCAACATTATTTTCCGGGCTAGATGCAGCTAAAAATTATAATTAATTTGAACGCTGGTGGAGCTTAGTATAGATGGCCTAATAGAATCAGTACTGCAAACTGCTACAAAGCCCAAATTATTTTCCAGCCAAGATACAGATAAACATGATTAGTAATTTTAAATCTGGTGGAGTTTAGTATAGATGGCCTAATAGAATCAGTACTGCACACTGCTACAAGGCCCAAATTATTTTCCAGCCAAGATACAGATAAACATGATTAGTAATTTTAAATCTGGTGGAGTTTAGTATAGATGGCCTAATAGAATCAGTACTGTTTAAAATGGTTGGTGAGGTGATTTTAACTAATCATCAAGCTTTTACTCTCCCCAGGATGACACAGGGGTAGAAAAGTCATTTCGGATCCATGATTTGTTCATCTTTATGAACGTGAGTCTGTCTACATTATCAGTGGGGAGCCGCGTGCGCTTATCTGTCAGCACACCACCAGCAGCGCTGAACACACGTTCAGACAGAACGCTGGCTGCGGGGCATGACAAGGTCTCCAAGGCATAAGTGGCGAGCTCCGGCCATTTATCCAGATTGGAAGCCCAAAAAGAGCTAGGGTCCAGTGACACAGTCATGGCTTCAATGTTTACTTGGAGATACTCCTGTACCATCGTCTCTAGGCGTTGACTATGTTTCAGACTTCTTGTCTCCTGTGGCCTTGCAAAGGATGGGCTAAAAAAGTGGTGAAATGATTCCGCAAAATTGATGTTACCAGCAGATACTGTGTTTCTGTTACGTTTTGAGTGCTGAACACTCGACGGTCCCACGGTTGGCAAGTTGGAACTCTTGAGATTCACTACGTGCACCACTAGTGTTTTGGGGAAAAGCACATGTAAGATTCTGCAACAGTCTCTGCTGATACTCCTGCATGCGTGCATCTCTTTCTATCGCAGGAATAATTTCTGCAAATTTACTTTTGTACCAGGGATCTAACAGTGTGGCAACCCAGTAGTCAGGATTATTTCTAATTCTCACAATTCGAGGGTCATGTTGCAGGTAGTGCAGCAAGAAGGCACTCATGTGTCTTGCGCATCCAGGAGCACCAAGTCCCTGTTGTGTTGGTGGCGAGGTAACAATCATGCTTCCTTCCTCTGCTCTCTCCCCCCAACTTCGCACAACAGAAATGTGATCAAGGTCTCCCTCATCTGATGAGTCTTCGATAAGTTCGTTCTCCACTTCTTCCTGGGCTCCTGAACCTTCCTCACTAGTTTGGCTGCTACCATGCGCCCTGGTAAAACCATCTCCCCCACCCTCACATGCCTGCCGTCTTGGTGCTGCCGACCGTTTGGACCTTGCAGATGTTAGCCCTTCCGCATACAACTCCTCCTCCTCTACTTCCTCCACCTCCTCTTGTGCCACCACCTAACTCTGAATTCTGTTTAACATGTGCTCCAGCATGTAAATCACCGGAACAGTCATGCTGATAATGGCATCGTCAGCACTAAACATCTTCGTCGCCATTTCAAAACTGTGCAGAAGGGTGCATAGGTTCCTGATCTGAGACCACTCCTCCAGCGTGATTTGCCCCACCTCTGGATCTCGTTGGCTCAGGCTATACGTCAAAACGTATTGCACCAGGGCTTGTCGGTGCTGCCACAGTCGCTGCAACATGTGCAGAGTTGAATTCCACCGGGTAGACACATCGCATTTTAGCCGGTGAAGTGGCAGGCCCAACGACTTCTGTAGAGATGTAAGTCGCTGAGCTGCGGGATGCGAATGGCGGAAGTGAGCACACAGCGACAGTGCCCTCTGCAGAAGGCCATCTAGTCCGGGATAGTGGGCTAAAAATTGCTGGACAACCAGGTTCTATATGTGGGCCATCCAAGGCACGTGTGTGACATTGCCCCGGTGAAGGGCCGCACCGAGGTTTGCAGCATTGTCGCACACGGCCTTCCCTGGTTTCAGGTCCAGTGGAGACAACCATTCATGAAACTGGTTCTCCAGAGCTGACCACAACTTCTCAGCTGTGTGACTCACATTTCCCAGACATTTCAAAGTAAAAACTGAATGATGACGTTGAGTCCTGCTGCCAGCATAGTAAGGAGGTGTGCAGGTTCCCTTCTGCGCAGTTAGAAAGCTTGTGGTGGCATGACCAGACAGGATTTGGGTGCAGGTGGAGGACCGAGAGGAGGTTGAGGAGGCAGAAGCAGTGGAGGAACTTTGAGATAAAGAGGATTGACGCACAACTCGTGGGGACGGCAAGACTTGGACAGCAGCCCCTTGTCCTGCTGTCACCATAGTTACCCAGTGCCCAGTCAGCGACATGTAACGCCAATGTCCATGCCTACTCGTCCAAGGGTCTGTGGTGAATTGCACCCTGTCACACACAGAGTTTCTCAAAGAAGAGGTGATGTTGTGTGCGGCATGCTGGTGGAGCGCAGGCACACCTTTCTTTGAGTAGTGCCGACTGGGCATCTGGTACTGGGGCACTGCGACGGACATAAGGTCTCGAAAATCCTCTGTGTCCACCAGGCGGAAAGGAAGCATTTCTGTAGCCAAGAGCTTGCAGATGGTGAAATTTACCCTCTTAGCTTT
Organism: Phyllobates terribilis; assembly: GCF_046119375.1. Taxonomy (NCBI): domain Eukaryota; kingdom Metazoa; phylum Chordata; class Amphibia; order Anura; family Dendrobatidae; genus Phyllobates; species Phyllobates terribilis. The sequence continues at coordinate 242,402,037 of NW_027362769.1, read as the reverse complement.
CTCATGGCTAGGAGGAAATGGTCTTTTACTTGTCCACATCTGAGGGACCGAGGGCTGGCTGTTGTGCTTAGACGGGGTTGAGAAGGGTGTCCCCGGCAAACTGCTAGTCTGTGAGGAAGATGCAGGCGGACATGTTAGGTTGCCTTGATCCAAAGGTGGTGCTATCGATGTCGGAGAGCGCTGAACACCAGCTGGTGTTTCCACCTCCAAAGAAAATGATGACCTGCCAATCACGCTGGCTGTTGCGGGTAAAGAGGCGGCAGGTCTGCGTCCCAAAACAGGTGTGACTGCGGTCCCCCCAGTCACATAGGATGAAGAGGCCGTGGATGCACAAGATGTGGCAGACGGTGGCTGGCCCGGCCGGCTAGGCCGCATTGTAGCTCAGTGAGCTTCCCACTGCAACTTATGCTTCATATCCATGTGCCGGTTCATGCATGAAGTACTCAAACTATGTATTTTTTGGCCTCTACTTAGCTTTTGCTGACAAATGTTACAGATAACACAAGTTGGATCATCTTTATTGATCTGAAAAAATGCCCAGGCTATGCAAGGCTTAGCACCCATGCGACCTGAAGAGCCACCACGACTTGTTGTGTTTGAGGATGCAGTTGTTGACGTGCTTCCAGTACTACGTCTCTGTCCAGGAAGGTGCAACCTGACCTCATCGTCACTAGCATCCTCCTCCACCTCCTCTGCTGACCTCATCTCTTGGCTGACTGTGGGTTGACAGTAAGTGGGAACTTCAACCTCGTCATCATCACCCTGTGTGTTATCACACCCGTCGTCCTCAGAGCCAACCTCTTCCTGCCCTGACAAAAAACTAAAGTTGTCGCTCCAATCAGGTATTTGAGTCTCATCATCATATTCCTCATTGTCTCCACCAACAGGAGTTACAGTTTGGGAACGAGGGTCTACATTATGGTCAGAACCTTCTGCGTCTTGTCCTGGAACCGACTTATAAAGATTCTGGGCATCAGTGCAGATCATTTCCTCATCTGTATTCACAGAAGCTCTGGAGCCGACCTCTGATTCCCAGGCTATAGTAGACTCTGTAGACTCAACCATCTGTTCTACCCCATACTCAGAGGGGCAGCTGGACACTTGGGAGCTGTGAGGAAGCAAGTGCGATTGGGGTGACACTTCTGAGGACTGGAGTATTTGTGATGTTGAAGTTGAGGTGGAGGAGAGCCCACTTAAAGGAGCACTTGATATCCGTTGAAGCACCTGCTGTTTTTGTGCCTCATCTGGAATATGTAGCGATTGGCATGGCCGTAAGAAAGGGATCTTATCACATTGTCCGCTAAAAGAAGTAGACATCTTACTTTGGCTGGAAGATGGTCTTTCTTCTGCAGATGTTACTGTTGCTTTAACACCTACCCCACGGACAGAACCTTTTTTTCCCTTCCCAACACGCCTATTCCCCTTTCCACCAGCAGCAGGCCTTTTTCCACTCATTTTGGTAGTTAACTAATTCACAGCTCTGGAGTTGTTTGCACAAAAATCAATGGATGGGAACTGAGCAGAGCTGAGTGGCCAAACTGTGGTATTAGCCCAAAAGTATTGGCTGGGTTAGATGCAGATAAAAATTATATTGAATTTGCAACCTGGTGGTGGTTAGTATAGATGGACGAATAGAACAAGTCCCACACCCTGCTACAAGCCGAAATATTTTTTCAGAGCTAGATGCAGAAAAAAATTATATTGAATTTGCAACCTGATGGAGGTTAGTATAGATGGACTAATAGAACAAGTCTCACACACTGCTTCAAGCCGAAGCCCAAATATTTTTTCAGAGCTAGATGCAGATAAAAATTATTTTGAATTTGCCACCTGCTGGAGGTTAGTATAGATGGACTAATAGAACAAGTCCCACACACTGCTACAAGCCGAAATACTTTTTCAGAGCTAGATGCCGAAAAAAATTATATTGAATTTGCAACCTGATGGAGATTAGTATAGATGGACTAATAGAACAAGTCCCACACACTGCTACAAGCCGAAATATTTTTTCAGAGCTAGATGCAGAAAAAAATTAGATTGAATTTTCAACCTGATGGAGGTTAGTATAGATGGACTAATAGGACAAGTCGCACACACTGCTACAAGCCGAAATATTTTTTCAGAGCTAGATACAGAAAAAAATTATATTGAATTTGAAACCTGCTGGAGGTTAGTATAGATGGACTAATAGAACAAGTCCCACACACTGCTACAAGCCGAAGCCCAAATATTTTTTCAGAGCTAGATGCAGATAAAAATTATTTTGAATTTGCAACCTGCTGGAGGTTAGTATAGATGGACTAATAGAACAAGTCACACTCACTGCTACAAGCCCAAATATTTTTTCAGAGCTATATGCAGATAAAAATTATTTTGAATTTGCAACCTGGTGGAGGTTATTATAGATGGACTAATAGAATGATGCTATGCCCAAAAGGTTTTACTTCACTAGGTGCAGTAAAAAAATTTGTATTCTATACACAGGTGGTGTAGCTTGTAACACAGATAGGCTTCTCCACTGACTAACACACACTGCAAGAGGACAAAAAGGATTTGCTTTGCTAGATTTAGCCAAATGCTGTGAAAAAAACTTGCACAGCACTGGCACAGACCTGTCTGGCAAAAAGTGATAGGAACTGATGTAACCTAGCCCTGAAAAGGATTGCAATTACAATTAGTCTTTACTCCCAACCTATCTATTTAAGAGCACAGACCTGCCTGATAAAAGTGATAGGAACTGATGTAACCTAGCCCTGAAAAGGACTGCAATTACAATTAGCCTTTACTCCCAACCTATCTATTTAAGAGCACAGACCTGCCTGATAAAAGTCGTAGGAAATTATGTAACCTAGTCCTTAAAAGGACTGCAATCACAACTATTCCCTACTCCCAAGCTATCTGTAGATTTGTGCGAAAATTGGCTTCAAATTAACAAAGTATAGTGCACACAGCAATAGCGGTGCCGTCTAACACGCAGCTGCAGCAGTGAGAAAATGGTGGCGACGGGGAAAATGGCTGGGTCTTATAGGGCAAGGACATGTGACATACACTGCCAATGACACATGCCCTTGCTTGTGTGAAAAAAAGCAGTTCGCTCCGTGTGTGCGCTGCTGATAGGCTGACAGATTGCACCTCCCTACTGTAAATGCAGGAAAGAGAAAAAAAATGGAGATCTTCATTATTTCGGCAGAGATCCATCCCCTGCCCCTCCCCCTGCCCCGCTGTACACTAAAACTGCGTATTAACATTAATTTTCAGCATTACTGAGAAAAAATCCAGTTATGATTTTGGTGCACGAACAGTTATCGAACATAACCTCGAACAGCTGAATTTTTTTCAAATCGTTCGGGTTCGCCGAACGGCTCGAACACCGCCCAAAACAGCTCGAATTTGAGATTGGCGAACAGTTCGAGTCGAACACCGCTCATCTCTACATACAACTCTTTCGGAAGACAAATAGAAAACTTATAGCTCTCAAACTTATAGCTCTCAAACTGTTTAATGTTTTAATTTAAAAAACAACTTTTTATATTATGGTAGCAAAATATAAAAGAAAACCTATAAAATTGGGAAAGACTGTAATCATACTATAAATGATTATATAATCATTGGACGATCATTGGACGAGTGCACTTCGATTAAAAATCGGATTGCACTCGGCCCAATATCAAACTATGGGGCAGTGCAGATCTGCGATTTTTTGCTCATCCGAGAGAATCGTATGATACTATGGTGACACTCGGATCTAACTGGGACAGAGTTTGATATGAGTGTCATTAGCATAATCGGCCAGTGCTGAATCCTATTCCATATATATTCTATGCCAGAAATATGGTAAAAAAACTGATGAAGGTCAGTCAATCCGGAAAATTGCTCGAACCTTAAAGGTATCGTCAGGAGCAGTCATGAAATCATCAATTGCAATAATGAAACCAATACGTGCACCAGTAAGCATGGGCAGTGCCGTTATATCTCCCTAACTGCCCACTGGGTAAATGTAGTTTATAGCGCTCACATTTTGGAGCTTCTCAGTGACACATCAACCTACTGTAAATTACCTCAAAAACCCCACACCCTCCTATTAACAAGATGCTAAACAAATTGTAGATGACGATTCTCTTACTAGGTGTTATTAATACTGAGAAACAACAGTATTATTTGTTAGTGGAACATCCATTAGTCCCTCACATGCATGCTCTCCCCAAACTTCACAAGGCTCTAAATCCTCCCCCCATGAGACTGTTATAGCAGAAGATGAGGTCCCTCAAGTTTAAAGGCCCCATCTATGCTATATAAGTCTGACAGTTACTTTAGGTCAAAGCAAAAATGTTCCTTCCTTGTATCAATAGAGACTAACGTGTCCTTGCTAGTCATCAGAATGTATCTGATTAAATGTGTCTAATTAAATGTGTCAACACAAGCATAAGCATTACGAGAACAGAAACCAGTCTTTGTGTGCTAAATTGTATAATCGGACCATATATGGTAAATCCGTTTCCTGCCTTCAGGGTGTATATAAACCCTATGCTTTGTAATAAAGTTAGAGCTTGTTTGACACATACATCCTGTCCTGTGTCTCATTCTCTCCGATATCGTAATCCAAGGATAGAAGACCCAGAAAGCAGTGACGTCAGCTGGCAACCGAACAGGGACCTGAGTTAATCTACCCAGGGGTGCTCGACCGGTCCGAGAAAAGTGAAGCTCTCTGTTGGTGATATATACAGCGCTGAGGTAAGAATAACTGTTATATTCTACCGAAATTATATCACTACATAGAAGAGACTCCCTCACCCCCGAGCGGTCGGCTCCCAGGTAATTCACAGATTGTTGTCTGGCTCAGGTCCCTTTGAACCAGTAGAATCCCCTCAGATAAATTGTCAGTCCTGCCTTCTATCCTTTGGAAAAACTTAAGAATGAAATTATGGATCCGATGATTGTGTTCTGGGTGTGTCTCGGGATCGGTGTTTTTGGTCTGTTTTTCTGGCTGGCATATAAGTCCTGGAAGGCTAGTAGTGGTGTGGTTCAGAAACCTTTGTGGCCCATTGTCTAAGTGACTGAGGAGTCTACTCTAAGTGAGGAGAACCGAAAGAATGGGGAACCAAAATGCCAAAGAAGGCAATACTGCCAAAGACATAGTAGTACGCAGAGAAGGGAAACAGGCACTGATTGGAATTGACAAAATATTGTGTAAAGCGGGAATGAATGAAAATGGAGAGATGAACGGAGAGAAATGGAAATCCTTCTTTAACTCCTATCATGGATGGCTGAAAGATAAGGGTCTGTTGAAGACAGTGGATGTATGGATGAATGCATGCGCTCATTTTGAAGGAAAGATTGAAGAACTAGGAGACTGATGTTACAGACTGACAAAAACCGGAATGACAGATTTTTCTCCCCATCTTCCCCCGACGTCACTCCCACCCCAGTACCAGAATTCTCAGGAACCCAATTGCTGGGATTACCCCAGATGTGGACAGCAGAACCCCTTGACAGTAGACATCTGTGTGGCATGTGGAGGACCGAGACCCCACCCAGCTAGTCTATTCCCAATGAGAACGGTAGTTGTGCCAGGAGCACCTGGAGCAGTAGCAGCAGCAGCAGCAGTAGGGGACGCAGTTGTTCCTGGTCAAGAAACCCATACAATGTTAATGTATAGACCATGGAGTCCCTCAGAACAATTGGCGTTGATTTCCCAGTTGCCAGATCCGTCCCAGTCCCCGATGGGTTTTGCCAGAATGATAAGAACCATACAGGATACGTACAATGCAACTAGGTTGGATTTACAAGGGGTAATTAAGGGAAAATTGGCAGATGAAGCCTGCTATGATAGGTTGATAGATGAGACAAAAAAACAGTATGCCAATAGGACCGGACCTGTAGATGCAGAATCTAATGATGAAGCAGCCGGAGTCCTATTCGCAGCAGCGTTGGTAAAGGCATGTAAAGACAGACAGGCAGAGAGGCAGGTTACACTAGAAGACCGGGTTCAAGGTAAGGAAGAAGACCCCAAAGATTACTTTTGGGCATTAAGGAGAACTTGGTCAGAAATGGGATTTATTCCCGAAAATAAGACTAGTGAGAGGGTATTAGCAAGTGCTTTCATGAATGGACTAAAGAAGGAGATTGCAGAGAAGGTAAAAGCAAGTAGACCAGACTGGAGATCAGTGAAAGCAGAGGATTTGGCTAGAATAGCCCAGGGGGCACAGCATGACATAGCGCAGGCAAAGAGAGCTGCCAGAGTACACATAGTAGAGACTACCCCTAGAAACAACAGGACAAAGGACGGACTGCAGGAGGGGGACAGAGACTATGTTACGGATGTAAAAGCCAGGACATTTTAGAAAGGACTGTAGGACCAACCCGTATCCAAATGCTCAGAGTATGGGTCCTCCAGTCGACCAAACAACACCCCCATAGGATAAGGGTAGCTTGCACATGAACCCCCTCATCTCCTTACCCCCAACTCCCAGTTGTATAGTGCAGGTGAACCTACCAGGGGGACACGAAATCGATTTCCAAGTAGATACGGGGGCCGACAATTCAGTAATTACGCAAGGTGATTGGCCATACACTGACACTGATTTTTCACATCATGTCATTGCCACCCCCTTCAATTCCCCGTCTGTCCTGCTCCCTGTCACTAAAAAAATTCCCCTGCAAATTCAAGGAGCTACTGTACATAGCCAGCTCAAGGTATCACCCCGAGGCCAATGTAATCTTTTGGGAAATGATGTGTTGTCCCAATTACAAGCACATATTGAATATCATCCCGATGGCACTGTCACCATGACCCCAGGTTTAAAACCAAGTACCCTTTGCAAAATTATGTCGCTAGATATTGCAGGAATAGAAGAGAAAAATGAGTTTCCCCCAATATTGGAGCATGCTGTGCCACATGACTTTTGGGTCTCAGACAAAACAGATGTCGGTAGGTTAAGAGTTCAACCAGTAATGGTGAAATTAAAACCAGGAGCAATCTTACCTCAACAGAGGCAGTATCCCCTTAGCTCGGCTCAGGAGAATGCCATAGCCCAGCAAATCCAAAAATTACTACACAGGGGAGTCCTAGTCAAAACCCAGTCCCCTTGCAACACTCCCCTGTTCCCAGTAAAAAATAAGAGCGTGCCAGGACAACCAGCCGCATATAGAATGGTCCATGACCTCCGGTTGGTTAGCAAAGCCACAGAACTTCTAACACCAGTTGTGCCCAACCCGCATACTCTTCTGTCACAGATACCTTCTAACTCTTTTTGCTTTTCAGTAGTCGATTTGGCAAATGCATTTTTCAGTGTACCATTACATCCTGACTGCCAGTACCTGTTTGCTTTCACGTTCCAGGGTAAGAGCACATACCAGACGCACCGACCAGGTGAGTAGAGGAAACACGATGGCAGATGCAGCAGCAAAAACAGCAGCCTGTAAGCCGCAACAAGGGCCAACAGTACGTCAGTTAAGTGCCCCTAAAAACCCCTTTGTGTCGGAAGACATCTTATCCCAAATGCAGGCTCAGGCTCAAAAGGAGGAGGTTGATAAGTGGTTAAAGGAAGGTGTATGCCTGAATGAAGCAAATGGGGTATGGGGGAAAGGGACACGACGATGCCTTCCAAGGGCACTGTACCCAGCGGCTGCCCAGATGCTACATGGGCCGACACACCAATCTAAAATGGCTGTGATGAGTGTGATGCAGAAACATTGGGTGGCACCAGGATTCTCCACCTGTATTGAACAACTAATAAAAGAGTGCATGATATGTGCTACACATAAGCAGGGTAGAGTAGCTAAAACAAAACCCAAACACACCCCCCGGCCCCTCTATTTATTCCAGAGACTGCAAATTGATTATATTCAGCTGCCAAAGTCAGGATCATGGGAATATGTGTTGGTCTGTATTGATTTGTTCTCAGGGTGGCCAGGGGCATTCCCGATTGCCAAAGCCACGGCTGCGGCAACCGCAAAGAAACTGCTTGCGGAGGTGGTCTGCAGGTATGGGGTACCAGAGGTAATTGAGAGTGACAGAGGTACACACTTCACAGGTGAAATAATGAATGAAGTCATGTCAGGTCTAGGAATTCAACAAGCATTCCACACCCCATATCACCCGCAAAGTAGTGGTAAAGTGGAAAGACTGAATGGGATATTGAAATTAAAAATTCAGAAAGCCATGGCTGAAACAGGAAAACCATGGCCGGATTGTTTACCACTTGCTCTGTTTTCAGTAAGATACACGCCCAATAAAAAGACTGGACTCTTTCCATATGAGATATTGTTTGGCAACGTACCCAGCCTAGGGTGTTTCTATCCGCAAGCATTAGAAATGAACAACCATGTGCTAAGTTCCTACGTGAGGGCTTTACACAAAAAGATAAACAAATATGTGGCACCCCAGGGTTCTGGTTACCACAGTAATAGCAATATTACGTCTGTGAGCAGGTGGGAGGTCTCCTGGTCAGGAACCCTAAGCATGCCACACCTCCTGCCCAGTCCTGGGAGGGGAAGAACTTCCCCTATATAAACTGGGGCTGAGGTGGGGTTAGAAGGAAGAAGAGAAGAAGAGGAGTCCCAGACAGAGACACAGTCTGGTCTGGAGTGGAGCAGATGCAGGGAGAGCAAGATCAGGAGCTCTGTGGGAGCAGTGATAAAAGGGGTCCAGGACTGGAAGCTGTTGAGCTCGTCCTGACTGAAGAGATCTCACCGGACACGGAGTCCGAGGCTGTGGGGACTGTTCCATACCCAGCAGCAGAAACCGTCCGGCAGGGGATTTCAGGTCCTCTGGCCAAGAAACCCGAAGGCACGGTCACACGCAAGGGACCAGCACCGCCGTCGTGGAGCGGAGGCTACCAGAAGGCCCCGAGTCACCGGCCATACGGGTGAGCACCACACGGTACACTCAGGGACGTGGGCTACTTTTACCCGCTTCTAGCAAGGTAGCCAGGAAGAGTACAATTAGATGGGGAAGCCTACAACTCCGCCTGGCCGGGGGAGATCCTATCTGCTCATGGACTGACCAGGCCCCGATCGCTAGCCAGTACTCCCGGGAGGTTCTACCTTTGCCACCAGTAAAGACCCTGAACTACACCGCACCGTCTCTGAGTGGTTCCTGGTGCCTGCGTGCAATTCTGCTATCCCCATCATCCACGTCTGCTGCCCTGAGGCCATACCCCTCCCATTGGGGGTTATACTACCCACGCTGCACAACTGTACCACCGGCCTCAGCGGTCTGCCCTGCAGCGGCGGCTTCATAACCGCATTCAACGGGTGGCGTAGTCGAACACTATAACATCTTCTGCTAAATTCCGCCACTTAGTTTGGCACCCTGGGCACGGACCGGGTCACCGCCACGAGGACTACTAACCCCGACAGATCCGGCTCCGGGTATTCCCCGCGTGCGCAACGCTACACAACACAGGCCCAGGGGGCGCGTCAAATACATGATAATGTTTTTAGTTCTCTTCCAGATCCAGATCAAGACTCAACACAGGCCCAGGGGGCGCGTCAACTTTGGCGTAGTCGGCAGGATCTCGTGCCCGCAACCACCGGGTATTGCGTGCCTGAAAAAGACTGTTAAACTTACCTGTGGTGAAGATTCCCGCCATCCGACGCCATCTTTTGCCTTCTTCCCGCCATCCGTGGAGTTTTCCCGCCATCCGACGCCATCTTTTGCCTTCTTCCCGCCATCCGTGGAGTTTTCCCGCCATTGGACGCCATCTCGAGGACGCCGCGCGAGAAGAAGAGGAGCGTGGACTCCGAAAGCGCGCGAGAACTGAAGCCCCGCCTCACGTCCGGACGTTGCGTAAGGTCCTGGAAGGAGCCCAGCAGACGCCGACGTCACAGGAGCGCGACGGAAGGTCCTCAACCCTGACGATCCACTGCGGAGCCGCGGCCTACGGAAGAGGATCATCGCAAGGTAGGCCACGGTCCACTAGGGGGGAGGAGGATGTCGGATACGGAGGAGAGCTTCACTGCTACAGCCACCGCCAGCACCACCGCTGCTGCGGTCATGCCTTTCACCATGCCCTACATCCTGGGGGCAGCCTGGCTACCCCAGTACTCAGGGGAGTCCCATACCCTAAATGACTTCAGAGAAAGGCTGGATAGCCTCTTCCAGGTGTACCCCCTCACAGAAGAGCAAAAAGTGAGCATCCTGGTGGCTCAATTAACAGGGGCAGCCCAAAGGGAGGTAAAGTCCTGGCCACTTGGGAGGAGGAGGACTGTCGCAGAGATACTAGCCCGGCTGAAGGACACCTTTGATACCCGTACCTCAGCCGAGATCAAGCTTAGATTCTACGGGTGCAAGCAGCGAGCACATGAGAATATAAGGGACTATGCACTAAACCTACAAGAGGCCCTGAGAGCCATTAAGCAGGCCGACCCTGACGGCGTGGGAAACGAAGACAAGTTGTTGACTGAACAATTTATAGAGGGTCTACATTGCAATGCCCACTGAACCCAGTTGCGAGCAATGGCCTTACAGGACCCTCATCTGGACTTTGCACAGTTCAAGGACAGAGCCATCCGGGTGCTCCGAGAACCGGCACCAGGTGGTGCTGTGACCCACAAACGCCCTGCTACCATTTACCACCAGGAGACGGCGCCCTTGTCGGCAGGGCCTGTGGGAGCTGATGCGCAGGCTTTAAACAATGACCCGGCTACAGACCTGCACCGTCAGGTCCAAGAGCTAACTAAAAGCATTGCCGCGCTAACCCGAACTGTGCAGTCTTTACAGGTTTCTACTCCAGGGAAGATCCAGCTGGCATCCGGACCGGAGAATATCCTGTGGCGCCGACCAAGGAGGACCCCACCGGCCAGAGGAAGACCCAGCGACCGATACAACGAGGATGGACAACCCATCTGCCGCCGCTGCAATCAACCCGGACATATGGCAAGGTACTGTCCTTTAAACTGGCACAACCTGGGGTAGAGGGCCAACCCCTAGGAATAAGATCACCAGGCCCATCGAACTGGCGTGACAAATACGTGGAAGGACGTCCAGTCTTGCCTGTAGTACTGGATGGCATTCCTATGAGTGCCCTACTTGACACCGGGTCACAGGTCACCACCATCCCGTACGCGCTCTTCAAGCAGTACTGGAATGACTCGGATATAACCCGCTACCCAGACGACGACTTGAGTATCATCGCCAGCAATGGTCAGCCCGTGCCACAGATCGGATTTAAAGAGATGACCATTAAAATCGGTAAAGTCGAACTGGCAGCACAGGGACTGATCATTGTAGACATTGACAAGCGCGAGAGTCACCCACAGATAACTCTAGGAACTAATGTGATTGAAAATTGTCTTGCAGAGGTGATTCTCATTTTACAGCAGGTTGCCAAGAACGCCAGCTCCGGCCAGCAGCGAGTGCTCCAAAAAGAGATCCGGGCACTGATGCGACGGCAACAGGTGGAACTCTCCGGTGGTGAGATTGGTAGCGTGAGAATGTGTGACCCTTTCCCTATTGCCATGCCCCCGAAAAGTGAAATGATGATTTGGTGCCGGGCAGCTATTGGTCTGAGAGGTAGAGATTACCAGGCAATGGTAGAACCAGTCTACTCAGATAGTAGGCCCACCATTTTGACGGCACGGGGGGTGGTTGATGTACGCCATGGGAGGGTGCCCGTTCGCATAATAAATATCGGGAAGAGGGAAGTGTACCTGCCCCGGTATGCTACGCTAGCCAAATTGTATACCATCAACCAAAATTCTGTACAGTCCGTGGAACCCTTGCCTCCATCTCATCCAGAGGAAGGTAACGGCTCTAAGCAACAAATGGAGGACTGGTGTCAGCAACTGCATTTGGGTACTGACTCCACACCTGCTCACCAAAAGCAGGGAGTCTACCGGGTGATCCAGGAATACGAGAGAGTGTTTAGTAAACACCCGCTGGACTTCGGGCGAGTAAAGGGAGTGGAACATCACATCCCCACGGGAGATCATCCTCCCATAAAGGAAAGGTATCGTCCCGTACCCCCTGCACACTACCAACACGCCAAGGGGATGCTTAGAGACATGAAGGAGGCTGGGGTAATCAGGGATAGCTGTAGCCCGTGGGCAGCTCCACTAGTCTTGGTTAAAAAGAGAGACAACACCATGAGAATGTGTGTAGATTACCGGAAAATCAACCGTATCACACACAAAGATGTGTACCCCTTACCAAGGATAGAGGAGTCTTTGGCTGCTTTAAAATCTGCTAACTTCTTCTCCACTTTGGATCTCACTAGCGGGTACTGGCAGGTACCTGTCGCAGAGGCGGACCGGGAGAAGACCGCATTCACCACCCCGATGGGACTTAGCGAGTTTACCTGCATGCCGTTCGGACTTTGCAACGCACCAGGAACCTTCCAACGATTGATGGAATGCTGTCTGGGACACCGGAACTTTGAGACGGTCCTGCTGTACCTGGACGATGTTATAGTTTATTCCAAAACCTACGAGGACCACCTGAAACACCTGGCGGAAGTGTTCGAAGCCCTGGCAAACTACGGTCTGAAGGTGAAACCGTCGAAGTGTCACCTGCTAAAACCAAAAGTGCAGTACCTGGGACACGTGGTGAGTGCTGACGGAGTGGCTCCCGACCCTGATAAGATCACCGCGATTAAGGAATGGCCAAGACCCTCCAGCGAAAAGGAAGTGCGGCAGTTCCTCGGGTTGGTAGGCTACTACCGAAGATTCATTCCCGGTTTCACCAAAAAGGCAGCTCCTATGCAGGACCTCCTGATAGGCCAGTCCAGGAAGGCCAAGAACCAGAAGCCGCCCTTCAGATGGGAGAAGCTGGAAGAAGAGTCCTTCCGCCAGCTGAAGATGGCCCTCACGGGGGATGAAATCCTGGCGTACCCTGATTACAGCCAGCCCTTTATCCTCTACACCGACGCAAGTAACATCGGGCTAGGAGCCGTACTGTCCCAGATCCAGCAGGGGAGAGAACGGGTAATTGCTTACGCCAGCCGAAAACTGCGATCCACCAAAAGAAACCCTGAGAATTACAGCTCATTCAAGCTAGAGTTCCTGGCGGTAGTGTGGGCAGTCACCAAACGCTTTAAGCACTACCTCGCCTCTTCGCGGTTCACCGTGTACACGGATAACAACCCGTTGACACACCTGGACACTGCAAGACTCGGTGCCCTGGAGCAGAGATGGATGGCCCGCCTGTCCAACTATGAGTTCACGATCAAATACCGGGCAGGACGCTCCAATACCAACGCGGATGCCTTGTCCAGAATGCCAAACCTACCGGACGTAGGGGAAGATCCAGAGGAACTGGAAGAAGTTGAACTCCCCGCGTTTCACCGTCATGGGACTACCCAGTATTCCCACCGTGTAAGGGGTAAGCAATCCGCTACTTTCAACCCCTTACCTCATTACAACTGGGCGGAAACACAAGACAGTGACCCCGCTGTCCGACTAGTGAAGGAGATGCTGACTCGGCCAGATGCCCGCCTTGACCCAGACGCTCCGGAGGAGACCAAGCAACTGTGGGCTGAGAAGAGTCGACTGTTTCTTTACAAGGGGAAGTTGTGCCGCAGAATGGTTAACTCCCGGACGCATGAACTGATCTGGCAAGTAGTGGTGCCAAGAAGAGACGCGGCTATGGTACTGGAGGCTTACCACGACGGAGCTGGGCACTTCGGATGGAAGAAGCTGGAGTTCCTGCTGCGCGGGCGGTTCCACTGGGTAGGCATGAGAGGGACCATCGAGAGGTGGTGCAGAGACTGTGGCCCATGCAACCTAAGAAGGAAGGACCGTGCCAGCCAGAAGACTCCCCTGCAGTCCATCGTCACCAGGCAGCCGTTGGAACTGGTAGCCTTGGACCATGTAAAACTGACCCCCAGCAGAAGTGGCTACGTCTATGCGTTAACCATCGTGGATCACTACTCCCGGTTCTTGGTTGTAGTCCCCGTCAAGGACTTAACGGCTCAAACAGCAGCTAGAGCCTTCCAGCAGCACTTCTGTCGTCCACACGGATACCTAGAGCAGGTGCTGACGGACCAAGGACCTGCCTTTGAAGCGGAAGTCTTCCAGGAGTTCTGCACTCTGTATGGCTGCCGGAAGATAAGAACAACACCCTATCATCTGCAAACCAATGGACTTTGCGAGAAGATGAACCAGGTGGTGATAGACCTTCTGAAAACATTGCCCCTGGAAGAACGCAGTCTGTGGCCTGAGAAACTGCCTGATCTGGTGGACCTATACAACCACATCCCTGTAGGTTCTACCAACTGTACCCCGGCTTACCTAATGAGAGCAAGACCTGGTAAGCTGCCTGTTGATCTGGATATGGGGGTCCTGACACCCGAGGACACTTCACCAGAAGCAGACTGGGACACAGAGAGGCAGCAGCAGTACCGGAAAGTACAGGAGAGCGTTGAGCGAAGTCTCCGTCAAGCAAGAGAAAGACAGGAGAAGACTTACAACCAGTGTGCTCCCGCTGTTCCCCTGGTACCTGGAGAGCAGGTCTTGAAGAGGAAAAGACGGCTCCACAAGTTGGACGACCAGTGGGAGAAGGACCCGTACACCGTACTGCCATCAAGCCATGAAAACCCAAAAATCTGCACAATCAGTAAGGATGGAGGAGAAACCACAGCCATTGTCTCCCGAGTCACCTGAAGAAGTGTCCCGAGCAGCTACGAAACCCTGAAGAAGATCAAGAAAACCCTCGACCCGCAGAGGAAAGGGAAGAGATGGTCAGTACTGTACTCGGAGACTTCCCTCAGTCTTGGACACAGGTAAATGGCGCTGTTGTGGTACCCGTCCTCACCTTCCTCCAGCCAGCATCCCAAGTGCCTACGGAAAAACAGGTAGAGCTGGAAGAGCAGCCGGTCCAGGAGGCAGAAGACCCCACACAAGCAGACCAGGAGAATCAACCCTCTGCTTATAGTGAGCCTGCCGCGCCCCTAGTGAGCCAAAGAGTCCGTAGACAGCTGCCCAGCTTACCTTTGACAGCTCCTACACCCTGTAGCTCAGGACCGGTCAGTAAGCTCCGTAGGTCTACTAGGGCCACTAGAGGCCAGTTGCCCGTACGTTGGAGGATCTAAAGTGTTCAGACTGCCTTATTGGTATTTACCTGTTTACTGTTGCTTGTAAATAATTATGTTTTTCCAGTTATTTTATAGGTGTCTTTTGTGGATTAACCAGAACTCTGTTGTATATATGTTTGGAGCGTAACCCAGGAACGGACTATAGACTGTTAAAGACTCGGGGCAGGACAGACCCCTACCTGGTTACGGCTCCCTGTTCTTTGGTGAAATGGACACCCTTTTTGCTTCAAAAATTGCACCCGGTTGCGGACACGCCGTGACCACCTTAACGTGTTTTTCCTTATTGTATTGTTCCTGTTTATACCCTGTTATGTTTTCAAAAATATGTTTAGTCCCGGAGTACTAAATTTTACTAGGGGGGAATGTGGCACCCCAGGGTTCTGGTTACCACAGTAATAGCAATATTACGTCTGTGAGCAGGTGGGAGGTCTCCTGGTCAGGAACCCTAAGCATGCCACACCTCCTGCCCAGTCCTGGGAGGGGAAGAACTTCCCCTATATAAACTAGGGCTGAGGTGGGGTTAGAAGGAAGAAGAGAAGAAGAGGAGTCCCAGACAGAGACACAGTCTGGTCTGGAGTGGAGCAGATGCAGGGAGAGCAAGATCAGGAGCTCTGTGGGAGCAGTGATAAAAGGGGTCCAGGACTGGAAGCTGTAGAGCTCGTCCTGACTGAAGAGATCTCACCGGACACGGAGTCCGAGGCTGTGGGGACTGTTCCATACCCAGCAGCAGAAACCGTCCGGCAGGGGATTTCAGGTCCTCTGGCCAAGAAACCCGAAGGCACGGTCACACGCAAGGGACCAGCACCGCCGTCGTGGAGTGGAGGCTACCAGAAGGCCCCGAGTCACCGGCCATATGGGTGAGCACCACACGGTACACTCAGGGACGTGGGCTACTTTTACCCGCTTCTAGCAAGGTAGCCAGGAAGAGTACAATTAGTTGGGGAGGCCTACAACTCCGCCTGGCCGGGGGAGATCCTATCTGCTCACGGACTGACCAGGCCCCGATCGCTAGCCAGTACTCCCGGGAGGGTCTACCTTTGCCACCAGTAAAGACCCTGAACTACACCGCACCGTCTCTGAGTGGTTCCTGGTGCCTGCGTGCAATTCTGCTATCCCCATCATCCACGTCTGCTGCCCTGAGGCCATACCCCTCCCGTTGGGGGTTATACTACCCACGCTGCACAACTGTACCACCGGCCTCAGCGGTCTGCCCTGCAGCGGCGGCTTCATAACCGCATTCAACGGGTGGCGTAGTCGAACACTATAACATCTTCTGCTAAATTCCGCCACTTAGTTTGACACCCTGGGCACGGACCGGGTCACCGCCACGAGGACTACTAACCCCGACAGATCCGGCTCCGGGTATTTCCCGCGTGCGCAACGCTACACAACACAGGCCCAGGGGGCGCGTCAAATACATGATAATGTTTTTAGTTCTCTTCCAGATCCAGATCAAGACTCTAGCAGCCATATGCTGCAACCTGGAGACTGTGTGGTTATAAAAAGATACGCGAGGAAAAGCCTAGATCCACGGTTTGACGGACCCTTTCAAGTTCTGCTGACCACAAGCACAGCCGTTAAGCTAGAGGGAAAAGAGGCCTGGATCCACGCGTCCCATTGCAAAAAGATACTAGGAGAACCAGCGGACAAAGAATGAAGACATTGTTTATACTTACCTGCATCCTTGTGACCACAGGTGCATGGACTACGTTAGGCACTACAGATGGAGGCGACAATACATTCATTAAACACCATCTTGCTCTAATCGATGGACTAAAGGAGCATAACCAGACTATTGCTAATTGTTGGATATGTACACATGCCCCTGTGACATCCACTAGCATACCCTTTCTCGCTGTTCCAGTCTCATTGGAAGAGATAAACTTTTGGGTCAACTGTTCAGATACTTGGGCCAATAATGCCACACAGAGATTGTGGAATACCACTGTTGGGATTCCCGTAGTAGGGTGGACAAAATTTCCCTGGTGGCAAGGGAACCTGACGGGTCAAATAATTCCCAGGTTGTATATAGCATTTAAAGGAGGGGAGTGGGTACCTCGTAACAAAACAAAAATTACTGATCTAGGGAAAATACCTGAACAAGGATTAAAAATAAGTTTTAATGCCACTTCAGGAAGCAGTGATGCCTTTAAACCTTCCCTGTTGGAAAGATATCTACACACTTCTAATTGGGTGAATAATGTCTATTTTAAAAACGGAACAAATGATACCTGTGCCAACGTACCTGGCAATCTACAGTGTAACGAAAGCTCAAGTTATCAGAAAGGTGCACCTACGTGTGGCAATCCTGATGCTGGCTATTGTTCCCCTAGAGGTCAAGTGCCTGGGTGGTGTATGATGTCAAATGTTTCTAAGTTTGTTGATTTAGTTCACCGTTTAATACTGCAACATTCAGCATTATGGAATCTCCCCTCATCCATGTATTGGGTATGTGGAGACAAGGCTTTCAAGTGGCTCCCAGTAGGAGTAACAGGAACTTGTACTTTAACCAGATTGACACCCGCAACTTATATTGTTACTCCAGACCAGCTAGATCCTTTGTCTATCCCAAAACATACACTGCATAAGAGATCAGCAGACAATAAAAAAAAGACCAAGTGGGAGACCCCATATAGTTCAAATGGGAGGGGTAAACAAATTTTTCAGTGCATTGTTTATATACCCTATGTTGACACAAATGTGGGATAAATTAGTAGAAGCTATGGACTATCTTGATGACCAGATTTGGGATATTTTAGAAATAGTTAACGGATCTCTTGCAGTACAGAATCAATTGATTATTGTCACGAACCAACATACCCTTGTACTAGATTATTTAACAGCGGCACAAGGAGGAATGTGCCAGATAATAGGGCCTGCATGCTGCCATTATATAGACAATTCTAGTGTATTGACGCTGAAACATAAGTTAGAAGACGTGGTAAAATTAAGGAGACTTTATGATGAGGCCAACCTCAAGAATCAGGATTCCTGGTGGGCAAACACCTTTTCCTTTCTAAATCCCGTTAATTGGTTTAAAGGTATCGGTGGGTGGTTGGCTGGTATAATGCAAGCTATTTTTCAGGTTTTGCTAATGTGTCTTGCGGTTTATTTGGTTTTTAAGTTTTTTCTAATATGTATTCAGCGTTGTACTAAAAGAAAATATAGACATTCATATTGATAAATGAAGGAACAAAAGGATGGAATGTTATAGCAGAAGATGAGGTCCCTCAAGTTTAAAGGCCCCATCTATGCTATATAAGTCTGACAGTTACTTTAGGTCAAAGCAACAGCTAAATGGTCCTTCCTTGTATCAATAGAGACTAACTTGTCCTTGCTAGTCATCAGAATGTATCTGATTAAATGTGTCTAATTAAATGTGTCCGATTAAATGTTTCAACACAAGCATAAGCATCACAAGAACAGAAACCAGTCTGTGTGCTAAATTGTATAATCGGACCATATATGGTAAATCCTTTTCCTGCCTTCAGGGTATATATAAACCCTATGCTTTGTAATAAAGTTAGAGCTTGTTTGACACATACATCCTGTCCTGTGTCTCATTCTCTCCGATATCGTAATCCAAGGATAGAAGACCCAGAAAGCAGTGACGTCAAGACCTATTATTTCTGAAATAGGCTCTATGACTGAACACCTCCGTGAATGGCTTGATTCAGCCCTTCAACCCCTAGCACAGAGAACCCCAGATTATTTAAAGGACTCCTGCAATATTTTGAGAAATTTTTCTGACAAAGTATGGTAGAAACAATTTTCTTGGCTGTTATGTGACGTAATATCCCTCTATGCATCCATACCACACAATATTGTAATGAAGGTATTAGAATTCTACCTTTCTTGTTACTGTGATTTCTCTATGGATTTACAAAATTTTCTTTCACAGGTGACACTATTTCTGATGACCCATAATTTTTTTTACATTTGATGGATCCTATTATTTGCAATGTAGGGGCGTATCAATAGGGGCAAATTATTCCCTATCTTTAGCAAATCTAGTTATGACGTATTGGGAATCAGAGGTTTTTATTCCATCACTAATCCATTTTCTCATCATCTTATATGGTATGGCAGATACATAGACGACCTCATATTTATATGGGGGGCTGTGTGTCTGCCATACCCAAATTTGTTCAGTACATCAATAACTGTAATTTGAAATGAACCCACACATCCCATGCCATGCAAATATCCTTTTGTGATTTACAATTAATAGCCATTCCGGGTAAAATTATCTCTACTTCTACCTATGTCAAACCAATTAAGTGAAATACCATCCTACACGCAAAAAGTAGTCACCCGACCCATACCATCCAGGTCATCCCTGTTGGGGAATTTAGTAGAATCAAAAGAAATTGTAACAATCCTGATACTCTGGATAGGGAAATTACAGAGTCCTGTGATAGACTCAGTAAAAGAGGATATGCTACATGGTCTCTAAAAAGAGCAGCCAATATTATTCATTCTAAAAACAGATCTGAATTAATATACAAAAAAATGCAGAAATAAACAGGGAAATCAGTCTTATCAATTCAGCATAGTGTGCAATTTAATCATATAAAGTCAATAGTTTCAAACTTGATACCCATTTTATATCAGGATTCTATATTATTTTCTATTTTGTAGCCAGGTTTTACTATTGTTGCCACAAAAGCTAGCACTATAGGCAATATAATATCACTAATTTATTTTTCATTGCAGAAACCATCAGAAACATGGCTTTCCTGCAAGGGATTTTTCAAATGCGGCGGTAATCGTTGCCGCACATGTGCACATGCCTCTGTTATTAAAACCTTCCAAAACCATGACGGATCTTGCAGTTATATCATAAAGGATATCAATCAATTGCAATTCTCAAGATGTGGTTTATGGTATAAACTGCACGATCTGTCACAAGCTATATGTAGGATGTACTACGCGTAGATTACAGACACAGATTTCGGAAACACATCCGCATATAATCAGCACTAATTCTTCCATGTAAGGAAGTGCTGTTTGAGAAACTCAACATACATTATGGAGTTCATCTCTACCCCTTCAGGGATCCTAAAAGGGCCGGCAATCTCTCTCCCCTTGATTCCAGCCCAAAACATTACTCCACCTCCTCCTTGTTGGCGCCCTAGCCGTGTTTGCATGGGGTGTCCATCAACCAGCCATCCTCCACTCCATTAATCTGGACCATCACGCATATAATCAGCACTAATTCTGTCAGTCGCAATATATCGAATGCATCCAATCACTTTTTCACTTACCACGGTTACCACTACCATGGTTCAAGAAGAAGAACCGTGCATTCCGCAGCAAGATCGTTTTCATGCATGATAATGCACCGTCTCATGCTGCACATAACACATCTGCATCTCTGGCTGCTATGGGAATAAAACGGGACAAACTTATGGTGTGGCACCCATGCTCCCCTGACCTAAACCCCATTGAGAACCTCTGGAGCATCATCAAAAGGAGTGTCTATGATGGCGGGAGGCAGTTCACATCTAAGCAACAGCTCTGGGAGGGTATTCTGTCCTCATGCAAAACAATTAAAGCAGAAACCATCCAAAACCTGACAAATTCAATGGACGAGAGAGTTCAGAAGCTCCTTTCGAACAAGCGGTCCTATGTGCAAATGTAACATCACCTAGAATAAAGTTTTGAGTTGAAAACTGTTTGATTTCAGTTTGTAATAACCTGCTAATGCTTATAATTTCAAAAATGACCATTTTTTTGTTCTTTATTAAAATGAAAAGGTTGAAAACTCTGCTGTGCATAATAATTTGGAACATGGATTTTGAGTGCAGTTTGAGTTTTTTATTTTTTTAAAAATATACTGTTATCATAGGCAGTTTGTACAAAAACCTTTCAATTGTACTCTAATAGTTATTTGACTGGAAAATTACAATGACTGCAATTCATATAGGTAGTTTGGGAAAATCTGAGAAAATATTATTTGCATAATAATTTGGAACACAGTGTATATCTTGCGTATGTGGGGTTAACGTTTTGTATGTCAATCTAGAAATTGTGGTCATCGATCACATGACTTGTTCAACCACCTGCAGTTCATTATGCATGTATTTAATGTTTACCCACATTTGCCATAGCAGTTCTGAAAAAGGACGCTTGAATCAAGTTCGAAATGCGTTGCACCACCTGCCCCCACTCCCTCTTTTCTATTTGGGGATACATTAATTTTAATGGATTTATGAATAAAAACTAAATATTTTTAATGGAGCTTGAATAAACCTTTTTCTCCTTTTCTGTATCTCTGCTCTGCAAATGTAGCACCCCGAGGGTTCGGCCGCTACAGGGGTATTGTACCTCAACCAGAGGTGTGATATTCCACTCCCTGGTAAGGATGGAGTGTGGACCAGGACTCGGTTAGCTGCATGCATTACACACACCCCATTTCCAGGGGACAGCTCAACGGTGCTCCCATTAGACAGTAATGCAGGCACGACAGAACATGTCCCTGACTGGAGTGGGGAGAGGGGAGGAAAACCCAGTGATGTAGGAGCAGATAGGGGTTGGGTTTCTGGGCATAGGTAGGAGCCCATTGGTTGCAAGTCACCTGGGCTCATACACAGAGAGGGAGGTATATAAGGTGGGCACCATCTTAGAACAGTGTTCAGTCTGAGAGAGGAAGTGACAGAGCAGGGCCTCTGTGGAGCTCTGCTCCGGAGGCGGGCCTAGCCTGTGAAGCCCAGCCAGCACTGAAAGAGAAGGAGTGAGTTCAGTCAGGAGGAGAGAGAAGAGGAGTTCAGCCAGAGAGGGCTGACAGGGAGCTGCGGCTCAGTCCGGGCCCAGCTCCACGAGGCAGGCCTAGAGTGAAGGCCAGAGCCAGAGGAGAGGAACGGAAACAGCAAGGAACAGGAACAGAAAGGAAAGGAAGAAAGGAATAGAACACCAAGAGAGGCCCAGAGACACGAAGGCAGAAGGAACCCCAAAGGCCCAGGAGATTGCGGGTGACGGCTTGGCAGAACAGGGTACCAGATCCCAAGTTGGTGGAGGCGACCAATCCTCAGCCAAGGTTGTGATCATATCTTGGTGCGACCCCTCACTACACCTACTAGAAAGGCACACCACATAGGGTCAGGGAAGTGGACAACCAGCCTCCCAAGAGAAGACCCGAGGCAGCTGGACAAAAGTAGTGTCACTGGTGGGGCACGGCCAGAGAAAGGAATAGAAGGGAGTCCTGTGACACACTCTGGAATTGCCTGGGGGTTGACCGAGCCCCCTGCCTGGTGGACGCAGCACGGCTCGGGCAGTCATTGTCGGCGGAATGACTTGGAACATAAAGAACTGTGAGTAAAGAACTTGAACTGCAACCCCACGTCTCTGTGCTTCATCGCCGCACCAGCACTACTAGTGCTGGGACGTCCGTGCACTATCACCCCCATCATCTACTACACTGCCCTGGGGCTGCACTCTTCCAGTGGGGAGTCACACTACCTCAGCTGCATACACCATCAGCCCCAGCGGTCTGCCTTGCAGCGGCGGTCCGCACTGACCGCAATCCACGGGTGGCGTAGTCAGACAATTAACCATAAAAATCCCATATATAGACTGCCACTGGTTTGACCACCCTGAGCCATGGGACCGGGTCACCGCCACAGAGACTACAACCCCCCAGAGACCTGGTTCCGGGTAACCCACACACGTGCGCCTACGAGGCCCAGGGGGCGAGTCACACACACCTGTTGCGGACAAAATCAAGTGTGCACTGTGCAACTCCATCAGTGGCAAGGTCCACATAATCACTGATACGTGGACCAGTAAGCATGAACAGGGCCGTTATATTTCCCTAACTGCCAACTGGTTAAATGTAGTGGCAGCTGGGCCTCAGGCAGAATTCATTCTGCCGAATGTCCTACAACCACCAAGGATTTATGGGATTGATGTCCTATCACCACCGCCTCCTCAACTGGTCTGTGTTACACCTGCAACACCAACTTCAGCACAGCCAAAGATAAATGACAGCAGGCTATTCTATAACTCATCTGTTTGAGGGAAAAATCCTAGACCGTACAAGAGCTCTGGACCAGGATCAAACAGCAGACAGATGAGTGGTTGGTGCAAGTGAACCTCAAGCCCAGCCTGGTAGTGTGCGCTAACGGGTGAAATCTCACAGCAGCTCTGGGCCTAGCTGGTTTGAAGCACATCCCTTGCCTGACAAATGTGCTAAATTTGGTGGTGCAGTGCTTCCTTAAAAATTATCCACATATGTCAGAGCTGTTGCTGAAATTGCGGGCAGTGTGTGCACGTGTTCGGTGTTCTCACTCTACTGCTGATCGCCTGTCTGTGATGCAGCGTCACTTCTGCCTTCCGGCTCACCGCCTCATATGCGACGTACCAACAAGGTGGAACTCCACCCTGCATATGCTGAAGAGACTGTGCGAGCAGCAGTAGGCAATAGATGAGTTTCAGCTCCAGAACGCATGAGTGAGTCGCTCTGCGGAACATTACTTCACCACCAATGAGTGAGCCTCCATGAGGGATGTGTATGACGTGTTGCACTGCTTCGAATTCTCCATCAACATGGCCAGTGCTGATGGCGCCATCATGAAGGTTACTATACCAATTCTATGCCTGCTGGAAAAAGGGATCACTTGCACCAATATCAGGCTTTTCGTCCACTCATGACTTGGAGGGTGGGTTCCTGTACCAACAGTGGCCAGGTACCTAAATGTCCAGTCAGGAGACAGTTTTGGAGGATGACAATGATGATGATGATGAGGAGTAACCGTCTTTACAGTAGGGTGGAACTGAAAGCAGCTCACGGGTGCATGGCTGGGGTGAAACCGAGGACCCAGACCATACACCTCCCACCGAGGACAGATTGGCGTTGACTCTGAGCAGCCTGGCACGAATGAGCCAATGCATGTTGCTGTTCCTGCGCAATGACCACTGAATTGCCCAGATTGTTACCAGTGCTGATTACTGGGTGGCCACTCTGCTGGACCTCCATTATAAGGACAATGTACCATCATTACTTCCATCACTGGAGTGGGATCACAAAAAGCGTGAATACAAGCACACACTGGTAGAGGCACTACTGACAACATTCCCACCTGACAGCAGGGGCTCATTGAAAGAACAAGGCAGAGGAGGAGGATGAAGTCGCCAACGCAGATAGAGCACAGGCATCACCTCGGAAGGCATAGTTAGCATGGCCAAAATGTGGATAAACTTCCTCAGCAGGAAGCAACAACATCTGGTACCACCATCTGATATGGTTTGAATTAGCAGAAGGCAGTGTTAAATGGGTCTCCATGTACTAATTGATGGATCTGCCCCATTTGAGTTCTGGGTCTCAAAATTGGACAAATGGCCAGAGCTTGCCCTTTATACCTTGGAGGTGCTTGCCTGCCCTGCGGTAAGTGTACTGTCAGAATGTGTGTTTAGCAAGGCAGCATCTGCCTGTTTCCAGCCAGTGCAGGAAGCTAAAATTAATTAAAATTAACCAGGATTGGATCCCACAGGACTTGTCCATTAGTGTTGAGCCACCCCCGTAGTGTTCGAGTTCGGTTCGGTTCGTCGAACACCCGTATGTTCACCAAACTGTTCGTCGAACTCTTCGTCGAACACCTTCGAACACCGTTAAAACCAATGGCAGGCAAACTAAAACACATAGAAACACATAGAAAACACCTTCAAAGGTGTCCAAAACCTGACAAACTGCTCAGAAGACACAACTAACACATGGAAAAGTGACAAGTACATATAGTCATGCGAAAAGAAAAGAGGTGGAGGAGTAAAAGGAGGGGGAGACACAGATATAGGCATGTTATGCCCTTCTAAAACCAAAAAAGTGTGAAGCCAATACGGCCAGTCCGTTCCTGCCCATGCGACCTCCGTGTCGCCGGGTTTGTGCCAGAGCTGCGGTGGACCCTGACGGCCAGCCCCCCTCTCCCAATACTGGTGCCTGTCCGCTGGTGGGTCGAGCGAGCCCCCCTGTGGTGGAGGCAGGTCTAAGCTTTTAAATTTAAATTGTCTCTCTAATTTAAATGAATACACTTTAAATCCTTTTACAAGGATCTATTGGAGGGCAAGTCTCAGGCCAGCAGCCGCGTAATTCCAGCTCCAGTAGCGTCCACTAAAGCTGCTGCAGTTAAAAAGCTTTTATAAGGATAGAGCTCGGCGGTCCACCGCAAGGCGTCCTACCACCAGTCCCAGCCCCTATGCCTTGGGGTGCCTCCCGATGCTCTTCACTGAGTATCCCGGGGGCCCGAAGCATTTCCTTTGAAAAAATTAAGTGTCCAAACTACAGGTGGTGTAGCTTGCTTAACAGCTGGGATAATCCGCTGAATAGCAGACACTGCTAGTAGGCCAAAGTATTTCCTGGGCTAGATGCAGTTAAAAATTTGTAATTAGATACTCTCGTTGGATGCTGAGAAAGCATTCCATAGAGTCTCCTGGCACGCCATATATTATTCTCTTAAAAAGCTTGGGGTAGGGGTCTAGGGGACCCTTTTATAGCCAAAATCACGGCCCTGTATCGCAATACATCACCTAGGCTGAAGATAAATGGAACTGTAGCACACCGAGGGCTCGGTTGCTACAGAGGTATTGCACCTCACCCAGAGGTGTGATATCTCACTCTCAGGTAAGGATGGAGTGTGGATCAGGACCCCGACACCTGCATGTATTACACCATATTGCCATGGGGCAGGGCGACCAATATGCCCCTGAGATGGGCACGACAGTCCCTGTCCCTGTCTGGAGTGGGGGGAGGGAACACCGAGGAAGGGGAACCCTGTAGTGCAGGAGCAGGGAGGAAGCAGTTCCTGGGTGCATTGAGAAGGGAGTATAAAAGGTGGGCACCATCTTAGTTCAGTGCAGAGAAGTCTGAGCAGAAGTGACAGGGAGCAGGGGATCTGCATGAGCTCTGCTCCGGAGGCGGGCCTAGTAACAGAGGCCCAGGCCTGGAAGAGGGAGAAGGAAGGAAGAGGAGCGGAGAAGGTTCCAGGAACGAGGAACGAAGGGATCCCAGGGGTGCGGACGGGCGAGTCGCCACCGCACGCCCGAATCCACCTGTGTGGAGAGGTCAGGCCAAAGGGAGAGACCGGTCCCCGAAACTAGTGGAGGCGGGAAACGACCCTCAGCTAGAAACCGGAGGCTGTGACATTTTATGTGCCGCAGCCCCTCGCTACACCCACTAGGAAGGCACCACATAGGGTCAGGGAAACTGGCGCCAAGTTTACCAAGAGGAGGCCCGAGGCAGCCGGACAGAAACGTTGGCAAGAAAGGCCAGACAAAGGACACACAAAGGGGGTCCTGTGAAGCGCTCCAAAGTTATCTGGGAGTTGTCTGAGCCCCTCACCTGGTGAGCACAGTACGACGTGGGCAGCCGTTACCTGCAGAAGTAGTCTGGATAATAAGAACTGTGAGTAAAGGCCCTGGACTGCATCACTGACTCCGTGTCGTTACTGCTGCTGCCCTGCACCATCACCCCCATCCTCCGCATACACTGCCCTGAGGCTATACTCCTCCCATGGGGAGTTATACTATGCTCTGTTGCACCCACAACACCAGCCTCAGCGGTCTGCCCTGCAGCGGCGGTTCACTCTGACCGCAATCCACGGGTGGCGTAGTCGGACATTTAAACATCAAAACCACATAAATAGTTCCGCCACTGGTTTGACCGCCCTGAGCCACGGAACCGGGTCACCGCCACGGAGACTACAACCCCCAGCATCCACCAAAAAGGGTCCAGCTCCGGGTGTCCCAAGGCCCAGGGGGCGCGTCAGAACATTTTCATCACCTTTCATAATCACCAATGGGACAAGGCAGGGATGTCCTCTGTCCCCTCTCTTATACATCCTAGTGACGGAGCACCTGCTCTCATCAATTCGCCATAACCCCAATATTAGGTGGATTGAGGTGGGAGGCACCGAGTACAAGTGCTCTGCATTTGCTGATGATGTCCTAGTATATATCACTCAATCACATATATCCATCCCTGCTGTTATGGCTGAAATATATCACTTTCTTACATGGTCAAATTTTAAAATCAATGCAGCGAAGTCTGAGGCCCTCGATGTCTCCCTCCCCAAATCCATACAGGATTCCATCCAGTCCAACTTTCCCTTTGCCTGGCCCTCACATGGTATCAAATACTTAGGAATTCCTATTCATAGAGACCTCTCCCGTCTATGATATCTTAATTTTGGGCCCTTTATTGAACAACTCCATACAGACCACGGTTGGCAAGTTAGAACTGTAAGATTCACTACGTGCACCACTGGTGTTTTGTGGAAAAGCACATATACACTGTGTTCCAAATTATTATGCAAAAAGTGTTTAGGAGTGATAAGGGAAGAATTTGTTTGTCAGTTAAACTCATTGATGGTGATGTGTGTCAGGGCTCTTTATATCACTGTAAGCAATTGCAGACACCTGTGCTAATTAGTTTGGCAGGTGTGTCCAATGAAAGGCAAGACTACTTAAGAAGGCTGTCCCACATTATTAAGCAGCCTACATTTTCTGCCAAAATGGGAAAGAAAAAGGATGTGTCGGCTGCTGAGAAGCAACAAATTGTGGAGTGTTTAGGTCAAGGCATGACTACAATCAACATTGCCAAGACACTTCATCCTGATCATCGCACAATCAAGAAGTATGTAGCTGATTCACAGTACACACGTGTGCGTGCTGATAAGGTAAAATTGAGGACTCTTTCCTATAGGCAATTACGTCAGGTTGAAAGAGCAGCGGCAAAAAAGCCTTGTCATAGCAGCAGACAAGTTTTTGAAGCTGCTGGTGCCTCCAACATCCCCCGAACAACAAGATGCAGAGTCCTTCAGAGGTTTGCTGCTGTGCGTAAGCCATCCTGTCGACCTCCTCTATCCACTGCACACAAGCAGAAACGGCTCCAGTGGGCCAAACAATACATGAAGACTGACTTCAAAACTGTTTTGTTCACCGATGAGTGCCGTGCAACGCTCAATGGTCCAGATGGATGGAGTGGAGGATGACTGGTTGATGGACACCCCAAGCAAACACGGCTACGGTGGCAAAAAGGAGGAGGTGGACTAATGTTTGGGCTGGAATCATGGGGAGAGAGATTGTCGGCCCCTTTAGGATCCCTGAAGGGGTAAAGATGAACTCCATAATGTATGTGGAGTTTCTCAAACAGCACTTCCTGCCATGGTTCAAGAAGAAGAACAGTGTATTCCACAGCAAGATCATTTTCATGCATGATAATGCACCGTCTCATGCTGCACATAACACATCTGCATCTCTGGCTGATATGGGCATAAAAGGGGACAAACTTATGGTGTGACCCCCATGCTCCCCTGACCTCAACCACATTCAGAACCTCTGGAGCATCATCATAAGGAGTGTCTATGATGGCGGGAGGCAGTTCACATCTAAGCAACAGCTCTGGGAGGGTATTCTGTCCTCATGCAAAACAATTGAAGCAGAAACCATCCAAAACCTGACAAATTCAATGGACGAGAGAGTTCAGAAGCTCCTTTCGAACAAGGGGCCCTATGTGCAAATGTAACATCACCTAGAATAAAGTTTTGAGTTGAAAACTGTTTGATTTCAGTTTCTAATAGCCTGCTAATGCTTACAGTTTCAAAAATGACCATTTTTTTGTTCTTTATTAAAATGAAAAGGTTGATCGAAGAGTGGGGGGGATCTAAGGGTGTGGCAACCCAGTAGTCAGGATTACTTAGAATTCTGACAATCTGAGGGTCATGTTGCAGGTAGTGCAGCAAGAAGTCACTCATGTGTCTTGCGCATCTAGGAGCCCCAAAATTATTTTCCGGGCTAGATGCAGCTAAAAATTATTATTAATTTTAAATCTGGTGGAGCTTAGTATAGATGGCCTAATAGAATCAGTACTGCACACTGCTACAAAGCCCAAATTATTTTCCAGCCAAGATACAGATAAACATGATTAGTAATTTTAAAGCTTATATCGGTTGGTGAGGTGATTTTAACAAAACATCAAGCTTTTACTCTCCCCAGGATGACACAGGGGTAGAAAAGTCGTTTCAGATCCATGATTTGTTCATCTTTATGAACGTGAGTTTGTCTACATTATCAGTGGAGAGCCGCGTGCGCTTATCTGTCAGCACACCACCAGCAGCGCTGAACACACGTTCAGACAGAACGCTGGCTGCAGGGCATGACAAGATCTCCAAGGCGTAAGTGGCGAGCTCCGGCCATTTATCCAGATTGGAAGCCCAAAAAGAGCAAGGGTCTAGTGACACAGTCATGGTTTCAATGTTTACTTGGAGATACTCCTGTTCCATCGTCTCTAGGCGTTGACTATGTGTCAGACTTCTTGTCTCCTGTGGCCTTGCAAAGGATGGGCTAAAAAAGTGGTGAAATGATTCCGCAAAATTTGTTACCAGTAGATATTGTGTTTCTGTTACGTTTTGAGTGCTGAACACTCGACGGTCCCACGGTTGTCAAGTTGGAACTGTGAGATTCGCTACGTGCACCACTCGTGTTTTGTGGAAAAGCACATGTAAGATTCTGCAACAGTCTCTGCTGATACTCCTGCATGCGTGCATCCCTTTCTATGGCAGGAATAATTTCTGCAAATTTACTTTTGTACCGGGGATCTAACAGTGTGGCAACCCAGTAGTCAGGATTATTTCTAATTCTCACAATTCGAGGGTCATGTTGCAGGTAGTGCAGCAAGTCATCTTTATCGATCTGAAAAAATGCCCAGGCTATGCAAGGCTTAGCACCCATGCGACCTGAAGGGCCACCACGACTTGTGGTCAGAGGCGGAGTTGTGTTTGAGGAAGCAGTTGTTGACGTGCTTCCAGTACTACGTCTCGGTCCATGAAGGCGCAACCTGACCTTGTCGTCGCTAGCATCCTCCTCCACCTCCTCTGCTGACCTCATCTCTTGGCTGACTGTGGGTTGACAGTAAGTGGGATCTCCAACCTCATCATCATCACCCTGTGTGTTATCACACCCGTCGTCCTCAGAGCCAACCTGTTCCTGCCCTGACAAAAAACGAAAGTTCTCGCTCCAATCAGGTATTTGAGTCTCATCATCGTCTTCCTCATTGTCTCCACCAACAGGAGTTACAGTTTGGGAATGAGGGTCTACGTTATGGTCAGAACCTTCTGCGTCTGGTCCTGGATCCGACTCATAAAGATTCTGGACATCAGTGCAGATCATTTCCTCGTCTGGATTCACAGAAGCTCTGGAGCCGACCTCTGATTCCCAGGCTATAGTATGAGTAAACAGCTCTGCAGACTCAACCATCTGTTCTACCCCATACTCAGACGGGCAGCTGGAGACTTGGGAGCTGTGAGGAAGCAAGTGCGATTGGGGTGACACCTCTGAGGACTGGAGTATTTGTGATGTTGAAGTTGAGGTGGAGGAGAGCCCACTAAAAGGAGCACTTGATATCCGTTGAAGCACCTGCTGTTTTTGTGCCTCATCTGGAATTTGTAGCGATTGGCGTGGCCGTAAGAAAGGGATCTTATCACATTGTCCGCTAAAAGAAGTAGACATTTTAGTTTGGCTGGAAGATGGTCTTTCTTCTGCAGATGTTACTGTTGCTTTAACACCTACTCCACGGACACAACCTTTTTTCCCCTTCCCAACACGCCTATTCCCCTTTCCATCAGCAGCATGCCTTTTTCCACTCATTTTGGTGGTTAACTAATTCAAAACTCTGGAGTTGTTTGCACAAAAAAACAATGGATGAGAACCGAGCAGAGCTGAGTGGCCAAACTGTGGTATTAGGCCAAAAGTATTGGCTGGGTTAGATGTAGAAAAAAATTATATTGAATTTGCAACCTGGTGGAGGTTCGTATAGATGGACTAATAGACCAAGTCCCACACACTGCTAGAAGTCTAAATATTTTTTCCGAGCTCGATGCAGAAAAAAATTATTTTTAATTTGCAACCTGGTGGAGGTTAGTATAGATGGACTAATAGAACAAGTCCCACACACTGCTAGAAGCCTAAATATTTTTTCAGAGCTAGATGCATAAAAAAATATTTTTAATTTGCAACCTGGTGGAGGTCAGTATAGATGGACTAATAGACTAAGTCCCATACACTGATAGAAGCCTAAATATTTTTTCAGAGCTCGATGTAGAAAAAAATTATTTTTAATTTGCAACCTGGTGGAGGTTAGTATAGATGGACTAATAGAACAAGTCCCACACACTGCTAGAAGCTGAAATATTTTTTCAGAGCTCGATGCAGAAAAAAATTATTTCTAATTTGCAACCTGGTGGAGGTTAGTATAGATGGACTAATATAACAAGTCCCACACACTGCAAGAAGCCTAAATATTTTTTCAGAGCTAGATGCAGAAAAAAATTATATTTAATTTGCAACCTGATGGAGGTCAGTATAGATGGACTAATAGAACAAGTCCCACACACTGCTAGAAGCTGAAATATTTTTTCAGAGCTAGATGCAGAAAAAAAATATTTTTAATTTGCACCCTGGTAGAGGTTAGTATAGATGGACTAATAGAATGATGCTATGCCCAATAGGTTTTACTTCACTAGGTGCAGTAAAAAAAATTGTATTCTATACACAGGTGGTGTAGCTTGCAACACAGATAGGCTACTCCACTGACTAACACACTCTGCAATAGGCCAAAAAGGATTTGCTTTGCTAGATTTAGCCAAATGCTGTGAAAAAAAACTTGCACAGCACTGGCACAGACCTGCCTGGCAAAAAGTGATAGGAACTGATGTAACCTAGTCCTGAAAAGGACTGCAATTACAATTAGTCTTTACTCCCAACCTATCTATTTAAGAGCACAGACCTGCCTGATAAAAGTCGTAGGAAATGATGTAACCTAGTCCTTAAAAGGACTGCAATCACAACTCTTCCCTACTCCCAAGCTATCTGTAGATTTGTGCGAAAATTGGCTTGAAATTAACAAAGTATAGCGCACACAGCAACAGAGGTGCCGTCTAACACGCAGCTGCAGCAGTGAGAAAATGGTGGCGACGGGGAAAATGGCTGGGTCTTATAGGGCAAGGACATGTGACATACACTGCCAATTATACATGCCCTTGCTTGTGTGAAAAAAAGCAGTTCGCTCCGTGTGTGCACTGCTGATAGACTGACAGATTGCACCTCCCCACTGTAAATGCGGGAAAGAGAAAAAAAAATGGAGATCTTCATTATTCCTGCAGAGATCCATCCCCTGCCCCTCCCCCCGCCCCGCTGTACACTCAAACTGCATATTAACTATAATTTTCAGCATTACTGAGAAAAAATCCAGTTATGATTTTGGTGCACGAACAGTTATCGAACATAACCTCGAACAGACAAATTTTTTTCAAATCGTTCGTGTTCGCCAAAAGGCTCGAACACCGCCCAAAACAGCTCGAATTTGAGAATGGCGAACAGTTCGAGTCGAACACCGCTCATCTCTATTGTCCATATCTTTCGCTGACTAGACAACTATACCAGCCATACTCAGCCATTATTATACTCTATTCGCCATTTGTTTAATTTTGTGGCCTCCCCAAAAAAATAAAGAATGAAAAACAAAATATAAAACTAAAAACAAAAAAACAGTGTTGACTTCCTGTTCTTCCAACCCTTCCACCTTCACCTACTCTACCTCTTCCTCCACTTGGACCACCGATTCCTGGTTCTAGATCATTATTTTTTATTTTATTTTTTGTTCTTTTAAGTCATTTCCCTAAAAAAGAATCAAACACAAAAATAGTGTTGGATACCTTCTCTCCTGCCTCTTCCACCTGCACCACCACGTCCACCTCCACACCTCCTCCTCCTTTAGGATCTCTGCCTCCTGTTTCAAGATTGCTATTTTTTTTTATTTTTTGTAATTTTAAATCATTTCCCTTAAAAAAACAACAACACAGTTTCTCCCCAACAAAAATAGTGTTGGATACCTTCTCTCCTGCCTCTTCCACTTACACCAGCACTTCCTCCACCTACTCCACCTCCTCCTCCACTTTTACCTCTGCTCCTGTTTCAAGATTATTATTATATTTTAGTATATTCTCTGTAATTTTAAGTAATTTTCCTATCCTTATTTGTTTGCAGGGCAATTGTCCTGCTCTTACCCCCATTTTGCTTCCTTTTGCTGCCCACTACCCCTTATTACCCATAATTCAAAGCACAAAAGTTTGGGCCCACATTGGCTTCTATTGACTGTGAGCTGGTCTTATTATGCTGGGAATAGCCTAATAATCATGGAGCTTCCCAGCCTATTAATATCAGCTAACAGCTGTCTGCTTTGCCTTTGCTGGTTATAAAAAATAGGGGAATCCCACATTGTTTTTTTCATTTATTTATTAACAAGTTTAGTAAAATACACATGCAAGGCACTGTTCCACTCCTCAACTTGGACCTCTGCCTCCTGGGTCAAGATTACTGTTTTTTATATTTTTTTATTCTATGTTATTTTAAGACATTTCCCCTATCCACATTTGTTTGCAGTGCAATTGTCCTGTTCTTACCCTAATTTTGCATCCTTTTGCAGCGCCCTAGCCATTGCTACAACCTGTTATGATCTGCAACATGAACTAAGGAAAGATAGGGGAAAGCTGTCCCTACAGTAAGACTAAGCTGAATCCCTACGATGTAGCGGGCTGCCTGTTCCTAGTGAACAGACCCGCCTTAGTCCTTGGCTAGTCTGAACGAAGACCTATAGAATTAAGGGAGGGGTCCCTAAAAGAACTAAGGACGGGGACAAAAATGGGACACCTCCTAAACAGAAGTTGTTGTAGAAAACAAAATACAAACTGACAAAAATGTACTAGAGGTCCTAGAGGACCAAGTGAACTGACACAGATAGGCACCGAAGCACCAGGCTAGCAAAACAGTCAAACAACACTGAAGTTCAGCAAAGCCAGAAGGGCGGAGCTGGAATATAAAGGCAGATGGTCACGTGACCGCAAAACACAAGATAGAAAAAACTAACAGGAGGGTTCTAACACAACCATTCTACAGCACCAAAGTTCAGGTCCCCATTGACTTATATGGGATTCTGGTCCGGGGTCAAGTGTGAGTCAGGTTCTGGTACCTGAACCAAATTTTTGGACTCAAGTTATGCTGAACCCGACAAATCCGATCTCCCACAGGTCCGCTCACCATAATATTAATCTAAATTTATTATATGATGCCATGCATAAAACCACCCAGGATGATAAATGCGCCCTCCTATTTATCTGTCTCCACACCATCCATGCACACGATAACTGCACTTGATAACTGCACTTAAATGGGTTGTCCACTACTATTGAAAATAGGCCAATGTATTTCTATGATGAAAATAAGTGTCTTTGTAAATATCTTGCATTGCTGTTTCCGCCTGTGAGCGGTGCTATAGCTGGCCGCTCACAGGCATCACGTGACGCCCTGCTGATTTAACGTCAAGTGAGGCATGACATCAGTGACGAGGTCCCCGCTGTGGCTGCTGGGTTGTGGGCGGGGTTACCCCACGCGTCACACCCTGCATACACCTCGTGCTTTCCCAATGAATGGGGAGAGGGAGAGAGCACGGTGGATGCTGGGTGTGACACGTGGGGTAACCCTGCCCACAACCCAGCATCCACCGTGGAACGCGGAGCTGTGTCACGCCTGGTTGCAGCCGGGGTCAAGTGATGCCTGTGAGCAGCCAGTGATAGCGCCTCTCACAGGCAGTAACACCAGTGAAAGGTATTTATAAAGAAACTTATTTTCATCATAAAAATACATTGGCCATTTTCAATAGTAGTGGGCAAGCCTTTTAAACATACTGGCTGATGACTGGATCATGCAGCTTTATATGAAAATGCCTATTTATTATAATGGCTGGACCTGAAATAACAAGCACTTTTCACCTATTGTGTCCCCCTATTTCCTTGTAGATTGTAAGCTTGCGAGCAGAGACCTCACTCCTCCTGTAACTGTTTAACTGTCTAAACTTGTATTGAATTTATTGTCTATATACAGAATGTCAACACTTAATTTTAAAGTGCTGTGTAATATGTCAGCGCTATATAAATAAAATTATTATATACTATATAATCGGCTTATTCCGTCTGTCTGTCCGTCCAGGAAATCCCGCGTCGCTGATTGGTCCGGCCGCGGCCAATCAGCGACGCGGGATTTCAGAACAAGATGGCGGCCGTTAGCGGCTCATATGCCGCACGGAGGTCATCTCCCGGCTGCTCGCAGCGGAAGTACCCCGACCGGCGGCCTAGGCGGTGCTGCTCCCCGTTCCTCCCTTCACACTTGCCGTCGGGAGATCAGCGGCCCTAGCCGCTGATCTCCCGACGGTAGCCACATGGAGGTCAGCGACGACGCAGCCGGGAGATGACCGGCGCTAGCCGGTGATCTCCCGGCTGCTCTCAGCGGAAGTACCCGCACAGGCAGCGCCACTCCCCAGTCCTCACTAATACGGTTCGCTGATTGGTCGCGACCAATCAGCGATATTGGCGCCAAATTTAAACACTGCTCTGCTGATTGGTCGCGGCCACCCTGCCGCAACCAATCAGCGATATTGGCGTGAACTTTAAAACACCGCTTCTCTGATTGGTCGCGATTTGAAACGCGCAGGCCACCGTCGGGAGATCAGCGGCACAACCCAGTGCACAGTCCATTTAAATACTGCTTCGCTGATTAGTCGCGCCCGGTAGGCCGCATACATATTCTAGAATACCCGATGCGTTAGAATCGGGCCACCATCTAGTTATTAATAAATTAAAACATGATATCAGAATATATGCATAATACTGCCAAGGGAGCACTCCACAGACTCCTCACACCAATCCAACACGAGTTTTGCTTCCTCTTCTACAGGGAGTGTTTGCCTCTTAATATAGGGTAAATACAGCGGCCACAAATAGGTAATCAGGGGAAACGTCACCTTACTGGGCGCCGCTGTATGCGCATGCACATGGTATCTGCTGCATGCTGGCTGTAAGATGTAACAAGAAACATAAGATAAAACGTCAAGAATGGGCCAAGAAATATCTTAGGAATGAGTTTTCAAAGGTTTTATGGACTGATGAAATGAGAGTGACCCTTGATGGGCCAGATGGATGGGCCAGAGGCTGGATCAGTAAAGGGCAGAGAGCTCCACTCCGACTCAGACGCCAGCAAGGTGGAGGTGGGGTACTGGTATGGGCTGGTATCATCAAAGATGAACTTGTGGGACCTTTTCGGGTTGAGGATGGAGTGAAGCTCAACTCAACTCCCAGACCTACTGCCAGTTTCTGGAAGACAACTTCTTCAAGCAGTGGTACAGGAAGAAGTCGGTATACTTCAAGAATAACATGATTTTCATGCAGGACTATGCTCCATCACATGCATCCAACTACTCCACAGCGTGGCTGGCCAGTAAAGGTCCAAAAGAAGAAAAAATAATGATATTGCCCCCTTGTTCACCTGATCTGAACCCCATAGAGAACCTGTGGTCCATTATAAAATGTGAGATCTACAGGGAGGGAAAACAGTACACCTCTCGGAACAGTGTCTGGGAGGCTGTGGTGGCTGCTGCACGCAATGTTGATCGAAAACAGATCAAGCAACTGACAGAATCTATGGACGGAAGGCTGTTGAGTGTCATCATAAAGAAAGATGGCTATATTGATCACTAAATTTTTTGGTTTTTGTTTTTGCATGTCAGAAATGTTTATTTTTAAATGTTGTGCACTGATATTGGTTTACCTGGTGAAAATAAACAAGTGAGATGGGATTATATTTGTTTTTTATTGAGTTGCATAATAATTCTGCACAGTAATAGTTACCTGCACAAACAGATATCCTCCTAAGATAGCCAAATCTAAAAAAAACCCACTCCAACTTCCAAAAATATTAAGCTTGGATACTTATGAGTCTTTTGGGTTGATTGAGAACATAGTTGTTGATCAATAAAAAAATAATCCTTTAAAATACAACTTGCCTAATAATTCTGCACACAGTGTATATACACTGTGTGCAGAATTGTTAGGCAAGTTGTATTTTAGAGGATTAGTCGCTCCTCCAGTGAGAGTGGTTGAGAGTGATTGCTCACAGCATTCTGCACCTGTGTCATCTCCTTCTTACAGAGGAGGGCTGGCCGCGTCCTGGTGTGCATTTTTCTTGAACCCTTGGCTGGGGAGTACCATTGCCTTTTTGCTGTTTTCTAATTTGACTTTGGAATTTTAAAAAATTCTGTTTATTGTTCTGGCTATGCTGTTTGTTTTTAGTTGGCTCTCAAGCCTATGCAGCTTGGAGTAGGACAACATGTATAAAAAGTATCATGTGATCAAAATACTCATTTGCTTAATAATTCTGCACACAGAGTGCATATATATATATATATATATATATATATATATATATATATATATCTATATCAGGACCAGACTGGGACTAAAAATCTGCCCTGGCACACAGACCCCACCATCCCACATACCATATTGCCCCCCCACCCCCACCCCCCAAATCCTACATCACAAGAAATGTTAGCACCACATCTTTCAAAGGGGTTCTCCACAGCTCTGACACCCATTTCTCAATCAGCATGTGTTCCCCCATTAAAATAACAACACTTATACTCACGTCCGGCGCCATTCCAGCGGTGTTGGCACTCGCTCTCCCGGGGCTCATATGACACTATGTCACACGAGCCCGCTGGCCTCTCTCTTTCCGCCTTTCGATGAATCAATAATCAAGAGGAAGTCAGAACTGCAGCTGGCTGCTGACAGCCTCATGATTACTGATTTGTGTAATATGCAATTTGGAGGTGATCAACTCCCTTTAAATATGTGAACCCCGACATCCCCACAAGTAAAGCAGTACATGTGGGATACACAGTTTGTCCCATTTGGGGCATTTATGGCAAATTGAAAGGATATGCCATATAGCGTATGTCCGATAAATGCAGGTCCCACTGCTGAATGGAAAGATTGGGGACCCTTTGGTGGCTTCCTCACTAGTCTTTGTTAGTGAATACTTGTATTCTCTATAAAACAATTATGAAGCATTACTTTTTTTTGCATTGTGGCATTCCTCTGTTATTCCTCCTGGAAATATATGAATAAATTGACAAATAGCTGCTACCATTTGTGTGTCCCTACCCAGTCTAACCTTGCCTAATCATTGCTGGCAGTACCAGAATGTGTAGGTGAGAAGGAGAATGGTGACCCTTAGGTGTCAGTAAGGCCCGGGATGCTAATTTCGCAATGCTACTAATTGACAGCTGCAGTTCTGAGAATTACATGGACTCTAGGAGATGACATTGTACAGCAGCTGAAGCCACAGAGGTAAGATCAGGTAGTTGTGACTCTGCTTACACCAGGTGCTATACACACATTTCCAGGAGTAACAACAGAGGAACTGCACAACACTGAGTCCACAGGCATTATATATTAAGTATCAGAACATCATAATTCTGTACATAATATGTATGAAAGACAATCAAAGAAGAAATACTTGTTAGCAATAAATATCATTATCAACAGAAAAAACACCATGATATCGACCTATATGTTATACCTCAAATAGTCTACTAAAATAAAAAGGAGACATCAGCCGCCCACATAGAACTTACATGACTCAATCAGCAAGGACCCTAAACCCAGACTCATCACTGAACCTTTCTATTTTGCTACTATTGTAAAATACTGCATTTTTTCAAACGGAAAAAAAGACATGGAAAAAGCAGCAAAAGCGCTGTGTGAACAATCTCTCGTTAAAATTCCAAGAAACAGTCACAGTACAACCCTCCTTATACGCCTCTACCGAACAACGAATCCTCCACTCCTCACCAGGCAATCCAGATTGCCAGAGCAGAGACTATATTGAAGAGGGAAGTAGCTGGTACTGCACAGCTGAGAACTTCCAAGAAGGAAGCTACAGAGACTCAAGGTTGAGCAGTTTAACTCTTGCACTGCTCAAAGAAGAGGGAGAGGGAGAAGTGCTTCTATTCAATTCAGGATTATGTGAATTCAGATGCTGCAGTCTTCTGGCTCCTCTCTGTCGCGGTAAACCCGTGAAAACAGGTTTGTTTGTTTTTTAAAGATGATTATAGAAAACACATTAAAAATTTTATATAAACTGGCAGCGTTTCTGACACCAAAAATGTTACTCCAGTCTCTGACTGGAGTAACATTTCTGGCAAGGTGAACAGAGGTGCCTCTGACGCGCCCCCTGGGCCGTGGGGTACTCGGTGCCGGGCCGGTCGTTGCTAAGGGAGATGTCACAGTGGCGGTGACCCGGTCAGTGACCCAGGGCGGTCATTAAAAGGGGATTTTTATCGTTTTTAAAGTTTAATATTCGTGACACCACCTATAGTATGCGGCTAAAGGGAGCCGCCGCTCCAGAGCAGGTCCTCTGGAGCTGTTGTTAATCCAGCAGAGTTGGTTTAGCTCTCCACAGGTAGAGCTTAGCTCCAGGGCAGTGTAAAGATGTTATATGAGGTAGATGTTGCTGTGCAGTATGGTGCAGGGGGATGATGACGCAGCAATAATTCACAGAGGCAGTGGGGTGCAGTCTTCAGGGTTTTACTCACGATTTTCAGACTCCAAGTTACCAGGCCAGGGCAACTTCCCACGTCATCCTGTGCTTACTCAGGGAGGGGTTCAGCAATCCCTCAGATAATTCAGGAGCACTTAAAGGGACCCCTTTCTGTGTGCCTTTCTCAGTCATCTTTCTGCGCTGGCTCTCACCCTCCTGCCCTGTGCCTCATAATCAGTGTCCTGAGTCGGTAGCCTCGGATCTAGTCGGGTGACCTGCGGTCCCCTGGACCCTCTGTGGCTACCTTTTCGGCGATGTAATTGTGGCTGTAGTAACTGCACCCTAAAAGTACAGAAGCCTCCGGTTTCTAGCTGAGCCTTGTAGTTCTCCACTAGTTAAGGGGCCAGTCCCCTCTGCAGCTTGATCCCTCCACGTGCTGGTAGATACGGGCGCACAGGTGGCCTCCTGCACTGCCCGTACCCCTAGGATCCCCTCTTTCCTTCTGGAGTCTTCCTTCCTGCTCCTTTCCTCTCCTCAGTCAGTATCTCCTCCTGGGCCTCTCACTAGGCCCGCCTCCGGAGCTGAGCTCCTGCAGAGCCTCTGCTCCTTCCACTCTCTCCTCACTGTTCTAACTGAACTATCACACCCAAGATGGCTTCCCTTTATATACTCCTACAGAAGTGCTCCTTTAAACTACGTCCTCCACCCACACCCACTAAATGGTTCCACCTCACTTGGTTCCCCCCACTCCAGCCAGGGACCAGGGACTGTGCTCTCCCAGGAGCAATCTCGCCCTGCCCTCTGAACTGTGGTGTAATGAATGTGACTCGCCCCTTGGGCCGTGGGGCACGCGGGTCCGGGCGATAGGGAGACGTTGGGGGTAGTAGTGGCGGCCCGGTCCCGCGGATCAGGGTGGTCAGGCCAGTGGTAGTCCGTTATGTGTTATTGATAATGTCCGACTACGCCACCCGTGGATTGCGGTTATTAGGAACCGCCGCTGCATGCAGACCGCTGGGGCTGATGAGGTGTGCAGCTAGGGTAGTGTGACTCCCCACGGGAAGAGTGCGGCCCCAGGGCAGTGTAGTGGATGGTGGGAGTGATGGTAGTGAGAGTCCCAGTGCTGATAGTGCTGGAGGAGCAAGGAGCACACAGACAACAGGTTGCAGTCCAGGGTCTTTACTGAAACAGGTAAACTGACCCATAAACAGTCCCAGCTAGGAGGGGACCTGGATGTCTGAGAGCAACGGGAAAATTGGCCCTGGTCAGGGTGAGGGTGTAGGCCTACCGTGCTTTCTGCGCTCCTTCTGGCTATCTCCTCCTGATAGGGTAACAGCCCACGTTTCCGAGCTTTCCGTGCTTTCTCGCCTGTATGGCCTGCGACGTGGGTTCCTTTCTGCTCCCAGCCTTGTACGGCTTTACTGGTCCCTTCGGTTGTGGCAGGGCCTCCAGGCTTCTTAGGCCAAGGAATGTACAGTCCCTTGCGGACTGGTTCTCTGCTGGGGGATGTGGAATCCTTCCAGCCTCAGACACCAAAGTCTGGTAAAGCTAAGTCTTTCTCTGCCAAGACAGGCTCTCTTCGCTTCTTGTCTCTGGCTTGTGGCTCTCTCCTACTGCCACACTTCCTCTTAGGTGCAATCAACTTTCTGTCCCGGCTCCACTCTGGGACACGTCTCAGAGCTGAGACAGGCAATCCAGTTCTCTCTAACCCTGTCCCCAGTACCAGCTTTTATAGGGGCAGCCAGCTCCCCCTACTGGCCTGAGACAGGAGGCATTGCATGCTAATGTTCCCCTGACCAGAGAACCTCCCCCTTGCTCTCAGACACAGCTTTATTACACTAGTGGCATCCAGGTAGGGTGACACAAATGCAGATGTTAGGGTCCCGGGCTGTACTCCATCCTTACCTGAGAGTGGGATACCACACCTCTGGGTGAGATGCAGTACCTCTGTGGCGACAGAACCCGCAGGGGCGTCACACCTCCGTAAATGTGCCAAATTCAATAAGTGGCCTGTGCCTCTTAAGGAATTCGGCACATCTTATTCCTTCACTCCCCTCATTAAGGCTGGCATACAAAAAAACAGCCTTAATGAATTGGGGCCTTTACATGAAATAGAGTACTATACATAGCTATTACAAAACACAAGAAAAAAATAAAATACAGTAAACCAGAAAAATCAGGACAAAAGTACATCCTATTTGGCTCTGCTTTTTGAGTGGAGCCCTAGGCAGAGGCATAACTCCAATTGGTTCAGGGGTTGCAGTCTCACGCAGGCCATGGAGTCTAAGGGGCCCAAACGGTCCTTTAAGCCCATATGAGAAGACCAATACTATTACAGGCCCATGATAGTTAGGGGCTCTGTTAGAGATGTTGCATTGGGGCCCCTGAACTTCAATTTATATCACTGGCCGTATGGATATATTTAGTGTGGTTGATAGCTTGTATGCCAAAAGAACTCCTAAGTGAAGACCAC
This sequence comes from Phyllobates terribilis, assembly GCF_046119375.1. Classification (NCBI taxonomy): domain Eukaryota; kingdom Metazoa; phylum Chordata; class Amphibia; order Anura; family Dendrobatidae; genus Phyllobates; species Phyllobates terribilis. Next base: position 242,360,118 of record NW_027362769.1, on the reverse strand, counting down.
TAGCTTGATGTGAACATCACCTAATTTCTGAGCCCATCATCCACAAAATTAAAAGGTCATCTCAAATTGCAGCTGCCATGAACAATTATCAATAGGAGCGTCTCAGCCCGTCACCTTGTCACTTCTGGTACCCCTGACAACTGAACATAGTTTAGCTCTGTTCATGGACTCTGCCATTTTGTGACCACGTTAGTATTTTTCCAGTAAATACTGCAGGAGGTTGGCACTTATGTACCTGTGTGAATGTCTGTTCTGACAATGATGAACTTCAGGGCAAACGCTGCAACCAGGAGCATTAGAAGCTACTTATAAGTGCAAGATATAGGAGACCTGCTTGTCACATCTGTGTCCAGATGCTTTGTGGAGTGACCTTCCTAAACTCTAGAGCTCCTAGTTGTCCAGTCATTTTGTTTATTTATCTATCATAAAGATAAGTAGATGAACAGATGACCTCAGACTCCACAGAATGCAGGACTCACTGCTACACAATGGTACACTGACAACTAGTGTTGAGCGAGCACTAAAATGCTCGGGTGCTCGAAGCTCGGGCCGAGCTCACTGTGATACTCGGGTGCTCGACCCGAGCAACGAGCCCAATGTTAGTCTATGGGAGACCCGAACATTTTTGCGGCGGCTCCCCCGGCAGTCTGTAGACAGCCTAAAAAGTGCCCAAAACGATAGTGACAGTGCTCAAATGACATGGGGACAGCATGGGGATCGCCCCTGGATGCATTTCTGACCCCCAGGTCACTGCTGTCAACAACGTGGTCAGAGGTATTAAGCCACTTTTACAGGCTCACAATAAAACGTTCAAAAACGAAAGTGAAAGTGCTTTCCTTTGAAATATGTTAACCCCTTAACGACCATGGGTCTTTCTGTTTTTGTGTTTTCCTTTTTTGCTCCCCTTCTTCCCAGAGCCAGAACTTATTTAATTTTCGTTCAATATGGCCATGTGAGGGCTTATTTTTTGCGGGACGAGTTGTACTTTTAAACACCATCACTGGTTTTACCATATCATGTGCTGGAAAATGGGAAAAATATTCCAAGGGCAGTGAAACTGCAAAAAAAATGCAACTCCACAGTTGTTTTTTGGGTCCTTTTTTTTACCACGTTCACTGAATGCTAAAACTGACCTGCCATCATTATTTTCCAGGTCGTTACGAGTTCATAGACACCAAACATGTATAGGTTCTTTTTTATTTAAGTGGTGAAAAAAAAATCCAAAGCTTGCTAAAAAAACAAAAAAAAATGACGCCATTTTCCGAGACCCTTAGCTTCTCCATTTTTCGGGATCTGGGGCCAGGTGAGGGCTTATTTTTTGCGTGCCGGGCTTACGTTTTTATTGATACCATTTTGGGGTAGGTCCGATGTTTTGATCGCCCGTTATTGCATTTTATAGCAAAGTTGTAGTGACCAAAAAAACTTAATTCTGGCGTTTAAATTTTTTTTCTCGTTACGCCGTTTACTGATTGTATTAATTCTTCTTTTATATTGATAAATCGGGCGATTCTGAATGCAGCGATACCAAATATGTGTATGTGGTTTTTTTTTTTATATATATTTTATTTTGAATGGGGCGAAAGGGGGGGAACTTAAACTTTTATATATTTTTTATTTTTTTTATTTTTTTAAAAACTTTTTTTTACACTTTCTGCTTGCTTCTATAGTCTCCAGAGGAGACTAGAAGCAGCAGTTGTCTGATTGCTTCTACTGCATACAAGCGATGAGCAGATTGCATGTATGCAGGAGGAATGCTCACTTGCTATGAGCGCTGACCACTAGGTGGCGCTCATAGCAATTGAGACATGACAACCACAGGCGTCTGCTGCAGACCCTGAGTTGTCATGCCCACCCATTGGTGACCCGCGATCACGTGACGGGGTCACTGATGGGCGGGGCTTAGGACTCCCGGAAGCGCGAGTTAAATGCCACTGTAAGAGATTTAACATATTAACAGCCGCGGGTGGATTGCGATTCCAATAATCAGCCGACATGTGCTCGCTTCAGTGCAGGCTCACCGCCGGAGCCCCCGCTGAACCGGCCTTCCCGACCTGGTGCGTACTATTACTGACCAGGTCGGAAAGGGGTTAAGGAACATCCTTTCCAGGGTAAAGACTTGTGTATAAGGTAAAATAAATAACCAAAAACAAAAATACTCCTCCACACCTTGGGCTATGTTCACAAGTAGCATTTTTTATGCGTTTTTGCACGTTTGTATTGCTTTCAACCGTGACAAATGCATTCACCGGGAAATGTCATTTTAACATTTTACAACCTTATCTGGCCATGTGCTGTGTGACACATGCATACAGTGCTAAAAAGACATGGGAACAGCATGGGGAAGACCCCTGGAAGCATCTCTGACACCCAGGTCACTGCCTAAAAGTGTGCCCATCAGAAGTGATCCTTGCCGCATCAGAAGATGCAGACTTGCAACTATCCCCGTGCAAGTCCTTGTCCCAGGGCAGTGTTCAATTGTACCTCCCTCATAACTTGCAATACAAGCGCAAGTATGCAGCCTGCCACCCACCCACCCCCCAGGCTGCAATACCATACTGCTAGCTTGCTTGCACTTGAAATTGGGCCTTTTAGGCATGTGGAGGTGGAATCTGGCCACCACGTCATGGCTGCGTCGGTAGCCTGGTATTCATACTCAGTACCCAGCCGCCCGGCGGCCGGGTGTCCACGCTTGGTCCCCAGCCGCCAGGGGGCGGCCGGGTGTCCATACTCAGTCCCCAGCCGCCCCGCGGCCGGGTGCCCACACACAGTCCCCAGCCGCGTGGGGGTGGCCGGGTGTCCATAAACGGTCCCAGGCCGCCCCTATTTGTCCCGGTGCGCCTTATACACAAGCGCGCATAACAAAACATTACCTGTGCCCTCCCCAGTGCATTTAGTGGGAAGGACAGCCTAACCACAAACACGTGGACAAGTGAATGTGGCCAGGAATGGTCCATCTCACTGACGCCTTCACACTGGGTTAATATTGTGGAAGCCGGGACACAGTTGGACACTGGGATGCAACACGTCCTCCAGACATAGAGGATTGCGGGTCCTGGGTCAATCAGGCTTCAACACAAAGTTCAGAAGGTAGACAGCAGCAGTGGTCGGCCTCCTACACAACGAGTAAATTATTCATGATCATGAGGCCATCCACCTCCTTAGCTTTCTGTTCCTTGGAATGCAAGCGCATGTATGTAGTAGCAGCTAGGCCTGAGGTGGTCAGCGTTTTGGCGCATATTCTACCTCCTTCGAGGATTGCTGGATGTTTTCCTGCTACTATCCCAGTTCTATGACTCCCGTTAAAACAAAGCTTCAGGTGATGAATGATGGATGAGGTGGTGGCAAAGGAGAAAGAGCAGGAGTAACAGGGACCATTCACATCAATATCAGGCCAGCCAACCACACATGTCTTGTAGGATATGTTTCCGTACCAAAAGGAGCGGTTCAGCTACACAGTTATAAGGCATACAGTGAATGCAATGCCTACCAAAAATTTCGAGGCACTCCAATGCCCCTTGGAAGTGGTCAGAGGGCCTTAACTAAACCGTTTTTTCCATTTATAGCAACTGGGTCTCCTGTACACTGTTGGCCTAAGCAGGGAATGGAAGGCTTTCCAAAAATTATTAGGCACTGCAATGCCCCTTGAAACAGACGTGGATTACAGCGTATTAAAAACCTTCTACCCATTATTGGGGAGTGGGTCTCCCTTAGTGTTCGCCTATGCATTGAAAAGCAAAAGCTGACAAAAATTAGGAGGAAATGCAATGCCCGTTGCAAGAGTCGTGGAGGTTAGAGGTAATTAAAAACAACATGTCAATGCCCCTTGGAAGAGCTGTGGAGTTCAGAGTGGTTTAACAAGACGGTTTTAATGCCCCTTAGAAGAGACGTGGAGTTCAGAGTGGTTTAACAAGACAGTTTTAATGCCCCTTGGAAGAGATGTGGAGGTCACAGTAGCTTAACAAGATGGTTTTAATGCCCCTTGGAAGAGACGTGGAGTTCAGAGTGGTTTAACAAGACAGTTTTAATGCCCCTTGGAAGAGTGGTGGAGGTTACAGTGGAATAAAAAGACAATATCAATGCCCCGTGGGAGAGACGTGGAGGTCACAGTAGCTTAACAAGAAGGTTTTAATGCCCCTTGGAAGAGTGGTGGAGGTCGCAGTGGAATAAAAAGACAATATCAATGCCCATTGGCAGAGTGGTGGAGGTTACAGTGGAATAAAAAGACAATATCAACGCCCTGTGGAAGAGACGTGGAGGTCACAGTAGCTTAACAAGACGCTTTTAATGCCCCTTGGAAGAGTGGTGGAGGTCGCAGTGGAATAAAAAGACAATATTAACGACCCTTGGAAGAGACGTGGAGGTCACAGTAGCTTAACAAGACGATTTTAATGCCCCTTACAAGAGTCATGCAGTACAGCATATTAAAAACATTATTCCCATTATTGAAGAGTGGGTCTCTCATAGTCTTTGCCTATGCCTTCCAAGCAAAAGCTGCCAAAAATTAGGAAGGGGGAACTTGCAATGTCCCTTACAAGAGCCATGCAGTACAGCATATTACAAACATAAGTCCCATTATTGGGGAGTGGGTCTCCCATAGTATTTGCTTATGCTTTCCCAGCAAAAGCTGCCAAAAATTAGGACGGAGCAACTTGCAATGCCCCTTACAAGAGCCATGCAGTACAGCATATTACAAACATAAGTCCCATTATTGGGGAGTGGGTGTCCCATGGTATTTGCTTATGCTTTCCCAGCAAAAGCTGCCAAAAATTAGAATGGAGGAACTTGCAATGCTGGCACCCTGGTGGTATAGTGGTGGTGGGGGCTGAGGATAAGGAGAAGAAGATTAAACAGCCGAAACGAGGAAGCGTATACCCATGTGTGGGTGTGAAGCGGTGCATGTGAATACACCTCCAAAAATAACACAGTGGATTTGACTTTATGTTACTCTGCTGTCATTTGGTGGTGATGAGAAGTCTGGCCCAATCCAGCCCTTGTTCATTTTGATAAGGGTCAGCTTGTCAGCATTGTCAGTTGACAGGCGAGTGCGCTTATCAGTTATAATTCCCCCAGCGGCACTAAAAACACGCTCCGATAGCACGCTAGCGGCAGGGCAGGCCAGGACCTCCAAGGCGTACAGAGCGAGTTCATTCCAAGTGTCCAGCTTCGATACCCAATAATTAAAAGGCACAGAGGAATCACGGAGGACGCTGGTACGATCGGCAAGGTACTCCCTCACCATCTTTTGAAACTTTCCACTCCTTGTGAGAGTACCCCGCGCCTCAGGGCCTGTAAGCTGGTCGGGTGTCAGAAAACTGTCCCAGAACGTTGACAGTGTTCCCCTGCCTCTGCTGGATTGGAGTTGCATCTCTCTTGCCTGTACGCCTTGGTTGGGCAACGAACTGTGACCTCTGCCGCTAGCGTGTTCAGATGGGAATTTTTTTAACAGTTCTGCAGCAATGGCCTTCTGGTACTGCCCCATTTTTGTAGACCTCTCCACCTCAGGAATAAGAGAGTGAAAGTTCTCCTTGTAGCGGGGGTCTACAAGTGTCACCAACCAGTAATGACTGTCACCCAACATTTTGACAACGCGAGGGTCACGGTTAAGGCAGCGTAACATAAAATCAGCCATGCGTGCCAGACTGGTAACGGGAAAGATTTCCGTGTCTTCACCAAGATGACGACTGACCATGCTCTCCTCCTCCTCCTCCTCTTCCTCCTCCCCCCTGTCCTCAGGCCACCCACGCTGAACCGACGGTATGACACTTGTACAGGTACTACCGTCTACAATGCATGATAGCAGCTCCTGTCTTCCTCCTCCTCCTCCTCCTCCTCCTCTCCCTCATTGTCCCCCAATGCACGTTGGGATGAGATAAGGCTGGGCTGTGTGTAATTGCCCGCTACGGCTTCTTGATCCATCTCATCATACTCTGGCTGCAATGCCTCCTCTTTAATTCTCTGCAGAGAGCGTTGCAAAAGACAGACAAGTGGGATGCTGACACTAATGATGGCGTCATCGCCACTCACCATCTTGGTGGCCTCCTTAAAGTTTGTCAGGATGGTACATATGTCAGACATCCAGGTCCACTCCTGAGGTCTTATGTGTGGAGTCTGACCTGAATATCGATGGCCTTGTTGCAGCTGGTACTCCACAACTGCTCTCTTCTGCTCACAAATCCTTTGCAACATGTGGAGGGTAGAGTTCCAACGTGTGGGGACATCACACACCAGTCGGTGTGCCGGAAGCAGCAAATGCTGCTGCAACACAGCAAGGGCGGCGGAAGCTGTAGCTGACTTGCAAAAATGAGCTGACAGGCGGCGTACTTTCACGAGCAGATCTGGCAACTAGGGGTACGATTTAAGAAACCGCTGAACCACGAGGTTAAGCACATGAGCCAGGCATGGTACGTGTGTGATCTCACCTCGCCTCAGAGCCGCCACCAGGTTACGGCCATTGTCACACATGACCATGCCGGGATGTAGGTTCAGCGGTCTCAGCCACAGATCTGCCTGCTCTTTCACAGCTGTCCACAACTCACAAGCAGTGTGAGGTTTATCACCTAAGCTTATGAGTTTCAGCACAGCCTGTTGCCGCTTGGCGGAGGCAGTACTGCAATGCTTCCAGCTTGTAACTAATGTGGTGATATCTGAGATGGAGGCTGAACATGAGGAGGAGGAGGAGGATGCGCAGGAGCTGTACACTGTGGGGGCAACTCTGACTGACATAGGGCCCGCAATCCTCGGTGGGGGGAGGATGTGTTCCGTTCCAAGGTCCGACTGGGTCCCGGCTTCCTCTTTGTTTACCCAGTATGCCGTCAGAGAGATGTACCGTCCCTGGCCACAAGCACTTGTCCACGTGTCCGTTGTCAGGTGGACTCTCCCAGTAACTGCGTTGTTGAGGGCACGGCAGATGCTTTGGGACACGTGCTTGTGTAGTGCGGGGATGGCACACCGGGCAAAATAGTGTCGGCTGGGGACCGAGTACCGAGGGACGGCCACCGCCATAAGATTGCGGAAGGATTCCGTCTCCACCAGCCTAAAAGGCAGCATTTCCAATGCAAGCAGTCGTGAAATGTGCGAATTTAGGACTGTGGCCTGTGGGGCGTTAGCTGCGAATTTCCGCTTTCGTTCAAAGGTCTGGGATATGGACAATTGAACGCTGCGGTGGGACGTGGACGTGGACGTTGATGCTGTTTCTTGAGAAACTGCCATAACAAGTGAAGACTGAGAGGAGGGGGCATCTTTACATGCAGTATGGACAGGGGATTGCCTTGCACACACAACAGGGGGTTCTATTGCACGCACAACAGTGGAAGAAGCAGTGGTGACACCCACTGACACTGGTCGTGGACACTGGGTTTCGCCCCACAAAGTCGGGTGCTTTGCTGCCATGTGCCTGATCATGCTGGTGGTGGTCAGGCTGGTAGTTTTGTCACCCCTGCTGATGCTGGCATGGCAGGTGGAACATATGGCCTTTTTGGGGTTATCAGCAGAGTCTTTAAAAAAATTCCAGACTCTGGAAGACCTACCGCTTGTACTGGCAACGTCCCTCATGTTGGTGTTACGGGGAACGGTTGCCTGCCTTCTGTCTGCGGCCACCACACTGCTTCTTCCTGCCTGTTGGGGTACTCTGCCTCCCTCCCCCTGTGTGCTGCTGGCCTCACTCTGCATGTCCTCCTTCCACGTTGGGTCAGTTACTAGATCATCCACCACCTCCTCCTCTTCCACTTGCGCACCACGATCCTCCTCCTCACTTCCTGGCAATTGTGTCTCGTCATCGTCCACCTCTTGTGACAGATTGCCAACGTCGACTTCCTGTGGCCGTGGCTGTTCAAATATTTGGGCATCGCAACACGGGATCTCCTCTTCCACCACTTCAAGCGTATCAGGCGAGGGGCCCAAATATGGAAATGGACCAGTGAACAGCTCTTCAGAGTGTCCAAGTGTGGGAACACTTGCTGTCTGACGACACTCGGCATGGTGGGAGGAAGGAGCATCAGGGTGAGGAGGAGTATGCGGTCGAGACTCACGGCTACTAAGAGTTGACCGTGTGGAAGACAGACCGGAGGTGGTGGTGCCCAGGTAACTGGAAGTATTGTCTGCTATCCAATTAATAACCAGTTCACACTGATCAGTTCTCAATACTGGTGTTGTTCTGTGCTTCCCTAGTAATTTGGTCAAGAAGTGGGAGCGAGAAGATGTGGCTGTTGGTTGTGGCACATTTTCACCTTGGCCACGGCCCCGTCCTCTGCACGAACCATCACCAGAACGTCCACTTCCACGTCCCTTGCCACGCGCCTTGCCCATTGTAAATGAAGTAAAATAGCTTACACTTGCACTATCAATGGAAAAAGGGTAATAAAGAGTAGATTAGAACCGTGGAAGAGGAAAATTACAGTTATTGTTTACTGGGGTATACCACACTTTTTTAAATAGATATATTTGCGGCTGAACAGTGAGCGACACACTCAAACTGCTTTTTTTTTAGATACCAAAGGCCCAAAACTGGATAGTACAGCGATTTGACCCGTGGAACTGCGAAACCACACTGAGATGTCGGGCCTACACAAGACTATTTTCAACAGATATATTTTTGTGTCACAACAGTCAGGAGACACTACTGTTTTTCTTTACGGAAAAAACTACCAAAACCTGAATAATAGAGATTTTTTACCGTGGAACAGCAAAACCACAGTTATAATTTACTGGTGTATACCAGGCTTTTTAAAATATATATATATTTGCGGCTGAACAGTGAGCGACACACTCAAACTGTTTTTTTTAGATACAAATAGCCCAAAAGTGGATAATACAGAGGTTTGTACCGTGGAACTGCAAAACCACACTTGTATTTCTCGGGCCTACACCAGACTATTTTCAACAGATATATTTGTGTCTGAAAAATCAGGGAGACACTACTTTTTTTTTTTTACAGCAAAAAATTCAAAAAGCAGGATAATAGAGATTTTTTACCGTGGAACAGCAAAAGCACACTTCTGTCTCTCTGGCCTACACCAGACTATTTTCAACAGATATATTTGTGTCTGAAAAATCAGGGAGACACTATTATTATTTTTATACAGCAAAAAATGCCAAAAACAGGATAATAGAGATGTTTTACCGTGGAACATCAAAACCACAGTAATAATTTACTGGTGTATGCCAGGCTTTTTAAAATATATATATATTTGCGGCTGAACAGTGAGCGACACACTCAAACTGTTTTTTTTAGATACAAATGGCCCAAAAGTGGATAATACAGAGGTTTGTACCGTGGAACTGCAAAACCACACTTGTATTTCTCGGGCCTACACCAGACTATTTTCAACAGATATATTTGTGTCTGAAAAATCAGGGAGACACTATTTTTTTTTTTTTTTTACAGCAAAAAATGCAAAAAGCAGGATAATAGAGATTTTTTACCGTGGAACAGCAAAAGCACACTTCTGTCTCTCTGGCCTACACCAGACTATTTTCAACAGATATATTTGTGTCTGAAAAATCAGCGAGACACTATTATTATTTTTATACAGCAAAAAATGCCAAAAACAGGATAATAGAGATGTTTTACCGTGCAACATCAAAACCACAGTAATAATTTACTGGTGTATACCAGGCTTTTTAAAATATATATATATTTGCGGCTGAACAGTGAGCGACACACTCAAACTGTTTTTTTTCGATACAAATGGCCCAAAAGTGGATAATACAGAGGTTTGTACCATGGAACTGCAAAACCACACTTGTATTTCTCGGGCCTACACCAGACTATTTTCAACAGATATATTTGTGTCTGAAAAATCAGGGAGACACTATTTTTTTTTTTTTACAGCAAAAAATGCAAAAAGCAGGATAATAGAGATTTTTTACCGTGGAACAGCAAAAGCACACTTCTGTCTCTCTGGCCTACACCAGACTATTTTCAACAGATATATTTGTGTCTGAAATATCAGGGAGACGCTATTATTATTTTTATACAGCAAAAAATGCCAAAAACAGGATAATAGAGATGTTTTACCGTGGGACATCAAAACCACAGTAATAATTTACTGGTGTATACCAGGCTTTTTAAAATATATATATATTTGCGGCTGAACAGTGAGCGACACACTCAAACTGTTTTTTTAAGATACAAATGGCCCAAAAGTAGATAATACAGAGGTTTGTACCGTGGAACTGCAAAACCACACTTGTATTTCTCGGGCCTACACCAGACTATTTTCAACAGATATATTTGTGTCTGAAAAATCAGGGAGACACTATTTTTTTTTTTTTTTACAGCAAAAAATGCAAAAAGCAGGATAATAGAGATTTTTTACCGTGGAACAGCAAAAGCACACTTCTGTCTCTCTGGCCTACACCAGACTATTTTCAACAGATATATTTGTGTCTGAAAAATCAGGGAGACACTATTATTATTTTTATACAGCAAAAAATGCCAAAAACAGGATAATAGAGATGTTTTACCGTGGAACATCAAAACCACAGTAATAATTTACTGGTGTATACCAGGCTTTTTAAAATATATATATATTTGCGGCTGAACAGTGAGCGACACACTCAAACTGTTTTTTTTAGATACAAATGGCCCATAGAACTGCAAAACCACACTTCTATTTCTCTGGCCTACACCAGACTATTTTCAACAGATATATTTGTGTCTGAAAAATCAGAGGCACACTTCTTTTTTTTTGGGGGGGGGGGCACCAAAAGGTTAATAAGATGGGTATTTGTACATTGTGAAGGAGGAAAAAAAAGAGAGGATTTAGATAAAAAAGAAAGGATTTTTCCTGGCCCCCGGGACCTGGAGCTAAGTCCAGCAATTTCAGCAACAGGAGCAGCACACAGGACTGTAATGCAGCGTTTGCTGGTATAACCACTGCGTCTCCTATACAGCCTGCCTGCCTGCCTGATATACCTCGGATGGATATTAGTCCTGAGAAGGACTGTTTGTTTGATCTGGCAGCCTTTACAGACCCTACACTAACTATTTTGCAGGATATATCTCTCCCTAAATCAGCAGCGCTGTCCCTACACTGTCTGATCCGGAGCGAATGTGTCCAAGATGGCGGCGCCCGGTTTTAAATACTCGAGGTGACGCTGTGCGGCCAGCCAATCACTGTAATGCCCACAAACAACATGGCTGCGGCATTACAGTGACTGGCTGGCAATCCCTGCATGTTCATTGGCTCTGTAAAGAGCGCCAAACATGCAGGGCGGAGACCCGAGCTCCCGCCCGAGTAACCCGGAAATGCTCGGTGCTCGCCGAACATCCCCAGTAGCGTGATGCTCGGGCGAGTACCGAGCAGTGTCGAGCATGTTCGCTCAACACTACTGACAACAGCAGCCAGATGGCCCATTTTATGGCCTATCAGACCAGTCCACCAGGCATCTGCCAGATAAGGCAGATCAGTCCGGGCCTGGTCTATATGTATGTAAATACTGCAATGGCTGCACGTCTGTATACGGCAGATGAGGATACACCATGATCTGTTCAGATACAGTCAGAGTAGAGTAAGAAAGACGAGCAGTTTTTACTGATGTCTTTCTCATCCGCTAGTTTTAGCGATGATGAGTCTCAGCAACCGCATAGCGGGCGAGAAAATGCTCAGTCTAGCGCTAATGCCTCTGCAAGCGATTGGGTGCCCCCTGAATCATGCACTCTGTACGTTACAGAGTTTACTTCTGTCACAAGCATCCAGTATGGACACAACAGGGTTTAGGGAGGTTGATTTTTATTGACTTTTCCTCTCTGAAGAACTTATAAATTTAATGGTTGAGCAGACCAATTCGTATGCTGAATAATTCATTGCCGGCCACCCCTCATCCTACTACTCCAGAAGTAGTAACTGGAGACCTGTTGATATGGCAGATATTTTCAACTTTTTTGTCCTACTTCTCAACATGGGTGTGATAAAAAAAATACCATCAGATCTTATTGGTCATCTGACATCCTGTACGACACCCCTACGTACAGAGAAGTAATGGCCCAGCAACAACTTAACAGAAACCTCAAATTACCCCCTCCTAATGACCCCAGACATGACCTACTTCACAAAGTCAGGCCCCTAATAAATTATTTTCATCATAAATTTTTCCCACATATATACCCCTGAAAAAATTTGTGTGGACAAGTCTCTGGTCCTATTCAAGGGCAGGCTGCATTTCAAACAGTATTTGACGGACAGAAGGTCACGATTCGGACTGAAAATTTATAAATTGTGTGAAAGCGACTCTGACTACTCACACAAATTCAGGGTTTATGAGGAGAAAGACACCGAAATTGTTCCTCCCAAATGTCCCCCTCACTGAACATAGCTGGGAAAATTATCTGGGACCCGGTGCATCCCCTTTTAGATAAGGGGCACAACTTGTACATAGATAACTACAATTGTACCCCTGTTTAGGTGCATGTCTGCCAAGAAATCAGTGGCACGTGGCACCATACGCTGGAATTGTCAAGAACATTGCCCAAGACACTTGTCAAGCAGAGATTAAAAGCAAGCACAATTTAGGAGCGCTAAATTTCGTGACAAGAAGGATGTCCTCATTTTAACATCAATTCATGCTGACAGAAGCAGCCAAATTCCTGTAGGCGCGGCAAGTTCTAGGGACCTGAAGCATGCCTGTGTACAGGATTACAATAAATTTATGGGTGGCATGGAACTTGTGGACTGGATGCTGGATGAAATTTTTGGGTCTATTTCCTCACCTCTCACTATTATGTATGAAAAATTTGTCCTAAAAATTACATTTGTGTGATAAAAAAATGAAATTTAAGTTTTTCACACTCATTTTGAACTAAATCATTTATTAAAATCCTGCTTTGAGCAGGTGGTTGGACCAGATGACCCAGGAGGTCCCTTCCAACTCTATCATTCTATGATTCCATGATTCTATGAAAATGTGGGTTCAAAAGACTCATCCTCATCGCACCCATGAAGTAATTCCTTAGGGGGTGCAGTTTACAAAATGGGGTCAGCTGTGGGGGTTTTCTGCTGTTTTGGCATGTGAAAAATTCTGCAAATGCGACATGGTGCCCACAATCTATTTCAGCCAAATATGTATTTCAAAATTCAAATAGTCCGTTCTGAGCCCGGCCGTTTGTCCAAACAGAACTTTTTGACTACATGTGGGGTATCACTAGACTCAAAAGAAAGTTGGTAACAAACCTTGGGTCTATTTTTTCATGTTAAATCTTGCACAAGTGAAGAAATTGGGGCTAAACCTACATTTTTGCAAAAAAAAATGAAATATTTATATGACGACCTAATGTTAACAAATTCTGTTTAATACCTGTCAGTTCAAAATCCTCAATATACCCCTGGATGAATCCTTTGAGGGGTGTAATTTCCAAAATTGGGTCAGTTTTCGGGGGTTTCTGCTGCTTAGGCGCCTTAGAGCCCTGCAAATGCGACGTGGCGCCCAAAATTTATTTCAGCCAAATTTGGGTACCAAAATTCAAATGGCGCTCCTCCCCTTCTGAGCCTGGCCGTTTGTCCAAAGAGAGGTTTCTGACCGAATAGAGTATCAGGGCACTCAGAAGAAACTGGGCAACAAAGTGAGCAGTCAATTTTGTCATGCCATTCCTTGTAAAAGTGAAACAATTGGGGCTAATGCAACATTTTAGAGGAAACGGTAAAATTTTTCTTTCATTTCACTTTTTTTTTAAGTTTTTTGAGGGGTACACTTTTTAAAATGGTATCACTTTTGGGGAGTTTCCAATATAGAGGCCCCTCAAAGTCCATTTAAATCTGAATACATTCCGATATAAACAAGTTTTGTACATTTCTTGAAAAAAAATGAGAAATTGCTGCTAAACTTTTAACCCTTCTAACATCCTAATAAAATAAAATGCCATTTGAAAAATAAAGCAGATGTAAAGTAGACATGGAAAATTATGTTTATTAAGTATTTTGTATAACAATCTAGTTTAAAAGCATAAAAATTCAAAGTTTGAAAATTGCAAGATTTTCTAATTTTTGTCAAAATTTCAATATTTTCATAAATAAACCCAAATCATATCGACCTAAATTTACCACAAAATGAAGTACAATCTCTCACGAAAAAACAATCTCAGAATCACTGCAATATGTTGAAGCGTTCCAGACTGATTACCACATGAAGTGACACTGGTCAGATTTAGAAAATTAATGTACAAAGTGGATTGGTCCTTAAGGGGTTAATATGAATTACCAATATAGTGTAATCATTAGAGATGAGCGGATCTGGCATAATTCAAATTCATTTATTCAAGCGGAGTTTCCTGGGAAATTTGATTGCCATTGAAGTTATTCTCTGCTAATTGAATATCCCTTATTATGCTCTGGGGCAGGGATGTCAAACTCAAACACACAGAGGGCCAACATGAAAAACTTGGACAAAGTCGCGGGCCAACCAGTGTACAATGTAATGGGCCCCACAAAGTCCTCCATACAGAATAATGGGCCCCACATAGTCCTCCATACAGAATAATGGGCCCCACATAGTCATCCATACAGAATAAATGACTCCACATAGTTCTCCATACTGAATATTGGACCCCACATAGTCCTCCGTACAGTATAATGGGCCCCACATAGTCCTCCATACAGTATAATGGGCCCCACATAGTCCTCCATAAATTATTAAGGGCATCGCATAGTTCTCCATACAGTATAATGGGCCCCACATAGTCATCCATACAGTATTATGGGCACCGCATAGTTATCCATACAGTATTATGGGCACCACATAGTCCTCCATACAGTAAAATGGGCCCCCCTAGACCTCTATACAGAATAATAGCCCAACATAGTCCTCCATATAGAATAATGGACCCCACATAGTCATCCATACAGTTTTATGAGCACCACATAGTCCTCCATACAGTATAATGGGCCCCGCATAGTCATCCATACAGTATAATGAACCCCACATAGTCATCCATAAAGTATTATGGGCCCCACATAGTCCTCCATACAGTATAATGGGCCCAACATAGTCCTCCATACAGAATAATGGGCCCCACATAGTCCTCCATACAGAATAATGGTCCCAGATGGGGGTGGTGGTTCTGGTGTTGTGGGCCAAATAAAATGACCATGCGGGCCAGATTTGGCCCAAGGGCCAGAGTTTGGCGTGTATGTTCTAGATGCTGCAAAGCAATAGTGATAGCAGCATGTAAATGGTCCTGAGAGCGGGTTCCCTCTCTAATTATGCATCGACATGACCACAGGTAGAAGATAGTTGACATGGCACTGGCCTTCGCGTCTGTCCGGCACTGTCCCTGTCAGGCACTGCCATAGGCAGAGTCTACTAGTGCTCCTGTCAATGTGACTGGTCTAATACACGGCAATATACAGTTGAAACCAGAAGTCCACATACACTATATAAAAATACACATGTGCATGTTGTTCTCAATATCTGACATGAAATCAGAATAAACCTTTCCAGTTTTAGGTTAATTAGGATTACCAAATTTTTTAATATTTGCCAAATGCCAAAATAATGAGAGAGAGAGAGAATGTTTTAAGACATTTTTATTACTTACTGCAAAGTCAAAAGTTTACAAACACTAAGATTACTATGCCTTTAAACAATTCTGGACTGCCCATGTGATGATGTCATGTGTTTGGAAGCTTCTAATAGGTTTTTTGTCAACATCTGAGTTAATTAGAGACACACCTGTGGATGTATTTTAATGCACACCTGAAACACATTGATTCTTTGTGTAGCATCATGGGAAAGTCTAAAGAAATCAGCCAAGATATCAGGAAGAGAATTGCAGATTTGCACAAGTCTGGCTCATCCTTGGGAAGAATTTCAAGATACCTGAAGGTGCCTCATTCATCTGTACAAACAATTATATGCAAGTACAAACAAGATGTAAATGTCCAGCCATCATACCGCTCAGGAAAGAGATGGGTTCTGTGTCCCAGAGATGAACGTGCTTTGGTCCGACATGTGCATATCAACCCAAGGACAAAAGCAAAAGATCTTGTGAAGATGATGGCGGAAGCTGGTAAGATTGTGTCAATAACCACAGTGAAACGAGTACTGTATCAACATAGGCTGAAAGGCCACTCTGCTAGGAAGAAATCATTACTCCAAATAAAACATACAGAAGCCAGATTAAAGTTTGCAAATGCACACAGGAACACAGACCTTAATTTTTGGAGACATGTTCTGTGGTCTGATGAAACTAAAATTGAACTTTTTGGGCATAATGACCATCGTTACATTTGGAGGAAAAATGGAGAAGCCTGGAAGCCTAAGAACACCATCCCAACTGTGAAACAAGGGGGTGGCAGCATCATGTTGTGGGGTTTTGTGACAGGAGGGACTGGTGCACTTCACAAAATCGATAGCATCATGAGAAAAGAAGATTACAGTGGTTCTCCCACTTAAAAAGATGAGAGAGGCCTGTAATTGACATCATAGGTAGAGCTCAACTATGAGAAAACAAATCCTGAAAATTACATTGTCTGATTTGGAAAGAATTTTTTTTTCAAATTTTGGAGCAAGATAAGTATTTGGTCAATTACAAAAGTTCATCTTAATACTTTGTTGTATATCCTTTGTTGGCAATGACAGAAGTCAAACGTTTTCTGTAATTCTTCACAAGGTTGGCACATACTGTTGCTGGTATGTTGGCCCATTCCTCCATGCAGATCTCCTCTAGAGCAGTGATGTTTTGGGGCTGTTGCTGGGCAACACGGACTTTCAACTCCCTCCAAAGGTTTTCTATAGGGTTTAGATCTGGATACTGGCTAGGCCACTTCAGGACCTTGAAATGCTTCTTACAAAGCCACTCCTTCATTGCCCTGGTGGGGTGCTTGGGATCATTGTCATGCTGAAAGACCCAGCCATGTTTCATCTTCAAAGTCCTTGCTGATGGAAGGAGGTTTGCACTCAAAATCTCACGATCCATGGCCCCATTCATTCTTTCATGTACACAGATCAGTCATCATGGTCCCTTGGCAGAGAAACAGCCCCAAAGCATGATGATGCCACCCCCATGCTTCACAGTAGGTATGGTGTTCTTTGGATGTAACTCAGCATTGTTTCTCCTCTAAACACGACAAGTTGTGTTTCTACCAAACAGTTCTACTTTGGTTTCATCTGACCATATGACATTCTCCCAATACTCTTCTGGATCATCCAAATGCTCTCTAGCAAACTTCAGACTGGCCCGCACATGTAATGGCTTAAGCAGGGGGACACGTCTGGCACTGCAGGATCTGAGTCCCTGTGTTACTGATGGTATATAAAGAAGGTAAAATTAAAAGTCACAACATGTCCCTAGGAGGGGAACAACTGGACACGTTTCGAGGACACAGCCCCTTATTCGTCAGTATACAAATGAATTAAAAAACAACACATTTATAATAAAAACTGTGACCACCCCTAAACATGTGTGATAGATTAATATACAAATTAGAATATTAACTCCTACATAGACAAGATTTGCGTGCAACGAATTCTCATAGAATATTCAGATATAAACTTTGGAGAAAAAAAAATTAAATTTTTTTTTATACATGTAATAAATTTACCATATAAATGCACAGAAACAGAACATGCATATGATATTATAAATGCAAGCATATATGTATAATTTAATAAAAAAACAATAGATCTGATCTATAATTCATACCTTGCGGTATCCGTGCATTTCATTTCAATATCCATAATTTTTCTTTGTTATGGAGCATTTTTTCCCAATTACCGCCACGATGGGGACGTGGTACTCTCTCTATGCCTCAAATATTTAATGTACTTACATTGCCCGCATGTACCTCTCTGAAATGTTTGGACAGACCTGATAACCTGATGGATTTTGAGGCAGGATTTGCTCCTGTAATATGTTCTGATATTCTTGCCTTAAGGGCTCTGATAGTACAGCCTATATAATATTTTGAACAGCTGACACAAGTTGCCATATAGACAACATGGGAGGTGTTACAATTTATATAAGACTCTACACCACGTGCAGAATTATTAGGCAAATGAGTATTTTGATCACATGATCTTTTTTATACATGCTGTCCTACTCCAAGCTGCATAGGCTTGAGAGCCAACTACCAATTAAGTAAATCTGGTGATGTGCATCTCTGTAATGAGGAGGGGTGTTGACTAATGACATCAACACCCTATATAAGGTGTGCTTAATTATTAGGCAACTTCCTTTCCTTTGGCAAAATGGGTCAGAACAGAGATTTGACGGGCTCTGAAAAGTCCAAAATTGTGAGATGTCTTGCAGAGGGATGCAGCAGACTTGAAATTTCCAAACTTTTGAAGCGTGATCACCAAACAATCAAACGTTTCATGGCAAATAGACAACAGGGTAGCAAGAAGCGTGTTGGCCAAAAAAGGCGCAAAATAACTGCCCATGAATTGAGGAAAATCAAACGTGAAGCTGCCAAGATGCCATTTGCCACCAGTTTTGCCATATTTCAGAGCTGCAACGTTACTGGAGTATCAAAAAGCACAAGGTGTGCGATACTCAGGGACATGGCCAAGGTAAGGAAGGCTGAAAAACGACCACCTTTGAATAAGAAACATAAGATAAAACGTCAAGAATGGGACAAGAAATATCTTAAGACTGATTTTTCAAAGGTTTTATGGATTGATGAAATGAGAGTGACTCTTGATGGGCCAGATGGATGGGCCAGAGGCTGGATCAGTAAAGGGCAGAGAGCTCCACTCCGACTCAGACGCCAGCAAGGTGGAGGTGGAGTACTGGTATGGGCTGGTATCATCAAAGATGAACTTGTGGGACCTTTTCGGGTTGAGGATGGAGTGAAGCTCAACTCCCAGACCTACTGCCAGTTTCTGGAAGACAACTTCTTCAAGCAGTGGTACAGGAAGAAGTCGGTATCGTTCAAGAAAAACATGATTTTCATGCAGGACAATGCTCCATCACATGCATCCAACTGCTCCACAGTGTGGCTGGCCAGTAAAGGTCTAAAAGAAGAAAAAATAATGACATGGCCCCCTTGTTCACCTGATCTGAACCCCATAGAGAACCTGTGGTCCATCATAAAATGTGAGATCTACAGGGAGGGAAAACAGTACACCTCTCGGAACAGTGTCTTGTAGGCTGTGGTGGCTGCTGCACGCAATGTTGATTGAAAACAGATCAAGCAACTGACAGAATCTATAGATGGAAGGCTGTTGAGTGTCATCGTAAAGAAAGGTGGCTATATTCATCACTAATTTTTTTTTTTTTGCATGTCAGAAATGTTTATTTCTAAATTTAGTGCACTGATATTGGTTTACCTGGTGAAAATAAACAAGTGAGATGGGATTATATTTGTTTTTTATTAAGTTGCCTAATAATTCTGCACAGTAATAGTTACCTGCACAAACAGATATCCTCCTAAGATAGCCAAATAAAAAAAAAGCCCACTCCAACTTCCAAAAATATTAAGCTTGGATATTTATGAGTCTTTTGGGTTGATTGAGAACATAGTTGTTGATCAATAATAAAAATAACCCTCTAGGATACAACTTGCCTAATAATTCTGTACACAGTGTATGTCATATTTTCTACCCGTGTGTAGATCAGAGAAACTAGAACCCATAGCGACATGCTTGCATATACAGCATCTATTTTCACCACATTTATACATACCGACATATTTCAGCCAGGTGGGACTTTGTACTTTATTATCCAATACGCTTGGTCACAACATATTGCGTAGATCCTGACCTTTCCTTGAAACCACCCTACAACCTGCTTCCAATATATTAGACAATTTGTCATCCTGATATAATATGGGTAAATTCTTGAGAAAAATTTGTTTAATGTTGTAAAAATGATCACTATATGACGTAGAGAAAGTTAATGACGATTTTGCCTTATTGGAACTATGTTTTTCTGATTGTGTCAACAAACTTTCTCTATCTTTAGATGTAACTATAGATACAGCCCTATCGATCATCCATTTTTCATATCCCCTAGATTTTAGTCTCGCTGACATGGTTACAATTGGTACAATTGCGTCTAGCTCTAATGAACTCACCCACTGGTAAATTTTTTATAACATGTTTTGGGTGACTACTTTCAGCTCTCAAGAGAGAATTACCGCTGAGGGGTTTGCGGTAAAGTTTAGAGGTAATTTTCCCTGTACTCACACAACCAGTCAAAAACGGAGTTGACTCCTTGTGAATCTCCATAGTGAATTTTAAATTATAGTTGTTATCCTCCAGATAATTTAAGAATTCTGTAACAGGTGGTGCGGGAGACCCCGACGACAAACCCCATATGAGGATCATGTCATCAATGAATCTCCCGCACCACCAAATATTGTTCCTATATGGACAACATTCACTGAAAATATATTCTTCCTCCCATCTTTTCATATAAACATTGGCCAGTGAAGGGGAAAACTTAGAGCCCATCGGACAACCGCAAAGCTGTAAGTAAAATTTATCATTGAAGATGAAAAAATTACTCTTCAAAAGAAATTCCAAACTCAGTAACACCATCAGTGAAGACGTCAATTTGATTAAAAAAATATTGCACAACCCTCAATGTCTTATCGTGAGGTATTGAGGAATATAACTGGACAACATCACATGTTATCCAATTACAGTCCTCATGCCAAGGCATATGATTAATGGCCTGCATTAGATGCTTTGTATCTTTTATCATACCTGGTGATCCCTCCAGTAAGACGTGCAATCTGGAATCCACCCACCCTGAAAGTCTCTCATGGAGGGAATGTATACCCGCCACGATTGGCCTCAGGGGAGGTGGAAACACAGACTTATGCGTCTTAGGGAGGGCATGAAAAATATGGATTACAGGCTGATCAGGCGACAAAAAATCCTTCATCTTGGAATCAATGGCTCCAAGAGCTACTCCTTCCTCCAGTAGCTTGTTTAATTTTAATGTAAATTTTTTTGTGGGATCAGAGACTAAGGGACGGTAGGTGGTGGAATCAGATAATATATCTTCTACCAGTTTTTTATATAATCCTGAATCCAGAATCACCACCGACCCCCCCTTGTCTGAAGGTCTAATGACAATGTTAGAATTAGCCCATTGGGAAATTATTGCTTCCCTTTCCCTTCTGGAAAGATTATTTGATACTCTCAATTTTCCATCATCCAAAAGATTATTTAAATCTCTTTCCATTGCGGCTTGAATGGAATCCATAGCTGGTATCCTCGCCGCAATGGGATAATAATTTTCGTTGGATGTAGTAAAATTGGATATTTCCAAATCATTTCTAAATTTCATACATGTTTTGATCTCAACATTATTTTCCAAATGATGTAAATCCTTGATGCACATGATTTCCTGTAACCCCATATGTAATGGATAACAGTCAGGCAATATAGGAGGGACACAATCATGATCTGTAGAGACCTGAAGGATGTTTTTATCATAAAAATGTCTTTTAACTGCTAAATTTCTTGTGAACTTGTTTACATCCTTCAATGTTTGAAATAGATCAGCATTTTTATTAGGTACAAAATTTAAACCTTTCTCCAAAACTTTAAGTTCGTGTTCAGAAAAAATGCAAGCAGATAAACTGTGAACCGAAACTATATCTATGTTATTTGTTTCCTGTATTTCTTTTTCCCTCCTTCTCCGTGAGCGCCGCTTCGGCCTTTGTTGCCATTTTTTGAAACAGTAGATGTGGAGGCATATCTGGTATTGTATGCTCTAGAAGAGCCATTCTCATCCTGACCAGAAACCGACACATCGGATTCATCTGTGCTTACTGATGAGACAGGTGAAGAAAAACTCACATTACGGTTGCTCACTTGTCCTGGTGGATTTCTCAAAATGGATTTTATGGTGCCTGATTTTGTGGAATTTTTAGGAGTTTTAGGTGTGCTAGGGGTAGATGAAAAACAAGTTTTTCCAGGATGTTTCCATACATAGACAGAATCACTCTCATAGTCTTTTAGATCTCGTTTATACTTGGAACTTTTTAAATCAATGATAGTCTTTTCAAGTTCATCGATGTTTTTATACATATTCTCATATAGTGATTCATATACATTCTGAGAAATAAACTTATCTGCTGCATCTTGCAAAACCTTAATATTATTCTCTAAAGACTCCAGTTTATTTTCCTCCTCCATAATGATGAGATTCATTAATTTAAAGGAACAGTCCGAAAGAACATCATTCCACTTACTTGTAAATTCATCACTGAGCGGAGTAGTTGCAATCTTTTTAATACGAAGGCCTCGAGCAATCATCTTTTTTAAGACGTATTTTTTCAAGGTGGCATGATCCCACCAAACCTTTAGATGCTGAATCAAAGCCTTCTCCAAAGTAAAAAATGCCTCACGAATTTCAGGAGCACATTTTTTTTTTTTCTCCTAAGTTTATATCTGAATATTCTATGAGAATTCGTTGCACGCAAATCTTGTCTAGGTAGGAGTTAATATCCTAATTTGTATATTAATCTATCACACATGTTTAGGGGTTGTCACAGTTTTAATTATAAATGTGTTGTTTTTAATTCATTTGTATACTGATGATTAAGGGGCTGTGTCCTCGAAACGTGTCCAGTTGTTCCCCTCCTAGGGACATGTTGTGACTTAATTTTGGAATAAAAGGATTTATCGCATGTGGCACCGGATTTTACCTTCTTTATATATCCTTGCAAGTGTATGCTGGACACTAATCCGTGGGCCTGGGATTCCTGTGAGTATCAGGTGATATGAGCTAATTATCTCCTTTTTGTAGTTACTGATGGTAGCCTGTGTAACGTTGGTCCCAGCTCTCTGCAGGTCATTAACTAGGTCCCACCGTGTGGTTCTGGGATTTTTGCTCACCAGTCCTGAGATCATTTTGACCCCACGGGGTGAGATCTTTTGTGGAGCCCCAGATCAAGGGAGATTATCAGTAGTCTTGTATGTCTTCCATTTTCTAATTATCGCTCCCACAGTTGATTTCTTCACACCAAGCTGCTTGCCTATTGCAGATTCACTCTTCCCAGCCTGGTGCAGGGCTACAATTTTGTTTCTGGTGTCCTTCGACAGCTCTTTCGTCTTCACCATAGTGGAGTTTTGAGTGTGACTGTTTGAGGTTGCGGACAGGTGTCTTTTATACTGATAACAAGTTCAAACAGGTGCCAGTACTACATGTAATGAGTGGAGGACAGAGGAGCCTCTTAAAGAAGAAGTTACAGGTGTGTGAGAGCCAGAAATCGTTCTTGTTTGTAATTGACCAAATACTTATTTTCCACCAAAATTTAAAAACAAAATATTTTCAAATCAGACAATGTGATTTTCAGGATTTGTTTTCTCATTTTGTCTCTCATAGTTGAGGTCTACCTAAGATGTCAATTACAGACCTCTCCCATCTTTTTAAATGGGAGAACTTCCACAATTGGTGGCTGACTAAATACTTTTTTTCCCCACTGTTTGTGGCAATACTGAAGAAACATCTCAAGAGATCAGCCAGGAAGTTAAAGCTTGGGCGGAAATGGGTCTTCCTGGTGGACAGTGACCCGAAGCATACTGCCAAAATGGTAACAAAATGGCTTAAGGATAACAAAGTCAATGTTTTGGAGTGGCCATCACTAAGCCCTGATCTCAATCCTATTGAAAATTTATGGACAAAGCTGAAAAGGCAGGTGTGAGCAAGGAGACCTACAATCCTGGATCAGTTACACCAGTTTTGTCAGGAGGAATGGGTCCAAATTCCGACCAACTATTGTGAGAAGCTTGTGGAAAGATATCCCAAACGTTTGACCCAAGTCATTCAGTTTAAGGATAATGGTACCAAATACTAATAATGTTTGTAAACCTTTGACTTTGCAGTAAGTAATAAAAATGCCTTAAAACATTCTCTCTCATTATTCTGCCATTTGGAAAATATTAAAAATGATGGTAATCCTAACTGACCTAAAATGGGAAAGATTTATTCTGATTTCATGTCAGATATTGAGAAAAACAAGCATATGTGTCTTTTTATATGGTGTATGTAAACTTTTGGTTTCAACTGTATATATTTTGCAGGGTATTAGGCCAGTGATTAGACAAATGAAAGTTGAAGTGTCAAATAAAGACTAAGTAAAAAAAAGTAAGAAAAAAAATAGTTCGAAAATTTTTTTGAAAATATATAAACAAAAAACCCACAAAATAAACAATGCAAAAATCATAGAAAAATGTTTCACCAATAAACACACATTTTTTATGTAAAAACAAAGATGAATAAAAAATTCCACATATTTGTTATCTCTGCATCTGGAACAACCGAATTTATAAAACTGTCACACTATTTAACCCTTACAGCTAACATCATAAAAAAGCAAACAAAAAAAATGTTTTTTTCATCATTACAAAAAGTGGAGTAAAATGAGATCAAAAGTTGTATCTAAATTAAAATAAAATTATCATTAAAATGTCATCTTGTCTAGTAAAAAAACAGGCCTTCACTCATCCCTGTCATTAAAAAATAAAAACAAGTTATAGCTCACAGAATATGGCAAAATATAAACATTTTTCTCCTACAAAATTGTTTTTAGGAAAACATAAACAAAACCTTCATAAACCTGGTATCACTATAATTGTACAGACCTGAAACATAAATCTAGAATTGGTATTTTTTATTCATTCATTCAATATAAAAGAAAACCTATAAAATTGGGAATGACTGTAATCATACTAACATACTAAGGGCTTGCTCACACGAGCGTATAAATCGGAAAAGTGCAAATTGATTAAAAATCGGATTTCACGCGGCCCTATATCATACTATGGGGCAGTGCAGATCTGCAATTTTTTTCTCATGCTCATGCGAGAGTCTTGGATCACACTAATGTGACCCTTGGATCAACTTGGGACAGAGCTTGATCCGAGTGTCATTAGCATAATCGTCGAGACTCTCTCACATGAGACAATATTCGCTCATGTGACCCCCGATTTACCCACAGAATAAACCTGTCCTATTGTCACGGGTGTGTTGCCACGAAGATCGTCACGAGTACACAGCCTGACTTCTCGCAGCTGACTTGTTGGTGCTTTGTGTTTTTTCGGCAGTGAAGGAGTTAATTCTCTCTCTCTCTGGGCTAGCTGAGGTCCAGCCTCGCCCAGCTGCAATCAATGCTTCTTTAGTGAGACTCCTTCATATTCCTGCAGGTCTGTTTGGGAAGTGTCGGTGAAAGCTTTTCATTCAGACTTACAGAGCGGATCGTGGTGTTTGGAGTTGCTGAGATAAGTGTATTTGGAAGTGTTTTTTCCCTTTCCTCGCTTTATCATTTATCTCCTTTCCCGTTGGTGTTCCCTCTGTTGTAGTTGTGTAGAAGTTGTATGCAAGGTGGTTTTGGTTTTTCCCTTGTACTGTCTCGTTCGTCTAAATACTGTGTGTGGGCATATTATTTCTGGTTCCCAATTGTTGTGATCGGGGTCCTTCTCAGGACTAGATTACTGAGGTGCAGGGATCCTCAGGAGGTAGGGGTTACGCTGGCGGCCTGGACCTCTGTACCTTTAACAGTACCTCCAGGTTGAGGGATTAGTCAGGGCCCCAGCTTAGGGTCAGCTTAGGCCCCCTACCTCCAGTATTCTGTGACAGTGTGACATTTTCACCGACCAACTTAGTTTTTCTCCAGCTACCATGGATCCAGTAGCCGGTCTAGCTCGGCAGTTGCAGAGTTTGTCCATGGGGCTGGCGGACGTTAGGTCCAAGGTTTTGCATCCTCTGGAGCAAGCCGGACCAGAACCTAAAGTAGCTCTCCCTGACAGGTTCACTGGGGGGCGGGACAAGTTTTTTGTTTTCCGGGAGGCATGCAAATTGTACTTTCGGCTGCGGCCTCGGTTATCGGGCAGCGAAGAACAAAGGGTGGGAATTGTCATCTCGCTCCTACAAGGGGACCCACAATCTTGGGCGTTCTCTCTTCCCCCAAGCTCCCCGGTTCTCCAGTCAGTGGATAGGTTTTTCGCTGCTCTGGGACTCGTATATGATGACCCAGATCGGATCTCCCTTGCTGAGTCTAAGTTACGTAGGATTCAGCAGGGAGATCGTCCGGCGGAGGAATTCTGTTCGGAGTTCCGTAGGTGGGCCACGGACACCCAGTGGAATGATCCGGCTCTTAGGAGCCAGTTTTGTCATGGTTTATCCGACAAATTACAGGATGTGTTGGCACAGTATGACTCTCCCGCGTCACTGGAAGCCGCTATGGCCCTTGCCATTCGCGTTGACAGACGGCTTCGGGAGAGGTGCGGGATAACTCTACCCCCTGTAATGTCTCCACCTCCTACAAGGTCCCCTCATATGGTGGTTCCCCTGGTCAGTCCGGAGGAGCCTATGCAATTAGGAGGGACATCATTTCGGGGAAGGGGACCGGTGGAGCGCCATAAGACAGGAAGGTGTTTCCTCTGCGGGAAAAAGGGACATTTTATTGGGGGGTGTCCATCCCGTCCCTTGCAGAGTAAAGAGTCGTCGAAAAAACTGTTGATCCCAGGTTGTGTGGTGGACGGCAATCTGGGAGTAGGTATTTCGTCCCTAGGTTCGTCTCAGTTTCTCGTACCGGCGGAGGTGGTGGTGGGTGCGAGAACTGAGAGGATATCTGTTCTTCTGGATAGTGGGGCCGGGGCTAATCTGGTTGATGCTCGGTTTGCCCGGGTTCAAGGTATGCGATTGAGTGAGTTGGCTAAACCCATCCCCATATTCTCGATCGATGCCAGGCCTCTCGGTCAGGGAAGTTTTTTGCAAGCTGTGCATGGCGTAAAACTTCAAGTGGGGGCAATACATAAAGAACTGTTGTCTTGCTACGTGTTGGAGGGTCTTCCCACTCCTATAGTGTTGGGCCTTCCTTGGTTAGCTAAGCATAACCCGGTTATTAATTGGCAAACCAGAGAGATAAGCCAATGGAGTAAATTCTGTAATAAAAACTGCATGAACACGGTCATCGGTGCGGTTACTCCTTGGGTCTTACCTCCATTTCTGGCGGACTTTGAGGATGTATTCTCGGAGAATGGGTGTCAGGAACTACCTCCTCATCGCGAGTATGACTGTTCTGTAAAACTGCTCCCTGAGGCCAAGTTACCTAAAGCTAGGTTGTATAACCTTTCTGGTCCTGAGAGGCAGGCCATGAAGGATTATATTTCTGAAAGTCTGGCTAAGGGGCATATTAGACCTTCATCTTCACCGGTGGCCGCGGGGTTCTTCTTTGTTAAGAAGAAAGATGGAGGCCTACGCCCTTGCCTGGATTTCCGTGAACTTAATCGGATTACGGTCCGAGATCCGTATCCGCTCCCACTTATTCCCGATCTCTTTAATCAGATCGTGGGCGCCAAATGGTTCTCTAAGTTGGATCTCAGGGGGGCGTACAATCTGATTAGGATGAAGGAGGGGGATGAGTGGAAGACGGCTTTTAACACTCCGGAGGGGCATTATGAGAACCTTGTCATGCCATTCGGTCTGACTAATGCCCCGGCGGTGTTTCAACACTTTGTTAATGATATTTTTCGCCACCTGGTGGGACAGTTTGTTGTCATATATCTGGATGATATCTTAATTTACTCGCCGGATCTGGTGTCTCATCAGGAGCACGTTAGACAGGTGTTACAGATCTTGCGGGATAATAAACTGTATGCCAAGTGGGAAAAGTGTGTGTTCGCCGTACAGGAACTCCAGTTTTTAGGCTTCCTGGTTTCAGCGTCCGGTTTTCGTATGGACCCTGGGAAAGTGCGGGCAGTTCTTGAGTGGGATCGGCCGGAGAATCTTAAGGCACTACAACGTTTCCTGGGGTTTGCTAACTATTACCGGAAGTTCATTCATAATTTCTCGTCCATGGTTAAGCCTCTCACAGACATGACTAAAAAGGGGACGGATTTTTCTAGGTGGTCTGACAAGGCTTGTCAAGCATTCTCCTCCTTGAAAAAATGTTTTGCCTCGGCACCCATACTCATTCAACCTGATGCGTCTCAGCCATTCTTTGTAGAGGTAGACGCTTCCGAGGTAGGGGTGGGAGCAGTATTGTCACAGGGTTCGTCCCCTGGTAAGTGGCATCCGTGCGCCTTTTTCTCTAAAAAATTGTCGTCCGCTGAGAGGAATTACGATGTCGGCAATAGGGAACTCTTGGCCATTAAGTTAGCTTTTGAGGAGTGGCGCCATTTTTTGGAGGGGGCAGTTCATCCGGTCACCGTCATCACCGATCACAAGAACCTGCTATATCTGGAGTCCGCTAAACGTCTGAATCCCAGACAAGCTAGGTGGTCATTGTTTTTTACCAGGTTTAATTTCGTCGTTACATATCGTCCTGGGTCTAAAAATGTAAAGGCGGATGCCTTATCTCGTAGTTTCCCTGGGGCCGGGAATACGGACGACCCGATTCCTATTCTTCAGGAGGGGGTGGTGGTTTCGGCAGTATGCTCTGAGCTGGAGGAGGAGATATTGGAGGCTCAGGGGGACGCCCCTGTTGGACCTCCGGGGAGACTGTTCGTTCCAGATCAGTTGCGACAAAAGGTGATCGAGGCACACCATAACTCAGTTTTTGCAGGACACCCGGGGAGTAAAGCAACTGTGGATCTCCTCTCGCGTCGGTTTTGGTGGCCTAACTTACATAAAGAGGTGGTAACTTTTGTCGCGTCCTGTGGGGTTTGTGCGCGCTCTAAGACCTCACATACCCGTCCGTCTGGGGCCCTTTTACCTTTGAAGATCCCGGAGCGCCCTTGGAATCATCTGTCTATGGACTTTATTACGGACCTCCCTCCGTCTTCGGGTAAAACGGTCATACTCGTTGTAGTGGACAGGTTCAGCAAGATGGCACATTTTATCGCTCTTCCGGCTCTCCCTAATGCTAAAACTCTTGCGCAGGTGTTCATTGGGGAGATTGTGAGGCTTCACGGGGTACCCTCCGAGGTGGTGTCTGATCGGGGGTCTCAGTTTGTGTCCAAGTTCTGGAAGGCGTTTTGTGCACGGCGGGGGATGCATTTGTCATTCTCGTCGGCTTTTCATCCTCAGACCAATGGTCAGACGGAACGTATGAACCAGAGCTTGGAGACATATCTTCGGTGTTTTGTGTCAGAGAACCAGGAGGACTGGGCTTCTTTCTTACCTCTGGCAGAGTTTGCTCTCAATAATAGGCGGAGCGAGTCCACTGGTAAGTCCCCGTTTTTTGGGGCATATGGTTTTCACCCCCAGTTTTGTACTTTCAGTAGGGGGGGCTCTTCGGGGGTTCCGGAGGAGGAACGATTTTCCTCATCTCTCGCTTCAGTATGGAGAGGGGTGCTGAAGAATCTGAATACTATGGGGAACCGATACAAACGTATGGCTGATAGGAGGAGAGTGTCTGGCCCGGACCTAAGTGTGAACGATCAGGTATGGTTGTCTACCAGGAATATTAAACTTAAGGTTCCCTCCTGGAAACTGTGTCCCAGGTTCATCGGGCCGTACAGAATCAGTTCTGTTATTAATCCGGTGGCATTCCGTCTTGACCTCCCCCCTACGTTTAAAATTCACAACGTGTTTCACAGATCATTGCTTAAGAGGTATGTGGCGCCGGTGGTACCGTCACCTTTACCTCCCCCTCCTGTGGTTGTCAATGGTAACTTGGAGTTCCAGGTATCGAGGGTCATTGATTCACGCTTTAATCGCCGGTCCCTTCAGTACTTGGTTCATTGGAAGGGGTATGGTCCTGAGGAGAGGATGTGGGTTCCTGCGTCGGATATTAACGCAGACCGATTAGTTCGGGCCTTCCACACGACTCACCCGAATAAACCTGGCCCTGAGGGTCCGGAGGCCCCTCGTAGAAGGGGGGGTACTGTCACGGGTGTGTTGCCACGAAGATCGTCACGAGTACACAGCCTGACTTCTCGCAGCTGACTTGTTGGTGCTTTGTGTTTTTTCGGCAGTGAAGGAGTTAATTCTCTCTCTCTCTGGGCTAGCTGAGGTCCAGCCTCGCCCAGCTGCAATCAATGCTTCTTTAGTGAGACTCCTTCATATTCCTGCAGGTCTGTTTGGGAAGTGTCGGTGAAAGCTTTTCATTCAGACTTACAGAGCGGATCGTGGTGTTTGGAGTTGCTGAGATAAGTGTATTTGGAAGTGTTTTTTCCCTTTCCTCGCTTTATCATTTATCTCCTTTCCCGTTGGTGTTCCCTCTGTTGTAGTTGTGTAGAAGTTGTATGCAAGGTGGTTTTGGTTTTTCCCTTGTACTGTCTCGTTCGTCTAAATACTGTGTGTGGGCATATTATTTCTGGTTCCCAATTGTTGTGATCGGGGTCCTTCTCAGGACTAGATTACTGAGGTGCAGGGATCCTCAGGAGGTAGGGGTTACGCTGGCGGCCTGGACCTCTGTACCTTTAACAGTACCTCCAGGTTGAGGGATTAGTCAGGGCCCCAGCTTAGGGTCAGCTTAGGCCCCCTACCTCCAGTATTCTGTGACAGTGTGACACCTATTACTTATGCCAGATGGTGACTGCATAAAAATAAAGTAAACAAAATAAAACATTTTTGGACCTGCTATTGATTTTTTCATTATCCCTCCTAAAATTGGATTAAAGCAACTTTATAAGGTAATTACCTGGAATAGCTACCAAAGAACAGGTATGCCTCATCAAGAGTTTATTTGAGGAACAACATTGTCCTTCTCTGTTTGTGACCATCAGATGTGTTTTGTAGGGGCAATGTTGGTACACAGTTCAATATAGGGCTGGGCCCTATTCCACTTCTATTCTCTGCCAGAATATGGTAAAAACCACTCAACTATGTAAGGAGAAACAACAAATGAAGGTCAGGAAATCCAGAAAATTGCTAGAACCTTAAAGGTATCCTCAAGGGCAGTCTTGAAAACTACCAATTGCTATGATGAAACCAGTTCTCATGAGGTCTGTCATAGGAAAGGAAGACCAGGACTTACATCTGCTGCAGAGTATAAGTTCATCAGAGTTACCAACCTCAAAAGCCTCAATTTGACAGCAACTTAGATAACAGCCCTTATAAATGATGCACAGACATGAAGTAGCAGACAAATCTCAACATCACCTGGCCAAAGGAAACTGCGAGAAGCAGGCCTTTATGCTTGAATAGATGCAAAAAAGCCACTATTGGAGGCCCCAAACATGACGAGACTTGTTTTGGCCAAGCAAGATAAAGACTGGATATTAGAGCAGTGAAAATTGTTAGTGTGCTTTGATGAATCAGAATAAGAGATGCTTAGTACTGTTAAGGGAGGGCAATAACCCTTCACGGTTGACCAAGTGAGTGTCAAATTATTATGTTGATTGCAATCCACAGAAAACCAAACGGAAACAATGTTCTGTATTGGGAGGATTCAAATAATCTCTGATCCTGTTTATTTTGCTTAGCATTTTATATTGTTTTGAGCATTTTAATAGCCAATCAACTCTGCAGCCATACTACAGTACTATAGGCTAACTAATGTTAGTGCAATTATTACGGAAACACATATATGGTCATATTATCATCGTTAGTTCGAAGCTCTATGGAAATTTTACATGGTCAAACCTGGCCGAAACAAGTTAGATAACAGAGTGTCTGACAAAATGTTCTCTTGAGAAAAAGTTAGTGTGAGAGAAGTTCCATGGGAAGAGAAAGAAAGAATGTATGTTATGCAAGGAGTGATAATAACATGATTTTAAAGCAAGCAGACAAAATGGAGTTGCTCTAGCATGAGTATCAATATGTCCTTTACATTCCCCCCTAAAAATTATGTTATTATTAGTGTTGAGCGAACATGCTCGACACTGCTCGGTACTCGCCCGAGCATCACGCTACTCGGGATGTTCGGCGAGCACCGAGCATTTCCGGGTTACTCGGGCGGGAGCTCGGGTCTCCGCCCTGCATGTTTGGCGCTCTTTACAGAGCCAATCAGCAGGCAGGAATTGCCTGCCAGTCACTGTAATGCTGCAGCCATGTTGGTTGTGGGCATTACAGTGATTGGCTGGCCACACAGCGTCACCTTGAGTATTTAAAACGGGGCGCCGCCATCTTGGACACAGTCGCTCCGGATTAGACAGTTTAGGGACAGCGCTGCTGATTTAGGGAGAGATATAAACTGCGAAATAGTTAGTGTAGGGTCTGTAAAGGCTGCCAGAACAAACAAACAGTCCTTTTCAGGACTAATATCCATCCCAGATACCAGGCAGGCAGGCTGTATAGGAGACACAGTGGTTATACCAGCAAACGCTGCATTACAGTCCTGTGTGCTCCTGTTGCTGAAATTGCTGGACTTAGCACCAGGAGTCGGGGGCAAGGAAAAATCCTTTTTTTTTCATCTAAATCCTCCTTTTTTTTTCCTCCTTCACACTGTACAAATACCCGTCTTATTAACCTTTTGGTGTGTCCGTCCCCCCCCCCCCCAAAAAAAAGCGTGTCTCTGATTTTTCAGACACAAATATAACTGTTGAAAATAGTGTGGTGTAGGCCAGAGAAACAGAAGTGTTGTTTTGCACTTCCACGGTTCAAACCTCTGTATTATCCATTTTGGGCCATTTGAATCTAAATTAAAAAACAGTTTGAGTGTGTCGCTCACTGTTCAGCCGCAAATATCTCTATTTAAAAAAGTGTGGTATACCCCAGTAAATAATAACTGTGGTTTTGCCATCCCACGGTAAAAAATCTCTATTATTCAGGTTTTGGTAGTTTTTTCCGTAAAGAAAAACAGTAGTGTCTCCTGACTGTTGTGACACAAAAATATATCTGTTGAAAATAGTCTTGTGTAGGCCCGACATCCCAGGGTGGTTTCGCAGTTCCATGGGTCAAATCGCTGTACTATCCAGTTTTGGGCCTTTGGTATCTAAAAAAAAAGCAGTTTGAGTGTGTCGCTCACTGTTTAGCCACAAATATCTCTATTTAAAAAAGTGTGGTATACCCCAGTAAACAATAACTGTGGTTTTGCCATCCCACGGTAAAAAATCTCTATTATTCAGGTTTTGGTAGTTTTTTCCGTAAAGAAAAACAGTAGTGTCTCCTGACTGTTGTGACACAAAAATATATCTGTTGAAAATAGTCTTGTGTAGGCCCGACATCCCAGTGTGGTTTCGGAGTTCCACGGGTCAAATCGCTGTACTATCCAGTTTTGGGCCTTTGGTATCTAAAAAAAAAGCAGTTTGAGTGTGTCGCTCACTGTTCAGCCGCAAATATCTCTATTTAAAAAAGTGTGGTATACCCCAGTAAACAATAACTGTGGTTTTGCCATCCCACGGTAAAAAATCTCTATTATTCAGCTTTTGGTAGTTTTTTCCATAAAGAAAAACAGTAGTGTCTCCTGACTGTTGTGACACAAAAATATATCTGTTGAAAATAGTCTTGTGTAGGCCCGACATCCCAGTGTGGTTTCGCAGTTCCACGGGTCAAATCGCTGTACTATCCAGTTTTGGGCCTTTGGTATCTAAAAAAAAAGCAGTTTGAGTGTGTCGCTCACTGTTCAGCCGCAAATATCTCTATTTAAAAAAGTGTGGTATACCCCAGTAAACAATAACTGTGGTTTTGCCATCCCACGGTAAAAAATCTCTATTATTCAGCTTTTGGTAGTTTTTTCCGTAAAGAAAAACAGTAGTGTCACCTGACTGTTGTGACACAAAAATATATCTGTTGAAAATATTCTTGTGTAGGCCCGACATCCCAGTGTGGTTTCGCAGTTCCACGGGTCAAATCGCTGTACTATCCAGTTTTGGGCCTTTGGTATCTAAAAAAAAAGCAGTTTGAGTGTGTCGCAAACTGTTCAGCCGCAGATATCTCTATTTAAAAAAGTGTGGTATACCCCAGTAAACAATAACTGTGGTTTTGCCATCCCACGGTAAAAAATCTCTATTATTCAGCTTTTGGTAGTTTTTTCCGTAAAGAAAAACAGTAGTGTCTCCTGACTGTTGTGACACAAAAATATATCTGTTGAAAATAGTCTTGTGTAGGCCCGACATCCCAGTGTGCTTTCGCAGTTCCACGGGTCAAATCGCTGTACTATCCAGTTTTGGGCCTTTGGTATCTAAAAAAAAAGCAGTTTGAGTGTGTCGCTCACTGTTCAGCCGCAAATATCTCTATTTAAAAAAGTGTGGTATACCCCAGTAAACAATAACTGTGGTTTTCCTCTTCCACGGTTCTAATCTACTCTTTATTACCCTTTTTCCATTGATAGTGCAAGTGTAAGCTATTTTACTTCATTTACAATGGGCAAGGCGCGTGGCAAGGGACGTGGAAGTGGACGTTCTGGTGATGGTTCGTGCAGAGGACGGGGCCGTGGCCAAGGTGAAAATGTGCCACAACCAACAGCCACATCTTCTCGCTCCCACTTCTTGACCGAATTACTAGGGAAGCACAGAACAACACCAGTATTAAGAACTGATCAGTGTGAACAGGTTATTAATTGGATAGCAGATAATACTTCCAGTTACCTGGGCACCACCACCTCCGGTCTGTCTTCCACACGGTCAACTCTTAGAAGCTGTGAGTCTCGACCGCATACTCCTCCTCACCCTGATGCTCCTTCCTCCCACCATGCCGAGTGTCGTCAGACAGCAAGTGATCCCACACTTGGACACTCTGAAGAGCTGTTCACTGGTCCATTTCCATATTTGGGCCCCTCACCTAATACGCTTGAAGTGGTGGAAGAGGAGATCCCATGTTGCGATGCCCAAATATATGAACAGCCACGGCCACAGGAAGTCGACGTTGGCAATCTGTCACAAGAGGTGGACGATGACGAGACACAATTGCCAGGAAGTGAGGAGGAGGATCGTGGTGCGCAAGTGGAAGAGGAGGAGGTGGTGGATGATCTTGTAACTGACCCAACGTGGAAGGATGACATGCAGAGTGAGGCCAGCAGCACACAGGGGGAGGGAGGCAGAGTACCCCAACAGGCAGGAAGAAGCAGTGTGGTGGCCACAGACAGAAGGCAGGCAACCGTTCCCCGTAACACCAACACGAGGGACGTTGCCAATACAAGCGGTAGGTCTTCCAAAGTCTGGAATTTTTTTAAAGACTCTGCTGATAACCCCAAAAAAGGCCATATGTTCCACCTGCCATGCCAGCATCAGCAGGGGTGACAAAACTACCAGCCTGACCACCACCAGCATGATCAGGCACATGGCAGCAAAGCACCCGACTTTGTGGGGCGAAACCCAGGGTCCACGACCAATGTCAGCGGCTGTCACCACTGCTTCTTCCACTGTTGTGCGTGCAATAGAAACCCCTGTTGTGTGTGCAAGGCAATCCCCTGTCCATACTGCATGTAAAGATGCCCCCTCCTCTCAGTCTTCACTTGTTATGGCAGGTTCTCAAGAAACAGCATCAACATCCACGTCCACGTCCCACCGCAGCGTTCAATTGTCCATATCCCAGACCTTTGAACGAAAGCGGAAATTCGCAGCTAACGCCCCACAGGCCACAGTCCTAAATTCGCACATTTCACGACTGCTTGCATTGGAAATGCTGCCTTTTAGGCTGGTGGAGACGGAATCCTTCCGCAATCTTATGGCGGTGGCCGTCCCTCGGTACTCGGTCCCCAGCCGACACTATTTTGCCCGGTGTGCCATCCCCGCACTACACAAGCACGTGTCCCAAAGCATCTGCCGTGCCCTCAACAACGCAGTTACTGGGAGAGTCCACCTGACAACGGACACGTGGACAAGTGCTTGTGGCCAGGGATGGTACATCTCTCTGACGGCACACTGGGTAAACATAGTGGAAGCCGGGACCCAGTCGGACCTTGGGACGGAACACATCCTCCCCACACCGAGGATTGCGGGCCCTATGTCAGTCAGAGTTGCCCCCACAGTGTACAGCTCCTGCGCATCCTCCTCCTCCTCCTCATGTTCAGCCTCCATCTCAGATATCACCACATCAGTTACAAGCTGGAAGCATTGCAGTACTGCCTCCGCCAAGCGGCAACAGGCTGTGCTGAAACTCATAAGCTTAGGTGATAAACCTCACACTGCTTGTGAGTTGTGGACAGCTGTGAAAGAGCAGGCAGATCTGTGGCTGAGACCGCTGCACCTACATCCCGTCATGGTCATGTGTGACAATGGCCGTAACCTGGTGGCGGCTCTGATGCGAGGTGAGATCACACACGTAACATGCCTGGCTCATGTGCTTAACCTCGAGGTTCAGCGGTTTCTTAAATCGTACCCCGAGTTGCCAGATCTGCTCGTGAAAGTACACCGCCTGTCAGCTCATTTTCGCAAGTCGGCTACAGCTTCCGCCGCCCTTGCTGTGTTGCAGCAGCGTTTGCAGCTTCCGGCACACCGACTGGTGTGTGATGTCCCCACACGTTGGAACTCTACCCTCCACATGTTGCAAAGGATTTGTGAGAAGAAGAGAGCAGTTGTGGAGTACCAGCTGCAACAAGGCCGTCGATATTCAGGTCAGACTCCACACATAAGACCTCCGGAGTGGACCTGGATGTCTGACATATGTACCATCCTGACAAACTTTGAGGAGGCCACCAAGATGGTGAGTGGCAATGACGCCATCATTAGTGTCAGCATCCCACTTGTCTGTCTTTTGCAACGCTCTCTGCAGAGAATTAAAGAGAAGGCATTGCAGTCAGAGTATGATGAGATGGATCAAGAAGCCGTAGCAGGCGATTACACACAGCCCAGCCTCATCTCATCCCAACGTGCATTGGGGGACAATGAGGGAGAGGAGGAGGAGGAGGAGGAAGAACAGGAGCTGCAATCATGCGTTGTAGACGGTAGTACCTGTACAAGTGTCATACCGTCGGTTCAGCGTGGGTGGCCTGAGGACAGGGGGGAGGAGGAAGAGGAGGAGGAGGAGAGCATGGTCAGTCGTCATCTTGGTGAGGACATGAAAATCTTGCCCGTTACCAGTCTGGCACGCATGGCTGACTTTATGTTACGCTGCCTTAACCGTGACCCTCGCGTTGTCAAAATGTTGTGTGACAGCCATTACTGGTTGGTGACACTTGTAGACCCCCGCTACAAGGAGAACTTTCACTCTCTTATTCCTGAGGTGGAGAGGTCTGCAAAAATGGGGCAGTACCAGAAGGCCATTGCTGCAGAACTCTTAAAAAAATTCCCATCTGAATACGCTAGCGGCAGAGGTCACAGTTCGTTGCCCAACCAAGGCGTACAGGCGAGAGAGATGCAACTCCAATCCAGCAGAGGCAGGGGAACACTGTCAACGTTCTGGGACAGTTTTCTGACACCCGACCAGCTTACAGGCCATCAAAAGATGGTGAGGGAGTACCTTGCCGACCGTACCAGCGTCCTCCGTGATTCCTCTGTGCCTTTTAATTATTGGGTATCCAAGCTGGACACTTGGAATGAACTCGCTCTGTACGCCTTGGAGGTCCTGGCCTGCCCTGCCGCTAGCGTGTTATTGGAGCGTGTTTTTAGTGCCGCTGGGGGAATTATAACTGCTAAGTAGTGTTGAGCATTCCGATACTGAAATATCGGGTATCGGCCGATATTCGCGGTATTGGAATTCCGATACTTAATTTCCGATACTTTTGCAATATCATATACCGGAATCAGAAGTTCCCATAATGCAATGAGCCATTTTCATTTTATTCAGCCAATGAGGATCCTAAGAAGTGTGGGCACATCCTGTTAGGCATGTAGGCATCTTAACTAATGGCATGGCTGTGATTGGCTGCTGAAAAGATGTCATGATGCACTATAAAAGCCGCCGCCGCCATTTTGAGCTCTCTCTGCTGTGAATTCAGTTAGGGATAGGACGCTGTTGTTCTAAGGGACAGTTTTAGCTACCTATTTGGTCTATTCTGCTTTACTCAAGCTACTTTATAAATCGCTGTGCCTTGCAGCGCTAGTGCACAGTTCTCTGTGCTGTTCACCGCTTTCTGCAAGGTCTTTGTGTGTGAGTGCAGCTCACCCTGTAGTGTGTGCTTCAACCACGTCTGGTTGTAGTGCACTCAGTGTGTGTCACTGCCTCATACATTGTCCTTTTTTGCCAATTCATAATTTTTCCTGATATCTCCTATTAGTGTGGTGGTTCCATCCGTATTCAGCTAAATTGGTTCCAAACACATTATATAGGAGTAGATAGAGAAATTTTTTTGGTCTTGCAGCGCTAGTGCACAGTGCTCTGCATCTGTACTGTTCACCGCTGTCTGCAAGGTCTGTGTTTGTGAGTGCAGCTCATCCTGTAGTGTGTACTTCAGCCACGTCTTGTTGTAGTGCACTCAGTGTGTCTCACTGCCTCAGACATTGTCCTTTTTTGCCAATTCATAATTTTTCCTGATATCTCCTATTAGTGTGGTGGTTCCATCCGTATTCAGCTAAATTGGTTCCAAACACACTATATAGGAGTAGATAGAGAATTTTTTGGGGTCTTGCAGCGCTAGTGCACAGTGCTCTGCATCTGTACTGTTCACCGCTGTCTGCAAGGTCTGTGTGTGTGAGTGCAGCTCACCCTGTAGTGTGTGCTTCAGCCACGTCTGGTTGTAGTGCACTCAGTGTGTGTCACTGCCTCATACATTGTCCTTTTTTGCCAATTCATAATTTTTCCTGATTTCTCCTATTAGTGTGGTGGTTCCATCCGTATTCAGCTAAATTGGTTCCAGCCAAATCTGGCTGCAGCCCCAGCCAGATTTGTTCTCTGAATCTCTTGGCTTGGAAAGAGGGGGCCAGCCAAGCAGAATTCGAGAATTTGAAGAAGAGGTAGTATGCAGTGATGCGCAACCGTTTTGTCTCTCTGAATCTGAAGAGGCGGGTGGGCCAGTGCCTATGGTCAGCAACACACCTCAGTACGCATCTGATGATGAGACTCAGGTGCCACTTTCTGGTGCGTACTGTGCTGTCGAGACTACCCAGGAGAAGCAGTTGTTTGAAGAGGGTGGTGTAGATGATGAGGTCCTTGACCCATCATGGCGTGAGGGACAGGAAGGTGGTGGGAGCAGCTCTGAGGAAGAGATTCCCCGAACAGCCCAAAAAGGAGGGAGAGGGAGGGGGCAGACTTGGTTGCCTGTAGCCTCCACTTCGGCACCCATTAGGAGCATGGCTCTTCCAAAATCCAAAGCGGGCGCTCCCAAGACTTGCAGTGCCTGGTCCTTTTTTGACACAGTTGCAGATGACATTTGCTTTGTCAAATGCAAGCTGTGTAATCAGAAGGTGAAAAGAGGGAAAAGTGTCAGCAACCTCAATACCACAAATATGTGGAAACATGTGCGGACCAAGCACGTGGTGGAGTTACAAAAACACACTGAAGACCTAGGCCAACCTACAGCGCCACCTACCACCTCTTCAGCTCGTGTTGTAGCCTCTTCCTCCAGCTCACACACAGCTGGTTTGGCTTCCTCACAGGATCGCCATGGAAGAATCTCTGGCACTGTTGTACAGAGACACAGTGTAATTCCACCCACAGCACCACTTTCCCAGTCATCCTCACACTCCCAGGCCAGTCTACAGCCATCGTTAGCACAGGCATGGGAGAAAAGGTGCCCATACTCAGCCAACCACCCCCGAGCACAGGCTCTGAATGCTGGCATTGCTAAACTACTGGCCCTTGAAATGCTATCATTCAGGCTGGTGGAGACTGACACATTCCGTAACTTTATGGCATTGGCAGTCCCACAATACAACGTGCCCAGCCGCTTTTATTTCAGCAGGCAAGCCGTCCCTGCCCTGCAACATCATGTGGAGGGAAAAATTAAACATGCGCTACAAAACGCCGTCAGTAGCAAGGTCCACCTGACCACCGATGCGTGGACCAGTAAGCATGGACAGGGACGATACCTTTCCCTCACTGCCCATTGGGTAAATGTTGTGGAGCTGGGTACAGATCTTGAGAGTGGCGCTGTACGTGTTCTGCCAACTCCAAGGATTGCAGGAATCCAGTCTGTACACATTGACTCCTCCTCATACTCCAGTTCCTCTGAATCAGTGCTGCAGGAGCCGTCACGGTCTACCTCCACATCGACCCGTGAACGGTTACCTGTTATGATGACCGATATGAGCACAGCCGTGGCCAAACGTCAACAGGCCATATTAAAATTAATTTCTTTGGGGAATCGAAGCCACACAGCGCAGGAGCTCTGGAATGCCATCAAGCAGCAGAGCGACGTGTGGTTTGTGCCAGCGAATCTCCAGCCAGGCATGGTAGTGTGTGACAATGGCCGAAATCTGGTGGCAGCTCTGGGCCTAGGCAACCTCACTCACATCCCATGTCTGGCACATGTGCTCAACTTGGTCGTGCAGAGTTTTTTGAGGGACTATCCAGATCTTGATGCACTGCTTCATAAGGTCCGCATAGAGTGCGCTCACTTGCGGCGTTCCAGCAACGCAAGATCACGCATTGCAGCTCTGCAGCGCCGATTACGTCTTCCGGAACATCGCATCATATGTGACCTACCCACCAGGTGGAATTCAACGTTACATATGTTGGAGAGGTTGTGTGAGCAGCAGGCAGCAGTAATGGAGTACCAGCTGCAGCAGGCGCAAACAAGTCGCAGTGCGCGCCGTTCACACTTCACCACCACTGAGTGGGCCTCTATGAAGGACATTTGCCACGTTTTGCGTGCCTTCGATTATTCCACGCGGATGGCGAGTGCAGATGATGCACTAGTCAGCATGACTATCCCCCTTCTCTGCCTGCTTGAAAAAACACTGCAAGCACTAAGGGACGAGGTTTTGGAAGAGGTAGAGGATGAGGAGTCACAAATGCCATCTGCTTCTCTACAGTCTGCGCAACGTGGTTCCTCACAAAGGCCTAGGCAGGGGACACTTTGTGAGGAGGATGAGGAGGAGTCAATGGATGAGGAAGACATCTGTCCAGAGGAGGGAGGTACACAATGCTCTAGTAGTCAGTATCTAGAGCGAGGGTGGGGTGATGCAGAGCAGGCAGAGATCACGCCTCAAGCAGGGGACAGTGTTTCTTGGCCAGTTGGCAGTCTGCAGCACATGGTTGATTTCATGCTGCAGTGCCTGAGAAACGACCGCCGCATCGCCCACATTCTCAACACGGCTGATTATTGGGTGTCCACCCTCCTAGATCCTCGCTACCGGGACAACTTACAAAGCCTCATAACACCGTTGAACCGGGAGCGTAAAATGCGGGAGTACCAAGACGCACTGGTGCATTCCATCATGGTCTCCATTCCAACCGAGAGCAGTGCTGCTAGTGCTTTACAAAGCAGCTCAGTGCGTTGAGGCAGTGGTGGAAGCTCTGCACAAAGAGGGAGCAGAAGCAGCGCCTCAGCACAAGGCAAGACTAGTATGGTCGAAATGTGGCAAAGTTTTGTGTCTCCGCCGCCACAAATGTCTACACCATCACAGACGGCTCCAGTCAGCAGGAGGCAACGTTTCTGTCAGATGGTGACAGACTACATGTCTTGCCCTCTTAGTGTACTCCCAGACGGTTCTTCTCCCTTCAAGCTTTGGGTCTGTAAGCTGGATACATGGCCAGAGCTTAGTCAGTATGCATTGGAGGTGCTAGCTTGCCCTGCTGCTAGTGTATTATCGGAACGCGTCTTTAGTGCCGCAGGTGGTGTACTAACAGACCGTCGCATGCGACTATCCTCCGATAATGTTGACCGGCTTACTTTTCTAAAAATGAACAAGGCCTGGATCTCTCATGAATTTGCCAGTCCTCTTCCAGAATAAATAATTGGTTGGCAACAGTATCCAGGTCTCCTGTTGTGTTCATGTTTCTACCACCTGAACTGTAATCCCTGAGCTCCAACACCGCCAGTTGGCGCTCAGAAGTGCCGTCTGCACAGTCAACACTTGCTGCCGTGTTATTGGGGTTCAGTAACGTCAGCTGTTCCCCTGCTGTGCGGACGGCAATTTCTCCTGCTCTGTCCACATTCTCACTACTACAGATTTTAAAGTTGCTCCAATTACACCTCTGGCTCCTCTGTTTTCAGTATTATCCCTGAGCTCCAACACCGCCAGTTGGCGCTCGGAAGTGCCGTCTGCGCAGTCAACACTTGCTGCCGTGTTATTGGGGTTCAGTAACGTCAGCTGTTCCCCTGCTGTGCGTACGGCAATTTCTCCTGCTCTGTCCACATTCTCACTACTACAGATTTTAAAGTTGCTCCAATTATACCTCTGGTTCCTCTGTTTTTAGTATTTACCCTGGGCTCCAATACCGCTAGTTGCTGCTCAGAAGTGCCGTCTGCACAGTCAACGCTTGCTCCAGTGTTATTGAGTTTCATTAATGTCAGCTGTTCCCCAGCTGTGTGTCCGGCAAATTCTCCTGCTTTGTCCACATCCACTGTACTACTGATTTAAAACTTGCTCCAATTACACCTCTGGCTCCTCTGTTTTTAGTAGTTACCCTGGGCTCCAATACCGCTAGTTGCTGCTCAGAAGTGCCGTCTGCACAGTCAACGCTTGCTCCAGTGTTATTGGGGTTCAGTAACGTCAGCTGTTCCCCAGCTGTGTGTCCGGCAAATTCTCCTGCTTTGTTCACATCCACTGTACTACTGATTTAAAACTTGCTCCAATTACACCTCTGTTCCTCTGTTTTTAGTATTTACCCTGGGCTCCAATACCGCTAGTTGCTGCTCAGAAGTGCCGTCTGCACAGTCAACGCTTGCTCCAGTGTTATTGGGGTTCAGTAACATCAGCTGTTCCCCAGCTGTGTGTTCGGCAAATTCTCCTGCTCTGTCCACATTCACACTACTACAGATTTTAAAATTGCTCCAATTACACCTCTGGCTCCACTCTGTTTTTAGTATTTACCCTGGGTTCCAGCACCGCCAGCTGTTTCCTAGCAGTGTCTTTGGCACGGGTACTCCCTCCTGCCCAGCCTGGTTCCAGCACGCCAGCTGTTTCCAGGTATTGTCAACGTCACTTTGCCTCCAATGCGTTGTCCTGTCGTGTTGCGGTCGGGTTAGCCGACTCTATGGTGCCTGCAGTTTAGGTGACTCCTATGTGGGCTGCGGGATCTGGCAATGAAGGCTGGTTCCATAGTGCCAATAGGACAAGCACCCAATGTAGGACTGTGGGTTTTGGTAACTGCGGCCGGCTCGCGGCCTTGAAACTTTTTTTTACATGGGTACCTTCTGCTACCCATCCGGGTTCCAGTACCGTCAGCTGGTTCTCGGCAGTGCCTTTGGATTAGGTGCCTCCTTCTCTGTATCCAAGTTCCACCAACGTCTGCTGGTCCTTGATAGTGCTTTCTGGCACAGGTACTTCCTGCTTAGTAACCGAGTTCCAGTACCGTCAGCTGGTCTTCGGCAGTTCCATTCGCTCTTGTACCTTCTGCTACCCATCCGGGTTCCAGTACCATCAGCTGGTCCTCGGTAGTTCCATTTGCTCTTGTACCTTCTACTACCCATCCGGGTTCCAGTACCATCATCTGGTTCTCGGCAGTGTCTTTGGCACGGGTACTCCCTCCTGCCCAGCCTGGTTCCAGCACGCCAGCTGGTTCCGGATAGTGTCAACGTCACTTTGCCTCCAATGCGTTGTCCTGTCGTGTTGCGGTCGGGTTAGCCGACTCTATGGTGCCTGCAGTTTAGGTGACTCCTATGTGGGCTGCGGGATCTGGCAATGAAGGCTGGTTCCATAGTGCCAATAGGACAAGCACCCCCTGTAGGACTGTGGGTTTTGGTAACTGCGGCCGGCTCGCGGCCTTGAAACTTTTTTTTACATGGGTACCTTCTGCCACCCATCCGGGTTCCAGTACCGTCAGCTGGTTCTCGGCAGTGCCTTTGGATTAGGTGCCTCCTTCTCGGTATCCAAGTTCCACCAACGTCTGCTGGTCCTTGGTAGTGCTTTCTGGCACAGGTACCTCCTGCTTAGTAACCGAGTTCCAGTACCGTCAGCTGGTCCTCGGTAGTTCCATTGGCTCTTGTACCTTCTGTTACCCATCCGGGTTCCAGTACCGTCAGCTGGTCCTCGGTAGTTCCTCAGCCTTCTTTTCCCTTCTGCTACATTTCCAAGTTCAAGCTTTTTGAAATGGTTCTTGGTAATCACTCTGGATCTCCCTGATGAGGACCCTGAAGACGAGGACCCTGAAGACCAACCCGAAGAAGACGAGGACCCCGAAGACGACGACCCTGAAGATGAGGACCCTGAAGACCACCCCGAAGAAGACGAGGACCCTGAAGACCACCCCGAAGAAGACGAGGACCCCGAAGACGAGGACCCAGAAGACCAACCCGAAGAAGACGAGGACCCCGAAGACGACGACCCCCGAAGACGACGACCCTGAAGACCACCCCGAAGAAGACCAAGAAGATGACCCTGAAGAAGTTGACCAAGAGGACAAAGAAGAGAAGACAAGCACCAAGATACAGAAGAACAAGAGACAGAAAACCAAGAAGCAGAAATACAAGAAGCTGCAGAACAAAAAGCGGAAGAACATTAAGCATAAGACTAAAAATCAGAGCAAAAGATAATATCTAAATTATAAGCAGAAGATGACTAAGCAGTGTATGGGGGTGAGTCCGTTCCTCCTCGTGGTGCCGCTTGAAAAGACCTGCTGCTGCAGGCCAAACTGAACGCGGACAAATCCTGTTGTAAATCTTTTGTGATGGGCAGAACGAAAGGTGTAATGTCCAACCTTTTATAGATAACAACTACAGGAATGCCTGTCACAAATAAGAATATGATGAAGAAGAAGAATATGAAGAAGATGAAGAAGTAGAATATGAAGAATGTAAAAAAAAAGAATAATACGA
This sequence comes from Phyllobates terribilis, assembly GCF_046119375.1. Lineage (NCBI taxonomy): Eukaryota > Metazoa > Chordata > Amphibia > Anura > Dendrobatidae > Phyllobates > Phyllobates terribilis. The sequence goes on along the minus strand of NW_027362769.1, from coordinate 242,315,599 downwards.
AGAAGGTGAAGAAGAAGATGAAGAAGGTGAAGAAGCATGGAAGTAGTGAAACATAAATATCTGACAAAATATAAAAATACTTAACATAGTCAATATTTCCGTAACTCAGAACGTCTTAAAAAATATATTAATTCCTGCTATTCCATTTGGTTGGGCTAAACCTCTATGCCTTTATTGTCTCCCCCACCTCCCCCAATACATTCTACATTATTCTTAGTTGTTTTCCTTCATGTAGAATTAACCTACAAGGAAAGAAAGGGTTTATTTTCATTCCGATATTTCTGTCCCATTGACTTGCATTGGTTTCCGGTATCGGAATCGGCGATATCCGATACTTTTTCGGTATCGGTCCGATCCAATCCGATCCGATATTTCCCGATATCGGAAGGTATCGCTCAACACTACTGATAAGCGCACTCGCCTGTCAACTGACAATGCTGACAAGCTGACCCTTATCAAAATGAACAAGGGCTGGATTGTGCCAGACTTCTCATCACCACCAAATGACAGCAGAGTAACGTAAAGTCAAATCCGCTGTGTTATTTCGGGAGGTGTATTCACATGCACCGCTTCACACCCACACATGGGTATACGCTTCCTTGTTTCGGCTGTTTTATCTTCTCCTTATCCTCAGCCTTCACCACCACTATACCACCAGGGTGCCAGCATTGCAAGTTCCTCCGTCCTTATTTTTGTCAGCTTTTGCTTGCAAGGCATAAGCAAATACTATGGGAGACCCACTCCCCAATAATGGGACTTATGTTTGTAATATGCTGTGCTGCATGGCTCTTGTAAGGGGCATTGCAAGTTGCTCCGTCCTAATTTTTGGCAGCTTTTGCTTGGAAAGCATAAGCAAATACTATGGAGACCCACTCCCCAATAATGGGACTTATGTTTGTAATATGCTGTACTGCATGGCTCTTGTAAGGGGCATTGCAAGTTGCTCCGTCCTAATTTTTGGCAGCTTTTGCTTGCAAGGCATAAGCAAATACTATGGGAGACCCACTCCCCAATAATGGGACTTTTGTTTGTAATATGCTTTACTGCATGTGACGCGCCCCCTGGGCCATGTGTACACGTGTGTGGGATACCCGGTGCCGGGTCTCTGGGGTCTGTAGTCTCCGTGGCGTGACCCGGTCCTGTGGCTCAGGCTGGTCAAACCAGTGGCAGTCTTTCTTAGGTTTTGAGGTTAATTGTCCGACTGCGCCACCCGTGGATTGCGGTCAGGGAGTACCACGGCTGCGAGGCAGACCGCTGAGGCTGGTGTTGTGTGCGCAGCAGAGAATGGGATAACTCCCCACGGGAGGAGTATAGCCTCAGGGCAGTGAGTGTGGATGATGGGGGTGAGGGTGCACGAGCGCAGCAGGAACGACTCAGAGTCTTTGCAGTGCAGTTCAGGGTCTTTACTGATGATTATAAGGTAGACCCTCCCGGGAGTACTGGCTAGCATAAGAGGCCTGGTCAGTCTGTGAGCAAGCAGGAGTTCCCCTGGCCAGGTGGAGTTGTGGGCCTCCCCGTCTGTCTGCACTCTTCCTGGCTGCCTTGCTGTAAGCGGGTAGAAGTAGCTCACGTCCCTGAGTGTACCGTGTAGTGCTCACCCGTATGGCTGGTGACTTGGGGCCTTCTGTTAGTCTCCGCTCCACGACGGCGGTGCTGGTCCCTTGCTTGTGACTGAGCCTCCGGGCTTCTATGGCCAGAGTACCTGAAATCCCCTGCCGGCTGGTTTCTGCTGCTGGATATATAAGTCCTCACAGCCTCGGACTCCTGTGTCCGGTTCCTATTGTCTTCTGCCAGGGCGAGCTCTGCTCAGCTTCCAGCCCCTGGTCTTTAGCTCCTAGCTCCTACAGAGCTCCTTGCTGTTACTTTCCCTTGCTCTCACTCTGACTCTGACTGTTCTCTGTTCTCTGACTCACTCAACCCCGCCCCAGATCCAGTTTATAAGGGCAGAATTCTCCCCTCCCAGGACTGGGGCAGGAGGATGTTGCATGTTTAAGGGATCCTGACTAGGAAACTTCCCACTTGCTCTCCGACGTAATATCTCTATTACTGTGGTGACCAGATCCCTGGGGTGCCACACATGGCTCTTGTAAGGGGCATTGCAGTTCCTCATAATTTTTGGAAAGCCTTCCATTCACTGCTTAGGCCAACAGTGCACAGGAGACCCAGTTGCTATAAATGGAAAAAAAGGTTTAGTTAACGCCCTCTGACCTCCATGTCATTTCCAAGGGGCATTGGAGTGCCTCGAAATTTTTGGTAGGCAGTGTACTCACTGTATGCCCTATAACTGTGTAGCCGAACCACTCCTTTTGTTACAGAAACATATCCTACAAGACATATCTGGTAGACTGGCCTGATATTGATGTGAATGGTCCCTGTTCCTCCTGCTCTTTCTCCTTTGCCACTACCTCATCCATCATTTATCACCTGAAGCTTTGTTTTAACGGGAGTCATAGAACTTGGATAGTAGCAGGAAAACATCCAGCAATCCTCGGAGGAGGTAGGATATGCGCCAAAACGCTGACCACCTCAGGCCTAGCCGCTACTACATACATGCGCTTGCATTACAACAAAGCAAAGCAGATGCTAACTTCTATCATCCTCATCATGCTCCTCACCTTGGCACTCTCAACTGCCCTGATGGAGAAGCCAGGGCCTACCGGAGGAGTCTGATAGTCCGGTGGGCTCGGCCAATGCTGCCCTAAAGCAGGCCAGGCTAAGAAAAGTGTGGGAAAGGTTACCGGGACAAATAGGGGTGGCTGGGGACCGAGTATGGACACCCGGCCACCCCCTGGAGGCTGGGGAGCAAGCGGGGACACCTGGCCACCAGGCGGCTGGGGACTGAGTATGGATACCAGGCCGCCGACACAGCCATGGCGTGGTGGCCAGATTCCGCCTCCATATGCCTAAAAGGCCCAATTTAAAGTGCAAGCAAGCAAGCAGTATGGTATTGCAGCCTGGGGGTGGGTGGGTGGCAGGCTGCATACTTGCGCTTGCATTGCAAGGAATGGGAGAGGTACAATTGAACACTGCCCTGGGACAAGGACTTGAATGGGGATAGTTGCAAGTCTGCAACGACAGGTGCAAGATGGGAGGCATCTTCGCATGTACCATGAACAGGGGTTTGGCATGCACACACTACAGCGAAATAGGCTCTCCTTCCCACTAAATGCACTGGGGAGGGCACAGGTAATGTTTTGGCATACGCGCTTAATCTTATGTATAAGTCACAACAGGACAAATATGGGCGGCTGGGGACTGAGTATGGATACCTCGCTGCCGAAGCAGCCATGAGGTAGTGGCCAGCTTCGGCCTCCTCCAAACTAAAAGGCCCCATTTCAAGTGCAAGCTAGCAGTATGGAATTGCAGTCTGGGGGTGGGTGGGTGGCGGGCTGCACACTTACACTTGCATTAAAAGAAAACATAGCAGATGCTAACTTCGCTCATCATCATCATGCTCCTCACCTTGGCACTCTCAACTCCACCGATGGAGAAGTCAGGGCCCACCGGAGGAGTCTGGTTCTCTGGTGGGCTCGTCCAATGCTGCCTAAAGCAGGCCGGGCTAAGAAAAGTGTGTGGGGGGATGTTCCAAGGAGAAATAGGGGCGGCTGGGGACCGTTTATGGACACCCGGCTGCCCCCAGGCGGCTCCGGACCGTGTGTGGACACCCGGCCGCGGGGCGGCTGGGGACCGAGTATGGACACCCGGCCGCCGGGCGGCTGGGGACTGAGTATGGATTCCAGGCCGCCCACACAGCCATGACGTGGTGGCCAGATTCCGCCTCCACATGCCTAAAAGGCCCAATTTCAAGTTCAAGCTAGCAAGCAGTATGGTATTGCAGCCTGGGGGTGGGTGGGTGGCAGGCTGCATACTTGAGCTTGTATTGCAAGGAATGGGGGAGGTACAATTGAACACTGCCCTGGGACTAGAACTTGCATGGGGATAGTTGCAAGTCTGCATCTTCTGATACGGTAAGGATCACTTATGATGGGCACACTTTTAGACAGTGACCTGGGAGTCAGAGATGCTTCCAGGGGTCATCCCCATGCTGTTCCCTTGTCTTTTCAGCACTTTATGCATGTGTCACACAGCACATGGCCAGATAAGGTTGTAAAATGTTAAAATGACATTTCACGGTGAATGCATTTGTCATAGTTGAAAGCAATACAAAAGTGCAAAAACGCATAAAAAATGCTACTTGTGAACATAGCCGAAGGTGTGGAGGAGTATTTTTGTTTTTGGTCATTTATTTTAACTTATACACAAGTCTTTACCCTGGAAAGGATGTTCCTTAGCATATTTCACAGGAAAAAAGTTTCACTTTCGTTATTGAACGTTTTATTGTGAGCCTGTAAAAGTGGCTTAATACCTCTGACCACGTTGTTGACAGCAGTGACCTGGGGGTCAGAAATGCTTCCTGGGGTGATCCCCATGCTGTCCCCATGTCATTTGAGCACTGTCACTATCGTTTTGGGCACTTGTTAGGCTTTTAAAAGACTGCCGGGGGTGCCACCACAAAAATGGTCGCGTCTCCCATAGACTAACATTGGGCTCGTTGCTCGGGTCGAGCACCCGAGTATCACGGCGAGCTCGGCCCGAGCTTCGAGCACCCGAGCATTTTAGCGCTCGCTCAACACTAGTTATTATCAACAATAGAGGTGCTTTCCCAGGGTCATGTTTTGAGCCTGAGGGACATTGGTCTTCACCCAATTAGTGCCCTGGTTACCAATTGGGGCTGTCGCGGTATGTCCATCCCCCCTTGTTAGTTGATATAATCATAAGCTCAGATCTGAGGTTGGTTGGGGCAAGCGGGTAAAGGTCATCATTTCCTTGTCATCCAGGTCCTCAATGCTAGTTACATGTCCGTGTATAGTAGCACTGGATGTCGGTTAACAGCGTCCTCCTTGCTCTCTATTGACTGGCAGGTTTTCCTCATGCAAAATGTGATACAATAAAAGACTAGTTTTAGTAAAATATATATTAACAAGCAAGCAACAATATGCAACACTCTTTGGTAAATTCGTTATGTTTGTTATACTCTTCCCTGAGTTTCCTAATGTCTTCCATTTTAGTCTTTAACCGTATGGTAGAGTCGGGATCAATATAGTGACAACAGGCTGGGCCAATAACCTGACACATCCCTTCTTGAGCTACTGTCAAATAGTCCATCTCTAAAGTATTTTGATTAGCCACTATGATAAGCTGATTCTGCACTGCAACAGTAGTATTATTTAATTTCAAAATATTCCAAATCTGGTCATCTAAGTAGTCAGTGACTTCCACTAACTTGTCCCACATTTATGTAACCATAGGGTAGAGGAAGACAGTACTGGCTATCTTATTGGGTATACTCATTTGAACTAAATGAGGTCTTCCTGATGGGCGTGGGGTGTTGTCTTTGGCATGTTTAAAAATGGAGGGATGGCTCTCAATATCTACTTTACTATGGGGAATAAGATAAGTGGCTGAAGTTAGCCGGGCCAATGTACAAGTCCCACCTACTCCGACTGGGAGCCATTTGTACGCATTATTCCAACAGACCCAATATGTGGCTGATGGTAAATCCCATAAAGCAGAATGCTGTAATACTAATTTATGCACCAAATCAATAAAAACGGTGTTATTGAAGGCATTTGTCCCAGGGGGCTACAATATCCAACATTTGGATTGCCACATGTTGGATTACTAGGCTTATATTCAGAGGATTCATTACAAAGGATATTTTATAACATGTGTCATTGGTACCTTTTATAAACAGATTTGTATGTACTCATGAGTGATTATGAATGTATCTTTCCAACAATGACGGTTTAAAAGCATCTGCCGTACTAGAGGTAGCATTAAAACTATTCTGTAAACCTTCAGTTGGTATGAAGCCTAAATTAGTCAGGGAAGACTTGTTTCTGGGCACCCATATGTTTCCATTAAGGGCAAGAAATTGCAGGTGTTTACTAGTAGCAGTAAGATATCCTTGCCACCACATGGTATTTCCTTGCCATGGTGTTCCATAATCTACTAAACTTAGTAGCGTTATTAGCAAGGGCGTCACTACAATTGGGCCAGTTTAATATTTCTTCCAGAGTGACTGGGACCACCAGAAAGGGCATACTAGCGGCTGAAACTGGTGAGTGAGTACATATCTTCTAATTCTCTCAATTCTTGTACCAAAATCTGATGGTGAGTAATGAATTTATTATTAAAGGGGTCAGTACTCTGTTGTAGGCTATTCCAGGTATTGACTAGTTTAACCATACATATTATCATAAACTATTAAAATATCTCAGCTCTTGGGATTGTCAGGAGCACTTGGTATGGTCCGTCATACAATGGTTTTAGTCCGTGTTTCCGAACATGCCTCTTCACATACACATAATCTCCAGGCCTGAGGGTATGACAACCTTCTGCATCAGCTGGATCTGGAATAGAAGATGATGCTAACGCATGGGTGTTAGTTAGGGCTTTTGCAAGCTGAATCACATATTGCACAACATAATCTGTTTCTTCTGATAATTGTTGTGGGGTAAACCTAGCTATAGCTGGTTGTGACCTAAATAGTATCTCATAGGGTGACAGTTTGTGTTTCTCTATGGGGGTGGTGCGTATGTGATATGGTGCAATGGGAAGGAGCTCAGGCCACTGGGCCGTAGTCTCCTGCATCATTTTGGTTCATTGCCCTTTTAGTGTGCCATTCAATCTCTCCACCTTGCCACTTGACTGTGGATCGTAAGGAGTATGTAACGTCACTGTTGATCCGATCATGGTAAGTATTTCTTGATATACGCATGAGGAAAAGGCTGGTCCTTGATCACTTTTGATAACTTCTAGGACTCCATACCGGCAAACAACTTCAGAGACCAGCTTCTTGGCGGTAGTCTCGGCAGTCATGTTTGGAACGGCGAATGCTTCTGGCCATCTGGAAAACATATCCACTATCACTAAGCAGTATTCATATCGTCCTGCTTTAGGGAGAGTGATGTGATCAACTTGCAAGGTTTGGCAAGGTGTTTTGTCGGTACATTCTGTAATCTACCTGGGTTGCAGGTTTGGCATATTGTGCAACCTTTGTTCTGTGCACTCAACACGGTGGAAATTCCTGGAGCCCAATAGAGTTTCTGTACCAGTAACAAAGCTTGATTCTTCCCTCGATGTACTGGTCCATGGGCCCAGGCCGCAATGGCTGAATACAGAAGTCGAGGCAAACAGTACAGTTGTTTCTTCTTCCATAGCTCATCTATCAACTTAGCACCCGCCTCCTTCCACGACTGGCATTCTTCTTTAGAGACTTTTTCCTGTGTGGAGCGTAGCTTTGTGATAGGAGGGACTGGTTGATGCTCTTCTGCAGGTTGATCCTGGGTTGGCACGGAATTTAGCTGTTTATGCCTGTTGCCGCGTAAGAGCCATGGACATGGATGTCAGAAGAAGAGCTGCTCGCTTAGCATGGAGATCAGCAAGTGCATTACCTCTTGCTTCAGGGGCATCTGGTCGGGTATGAGCTTTTACCTTTAGGACAACCAACTGTCTTGGTAGTTGCACCGCTTCCATCAATTGTCTGACGCTTTCAGCATTTTTCACAGGAGAACCTGCAGTCAGAGCAGTCAGAGCTTTGAGCTCTGCTTCGTGTGCTGACATACTGGGAGGTAAGACTGCAGCCTCTACCAATGTATCTTCAGTTGTGACAGCATACCCAGTATGAAACCTGCCAGGGATGTCAACATATCTGGATCCATCCGTATATATAACGTAAGTTCTGGGTCATCCAAGGGTACTTCCCCCACTAGAACAAATGGAGTTGACTCCGCAGTAATTTGTGCTGGACAATCATGCGGTGGAGCCTCTTTCCCTTCTCCTTCAGGTGCTGGTAGCAGGGTGGCTGGGTTTATGGTGGTGCACCGGTGTAATTTCACATTTTCTGGCAAAATCAACGAACACTGCAGCCGCAGGTGCTCTGTGTAGACAGATGTTTAGGTTGCTGTAAAGCCAGAACAGCCGCAATATCGTGTGGGACATAAATGTGAGTCTCATGTCCAAGGATGATGTCCGCCGTCTTCTCAAGTAACTGCTGTGTGGCGGTGGTGTGAACCGCTCGCAGACAGCTGGGGGAGGCTACCGGATCCAGATGTGTTGAGTAATACCCGACTGGGCACTGCTTTGTACAGTGTCTCTGCTTGAGTACTCCGGCTGCATGTCCTCCTGTTTCAGAGACATACAAATGGAAAGGTTGAGCATAGTCCGGATTTCCAAGGGCAGGGGCTGTCATTATCCTTGACTTTAGTTGCTCAAAGGCTTGTTGCAGCTGTTCTTGGTGGTCCTTGCCTTGTTGTTTACATCAGCCAGAGTGTCTTCTTTTAATGCATCATACAGGGGCTGCATGAGACGTGAGACGTGAGGCGTCTGGGATCGCATCCATTGTCTGCAGTATGTACATAGTCCGAGGAACCATTGCATCTCTATAAGATCTTTTGGGAATGGTAGTGCGTAGATGGCCGTCTTCCTTTCTTCTGTGAGATGTCTGGCACCCTGAAAAAGGCAATGGCCTAAAAAGACCACTTGACCAAGGCAAAACTGAAGCTTCGAGGCTGAGACTCGACAATTCAGTTTTGCTAGATGCTTGAGGAGGCTAACACTGGCCCTGATGGACATTTGCTCTGTGGGGGCACACAAAAGAAGATCATCCACGTATTGTAAAAGTACTACCTCAGAGTTGTCCAGCTGCCACGGCAGCAGACAGCTAGACATGTTCTTTGCAAACTTATTAGGGCTATTCTGCGCACCCTGCGGCATCACTGTCCAAGTCATTTGCCTGCCCTGATATGTAAATGCAAACAGAAACTGACAGTCTTTGTGTAGTGAAATGCTAATAAAAAAAACAAAAACAAAAACGTTTGCTAAATCAAGTACTGTAAACCAGACAACGTGTATGTACATCTATTAGAAACTTAAGGATATATGACCATCTAGAAAATTAGTTTACATCTCCATACTTTAGCCCTAATGTCAAAGTGGACATAAATATGTGCTGTTGAGGGTAGTGGATTGATTAGCCAACTTATCCTGAGCCCATATTTTGAGGGCTTGACAGAAGTCAACCCCACTCTCATACGTATTGGCGTCTAATGCTCTGTCACACACTGATCATGATGATCTTCCTCATACACATTCTGGGTGTAGAGTGTATTGCTGCCTGTATTTCGGGTGTGCCAAGATGGCCACCACCTGAAGGAAGCATACTACAGGAAGGGTGCACCAAGATGGCCACCACCAAAGGGACATGTGGTCAGAGGCTGGAGGTGTTGCAATGGGTGTAGCAACATGGCGTGGGTCTCCTGGATGGGGCACGTGACATGCAACACAATAATCTGCTGACAATGGATTCTGCTGGCCACAATTAGAACATTTCCAACAATTAGGAGAGCAGTATCTTTGTAATACACATAACATAGCGTCTTTCACTTATTGTCTGTATTTTCTTCCTCCATTCACCCTTTTTTCCTCTGCTCTGTATCAAGCCAAGGCCGTTTTGCTATGCTAGCAGCTGTAACTGGGCGCTTATCTGGCAGCGCGCATATTTCAGTTAACCATTTAAGTTCCTCCACATATCCACTAGTGTTGAGCCACCCCCGTAGTGTTCGAGTTCGGTTCGGTTCGTCGAACACCCGTGTGTTCGCCGAACTGTTCGTCGAACTGTTCGTCGAACACCTTCGAACACCGTTAAAACCAATGGCAGGCAAACAAAAACACATAGAAACACAGAGAAAACACCTTCAAAGGTGTCCAAAAGCTGACAAACTGCTCAGAAGACATAACTAACACATGGAAAAGTGACAAGTACATATAGTCATGCGAAAATAAAAGAGGTGGAGGAGTAAAAGGAGGGGGAGACACAGATATAGGCATGTCATGCCCTTCTAAAATCCAAAAAGTGAGAAGCCGACACGGCCAGTCCGCTCCTGCCCGTGCCACCTCCGTGTCGCCGGGTTTGTGCCAGAGCCGCGGTGAACCCTGACGGCCAGCCCCCCTCTCCCAATACTGGTGCCTGTCCGCTGGTGGGTCGAGCGAGCCCCCCTGTGGTGGAGGCAGCTCTAAGCTTTTTAATTTAAATTGTCTCTCTAATTTGAATGAATACACTTTAAATCCATTTACAAGGATCTATTGGAGGGCAAGTCTCATGCCAGCAGCCGCGGTAATTCCAGCTCCAGTAGCGTCCACTAAAGCTGCTGCAGTTAAAAAGCTTTTATAAGGATCGAGCTCGGCTGTCCACCGCAAGGCATCCTACTGCCAGTCCCAGCCCCTATGCCTTGGGGTGCCTCCTGATGCTCTTCACTAAGTATCCCATGGTCCCGAAGCATTTCCTTTGAAAAAATTAAGTGTCTAAACTACAGGTGGTGCAGCTTGCTTAACAGCCGGGATAATCCGCTGACTAGCAGACACTGCTACTAGGCACAAAGTATTTCCTGGGCTAGATGCAGTTAAAAATTTGTAATTAGATACTCTCGTTGGATGCTGAGAAAGCATTCCATAGAGTCTCCTGGCACGCCATATATGATTCTCTTAAAAAGCTTGGGGTAGGGGTCTAGGGGACCCTTTTATAGCCAAAATCACGGCCCTGTATCGCAATACGTCACCTAGGCTGAAGATAAATGGAACTGTAGCACCCTGAGGGCTCGGTTGCTACAGACGTATTGCACCTCACCCAGAGGTGTGATATTTCACTCTCAGGTAAGGATGGAGTGTGGATCAGGACCCGACACCTGCATGCATTACACCACATTGCCGTGGGGCAGGGCGACCAATATGCCCCTGAGATGGGCACGACAGTCCCTGTCCCTGGCTGGAGTGGGGGGAGGGAACACTGAGGAAGGGGAACCCTGTAGTGCAGGAGCAGGGAGGAAGCAGTTCCTGGGTGCATTGAGAAGGGAGTATAAAAGGTGGGCACCATCTTAGTTCAGTGCAGAGAAGTCTGAGCAGAAGTGGCAGGGAGCAGGGGCTCTGCATGAGCTCTGCTCCGGAGGCGGGCCTAGTAACAGAGGCCCAGGCCTGGAAGAGGGAGAAGGAAGGAAGAGGAGCGGAGAAGGCTCCAGGAATGAGGAATGAAGGGATCCCAGGGGTGCGGACGGGCGAGTCGCCACCGCACACCTGAATCCACCTGCGTGGAGGGGTCAGGCCAAAGGGGGAGACCCGTCCCCGAACTAGTGGAGGCAGGAAACGACCCTCAGCTAGAAACCGGAGGCTCTGACATTTTATGTGGCGCAGCCCCTCGCTACACCCGCTAGGAAGGCACCACATAGGGTCAGGGAAACTGGCGCCAAGTTTACCAAGAGGAGGCCCGAGGCAGCCGGACAGAAGTGTTGGTAAGAAAGGCCAGACAAAGGACACACAAAGGGGGTCCTGTGAAGTGCTCCAAAGTTATCTGGGAGTTGTCTGAGCCCCTCACCGGTGAGCACAGTACGACGTGGGCAGCCGTTACCTGCAGACGTGGTCTGGATAATAAGAACTGTGAGTAAAGGCCCTGAACTGCATCACTGACTCCGTGTCGTTACTGCTGCTGCCCTGCACCATCACCCCCATCCTCCGCATACACTGCCCTGAGGCTATACTCCTCCCGTGGGGAGTTATGCTACGCTCTGCTGCACCCACAACACCAGCCTCAGCGGTCTGCCCTGTAGCGGCGGTTCACTCTGACCGCAATCTACGGGTGGCGTAGTCGGACATTTAAACATCAAAACCACATAAATAGTTCCGCCACTGGTTTGACCGCCCTGAGCCACGGAACCGGGTTGCCGCCACGAAGACTACAACCACCAGCATCCACCAAAAAGGGTCCGGCTCCGGGTGTCCCAAGGCCCAGGGGGTGCGTCAGAACATTTTCATCACCTTTCACAATCACCAATGGGACAAGGCAGTGATGTCCTCTGTCCCCTCTCTTATACATCCTAGTGACGGAGCACCTGCTCTCATCAATTCGCCATAACCCCAATATTAGGTGGATTGAGGTGGGAGGCACCGAGTACAAGTGCTCTCTATTTGCTGATGATGTCCTAGTATATATCACTCAATCACATATATCCATCCATGCTGTTATGGCTGAAATTGATCACTTTGTTACATGGTAAAATTTTAAAATCAATGCAGCGAAGTCTGAGGCCCTCGATGTCTCCCTCCCCAAATCCATATAGGATTCCATCCAGTCCAACTTTCCCTTTGCCTGGCCCTCACAGGGTATCAAATACTTAGGAATTTCTATTCATAGAGACCTCTCCCATCTATGTTATCTTAATTTTGGGCCCTTTATTGAACAACTCCATACAGACCACGGTTGGCAAGTTAGAAGTGTAAGATTCACTACGTGAACCACTGGTGTTTTGTGGAAAAGCACATGTACACTGCGTTCCAAATTATTATGCAAAAAGTGTTTAGGAGTGATAAGGGAAGAATTTGTTTGTTTGTCAGTTAAACTCATTGATGGTGATGTGTGTCAGGGCTCTTTATATCACTGTAAGCAATTGCAGACACCTGTGCTAATTAGTTTGGCAGGTGTGTCCAATGAAAGGCATGACTACTTAAGAAGGCTCTCTCACATTATTAAGCAGCCTACATTTTCTGCCAAAATGGGAAAGAAAAAGGATGTGTCGGCTGCTGAGAAGCAACAAATTGTGGAGTGTTTAGGTCAAGGCATGACTATAATCAACATTGTGCGATGATCATGATGAAGTGTCATGGCAATCAAGAAGTATGTAGCTGATTCACAGTACACACGTGTGCGTGCTGATAAGGGCAAATTGAGGACTCTTTCCTACAGGCAATTACGTCAGGTTGAAAGAGCAGCGGCAAAAAAGTCTTGTCATAGCAGCAGACAAGTTTTTGAAGCTGCTTGTGCCTCCAACGTCCCCCGAACAACAAGATGCAGGGTCCTTCAGAGGTTTGCAGCTGTGCATACGCCATCCTGTTGACCTCCTCTATCCACTTCACAGAAGCAGAAACGGCTCCAGTGGGCCAAACATTACATGAAGACTGATTTCAAAACTGTTTTGTTCACGGATGAGTGCCGTGCAGCGCTCGATGGTCCAGATGGATGGAGTGGAGGATGGCTGGTTGATGGACAACCCACGCAAACATGGCTACAGCGCCAACAAGGAGGAGGTGGAGTAATGTTTTGGGCTGGAATCATGGGGAGAGAGATTGTCGGCCCCTTTAGGATCCCTGAAGGCGCTAAAGATGAACTCCATAATGTATGTGGATTTTCTCAAACAGCACTTCCTGCCATGGTTCAAGAAGAAGAACCGTGTATTTCACAGCAAGATCATTTTTCTGCATGATAATGCACCATCTCATGCTGCACATAAAACATCTGCATCTCTGTCTGATATGGGCATAAAAGGGGACAAACTTATGGTGTGACCCCCATGCTCCCCTGACCTCTACCCCATTCAGAACCTTTGGAGCATCATTAAAAGGAGTGTCTATGATGGCGGGAGGCAGCTCACATATAAGCAACAGCTCTGGGAGGGTATTCTGTCCTCATGCAAAACAATTGAAGCAGAAACCATCCAAAACCTGACAAATTCAATGGACGAGAGAGTTCAGAAGCTCCTTTCGAACAAGGGGTCCTATGTGAAAATGTAACATCACCTAGAATAAAGTTTTGAGTTGAAAACTGTTTGATTTCAGTTTCTAACAACCTGCTAATGCTTATAATTTCAAAAATGACCATTTTTTTGGTCTTTATTAAAATGAAAAGGTTGATCGAAAAGTTTGGGGGATCTAAGAGTGTGGCAACCCAGTAGTCATGATTACTTCGAATTCTGACAATATGAGGGTCATGCTGCAGGTAGTACAGCAAGAAGGCACTTATGTGCCTTGCGCATCTCGGAGCCCCAAAATTATTTTCCGGGCTAGATGCAGCTAAAAATTATTTTTAATTTTAAATCTGGTGAAGCTTTAGTATAGATGGCCTAATAGGATCAGTGCTGCACACTGCTACAAAGCCCAAATTATTTTCCAGTCAAGATACAGATAAACATGATTAGTAATTTGAAAGCTTAAAACGGTTGGTAGGGTGATTTTAACCAATCATCAAGCTTTTACTCTCCCCAGGATGACACAGGGGTAGAAAAGTCGTTTCGGATCCATGATTTGTTCATCTTTATGAACGTGAGTCTGTCTACATTATCAGTGGAGAGCCGCGTGCGCTTATCTGTCAGCACACCACCAGCAGCGCTGAACACACGTTCAGACAGAACGCTGGCTGCGGGGCATGACAAGATCTCCAAGGCGTAAGTGGCTAGCTCCGGCCATTTATCCAGATTGGAAGCCCAAAAAGAGCAAGGGTCCAGTGACACAGTCATGGCTTCAATGTTTACTTGGAGATACTCCTGTACCATCGTCTCTAGGCGTTGACTATGTGTCAGACTTCTTGTCTCCTGTGGCCTTGCAAAGGATGGGCTAAAAAAGTGGTGAAATGATTCCGCAAAATTGATGTTACCAGCAGATACTGTGGTTCTGTTACGGTTTGAGTGCTGAACACTTGACGGTCCCACGGTTGGCAAGTTGGAACTGTGAGATTCACTACGTGCACCACTGGTATTTTGTGGAAAAGCACATGTAAGATTCTGCAACAGTCTCTGCTGATACTCCTGCATGCGTGCATCCCTTTCTATGGCAGGAATAATTTCTGCAAATTTACGTTTGTACCGGGGATCTAACAGTGTGGCAACCGAGTAATCAGGATTATTTCTAATTCTCACAATTCGAGGGTCATGTTGCAGGTAGTGCAGCAAGAAGGCACTCATGTGTGTTGCGCATCCAGGAGCACCAAGTCCCTGTTGTGCTGGTGGCGAGGTAACAATCATGCTTCCTTCCTCTGTCCTCTCCCCCCAACCTCGCACAACAGAAATGTGATCAAGGTCTCCCTCATCTGATGAGTCTTCCATCAGTTCGTCCTCCACTTCTTCCTGGGCTCCTGCACCTTCCTCACTAGTTTGGCTGCTACCATGCGCCCTGGTAAAACCATCTCCCCCACCCTCACATGCCTGCCGCCTTGGTGCTGCCGACCGTCTGGACCTTGCAGATGTTAGCCCTTCCGCATACAACTCCTCCTCCTCTACTTCCTCCACCTCCTCTTGTGCCACCACCTGACTCCGAATTCTGTTTAACATGTGCTCCAGCATGTAAATCACCGGAATAGTCATGCTGATAATGGCATCGTCAGCACTAAACATCTTCGTCGGCTTTTCAAAACTGTGCAGAAGGGTGCATAGGTCCCTGATCTGAGACCACTCCTCCAGCGTGATTTGCCCCACCTCTGAATCTCGTTGGCCCAGGCTATACGTCAGAACGTATTGCACCAGGGCTTGTCGGTGCTGCCACAGTCGCTGCAACATGTGCAGAGTTGAATTCCACCGGGTAGGCACATCGCATTTTAGCCGGTGAAGTCGCAGGCCCAACGACTTCTGTAGAGATGTAAGTCGCTGAGCTGCAGGATGCGAACGGCGGAAGTGAGCACACAGCGACCGTGCCCTCTGCAGAAGGCCGTCTAGTCTGGGATAGTGGGCTAAAAATTGCTGGACAACCAGGTTCAACACGTGAGCCATACAAGGCACGTGTGTGACATTGCCCCGGCGAAGGGCTGCACCTAGGTTTGCAGCATTGTCGCACACGGCCTTCCCTGGTTTCAGGTCCAGTGGAGACAACCATTCATGAAATTGGTTCTCCAGAGCTGACCACAACTCCTCAGCTGTGTGACTCACATTTCCCAGACATTTCAATGTAAAAACCGCCTGATGACGTTGAGCCCTACTGCCAGCATAGTAAGGAGGTGTGCAGGATCCCTTCTGCGCAGTTAGAAAGCTTGTGGCATGACCAGACAGGCTTTGGGTGCAGGTGGAAGACCGAGAGGAGGTTGAGGAGGCAGAAGCAGTGGAGGAACTTTGACATAAAGAGGATTGACGCACAACTCGTGGGGACGGCAAGACTTGGACAGCAGCCCCTTGTCCTGCTGTCACCATAGTTACCCAGTGCCCAGTCAGCGACATGTAACGCCCCTGTCCATGCCTACTCGTCCAAGTGTCTGTGGTGAAATGCACCCTGTCACACACAGAGTTTCTCAAAGAAGCGGTGATGTTATGTGCGACATGCTGGTGGAGCGCAGGCACACCTTTCTTTGAGAAGTAGTGCTGACTGGGCATCTGGTACTGGGGCACTGCGACGGACATAAGGTCTCGAAAATCCTCTGTGTCCACCAGGCGGAAAGGCAGCATTTCTGTAGCCAAGAGCTTGCAGATGGTGAAATTCAACCTCTTAGCTTTCTCATGGCTAGGAGGAAATGGTCTTTTACTTGTCCACATCTGAGGGACCGAGGGCTGGCTATTGTGCTTAGACGGGGTTGATAAGGGTGTCCCCGGCAAACTGCCGGTCTGTGAGGAAGATGCAGGCGGACATGTTAGGTTGCCTTGATCCAAAGGTGGTGCTATCGATGTCGGACAGCGCTCAACACCAGCTGGTGTTACCACCTCCAAAGAAAATGATGACCTGCCAATCACGCTGGCTGTTGCGGGTAAAGAGGTGGCAGGTCTGCGCCCCAAAACAGGTGTGACTGCTGTCCCCCCAGTCACAGAGGATGAAGAGGCCGCGGATGCACAAGATATGGCAGACGGTGGTTGGCCCGGCCGGCTAGGCCGCATTGTAGCACACTGAGCTTCCCACTGCAACTTATGCTTCATGTCCATGTGCCGGTTCATGCATGAAGTACTCAAACTATGTATTTTTTGGCCTCTACTTAGCTTTTGCTGACAAATGTTACAGATAACACGAGTTGGGTCATCTTTATCGATCTGAAAAAATGCCCAGGCTATGCAAGGCTTAGCACCCATGCGACCTGAAGAGCCACCACGACTTGTGGTGAGAGGCAGAGTTGTGTTTGAGGATGCAGTTGTTGACGTGCTTCCAGTACTACGTCTCTGTCCAGGAAGGCGCAACCTGACCTCGTCGTCACTAGCATCTTCCTCCACCTCCTCTGCTGACCTCATCTCTTGGCTGACTGTGGGTTGACAGTAAGTGGGATCTCCGACCTCATCATCATCACCCTCTGCGTTATCACACCCGTCGTCCTCAGAGCCAACCTGTTCCTGCCCTGACAAAAAACTAAAGTTGTCGCTCCAATCAGGTATTTGAGTCTTATCATCGTCTTCCTCATTGTCTCCACCAACAGGAGTTACAGTTTGGGAATGAGGGTCTACATTATGGTCAGAACCTTCTGCGTCTGGTCCTGGATCCGACTCATAAAGATTCTGGGCATCAGTGCAGATCATTTCCTCGTCTGGATTCACAGAAGCGCTGGAGTCGACCTCTGATTCCCAGGCTATAGTATGAGTAAACAGCTCTGCAGACTCAACCATCTGTTCTACCTCATACTCAGACGGGCAGCTGGAGATTTGGGAGCTGTGAGGAAGCAAGTGCGATTTGGGTGACACCTTTGAGGACTGGAGCAGGGGCGGAACTACCGCCCGTGCAGCCGGTTCATTGAACGGGGGCCCCGAGGGAGAGGGGGCCCCTCCAGCCTCAGCAGGGCCGCCATCAGGGCATGACTGCCCTGACTCCAGTATGGGGCCCGGCCGGTAGGGGCCCCCTCGGAGCCCCGTTGGGGGCCCCCCTCTTATGCGTCTCTCTCCTCATGGGGCCCCCGGCCCCATGCTAAGCGCCGGGTCCGGGACATCTCAGCGCTGTGCTGCGCTGCCGTGGCAGCGCCTTCAAGATTCCCCTGACTTCCGGTCATGTGACGGTGCCGTCACATGGCCGGAAGTCAGGAGAACCTGGTGTCAGCGATTTGGACGAGCGCCAGGATTCTGCAGGGATCGCATGGGGGTAAGTATAACAAGTTTTATTTTTTTAAAAATACAATTAACTAGGAGTGGGGGGAATTGGGAGATGCACATGTGTGTGTGGGGGGGGGGGAATTGGGAGATGCACATGTGGGGGGGGGGGGGAATTGGGAGATGCACATGTGTGTGGGGGGGGGGAATTGGGAGATGCACATGTGTGGGGGGGGGAATTGGGAGATGCACATGTGTGGGGGGGGGAATTGGGAGATGCATATGTGTGGGGGGGGGATTGGGAGATGCACATGTGTGTGGGGGGGGGGAATTGGGAGATGCACATGTGTGTGGGGGGGGGGAATTGGGAGATGCACATGTGTGGGGGGGGGGAATTGGGAGATGCACATGTGTGGGGGGGGGGAATTGGGAGATGCACATGTGTGGGGGGGGGGAATTGGGAGATGCACATGTGTGGGGCGGGGGGAATTGGGAGATGCACATGTGTGGGGGGGGGGAATTGGGAGATGCACATGTGTGGGGGGGGGGAATTGGGAGATGCACATGTGTGGGGGGGGGAATTGGGAGATGCACATGTGTGGGGGGGGGGATTGGGAGATGCACATGTGTGGGGGGGGGAATTGGGAGATGCACATGTGTGGGGGGGGGATTAGGAGATGCACATGTGTGGGGGGGGGATTAGGAGATGCACATGTGTGGGGGGGGGGAATTGGGAGATGCACATGTGTGGGGGGGGGATTAGGAGATGCACATGTGTGGGGGGGGATTGGGAGATGCACATGTGTGTGGGGGGAATTGGGAGATGCACATGTGTGTGGGGGGAATGGGAGATGCACATGTGTGTGGGGGGGAATGGGAGATGCACATGTGTGTGGGGGGGGAATGGGAGATGCACATGTGTGTGGGGGGGGAATGGGAGATGCACATGTGTGTGGGGGGGGAATGGGAGATGCACATGTGTGTGGGGGGGGAATGGGAGATGCACATGTGTGGGGGGGAAATGGGAGATGCACATGTGTGTGTGGGGGGAAATGGGAGATGCACATGTGTGTGTGGGGGGGGGGAATGGGAGATGCACATGTGTGTGTGGGGGGGAATGGGAGATGCACGTGTGTGGGGGGGGGAATGGGAGATGCACATGTGTGTGTGGGGGGGGGATGGGAGATGCACGTGTGTGGGGGGGGAATGGGAGATGCACATGTGGGGGAGGGGGATGAGAGAGGTGCACATGTGGGGGAGGGGGATGAGAGAGGTGCACATGTGGGGGTGAGAGAGGTGCTCGTGGGGGGATGAGAGATGCACATGGGGGGATGAGAGAGGGGCACATGTGGGGGAGGGGGATGAGAGAGGGGCACATGTGGGGGAGGGGGATGAGAGATGTGCACATGGGGGGTGGTGAGAGATGTGCACATGGGGGGTGGTGAGAAATGTGCACATGGGGGGTGGTGAGAGATGTGCACATGGGGGGGTTTGAGAGCTGCACATGGAGGGGTGAGAGCTGCACATGGGGGGGATGAGAGCTGCACATGGGGGAATTGGGAGAAAATGAGCTGCACATGGGGGAATTGGGAGTAGGGGGATAATGAGCTGCACATAATGAATGTGGGGTGGGGGAGAGTAAATGATAAATGATGATGGGGTGGGGAGAGCACGGACATGATATAATGAATTGGGGCAGGGGGTGCATGTAAATAATGAATGCGGGGAGCAGGAAGCATAGAGTAGGGGGCGTTGCGGATGCAGGAGTGTAACTGGTAACAAATTGGCGGAAAGAGTAGAGGTTCTAATTAAATTATATATTGAGTGCCTATTTACAGTTAATGGGGGCACCGTGGTGGATTACAATTTATATTTGGAATGGTAGGTGGCATAATAACTAACCATATATTGATGGTGGATGCACGTCTGTATTCAGCTGCGTAATGTAGAAGTTGGGGAATGTGCTCTAGATAACTGTGTTATTTTATGCAGAGATGAGTCCTGGCTGGAAGACGTGATGGCGGTCTGTGCTGGATGAAGGAGAAAAGCGTAGCTGAAGGACTTCACCTAGAGACGTCACCAGTGAGTCAGTGTATTACATGTACACTTACACTATATACTATGTACCGGGCTCCTGTGTATAATGTCACTGGTGATCACTGTATTACCTGTACACTATATACAGAGCTCCTGTGTATAATGTCACTGGTGATCACTGTATTACCTGTACACTGACACTATATACAGAGCTCCTGTGTATAATGTCACTGGTGATCACTAGATTACCTGGACACTTACATTATACATACCATGTATAGAGCTCCCGTGTATAATGACACTTATGGTAATATTAGTAATGTGGTGGTAATATTAGTAATGTGGTGGTAATATGTGGTCTGGTCATGGTGTGGCAGTTTTTCTCCCTTCTGTGTGGTATTATTCGGTCACTATGTTGTGGTAATATGTGGTCTGGTCATGGTGTGGCGGTATTCCCTGTATGTGGTATTATTGGTCATTTTAAAAAAAAATGTATATGACACATTCCCTTAAAGAAAACTAAATAAACATATATCTAAAAAGAGTATTGCATATTTTAAGAAAATTTTAATAGGTTAGAGTAGGGCCCGGCCAGAAGAGTCTACCTTATCGTGGAGGCGGCTTTAAAAATCTTTTGGCCAAAACAAAAGCTGATGGCTATGTATGTGGCGCCGTCACATGGCCGAACGTCAGGAGAACGTGGTGGCAGCGACGTGGACGAGCGCCAGGATTCTGCAGGGATCGCATGGGGGTAAGTATAACAAGTTTTATTTTTTTAAATACAATTAATTAACCAGGAGTGGGGGGAATCAGAGATGCACATGGGGGGGGGGGGGTGAGAGATGCACATGGGGGGGGGTGAGAGATGCACATGGGGGGGGGGTGAGAGATGCACATGGGGGGGGGATGAGAGATGCACATGGGGGGGGATGAGAGATGCACATGGGGGGGATGAGAGATGCACATGGGGGGGGGATGAGAGATGCACATGGGGGGGGGATGAGAGATTCACATGGGGGGGATGAGAGATGCACATGGGGGGGGTGAGAGATGCACATGGGGGGGTGAGAGATGCACATGGGGGGGATGAGAGATGCACATGGGATGGATGAGAGATGCACATGGGGGGGATGAGAGATGCACATGGGGGGGATGAGAGATGCACATGGGGGGGGATGAGAGATGCACATGGGGGGGGATGAGAGATGCACATGGGGGGGATGAGAGATGCACATGGGGGGATGAGAGATGCACATGGGGGGGATGAGAGATGCACATGGGGGGGATGAGAGATGCACATGGGGGGGATGAGAGATGCACATGGGGGGGGATGAGAGATGCACATGGGGGGGGATGAGAGATGCACATGGGAGGGGGATGAGAGATGCACATGGGAGGGGGATGAGAGATGCACATGGGAGGGGGATGAGAGATGCACATGGGAGGGGGATGAGAGATGCACATGGGGGGGATGAGAGATGCACATGGGGGGGGTGAGAGATGCACATGGGGGGGGTGAGAGATGCACGGGGGGGGTGAGAGATGCACGGGGGGGTGAGAGATGCACGGGGGGGGTGAGAGATGCACGGGGGGGGTGAGAGATGCACGGGGGGGTGAGAGATGCACGGGGGGGTGAGAGATGCACGGGGGGGGGGTGAGAGATGCACGGGGGGATGAGAGATGCACGGGGGGGGGTGAGCTGCACATGGGATGAGAGCTGCACATGGGGGGGTTATGTTTACATAACGTTGTTGCCTTATGAAGGGCAGGGGGGGCCCCCAAAAATTTCTTGCACAGGGGCCCACTACAGTCTGTGTCCGCCCCTGGACTGGAGTATTTGTGATGTTGAAGTTGATGTGGAGGAGAGCCCACTTAAAGGAGCACTTGATATCCGTTGAAGCACCTGCTGTTTTTGTGCCTCATCTGGAATTTGTAGCGATTGGCATGGCCGTAAGAAAGGGATCTTATCACATTGTCCGCTAAAAGAAGTAGACATTTTAGTTTGGCTGGAAGATGGTCTTTCTTCTGCAGATGTTACTGTTGCTTTAACACCTACCCCACGGACACAACCTTTTTTCCCCTTCCCAACACGCCTATTCCCCTTTCCACCAGCAGCAGGCCTTTTTCCACTCATTTTAGTGGTTAACTAATTCACAACTCTGGAGTTGTTTGCACAAAAAAACAATGGATGGTAACCGAGCAGAGCTGAGTGGCCAAACTGTGGTATTAGGCCAAAACTATTGGCTGGGTTAGATGCAGAAAAATTTATTTTGAATTTGCAACCTGATGGAGGTCAGTATAGATGGATTAATAGAACAAGACCCACACACAGCTAGAAGCCCAATATTTTTTCAGAGGTAGATGCAGGAAAAAAATATATTCAGTTTGCAACCTGATGGAGGTCAGTATAGATGGACTAATACAACAAGTCCCACACACAGCTAGAAGCCCAAATATTTTTTCAGAGGTACTGTAGATGCAGATAAAAATTAGTTTTAATTTGCAATCTGATGGAGGTCAGTATAGATGGACTAATAGAGAAAGTCCGACACACTACTAGAAGGCCAAATATTTTTTCAGAGGTAGATGCAGAAAAAAATATATTCAGTTTGCAACCTGATGGAGGTCAGTATAGATGGACTAATAGAGAAAGTCCGACACACTACTAGAAGGCCAAATATTTTTTCAGAGCTAGATGCAGAAAAAAATTATATTCAGTTTGCAACCTGATGGAGGTCAGTATAGATGGATTAATAGAACAAGACCCACACACAGCTAGAAGCCCAATATTTTTTCATAGGTAGATGCAGAAAAAAATATATTCAGTTTGCAACCTGATGGAGGTCAGTATAGATGGACTAATACAACAAGTCCCACACACAGCTAGAAGCCCAATATTTTTTCAGAGGTAGATGCAGAAAAAAATATATTCAGTTTGCAACCTGATGGAGGTCAGTATAGATGGACTAATACAACAAGTCCCACACACAGCTAGAAGCCCAAATATTTTTTCAGAGGTACTGTAGATGCAGATAAAAATTAGTTTTAATTTGCAACCTGATGGAGGTCAGTATAGATGGACTAATAGAGAAAGTCCGACACACTACTAGAAGGCCAAATATTTTTTCAGAGCTAGATGCAGAAAAAAATTATATTCAGTTTGCAACCTGATGGAGGTCAGTATAGATGGACTAATAGAGAAAGTCCGACACACTACTAGAAGGCCAAATATTTTTTCAGAGCTAGATGCAGAAAAAAATTATATTCAGTTTGCAACCTGATGGAGGTCAGTATAGATGGATTAATAGAACAAGACCCACACACAGCTAGAAGCCCAATATTTTTTCAGAGGTAGATGCAGAAAAAAATATATTCAGTTTGCAACCTGATGGAGGTCAGTATAGATGGACTAATACAACAAGTCCCACACACAGCTAGAAGCCCAATATTTTTTCAGAGGTAGATGCAGAAAAAAATATATTCAGTTTGCAACCTGATGGAGGTCAGTATAGATGGACTAATACAACAAGTCCCACACACAGCTAGAAGCCCAAATATTTTTTCAGAGGTACTGTAGATGCATATAAAAATTAGTTTTAATTTGCAATCTGATGGAGGTCAGTATAGATGGACTAATAGAGAAAGTCCGACACACTACTAGAAGGCCAAATATTTTTTCAGAGGTAGATGCAGAAAAAAATATATTCAGTTTTGCAACCTGATGGAGGTCAGTATAGATGGACTAATAGAGAAAGTCCGACACACTACTAGAAGGCCAAATATTTTTTCAGAGCTAGATGCAGAAAAAAATTATATTCAGTTTGCAACCTGATGGAGGTCAGTATAGATGGATTAATAGAACAAGACCCACACACAGCTAGAAGCCCAATATTTTTTCATAGGTAGATGCAGAAAAAAATATATTCAGTTTGCAACCTGATGGAGGTCAGTATAGATGGACTAATACAACAAGTCCCACACACAGCTAGAAGCCCAATATTTTTTCAGAGGTAGATGCAGAAAAAAATATATTCAGTTTGCAACCTGATGGAGGTCAGTATAGATGGACTAATACAACAAGTCCCACACACAGCTAGAAGCCCAAATATTTTTTCAGAGGTACTGTAGATGCAGATAAAAATTAGTTTTAATTTGCAACCTGATGGAGGTCAGTATAGATGGACTAATAGAGAAAGTCCGACACACTACTAGAAGGCCAAATATTTTTTCAGAGCTAGATGCAGAAAAAAATTATATTCAGTTTGCAACCTGATGGAGGTCAGTATAGATGGACTAATAGAGAAAGTCCGACACACTACTAGAAGGCCAAATATTTTTTCAGAGCTAGATGCAGAAAAAAATTATATTCAGTTTGCAACCTGATGGAGGTCAGTATAGATGGATTAATAGAACAAGACCCACACACAGCTAGAAGCCCAATATTTTTTCAGAGGTAGATGCAGAAAAAAATATATTCAGTTTGCAACCTGATGGAGGTCAGTATAGATGGACTAATACAACAAGTCCCACACACAGCTAGAAGCCCAATATTTTTTCAGAGGTAGATGCAGAAAAAAATATATTCAGTTTGCAACCTGATGGAGGTCAGTATAGATGGACTAATACAACAAGTCCCACACACAGCTAGAAGCCCAAATATTTTTTCAGAGGTACTGTAGATGCAGATAAAAATTAGTTTTAATTTGCAACCTGATGGAGGTCAGTATAGATGGACTAATAGAGAAAGTCCGACACACTACTAGAAGGCCAAATATTTTTTCAGAGCTAGATGCAGAAAAAAATTATATTCAGTTTGCAACCTGATGGAGGTCAGTATAGATGGATTAATAGAACAAGACCCACACACAGCTAGAAGCCCAATATTTTTTCAGAGGTAGATGCAGAAAAAAATATATTCAGTTTGCAACCTGATGGAGGTCAGTATAGATGGGCTAATACAACAAGTCCCACACACAGCTAGAAGCCCAAATATTTTTTCAGAGGTACTGTAGATGCAGATAAAAATTAGTTTTAATTTGCAACCTGATGGAGGTCAGTATAGATGGACTAATAGAGAAAGTCCGACACACTACTAGAAGGCCAAATATTTTTTCAGAGGTAGATGCAGAAAAAAATATATTCAGTTTGCAACCTGATGGAGGTCAGTATAGATGGACTAATAGAGAAAGTCCGACACACTACTAGAAGGCCAAATATTTTTTCAGAGCTAGATGCAGAAAAAAATTATATTCAGTTTGCAACCTGATGGAGGTCAGTATAGATGGATTAATAGAACAAGACCCACACACAGCTAGAAGCCCAATATTTTTTCATAGGTAGATGCAGAAAAAAATATATTCAGTTTGCAACCTGATGGAGGTCAGTATAGATGGACTAATACAACAAGTCCCACACACAGCTAGAAGCCCAATATTTTTTCAGAGGTAGATGCAGAAAAAAATATATTCAGTTTGCAACCTGATGGAGGTCAGTATAGATGGACTAATACAACAAGTCCCACACACAGCTAGAAGCCCAAATATTTTTTCAGAGGTACTGTAGATGCAGATAAAAATTAGTTTTAATTTGCAACCTGATGGAGGTCAGTATAGATGGACTAATAGAGAAAGTCCGACACACTACTAGAAGGCCAAATATTTTTTCAGAGCTAGATGCAGAAAAAAATTATATTCAGTTTGCAACCTGATGGAGGTCAGTATAGATGGACTAATAGAGAAAGTCCGACACACTACTAGAAGGCCAAATATTTTTTCAGAGCTAGATGCAGAAAAAAATTATATTCAGTTTGCAACCTGATGGAGGTCAGTATAGATGGATTAATAGAACAAGACCCACACACAGCTAGAAGCCCAATATTTTTTCAGAGGTAGATGCAGAAAAAAATATATTCAGTTTGCAACCTGATGGAGGTCAGTATAGATGGACTAATACAACAAGTCCCACACACAGCTAGAAGCCCAATATTTTTTCAGAGGTAGATGCAGAAAAAAATATATTCAGTTTGCAACCTGATGGAGGTCAGTATAGATGGACTAATACAACAAGTCCCACACACAGCTAGAAGCCCAAATATTTTTTCAGAGGTACTGTAGATGCAGATAAAAATTAGTTTTAATTTGCAATCTGATGGAGGTCAGTATAGATGGATTAATAGAGAAAGTCCGACACACTACTAGAAGGCCAAATATTTTTTCAGAGGTAGATGCAGAAAAAAATATATTCAGTTTTGCAACCTGATGGAGGTCAGTATAGATGGACTAATAGAGAAAGTCCGACACACTACTAGAAGGCCAAATATTTTTTCAGAGCTAGATGCAGAAAAAAATTATATTCAGTTTGCAACCTGATGGAGGTCAGTATAGATGGATTAATAGAACAAGACCCACACACAGCTAGAAGCCCAATATTTTTTCATAGGTAGATGCAGAAAAAAATATATTCAGTTTGCAACCTGATGGAGGTCAGTATAGATGGACTAATACAACAAGTCCCACACACAGCTAGAAGCCCAATATTTTTTCAGAGGTAGATGCAGAAAAAAATATATTCAGTTTGCAACCTGATGGAGGTCAGTATAGATGGACTAATACAACAAGTCCCACACACAGCTAGAAGCCCAAATATTTTTTCAGAGGTACTGTAGATGCAGATAAAAATTAGTTTTAATTTGCAACCTGATGGAGGTCAGTATAGATGGACTAATAGAGAAAGTCCGACACACTACTAGAAGGCCAAATATTTTTTCAGAGCTAGATGCAGAAAAAAATTATATTCAGTTTGCAACCTGATGGAGGTCAGTATAGATGGACTAATAGAGAAAGTCCGACACACTACTAGAAGGCCAAATATTTTTTCAGAGCTAGATGCAGAAAAAAATTATATTCAGTTTGCAACCTGATGGAGGTCAGTATAGATGGATTAATAGAACAAGACCCACACACAGCTAGAAGCCCAATATTTTTTCAGAGGTAGATGCAGAAAAAAATATATTCAGTTTGCAACCTGATGGAGGTCAGTATAGATGGACTAATACAACAAGTCCCACACACAGCTAGAAGCCCAATATTTTTTCAGAGGTAGATGCAGAAAAAAATATATTCAGTTTGCAACCTGATGGAGGTCAGTATAGATGGACTAATACAACAAGTCCCACACACAGCTAGAAGCCCAAATATTTTTTCAGAGGTACTGTAGATGCAGATAAAAATTAGTTTTAATTTGCAACCTGATGGAGGTCAGTATAGATGGACTAATAGAGAAAGTCCGACACACTACTAGAAGGCCAAATATTTTTTCAGAGCTAGATGCAGAAAAAAATTATATTCAGTTTGCAACCTGATGGAGGTCAGTATAGATGGATTAATAGAACAAGACCCACACACAGCTAGAAGCCCAATATTTTTTCAGAGGTAGATGCAGAAAAAAATATATTCAGTTTGCAACCTGATGGAGGTCAGTATAGATGGGCTAATACAACAAGTCCCACACACAGCTAGAAGCCCAAATATTTTTTCAGAGGTACTGTAGATGCAGATAAAAATTAGTTTTAATTTGCAACCTGATGGAGGTCAGTATAGATGGACTAATAGAGAAAGTCCGACACACTACTAGAAGGCCAAATATTTTTTCAGAGGTAGATGCAGAAAAAAATATATTCAGTTTGCAACCTGATGGAGGTCAGTATAGATGGATTAATAGAACAAGACCCACAGACAGCTAGAAGCCCAATATTTTTTCAGAGGTAGATGCAGAAAAAAATATATTCAGTTTGCAACCTGATGGAGGTCAGTATAGATGGACTAATACAACAAGTCCCACACACAGCTAGAAGCCCAAATATTTTTTCAGAGGTAGATGCAGAAAAAAATATATTCAGTTTGCAACCTGATGGAGGTCAGTATAGATGGACTAATACAACAAGTCCCACACACAGCTAGAAGCCCAAATATTTTTTCAGAGGTACTGTAGATGCAGATAAAAATTAGTTTTAATTTGCAACCTGATGGAGGTCAGTATAGATGGACTAATAGAGAAAGTCCGACACACTACTAGAAGGCCAAATATTTTTTCAGAGCTAGATGCAGAAAAAAATTATATTCAGTTTGCAACCTGATGGAGGTCAGTATAGATGGACTAATAGAGAAAGTCCGACACACTACTAGAAGGCCAAATATTTTTTCAGAGCTAGATGCAGAAAAAAATTATATTCAGTTTGCAACCTGATGGAGGTCAGTATAGATGGATTAATAGAACAAGACCCACACACAGCTAGAAGCCCAATATTTTTTCAGAGGTAGATGCAGAAAAAAATATATTCAGTTTGCAACCTGATGGAGGTCAGTATAGATGGACTAATACAACAAGTCCCACACACAGCTAGAAGCCCAAATATTTTTTCAGAGGTACTGTAGATGCAGATAAAAATTAGTTTTAATTTGCAACCTGATGGAGGTCAGTATAGATGGACTAATAGAGAAAGTCCGACACACTACTAGAAGACCAAATATTTTTTCAGAGCTAGATGCAGAAAAAAATTATATTCAGTTTGCAACCTGATGGAGGTCAGTATAGATGGATTAATAGAACAAGACCCACACACAGCTAGAAGCCCAATATTTTTTCAGAGGTAGATGCAGAAAAAAATATATTCAGTTTGCAACCTGATGGAGGTCAGTATAGATGGACTAATACAACAAGTCCCACACACAGCTAGAAGCCCAAATATTTTTTCAGAGGTACTGTAGATGCAGATAAAAATTAGTTTTAATTTGCAACCTGATGGAGGTCAGTATAGATGGACTAATAGAGAAAGTCCGACACACTACTAGAAGGCCAAATATTTTTTCAGAGGTAGATGCAGAAAAAAATATATTCAGTTTGCAACCTGATGGAGGTCAGTATAGATGGACTAATACAACAAGTCCCACACACAGCTAGAAGCCCAAATATTTTTTCAGAGGTACTGTAGATGCAGATAAAAATTAGTTTTAATTTGCAACCTGATGGAGGTCAGTATAGATGGACTAATAGAGAAAGTCCGACACACTACTAGAAGGCCAAATATTTTTTCAGAGCTAGATGCAGAAAAAAATTATATTCAGTTTGCAACCTGATGGAGGTCAGTATAGATGGACTAATAGAGAAAGTCCGACACACTACTAGAAGGCCAAATATTTTTTCAGAGCTAGATGCAGAAAAAAATTATATTCAGTTTGCAACCTGATGGAGGTCAGTATAGATGGATTAATAGAACAAGACCCACACACAGCTAGAAGCCCAATATTTTTTCAGAGGTAGATGCAGAAAAAAATATATTCAGTTTGCAACCTGATGGAGGTCAGTATAGATGGACTAATACAACAAGTCCCACACACAGCTAGAAGCCCAATATTTTTTCAGAGGTAGATGCAGAAAAAAATATATTCAGTTTGCAACCTGATGGAGGTCAGTATAGATGGACTAATACAACAAGTCCCACACACAGCTAGAAGCCCAAATATTTTTTCAGAGGTACTGTAGATGCAGATAAAAATTAGTTTTAATTTGCAACCTGATGGAGGTCAGTATAGATGGACTAATAGAGAAAGTCCGACACACTACTAGAAGACCAAATATTTTTTCAGAGCTAGATGCAGAAAAAAATTATATTCAGTTTGCAACCTGATGGAGGTCAGTATAGATGGATTAATAGAACAAGACCCACACACAGCTAGAAGCCCAATATTTTTTCAGAGGTAGATGCAGAAAAAAATATATTCAGTTTGCAACCTGATGGAGGTCAGTATAGATGGACTAATACAACAAGTCCCACACACAGCTAGAAGCCCAAATATTTTTTCAGAGGTACTGTAGATGCAGATAAAAATTAGTTTTAATTTGCAACCTGATGGAGGTCAGTATAGATGGACTAATAGAGAAAGTCCGACACACTACTAGAAGGCCAAATATTTTTTCAGAGGTAGATGCAGAAAAAAATATATTCAGTTTGCAACCTGATGGAGGTCAGTATAGATGGATTAATAGAACAAGACCCACACACAGCTAGAAGCCCAATATTTTTTCAGAGGTAGATGCAGAAAAAAATATATTCAGTTTGCAACCTGATGGAGGTCAGTATAGATGGACTAATACAACAAGTCCCACACACAGCTAGAAGCCCAATATTTTTTCAGAGGTAGATGCAGAAAAAAATATATTCAGTTTGCAACCTGATGGAGGTCAGTATAGATGGACTAATACAACAAGTCCCACACACAGCTAGAAGCCCAAATATTTTTTCAGAGGTACTGTAGATGCAGATAAAAATTAGTTTTAATTTGCAACCTGATGGAGGTCAGTATAGATGGACTAATAGAGAAAGTCCGACACACTACTAGAAGGCCAAATATTTTTTCAGAGCTAGATGCAGAAAAAAATTATATTCAGTTTGCAACCTGATGGAGGTCAGTATAGATGGACTAATAGAGAAAGTCCGACACACTACTAGAAGGCCAAATATTTTTTCAGAGCTAGATGCAGAAAAAAATTATATTCAGTTTGCAACCTGATGGAGGTCAGTATAGATGGATTAATAGAACAAGACCCACACACAGCTAGAAGCCCAATATTTTTTCAGAGGTAGATGCAGAAAAAAATATATTCAGTTTGCAACCTGATGGAGGTCAGTATAGATGGACTAATACAACAAGTCCCACACACAGCTAGAAGCCCAATATTTTTTCAGAGGTAGATGCAGAAAAAAATATATTCAGTTTGCAACCTGATGGAGGTCAGTATAGATGGACTAATACAACAAGTCCCACACACAGCTAGAAGCCCAAATATTTTTTCAGAGGTACTGTAGATGCAGATAAAAATTAGTTTTAATTTGCAACCTGATGGAGGTCAGTATAGATGGACTAATAGAGAAAGTCCGACACACTACTAGAAGGCCAAATATTTTTTCAGAGCTAGATGCAGAAAAAAATTATATTCAGTTTGCAACCTGATGGAGGTCAGTATAGAAGGACTAATAGAACAAGACCCACACACAGCTAGAAGCCCAATATTTTTTCAGAGGTAGATGCAGAAAAAAATATATTCAGTTTGCAACCTGATGGAGGTCAGTATAGATGGACTAATACAACAAGTCCCACACACAGCTAGAAGCCCAATTTTTTTTCAGAGGTAGATGCAGAAAAAAATATATTCAGTTTGCAACCTGATGGAGGTCAGTATAGATGGACTAATACAACAAGTCCCACACACAGCTAGAAGCCCAAATATTTTTTCAGAGGTACTGTAGATGCAGATAAAAATTAGTTTTAATTTGCAACCTGATGGAGGTCAGTATAGATGGACTAATAGAGAAAGTCCGACACACTACTAGAAGGCCAAATATTTTTTCAGAGCTAGATGCAGAAAAAAATTATATTCAGTTTGCAACCTGATGGAGGTCAGTATAGATGGACTAATAGAGAAAGTTCGACACACTACTAGAAGGCCAAATATTTTTTCAGAGCTAGATGCAGAAAAAAATTATATTCAGTTTGCAACCTGATGGAGGTCAGTATAGATGGATTAATAGAACAAGACCCACACACAGCTAGAAGCCCAATATTTTTTCAGAGGTAGATGCAGGAAAAAAATATATTCAGTTTGCAACCTGATGGAGGTCAGTATAGATGGACTAATACAACAAGTCCCACACACAGGTAGAAGCCCAAATATTTTTTCAGAGGTACTGTAGATGCAGATAAAAATTAGTTTTAATTTGCAACCTGATGGAGGTCAGTATAGATGAACTAATAGAATGATGCTATGCCCAAAAGATTTTACTTCACTAGGTGCAGTAAAAAAATTGGTATTCTATACACAGGTGGTATATCTTGCAACACAGATAGGCTACTCCACTGACTAACACACTCTGCAATAGGCCAAAAAGGATTAGCTTTGCTAGATTCAGCCAAATGCTGTGAAAAAAACTTGCACAGCACTGGCACAGACCTACCTGGCAAAAACTGATAGGAACTGATGTAACCTAGTCCTGAAAAGGACTCCAATTACAATTAGTCTTTACTCCCACAACCTATCTATTTAAGAGCACAGACCTCCCTGATAAAAGTCGTAGGAAATGCTGTAACCTAGTCCTTAAAAGGACTGCAATCACAACTATTCCCTACTCCCAAGCTATCTGTATATTTGTGCGAAAATTGGCTTGAAATTAACAAGGTATAGCGCACACAGCAACAGCGGTGCCGTCTAACACGCAGCTGCAGCAGTGAGAAAATGGTGGCGACGGGGAAAATGGCTTGGTCTTATAGGGCAAGGACATGTGACATACACTGCCAATGACACATGCCCTTGCTTGTGTGAAAAAAAGCACTTCGCTCCGTGTGTGCGCTGCTGATAGGCTGACAGATTGCACCTCCCCACTGCAAATGCGGGAAAGAGAAAAAAAAATGGAGATCTTCATTGTTCCTGCAGAGATCCATCCCCTGCCCCTCCCCCCACCCCGCTGTACACTCAAACTGCGTATTAACATTAATTTTCATCATTACTGAGAAAAAATCCAGTTATGATTTTGGTGCACGAACAGTTATCGAACATAACCTCGAACAGCCGAATTTTTCTCAAATTGTTCGTGTTCGCCGAACGGCTCGAACACCGCCCAAAACAGCTCGAATTTGAGATTGGCGAACAGTTTGAGTAGAACAACGCTCATCTCTGATATCCACATACCTTTTCCTTCGGTCAACAAACTCAGCGCAACCTTTTCTCACATGTATTCACTTTTCAACATTTCAACATTCCATTATCTTCCTTGCTGCATTTAACATCTTGTACTGTAATCTTACACAATGACATTACTCTTTTTGGTTTTCTCTACATGTATAACAAACTGACATGATAGCTGTCCTTCTCTTGTAGCTATCACCTCTCCTTCTCTTAACGGACCATGGTCACGGATGTAATCATTAGATGCAGCTTGTATTGTAGGTCCCCCAATACGACATATCTCTGCAGCTAGCCCCCACCAATGCTGCAGTTTCGCATTTGCTGCGTTTACAATGATCCCAACCTGCTGTTGTGGTATACTCCCCATACCAATTCTCAGTATAGTGGAGAATTCCGAGGGACCATTCAGTAAAACAGACGCCACCTCCTGATACTCGTGTCCATGTTCTATTTCCCCAGTTTGGGAGAGGGTGAATAGGGAAGAGTTCAGAGGACCCTGGGTCTCTCTGAATGGAGTATGGACCATGGTAGGGGCAGGTGGGAGTAGTGATTTATAATACCCGCCGTCAGCGTTAAGTAATGGGCAGGTTGATGCTACAACACCGGGTTTACGTGCTCCACAATTATAGCACGTCTTGCGCCATTCAGGATTAGTGACCCAACACACATTACAGAGCCAACCGTCTGGGTTATATGATGGTGGCTGGCTCTCAGTGGGAAGTGTAGGGTATTTAATCTCATAAGGTATAAATTGCTCAGTTTCCGGATTCAGGGGCTGGGGTACTGCTACATTTGTGGGGGTAGGGGATGCTCCTTTAGGGGCTTTAGATTCGGGTTGTGGACACATAAGTACTTCCTCCTGTACCTTTTCCCCATCAGCTTCATTTTGTAACACAAAACAAACAGTTTTGTTACAGTGCTAGATAATTTTCCATTCTTGACATAAAAGTAATTGAAATAACCAGGCTTCATCTCCTCCTCTATTTCAACATATCCTTCATCACAAATCTCATGTGCCACTTTCCTAAAGTTTTTAGCATCTTCCAACAGTCCACAGCAGTCAACTAATCTACCCCTTTGCTGCCAGATGCCTTCATCCCACAACACAGGCTGAAGCCTCCCCTCCACAGGCCAATTTAACACCTTAAACACTTTTGGCGCATTCTTAAAAGATCTTTTCCCTTCTCGACTGATCATGATATTCATCACATCCTCCCCCTCCTGCAGTGGAGACAAAATTCTTTCTGCTCCACGGAAACATTGATTAATCACTACTGCCGCTTCACAACCAACAAAGATTCTTAATTCTTGTGCACAGCGGAGTCTGGCCAGAGCTCCCAGCTGTTCCACTACTACCTACTACCTACTACTACTACCTACTACCTACTACCTTTTAATTCACCCCACCCATCGGGGGAATCGTACAGACGGCTAATGAAAGGAGGAACACTTTTGCAGCTTCGCAGCGCTCCGGACACTCGATATACGTATATCTACTTGCGTGTCCTACTCAATCTTCGATCAATGACTGAAACTAACAATGTCCAGTCTTTTCTAAGAATCTTTGTTGGAAGTTAAGGAAGGAAAGATTCACACAATATTCACTTGTCAAACCGAGGTGATACTGCTTGGAAGTTAAATAATATCAGACCCCTAATGGGACTACACCCCTTATAGTCTCACCTTTGACTATATCCAACCAGTACGTCCGAAGACACTGAAAACAACCACACACCACGTGGAAACCACGCCAAACGGTCAGTATCATCAGTAAAGAACTGGTGCACTTACCGTGGCTTTTTGTGTGGGATGATCAGTCCCAATTCCAGTGGGGGAGGCTGAAAGCAAGTCTCTCTTTGTGGACGTCCAGAGGTGGAGGGGCGTCCAAGGATGATGTCCGCCGTCTTCTCAAGTAACTGCTGTGTGGCGGTGGTGTGAACCGCTCGTAGACAGCTGGGGGAGGGCAATAACCCTTCACGGTTGACCAAGTGAGTGTCAAATTATTATGTTGATTGCGATCCACAGAAAACCAAATGGAAACAATGTTCTGTATTGGGAGGATTCAAAGAATCTCTGATCCCGTTTATTTTGCTTAGCATTTCACATCGTTTTGAGTATTTTAATAGCCAATCAACTCTGCAGCCATACTACAGTACTATAGGCTAACTAATGTTAGTACAATTATTACGGAAACACATATATGGTCATATTATCATCGTTAGTTCGAAGCACTATGGAAATTTTACAAGGTCAAACCTGGCCTAAACAAGTTAGATAACAGAGTGTCTGACAAAATGTTCTCTTGAGAAAAAGTTAGTGTGAGAGAAGTTCCATGGGAAGAGAAAGAAAGAATGTATGTTATGCAAGGAGTCATAATAACATGATTTTAAAGCAAGCAGATAAAATGGAGTTGCTCTAGCATGAGTATCAATATGTCCTTTACAGTACCAACTTGTGTCTTTGTGAGACATAGAAAAGGTGGGCGGATGGTTTCTACATGTATGGTGCCCACCGTGAAGCATGGAGATGTGATAGTGTGGGGTGCTTATGTGGCACCCCAGGTCTGGTCGCCACAGTGGCAGCAATGTCATGTCTGAGAGCAGGTGGGAGGTTCCCTGGTTGGGGACAATTAGCATGCAGCACCTCCTGCCTGAGTCCAGGGAGGGGAGAAACCTGCCCTTTATAAACTGGATCTGGGGCAGGGTTAGACAGAGAAGCTAGAGACAAGTTCCAGACAAGGTTCCAGTGAAGTTGCAGATAGGGACAGGTCAGCAGCAGGCTGAGGAGTCCCTGTAGGCAGATGAGGAACACAAGGCCAGGAGGGGAGTCAGCAGAGCTCATCCTAGCTAGAGACTTATAAAGCCGGACACTGGAGTCCGAGGCTGTGAGGGTTATAAGCCCAGCAGCAGAAAACCACCACGCAGGGGACTTCAAGTCCTCTGGCCCAAGGAAGCCCGGAGGCTCAACCACACGAGAGGGACCACTACTGCCCCGGAGGGGTGAGAGGTACGGAAGGCCCGAGTCGCCAGTCATATGGGTGAGAACAACACTGTACACTCAGAGACGTGGGCTACCACTACACTACAGCGGGATAGCCAAGAAAGAGTGGAGTCAGCACGGTAGGCCTACAAACTCCCCCTGACCAGCATGATTTCCCAGCTGCTCTCAGACTGACCAGGCCTCTATTGTTAACCTGTATTCTGGACGGGTCCCTTAATACCTCCAACAGTAAAGACCCTGAATTGCATGACAGACTCCGTGTGGTTACTGCTGCTCCCGCGCACCATCACCACCAATATCCCTATTTACTGCCCTAAGGCTATACTCCTCCCGTGGGGAGTTATACTACCTTCTGCTGCACCCACAACACCAGCCTCAGCGGTCTGCCCTGCAGCGGCGGTTCACTCGGACCGCAATCCACGGGTGGCGTCGTCGGACATTTAATCACAAAACCCTATAAATAGACCGCCATTTGGGTTGACCACCCTGAGCCACGGGACCGGGTCCCCGCCACGCAAGGACTACAACCCCCAGCATCCACAAAAGGTCCGGTTCCGGGTATCCCCACACACACACGGCCCAGGGGCGCATCAACTTTGGCGTAGTCGGCAGGATTTCATGCCCGCCACCAACGGGTACTGCATGCCTGGAAAAAAGACTGTAATACTTACCGTGGTGGAGTTTCCCGCCATCCTTAGCCGATTCCCGCCATCCGCAGCCATTTTCCCGCCATCGGGAGCCATCTTTGGGACGCCGCGCGAGAAGAAGAGGGGCGTGGATGACGAAAGCGCACGAGAACTGGAGCCCCACCTTCCGCATGGACGCTGCGCAAGGTCCTGAAAGGAGCCAAGCGGGACGCTGACGACACCAGGACGCGACGCAAGGTCCTCATCCCCGACGGTCGCCTGCGGAGCCGCGGCCTACAGAAGAAAAGCAACGAAAGGTAGGCCACGGTTGACTAGGGGGGAAGAAGATGTTGGAAGCGGAGGGAACTGCCACCGCCAGCGCGGCCGCTGCCGCAGTAATGCCGTTCACGATGGGTTACATCCCCGGAGCGGCCTGGTTGCCCCAGTACTCAGGGGAGTCGCATACCCTGAGCGACTTTAAAGAGAGACTATATAGCCTATTTAAGGTATACCCCCTGACGGAGGAACAAAAAGTGAGCATACTGATAGGCCAGTTAACCGGCGCGGCCCAACGAGAAGTAAAGTCCTGGTCAGTCAGGGACAAGGGGACAGTGAAACAGATTTTAGTCCGTCTAAAGGACACTTTTGATACCCGCACCTCAGCAGAGATCAAAATGAGATTTTATGGGCGCAAGCAGCGGGCCCAAGACAGTATAAGAGACTATGCTTTGAATTTGCAAGAGGCCCTGAGACCCATTAAGCAGGCAGACCCTGACAGTGTGCGGAATGCAGATAAACTGTTGACTGAACAATTCATTGAGGGTCTGCTGTCCAGCGCCCACCGAACCCAGTTACGCCTAATGGCCCTGCAGAACCCTGAGTTAGACTTTGCACAGTTTAAGGACAGAGCCATCCGGGTACTCCGAGAACCCGCACCCGGTGGCGTTGCGGCCTCCAGGTGCCCTGCTATCACTGATTACCAGGAGGCGGCGCCCCAGTCTACAGAACCTGCAGGAGCCAATGCACAGACTATGAATAGTACCCCGTCTACAGACCTGCACCATCAGGTCCAAGAACTGACCAAAAGCATTGCCGCACTAACCAGGACTGTGCAGTCGTTACAGGTATCCTCTCCAGGAAAGATCCAGCTGGCTACCAGTCCGGAGGACGTCCCGTGGCACCGACAGAAGAGGATCCTACCGTCCAGAGGGAAGCCAACGGACTGCAACGACCAGGATGGACAACCCATCTGCCGCCGCTGCAGCCAGCCAGGACATATTGCGAGGTACTGTAATTTAAACGAGCCCAACCTGGGGCAGAGGGACAACCCCCAGGCGTAAGATCATCAGGCCCGTCAAACTGGCGTGACAAGTATGTGGGGGGACGACCGGTCTTGCCTGTGGTACTGGATGGCATTAATATGAGTGCACTGTTGGACACCGGGTCACAGGTAACCACCATCCCCTATGTACTTTTCAAGCGGTACTGGAATGACACGGATATTACCCGCTACCCAGATAATGACTTGAGCATCATCGCCAGCAATGGTCAGCCCGTGCCGCAGGTGGGGTTCAAGGAGGTGACCATCAAAATTGGTAAAGTCGAACTGCCGGCGCAAGGACTGATTATTGTGGACATTGACCGTCGTGAAAGTCACCCTAAAATAACCTTGGGTACTAACGTTATTGAAAATTGTCTTTCAGAGATAATTGGTATATTACGGCAGGTTGCTATGAATGCCAGCTCGAGCCAGCAGCGTGTCTTATAAAAAGAAATCAGAGCCCTGATGAAGCGGAAACAGGTAGAACTGTCTGGTGGTGAGATTGGTAGCGTTAGGATGAGTGACCCGTTCCCTATCGCCAAGCCCCCAAAAAGCGAAATGATGATCTGGTGCCGGACTGCAATCGGGTTAAGAGGTAGAGACTACCAAGCTATGGTAGAACCCGTTTACTCAGACAGTAGGCCCACCATGTTGACAGCACGGGGGGTGGTTGATGTCCGCCATGGGAGGGTACTAGTTCGCATCCTAAATATTGGGGAAAGAGAAGTACACTTGCCCCGGTATGCCACTCTAGCCAAATTGTTCACCATTAACCAAAACTCTGTAAAGGCCGTGGAACCCTTGCCTCCATCTCAACCAGAGGAGGGTAACGGATCCAAGAAACAAATGGAGAACTGGTGTCAGAAACTGCATGTGGGCACCGATTCCACTCCCTCACACCAAAAACAGGGAGTCTACCGGGTGGTTCAGGAGTACGAAAGAGTCTTTAGCAAACACCCGCTAGACTTTGGGCAAGTAAAGGGGGTAGAACAACAAATCCCCACAGGAGACCATCCACCCATAAAAGAGAGATACCGGCCTGTACCCCCTGCACACTATCAGAATGCCAAGGGTATGTTGCGAGAAATGAAGGATGCTGGGGTGATCAGGGATAGCTGTAGCCCCTGGGCAGCTCCTCTAGTTCTTGTAAAAAAGAAAGATGGCACGATGAGGATGTGTGTAGATTATAGAAAGGTCAACAGAATAACACACAAAGATGTGTACCCGTTACCTAGGATAGAGGAGTCTTTGGCTGCATTAAAATCTGCTAACTTCTTCTCTACTTTGGATCTCACTAGCGGGTACTGGCAGGTTCCTGTAGCAGAGTCAGACAAGGAGAAGACCGCCTTCACCACCCCAACGGGTCTCAGTGAATTCAACTGTATGCCGTTCGGACTCTGCAACGCACCAGGGACCTTCCAGAGGCTGATGGAGTGCTGTCTGGGGCACAGAAATTTCGAGACGGTCCTACTCTACCTGGACAATGTCATCGTGTATTCCAAGACCTATGAGGACCATCTAAAGCACCTGGCAGAGGTGTTCGATGCCCTGGCAGGCTTCGGCGTAAAGGTGAAACCCTCCAAGTGTCATCTACTGAAGCCAAAAGTACAGTACCTGGGACACGTGGTGAGTGCTGACAGAGTAGCCCCAGACCCTGACAAGATCACGGTGATTAAGGACTGGCCAAGACCCTCCAGCATAAAGGAAGTGCGGCAGTTCCTCGGGTTGGTAGGCTACTACCGAAGATTCATCTCCGGGTTCACCAAAATGGCAGCCCCTATGCAGGACCTCCTGTTAGGTCAGTCAAAGACTAAAAGTCAGAAGCTGCCCTTTAAGTGGGACAAGCTGGAGGAGGAGTCTTTCCGCCAGCTGAAGATGGCCCTCATGGGGGATGAGATCCTGGCCTACCCTGATTACGGCCAGCCTTTTATCCTCCACACCGACGCCAGTAACGTGGGGCTAGGAGCCGTACTGTCCCAGATCCAGCAGGGCAGAGAATGGGTAATTGCTTATGCTAGCAGAAAGCTGAGACCCACAGAGAGAAACCCTGAGAATTATAGCTCCTTCAAGCTAGAGTTCCTGGCAGTGTTGTGGGCGGTCACCGAACACTTCAAGCATTACCTGGCTTCTTCTAAGTTCACTGTGTACACGGACAACAACCCGTTGACACACCTGGACACTGCAAGACTTGGTGCTCTAGAGCAGAGATGGATGGCCCGGCTGTCCAATTATGAATTTACCATCAAATACCGGACAGGGCGCGCAAATGCCAACGCAGATGCATTGTCCAGAATGCCTCACTTGCAGGACAGGGGAGAGGATCCAGAAGAACTGGAAGAAATTGAACTCCCTGCATTCCACCGTCATGGAATCACCCAGTGTTCCCACTGCGTAAAGGAGAGGTGCTCTGCCGCCGCTACGTTCAATCCTTACCCCACCACGGCTGGGCAGAGACAGAAGATAGTGACCCCGCTGTCCGCCTGGTAAAAGAGATGCTGACCCAGGCTGATGCCCACCTTGATCCGGATGCTCCAGAAGAGGCCAAACAGCTGTGGAAAGAGAGGAGCAAGCTGTTTCTCTACGAGGGGAGGCTGTGCCACAGAACCGTCAACTCTCGAACACACGAGCTGACCTGGCAGGTAGTGGTCCCAAGGCAGGATTCGGCTATGGTCCTAGAAGCATACCATGACGGAGCAGGGCACTTTGGATGGAAGAAGCTGGAGTTCCTGTTGCGTGAGCGGTTCTTCTGGGTAGGTATGAGAGGGGCTATAGAGAGATGGTGCAGAGACTGTGGCCCGTGCAACCTAAGGAGGAAGGACCGCGCCAGCCAGAAGACTCCCCTGCGGCCCATCATCACAAGGCAGCCCCTTGAGCTGGTGGCCCTGGACCACGTAAAGCTGTCTCCAAGCAGATCGGGATACGTCTACGCCCTGACAATCGTAGATCACTTCTCCCGGTTCCTAGTGGTGGTCCCTGCCAAAGACTTAACAGCTCAGACGGCCGCCAGAGCCTTTGAGCAGCATTTCTGCCATCCGCACGGGTATCCAGAGCAAGTGTTGACTGATCAAGGTCCAGCGTTCGAGGCTGAAGTCTTCCAGGAATTCTGCAACCTGTATGGCTGCAAGAAGATAAGGACAATGCCTTACCACCCCCAAACTAACGGGATGTGTGAGAAAATGAACCAAGTGGTAATAGACCTGCTCAAGACGTTGCCCCTGGAGGAACGCAGCCTGTGGCCTGAGAAACTGCCGGATCTGGTGGACTTGTATAACCATATCCCAGTAAATTCTACCAACTGCACCCCAGCTTACCTAATGAGAGCAAGACCTGGTAAGCTGCCAATTGACCTGGAGACCTGGAGAAGCAGACTGGGACACAGAACGACAGCAGCAGTACCGGAAAGTACAGGAAAGTGTGGAGCGAAGTCTGTCTCAAGCAAGAGAGAGGCAAGAGAGGAATTACAACCAGCATGCTCCTGCTGCTCCCCTGGCACCTGGAGAGCAGGTCTTGAAGAGGAAGAGACGGCTCCACAAGTTGGATGACCAGTGAGAGAAAGACCTGTACACCGTACTGCCCTCAAGCCATGAAAACCCAAAGGTATGTGTTATCAGTAAGGATGGAGGAGAGACCACAGCCACTGTCTCCAGAGACCACCTGAAAAAGTGTCCCGAGCAGCTGCAAAGCGCTGATGAAGACCAAGATAGCCCTCAACCCGCAGAGGAAAGGGAAGAAATGGTCAGTACAGTGCTCGGAGAATTTCCCCGGTCCTGTACACAAATCAACAACGCTATAGTGGTACCCGTCCTTACCTTTCTCCAGCCAGCCCCTCAAGGGCCTGCAGAAGCGCAAGTAGTGTTGGAAGAGCAAGTGGCCCCGGAGGCAGAAGAGTACATACCAGCAGCTCAGGAGGATCAACCCTCTGCTGGTAGTGAACCTGCCTTGCCCGTGTTGAGCCAAAGAGTACACAAAAAGCTGCCTAACCTACCTGTAACATCTGAAAACACCTCTAGTGCAGGCACGAGCACACCCAGTACACAGGGGATGGAAACAGGGGACCCAAATAGAGTACCACCAGATAGTGGGTTACGTAGGTCCAGCAGGAGCACTAAAGGTCAGGTACCCGCTCGCTGGAGAATCAAATGTGTCGTATTTACCTGTATAGATACAATAGTTGGAAATGTTTAACGTCTGTGCAGCTGAAGCCAGGCAGGAGACTCTGACTGTGAAACAGTCAGCGAAGATCTCATGTAATGTAATACATGTCTATTACATTACATGAGATCAGTGATCAGAAAAATAAAAATTAATGTCCCATACAGGGACTAAGTAAAAATGTAAAAAAAAGTAAAAAAAAAAGTTTTTAAACTGTTAAAAAAAAAATCACAAAATAAATAAAAATAAATAAATAAAATATTAAACCAATAAATCCGTATATATTTTTACAAAACCCAAAAAAGTACACATATTTGGTATCTACGCGTCCGAAACAACCCGAGCTATAAAACTGTCACACTAATTAACTCCTTCTGTGCACACCGTAATAAAAATAAATAAAAAACAGAGCAAAAAAAAATGCTTTTTCATCATATCGCCAAACAAAAAGTGGAAAAAAATGCGATCAAAAAGCAAAATAGAAATAAAAATGGTACCGCTGAAAATGTCATCTTGTTCCGCAAAAAAAAAGCCGCCATACAGCTCCATCAGCCGAAAAATAAAAAAGTTATAGCGCTCAGAATAAAGCAATGCAAAAAAATATTTTTTTCTATAAAATTGTTTTATTATGTAAAAGCGCCAAAACATAAAAAAAAATACAGTAAGTGTAGTATCGCTGTAAACATACTGACCCGAAGAATAACGCTGCCTGATCACTTTTACCACACGCAGAACGGCATAAAAAAAAAGCTCAAAAAACAATTCCTGAATTGTTGTTTTTTGTTAATTTTACCTCCCAAAAAACGGAATAGAAAGCGATCAAAAAATGTCACATACCCAAAAATGGTACCAATAAAAATGTCAACTCGTCCCGCAAAAAACAAGCTGTCAAATGACTCTGTCGGCCGAAATATGGAAAAATTATAGCTCTCAAAATATGGTGATGCAAAAACTAGATTTTGCAAAAAAAAGCGTCTTTTAGTGTGTGACAGCTGTCAATCATAAAAACCCGATATACATCTGGTATCTCTGTAATCGCACCGACCCAAAGAATAAAGTAATCTCATCACTTATACCACACGAGGAACGGCGTAAAAAATAAATAAAACCAATTCTTCACCTACTACTGATTTGTTTATTATGTCTCCCAAAGAACGCAGTAAGGCTCTGCCCACATTTATCCTGCGCTCTGCGCTAAGCGCTTACACTAGAGTTTCCGTGTAAATCTCTGAAATACGTGATTCAGCCGGAACCCATGACGGAAGATTCCCTGTAATGAGGCAGATATAGGCCACTGTGGACGCCGTCTAGCCTGGGATCCCACGGTGTCATTTGTTTTAGGCTTGCATAAAAGTGCGGTTGGCCACAGTTTTGTGCACTTCTGAAAAATAGGACACCGCTAAACAGAGGCCAGACGGAGTCCAGAGTAACTCTGCTGTCTCATTACAGTGAATGGATCCCGCAGGGGTTTCATCTGAATTACATCACTTGGAAATTTAGATGGAAACCCCGATGTAAGTGCTCAGCCTAGAGCGCCGGATAAATGTTACGTAAAATGTTCCCAATAAAAGCTTCAACTCAGTCCTCAAAAAAAGCTAGTCCCCACTCAGGTCTGTCATCTGTTAAAAATATAAGGGACTTCCAAGTTACTGGTAGCAGAAAGGCTCTGGAAAAGCGAAATGGCCCTTGCCCCCAAAAGAAATTCAGAAAATTTTGTGCTCCCAAATCCAAATGCCTATTCTACAATAATTTGTTCTCCAATTGTCAAATAGCGCTCCGTCCCTCCCAGATCTCGCCGTATGGCTGAGTGCTACGATACAGCCACATATCGGGTATTGCCACTTTTAGAAGAAATTGTGTGACACATTTCGGCACCATTTTTACCCATTGCCCTGTGTGAAAATGTAAAATCTGAGGGTAAAACATTTTTTTGTGGTAAAAGTATAATTATGCTTTTTTCACTGCCCAATGGTATAAATGTAAAAATTAAAAAATACTCACTACTTCCCTAGATGAATTCCTTGAGAGGTGTAGTTTACAAAATGGGGTCACTTGTGGTGGTTTCTGCTGTTTCGGCATGTCAGCAACTCTTCAAATGTGACATGGTGTCTGCCACCTATCCCAGCCAACATAGCGCTCCTTTCTCTTCCGAACCCTGCCGTACACCAAAGCAGTGGTTTTCCCCCACATATGGGGTATCGGCGTACTCAGGAGAAATTGCACAGCAAATTTCATGGTGCAATTTATCCTGTTACCCTTATGATAATGCAAAATTAGGGAATGAAAAACATTTTTTTGTGGGAAAAATGTGAAAATTTTATTTTTACGGCTCAATATTATAAACTTCTGTGAAGCAGCTGGGGGTGCAAGGTGCTCACCACACATCTAGATAAGTTCCCTAAGGGGTCTAGTTTCCAAAATGGTGTCACTTGTGGGGGGTTTCCACTGTTTAGGCACATCAGGGGCTCCCCAAATGCAACATGGCGTCCGCTAATTATTCAAACAAATTTTACATTCAAAAAGTCAAATGGCGCTCCTTCCCTTTCAAACCCTGCCGTGCGCCCAAACAGTGGTTTGCCTCCACATATGGGGTATCAGCGTGTTCAGGAGAAATTGC
Source organism: Phyllobates terribilis (assembly GCF_046119375.1). Taxonomy (NCBI): domain Eukaryota; kingdom Metazoa; phylum Chordata; class Amphibia; order Anura; family Dendrobatidae; genus Phyllobates; species Phyllobates terribilis. The sequence continues at coordinate 242,271,307 of NW_027362769.1, read as the reverse complement.
ACAACAAACTTCATGGTGCAATTTTTCCTATTACCCTTATGATAATGCAAAATTAAGGGATGAAAAACGTTTTTGTGGGAAAAATGTGAAAATTGTATTTTTACAGCTCAATATTATAAACTTCTGTGAAGCACCTTGGGGTTCAAGGTGCTCACCACACATCTAGATAAGTTCCCTAAGGGGTCTAGTTTCCAAAATTGTGTCACTTGTGGGGGGTTTCCACTGTTTAGGCACATCAGGAGCTCTCCAAACGCAACATGGCGTCTGCTAATTATTCAGACAAATTTTACATTCAAAAAGTCTAATGGCGCTCCTTCCCTTCCGATCCCTGCAGTGCGCCCAAACAGTGGTTTTCCCTCACATATGGGGTATCAGCACGCTCAAGAGAAATTGCACAAAAAAATTTGGGGTCCATTTTTTCCTGTTACCCCTGTGAAAATAAAAAAATTGGGTCTAAAGTAACATTTTTGTGAAAAAAGTTAAATGTTCATTTTTTTCTTCCACATTCCAAAAATTCCTGTGAAGCACCTGAAAGGTTAATAAAGTTCTTGAATGTGGTTTTGAGCACCTTGGGGGGTGCAGTTTTTAGAATGGTGTCACTTTTGGGTATTTTCTGTCATAAAGACCCCTCAAAGTGACTTCAAATATGATGTGGTCCCTAAAAAAATGTTTTTGTAAATTTTGTTGGAAAAATGAGAAATCGCTGGTCAACTTTTAACCCTTATAGCTCCCTAACAAAAAAAAATGTTGGTTCCAAAATTGTGCTGATGTAAAGTAGACATGTGGGAAATGTTATTTATTAACTATTTTGCGTGACATATCTCTCTGATTTAAGGGCATGAAAATTCAAAGCTTGAAAATTGCAAAATTTTCAAAATTTTCGATTTTTTCACAAATAAACGCAAGTTATATCGAAGAAATTTTACCACTATCAAGAAGTACAATATGTCATGAAAAACAGTCTCAGAATCAGGGGAATACGTTGAAGCGTTCCAGAGTAATTACTTCATAAAGTGACAGTGGTCAGAGTTGAAAAAATTGGCCCGGTCACGAAGGCAAAAACAGGCTCTGGTGCGAAGTGGTTAATTATGTTTTTCTAGATCAATGGACTAACAGGTTATGGACAATGAATAGCCGGAACTGTATCTTGTACATAGTTGCACCTGGTAAGGTGCCCTCTTTTGAAGATGACCACAGAACACAAAACCCGTGGAGGTGGCTGAAGACGTGGTCCAACTCCAGATCATCAAAGCCCTGTAGCCACCCCTGGGCCTACGTGGAGGGTTTGAGACGGGTCCCTCAAAGTGCATCTTGGGTGAGAAGGACACCTGGTTAAGGGAGCGCCGTGACCTAAAAAGACTAAACATCTTGTATATATGTTACTGTATTGTTATTACCTGTTGTGTTTTTGCAAAATGTGTTTAGCCACGGAGTACTAAATTTCACTAGGGGGGAATGTGGCACCCCAGGTCTGGTCGCCACAGTGGCAGCAATGTCATGTCTGAGAGCAGGTGGGAGGGTCCCTGGTTGGGGACAATTAGCATGCAGCACCTCCTGCCTGAGTCCAGGGAGGGGAGAAACCTGCCCTTTATAAACTGGATCTGGGGCGGGGTTAGACAGAGAAGCTAGAGACAAGTTCCAGACAAGGTTCCAGTGAAGTTGCAGATAGGGACAGGTCAGCAGCGGGCTGAGGAGTCCCTGTAGGCAGAGGAGGAACACAAGGCCAGGAGGGGAGTCAGCAGAGCTCATCCTGGCTAGAGACTTACAAAGCCGGACACTGGAGTCTGAGGCTGTGAGGGTTATAAGCCCAGCAGCAGAAAACCACCATGCAGGGGACTTCAAGACCTCTGGCCCAAGGAAGACGGAGGCTCAGCCACACGAGAGGAACCACTACTGCCCCGGAGGGGTGAGAAGTACGGAAGGCCCGAGTCGCCAGTCATATGGGTGAGAACAACACGGTGCACTCAGAGACGTGGGCTACCACTACACTACAGCGGGATAGCCAAGAAAGAGTGGAGTCAGCACGGTAGGCCTACAAACTCCCCCTGACCAGCGGGATTTCCCAGTTGCTCTCAGACTGACCAGGCCTCCATTGTTAACCTGTATTCCGGACGGGTCCCTTAATACCGCCAACAGTAAAGACCCTGAATTGCATGACAGACTCCGTGTGGTTACTGCTGCTCCCGCACACCATCACCACCAACATCCCTATTTACTGCCCTGAGGCTATACTCCTCCCTTGGGGAGTTATACTACCCTCTGCTGCACCCACAACACCAGCCTCAGCGGTCTGCCCTGCAGCGGCGGTTCACTCGGACCGCAATTCACGGGTGGCGTAGTCGGACATTTAATCACAAAACCCTATAAATAGACCGCCATTTGGGTTGACCACCCTGAGCCACGGGACCGGGTCCGCGCCACACAAGGACTACAACCCCCAGCATCCACAAAAGGTCTGGTTCCGGGTATCCCCACACACACACGGCCCAGGGGCGTGTCACTTAGCTGGTAACACTGTTGGTGATTTATTTCAAATTTAAGGTACAGTATTGCTGCCACAGTATTTTGCAACACATCTGGTTTGCACTTAGTGGGACCATCATTTCTATTGCAACAAGACTAATAATTAGGGATGAGTGAACCCGAACTGTAAAGTTCGGGGTTTGTACCCGACACTACTCCGAACACGGTCTTTTTTTTCAGAAGTCCATTTGCTTGTTCGGGTTCAGTGCCGAATAAAGTTTATTGAAAGGCTGCAGCGCATCCAATCAACAAGCTTTCAGGCCAGTATTGGGATTGCTGTGATTGACTGGCGCACCATGTGACCCGGCCGGTATAAACTCTGGATCATGGGTTGCTACACCATTTTGCTCTGATTAGGGTAGGGGCAGGACGCATCTCGAGTGAGTGACAGTGTTAGGTTTTGGGTGTGTGCACTCTGCAAAAAAGCATGTGTGTGTGTACTCTGCACCCGTGTAAGTGGGAGTACTGTGCCCAAAAACCTCTGTGCGTACTCTGCACCTGTGTCTGTGGGACTACTGTACATAAAAATTGCTTCAAAAAATGAGGAGAGCATCAAATAGGTGATGTGGATGTGGCTGTGGTCTTGCTGGTGGTGGTGGTGATGTAGCTGTTGCTGGTGGTGGGGTACCTGCTGCAGGGAGAGCATGTGGTTGTTCTATGCCTACTACGTGCCCAAAAGAAAAAACATACTCTGGTGCACACAGGCCACAGGACATTCTGTGAATACTGTGCCAAAAAGCCTCTATGTACTGGGAATACTGTGCGTAAAAACAATTTTTTGTACTCTGCACCCGTGTCTGTGGGAGTAGTGTGCGTAAAAACAAATTGTTCTTCTGTGAACCCGTGTCTATGACAGTACTGTGTATAAAAACATATTGTTCCACTCTGCAACGGTATCTGGGAGTACTGGGCTTAAATCCAAATTTTTCTACTCTGCATCCATGTCTGTGGGAGTAGTGTGCATAAAAACAAACTTCAACTCTGCACCTGTGTGTGTGGGAGCACTGTGGGTAAAAACAAGTTTTTCTACTCTGCATCTGTGTCTGGGAGTACTGGTCCTTAAAAACAAATTTTTCGACTCTGACACGTGTCAGTGGAAATAGTGTGCAATAAAACAAATTGTTCTACTGTGCACCCGTGTCTGTGAGAGTAGTGTGCGTAAAAACAAATTGGAAATCTGGAAATACTGGGCTTAATGTCAAGTTTTTCTGCTGTGCACCTATGTCTGTCTGAGTACTGGGTCTAAAAACAAATTGTTCTACTCTGCACCGTGTCTGTGGGAGTACTGTGCCTAAACCCCCTTAAAAAATGAGGAGAGCATCAAATAGAGGATGTGGACGTGGTGCTGCTTGTGGTGGTGATGATGTAGCAGCTGCTGGTGGTGGAGTAGCTGCTGCAGGGAGAGGACGTGGTTGTTCTGTGCCTGCTACATGCCCAAAAGAAAAACCTTCCTCTGGTGCACACAGGCGACAGGACGTTCTGTGAGTCCTGTGCCAAAAAGCCTCTGTGTACTCTGCACCCGTGTCTGTGGGAGTACTGTGTGTATAAACAAATTGTTCTTCTGTGAACCTTTGTCTGTGGGAGTACTGTGTGTAAAAACATATTGTTCCACTCTGCATCAGTATCTGGGATTACTGGGCTTAAAGGCAGATTTTCTACTCTGCACCCGTGACTGTGGGAATATTGGGTCTAAAAACAAATTGTTCTACTCTGCACCCATGTCTGTGGGTGTACTGTGCGTAAAAGCAAACTGTTCAACTCTGCACCCGTGTCTGGGAGTATTGGACCTTAAAAACAAATGTTTCCATTCTGCACACGTGTCTCTGGGAATAGTATGCGTAAAAACAAATTGTTCTACTCTGCATCTGTGTCTGTGGGATTCTGTGCCAAATAAACACTTCAAAAAATGAAGAGAGCATCATAGAGGAGATGTGGCCGTGGTGCTGCTGGTGGCTGTGATGATGTAGCTGCTGCTGGTGGTGTAGCTGCTGCAGAGAGAGGACGTGGTCTTTCTGTGCATGCTACATGCCCAAATACAACACCTTCCTCTGGTGCACGCAGGCGAAAGGATGTTTTGCGTCATTTCGCAGGGCCAACTACTGCTGCACGAATGGTGAGGTCAGAACAGGTTGAGGCGGTTTTAAATTGGAGGGCTGAGAGTGCCTCCAGTTACTTCCACCCAATTTCCTGCAGTAAGCGCAAAGTTGGTACCTGGCTTCCACCTCACCTCCTTGCAAATCAGCCAAGCAGTCTGAGCCTTAAGTTATGCAGCAGTCCCTTCTGCTTTTCGATGACTCCGTTGACTGTGGTTTCATGGGCTATCCACCTGGCACTGCCCCAGAAGTGGAAGAGATTGAGTGCACTGAAGCTCTACCACTTCTCCAGTTGGAGGATGCGTACATGGGAGGGTTAGTGCACACGGTCATCGGACCACCACAGCACATCTCTGATGATGAGGAAACACAGGTGCCAACTGCTGCATCTTTCTGTAGTGTGCAGACCGGCAAGGAGGGCAGAGGTGAGGAGTGTGTGGAAAATGATGTGGGGGGATGATGAGGTCCTAGACCCTACATGGAGTGAAGGACATCCGTGTGACATGCACAATTCGGAGGAAGAGAAGGTGACCATGCTGCCCCTGCTGCACAGCAAAAGAGGGAACAGGGTGCCAAAGCAAAACAGCCGGCCCCTAGCCAGTATGTCAGCTGCTACTGCCCACAGCGCCGTGAACTGACCACAACAAAGCCAGTTCAAAGCAACCCCCTGGTGTGGCATTTTTTCAGGCAATATGCTGACAACAAGTGCCATCAGAGCCTGAAGCGAGGCATAAATGTTCTGAACCTGAGAACAATATGCATGAGAAGGCATCTGAATTCAAAGCACGAGGTGCAGTGGAGAACACATCTAAAAAGACAAGAAAGATGTGAGACTCCTCCAGCTCCCCATTCTGCTGCGGCCTCTTCCTCCATCTCCCAATTAACAGGGCCACTTGCAAAGCGAGGAAGTGACAGCACCACCACCAGCAGTGTCAGAGAGCATCTCCACACCATCCCATGGAAGAATTCAGCTGTCCATCCCCCAAACACTGGAGAAATGGAGAAAGTACCCCCCTACCCACCCAGGAGCCATGGTCCTGAATGACAGCATTTCAAAATTCCTGGCCTTTGAAACACTGCCATTCCGACTGGTGGAGACTGACAGTTTTAAAAACTGCTTGCGGTGGCTGTCCCACAGTCAGTGGTTCCTAGCCACCACTACATTTCTAGGCGAGCCATCCTTGCTCTGCACACATAAATCCTACAAAAACTTTGGAGCAGTCAACCGTAATATTAAAAAAGGATTTCTTTATTTCATTAAATAGACATACACATGAACATATAAAAAAAAAGTAAAAGGTGAGTGTATATAAGGTGCTCTAGCACATCAGCGGCCAGAGGTACGAAATATATCAGCTAAGTAGCTGCCTCATAACTCCCATAATTGTATAATAGACCAAACAAAGGTATAGGAAGTATTCCCCCTGCAAACCCATGTCTAACACTAAGTGAATAACAGCCTGTTACTGAGATAGATACAACACATCAACACAAAGTGTGTAAGGAAACGTTCAGACTGTATTAATAGATCAAGATCAATAAATCTATATAATATTAGACTGATCCCACTGAAGATAGTGCCATGAGTGTGATCAAATATTAGCCAATAATACCAAAATGAATTGTGAATGAAAGACTTAACACACTAGGAGCAGTGGGATAAAGTAACATAGGTATATGGCATTGCATAAAAGATAGTCAGAAGATACCGGGTAAACATAACATTTAGGTATGGGATACAAGGGAGGGCATACCAATCTAGGAGTGCACCAGGAACCACCAATGATATGCGTTTTGCATCAGCTTCCTTCGAGGGGTGACTCTAGGGTGGTGGTTTGGGCTTTTATATCGTCACTTACCAGTGGACAGCGGGATGGTAATGGCACTCCCTCCGTGTCGGCCGTGACCGGAAGTACCGCAGCTTGGCGTCCAACGTTACTTCCTGACAGCCACACCAGATGCTTCTGCACACACCTGTTGTGGTCAAAATCAGGTGTACACTGCACAACTCCATCAGTGGCAAGGTCCACATAACCACCGATACGTGTACCAGTAAGCATGGGCAGAGCCGTTAAATTTCCCTAACTACACACTGGTAAATGCAGTGGCAGCTGGGCCTGAGGAAGAAGGCGTTCTGCCGAATGTCGTACCACCAGTGAATTCTGCTGGGCGTTACTCTGTCCATGTTGCCTACTCCTCCGACTCCGCTTCCTCCACCGCCTCCTCATCTGTTCAGGATTACACCTACAGCACCAACTTCAGCACAGCCAGGGGGAAACGACAGCAGGCTGTTCTGAAATTCATCTGTTTAGGGGACAAATCCCTCACTGCGTCAGTGCTGTGGACAGGGATCAAACAGCAGACAGATGAGTGGTTGTTGTGCGTGAACCTCAAGTCCAGCCTGGTGGTGTGTGTTAACGGGCGAAATCTCGTAGCAGCTCTGCGCCTAGCTGGTTTGACGCGCTTTCCTTTCCTGGCGCATGTGCTATATTTGGTGGTGCAGAGCTTCCTTAAAAATTACCCACATATGTCAGAGCTGAGTGCAGGCAATCTGTGCGTGTTTTCGGTGTTCTCACCCTCCGCTGCTCGCCTGTTTGCGCTGCAGCGTCAATTCTGCCTTCCCGCTCACCACCTCATATGCGATGTACTAACTATTATTGCAGTAATAGGCAATAGTGTGCCTTGTTGTGCAGCTTCGAATACTCCACCAACATTTCCAACGCTGATAACGCCATCATGAGCATTACAATACCACTTCTATGCCTGCTGGAAAAAACACTTCAGACGATGATGGATGAGGTGGTGGCACAGAAGGATGAGGAGCAGGAGGAACAGGGACCATTCATGCCTGTCATCCCCTAATGGCTCAGAGGGTGGGTTCTTGTACCAACAGCAGCCAGGTACACAACTGTCCAGCCAAGGGACTGTTTTGGAGGAGGAGGAACAGTATTCACAGCAGGGTGGCACTCAAAGCAGCTCACAGGCATCACTGGAGCATGGCTGGGGTGATACAGAGCACCCAGACCATACACCTCCTACCAGGGACAGCTTGTGTTTGCCTTTGGGCAGCCTGGCGCACATGAGCCAATTCATGCTGCTGTGGTTGCGCAACAACCGTCAAATTGCTCGGATTGTTACCAGTGCTGATTACTGGATCCCAGCTACAAGGATAGCGTAACATCATTACTGTTGGAACATGTGTTTAGCACGGCAAGGGTTGTGATCACAGACAGGCGCATCTGCCTGTCCACAGCCAATGTGAGGAAGCTAACATTCATTAAAATGAACCAGGTGTAGATCTCACAGAACTTGTCCGTACCTTTGGCTGAGTAGACAACTTTACCAGTCGCACCCAGCCATTGTTATACTCTCCTCAAATAATAATAAAAAAAAACAAAACACAAAAACAAAACACAAAAAAAAAAAACCCCGCAAAAACAGTGTTGCTACTTCTGCCTCTTCCACCTACACCACCAAGTCCACCTCCACCTAATCTACTTTCTCCTCCACTTGGAACTCTGCCTCCCTGTTCTAGATTGTTATTTTTTTTATTCAATGTTCTTTTCAGTCATTTCCCTTAAAAAAAAACAACACAAATCACTCTCCCTCAGAAACCGTGTCGGATACCTTATCCCCTACATCTTCCACCTAAACCGCCATGTCCATCTCCAACTCGTCCTCCACTTGGACCTCGACCTTTTGGATCTAGAGAGTTATTTTATTTATTTTTTACTCCATGTTCTTTTAAGTAATTTCCCTAAAAAAAACACCTCCTACCCTGCCCCATTCACCTCCCCTACTTCACCTCCTCCACTTGGACCTCCGCCTCCTGGTTCAAGATTATTATTATAGATTTTTCTTATTCTCTGTAATTTTATGTAATTGCCCTATCCACATTTGTCCTGCTCTTACATTCCTATTTTGCTTCCTTTTGCAGACCCCTACCCCTTACTACCTTCATTTTACAGCACAAAAGCTTGGGCTCACATTGGCTTCTATTGGCTATGAGCTGGTCTTATTATGCTGGGAAGGTTCCAATAACCATGGAAATTCCCGGCCTTTTAATATCAACTCACAGATGTCTGCTTTGCCTTTGCTGGTTATTAAGAAAGGAGGAACCATAAAAAAATGATGTGGGGTCCCACTTATTTTTAATAATCAGTCAAGGAAAATGTCATGGGTGTGTCAGATGTGACAGGCAGTCTCTCTGCAGTTGACTGCAGAAGATCTCTTCATTTGGTATTACAGACACCTTCCTAGAATCTGTCTCACTCTAGGATCCGCGGCTGCCTCCCTTCTGCTCTTATTAACACCCTGGCAAGGGTGGTTAAATACGTTCAGTTTGCTACAGGGAGGCGCCGGTGATATTCATAGTGATACTTGTGGAGGCTTGGAGCTATTGCAGTCTGCTTACTTCCTCTCTGGTGCTTGGAGGACGTTTGGTGCAATCTCTCTAAAGTCAGCTCAAGCTAAGTTGCTTTCCCCTGTGTTCATCTCTCTTTTTGTTTTTTTGCTGTTAGTGGGGACTGACTAGTGCTCATCCCACTTCCCTAGCTAGGGCCTAACTCTAGGGAGATACAGAGTTTTAGGTTTCTATTCGGCGATTGGTGAGAAACCAATATAGGGATGGTAGGGAAGACAGGGTGATATTAGATTAGCCCAGTAGGTCTCCACTCCCTCTTTCCTTAGTGTCTGGACTCCCTTCCCATCATCCTTTTGTGTTGCACTTTGTCTTTCCTACACTGTGAGTGACAGAAAAGAAGACAGCAGTGAGCTCGTCTTATAATGCTGGGTATGGGTCAATATCCATGGACCTTCCCAGCCTATTAATATCAGCCCCCATCATATTGCTTTGCCTTAGCTGGTTATTAAAAATAGGGAGACCCCACAAAATTTTTTTAGCGTCCCCCATTTTTAATAACCAGCAAAGGCAAAGCAGACAGCTGGAGAGTGATACTAATTGGCTGGGAAGGTCCATCGATATTGGCCCCTTCCTAGCATAATAAGACCAGCTCACAGCTGTTTGATTGCCCTTGACTGGTTATTAAAAATAGGGGGGACCCCACATTGTTTTTTTCATTTATTTGTTTATTAACAAGTACAGTAGCATACACATGCAAGGCACTGCTCCTCTCCTCAACTTGGAACTCCGCATCCTGTTTCAAGATTATTATTTTTTATATTTTTTAATCTACGTAATTTTAAGTAATTTTCCTATCCACATTTGCTTACAGGGCAATTGTCCTGCTCTTACCCCCATTGTGCTTGCTACCTTTTGCAGCCATCCTAGCCCTTACTACAAACATTTTACAGTTATTTTTTATCACCAAAGTTTGGGTCTCTATTGACTTATATGGGATTCAGGTCCGGGGTCAAGTTCGAGTCAAGTTCTAGTACCTGAATCGAATTTTGGACTAAAGTTCAGCCGAACCCGTCGAACACGAACTCCCACGGGTCCGCTCACCCTAATATTAACCTAAATTTATTATATGACGCCATGCATAAAGCAACCCAGGATAATAAATGTTCCCTCCTAATCATCTGTCTCCACATCCTCTATGCACTTGATAACTGCACTTAAGCATACTGGCTGATGACTGGATAATGCAGCTTTATATGAAAACGCCTATTTATTATAATGGCTGGACCTGAAATAACAAGCACTTTTCACCTATTGTGTCTCCCCCTATTTCCTTGCAGATTGTAAGGTTTCGAGCAGGGACCTCACTCCTCCTGTAACTGTTTCACTGTCTTACCTTGTATTGAATTTATTGTCTATATACAGAATGTCACTGCTTAATTGTAAAGTGCTGCGGAATATGTTGATGCTATTTAAATAAAATTACTATTATTATATAAAGACATGATATAAGAGTATATGCATAACACAGACTTAGGGAGCACGCCACAGACCCCTCACACCAATCCAACACGCGTTTTGCTTCCTCTTCTACAGGGAGTGTTGGCCTCTTAATATAGTGTGAATACAGTTACCACAAATAGGTAATCAGGGGAAACTTTGCCTTACTGGGCGCCGCTGTATGCGCATGCACATGGTATCTGCTGCACGCCGGCTGTAAGATGCGCATCAATGAAGTGCGAGAATGTCGCCGTTCATGATGTGGGACCAGCTAGCCAGTCCGGAGCCGAGCCCGGCACATGAGCAGTATGGCGCACAACGATCTCCGCAGCCATCTTTAAAATTGCAAAAAGAGGTGGTAAAGGTATTTAGTGATAATAAGGCTGTAGATCACTATGCACAAAGGGGCACAGACATCTTTAATGGGAAGGGGAATTGGCATAGAGATATGATGGCAGTATGGTAGTGTGATACAGAATAACTACAAAAAATATATGTTAAAGTGGAGAGAAAATGGACATATTCTGAAAAAGGAAAAATATAAATGTAAGTGATATAATGATAGTGAAGAAAACTATTAAAAAAGAAATAAAGGAAAAAAGTTTCTACGTGTGTATGTATGTGAAATGTGTGAACATACGGTAAATAAAAATACAATTAAAGTGGAAAATTGTGTTTAAAGGAAAGAAGAAAGAAAGAAAAAGGGAAAAAAGTGAATGATTGAATGTGAGAAAGTTTATTCTCCCAAAAAAGAAACAATTTTTTGTTGTATAAAAGTAGATAAAATATAAAAATAAATGTATGTGAAAAAATATATATTTTTCCTTTTTTTCTTCTTTCTTTTCATTCCCTTTTCTTTCTTTTTTTTGTAAAATTATTATACACATGCACACCTATACATATACATATATATATAAATATGCTATCATAAATTTCATATATGGAGATGAAGAAATATTTCTAAGATGATGTTTGTATGTTATATCCTATGTCCTAAAAATATAAAAAGAAAACTATTTTATTATTATTCAGGCAACTAAAAAAACGACAAATGGTAAGTATTCATCTCAAGAAAAAATATTTAAATGGAAAATTGGGAAAGAAAAAAGAGAAAAAAAAGACATAAGTAGAGCCAAGGATAAATATCTTATGTGTATATAATAACAGACAAGATATCAATATTTTATAGGAAACTTGCAAAGCCCCATTGTTCATTTAACCCCCTAGTGTTCATGCATTTTAATATTGTGATCCATTTACATTCTAGCTGGGCCAATTTCTTGGTCATATCACCTCTTCTATTACCTGGATAAAAGAGATCAAATCCCCGAAAACGGAGTAAATGCCACTGATGCGGGTGGAATTCCTAAAAATGTCTTGCTAAAGGTTCTAATTTTGTAATCGCACCCACATCTTCTTATGGGATCTTTACTGACGCCTTAATATCCTTGATGTGTTTAAGGAACCGGATTCTCAATTCCCGTGATGTCATGTCGACATAAATAAGAACATAAGGGCAAAAGTTGCAAGATAAATAACTAAGGTCGTCCTGCTGTTAATATAATGTAATATCTTGAAATCGCGCTCTCTTGCTGAAACTGAAAAGATATCTGTTAGTCAATATATCTGCACACCTTGTAATTTCCACAGGTCCAGGTGTCCCACTTGGGGCCTTTTGAGACCAAATAAAAATGTTGAAGTCGGAGGGATATGATGACCGTGTACCAACAATGTCACATAAATTCTTGCTACATTTAGCCATAATAAGAGGTGGGTCTGATAGCAATTAGGAAAGTTTAGAGGTTGAGCCTCTATTGTGACATCACTCATGTGTAGCTTTGCCCTCGTGATGTAACAATTGGATTCCACTTGTGATGTCACGGAATCCTTGGATTATATCCAGTGATTTTGCAGTGAGATCCTTTGTCTGGAGAGGCTGATTGTGCACTACACAGTAAGCGATATTCCTCCAGGCTAAAATGCTGTTTAGACTCGTTCTAATTCTCAGCGTGCTATTAGCATCAGCGGAAGGTGCTCCCATCTTTATCCGCAACCATCATTCACAAGCGCAGATCAGGATCCCTGCAGGTAAGGTCATTACCAGATACACTCTGACGATGGGGTTAACCCTTTGCCTCCAAAGCCAAGTTTTATTTTTGCACTTTATTTTTTCCTCCACTTTTTCCAAGAGTCATAACTTTTTCCCATTCATATATCTGTATGAGGGATTGGTTATTTTTTTGCGGGACGAGTTGTAGTTTTAAATGACACCATTCATTTTATCATTAATGTGAAATTGGGGAAAAAATTTAGTTCTCCCATGTTTTTTAGTTGTTTTATTTTCATGGCATAAGAAGTAACAGTCGTTTTCATTTTTAACATAGATGAGACATAGAGCATTAATACTGTCCTCGCCTTGCTGGATGCACTCACTACTACATGTAGCAGAAGGCGCCCACAAGACATACAGGGGATACTTGTGACTTCTTACTTGTCAGTAGAGTTTTTCTTTAATGTCTATTTTTACTTTCTAGGTACCAAAGTAGTCCTGCACCATGGTCCGTGCTCAGCAGCATGCGGTAAGCAGCTCAGAATTCAGATATGTCCTTCACATGTAACATTTCACATGCGGCCCCAGAAACCATTGGGATCCATTAATAAGGCCCAGGTTCTGTTATCAGACTCTGCGTCATTAGGGGTTCTGTAACTTTTCTTATGTGACCAGAGATTTATATGAGGTCACAGGATACATGGATTGGAGGATTTTTCCTCTCTTACTTATAATTTCAGGTGTCATCTCCCATCCTGTGTTCATTCTCTATTCCAGGAATATAAAAGAACAGATCTCTGTATTGTCCATTATATATTGATATGACATCAAATATCATCCATCATTTTTCCAAACTTAATACCCCTTTTTTAATAGTCATATTTGGTTCCTCAGTCCGCCCATTCCATGTATTTGGTTTCCACGTCTGAACACATTCCAGCTCTGATCCTGATCACTTATGTTCTGTTCTTTATCTTTTCAGCTCATAACACTGTTCCTCAAGAAACATCTCAGGATACAGTCATTAAGATTGTTATAGCTGCTGCCATTCTCTTCGTCATTGCAATAATCATTGTTGCCATCGGTGTCATCTACTGGTAAGTATAATAACTAATGATTTATGGGCTACACAGGAGTCTGTAGAGGAAATGTCACATCTTCAGGTTCCTCCAGAAATGGGAATATTTTGTGGCTTGGACACGTCACCCTGAAGTTGTGCCCTGCAGATAACTGATGGGTATATATTAGACTTTGTAGGGATTCACGCTCTCATGTAGGCATTAGGTAGCGTTCGCACAGGCAATGCAGTTTGGTCCAAACCGGTGCAGTTTTATTTTTTTTCAAAAAGCTCCAAGGGATTCAAAGCCAAAAACAGCCTCTTCTGGGCACAAAGGTATCACAGCAAATAAACACTTCATTTAGCATGGCACATATGTCAGTGCAGGCTCACCCAAACAGATTACAGTCCTTTCCACCAGAGAAAACTTTATATACAGAAGAGGCACGATCCCACCAATCTCGCTGTCGCCTTCAGCCCAAGTTCAAGCAGCCTCCAGTGCCAAACAGAAGTGTTCAACTCTGGCCACAGTTCACACTGAACAGGCTGCAGCAGACACACGGTTCTCTGCAGCTCCAGCACTCAGACTGCTCAGCTTTCCTAGCTGACCTATGCAGTCTCCATTTAGAGAGAGATGCCGGCACATATCTCTCTCAGCTACAGCTCACACTTTGGCTGAACACTCACCAGCTCCAGCACATTCAACTCTGCTTCATCCAGAAGACTGCACACAGTGAACACAGGCCCTGGTTTTAGTAAAAAAGCAAGATGGATGTGTCTAATCAAATCCTACAGAGCTAGAACTTAACCCTGTCCTACCTTGCTCTGCTACAACTTGCATATACATTATTAATAGAAATTGCTGATTGGAATAGACACAAAAATGACTGACTCGTGATATTTCTATAGATAGCACTAAATTAAATGTTTCATTTATACATTCTGCAGAATGCAGACATATTTTACTTTGTGATTTACAATGTGACTTTCATTTTTACAATTTTATAGTTATCTGAAAAAGAAAAAGCCAGTGAAAGATCTTGAAAGGCAATGGTGCGCCGATGATTTTAGAGAGAACAACACCAAACTAAATGGTAACTACAGCTTAACAAATCTGACATTAAAGAAGCACTCCAGCTAAATATGTATTGTCTAATCCCTTCTAGATATATCAGATGTACATGTGAGAAAATACTTACCATTTGCCGTCTTCTCTGGATTCCAGCACCACGTCTTATGTGTGGCGCGGTAGCGATTTTCCTAATATAAGCCTATGAGACTCAGAGCGAGGTTCCATATACTTACATTGAGAATGTAACTTCCAGTCCACACATAAAGACATTGTGATGGCCCGTCCAATTTTTCAAATATACACGTTTACGTTTTAAATATTTTTGTTGATATATGAGTATTGACTTCTAGCATACACAGCAGAGCAGGAGTACCAGCAAATTCTTCTTTGTCATCTATAAGAAAGACTTCGTGATCACCAGGCCGATTTAAAGTCACATGGTTCAGCAGAGAACTGGAGCTGTGCTGCAAACCGGAGAAGACAGCGATCAGTGTTCTACCATATACTATACACTACTAATATGTTCAGAAGTGATTAGCAATAATAATTTTGCTCAGAGTGCTTCTTTGATATCTCTATATAGACAGTTATTGCCAACTTTTATATTACATGGAATATAATAACATGTAAATATAAATAATTTTAATCATATAGAAGCTTACATTTTAGAAGCTTGCATTTTATTAAATCTAACTTCAATATTTTATGTTACAGGAGAATTTGACATTTTCTGTACTTCTAGAGACATTATAATGCCGCACACGGCCGCTATAGTGGAGAGGAAAGAGTCCGAGATTAAGCCGGACTTAAATGATTACAAACAGACACCTCTATCTATTCTAAAAGGAAGTCAAATGAAAAATGAAAACAAAGGGAAAAAAGTTTATTTTCAAGAATCGGATAATCGATATGTTTACTCATATGATTCCGAGTCCTCACAACCTGGATGTCAAATGAGATATTTCCGAAACGAACAAGGCTGGAAAAAAAGTGAGTGTTTTCATATCTTACCTCAACCTTTATCAGAAGATCATCTTTCATTTCTTTCAAAAGAACTTAGGGGCCTGATTTATCAAATCTTTTTTACCGGTATTCTGACATAAAAAGCTTTGAACTGTCACTAAATTTTGGCAAAAACTCCAGGCTGCGCTAAAATATTGTGATTTCTGGCATTCTCCTGCCATTTTTGCCCATTTCCAACAAAGTGCCGGAGCTTTAGTAGAATGGTTGACCGCTAGTCAAATTCATGATGATCGGCAGCGTTAGTTAAGCCACGAAACACGCTCACGAGAGGAGCACACCAGTAGTCAGACACTCCTGATTCATGAATCAGCGTATAACTCTTCATAAATCAAAAGCGTCTGACTTCAGTGCGCCTCCTCATCAAGATCGGCGCGAAGAAGCTGTATTGGGAGTATCATCTGAAAAAAATGTGGAATAATTATTGGTGGATAACCCAATGATGCCAATATTTCATTCACTTCCTAAAATTCTCAAACCTTTTTGCCACCTTCCATGTACTCCATTGCGGTGGGAATAAGTTCATTCATTAAAAGACTGGGGTCTTGGGTGAGGAAATATTACAGCCACTAAGGTGAGAGATTTCAGGATATTTAAGGTGCAGTATAGATGTTCTGCAAATATTTGTCTGTTGTTAAATGGTTGACATACAAAGTTACATCGCTGTATTCCAGAATACCCCAGGATTTAACTATTGCTGCCCTGTCTCATTATTTGGATGATTACAGTGGATATTGCAAAGAAATTAGTTCCTAATTTCTTAAGTATATTACTTACTTCATCCTATTTTTTTTCTTTTCAATGGTTATTTTTTTTTTTACAAACTATTGGGTTGATATGCCATAAACGGATGAGATGGGAATACCCCATTAAAGCTAGGAATAAGTTTTGTATAAAAGTCTATTTTCTATAGATTAGCTCTGAGATCTGGTCTATAGGATGCAAACTGTCATTTATATCAAACTGGATTCTGTAATAGGTCCATTGGGTGTTGTAATATTATCTAGATTCTCCTAAGGGGATGTTGTGTTAAAAGAAATGTATATTATCCGTTTTATATGTAATATTCTGTTGCTCCATGTTTAGTTATAATCCATTATTGTTTCTGCAGAAAAATCGAGAAAGAAGGCTCGCCGAGTTCCAACAAGGAATAAGAAATCCAGCAGAAGGCGATGACTCCGCCTCAACTCCATTACATGGTGGCTACCATGTGAGGATAAGGCAACCTGTGATTAAGCAAAAAGAGACAGATTCCGGGCTCGGTCTCTGCTCTCACCCAAGGATATGACACTTACCAGACTTTCCGCAGTCAGATGTGTTCACAGACAAGTGACTTACCTGCTGCATGAAGAGGCAGATTCCGGGCTCGGTCTCTGTTCTCACCCATGGATATGACATTTACCGGACTTTCCGCAGTCAGATGTGTTCACGGACAAGTGACTTACCTGCTGCATGAAGAGACAGATTCCGGGCTCGGTCTCTGCTCTCACAATATTGTATGACATTTACCGGACTTTCAGCAGCCAAGTGTACTCACGACACAAGTGAGGTACCTGCTGTAAGAAGAGGCAGATTCCGGGCTCAGTCTCTGCTCTCACCTAGCCACAGCTCAAGGGAAATGCACTCCTTTAACCATGGTTCCCTAGAGGTTTCCTCCATTGGGGGTTTTTCCTCTCCTGAGTGCTAAAGGACGACTCTTCGTGAGTTAAAGGCCCATCATCATCAGGCCACATTTAAGACTATTGTCCTGACTTCTAATGGAAAATTCCACATTATCCAACTTGAATAAAGTTAATAAAGAAGTCAGCATATATCATGTGTATTTGAATCTTCTTTTATGAATCTTTACACTATAGCAGAATATACATAGCACTGGACTACTTTATATAGTCATTACCATCACACATAGCTAATTATTTATCATCCCGTTTTCTCACACACATGTAAACTAGGGTATAAGTGGTGTTGTATTTAAAAATAATATATCCACTTCTCGACATGCTATCTACATGTATGTCACTTGTCTGATGTCATTCTATGGAGAGAGTTCTGGAGCATAGCCAGTGACTGTGTTGGACATCAGAGCTGTGCTGCAGTCAGAAAAGTACTATATCCATAAATGTCTAAATCACTTACCATATTTTCAGATTATAAGAAGGACTTTTTTCCCAAAAAAATTTGGGAGGAAAAAGGGGGTGCGTCTTATAATGCAAAGGTACAGTATTTTACCTGGGGGGGCATCGGTGGAGCCGGGTCACAGATACAGGAGAATGGCAGCGGCTGCAGCAGGAGCCCGTCCTCTCAGCATGTCATGCAAGGTGTGGGAAAGACTAAGTGCAACACAGAGGGAAGAGGAGGAGGAAGCCCAAACACTAGGGAAAGGGGAATGGAGACCCCTAGGCAGATCTATTATCACCCTGCCTACCCTACCATCCCTATATAGGTTCCACACCTATCAGAGAGCAGGAACCTAAACCCTGTATATCACTAGAGCTTGGCCCTAGATAGGGAGGGGGAGGGAATGAGTATTGGTCAGGAAACATTACAAACTAAAGACAACAAGGTAGACAAACAAAGGGGACAAACTTAGCTTGAACAGACACCAGAGGAGTAATGTCAACTGTCCTCCAAGGGCACCAGAGAAGAAGCCAGCCAACAGATAGTGCTCCAAACATGCACAAAGGTACATAGAAGTATCTCTGGTGATTTCCTGCAGCAAACTGAGAGTTTTTAACTCCCAGGAAAGGGTGTGTCGATTAACACCAGGAGGGAGGTTGCCGTTGGGTCTTAAAGCAAGAAGGATTAAGAAGGCATCTGCAATGCCAAGCACAGTGACCTTCTACAGCCAGATCCAGAGCAAATGTCTATAGCACCTGCACACCCGTGACAGTCCCCTCCCTACTACGAGTGGCCTTTGGACACTCAGGACCAGGTTTCTCAGGATAAGAGGTGTGGAATGCATGAACCAACCTGGGCGCATTCACCTCTGATGCTGAAACCCACATCATTTCCTCTGGACCATAACCCTTCCAAGTACTGTAGGGAACGGCGCTGGAGACGAGAATCTACAATCCTCGAAATCTGAAACTCCAAATCACCATCAACCATGATTGGGGGCGGCAGTAGGGGAGAGGACTCAAGATGTTCTACATATTTCTTGAGCAGAGACCTGTGAAAGACATTGTGGATCTTAAGGGCCTGAGGTAGGTCAAGACGAAACGCTGCTGGGTTAATGACGGTGGCTATTTTATAGGGACCAATAAGTCTAGGTCCCAGATGTTAGGAAGGAACCTTCAACTTGATATTCCTGGTAGACAACCATACAAAGTCAATCACACTCAGGTTCGGACCTGGCGAGCGTTTCCTGTCCTCCATACGTTTGTACCTGTCCCCCATGATCTTCAAATTACTCAGAACCCCCCTGCCACACAGAGGAGCGAGACGATGCAAAACATTCCTCCTCAGGAACTCCCAAAGCCCCTGCCCCACTAAAAATACCAAACTGTGGATGGAAACCATATGCACCAAAGAACAGTGACCTGCCGGTAGATCCTTGGCGATGATTATTAATAGGAAATTCTGCCAACAGTAAGTAAGATGCACAATCCTCCTGGTTTTTGGAGACAAAACACCTGAGGTAAGTCTCCAAATTCTGATTAATGTCCCCCGATCTGACAACACATCAGTGGGAACTCCGTGAAGCTTCACGATCTCATTTATAAACACCTGAGCAAGAGTCTTGGCATTCGGAAGTGCCGGTACTGTGACAAATTGAACCATTTTACTGAACCTATCTACAACCACCAAAACCACAGTTTCTCCTGCAGATACCGGTAGGTCAGGAATAAAATCCATGGACAAGTGTGTCCATGTCCTGCTTGGAATAGGTAGCGGAAGAAGAGTACCAGACGGATGGGTATTCGATACTTTAGAATGTGCACAAATACTACAAGCAGACACATGTTCAACCACATCCCCATGCAACCCTGGCCACTAAAATGATGAGAATGGAGGTCCGCAGTTGCCTTACTACCTGGATGACCAGCAAGCACAAAGTTGTGATGTTTCCTAATTACTTTGCGGCACAGATTAGATGGTACAAATAACCTTCCTGAAGGGCAGGAGGCAGGGGCGTCCCCCTGAGCCTCCAATACCTCACCCTCAAGTTCAGGATACAACGTCGAAATGACTACCCCCTTCTGCAAAATCGGGGCAGGGTTCTCAAGGTCACCAACACCAGGGAAGCTCAGGGATAAAACATCAGCCTTGAAGTTTTTGACCCCTGGAAGGAAAGTGGCAACAAAATTGAACTTAGTAAAAAACAGGGACCATCTAGCTTGCCTATGGTTGAGACGTTTAGCCAATTGAAGTTATGACAGGTTCTTATGGTCTGTGATAACAGTAATAGAATGGACAGCCCCCTCCAACCAATGTCACCATTCTTCAAATACCAATTTAATCGCCAAAAGCTACCTATTACCCACGTCATTATTTCTCTCAGCCGAAGATAATTTCTTTAGAAAAGAAAGCGCATGGATGCCATTTACCAGGGGACGAACCCTGAGACAACACAGCCCCAACCCCGACATCTGATGCATCAACCTCCACAATAAAGGGTTGGGAAACATCAGGTTGAATGAGTATAGGTGCAGTGGCAAAACAACTCTTTAGGGAGGAAATAGCCTGCAGGGCAGCATCCGACCATTTGGAAAGATCAGACCCCTTCCTTGTCATGTCAGTGAGGGGTTTCACAATTACCAAATAATTTTGGATACATTTCCGGTAAAAATTAGTAAAGCCCAGAAAACGCTGTAGAGTCTTCAGGTTCTTGGGATGGTACCAATCAAGGACAGCACGGATCTTCTAAGAATCCATCCGAAAATCCGAAGATGACAACAAGTACCCCAAAAACGGCACCTCTTGGACGGCGAAAACACACTTTTCCAGTTTGGCATATAGTTTGTTATCCCTTAATATCTGAAGCACCTGTCTAACATGCCCCCGATGTGTCTCAAAATTAGGTGAGTAAACCAAAATATCATCCAGATAGACCACCACAAAACTGCTTACCAAATGATGGAAAATATCATTAATGAAATGCTGGAACACCGCAGGTGCATTAGTCAGACCGAAAGGCATAACTAGACTCTCGATATGCCCTTCAGGGGTATTAAACGCTGTTTTCCATTCACCCTCCTCTCTGATTCTAACCAGATTGGAGGCTCACCTTAAATCCAGCTTGGAGAACACCTTAGCTCCCACAACCTGGTTGAACAAATAATAATAATAACAATAATAATAATAATAATGTTTATTTTTATAGCGCCAACATATTCTGCAGCACTTTACAAATTTTAGGGGGGACTTATACAGACAATACAGAATAAGCATATCTCATATCGAAAGGAGTGAGGGCCCTGCTCGCAAGCTTACAGTCTATGAGGAAATGGGGGAGACACAAAAGGTAGAATGTACATATATTGTATAATGCAGCCTTAATATCTTGATTGGTATGAACCTCAAATTGAAGAAGATTTTAATATGGGGGAACACTGGGACGGACAACTGGGATGGACAGATAGTGTGTGGAGGCGATACGCCAGTCTAAAGAAATGGGTTTTTAGGGTCCGCTTGAAACTGTGCGTATTGGGAATTAATCGAATTGTCTTGGGTTGTGCATTCCAAAGAATTGGCGCAGCACGTGAGAAATCTTGGAGACGGGAGTGGGAAGTTCGGATTATGGAGGATTTTAGTTTTAAGTCACTGGCAGAACGGAGGGCACGTGGAGGGTGGCAGACTGAGACAAGGGAGGAGATGTAGGGGGGTACTGAAGCATGGAGCGCTTTATGGGTAAGCGTGATAAGTTTAAATTGAACTCTATATTGGATGGGTAACCAATGCAATGACTGGCACAGGGAAGAGGCATCGGTGTAGCGGTTGGCGAGGAACATGATCCTGGCTGCTGCGTTAAGGACGTATTGGAGAGGGGAGAGTTTAGTAAGAGGGAGCCCGATCAGTAGAGAGTAGTGTTGAGCCACCCCCGTAGTGTTCGAGTTCGGTTCGGTTCGTCGAACACCCGTGTGTTCGCCGAACTGTTCGTCGAACTGTTCGTCGAACACCTTCGAACACCGTTAAAACCAATGGCAGGCAAACAAAAACACATAGAAACACATAGAAAACACCTTCAAAGGTGTCCAAAAGCTGACAAACTGCCCAGAAGACACAACTAACACATGGAAAAGTGACAAGTACATATAGTCATGCGAAAAGAAAAGAGGTGGAGGAGTAAAAGGAGGGGGAGACACAGATATAGGCATGTCATGCCCTACTAAAATCCAAAAAGTGAGAAGCCGAGACGGCCAGTCCGCTCCTGCCCGTGCCACCTCCGTGTCGCCGGGTTTGTGCCAGAGCCGCGGTGAACCCTGACGGCCAGCCCCCCTCTCCCAATACTGGTGCCTGTCCGCTGGTGGGTCGAGAGAGCCCCCCTGTGGTGGAGGCAGCTCTAAGCTTTTTAATTTAAATTGTCCCTCTAATTTGAATGAATACACTTTAAATCCATTTACAAGGATCTATTGGAGGGCAAGTCTCATGCCAGCAGCCGCGTAATTCCAGCTCCAGTAGCGTCCACTAAAGCTGCTGCAGTTAAAAAGCTTTTATAAGGATCGAGCTCGGCTGTCCACCGCAAGGCATCCTAGTGCCAGTCCCAGCCCCTATGCCTTGGGGTGCCTCCTGATGCTCTTCACTAAGTATCCCGTGGTCCCGAAGCATTTCCTTTGAATAAATTAAGTGTCCAAACTACAGGTGGTGTAGCTTGCTTAACAGCCGGGATAATCCGCTGACTAGCAGACACTGCTACTAGGCACAAAGTATTTCCTGGGCTAGATGCAGTTAAAAATTTGTAAGTAGATACTCTCGTTGGATGCTGAGAAAGCATTCCATAGAGTCTCCTGGCACGCCATATATGATTCTCTTAAAAAGCTTGGGATAGGGGTCTAGGGGACCCTTTTATAGCCAAAATCACGGCCCTGTATCACAATACGTCACCTAGGCTGAAGATAAATGGAACTGTAGCACCGAGGGCTCGGTTGCTACAGACGTATTGCACCTCACCCAGAGGTGTGATATCTCACTCTCAGATAAGGATGGAGTGTGGATCAGGACCCGACACCTGCATGCATTACACCACATTGCCGTGGGGCAGGGCGACCAATATGCCCCTGAGATGGGCACGACAGTCCCTGTCCCTGGCTGGAGTGGGGGGAGGGAACACTGAGGAAGGGGAACCCTGCAGTGCAGGAGCAGGGAGGAAGCAGTTCCTGGGTGCATTGAGAAGGGAGTATAAAAGGTGGGCACCATCTTAGTTCAGTGCAGAGAAGTCTGAGCAGAAGTGGCAGGGAGCAGGGGCTCTGCATGAGCTCTGCTCCGGAGGCGGGCCTAGTAACAGAGGCCCAGGCCTGCAAGAGGGAGAAGGAAGGAAGAGGAGCGGAGAAGGCTCCAGGAACGAGGAATGAAGGGATCCCAGGGGTGCGGACGGGCGAGTCGCCACCGCACGCCCGAATCCACCTGCGTGGAGGGGTCAGGCCAAAGGGGGAGACCGGTCCCCGAACTAGTGGAGGCAGGAAACGACCCTCAGCTAGAAACCGGAGGCTCTGACATTTTATGTGGCGCAGCCCCTTGCTCCACCCGCTAGGAAGGCACCACATAGGGTCAGGGAAACTGGCGCCAAGTTTACCAAGAGGAGGCCCGAGGCAGCCGGACAGAAGTGTTGGTAAGAAAGGCCAGACAAAGGACACACAAAGGGGGTCCTGTGAAGCGCTCCAAAGTTATCTGGGAGTTGTCTGAGCCCCTCACCTGGTGAGCACAGTACGACGTGGGCAGCCGTTACCTGCAGACGTGGTCTGGATAATAAGAACTGTGAGTAAAGGCCCTGAACTGCATCACTGACTCCGTGTCGTTATTGCTGCTGCCCTGCACCATCACCCCCATCCTCCGCATACACTGCCCTGAGGCTATACTCCTCCCGTGGGGAGTTATGCTACGCTCTGCTGCACCCACAACACCAGCCTTAGCGGTCTGCCCTGTAGCGGCGGTTCACTCTGACCGCAATCCACGGGTGGCGTAGTCGGACATTTAAACATCAAAACCACATAAATAGTTCCGCCACTGGTTTGACCGCCCTGAGCCACGGAACCGGATCGCCGCCACGAAGACTACAACCACCAGCATCCACCAAAAAGGGTCCGGCTCCGGGTGTCCCAAGGCCCAGGGGGTGCGTCAGAACATTTTCATCACCTTTCACAATCACCAATGGGACAAGGCAGGGATGTCCTCTGTCCCCTCTCTTATACATCCTAGTGACGGAGCACCTGCTCTCATCAATTCGCCATAACCCCAATATTAGGTGGATTGAGGTGGGAGGCACCGAGTACAAGTGCTCTCTATTTGCTGATGATGTCCTAGTATATATCACTCAATCACATATATCCATCCCTGCTGTTATGGCTGAAATAGATCACTTTGTTACATGGTAAAATTTTAAAATCAATGCAGCGAAGTCTGAGGCCCTCGATGTCTCCCTCCCTAAATCCATATAGGATTCCATCCAGTCCAACTTTCCCTTTGCCTGGCCCTCACAGGGTATCAAATACTTAGGAATTCCTATTCATAGAGAACTCTCCCATCTATGTTATCTTAATTTTGGGCCCTTTATTGAACAATTCCATACAGACCACGGTTGGCAAGTTAGAACTGTAAGATTCACTACGTGAACCACTGGTGTTTTGTGGAAAAGCACATGTACACCGCGTTCCAAATTATTATGCAAAAAGTGTTTAGGAGTGATAAGGGAAGAATTTGTTTGTTTGTCAGTTAAACTCATTGATGGTGATGTGTGTCAGGGCTCTTTATATCACTGTAAGCAATTGCAGACACCTGTGCTAATTAGTTTGGCAGGTGTGTCCAATGAAAGGCAAGACTACTTAAGAAGGCTCTCTCACATTATTAAGCAGCCTACATTTTCTGCCAAAATGGGAAAGAAAAAGGATGTGTCGGCTGCTGAGAAGCAACAAATTGTGGAGTGTTTAGGTCAAGGCATGACTACAATCAACATTGTGCGATGATCAGGATGAAGTGTCTTGGCAATCAAGAAGTATGTAGCTGATTCACAGTACACACGTGTGCGTGCTGATAAGGGCAAATTGAGGACTCTTTCCTACAGGCAATTACGTCAGGTTGAAAGAGCAGCGGCAAAAAAGCCTTGTCATAGCAGCAGACAAGTTTTTGAAGCTGCTTGTGCCTCCAACGTCCCCCGAACAACAAGATGCAGGGTCCTTCAGAGGTTTGCAGCTGTGCATACGCCATCCTGTAGACCTCCTCTATCCACTTCACACAAGCAGAAACGGCTCCAGTGGGCCAAACATTACATGAAGACTGATTTCAAAACTGTTTTGTTCACGGATGAGTGCCGTGCAGCGCTCGATGGTCCAGATGAATGGAGTGGAGGATGGCTGGTTGATGGACACCCCACGCAAACACGGCTACAGCGCCAACAAGGAGGAGGTGGAGTAATGTTTTGGGCTGGAATCATGGGGAGAGAGATTGTCAGCCCCTTTAGGATCCCTGAAGGCGCTAAAGATGAACTCCATAATGTATGTGGATTTTCTCAAACAGCACTTCCTGCCATGGTTCAAGAAGAAGAACCGTGTATTTCACAGCAAGATCATTTTTCTGCATGATAATGCACCATCTCATGCTGCACATAAAACATCTGCATCTCTGGCTGATATGGGCATAAAAGGGGACAAACTTATGGTGTGACCCCCATGCTCCCCTGACCTCTACCCCATTCAGAACCTTTGGAGCATCATTAAAAGGAGTGTCTATGATGGCGGGAGGCAGTTCACATCTAAGCAACAGCTCTGGGAGGGTATTCTGTCCTCATGCAAAACAATTGAAGCAGAAACCATCCAAAACCTGACAAATTCAATGGACGAGAGAGTTCAGAAGCTCCTTTCGAACAAGGGGTCCTATGTGAAAATGTAACATCACCTAGAATAAAGTTTTGAGTTGAAAACTGTTTGATTTCAGTTTCTAACAACCTGCTAATGCTTATAATTTCAAAAATGACCATTTTTTTGGTCTTTATTAAAATGAAAAGGTTGATCGAAAAGTTTGGGGGATCTAAGAGTGTGGCAACCCAGTAGTCATGATTACTTCGAATTCTGACAATATGAGGGTCATGCTGCAGGTAGTGCAGCAAGAAGGCACTTATGTGTCTTGCGCATCTCGGAGCCCCAAAATTATTTTCCGGGCTAGATGCAGCTAAAAATTATTTTTAATTTTAAATCTGGTGAAGCTTATTATAGATGGCCTAATAGGATCAGTGCTGCACACTGCTACAAAGCCCAAATTATTTTCCAGTCAAGATACAGATAAACATGATTAGTAATTTGAAAGCTTAAAACGGTTGGTAGGGTGATTTTAACCAATCATCAAGCTCTCCCCAGGATGACACAGGGGTAGAAAAGTCGTTTCGGATCCATGATTTGTTCATCTTTATGAACGTGAGTCTGTCTACATTATCAGTGGAGAGCCGCGTGCGCTTATCTGTCAGCACACCACCAGCAGCGCTGAACACACGTTCAGACAGAACGCTGGCTGCGGGGCATGACAAGATCTCCAAGGCGTAAGTGGCTAGCTCCGGCCATTTATCCAGATTGGAAGCCCAAAAAGAGCAAGGGTCCAGTGACACAGTCGTGGCTTCAATGTTTACTTGGAGATACTCCTGTACCATCGTCTCTAGGCGTTGACTATGTGTCAGACTTCTTGTCTCCTGTGGCCTTGCAAAGGATGGGCTAAAAAAGTGGTGAAATGATTCCGCAAAATTGATGTTACCAGCAGATACTGTGGTTCTGTTACGGTTTGAGTGCTGAACACTTGACGGTCCCACGGTTGGCAAGTTGGAACTGTGAGATTCACTACGTGCACCACTGGTATTTTGTGGAAAAGCACATGTAAGATTCTGCAACAGTCTCTGCTGATACTCCTGCATGCGTGCATCCCTTTCTATGGCAGGAATAATTTCTGCAAATTTACTTTTGTACCGGGGATCTAACAGTGTGGCAACCCAGTAGTCAGGATTATTTCTAATTCTCACAATTCGAGGGTCATGTTGCAGGTAGTGCAACAAGAAGGCACTCATGTGTGTTGCGCATCCAGGAGCACCAAGTCCCTGTTGTGTTGGTGGCGA
This sequence comes from Phyllobates terribilis, assembly GCF_046119375.1. Lineage (NCBI taxonomy): Eukaryota > Metazoa > Chordata > Amphibia > Anura > Dendrobatidae > Phyllobates > Phyllobates terribilis. The sequence goes on along the minus strand of NW_027362769.1, from coordinate 242,244,384 downwards.
GGTAACAATCATGCTTCCTTCCTCTGTCCTCTCCCCCCAACCTCGCACAACAGAAATGTGATCAAGGTCTCCCTCATCTGATGAGTCTTCCATCAGTTCGTCCTCCACTTCTTCCTGGGCTCCTGCACCTTCCTCACTAGTTTGGCTGCTACCATGCGCCCTGGTAAAATCATCTCCCCCACCCTCACATGCCTGCCGCCCTGGTGCTGCCGACCGTCTGGACCTTGCAGATGTTAGCCCTTCCGCATACAACTCCTCCTCCTCTACTTCCTCCACCTCCTCTTGTGCCACCACCTGACTCCGAATTCTGTTTAACATGTGCTCCAGCATGTAAATCACCGGAATAGTCATGCTGATAATGGCATCGTCAGCACTAAACATCTTCGTCGCCATTTCAAAACTGTGCAGAAGGGTGCATAGGTCCCTGATCTGAGACCACTCCTCCAGCGTGATTTGCCCCACCTCTGAATCTCGTTGGCCCAGGCTATACGTCAGAACGTATTGCACCAGGGCTTGTCGGTGCTGCCACAGTCGCTGCAACATGTGCAGAGTTGAATTCCACCGGGTAGGCACATCGCATTTTAGCCGGTGAAGTGGCAGGCCCAACGACTTCTGTAGAGATGTAAGTCGCTGAGCTGCGGGATGCGAACGGCGGAAGTGAGCACACAGCAACCGTGCCCTCTGCAGAAGGCCATCTAGTCTGGGATAGTGGGCTAAAAATTGCTGGACAACCAGGTTCAACACGTGAGCCATACAAGGCACGTGTGTGACATTGCCCCGGCGAAGGGCCGCACCCAGGTTTGCAGCATTGTCGCACACGGCCTTCCCTGGTTTCAGGTCCAGTGGAGACAACCATTCATGAAATTGGTTCTCCAGAGCTGACCACAACTCCTCAGCTGTGTGACTCACATTTCCCAGACATTTCAATGTAAAAACCGCCTGATGACGTTGAGCCCTACTGCCAGCATAGTAAGGAGGTGTGCAGGATCCCTTCTGCGCAGTTAGAAAGCTTGTGGCATGACCAGACAGGCTTTGGGTGCAGGTGGAAGACCGAGAGGAGGTTGAGGAGGCAGAAGCAGTGGAGGAAAAATGACATAAAGAGGATTGACGCACAACTCGTGGGGACGGCAAGACTTGGACAGCAGCCCCTTGTCCTGCTGTCACCATAGTTACCCAGTGCCCAGTCAGCGACATGTAACGCCCCTGTCCATGCCTACTCGTCCAAGTGTCTGTGGTGAAATGCACCCTGTCACACACAGAGTTTCTCAAAGAAGCGGTGATGTTGTGTGCGACATGCTGGTGGAGCGCAGGCACACCTTTCTTTGAGAAGTAGTGCCGACTGGGCATCTGGTACTGGGGCACTGCGACGGACATAAGGTCTCGAAAATCCTCTGTGTCCACCAGGCGGAAAGGCAGCATTTCTGTAGCCAAGAGCTTGCAGATGGTGAAATTCAACCTCTTAGCTTTCTCATGGCTAGGAGGAAATGGTCTTTTACTTGTCCACATCTGAGGGACCGAGGGCTGGCTATTGTGCTTAGACGGGGTTGATAAGGGTGTCCCCGGCAAACTGCCGGTCTGTGAGGAAGATGCAGGCGGACATGTTAGGTTGCCTTGATCCAAAGGTGGTGCTATCGATGTCGGACAGCGCTCAAGACCAGCTGGTGTTACCACCTCCAAAGAAAATGATGACCTGCCAATCACGCTGGCTGTTGCGGGTAAAGAGGTGGCAGGTCTGCGCCCCAAAACAGGTGTGACTGCTGTCCCCCCAGTCACAGAGGATGAAGAGGCCGCGGATGCACAAGATATGGCAGACGGTGGTTGGCCCGGCCGGCTAGACCGCATTGTAGCACACTGAGCTTCCCACTGCAACTTATGCTTCATGTCCATGTGCCGGTTCATGCATGAAGTACTCAAACTATGTATTTTTTGGCCTCTACTTAGCTTTTGCTGACAAATGTTACAGATAACACGAGTTGGGTCATCTTTATCGATCTGAAAAAATGCCCAGGCTATGCAAGGCTTAGCACCCATGCGACCTGAAGAGCCACCACGACTTGTGGTGAGAGGCAGAGTTGTGTTTGAGGATGCAGTTGTTGACGTGCTTCCAGTACTACGTCTCTGTCCAGGAAGGCGCAACCTGACCTCGTCGTCACTAGCATCTTCCTCCACCTCCTCTGCTGACCTCATCTCTTGGCTGACTGTGGGTTGACAGTAAGTGGGATCTCCGACCTCATCATCATCACCCAGTGCGTTATCACACCCGTCGTCCTCAGAGCCAACCTGTTCCTGCCCTGACAAAAAACTAAAGTTGTCGCTCCAATCAGGTATTTGAGTCTTATCATCGTCTTCCTCATTGTCTCCACCAACAGGAGTTACAGTTTGGGAATGAGGGTCTACATTATGGTCAGAACCTTCTGCGTCTGGTCCTGGATCCGACTCATAAAGATTCTGGGCATCAGTGCAGATCATTTCCTCGTCTGGATTCACAGAAGCGCTGGAGTCGACCTCTGATTCCCAGGCTATAGTATGAGTAAACAGCTCTGCAGACTCAACCATCTGTTCTACCTCATACTCAGATGGGCAGCTGGAGATTTGGGAGCTGTGAGGAAGCAAGTGCGATTTGGGTGACACCTTTGAGGACTGGAGTATTTGTGATGTTGAAGTTGATGTGGAGGAGAGCCCACTTAAAGGAGCACTTGATATCCGTTGAAGCACCTGCTGTTTTTGTGCCTCATCTGGAATTTGTAGCGATTGGCGTGGCCGTAAGAAAGGGATCTTATCACATTGTCCGCTAAAAGAAGTAGACATTTTAGTTTGGCTGGAAGATGGTCTTTCTTCTGCACCTACCCCACGGACACAACCTTTTTTCCCCTTCCCAACACGCCTATTCCCCTTTCCACCAGCAGCAGGCCTTTTTCCACTCATTTTGGTGGTTAACTAATTCACAACTCTGGAGTTGTTTGCACAAAAAAACAATGGATGGTAACCGAGCAGAGCTGAGTGGCCAAACTGTGGTATTAGGCCAAAACTATTGGCTGGGTTAGATGCAGAAAAAAATTATTTTTAATTTGCAACCTGATGGAGGTCAGTATAGATGGACTAATAGACCAAGTCCCACACACCGCTAGAAGCCCAAATATTTTTTCAGAGCTAGATGCAGAAAAAAATTATTTTTAATTTGCAACCTGATGGAGGTCAGTATAGATGGACTAATAGACCAAGTCCCACACACCGCTAGAAGCCCAAATATTTTTTCAGAGCTAGATGCAGAAAAAAATTATATTCAATTTGCAACCTGCTGGAGGTCAGTATAGAAGGACTAATAGAACAAGTCCCACACACTGCTAGAAGCCCAAATATTTTTTCAGAGCTAAATGAAGAAAAAAATTATTTTTAATTTGCAACCTGATGGAGGTCAGTATAGATTGACTAATAGACCAAGTCCCACACACTGCTAGAAGCCCAAATATTTTTTCAGAGCTAGATGCAGAAAAAAATTATTTTTAATTTGCAACCTGATGGAGGTCAGTATAGATGGACTAATAGACCAAGTCCCACACACTGCTAGAAGCCCAAATATTTTTTCAGAGCTAGATGCAGGAAAAAATTATTTTTAATTTGCAACCTGATGGAGGTCAGTATAGATGGACTAATAGACCAAGTCCCACACACTGCTAGAAGCCCAAATATTTTTTCAGAGCTAGATGCAGAAAAAATTATTTTTAATTTGCAACCTCATGGAGGTCAGTATAGATGGACTAATAGAACAAGTCCCACACGCTGCTAGAAGCCCAAATATTTTTTCAGAGATAAATGAAGAAAAAAATTATTTTTAATTTGCAACCTGATGGAGGTCAGTATAGATGGACTAATAGACCAAGTCCCACACACTGCTAGAAGCCCAAATATTTTTTCAGAGCTAGATGCAGAAAAAAATTATTTTTAATTTGCAACCTGATGGAGGTCAGTATAGATGGACTAATAGACCAAGTCCCACACACCGCTAGAAGCCCAAATATTTTTTCAGAGCTAGATGCAGAAAAAAATTATATTCAATTTGCAACCTGCTGGAGGTCAGTATAGAAGGACTAATAGAACAAGTCCCACACACTGCTAGAAGCCCAAATATTTTTTCAGAGCTAAATGAAGAAAAAAATTATTTTTAATTTGCAACCTGATGGAGGTCAGTATAGATGGACTAATAGACCAAGTCCCACACACTGCTAGAAGCCCAAATATTTTTTCAGAGCTAGATGCAGAAAAAAATTATATTCAGTTTGCAACCTGATGGAGGTCAGTATAGATGGACTAATATAATGATGCTATGCCCAAAAGATTTTACTTCACTAGGTGCAGTAAAAAAATTGGTATTCTATACACAGGTGGTATATCTTGCAACACAGATAGGCTACTCCACTGACTAACACACTCTGCAATAGGCCAAAAAGGATTAGCTTTGCTAGATTCAGCCAAATGCTGTGAAAAAAACTTGCACAGCACTGGCACAGACCTGCCTGGCAAAAACTGATAGGAACTGATGTAACCTAGTCCTGAAAAGGACTCCAATTACAATTAGTCTTTACTCCCACAATCTATCTATTTAAGAGCACAGACCTGCCTGATAAAAGTCGTAGGAAATGCTGTAACCTAGTCCTTAAAAGGACTGCAATCACAACTATTCCCTACTCCCAAGCTATCTGTATATTTGTGCGAAAATTGGCTTGAAATTAACAAGGTATAGCGCACACAGCAACAGCGGTGCCGTCTAACACGCAGCTGCAGCAGTGAGAAAATGGTGGCGACGGGGAAAATGGCTTGGTCTTATAGGGCAAGGACATGTGACATACACTGCCAATCACACATGCCCTTGCTTGTGTGAAAAAAAGCACTTCGCTCCGTGTGTGCGCTGCTGATAGGCTGACAGATTGCACCTCCCCACTGCAAATGCGGGAAAGAGAAAAAAAAATGGAGATCTTCATTGTTCCTGCAGAGATCCATCCCCTGCCCCTCCCCCCGCCCCGCTGTACACTCAAACTGCGTATTAACATTAATTTTCATCATTACTGAGAAAAAATCCAGTTATGATTTTGGTGCACGAACAGTTATCGAACATAACCTCGAACAGCCGAATTTTTCTCAAATTGTTCGTGTTCGCTGACCGGCTCGAACACCGCCCAAAACAGCTCGAATTTGAGATTGGCGAACAGTTCGAGTAGAACAACGCTCATCTCTAGTAGAGAGTTGCAGTAGTGCAGACGGGAATGAATAAGAGCTACGGTAAGGGTTTTTGCCGAGTCAAAGGTGAGAAAAGTCCTGATTCTTGAGATGTTTTTGAGGTGTAGATGACATGAACGAGCGAGTGATTTGATGTGAGGAGTGAAGGAAAGATCTGAGTCAAAAATGACCCCAAGACAGCGGGCTTGTTGCTGGGGAGTAATGGTTGAGCCATAAACGGAAATGGCAATATCAGGCACAGGTAGGTTAGTGGAGGGAGGAAATACGAATAATTCAGTTTTTGACAGATTCAGTTTTAGGCAGAGGGAGGACATAGTGTTAGACACAGCAGAAAGACAATCACTGGTCTTTTGTAGTAATGCAGGGGTGATGTCCGGAGCAGAGGTTCATAATTGGGTGTCATCAGCATAGAGATGGTACTGAAAACCGAATCTGCTGATTGTTTGTCCAATGGGAGCGGAGTATAAGGAGAAAAGAAGGGGGCCTAGGACTGATCCTTGAGGAACCCCGACAGTAAGGGGAAGGAGAGAGAAGGAGCAGTCAGAGAGATAGAAGGAGAACCAAGAGAGAACAGTGTCCTTGAGACCTATAGAGCGGAGCATAGTGAGGAGGAGCTGGTGATCCACAGTGTCGAATGCTGCAGAGAGATCCAGGAGAATCAGCAGGGAATAGTGACCATTAGATTTAGCTGTTAGTAGATAATTAGAGACTTTAGTGAGGGCAGTTTCAGTAGAATGTAAAGAGCGGAAACCAGATTGTAAAGGGTCAAGAAGAGAGTTGTCTGAAAGATAGCGGATTAGACGGGAATGGACCAGGCGTTCCAGGAGTTTAGAGATAAAGGGAAGATTGGAAACAGGTCTGTAGTTGGCCGTGCAGTTCTGGTCAAGGGATGGTTTTTTAAGTAATGGATGTATGCTGGCGTGTTTTAAAGAAGAGGGAAAGATACCAGATGAGAGGGAGAGGTTGAAAATTTTAGTTAGGTGAGTGGTGACAGCTGGAGCAAGGGACTGAAGGAGATGTGAGGGAATAGGGTCACTGGTGCAGGTGGTAGGGCGAGAAGATGCAAGGAGGCTGATCTCTTCATCTTCCGTGACTGGTTCGAGGTCAGAAAGTGAGCAAGATACAATGTGGCGGGGGAGAGCATGCATAACGTTTGGGGATTGGGAGAAAATTTCCTGTCAGATATGGTCAATTTTTTCTTTGAAATAATTGGCCAGATCGTCAGCGCTGAGGTCGGTGGTCGGGGCCTGTGCTGTTTGATTGAGGAGAGAGTGAAACGTGTCAAAGAGTCGTTTAGGATTATTGGAAAGTGAGATGATGAGGTTGTTAAAGTAGGTTTGTTTGGAGAGGTGAAGCAGAGTTATATGTTTTCAGCATAAATTTATAATGGAGGAAATCTTCGGGCAGATTAGATTTTCTCCACAGCCTTTCAGTGCACCTGGAACACCGCTGGAGAAGACGTGTTTGAGGTGTGTGCAGAGCCGTTAAATTTCCCTAACTACACACTGGTAAATTCAGTGGCAGCTGGGCCTGAGGAAGAAGGCGTTCTGCCGAATGTCGTACCACCAGTGAATTCTGCTGGGCGTTACTCTGTCCATGTTGCCTACTCCTCCGACTCCGCTTCCTCCACCGCCTCCTCATCTGTTCAGGATTACACCTACAGCACCAACTTCAGCACAGCCAGGGGGAAACGACAGCAGGCTGTTCTGAAATTCATCTGTTTAGGGGACAAATCCCTCACTGCGTCAGTGCTGTGGACAGGGATCAAACAGCAGACAGATGAGTGGTTGTTGTGCGTGAACCTCAAGTCCAGCCTGGTGGTGTGTGTTAACGGGCGAAATCTCGTAGCAGCTCTGCGCCTAGCTGGTTTGACGCGCTTTCCTTTCCTGGAGCATGTGCTATATTTGGTGGTGCAGAGCTTCCTTAAAAATTACCCACATATGTCAGAGCTGAGTGCAGGCAATCTGTGCGTGTTTTCGGTGTTCTCACCCTCCGCTGCTCGCCTGTTTGCGCTGCAGCGTCAATTCTGCCTTCCCGCTCACCACCTCATATGCGATGTACTAACTATTATTGCAGTAATAGGCAATAGTGTGCCTTGTTGTGCAGCTTCGAATACTCCACCAACATTTCCAACGCTGATAACGCCATCATGAGCATTACAATACCACTTCTATGCCTGCTGGAAAAAACACTTCAGACGATGATGGATGAGGTGGTGGCACAGAAGGATGAGGAGCAGGAGGAACAGGGACCATTCATGCCTGTCATCCCCTAATGGCTCAGAGGGTGGGTTCTTGTACCAACAGCAGCCAGGTACACAACTGTCCAGCCAAGGGACTGTTTTGGAGGAGGAGGAACAGTATTCACAGCAGGGTGGCACTCAAAGCAGCTCACAGGCATCACTGGAGCATGGCTGGGGTGATACAGAGCACCCAGACCATACACCTCCTACCAGGGACAGCTTGTGTTTGCCTTTGGGCAGCCTGGCGCACATGAGCCAATTCATGCTGCTGTGGTTGCGCAACAACCGTCAAATTGCTCGGATTGTTACCAGTGCTGATTACTGGATCCCAGCTACAAGGATAGCGTAACATCATTACTGTTGGAACATGTGTTTAGCACGGCAAGGGTTGTGATCACAGACAGGCGCATCTGCCTGTCCACAGCCAATGTGAGGAAGCTAACATTCATTAAAATGAACCAGGTGTAGATCTCACAGAACTTGTCCGTACCTTTGGCTGAGTAGACAACTTTACCAGTCGAACCCAGCCATTGTTATACTCTCCTCAAATAATAATAAAAAAAAACAAAACACAAAAACAAAACACAAAAAAAAAAAACCCCGCAAAAACAGTGTTGCTATTTCTGCCTCTTCCACCTACACCACCAAGTCCACCTCCACCTAATCTACTTTCTCCTCCACTTGGAACTCCGCCTCCCTGTTCTAGATTGTTATTTTTTTTATTCAATGTTCTTTTCAGTCATTTCCCTTAAAAAAAAACAACACAAATCACTCTCCCTCAGAAACCGTGTCGGATACCTTATCCCCTACATCTTCCACCTAAACCGCCATGTCCATCTCCAACTCGTCCTCCACTTGGACCTCGACCTTTTGGATCTAGAGAGTTATTTTATTTATTTTTTACTCCATGTTCTTTTAAGTAATTTCCCTAAAAAAAACACCTCCTACCCTGCCCCATTCACCTCCCCTACTTCACCTCCTCCACTTGGACCTCCGCCTCCTGGTTCAAGATTATTATTATAGATTTTTCTTATTCTCTGTAATTTTATGTAATTGCCCTATCCACATTTGTCCTGCTCTTACTCCCCATTTTGCTTCCTTTTGCAGACCCCTACCCCTTACTACCTTCATTTTACAGCACAAAAGCTTGGGCTCACATTGGCTTCTATTGGCTATGAGCTGGTCTTATTATGCTGGGAAGGTTCCAATAACCATGGAAATTCCCGGCCTTTTAATATCAACTCACAGATGTCTGCTTTGCCTTTGCTGGTTATTAAGAAAGGAGGAACCATAAAAAAATGATGTGGGGTCCCACTTATTTTTAATAATCAGTCAAGGAAAATGTCATGGGTGTGTCAGATGTGACAGGCAGTCTCTCTGCAGTTGACTGCAGAAGATCTCTTCATTTGGTATTACAGACACCTTCCTAGAATCTGTCTCACTCTAGGATCCGCGGCTGCCTTCCTTCTGCTCTTATTAACACCCTGGCAAGGGTGGTTAAATACGTTCAGTTTGCTACAGGGAGGCGCCGGTGATATTCATAGTGATACTTGTGGAGGCTTGGAGCTATTGCAGTCTGCTTACTTCCTCTCTGGTGCTTGGAGGACGTTTGGTGCAATCTCTCTAAAGTCAGCTCAAGCTAAGTTGCTTTCCCCTGTGTTCATCTCTCTTTTTGTTTTTTGCTGTTAGTGGGGACTGACTAGTGCTCATCCCACTTCCCTAGCTAGGGCCTAACTCTAGGGAGATACAGAGTTTTAGGTTTCTATTCGGCGATTGGTGAGAAACCAATATAGGGATGGTAGGGGAGACAGGGTGATATTAGATTAGCCCAGTAGGTCTCCACTCCCTCTTTCCTTAGTGTCTGGACTCCCTTCCCATCATCCTTTTGTGTTGCACTTTGTCTTTCCTACACTGTGAGTGACAGAAAAGAAGACAGCAGTGAGCTCGTCTTATAATGCTGGGTATGGGTCAATATCCATGGACCTTCCCAGCCTATTAATATCAGCCCCCATCATATTGCTTTGCCTTAGCTGGTTATTAAAAATAGGGAGACCCCACAAAATTTTTTTAGCGTCCCCCATTTTTAATAACCAGCAAAGGCAAAGCAGACAGCTGGAGAGTGATACTAATTGGCTGGGAAGGTCCATCGATATTGGCCCCTTCCTAGCATAATAAGACCAGCTCACAGCTGTTTGATTGCCCTTGACTGGTTATTAAAAATAGGGGGGACCCCACATTGTTTTTTTCATTTATTTGTTTATTAACAAGTACAGTAGCATACACATGCAAGGCACTGCTCCTCTCCTCAACTTGGAACTCCGCATCCTGTTTCAAGATTATTATTTTTTATATTTTTTAATCTACGTAATTTTAAGTAATTTTCCTATCCACATTTGCTTACAGGGCAATTGTCCTGCTCTTACCCCCATTGTGCTTGCTACCTTTTGCAGCCATCCTAGCCCTTACTACAAACATTTTACAGTTATTTTTTATCACCAAAGTTTGGGTCTCTATTGACTTATATGGGATTCAGGTCCGGGGTCAAGTTCGAGTCAAGTTCTAGTACCTGAATCGAATTTTGGACTAAAGTTCAGCCGAACCCGTCGAACACGAACTCCCACGGGTCCGCTCACCCTAATATTAACCTAAATTTATTATATGACGCCATGCATAAAGCAACCCAGGATAATAAATGTTCCCTCCTAATCATCTGTCTCCACATCCTCTATGCACTTGATAACTGCACTTAAGCATACTGGCTGATGACTGGATAATGCAGCTTTATATGAAAACGCCTATTTATTATAATGGCTGGACCTGAAATAACAAGCACTTTTCACCTATTGTGTCTCCCCCTATTTCCTTGCAGATTGTAAGGTTTCGAGCAGGGACCTCACTCCTCCTGTAACTGTTTCACTGTCTTACCTTGTATTGAATTTATTGTCTATATACAGAATGTCACTGCTTAATTGTAAAGTGCTGCGGAATATGTTGATGCTATTTAAATAAAATTACTATTATTATATAAAGACATGATATAAGAGTATATGCATAACACAGACTTAGGGAGCACGCCACAGACCCCTCACACCAATCCAACACGCGTTTTGCTTCCTCTTCTACAGGGAGTGTTGGCCTCTTAATATAGTGTGAATACAGTTACCACAAATAGGTAATCAGGGGAAACTTTGCCTTACTGGGCGCCGCTGTATACGCATGCACATGGTATCTGCTGCACGCCGGCTGTAAGATGCGCATCAATGAAGTGCGAGAATGTCGCCGTTCATGATGTGGGACCAGCTAGCCAGTCCGGAGCCGAGCCCGGCACATGAGCAGTATGGCGCACAACGATCTCCGCAGCCATCTTTAAAATTGCAAAAAGAGGTGGTAAAGGTATTTAGTGATAATAAGGCTGTAAATCACTATGCACAAAGGGGCACAGACATCTTTAATGGGAAGGGGAATTGGCATAGAGATATGATGGCAGTATGGTAGTGTGATACAGAATAACTACAAAAAATATATGTTAAAGTGGAGAGAAAATGGACATATTCTGAAAAAGGAAAAATATAAATGTAAGTGATATAATGATAGTGAAGAAAACTATTAATAAAGAAATAAAGGAAAAAAGTTTCTACGTGTGTATGTATGTGAAATGTGTGAACATACGGTAAATAAAAATACAATTAAAGTGGAAAATTGTGTTTAAAGGAAAGAAGAAAGAAAGAAAAAGGGAAAAAAGTGAATGATTGAATGTGAGAAAGTTTATTCTCCCAAAAAAGAAACAATTTTTTGTTGTATAAAAGTAGATAAAATATAAAAATAAATGTATGTGAAAAAATATATATTTTTCCTTTTTTTCTTCTTTCTTTTCATTCCCTTTTCTTTCTTTTTTTTGTAAAATTATTATACACATGCACACCTATACATATACATATATATATAAATATGCTATCATAAATTTCATATATGGAGATGAAGAAATATTTCTAAGATGATGTTTGTATGTTATATCCTATGTCCTAAAAATATAAAAAGAAAACTATTTTATTATTATTCAGGCAACTAAAAAAACGACAAATGGTAAGTATTCATCTCAAGAAAAAATATTTAAATGGAAAATTGGGAAAGAAAAAAGAGAAAAAAAAGACATAAGTAGAGCCAAGGATAAATATCTTATGTGTATATAATAACAGACAAGATACCAATATTTTATAGGAAACTTGCAAAGCCCCATTGTTCATTTAACCCCCTAGTGTTCATGCATTTTAATATTGTGATCCATTTACATTCTAGCTGGGCCAATTTCTTGGTCATATCACCTCTTCTATTACCTGGATAAAAGAGATCAAATCCCCGAAAACGGAGTAAATGCCACTGATGCGGGTGGAATTCCTAAAAATGTCTTGCTAAAGGTTCTAATTTTGTAATCGCACCCACATCTTCTTATGGGATCTTTACTGACGCCTTAATATCCTTGATGTGTTTAAGGAACCGGATTCTCAATTCCCGTGATGTCATGTCGACATAAATAAGAACATAAGGGCAAAAGTTGCAAGATAAATAACTAAGGTCGTCCTGCTGTTAATATAATGTAATATCTTGAAATCGCGCTCTCTTGCTGAAACTGAAAAGATATCTGTTAGTCAATATATCTGCACACCTTGTAATTTCCACAGGTCCAGGTGTCCCACTTGGGGCCTTTTGAGACCAAATAAAAATGTTGAAGTCGGAGGGATATGATGACCGTGTACCAACAATGTCACATAAATTCTTGCTACATTTAGCCATAATAAGAGGTGGGTCTGATAGCAATTAGGAAAGTTTAGAGGTTGAGCCTCTATTGTGACATCACTCATGTGTAGCTTTGCCCTCGTGATGTAACAATTGGATTCCACTTGTGATGTCACGGAATCCTTGGATTATATCCAGTGATTTTGCAGTGAGATCCTTTGTCTGGAGAGGCTGATTGTGCACTACACAGTAAGCGATATTCCTCCACGCTAAAATGCTGTTTAGACTCGTTCTAAATCTCAGCGTGCTATTAGCATCAGCGGAAGGTGCTCCCATCTTTATCCGCAACCATCATTCACAAGCGCAGATCAGGATCCCTGCAGGTAAGATCATTACCAGATACACTCTGACGATGGGGTTAACCCTTTGCCTCCAAAGCCAAGTTTTATTTTTGCACTTTATTTTTTCCTCCACTTTTTCCAAGAGTCATAACTTTTTCCCATTCATATATCTGTATGAGGGATTGGTTATTTTTTTGCGGGACGAGTTGTAGTTTTAAATGACACCATTCATTTTATCATTAATGTGAAATTGGGGAAAAAATTTAGTTCTCCCATGTTTTTTAGTTGTTTTATTTTCATGGCATAAGAAGTAACAGTCGTTTTCATTTTTAACATAGATGAGACATAGAGCATTAATACTGTCCTCGCCTTGCTGGATGCACTCACTACTACATGTAGCAGAAGACGCCCACAAGACATACAGGGGATACTTGTGACTTCTTACTTGTCAGTAGAGTTTTTCTTTAATGTCTATTTTTACTTTCTAGGTACCAAAGTAGTCCTGCACCATGGTCCGTGCTCAGCAGCATGCGGTAAGCAGCTCAGAATTCAGATATGTCCTTCACATGTAACATTTCACATGCGGCCCCAGAAACCATTGGGATCCATTAATAAGGCCCAGGTTCTGTTATCAGACTCTGCGTCATTAGGGGTTCTGTAACTTTTCTTATGTGACCAGAGATTTATATGAGGTCACAGGATACATGGATTGGAGGATTTTTCCTCTCTTACTTATAATTTCAGGTGTCATCTCACATCCTGTGTTCATTCTCTATTCCAGGAATATAAAAGAACAGATCTCTGTATTGTCCATTATATATTGATATGACATCAAATATCATCCATCATTTTTCCAAACTTAATACCCCTTTTTTAATAGTCATATTTGGTTCCTCAGTCCGCCCATTCCATGTATTTGGTTTCCACGTCTGAACACATTCCAGCTCTGATCCTGATCACTTATGTTCTGTTCTTTATCTTTTTAGCTCATAACACTGTTCCTCAAGAAACATCTCAGGATACAGTCATTAAGATTGTTATAGCTGCTGCCATTCTCTTCGTCATTGCAATAATCATTGTTGCCATCGGTGTCATCTACTGGTAAGTATAATAACTAATGATTTATGGGCTACACAGGAGTCTGTAGAGGAAATGTCACATCTTCAGGTTCCTCCAGAAATGGGAATATTTTGTGGCTTGGACACGTCACCCTGAAGTTGTGCCCTGCAGATAACTGATGGGTATATATTAGACTTTGTAGGGATTCACGCTCTCATGTAGGCATTAGGTAGCGTTCGCACAGGCAATGCAGTTTGGTCCAAACCGGTGCAGTTTTATTTTTTTTCAAAAAGCTCCAAGGGATTCAAAGCCAAAAACAGCCTCTTCTGGGCACAAAGGTATCACAGCAAATAAACACTTCATTTAGCATGGCACATATGTCAGTGCAGGCTCACCCAAACAGATTACAGTCCTTTCCACCAGAGAAAACTTTATATACAGAAGAGGCACGATCCCACCAATCTCGCTGTCGCCTTCAGCCCAAGTTCAAGCAGCCTCCAGTGCCAAACAGAAGTGTTCAACTCTGGCCACAGTTCACACTGAACAGGCTGCAGCAGACACACGGTTCTCTGCAGCTCCAGCACTCAGACTGCTCAGCTTTCCTAGCTGACCTATGCAGTCTCCATTTAGAGAGAGATGCCGGCACATATCTCTCTCAGCTACAGCTCACACTTTGGCTGAACACTCACCAGCTCCAGCACATTCAACTCTGCTTCATCCAGAAGACTGCACACAGTGAACACAGGCCCTGGTTTTAGTAAAAAAGCAAGATGGATGTGTCTAATCAAATCCTACAGAGCTAGAACTTAACCCTGTCCTACCTTGCTCTGCTACAACTTGCATATACATTATTAATAGAAATTGCTGATTGGAATAGACACAAAAATGACTGACTCGTGATATTTCTATAGATAGCACTAAATTAAATGTTTCATTTATACATTCTGCAGAATGCAGACATATTTTACTTTGTGATTTACAATGTGACTTTCATTTTTACAATTTTATAGTTATCTGAAAAAGAAAAAGCCAGTGAAAGATCTTGAAAGGCAATGGTGCGCCGATGATTTTAGAGAGAACAACACCAAACTAAATGGTAACTACAGCTTAACAAATCTGACATTAAAGAAGCACTCCAGCTAAATATGTATTGTCTAATCCCTTCTAGATATATCAGATGTACATGTGAGAAAATACTTACCATTTGCCGTCTTCTCTGGATTCCAGCACCACGTCTTATGTGTGGCGCGGTAGCGATTTTCCTAATATAAGCCTATGAGACTCAGAGCGAGGTTCCATATACTTACATTGAGAATGTAACTTCCAGTCCACACATAAAGACATTGTGATGGCCCGTCCAATTTTTCAAATATACACGTTTACGTTTTAAATATTTTTGTTGATATATGAGTATTGACTTCTAGCATACACAGCAGTGCGGGAGTACCAGCAAATTCTTCTTTGTCATCTATAAGAAAGACTTCGTGATCACCAGGCCGATTTAAAGTCACATGGTTCAGCAGAGAACTGGAGCTGTGCTGCAAACCGGAGAAGACAGCGATCAGTGTTCTACCATATACTATACACTACTAATATGTTCAGAAGTGATTAGCAATAATAATTTTGCTCAGAGTGCTTCTTTGATATCTCTATATAGACAGTTATTGCCAACTTTTATATTACATGGAATATAATAACATGTAAATATAAATAATTTTAATCATATAGAAGCTTACATTTTAGAAGCTTGCATTTTATTAAATCTAACTTCAATATTTTATGTTACAGGAGAATTTGACATTTTCTGTACTTCTAGAGACATTATAATGCCGCACACGGCCGCTATAGTGGAGAGGAAAGAGTCCGAGATTAAGCCGGACTTAAATGATTACAAACAGACACCTCCATCTATTCTAAAAGGAAGTCAAATGAAAAATGAAAACAAAGGGAAAAAAGTTTATTTTCAAGAATCGGATAATCGATATGTTTACTCATATGATTCCGAGTCCTCACAACCTGGATGTCAAATGAGATATTTCCGAAACGAACAAGGCTGGAAAAAAAGTGAGTGTTTTCATATCTTACCTCAACCTTTATCAGAAGATCATCTTTCATTTCTTTCAAAAGAACTTAGGGGCCTGATTTATCAAATCTTTTTTACCGGTATTCTGACATAAAAAGCTTTGAACTGTCACTAAATTTTGGCAAAAACTCCAGGCTGCGCTAAAATATTGTGATTTCTGGCATTCTCCTGCCATTTTTGCCCATTTCCAACAAAGTGCCGGAGCTTTAGTAGAATGGTTGACCGCTAGTCAAATTCATGATGATCGGCAGCGTTAGTTAAGCCACGAAACACGCTCACGAGAGGAGCACACCAGTAGTCAGACACTCCTGATTCATGAATCAGCGTATAACTCTTCATAAATCAAAAGCGTCTGACTTCAGTGCGCCTCCTCATCAAGATCGGCGCGAAGAAGCTGTATTGGGAGTATCATCTGAAAAAAATGTGGAATAATTATTGGTGGATAACCCAATGATGCCAATATTTCATTCACTTCCTAAAATTCTCAAACCTTTTTGCCACCTTCCATGTACTCCATTGCGATGGGAATAAGTTCATTCATTAAAAGACTGGGGTCTTGGGTGAGGAAATATTACAGCCACTAAGGTGAGAGATTTCAGGATATTTAAGGTGCAGTAAAGATGTTCTGCAAATATTTGTCTGTTGTTAAATGGTTGACATACAAAGTTACAACACTGTATTCCAGAATACCCCAGGATTTAACTATTGCTGCCCTGTCTCATTATTTGGATGATTACAGTGGATATTGCAAAGAAATTAGTTCCTAATTTCTTAAGTATATTACTTACTTCATCCTATTTTTTTTCTTTTCAATGGTTATTTTTTTTTTTACAAACTATTGGGTTGATATGCCATAAACGGATGAGATGGGAATACCCCATTAAAGCTAGGAATAAGTTTTGTATAAAAGTCTATTTTCTATAGATTAGCTCTGAGATCTGGTCTATAGGATGCAAACTGTCATTTATATCAAACTGGATTCTGTAATAGGTCCATTGGGTGTTGTAATATTATCTAGATTCTCCTAAGGGGATGTTGTGTTAAAAGAAATGTATATTATCCGTTTTATATGTAATATTCTGTTGCTCCATGTTTAGTTATAATCCATTATTGTTTCTGCAGAAAAATCGAGAAAGAAGGCTCGCCGAGTTCCAACAAGGAATAAGAAATCCAGCAGAAGGCGATGACTCCGCCTCAACTCCATTACATGGTGGCTACCATGTGAGGATAAGGCAACCTGTGATTAAGCAAAAAGAGACAGATTCCGGGCTCGGTCTCTGCTCTCACCCAAGGATATGACACTTACCAGACTTTCCGCAGTCAGATGTGTTCACAGACAAGTGACTTACCTGCTGCATGAAGAGGCAGATTCCGGGCTCGGTCTCTGTTCTCACCCATGGATATGACATTTACCGGACTTTCCGCAGTCAGATGTGTTCACGGACAAGTGACTTACCTGCTGCATGAAGAGACAGATTCCGGGCTCGGTCTCTGCTCTCACAATATTGTATGACATTTACCGGACTTTCAGCAGCCAAGTGTACTCACGACACAAGTGAGGTACCTGCTGTAAGAAGAGGCAGATTCCGGGCTCAGTCTCTGCTCTCACCTAGCCACAGCTCAAGGGAAATGCACTCCTTTAACCATGGTTCCCTAGAGGTTTCCTCCATTGGGGGTTTTTCCTCTCCTGAGTGCTAAAGGACGACTCTTCGTGAGTTAAAGGCCCATCATCATCAGGCCACATTTAAGACTATTGTCCTGACTTCTAATGGAAAATTCCACATTATCCAACTTGAATAAAGTTAATAAAGAAGTCAGCATATATCATGTGTATTTGAATCTTCTTTTATGAATCTTTACACTATAGCAGAATATACATAGCACTGGACTACTTTATATAGTCATTACCATCACACATAGCTAATTATTTATCATCCCGTTTTCTCACACACATGTAAACTAGGGTATAAGTGGTGTTGTATTTAAAAATAATATATCCACTTCTCGACATGCTATCTACATGTATGTCACTTGTCTGATGTCATTCTATGGAGAGAGTTCTGGAGCATAGCCAGTGACTGTGTTGGACATCAGAGCTGTGCTGCAGTCAGAAAAGTACTGTATCCATAAATGTCTAAATCACTTACCATATTTTCAGATTATAAGAAGGACTTTTTTCCCAAAAAAATTTGGGAGGAAAAAGGGGGTGCGTCTTATAATGCAAAGGTACAGTATTTTACCTGGGGGGGCATCGGTGGAGCCGGGTCACAGATACAGGAGGATGGCAGCGGCTGCAGCAGGAGCCCGTCCTCTCAGCATGTCATGCAAGGTGTGGGAAAGACTAAGTGCAACACAGAGGGAAGAGGAGGAGGAAGCCCAAACACTAGGGAAAGGGGAATGGAGACCCCTAGGCAGATCTATTATCACCCTGCCTACCCTACCATCCCTATATAGGTTCCACACCTATCAGAGAGCAGGAACCTAAACCCTGTATATCACTAGAGCTTGGCCCTAGATAGGGAGGGGGAGGGAATGAGTATTGGTCAGGAAACATTACAAACTAAAGACAACAAGGTAGACAAACAAAGGGGACAAACTTAGCTTGAACAGACACCAGAGGAGTAATGTCAACTGTCCTCCAAGGGCACCAGAGAAGAAGCCAGCCAACAGATAGTGCTCCAAACATGCACAAAGGTACATAGAAGTATCTCTGGTGATTTCCTGCAGCAAACTGAGAGTTTTTAACTCCCAGGAAAGGGTGTGTCGATTAACACCAGGAGGGAGGTTGCCGTTGGGTCTTAAAGCAAGAAGGATTAAGAAGGCATCTGCAATGCCAAGCACAGTGACCTTCTACAGCCAGATCCAGAGCAAATGTCTATAGCACCTGCACACCCGTGACAGTCCCCTCCCTACTACGAGTGGCCTTTGGACACTCAGGACCAGGTTTCTCAGGATAAGAGGTGTGGAATGCATGAACCAACCTGGGCGCATTCACCTCTGATGCTGAAACCCACATCATTTCCTCTGGACCATAACCCTTCCAAGTACTGTAGGGAACGGCGCTGGAGACGAGAATCTACAATCCTCGAAATCTGAAACTCCAAATCACCATCAACCATGATTGGGGGCGGCAGTAGGGGAGAGGACTCAAGATGTTCTACATATTTCTTGAGCAGAGACCTGTGAAAGACATTGTGGATCTTAAGGGCCTGAGGTAGGTCAAGACGAAACGCTGCTGGGTTAATGACGGTGGCTATTTTATAGGGACCAATAAGTCTAGGTCCCAGATGTTAGGAAGGAACCTTCAACTTGATATTCCTGGTAGACAACCATACAAAGTCAATCACACTCAGGTTCGGACCTGGCGAGCGTTTCCTGTCCTCCATACGTTTGTACCTGTCCCCCATGATCTTCAAATTACTCAGAACCCCCCTGCCACACAGAGGAGCGAGACGATGCAAAACATTCCTCCTCAGGAACTCCCAAAGCCCCTGCCTCACTAAAAATACCAAACTGTGGATGGAAACCATATGCACCAAAGAACAGTGACCTGCCGGTAGATCCTTGGCGATGATTATTAATAGGAAATTCTGCCAACAGTAAGTAAGATGCACAATCCTCCTGGTTTTTGGAGACAAAACACCTGAGGTAAGTCTCCAAATTCTGATTAATGTCCCCCGATCTGACAACACATCAGTGGGAACTCCGTGAAGCTTCACGATCTCATTTATAAACACCTGAGCAAGAGTCTTGGCATTCGGAAGTGCCGGTACTGTGACAAATTGAACCATTTTACTGAACCTATCTACAACCACCAAAACCACAGTTTCTCCTGCAGATACCGGTAGGTCAGGAATAAAATCCATGGACAAGTGTGTCCATGTCCTGCTTGGAATAGGTAGCGGAAGAAGAGTACCAGACGGATGGGTATTCGATACTTTAGAATGTGCACAAATACTACAAGCAGACACATGTTCAACCACATCCCCATGCAACCCTGGCCACTAAAATGATGAGAATGGAGGTCCGCAGTTGCCTTACTACCTGGATGACCAGCAAGCACAAAGTTGTGATGTTTCCTAATTACTTTGCGGCACAGATTAGATGGTACAAATAACCTTCCTGAAGGGCAGGAGGCAGGGGCGTCCCCCTGAGCCTCCAATACCTCACCCTCAAGTTCAGGATACAACGTCGAAATGACTACCCCCTTCTGCAAAATCGGGGCAGGGTTCTCAAGGTCACCAACACCAGGGAAGCTCAGGGATAAAACATCAGCCTTGAAGTTTTTGACCCCTGGAAGGAAAGTGGCAACAAAATTGAACTTAGTAAAAAACAGGGACCATCTAGCTTGCCTATGGTTGAGACGTTTAGCCAATTGAAGTTATGACAGGTTCTTATGGTCTGTGATAACAGTAATAGAATGGACAGCCCCCTCCAACCAATGTCACCATTCTTCAAATACCAATTTAATCGCCAAAAGCTACCTATTACCCACGTCATTATTTCTCTCAGCCGAAGATAATTTCTTTAGAAAAGAAAGCGCATGGATGCCATTTACCAGGGGACGAACCCTGAGACAACACAGCCCCAACCCCGACATCTGATGCATCAACCTCCACAATAAAGGGTTGGGAAACATCAGGTTGAATGAGTATAGGTGCAGTGGCAAAACAACTCTTTAGGGAGGAAATAGCCTGCAGGGCAGCATCCGACCATTTGGAAAGATCAGACCCCTTCCTTGTCATGTCAGTGAGGGGTTTCACAATTACCAAATAATTTTGGATACATTTCCGGTAAAAATTAGTAAAGCCCAGAAAACGCTGTAGAGTCTTCAGGTTCTTGGGATGGTACCAATCAAGGACAGCACGGATCTTCTAAGAATCCATCCGAAAATCCGAAGATGACAACAAGTACCCCAAAAACGGCACCTCTTGGACGGCGAAAACACACTTTTCCAGTTTGGCATATAGTTTGTTATCCCTTAATATCTGAAGCACCTGTCTAACATGCCCCCGATGTGTCTCAAAATTAGGTGAGTAAACCAAAATATCATCCAGATAGACCACCACAAAACTGCTTACCAAATGATGGAAAATATCATTAATGAAATGCTGGAACACCGCAGGTGCATTAGTCAGACCGAAAGGCATAACTAGACTCTCGATATGCCCTTCAGGGGTATTAAACGCTGTTTTCCATTCACCCTCCTCTCTGATTCTAACCAGATTGGAGGCTCACCTTAAATCCAGCTTGGAGAACACCTTAGCTCCCACAACCTGGTTGAACAAATAATAATAATAACAATAATAATAATAATAATGTTTATTTTTATAGCGCCAACATATTCTGCAGCACTTTACAAATTTTAGGGGGGACTTATACAGACAATACAGAATAAGCATATCTCATATCGAAAGGAGTGAGGGCCCTGCTCGCAAGCTTACAGTCTATGAGGAAATGGGGGAGACACAAAAGGTAGAATGTACATATATTGTATAATGCAGCCTTAATATCTTGATTGGTATGAACCTCAAATTGAAGAAGATTTTAATATGGGGGAACACTGGGACGGACAACTGGGATGGACAGATAGTGTGTGGAGGCGATACGCCAGTCTAAAGAAATGGGTTTTTAGGGTCCGCTTGAAACTGTGCGTATTGGGAATTAATCGAATTGTCTTGGGTTGTGCATTCCAAAGAATTGGCGCAGCACGTGAGAAATCTTGGAGACGGGAGTGGGAAGTTCGGATTATGGAGGATTTTAGTTTTAAGTCACTGGCAGAACGGAGGGCACGTGGAGGGTGGCAGACTGAGACAAGGGAGGAGATGTAGGGGGGTACTGAAGCATGGAGCGCTTTATGGGTAAGCGTGATAAGTTTAAATTGAACTCTATATTGGATGGGTAACCAATGCAATGACTGGCACAGGGAAGAGGCATCGGTGTAGCGGTTGGCGAGGAACATGATCCTGGCTGCTGCGTTAAGGACGTATTGGAGAGGGGAGAGTTTAGTAAGAGGGAGCCCGATCAGTAGAGAGTAGTGTTGAGCCACCCCCGTAGTGTTCGAGTTCGGTTCGGTTCGTCGAACACCCGTGTGTTCGCCGAACTGTTCGTCGAACTGTTCGTCGAACACCTTCGAACACCGTTAAAACCAATGGCAGGCAAACAAAAACACATAGAAACACATAGAAAACACCTTCAAAGGTGTCCAAAAGCTGACAAACTGCCCAGAAGACACAACTAACACATGGAAAAGTGACAAGTACATATAGTCATGCGAAAAGAAAAGAGGTGGAGGAGTAAAAGGAGGGGGAGACACAGATATAGGCATGTCATGCCCTACTAAAATCCAAAAAGTGAGAAGCCGAGACGGCCAGTCCGCTCCTGCCCGTGCCACCTCCGTGTCGCCGGGTTTGTGCCAGAGCCGCGGTGAACCCTGACGGCCAGCCCCCCTCTCCCAATACTGGTGCCTGTCCGCTGGTGGGTCGAGAGAGCCCCCCTGTGGTGGAGGCAGCTCTAAGCTTTTTAATTTAAATTGTCCCTCTAATTTGAATGAATACACTTTAAATCCATTTACAAGGATCTATTGGAGGGCAAGTCTCATGCCAGCAGCCGCGTAATTCCAGCTCCAGTAGCGTCCACTAAAGCTGCTGCAGTTAAAAAGCTTTTATAAGGATCGAGCTCGGCTGTCCACCGCAAGGCATCCTAGTGCCAGTCCCAGCCCCTATGCCTTGGGGTGCCTCCTGATGCTCTTCACTAAGTATCCCGTGGTCCCGAAGCATTTCCTTTGAATAAATTAAGTGTCCAAACTACAGGTGGTGTAGCTTGCTTAACAGCCGGGATAATCCGCTGACTAGCAGACACTGCTACTAGGCACAAAGTATTTCCTGGGCTAGATGCAGTTAAAAATTTGTAAGTAGATACTCTCGTTGGATGCTGAGAAAGCATTCCATAGAGTCTCCTGGCACGCCATATATGATTCTCTTAAAAAGCTTGGGGTAGGGGTCTAGGGGACCCTTTTATAGCCAAAATCACGGCCCTGTATCACAATACGTCACCTAGGCTGAAGATAAATGGAACTGTAGCACCGAGGGCTCGGTTGCTACAGACGTATTGCACCTCACCCAGAGGTGTGATATCTCACTCTCAGATAAGGATGGAGTGTGGATCAGGACCCGACACCTGCATGCATTACACCACATTGCCGTGGGGCAGGGCGACCAATATGCCCCTGAGATGGGCACGACAGTCCCTGTCCCTGGCTGGAGTGGGGGGAGGGAACACTGAGGAAGGGGAACCCTGCAGTGCAGGAGCAGGGAGGAAGCAGTTCCTGGGTGCATTGAGAAGGGAGTATAAAAGGTGGGCACCATCTTAGTTCAGTGCAGAGAAGTCTGAGCAGAAGTGGCAGGGAGCAGGGGCTCTGCATGAGCTCTGCTCCGGAGGCGGGCCTAGTAACAGAGGCCCAGGCCTGCAAGAGGGAGAAGGAAGGAAGAGGAGCGGAGAAGGCTCCAGGAACGAGGAATGAAGGGATCCCAGGGGTGCGGACGGGCGAGTCGCCACCGCACGCCCGAATCCACCTGCGTGGAGGGGTCAGGCCAAAGGGGGAGACCGGTCCCCGAACTAGTGGAGGCAGGAAACGACCCTCAGCTAGAAACCGGAGGCTCTGACATTTTATGTGGCGCAGCCCCTTGCTCCACCCGCTAGGAAGGCACCACATAGGGTCAGGGAAACTGGCGCCAAGTTTACCAAGAGGAGGCCCGAGGCAGCCGGACAGAAGTGTTGGTAAGAAAGGCCAGACAAAGGACACACAAAGGGGGTCCTGTGAAGCGCTCCAAAGTTATCTGGGAGTTGTCTGAGCCCCTCACCTGGTGAGCACAGTACGACGTGGGCAGCCGTTACCTGCAGACGTGGTCTGGATAATAAGAACTGTGAGTAAAGGCCCTGAACTGCATCACTGACTCCGTGTCGTTACTGCTGCTGCCCTGCACCATCACCCCCATCCTCCGCATACACTGCCCTGAGGCTATACTCCTCCCGTGGGGAGTTATGCTACGCTCTGCTGCACCCACAACACCAGCCTTAGCGGTCTGCCCTGTAGCGGCGGTTCACTCTGACCGCAATCCACGGGTGGCGTAGTCGGACATTTAAACATCAAAACCACATAAATAGTTCCGCCACTGGTTTGACCGCCCTGAGCCACGGAACCGGATCGCCGCCACGAAGACTACAACCACCAGCATCCACCAAAAAGGGTCCGGCTCCGGGTGTCCCAAGGCCCAGGGGGTGCGTCAGAACATTTTCATCACCTTTCACAATCACCAATGGGACAAGGCAGGGATGTCCTCTGTCCCCTCTCTTATACATCCTAGTGACGGAGCACCTGCTCTCATCAATTCGCCATAACCCCAATATTAGGTGGATTGAGGTGGGAGGCACCGAGTACAAGTGCTCTCTATTTGCTGATGATGTCCTAGTATATATCACTCAATCACATATATCCATCCCTGCTGTTATGGCTGAAATAGATCACTTTGTTACATGGTAAAATTTTAAAATCAATGCAGCGAAGTCTGAGGCCCTCGATGTCTCCCTCCCTAAATCCATATAGGATTCCATCCAGTCCAACTTTCCCTTTGCCTGGCCCTCACAGGGTATCAAATACTTAGGAATTCCTATTCATAGAGACCTCTCCCATCTATGTTATCTTAATTTTGGGCCCTTTATTGAACAATTCCATACAGACCACGGTTGGCAAGTTAGAACTGTAAGATTCACTACGTGAACCACTGGTGTTTTGTGGAAAAGCACATGTACACCGAGTTCCAAATTATTATGCAAAAAGTGTTTAGGAGTGATAAGGGAAGAATTTGTTTGTTTGTCAGTTAAACTCATTGATGGTGATGTGTGTCAGGGCTCTTTATATCACTGTAAGCAATTGCAGACACCTGTGCTAATTAGTTTGGCAGGTGTGTCCAATGAAAGGCAAGACTACTTAAGAAGGCTCTCTCACATTATTAAGCAGCCTACATTTTCTGCCAAAATGGGAAAGAAAAAGGATGTGTCGGCTGCTGAGAAGCAACAAATTGTGGAGTGTTTAGGTCAAGGCATGACTACAATCAACATTGTGCGATGATCAGGATGAAGTGTCTTGGCAATCAAGAAGTATGTAGCTGATTCACAGTACACACGTGTGCGTGCTGATAAGGGCAAATTGAGGACTCTTTCCTACAGGCAATTACGTCAGGTTGAAAGAGCAGCGGCAAAAAAGCCTTGTCATAGCAGCAGACAAGTTTTTGAAGCTGCTTGTGCCTCCAACGTCCCCCGAACAACAAGATGCAGGGTCCTTCAGAGGTTTGCAGCTGTGCATACGCCATCCTGTAGACCTCCTCTATCCACTTCACACAAGCAGAAACGGCTCCAGTGGGCCAAACATTACATGAAGACTGATTTCAAAACTGTTTTGTTCACGGATGAGTGCCGTGCAGCGCTCGATGGTCCAGATGAATGGAGTGGAGGATGGCTGGTTGATGGACACCCCACGCAAACACGGCTACAGCGCCAACAAGGAGGAGGTGGAGTAATGTTTTGGGCTGGAATCATGGGGAGAGAGATTGTCGGCCCCTTTAGGATCCCTGAAGGCGCTAAAGATGAACTCCATAATGTTTGTGGATTTTCTCAAACAGCACTTCCTGCCATGGTTCAAGAAGAAGAACCGTGTATTTCACAGCAAGATCATTTTTCTGCATGATAATGCACCATCTCATGCTGCACATAAAACATCTGCATCTCTGGCTGATATGGGCATAAAAGGGGACAAACTTATGGTGTGACCCCCATGCTCCCCTGACCTCTACCCCATTCAGAACCTTTGGAGCATCATTAAAAGGAGTGTCTATGATGGCGGGAGGCAGTTCACATCTAAGCAACAGCTCTGGGAGGGTATTCTGTCCTCATGCAAAACAATTGAAGCAGAAACCATCCAAAACCTGACAAATTCAATGGACGAGAGAGTTCAGAAGCTCCTTTCGAACAAGGGGTCCTATGTGAAAATGTAACATCACCTAGAATAAAGTTTTGAGTTGAAAACTGTTTGATTTCAGTTTCTAACAACCTGCTAATGCTTATAATTTCAAAAATGACCATTTTTTTGGTCTTTATTAAAATGAAAAGGTTGATCGAAAAGTTTGGGGGATCTAAGAGTGTGGCAACCCAGTAGTCATGATTACTTCGAATTCTGACAATATGAGGGTCATGCTGCAGGTAGTGCAGCAAGAAGGCACTTATGTGTCTTGCGCATCTCGGAGCCCCAAAATTATTTTCCGGGCTAGATGCAGCTAAAAATTATTTTTAATTTTAAATCTGGTGAAGCTTATTATAGATGGCCTAATAGGATCAGTGCTGCACACTGCTACAAAGCCCAAATTATTTTCCAGTCAAGATACAGATAAACATGATTAGTAATTTGAAAGCTTAAAACGGTTGGTAGAGTGATTTTAACCAATCATCAAGCTTTTACTCTCCCCAGGATGACACAGGGGTAGAAAAGTCGTTTCGGATCCATGATTTGTTCATCTTTATGAACGTGAGTCTGTCTACATTATCAGTGGAGAGCCGCGTGCGCTTATCTGTCAGCACACCACCAGCAGCGCTGAACACACGTTCAGACAGAACGCTGGCTGCGGGGCATGACAAGATCTCCAAGGCGTAAGTGGTTAGCTCCGGCCATTTATCCAGATTGGAAGCCCAAAAAGAGCAAGGGTCCAGTGACACAGTCGTGGCTTCAATGTTTACTTGGAGATACTCCTGTACCATCGTCTCTAGGCGTTGACTATGTGTCAGACTTCTTGTCTCCTGTGGCCTTGCAAAGGATGGGCTAAAAAAGTGGTGAAATGATTCCGCAAAATTGATGTTACCAGCAGATACTGTGGTTCTGTTACGGTTTGAGTGCTGAACACTTGACGGTCCCACGGTTGGCAAGTTGGAACTGTGAGATTCACTACGTGCACCACTGGTATTTTGTGGAAAAGCACATGTAAGATTCTGCAACAGTCTCTGCTGATACTCCTGCATGCGTGCATCCCTTTCTATGGCAGGAATAATTTCTGCAAATTTACTTTTGTACCGGGGATCTAACAGTGTGGCAACCCAGTAGTCAGGATTATTTCTAATTCTCACAATTCGAGGGTCATGTTGCAGGTAGTGCAGCAAGAAGGCACTCATGTGTGTTGCGCATCCAGGAGCACCAAGTCCCTGTTGTGTTGGTGGCGAGGTAACAATCATGCTTCCTTCCTCTGTCCTCTCCCCCCAACCTCGCACAACAGAAATGTGATCAAGGTCTCCCTCATCTGATGAGTCTTCCATCAGTTCGTCCTCCACTTCTTCCTGGGCTCCTGCACTTTCCTCACTAGTTTGGCTGCTACCATGCGCCCTGGTAAAATCATCTCCCCCACCCTCACATGCCTGCCGCCCTGGTGCTGCCGACCGTCTGGACCTTGCAGATGTTAGCCCTTCCGCATACAACTCCTCCTCCTCTACTTCCTCCACCTCCTCTTGTGCCACCACCTGACTCCGAATTCTGTTTAACATGTGCTCCAGCATGTAAATCACCGGAATAGTCATGCTGATAATGGCATCGTCAGCACTAAACATCTTCGTCGCCATTTCAAAACTGTGCAGAAGGGTGCATAGGTCCCTGATCTGAGACCACTCCTCCAGCGTGATTTGCCCCACCTCTGAATCTCGTTGGCCCAGGCTATACGTCAGAACGTATTGCACCAGGGCTTGTCGGTGCTGCCACAGTCGCTGCAACATGTGCAGAGTTGAATTCCACCGGGTAGGCACATCGCATTTTAGCCGGTGAAGTGGCAGGCCCAACGACTTCTGTAGAGATGTAAGTCGCTGAGCTGCGGGATGCGAACGGCGGAAGTGAGCACACAGCAACCGTGCCCTCTGCAGAAGGCCATCTAGTCTGGGATAGTGGGCTAAAAATTGCTGGACAACCAGGTTCAACACGTGAGCCATACAAGGCACGTGTGTGACATTGCCCCGGCGAAGGGCCGCACCCAGGTTTGCAGCATTGTCGCACACGGCCTTCCCTGGTTTCAGGTCCAGTGGAGACAACCATTCATGAAATTGGTTCTCCAGAGCTGACCACAACTCCTCAGCTGTGTGACTCACATTTCCCAGACATTTCAATGTAAAAACCGCCTGATGACGTTGAGCCCTACTGCCAGCATAGTAAGGAGGTGTGCAGGATCCCTTCTGCGCAGTTAGAAAGCTTGTGGCATGACCAGACAGGCTTTGGGTGCAGGTGGAAGACCGAGAGGAGGTTGAGGAGGCAGAAGCAGTGGAGGAAAAATGACATAAAGAGGATTGACGCACAACTCGTGGGGACGGCAAGACTTGGACAGCAGCCCCTTGTCCTGCTGTCACCATAGTTACCCAGTGCCCAGTCAGCGACATGTAACGCCCCTGTCCATGCCTACTCGTCCAAGTGTCTGTGGTGAAATGCACCCTGTCACACACAGAGTTTCTCAAAGAAGCGGTGATGTTGTGTGCGACATGCTGGTGGAGCGCAGGCACACCTTTCTTTGAGAAGTAGTGCCGACTGGGCATCTGGTACTGGGGCACTGCGACGGACATAAGGTCTCGAAAATCCTCTGTGTCCACCAGGCGGAAAGGCAGCATTTCTGTAGCCAAGAGCTTGCAGATGGTGAAATTCAACCTCTTAGCTTTCTCATGGCTAGGAGGAAATGGTCTTTTACTTGTCCACATCTGAGGGACCGAGGGCTGGATATTGTGCTTAGACGGGGTTGATAAGGGTGTCCCCGGCAAACTGCCGGTCTGTGAGGAAGATGCAGGCGGACATGTTAGGTTGCCTTGATCCAAAGGTGGTGCTATCGATGTCGGACAGCGCTCAAGACCAGCTGGTGTTACCACCTCCAAAGAAAATGATGACCTGCCAATCACGCTGGCTGTTGCGGGTAAAGAGGTGGCAGGTCTGCGCCCCAAAACAGGTGTGACTGCTGTCCCCCCAGTCACAGAGGATGAAGAGGCCGCGGAATCACAAGATATGGCAGACGGTGGTTGGCCCGGCCGGCTAGACCGCATTGCAGCACACTGAGCTTCCCACTGCAACTTATGCTTCATGTCCATGTGCCGGTTCATGCATGAAGTACTCAAACTATGTATTTTTTGGCCTCTACTTAGCTTTTGCTGACAAATGTTACAGATAACACGAGTTGGGTCATCTTTATCGATCTGAAAAAATGCCCAGGCTATGCAAGGCTTAGCACCCATGCGACCTGAAGAGCCACCACGACTTGTGGTGAGAGGCAGAGTTGTGTTTGAGGATGCAGTTGTTGACGTGCTTCCAGTACTACGTCTCTGTCCAGGAAGGCGCAACCTGACCTCGTCGTCACTAGCATCTTCCTCCACCTCCTCTGCTGACCTCATCTCTTGGCTGACTGTGGGTTGACAGTAAGTGGGATCTCCGACCTCATCATCATCACCCAGTGCGTTATCACACCCGTCGTCCTCAGAGCCAACCTGTTCCTGCCCTGACAAAAAACTAAAGTTGTCGCTCCAATCAGGTATTTGAGTCTTATCATCGTCTTCCTCATTGTCTCCACCAACAGGAGTTACAGTTTGGGAATGAGGGTCTACATTATGGTCAGAACCTTCTGCGTCTGGTCCTGGATCCGACTCATAAAGATTCTGGGCATCAGTGCAGATCATTTCCTCGTCTGGATTCACAGAAGCGCTGGAGTCGACCTCTGATTCCCAGGCTATAGTATGAGTAAACAGCTCTGCAGACTCAACCATCTGTTCTACCTCATACTCAGACGGGCAGCTGGAGATTTGGGAGCTGTGAGGAAGCAAGTGCGATTTGGGTGACACCTTTGAGGACTGGAGTATTTGTGATGTTGAAGTTGATGTGGAGGAGAGCCCACTTAAAGGAGCACTTGATATCCGTTGAAGCACCTGCTGTTTTTGTGCCTCATCTGGAATTTGTAGCGATTGGCGTGGCCGTAAGAAAGGGATCTTATCACATTGTCCGCTAAAAGAAGTAGACATTTTAGTTTGGCTGGAAGATGGTCTTTCTTCTGCACCTACCCCACGGACACAACCTTTTTTCCCCTTCCCAACACGCCTATTCCCCTTTCCACCAGCAGCAGGCCTTTTTCCACTCATTTTGGTGGTTAACTAATTCACAACTCTGGAGTTGTTTGCACAAAAAAACAATGGATGGTAACCGAGCAGAGCTGAGTGGCCAAACTGTGGTATTAGGCCAAAACTATTGGCTGGGTTAGATGCAGAAAAAAATTATTTTTAATTTGCAACCTGATGGAGGTCAGTATAGATGGACTAATAGACCAAGTCCCACACACCGCTAGAAGCCCAAATATTTTTTCAGAGCTAGATGCAGAAAAAAATTATTTTTAATTTGCAACCTGATGGAGGTCAGTATAGATGGACTAATAGACCAAGTCCCACACACCGCTAGAAGCCCAAATATTTTTTCAGAGCTAGATGCAGAAAAAAATTATATTCAATTTGCAACCTGCTGGAGGTCAGTATAGAAGGACTAATAGAACAAGTCCCACACACTGCTAGAAGCCCAAATATTTTTTCAGAGCTAAATGAAGAAAAAAATTATTTTTAATTTGCAACCTGATGGAGGTCAGTATAGATTGACTAATAGACCAAGTCCCACACACTGCTAGAAGCCCAAATATTTTTTCAGAGCTAGATGCAGAAAAAAATTATTTTTAATTTGCAACCTGATGGAGGTCAGTATAGATGGACTAATAGACCAAGTCCCACACACTGCTAGAAGCCCAAATATTTTTTCAGAGCTAGATGCAGAAAAAAATTATTTTTAATTTGCAACCTGATGGAGGTCAGTATAGATGGACTAATAGACCAAGTCCCACACACTGCTAGAAGCCCAAATATTTTTTCAGAGCTAGATGCAGAAAAAATTATTTTTAATTTGCAACCTGATGGAGGTCAGTATAGATGGACTAATAGAACAAGTCCCACACGCTGCTAGAAGCCCAAATATTTTTTCAGAGATAAATGAAGAAAAAAATTATTTTTAATTTGCAACCTGATGGAGGTCAGTATAGATGGACTAATAGACCACGTCCCACACACTGCTAGAAGCCCAAATATTTTTTCAGAGCTAGATGCAAAAAAAAATTATTTTTAATTTGCAACCTGATGGAGGTCAGTATAGATGGACTAATAGACCAAGTCCCACACACCGCTAGAAGCCCAAATATTTTTTCAGAGCTAGATGCAGAAAAAAATTATATTCAATTTGCAACCTGCTGGAGGTCAGTATAGAAGGACTAATAGAACAAGTCCCACACACTGCTAGAAGCCCAAATATTTTTTCAGAGCTAAATGAAGAAAAAAATTATTTTTAATTTGCAACCTGATGGAGGTCAGTATAGATGGACTAATAGACCAAGTCCCACACACTGCTAGAAGCCCAAATATTTTTTCAGAGCTAGATGCAGAAAAAAATTATATTCAGTTTGCAACCTGATGGAGGTCAGTATAGATGGACTAATATAATGATGCTATGCCCAAAAGATTTTACTTCACTAGGTGCAGTAAAAAAATTGGTATTCTATACACAGGTGGTATATCTTGCAACACAGATAGGCTACTCCACTGACTAACACACTCTGCAATAGGCCAAAAAGGATTAGCTTTGCTAGATTCAGCCAAATGCTGTGAAAAAAACTTGCACAGCACTGGCACAGACCTGCCTGGCAAAAACTGATAGGAACTGATGTAACCTAGTCCTGAAAAGGACTCCAATTACAATTAGTCTTTACTCCCACAATCTATCTATTTAAGAGCACAGACCTGCCTGATAAAAGTCGTAGGAAATGCTGTAACCTAGTCCTTAAAAGGACTGCAATCACAACTATTCCCTACTCCCAAGCTATCTGTATATTTGTGCGAAAATTGGCTTGAAATTAACAAGGTATAGCGCACACAGCAACAGCGGTGCCGTCTAACACGCAGCTGCAGCAGTGAGAAAATGGTGGCGACGGGGAAAATGGCTTGGTCTTATAGGGCAAGGACATGTGACATACACTGCCAATCACACATGCCCTTGCTTGTGTGAAAAAAAGCACTTCGCTCCGTGTGTGCGCTGCTGATAGGCTGACAGATTGCACCTCCCCACTGCAAATGCGGGAAAGAGAAAAAAAAATGGAGATCTTCATTGTTCCTGCAGAGATCCATCCCCTGCCCCTCCCCCCGCACCGCTGTACACTCAAACTGCGTATTAACATTAATTTTCATCATTACTGAGAAAAAATCCAGTTATGATTTTGGTGCACGAACAGTTATCGAACATAACCTCGAACAGCCGAATTTTTCTCAAATTGTTCGTGTTCGCCGACCGGCTCGAACACCGCCCAAAACAGCTCGAATTTGAGATTGGCGAACAGTTCGAGTAGAACAACGCTCATCTCTAGTAGAGAGTTGCAGTAGTCCAGACGGGAATGAATAAGAGCTACGGTAAGGGTTTTTGCCGAGTCAAAGGTGAGAAAAGTCCTGATTCTTGAGATGTTTTTGAGGTGTAGATGACATGAACGAGCGAGTGATTTGATGTGAGGAGTGAAGGAAAGATCTGAGTCAAAAATGACCCCAAGACAGCGGGCTTGTTGCTGGGGAGTAATGGTTGAGCCATAAACGGAAATGGCAATATCAGGCACAGGTAGGTTAGTGGAGGGAGGAAATACGAATAATTCAGTTTTTGACAGATTCAGTTTTAGGCAGAGGGAGGACATAGTGTTAGACACAGCAGAAAGACAATCACTGGTCTTTTGTAGTAATGCAGGGGTGATGTCCGGAGCAGAGGTTCATAATTGGGTGTCATCAGCATAGAGATGGTACTGAAAACCGAATCTGCTGATTGTTTGTCCAATGGGAGCGGAGTATAAGGAGAAAAGAAGGGGGCCTAGGACTGATCCTTGAGGAACCCCGACAGTAAGGGGAAGGAGAGAGAAGGAGCAGTCAGAGAGATAGAAGGAGAACCAAGAGAGAACAGTGTCCTTGAGACCTATAGAGCGGAGCATAGTGAGGAGGAGCTGGTGATCCACAGTGTCGAATGCTGCAGAGAGATCCAGGAGAATCAGCAGGGAATAGTGACCATTAGATTTAGCTGTTAGTAGATAATTAGAGACTTTAGTGAGGGCAGTTTCAGTAGAATGTAAAGAGCGGAAACCAGATTGTAAAGGGTTAAGAAGAGAGTTGTCTGAAAGATAGCGGATTAGACGGGAATGGACCAGGCGTTCCAGGAGTTTAGAGATAAAGGGAAGATTGGAAACAGGTCTGTAGTTGGCCGTGCAGTTCTGGTCAAGGGATGGTTTTTTAAGTAATGGATGTATGCTGGCGTGTTTTAAAGAAGAGGGAAAGATACCAGATGAGAGGGAGAGGTTGAAAATTTTAGTTAGGTGAGTGGTGACAGCTGGAGCAAGGGACTGAAGGAGATGTGAGGGAATAGGGTCACTGGTGCAGGTGGTAGGGCGAGAAGATGCAAGGAGGCTGATCTCTTCATCTTCCGTGACTGGTTCGAGGTCAGAAAGTGAGCAAGATACAATGTGGCGGGGGAGAGCATGCATAACGTTTGGGGATTGGGAGAAAATTTCCTGTCAGATATGGTCAATTTTTTCTTTGAAATAATTGGCCAGATCGTCAGCGCTGAGGTCGGTGGTCGGGGCCTGTGCTGTTTGATTGAGGAGAGAATGAAACGTGTCAAAGAGTCGTTTAGGATTATTGGAAAGTGAGATGATGAGGTTGTTAAAGTAGGTTTGTTTGGAGAGGTGAAGCAGAGTTATATGTTTTCAGCATAAATTTATAATGGAGGAAATCTTCGGGCAGATTAGATTTTCTCCACAGCCTTTCAGTGCACCTGGAACACCGCTGGAGAAGACGTGTTTGAGGTGTGTGCAGAGCCGTTAAATTTCCCTAACTACACACTGGTAAATGCAGTGGCAGCTGGGCCTGAGGAAGAAGGCGTTCTGCCGAATGTCGTACCACCAGTGAATTCTGCTGGGCGTTACTCTGTCCATGTTGCCTACTCCTCCGACTCCGCTTCCTCCACCGCCTCCTCATCTATTCAGGATTACACCTACAGCACCAACTTCAGCACAGCCAGGGGGAAACGACAGCAGGCTGTTCTGAAATTCATCTGTTTAGGGGACAAATCCCTCACTGCGTCAGTGCTGTGGACAGGGATCAAACAGCATACAGATGAGTGGTTGTTGTGCGTGAACCTCAAGTCCAGCCTGGTGGTGTGTGTTAACGGGCGAAATCTCGTAGCAGCTCTGCGCCTAGCTGGTTTGACGCGCTTTCCTTTCCTGGCGCATGTGCTATATTTGGTGGTGCAGAGCTTCCTTAAAAATTACCCACATATGTCAGAGCTGAGTGCAGGCAATCTGTGCGTGTTTTCGGTGTTCTCACCCTCCGCTGCTCGCCTGTTTGCGCTGCAGCGTCAATTCTGCCTTCCCGCTCACCACCTCATATGCGATGTACTAACTATTATTGCAGTAATAGGCAATAGTGTGCCTTGTTGTGCAGCTTCGAATACTCCACCAACATTTCCAACGCTGATAACGCCATCATGAGCATTACAATACCACTTCTATGCCTGCTGGAAAAAACACTTCAGACGATGATGGATGAGGTGGTGGCACAGAAGGATGAGGAGCAGGAGGAACAGGGACCATTCATGCCTGTCATCCCCTAATGGCTCAGAGGGTGGGTTCTTGTACCAACAGCAGCCAGGTACACAACTGTCCAGCCAAGGGACTGTTTTGGAGGAGGAGGAACAGTATTCACAGCAGGGTGGCACTCAAAGCAGCTCACAGGCATCACTGGAGCATGGCTGGGGTGATACAGAGCACCCAGACCATACACCTCCTACCAGGGACAGCTTGTGTTTGCCTTTGGGCAGCCTGGCGCACATGAGCCAATTCATGCTGCTGTGGTTGCGCAACAACCGTCAAATTGCTCGGATTGTTACCAGTGCTGATTACTGGATCCCAGCTACAAGGATAGCGTAACATCATTACTGTTGGAACATGTGTTTAGCACGGCAAGGGTTGTGATCACAGACAGGCGCATCTGCCTGTCCACAGCCAATGTGAGGAAGCTAACATTCATTAAAATGAACCAGGTGTAGATCTCACAGAACTTGTCCGTACCTTTGGCTGAGTAGACAACTTTACCAGTCGCACCCAGCCATTGTTATACTCTCCTCAAATAATAATAAAAAAAAACAAAACACAAAAACAAAACACAAAAAAAAAAAACCCCGCAAAAACAGTGTTGCTACTTCTGCCTCTTCCACCTACACCACCAAGTCCACCTCCACCTAATCTACTTTCTCCTCCACTTGGAACTCCGCCTCCCTGTTCTAGATTGTTATTTTTTTTATTCAATGTTCTTTTCAGTCATTTCCCTTAAAAAAAAACAACACAAATCACTCTCCCTCAGAAACCGTGTCGGATACCTTATCCCCTACATCTTCCACCTAAACCGCCATGTCCATCTCCAACTCGTCCTCCACTTGGACCTCGACCTTTTGGATCTAGAGAGTTATTTTATTTATTTTTTACTCCATGTTCTTTTAAGTAATTTCCCTAAAAAAAACACCTCCTACCCTGCCCAATTCACCTCCCCTACTTCACCTCCTCCACTTGGACCTCCGCCTCCTGGTTCAAGATTATTATTATAGATTTTTCTTATTCTCTGTAATTTTATGTAATTGCCCTATCCACATTTGTCCTGCTCTTACTCCCCATTTTGCTTCCTTTTGCAGACCCCTACCCCTTACTACCTTCATTTTACAGCACAAAAGCTTGGGCTCACATTGGCTTCTATTGGCTATGAGCTGGTCTTATTATGCTGGGAAGGTTCCAATAACCATGGAAATTCCCGGCCTTTTAATATCAACTCACAGATGTCTGCTTTGCCTTTGCTGGTTATTAAGAAAGGAGGAACCATAAAAAAATGATGTGGGGTCCCACTTATTTTTAATAATCAGTCAAGGAAAATGTCATGGGTGTGTCAGATGTGACAGGCAGTCTCTCTGCAGTTGACTGCAGAAGATCTCTTCATTTGGTATTACAGACACCTTCCTAGAATCTGTCTCACTCTAGGATCCGCGGCTGCCTCCCTTCTGCTCTTATTAACACCCTGGCAAGGGTGGTTAAATACGTTCAGTTTGCTACAGGGAGGCGCCGGTGATATTCATAGTGATACTTGTGGAGGCTTGGAGCTATTGCAGTCTGCTTACTTCCTCTCTGGTGCTTGGAGGACGTTTGGTGCAATCTCTCTAAAGTCAGCTCAAGCTAAGTTGCTTTCCCCTGTGTTCATCTCTCTTTTTGTTTTTTGCTGTTAGTGGGGACTGACTAGTGCTCATCCCACTTCCCTAGCTAGGGCCTAACTCTAGGGAGATACAGAGTTTTAGGTTTCTATTCGGCGATTGGTGAGAAACCAATATAGGGATGGTAGGGAAGACAGGGTGATATTAGATTAGCCCAGTAGGTCTCCACTCCCTCTTTCCTTAGTGTCTGGACTCCCTTCCCATCATCCTTTTGTGTTGCACTTTGTCTTTCCTACACTGTGAGTGACAGAAAAGAAGACAGCAGTGAGCTCGTCTTATAATGCTGGGTATGGGTCAATATCCATGGACCTTCCCAGCCTATTAATATCAGCCCCCATCATATTGCTTTGCCTTAGCTGGTTATTAAAAATAGGGAGACCCCACAAAATTTTTTTAGCGTCCCCCATTTTTAATAACCAGCAAAGGCAAAGCAGACAGCTGGAGAGTGATACTAATTGGCTGGGAAGGTCCATCGATATTGGCCCCTTCCTAGCATAATAAGACCAGCTCACAGCTGTTTGATTGCCCTTGACTGGTTATTAAAAATAGGGGGGACCCCACATTGTTTTTTTCATTTATTTGTTTATTAACAAGTACAGTAGCATACACATGCAAGGCACTGCTCCTCTCCTCAACTTGGAACTCCGCATCCTGTTTCAAGATTATTATTTTTTATATTTTTTAATCTACGTAATTTTAAGTAATTTTCCTATCCACATTTGCTTACAGGGCAATTGTCCTGCTCTTACCCCCATTGTGCTTGCTACCTTTTGCAGCCACCCTAGCCCTTACTACAAACATTTTACAGTTATTTTTTATCACCAAAGTTTGGGTCTCTATTGACTTATATGGGATTCAGGTCCGGGGTCAAGTTCGAGTCAAGTTCTAGTACCTGAATCGAATTTTGGACTAAAGTTCAGCCGAACCCGTCGAACACGAACTCCCACGGGTCCGCTCACCCTAATATTAACATAAATTTATTATATGACGCCATGCATAAAGCAACCCAGGATAATAAATGTTCCCTCCTAATCATCTGTCTCCACATCCTCTATGCACTTGATAACTGCACTTAAGCATACTGGCTGATGACTGGATAATGCAGCTTTATATGAAAACGCCTATTTATTATAATGGCTGGACCTGAAATAACAAGCACTTTTCACCTATTGTGTCTCCCCCTATTTCCTTGCAGATTGTAAGGTTTCGAGCAGGGACCTCACTCCTCCTGTAACTGTTTCACTGTCTTACCTTGTATTGAATTTATTGTCTATATACAGAATGTCACTGCTTAATTGTAAAGTGCTGCGGAATATGTTGATGCTATTTAAATAAAATTACTATTATTATATAAAGACATGATATCAGAGTATATGCATAACACAGACTTAGGGAGCACGCCACAGACCCTTCACACCAATCCAACACGCGTTTTGCTTCCTCTTCTACAGGGAGTGTTGGCCTCTTAATATAGTGTGAATACAGTTACCACAAATAGGTAATCAGGGGAAACGTCGCCTTACTGGGCGCCGCTGTATGCGCATGCACATGGTATCTGCTGCACGCCGGCTGTAAGATGCGCATCAATGAAGTGCGAGAATGTCGCCGTTCATGATGTGGGACCAGCTAGCCAGTCCGGAGCCGAGCCCGGCACATGAGCAGTATGGCGCACAACGATCTCCGCAGCCATCTTTAAAATTGCAAAAAGAGGTGGTAAAGGTATTTAGTGATAATAAGGCTGTAGATCACTATGCACAAAGGGGCACAGACATCTTTAATGGGAAGGGGAATTGGCATAGAGATATGATGGCAGTATGGTAGTGTGATACAGAATAACTACAAAAAATATATGTTAAAGTGGAGAGAAAATGGACATATTCTGAAAAAGGAAAAATATAAATGTAAGTGATATAATGATAGTGAAGAAAACTATTAAAAAAGAAATAAAGGAAAAAAGTTTCTACGTGTGTATGTATGTGAAATGTGTGAACATACGGTAAATACAAATACAATTAAAGTGGAAAATTGTGTTTAAAGGAAAGAAGAAAGAAAGAAAAAGGGAAAAAAGTGAATGATTGAATGTGAGAAAGTTTATTCTCCCAAAAAAGAAACAATTTTTTGTTGTATAAAAGTAGATAAAATATAAAAATAAATGTATGTGAAAAAATATATATTTTTCCTTTTTTTCTTCTTTCTTTTCATTCCCTTTTCTTTCTTTTTTTTGTAAAATTATTATACACATGCACACCTATACATATACATATATATATAAATATGCTATCATAAATTTCATATA
This sequence comes from Phyllobates terribilis, assembly GCF_046119375.1. Taxonomy (NCBI): domain Eukaryota; kingdom Metazoa; phylum Chordata; class Amphibia; order Anura; family Dendrobatidae; genus Phyllobates; species Phyllobates terribilis. The sequence goes on along the minus strand of NW_027362769.1, from coordinate 242,205,978 downwards.
TGGAGATGAAGAAATATTTCTAAGATGATGTTTGTATGTTATATCCTATGTCCTAAAAATATAAAAAGAAAACTATTTTATTATTATTCAGGCAACTAAAAAAACGACAAATGGTAAGTATTCATCTCAAGAAAAAATATTTAAATGGAAAATTGGGAAAGAAAAAAGAGAAAAAAAAGACATAAGTAGAGCCAAGGATAAATATCTTATGTGTATATAATAACAGACAAGATATCAATATTTTATAGGAAACTTGCAAAGCCCCATTGTTCATTTAACCCCCTAGTGTTCATGCATTTTAATATTGTGATCCATTTACATTCTAGCTGGGCCAATTTCTTGGTCATATCACCTCTTCTATTACCTGGATAAAAGAGATCAAATCCCCGAAAATGGAGTAAATGCCACTGATGCGGGTGGAATTCCTAAAAATGTCTTGCTAAAGGTTCTAATTTTGTAATCGCACCCACATCTTCTTATGGGATCTTTACTGACGCCTTAATATCCTTGATGTGTTTAAGGAACCGGATTCTCAATTCCCGTGATGTCATGTCGACATAAATAAGAACATAAGGGAAAAAGTTGCAAGATAAATAACTAAGGTCGTCCTGCTGTTAATATAATGTAATATCTTGAAATCGCGCTCTCTTGCTGAAACTGAAAAGATATCTGTTAGTCAATATATCTGCACACCTTGTAATTTCCACAGGTCCAGGTGTCCCACTTGGGGCCTTTTGAGACCAAATAAAAATGTTGAAGTCGGAGGGATATGATGACCGTGTACCAACAATGTCACATAAATTCTTGCTACATTTAGCCATAATAAGAGGTGGGTCTGATAGCAATTAGGAAAGTTTAGAGGTTGAGCCTCTATTGTGACATCACTCATGTGTAGCTTTGCCCTCGTGATGTAACAATTGGATTCCACTTGTGATGTCACGGAATCCTTGGATTATATCCAGTGATTTTGCAGTGAGATCCTTTGTCTGGAGAGGCTGATTGTGCACTACACAGTAAGCGATATTCCTCCAGGCTAAAATGCTGTTTAGACTCCTTCTAAATCTCAGCGTGCTATTAGCATCAGCGGAAGGTGCTCCCATCTTTATCCGCAACCATCATTCACAAGCGCAGATCAGGATCCCTGCAGGTAAGGTCATTACCAGATACACTCTGACGATGGGGTTAACCCTTTGCCTCCAAAGCCAAGTTTTATTTTTGCACTTTATTTTTTCCTCCACTTTTTCCAAGAGTCATAACTTTTTCCCATTCATATATCTGTATGAGGGATTGGTTATTTTTTTGCGGGACGAGTTGTAGTTTTAAATGACACCATTCATTTTATCATTAATGTGAAATTGGGGAAAAAAATTAGTTCTCCCATGTTTTTTAGTTGTTTTATTTTCATGGCATAAGAAGTAACAGTCGTTTTCATTTTTAACATAGATGAGACATAGAGCATTACTACTGTCCTCGCCTTGCTGGATGCACTCACTACTACATGTAGCAGAAGGCGCCCACAAGACATACAGGGGATACTTGTGACTTCTTACTTGTCAGTAGAGTTTTTCTTTAATGTCTATTTTTACTTTCTAGGTACCAAAGTAGTCCTGCACCATGGTCCGTGCTCAGCAGCATGCGGTAAGCAGCTCAGAATTCAGATATGTCCTTCACATGTAACATTTCACATGCGGCCCCAGAAACCATTGGGATCCATTAATAAGGCCCAGGTTCTGTTATCAGACTCTGCGTCATTAGGGGTTCTGTAACTTTTCTTATGTGACCAGAGATTTATATGAGGTCACAGGATACATGGATTGGAGGATTTTTCCTCTCTTACTTATAATTTCAGGTGTCATCTCCCATCCTGTGTTCATTCTCTATTCCAGGAATATAAAAGAACAGATCTCTGTATTGTCCATTATATATTGATATGACATCAAATATCATCCATCATTTTTCCAAACTTAATACCCCTTTTTTAATAGTCATATTTGGTTCCTCAGTCCGCCCATTCCATGTATTTGGTTTCCACGTCTGAACACATTCCAGCTCTGATCCTGATCACTTATGTTCTGTTCTTTATCTTTTCAGCTCATAACACTGTTCCTCAAGAAACATCTCAGGATACAGTCATTAAGATTGTTATAGCTGCTGCCATTCTCTTCGTCATTGCAATAATCATTGTTGCCATCGGTGTCATCTACTGGTAAGTATAATAACTAATGATTTATGGGCTACACAGGAGTCTGTAGAGGAAATGTCACATCTTCAGGTTCCTCCAGAAATGGGAATATTTTGTGGCTTGGACACGTCACCCTGAAGTTGTGCCCTGCAGATAACTGATGGGTATATATTAGACTTTGTAGGGATTCACGCTCTCATGTAGGCATTAGGTAGCGTTCGCACAGGCAATGCAGTTTGGTCCAAACCGGTGCAGTTTTATTTTTTTTCAAAAAGCTCCAAGGGATTCAAAGCCAAAAACAGCCTCTTCTGGGCACAAAGGTATCACAGCAAATAAACACTTCATTTAGCATGGCACATATGTCAGTGCAGGCTCACCCAAACAGATTACAGTCCTTTCCACCAGAGAAAACTTTATATACAGAAGAGGCACGATCCCACCAATCTCGCTGTCGCCTTCAGCCCAAGTTCAAGCAGCCTCCAGTGCCAAACAGAAGTGTTCAACTCTGGCCACAGTTCACACTGAACAGGCTGCAGCAGACACACGGTTCTCTGCAGCTCCAGCACTCAGACTGCTCAGCTTTCCTAGCTGACCTATGCAGTCTCCATTTAGAGAGAGATGCCGGCACATATCTCTCTCAGCTACAGCTCACACTTTGGCTGAACACTCACCAGCTCCAGCACATTCAACTCTGCTTCATCCAGAAGACTGCACACAGTGAACACAGGCCCTGGTTTTAGTAAAAAAGCAAGATGGATGTGTCTAATCAAATCCTACAGAGCTAGAACTTAACCCTGTCCTACCTTGCTCTGCTACAACTTGCATATACATTATTAATAGAAATTGCTGATTGGAATAGACACAAAAATGACTGACTCGTGATATTTCTATAGATAGCACTAAATTAAATGTTTCATTTATACATTCTGCAGAATGCAGACATATTTTACTTTGTGATTTACAATGTGACTTTCATTTTTACAATTTTATAGTTATCTGAAAAAGAAAAAGCCAGTGAAAGATCTTGAAAGGCAATGGTGCGCCGATGATTTTAGAGAGAACAACACCAAACTAAATGGTAACTACAGCTTAACAAATCTGACATTAAAGAAGCACTCCAGCTAAATATGTATTGTCTAATCCCTTCTAGATATATCAGATGTACATGTGAGAAAATACTTACCATTTGCCGTCTTCTCTGGATTCCAGCACCACGTCTTATGTGTGGCGCGGTAGCGATTTTCCTAATATAAGCCTATGAGACTCAGAGCGAGGTTCCATATACTTACATTGAGAATGTAACTTCCAGTCCACACATAAAGACATTGTGATGGCCCGTCCACTTTTTCAAATATACACGTTTACGTTTTAAATATTTTTGTTGATATATGAGTATTGACTTCTAGCATACACAGCAGAGCAGGAGTACCAGCAAATTCTTCTTTGTCATCTATAAGAAAGACTTCGTGATCACCAGGCCGATTTAAAGTCACATGGTTCAGCAGAGAACTGGAGCTGTGCTGCAAACCGGAGAAGACAGCGATCAGTGTTCTACCATATACTATACACTACTAATATGTTCAGAAGTGATTAGCAATAATAATTTTGCTCAGAGTGCTTCTTTGATATCTCTATATAGACAGTTATTGCCAACTTTTATATTACATGGAATATAATAACATGTAAATATAAATAATTTTAATCATATAGAAGCTTACATTTTAGAAGCTTGCATTTTATTAAATCTAACTTCAATATTTTATGTTACAGGAGAATTTGACATTTTCTGTACTTCTAGAGACATTATAATGCCGCACACGGCCGCTATAGTGGAGAGGAAAGAGTCCGAGATTAAGCCGGACTTAAATGATTACAAACAGACACCTCCATCTATTCTAAAAGGAAGTCAAATGAAAAATGAAAACAAAGGGAAAAAAGTTTATTTTCAAGAATCGGATAATCGATATGTTTACTCATATGATTCCGAGTCCTCACAACCTGGATGTCAAATGAGATATTTCCGAAACGAACAAGGCTGGAAAAAAAGTGAGTGTTTTCATATCTTACCTCAACCTTTATCAGAAGATCATCTTTCATTTCTTTCAAAAGAACTTAGGGGCCTGATTTATCAAATCTTTTTTACCGGTATTCTGACATAAAAAGCTTTGAACTGTCACTAAATTTTGGCAAAAACTCCAGGCTGCGCTAAAATATTGTGATTTCTGGCATTCTCCTGCCATTTTTGCCCATTTCCAACAAAGTGCCGGAGCTTTAGTAGAATGGTTGACCGCTAGTCAAATTCATGATGATCGGCAGCGTTAGTTAAGCCACGAAACACGCTCACGAGAGGAGCACACCAGTAGTCAGACACTCCTGATTCATGAATCAGCGTATAACTCTTCATAAATCAAAAGCGTCTGACTTCAGTGCGCCTCCTCATCAAGATCGGCGCGAAGAAGCTGTATTGGGAGTATCATCTGAAAAAAATGTGGAATAATTATTGGTGGATAACCCAATGATGCCAATATTTCATTCACTTCCTAAAATTCTCAAACCTTTTTTCCACCTTCCATGTACTCCATTGCGGTGGGAATAAGTTCATTCATTAAAAGACTGGGGTCTTGGGTGAGGAAATATTACAGCCACTAAGGTGAGAGATTTCAGGATATTTAAGGTGCAGTATAGATGTTCTGCAAATATTTGTCTGTTGTTAAATGGTTGACATACAAAGTTACATCGCTGTATTCCAGAATACCCCAGGATTTAACTATTGCTGCCCTGTCTCATTATTTGGATGATTACAGTGGATATTGCAAAGAAATTAGTTCCTAATTTCTTAAGTATATTACCTACTTCATCCTATTTTTTTTCTTTTCAATGGTTATTTTTTTTTTTACAAACTATTGGGTTGATATGCCATAAACGGATGAGATGGGAATACCCCATTAAAGCTAGGAATAAGTTTTGTATAAAAGTCTATTTTCTATAGATTAGCTCTGAGATCTGGTCTATAGGATGCAAACTGTCATTTATATCAAACTGGATTCTGTAATAGGTCCATTGGGTGTTGTAATATTATCTAGATTCTCATAAGGGGATGTTGTGTTAAAAGAAATGTATATTATCCGTTTTATATGTAATATTCTGTTGCTCCATGTTTAGTTATAATCCATTATTGTTTCTGCAGAAAAATCGAGAAAGAAGGCTCGCCGAGTTCCAACAAGGAATAAGAAATCCAGCAGAAGGCGATGACTCCGCCTCAACTCCATTACATGGTGGCTACCATGTGAGGATAAGGCAACCTGTGATTAAGCAAAAAGAGACAGATTCCGGGCTCGGTCTCTGCTCTCACCCAAGGATATGACACTTACCAGACTTTCCGCAGTCAGATGTGTTCACAGACAAGTGACTTACCTGCTGCATGAAGAGGCAGATTCCGGGCTCGGTCTCTGTTCTCACCCATGGATATGACATTTACCGGACTTTCCGCAGTCAGATGTGTTCACGGACAAGTGACTTACCTGCTGCATGAAGAGACAGATTCCGGGCTCGGTCTCTGCTCTCACAATATTGTATGACATTTACCGGACTTTCAGCAGCCAAGTGTACTCACGACACAAGTGAGGTACCTGCTGTAAGAAGAGGCAGATTCCGGGCTCAGTCTCTGCTCTCACCTAGCCACAGCTCAAGGGAAATGCACTCCTTTAACCATGGTTCCCTAGAGGTTTCCTCCATTGGGGGTTTTTCCTCTCCTGAGTGCTAAAGGACGACTCTTCGTGAGTTAAAGGCCCATCATCATCAATGCCACATTTAAGACTATTGTCCTGACTTCTAATGGAAAATTCCACATTATCCAACTTGAATAAAGTTTATAAAGAAGTCAGCATATATCATGTGTATTTGAATCTTCTATTATGAATCTTTACACTATAGCAGAATATACATAGCACTGGACTACTTTATATAGTCATTACCATCACACATAGCTAATTATTTATCATCCCGTTTTCTCACACACATGTAAACTAGGGTATAAGTGGTGTTGTATTTAAAAATAATATATCCACTTCTCGACATGCTATCTACATGTATGTCACTTGTCTGATGTCATTCTATGGAGAGAGTTCTGGAGCATAGCCAGTGACTGTGTTGGACATCAGAGCTGTGCTGCAGTCAGAAAAGTACTATATCCATAAATGTCTAAATCACTTACCATATTTTCAGATTATAAGAAGGACTTTTTTCCCAAAAAAATTTGGGAGGAAAAAGGGGGTGCGTCTTATAATGCAAAGGTACAGTATTTTACCTGGGGGGGCATCGGTGGAGCCGGGTCACAGATACAGGAGGATGGCAGCGGCTGCAGCAGGAGCCCGTCCTCTCAGCATGTCATGCAAGGTGTGGGAAAGACTAAGTGCAACACAGAGGGAAGAGGAGGAGGAAGCCCAAACACTAGGGAAAGGGGAATGGAGACCCCTAGGCAGATCTATTATCACCCTGCCTACCCTACCATCCCTATATAGGTTCCACACCTATCAGAGAGCAGGAACCTAAACCCTGTATATCACTAGAGCTTGGCCCTAGATAGGGAGGGGGAGGGAATGAGTATTGGTCAGGAAACATTACAAACTAAAGACAACAAGGTAGACAAACAAAGGGGACAAACTTAGCTTGAACAGACACCAGAGGAGTAATGTCAACTGTCCTCCAAGGGCACCAGAGAAGAAGCCAGCCAACAGATAGTGCTCCAAACATGCACAAAGGTACATAGAAGTATCTCTGGTGATTTCCTGCAGCAAACTGAGAGTTTTTAACTCCCAGGAAAGGGTGTGTCGATTAACACCAGGAGGGAGGTTGCCGTTGGGTCTTAAAGCAAGAAGGATTAAGAAGGCATCTGCAATGCCAAGCACAGTGACCTTCTACAGCCAGATCCAGAGCAAATGTCTATAGCACCTGCACACCCGTGACAGTCCCCTCCCTACTACGAGTGGCCTTTGGACACTCAGGACCAGGTTTCTCAGGATAAGAGGTGTGGAATGCATGAACCAACCTGGGCGCATTCACCTCTGATGCTGAAACCCACATCATTTCCTCTGGACCATAACCCTTCCAAGTACTGTAGGGAACGGCGCTGGAGACGAGAATCTACAATCCTCGAAATCTGAAACTCCAAATCACCATCAACCATGATTGGGGGCGGCAGTAGGGGAGAGGACTCAAGATGTTCTACATATTTCTTGAGCAGAGACCTGTGAAAGACATTGTGGATCTTAAGGGCCTGAGGTAGGTCAAGACGAAACGCTGCTGGGTTAATGACGGTGGCTATTTTATAGGGACCAATAAGTCTAGGTCCCAGATGTTAGGAAGGAACCTTCAACTTGATATTCCTGGTAGACAACCATACAAAGTCAATCACACTCAGGTTCGGACCTGGCGAGCGTTTCCTGTCCTCCATACGTTTGTACCTGTCCCCCATGATCTTCAAATTACTCAGAACCCCCCTGCCACACAGAGGAGCGAGACGATGCAAAACATTCCTCCTCAGGAACTCCCAAAGCCCCTGCCCCACTAAAAATACCAAACTGTGGATGGAAACCATATGCACCAAAGAACAGTGACCTGCCGGTAGATCCTTGGCGATGATTATTAATAGGAAATTCTGCCAACAGTAAGTAAGATGCACAATCCTCCTGGTTTTTGGAGACAAAACACCTGAGGTAAGTCTCCAAATTCTGATTAATGTCCCCCGATCTGACAACACATCAGTGGGAACTCCGTGAAGCTTCACGATCTCATTTATAAACACCTGAGCAAGAGTCTTGGCATTCGGAAGTGCCGGTACTGTGACAAATTGAACCATTTTACTGAACCTATCTACAACCACCAAAACCACAGTTTCTCCTGCAGATACCGGTAGGTCAGGAATAAAATCCATGGACAAGTGTGTCCATGTCCTGCTTGGAATAGGTAGCGGAAGAAGAGTACCAGACGGATGGGTATTCGATACTTTAGAATGTGCACAAATACTACAAGCAGACACATGTTCAACCACATCCCCATGCAACCCTGGCCACTAAAATGATGAGAATGGAGGTCCGCAGTTGCCTTACTACCTGGATGACCAGCAAGCACAAAGTTGTGATGTTTCCTAATTACTTTGCGGCACAGATTAGATGGTACAAATAACCTTCCTGAAGGGCAGGAGGCAGGGGCGTCCCCCTGAGCCTCCAATACCTCACCCTCAAGTTCAGGATACAACGTCGAAATGACTACCCCCTTCTGCAAAATCGGGGCAGGGTTCTCAAGGTCACCAACACCAGGGAAGCTCAGGGATAAAACATCAGCCTTGAAGTTTTTGACCCCTGGAAGGAAAGTGGCAACAAAATTGAACTTAGTAAAAAACAGGGACCATCTAGCTTGCCTATGGTTGAGACGTTTAGCCAATTGAAGTTATGACAGGTTCTTATGGTCTGTGATAACAGTAATAGAATGGACAGCCCCCTCCAACCAATATCACCATTCTTCAAATACCAATTTAATCGCCAAAAGCTACCTATTACCCACGTCATTATTTCTCTCAGCCGAAGATAATTTCTTTAGAAAAGAAAGCGCATGGATGCCATTTACCAGGGGACGAACCCTGAGACAACACAGCCCCAACCCCGACATCTGATGCATCAACCTCCACAATAAAGGGTTGGGAAACATCAGGTTGAATGAGTATAGGTGCAGTGGCAAAACAACTCTTTAGGGAGGAAATAGCCTGCAGGGCAGCATCCGACCATTTGGAAAGATCAGACCCCTTCCTTGTCATGTCAGTGAGGGGTTTCACAATTACCAAATAATTTTGGATACATTTCCGGTAAAAATTAGTAAAGCCCAGAAAACGCTGTAGAGTCTTCAGGTTCTTGGGATGGTACCAATCAAGGACAGCACGGATCTTCTAAGAATCCATCCGAAAATCCGAAGATGACAACAAGTACCCCAAAAACGGCACCTCTTGGACGGCGAAAACACACTTTTCCAGTTTGGCATATAGTTTGTTATCCCTTAATATCTGAAGCACCTGTCTAACATGCCCCCGATGTGTCTCAAAATTAGGTGAGTAAACCAAAATATCATCCAGATAGACCACCACAAAACTGCTTACCAAATGATGGAAAATATCATTAATGAAATGCTGGAACACCGCAGGTGCATTAGTCAGACCGAAAGGCATAACTAGACTCTCGATATGCCCTTCAGGGGTATTAAACGCTGTTTTCCATTCACCCTCCTCTCTGATTCTAACCAGATTGGAGGCTCACCTTAAATCCAGCTTGGAGAACACCTTAGCTCCCACAACCTGGTTGAACAAATAATAATAATAACAATAATAATAATAATAATGTTTATTTTTATAGCGCCAACATATTCTGCAGCACTTTACAAATTTTAGGGGGGACTTATACAGACAATACAGAATAAGCATATCTCATATCGAAAGGAGTGAGGGCCCTGCTCGCAAGCTTACAGTCTATGAGGAAATGGGGGAGACACAAAAGGTAGAATGTACATATATTGTATAATGCAGCCTTAATATCTTGATTGGTATGAACCTCAAATTGAAGAAGATTTTAATATGGGGGAACACTGGGACGGACAACTGGGATGGACAGATAGTGTGTGGAGGCGATACGCCAGTCTAAAGAAATGGGTTTTTAGGGTCCGCTTGAAACTGTGCGTATTGGGAATTAATCGAATTGTCTTGGGTTGTGCATTCCAAAGAATTGGCGCAGCACGTGAGAAATCTTGGAGACGGGAGTGGGAAGTTCGGATTATGGAGGATTTTAGTTTTAAGTCACTGGCAGAACGGAGGGCACGTGGAGGGTGGCAGACTGAGACAAGGGAGGAGATGTAGGGGGGTACTGAAGCATGGAGCGCTTTATGGGTAAGCGTGATAAGTTTAAATTGAACTCTATATTGGATGGGTAACCAATGCAATGACTGGCACAGAGAAGAGGCATCGGTGTAGCGGTTGGCGAGGAACATGATCCTGGCTGCTGCGTTAAGGACGTATTGGAGAGGGGAGAGTTTAGTAAGAGGGAGCCCGATCAGTAGAGAGTAGTGTTGAGCCACCCCCGTAGTGTTCGAGTTCGGTTCGGTTCGTCGAACACCCGTGTGTTCGCCGAACTGTTCGTCGAACTGTTCGTCGAACACCTTCGAACACCGTTAAAACCAATGGCAGGCAAACAAAAACACATAGAAACACATAGAAAACACCTTCAAAGGTGTCCAAAAGCTGACAAACTGCCCAGAAGACACAACTAACACATGGAAAAGTGACAAGTACATATAGTCATGCGAAAAGAAAAGAGGTGGAGGAGTAAAAGGAGGGGGAGACACAGATATAGGCATGTCATGCCCTACTAAAATCCAAAAAGTGAGAAGCCGAGACGGCCAGTCCGCTCCTGCCCGTGCCACCTCCGTGTCGCCGGGTTTGTGCCAGAGCCGCGGTGAACCCTGACGGCCAGCCCCCCTCTCCCAATACTGGTGCCTGTCCGCTGGTGGGTCGAGAGAGCCCCCCTGTGGTGGAGGCAGCTCTAAGCTTTTTAATTTAAATTGTCCCTCTAATTTGAATGAATACACTTTAAATCCATTTACAAGGATCTATTGGAGGGCAAGTCTCATGCCAGCAGCCGCGTAATTCCAGCTCCAGTAGCGTCCACTAAAGCTGCTGCAGTTAAAAAGCTTTTATAAGGATCGAGCTCGGCTGTCCACCGCAAGGCATCCTAGTGCCAGTCCCAGCCCCTATGCCTTGGGGTGCCTCCTGATGCTCTTCACTAAGTATCCCGTGGTCCCGAAGCATTTCCTTTGAATAAATTAAGTGTCCAAACTACAGGTGGTGTAGCTTGCTTAACAGCCGGGATAATCCGCTGACTAGCAGACACTGCTACTAGGCACAAAGTATTTCCTGGGCTAGATGCAGTTAAAAATTTGTAAGTAGATACTCTCGTTGGATGCTGAGAAAGCATTCCATAGAGTCTCCTGGCACGCCATATATGATTCTCTTAAAAAGCTTGGGGTAGGGGTCTAGGGGACCCTTTTATAGCCAAAATCACGGCCCTGTATCACAATACGTCACCTAGGCTGAAGATAAATGGAACTGTAGCACCGAGGGCTCGGTTGCTACAGACGTATTGCACCTCACCCAGAGGTGTGATATCTCACTCTCAGATAAGGATGGAGTGTGGATCAGGACCCGACACCTGCATGCATTACACCACATTGCCGTGGGGCAGGGCGACCAATATGCCCCTGAGATGGGCACGACAGTCCCTGTCCCTGGCTGGAGTGGGGGGAGGGAACACTGAGGAAGGGGAACCCTGCAGTGCAGGAGCAGGGAGGAAGCAGTTCCTGGGTGCATTGAGAAGGGAGTATAAAAGGTGGGCACCATCTTAGTTCAGTGCAGAGAAGTCTGAGCAGAAGTGGCAGGGAGCAGGGGCTCTGCATGAGCTCTGCTCCGGAGGCGGGCCTAGTAACAGAGGCCCAGGCCTGCAAGAGGGAGAAGGAAGGAAGAGGAGCGGAGAAGGCTCCAGGAACGAGGAATGAAGGGATCCCAGGGGTGCGGACGGGCGAGTCGCCACCGCACGCCCGAATCCACCTGCGTGGAGGGGTCAGGCCAAAGGGGGAGACCGGTCCCCGAACTAGTGGAGGCAGGAAACGACCCTCAGCTAGAAACCGGAGGCTCTGACATTTTATGTGGCGCAGCCCCTTGCTCCACCCGCTAGGAAGGCACCACATAGGGTCAGGGAAACTGGCGCCAAGTTTACCAAGAGGAGGCCCGAGGCAGCCGGACAGAAGTGTTGGTAAGAAAGGCCAGACAAAGGACACACAAAGGGGGTCCTGTGAAGCGCTCCAAAGTTATCTGGGAGTTGTCTGAGCCCCTCACCTGGTGAGCACAGTACGACGTGGGCAGCCGTTACCTGCAGACGTGGTCTGGATAATAAGAACTGTGAGTAAAGGCCCTGAACTGCATCACTGACTCCGTGTCGTTACTGCTGCTGCCCTGCACCATCACCCCCATCCTCCGCATACACTGCCCTGAGGCTATACTCCTCCCGTGGGGAGTTATGCTACGCTCTGCTGCACCCACAACACCAGCCTTAGCGGTCTGCCCTGTAGCGGCGGTTCACTCTGACCGCAATCCACGGGTGGCGTAGTCGGACATTTAAACATCAAAACCACATAAATAGTTCCGCCACTGGTTTGACCGCCCTGAGCCACGGAACCGGATCGCCGCCACGAAGACTACAACCACCAGCATCCACCAAAAAGGGTCCGGCTCCGGGTGTCCCAAGGCCCAGGGGGTGCGTCAGAACATTTTCATCACCTTTCACAATCACCAATGGGACAAGGCAGGGATGTCCTCTGTCCCCTCTCTTATACATCCTAGTGACGGAGCACCTGCTCTCATCAATTCGCCATAACCCCAATATTAGGTGGATTGAGGTGGGAGGCACCGAGTACAAGTGCTCTCTATTTGCTGATGATGTCCTAGTATATATCACTCAATCACATATATCCATCCCTGCTGTTATGGCTGAAATAGATCACTTTGTTACATGGTAAAATTTTAAAATCAATGCAGCGAAGTCTGAGGCCCTCGATGTCTCCCTCCCTAAATCCATATAGGATTCCATCCAGTCCAACTTTCCCTTTGCCTGGCCCTCACAGGGTATCAAATACTTAGGAATTCCTATTCATAGAGACCTCTCCCATCTATGTTATCTTAATTTTGGGCCCTTTATTGAACAATTCCATACAGACCACGGTTGGCAAGTTAGAACTGTAAGATTCACTACGTGAACCACTGGTGTTTTGTGGAAAAGCACATGTACACCGCGTTCCAAATTATTATGCAAAAAGTGTTTAGGAGTGATAAGGGAAGAATTTGTTTGTTTGTCAGTTAAACTCATTGATGGTGATGTGTGTCAGGGCTCTTTATATCACTGTAAGCAATTGCAGACACCTGTGCTAATTAGTTTGGCAGGTGTGTCCAATGAAAGGCAAGACTACTTAAGAAGGCTCTCTCACATTATTAAGCAGCCTACATTTTCTGCCAAAATGGGAAAGAAAAAGGATGTGTCGGCTGCTGAGAAGCAACAAATTGTGGAGTGTTTAGGTCAAGGCATGACTACAATCAACATTGTGCGATGATCAGGATGAAGTGTCTTGGCAATCAAGAAGTATGTAGCTGATTCACAGTACACACGTGTGCGTGCTGATAAGGGCAAATTGAGGACTCTTTCCTACAGGCAATTACGTCAGGTTGAAAGAGCAGCGGCAAAAAAGCCTTGTCATAGCAGCAGACAAGTTTTTGAAGCTGCTTGTGCCTCCAACGTCCCCCGAACAACAAGATGCAGGGTCCTTCAGAGGTTTGCAGCTGTGCATACGCCATCCTGTAGACCTCCTCTATCCACTTCACACAAGCAGAAACGGCTCCAGTGGGCCAAACATTACATGAAGACTGATTTCAAAACTGTTTTGTTCACGGATGAGTGCCGTGCAGCGCTCGATGGTCCAGATGAATGGAGTGGAGGATGGCTGGTTGATGGACACCCCACGCAAACACGGCTACAGCGCCAACAAGGAGGAGGTGGAGTAATGTTTTGGGCTGGAATCATGGGGAGAGAGATTGTCGGCCCCTTTAGGATCCCTGAAGGCGCTAAAGATGAACTCCATAATGTATGTGGATTTTCTCAAACAGCACTTCCTGCCATGGTTCAAGAAGAAGAACCGTGTATTTCACAGCAAGATCATTTTTCTGCATGATAATGCACCATCTCATGCTGCACATAAAACATCTGCATCTCTGGCTGATATGGGCATAAAAGGGGACAAACTTATGGTGTGACCCCCATGCTCCCCTGACCTCTACCCCATTCAGAACCTTTGGAGCATCATTAAAAGGAGTGTCTATGATGGCGGGAGGCAGTTCACATCTAAGCAACAGCTCTGGGAGGGTATTCTGTCCTCATGCAAAACAATTGAAGCAGAAACCATCCAAAACCTGACAAATTCAATGGACGAGAGAGTTCAGAAGCTCCTTTCGAACAAGGGGTCCTATGTGAAAATGTAACATCACCTAGAATAAAGTTTTGAGTTGAAAACTGTTTGATTTCAGTTTCTAACAACCTGCTAATGCTTATAATTTCAAAAATGACCATTTTTTTGGTCTTTATTAAAATGAAAAGGTTGATCGAAAAGTTTGGGGGATCTAAGAGTGTGGCAACCCAGTAGTCATGATTACTTCGAATTCTGACAATATGAGGGTCATGCTGCAGGTAGTGCAGCAAGAAGGCACTTATGTGTCTTGCGCATCTCGGAGCCCCAAAATTATTTTCCGGGCTAGATGCAGCTAAAAATTATTTTTAATTTTAAATCTGGTGAAGCTTATTATAGATGGCCTAATAGGATCAGTGCTGCACACTGCTACAAAGCCCAAATTATTTTCCAGTCAAGATACAGATAAACATGATTAGTAATTTGAAAGCTTAAAACGGTTGGTAGGGTGATTTTAACCAACCATCAAGCTTTTACTCTCCCCAGGATGACACAGGGGTAGAAAAGTCGTTTCGGATCCATGATTTGTTCATCTTTATGAACGTGAGTCTGTCTACATTATCAGTGGAGAGCCGCGTGCGCTTATCTGTCAGCACACCACCAGCAGCGCTGAACACACGTTCAGACAGAACGCTGGCTGCGGGGCATGACAAGATCTCCAAGGCGTAAGTGGCTAGCTCCGGCCATTTATCCAGATTGGAAGCCCAAAAAGAGCAAGGGTCCAGTGACACAGTCGTGGCTTCAATGTTTACTTGGAGATACTCCTGTACCATCGTCTCTAGGCGTTGACTATGTGTCAGACTTCTTGTCTCCTGTGGCCTTGCAAAGGATGGGCTAAAAAAGTGGTGAAATGATTCCGCAAAATTGATGTTACCAGCAGATACTGTGGTTCTGTTACGGTTTGAGTGCTGAACACTTGACGGTCCCACGGTTGGCAAGTTGGAACTGTGAGATTCACTACGTGCACCACTGGTATTTTGTGGAAAAGCACATGTAAGATTCTGCAACAGTCTCTGCTGATACTCCTGCATGCGTGCATCCCTTTCTATGGCAGGAATAATTTCTGCAAATTTACTTTTGTACCGGGGATCTAACAGTGTGGCAACCCAGTAGTCAGGATTATTTCTAATTCTCACAATTCGAGGGTCATGTTGCAGGTAGTGCAGCAAGAAGGCACTCATGTGTGTTGCGCATCCAGGAGCACCAAGTCCCTGTTGTGTTGGTGGCGAGGTAACAATCATGCTTCCTTCCTCTGTCCTCTCCCCCCAACCTCGCACAACAGAAATGTGATCAAGGTCTCCCTCATCTGATGAGTCTTCCATCAGTTCGTCCTCCACTTCTTCCTGGGCTCCTGCACCTTCCTCACTAGTTTGGCTGCTACCATGCGCCCTGGTAAAATCATCTCCCCCACCCTCACATGCCTGCCGCCCTGGTGCTGCCGACCGTCTGGACCTTGCAGATGTTAGCCCTTCCGCATACAACTCCTCCTCCTCTACTTCCTCCACCTCCTCTTGTGCCACCACCTGACTCCGAATTCTGTTTAACATGTGCTCCAGCATGTAAATCACCGGAATAGTCATGCTGATAATGGCATCGTCAGCACTAAACATCTTCGTCGCCATTTCAAAACTGTGCAGAAGGGTGCATAGGTCCCTGATCTGAGACCACTCCTCCAGCGTGATTTGCCCCACCTCTGAATCTCGTTGGCCCAGGCTATACGTCAGAACGTATTGCACCAGGGCTTGTCGGTGCTGCCACAGTCGCTGCAACATGTGCGGAGTTGAATTCCACCGGGTAGGCACATCGCATTTCAGCCGGTGAAGTGGCAGGCCCAACGACTTCTGTAGAGATGTAAGTCGCTGAGCTGCGGGATGCGAACGGCGGAAGTGAGCACACAGCAACCGTGCCCTCTGCAGAAGGCCATCTAGTCTGGGATAGTGGGCTAAAAATTGCTGGACAACCAGGTTCAACACGTGAGCCATACAAGGCACGTGTGTGACATTGCCCCGGCGAAGGGCCGCACCCAGGTTTTCAGCATTGTCGCACACGGCCTTCCCTGGTTTCAGGTCCAGTGGAGACAACCATTCATGAAATTGGTTCTCCAGAGCTGACCACAACTCCTCAGCTGTGTGACTCACATTTCCCAGACATTTCAATGTAAAAACCGCCTGATGACGTTGAGCCCTACTGCCAGCATAGTAAGGAGGTGTGCAGGATCCCTTCTGCGCAGTTAGAAAGCTTGTGGCATGACCAGACAGGCTTTGGGTGCAGGTGGAAGACCGAGAGGAGGTTGAGGAGGCAGAAGCAGTGGAGGAAAAATGACATAAAGAGGATTGACGCACAACTCGTGGGGACGGCAAGACTTGGACAGCAGCCCCTTGTCCTGCTGTCACCATAGTTACCCAGTGCCCAGTCAGCGACATGTAACGCCCCTGTCCATGCCTACTCGTCCAAGTGTCTGTGGTGAAATGCACCCTGTCACACACAGAGTTTCTCAAAGAAGCGGTGATGTTGTGTGCGACATGCTGGTGGAGCGCAGGCACACCTTTCTTTGAGAAGTAGTGCCGACTGGGCATCTGGTACTGGGGCACTGCGACGGACATAAGGTCTCGAAAATCCTCTGTGTCCACCAGGCGGAAAGGCAGCATTTCTGTAGCCAAGAGCTTGCAGATGGTGAAATTCAACCTCTTAGCTTTCTCATGGCTAGGAGGAAATGGTCTTTTACTTGTCCACATCTGAGGGACCGAGGGCTGGCTATTGTGCTTAGACGGGGTTGATAAGGGTGTCCCCGGCAAACTGCCGGTCTGTGAGGAAGATGCAGGCGGACATGTTAGGTTGCCTTGATCCAAAGGTGGTGCTATCGATGTCGGACAGCGCTCAAGACCAGCTGGTGTTACCACCTCCAAAGAAAATGATGACCTGCCAATCACGCTGGCTGTTGCGGGTAAAGAGGTGGCAGGTCTGCGCCCCAAAACAGGTGTGACTGCTGTCCCCCCAGTCACAGAGGATGAAGAGGCCGCGGATGCACAAGATATGGCAGACGGTGGTTGGCCCGGCCGGCTAGACCGCATTGTAGCACACTGAGCTTCCCACTGCAACTTATGCTTCATGTCCATGTGCCGGTTCATGCATGAAGTACTCAAACTATGTATTTTTTGGCCTCTACTTAGCTTTTGCTGACAAATGTTACAGATAACACGAGTTGGGTCATCTTTATCGATCTGAAAAAATGCCCAGGCTATGCAAGGCTTAGCACCCATGCGACCTGAAGAGCCACCACGACTTGTGGTGAGAGGCAGAGTTGTGTTTGAGGATGCAGTTGTTGACGTGCTTCCAGTACTACGTCTCTGTCCAGGAAGGCGCAACCTGACCTCGTCGTCACTAGCATCTTCCTCCACCTCCTCTGCTGACCTCATCTCTTGGCTGACTGTGGGTTGACAGTAAGTGGGATCTCCGACCTCATCATCATCACCCAGTGCGTTATCACACCCGTCGTCCTCAGAGCCAACCTGTTCCTGCCCTGACAAAAAACTAAAGTTGTCGCTCCAATCAGGTATTTGAGTCTTATCATCGTCTTCCTCATTGTCTCCACCAACAGGAGTTACAGTTTGGGAATGAGGGTCTACATTATGGTCAGAACCTTCTGCGTCTGGTCCTGGATCCGACTCATAAAGATTCTGGGCATCAGTGCAGATCATTTCCTCGTCTGGATTCACAGAAGCGCTGGAGTCGACCTCTGATTCCCAGGCTATAGTATGAGTAAACAGCTCTGCAGACTCAACCATCTGTTCTACCTCATACTCAGACGGGCAGCTGGAGATTTGGGAGCTGTGAGGAAGCAAGTGCGATTTGGGTGACACCTTTGAGGACTGGAGTATTTGTGATGTTGAAGTTGATGTGGAGGAGAGCCCACTTAAAGGAGCACTTGATATCCGTTGAAGCACCTGCTGTTTTTGTGCCTCATCTGGAATTTGTAGCGATTGGCGTGGCCGTAAGAAAGGGATCTTATCACATTGTCCGCTAAAAGAAGTAGACATTTTAGTTTGGCTGGAAGATGGTCTTTCTTCTGCACCTACCCCACGGACACAACCTTTTTTCCCCTTCCCAACACGCCTATTCCCCTTTCCACCAGCAGCAGGCCTTTTTCCACTCATTTTGGTGGTTAACTAATTCACAACTCTGGAGTTGTTTGCACAAAAAAACAATGGATGGTAACCGAGCAGAGCTGAGTGGCCAAACTGTGGTATTAGGCCAAAACTATTGGCTGGGTTAGATGCAGAAAAAAATTATTTTTAATTTGCAACCTGATGGAGGTCAGTATAGATGGACTAATAGACCAAGTCCCACACACCGCTAGAAGCCCAAATATTTTTTCAGAGCTAGATGCAGAAAAAAATTATTTTTAATTTGCAACCTGATGGAGGTCAGTATAGATGGACTAATAGACCAAGTCCCACACACCGCTAGAAGCCCAAATATTTTTTCAGAGCTAGATGCAGAAAAAAATTATATTCAATTTGCAACCTGCTGGAGGTCAGTATAGAAGGACTAATAGAACAAGTCCCACACACTGCTAGAAGCCCAAATATTTTTTCAGAGCTAAATGAAGAAAAAAATTATTTTTAATTTGCAACCTGATGGAGGTCAGTATAGATTGACTAATAGACCAAGTCCCACACACTGCTAGAAGCCCAAATATTTTTTCAGAGCTAGATGCAGAAAAAAATTATTTTTAATTTGCAACCTGATGGAGGTCAGTATAGATGGACTAATAGACCAAGTCCCACACACTGCTAGAAGCCCAAATATTTTTTCAGAGCTAGATGCAGAAAAAAATTATTTTTAATTTGCAACCTGATGGAGGTCAGTATAGATGGACTAATAGACCAAGTCCCACACACTGCTAGAAGCCCAAATATTTTTTCAGAGCTAGATGCAGAAAAAATTATTTTTAATTTGCAACCTGATGGAGGTCAGTATAGATGGACTAATAGAACAAGTCCCACACGCTGCTAGAAGCCCAAATATTTTTTCAGAGCTAGATGCAGAAAAAAATTATTTTTAATTTGCAACCTGATGGAGGTCAGTATAGATGGACTAATAGACCAAGTCCCACACACCGCTAGAAGCCCAAATATTTTTTCAGAGCTAGATGCAGAAAAAAATTATATTCAATTTGCAACCTGCTGGAGGTCAGTATAGAAGGACTAATAGAACAAGTCCCACACACTGCTAGAAGCCCAAATATTTTTTCAGAGCTAAATGAAGAAAAAAATTATTTTTAATTTGCAACCTGATGGAGGTCAGTATAGATGGACTAATAGACCAAGTCCCACACACTGCTAGAAGCCCAAATATTTTTTCAGAGCTAGATGCAGAAAAAAATTATATTCAGTTTGCAACCTGATGGAGGTCAGTATAGATGGACTAATATAATGATGCTATGCCCAAAAGATTTTACTTCACTAGGTGCAGTAAAAAAATTGGTATTCTATACACAGGTGGTATATCTTGCAACACAGATAGGCTACTCCACTGACTAACACACTCTGCAATAGGCCAAAAAGGATTAGCTTTGCTAGATTCAGCCAAATGCTGTGAAAAAAACTTGCACAGCACTGGCACAGACCTGCCTGGCAAAAACTGATAGGAACTGATGTAACCTAGTCCTGAAAAGGACTCCAATTACAATTAGTCTTTACTCCCACAATCTATCTATTTAAGAGCACAGACCTGCCTGATAAAAGTCGTAGGAAATGCTGTAACCTAGTCCTTAAAAGGACTGCAATCACAACTATTCCCTACTCCCAAGCTATCTGTATATTTGTGCGAAAATTGGCTTGAAATTAACAAGGTATAGCGCACACAGCAACAGCGGTGCCGTCTAACACGCAGCTGCAGCAGTGAGAAAATGGTGGCGACGGGGAAAATGGCTTGGTCTTATAGGGCAAGGACATGTGACATACACTGCCAATCACACATGCCCTTGCTTGTGTGAAAAAAAGCACTTCGCTCCGTGTGTGCGCTGCTGATAGGCTGACAGATTGCACCTCCCCACTGCAAATGCGGGAAAGAGAAAAAAAAATGGAGATCTTCATTGTTCCTGCAGAGATCCATCCCCTGCCCCTCCCCCCGCCCCGTTGTACACTCAAACTGCGTATTAACATTAATTTTCATCATTACTGAGAAAAAATCCAGTTATGATTTTGGTGCACGAACAGTTATCGAACATAACCTCGAACAGCCGAATTTTTCTCAAATTGTTCGTGTTCGCCGACCGGCTCGAACACCGCCCAAAACAGCTCGAATTTGAGATTGGCGAACAGTTCGAGTAGAACAACGCTCATCTCTAGTAGAGAGTTGCAGTAGTCCAGACGGGAATGAATAAGAGCTACGGTAAGGGTTTTTGCCGAGTCAAAGGTGAGAAAAGTCCTGATTCTTGAGATGTTTTTGAGGTGTAGATGACGTGAACGAGCGAGTGATTTGATGTGAGGAGTGAAGGAAAGATCTGAGTCAAAAATGACCCCAAGACAGCGGGCTTGTTGCTGGGGAGTAATGGTTGAGCCATAAACGGAAATGGCAATATCAGGCACAGGTAGGTTAGTGGAGGGAGGAAATACGAATAATTCAGTTTTTGACAGATTCAGTTTTAGGCAGAGGGAGGACATAGTGTTAGACACAGCAGAAAGACAATCACTGGTCTTTTGTAGTAATGCAGGGGTGATGTCCGGAGCAGAGGTTCATAATTGGGTGTCATCAGCATAGAGATGGTACTGAAAACCGAATCTGCTGATTGTTTGTCCAATGGGAGCGGAGTATAAGGAGAAAAGAAGGGGGCCTAGGACTGATCCTTGAGGAACCCCGACAGTAAGGGGAAGGAGAGAGAAGGAGCAGTCAGAGAGATAGAAGGAGAACCAAAAGAGAACAGTGTCCTTGAGACCTATAGAGCGGAGCATAGTGAGGAGGAGCTGGTGATCCACAGTGTCGAATGCTGCAGAGAGATCCAGGAGAATCAGCAGGGAATAGTGACCATTAGATTTAGCTGTTAGTAGATAATTAGAGACTTTAGTGAGGGCAGTTTCAGTAGAATGTAAAGAGCGGAAACCAGATTGTAAAGGGTCAAGAAGAGAGTTGTCTGAAAGATAGCGGATTAGACGGGAATGGACCAGGCGTTCCAGGAGTTTAGAGATAAAGGGAAGATTGGAAACAGGTCTGTAGTTGGCCGTGCAGTTCTGGTCAAGGGATGGTTTTTTAAGTAATGGATGTATGCTGGCGTGTTTTAAAGAAGAGGGAAAGATACCAGATGAGAGGGAGAGGTTGAAAATTTTAGTTAGGTGAGTGGTGACAGCTGGAGCAAGGGACTGAAGGAGATGTGAGGGAATAGGGTCACTGGTGCAGGTGGTAGGGCGAGAAGATGCAAGGAGGCTGATCTCTTCATCTTCCGTGACTGGTTCGAGGTCAGAAAGTGAGCAAGATACAATGTGGCGGGGGAGAGCATGCATAACGTTTGGGGATTGGGAGAAAATTTCCTGTCAGATATGGTCAATTTTTTCTTTGAAATAATTGGCCAGATCGTCAGCGCTGAGGTCGGTGGTCGGGGCCTGTGCTGTTTGATTGAGGAGAGAATGAAACGTGTCAAAGAGTCGTTTAGGATTATTGGAAAGTGAGATGATGAGGTTGTTAAAGTAGGTTTGTTTGGAGAGGTGAAGCAGAGTTATATGTTTTCAGCATAAATTTATAATGGAGGAAATCTTCGGGCAGATTAGATTTTCTCCACAGCCTTTCAGTGCACCTGGAACACCGCTGGAGAAGACGTGTTTGAGGTGTGTGCAGAGCCGTTAAATTTCCCTAACTACACACTGGTAAATGCAGTGGCAGCTGGGCCTGAGGAAGAAGGCGTTCTGCCGAATGTCGTACCACCAGTGAATTCTGCTGGGCGTTACTCTGTCCATGTTGCCTACTCCTCCGACTCCGCTTCCTCCACCGCCTCCTCATCTGTTCAGGATTACACCTACAGCACCAACTTCAGCACAGCCAGGGGGAAACGACAGCAGGCTGTTCTGAAATTCATCTGTTTAGGGGACAAATCCCTCACTGCGTCAGTGCTGTGGACAGGGATCAAACAGCAGACAGATGAGTGGTTGTTGTGCGTGAACCTCAAGTCCAGCCTGGTGGTGTGTGTTAACGGGCGAAATCTCGTAGCAGCTCTGCGCCTAGCTGGTTTGACGCGCTTTCCTTTCCTGGCGCATGTGCTATATTTGGTGGTGCAGAGCTTCCTTAAAAATTACCCACATATGTCAGAGCTGAGTGCAGGCAATCTGTGCGTGTTTTCGGTGTTCTCACCCTCCGCTGCTCGCCTGTTTGCGCTGCAGCGTCAATTCTGCCTTCCCGCTCACCACCTCATATGCGATGTACTAACTATTATTGCAGTAATAGGCAATAGTGTGCCTTGTTGTGCAGCTTCGAATACTCCACCAACATTTCCAACGCTGATAACGCCATCATGAGCATTACAATACCACTTCTATGCCTGCTGGAAAAAACACTTCAGACGATGATGGATGAGGTGGTGGCACAGAAGGATGAGGAGCAGGAGGAACAGGGACCATTCATGCCTGTCATCCCCTAATGGCTCAGAGGGTGGGTTCTTGTACCAACAGCAGCCAGGTACACAACTGTCCAGCCAAGGGACTGTTTTGGAGGAGGAGGAACAGTATTCACAGCAGGGTGGCACTCAAAGCAGCTCACAGGCATCACTGGAGCATGGCTGGGGTGATACAGAGCACCCAGACCATACACCTCCTACCAGGGACAGCTTGTGTTTGCCTTTGGGCAGCCTGGCGCACATGAGCCAATTCATGCTGCTGTGGTTGCGCAACAACCGTCAAATTGCTCGGATTGTTACCAGTGCTGATTACTGGATCCCAGCTACAAGGATAGCGTAACATCATTACTGTTGGAACATGTGTTTAGCACGGCAAGGGTTGTGATCACAGACAGGCGCATCTGCCTGTCCACAGCCAATGTGAGGAAGCTAACATTCATTAAAATGAACCAAGTGTAGATCTCACAGAACTTGTCCGTACCTTTGGCTGAGTAGACAACTTTACCAGTCGCACCCAGCCATTGTTATACTCTCCTCAAATAATAATAAAAAAAAACAAAACACAAAAACAAAACACAAAAAAAAAAAACCCCGCAAAAACAGTGTTGCTACTTCTGCCTCTTCCACCTACACCACCAAGTCCACCTCCACCTAATCTACTTTCTCCTCCACTTGGAACTCCGCCTCCCTGTTCTAGATTGTTATTTTTTTTATTCAATGTTCTTTTCAGTCATTTCCCTTAAAAAAAAACAACACAAATCACTCTCCCTCAGAAACCGTGTCGGATACCTTATCCCCTACATCTTCCACCTAAACCGCCATGTCCATCTCCAACTCGTCCTCCACTTGGACCTCGACCTTTTGGATCTAGAGAGTTATTTTATTTATTTTTTACTCCATGTTCTTTTAAGTAATTTCCCTAAAAAAAACACCTCCTACCCTGCCCCATTCACCTCCCCTACTTCACCTCCTCCACTTGGACCTCCGCCTCCTGGTTCAAGATTATTATTATAGATTTTTCTTATTCTCTGTAATTTTATGTAATTGCCCTATCCACATTTGTCCTGCTCTTACTCCCCATTTTGCTTCCTTTTGCAGACCCCTACCCCTTACTACCTTCATTTTACAGCACAAAAGCTTGGGCTCACATTGGCTTCTATTGGCTATGAGCTGGTCTTATTATGCTGGGAAGGTTCCAATAACCATGGAAATTCCCGGCCTTTTAATATCAACTCACAGATGTCTGCTTTGCCTTTGCTGGTTATTAAGAAAGGAGGAACCATAAAAAAATGATGTGGGGTCCCACTTATTTTTAATAATCAGTCAAGGAAAATGTCATGGGTGTGTCAGATGTGACAGGCAGTCTCTCTGCAGTTGACTGCAGAAGATCTCTTCATTTGGTATTACAGACACCTTCCTAGAATCTGTCTCACTCTAGGATCCGCGGCTGCCTCCCTTCTGCTCTTATTAACACCCTGGCAAGGGTGGTTAAATACGTTCAGTTTGCTACAGGGAGGCGCCGGTGATATTCATAGTGATACTTGTGGAGGCTTGGAGCTATTGCAGTCTGCTTACTTCCTCTCTGGTGCTTGGAG
This sequence comes from Phyllobates terribilis, assembly GCF_046119375.1. Classification (NCBI taxonomy): domain Eukaryota; kingdom Metazoa; phylum Chordata; class Amphibia; order Anura; family Dendrobatidae; genus Phyllobates; species Phyllobates terribilis. Next base: position 242,181,494 of record NW_027362769.1, on the reverse strand, counting down.
GACGTTTGGTGCAATCTCTCTAAAGTCAGCTCAAGCTAAGTTTCTTTCCCCTGTGTTCATCTCTCTTTTTGTTTTTTGCTGTTAGTGGGGACTGACTAGTGCTCATCCCACTTCCCTAGCTAGGGCCTAACTCTAGGGAGATACAGAGTTTTAGGTTTCTATTCGGCGATTGGTGAGAAACCAATATAGGGATGGTAGGGAAGACAGGGTGATATTAGATTAGCCCAGTAGGTCTCCACTCCCTCTTTCCTTAGTGTCTGGACTCCCTTCCCATCATCCTTTTGTGTTGCACTTTGTCTTTCCTACACTGTGAGTGACAGAAAAGAAGACAGCAGTGAGCTCGTCTTATAATGCTGGGTATGGGTCAATATCCATGGACCTTCCCAGCCTATTAATATCAGCCCCCATCATATTGCTTTGCCTTAGCTGGTTATTAAAAATAGGGAGACCCCACAAAATTTTTTTAGCGTCCCCCATTTTTAATAACCAGCAAAGGCAAAGCAGACAGCTGGAGAGTGATACTAATTGGCTGGGAAGGTCCATCGATATTGGCCCCTTCCTAGCATAATAAGACCAGCTCACAGCTGTTTGATTGCCCTTGACTGGTTATTAAAAATAGGGGGGACCCCACATTGTTTTTTTCATTTATTTGTTTATTAACAAGTACAGTAGCATACACATGCAAGGCACTGCTCCTCTCCTCAACTTGGAACTCCGCATCCTGTTTCAAGATTATTATTTTTTATATTTTTTAATCTATGTAATTTTAAGTAATTTTCCTATCCACATTTGCTTACAGGGCAATTGTCCTGCTCTTACCCCCATTGTGCTTGCTACCTTTTGCAGCCACCCTAGCCCTTACTACAAACATTTTACAGTTATTTTTTATCACCAAAGTTTGGGTCTCTATTGACTTATATGGGATTCAGGTCCGGGGTCAAGTTCGAGTCAAGTTCTAGTACCTGAATCGAATTTTGGACTAAAGTTCAGCCGAACCCGTCGAACACGAACTCCCACGGGTCCGCTCACCCTAATATTAACCTAAATTTATTATATGACGCCATGCATAAAGCAACCCAGGATAATAAATGTTCCCTCCTAATCATCTGTCTCCACATCCTCTATGCACTTGATAACTGCACTTAAGCATACTGGCTGATGACTGGATAATGCAGCTTTATATGAAAACGCCTATTTATTATAATGGCTGGACCTGAAATAACAAGCACTTTTCACCTATTGTGTCTCCCCCTATTTCCTTGCAGATTGTAAGGTTTCGAGCAGGGACCTCACTCCTCCTGTAACTGTTTCACTGTCTTACCTTGTATTGAATTTATTGTCTATATACAGAATGTCACTGCTTAATTGTAAAGTGCTGCGGAATATGTTGATGCTATTTAAATAAAATTACTATTATTATATAAAGACATGATATCAGAGTATATGCATAACACAGACTTAGGGAGCACGCCACAGACCCTTCACACCAATCCAACACGCGTTTTGCTTCCTCTTCTACAGGGAGTGTTGGCCTCTTAATATAGTGTGAATACAGTTACCACAAATAGGTAATCAGGGGAAACGTCGCCTTACTGGGCGCCGCTGTATGCGCATGCACATGGTATCTGCTGCACGCCGGCTGTAAGATGCGCATCAATGAAGTGCGAGAATGTCGCCGTTCATGATGTGGGACCAGCTAGCCAGTCCGGAGCCGAGCCCGGCACATGAGCAGTATGGCGCACAACGATCTCCGCAGCCATCTTTAAAATTGCAAAAAGAGGTGGTAAAGGTATTTAGTGATAATAAGGCTGTAGATCACTATGCACAAAGGGGCACGTACATCTTTAATGGGAAGGGGAATTGGCATAGAGATATGATGGCAGTATGGTAGTGTGATACAGAATAACTACAAAAAATATATGTTAAAGTGGAGAGAAAATGGACATATTCTGAAAAAGGAAAAATATAAATGTAAGTGATATAATGATAGTGAAGAAAACTATTAAAAAAGAAATAAAGGAAAAAAGTTTCTACGTGTGTATGTATGTGAAATGTGTGAACATACGGTAAATAAAAATACAATTAAAGTGGAAAATTGTGTTTAAAGGAAAGAAGAAAGAAAGAAAAAGGGAAAAAAGTGAATGATTGAATGTGAGAAAGTTTATTCTCCCAAAAAAGAAACAATTTTTTGTTGTATAAAAGTAGATAAAATATAAAAATAAATGTATGTGAAAAAATATATATTTTTCCTTTTTTCTTCTTTCTTTTCATTCCCTTTTCTTTCTTTTTTTTGTAAAATTATTATACACATGCACACCTATACATATACATATATATATAAATATGCTATCATAAATTTCATATATGGAGATGAAGAAATATTTCTAAGATGATGTTTGTATGTTATATCCTATGTCCTAAAAATATAAAAAGAAAACTATTTTATTATTATTCAGGCAACTAAAAAAACGACAAATGGTAAGTATTCATCTCAAGAAAAAATATTTAAATGGAAAATTGGGAAAGAAAAAAGAGAAAAAAAAGACATAAGAAGAGCCAAGGATAAATATCTTATGTGTATATAATAACAGACAAGATATCAATATTTTATAGGAAACTTGCAAAGCCCCATTGTTCATTTAACCCCCTAGTGTTCATGCATTTTAATATTGTGATCCATTTACATTCTAGCTGGGCCAATTTCTTGGTCATATCACCTCTTCTATTACCTGGATAAAAGAGATCAAATCCCCGAAAACGGAGTAAATGCCACTGATGCGGGTGGAATTCCTAAAAATGTCTTGCTAAAGGTTCTAATTTTGTAATCGCACCCACATCTTCTTATGGGATCTTTACTGCCGCCTTAATATCCTTGATGTGTTTAAGGAACCGGATTCTCAATTCCCGTGATGTCATGTCGACATAAATCAGAACATAAGGGCAAAAGTTGCAAGATAAATAACTAAGGTCGTCCTGCTGTTAATATAATGTAATATCTTGAAATCGCGCTCTCTTGCTGAAACTGAAAAGATATCTGTTAGTCAATATATCTGCACGCCTTGTAATTTCCACAGGTCCAGGTGCCCCACTTGTGGCCTTTTGAGACCAAATAAAAATGTTGAAGTCGGAGGGATATGATGACCGTGTACCAACAATGTCACATAAATTCTTGCTACATTTAGCCATAATAAGAGGTGGGTCTGATAGCAATTAGGAAAGTTTAGAGGTTGAGCCTCTATTGTGACATCACTCATGTGTAGCTTTGCCCTCGTGATGTAACAATTGGATTCCACTTGTGATGTCACGGAATCCTTGGATTATATCCAGTGATTTTGCAGTGAGATCCTTTGTCTGGAGAGGCTGATTGTGCACTACACAGTAAGCGATATTCCTCCAGGCTAAAATGCTGTTTAGACTCGTTCTAATTCTCAGCGTGCTATTAGCATCAGCGGAAGGTGCTCCCATCTTTATCCGCAACCATCATTCACAAGCGCAGATCAGGATCCCTGCAGGTAAGGTCATTACCAGATACACTCTGATGATGGGGTTAACCCTTTGCCTCCAAAGCCAAGTTTTATTTTTGCACTTTCTTTTTTCCTCCACTTTTTCCAAGAGTCATAACTTTTTCCCATTCATATATCTGTATGAGGGATTAGTTATTTTTTTGCGGGACGAGTTGTAGTTTTAAATGACACCATTCATTTTATCATTAATGTGAAATTGGGGAAAAAATTTAGTTCTCCTATGTTTTTTAGTTGTTTTATTTTCATGGTATAAGAAGTAACAGTCGTTTTCATTTTTAACATAGATGAGACATAGAGCATTAATACTGTCCTCGCCTTGCTGGATGCACTCACTACTACATGTAGCAGAAGGCGCCCACAAGACATACAGGGGATACTTGTGACTTCTTACTTGTCAGTAGAGTTTTTCTTTAATGTCTATTTTTACTTTCTAGGTACCAAAGTAGTCCTGCACCATGGTCCGTGCTCAGCAGCATGCGGTAAGCAGCTCAGAATTCAGATATGTCCTTCACATGTAACATTTCACATGCGGCCCCAGAAACCATTGGGATCCATTAATAAGGCCCAGGTTCTGTTATCAGACTCTGCGTCATTAGGGGTTCTGTAACTTTTCTTATGTGACCAGAGATTTATATGAGGTCACAGGATACATGGATTGGAGGATTTTTCCTCTCTTACTTATAATTTCAGGTGTCATCTCCCATCCTGTGTTCATTCTCTATTCCAGGAATATAAAAGAACAGATCTCTGTATTGTCCATTATATATTGATATGACATCAAATATCATCCATCATTTTTCCAAACTTAATACCCCTTTTTTAATAGTCATATTTGGTTCCTCAGTCCGCCCATTCCATGTATTTGGTTTCCACGTCTGAACACATTCCAGCTCTGATCCTGATCACTTATGTTCTGTTCTTTATCTTTTCAGCTCATAACACTGTTCCTCAAGAAACATCTCAGGATACAGTCATTAAGATTGTTATAGCTGCTGCCATTCTCTTCGTCATTGCAATAATCATTGTTGCCATCGGTGTCATCTACTGGTAAGTATAATAACTAATGATTTATGGGCTACACAGGAGTCTGTAGAGGAAATGTCACATCTTCAGGTTCCTCCAGAAATGGGAATATTTTGTGGCTTGGACACGTCACCCTGAAGTTGTGCCCTGCAGATAACTGATGGGTATATATTAGACTTTGTAGGGATTCACGCTCTCATGTAGGCATTAGGTAGCGTTCGCACAGGCAATGCAGTTTGGTCCAAACCGGTGCAGTTTTATTTTTTTTCAAAAAGCTCCAAGGGATTCAAAGCCAAAAACAGCCTCTTCTGGGCACAAAGGTATCACAGCAAATAAACACTTCATTTAGCATGGCACATATGTCAGTGCAGGCTCACCCAAACAGATTACAGTCCTTTCCACCAGAGAAAACTTTATAAACAGAAGAGGCACGATCCCACCAATCTCGCTGTCGCCTTCAGCCCAAGTTCAAGCAGCCTCCAGTGCCAAACAGAAGTGTTCAACTCTGGCCACAGTTCACACTGAACAGGCTGCAGCAGACACACGGTTCTCTGCAGCTCCAGCACTCAGACTGCTCAGCTTTCCTAGCTGACCTATGCAGTCTCCATTTAGAGAGAGATGCCGGCACATATCTCTCTCAGCTACAGCTCACACTTTGGCTGAACACTCACCAGCTCCAGCACATTCAACTCTGCTTCATCCAGAAGACTGCACACAGTGAACACAGGCCCTGGTTTTAGTAAAAAAGCAAGATGGATGTGTCTAATCAAATCCTACAGAGCTAGAACTTAACCCTGTCCTACCTTGCTCTGCTACAACTTGCATATACATTATTAATAGAAATTGCTGATTGGAATAGACACAAAAATGACTGACTCGTGATATTTCTATAGATAGCACTAAATTAAATGTTTCATTTATACATTCTGCAGAATGCAGACATATTTTACTTTGTGATTTACAATGTGACTTTCATTTTTACAATTTTATAGTTATCTGAAAAAGAAAAAGCCAGTGAAAGATCTTGAAAGGCAATGGTGCGCCGATGATTTTAGAGAGAACAACACCAAACTAAATGGTAACTACAGCTTAACAAATCTGACATTAAAGAAGCACTCCAGCTAAATATGTATTGTCTAATCCCTTCTAGATATATCAGATGTACATGTGAGAAAATACTTACCATTTGCCGTCTTCTCTGGATTCCAGCACCACGTCTTATGTGTGGCGCGGTAGCGATTTTCCTAATATAAGCCTATGAGACTCAGAGCGAGGTTCCATATACTTACATTGAGAATGTAACTTCCAGTCCACACATAAAGACATTGTGATGGCCCGTCCAATTTTTCAAATATACACGTTTACGTTTTAAATATTTTTGTTGATATATGAGTATTGACTTCTAGCATACACAGCAGAGCAGGAGTACCAGCAAATTCTTCTTTGTCATCTATAAGAAAGACTTCGTGATCGCCAGGCCGATTTAAAGTCACATGGTTCAGCAGAGAACTGGAGCTGTGCTGCAAACCGGAGAAGACAGCGATCAGTGTTCTACCATATACTATACACTACTAATATGTTCAGAAGTGATTAGCAATAATAATTTTGCTCAGAGTGCTTCTTTGATATCTCTATACAGACAGTTATTGCCAACTTTTATATTACATGGAATATAATAACATGTAAATATAAATAATTTTAATCATATAGAAGCTTACATTTTAGAAGCTTGCATTTTATTAAATCTAACTTCAATATTTTATGTTACAGGAGAATTTGACATTTTCTGTACTTCTAGAGACATTATAATGCCGCACACGGCCGCTATAGTGGAGAGGAAAGAGTCCGAGATTAAGCCGGACTTAAATGATTACAAACAGACACCTCCATCTATTCTAAAAGGAAGTCAAATGAAAAATGAAAACAAAGGGAAAAAAGTTTATTTTCAAGAATCGGATAATCGATATGTTTACTCATATGATTCCGAGTCCTCACAACCTGGATGTCAAATGAGATATTTCCGAAACGAACAAGGCTGGAAAAAAAGTGAGTGTTTTCATATCTTGCCTCAACCTTTATCAGAAGATCATCTTTCATTTCTTTCAAAAGAACTTAGGGGCCTGATTTATCAAATCTTTTTTACCGGTATTCTGACATAAAAAGCTTTGAACTGTCACTAAATTTTGGCAAAAACTCCAGGCTGCGCTAAAATATTGTGATTTCTGGCATTCTCCTGCCATTTTTGCCCATTTCCAACAAAGTGCCGGAGCTTTAGTAGAATGGTTGACCGCTAGTCAAATTCATGATGATCGGCAGCGTTAGTTAAGCCACGAAACACGCTCACGAGAGGAGCACACCAGTAGTCAGACACTCCTGATTCATGAATCAGCGTATAACTCTTCATAAATCAAAAGCGTCTGACTTCAGTGCGCCTCCTCATCAAGATCGGCGCGAAGAAGCTGTATTGGGAGTATCATCTGAAAAAAATGTGGAATAATTATTGGTGGATAACCCAATGATGCCAATATTTCATTCACTTCCTAAAATTCTCAAACCTTTTTGCCACCTTCCATGTACTCCATTGCGGTGGGAATAAGTTCATTCATTAAAAGACTGGGGTCTTGGGTGAGGAAATATTACAGCCACTAAGGTGAGAGATTTCAGGATATTTAAGGTGCAGTATAGATGTTCTGCAAATATTTGTCTGTTGTTAAATGGTTGACATACAAAGTTACATCGCTGTATTCCAGAATACCCCAGGATTTAACTATTGCTGCCCTGTCTCATTATTTGGATGATTACAGTGGATATTGCAAAGAAATTAGTTCCTAATTTCTTAAGTATATTACTTACTTCATCCTATTTTTTTTCTTTTCAATGGTTATTTTTTTTTTTACAAACTATTGGGTTGATATGCCATAAACGGATGAGATGGGAATACCCCATTAAAGCTAGGAATAAGTTTTGTATAAAAGTCTATTTTCTATAGATTAGCTCTGAGATCTGGTCTATAGGATGCAAACTGTCATTTATATCAAACTGGATTCTGTAATAGGTCCATTGGGTGTTGTAATATTATCTAGATTCTCCTAAGGGGATGTTGTGTTAAAAGAAATGTATATTATCCGTTTTATATGTAACATTCTGTTGCTCCATGTTTAGTTATAATCCATTATTGTTTCTGCAGAAAAATCGAGAAAGAAGGCTCGCCGAGTTCCAACAAGGAATAAGAAATCCAGCAGAAGGCGATGACTCCGCCTCAACTCCATTACATGGTGGCTACCATGTGAGGATAAGGCAACCTGTGATTAAGCAAAAAGAGACAGATTCCGGGCTCGGTCTCTGCTCTCACCCAAGGATATGACACTTACCAGACTTTCCGCAGTCAGATGTGTTCACAGACAAGTGACTTACCTGCTGCATGAAGAGGCAGATTCCGGGCTCGGTCTCTGTTCTCACCCATGGATATGACATTTACCGGACTTTCCGCAGTCAGATGTGTTCACGGACAAGTGACTTACCTGCTGCATGAAGAGACAGATTCCGGGCTCGGTCTCTGCTCTCACAATATTGTATGACATTTACCGGACTTTCAGCAGCCAAGTGTACTCACGACACAAGTGAGGTACCTGCTGTAAGAAGAGGCAGATTCCGGGCTCAGTCTCTGCTCTCACCTAGCCACAGCTCAAGGGAAATGCACTCCTTTAACCATGGTTCCCTAGAGGTTTCCTCCATTGGGGGTTTTTCCTCTCCTGAGTGCTAAAGGACGACTCTTCGTGAGTTAAAGGCCCATCATCATCAATGCCACATTTAAGACTATTGTCCTGACTTCTAATGGAAAATTCCACATTATCCAACTTGAATAAAGTTTATAAAGAAGTCAGCATATATCATGTGTATTTGAATCTTCTTTTATGAATCTTTACACTATAGCAGAATATACATAGCACTGGACTACTTTATATAGTCATTACCATCACACATAGCTAATTATTTATCATCCCGTTTTCTCACACACATGTAAACTAGGGTATAAGTGGTGTTGTATTTAAAAATAATATATCCACTTCTCGACATGCTATCTACATGTATGTCACTTGTCTGATGTCATTCTATGGAGAGAGTTCTGGAGCATAGCCAGTGACTGTGTTGGACATCAGAGCTGTGCTGCAGTCAGAAAAGTACTATATCCATAAATGTCTAAATCACTTACCATATTTTCAGATTATAAGAAGGACTTTTTTCCCAAAAAAATTTGGGAGGAAAAAGGGGGTGCGTCTTATAATGCAAAGGTACAGTATTTTACCTGGGGGGGCATCGGTGGAGCCGGGTCACAGATACAGGAGGATGGCAGCGGCTGCAGCAGGAGCCCGTCCTCTCAGCATGTCATGCAAGGTGTGGGAAAGACTAAGTGCAACACAGAGGGAAGAGGAGGAGGAAGCCCAAACACTAGGGAAAGGGGAATGGAGACCCCTAGGCAGATCTATTATCACCCTGCCTACCCTACCATCCCTATATAGGTTCCACACCTATCAGAGAGCAGGAACCTAAACCCTGTATATCACTAGAGCTTGGCCCTAGATAGGGAGGGGGAGGGAATGAGTATTGGTCAGGAAACATTACAAACTAAAGACAACAAGGTAGACAAACAAAGGGGACAAACTTAGCTTGAACAGACACCAGAGGAGTAATGTCAACTGTCCTCCAAGGGCACCAGAGAAGAAGCCAGCCAACAGATAGTGCTCCAAACATGCACAAAGGTACATAGAAGTATCTCTGGTGATTTCCTGCAGCAAACTGAGAGTTTTTAACTCCCAGGAAAGGGTGTGTCGATTAACACCAGGAGGGAGGTTGCCGTTGGGTCTTAAAGCAAGAAGGATTAAGAAGGCATCTGCAATGCCAAGCACAGTGACCTTCTACAGCCAGATCCAGAGCAAATGTCTATAGCACCTGCACACCCGTGACAGTCCCCTCCCTACTACGAGTGGCCTTTGGACACTCAGGACCAGGTTTCTCAGGATAAGAGGTGTGGAATGCATGAACCAACCTGGGCGCATTCACCTCTGATGCTGAAACCCACATCATTTCCTCTGGACCATAACCCTTCCAAGTACTGTAGGGAACGGCGCTGGAGACGAGAATCTACAATCCTCGAAATCTGAAACTCCAAATCACCATCAACCATGATTGGGGGCGGCAGTAGGGGAGAGGACTCAAGATGTTCTACATATTTCTTGAGCAGAGACCTGTGAAAGACATTGTGGATCTTAAGGGCCTGAGGTAGGTCAAGACGAAACGCTGCTGGGTTAATGACGGTGGCTATTTTATAGGGACCAATAAGTCTAGGTCCCAGATGTTAGGAAGGAACCTTCAACTTGATATTCCTGGTAGACAACCATACAAAGTCAATCACACTCAGGTTCGGACCTGGCGAGCGTTTCCTGTCCTCCATACGTTTGTACCTGTCCCCCATGATCTTCAAATTACTCAGAACCCCCCTGCCACACAGAGGAGCGAGACGATGCAAAACATTCCTCCTCAGGAACTCCCAAAGCCCCTGCCCCACTAAAAATACCAAACTGTGGATGGAAACCATATGCACCAAAGAACAGTGACCTGCCGGTAGATCCTTGGCGATGATTATTAATAGGAAATTCTGCCAGCAGTAAGTAAGATGCACAATCCTCCTGGTTTTTGGAGACAAAACACCTGAGGTAAGTCTCCAAATTCTGATTAATGTCCCCCGATCTGACAACACATCAGTGGGAACTCCGTGAAGCTTCACGATCTCATTTATAAACACCTGAGCAAGAGTCTTGGCATTCGGAAGTGCCGGTACTGTGACAAATTGAACCATTTTACTGAACCTATCTACAACCACCAAAACCACAGTTTCTCCTGCAGATACCGGTAGGTCAGGAATAAAATCCATGGACAAGTGTGTCCATGTCCTGCTTGGAATAGGTAGCGGAAGAAGAGTACCAGACGGATGGGTATTCGATACTTTAGAATGTGCACAAATACTACAAGCAGACACATGTTCAACCACATCCCCATGCAACCCTGGCCACTAAAATGATGAGAATGGAGGTCCGCAGTTGCCTTACTACCTGGATGACCAGCAAGCACAAAGTTGTGATGTTTCCTAATTACTTTGCGGCACAGATTAGATGGTACAAATAACCTTCCTGAAGGGCAGGAGGCAGGGGCGTCCCCCTGAGCCTCCAATACCTCACCCTCAAGTTCAGGATACAAAGTCGAAATGACTACCCCCTTCTGCAAAATCGGGGCAGGGTTCTCAAGGTCACCAACACCAGGGAAGCTCAGGGATAAAACATCAGCCTTGAAGTTTTTGACCCCTGGAAGGAAAGTGGCAACAAAATTGAACTTAGTAAAAAACAGGGACCATCTAGCTTGCCTATGGTTGAGACGTTTAGCCAATTGAAGTTATGACAGGTTCTTATGGTCTGTGATAACAGTAATAGAATGGACAGCCCCCTCCAACCAATGTCACCATTCTTCAAATACCAATTTAATCGCCAAAAGCTACCTATTACCCACGTCATTATTTCTCTCAGCCGAAGATAATTTCTTTAGAAAAGAAAGCGCATGGATGCCATTTACCAGGGGACGAACCCTGAGACAACACAGCCCCAACCCCGACATCTGATGCATCAACCTCCACAATAAAGGGTTGGGAAACATCAGGTTGAATGAGTATAGGTGCAGTGGCAAAACAACTCTTTAGGGAGGAAATAGCCTGCAGGGCAGCATCCGACCATTTGGAAAGATCAGACCCCTTCCTTGTCATGTCAGTGAGGGGTTTCACAATTACCAAATAATTTTGGATACATTTCCGGTAAAAATTAGTAAAGCCCAGAAAACGCTGTAGAGTCTTCAGGTTCTTGGGATGGTACCAATCAAGGACAGCACGGATCTTCTAAGAATCCATCCGAAAATCCGAAGATGACAACAAGTACCCCAAAAACGGCACCTCTTGGACGGCGAAAACACACTTTTCCAGTTTGGCATATAGTTTGTTATCCCTTAATATCTGAAGCACTTGTCTAACATGCCCCCGATGTGTCTCAAAATTAGGTGAGTAAACCAAAATATCATCCAGATAGACCACCACAAAACTGCTTACCAAATGATGGAAAATATCATTAATGAAATGCTGGAACACCGCAGGTGCATTAGTCAGACCGAAAGGCATAACTAGACTCTCGATATGCCCTTCAGGGGTATTAAACGCTGTTTTCCATTCACCCTCCTCTCTGATTCTAACCAGATTGGAGGCTCACCTTAAATCCAGCTTGGAGAACACCTTAGCTCCCACAACCTGGTTGAACAAATAATAATAATAACAATAATAATAATAATAATGTTTATTTTTATAGCGCCAACATATTCTGCAGCACTTTACAAATTTATGGGGGACTTATACAGACAATACAGAATAAGCATATCTCATATCGAAAGGAGTGAGGGCCCTGCTCGCAAGCTTACAGTCTATGAGGAAATGGGGGAGACACAAAAGGTAGAATGTACATATATTGTATAATGCAGCCTTAATATCTTGATTGGTATGAACCTCAAATTGAAGAAGATTTTAATATGGGGGAACACTGGGACGGACAACTGGGATGGACAGATAGTGTGTGGAGGCGATACGCCAGTCTAAAGAAATGGGTTTTTAGGGTCCGCTTGAAACTGTGCGTATTGGGAATTAATCGAATTGTCTTGGGTTGTGCATTCCAAAGAATTGGCGCAGCACGTGAGAAATCTTGGAGACGGGAGTGGGAAGTTCGGATTATGGAGGATTTTAGTTTTAAGTCACTGGCAGAACGGAGGGCACGTGGAGGGTGGCAGACTGAGACAAGGGAGGAGATGTAGGGGGGTACTGAAGCATGGAGCGCTTTATGGGTAAGCGTGATAAGTTTAAATTGAACTCTATATTGGATGGGTAACCAATGCAATGACTGGCACAGGGAAGAGGCATCGGTGTAGCGGTTGGCGAGGAACATGATCCTGGCTGCTGCGTTAAGGACGTATTGGAGAGGGGAGAGTTTAGTAAGAGGGAGCCCGATCAGTAGAGAGTTGCAGTAGTCCAGACGGGAATGAATAAGAGCTACGGTAAGGGTTTTTGCCGAGTCAAAGGTGAGAAAAGTCCTGATTCTTGAGATGTTTTTGAGGTGTAGATGACATGAACGAGCGAGTGATTTGATGTGAGGAGTGAAGGAAAGATCTGAGTCAAAAATGACCCCAAGACAGCGGGCTTGTTGCTGGGGAGTAATGGTTGAGCCATAAACGGAAATGGCAATATCGGGCACAGGTAGGTTAGTGGAGGGAGGAAATACGAATAATTCAGTTTTTGACAGATTCAGTTTTAGGCAGAGGGAGGACATAGTGTTAGACACAGCAGAAAGACAATCACTGGTCTTTTGTAGTAATGCAGGGGTGATGTCCGGAGCAGAGGTGCATAATTGGGTGTCATCAGCATAGAGATGGTACTGAAAACCGAATCTGCTGATTGTTTGTCCAATGGGAGCGGAGTATAAGGAGAAAAGAAGGGGGCCTAGGACTGATCCTTGAGGAACCCCGACAGTAAGGGGAAGGAGAGAGAAGGAGCAGTCAGAGAGATAGAAGGAGAACCAAGAGAGAACAGTGTCCTTGAGACCTATAGAGCGGAGCATAGTGAGGAGGAGCTTTTGATCCACAGTGTCGAATGCTGCAGAGAGATCCAGGAGAATCAGCAGGGAATAGTGACCATTAGATTTAGCTGTTAGTAGATAATTAGAGACTTTAGTGAGGGCAGTTTCAGTAGAATGTAAAGAGCGGAAACCAGATTGTAAAGGGTCAAGAAGAGAGTTGTCTGAAAGATAGCGGATTAGACGGGAATGGACCAGGCGTTCCAGGAGTTTAGAGATAAAGGGAAGATTGGAAACAGGTCTGTAGTTGGCCGTGCAGTTCTGGTCAAGGGATGGTTTTTTAAGTAATGGATGTATGCTGGCGTGTTTAAAAGAAGAGGGAAAGATACCAGATGAGAGGGAGAGGTTGAAAATTTTAGTTAGGTGAGTGGTGACAGCTGGAGCAAGGGACTGAAGGAGATGTGAGGGAATAGGGTCACTGGTGCAGGTGGTAGGGCGAGAAGATGCAAGGAGGCTGATCTCTTCATCTTCCGTGACTGGTTCGAGGTCAGAAAGTGAGCAAGATACAATGTGGCGGGGGAGAGCATGCATAACGTTTGGGGATTGGGAGAAAATTTCCTGTCAGATATGGTCAATTTTTTCTTTGAAATAATTGGCCAGATCGTCAGCGCTGAGGTCGGTGGTCGGGGCCTGTGCTGTTTGATTGAGGAGAGAATGAAACGTGTCAAAGAGTCGTTTAGGATTATTGGAAAGTGAGATGATGAGGTTGTTAAAGTAGGTTTGTTTGGAGAGGTGAAGCAGAGTTATATGTTTTCAGCATAAATTTATAATGGAGGAAATCTTCGGGCAGATTAGATTTTCTCCACAGCCTTTCAGCGCACCTGGAACACCGCTGGAGAAGACGTGTTTGAGGTGTGTGCCAGGGTTGTCGCCGTCTATGCCGAATTGTTCTTTGTGTAGGAGGTGCAGCTTCATCCAGGGCGCATAGCATTATTTCGTTATAATGCTTCAATGCAGAGTTGGGACATGAGAGGGAGGAAATTGGGGCCAATGATGATTGCAACTTTTTCATAAATTTCTGGGTGTTAATGGCGCGTATATTTCTATAAGTGTGGAAAGTGGGGGGGTTTTGAGTAGAGTCACAGTTCTTGACAGAGAATGAAAGAAGATTATGGTCAGAGAGTGGAAGGGGAGAGTTATTAAAGTCATGTACTGAGCAAAGCCGGGAGAAGATCAGGTCCAATGTGTTCCCGTCCTCATGTGTAGGAGAATTAGCAAGCAGTGAAAGGCCGAAGGAGGAGGTTAGTGATAAAAGGTGAGCGGCAGATGGGGAAAGAGGATCGCCAATTGGGATGTTAAAATCTACCATGATTATCGTGGGGATGTCGCAGGATAGAAAATTTGGAAGCCAGGCAGCAAAGTGATCCAGGAACTGACGGGAGGGACCTGGAGGGCGATAGACCACGGCCACTCGCAGGGAGAAGGGCCGGTAGAGTCTGACTGTGTGGGCCTCAAAAGAAGGGAAGATAAGGCAAGGTATTGGGGGGATAGCCTGAAAAGTACATTTTGTTGAAAGAAGCAGACCAACACCTCCACCTGATCTGTTGTCAGGTCGCGGGGTATGAGAGAAATGTAGGCCACCGTTGGAGAGAGCTGCAGCGGCGGTAGTGTCCGACTGCTGGATCCAGGTTTCAGTGAGAGCAAGAAGGTTGAGGGAATTAGAGAGGAAAAAGTCATGGATGTAAGAGAGTTTATTACAAGCTGAGCGCGCATTCCAAAAGGCACAGTTGAATGAGACCGAAGATATGCAGGGAATATTAATGAGATTAGCAGGGTTTCTGAATGTAACAGGGAAAGAGTTAGTGTTATTATTACTGGAGGGTCCTGGATTAGGAGAAATATCACCAGCGACTAAGAGAAGGAAAATACAGAGAGTGAGCAGATGGTTGAGTGATTTGTGAGAGCGTTTCCTGTGTTGCATGGTGGGATTGAATGGATCTGTGTGGTATAACATTGTGAAGAGAGCATGACAGCTGTACATAGGAGAAGAGAGGAGTGAGGAATTAATATGGATGAAGTGTGCAAAATTGGTGGGAGAACGGTGAATGTGGATGATTGTAGCAGCCAGAATATAAATGGCACAGATACAAATAGTGAATACTGTTTGCAAAACAGATGAACTGGAAGCAAGTTTGTTCAATTGTCTTACCTGTCTCCTGCCCTGTCAAACTGCCATGCCTAACTGCTGACACTTTGATAAACTATGGCACTTCAATAAAGTATGCATAAATGCTATATGCATAAATGCCCCCGCATAAATGCTGCCCCTAGACTATGTCTCAATATATAGGGAAGTATCTGCTTAGATCTACACAGATTTAACTCGTTAGCAATCAATCAACTAGTTTAAGACAACAGGAGACAATAAAACTTCAGAAAAAAAAAAACAGACTGGCAACTCTACATGGATCATAAACTGTTAAAGCAAGTGTGGTGACCTTAAAGTATCATGGGTTAAACAGCATAGATGAATGACAAATATATACCAGTGATTAGCTGCAGAACATTGCAAGGAACATGGAGATCATGAACAAATCTGGAATCAGAGGAAGAGGGTATGGATCTCAGATGGTAATTTGATTCAATTCCTGGAAATCTAAACAAGTACGTAGACCGCCATCTTTTTTCTTCACAAAGAAGATCCCTGCGGCCACGGGTGAAAATGAGGGTCTGATATGTTCTTTCTCCATACTTTCCGCAATGATGTCCTTCATGGCTTGTCTCTCAGGGACAGAAATATTATACAGTCTGGACTTTGGTAGTTTAGCTCCGGGGGTCAAGTTAATAGGACAGCCATATGCACGATGAGGAGGCAAATCCTGATGTGGCGCCCCTGAGGGTTCAGTCGCCACAGGGGTACTGCACCTCAGCTTGAGGTGTGGTATCTCCTCTTCCAGGTAATGATGGAGCACTTCTCGGGACCCTACCTCACCACTCAACACTACACCACTCCTGTCCTGTAGGGGGCCTAAATGCACCAGGGTGCTGCCCCGGCCCGGAATATAGAAGATGGGGGGAACCAAAGATAGGAGGAACAATGTAGTGGGTGAGGGTGGAGGACACACTTTTAGGGTACACTTACTAATTCATATTTAATCTACGGCCATCTTAGGTTCAAGGTCTTTGATTGTGATCTTCATCAGTGATTGTTTTTCTCCGTCTCTGATTGTAGTCACCCACCAGAGTTCAGTAATAGGCCTCATCCGACTGAAGATACACGATCCTTGTTTTCTGGCATTGAGGCGAGGAGCGGGTCAGAGTTAACCACTGTCTCTACCCAGTCAAGGTCCCTACCTAAGAAGGCGTGGAGGGGAGCAGAGGAGACAAGCTCCACAGGCAAAAGGATCCCAGGGGGATACGGACGGAGCAGCATACGCCACCTGTATTTCTTACTCTGGCCTAGTCAGAGGGACTACTGCTGCAAGAAGGGTGACCGGCCCCCGATATCTGACTTTGTTACTTCACGTCTCAGTCAGAAAAGCCCGGAGGCTTAGTGGATCCCAGGAGGGATACGGACGGAGCGGCATACGCCACCTGTACCTCTCTACCTGCGTTTATCCAGTGGGACCCGGCCTTACACCTAGTTCTAACCACACATACAGTCAGGAGAAGACTTAGTGGGAGAACTCACCAAGGAGAGGAACACACACCAGAGGGGTCTTGACAGGTGCTCCTGATCTACCTGGAAAGTGCTGGACCCCTTCCCAGTGGCTGCAGTATGCCGCGAGGAGCAGAGGGAAGCTTTGCAGCTAAAGTTCATCTGAATGTGAGTAAAAACCTTGGATGACTTCACACCCCGCTTCAGCCTGTTATTTCCTGAGCGGCACTGCACCCACCATTCCTCATCACAGTGCCTTGAGGCCTGCTCCACCTGCGGGGAGCCATCCCATCTAAGCTGCCTTTAAAACACCGGCCTCAGTGGACTGAAGCAGCGCTGGTGTCTATCACCGGAAACCGTAGGAGGAGTAGTTGGAAAATACCACTCAACCCTGAAAGCCCATTAAATCTTTTATGTGACTGCCCTGGGCACGGACCGGGTCCGGGTCACGACTGCATCCCCGAGACACCTACACTTACCCGGCTCCGAGTAACCCCATTTCCCAGGGAGGGCTGTGAGCGTCACAACTTGGCATAGTCGGCAGGATTGCGTGCCGGCAGCAACGGAAAAGAAAATCCCCATTGCCGCCGGGTACTGTGCGCTTTTCCACTAAAAGACTGTTGTTATACACCCCATGTGGCGCCCGCCCAAGAATAACGGACGCCATTATGTGCCAAAACAACAGCGACCAAAGTCCTCCCATCGTGGGCCTGGCTCCCCAATGGCGCCAAAAGTGCAGACCGACCCCTCCAGCAGAGACAGTCCGCGTAGTGGTGTCCGTCAAAACGGATGGGACGACCCTGGGAGTGCCCATCAGCCAGCCGCCCTGGAGCTGCCCTAAAAGAAGGAGGAGAAAGAGAACACACCTTGCAGCCAAGATGGACGCAGCAGAAGAGAAGTCCTCTGAGGCCTCCGACGCTGTTCCACGAGCTGCCACCTTCCTCGGCATGAAGGGAATACACCTGACCCCGGAGGAGGCCGAGTTCCTCCGAGGAGAAACTCAGGACCTGACCAGGATTAGAGATGAGCGGTGTTCGACTAGAACTGTTCGCCAATCTCAAATTCGAGCTGTTTTGGGCGGTGTTCGAGTTGTTCGACGAACCCGAACGATTTGCAAAAGATTCGGCTGTTCGAGGTTATGTTCGATAACTGTTCGTGCACCAAAAGCGTGTCCTGCATTTCTGGCGCTATTTAGAGCACCAATCATGCAGGGATTGTCTGCCACTCACTGTAATGCCACAGCCATGGTGGTTGTGGCATTACAGTGATTGCCCAAATCGATGGGAACAGTGCTCACAGTGAAACATGAAAAGCCGGCAATTCAGCAGCGGCATACACCTGTACCCGACAATTTAGAACCGAAAGAATAGAGCTTCACACATAGATTAGATAGATATAAACATGTCAGCCACATATATACGAAGTACAGTGAAAGTGCTGCTTACTGTACTTGTCATTTAGCGTAAAGGATTTATCAAAAAAATTAATAGTGTTTTCATGCACCGTCTCTTTAAAAAAGCCGGCCGGCAATTCAGCATCTGTACCCGACAATTTATAACAGACAGAATAGAGCTTCACACATAGATTAGATAGATAGAAACATGTCAGCCACATATATACGAAGTACAGTGACAGTGTTGCTTACTGTACTTGTCATTTAGCGTAAAGGATTTATCAAAAAAAATAATAGTGTTTTCATGCACCGTCTCTTTAAAAAAGCCGGCCGGCAATTCAGCAGCGGTACCAGACAATTTATAACAGACAGAATAGAGCTTCACACATAGATTAGATAGATAGAAACATGTCAGTCACATATATATGAAGTACAGTGATAGTGTTGGTTACTGTACTTGTCATTTAGTATTAAAATAAAGGATTTATTATTAAAAAAATTCGCGTGGGGTTCCCCTTAATTTTAGGCTCTAGCGGAGGTTAAGCAGACGGCTGGGGCAGATGTTTGAAGCCTGGGAAGGGGGTAATACCCACGGAGCTTCCCAGGCTACTAATATCAGCCCCCAGCTGAATACATAGCCTTTACTAGCTATTAAAATGGGGGACCCCCCAAAAAAAATGACGTGGGGTCCCCCCTAATTTAATAGCTAGCAAAGGCTAGGCAGACAGCTGGGGGCTGATATTAATAGCCCAGGAAGGGAGCCATGAATATTGGCCCCCTCCCAGGCTAGAAACACCAGCCGTCAGCCGCCCCAGAAATGGCGCATTCATAGGATGCGCCAATTCTGGCACTTAGCCTCGCTCTTCCACGCTGCCCTGGTGCGGTGGCAGGGGGTAATAGGGTTGGGGTTGATGTCAGCTTATAATGCCAGCTGACATCAAGCCCAGGTTAGTAATGGAGAGGCGTCTATAAGACACCCCCATTACTAACCCCATAGTCAAAGTTAAAAAAAACACAAACACCCAGAATAAAGTCCTTTAATTGAAATAAAGACACAATCCTTTATTGTTCTAAATTAAACCATACTTACCGTCACGCCCATTCCAGCAGAAGCCAACGATCTCCTGCAATAAAAGAAAAATAATAAAGCAACCTCATCCTTACCTTTCCATGGTTCCCACGACAGCTTCAGCTCTGCTACATCGAGATGACAGGCTGGACCGCAGCAGAACGCTGCCATCCAGCCTGTCATCCCGCAGACACTGAGAAGCGCAGGCTTGCTTGCGCTGCTCAGCGTCTCTCTGTGACGACATCCAGATGAGCCGAGTTCATGTCCAATGAACTCGGCTCACCTCATGCACGTCACTGACAGCGTGGGAAAATTCTCACGCTGAAGCGGTGAGTGCAGGAGAATTCTCCCACGCTGTCAGTGACGTGCATAAGGTGAGCTCATGTCCAATGAACTCAGCTCACCTCCTGCACGTCACTGACAGCGTGGGAGAATTCTCCTGCACTCAGCGCTTCAGCGTGAGAATTCTCCCACGCTGAAGCGCTGAGTGCAGGAGAATTTTCCCACGCTGTCAGTGACGTGCATAAGGTGAGCTCATGTCCAATGAACTCAGCTCACCTCCTGCACGTCACTGACAGCGTGGGAGAATTCTCCTGCACTCAGCGCTTCAGTGTGAGAATTCTCCCACGCTGAAGCGCTGAGTGCAGGAGAATTTTCCCACGCTGTCAGTGACGTGCATGAGGTGAGCTGAGTTCATTGGACATTAACTCGGCTCATCTGGATGCCCTCACAGAGAGACACTGTGGAGCGCAAGCAAGCCTGCGCTTCTCAGTGTCTGCGGGATGACAGGCTGGATGGCAGCGTTCTGCTGCGGTCCAGCCTGTCATCTCGATGTAGCAGAGCTAAAGCTGTCATGGGAACCATGGAAAGGTAAGGATGATGTTGCTTTATTATTTTTCTTTTATTTCAGGAGATCGTTGGCTTCAGCTGGAATGGGCGTGATGGTAAGTATGGTTTAATTTAGAACAATAAAGAATTGTGTGTTTATTTCAATTAAAGGACTTTTTTCTGGGTGTTGTGTTTTTTTTAAATACTTTACTAGAAATTCATGGTGGTCATGTCTAATATTGGCGTGACCCCATGAATTTCGGGCTTAGGGCCAGCTGATAATGCCAAGCTGGCCCTAACCCCTTTATTACCCAGTGAGCCACCGCATCAGGGCCCTGGATGAGTTGGGTACAGCGCCAGAAGATGGCGCTTCTATGAACGCGCCATTTTTCGGGGTGGCTGCGGACTGCAATTTGCAGCGGGGGTGGCCCAGAAAGCTTGGGCCTCCCTGCGCTGCGGATTCCAGCCCCCAGCTGCCTAGTTGTACCTGGCTGGACACAAAAACAGGGCGAAGCCCCACGTCAATTTTCTTTAAATTATTTCATGAAATAATTAAGAAAAAAAGGGCTTCCCTATATTGTTGTGTCCGGCCAGGTACAAATAGGCAGCTGGTGGTTGGGGGCAGCCCGTTCCTGCCTGCTGTACCTGGCTGGACACAAATATAGTGCGAAGCCCCACGTCAATTTTTTTTTAATTATTTCATGAATTTCCTGAAATAATTTAAAAAAATTGAAGTGGGGCTTCGCACTATATTTGTGTCCAGCCAGGTACAGCAGACAGGAACGGGCTGCCCCCATCCACCAGCTGCCTATTTGTACCTGGCCGGACACAACAATATAGGGAAGCCCTTTTTTTCTTAATTATTTCATGAATTTCATGAAATAATTAAAAAAAATTGAAGTGGGGCTTCGCACTATATTTGTGTCCAGCCAGGTACAGCAGGCAGGAACGGGCTGCCCCCAACCACCAGCTGCCTATTTGTACCTGGCCGGACACAACAATATAGGGAAGGCCTTTTTTTCTTAATTATTTCATGAATTTCATGAAATAATTAAAAAAAAAGTACGTGGGGCTTCGCCCTATTTTTGTGTCCAGCCAGGTACAACTAGGCAGCTGGGGGCTGGAATCTGCAGCGCAGGGAGGCCCAAGCTTTCTGGGCCCCCCCCCGCTACAAATTGCAGTCCGCAGCCACCCCGGAAAATGGCGCGTTCATAGAAGCGCCATCTTCTGGCGCTGTACCCAACTCATCCAGGGCCCTGGTGCGGTGGCTCACTGGGTAATAAAGGGGTTAGGGCCAGCTTGGTATTATCAGCTGGCCCCAAGCCCAAAATTCATGGGGTCACGCCAGTATTAGACATGACCGCCATGAATTTCTTGTAAAGTATTTAAAAAAAACACAACACCCCGAATAAAGTCC
Source organism: Phyllobates terribilis (assembly GCF_046119375.1). NCBI lineage: Eukaryota > Metazoa > Chordata > Amphibia > Anura > Dendrobatidae > Phyllobates > Phyllobates terribilis. Next base: position 242,159,931 of record NW_027362769.1, on the reverse strand, counting down.
TTTAATTGAAATAAAGACACAATTCTTTATTGTTCTAAATTAAACCATACTTACCATCACAGACATTCCAGCTGAAGCCAACGATCTCCTGCAATAAAAGAAAAATAATAAACCAACCTCATCCTTACCTTTCCATGGTTCCCACGACAGCTTCAGCTCTGCTACATCGAGATGACTGGCTGGACCGCAGCAGAACGCTGCCATCCAGTCTGTCATCCCGCAGACACTGAGAAGCGCAGGCATGCTTGCGCTCCTCACTGTCTCGCTGTGACGGCATCCAGATGAGCCGAGGTCATGTCCAATGAACTCGGCTCACCTCATGCACGTCACTGACAGCGTGGGAAAATTCTCACGCTGAAGTGCTGAGTGCAGGAGAATTCTCCCACGCTGTCAGTGATGTGCATGAGGTGAGCTCATGTCCAATGAACTCAGCTCACCTCCTGCACGTCACTGACAGCGTGGGAAAATTCTCCTGCAATCAGCGCTTCAGCGTGAGAATTTTCCCACGCTGTCAGTGACGTGCATGAGGTGAGCCGAGTTCATTGGACATGAACTCGGCTCATCTGGATGTCGTCACAGAGAGACGCTGAGCAGCGCAAGCAAGCCTGCGCTTCTCAGTGTCTGTGGGATGACAGGCTGGATGGCAGCGTTCTGCTGCGGTCCAGCCTGTCATCTCGATGTAGCAGAGCTGAAGCTGTCGTGGGAACCATGGAAAGGTAAGGATGAGGTTGCTTTATTATTTTTCTTTTAGTGCAGGAGATCGTTGGCTTCAGCTGGAATGGGTGTGATGGTAAGTATGGTTTAATTTAGAACAATAAAGGATTGTGTCTTTATTTCAATTAAAGGACTTTATTCTGGGTGTTTGTGTTTTTTTTAACTTTGACTATGGGGTTAGTAATGGGGGTGTCTTATAGACGCCTCTCCATTACTAACCTGGGCTTGATGTCAGCTGGCATTATAAGCTGACATCAACCCCAACCCTATTACCCCCTGCCACCGCACCAGGGCAGCGTGGAAGAGCGAGGCTAAGTGCCAGAATTGGCGCATCCTATGAATGCGCCATTTCTGGGGCGGCTGACGGCTGGTGTTTCTAGCCTGGGAGGGGGCCAATATTCATGGCTCCCTTCCTGGGCTATTAATATCAGACCCCAGCTGTCTGCCTAGCCTTTGCTAGCTATTAAATTAGGGGGGACCCCACGTCATTTTTTTGGGGGGGTCCCCCATTTTAATAGCTAGTAAAGGCTATGTATTCAGCTGGGGGCTGATATTAGTAGCCTGGGAAGCTCCGTGGGTATTACCCCCTTCCCAGGCTTCAAACATCTGCCCCAGCCGTCTGCTTAACCTCCGCTAGAGCCTAAAATTAAGGGGAACCCCACGCCAATTTTTTTAATAATAAATCCTTTATTTTAATACTAAATGACAAGTACAGTAACCAACACTATCACTGTACTTCATATATATGTGACTGACATGTTTCTATCTATCTAATCTATGTGTGATGCTCTATCTTTCTGTTCTAAATTGTCGGGTACCGCTGCTGAATTGCCGGCCGGCTTTTTTAAAGAGACAGTGCATGAAAACACTATTATTTTTTTAAATAAATCCTTTACACTAAATGACAATTATAGTAAGCAACACTATCACTGTACTTATTATATATGTGACTGACATGTTTCTATCTATCTAATCTATGTGTGAAGCTCTATTCTTTCTGTTCTAAATTGTCGGGTACAGATGCTGAATTGCCGGCCGGCTTTTTTAAAGAGACGGTGCATGAAAACACTAATATTTTTTTTAATAAATCCTTTACACTAAATGACAAGTGCAGTAACCAACACTGTCACTGTGCTTCTTATATGTGTGACTGACATGTTTCTATCTATCTAATCTATGTGTGATGCTCTATTCCTTCTTGTCTAAATTGTCGGGTACTGGTGTATGCCGCTGCTGAATTTGCCGGCCGGCTTTTTTAAAGAGAGTGTCTTCTGAGCAGTTTGTCAGCTTTTGGACACCTTTGCAGGTGTTTTCTATGTGTTTCTATGTGTTTTTGTTTGCCTGCCATTGGTTTTAACGGTGTTCGACGGTGTTCTAAGGTGTTCGACGAACAGTTCGACGAACAGTTCCTCGAACATCCCGGTGTTCGACGAACCGAACCGAACCCGAACACTACGGGGGTGGCTCAACACTAACCAGGATGGTCGAAGAGGCCCAGCGATTGGTCGCCGCGGAGTGGAGAGAGGCGGTGCTACAAAGGATCCAGGCCCGCCGCCAGAGCTTGTCATGTCGGTCCATGGAGGTCGCAGCCCAGGCGGAGGAATCCCAGAAGGCCATGCGCAACCCAGCAGCGGGTAAGGCGGAAACCCTTATCCCAGGCGCGGGACGCACTGTACTGCTCCTAAGTATCCCGCCGGCACCCCTGTCCCCGGGCACCTTCATATGGGAGCAGCTATCGGCTCCAGAGTCCGAGGCCGAAGCCACCGCCGTCACCGGAGACCTGTTATGCCTCCCGGCTCCTGGCCCAGAAAGTCCTGCGTTTCATGGGGAATCCACCTGCCCCAACCCGGACTGGTCCTCATCAGTGTGGGGTCCGCAGCAGCTTCCACTTTTGCCGCTCCCTGCACCTCCAGTCACCTGCCCGGCAGCAGACGAGTATGTCTGGGTCAACCAGGGGGGCGACCTGATGGGCTTCCCCCAGGAGACCCGGGCTGAAGTGCGGAGGAGGGAAGAGACGTGCCGTGAGCAACTCCTCCAATCTGACAAGAAACGACGCCAGAGGGAGATCCGCTGAGAGCGCCTGGAGGTGCGTAGCAAGGCCGCAAAGTCGTGGGCCCGCCAGGCAGAGGCCACCCATCCAAGCCCCTGGGAGGAAGGCCTAATTGTGCGATTCCACCAGGAGGCCAGATGGGGCTTCATTCGCAGCCCACAGTTCCACCGAGATGTTTTTGTAAACCGGCGGGACGTCGAGCCGCGGCTGGAGCAAGGCCACCCAGGCCGGAACCTTTACCCGGGTGACCGGGTGTCCTACACCCGTCACCACTGGGAGCAGGGGTGGTACGCCCTGGACGTCCACAGGGTGTTCAAAGGGGATGCCCCCACCAATCTGCCAACAAGGGATCGGTCAGGCTCTGTCAGCAAAAATGAGCCTTTTCCCCGGTGGGGATACCTTGACTAAGCGGCCCAGGAGGCTGAATCTCCATGAAAAGAGTTAACTTTTGATACACCTGGATTTGAGTTTGAAAAGACATTTGTCCCTGCGGACATTAGCAGTAGACAGACTCCCAATTGTATATAGTTTTGCATCTATTTAGGTGCTCCCTATTGGTTTTATGCAAAAACCGCTTCCACTTCTACCTCAGACCTCAGAAGTAAAACTTGTCTGGAGTAGCTCTCCTGGAGGTCCAACCCAGGATCTCCATGCCCTGCAGCCACCCCAGGGCCTACGTTAAGGGTTTGGGACAGGTCCCTCATGCTGCTGAACTGACACTTTTCTACAATGTTTTCTACTGATCTGTCTACATGCATAATGTCTCTTTACTGTTTTTCCACAATTATACTATATTAAATTTATATATATATCATGCAACGTTAAAGTGTCCTTACCTCCCATAAAGGAAAGATTGTTATTGTTATACAAAAATTTGAAATGTCTGTACCACTTTTTACTCTTTTGCAGCCTGCGGATGTGCTGTGTTTTACCACGGGGGAATGTGGCACCCCTGAGGGTTCAGTCGCCACAGGGGTACTGCACCTCAGCTTGAGGTGTGGTAGCTCCTCTTTCAGGTAATGATGGAGCACTTCTCGGGACCCTACCTCACCACTCAACACTACACCACTCCTGTCCTGTAGGGGGCCTAAATGCACCAGGGTGCTACCCCGGCCCGGGATAACGAAGATGGGTGGAACCAAAGATAGGAGGAACCATGTAGTGGGTGAGGGTGGAGGACACACTTTTAGGGTACACTTACTAATTCATATTTAATCTACGGCCATCTTAGGTTCAAGGTCTTTGATTGTGATCTTCATCAGTGATTGTGGTCTCCATCTCTGATTGTGGTCACCCACCAGAGTTCAGTAATAGGCCTCATCCGACTGAAGATACACGATTCTCGTTCTCAGGCCTTGAGGCGAGGAGCGGGTCAGAGTTAACCACTGTCTCTACCCAGTCAAGGTCCCTACCTAAGAAGGCCTGGAGGGGAGCAGAGGAGACAAGCTCCACAGGCAAAAGGATCCCAGGGGGATACGGACGGAGCAGCATACGCCACCTGTATTTATTACTCTGGCCTAGTCAGAGGGACTCCTGCTGCAAGAAGGGTGACCGGCACCCGATATCTGACTTTGTTACTTCACGTCTCAGTCAGAAAAGCCTGTAGGCTTAGTGGATCCCAGGAGGGATATGGACGGAGCGGCATACGCCACCTGTACCTTTCTACCTGCGTTTATCCAGTGGGACCTGGCCTTACACCTAGTTCTAACTACACATACAGTCTGGAGATGACTTAGTGGGAGAACTCACCAAGGAGAGGAATACACACCAGAGGGGTCTTGACAGGTGCTCCTGATCTACCTGGAAAGTGCTGGACCCCCTTCCCGGTGGCCGCAGTACGCCGCGAGGAGCAGAGGGAAACTTTGCGGCTAAAGTTCATCTGAATGTGAGTAAAAACCCTGGATGACTTCACACCCCGCTTCAGCCTGTTATTTCCTGCGCGGCACTGCACCCACCATTCCTCATCACACTGCCCTGAGGCCTGGTCCGCTTGCGGGGAGCCATCCCATCTAAGCTGCCTTTAAAACACCGGCCTCAGTGGACTGAAGCAGCGCTGGTGTCTATCACCGGAAACCGTAGGTGGCGTAGTCGGAAAATACCACTCAACCCAGAAAGCCCATTAAATCTTTCATGTGACCGTCCTGGGCACGGACCGGGTCCGGACTACGACTGCAACCCCGAGACACCTACACTGACCTGGCTCCGAGTAACCCCAATTCCCAGGGAGGGCTGTGAGCATCACACTGACACCCCCTCTCAGAAAAAACAGACAAAAACGCAGGTAAGGTCTCTGTAGAGACTGTAGAAAGGGAAATGTTTTAACAGTTTTCATGGCAGTAATCTCCCCATTCAATGATCTCTCTGGATTGCCAATCCACCAACGGATTATGTTTCACCAATCAGGGTAGACCCAATACAATTGGAGTTGGAAGATCATCTAGGACCCCACCCTCAGTCTTATATTATGTGTAATCTGAGTCCGAGCTTTCTGTGCAAGTAGCACTGAGTTGATGGCAAAGATAGGAATGGGCTTAACTAAAGTACAGCAAGCAAGACCATGAGTTCTCACAAACTCAGCATCAACCATGATGACTACAGCTCCATTGTAAATAGACACAGACATTTTCTCAGTCTTGCTCTCTAGCACCACCTCTGCTGTCAGAACAAACTGAGAACTGAAGGTTGACGATTATCCAACTCCAGACTATCAAGGGTTAATTGAGTTTCCTTTTGCTTAGGAATCGAGGGACAGGACCCAATAAAATGTCCCTTTTTTCCACAAAAAAATAAAAGACACTCTCCCCAATAGGGAGGTGCCTGAGCAATCCCTATAGTTACTGTTAGGTGGTTTGTTCTGTGCAATTATATGTTGCCAGTTCCCCCATCCTTAGTTTGTTAAACCTATTCCCGTATCCTGTGTCCAATTTCTCTAGTATAGTTTGTCCATGTTCCTGTGACTGCTTCGGCGGTGTCCGTATCCTGAAACCGCATCAGTGGTACCTGTCTGCTATCCCGAGACCTGTCTGAATATGTCCCAGTGGCCGTCCTGTCTAAATAGTCAGTTCCTGTCCCAAGTGGCCATCCTGCCCTAACTAAGAATCTGAGTTAACGTCGTTGTTGACCTTTGGGGTCAACTGCTACTGCCGACCTGACTACTAGAGGCTGCAGCAAACACCAAGGTAGCTGCTTAGTTACGCCCCTCCAGGGTAAGTCCGGTCCGTGGCACAGTAGGTCCACGAACCATGTGCACCACCAATGAGCGTAACAATAACTCTGGAACGTTTCAACGGATCCCTTTGATTCAGAGACTGTTTATTCGTGACATATTGTGCTTCATGTTAGTGGTAAAATTTGTTCGATATTACTTGCGTTTATTTATGAAAATATCGGAAATTTGGTGGAAAATATTGAAAATTTTGCAATTTTTAAACTTTACATTTTTATGCCCTTGAACCAGAGAGTTATGTCACACAAAATAGTTAATAAATAACATTTACCACATGTATACTTTACATCTGCATCATTTTTTAAACATAATTATTTTTTATTAGGAAGTTACAAGGCTTAAGTTTGTCAGCAATTTTTCAGTTTTCCAACAAAATTTACAACACCTATTTTTGCAGGGATCACAGCACATTTTGAAGTGATTGAGGGGCCTATATGACAGAAAATACCTAAAAGTGACATCTTTCTAATAACTGCACCCCTAAATGTGTGCAATTTCCCTTTCAAGAAGTTTATTAACCCTTTAGGTGCATCACAGGAATTAAAATAATGTGGAAGGAAAAAATTTAAATTTAAAATTTTCCCTAAAAAATGTTGCTTTAGCACCACATTTTTCATTTTCACAATTTTAACAGGAGGAAATGGACCATACAATTTGTTGTACAACTTATACTGAGCACGCCGATATGTCATATGTGAGGGAAAACTACTGTTGGGGACACGTCAGGGCTCGGAAAGGAAGGAGCACCATTTGACTTTTGGAGTGCAAAATTGGCTGGAATAGATAGTGGACACCATGTCGCTTTTGGAGAGCCCCTAATGTGCCTAAACAGTGCAAACCCCCCAAAAATGACCCCATTTTGAACACTACATCCCTCAAGGAAATTATCCAGAGGTGTGGTGAGCATTTTAACCCACAGGTGCTTCACAGAATTTTAAAACATTGGACAGTGGAAATTAAAAATTACGTTCTTTACCTAAAAATGTTCTTTTAGTCCCAAATTTTTCATTTTTACAAGGCTAACAGGAGAAAATGGACCAAATAATTTTTGTGCAATTTTTCTTGAGTACATGGATACCTATTTGTGGTCAGAAACTCTTGTTTGGGCAAACGGCAGGGCTTGGAAGGGAAGGGGCGCTATTTGATTTTTTTAAGTGCAAAATTGTCTTGAATAGATTTTGGCCCCCTTTGCGCATTCTGAGAGCTGCTGAAGTTCTAAAACAGCATAATCCCCACAAGTGACCCCGTTTTGCTAACTACACCTCTTGATGAATTCCTCTTAGTGTACAGTGAGCATTTTAACCCACAGGCTTTTTACAGAACTATTTAACATTGGCTGTGAAAATTAAAAATTTTATTTTTACCGCTAAAATGTTGATTTAGCCCCAACTTTTCAATTTTCAAAAGAGCTAATAGGATAAAATGGACCATAAAATTTGTTATGCAATTTCTCCTGAGTACAGGAATACCCCATATGTGGTCAAAAACTACTTTTGAGGAACAATGCAAAGCTCAGAAGGGAAGGAGTGCTATATCGGAGTGCAGATTTGTCTGGAATGGTTTTTGGGTGCCATGTCACCTTGGAAGAGCCTTTGAGGTGTCAGAACATAAGACCCCCCCAGGACTTTTGGAGTGGAAATTTTCCTAGGATAGGCTACAGACTCCATTTTTCAGAGCCGCTAAGTGCTAAAAGAGCAGAGAACCCCCCTCAACTGACCCCAATTTGGAAATTACATCCCTATGATAATTCATCTATGTGTGTAGTGATGATTTTAACTCCATTGGTGTTTTTCAGAAACAAGCAGCAATGGATGTGGCAGAGTGAAAATGCTAATATGTCATTGTAGTGCCCGAACATTGTGCTTCTGGAGACACGCACCATGTAAATTAAGTGGCTCTCCTTGCTACTGTAATGCCAAACATGTTGATGCTAATTGTGGTTTAAGCACATTGTAGGGCTTAAAAGGAGGGGGCATTTGGATTTGGAGCGCAGATTTCGCTGGATTTCTTTTCCAGAGCCTTTGTGCTACCAGTAACGTGGACGCCCCCTATATTTCTGTTAACAGATGACAAACCTTAGTGGGGACTTGTTTTTTTTGGGTTGAGTACAAGCTTTTAATGGTCACATTTTGGGGTACAAAACATTTTGGATTAGTTTACATTTATCCTGTGCTCTACCCTAAACACTTACATCGTGGTTTCCATCTAAATCTACAAAATACCTGATTCAGATGAAACCCCCGAGGAATCCATCCACTAATTAGACAGCAAAGTTACTCTGAACTCTGTGTGGCTTCTGTTCGGCGGTATCCAGCTTTTAAGAGATGCATAAAACTGTGGTTAACTGTGCTTTTTAGAACGCCCAAAAAGCCGGGCACCGCCGTATCATAGGCCAGACAGCGTTCACAGGGTCCCCATCTGCCTCATTATAGGGAATCTTCCTTTGGGGGTTCCATCTGAATCACATAGTGTAAAGATTTATACGGAAACCCCGGTGTAAGCGCTGAGTGCAGAGTGCAGGATAAATGTGAGCCGAGCCATACTGCGATCTTTGGGTGGCAGAACAAGCAAATCATCAGCAGGTCAATAGTTGGTTTTATTAAATTTTTATGCCGTTCATTGCTTGGTATAAGTGATTACAGTGCTAGCAGATTTATATCGGCTTTTTAAGGTTTGCTTCTATCACACACTAAATACACTTTTTTTTTTACAAAAAATTTGGCATTGCCATATATAAAGAGCTATAATTTTTCTATATTTCTGTCAAGAGTCATGTGAGGGTTTGTTTTTTGCGGGACAAGTTGACGATTTTATTGGTACCATTTTCGGGCACATAATTTTTTAAATTGCTTTGTATTCCGATTTTTTGGGAGGCAAATTAACAAAAACCCGCAACTCAGAGATTGTTTTTTTTTTTAAAGTGATAAGGCAGCTTTATTCTTCGGGTCAGTACTATTACAGAGATACCATATTTATATAATTTTTTTAAGTTTTGGCGCTTCTACACAATAAAAACAATTTTATAGAAAAAAATGCTTTTGTATCGCTATATTCTTAGAGCTATAGCTTTTTTATTTTTCCACTGATGGAGCTGCATGGCAGCTTGATTTTTGGGGGACAAGATGATATTTTCAGCAATACCATTTTTATTTACATTCGTCATTTTTTATTGCATTTTATTCCACTTTTTGAAAAAGCATAGGTTTTTGCCATGTTCTTTTGTTTATTTTTTTACAGTGTTTACTGTTGGCATTAAATAGTTTGACAGTTTTATAGATCGGGTCATTCTGGATGTGGTGATGCCAAATATATGCATTTTATTAGCTTATTTTTGTTTTTACATAAATATGCGTATTTATTAGTGTGATATTTTTTGATCTTTATTTTGTTTGTGTTTTTTTGTTTCTTTAAGAATTTTTTCAATCCTTTTCTTAACCTTTTTTTAATTAAGTCCCTCTTTGGGTCTTTAACTTTTACTTGGCTGATCACTGGTCTTATGCACTGCAATACAAATGTACTACAATGCATGAGAACTATCAGATTACACTGTCTATGGCTGTGTCTAACAGGCCACCATACCTTGCACACCAGGGGGTTATTTTTTGATCTCCAGTGCCATGGCAACCATTGGCTCCTCATGATTTTGTTGCGGGAGTGCTGATGGAGGTGAGAGAGGGATCCCTCGCCCTCTCACAACCTTCTAAATGCCATGATAGTTATTGATCGCGACATCTGGAAGGTTAATCAAACAGGGGCAGTGTGGGTACCGGCCCTGGCTGTTACCACAGGAGCTCGTTGGCAGCTGAGCTGAGCTCCCGGCAGTGAACATGCAGGGAAGTGCTGATGTTTCAGCACCTCCCACCTATCATAGAATCATAGAATGTTAGAGTTGGAGGGGACCTCCAGGTTACGCCCATTATCACACACGACCATGCCTGGATGTAGGTTCAGCGGTCTCAGCCACAGATCTGCCTGCTCTTTCACAGCTGACTACAACTCACAAGCAGTGTGAGGTTTATCACCTAAGCTTATGAGTTTCAGCACAGCCTGTTGCCGCTTGGCGGAGGCAGTATTGCAGTGCTTCCTGCTTGTAACTGATGTGGTGATATCTGAGATGGAGGCTGAACATGAGGAGGAGGAGGATGATGCGTAGGAGATGTACACTGTGGGGGCAACTCTAACTGACATAGGGCCCGCAATCCTCGGTGTGGGGAGGATGTGTTCCATCCCAAGGTCCGATTGGGTCCCGGCTTCCACTATGTTTACCCAGTGTGCCGTCAGGGAGATGTATCGTCCCTGACCACAAGCACTTGTCCTCGTGTTCTTTGTCAGGTGGACTCTCCCAGTAACTGCGTTGTTGAGGGGACGGCAGATGTTTTTGCAGTCTGCTTACTTCCTCTCTGGTGCTTGGAGGACGTTTGCTGTAATCTCTCTGAAGTCGGCTCAAGCTAAGTTGCTTTCCCCTGTGTTCATCTCTCTTTTTGTTTGTAGTTGTTAGTGGGGACAGACTAGCGCTCTCCCCCCTTCCCTAGCTCTAGGGAGATACAGAGTTTTAGGTTTCTATTCGGCGATTGGTGAGAAACCAATATAGGGATGGTAGGGAAGACAGGGTGATATTAGATCAGCCAAGGAGGTCTCCACTCCCTCTTTCCTTAGTGTTTGGACTCCCTTCCCCTCATCCTTTTGTGTTGCACTTTGTCTTTCCTACACTGTGTGTTGTTATGTTCTGCTACCAGAGCTAAGGAAAGAGAGGAGATCTGTCCCTACGATAGAACTCAGCTGAATCCCTACGATGTAACAGGGGACCTGATCCTGCGATCAGACCTGCTAAAGTCCTAAGCTAGTCTGTACGGAGACCTATAGATGTGGGGAAGGAATCCCTACAAGTACTAAGGACTGGGAGGAAAATGGGACACCTCCTAACAGAAATAGTAGCAGACAGACAAACAAACAAAATATATAGAACATAGAGGTCCGTAGACCAAGCAAAGTAACAGAGTTAGATACAGAGCACAGGCTAGCTAGAAAGTAGTTATACAATGAAGTCCAGCAAAGCCAGAAGGGCGGAGCAGGATTAAATAGGCCAACAAGGTCATGTGACCAGCAAAGGAAAAAAAACCTAAGAGCAAGGTTCTAACAGTACCCCCCCTTCTAAGAGGATCCTCCAGATCCCCTAAGACCAGGCTTATCAGGAAATCTCCTGTGAAACGCTCTGATAAGTCTGGACGCGGAAACATCATCCGACCTCACCCAAGAGTTATCCTCGGGTCCGAAACCTTTCCAGGCCACAAGATACTGCAAACTACCTCTATACCGTCTAGAGTTAAGGATGCGAGAAATTTCATATTCCCCGTCCTCCACCACCGGAGGAACAGAGGCAGAGGCGTCACAATCCGATACAACAGCTTTTTTCAACAGAGAGACATGAAATACCGGATTAATTCTCCAGGAGGTAGGAACCTCCAACCTAACAGCAGATTGGTTGACAACCTGAAGCTCCTTAAAGGGCCCTACAAACTTGGGACCCAATTTCTTAGAAGGAATCCTCAACCGCAGATTCCTAGAGGACAACCAAACCATGTCACCAACAGCGAACAAAACCTCCTGTCGTTTCCTATCAAAGTAGTCTTTAGATTTTCTGTTGGCCTCCTGAAGATTACCACGCACATCCGTCCAAACTCTCTCCAAATCACCGGAAAAATTCTCCTCCTCAGGCACGGCAGATCCCAACTTGGAGAACGACCCAAACTACGGATGTCTCCCAGAACAACAAAAAAAAGGCGAACAACCAGCAGAAGAAGATGTATGATTGTTCAGAGCAAATTCAGCAAGTGGCAGAAACTCAGACCACCTCTCTTGATTGTCTGCCACAAAACAACGCAAGAACTGCTCAACATCCTGGTTTTTCCTTTCTGTCTGGCCATTAGATTCAGGATGATATCCGGACGAGAACGACAAATGAACTCCCAACCTGTCACAAAAGGCACGCCAAAAACGAGCCACGAACTGAGGACCCCTATCAGAAACAATATCAGTAGGAACGCCATGAAGTCTGACAATTTCCTTGACAAAGGCCTTAGCGAGAGTTTTAGCGCAGGGCAGTTTGATGAAGGGAACCAAGTGACACATCTTGCTAAAACGGTCCACGACCACCCAGATGACAGTAAAACCCTCAGAGGGGGGAAGGTCAGTTATAAAGTCCATAGCCAAATGTGTCCAAGGAGCACTGGGAACCTCCAAAGGAAAAAGAAACCCCGCAGCAGGAGTATGTGAGGACTTAGATCTAGCACATATAGTACATTGACGCACCCACTTAATGACTTCCTTCTGCCATCCAGGCCACCAAAAACTGCGACCCACCAGTCTCTTGGTCTCAGAGATTCCGGGATGACCTGCCAACCGAGATTCGTGACACTCAACAAACAAATCTCTCCTAAAGGTCCCAGGCACAAACAACCTCCCATGCGGAGTGTTAGATGGGGCATTCTCCTGTGCTTTAAGAATCTCATCTTCCAAAACGGAGTCCAAAGCAGCTATCACAACACCTTCTTGTAAAATGTTCTCCTCTTTCTCAGCACTGACTATGGGAGAAAAACTGCGAGACAAGGCATCCGCCTTAACATTCTTAGTACCAGGGATGTAAGTAACGGAGAAATTAAACCGCGAGAAAAACAGTGCCCACCTAGCCTGACGGGCATTCAGGCGCTTGGCAGCATCAAGATATATCAGATTTTTATGATCCGTAAGAACCTGAACGGGAAATTCCGCACCTTGCAAGAAGTGGCGCCAGTGTTCAAATGCGAGTTTAATAGCCAATAATTCCCGATTACCAATATCGTAATTCAGTTCAGTCTCCGAAAATTTTTTTGAAAAAAAGGCACAGGGCTGTAATCCATCCCCGTTATCCTGAGACAATACTGCGCCAACCCCCACAGAGGAAGCATCAACCTCAACCAAAAACGCCTTAGTCACATCAGGCTGCATAAGGATGGGAGCAGAGGTGAACCTCTCCTTGAGATACACAAAAGCTTCAATGGCCTCAGAAGACCACTGAACCACATCAGCACCTTTCCTGGTGAGATCGGTCAGAGGTTTGACAATACTAGAAAATTTTTTTTATGAATTTTCTGTAATAATTGGCGAAACCTAAAAACCTCTGTATCGATTTCAAACCAATAGGCCTAGGCCATTCCTGTACAGCTTGAACTTTAACCGGGTCCATCTCAAAACCTTCGTTGGAGATAATGTAACCCAAAAAACTAATTCTCTGTACAGCGAACTCACATTTCTCCAGCTTAGCAAAAAGCGAATTGTCCATTAATAACTGTAATACCTCACGTACGCTCCACCAATGAGACTCCAGATCAGGCGAATAAATCAGAATGTCATCCAAATACACAACCACATTTTTGCCGATCAAAGGTCTAAGGATGTCATTAATAAGATTCTGAAAAAATGCAGGAGCATTAGTAAGACCAAAAGGCATAACGAGATTCTCAAAATGACCCACAGGAGTGTTAAAAGCAGTCTTCCATTCGTCACCCTCCTTCATGCGCAACAGATTGTATGCCCCCTTAAGGTCAATTTTAGAGAACCACTTGGCCCCCATTAACTGGTTAAACAGATCAGGAATCAATGGCAGTGGGTAAGGATTGCGTACAGTAATTTTGTTAATCTCACGAAAATCCAGACAAGGACGTAAACCACCGTCCTTTTTTTTTACAAAAAAAAATCCAACCGCCACAGGAGACTTAGAGGGCCTAATGTGACCGGCGGCCAAACTTGTCTGTATGTATTCCTCCAAAGCCTTCCTCTCAGGAATAGTAAGGTTAAATAAACGACTTTTAGGAAGAGTCGCTCCAGGGACAAATTCAATAGAACAATCATAGTCTCTATGGGGAGGCAAAACCTGCGATTCCTTCTCAGAAAAAACTCTCCAAAAATCCTGAATAGGAACAGGCAATTCTCCCCTATCCAAAGCTGCAATACGCCCGTTACAACACTTGTCATAACATTTATGGCTCCAGGATTTAATTTCACTGGTAGACCAATCCAGTACAGGATTGTGAAATTTTAACCAGGGCAATCCCAATATTACTGGAGAAGGCAAGTTATTCAAAACTACCAAATCCAATTTCTCATGGTGAACACCATTAATAGTGAGAGGAAATTCACAGACCTTGAGAGTAATATTCTTCAAAGGGGAACCATCCACAGAAACCACAGCAATGGGGGATGATAAAGGTTCGGGTTTTAAATTGAGTCTTTCCAAGAATCCCCCATCAATAACATTCAGAGTAGACCCACAATCAACAAACACCCGAAATTCCATTAATTTTTCCTGAGCAATCATGGAAGCAGCTAAAAATACACCCTTGGAATTTAAACAGGCAATACGGGCATGACTGACCATTTTTTTTTCTTTCTTCATACGAAGCTCACAGCCTTTAATCAAATGACCAGATTTTCCGCAATAGAAACACAAGCCTTCAGAAAATCTACGATCTTTTTCTTGAGAGCGAGGTGCCACCGATCCAATCTCCATCGGTTCACCACTGTTAGTACACACATTCTCATAACCAGAAACTGACATAGCAGAGGATTTGCTCTCATTAACCCTTGCACGCAGTCTCCTATCCACCCGTATAGCTAATTGCATAGCCTGTTGCAAATCTTCAGGTGTAGGATAAGCAATTAGCAGGTCTTTAACCCTTTCATTGAGCCCAGCAAGAAATAGACTTTTCAGAGCAGAATCGTTCCACCCTGTTTGAGTAGACCAACGACGGAAATGAGTACAATATTTTTCCACATTACCTGATCCCTGTTTCAAACGTCTCAACTCAGTCTCAGCTGATGCGACACGGTCAGGATCATCATATAATAGTCCCAAAGCAGAAAAAAAACTATCCACTGATCTGAAGCATGTATCACTAGGTTGCAAAGAAAAGGCCCACTCCTGAGGCTCTTTGCGCAAAAGTGACATTATGAACCCTATGCGCTGGGATTCATCCCCAGAGGACTTGGGTCTCAAACGAAAATACAATAAGCAAGCATTTTTAAATGAAAAAAATTCTCGGTGTTCACCAAAAAATAAATCCGGCAAACATACCTTAGGCTCCAAGAAATGTGCTCCAGGACAGTTACTCACGTGCTGACGGAGCTCGGCCACTTCCAGAGAGAGTCCCTGCAGGCGATGAGCCAAATCCTGAACCGACACCATGATGGAACAGAAAAATCTTTCCTTAGAGAATTTGCGGGCTGGACTTACTGTTATGTTCTGCTACCAGAGCTAAGGAAAGAGAGGAGATCTGTCCCTACGATAGAACTCAGCTGAATCCCTACGATGTAACAGGGGACCTGATCCTGCGATCAGACCTGCTAAAGTCCTAAGCTAGTCTGTACGGAGACCTATAGATGTGGGGAAGGAATCCCTACAAGTACTAAGCACTGGGAGGAAAATGGGACACCTCCTAACAGAAATAGTAGCAGACAGACAAACAAACAAAATATATAGAACATAGAGGTCCGTAGACCAAGCAAAGTAACAGAGTTAGATACAGAGCACAGGCTAGCTAGAAAGTAGTTATACAATGAAGTCCAGCAAAGCCAGAAGGGCGGAGCAGGATTAAATAGGCCAACAAGGTCATGTGACCAGCAAAGGAAAAAAAACCTAAGAGCAAGGTTCTAACATGTGTGACAGAAAAGAAGACAGCAGTGAGCTAGTCTTATAATGCTGGGTATGGGTCAATATCCATGGACCTTCCCAGCCTATTAATATCAGCCCCCAGCATACTGCTTTGCCTTAGCTGGTTATTACAAATAGGGGGACCCCACGTAATTTTTTTAGCATCCCCCATTTTTAATAACCAGCCAAGACAAAGCAGACAGCTGGAGACTGATACTAATTGGCTGGGAAGGTCCATCGATATTGGCCCTTTCCCAGCATAATAAGACCAGCTCATAGCTGTTTGCTTGCCCTTGACTGGTTATTAAAAATAAGGGGGACTCCACATTGTTTTTTTTTCATTTATTTATTTATTAACAAGTATAGTAACATACACATGCAAGGCACTACTCCTTTTAAACATACTGGCTGATGACTGGATCATGAAGTTTTATATAAAAACGCCTATTTATTAGAATGGCTGGACCTGAAAAAATAAGCACTTTCACCAATTGTCTCCCCCTATTCCCTTGTAATTTGTAAGCTTGCAAGCAGGGACCTCATTCCTCCTGTAACTGCTTCACTGGCTAACCTTGTATTGAATTTATTGTCTATATACAGAATGTCATTGCTTAATTGTGAAGTGCTGCGGAATATGTTGATGCTATTTAAATAAAATTATTATTATTATATAAAGACATGATATTAGAGTATATACATATTACAGACCAAGGGAGCACGCCACAGACCCCAAACAACAATTCAACATGCGTTTTGCTTCCTCTTCTACAGGGAGTGTTGGCCTCTTAATATAGTGTGAATACAGCAGCCACAAATAGGTAATCAGGGGAAACGTCGCCTTACTGGGCGCCGCTGTATACGCATGCACTTGATATCTGCTGCACGCCGGCTGTAAGATGCGCATCAATGAAATGCAAGAATGTCGCCGTTCATGATGTGGGACCAGCTAGCCAGTCAGGAGCCGAGCCCGGCACATGCGCAGGATGGCGCACAACGATCTCCGCAGCCATCTTTAAAATGAGAAAAAGAGATGGTAAAGGTATTTAGTGATACTATGGCTGTAGGTCACTATGCACAAAGGGGCACGTACATCTTTAATGAGAAGGGGAATTGGCATAGAGATATGATGGCAGTATGGTAGTGTGATACAGAATAACTACAAAAAATACATGTTAACAATGTGTAGAGAAATGGGCATATTAAGAAAAAGAAAAAATGCAAAAGTAAGTGATATAACGAGAGTGAAAAAAAATATTAAAAAATAAATAATGGAAAAAAGATTCTATGTGTGTATGTATGTGAAATGTGTGAACACACGGTAAATACAAATACAATTAAAGTGCAAAATTGTGTTTAAAGAAAAGAGGAAAGAAAGAAAAAGGGAAAAAGTGAATGATTGAATGTGAGAAAGTTTATTCTCCCAAAAAAACATACAATTTTTTTGTTGTATAAAGGTAGATAAAAGTAGATAAAATATAATAATAAACGTGAGTATGTGAAAAAATATATATTTTTCCTTTTTTTTTTCTTCTTTCCTTTCATTCCCTTTTCTTTCTTTTTTTTGTAAAATTATTATGTACATGGACAACTATACATATATATAAAAATATACTATCATAAATTTCATATATGGAGATGAAGAAACATTTCCAAGATGATGTCTATATAATATATCCTATGTCCTAAAAAAATATAAAAGAAAATTCTTTTATTATTATTCAGTAAACTAAAAAAAAGGCAAATGGTAAGTATTCATCTCAAGAAAAAATATTTAAATGGAAAATTGGGAAAGAAAAAAGAGAAAAAAAAACACATAAGATATTTATCCTTGGCTCTTCTTATGTGTATATAATAACACAAGATATCAATAGAACCCATTGTTCATTTAATTCCCTAGTGTTCATGCATTTTAATAATGTGATCGATTTGCATTCGAGCTGGGCCAATTTCTTGGTCATGTCACCTCTTCTATTACCTGGATAAATGAAATCAATTCTCTGAAAATGGAGTAAATGCCACTGATGCGGGTGGAATTCCTGAAAATGTCTTGCTAAAGGTTCTAATTTTGTAATCTCACCCACATCTTCTTATGGGATCTTTTCTGCCGCCTTAATATCCTTGATGTGTTTAAGGAACCGGATTCCCAATTCCCGTGATGTCATGACGACATAAATCAGAACATAATGAGAAAAGTTGCAAGATAAATAACTAAGGTCGTCCTGCTGTTAATATAATGTAATATCTTGAAATCGCGCTCTCTTGCTGAATCTGAAAAGATATCTGTTAGTCAATATATCTACATGCCTTGTAATTTCCACAGGTCCAGGTGCCCCACTTGTGGCCTTTTGAGAACAAATAAAAATGTTGAAGTCGGAGGGATATGATGACCGTGTACCAACAATGTCACGTAAAGTCTTGCTACATTTAGCCATAATAAGAGGTGGGTCTGATAGCAGTTGGGAAAGTTTAGAGGTTGAGCCTCTATTGTGACATCACTCATGTGTAGCTTTGCCCTCGTGATGTAACAATTGGATTTCACTTGTGATGTCACGGAATCCTTGGATTATATCCAGTGATTTTGCAGTGAGATCCTTTGTCTGGAGAGGCTGATTGTGCACTACACAGTAAGCGATATTCCTCCAGGCTAAAATGCTGTTTAGACTCCTTCTAATTCTCAGCGTGCTATTAGCTTCTGCGGAAGGTGCTCCCATCTTTATCCGCAACCATCATTCACAAGAGCAGATCAGGATCCCTGCAGGTAAGGTCATTACCACATACACTCTGAAGATGGGCTTAACCCCTTGCCTCCAAGCCAATTTTCATTTTTGCACTTTCTTTTTTTCCTCCACTTTTTCCAAGAGCCTTAACTTTTTTCCCATTCATATATATGTATGAGGGATTGCTTATTTTTTTGCGAGACGAGTTGAAGTTTTAAATGACACCATTCATTTTATCATTAATGTGAAATTGGGGAAAAAATGTAGTTCTCCCATGTTTTTTAGTTGTTTTATTTTCATGGCATAAGAAGTAATTTCATTTTTAACATAGATGAGACATAGAGCATTAATACTGTTCTTTCCTTGCTGGATACACTCACTACTACATGTAGCAGAAGGCGCCCACAAGACATACAGGGGATACTTGTGACTTCTTATTTGTCAGTAGAGTTTTTGTTTAATGTCTATTTTTACTTTCTAGGTACCAAAGTAGTCCTGCACCATGGTCCGTGCTCAGCAGCATGCGGTAAGCAGCTCAGAATTCAAATATGTCCTTCACATGTAACATTTCACATCCGGCCCCAGAAACTATTGGGATCCATTAATAAGGCCCAGGTTCTGTTATCAGACTCTGCGTCATTAGGGGTTCTGTAACTTTTCTTATGTGACCAGAGATTTATATGAGGTCACAGGATACATGGATTGGAGGATTTTTCCTCTCTTACTTATAATTTCAGGTGTCATCTCCCATCCTGTGTTCATTCCCTATTCCAGGAATATAAAAGAGCAGATCTCTGTATTGTCCATTATATATTGATATGACATCAAAAATCATCCATCATTTTTCCAAACTTAATATTCTTTTTTTAATAGTCATATTTGGTTCCTCAGTCCGCCCATTCCATGTATTTGGTTTCCACGTCTGAACACATTCCAGCTCTGATCCTGATCTCTTATGTTCTGTTCTTTCTCTTTTCCTCAAGAAACATCTCAGGATACAGTCATTAAGATTGTTATAGCTGCTGCCATTCTCTTCGTTGTTGCAATAATCATAGTTGCCATCGGTGTCATCTACTGGTAAGTATAATAACTAATGATTTATGGGCTACACAGGAGTCTTTAGAGGAAATGTCACATCTTCAGGTTCCTCCAGAAATGGGAATATTTTGTGGCTTGCACACGTCACCCTGAAGTTGTGCCCTGCAGATAACTGATGGGTATATATTAGACTTTGTAGGGATTCACGCTCTCATGTAGGCATTAGGTACCGCTCACACAGGCAATGCAGTTTGGTCCAAACCGGTGCAGTTTTATTTTTTTAAAAAAACTCCAAGGGATTCAAAGCCAAAAATAGCCTCTTCTGGGCACAAAGGTTTCATAGCAAATAAACAGTCCATTTAGCAGGGCATATATGTCAGTGCAGACTCATCCAAATAGATTACAGTCCTTTCTCCCAGAGAAAACTTTATATATAGAAGATGCACGATCCCACCAATCTCGCTGTCCCCTTCAGCCCAAGTTCAAGCAACCTCCAGTGCCAAACAGAAGTGTTGAACTCTGGCCACAGTTCACATTGAACAGGCTGCAGCAGACACACGGTTCTCTGCAGCTCCAGCACTCAGACTCTTCAGCTTTCCTAGCTGACCCATGCAGTCTCCATTTAGAGAGAGATGCCGGCACATATCTCTCTCAGCTGCAGCTCACACTTTGGCTGAACACTCACCAGCTCCAGCACATTCAACTCTGCTTCATCCAGAAGACTGCACACAGTGAACACAGGCCCTGGTTTTAGTAAAAAAGCAAGATGGATGTGTCTAATCAAACCCTACAGAGCTAGAACTTAACCCTGTCCTACCTTGCTCTGCTACAACTTGCATATACATTATTAATAGAAATTGCTGATTGAAATAGACACAAAAATAACTGGCTGGTGATATTTCTATAGATAGGACTAAATTAATTGTTTCATTGATACATTCTGCAGAATGCAGACATATTTTACTTTATGATTTACAATGTGACTTTCATTTTTACAATTTTATAGTTATCTGAAAAAGAAGAAGCCAGTGAAAGATCTTGAAAGGCAATGGTGCGCCGATGATTTTAGAGAGAACAACACCAAACTAAATGGTAACTACAGCTTAACAAATCTGACATTAAAGAAGCACTCCAGCTAAATATGTATTGTCTAATCCCTTATAGATATATCAGATGTACATGTGAAATAATACTTACCATTGCCATCTTCTCTGGATTCCAGCACCACGTCTTATGTGTGGCGCGGTAGCGATTTTCCTAATGTAAGCCTATGAGACTGAGCGCGAGCTTCCATATACTTACATTGAGAAAGGAACTTCCAGTCCACACGTAAGGAAGACATTGTGATGGCCAGTCCGATTTTTCAAATATAAATATTTACGTTTTAAATATTTTTGTTAATATATGAGTATAGACGTGTTGCATACACAGCAGTGCGGGAGTACCAGCAAATTCTTCTTTGTCTTCTATAAGAAAGACTTTGTGATCGCCAGGCCGATTTACAGTCACATGGTTCAGCAGAGGACTGGAGCGCTGCTGCAAACCGGAGAAGACAGCGATCAGTGTTCTACCATATACTATACACTACTAATATGTTCAGAAGTGATTAGCAATAATAATTTAGCTCAGAGTGCTTCTTTTATATCTATATACATACAGGCAGTTATTGCCGGCTATTATATTACATGGAAGCAGTCCACATTGTGAAGTCCGTTACTTACACTGAGAACCTTCCGATTTGTCTTCTTCAATGTATAAAATGTATTTAATAGAAAAACAACATTATAGAAAAAAATAGTCTCTTAAAGGATCTTGTTAGGAAATTATCCCAATACATAGAGTAGAAACATAATGGAAGCTTTTATTTTAGAAATGTTGATTTCAATGTTCTGTGTTATAGGAAAACATGAGGATGACATAACAATTACAATTGATGATTCTCCTCATGGACCCGGGAATGACCAGAGAGACGTCCTCACAGGCAACAAGATCTCAATGCCTGGACCCCCTGATGTAATAATCAATATCAGCTCAGATGAGGATGAGGTCACCTCCTCTAACAGTAAGTTCTCAGGGTTTTTATTAAATATATTTAATAGAAACACAACCTAATATATAAATAAAAAATTGGTCTCCTATAGGAGCTTGTCAGTGAATGAACCCTTTATATACTGGTAGCTATACAAGCTCAGCTCCTCTATTGTTATAGTTTAAAGTACCAACTAGAGGTTATATATAATACCATATATACTGATAACCCCCACTAGACATATAGAAGATTTAATTAATATTACTTTCAATTTTTTTCCATTACAGGAGATCAGGAGGTCAAAAGAACTATTATAAATGAGGATGTTCCTCATGGACCTGTGGCTGAAAAGGGAGACGTCCTGAAAGACACCAAGATCAACACGGCTCACCCCAGTGATAGAGTAGTCACCAGCAGCCTTGATGGGAATGTGGTCATCCCCTCTGATGGTAAGTTTCAGAACTACGATAAGACATATATTATGTAGATGTGACCCGCAGTCCTATGCAACACCACAGATAACCATTGATACCTTTGTTAGTACAGATGGCAGTAATAGCTATCCTCGGGATTACACTTCTTGCGGTTTTTCCTGAGCTCAGCGTGTGCTGGGCTGCGGGGAGGAGTACGGCAGAATCAGTGAGTGATGAGACCAGACTGTATCTATCTATTGATGATAATGACAGACTGGTACAAACGTGGTTCAAAACAACAGATCTTCATAATTTTAGCACTAGGTCAACCCAAAAACACAAGTTGATCAGATATCATGTGAACATCTTCAACTTGCACCTCAAATATCACAGATTCAAAACTTTTTATTGCTGCAATGGTGCAAAACTGTGTGGGCAAATTTTCGTATGAGCAAATTTCCTTTTGAGCAAATTTCCATTCTAGCAGCATTCTATGTGGGTAAATTTCCATGTTGCCAATTTCCCTGTGGGCATTTATTCACTTTGGGATTTTTTCATAAACTGTCGTCTCCCATTATGTAAAACCTACAAAAGACAAAAAATATCTCATACCCTACCATCATTATATATAAATGTAAAGCAAAGTTGCATATGGAATATAGGGTACTTAGTGAACTATTTTTGATCAAAAAAAGTTTACAAGCCGTCCCACCAGCGACAAGGTGACCCTAAATTGGGACGGTCCTACACTGTCTATATTAAAAACATTACTGTATATCAAAGTTGAAGTAATGCATATAAAAGGGTAGACAAATAGAACCGGGTCCCAATATCAGACCACCTAAGCCCGTGGCAAGCTACATATATACTAACCAGCTCAACAAGGGGGATGCCACACCCCTAATTTGCACAGAATTCAAACAAGACAAAAAAACAAGCAATGTGAACTGAGGTCTAAGATGGTACACATGCAAGAAATAGGAGCATGTTCACACTAGAAAAAAGATGCAAAACCTACAAAAGACAAAAAATATCTCATACCCTACCATCATTATATATAAATGTAAAGCAAAGTTGCATATGAAATATAGGGTACTTAGTGAACTATTTTTGATCAAAAAAAAAAAGTATACAAGCCGTCCCACCAGCGACAAGGTGACCCTAAATTGGGACGATCCTACACTGTCTATATTAAAAACCTTACTGTATATCAAAGTTGAAGTAATGCATATAAAAGGGTAGACACATAGAACCGGGTCCCAATATCAGACCACCTAAGCCCGTGGTAAGCTACATATATACTAACCAGCTCAACAAGGGGGATGCCACACCCCTAATTTGCACAAATGCAAACAAGACAAAAAAACAAATTTGGGCTGTGGCATCCCCCTTGTTGAGCTGGTTAGTATATATGTGTAATGCACATACCCAGGCTGAGCGGCATGTGCGTGTGATTCCACTGGACCGTGCCAGAGAGTGAATGCCTGGAGGGGCGTAACTAGGTATTCACCCGATCCGACCAGGGTCGCACGACGGCATACGACGCCAGTGCACCAAGGAGGAACCGAGCAGAGGGACCAGGTGCTACTCCAGGACAGACCTCGGACACGGCTGTTGACCCACACAGGGGAATACAGGAACAGACAGGTTAGGCTGGCACACAGACTGGTGGGTATAGGCAGGCACGACTGGTATGCTGGCAGGCGGGTATGCAGGTAGGGGGGTACAGGCAAGCATGGCTAGAGTGCAGACAGGGAGGCACTAGCAGGTTGGAACACAGGCGGGATAGGACCCAGTACACACTGGGACTCAGGAACAGAACCACAGATGTGGCGGACAAACACAGCAGAGTGAGGCCGCCCAGAGTGGTGAGCGAAAGCAGGGCAAGACGAGACCGCCTAGAGCGGTGAGCGAGAGTAGAGCAGGACGAGGCCGCCTGGAGCGGTGAGCAAGAGTAGAGCAGGACGAGGCTGCCTGGAGCGGTGAGCAAGAGTAGAGCAGGACGAGGCCGCCTGGAGCGTTGAGCGAGAGTAGAGCAGGACGAGGCCGCCTGGAGCAGTGAGCAAGAGTAGAGCAGGACGAGGCCGCCTGGAGCGGTGAGCAAAGGGTCAGAGCAGAGCAGGACGAGGCCGCCAGGAGCGGTGAGCAAAGGGTCAGAGCAGAGCAGGACGAGACTGGCGGAGCAGCGAGCAAAGGGTCAGAGCAGAGCAGGACGAGACTGCCGGAGCAGCGAGCAAAGGGTCAGAGCAGAGCGAGACTGCCGGAGCAGCGAGCAAAGGGTCAGAGCAGAGCAAGACTGCCGGAGCAGCGAGCAAAGGGTCAGAGCAGAGCGAGACTGCCGGAGCAGCGAGCAAAGGGTCAAAGCAGAGCGAGACTGCCGGAGCAGCGAGCAAAGGGTCAGAGCAGAGCGAGACTGCCGGAGCAGCGAGCAAAGGGTCAGAGCAGAGCGAGACTGCCGGAGCAGCGAGCAAAGGGTCAGAGCAGAGCGAGACTGCCGGAGCAGCGAGCAAAGGGTCAGAGCAGAGCGAGACTGCCGGAGCAGCGAGCAAAGGGTTAGAGCAGGGCGAGAACCGCAGGAGCGGAGAGCGAGGCAGGGCAGAGGGGACAGGGCTCTGTTCACACGGAACAGACAGGAAGGGAAAGGCAGAACCAGATACCCACAGGGTACTTGCAGTGAAGTAGCGAGTGGACCACAAACTCCCAAACGGAAGTACAGTGACAACGAACAGGAGTTAGGTACGAGTTCAGACTCGGCAGAAAAAGGAAAGGTACAGACATAGAGAAAAACAGGAAACAGGCTAGAAGAGTATACAGACAAGAACAGACACAGTAGCAAGATACAGGAGCGGGTCTAGGTATGCAGCCCCTAGAAGGCGGGAGGAACAGGCTAGGAGCGTGTTCAGACAGGACAGACAAGATACAGGAGCGGGTCTAGGTATGCGGCCCCTAGAAGGCGGAACGAACAGGCAAGGAGCGTGTTCAGATAGGCCTGGAAATACAGCCTCCAGGAAAGGCAGGCAAGCAAACACAGAAAGGGACCTGGCACATTCAGAGTGAAAGAGCACACTGAATGAAACACAATGCTCAGGCAGGGTTTCTTGGGAGGAGCTGGGTTAAATACCAGGTGACAGACAGCAATAGGCTGAGGACGCATCAGGGGTGTGTCTGCAGCAGGTACAAGAAACAGGAAGTGATCGGGCGCCGCCCTTAAGCAGCAGAAACAGAGGCAAGCAGACAGCATGGAGGGAAGCCAGGCTAGCAGACTGGACTGGAGATCAAGTGCACGCTCTTGCATAGTGGGAGATGGACCACTATGCAAGGACGCCGCCAGGTATGTTACAATTAGAGATGAGCGGTGTTCGACTAGAACTGTTCGCCAATCTCAAATTCGAGCTGTTTTGGGCGGTGTTCGAGTTGTTCGACGAACCCGAACGATTTGCAAAAAATTCGGCTGTTCGAGGTTATGTTCGATAACTGTTCGTGCACCAAAAGCGTGTCCTGCATGTCTGGCGCTATTTAGAGCACCAATCATGCAGGGATTGTCTGCCACTCACTGTAATGCCACAGCCATGGTGGTTGTGGCATTACAGTGATTGCCCAAATCGATGGGAACAGTGCCAACAGTGAAACATGAAAAGCCGGCAATTCAGCAGCGGCATACACCTGTACCCGACAATTTAGAACCGAAAGAATAGAGCTTCACACATAGATTAGATAGATATAAACATGTCAGCCACATATATACGAAGTACAGTGAAAGTGCTGCTTACTGTACTTGTCATTTAGCGTAAAGGATTTATCAAAAAAAATAATAGTGTTTTCATGCACCGTCTCTTTAAAAAAGCCGGCCGGCAATTCAGCAGCGGTACCCGACAATTTATAACAGACAGAATAGAGCTTCACACATAGATTAGATAGATAGAAACATGTCAGTCACATATATATGAAGTACAGTGATAGTGTTGGTTACTGTACTTGTCATTTAGTATTAAAATAAAGGATTTATTATTAAAAAAATTGGCGTGGGGTTCCCCTTAATTTTAGGCTCTAGCGGAGGTTAAGCAGACGGCTGGGGCACTGGGGCAGATGTTTGAAGCCTGGGAAGGGGGTAATACCCACGGAGCTTCCCAGGCTACTAATATCAGCCCCCAGCTGAATACATAGCCTTTACTAGCTATTAAAATGGGGGACCCCCCTAATTTAATAGCTAGCAAAGGCTAGGCAGACAGCTGGGGGCTGATATTAATAGCCCAGGAAGGGAGCCATGAATATTGGCCCCCTCCCAGGCTAGAAACACCAGCCGTCAGCCGCCCCAGAAATGGCGCATTCATAGGATGCGCCAATTCTGGCACTTAGCCTCGCTCTTCCACGCTGCCCTGGTGCGGTGGCAGGGGGTAATAGGGTTGGGGTTGATGTCAGCTTATAATGCCAGCTGACATCAAGCCCAGGTTAGTAATGGAGAGGCGTCTATAAGACACCCCCATTACTAACCCCATAGTCAAAGTTAAAAAAAACACAACAGCTTCAGCTCTGCTACATCGAGATGACTGGCTGGACCGCAGCAGAACGCTGCCATCCAGTCTGTCATCCCGCAGACACTGAGAAGCGCAGGCATGCTTGCGCTCCTCACTGTCTCGCTGTGACGGCATCCAGATGAGCCGAGGTCATGTCCAATGAACTCGGCTCACCTCATGCACGTCACTGACAGCGTGGGAAAATTCTCACGCTGAAGCACTGAGTGCAGGAGAATTTTCCCACGCTGTCAGTGACGTGCATGAGGTGAGCCGAGTTCATTGGACATGAACTCGGCTCATCTGGATGTTGTCACAGAGAGACGCTGAGCAGCGCAAGCAAGCCTGCGCTTCTCAGTGTCTGCGAGATGAGAGGCTGGATGGCAGCGTTCTGCTGCGGTCCAGCCAGTCATCTCGATGTAGCAGAGCTGAAGCTGTCGTGGGAACCATGGAAAGGTAAGGATGAGGTTGCTTTATTATTTTTCTTTTATTGCAGGAGATCGTTGGCTTCAGCTGGAATGGGCGTGATGGTAAGTATGGTTTAATTTAGAACAATAAAGGATTGTGTCTTTATTTCAATTAAAGGACTTTATTCTGGGTGTTTGTGGTTTTTTTAACTTTGACTATGGGGTTAGTAATGGGGGTGTCTTATAGACGCCTCTCCATTACTAACCTGGGCTTGATGTCAGCTGGCATTATAAGCTGACATCAACCCCAACCCTATTACCCCCTGCCGCCGCACCAGGGCAGCGTGGAAGAGCGAGGCTAAGTGCCAGAATTGGCGCATCCTATGAATGCGCCATTTCTGGGGCGGCTGACGGCTGGTGTTTCTAGCCTGGGAGGGGGCCAATATTCATGGCTCCCTTCCTGGGCTATTAATATCAGCCCCCAGCTGTCTGCCTAGCCTTTGCTAGCTATTAAATTAGGGGGGACCCCACGTCATTTTTTTTGGGGGGTCCCCCATTTTAATAGCTAGTAAAGGCTATGTATTCAGCTGGGGGCTGATATTAGTAGCCTGGGAAGCTCCGTGGGTATTACCCCCTTCCCAGGCTTCAAACATCTGCCCCAGCCGTCTGCTTAACCTCCGCTAGAGCCTAAAATTAAGGGGAACCCCACGCCAATTTTTTTAATAATAAATCCTTTATTTTAATACTAAATGACAAGTACAGTAACCAACACTATCACTGTACTTCATATATATGTGACTGACATGTTTCTATCTATCTAATCTATGTGTGATGCTTTATCTTTCTGTTCTAAATTGTCGGGTACCGCTGCTGAATTGCCGGCCGGCTTTTTTAAAGAGACAGTGCATGAAAACACTATTATTTTTTTAAATAAATCCTTTACACTAAATGACAAGTACAGTAAGCAACACTATCACTGTACTTCATATATATGTGACTGACATGTTTCTATCTATCTAATCTATGTGTGAAGCTCTATTCTTTCTGTTCTAAATTGTCGGGTACAGATGCTGAATTGCCGGCCGGCTTTTTTAAAGAGACGGTGCATGAAAACACTAATATTTTTTTTAATAAATCCTTTACACTAAATGACAAGTGCAGTAACCAACACTGTCACTGTGCTTCTTATATGTGTGACTGACATGTTTCTATCTATCTAATCTATGTGTGATGCTCTATTCCTTCTTGTCTAAATTGTCGGGTACCGGTGTATGCCGCTGCTGAATTTGTCGGCCGGCTTTTTTAAAGAGAGTGTCTTCTGAGCAGTTTG
Source organism: Phyllobates terribilis (assembly GCF_046119375.1). Taxonomy (NCBI): domain Eukaryota; kingdom Metazoa; phylum Chordata; class Amphibia; order Anura; family Dendrobatidae; genus Phyllobates; species Phyllobates terribilis. Next base: position 242,131,811 of record NW_027362769.1, on the reverse strand, counting down.
TCAGCTTTTGGACACCTTTGCAGGTGTTTTCTATGTGTTTCTATGTGTTTTTGTTTGCCTGCCATTGGTTTTAACGGTGTTCGACGGTGTTCTAAGGTGTTCGACGAACAGTTCGACGAACAGTTCCTCGAACATCCCGGTGTTCGACGAACCGAACCGAACCCGAACACTACGGGGGTGGCTCAACACTAGTTACAATATGTAGCTTACCACGGGCTTAGGTGGTTTGATATTGGGACCCGGTTCTATTTGTCTACCCTTTTATATGCATTACTTCAACTTTGATATACAGTAAGGTTTTTAATATAGACAGTGTAGGACCGTCCCAATTTAGGGTCACCTTGTCGCTAGTGGGACGGCTTGTATACTTTTTTTGATCAAAAATAGTTGACTAAGTACCCTATATTTCATATGCAACTTTGCTTTACATTTATATATAATGATGGTAGGGTATGAGATATTTTTTGTCTTTTGTAGGTTTTACCATCTTAGACCTCAGTTCACATTGCTTGGTTTTTCATCTCCCATTATGTGTTCATTCCCTATTCCAGGACTATAAAAGAACTGATCTCTGAATTGTCCATTATATAATGATATGATGTCAAAAATCATCCATAATTTTTCCAAACTCAATACACCTCTTTTTAATAGTCATATTTGGTTCCTCAGTCCGCCCATTCCATATATTTTGTTTCCATGTCTGAACACATTTCAGCTCTGGTTACCTGATCACTTATTTTCTTTCTCTTTTTAGTGTATAACACCGTTCCTCAAGAAACATCTCAGAATACAGTCATTACGATTGATAATAGAAGCTGCCATCTTGTTTGTCCTTGCAATGACCAAAGGTGCCATTGTTGTCATTGCTGCCATTGATGCCTTTTGTTGGTACGTATAATAAGTAATGATTTATGGGCTACACAGGAATCTGTAGAGGAAATGTCACATCTTCAGGTTACTCCAGTAATAGGAATATTTTAATGTAGACGTCTTGAGGCTCACACACAGGTCACCCTGGAGTTGTGCCCCGCAGGTCATTGATGGGTATATGTTAGACTTTGTAGGGATTCCCGCTCTCATGTAGGAATTAGGTAGCGTTCACACAGGCAATGCGTTTCGGTCCAAATTGGTGCCGTTTTTTTGCTTTCATAAAACTCCAAGGGATTAAAAACCAAAAACAGTCTCTACGGGACACAAAGGTATCACAGCAAATAAACAGTACATTTAGCAGGGCACATATCTCAGTGCGGGCTCACCTGGACAGATTGCAGTCTCTTCTCCCAGAGAAAACTTCATACACAGAAGTAACATGATTCCACTAATCTTGGTATCCACTTCAGCCTGAGGTCCAGCAGCCTCCAGTGCCAAACAGAGTGTTCAACTACGGACACAGTTCACACTGAGCAGGCTGCAGCTGACACACACTCTCCAGCTCCAGCATACAGACTGCTTAGATATCCTAGCTGACCCATGCAGTCTTCATTTAGGGAGAAATCCCGGCACATCTCTCTCTCTCTCGCTCTAAGCTACAACTCACATTTTGGCTGAACACTCACCAGCTTCAGCACACTCAACTCTGCTTCATACAGCAGATTGACACACTTAGTGAACATAAGCCCTGGTTTTAGTAAAAAAGTTAGGTGGGTGCATCTAATCACATTCTGCAGAGCTAGGACTAAACCCTGTCCTACCTGGCTGTGCTACTGTTATGATCTGCAACATGAACTAAGGAAAGATAGGGGAAAGCTGTCCCTACAGTAAGACTAAGCTGAATCCCTACGATGTAGCGGGCTGCCTGTTCCTAGCGAACAGACCCGCCTTAGTCCTCGGCTAGTCTGAACGGAGACCTATAGCATAAAGGAAGGGGTCCCTAAAAGAACTAAGGACTGGGACAAAAAATGGAACACCTCCTAAACTGAGAAGTTGTTGCAGAACACAAAAATACAAACAGACAAAAAGTTACTAAAGGTCCCAGAAGGACCAAGTTAACTGACAGAGATATGCACAGAAGCACCTGGCTAGAGAAGCAGTAAAACACTGAAGTCCAGCACAGCCAAAAGGGCGGAGCTGGAATATAAAGGCAAATGGTCACATGACCACAAAACACAAGAAGGAAAAGAAAACAAACAGGAGGGTTATAACAGCTACAACTTGTATATATCTTATTAAAAGAAATTGCTGAAATTTCTGAAGCACCGACACTGCCTCATGTGACCCCGCGCAACTGCTGCTTCCCCCCAGGTAAGCTACCGTTATAAGGGAATATAAGACGCACCACCATTTTATTTAAAAGTTTTTTTTTCCTATTTTGCACCCCAAAATTTGGGGTGTGTCTTATAATTCGCAAAATACGGTAACTATTGCTGCCCTGTCCCATTATTTGGATGATTACAGTGGATATAGTAAAGAAATTAGTTCCTAATTTATTCAGTGCATTATCTACTTGATCCTATTTTTTTCTTTTCAATGGTGATTTTTTTTCTTACAAACTATTGGGTTGATATGCCATAAACAGATGAGATAGGAATACCCCCTTAAAGCTAGGAATTAGTTTTGTATAAAAGTTCATTTTCTATAGAGTAGCTGCGAGATCTGATCTACAGGATGCAAACTGTCATTTATATCAAACTGGATTCTACAATAGGCGATAGATTAGTGCTGGAATATTATCTAGATTCTCCTAAGGGGATGTCGTGTAAAAAAAATGTACATTGTATGTATCTTATAAGTATTATTGTGCTGCTACATGTTTAGTTATAATCTGTTATTGTTTCTGCAGAAAAATCAAGACTCTGAGTTCCAACATTGAATAAGGAATCCAGCAGGAGGAGATGACTACGCAACAACTCCATTACATGGCAGCTACAATGTGAGGATAAGACAACCTGTGAATAAGCAAAAAGAGACAGATTCCGGGCTCAGTTTCTGTTCTCACCCATGGATATGACATTTATTGGACTTTCCGCAGTCAGATGTGTTCATGGACAAGTGACTCACCTGCTGCGCGAAGAGGCAGATTCCGGGCTCGGTCTCTGCTTTCATCCTTTAATATGACATTTACCGGACTTTCAGCAGCCAAGTGTACTCACGACACAAGTGAGGTACCCGCTGTAAGAAGAGGCAGATTCCGGGCTCGGTCTCTGCTCTCACCTAGCCACAGCCCAAGGGAAGGGCACTCCTTTAACCATGGTTCCCTAGAGGTTTCCTCCATTGGGGTTTTTTCCTCTCCTGAGTGCTAAAGGATGACTCTTCATGAGTTAAAGGCCCATCATCATCAGGGCCACATTTAAGACTATTGTCCTGACTTATAATGGAAACTTCCACATTATCCAACTTCAATAAAGTTACTTAAGAAGTCAGCATATATCATATGTATCTGAGTCTTCTTTGATGGATCTTTGCAAAACAGGAGAATATACATAGCACTGGACTACTTTGTATAGTCATCACAATCACACATGGCTGCTTATCATCCCGATTTCTCGCACACATGTATATTAGGGTACAAGAGGTGTTGTGCTTAAAAACAATATATTCCCTATATGAGATCTACATGTATGTCACATGTCTAATGCCGTTCTATGGGAAGATGTCTGGAGCATAGCCCAATTCATATATAGTAGATTCTGGCTGCTAATGGGTCACCATGGCATTTGGGGTCCCACTGAAGGCAATTTAACTGCTATCTCTGTATCTCATGTTCAAAATGTAAAAATGGGTATATTATATAACTAATTACCCCATACCTGAAATGCTGAAGGAAATACATAGAGAGATCCAATGGCAGAATTGCAGTTTTTCAGTCAACTCACCTCCCCGCACCAAAAAACGTAATAAAAAGCAATCAAAACGTTCTATGTACCCCATGGTACCAATATAAATTACACCTAAATGGTCCCTCACATAGATCTATCTGCAAAAATGTTAAAAAATGGGATCCAGTAAATGGCAACCCAAAGCAACATTTTGTTAAGTTCTTTTAAAAGCAGTATTAAAAAAATAAAATAAATAAAAAACAAGCCCATACAGTTATGTCTTCACAAAACAGAGATATAACAACTCTATCATCCAACGAAGGCTAAAAATGCAAATCGATTACCGGATCCAATGGATTATCAGGCTAGGATCCTGTGACAACGTTTATTCATCGATTTTTCAGCCTTCTTAGGATACAATTTTTCCTACTTTTTGATCACTGATAGTCTTAGGATTGTACTGGTCCCGATGATGAGTGGCTTCAGAGAAAGGATCTGACACTGCAAGAAGTAGAGTAGTGCCTATAATCTAGTACAACTCAGCAAGGTGAGCAGAGACTCCTCCAAGCGTGATGGGAATAGCTGCAAGTATAGAGAATCTAATAATCTATGGAGCCATTTCCCGGCCCCTGACTGATTAACTCTCCATATGCCGCGATTAAGAGCGACATTTAGAAGGTTGTACAGAGATTTATTGACCAATGACAGCAGTCCCCTGCTCTCTGATCGCTCTGATTGGATGATGAATGTAACTATCCAATCACAGCATGTATCCAATGCAGGAAACAGAAGCTCAGCTCCGATTCTCCTCTCTCTGTCAGTGACTGTGTTGGAGATCGGAGCTGTGCTGCTGTCAGAAAAGTGCTATATCCATAAATGTCTAAATCACCTATATCTCCAACTGTCACCCCAGGGTCCCTGTTCCTCATCTCATGCCCTGTGTCATTTATTTTATATATATATCATTTGTCTATATCTTCATTGTATTTTTTTATGTAATTTTGTCCTGTCCATCCATCATTACATAGCTTACATAGCTTTAGTTAGGTGTAGGGCATTAGTTACAGGGGCAATTAGTTTAGAGCTAGTTATCTAGTTCTAATATTAGGGTATGGAAATTAGCGTTAGGTACATGTTTAGCAACTTTGTGTGTTATAAAAAAAATCTAAAAAGCAAAAAAATAAAATTAATAAATAAAAGTTTCATATATATACAGGTGCTTCTCACTAAATTAGAATATCATCAAAAAGTTAATTTATTTCAGTTCTTCAATCAAAAAAGTGAAACTCATATATTATCTAGAGTGATTACAAACAGAGTGATCTATTTCAAGTGTTTATTTCTGTTAATGTTGATGATTATGGCTTACAGCCAATGAAAACACAAAAGTCATTATCTCAGTAAATTAGAATAATTAACAAAAAACACCTGCAAAGGCTTACTACGTATTTATAAAAAGGTCCCTTAGTCTGTTTCAGTAGGCGCCACAATCATGGGGAAGACTGCTGACTTGATAGATGTCCAGAAGGCAGTCATTGACACACTCCACAAGGAGGGTAAGCCATAAAAGATCATTGCTAAAGAAGCTAGCTGTTCACAGAGTGCTGTATCCAAGCAAATTAATGGAAAGTTAAGTGGAAGGAAAACGTGTGGTAGAAAAAGGTGCATAAGCAACCGGGATAACCGCAGCCTTGAAAGGATTGTTAAGAAAAGGCCATTCAAAAATTTTAGGGAGATTCACAAGGAGTGGACTGCTGCTGGAATCATTGTTTCAAGAGCCACCACACACAGACTATCCAGAACATGAGCTACAAGTGTCGCATTCCTTGTGTCAAGCCACTCATGACCAATAGACAGTGCCGGAAGCGTCTTATTTGGGCAAGGACAAAAAGACCTGGACTGTTGCTCAGTGGTCCAAGGTGTTGTTTTCAGATGAAAGTAAATTTGATAAATTTTGAGGTCCATTTCCTCACTTCTCACTACTATGTATGAAAAATTTGTCTTAAAAATGACATTTGTGTGAAAAAAATGAAACTTAATTTTTTCACACTCATTTTGAACTAAATCCTTTAATAAAATGTAGGCTCAAAAGACTCATCACATCCATGAATAAATTCTTTAGGGGCTGCTGTTTACAAAAAGGGTCAGTTGTGGGGGTTTTCTGCTGTTTTGGCATGTCAAAAACTCTGCAAATGCGACATGGTGCCCACAATCTATTTCAGCCAAATACAGTGGTGGCCAAAAGTATTGGCGCCCCTGCAATTCTGTCAGATAATACTCAGTTTCTTCCTGAAAATGATTGCAATCACAAATTCTTTGGTATTATTATCTTCATTTAATTTGTCTTCAATGAAAAAACACAAAAGAGAATGAAGCAAAAAGCAAATCATTGATCATTTCACACAAAACTCCAAAAATGGGCCAGACAAAAGTATTGGCACCCTCAGCCTAATACTTGGTTGCACAACCTTTAGCCAAAATAACTGCAAACAACCAATTCCGGTAACCATCAATGAGTTTCTTACAATGCTCTGCTGGAATTGTAGACCATTCTTCTTTGGCAAACTGCGCCAGGTCCCTGATATTTGAAGGGTGCCTTCTCCAAACTGCCATTTTGAGATCTCTCCACAGGTGTTCTATGGGATTCAGGTCTGGACTCATTGCTGGCCACCTTAGAAGTCTCCAGTGCTTTCTCTCAAACCATATTATAGTGCTTTTGGAAGTGTGTTTTGGGTCATTGTCCTGCTGGAAGACCCATGACCTCTGAGGGAGACCCAGCTTTCTCACACTGGGCCCTACATTATGCTGCAAAATTTGTTGGTAGTCTTCAGACTTCATAATGCCATGCACACGGTCAAGCAGTCCAGTGCCAGAGGCAGCAAAGCAACCCCAAAACATCAGGGAACCTCCGCCATGTTTGACTGTGGGGACCGTGTTCTTTTCTTTGAATGCCTCTTTTTTTTTCCTGTACACTCTATGTTGATGCTTTGTCCCAAAAAGCTCTACTTTTGTCTCATCTAACCAGAGAACATTCTTCCAAAATGTTTTAGGCTTTCTCAGGTAAGTTTTGGAAAACTCCAGCCTGGCTTTTTTATGTCTCGGGGTAAGAAGTGGGGTCTTCCTGGGTATCCTACCATACAGTCCCTTTTCATTCAGACACTGACGGATAGTACGGGTTGACACTGTTGTACCATCGGACTGCAGGGCAGCTTGAACTTGTTTGGATGTTAGTCAAAGTTCTCTATCCACCATCCGCACAATCTTGCGTTGAAATCTCTCGTCAATTTTTCTTTTCCGTCCACATCTAGGGAGGTTAGCCACAGTGCCATGGGCTTTAAACTTCTTGATGACATTGCGCACGCAAGACACAGGAACATTCAAGTCTTTGGAGATGGACTTGTAGCCTTGAGATTGCTCATGCTTCCTCACAATTTGGTTTCTCAAGTCCTCAGACAGTTGTTTGGTTTCTTTCTTTTCTCCATGCTCAATGTGGTACACACAAGGACACAGGACAGAGGTTGAGTCAACTTTAATCCATGTTAACTGGCTGCAAGTGTGATTTAGTTATTGCCAACACCTGTTAGGTGCCACAGGTAAGTTACAGGTGCTGTTAATTACACGAATTAGAGAAGCATCACATGATTTTTCAAACAGTGCCAATACTTTTGTCCACCCCCTTTTTTAGGTTTGGTGTGGAATTATATCCAATTTGGCTTTAGGACAATTCTTTTTGTGTTTTTTCATTGAAGACAAATTAAATGAAGATAATAATACCAAAGAATTTGTGATTGCAATCATTTTCAGGAAGAAACTGAGTATTATCTGACAGAATTGCAGGGGTGCCAATACTTTTGGCCACCACTGTATGTATTTCAAAATTCAAATAGTCCGTTCTGAGCCCGGCCGTATGTCCAAACAGAACTTTTTGACTACATGTGGGGTATCACCAGACTCACAAGAAAGTGGCTAAAAAACTGTGGGGTCCATTTTTTTCATGTTACCTCTTGCACAAGTGAAAAAATTGGGGCTAAAACTACATTTTGTAAAAAAAATAAAAAATATTTCTATATGTCGACTTAATGTTATCAAATTCTGTGTAGTACCTGTGAGTTCAAAATCCTCACTATACCCCTGGATAACATGCTTGAGGGGTGTAGTTTTTCCAAAATGGTGTCAGTTGTGCGGGGTTTCTGCAGCTTGGGCACCTTAGAACCCTGCAAATGCGACATGGCGCCCAAAATCTACTTCAGCCAAATTTGTGTTCCAAAATTCAGCTGCCGTTCCTTCCCTTCTGAGCCCGGCCGTTTGTCCAGACAGAGGTTTCTGACCACGTGGGTATCAGCGCGCTTACACTTTTGGTAACAAAGTGAGATGTCCATTTTCTCATGCCATTCCTTGATGCCCTATTACTTTTTGAAAAAATGGCGGCCAGAGGGCTTTAGATACGCCACTATCAGACACTATGGAGTTTGTTTAGAGGTGGGTAAAACTGAGTAGGGTACTAAAAAATTGATTAGTCAAAGATTTCTGTGAGTTACATTCGTCAGAAACAAGAAGAATTAATCATGGTGATCTGGGCCATATCTTTATTAACGCAAGCAAATTCACAAGGGTGCATGCATCGCAGCTACAAACTGGTGCTTGTGGTGGGGTCCCGGGTCCAATAGATGCCATAGGGTCAGTAGAAATATAGTTACACCCCTGAGAGGAGGTCCTCAGACCCCAGGACCCTTGCTGATATGGAGATAAGGGCGCAGCTTTCAAAATTACACTTTCAAATTATTAGTAAATCCTATTAAATTCTATTTTAACACAAAGTTAAGGCAATGTCTAGGGGCACAAAATCTTAGTTGCTTCATCATTTCCAATGTAATTGTGGTAAATCCTTTTGTACATTTGACTTTGTCCCTAATTCGTCTCATTTACTTCTCTGAGTTGTGACTTTTCAGCCCCTGGACAGCAGGAGCAGGGATGGAGTTTATGGACCATCAGATCCCTTGAAATGTGTTTGTTTTAGTGAGAAACTATTTGGCTGAATGAATTAGAAAATGTCTAACTATAAAAGCCTTGATCTAGAATTGTAAACCTAATAAACGGCAGAGAATAGATGGGCTGTGTGTTCTCTATATCATCATTCTCAGCATCCAGCGTACATTTTTAATGGCTTGGGATGACCACAGACCATGTCACCTCAGGAGTGTGACAGGAGAGCATCAGCTGAGGCCACTTTCCCCACTCAGCACAAATGCACAGTACCATGGGTTGCTATGGCAACTCCGGGAGCCATGCTGAAAGGCCTACTGGATCCTGCCAGAGGTGGGCTGCAATAGACCGCCTGTTAGTATAACACTGACACGCTGGGAGAATGCTCCTGCGCTACATATGTGCTGCACTGTACTAACTATATGATTAACCCCTTCACGGCATCTGACATAAATGTATTTCATAATGCGAAAGTTGTTCCTGCATTATGACTTACAGTTATGTCATGGTAATTATGGAGGCGCAAGGGCGTAACTGACAGCCCAGCTCCCTTAGCAAGTGCCAGGGTCGGCACCAGCACCTTCCTTGGCTGTCTAACCGTCTAGATGCTGCAAAGCAATAGTGATAGCAGCATGTCAATGGTCATGAGAGGGCGCTCCGTCTCTCACTCCATCGTCATGGCCGCAGGTAGTGGACGGTTGTCATGGCGCTGACCTCCGGGTCTGTCTGGCACTGTCTCCATCAGGCACTGCCATAGGCAGAGTCTACCAGTGCTGCTGTCAATGTGACTGGTGTAATACACGGCCATATATATGTTCTGCAGGGTATTAGGCCAGTGATTAGACAAATGAAAGTTGAAGTCCCATGTAGAAATGAAGTAAAAAAAAACAGTTGATAAAAAATAATGAAAAATATATAAAAAAATAAATAAATGACTTAAGAATCATAGAAAACTGTTTGGCCAATGAATACGCTTTTTTATGTAAAACCTAGTGATGAGCGAGTGTGCTCGTCTCTGCTCTGTACTCGCCCGAGCATCTCACTGCTCAAGATGCTCAGCGCTCGCCGAGTACTTCCGGGATGCTCGGGCAGGAGCTCGGCCCCCGCCCCGCATGTTTATCGCTCTTTAGAGAGTCAATAAACAAGCAGGGATTGTTTGCCAATTACTGTAATGCCGTAGCCATGTGGATTTTCAAATGGAAAATCTGTATGTAAATAATCAGGATGTTCAAATGGAAAATCTGCATGTAAATAATCAGGATGTTCAAATGGAAAATCTGCATGCAGAAAATCAGGATGTTCAAATGGAAAATCTGTATGCAGAAAATCAGGATGTTCAAGTGGAAAATCTGTATGCAAAAAATCAAGATGTTCAAATGGAAAATCTGTATGCAGGAAATCAGGATGTTCAAATGGAAAATCTGTATGCAGAAAATCAGGATGTTCAAATGGAAAATCTGTATGCAGAAAATCAGGATGTTCAAATGGAAAATCTGTATGCAAAAAATCAGGATGTTCAAATGGAAAATCTGTATGCAGAAAATCAGGATGTTCAAATGGAAAATCTGCATGCAGAAAATCAGGATGTTCAAATGGAAAATCTGTATGCAGGAAATCAGGATGTTCAAATGGAAAATCTGCATGCAGAAAATCAGGATGTTCAAATGGAAAATCTGTATGCAGAAAATCAGGATGTTCAAGTGGAAAATCTGTATGCAAAAAATCAGGATGTTCAAACGGAAAATCTGTATGCAGGATATCAGGATGTTCAAATGGAAAATCTGCATGCAGAAAATCAGGATGTTCAAATGGAAAATCTGCATGCAGAAAATCAGGATGTTCAAATGGAAAATCTGTATGCAGAAAATCAGGATGTTCAAACGGAAAATCTGTATGCAGAAAATCAGGATGTTCAAATGGAAAATCTGTATGAAGAAAATCAGGATGTTCAAATGGAAAATCTGCATGCAGAAAATCAGGATGTTTAAATGGAAAATCTATATGCAGAAAATCAGGATGTTCAAATGGAAAATCTGCATGCAGAAAATCAGGATATTCAAATGGAAAATATATATGCAGAAAATCAGGATGTTCAAATGGTATTCTGCATGCAGAAAATCAGGATGTTCAAATGGAAAATGTATATGCAGAAAATCAGGATGTTCAAATGGAAAATCTGTATGCAGAAAATCAGGATATTCAAGAGGAAAATCTGTATACAGAAAATCAGGATGTACAAATGGAAAATCTGTATGCAGAAAATCAGGATGTTCAAAAGGAAAATCTATATGCAGAAAATCATGATGTACAAATGTAAAATCTGTATGCAGAAAATCAGGATGTTCAAATGGAAAATCTGTATGCAGAAAATCAGGATGTTCAAATGGAAAATCTGTATGCAGAAAATCAGGATGTTCAAATTTGAAAATCTGTATGCAGAAAATCAGAATGCTCAAATGAAAAATCTGTTTGCAGAAAATCAGGATGTTCAAATGGAAAATCTGTATGCAGAAAATCAGAATGTTCAAATGGAAAATCTGTATGCAGAAAATCAGGATGTTCAAATGGAAAATCTGTATGCAGAAAATCAGGATGTTCAAATAGAAAATCTGTATGCATAAAAATAGGATGTTCAAATGGAAAATCTGTATGCAGAAAATCAGGATGTTCAAATGAAAAGTCTGTATGCAGAAAATCAGGATGTTTAAATGGAAAATCTGTATGCAGAAAATCAGGATGTTCAAATGGAAAATCTGTATGCAGAAAATCAGGATATTCAAGAGGAAAATCTGTATGCAGAAAATCAGGATGTTCAAAAGGAAAATCTGTATGCAGAAAATCAGGATGTACAAATGGAAAATCTCTATGCAGAAAATCAGGATGTTCAAAAGGAAAATCTATATGCAGAAAATCATGATGTACAAATGGAAAATCTGTATGCAGAAAATCAAGATGTTCAAATGGAAAATCTGTATGCAGAAAATCAGGATGTTCAAATGGAAAATCTGTATGCAGAAAATCAAGATGTTCAAATGGAAAATCTGTATGTAAAATATCAGGATGTTCAAAGGGAAAATCTGTACACGGAAAATCAGGATATTCAAGTGGAAAATCTGTATTGAGAAAATCACGATGTTCAAATGGAAAATCTGTATTGAGAAAATCACGATGTTCAAATGGAAAATCTGCATGCAGAAAATCAGGATGTTCAATTGGAAAAACTATATGCAGAAAATCAGAATGTTCAAATGGAAAATCTATATGCAAAAAATCAGGATGTTCTATTGGAAAATCTATATGCAGAAAATGAGGATGTTCTATTGGAAAATCTATACGCAGAAAATCAAGATGTTCAAATGGAAAAACTGTATGCAGAAAATCAGAATGTTAAAATGGAAAATCTGTATGCAGAAAATCAGGATGTTCAAATGGAAAATCTTTATGCAGAAAATAAGGATGTTCAAATGAAAAGTCTGTATGCAGAAAATCAGGATGTTCAAATGAAAAGTCTGTATGCAAAAAATCAGGAGGTTTCAAGTGGAAAATCTGTATGCAGAAAATCAGGATGTTCAAATGGAAAATGTGTATGCAGAAAATCAAGATGTTCAAATGGAAAATCTTCATGCAGAAAATCAGGATGTTCAAATGGAAAATCTGTAAGCAGAAAATCAGGATGTTCACATGGAAAATATATATGCAGAAAATCAGAATGTTCAAATGGAAAATCTGTATGCAGAAAATAAGGATGTTCAAATGGAAAATCTGTATGCAGAAAATCAGGATATTCAAGAGGAAAATCTGTATGCAGAAAATCAGGATGTTCAAATAGAAAATCTGTATGCAGAAAATCAGGATGTACAAATGGAAAATCTGTATGCAGAAAATCAAGATGTTCAAATGGAAAATCTGTATGCAGAAAATCAGGATGTTCAAATGGAAAATCTGTATGCAGAAAATCAAGATGTTCAAATGGAAAATCTGTATGCAGAAAATCAGGATGCTCAAATGAAAAATCTGTTTGCAGAAAATCAGGATGTTCAAATGGAAAATCTGTATGCAGAAAATCAGAATGTTCAAATGGAAAATCTGTATGTAAAATATCAGGATGTTCAAAGGGAAAATCTGTACACGGAAAATCAGGATATTCAAGTGGAAAATCTGTATTGAGAAAATCACGATGTTCAAATGGAAAATCTGTATTGAGAAAATCACGATGTTCAAATGGAAAATCTGCATGCAGAAAATCAGGATGTTCAATTGGAAAAACTATATGCAGAAAATCAGAATGTTCAAATGGAAAATCTATATGCAGAAAATCAGGATGTTCAAATGGAAAATCTGTATGCAGAAAATCAGAATGTTCAAATGGAAAATCTGTATGCAGAAAATCAGGATGTTCAAATGGAAAATCTGTATGCAGAAAATCAGGATGTTCAAATAGAAAATCTGTATGCATAAAAATAGGATGTTCAAATGGAAAATCTGTATGCAGAAAATCAGGATGTTCAAATGAAAAGTCTGTATGCAGAAAATCAGGATGTTTAAATGGAAAATCTGTATGCAGAAAATCAGGATGTTCAAATGGAAAATCTGTATGCAGAAAATCAGGATATTCAAGAGGAAAATCTGTATGCAGAAAATCAGTATGTTCAAAAGGAAAATCTATATGCAGAAAATCATGATGTACAAATGGAAAATCTGTATGCAGAAAATCAAGATGTTCAAATGGAAAATCTGTATGCAGAAAATCAGGATGTTCAAATGGAAAATCTGTATGCAGAAAATCAAGATGTTCAAATGGAAAATCTGTATGCAGAAAATCAGGATGCTCAAATGAAAAATCTGTTTGCAGAAAATCAGGATGTTCAAATGGAAAATCTGTATGTAAAATATCAGGATGTTCAAAGGGAAAATCTGTACACGAAAAATCAGGATATTCAAGTGGAAAATCTGTATTGAGAAAATCACGATGTTCAAATGGAAAATCTGTATTGAGAAAAGCACGATGTTCAAATGGAAAATCTGCATGCAGAAAATCAGGATGTTCAATTGGAAAAACTATATGCAGAAAATAAGAATGTTCAAATGGAAAATCTATATGCAAAAAATCAGGATGTTCTATTAGAAAATCTATATGCAGAAAATGAGGATGTTCTATTGGAAAATCTATATGCAGAAAATCAAGATGTTCAAATGGAAAAACTGTATGCAGAAAATCAGAATGTTAAAATGTAAAATCTGTTTGCAGAAAATCAGGATGGTCAAATGGAAAATCAGTATGCAGAAAATCAGGATGTTCAAATGGAAAATCAGTATGCAGAAAATCAGGATGTTCAAGTGGAAAATCTGCATGCAGAAAGTCAGGATGTTCAAGTGGAAAATCTGGATGCAGAAAATCAGGATGTTCAAATGGAAAATATATATGCAGAAAATCAGGATGTTCAAATGGAAAATCTTTATGCAGAAAATACGGATGTTCAAATGAAAAGTCTGTATGCAGAAAATCAGGATGTTCAAATGAAAAGTCTGTATGCAAAAAATCAGGAGGTTTCAAGTGGAAAATCTGTATGCAGAAAATCAGGATGTTCAAATGGAAAATGTGTATGCAGAAAATCAGGATGTTCAAATGGAAAATCTTCATGCAGAAAATCAGGATGTTCAAATGGAAAATCTGTAAGCAGAAAATCAGGATGTTCACATGGTAAATATATATGCAGAAAATCAGAATGTTCAAATGGAAAATCTGTATGCAGAAAATAAGGATGTTCAAATGAAAAGTCTGTATGCAGAAAATAAGGATGTTAAAGTGGAAAATCTATATGCAGAAAATAAGGATGTTCAAATGGAGAATCTGTATGCAGAAAATCAGGATGTTCAAGTGGAAAATCTGTATGCCGAAAATCAGGATGTTCAAATGGAAAATCTTTATACAGAAAATCAGGATGTTCAAGTCGAACATCTATATGCAGAAAATCAGGACGTTCAAATGGAAAATCTGTATGCAGAAAATCAGGATGTTCAAGTGATAAATCTGTATGCCGAAAATTAGGATGTTCAAGTGGAAAATCTGCATGCAGAAAATCAGGATGTTCAAGTGGAAAATTAGCATGCAGAAAATCAGGATGTTCAAATGGAAAATCTGTATGCAGAAAATCAGGATGCTCAAATGGAAAGACTGCATGCAGAAAATCAGGATGTTCAAGTGGAAAATCTGTAAGCAGAAAATCAGGATGTTCAAATGGAAATTATATATGCAGAAAATCAGGATGTTCAAATGGAAAATCTGTAAGCAGAAAATCAGGATGTTGAAAAGGAAAATCTGTATGCAGAAAATCATGATGTACAAATGGAAAATCTGTATGCAGAAAATCAGAATATTCAAATGGAAAAACTGTATGCAGAAAATCAGGATGTTCAAATTTGAAAATCTGCATGCAGAAAATCAGGATGCTCAAATGAAAAATCTGTTTGCAGAAAATCAGGATGTTCAAATGGAAAATCTGTATGTAAAATATCAGGTTGTTCAAATGGAAAATCTGTATGCAGAAAATCAGGATGTTCAAGAGGAAAATCTGCATGCATAAAGTCAGGATGTTCAAATGGAAAATCTGCATGCAGAAAATCAGGATGTTCAAATGGAAAATCTGTATGCAGAAAATCAGGATGTTCAAATGGAAAATCTTCATGCAGAAAATCAGGATGTTCAAATGGAAAATCTGTAAGCAGAAAATCAGGAAGTTCACATGGAAAATATATATGAAGAAAATCAGGATGTTCAAATGGAAAATCTGTATGCAGAAAATCAGGATGTTCAAATGAAAAGTCTGTACGCAGAAAATCAGGATGTTTAAATGGAAAATCTGTGTGCAGAAAAACAGGATGTTCAAATGGAAAATCTGTATGAAGAAAATCAGGATATTCAAGAGGAAAATCTGCATGCAGAAAATCAGGATGTTCAAATGGAAAATCTGTATGCAGAAAATCAGGATGTACAAATGGAAAATCTCTATGCAGAAAATCAGGATGTTCAAAAGGAAAATCTATATGCAGAAAATCATGATGTACAAATGGAAAATCTGTATTCAGAAAATCAAGATGTTCAAATGGAAAATCTGTATGCAGAAAATCAGGATGTTCAAATGGAAAATCTGTATGCAGAAAATCAGGATGTTCAAATTTGAAAATCTGTATGCAGAAAATCAGAATGCTCAAATGAAAAATCTGTTTGCAGAAAATCAGGATGTTTAAATGGAAAAACTATATGCAGAAAATCAGAATGTTCAAATGGAAAATCTATATGCAGAAAATCAGGATGTTCTAATGGAAAATCTATATGCAGAAAATCAGGATGTTCTATTGGAAAATCTATATGCAGAAAATCAAGATGTTCAAATGGAAAAACTGTATGCAGAAAATCAGAATGTTAAAATGGAAAATCTGTATGCAGAAAATCAGGATGGTCAAATGGAAAATCAGTATGCAGAAAGTCATGATGTTCAAGTGGAAAATCTGGATGCAGAAAATCAGGATGTTCAAGTGGAAAATCTGGATGCAGAAAATCAGGATGTTCAAGTGGAAAATCTATATGCAGAAAATAAGGATGTTCAAATGGAGAATCTGTATGCAGAAAATCAGGATGTTCAAGAGGAAAATCTATATGCAGAAAATAAGGATGTTGAAATGGAAAATCTATATGCAGAAAATCAGGATGTTTAAATGGAAAATCTGCATGCAGAAAATCAGGATGTACAAATGGAATGTCTGTATGCAGAAAATCAGGATGTTCAAATGGAAAATCTGTATGCAGACAATCAGGATATTCAAGTGGAAAATCTGTATGCAGAAAATCAGGATGTTCAAATGGAAAATCTGTATGCAGAAAATCAGGATGTTCAAATGGAAAATCTTCATGCAGAAAATCAGGATGTGCAAATGGAAAATCTGTAAGCAGAAAATCAAGATGTTCACATGGAAAATATATATGCAGAAAATCAAGATGTTCAAATGGAAAATCTGTATGCAGAAAATAAGGATGTTCAAATGAAAAGTCTGTATGCAGAAAATAAGGATGTTAAAGTGGAAAATCTATATGCAGAAAATAAGGATGTTCAAATGGAGAATCTGTATGCAGAAAATCAGGATGTTCAAGTGGAAAATCTGTATGCCGAAAATCAGGATGTTCAAATGGAAAATCTGTATGCAGAAAATCAGGATGTTCAAGTCGAACATCTATATGCAGAAAATCGACGTTCAAATGGAAAATCTGTGTACAGAAAATCAGGATGTTCAAGTGGAAAATCTCCATGCAGAAAATCAGGATGTTCATGTGGAAAATTAGCATGCAGAAAATCAGGATGTTCAAATGGAAAATCTGTATGCAGAAAATCAGGATGCTCAAATGGAAAGTCTGTATGCAGAAAATCAGGATGTTCAAGTGGAAAATCTGTAAGCAGAAAATCAGGATGTTCAAATGGAAATTATATATGCAGAAAATCAGGATGTTCAAATGGAAAATCTGTAAGCAGAAAATCAGGATGTTCAAAAGGAAAATCTGTATGCAGAAAATCATGATGTACAAATGGAAAATCTGTATGCAGAAAATCAGAATGTTCAAATGGAAAATCTGTATGCAGAAAATCAGGATGTTCAAATTTGAAAATCTGCATGCAGAAAATCAGGATGCTCAAATGAAAAATCTGTTTGCAGAAAATCAGGATGTTCAAATGGAAAATCTGTATGTAAAATATCAGGTTGTTCAAATGGAAAATCTGTATGCAGAAAATCAGGATGTTCAAAGGGAAAATCTGCATGCATAAAGTCAGGATGTTCAAATGGAAAATCTGCATGCAGAAAATCAGGATGTTCAAATGGAAAATCTGTATGCAGAAAATCAGGATGTTCAAATGGAAAATCTTCATGCAGAAAATCAGGATGTTCAAATGGAAAATCTGTAAGCAGAAAATCAGGAAGTTCACATGGAAAATATATATGAAGAAAATCAGGATGTTCAAATGGAAAATCTGTATGCAGAAAATCAGGATGTTCAAATGAAAAGTCTGTATGCAGAAAATCAGGATGTTTAAATGGAAAATCTGTGTGCAGAAAATCAGGATGTTCAAATGGAAAATCTGTATGAAGAATATCAGGATATTCAAGAGGAAAATCTGCATGCAGAAAATCAGGATGTTCAAATGGAAAATCTGTATGCAGAAAATCAGGATGTACAAATGGAAAATCTCTATGCAGAAAATCAGGATGTTCAAAAGGAAAATCTATATGCAGAAAATCATGATGTACAAATGGAAAATCTGTATTCAGAAAATCAAGATGTTCAAATGGAAAATCTGTATGCAGAAAATCAGGATGTTCAAATGGAAAATCTGTATGCAGAAAATCAGGATGTTCAAATTTGAAAATCTGTATGCAGAAAATCAGGATGTTCAAATGGAAAACCTATATGCAGAAAATCAGAATGTTCAAATGGAAAATCTATATGCAGAAAATCAGGATGTTCTATTGGAAAATCTATATGCAGAAAATCTGGATGTTCTATTGGAAAATCTATATGCAGAAAATCAAGATGTTCAAATGGAAAAACTGTATGCAGAAAATCAGAATGTTAAAATGGAAAATCTGTATGCAGAAAATCAGGATGGTCAAATGGAAAATCAGTATGCAGAAAGACAAGATGTTCAAGTGGAAAATCTGGATGCAGAAAATCAGGATGTTCAAGTGGAAAATCTGGATGCAGAAAATCAGGATGTTCAAGTGGAAAATCTATATGCAGAAAATAAGGATGTTCAAATGGAGAATCTGTATGCAGAAAATCAGGATGTTCAAGAGGAAAATCTATATGCAGAAAATAAGGATGTTGAAATGGAAAATCTATATGCAGAAAATCAGGATGTTCAAATGGAAAATCTGCATGCAGAAAATCAGGATGTACAAATGGAAAGTCTGTATGCAGAAAATCAGGATGTTCAAATGGAAAATCTGTATGCAGACAATCAGGATATTCAAGTGGAAAATCTGTATGCAGAAAATCAGGATGTTCAAATGGAAAATCTGTATGCAGAAAATCAGGATGTTCAAATGGAAAATCTTCATGCAGAAAATCAGGATGTTCAAATGGAAAATCTGTAAGCAGAAAATCAGGATGTTCACATGGAAAATATATATGCAGAAAATCAAGATGTTCAAATGGAAAATCTGTATGCAGAAAATAAGGATGTTCAAATGAAAAGTCTGTATGCAGAAAATAAGGATGTTAAAGTGGAAAATCTATATGCAGAAAATAAGGATGTTCAAATGGAGAATCTGTATGCAGAAAATCAGGATGTTCAAGTGGAAAATCTGTATGCCGAAAATCAGGATGTTCAAATGGAAAATCTGTATGCAGAAAATCAGGATGTTCAAGTCGAACATCTATATGCAGAAAATCAGGACGTTCAAATGGAAAATCTGTATGCAGAAAATCAGGATGTTCAAGTGGAAAATCTCCATGCAGAAAATCAGGATGTTCATGTGGAAAATTAGCATGCAGAAAATCAGGATGTTCAAATGGAAAATCTATATGCAGAAAATCAGGATGCTCAAATGGAAAGTCTGCATGCAGAAAATCAGGATGTTCAAGTGGAAAATCTGTAAGCAGAAAATCAGGATGTTCAAATGGAAATTATATATGCAGAAAATCAGGATGTTCAAATGGAAAATCTGTAAGCAGAAAATCAGGATGTTCAAAAGGAAAATCTGTATGCAGAAAATCATGATGTACAAATGGAAAATCTGTATGCAGAAAATCAGAATGTTCAAATGGAAAATCTGTATGCAGAAAATCAGGATGTTCAAATTTGAAAATCTGCATGCAGAAAATCAGGATGCTCAAATGAAAAATCTGTTTGCAGAAAATCAGGATGTTCAAATGGAAAATCTGTATGTAAAATATCAGGTTGTTCAAATGGAAAATCTGTATGCAGAAAATCAGGATGTTCAAAGGGAAAATCTGCATGCATAAAGTCAGGATGTTCAAATGGAAAATCTGCATGCAGAAAATCAGGATGTTCAAATGGAAAATCTGTATGCAGAAAATCAGGATGTTCAAATGGAAAATCTTCATGCAGAAAATCAGGATGTTCAAATGGAAAATATATATGAAGAAAATCAGGATGTTCAAATGGAAAATCTGTATGCAGAAAATCAGGATGTTCAAATGAAAAGCCTGTATGCAGAAAATCAGGATGTTTAAATGGAAAATCTGTGTGCAGAAAATCAGGATGTTCAAATGGAAAATCTGTATGAAGAAAATCAGGATATTCAAGAGGAAAATCTGCATGCAGAAAATCAGGATGTTCAAATGGAAAATCTGTATGCAGAAAATCAGGATGTACAAATGGAAAATCTCTATGCAGAAAATCAGGATGTTCAAATGGAAAATCTATATGCAGAAAAACATGATGTACAAATGGAAAATCTGTATTCAGAAAATCAAGATGTTCAAATGGAAAATCTGTATGCAGAAAATCAGGATGTTCAAATGGAAAATCTGTATGCAGAAAATCAGGATGTTCAAATTTGAAAATCTGTATGCAGAAAATCAGAATGCTCAAATGAAAAATCTGTTTGCAGAAAATCAGGATGTTCAAATGGAAAAACTATATGCAGAAAATCAGAATGTTCAAATGGAAAATCTATATGCAGAAAATCAGGATGTTCTATTGGAAAATCTATATGCAGAAAATCAGGATGTTCTATTGGAAAATCAATATGCAGAAAATCAAGATGTTCAAATGGAAAAACTGTATGCAGAAAATCAGAATGTTAAAATGGAAAATCTGTATGCAGAAAATCAGGATGGTCAAATGGAAAATCAGTATGCAGAAAGTCAGGATGTTCAAGTGGAAAATCTGGATGCAGAAAATCAGGATGTTCAAGTGGAAAATCTGGATGCAGAAAATCAGGATTTTCAAGTGGAAAATCTATATGCAGAAAATAAGGATGTTCAAATGGAGAATCTGTATGCAGAAAATCAGGATGTTCAAGAGGAAAATCTATATGCAGAAAATAAGGATGTTGAAATGGAAAATCTATATGCAGAAAATCAGGATGTTCAAATGGAAAATCTGTATGCAGAAAATCAGGATGTACAAATGGAAAGTCTGTATGCAGAAAATCAGGATGTTCAAATGGAAAATCTGTATGCAGACAATCAGGATATTCAAGTGGAAAATCTGTATGCAGAAAATCAGGATGTTCAAATGGAAAATCTGTATGCAGAAAATCAGGATGTTCAAATGGAAAATCTGTAAGCAGAAAATCAGGATGTTCAAATGGAAAATCTGTATGCAGAAAATCAGGATGTTCAAATGGAAAATCTGTAAGCAGAAAATCAGGATGTTCACATGGAAAATATATATGCAGAAAATCAAAATGTTCAAATGGAAAATCTGTATGCAGAAAATAAGGATGTTCAAATGAAAAGTCTGTATGCAGAAAATAAGGATGTTAAAGTGGAAAATCTATATGCAGAAAATAAGGATGTTCAAATGGAGAATCTGTATGCAGAAAATCAGGATGTTCAAGTGGAAAATCTGTATGCCGAAAATCAGGATGTTCAAATGGAAAATCTGTATGCAGAAAATCAGGATGTTCAAGTCGAACATCTATATGCAGAAAATCAGGACGTTCAAATGGAAAATCTGTATGCAGAAAATCAGGATGTTCAAGTGGAAAATCTCCATGCAGAAAATCAGGATGTTCATGTGGAAAATTAGCATGCAGAAAATCAGGATGTTCAAATGGAAAATCTGTAAGCAGAAAATCAGGATGTTCAAATGGAAAATCTGTATGCAGAAAATCAGGATGTTCAAATGGAAAATCTGTAAGCAGAAAATCAGGATGTTCACATGGAAAATATATATGCAGAAAATCAAGATGTTCAAATGGAAAATCTGTATGCAGAAAATAAGGATGTTCAAATGAAAAGTCTGTATGCAGAAAATAAGGATGTTAAAGTGGAAAATCTATATGCAGAAAATAAGGATGTTCAAATGGAGAATCTGTATGCAGAAAATCAGGATGTTCAAGTGGAAAATCTGTATGCCGAAAATCAGGATGTTCAAATGGAAAATCTGTATGCAGAAAATCAGGATGTTCAAGTCGAACATCTATATGCAGAAAATCAGGACGTTCAAATGGAAAATCTGTATGCAGAAAATCAGGATGTTCAAGTGGAAAATCTCCATGCAGAAAATCAGGATGTTCATGTGGAAAATTAGCATGCAGAAAATCAGGATGTTCAAATGGAAAATCTGTATGCAGAAAATCAGGATGCTCAAATGGAAAGTCTGCATGCAGAAAATCAGGATGTTCAAGTGGAAATTATATATGCAGAAAATCAGGATGTTCAAATGGAAAATCTGTAAGCAGAAAATCAGGATGTTCAAAAGGAAAATCTGTATGCAGAAAATCAGGATGTTCAAATGGAAATTATATATGCAGAAAATCAGGATGTTCAAATGGAAAATCTGTAAGCAGAAAATCAGGATGTTCAAAAGGAAAATCTATATGCAGAAAATCAGGATGTTCAAATGGAAATTATATATGCAGAAAATCAGGATGTTCAAATGGAAAATCTGTAAGCAGAAAATCAGGATGTTCAAAAGGAAAATCTGTATGCAGAAAATCAGGATGTTCAAATTTGAAAATCTGCATGCAGAAAATCATGATTTACAAATGGAAAATCTGTATGCAGAAAATCAGGATGTTCAAATGGAAAATCTGTATGCAGAAAATAAGGATGTTCAAATGAAAAGTCTGTATGCAGAAAATAAGGATGTTAAAGTGGAAAATCTATATGCAGAAAATAAGGATGTTCAAATGGAGAATCTGTATGCAGAAAATCAGGATGTTCAAGTGGAAAATCTGTATGCCGAAA
The DNA here is from genome assembly GCF_046119375.1 of Phyllobates terribilis. Classification (NCBI taxonomy): domain Eukaryota; kingdom Metazoa; phylum Chordata; class Amphibia; order Anura; family Dendrobatidae; genus Phyllobates; species Phyllobates terribilis. The sequence goes on along the minus strand of NW_027362769.1, from coordinate 242,109,140 downwards.
ATCAGGATGTTCAAATGGAAAATCTGTATGCAGAAAATCAGGATGTTCAAGTCGAACATCTATATGCAGAAAATCAGGATGTTCAAATGGAAAATCTGTATGCAGAAAATCAGGATGTTCAAATGGAAAATCTGTATGCAGAAAATCAGGATGCTCAAATGGAAAGTCTGCATGCAGAAAATCAGGATGTTCAAGTGGAAATTATATATGCAGAAAATCAGGATGTTCAAATGGAAAATCTGTAAGCAGAAAATCAGGATGTTCAAAAGGAAAATCTGTATGCAGAAAATCAGGATGTTCAAATGGAAATTATATATGCAGAAAATCAGGATGTTCAAATGGAAAATCTGTAAGCAGATAATCAGGATGTTCTATTGGAAAATCTATATGCAGAAAATCAGGATGTTCAAATGGAAATTATATATGCAGAAAATCAGGATGTTCAAATGGAAAATCTGTAAGCAGAAAATCAGGATGTTCAAAAGGAAAATCTGTATGCAGAAAATCAGGATGTTCAAATGGAAATTATATATGCAGAAAATCAGGATGTTCAAATGGAAAATCTGTAAGCAGAAAATCAGGATGTTCAAAAGGAAAATCTATATGCAGAAAATCAGGATGTTCAAATGGAAATTATATATGCAGAAAATCAGGATGTTCAAATGGAAAATCTGTAAGCAGAAAATCAGGATGTTCAAAAGGAAAATCTGTATGCAGAAAATCAGGATGTTCAAATTTGAAAATCTGCATGCAGAAAATCATGATTTACAAATGGAAAATCTGTATGCAGAAAATCAGGATGTTCAAATGGAAAATCTGTATGCAGAAAATCAGGATGTTCAAATTTGAAAATCTGCATGCAGAAAATCAGGATGCTCAAATGAAAAATCTGTTTACAGAAAATCAGGATGTTCGAATGTAAAATGTGTATGTAAAATATCAGGTTGTTCAAATGGAAAATCTGTAAGCAGAAAATCAGGATGTTCACATGGAAAATATATATGAAGAAAATCAGGATGTTCAAATGGAAAATCTGTATGCAGAAAATCAGGATGTTCAAATGGAAAATCTGTATGCAGAAAATCAGGATGTTCAAATGGAAAATCTTCATGCAGAAAATCAGGATGTTCAAATGGAAAATCTGTAAGCAGAAAATCAGGATGTTCACATAGAAAATATATATGAAGAAAATCAGGATGTTCAAATGGAAAATCTGTATGCAGAAAATCAGGATGTTCAAATGAAAAGTCTGTATGCAGAAAATCAGGATGTTTAAATGGAAAATCTGTATGCAGAAAATCAGGATGTTCAAATGGAAAATCTGTATGCAGAAAATCAGGATATTCAAGAGGAAAATCTGTATGCAGAAAATCAGGATGTTCAAATGGAAAATCTGTATGCAGAAAATCAGGATGTTCAAATGAAAAGTCTGTATGCAGAAAATCAGGATGTTCAAATGGAAAATCTGTATGCAGAAAATCAGGATGTACAAATGGAAAATCTATATGCAGAAAATCAGGATGTTCAAAAGGAAAATCTATATGCAGAAAATCATGATGTACAAATGGAAAATCTGTATGCAGAAAATCAAGATGTTCAAATGGAAAATCTGTATACAGAAAATCATGATGTTGAAATGGAAAATCTGTATGCAGAAAATCAGGATGTTCAAATTTTAAAATCTGTAAGCAGAAAATCAGGTTGTTCAAATGGAAAATCTGTATGTAGAAAATCAGGATGTTGAAATGGAAAATCTGTATGCAGAAAATCAGGATGTTCAAATTTGAAAATCTGTAAGCAGAAAATCAGGATGTTCAAATGAAAAATCTGTTTGCAGAAAATCAGGATGTTCAAATGGAAAAACTATATGCAGAAAATCAAAATGTTCAAATGGAAAATCTATATGCAGAAAATCAGGATGTTCTATTGGAAAATCTATATGCAGAAAATCAGGATGTTCTATTGGAAAATCTATATGCACAAAATCAAGATGTTCAAATGGAAAATCTGTATGCAGAAAATCAGAATGCTCAAATGAAAAATCTGTTTGCAGAAAATCAGAATGTTCAAATGGAAAAACTATATGCAGAAAATCAGAATGTTCAAATGGAAAATCTATATGCAGAAAATCAGGATGTTCTATTGGAAAATCTATATGCAGAAAATCAGGATGTTCTATTGGAAAATCTGTATGCAGAAAATCAGGATGTTCAAATGGAAAAACTATATGCAGAAAATCAAAATGTTCAAATGGAAAATCTATATGCAGAAAATCAGGATGTTCTATTGGAAAATCTATATGCAGAAAATCAGGATGTTCTATTGGAAAATCTATATGCACAAAATCAAGATGTTCAAATGGAAAATCTGTATGCAGAAAATAAGGATGTTAAAGTGGAAAATCTATATGCAGAAAATAAGGATGTTCAAATGGAGAATCTGTATGCAGAAAATCAGGATGTTCAAGTGGAAAATCTGTATGGCGAATATCAGGATGTTCAAATGGAAAATCTGTATGCAGAAAATCAGGATGTTCAAGTCGAACATCTATATGCAGAAAATCAGGACGTTCAAATGGAAAATCTGTATGCAGAAAATCAGGATGTTCAAGTGGAAAATCTCCATGCAGAAAATCAGGATGTTCAAGTGGAAAATCTCCATGCAGAAAATCAGGATGTTCAAATGGAAAATCTGTATGCAGAAAATCAGGATGCTCAAATGGAAAATCTGTATGCAGAAAATCAGGATGTTAAAGTGGAAAATCTATATGCAGAAAATAAGGATGTTCAAATGGAGAATCTGCATGCAGAAAATTAGGATGTTCAAGTGGAAAATCTGTATGCCGAAAATCAGGATGTTCAAATGGAAAATCTGTATGCAGAAAATCAGGATGTTCAAGTCAAACATCTATATGCAGAAAATCAGGATGTTCAAATGGAAAATCTGTATGCAGAAAATCAGGATGTTCAAGTGATAAATCTGTATGCCGAAAACTAGGATGTTCAAGTGGAAAATCTGCATGCAGAAAATCAGGATGTTCAAGTGGAAAATTAGCATGCAGAAAATCAGGATGTTCAAATGGAAAATCTGTATGCAGAAAATCAGGATGTACAAATGGAAAATCTCTATGCAGAAAATCAGGATGTTCAAAAGGAAAATCTATATGCAGAAAATCATGATGTACAAATGGAAAATCTGTATTCAGAAAATCAAGATGTTCAAATGGAAAATCTGTATGCAGAAAATCAGGATGTTAAAATTTGAAAATCTGTATGCAGAAAATCAGAATGCTCAAATGAAAAATCTGTTTGCAGAAAGTCAGGATGTTCAAATGGAAAAACTATATGCAGAAAATCAGAATGTTCAAATGGAAAATCTATATGCAGAAAATCAGGATGTTCTATTGGAAAATCTATATGCAGAAAATCAGGATGTTCTATTGGAAAATCTATATGCAGAAAATCAAGATGTTCAAATGGAAAAACTGTATGCAGAAAATCAGAATGTTAAAATGGAAAATCTGTATGCAGAAAATCAGGATGGTCAAATGGAAAATCAGTATGCAGAAAGTCAGGATGTTCAAGTGGAAAATCTGGATGCAGAAAATCAGGATGTTCAAGTGGAAAATCTGGATGCAGAAAATCAGGATGTTCAAGTTGAAAATCTATATGCAGAAAATCAGGACGTTCAAATGGAAAATCTGTATGCAGAAAATCAGGATGTTCAAGTGGAAAATCTCCATGCAGAAAATCAGGATGTTCATGTGGAAAATTAGCATGCAGAAAATCAGGATGTTCAAATGGAAAATCTGTATGCAGAAAATCAGGATGCTCAAATGGAAAGTCTGCATGCAGAAAATCAGGATGTTCAAGTGGAAATTATATATGCAGAAAATCAGGATGTTCAAATGGAAAATCTGTAAGCAGAAAATCAGGATGTTCAAAAGGAAAATCTGTATGCAGAAAATCAGGATGTTCAAATGGAAATTATATATGCAGAAAATCAGGATGTTAAAATGGAAAATCTGTAAGCAGAAAATCAGGATGTTCAAAAGGAAAATCTATATGCAGAAAATCAGGATGTTCAAATGGAAATTATATATGCAGAAAATCAGGATGTTCAAATGGAAAATCTGTAAGCAGAAAATCAGGATGTTCAAAAGGAAAATCTGTATGCAGAAAATCAGGATGTTCAAATGGAAATTATATATGCAGAAAATCAGGATGTTCAAATGGAAAATCTGTAAGCAGAAAATCAGGATGTTCAAAAGGAAAATCTATATGCAGAAAATCACGATGTTCAAATGGAAATTATATATGCAGAAAATCAGGATGTTCAAATGGAAAATCTGTAAGCAGAAAATCAGGATGTTCAAAAGGAAAATCTGTATGCAGAAAATCAGGATGTTCAAATTTGAAAATCTGCATACAGAAAATCATGATTTACAAATGGAAAATCTGTATGCAGAAAATCAGGATGTTCAAATGGAAAATCTGTATGCAGAAAATCAGGATGTTCAAATTTAAAAATCTGCATGCAGAAAATCAGGATGCTCAAATGAAAAATCTGTTTACAGAAAATCAGGATGTTCGAATGTAAAATGTGTATGTAAAATATCAGGTTGTTCAAATGGAAAATCTGTAAGCAGAAAATCAGGATGTTCACATGGAAAATATATATGAAGAAAATCAGGATGTTCAAATGGAAAATCTGTATGCAGAAAATCAGGATGTTCAAATGGAAAATCTGTATGCAGAAAATCAGGATGTTCAAATGGAAAATCTTCATGCAGAAAATCAGGATGTTCAAATGGAAAATCTGTAAGCAGAAAATCAGGATGTTCACATGGAAAATATATATGAAGAAAATCAGGATGTTCAAATGGAAAATCTGTATGCAGAAAATCAGGATGTTCAAATGAAAAGTCTGTATGCAGAAAATCAGGATGTTTAAATGGAGAATCTGTATGCAGAAAATCAGGATGTTCAAATGGAAAATCTGTATGCAGAAAATCAGGATATTCAAGAGGAAAATCTGTATGCAGAAAATCAGGATGTTCAAATGGAAAATCTGTATGCAGAAAATCAGGATGTTCAAATGAAAAGTCTGTATGCAGAAAATCAGGATGTTCAAATGGAAAATCTGTATGCAGAAAATCAGGATGTACAAATGGAAAATCTATATGCAGAAAATCAGGATGTTCAAAAGGAAAATCTATATGCAGAAAATCATGATGTACAAATGGAAAATCTGTATGCAGAAAATCAAGATGTTCAAATGGAAAATCTGTATACAGAAAATCATGATGTTGAAATGGAAAATCTGTATGCAGAAAATCAGGATGTTCAAATTTTAAAATCTGTAAGCAGAAAATCAGGTTGTTCAAATGGAAAATCTGTATGTAGAAAATCAGGATGTTGAAATGGAAAATCTGTATGCAGAAAATCAGGATGTTCAAATTTGAAAATCTGTAAGCAGAAAATCAGGATGTTCAAATGAAAAATCTGTTTGCAGAAAATCAGGATGTTCAAATGGAAAAACTATATGCAGAAAATCAAAATGTTCAAATGGAAAATCTATATGCAGAAAATCAGGATGTTCTATTGGAAAATCTATATGCAGAAAATCAGGATGTTCTATTGGAAAATCTATATGCACAAAATCAAGATGTTCAAATGGAAAATCTGTATGCAGAAAATCAGAATGCTCAAATGAAAAATCTGTTTGCAGAAAATCAGGATGTTCAAATGGAAAAACTATATGCAGAAAATCAGAATGTTCAAATGGAAAATCTATATGCAGAAAATCAGGATGTTCTATTGGAAAATCTATATGCAGAAAATCAGGATGTTCTATTGTAAAATCTATATGCAGAAAATCAAGATGTTCAAATGGAAAATCTGTAAAATATCACGTTGTTCAAATGAAAAATCTGTATGCAGAAAATCAGGATGTTCAAATGGAAAAACTATATGCAGAAAATCAGGATGTTCAAATGGAAAATCTATATGCAGAAAATCAGGATGTTCTATTGGAAAATCTATATGCAGAAAATCAGGATGTTCTATTGGAAAATCTATATGCACAAAATCAAGATGTTCAAATGGAAAATCTGTATGCAGAAAATAAGGATGTTAAAGTGGAAAATCTATATGCAGAAAATAAGGATGTTCAAATGGAGAATCTGTATGCAGAAAATCAGGATGTTCAAGTGGAAAATCTGTATGGCGAATATCAGGATGTTCAAATGGAAAATCTGTATGCAGAAAATCAGGATGTTCAAGTGGAAAATCTCCATGCAGAAAATCAGGATGTTCAAGTGGAAAATCTCCATGCAGAAAATCAGGATGTTCAAATGGAAAATCTGTATGCAGAAAATCAGGATGCTCAAATGGAAAATCTGTATGCAGAAAATCAGGATGTTAAAGTGGAAAATCTATATGCAGAAAATAAGGATGTTCAAATGGAGAATCTGCATGCAGAAAATTAGGATGTTCAAGTGGAAAATCTGTATGCCGAAAATCAGGATGTTCAAATGGAAAATCTGTATGCAGAAAATCAGGATGTTCAAGTCAAACATCTATATGCAGAAAATCAGGATGTTCAAAAGGAAAATCTGTATGCAGAAAATCAGGATGTTCAAGTGATAAATCTGTATGCCGAAAACTAGGATGTTCAAGTGGAAAATCTGCATGCAGAAAATCAGGATGTTCAAGTGGAAAATTAGCATGCAGAAAATCAGGATGTTCAAATGGAAAATCTGTATGCAGAAAATCAGGATGTACAAATGGAAAATCTCTATGCAGAAAATCAGGATGTTCAAAAGGAAAATCTATATGCAGAAAATCATGATGTACAAATGGAAAATCTGTATTCAGAAAATCAAGATGTTCAAATGGAAAATCTGTATGCAGAAAATCAGGATGTTAAAATTTGAAAATCTGTATGCAGAAAATCAGAATGCTCAAATGAAAAATCTGTTTGCAGAAAATCAGGATGTTCAAATGGAAAAACTATATGCAGAAAATCAGAATGTTCAAATGGAAAATCTATATGCAGAAAATCAGGATGTTCTATTGGAAAATCTATATGCAGAAAATCAGGATGTTCTATTGGAAAATCTATATGCAGAAAATCAAGATGTTCAAATGGTAAAACTGTATGCAGAAAATCAGAATGTTAAAATGGAAAATCTGTATGCAGAAAATCAGGATGGTCAAATGGAAAATCAGTATGCAGAAAGTCAGGATGTTCAAGTGGAAAATCTGGATGCAGAAAATCAGGATGTTCAAGTGGAAAATCTGGATGCAGAAAATCAGGATGTTCAAGTTGAAAATCTATATGCAGAAAATAAGGATGCTCAAATGGAGAATCTGTATGCAGAAAATCAGGATGTTCAAGAGGAAAATCTATATGCAGAAAATAAGGATGTTGAAATGGAAAATCTATATGCAGAAAATCAGGATGTTCAAATGGAAAATCTGCATGCAGAAAATCAGGATGTACAAATGGAAAGTCTGTATGCAGAAAATCAGGATGTTCAAATGGAAAATCTGTATGCAGACAATCAGGATATTCAAGTGGAAAATCTGTATGCAGAAAATCAGGATATTCAAATGGAAAATCTGTATGCAGAAAATCAGGATGTTCAAATGGAAAATCTTCATGCAGAAAATCAGGATGTTCAAATGGAAAATCTGTAAGCAGAAAATCAGGATGTTCACATGGAAAATATATATGCAGAAAATCAAGATGTTCAAATGGAAAATCTGTATGCAGAAAATAAGGATGTTCAAATGAAAAGTCTGTATGCAGAAAATAAGGATGTTAAAGTGGAAAATCTATATGCAGAAAAAAAGGATGTTCAAATGGAGAATCTGTATGCAGAAAATCAGGATGTTCAAGTGGAAAATCTGAATGCCGAAAATCAGGATGTTCAAATGGAAAATCTGTATGCAGAAAATCAGGATGTTCAAGTCGAACAACTATATGCAGAAAATCAGGACGTTCAAATGGAAAATCTGTATGCAGAAAATCAGGATGTTCAAGTGGAAAATCTCCATGCAGAAAATCAGGATGTTCATGTGGAAAATTAGCATGCAGAAAATCAGGATGTTCAAATGGAAAATCTGTATGCAGAAAATCAGGATGCTCAAATGGAAAGTCTGCATGCAGAAAATCAGAATGTTCAAGTGGAAAATCTGTAAGCAGAAAATCAGGATGTTCAAATGGAAATTATATATGCAGAAAATCAGGATGTTCAAATGGAAAATCTGTAAGCAGAAAATCAGGATGTTCAAAAGGAAAATCTGTATGCAGAAAATCATGATGTACAAATGGAAAATCTGTATGCAGAAAATCAGAATGTTCAAATGGAAAATCTGTATGCAGAAAATCAGGATGTTCAAATTTGAAAATCTGCATGCAGAAAATCAGGATGTTCAAATGGAAAATCTGTAAGCAGAAAATCAGGAAGTTCACATGGAAAATATATATGAAGAAAATCAGGATGTTCAAATGGAAAATCTTTATGCAGAAAATCAGGATGTTCAAATGAAAAGTCTGTATGCAGAAAATCAGGATGTTCAAATGGAAAAACTATATGCAGAAAATCAGAATGTTCAAATGGAAAATCTATATGCAGAAAATCAGGATGTTCTATTGGAAAATCTATATGCAGAAAATCAGGATGTTCTATTGGAAAATCTATATGCAGAAAATCAAGATGTTCAAATGGTAAAACTGTATGCAGAAAATCAGAATGTTAAAATGGAAAATCTGTATGCAGAAAATCAGGATGGTCAAATGGAAAATCAGTATGCAGAAAGTCAGGATGTTCAAGTGGAAAATCTGGATGCAGAAAATCAGGATGTTCAAGTGGAAAATCTGGATGCAGAAAATCAGGATGTTCAAGTTGAAAATCTATATGCAGAAAATAAGGATGCTCAAATGGAGAATCTGTATGCAGAAAATCAGGATGTTCAAGAGGAAAATCTATATGCAGAAAATAAGGATGTTGAAATGGAAAATCTATATGCAGAAAATCAGGATGTTCAAATGGAAAATCTGCATGCAGAAAATCAGGATGTACAAATTGAAAGTCTGTATGCAGAAAATCAGGATGTTCAAATGGAAAATCTGTATGCAGACAATCAGGATATTCAAGTGGAAAATCTGTATGCAGAAAATCAGGATATTCAAATGGAAAATCTGTATGCAGAAAATCAGGATGTTCAAATGGAAAATCTTCATGCAGAAAATCAGGATGTTCAAATGGAAAATCTGTAAGCAGAAAATCAGGATGTTCACATGGAAAATATATATGCAGAAAATCAAGATGTTCAAATGGAAAATCTGTATGCAGAAAATAAGGATGTTCAAATGAAAAGTCTGTATGCAGAAAATAAGGATGTTAAAGTGGAAAATCTATATGCAGAAAAAAAGGATGTTCAAATGGAGAATCTGTATGCAGAAAATCAGGATGTTCAAGTGGAAAATCTGAATGCCGAAAATCAGGATGTTCAAATGGAAAATCTGTATGCAGAAAATCAGGATGTTCAAGTCGAACATCTATATGCAGAAAATCAGGACGTTCAAATGGAAAATCTGTATGCAGAAAATCAGGATGTTCAAGTGGAAAATCTCCATGCAGAAAATCAGGATGTTCATGTGGAAAATTAGCATGCAGAAAATCAGGATGTTCAAATGGAAAATCTGTATGCAGAAAATCAGGATGCTCAAATGGAAAGTCTGCATGCAGAAAATCAGAATGTTCAAGTGGAAAATCTGTAAGCAGAAAATCAGGATGTTCAAATGGAAATTATATATGCAGAAAATCAGGATGTTCAAATGGAAAATCTGTAAGCAGAAAATCAGGATGTTCAAAAGGAAAATCTGTATGCAGAAAATCATGATGTACAAATGGAAAATCTGTATGCAGAAAATCAGAATGTTCAAATGGAAAATCTGTATGCAGAAAATCAGGATGTTCAAATTTGAAAATCTGCATGCAGAAAATCAGGATGTTCAAATGGAAAATCTGTAAGCAGAAAATCAGGAAGTTCACATGGAAAATATATATGAAGAAAATCAGGATGTTCAAATGGAAAATCTTTATGCAGAAAATCAGGATGTTCAAATGAAAAGTCTGTATGCAGAAAATCAGGATGTTTAAATGGAAAATCTGTGTGCAGAAAATCAGAATGTTCAAATGGAAAATCTATATGCAGAAAATCAGGATGTTCTATTGGAAAATCTATATGCAGAAAATCAGGATGTTCTATTGGAAAATCTATATGCAGAAAATCAAGATGTTCAAATGGAAAATCTGTAAAATATCAGGTTGTTCAAATGAAAAATCTGTATGCAGAAAATCAGGATGTTCAAATGGAAAAACTATATGCAGAAAATCAAAATGTTCAAATGGAAAATCTATATGCAGAAAATCAGGATGTTCTATTGGAAAATCTATATGCAGAAAATCAGGATGTTCTATTGGAAAATCTATATGCACAAAATCAAGATGTTCAAATGGAAAATCTGTATGCAGAAAATAAGGATGTTAAAGTGGAAAATCTATATGCAGAAAATAAGGATGTTCAAATGGAGAATCTGTATGCAGAAAATCAGGATGTTCAAGTGGAAAATCTGTATGGCGAATATCAGGATGTTCAAATGGAAAATATGTATGCAGAAAATCAGGATGTTCAAGTCGAACATCTATATGCAGAAAATCAGGACGTTCAAATGGAAAATCTGTATGCAGAAAATCAGGATGTTCAAGTGGAAAATCTCCATGCAGAAAATCAGGATGTTCATGTGGAAAATTAGCATGCAGAAAATCAGGATGTTCAAATGGAAAATCTGTATGCAGAAAATCAGGATGCTCAAATGGAAAATCTGTATGCAGAAAATCAGGATGTTAAAGTGGAAAATCTATATGCAGAAAATAAGGATGTTCAAATGGAGAATCTGCATGCAGAAAATTAGGATGTTCAAGTGGAAAATCTGTATGCCGAAAATCAGGATGTTCAAATGGAAAATCTGTATGCAGAAAATCAGGATGTTCAAGTCAAACATCTATATGCAGAAAATCAGGATGTTCAAATGGAAAATCTGTATGCAGAAAATCAGGATGTTCAAGTGATAAATCTGTATGCCGAAAATTAGGATGTTCAAGTGGAAAATCTGCATGCAGAAAATCAGGATGTTCAAGTGGAAAATTAGCATGCAGAAAATCAGGATGTTCAAATGGAAAATCTGTATGCAGAAAATCAGGATGTACAAATGGAAAATCTCTATGCAGAAAATCAGGATGTTCAAAAGGAAAATCTATATGCAGAAAATCATGATGTACAAATGGAAAATCTGTATTCAGAAAATCAAGATGTTCAAATGGAAAATCTGTATGCAGAAAATCAGGATGTTAAAATTTGAAAATCTGTATGCAGAAAATCAGAATGCTCAAATGAAAAATCTGTTTGCAGAAAATCAGGATGTTCAAATGGAAAAACTATATGCAGAAAATCAGAATGTTCAAATGGAAAATCTATATGCAGAAAATCAGGATGTTCTATTGGAAAATCTATATGCAGAAAATCAGGATGTTCTATTGGAAAATCTATATGCAGAAAATCAAGATGTTCAAATGGAAAAACTGTATGCAGAAAATCAGAATGTTAAAATGGAAAATCTGTATGCAGAAAATCAGGATGGTCAAATGGAAAATCAGTATGCAGAAAGTCAGGATGTTCAAGTGGAAAATCTGGATGCAGAAAATCAGGATGTTCAAGTGGAAAATCTGGATGCAGAAAATCAGGATGTTCAAGTTGAAAATCTATATGCAGAAAATAAGGATGTTCAAATGGAGAATCTGTATGCAGAAAATCAGGATGTTCAAGAGGAAAATCTATATGCAGAAAATAAGGATGTTGAAATGGAAAATCTATATGCAGAAAATCAGGATGTTCAAATGGAAAATCTGCATGCAGAAAATCAGGATGTACAAATGGAAAGTCTGTATGCAGAAAATCAGGATGTTCAAATGGAAAATCTGTATGCAGACAATCAGGATATTCAAGTGGAAAATCTGTATGCAGAAAATCAGGATGTTCAAATGGAAAATCTGTATGCAGAAAATCAGGATGTTCAAATGGAAAATCTTCATGCAGAAAATCAGGATGTTCAAATGGAAAATCTGTAAGCAGAAAATCAGGATGTTCACATGGAAAATATATATGCAGAAAATCAAGATGTTCAAATGGAAAATCTGTATGCAGAAAATAAGGATGTTCAAATGAAAAGTCTGTATGCAGAAAATAAGGATGTTAAAGTGGAAAATCTATATGCAGAAAATAAGGATGTTCAAATGGAGAATCTGTATGCAGAAAATCAGGATGTTCAAGTGGAAAATCTGTATGCCGAAAATCAGGATGTTCAAATGGAAAATCTGTATGCAGAAAATCAGGATGTTCAAGTCGAACATCTATATGCAGAAAATCAGGACGTTCAAATGGAAAATCTGTATGCAGAAAATCAGGATGTTCAAGTGGAAAATCTCCATGCAGAAAATCAGGATGTTCATGTGGAAAATTAGCATGCAGAAAATCAGGATGTTCAAATGGAAAATCTGTATGCAGAAAATCAGGATGCTCAAATGGAAAGTCTGCATGCAGAAAATCAGAATGTTCAAGTGGAAAATCTGTAAGCAGAAAATCAGGATGTTCAAATGGAAATTATATATGCAGAAAATCAGGATGTTCAAACGGAAAATCTGTAAGCAGAAAATCAGGATGTTCAAAAGGAAAATCTGTATGCAGAAAATCATGATGTACAAATGGAAAATCTGTATGCAGAAAATCAGAATGTTCAAATGGAAAATCTGTATGCAGAAAATCAGGATGTTCAAATTTGAAAATCTGCATGCAGAAAATCAGGATGCTCAAATGAAAAATCTGTTTGCAGAAAATCAGGATGTTCAAATGGAAAATCTGTATGTAAAATATCAGGTTGTTCAGATGGAAAATCTGTATGCAGAAAATCAGGATGTTCAAAGGGAAAATCTGCATGCATAAAGTCAGGATGTTCAAATGGAAAATCTGCATGCAGAAAATCAGGATGTTCAAATGGAAAATCTGTAAGCAGAAAATCAGGAAGTTCACATGGAAAATATATATGAAGAAAATCAGGATGTTCAAATGGAAAATCTGTATGCAGAAAATCAGGATGTTCAAATGAAAAGTCTGTATGCAGAAAATCAGGATGTTTAAATGGAAAATCTGTGTGCAGAAAATCAGGATGTTCAAATTTGAAAATCTGCATGCAGAAAATCATGATTTACAAATGGAAAATCTGTATGCAGAAAATCAGGATGTTCAAATGGAAAATCTGTATGCAGAAAATCAGGATGTTCAAATTTGAAAATCTGCATGCAGAAAATCAGGATGCTCAAATGAAAAATCTGTTTACAGAAAATCAGGATGTTCGAATGTAAAATGTGTATGTAAAATATCAGGTTGTTCAAATGGAAAATCTGTATGCAGAAAATCAGGATGTTCAAAGGGAAAATCTGCATGCATAAAGTCAGGATGTTCAAATGGAAAATCTGCATGCAGAAAATCAGGATGTTCAAATGGAAAATCTGTATGCAGAAAATCAGGATGTTCAAATGGAAAATCTTCATGCAGAAAATCAGGATGTTCAAATGGAAAATCTGTAAGCAGAAAATCAGGATGTTCACATGGAAAATATATATGAAGAAAATCAGGATGTTCAAATGGAAAATCTGTATGCAGAAAATCAGGATGTTCAAATGAAAAGTCTGTATGCAGAAAATCAGGATGTTTAAATGGAAAATCTGTATGCAGAAAATCAGGATGTTCAAATGGAAAATCTGTATGCAGAAAATCAGGATATTCAAGAGGAAAATCTGTATGCAGAAAATCAGGATGTTCAAATGGAAAATCTGTATGCAGAAAATCAGGATATTCAAGAGGAAAATCTGTATGCAGAAAATCAGGATGTTCAAATGGAAAATATGTATGCAGAAAATCAGGATGTTCAAATGAAAAGTCTGTATGCAGAAAATCAGGATGTTCAAATGGAAAATCTGTATGCAGAAAATCAGGATGTACAAATGGAAAATCTATATGCAGAAAATCAGGATGTTCAAAAGGAAAATCTATATGCAGAAAATCAAGATGTACAAATGGAAAATCTGTATGCAGAAAATCAGGATGTTCAAATGGAAAAACTATATGCAGAAAATCAAAATGTTCAAATGGAAAATCTATATGCAGAAAATCAGGATGTTCTATTGGAAAATCTATATGCAGAAAATCAGGATGTTCTATTGGAAAATCTATATGCACAAAATCAAGATGTTCAAATGGAAAATCTGTATGCAGAAAATAAGGATGTTAAAGTGGAAAATCTATATGCAGAAAATAAGGATGTTCAAATGGAGAATCTGTATGCAGAAAATCAGGATGTTCAAGTGGAAAATCTGTATGGCGAATATCAGGATGTTCAAATGGAAAATATGTATGCAGAAAATCAGGATGTTCAAGTCGAACATCTATATGCAGAAAATCAGGACGTTCAAATGGAAAATCTGTATGCAGAAAATCAGGATGTTCAAGTGGAAAATCTCCATGCAGAAAATCAGGATGTTCATGTGGAAAATTAGCATGCAGAAAATCAGGATGTTCAAATGGAAAATCTGTATGCAGAAAATCAGGATGCTCAAATGGAAAATCTGTATGCAGAAAATCAGGATGTTAAAGTGGAAAATCTATATGCAGAAAATAAGGATGTTCAAATGGAGAATCTGCATGCAGAAAATTAGGATGTTCAAGTGGAAAATCTGTATGCCGAAAATCAGGATGTTCAAATGGAAAATCTGTATGCAGAAAATCAGGATGTTCAAGTCAAACATCTATATGCAGAAAATCAGGATGTTCAAATGGAAAATCTGTATGCAGAAAATCAGGATGTTCAAGTGATAAATCTGTATGCCGAAAATTAGGATGTTCAAGTGGAAAATCTGCATGCAGAAAATCAGGATGTTCAAGTGGAAAATTAGCATGCAGAAAATCAGGATGTTCAAATGGAAAATCTGTATGCAGAAAATCAGGATGTACAAATGGAAAATCTCTATGCAGAAAATCAGGATGTTCAAAAGGAAAATCTATATGCAGAAAATCATGATGTACAAATGGAAAATCTGTATTCAGAAAATCAAGATGTTCAAATGGAAAATCTGTATGCAGAAAATCAGGATGTTAAAATTTGAAAATCTGTATGCAGAAAATCAGAATGCTCAAATGAAAAATCTGTTTGCAGAAAATCAGGATGTTCAAATGGAAAAACTATATGCAGAAAATCAGAATGTTCAAATGGAAAATCTATATGCAGAAAATCAGGATGTTCTATTGGAAAATCTATATGCAGAAAATCAGGATGTTCTATTGGAAAATCTATATGCAGAAAATCAAGATGTTCAAATGGAAAAACTGTATGCAGAAAATCAGAATGTTAAAATGGAAAATCTGTATGCAGAAAATCAGGATGGTCAAATGGAAAATCAGTATGCAGAAAGTCAGGATGTTCAAGTGGAAAATCTGGATGCAGAAAATCAGGATGTTCAAGTGGAAAATCTGGATGCAGAAAATCAGGATGTTCAAGTTGAAAATCTATATGCAGAAAATAAGGATGTTCAAATGGAGAATCTGTATGCAGAAAATCAGGATGTTCAAGAGGAAAATCTATATGCAGAAAATAAGGATGTTGAAATGGAAAATCTATATGCAGAAAATCAGGATGTTCAAATGGAAAATCTGCATGCAGAAAATCAGGATGTACAAATGGAAAGTCTGTATGCAGAAAATCAGGATGTTCAAATGGAAAATCTGTATGCAGACAATCAGGATATTCAAGTGGAAAATCTGTATGCAGAAAATCAGGATGTTCAAATGGAAAATCTGTATGCAGAAAATCAGGATGTTCAAATGGAAAATCTTCATGCAGAAAATCAGGATGTTCAAATGGAAAATCTGTAAGCAGAAAATCAGGATGTTCACATGGAAAATATATATGCAGAAAATCAAGATGTTCAAATGGAAAATCTGTATGCAGAAAATAAGGATGTTCAAATGAAAAGTCTGTATGCAGAAAATAAGGATGTTAAAGTGGAAAATCTATATGCAGAAAATAAGGATGTTCAAATGGAGAATCTGTATGCAGAAAATCAGGATGTTCAAGTGGAAAATCTGTATGCCGAAAATCAGGATGTTCAAATGGAAAATCTGTATGCAGAAAATCAGGATGTTCAAGTCGAACATCTATATGCAGAAAATCAGGACGTTCAAATGGAAAATCTGTATGCAGAAAATCAGGATGTTCAAGTGGAAAATCTCCATGCAGAAAATCAGGATGTTCATGTGGAAAATTAGCATGCAGAAAATCAGGATGTTCAAATGGAAAATCTGTATGCAGAAAATCAGGATGCTCAAATGGAAAGTCTGCATGCAGAAAATCAGAATGTTCAAGTGGAAAATCTGTAAGCAGAAAATCAGGATGTTCAAATGGAAATTATATATGCAGAAAATCAGGATGTTCAAACGGAAAATCTGTAAGCAGAAAATCAGGATGTTCAAAAGGAAAATCTGTATGCAGAAAATCATGATGTACAAATGGAAAATCTGTATGCAGAAAATCAGAATGTTCAAATGGAAAATCTGTATGCAGAAAATCAGGATGTTCAAATTTGAAAATCTGCATGCAGAAAATCAGGATGCTCAAATGAAAAATCTGTTTGCAGAAAATCAGGATGTTCAAATGGAAAATCTGTATGTAAAATATCAGGTTGTTCAGATGGAAAATCTGTATGCAGAAAATCAGGATGTTCAAAGGGAAAATCTGCATGCATAAAGTCAGGATGTTCAAATGGAAAATCTGCATGCAGAAAATCAGGATGTTCAAATGGAAAATCTGTAAGCAGAAAATCAGGAAGTTCACATGGAAAATATATATGAAGAAAATCAGGATGTTCAAATGGAAAATCTGTATGCAGAAAATCAGGATGTTCAAATGAAAAGTCTGTATGCAGAAAATCAGGATGTTTAAATGGAAAATCTGTGTGCAGAAAATCAGGATGTTCAAATTTGAAAATCTGCATGCAGAAAATCATGATTTACAAATGGAAAATCTGTATGCAGAAAATCAGGATGTTCAAATGGAAAATCTGTATGCAGATAATCAGGATGTTCAAATTTGAAAATCTGCATGCAGAAAATCAGGATGCTCAAATGAAAAATCTGTTTACAGAAAATCAGGATGTTCGAATGTAAAATGTGTATGTAAAATATCAGGTTGTTCAAATGGAAAATCTGTATGCAGAAAATCAGGATGTTCAAAGGGAAAATCTGCATGCATAAAGTCAGGATGTTCAAATGGAAAATCTGCATGCAGAAAATCAGGATGTTCAAATGGAAAATCTGTATGCAGAAAATCAGGATGTTCAAATGGAAAATCTTCATGCAGAAAATCAGGATGTTCAAATGGAAAATCTGTAAGCAGAAAATCAGGATGTTCACATGGAAAATATATATGAAGAAAATCAGGATGTTCAAATGGAAAATCTGTATGCAGAAAATCAGGATGTTCAAATGAAAAGTCTGTATGCAGAAAATCAGGATGTTTAAATGGAAAATCTGTATGCAGAAAATCAGGATGTTCAAATGGAAAATCTGTATGCAGAAAATCAGGATATTCAAGAGGAAAATCTGTATGCAGAAAATCAGGATGTTCAAATGGAAAATCTGTATGCAGAAAATCAGGATATTCAAGAGGAAAATCTGTATGCAGAAAATCAGGATGTTCAAATGGATAATATGTATGCAGAAAATCAGGATGTTCAAATGAAAAGTCTGTATGCAGAAAATCAGGATGTTCAAATGGAAAATCTGTATGCAGAAAATCAGGATGTACAAATGGAAAATCTATATGCAGAAAATCAGGATGTTCAAAAGGAAAATCTATATGCAGAAAATCAAGATGTACAAATGGAAAATCTGTATGCAGAAAATCAAGATGTTCAAATGGAAAATCTGTATACAGAAAATCATGATGTTGAAATGGAAAATCTGTATGCAGAAAATCAGGATGTTCAAATTTGAAAATCTGTAAGCAGAAAATCAGGTTGTTCAAATGGAAAATCTGTATGCAGAAAATCAGGATGTTCAAATTTGAAAATCTGTATGCAGAAAATCAGGATGTTCAAATGAAAAATCTGTTTGCAGAAAATCAGGATGTTCAAATGGAAAAACTATATGCAGAAAATCAAAATGTTCAAATGGAAAATCTATATGCAGAAAATCAGGATGTTCTATTGGAAAATCTATATGCAGAAAATCAGGATGTTCTATTGGAAAATCTATATGCACAAAATCAAGATGTTCAAATGGAAAATCTGTATGCAGAAAATCAGAATGCTCAAATGAAAAATCTGTTTGCAGAAAATCAGGATGTTCAAATGGAAAAACTATATGCAGAAAATCAGAATGTTCAAATGGAAAATCTATATGCAGAAAATCAGGATGTTCTATTGGAAAATCTATATGCAGAAAATCAAGATGTTCAAATGGAAAATCTGTAAAATATCAGGTTGTTCAAATGAAAAATCTGTATGCAGAAAATCAGGATGTTCAAATGGAAAAACTATATGCAGAAAATCAAAATGTTCAAATGGAAAATCTATATGCAGAAAATCAGGATGTTCTATTGGAAAATCTATATGCAGAAAATCAGGATGTTCTATTGGAAAATCTATATGCACAAAATCAATATGTTCAAATGGAAAATCTGTATGCAGAAAATAAGGATGTTCAAATGAAAAGTCTGTATGCAGAAAATAAGGATGTTAAAGTGGAAAATCTATATGCAGAAAATAAGGATGTTCAAATGGAGAATCTGTATGCAGAAAATCAGGATGTTCAAGTGGAAAATCTGTATGCCGAAAATCAGGATGTTCAAATGGAAAATCTGTATGCAGAAAATCAGGATGTTCAAGTCGAACATCTATATGCAGAAAATCAGGACGTTCAAATGGAAAATCTGTATGCAGAAAATCAGGATGTTCAAGTGGAAAATCTCCATGCAGAAAATCAGGATGTTCATGTGGAAAATTAGCATGCAGAAAATCAGGAGGTTCAAATGGAAAATCTGTATGCAGAAAATCAGGATGCTCAAATGGAAAATCTGTATGCAGAAAATCAGGATGTTCAAGTGGAAAATCTATATGCAGAAAATAAGGATGTTCAAATGGAGAATCTGCATCCAGAAAATCAGGATGTTCAAGTGGAAAATCTGTATGCCGAAAATCAGGATGTTCAAATGGAAAATCTGTATGCAGAAAATCAGGATGTTCAAGTCAAACATCTATATGCAGAAAATCAGGATGTTCAAATGGAAAATCTGTATGCAGAAAATCAGGATGTTCAAGTGATAAATCTGTATGCCGAAAATTAGGATGTTCAAGTGGAAAATCTGCATGCAGAAAATCAGGATGTTCAAGTGGAAAATTAGCATGCAGAAAATCAGGATGTTCAAATGGAAAATCTGTATGCAGAAAATCAGGATGCTCAAATGGAAAGTCTGCATGCAGAAAATCAGGATGTTCAAGTGGAAAATCTGTAAGCAGAAAATCAGGATGTTCAAATGGAAAATCTGTATGCAGAAAATCAGGATGTTCAAATTTGAAAATCTGCATGCAGAAAATCAGGATGCTCAAATGAAAAATCTGTTTGCAGAAAATCAGGATGTTCAAATGGAAAATCTGTATGTAAAATATCACGTTGTTCAAATGGAAAATCTGTATGCAGAAAATCAGGATGTTCAAAGGGAAAATCTGCATGCATAAAGTCAGGATGTTCAAATTGAAAATCTGCATGCAGAAAATCAGGATGTTCAAATGGAAAATCTGTATGCAGAAAATCAGGATGTTCAAATGGAAAATCTTCATGCAGAAAATCAGGATGTTCAAATGGAAAATCTGTAAGCAGAAAATCAGGATGTTCACATGGAAAATATATATGCAGAAAATCAGGATGTTCAAATGGAAAATCTGTATGCAGAAAATCAGGATGTTCACATGGAAAATATATATGCAGAAAATCAGGATGTTCAAATGGAAAATCTGTATGCAGAAAATCAGCATGTTCAAATGAAAAGTCTGCATGCAGAAAATCAGGATATTCAAGAGGAAAATCTGCATGCAGAAAATCAGGATGTTCAAATGGAAAAACTGTATGCAGAAAATCAGGATGTTCAAATGGAAAATCTATATGCAGAAAATCATGATGTACAAATGGAAAATCTATATGCAGAAAATCATGATGTACAAATGGAAAATCTGTATGCAGAAAATCAGGATGTTCAAATGGAAAACCTGTATGCAGAAAATCAGGATGTTCAAATGGAAAATCTGTATGCAGAAAATCAGAATGTTCAAATTTGAAAATCTGTATGCAGAAAATCAGAATGCTCAAATGAAAAATCTGTTTGCAGAAAATCAGGATGTTCAAATGGAAAAACTATATGCAGAAAATCAGAATGTTCAAATGGGAAATCGATATGCAGAAAATCAGGATGTTCTATTGGAAAATCTATATGCAGAAAATCAGGATGTTCTATTGGAAAATCTATATGCAGAAAATCAAGATGTTCAAATGGAAAAACTGTATGCAGAAAATCAGAATGTTAAAATGGAAAATCTGTATGCAGAAAATCAGGATGGTCAAATGGAAAATCAGTATGCAGAAAGTCAGGATGTTCAAGTGGAAAATCTGGATGCAGAAAATCAGGATGTTCAAGTGGAAAATCTGGATGCAGAAAATCAGGATGTTCAAGTGGAAAATCTATATGCAGAAAATAAGGATGTTCAAATGGAGAATCTGTATGCAGAAAATCAGGATGTTCAAGAGGAAAATCTATATGCAGAAAATAAGGATGTTGAAATGGAAAATCTATATGCAGAAAATCAGGATGTTCAAATGGGAAATCTGCATGCAGAAAATCAGGATGTACAAATGAAAAGTCTGTATGCAGAAAATCAGGATGTTCAAATGGAAAATCTGTATGCAGACAATCAGGATATTCAATTGGAAAATCTGTATGCAGAAAATCAGGATGTTCAAATGGAAAATCTGTATGCAGAAAATCAAGATGTTCAAATGGAAAATCTTCATGCAGAAAATCAGGATGTTCAAATGGAAAATCTGTAAGCAGAAAATCAGGATGTTCACATGGAAAATATATATGCAGAAAATCAAGATGTTCAAATGGAAAATCTGTATGCAGAAAATAAGGATGTTCAAATGAAAAGTCTGTATGCAGAAAATAAGGATGTTAAAGTGGAAAATCTATATGCAGAAAATAAGGATGTTCAAATGGAGAATCTGTATGCAGAAAATCAGGATGTTCAAGTGGAAAATCTGTATGCCGAAAATCAGGATGTTCAAATGGAAAATCTGTATGCAGAAAATCAGGATGTTCAAGTCGAACATCTATATGCAGAAAATCAGGACGTTCAAATGGAAAATCTGTATGCAGAAAATCAGGATGTTCAAGTGGAAAATCTCCATGCAGAAAATCAGGATGTTCATGTGGAAAATTAGCATGCAGAAAATCAGGATGTTCAAATGGAAAATCTGTATGCAGAAAATCAGGATGCTCAAATGGAAAGTCTGCATGCAGAAAATCAGGATGTTCAAGTGGAAAATCTGTAAGCAGAAAATCAGGATGTTCAAAAGGAAAATCTGTATGCAGAAAATCATGATGTACAAATGGAAAATCTGTATGCAGAAAATCAGAATGTTCAAATGGAAAATCTGTATGCAGAAAATCAGGATGTTCAAATTTGAAAATCTGCATGCAGAAAATCAAGATGCTCAAATGAAAAATCTGTTTGCAGAAAATCAGGATGTTCAAATGGAAAATCTGTATGTAAAATATCAGGTTGTTCAAATGGAAAATCTGTATGCAGAAAATCAGGATGTTCAAAGGGAAAATCTGCATGCATAAATTCAGGATGTTCAAATAGAAAATCTGCATGTAGAAAATCAGGATGTTCAAATGGAAAATCTGTATGCAGAAAATCAGGATGTTCAAATGAAAAGTCTGTATGCAGAAAATCAGGATGTTTAAATGGAAAATCTGTGTGCAGAAAATCAGGATGTTCAAATGGAAAATCTGTATGAAGAAAATCAGGATATTCAAGAGGAAAATCTGCATGCAGAAAATCAGGATGTTCAAATGGAAAATCTGTATGCAGAAAATCAGGATGTACAAATGGAAAATCTGTATGCAGAAAATCAGGATGTTCAAAAGGAAAATCTATATGCAGAAAATCATGATGTACAAATGGAAAATCTGTATTCAGAAAATCAAGATGTTCAAATGGAAAATCTGTATGCAGAAAATCAGGATGTTCAAATGCAAAATCTGTATGCAGAAAATCAGGATGTTCAAATTTGAAAATCTGTATGCAGAAAATCAGAATGCTCAAATGAAAAATCTGTTTGCAGAAAATCAGGATGTTCAAATGGAAAAACTATATGCAGAAAATCAGAATGTTCAAATGGAAAATCTATATGCAGAAATTCAGGATGTTCTATTGGAAAATCTATATGCAGAAAATCAGGATGTTCTATTGGAAAATCTATATGCAGAAAATCAAGATGTTTAAACGGAAAAACTGTATGCAGAAAATCAGAATGTTAAAATGGAAAATCTGTATGCAGAAAATCAGGATGGTCAAATGGAAAATCAGTATGCAGAAAGTCAGGATGTTCAAGTGGAAAATCTGGATGCAGAAAATCAGGATGTTCAAGTGGAAAATCTGTATGCAGAAAATCAGGATGTTCAAATGGAAAATCTGTATGCAGACAACCAGGATATTCAAGTGGAAAATCTGTATGCAGAAAATCAGGATGTTCAAATGGAAAATCTGTATGCAGAAAATCAGGATGTTCAAATGGAAAATCTACATGCAGAAAATCAGGATGTTCAAATGGAAAATCTGTAAGCAGAAAATCAGGATGTTCACATGGAAAATATATATGCAGAAAATCAAGATGTTCAAATGGAAAATCTGTATGCAGAAAATAAGGATGTTCAAATGAAAAGTCTGTATGCAGAAAATAAGGATGTTAAAGTGGAAAATCTATATGCAGAAAATAAGGATGTTCAAATGGAGAATCTGTATGCAGAAAATCAGGATGTTCAAGTGGAAAATCTGTATGCCGAAAATCAGGATGTTCAAATGGAAAATCTGTATGCAGAAAATCAGGTTGTTCAAGTCGAACATCTATATGCAGAAAATCAGGACGTTCAAATGGAAAATCTGTATGCAGAAAATCAGGATGTTCAAGTGGAAAATCTCCATGCAGAAAATCAGGATGTTCATGTGGAAAATTAGCATTCAGAAAATCAGGATGTTCAAATGGAAAATCTGTATGCAGAAAATCAGGATGCTCAAATGGAAAGTCTGCATGCAGAAAATCAGGATGTTCAAGTGGAAAATCTGTAAGCAGAAAATCAGGATGTTCAAATGGAAATTATATATGCAGAAAATCAGGATGTTCAAATGGAAAATCTGTAAGCAGAAAATCAGGATGTTCAAAAGGAAAATCTGTATGCAGAAAATCAGGATGTTCAAATTTGAAATTCTGCATGCAGAAAATCATGATTTACAAATGGAAAATCTGTATGCAGAAAATCAGGATGTTCAAATGGAAAATCTGTATGCAGAAAATCAGGATGTTCAAATTTGAAAATCTGCATGCAGAAAATCAGGATGCTCAAATGAAAAATCTGTTTACAGAAAATCAGGATGTTCGAATGTAAAATGTGTATGTAAAATATCAGGTTGTTCAAATGGAAAATCTGTATGCAGAAAATCAGGATGTTCAAAGGGAAAATCTGCATGCATAAAGTCAGGATGTTCAAATGGAAAATCTGCATGCAGAAAATCAGGATGTTCAAATGGAAAATCTGTATGCAGAAAATCAGGATGTTCAAATGGAAAATCTTCATGCAGAAAATCAGGATGTTCAAATGGAAAATCTGTAAGCAGAAAATCAGGATGTTCACATGGAAAATATATATGAAGAAAATCAGGATGTTCAAATGGAAAATCTGTATGCAGAAAATCAGGATGTTCAAATGAAAAGTCTGTATGCAGAAAATCAGGATGTTTAAATGGAAAATCTGTATGCAGAAAATCAGGATGTTCAAATGGAAAATCTGTATGCAGAAAATCAGGATATTCAAGAGGAAAATCTGTATGCAGAAAATCAGGATGTTCAAATGGAAAATCTGTATGCAGAAAATCAGGATGTTCAAATGAAAAGTCTGTATGCAGAAAATCAGGATGTTCAAATGGAAAATCTGTATGCAGAAAATCAGGATGTACAAATGGAACATCTATATGCAGAAAATCAGGATGTTCAAAAGGAAAATCTATATGCAGAAAATCATGATGTACAAATGGAAAATCTGTATGCAGAAAATCAAGATGTTCAAATGGAAAATCTGTATACAGAAAATCATGATGCTGAAATGGAAAATCTGTATGCAGAAAATCAGGATGTTCAAATTTGAAAATCTGTAAGCAGAAAATCAGGATGTTCAAATGAAAAATCTGTTTGCAGAAAATCAGGATGTTCAAATGGAAAAACTATATGCAGAAAATCAAAATGTTCAAATGGAAAATCTATATGCAGAAAATCAGAATGTTCTATTGGAAAATCTATATGCAGAAAATCAGGATGTTCTATTGGAAAATCTATATGCAGAAAATCAGGATGTTCTATTGGAAAATCTATATGCAGAAAATCAAGATGTTCAAATGGAAAAACTGTATGCAGAAAATCAGAATGTTAAAATGGAAAATCTGTATGCAGAAAATCAGGATGGTCAAATGGAAAATCAGTATGCAGAAAATCAGAATGTTCAAATATAAAATCTGCATGCAGAAAGTCAGGATGTTCAAGTGGAAATCTGGATGCAGAAAATCAGGATGTTCAAGCGGAAAATCTGGATGCAGAAAATCAGGATGTTCAAATGAAAAGTCTGTATGCAGAAAATCAGGATGTTTAAATTGAAAATCTGTTTGCAGAAAATCAGGATGTTCAAATGGAAAATCTGTATGCAGAAAATCAGGATATTCAAGAGGAAAATCTGTATGCAGAAAATCAGGATGTTCAAATGGAAAATCTGTATGCAGAAAATCAGGATGTTCAAAAGGAAAATCTATATGCAGAAAATCATGATGTACAAATGGAAAATCTGTATGCAGAAAATCAAGATGTTCAAATGGAAAATCTGTATACAGAAAATCATGATGTTGAAATGGAAAATCTGTATGCAGAAAATCAGGATGTTCAAATTTGAAAATCTGTAAGCAGAAAATCAGGATGTTCAAATGAAAAATCTGTTTGCAGAAAATCAGGATGTTCAAATGGAAAAACTATATGCAGAAAATCAAAATGTTCAAATGGAAAATCTATATGCAGAAAATCAGGATGTTCTATTGGAAAATCTATATGCAGAAAATCAGGATGTTCTATTGGAAAATATATATGCACAAAATCAAGATGTTCAAATGGAAAATCTGTATGCAGAAAATCAGAATGCTCAAATGAAAAATCTGTTTGCAGAAAATCAGGATGTTCAAATGGAAAAACTATATGCAGAAAATCAGAATGTTCAAATGGAAAATCTATATGCAGAAAATCAGGATGTTCTATTGGAAAATCTATATGCAGAAAATCAGGATGTTCTCTTGGAAAATCTATATGCAGAAAATCAAGATGTTCAAATGGAAAAACTGTATGCAGAAAATCAGAATGTTAAAATGGAAAATCTGTATGCAGAAAATCAGGATGGTCAAATGGAAAATCAGTATGCAGAAAATCAGAATGTTCAAATATAAAATCTGCATGCAGAAAGTCAGGATGTTCAAGTGGAAAATCTGGATGCAGAAAATCAGGATGTTCAAGCGGAAAATCTGGATGCAGAAAATCAGGATGTTCAAGTGGAAAATCTATATGCAGAAAATAAAGATGTTGAAATGGAAAATCTATATGCAGAAAATCAGGATGTTCAAATGGAAAATCTGCATGCAGAAAATCAGGATGTACAAATGGAAAATCTGTATGCAGAAAATCAGGATGTTCAAATGGAAAATCTACATGCAGAAAATAAGGATGGTCAAGTGGAAAATCTGTATGCAGAAAGTCAGGATGTTCAAGTGGAAAATCTGTATGCAGAAAATCAGGATGTTTAAGTCGAAAATCTGTATGCAGAAAATCAGGATGTTCAAATAGAAAATCTGTATGCATATAAACAGGATGTTCAAATGGAAAATCTGTATGCAGAAAATGAGTATGTTCAAATGGAAAATCAGTATGCAGAAAATACGGATGTTCAAATGGAAAATCAGTATGCAGAAAAACAGGATGTTCAAATGGAGAATCTGTATGCAGAAAATCAGGATGTTCAAGTGGAAAATCTGTATGCAGAAAATCAGGATGTTCAAATGGAAAATCTGTATGCAGAAAATCAGGATGTATGTTCAAGTGGAAAATCTGTATGCCGAAAATTAGGATGTTCAAGTGGAAAATCTGTATGCAGAAAATCAGGATGTTCAAGTGGAAAATTAGGATGCAGAAAATCAGGATGTTCAAATGGAAAATCTGTATGCAGAAAATCAGGATGTTCAAATGGAAAATCTGTAAGCAGAAAATAAGGATGTTCACATGGAAAATATATATGAAGAAAATCAGGATGTTCAAATGAAAAGACTGTATGCAGAAAATCAGGATGTTTAAATGGAAAATCTGTATGCAGAAAATCAGGATATTCAAGAGGAAAATCTGTATGCAGAAAATCAGGATGTTCAAATGGAAAATCTGTATGCAGAAAATCAGGATGTACAAATGGAAAATCTCTATGCAGAAAATCAGGATGTTCAAAAGGAAAATCTATATGCAGAAAATCATGATGTACAAATGGAAAATTTGTATGCACAAAATCAAGATGTTCAAATGGAAAATCTGTATGCAGAAAATCAGGATGTTCAAATGGAAAATCTGTATGCAGAAAATCAGGATGTTCAAATTTGAAAATCTGTATGCAGAAAATCAAAATGCTCAAATGAAAAATCTGTTTGCAGAAAATCAGGATGTTCAAATGGAAAATCTGTATGCAGAAAATCAGAATGTTCAAATTGAAAATCTGTATGTAAAATATCAGGATGTTCAAAGGGAAAATCTGTACACGGAAAATCAGGATATTCAAGTGGAAAATCTGTATTGAGAAAGTCACGATGTTCAAATGGAAAATCTGCATGCAGAAAATCAGGATGTTCAAATGGAAAAACTATATGCAGAAAATCAGGATGTTCAAATGGAAAATCTGTATTGAGAAAGTCACGATGTTCAAATGGAAAATCTGCATGCAGAAAATCAGGATGTTCAAATGGAAAAACTATATGCAGAAAATCAGGATGTTCAAATGGAAAATCTATATGCAGAAAATCAAGATGTTCAAATGGAAAAACTGTATGCAGAAAATCAGAATGTTAAAATGGAAAATCTGTATGCAGAAAATCAGGATGGTCAAATGGAAAATCAGTATGCAGAAAATCAGGATGTTCAAATGGAAAATCTGCATGCAGAAAGTCAGGATGTTCAAGTGGAAAATCTGTATGCAGAAAATCAGGATGTTCAAATGGAAAATCTGTATGCAGACAATCAGGATATTCAAGTGGAAAATCTGTATGCAGAAAATCAGGATGTTCAAATGGAAAATCTGTATGCAGAAAATCAGGATGTTCAAATGGAAAATCTTCATGCAGAAAATCAGGATGTTCAAATGGAAAATCTGTAAGCAGAAAATCAGGATGTTCACATGGAAAATATATATGCAGAAAATCAGGATGTTCAAATGGAAAATCTGTATGCAGAAAATAAGGATGTTCAAATGAAAAGTCTGTATGCAGAAAATAAGGATGTTCAAGTGGTAAATCTGTATGCCGAAAATTAGGATGTTCAAGTGGAAAATCTGCATGCAGAAAATCAGGATGTTCAAATGGAAAATCTGTATGCATAAAAAAAGGATGTTCAAATGGAAAATCTGTATGCAGAAAATCAGGATGTTCAAATGGAGAATCTGTATGCAGAAAATCAGGATGTTCAAGTGGAAACTGTATGCAGAAAATCAGGATGTACAAACGGAAAATCTGTATGCAGAAAATCAGGATGTTCAAGTGGAAAATCTGTATGCAGAAAATCAGGATGTTGAAATGGAAAATCTGTATGCAGAAAATCAGGATATTCAAGTGGAAAATCTGCATGCAGAAAATCAGGATGTTCAAGTAGAAAATCTATATGCAGAAAATCAGGATGTTCAAGTGGAAAATCTGTATATTGAAAATCAGGATGTTCAAGTGGAAAATATGTATGTAAAAAAATCAGGATGTTCAAATGGAAAATCGGTATGCAGAAAATCAGCGTGTTCAAATGGAACATCAGTATGCAGAAAATCAGGATGTTAAAATGGAAAACCTGCATGCAGACAATCAGGATATTCAAGTAGAAAATCTATATGCAAAAAATGAGGATGTTCAAAGGGAAAATCTGCATGCAGAAAATCAGGATGTTCAAATGGAAAATCTGCATGCAGAAAATCAGGATGTTCAAATGGAAAATCTGTATGCAGAAAATCAGGATGTTCAAATGAAAAACTTGCATTCAGAAAATCAGGATTTTCAAATGGAAAATCTGCATGCAGAAAATCAGGATGTTCAAGTGGAAAATCTGTATGTAACAAATCAGGATGTTCAAATGGAAAATATGTATGCAGAAAATCAGGATGATCAAATGAAAAATCTGTATGCAGAAAATCAGGATGTTCAAATGAAAAATCTGTATGCAGAAAATCAGGATGTTCAAATGGAAAATCTGTATGCAGAAAATCAGGATGTTCAAATGGAAAATCTGTGTGCAGAAAATCAGGATGTACAACTGGAAAATCTGTATGCAGAAAATCATGATGTACAAATGGAAAATCTGTATGCAGAAAATCAGGATGTTCAAATGGAAAATCTATGCAGAAAATCTGGATGTTCAAATGGAAAATATGTATGCAGAAAATCAGGATGTTCAAATTTGAAAATCTGTATGCAGAAAATCAGGATGCTCAAATGAAAAATCTGTTTGCAGAAAATCAGGATGTTCAAATGGAAAATCTGTATGTAAAATATCAGGTTGTTCAAATGGAAAATCTGTATGCAGAAAATCAGGATGTTCAAAGGGAAAATCTGTATGCGGAAAATCAGTATTTTCAAGTGGAAAATCTGCATTCAGAAAATCACGATGTTCAAAAGGAATATCTGCATGCAGAAAATCAGGATGTTCAAATGGAAAAACTATATGCAGAAAATCAGAATGTTCAAATGGAAAATCTATATGCAGAAAATCAGGATGTTCAAATGGAATATCTATATGCAGAAAATCAGGATGTTCAAATGGAAAATCTGGATGCAGAAAATCAGGATGTTCAAGCGGAAAATCTGGATGTAGAAAATCAGGATGTTCAAGTGGAAAATCTATATGCAGAAAATAAGGATGTTCAAAGGGAGAATCTGTATGCAGAAAATCAGGATGTTCAAGTGGAAAATCTATATGCAGAAAATAAGGATGTTGCAATGGAAAATCTATATGCAGAAAATAAGGATGTTCAAATGGAAAATCTGCATGCAGAAAATCAGGATGTACAAACGGAAAATCTGTATGCAGAAAATCAGGATGCTCAAGTGGAAAATCTGTATGCAGAAAGTCAGGATGTTCAAGTGGAAAATCTTGATGCAAAAAATCAGGATGTACAAGTGGAAAATCTGTATGCAGAAATTCAGGATGTTCAAATAGAAAATCTGTATGCATAAAAAAAGGATGTTCAAATGGAAAATCTGTATGCAGAAAATCAGGATGTTCAAATGGAGAATCTGTATGCAGAAAATCAGGATGTTCAAGTGGAAACTGTATGCAGAAAATCAGGATGTACAAACGGAAAATCTGTATGCAGAAAATCAGGATGTTCAAGTGGAAAATCTGTATGCAGAAAATCAGGATGTTGAAATGGAAAATCTGTATGCAGAAAATCAGGATATTCAAGTGGTAAATCTGCATGCAGAAAATCAGGATGTTCAAGTAGAAAATCTATATGCAGAAAATCAGGATGTTCAAGTGGAAAATCTGTATGTTGAAAATCAGGATGTTCAAGTGGAAAATATGTATGTAAAAACATCAGGATGTTCAAATGGAAAATTAGCATGCAGAAAATCAGGGTGTTCAAATGGAACATCAGTATGCAGAAAATCAGGATGTTAAAATGGAAAACCTGCATTCAGAAAATCAGGATGTTCTAATGGAAAATCTGTATGCAGAAAATCAGAATATTCAAGTGGAAACTCTATGCTGAAAATCAGGATGTTCCAGTGGAAAATCTGTATGCAGAAAATCAGGATATTCAAGTGGAAAATCTGCATGCAGAAAATCAGGATGTTCAAGTAGAAAATCTATATGTAGAAAATCAGGATGTTCAAGTGGAAAATCTGTATGCAGAAAATCAGGATGTTCAAATAGAAAATCTGTATGCATAAAAAAGGATGTTCAAATGGAAAATCTGTATGCAGAAAATCAGGATGTTCAAATGGAGAATCTGTATGCAGAAAATCAGGATGTTCAAGTGGAAACTGTATGCAGAAAATCAGGATGTACAAACTGAAAATCTGTATGCAGAAAATCTGGATGTTCAAGTGGAAAATCTGTATGCAGAAAATCAGGATGTTGAAATGGAAAATCTGTATGCAGAAAATCAGGATATTCAAGTGGAAAATCTGCATGCAGAAAATCAGGATGTTCAAGTAGAAAATCTATATGCAGAAAATCAGGATGTTCAAGTGGAAAATCTGTATGTTGAAAATCAGGATGTTCAAGTGGAAAATATGTATGTAAAAAAATCAGGATGTTCAAATGGAAAATCAGTATGCAGAAAATCAGCGTGTTCAAATGGAACATCAGTATGCAGAAAATCAGGATGTTAAAATGGAAAACCTGCATGCAGAAAATCAGGATTTTCTAATGGAAAATCTGTATGCAGACAATCAGGATGTTCAAGTGGAAAATCTATATGCAAAAAATCAGGATGTTCAAATGGAAAATCTGCATGCAGAAAATCAGGATGTTCAAATGGAAAATCTGCATGCAGAAAATCAGGATGTTCAAATGGAAAATCTGTATGCAGAAAATCAGGATGTTCAAATGTAAAACTTGCATTCAGAAAATCAGGATATTCAAATGGAAAATCTGCATGCAGAAAATCAGGATGTTCAAGTGGAAAATCTGTATGTAACAAATCAGGATGTTCAAATGGAAAATATGTATGCAGAAAATCAGGATGATCAAATGAAAAATCTGTATGCAGAAAATCAGGATGTTCAAATGAAAAATCTGTATGCAGAAAATCAGGATGTTCAAATGGAAAATCTGTATGCAGAAAATCAGGATGTTCAAATGGAAAATCTGTGTGCAGAAAATCAGGATGAACAACTGGAAAATCTGTATGCAGAAAATCATGATGTACAAATGGAAAATCTGTATGCAGAAAATCAGGATGTTCAAATGGAAAATCTATGCAGAAAATCTGGATGTTCAAATGGAAAATATATATGCAGAAATTCAGGATGTTCAAATTTGAAAATCTGTATGCAGAAAATCAGGATGCTCAAATGAAAAATCTGTTTGCAGAAAATCAGGATGTTCAAATGGAAAATCTGTATGTAAAATATCAGGTTGTTCAAATAGAAAATCTGTATGCAGAAAATCAGGATGTTCAAAGGGAAAATCTGTATGCGGAAAATCAGTATATTCAAGTGGAAAATCTGTATTCAGAAAATCACGATGTTCAAAAGGAATATCTGCATGCAGAAAATCAGGATGTTCAAATGGAAAAACTATATGCAGAAAATCAGAATGTTCAAATGGAAAATCTATATGCAGAAAATCAGGATGTTCAAATGGAAAATCTATATGCAGAAAATCAGGATGTTCAAATGGAAAATCTGTATGCAGAAAATCAGAATGTTAAAATGGAAAATCTTTATGCAGAAAATCAGCATGGTCAAATGGAAAATCTGTATGCAGAAAATCAGGATGTTCAAATGCAAAATCTTAATGCAGAAATTCAGGATGTTCAAATGGAAAATCTGGATGCAGAAAATCAGGATGTTCAAGCGGAAAATCTGGATGTAGAAAATCAGGATGTTCAAAGGGAGAATCTGTATGCAGAAAATCAGGATGTTTAAGTGGAAAATCTATATGCAGAAAATAAGGATGTTGAAATGGAAAATCTATATGCAGAAAATAAGGATGTTCAAATGGAAAATCTGCATGCAGAAAATCAGGATGTACAAACGGAAAATCTGTATGCAGAAAATCAGGATGCTCAAGTGGAAAATCTGTATGCAGAAAGTCAGGATGTTCAAGTGGAAAATCTGGATGCAAAAAATCAGGATGTTCAAGTGGAAAATCTGTATGCAGAAAATCAGGATGTTCAAATGGAGAATCTGTATGCAGAAAATCAGGATGTTCAAGTGGAAACTGTATGCAGAAAATCAGGATGTACAAACGGAAAATCTGTATGCAGAAAATCAGGATGTTCAAGTGGAAAATCTGTATGCAGAAAATCAGGATGTTGAAATGGAAAATCTGTATGCAGAAAATCAGGATATTCAAGTGGAAAATCTGCATGCAGAAAATCAGGATGTTCAAGTAGAAAATCTATATGCAGAAAATCAGGATGTTCAAGTGGAAAATCTGTATATTGAAAATCAGGATGTTCAAGTCGAAAATATGTATGTAAAAAAATCAGGATGTTCAAATGGAAAATCGATATGCAGAAAATCAGCGTGTTCAAATGGAACATCAGTATGCAGAAAATCATGATGTTAAAATGGAAAACCTGCATGCAGAAAATCAGGATTTTCTAATGGAAAATCTGTATGCAGACAATCAGGATATTCAAGTGGAAAATCTGCATTCAGAAAATCACGATGTTCAAAAGGAATATCTGCATGCAGAAAATCAGGATGTTCAAATGGAAAAACTATATGCAGAAAATCAGAATGTTCAAATGGAAAATCTATATGCAGAAAATCAGGATGTTCAAATGGAATATCTATATGCAGAAAATCAGGATGTTCAAATGGAAAATCTGGATGCAGAAAATCAGGATGTTCAAGCGGAAAATCTGGATGTAGAAAATCAGGATGTTCAAGTGGAAAATCTATATGCAGAAAATAAGGATGTTCAAAGGGAGAATCTGTATGCAGAAAATCAGGATGTTCAAGTGGAAAATCTATATGCAGAAAATAAGGATGTTGAAATGGAAAATCTATATGCAGAAAATAAGGATGTTCAAATGGAAAATCTGCATGCAGAAAATCAGGATATACAAACGGAAAATCTGTATGCAGAAAATCAGGATGCTCAAGTGGAAAATCTGTATGCAGAAAGTCAGGATGTTCAAGTGGAAAATCTGGATGCAAAAAATCAGGATGTTCAAATGGAAAATCAGTATGCAGAAAATCAGAATGTTCAAATAGAAAATCTGTATGCATAAAAAAAGGATGTTCAAATGGAAAATCTGTATGCAGAAAATCAGGATGTTCAAATGGAGAATCTGTATGCAGAAAATCAGGATGTTCAAGTGGAAACTGTATGCAGAAAATCAGGATGTACAAACGGAAAATCTGTATGCAGAAAATCAGGATGTTGAAATGGAAAATCTGTATGCAGAAAATCAGGATATTCAAGTGGAAAATCTGCATGCAGAAAATCAGGATGTTCAAGTAGAAAATCTATATGCAGAAAATCAGGATGTTCAAGTGGAAAATCTGTATGTTGAAAATCAGGATGTTCAAGTGGAAAATATGTATGTAAAAAAATCAGGATGTTCAAATGGAAAATCAGTATGCAGAAAATCAGCGTGTTCAAATGGAACATCAGTACGCAGAAAATCAGGATGTTAAAATGGAAAACCTGCATGCAGAAAATCAGGATTTTCTAATGGAAAATCTGTATGCAGACAATCAGGATGTTCATGTGGAAAATTTATATGCAAAAAATCAGGATGTTCAAATGGAAAATCTGTGTGCAGAAAATCAGGATGTACAACTGGAAAATCTGTATGCAGAAAATCATGATGTACAAATGGAAAATCTGTATGCAGAAAATCAGGATGTTCAAATGTTAAATATGTATGCAGAAAATCAGGATAATCAAATGAAAAATCTGTATGTAACAAATCAGGATGTTCAAATGTTAAATATGTATGCAGAAAATCAGGATGATCAAATGAAAAATCTGTATGCAGAAAATCAGGATGTTCAAATGAAAAATCTGTATGCAGAAAATCAGGATGTTCAAATGGAAAATCTGTATGCAGAAAATCAGGATGTTCAAATGGAAAATCTGTGTGCAGAAAATCAGGATGTACAACTGGAAAATCTGTATGCAGAAAATCATGATGTACAAATGGAAAATCTGTATGCAGAAAATCAGGATGTTCAAATGTAAAATCTATGCAGAAAATCTGGATGTTCAAATGGAAAATATGTATGCAGAAAATCAGGATGTTCAAATTTGAAAATCTGTATGCAGAAAATCAGGATGCTCAAATGAAAAATCTGTTTGCAGAAAATCAGGATGTTCAAATGGAAAATCTGTATGCAAAATATCAGGTTGTTCAAATGGAAAATCTGTATGCAGAAAATCAGGATGTTCAAAGGGAAAATCTGTATGCGGAAAATCAGCATATTCAAGTGGAAAATCTGTATTCAGATAATCTCGATGTTCAAAAGGAATATCTGCATGCAGAAAATCAGGATGTTCAAATAGAAAATCTGTATGCATAAAAAAAGGATGTTCAAATGGAAAATCTGTATGCAGAAAATCAGGATGTTCAAATGGAGAATCTGTATGCAGAAAATCAGGCTGTTCAAGTGGAAACTGTATGCAGAAAATCAGGATGTACAAACGGAAAATCTGTATGCAGAAAATCAGGATGTTCAAGTGGAAAATCTGTATGCAGAAAATCAGGATGTTGAAGTGGAAAATCTGTATGCAGAAAATCAGGATATTCAAGTGGAAAATCTGCATGCAGAAAATCAGGATGTTCAAGTAGAAAATCTATATGCAGAAAATCAGGATGTTCAAGTGGAAAATCTGTATGTTGAAAATCAGGATGTTCAAGTGGAAAATATGTATGTAAAAAAATCAGGATGTTCAAATGGAAAATCAGTATGCAGAAAATCAGCGTGTTCAAATGGAACATCAGTATGCAGAAAATCAGGATGTTAAAATGGAAAACATGCATGCAGAAAATCAGGATTTTCTAATGGAAAATCTGTATGCAGACATTCAGGATGTTCAAGTGGAAAATCTATATGCAAAAAATCAGGATGTTCAAATGGAAAATCTGCATGCAGAAAATCAGGATGTTGAAATGGAAAATCTGCATGCAGAAAATCAGGATGTTCAAATGGAAAATCTGTATGCAGAAAATCAGGATGTTCAAATGAAAAACTTGCATTCAGAAAATCAGGATATTCAAATGGGAAATCTGCATGCAGAAAATCAGGATGTTCAAGTGGAAAATCTGTATGTAACAAATCAGGATGTTCAAATGGAAAATATGTATGCAGAAAATCAGGATGATCAAATGAAAAATCTGTATGCAGAAAATCAGGATGTTCAAATGAAAAATCTGTATGCAGAAAATCAGTATGTTCAAATCGAAAATCTGTAAGCAGAAAATCAGGATGTTCAAATGGAAAATCTGTGTGCAGAAAATCAGGATGTACAACTGGAAAATCTGTATGCAGAAAATCATGATGTACAAATGGAAAATCTGTATGCAGAAAATCAGGATGTTCAAATGGAAAATCTATGCAGAAAATCTGGATGTTTAAATGGAAAATATGTATGCAGAAAATCAGGATGTTCAAATTTGAAAATCTGTATGCAGAAAATCAGGATGCTCAAATGAAAAATCTGTTTGCAGAAAATCAGGATGTTCAAGTGGAAAATCTGTATGCAGAAAATCAGGATGTTGAAATGGAAAATCTGTATGCAGAAAATCAGGATATTCAAGTGGAAAATCTGCATGCAGAAAATCAGGATGTTCAAGTAGAAAATCTATATGCAGAAAATCAGGATGTTCAAGTGGAAAATCTGTATGTTGAAAATCAGGATGTTCAAGTGGAAAATATGTATGTAAAAAAATCAGGATGTTCAAATGGAAAATCAGTATGCAGAAAATCAGCGTGTTCAAATGGAACATCAGTACGCAGAAAATCAGGATGTTAAAATGGAAAACCTGCATGCAGAAAATCAGGATTTTCTAATGGAAAATCTGTATGCAGACAATCAGGATGTTCAAGTGGAAAATCTATATGCAGAAAATCAGGATGTTCAAATGGAAAATCTGCATGCAGAAAATCAGGATGTTCAAATGGAAAATCTGTATGCAGAAAATCAGGATGTTCAAATGAAAAACTTGCATTCAGAAAATCAGGATATTCAAATGGAAAATCTGCACGCAGAAAATCAGGATGTTCAAGTGGAAAATCTGTATGTAACAAATCAGGATGTTCAAATGTTAAATATGTATGCAGAAAATCAGGATGATCAAATGAAAAATCTGTATGCAGAAAATCACGATGTTCAAATGGAAAATCTGTAAGCAGAAAATCAGGATGTTCAAATGGAAAATCTGTGTGCAGAAAATCAGGATGTACAACTGGAAAATCTGTATGCAGAAAATCATGATGTACAACTGGAAAATCTGTATGCAGAAAATCATGATGTACAAATGGAAAATCTGTATGCAGAAAATCAGGATGTTCAAATGGAAAATCTATGCAGAAAATCTGGATGTTTAAATGGAAAATATGTATGCAGAAAATCAGGATGTTCAAATTTGAAAATCTGTATGCAGAAAATCCGGATGCTCAAATGAAACATCTGTTTGCAGAAAATCAGGATGTTCAAATGGAAAATCTGTATGTAAAATATCAGGTTGTTCAAATGGAAAATCTGTATGCAGAAAATCAGGATGTTCAAAGGGAAAATCTGTATGCGGAAAATCAGCATATTCAAGTGGAAAATCTGTATTCAGAAAATCTCGATGTTCAAAAGGAATATCTGCATGCAGAAAATCAGGATGTTCAAATAGAAAATCTGTATGCATAAAAAAAAGGATGTTCAAATGGAAAATCTGTATGCAGAAAATCAGGATGTTCAAATGGAGAATCTGTATGCAGAAAATCAGGATGTTCAAGTGGAAACTGTATGCAGAAAATCAGGATGTACAAACGGAAAATCTGTATGCAGAAAATCAGGATGTTCAAGTGGAAAATCTGTATGCAGAAAATCAGGATGTTGAAATGGAAAATCTGTATGCATAAAAAAAGGATGTTCAAATGGAAAATCTGTATGCAGAAAATCAGGATGTTCAAATGGAGAATCTGTATGCAGAAAATCAGGATGTTCAAGTGGAAACTGTATGCAGAAAATCAGGATGTACAAACGGAAAATCTGTATGCAGAAAATCAGGATGTTCAAGTGGAAAATCTGTATGCAGAAAATCAGGATGTTGAAATGGAAAATCTGTATGCAGAAAATCAGGATATTCAAGTGGAAAATCTGCATGCAGAAAATCAGGATGTTCAAGTAGAAAATCTATATGCAGAAAATCAGGATGTTCAAGTGGAAAATCTGTATGTTGAAAATCAGGATGTTCAAGTGGAAAATATGTATGTAAAAAAATCAGGATGTTCAAATGGAAAATCAGTATGCAGAAAATCAGCGTGTTCAAATGGAACATCAGTATGCAGAAAATCAGGATGTTAAAATGGAAAACCTGCATGCAGAAAATCAGGATTTTCTAATGGAAAATCTGTATGCAGACATTCAGGATGTTCAAGTGGAAAATCTATATGCAAAAAATCAGGATGTTCAAATGGAAAATCTGCATGCAGAAAATCAGGATGTTCAAATTGAAAATCTGCATGCAGAAAATCAGGATGTTCAAATGGAAAATCTGTATGCAGAAAATCAGGATGTTCAAATGAAAAACTTGCATTCAGAAAATCAGGATATTCAAATGGAAAATCTGCATGCAGAAAATCAGGATGTTCAAGTGGAAAATCTGTATGTAACAAATCAGGATGTTCAAATGGAAAATATGTATGCAGAAAATCAGGATGATCAAATGAAAAATCTGTATGCAGAAAATCAGGATGTTCAAATGAAAAATCTGTATGCAGAAAATCAGGATGTTCAAATCGAAAATCTGTATGCAGAAAATCAGGATGTTCAAATGGAAAATCTGTGTGCAGAAAATCAGGAGGTACAACTGGAAAATCTGTATGCAGAAAATCATGATGTACAAATGGAAAATCTGTATGCAGAAAATCAGGATGTTCAAATGGAAAATCTATGCAGAAAATCTGGATGTTTAAATGGAAAATATGTATGCAGAAAATCAGGATGTTCAAATTTGAAAATCTGTATGCAGAAAATCAGGATGCTAAAATGAAAAATCTGTTTGCAGAAAATCAGGATGTTCAAAGGGAAAATCTGTATGCGGAAAATCAGCATATTCAAGTGGAAAATCTGTATTCAGAAAATCTCGATGTTCAAAAGGAAAATCTATATGCAGAAAATCAGGATGTTCAAATGGAAAATCTATATGCAGAAAATCAGGATGTTCAAATGGAAAATCTGTATGCAGAAAATCAGAATGTTAAAATGGAAAATCTGTATGCAGAAAATCAGCATGGTCAAATGGAAAATCTGTATGCAGAAAATCAGGATGTTCAAATGGAAAATCTTCATGCAGAAAATCAGGATGTTCAAATGGAAAATCTGGATGCAGAAAATCAGGATGTTCAAGCGGAAAATCTGGATGTAGAAAATCAGGATGTTCAAGTGGAAAATCTATATGCAGAAAATAAGGATGTTCAAAGGGAGAATCTGTATGCAGAAAATCAGGATGTTCAAGTGGAAAATCTATATGCAGAAAATAAGGATGTTCAAATGGAAAATCTGCATGCAGAAAATCAGGATGTACAAACGGAAAATCTGTATGCAGAAAATCAGGATGCTCAAGTGAAAATCTGTATGCAGAAAGTCAGGATGTTCAAGTGGAAAATATGGATGTAAAAAATCAGGATGTTCAAGTGGAAAATCTGTATGCAGAAAATCAGGATGTTCAAATGGAAAATCTGTATGCATAAAAAAAGGATGTTCAAATGGAAAATCTGTATGCAGAAAATCAGGATGTTCAAATGGAGAATCTGTATGCAGAAAATCAGGATGTTCAAGTAGAAACTGTATGCAGAAAATCAGGATGTACAAACCGAAAATCTGTATGCAGAAAATCAGGATGTTCAAGTGGAAAATCTGTATGCAGAAAATCAGGATGTTGAAATGGAAAATCTGTATGCAGAAAATCAGGATATTCAAGTGGAAAATCTGCATGTTTAAAATCAGGATGTTCAAGTGGAAAATATGTATGTAAAAAAATCAGGATGTTCAAATGGAAAATCAGTATGCAGAAAATCAGCGTGTTCAAATGAAACATCAGTATGCAGAAAATCAGGATGTTAAAATGGAAACCCTGCATGCAGAAAATCAGGATTTTCTATTGGAAAATCTGTATGCAGACAATCAGGATGTTCAAGTGGAAAATCTATATGCAAAAAATCAGAATGTTCAAATGGAAAATCTGCATGCAGAAAATCAGGATGTTCAAATGGAAAATCTGTATGCAGAAAATCAGGATGTTCAAATGAAAAACTTGCATTCAGAAAATCAGGATATTCAAATGGAAATCTGCATGCAGAAAATCAGGATGTTCAAGTGGAAAATCTGTATGTAACAAATCAGGATGTTCAAATGGAAAATATGTATGCAGAAAATCAGGATGATCAAATGAAAAATCTGTATTCAGAAAATCAGGATGCTCAAGTTTAAAATCTGTATGCAGAAAATCAGGATGTTCAAATGGAAAATCTATATGCCGAAAATTAGGATGTTCAAATCGAAAATCTGTATGCTGAAAATCAGGATGTTCAAGTGGAAAATCTGTATGCAGAAAATCAGGATGTTCAAATGGAAAATGTGTATATAAAAAATAAGGATGTTCAAATGAAAAATCTGCATGCAGAAAATCAGGATGTTCTAATGGAAAATCTGCATGCAGAAAATCAGGATGTTCAAGTGGAAAATCTGTATGCAGAAACTCAGGATGTTCAAATGAAAAATCTGTATGCAGAAAATCAGGTCGTTCAAGTGAAAAATCTGTATGCAGAAAATCAGGATGTTCAAATGGAAAATCTGTATGCAGAAAATCAGGATGTTTAAGTGGAAAATCTGTATGCAGAAAATCAGGATGTTGAAATGAAAAATCTGTATGCAGAAAATTTATGTTCAGAAAATCAAGATGTTTAAATAAAAATCCTGCAAAAAAAAACCCAAAACATTTAAATAAAAAATCTAAATGAAAAATCTGCATTCAATAATTAGGGAAATCAACAAAATTAACTAATAAATATATAAAGTGTCAGATCTATAGCTCATGCCAATGGGAAATTTTGTATTAAGTTTTATTATCCAGTATGTTTCTCTTAACAATAATTTTTTCCTCCAATCACCTCCACTTACTGGACAAAAAACTTTTTCTACCCCATAAAAATAAAAAAATTCTGTTTCCCCATTATGATGTTCAAAAAGTATTTACTGCACCAGAGTAAGTTGCATTTTTACTTTTTATATTAGCTAGATGTTCTCCAACTCTTTTTTTGATTTTTCTTATACTGCAACCTACATATCTAATACTAAGACTCGATGAACTCTTGGTAGTCTGGAGTTGGATAAATAAGGGGTGGATTTGTGGCCAAACTGCAATTCCCACTTTGTCCTGACAGCAGAGGTGGTGCTAGAGAGCAAACCCGAGAAAATTTCTGTGTTTGTAGACAGTGGAGCTGGAGTCAGCATTGTGGATGCTGAGTTTGTGAGGGCTCATGATCTTGCTTGCTGTACTTTAGATAAACCTATTTCCATTTTCACCATCGACTCAGCCCCACTTGCACAGAAAGCATTTACTCAAATTGTATATAATATAAAACTGAGGGTGGGGTCATTTCATTGTGAAATAATCCCGTGCTATGTCCTGGACAATCTTCCCACACCGATTGTCTTGGGTATCCCTTGGCTTGTTAAACATAACCCGTTGATGGACTGGCAAGCCGGGGAGATTATTGAATGGGGAGAAAACTGCATGAGAACTGTTTAGATATTTCCCTTGCTACTGTCTCTACGGAAATATTACCTGCTTTTCTGTCTGATTTTGAGGACGTTTTTTCTGAGAGGGGGTGTCAGGATTTGCCTCCTCATCATGCTTATGACTGTCCTATTAACTAGTGTTGAGCGAGCACTAAAATGCTCGGGTGCTTGAAGCTCGGCCCGAGCTCGCCGTGATACTCGGGTGCTTGACCCGAGCAACGAGCCCAATGTTAGTCTATGGGAGACCAGAGCATTTTTGCGGCGGCACCCCCGGCGGTCTGTAGAAAGCCTAAAAAGTGCCCAAAACGATAGTGACAGTGCTCAAATGACAGCATGTGGACAGCATGGGGATCGCCCCAGGAAGCATTTCTGACCCCCAGGTCACTATTGTAAACAACATGTTAAGAGGTATTAATCCACTTTTACAGGCTCATAATAAAACGTTCAAAAACTAAAGTGAAACTTTTTTCCTGTGAAATATGTTAAGGAATTTCGTTTCCAGGGTAAAGACTTGTGTATAAGGTAAAATAAATAGCCAAAAACAAAAATACTCCTCCACACCTTGGGCTATGTTCACAAGTAGCATTTTTTATGCGTTTTTGCACTTTTGTATTGCTTTCAACTGTGACAAATGCATTCATCGGGAAATGTCATTTTAACATTTACAACCTTATCTGGCCATGTGCTGTGTGACACATGCATAGTGCTGAAAAGACTTGGGAACAGCATGGGGAAGACACCTGGAAGCATCTATGACACCCAGGTCACTGCCTAAAAGTGTGCCTGTGGCACCCAGCTGTGCTTGAAGCCACAGATCCTAGAGGGGTGCATTAACGGATTCCTCCACAAGAGGCCCTCGCAGCATACACACACCTCCACCTTCCACCTCAGACCACCAGAGGGAGCCCATTAGGGATATAAATTGGGAAGGTGGAGCTAGGCAGCTGAGTCTAGAGTACAGAGTCTAGTCAACAGAGAAGGAAGCCTGTTGATAGGATCTCCTGCAGAAGCCATCCTGCAGTGGAGCACAGTCAGACTCAAGTAGCTCAAGTTAGAGAGATAGGAGCGTTGCCGACACTCGGAGAGCGGCAGAAGAAGCAGCCAGCTAGCTGCCAGTGTGTATAGCCTAGTGAGGGCCCCGAGTAGGCCGAAGAATAGAGGAGTGAGTAGCATCGGGGGCAGAGGAGCTGTATAAGCTCACCCCAGAAAACATATACCGGACACCGGGTCCGCGTCTACAGGGCCGTATATCCCCCTGTAGAGACAACCAGAGAACCCTGGAAGACTTCAGGTCCCAGGATCACCCAAGAGCTGATACGTACCAGAGCCAGGAGTCACGGAGGCCCCGCAAGCTGGGAGCGCGTACTCCAAGAGAAGGCCCTACCACAAAGTCAGCCGGTGCAGGACAGAGACAAAGTTAGGCCTAGCTCCCGGCAGGTCAGAAACTTACCACACAAAGGCAAGAGACAGGAGGCCCTATACCCGCTCATTGGGGAGGATCCAGATATGCACCCTTCACCCTACAGTGCTCTGGGATGTGCCTGAATTTCCATCAGTAAAAGGTACTGAAGTGACTATTGTGTCTGTCCCTGTTCTTGCTCTGGCCTGGCTGGGTCACATCTGTACTGCATCCTTACATCCCCGCTGCCCTGAGGCCTAGCTCCACCTGTGGGGAACTATACCACGCAAGCTGCCTTAACACCGGCCTCAGTGGGGTGCCGCAGTGCTGGTGATCCTCACCAGACACCACTGGTGGCGTCACAAACTTTTATATAATTTTTCACACTTTTTAAAGAAAGGCCCAGAGAACGGGCCCGGGAGCCGACTACCGCGACATCCCCCAAGATCAGGCAACAAGGCCCGGACGCCGAGTCATCCCCATCCCCTGGGCTACACATGCCCATCAGAAGTGATCCTTGCCGCATCAGAAGATGCAGACTTGCAACTATCCCCGTGCAAGTCCTTGTCCCAGGGCAGTGTTCATTTGTACCTCCCCCATTCCTTGCAATGCAAGCGCAGATATGCAGCCAACCACCCACCCACCCCCAGGCTGCAATACCATACTGCTAGCTTGCACTTGAAATGGGGCCTTTTAGTTTGGAGGAGGCCGAAGCTGGCCACTACCTCATGGCTGCTTCGGCAGTGAGGTATCCATACTCAGTCCCCAGCCGCCCGGTGGCCAGGTGTCCTCGCTCGGTCCCCAGCCGCCCAGCGGCCAGGTGTCCACACACGGTCCCCAACCGCCTAAGGGCGGCCGGGTGTCCATAAACGGTCCCCAGCCACCCCGATTTCTCCGTGGAACATCCCCACAGACTTTTCTTAGCCTGGCCTGCTTTAGGGCAGCATTGGACGAGCCCACCAGAGAACCAGACTCCTCCGGTGGGCCCTGGCTTCTCCATCAGGGGAGTTGAGAGTGCCAAGGTGAGGAGAATGATGATGATGATAGAAGTTAGCATCTGCTTTGTTTTGTTGGAATGCAAGCGTAAGTGTGCAACCTGCCATCCACCCGCCCCCAGGCTGCAATACCATACTGCTAGCTTGCTTGCACTTGAAATTGGACCTTTTAGGCATGTGGAGGCAGACGCCGGCCACCATGTCATGGCTGCATCGGCGGCCCTTTTATCCATACTCAATCCACAGCCGCCCGGCGGCCGGGTGTCCACGCTCGGTCCCCAGCCGCCAGGGGGCGGCCGGGTGTCCACACTCGGTCCCCAGCCGCCCCGCGGTCGGGTGTGCACACACGGACCCCAGCCACATGGGGGCGGTCGGGT
This sequence comes from Phyllobates terribilis, assembly GCF_046119375.1. Lineage (NCBI taxonomy): Eukaryota > Metazoa > Chordata > Amphibia > Anura > Dendrobatidae > Phyllobates > Phyllobates terribilis. Next base: position 242,064,895 of record NW_027362769.1, on the reverse strand, counting down.
GTCCATAAACAGTCCCCAGCCGCCCCTATTTCTCTTGTCACCGACCCACACACTTTTCTTAGACTGGCCTGCTGTAGGGCAGCATTGGACGAGCCCACCAGAGAACCCGACTCCTCCAGTGGGCCCTGGCTTCTCCATCAGGGGAGTTGAGAGTGCCAAGGTGAGGAGCATGATGATGATAGAAGTTAGCATCTGCTTTGTTTTCAAGGAATGCAAGCTCATGTATGTAGTAGCAGCTAGGCCTGAGGTGGTCAGCGTTTTGGCGCATATCCTACCTCCTCCGTGGATTGCTGGATGTTTTCCTGCTACTATCCAAGTTCTATGACTCCCGTTAAATCAAAGCTTCAGGTGATAAATGATGGATGAGGTAGTGGCAAAAGAGAAAGAGCAGGAGGAACAGGGACCATTCACATCAATATCAGGCCAGTCAACCACATATGTCTTGTAGGATATGTTTCTGTAACAAAAGGAGCGGTTCGGCTACACAGTTATAGGGCATACAGTGAGTGCAATGCCTACCAAAAATTTTGAGGCAATCCAATGCCCCTTGGAAATGACATGGAGGTCAGAGGGCTTTAACTAAACCATTTTTTCCATTTATAGCAACTGGGTCTCCTGTGCACTGTTGGCCTAAGCAGTGAATGGAAGACTTTCCAAAAATTATAAGGAACTGTAATGCCCCTTGAAACAGACGTGGATTACAGCATACTAAAAACCTTCTACCCATTATTGGGGAGTGTGTCTCCCTTAGTTTTCGCCTTTGCATTGAAAAGCAAAAGCTGACTAAAATTAGGAGGAAATGCAATGCCCGTTGGAAGAGTCATGGAGATTAGAGGTAAGGTAATTAAAAACAACATTTCAATGCCCCTTGGAAGAGCTGTGGAGTTCAGAGTGGCTTAAGAAGACGCTTTTAATGCCCCTTTGAAGAGACGTGGAGGTCAAAGTAGCTTAACAAGACGGTTTTAATGCCCCTTGGAAGAGCTGTGGAGTTCAGAGTGGTTTAACAAGACCGTTTTAATGCCCCTTGGTAGAATGATGGAGGTCGCAGTGGAATAAAAAGACAATATCAATGCCCCTTGGAAGAGACGTGGAGGTCACAGTAGCTTAACAAGACAGTTTTAATGCCCCTTGGAAGAGTGGTGGAGGTTGCAGTGGAATAAAAAGACAATATCAATGCCCCGTGGAAGAGACATGGAGGTCACAGTAGCTTAACAAGACGGTTTTAATGCCCCTTGGAGGAGAGGTGGAGGTTGCAGTGGAAAAAAAAGACAATATCAATGCCCCGTGCAAGAGACGTGGAGGTCACAGTACCTTAACAAGACGGTTTTAATGCCCCTTGGAAGAGCTGTGGAGTTCAGAGTGGTTTAACAAGACTGTTTTAATGCCCCTTGGAAGAGACATGGAGATCACAGTAGCTTAACAAGACGGTTTTAATGCCCCTTACAAGAGCCATGCAGTACAGCATATTACAAACATTAGTCCCATTATTGGGGAGTGGGTCTCCCATAGTATTTGCTTATGCCTTCCAAGCAAAAGCTTCCAAAAATTAGGACGGAGCAACTCGCAATGCCCATTATAAGAGCAATACAGTACAGCATCTTACAAACATTAGTCCCATTATTGGGGAGTGGGTGTCCAATAGTATTTGCTTATGCCTTCCAAGCAAAAGCTTCAAAAAATTAGGACCGAGCAACTTGCAATGCCTATTGCAAGAGCTATGCAGTACAGCATATTACAAACATTAGTCCCATTATTGGGGAGTGGGTCTCCCATAGTATTTGCTTATGCCTTCCAAGCAAAAGCTTCCAAAAATTAGGATGGAGCAACTTGCAATGCCCCTTACAAGAGCCATACAGTACAGCATCTTAAAAACATTATTCCCATTATTGGGGAGTGGGTCTCCCATAGTATTTGCTTATGCCTTCCAAGCAAAAGCTTCCAAAAATTAGGACGGAGCAACTTGCAATGCCTCTTACAAGAGCCATGCAGTACAGCATATTACAAACATTAGTCCCATTATTGGGGAGTGGGTCTCCCATAGTATTTGCTTATGCCTTCCAAGCAAAAGCTTCCAAAAATTAGGACGGAGCAACTTGCAATGCTCCTTACAAGAGCCATGCAGTACAACATATTACAAACATTTGTCCCATTATTGGGGAGTGGGTCTTCCATAGTATTTGCTTATGCCTTCCAAGCAAAATCTTCCAAAAATTAGGACTGAGCAACCTGCAATGCCCCTTACAAGAGCCATGCAGTACAGCATATTACAAATATTAGTCCCATTATTGGGGAGTGGGTCTCCCATAGTATTTGCTTATGCCTTCCAAGCAAAAGCTTCCAAAAATTATGAGGAAATGCAATGCCCGTTCGAAGAGTCGTGGAGGTCCCAGTAGCTTAACAAGACACTTTTAATGCCACTCAGTAGAGACGTGGAGGTCAGAGTGGTATAACAAGATGCTTTTAATGCCCCTCAGAAGAGACGTGGAGGTCAGAGTGGTATAACAAGACGGTTTTAATGCCCCTTACAAGAGATGTGGAGGTCAGAGTGGTATAACAAGATGGTTTTAATGCCCCTTTCAAGAGATGTGGAGGTCAGCGTGGTATAACAAGACGCTTTTAATGCCCCTCAGAAGAGACATGGAGGTCAGAGTGGTATAACAAGACGATTTTAATGCCCCTCAGAAGAGACGTGGTGGTCAGAGTGGTATAACAAGATGGTTTTAATGCCCCTTACAAGAGACATGGAGGTCAGAGTGGTATAACAAGATGATTGTAATGCCCCTTACAAGAGACGTGGAAGTCAGAGTGGTATAACAAGACGCTTTTAATGCCCCTCAGAAGACACGTGAAGGTCAGAGTGGTTTAACAAGACGGTTTTAATGCCCCTTACAAGACATGTGGAGGTCAGAGTGGTATAACAATATGCTTTTAATGCCCATTGGAAGAGACATACAGTACAGCATCTTAAAAATATTATTCCCATTATTGGGGAGTGGGTCTCCCACAGTCTTTGCTTATGCCTTCCAAGCAAAAGCTGACAAAAATCAGGATGGAGGAACTTTCAATAATGGCAACACGGACCACGGTCACCCTGGTGGTATAGTGGTGGTGGAGGCTGAGGATAAGGAGAAGAACATAAAACAGCCAAAATGAGGAAGCGTATACCCATGTGTGGGTGTGAAGTGGTGCATGTGAATACACCTCCCGAAATAACACAGTGGATTTGACTTTATGTTACTCTGCTGTCATTTGGTGGTGATGAGAAGTCTGGCCCAATCCAGCCCTTGTTCATTTTGATAAGGGTCAGCTTGTTAGCATTGTCAGTTGACAGGCGAGTGCGCTTGTCAGTTATAATTCCCCCAGCGGCACTAAAAACACACTCCGATAACACACTACCGGCAGGGCAGGCCAGGACCTCCAAGGCATACAGAGCGAGTTCATTCCAAGTGTCCAGCTTGGATACCCAATAATTAAAAGGCACAGAGGAATCACGGAGGACGCTGGTACGGTCTGCAAGGTACTCCCTCACCATCTTTTGAAACTTTCCACTCCTTGTGAGAGTACCCCGCGCCTCAGGGTCTGTCCGAAGGGAGGGTCTGAGAAAACTGTCCCAGAACGTTGACAGTGTTCCCCTGCCTCTGCTGGATTGGAGTTTCGTCTCTCTCGCATGTACGCCTTGGTTGGGCAACGAACTGTGACCTCTGCCGCTAGCGTGTTCAGATGGGAATTTTTTTAACAGTTCTGCAGCAAGGGCCTTCTGGTACTGCCCCATTTTTGTAGACCTCTCCACCTCAGGAATAAGAGAGTGAAAGTTCTCCTTGTAGCGGGGGTCTACAAGTGTCACCAACCAGTAATGACTGTCACCCAACATTTTAACAATGCGAGGGTCATGGTTAATGCAGCGTAACATAAAGTCAGCCATGCGTGCCAGACTGGTAACGGGCAAGATTTCGATGTCCTCACCAAGATGACGACTGACCATGCTCTTCTCCTCCTCCCCCTGTCCTCAGGCCACCCACGCTGAACCGACGGTATGACAGTTGTACAGGTACTACCGTCTACAGCGCATGATACCAGCTCCTGTTCTTCTTCCTCCTCCTCCTCCTCTCCCTCATTGTCCCCCAATGCACTTTGGGATGAGATGAGGCTGCGCTGTATGTAATCACCCGCTATGGCTTCTTGATCCATCTCATCATACTCTGGCAGCAATGCCTCCTCTTTAATTCTCTGCAGAGAGCGTTGCAAAAGACAGACAAGTGGGATGCTGACACTAATGATGGCGTCATCGCCACTCACCATCTTGGTGGCCTCCTCAAAGTTTGTCAGGATAGTACATATGTCAGACATCCAGGTCCACTCCTGAGGTCTTATGTGTGGAGTCTGACCAGAATATCGACGGCCCTGTTGCAGCTGGTACTCCACAACTGCTCTCTTCTGCTCACAAATCCTTAGCAACATGTGGAGGGTAGAGTTCCAATGTGTGGGGACATCACACGCCAGTCGGTGTGGCGGAAGCTGCAAACGCTGCTGCAACACAGCAAGGGCGGCGAAAGCTGTAGCCGACTTGCGAAAATGACCTGACAGGCGGCGTACTTTCACGAGCACTTCTGGCAACTCGGGGTACGATTTAAGAAACCGCTGAACCACGAGGTTAAGCACATGAGCCAGGCATGGTACATGTGTGATCTCGCCTTGCCTCAGAGCCGCCACCAGGTTACGGCCATTGTCACACACGATCATGCCGGGATGTAGGTTCAGCGGTGTCAGCCACAGATCTGCCTGCTCTTTCACAGCTGTCCACAACTCACAAGCAGTGTGAGGTTTCTCACCTAAGCTTATGAGTTTCAGCACAGCCTGTTGCCACTTGGCGGAGGCAGTACTGCAGTGCTTCCAGCTTGTAACTGATGTGGTGATATCTGACATGGAGGCTGAACATGAGGAGGAGGAGGAGGATGATGCGCAGGAGCTGTACACTGTGGGGGCAACTCTGACTGACATAGGGCCCGCAATCCTTGGTGTGGGGAGGATGTGTTCCGTCCCAAGGTCCGACTGGGTCCCGGCTTCCACTATGTTTACCCAGTGTGCCGTCAGGGAGATGTACCGTCCCTGGCCACAAGCACTTGTCCACGTGTCCGTTGTCAGGTGGACTCTCCCAGTAACTGCGTTGTTGAGGGCACGGCATATGTTTTGGGACACGTGCTTGTGTAGTGCGGGGATGGCACACCGGGCAAAATAGTGTCGGCTGGGGACTAAGTACCGAGGGACGGCCACCAGCATAAGGTTGCAGAAGGATTCCGTCTCCACCAGCCTAAAAGGAAGCATTTCCAACGCCAGCAGTCATGAAATGTGCGAATTTAGGACTGTGGCCTGTGGGGCGTTAGCTGCGAATTTCCTCTTTCGTTCAAAGGTCTGAGATATGGACAATTGAACGCTGAGGTGGGACGTGGACGTGGATGTGGACGTTGATGCTGTTTCTTGAGAAACTGCCATAACAAGTGAAGACTGAGAGGACGGGGCATCTTTACATGCAGTATGGACAGGGGTTTACCTTGCACACACAACAGGGGGTTCTGTTGCATGCACAACAGCGGAAGAAACAGTGGTGACACCCTCTGACACTGGTCGTGGACCCTGGGGTTCGCCCCACAAAGTCGGGTGCTTTGATGCCATGTGCCTGATCATTCTGGTGGTGGTCAGGCTGGTAGTTTTGTCACCCCTGCTGATGCTGGCATGGCAGGTAGTACAAATGGCCTTTTAAGGGTTATCAGCAGAGTCTTTAAAAAAATTCCAGACTCTGGAAGACCTACGCTTGTACTGGCAACGTCCTTCGTGTTGGTGTTACGGGGAATGGTTGCCCGCCTTCTGTCTGTGGCCACCACACTGCTTCTTCCTGCCTGTTGGGTACTCTGCCTTCACCCCCTGTGTGCTGCTGGCCTCACTCTGCATATCCTCCTGCCACGTTTGGTCAGTTACTAGATCATCCACCACCTCCTCCTCTTCCACTTGCGCACCACGATGCTCCTCCTCACTTCCTGGCAATTGTGTCTTGTCATCGTCCACCTCTTGTGACAAATTGCCAGCGTCGACTTCCCGTGGCCGTGGCTGTTCAAATATTTGGGCATCGCTACATGGGATTTCCTCTTTAACCACTTCAAGCGGAGCAGGCGAGGGGCACAAATATGGAAATTGACCAGTGAACAGCTCTTCAGAGTGTCCAAGTGTGGGATCAGTTGCTGTCTGACGACACTCGGCATGGTGAGAGGAAGGAGCATCAGGGTGAGGAGGAGTATGCGGTTGAGACTCACGGCTACTAAGAGTTGACCGTGTGGAAGACAGACCGGAGGTGGTGGTGCCCAGGTAACTGGAAGTATTATCTGCTATCCAATTAATAACCAGTTCATTAATAACCTGTTCACACTGATCAGTTCGCAATACTGGTGTTGTTCTGTGCTTCCCTAGTAATTCAGTCAAGAAGTGGGAGCGAGAAGATGTGGCTGTTGGTTGTGGCACATTTTCACCTTGGCCACGGCCCCGTCCTCTGCACGCACCATCATCAGAACGTCCACTTCCACGTACCTTGTGTAGCATCGGCGTCTCTGCCCCGTTCTAGGCAGAGACGCCGTCCCTCTCACCTCCCCGCTCCTGGCACGGCGTCCTCCAGCGCTTCTCTCCCCGCTGCTTCCGGCACGCGCTCCTTCCCCGGCAGTGTGCTTAGGGCGCGCGCGCGCTCCCCCTCTCTTAAAGGGACCGCGCGCGCCGTCCTAAGGAGTCCTCGGCCAATTGCCGGAGGACCTCCCATATAAAAGGCACCTCCTCCAAAATGGAGGTGCCCGAGCAATGTTGTAGCACTGTTCACTACTCTGCTTCAGCCCTCAGGTCCCGTTGCCAGTTACCTGCCAGATACCTGCCAGATTCCTGCCAGTCTACTGTCTAATTCCTGCCTGATATCCTGCTACCTGCCTGCTAGCCTGAGGTCCGACGGTCTGCCTTCCAACTTCTGTCAGTCTGTCTAAGGACCAGCTTGCCCGCTCACCTGGGAGCGCACATCTTCTACCTGCCTGCTTGCCTGAGGTCCAACGGTCTGCCTTCCAACTCCTGTCAGTCTGTCTAAGGACCAGCTTGCCCACTCACCTGGGAGCGCTCATCTGCTGCCTGTCTGCTAGCCTACCAGGAGGCTCTGCCGTCACGTGCTGTGACCACCCGCCTGTCCAGAGACTCCTGCCCGCTCACCTGGGAGCGCTCATCTGCTACCTGTCTGTTGGTCTTCCTGGAGGCTCCGCCGTCACATGCTGTGACCACCCGATTATCCAGAGACTCTCGCCTGCTCACCTGGGAGCTCACGTCTATCATCTGCCGCCACAGGTCGTACCAATCCTTTACCCAGAGACTGCCCCGGTCACTTGCCGTGACCTCCTGCCCGTTCATCCAGAGACTGCCCCGGTCACTTGCCGTGACCTCCTGTCCGTTCATTCAGAGACTGTCCCAGTCACCTGCTGTGACTGCCTGCCCGTCTACCCTGGTCGCCACCCGCTCCCTTACAAGGACCGCCCCCTTGTATAGTAGCTCAGAGGTTCCGCCTCCCAGACCCGTTACAGTTTGCTCGGGCCATGGAACCCGGTGGCACCCAAGCTCCCTCGCTCTCGGACCTGTGTCATGAACTGTCCCATCAGAGGTCCCAACAGGAGTCCATCCTGGGTCACCTGCGGAATGTCAATTCTCGCCTGGACACTCTGACTGCTCTGCCTGCAACCACCGCCAGTGCCATGACTCGCAATCCGGCAGCTCCACTGCCCACTAATAACATGGTATCCTACCCCGGACCCCGACTTTCTGCACCTCCTCGTTTCGGAGGCGACTCCGCCCAGGCTCGGGGCTTCATAAATCAGTGCACCCTGCACTTTGAACTCCTGTCTCACCAGTTTAACTCCGACCGGGCCAAAATTGCCTTCATCATGTCCCATCTCACCGGAGAGGCCCTGGCCTGGCTAAATCCTCTATGGGAGAGAGGAGACCCCCTGGTGTCCGACTTGCCTGCCTTTCTCACGGCTTTCCGGAAAGTCTGCGACGAACCCGGACGGAAGACCTCATCCGCATCATCTCTGCTACGCCTCCGTCAGGGAAGTCTCACCGTGGGCCAATATGCCATACGGTTCCGTACCCTTGCCTCGGAGCTGGCCTGGGATAACGACGCTCTGGTTTCCGTCTTCTGGGAGGGTCTGTCCGGCCGTATTAAAGATGAACTTGCCGGTCGGGACATTCCTACCACTCTCGATGACCTAATAACTCTTGCCACCCGGATTGACCTGCGGTTCCAGAAGCGTGCCAAAGAGGTCACCCGTGAGAGGAGGTTTCCACGTCTAGCTCCTACTTTTCAGAAACCCGTCACTCCCTCCGTCTCTCCTCAGCTACACTCTCCTGAGCCTATGCAGGTCGACCAGACCAAGATGGTCGGTTCTCGCCAAGAATCTCGCCGAGCCGAGGGAAGCTGTTTCTATTGTGGCAGTATGAAGCACTTCATCCGTTCCTGCCCGGAAAAGCCGGGAAACGCCAGTGTCTAGGACCACTCGGAGAGGTCGTCCTAGACAAAAGTAAGCCCTCTCCGTCTCTGACCTTACCGGTCTCTATTGCTTGGGGATAAAACCGTCTCTTTGAACTCGCCCATCTGGATTCTGGAGCTGCTGGAAACCTCATCTCCCAGTCTCTGGTAGAGAGATACCATATTCCCACCAAGTCCCTGGCTGAACCATTGTCAGTCGCCTCCGTGGATGGAAGACTTCTCTCGGAGACCATCCTGCTCGTCACCGAACCCATAACCCTGCAGGTGGGAATGCTGCACTCTGAGGAGATCTCATTCCATGTGCTGTCCGGACTTTCTCACTCCCTGTTGCTAGGTCTACCTTGGCTCCAGACACATGAACCCGTATTGAACTGGCGGTCCGGTGAAGTACTCCGATCGGGTCCTGACTGCCATAGGACCTGCCTGGTCCCGGTCCGTCCACTTCGCCCTCAGCCTACTCCAGCTAACTTACCTGGTCTCCCGGCTCCCTACTGGCCCTATGCGGATGTCTTCGGTAAGAAGGAAGCTGAGACGTTGCCACCCCATAGGCCATACGATTGCCCGATCGACCTGGTACCTGGCACCACTCCTCCCCGTGGGCGTATCTACCTGTTGTCTGCAGCCGAGACCCGAGCCATGTCTGAGTACATTGAAGAGAATCTGGCTAGGGGATTTATCCGAAAATCTACCTCCCCGGCTGGAGCCGGATTCTTCTTTGTCAAAAAGAAAGACGGCTCGCTACGTCCCTGTATTGACTACAGAGGACTCAATCTCATCACGGTAAAAAACAAATATCCCCTGCCACTCATCTCCGAATTGTTTGACCGTCTCAAGGGCGCCAGGATCTTCTCCAAGCTGGATCTACGAGGAGCGTATAATCTGGTCCGTATCCGTCTAGGAGACGAGTGAAAGACGGCATTCAATACCCGGGACGGTCACTACGAGTACCTTGTGATGCCCTTCGGTCTCTGTAATGCTCCCGCGATCTTTCAGGAACTAGTCAACGACATCTTCCGTGACCTCCTGTACTCCTGCGTAGTGGTATACCTGGACGATATCTTGGTCTTCTCTCCGGATCTCCCCACACACCGGAGGGATGTTCGTCAGGTCCTGCTTAGGCTTCGGCAGAACCACCTTTACGCCAAATACGAGAAGTGCCTCTTCGATCAGACCTCCCTTCCGTTCTTGGGCTATGTCATCTCCCAAACAGGTCTGCAAATGGATCCCGAGAAGCTCTCTTCCGTTCTAAAATGGCCTCGTCCTGAAGGTTTGAAGGCGATACAGCGATTCCTGGGCTTCGCTAATTATTATCGTCTTTTCATCCCACACTTCTCGTCTCGGACTGCTCCCATATCTGCACTTACCCGTAAGGGGGCTAACCCCAGGACATGGTCGCCTGAAGCCGAGGAGGCCTTCCTTTCCCTAAAGAAAGCCTTCGCCTCTGCTCCCGTCCTGCACCGTCCGGACTGTAATAAACAATTCTACCTGGAGGTTGATGCCTCCTCCTCCGGAGCCGGAGCGGTGCTCACCCAGAAGTCTTCTACCGGGAGAATGGTAACGTGAGGCTTCTTCTCCAAAATCTTCTCCTCGTCGGAGCGCAACTACTCCATTGGAGACCGGGAATTGCTAGCCATCAAATTGGCACTGGGAGAGTGGCGCTATCTGCTTGAAGGGGCTCTCTACCCGGTAATTATCTACACGGATCACAAAAACCTGGCATATCTCCAAAATGCCCAGAGACTCAATCCTCGCCAGGCTTGGTGGTCGTTGTTTTTTGCCCGCTTCGACTTCATTCTTCATTTCCGTCCGGCGGACAAGAACGTCAAAGCTGATGCCTTGTCCCGGTCCTTCCTGTCCTCCGATCAAGAGGAGGAACCTACGCACATCATCGACTCCTCCAAGGTGATGAATGTGGCCCCCTTGGATCTGACTCGTCTTCCACCCGGTAAGACGTTCGTAGCTGTGCCAGATCGGGAGAGGGTTCTTCCCTGGGGACATTCTTCTAAACTAGCTGGCCATGCTGGCCAAAAGAAGACCTTCCAACTTATTACCCGGCATTACTGGTGGCCTACCCTGCGTAAGGACGTGGTAGACTTCGTCGCGGCCTGTTCATCCTGTGCCCGTAACAAAGTTCCCCGACATCTACCTGCCGGCCATCTCCTGCCCCTTCCCGTACCTGCTGCTCCTTGGCAACACATCGCTATGGACTTTATCACCGACCTTCCAGTTTCTGCCGGTTGTACTGTCATTTGGGTTGTCGCTGACCGTTTTTCTAAGATGACCCACTTCATTCCCCTGCCTGGTCTTCCGTCTGCACCCGAGCTGGCTAAAGACTTTATCCGCCACATCTTCCGTCTCCATGGTCTGCCCCTCCACATCGTGGGGTTCAGTTCACCTCTCGCTTCTGGAGAGCCACATGTAAGCTGCTGGACATTACCCTGGATTTCTCCTCCGCTTACCACCCTCAGTCCAATGGTCAAGTGGAGCGGATCAATCAGATCTTGTCCAGCTACCTCCGGCACTTCGTTGATGCTCACCACTCGGACTGGGTGGATCTCCTACCATGGGCCGAGTTCTCTTATAACAACCATGAGAGCGAGTCCTCTTCCAAATCCCCGTTCTTTATAGTCGGTGGCCAACATCCCCGGATTCCACTTCCTGTCTCCGTTTCTGTGGACAACCCTGCTGCTGAGTCTCTTGTCAGCGAATTTTCTACTATTTGGGAGAGCACCAGGTCCGCTCTTCTTCTCTCCTCTGAGCGGATGAAGAGATATGCTGATAAGAGACGTCTGGATCCGCCCCAATTCCGTCCGGGAGACAAGGTTTGGCTCTCATCCAAACATGTGCGGCTCAAAGTACCCTCCTACAAGTTGGGTCCTCGATTCATCGGCCCCTTCGAAGTCCTCAGGCAAATTAACCCTGTGGCCTACAAATTAAAACTCCCGGCCACCCTACGGATCCCCAACTCCTTCCACGTATCTCTCCTCAAACCCGTTGTCTTTAACTTTTTTTCCAAAAATCCAGGTGCCCCTCCTGCTCCGGTTTCCGCTGATGACATCTTTGAGGTAGAGAGTATTCTGGCCTCCAAGAGGGTAAGAGGAAAAACCTTTTTTCTGGTAGATTGGAAGGGGTTTGGTCCTGAGGAGAGAACTTGGGAACCCAGGGAGAACATCAACGCCCCGCTTCTCCTTGAGAAATTTCTTTCTGGCCAAAAAAAGAGGGAGCCTAAAGGGGGGGGTACTGTAGCATCGGCGTCTCTGCCCCGTTCTAGGCAGAGACGCCGTCCCTCTCACCTCCCCGCTCCTGGCGCGGCGTCCTCCAGCGCTTCTCTCCCCGCTGCTTCCGGCACGCGCTCCTTCCCCGGCAGTGTGCTTAGGGCGCGCACGCGCGCGCTCCCCCTCTCTTAAAGGGACCGCGCGCGCCGTCCTAAGGAGTCCTCGGCCAATTGCCGGAGGACCTCCCATATAAAAGGCACCTCCTCCAAAATGGAGGTGCCCGAGCAATGTTGTAGCACTGTTCACTACTCTGCTTCAGCCCTCAGGTCCCGTTGCCAGTTACCTGCCAGATACCTGCCAGATTCCTGCCAGTCTACTGTCTAATTCCTGCCTGATATCCTGCTACCTGCCTGCTAGCCTGAGGTCCGACGGTCTGCCTTCCAACTTCTGTCAGTCTGTCTAAGGACCAGCTTGCCCGCTCACCTGGGAGCGCACATCTTCTACCTGCCTGCTTGCCTGAGGTCCGACGGTCTGCCTTCCAACTCCTGTCAGTCTGTCTAAGGACCAGCTTGCCCGCTCACCTGGGAGCGCTCATCTGCTGCCTGTCTGCTAGCCTACCAGGAGGCTCTGCCGTCACGTGCTGTGACCACCCGCCTGTCCAGAGACTCCTGCCCGCTCACCTGGGAGCGCTCATCTGCTACCTGTCTGTTGGTCTTCCTGGAGGCTCCGCCGTCACATGCTGTGACCACCCGATTATCCAGAGACTCTCGCCTGCTCACCTGGGAGCTCACGTCTATCATCTGCCGCCACAGGTCGTACCAATCCTTTACCCAGAGACTACCCCGGTCACTTGCCGTGACCTCCTGCCCGTTCATCCAGAGACTGCCCCGGTCACTTGCCGTGACCTCCTGCCCGTTCATCCAGAGACTGCCCCGGTCACTTGCCGTGACCTCCTGTCCGTTCATTCAGAGACTGTCCCAGTCACCTGCTGTGACTGCCTGCCCGTCTACCCTGGTCGCCACCCGCTCCCTTACAAGGACCGCCCCCTTGTATAGTAGCTCAGAGGTTCCGCCTCCCAGACCCGTTACACCTTGCCACGCTCCTTGCCCATTGTAAAGGAGGTAAAATAGCTTACACTCGCACTATCAATGGAAAAAAGGTAATAAAAAGTAGATTAGACCTGTGGAAGAGGAAAACCACAGTTCTATTTCTCTTGCCTACACCCCGCTCTTTTAAACAATCAGAACAATCAGGGAGAAACTATTACTGTTTTTCTTTACGGAAAAAATACCAAAACCTGAATAATAAAGATTTTTTACCGTGGAATGGCAAAACCACAGTTATTGTTTACTGGGGTATACCATAAAATTTTAAATATATTTGCGGCTGAACAGTGAGCGACACACTCAAACTGTTTTTTTTTTTTTAGATACAAACGGCCCAAAACTGGATAATACAGAGATTTGACCCGTGGAACTGCAAAACCACACTTCTGTTTCTGTGGCCTATACCAGACTCTTTTCAACAGATATATTTGTGTCTGAAAAATCAGAGACACACTTTTTTTGGGGGGCGGGGGGGGACACCAATAGGTTAATAAGACGGGTATTTGTACAGTGTGAAGGAGGAAAAAAAAAAGAGGATTTAGATGAAAAAAAAGGATTTTTACTTGCCCCCAAGACCTGCAGTTAAGTCCAGCAATTTAAGAAACAGGAGCACACAGGACTGTAATGCAGCGTTTGCTGGTATAACCACTGCGTCTCCTATACAGCCTGCCTGCCTGATATCTGGGATGGATATTAGTCCTGAGAAGGACTGTTTGTTTGATCTGGCAGCCTTTACAGACCCTACACTAACTATTTCGCAGGATTAATCTCTCCCTAGCTCAGCAGCGCTGTCCCTACACTGTCTAATCTGGAGCGACTGTGTCCAAGATGGCGGCGCCCGGTTTTAAATACTCGAGGTGATGCTGTGCGGCCAGCCAATCACTGTAATGCCCACAAACAACATGGCTGCGGCATTACAGTGACTGGCTGGCAATCACTGCATGTTCATTGGCTCTGTAAAGAGCGCCAAACATGCAGGTCGGACACCTGAGCTCGCGCCCGAGTAACTCGGAAATGCTCGGTGCTCGCCGAACATCCCAAGTAGCGTGATGCTAGGGCGAGCACCGAGCAGTGTCGAGCATGCTCGCTCAACACTACTATTAACCTGACCCCTGGAGTTAAACTACCGAAATCCAGACTGTATAATCTTTTTGGCCCTGAGAGAAAAGCCATGAAGGATTTCATTGTGGAAAGTCTGGAGAAGGGACATATTAGACCCTTATCTTCGCCCGTGGCGGCAGGGTTCTTCTTTGTGAAGAAAAAAGATGGCGGTCTACATCCCTGTTTAGATTTCCGGGAATTAAATCAAACTACCATCCGTGAGCCATACCCTCTTCCTCTGATTCCTGATTTGCTCATCCAGGTTGTGGGAGCTAAGGTATTCTCCAAGCTGGATTTAAGGGGAGCCTACAGTCTGGTTAGAATCAGAGAAGGGGACGAATGGAAAACAGAGTTCAATACCCCGGAAGGACATTTCGAGAGTCTGGTTATGCCTTTTGGTTTGACCAATGCACCTGCGGAATTCCAGCATTTCATAAATTATATTTTCCATCATTTGGTGGGGAGGTTTGTGGTGGTCTATATGGACGATATTTTGGTTTACTCAACTGATTTTGAGACTCATCGGGGGCATGTTAAGCAGGTGCTCCTGATATTAAGGGATAACAAACTTTAAGTCAAACTAGAAAACCTGAAGGTTCTACAACGTTTTCTGGACTTTACTAATTTTTACTGGAAATTCATCCAAAATTACTCTGTTATAGTGAAACCCCTTACTGACATGACTGATTTTTCCAAATGGTCAGATGCATCCCTTCAGGCTTTTTATTCCTTAAAGAATCATTTTGCCACTGCAACTATACTCAGTCAACCCGATGTTTCTCAACCCTTTATTGTGAAGGTTGATGCGTCGGATGTCGGGGTAGGGGCTGTGTTGTCTCAGGGTTCGTCCCCTGGCAAACGGCGTCCATGCGCCTTCTTTTCTAAAAAAATTGTCTTCGGCTGAGAGAAATTATGACATGGGTAATAAGGAACTTTTGGCGATCAAATTGGCATTCAAGGAATGGCGACATTGGTTGGAGGGGGCTATCCATCCTATTACTGTTATTACTGACCATAAGAACCTGTCATATCTTCAGACAGCTAAACGTCTCAGCTAGTGTTGAGCGAGCACTAAAATGCTCGGGTGCTCGAAGCTCGGGCCGAGCTCAGCGTGATATTCGGGTTCTCGACCCGAGCAACGAGCCCAATGTTAGTCTATGGGAGACCCGAGCATTTTTGCGGCGGCACCCCCGGCAGTCTTTTAAAAGCCTAACAAGTGCCCAAAATGATAGTGACAGTGCTCAAATGACATGGGGACAGCATGGGGATCGCCCCAGGAAGCATTTCTGACCCCCAGGTCACTGCTGTCAACAACGTGGTCAGAGGTATTAAGCCACATTTAAGGGCTCACAATAAAAGGTTCAAAAACGAAACTAAAACTGCTTTCCTGTGAAATATGTTAAGGAAGTTCCTTTCCAGGGTAAAGACTTGTGTATAAGGTAAAATAAATAACCAAAAAAAAACACTCCTCCACACCTTGGGCTATGTTCACAAGTAGCATTTTTTATGCGTTTTTGCACTTTTGTATTGCTTTCAACCGTGACAAATGCATTCACCGGGAAATGTAATTTTTACATTTTACAATGGCCATGTGCTGTGTGACACATGCATACAGTGCTGAAAAGACATGGGAACAGCATAGGGAAGACCCCTGGAAGCATCTCTGACACCCAGATCACTGCCTAAAAGTGTGCCCATCATGAGTGATCCTTGCCGCATCAGAAGATGCAGACTTGCAACTATCCCCATGCAAGTCCTTGTCCCAGGGCAGTGTTCAATTGTACCTCCCCCATTCCTTGCAATGCAAGTGCAAATATGCAGCCAACCAACCACACACCCACCCGCAGGCTGCAATACCATACTGCTAACTTTCACTTGAAATGGGGCCTTTTAGTTTGGAGGAGGCGGAAGCTGGCCACTAGCTCATGGCTGCTTCGGCAGCGTGGTATCCATACTCAGTCCCCAGCCGCCCGGTGGCTGGGTGTCCACGCTCGGTCCCCAGCCGCCAGGGGGCGGCTGGGTGTCCATACTCGGTCCCCAGCCGCCCCGTGGCCGGGTGTCCACACACGGTCCCCAGCCGCCCCTATTTCTCTGTTACCGACCCACACACTTTTCTTAGCCTGGCCTGCTTTAGGGCAGCATTGGACGAGCCCACCAGAGAACCAGACTCCTGCAGTGGGCCCTGGCTTCTCCATCAGGGGAGTTGAGAGTGCCAAGGTGAGGAGCATGATCATGATAGAAGTTAGCATCTGCTTTGTTTTCTTGGAATGCAAGCTCATGTATGTAGTAGTGGCTAGGCCTGAGGTGGTCAGCGTTTTGGCGCATATCCTACCTCCTCCAAGGATTGCTGGATGTTTTCCTGCTACTATCCCAGTTCTATGACTCCCGTTAAATCAAAGCTTCAGGTGATAAATGATGGATGAGGTGGTAGCAAAGGAGAAAGAGCAGGAGGAACAGGGACCATTCACATCAATATCAGGCCAGTCAGCCACACATGTCTTGTAGGATATGTTTCTGTACCAAAAGGAGCGGTTCGGCTACACAGTTATAGGGCATACAGTGAGTGCAATACCTACCAAAAATTTAGAGGCACTCCAATGCTCCTTGGAAGTGACATGGAGGTCAGAGGGCCTTAACTAAACCATTTTTTCCATTTATAGCAACTGGATCTCCTGTGCACTGTTGGCCTAAGCAGTGAATGGAAGGCTTTTCAAAAATTATGAGAAACTGCAATGCCCCTTGAAACAGACGTGGATTACAGCATACTCAAAACCTTCTACCCATTATTAGGGAGTGGGTCTCCCTTAGTGTTCGCCTATGCATTGAAATGCAAAAGCTGAGGAAATGCAATGCCCGTTGGAAGAGTCGTGGAGGTCGCAGTAGCTTAACAAGACAGTTTTAATGCCCACTGGAAAAGTGGTTGAGGTCGCAGTAGCTTAACAAGATGGTTTTAATGCCCCTTGGAAAAGTGGTGGAGGGTGCAGTAGCTTAACAAGACGGCTTTAATGCCCCTCGGAAGATACGTGGAGGTCCAAGTAGCTTAACAAGACGGTTTTAATGCCCCTCGGAAGAGACGTGGAGG
The DNA here is from genome assembly GCF_046119375.1 of Phyllobates terribilis. Taxonomy (NCBI): domain Eukaryota; kingdom Metazoa; phylum Chordata; class Amphibia; order Anura; family Dendrobatidae; genus Phyllobates; species Phyllobates terribilis. The sequence goes on along the minus strand of NW_027362769.1, from coordinate 242,047,834 downwards.
TCGCAGTAGCTTAACAAGACGGGTTTAATGCCCCTTGGAAAAGTGGTGGAGGTCGCAGTAGCTTAACAAGACGGTTTTAATGCCCCTTACAAGAGCCATGCAGTACAGCATCTTAAAAATATTTTTCCCATTATTGGGGAGTGGGTCTCCCAGAGTCTTTACTTATGCCTTCCAAGCAAAAGCTGACAAAAATAAGGACGGAGGAACTTTCAATAATGGCAACACGGACCACGGTCACCCTGGTGGTATAGTGGTGGTGGAGGCTGAGGATAAGGAGAAGAACATAAAACAGCCGAAATGAGGAAGCATATACCCATGTGTGGGTGTGAAGTGGTGCATGTGAATACACCTCCCGAAATAACACAGTGGATTTAATTTTATGTTACTCTGCTGTCAGTTGGTGTTGATGAGAAGTCTGGCCCAATCCATCCCTTGCTCATTTTGATAAGGGTCAGCTTGTCAGCATTGTCAGTTGACAGGCGAGTGCGCTTGTCAGTTATAATTCCACCAGCGACACTAAAAACACGCTCCGATAACACGCTAGCGGCAGGGCAGGCCAGGACCTCCAAGGCATACAGAGCGAGTTCATTCCAAGTGTCCAGCTTGGATACCCACTAATTAAAAGGCACAGAGGAATCATGGAGGATGCTGTTACGGTCGGCAAGGTACTCCCTCACCATCTTTTGAAACTTTCCACTCCTTGTGAGACCTCAGGGTCTGTCCGAAGGGAGGGTCTGAGAAAACTGTCCCAGAACATTGACAGTGTTCCCCTGCCTCTGCTGGATTGGAGTTGTGTCTCTCTCGCATGTACGCCTTGGTTGGGCAACGAACTGTGACCTCTGCCACTAGCGTGTTCAGATGGGAATTTTTTTAATAGTTCTGCAGCAAGGGCCTTCGGGTACTGCCCTATTTTTGTAGACCTCTCCACCTCAGGAATAAGAGAGTGAAAGTTCTCCTTGTAGCGGGGGTCTAAAAGTGTCACCAACCAGTAATGACTGTCACCCAACATTTCGACAACGCGAGTGTCACGGTTAAGGCAGAGTAACATAAAATCAGCCATGCGTGCCAGACTGGTAACGGGCAAGACTTCCGTGTACTCACCAAGATGACGACTGACCCTACTCTCCTCCTCATCCTCCTCCTCCCCCTGTCCTCAGGCCAACCACGCTGAACCGACGGTATGCAGGTACTACCGTCTACAGCGCATGATACAAGCTCCTGTTCTTCCTCCTCCTCCTCTCCCTCATTGTCCCCCAATGCATTTTGGGATGAGATGAGGCTGGGCTGTGTGTAATCGACCGCTACGGCTTCTGGATCCATCTCATCATACTCTGGCTGCAATGCCTCCTCTTTATTTCTCTGCAGAGAGCATTGCAAAAGACAGACAAGTGGAATGCTGATGCTAATGATGGCGTCATCGCCACTCACCATCTTGGTGGACTCCTCAAAGTTTGTCAAGATGGTACATATGTCAGACATCCAGGTCCACTCCTGAGGTCTTATGTGTGGAGTCTGACCAGAATATCAACGGCCTTGTTGCAGCTGGTACTCCACAAATGCTCTCTTCTGCTCACAAATCCTTTGCAACATGTGGAGGGTAGAGTTCCAACGTGTGGGGACATCACACACCAGTCGGTGTGACGGAAGCTGCAAACGCTGCTGCAACACAGCAAGGGCGGCAGAAGCTGTAGCCGACTTGCGAAAATGAGCTGACAGGCGGCGTACTTTGACGAGCAGATCTGGCAACTCGGGGCACGATTTAAGAAACCGCTGAACCACGAGGTTAAGTACATGAGCCAGGCATTGTACGTGTGTGATCTCACACACGACCATGCCTGGATGTAGGTTCAGCGGTGTCAGCCACAGATCTGCCTGCTCTTTCACAGCTGTCCACAACTCCCAAGCAGTGTGAGGTTTCTCACCTAAGCTTATGAGTTTCAGCACAGCCTGTTGCCGCTTAGCGGAGGCAGTACTGCAGTGCTTCCAGCTTGTAACTGATGTGGTGATATCTGAGATGGAGGCTGAACATGAGGAGGAGGAGGAGGTTGATGCGCAGGAGCTTTACACTGTGAGGGCAACTCTGACTGACATAGGGCCCGCAATCCTCGGTGTGGGGAGGATGTGTTCCGTCCCATGGTCCGACTGGGTCCCGGCTTCCACTATGTTTACCCAGTGTGCCATCAGGGAAAAGTACCATCCCTGGCCACAAGCACTTGTCCACGTGTCCGTTGTCAGGTGGACTCTCACAGTAACTGCGTTGTTGAGGGCACGGCAGATGTTTTGGGACACGTACTTGTGTAGTGCGGGGATGGCACACCGGGCAAAATAGTGTCGGCTGGGGACCGAGTAACGAGGGACGGCCACCGCCATAAGGTTGCGGAAGGATTCCGTCTGCACCAGCCTAAAAGGCAGCATTTCCAATGCAAGCAGTCGTGAAATGTGCGAATTTAGGACTATGGCCTGTGGGGCGTTAGCTGCGAATTTCCGCTTTCGTTCAAAGGTCTGGGATATGGACAATTGAACGCAGCGGTGGGTCGTGGACGTGGACGTTGATGCGGTTTCTTGAGAAACTGCCATAACAAGTGAAGGCTGAGAGGAGGGGACATCTTTACATGCAGTATGGACAGGGGATTGCCTTGCACACACAACAGGGGGTTCTATTGCACGCACAACAGCGGAAGAAGCAGTGGTGATGTGGCGCCCCTGAGGGTTCGGTCACCACAGGGGTACTGCATCTCTTTAATGAGGTGTGGTATCTCTCCTTCGAGGTAAGGATGGTGCAACTGTCAGGACCTCACCTCTGCATCCAACACCACACCTCTCCCACCTGAGGGGGGCTTATATGCACCAGGGTGCTGCCCCAGCTGGGATAAGTGGAGATGGGGAAACCAAAAGATAGGGGGAACCTAGAAGTGGGTGAGGGTGGAGGACACACTTAGAGGTTGCACAGCAAAAATTCATATTTAATAACCAGCCATCTTGGGCTTATGGTCTTTTGATTGTGATCTTCATCACTGAACGTGGCTTTCTGTGTGAACCTGCAGTTGATGGGGACACGGTCATCGTACTCTGGCCTTCAGTCGAGGAGCGGGCAAGAGTTAACGGCTGTCTCTAAGCGGTCAAGGTCCCTATCCAAGAAGGCCTGGAGGGGTGCAGAGGAGACAAGCTCCGCAGGCAAAAGGATCCCAGGGGGATGCAGACGGAGCGGTATACGCCACCTGTCCTCACTATTCTGGCCTAGTCTGAGGGATTCCTGCTGCAAAAGGGGTACCGGCCCCCGATATCTGACTCTGTCACTTCAAGTCTTAGTCGGAGAAGCCCGGAGGCTCAGTGGATCCCACCGGATAACGGACGGAGCGGAGTCGCCACACGTACCCTTGTTCTGTGCATAGACAAGAGGGAGACCCGGCCTTACCACACGTACCACATACGGACAGGAGAGGACTTAGCAAGGAACACTCTGGTGCGGGGTCCTGACCAAAGCACCGGAACTTCCCGGAGGTTGTCGGACCCCCCCCCGGTCCTGGTGGCCACAGCGCACCGTGAGGAGCAGGGAGAAGCCTTGCAGCTGTGCATTCTAAGGGGAGGAAAGCTTGGAAGACTACCCCTATGGCCTCTGGTTTCTAATTGCAACGTCGCACCGCACCGCATCGCACCACATCTCCCACTACGACTCCCATCCTCCTGTTCTCTCTGCCCTGAGGCCCTACTCTGCCTGTGGGGAGTAGTATCTTCTCTGGCTGCCACTACATCCCGCCTCAGAGGACTGAACGCAGCGCTGGTGGGGAATTACCAGACACCACAGGTGACGTAGTCAATACAACCACTCGATTAACACCAACCCTAAAAGCCCATTACACCCTTTTAAATGTGATGGCCCTGGGCACGGAACGGGTCCAGGCCACGGCTACAATCCACCAAACATCTGACCCGGCTCCGAGTATCCCCATCTCTCAGGGCAGGGCTGCGAGCGTCACATACTTGGCGTAGTCGGCAGGATCGCGTGCCCGCAGCAACGGAAGGAAATTGCCCATTGCTACCGAGTACTGTGCGCCTTTTACCTTAGACTGTCGTTTTCCACTTAAGATGGCGCCCGCTCAAGAAGAACGGACGCCATAATGTGCAGAAAGGACAGCTTCCTGGCACCTCCTATTGTAACATGTTGACATGTCTTTCTGATAATGAGCTCATATTTATGACAGTGTAACTTTCTCCTGCAATGACTTAGTCCGGGCATTAGGGGTCAGCAAGAAACAAGGAAAGAAAAAGCCCGGGGATCTGTGAAAAGCCCGGTAAAACACTGATCCAGGAAGTCCAGAAAGAAGGCGACATGTGGGCTGATGCTGTTTTGACGTTGGAGAGCTTATACACACTGGAGCCAGACTTTGTGTCCAAGGAGAAGCTGCGCCTTGTGAGTAACTGAGATATGTGACCGGTCACCAACTGTTTAGTCAGTTAGGGAAAGCTAGTTAGTGATTCCAGTAGTGCTGAGAACTGCCTGGTGTATATCACTGCTGATGGACTGAGCAGGCTTGATCCAGAGATTGTGAAGGATCTGGTATACTAAGACTGTGTACGTGGATACTACAAAGGAGCCCTGTTGTGAACTACACTTTGAGACTGAGATTGATTCTAATTCCTGCTGACACCTGGATGTACTGGAGAGCTTGGTGAGAAGGAGAAGCTGATCAAACCCTGTGGCCGGAGATCAGAGTCTAGTTAAAGGTTTAGTTTGTTAACTGTTTGCATAAGTATTAAGTCTGAGAGATTTCTCTTTGCTCTTGTAAGAAGAGAAACTGTACACTGTTTAGGTAACACGTTGGTAACATATATATGAGTGCTCTCTAAGGGGAAAACAAGGGTACCCAGATCTCATTGTATTAGTGTGGGAGGGGGGTGTAAGGTTATATTCCTGGGAGGACCACGTGCCACGTCCGCGGTAATGTCCTGGGTAGGCCCTGTACTGAATAAGGGTGGGAGCGGCATAGCCCAGGGGTAGATTAGCTCATCCCCGCGAGATTGGCACTTGCGCTCTCTCGGGCTGCATATCTTGTATTTTGTGTTAGTGGCTGTTGTGGCCCATATTTTGTAGAATTGTTTAACCCTGACATTTTTGTGACCAGTAAAAAGAAAGTTATTTGCCACTATACAAAGGTCGGAGTCATTCATAGCAGCGCCGTATCCCTCATCCACATTCGACCGGCATTCCGGTCATTACATCTTGGCGTGGTCGGCAGGATACGGTGATCGCCATGAATGGTGACAGTAGCGCGGAAGGTGCTGCCGCGTCCGCTGTAGTACTCCACCCCCCTTCTCCTGTTGTGACCAGTAGAGACCGGTTAGTTGGCTGTTCTGCACTACTTAACCACCTGGCCAAGTTTGATGGGTATAGCTTGCTGTTCAGTGATTGGGTAGGCAGGTTGAAGAATACCATTGCCTTGCACGGTGTCAGCTCTCAGCTGCAACCCGAATTCTCGCTGAATGCTCTGGAGGGGGATGCCCGTAAAGTTGTCTTGTTAAAATCAGAGGATAGGCGAAAGACGGTCGACGACATCATCCGGATACTAGGGAAAGCATTTGATCACGTGGCGGCAGAGCAACTACGAGTACAGTTTTTCGCCCGGACCCAGAGAGACGGAGAAAGCCTGATCCAGTATGCTATAGCGCTGGAGGAATTGCATCAAGATATCAAAAAGAAGTCGCCTGTAACCGTGGGTACTGAAGCCGATGTCGACAGCATTCTTCGGGATCAGTTCATCGAGTGGATATGGAGTGAGGCGCTAAGGAGCGAATTGTTGCTGAAGGCGCGGAATACCCCTGGTGTCACCTATGCCAAAATACCGGAAGAGGCCGTAGCACGGACTTTGGAAGTGAAGCCTGCTCTGCAGTGGAGTAGCCTGCAAGTGGCTAATAGTGTTGAGCCACCCCCGTAGTGTTCGAGTTCGGTTCGGTTCGTCGAACACCCGTGTGTTCGCCGAACTGTTCGTCGAACTGTTCGTCGAACACCTTCGAACACCGTTAAAACCAATGGCAGGCAAACAAAAACACATAGAAACACATAGAAAACACCTTCAAAGGTGTCCAAAAGCTGACAAACTGCTCAGAAGACACAACTAACACATGGAAAAGTGACAAGTACATATAGTCATGCGAAAAGAAAAGAGGTGGAGGAGTAAAAGGAGGGGGAGACACAGATATAGGCATGTCATGCCCTTCTAAAATCCAAAAAGTGAGAAGACGAGACGGCCAGTCCGCTCCTGCCCGTGCCACCTCCGTGTCGCCGGGTTTGTGCCAGAGCCGCGGTGAACCCTGACGGCCAGCCCCCCTCTCCCAATACTGGTGCCTGTCCGCTGGTGGGTCGAGAGAGCCCCCCTGTGGTGGAGGCAGCTCTAAGCTTTTTAATTTAAATTGTCCCTCTAATTTGAATGAATACACTTTAAATCCATTTACAAGGATCTATTGGAGGGCAAGTCTCATGCCAGCAGCCGCGTAATTCCAGCTCCAGTAGCGTCCACTAAAGCTGCTGCAGTTAAAAAGCTTTTATAAGGATCGAGCTCGGCTGTCCACCGCAAGGCATCCTAGTGCCAGTCCCAGCCCCTATGCCTTGGGGTGCCTCCTGATGCTCTTCACTAAGTATCCCGTGGTCCCGAAGCATTTCCTTTGAAAAAATTAAGTGTCCAAACTACAGGTGGTGTAGCTTGCTTAACAGCCGGGATAATCCGCTGACTAGCAGACACTGCTACTAGGCACAAAGTATTTCCTGGGCTAGATGCAGTTAAAAATTTGTAAGTAGATACTCTCGTTGGATGCTGAGAAAGCATTCCATAGAGTCTCCTGGCACGCCATATATGATTCTCTTAAAAAGCTTGGGGTAGGGGTCTAGGGGACCCTTTTGTAGCCAAAATCACGGCCCTGTATCACAATACGTCACCTAGGCTGAAGATAAATGGAACTGTAGCACCGAGGGCTCGGTTGCTACAGACGTATTGCACCTCACCCAGAGGTGTGATATCTCACTCTCAGATAAGGATGGAGTGTGGATCAGGACCCGACACCTGCATGCATTACACCACATTGCCGTGGGGCAGGGCGACCAATATGCCCCTGAGATGGGCACGACAGTCCCTGTCCCTGGCTGGAGTGGGGGGAGGGAACACTGAGGAAGGGGAACCCTGCAGTGCAGGAGCAGGGAGGAAGCAGTTCCTGGGTGCATTGAGAAGGGAGTATAAAAGGTGGGCACCATCTTAGTTCAGTGCAGAGAAGTCTGAGCAGAAGTGGCAGGGAGCAGGGGCTCTGCATGAGCTCTGCTCCGGAGGCGGGCCTAGTAACAGAGGCCCAGGCCTGCAAGAGGGAGAAGGAAGGAAGAGGAGCGGAGAAGGCTCCAGGAACGAGGAATGAAGGGATCCCAGGGGTGCGGACGGGCGAGTCGCCACCGCACGCCCGAATCCACCTGCGTGGAGGGGTCAGGCCAAAGGGGGAGACCGGTCCCCGAACTAGTGGAGGCAGGAAACGACCCTCAGCTAGAAACCGGAGGCTCTGACATTTTATGTGGCGCAGCCCCTTGCTCCACCCGCTAGGAAGGCACCACATAGGGTCAGGGAAACTGGCGCCAAGTTTACCAAGAGGAGGCCCGAGGCAGCCGGACAGAAGTGTTGGTAAGAAAGGCCAGACAAAGGACACACAAAGGGGGTCCTGTGAAGCGCTCCAAAGTTATCTGGGAGATGTCTGAGCCCCTCACCTGGTGAGCACAGTACGACGTGGGCAGCCGTTACCTGCAGACGTGGTCTGGATAATAAGAACTGTGAGTAAAGGCCCTGAACTGCATCACTGACTCCGTGTCGTTACTGCTGCTGCCCTGCACCATCACCCCCATCCTCCGCATACACTGCCCTGAGGCTATACTCCTCCCGTGGGGAGTTATGCTACGCTCTGCTGCACCCACAACACCAGCCTTAGCGGTCTGCCCTGTAGCGGCGGTTCACTCTGACCGCAATCCACGGGTGGCGTAGTCGGACATTTAAACATCAAAACCACATAAATAGTTCCGCCACTGGTTTGACCGCCCTGAGCCACGGAACCGGATCGCCGCCACGAAGACTACAACCACCAGCATCCACCAAAAAGGGTCCGGCTCCGGGTGTCCCAAGGCCCAGGGGGCGCGTCAGAACATTTTCATCACCTTTCACAATCACCAATGGGACAAGGCAGGGATGTTCTCTGTCCCCTCTCTTATACATCCTAGTGACGGAGCACCTGCTCTCATCAATTCGCCATAACCCCAATATTAGGTGGATTGAGGTGGGAGGCACCGAGTACAAGTGCTCTCTATTTGCTGATGATGTCCTAGTATATATCACTCAATCACATATATCCATCCATGCTGTTATGGCTGAAATAGATCACTTTGTTACATGGTCAAATTTTAAAATCAATGCAGCGAAGTCTGAGGCCCTCGATGTCTCCCTCCCCAAATCCATATAGGATTCCATCCAGTCCAACTTTCCCTTTGCCTGGCCCTCACAGGGTATCAAATACTTAGGAATTCCTATTCATAGAGACCTCTCCCATCTATGTTATCTTAATTTTGGGCCCTTTATTGAACAACTCCATACAGACCACGGTTGGCAAGTTAGAACTGTAAGATTCACTACGTGAACCACTGGTGTTTTGTGGAAAAGCACATGTACACTGTGTTCCAAATTATTATGCAAAAAGTGTTTAGGAGTGATAAGGGAAGAATTTGTTTGTCAGTTAAACTCATTGATGGTGATGTGTGTCAGGGCTCTTTATATCACTGTAAGCAATTGCAGACACCAGTGCTAATTAGTTTGTCAGGTGTGTCCAATGAAAGGCAAGACTACTTAAGAAGGCTCTCTCACATTATTCAGCAGCCTACATTTTCTGCCAAAATGGGAAAGAAAAAGGATGTGTCGGCTGCTGAGAAGCAACAAATTGTGGAGTGTTTAGGTCAAGGCATGACTACAATCAACATTGTGCGATGATCAGGATGAAGTGTCTTGGCAATCAAGAAGTATGTAGCTGATTCACAGTACACACGTGTGCGTGCTGATAAGGGCAAATTGAGGACTCTTTCCTACAGGCAATTACGTCAGGTTGAAAGAGCAGCGGCAAAAAAGCCTTGTCATAGCAGCAGACAAGTTTTTGAAGCTGCTTGTGCCTCCAACGTCCCCCGAACAACAAGATGCAGGGTCCTTCAGAGGTTTGCAGCTGTGCATACGCCATCCTGTCGACCTCCTCTATCCACTTCACACAAGCAGAAACGGCTACAGTGGGCCAAACATTACATGAAGACTGATTTCAAAACTGTTTTGTTCACGGATGAGTGCCGTGCAGCGCTCGATGGTCCAGATGGATGGAGTGGAGGATGGCTGGTTGATGGACACCCCACGCAAACACGGCTACAGCGCCAACAAGGAGGAGGTGGAGTAATGTTTTGGGCTGGAATCATGGGGAGAGAGATTGTCGGCCCCTTTAGGATCCCTGAAGGCGCTAAAGATGAACTCCATAATGTATGTGGATTTTCTCAAACAGCACTTCCTGCCATGGTTCAAGAAGAAGAACCGTGTATTTCACAGCAAGATCATTTTTCTGCATGATAATGCACCATCTCATGCTGCACATAAAACATCTGCATCTCTGGCTGATATGGGCATAAAAGGGGACAAACTTATGGTGTGACCCCCATGCTCCCCTGACCTCTACCCCATTCAGAACCTTTGGAGCATCATTAAAAGGAGTGTCTATGATGGCGGGAGGCAGTTCACATCTAAGCAACAGCTCTGGGAGGGTATTCTGTCCTCATGCAAAACAATTGAAGCAGAAACCATCCAAAACCTGACAAATTCAATGGACGAGAGAGTTCAGAAGCTCCTTTCGAACAAGGGGTCCTATGTGAAAATGTAACATCACCTAGAATAAAGTTTTGAGTTGAAAACTGTTTGATTTCAGTTTCTAACAACCTGCTAATGCTTATAATTTCAAAAATGACCATTTTTTTGGTCTTTATTAAAATGAAAAGGTTGATCGAAAAGTTTGGGGGATCTAAGAGTGTGGCAACCCAGTAGTCATGATTACTTCGAATTCTGACAATATGAGGGTCATGCTGCAGGTAGTGCAGCAAGAAGGCACTTATGTGTCTTGCGCATCTCGGAGCCCCAAAATTATTTTCCGGGCTAGATGCAGCTAAAAATTATTTTTAATTTTAAATCTGGTGGAGCTTATTATAGATGGCCTAATAGGATCAGTGCTGCACACTGCTACAAAGCCCAAATTATTTTCCAGTCAAGATACAGATAAACATGATTAGTAATTTGAAAGCTTAAAACGGTTGGTAGGGTGATTTTAAACAATCATCAAGCTTTTACTCTCCCCAGGATGACACAGGGGTAGAAAAGTCGTTTCGGATCCATGATTTGTTCATCTTTATGAACGTGAGTCTGTCTACATTATCAGTGGAGAGCCGCGTGCGCTTATCTGTCAGCACACCACCAGCAGCGCTGAACACACGTTCAGACAGAACGCTGGCTGCGGGGCATGACAAGATCTCCAAGGCGTAAGTGGCTAGCTCCGGCCATTTATCCAGATTGGAAGCCCAAAAAGAGCAAGGGTCCAGTGACACAGTCGTGGCTTCAATGTTTACTTGGAGATACTCCTGTACCATCGTCTCTAGGCGTTGACTATGTGTCAGACTTCTTGTCTCCTGTGGCCTTGCAAAGGATGGGCTAAAAAAGTGGTGAAATGATTCCGCAAAATTGATGTTACCACCAGATACTGTGGTTCTGTTACGGTTTGAGTGCTGAACACTTGACGGTCCCACGGTTGGCAAGTTGGAACTGTGAGATTCACTACGTGCACCACTGGTATTTTGTGGAAAAGCACATGTAAGATTCTGCAACAGTCTCTGCTGATACTCCTGCATGCGTGCATCCCTTTCTATGGCAGGAATAATTTCTGCAAATTTACTTTTGTACCGGGGATCTAACAGTGTGGCAACCCAGTAGTCAGGATTATTTCTAATTCTCACAATTCGAGGGTCATGTTGCAGGTAGTGCAGCAAGAAGGCACTCATGTGTGTTGCGCATCCAGGAGCACCAAGTCCCTGTTGTGTTGGTGGCGAGGTAACAATCATGCTTCCTTCCTCTGTCCTCTCCCCCCAACCTCGCACAACAGAAATGTGATCAAGGTCTCCCTCATCTGATGAGTCTTCCATCAGTTCGTCCTCCACTTCTTCCTGGGCTCCTGCACCTTCCTCACTAGTTTGGCTGCTACCATGCGCCCTGGTAAAACCATCTCCCCCACCCTCACATGCCTGCCGCCTTGGTGCTGCCGACCGTCTGGACCTTGCAGATGTTAGCCCTTCCGCATACAACTCCTCCTCCTCTACTTCCTCCACCTCCTCTTGTGCCACCACCTGACTCCGAATTCTGTTTAACATGTGCTCCAGCATGTAAATCACCGGAATAGTCATGCTGATAATGGCATCGTCAGCACTAAACATCTTCGTCGCCATTTCAAAACTGTGCAGAAGGGTGCATAGGTCCCTGATCTGAGACCACTCCTCCAGCGTGATTTGCCCCACCTCTGAATCTCGTCGGCCCAGGCTATACGTCAGAACGTATTGCACCAGGGCTTGTCGGTGCTGCCACAGTCGCTGCAACATGTGCAGAGTTGAATTCCACCGGGTAGGCACATCGCATTTTAGCCGGTGAAGTGGCAGGCCCAACGACTTCTGTAGAGATGTAAGTCGCTGAGCTGCGGGATGCGAACGGCGGAAGTGAGCACACAGCGACCGTGCCCTCTGCAGAAGGCCATCTAGTCTGGGATAGTGGGCTAAAAATTGCTGGACAACCAGGTTCAACACGTGAGCCATACAAGGCACGTGTGTGACATTGCCCCGGCGAAGGGCCGCACCCAGGTTTGCAGCATTGTCGCACACGGCCTTCACTGGTTTAAGGTCCAGTGGAGACAACCATTCATGAAATTGGTTCTCCAGAGCTGACCACAACTCCTCAGCTGTGTGACTCACATTTCCCAGACATTTCAATGTAAAAACCGCCTGATGACGTTGAGCCCTACTGCCAGCATAGTAAGGAGGTGTGCAGGATCCCTTCTGTGCAGTTAGAAAGCTTGTGGCATGACCAGACAGGCTTTGGGTGCAGGTGGAAGACCGAGAGGAGGTTGAGGAGGCAGAAGCAGTGGAGGAAAAATGACATAAAGAGGATTGACGCACAACTCGTGGGGACGGCAAGTCTTGGACAGCAGCCCCTTGTCCTGCTGTCACCATAGTTACCCAGTGCCCAGTCAGCGACATGTAACGCCCCTGTCCATGCCTACTCGTCCAAGTGTCTGTGGTGAAATGCACCCTGTCACACACAGAGTTTCTCAAAGAAGCGGTGATGTTGTGTGCGACATGCTGGTGGAGCGCAGGCACACCTTTCTTTGAGAAGTAGTGCCGACTGGGCATCTGGTACTGGGGCACTGCGACGGACATAAGTTCTCGAAAATCCTCTGTGTCCACCAGGCGGAAAGGCAGCATTTCTGTAGCCAAGAGCTTGCAGATGGTGAAATTCAACCTCTTAGCTTTCTCATGGCTAGGAGGAAATGGTCTTTTACTTGTCCACATCTGAAGGACCGAGGGCTGGCTATTGTGCTTAGACGGGGTTGATAAGGGTGTCCCCGGCAAACTGCCGGTCTGTGAGGAAGATGCAGGCGGACATGTTAGGTTGCCTTGATCCAAAGGTGGTGCTATCGATGTCGGACAGCGCTCAAGACCAGCTGGTGTTACCACCTCCAAAGAAAATGATGACCTGCCAATCACGCTGGCTGTTGCGGGTAAAGAGGTGGCAGGTCTGCGCCCCAAAACAGGTGTGACTGCTGTCCCCCCAGTCACAGAGGATGAAGAGGCCGCGGATGCACAAGATATGGCAGACGGTGGTTGGCCCGGCCGGCTAGACCGCATTGTAGCACACTGAGCTTCCCACTGCAACTTATGCTTCATGTCCATGTGCCGGTTCATGCATGAAGTACTCAAACTATGTATTTTTTGGCCTCTACTTAGCTTTTGCTGACAAATGTTACAGATAACACGAGTTGGGTCATCTTTATCGATCTGAAAAAATGCCCAGGCTATGCAAGGCTTAGCACCCATGCGACCTGAAGAGCCACCACGACTTGTGGTGAGAGGCAGAGTTGTGTTTGAGGATGCAGTTGTTGACGTGCTTCCAGTACTACGTCTCTGTCCAGGAAGGCGCAACCTGACCTCGTCGTCACTAGCATCTTCCTCCACCTCCTCTGCTGACCTCATCTCTTGGCTGACTGTGGGTTGACAGTAAGTGGGATCTCCGACCTCATCATCATCACCCTGTGCGTTATCACACCCGTCGTCCTCAGAGCCAACCTGTTCCTGCCCTGACAAAAAACTAAAGTTGTCGCTCCAATCAGGTATTTGAGTCTTATCATCGTCTTCCTCATTGTCTCCACCAACAGGAGTTACAGTTTGGGAATGAGGGTCTACATTATGGTCAGAACCTTCTGCGTCTGGTCCTGGATCCGACTCATAAAGATTCTGGGCATCAGTGCAGATCATTTCCTCGTCTGGATTCACAGAAGCGCTGGAGTCGACCTCTGATTCCCAGGCTATAGTATGAGTAAACAGCTCTGCAGACTCAACCATCTGTTCTACCTCATACTCAGATGGGCAGCTGGAGATTTGGGAGCTGTGAGGAAGCAAGTGCGATTTGGGTGACACCTTTGAGGACTGGAGTATTTGTGATGTTGAAGTTGATGTGGAGGAGAGCCCACTTAAAGGAGCACTTGATATCCGTTGAAGCACCTGCTGTTTTTGTGCCTCATCTGGAATTTGTAGCGATTGGCGTGGCCGTAAGAAAGGGATCTTATCACATTGTCCGCTAAAAGAAGTAGATATTTTAGTTTGGCTGGAAGATGGTCTTTCTTCTGCACCTACCCCACGGACACAACCTTTTTTCCCCTTCCCAACACGCCTATTCCCCTTTCCACCAGCAGCAGGCCTTTTTCCACTCATTTTGGTGGTTAACTAATTCACAACTCTGGAGTTGTTTGCACAAAAAAACAATGGATGGTAACCGAGCAGAGCTGAGTGGCCAAACTGTGGTATTAGGCCAAAACTATTGGCTGGGTTAGATGCAGAAAAAAATTATTTTTAATTTGCAACCTGATGGAGGTCAGTATAGATGGACTAATAGACCAAGTCCCACACACCGCTAGAAGCCCAAATATTTTTTCAGAGCTAGATGCAGAAAATTTTTTTATTCAATTTGCAACCTGATGGAGGTCAGTATAGATGGACTAATAGACCAAGTCCCACACACTGCTAGAAGCCCAAATATTTTTTCAGAGCTAGATGCAGAAAAAAATTATTTTTAATTTGCAACCTGATGGAGGTCAGTATAGATGGACTAATAGACCAAGTCCCACACACCGCTAGAATCCCAAATATTTTTTCAGAGCTAGATGCAGAAAAAAATTATTTTTAATTTGCAACCTGATGGAGGTCAGTATAGATGGACTAATAGACCAAGTCCCACACACCGCTAGAAGCCCAAATATTTTTTCAGAGCTAGATGCAGAAAAAAATTATATTCAATTTGCAACCTGCTGGAGGTCAGTATAGAAGGACTAATAGAACAAGTCCCACACACTGCTAGAAGCCCAAATATTTTTTCAGAGCTAAATGAAGAAAAAAATTATTTTTAATTTGCAACCTGATGGAGGTCAGTATAGATGGACTAATAGACCAAGTCCCACACACTGCTAGAAGCCCAAATATTTTTTCAGAGCTAGATGCAGAAAAAAATTATTTTTAATTTGCAACCTGATGGAGGTCAGTATAGATGGACTAATAGACCAAGTCCCACACACCGCTAGAAGCCCAAATATTTTTTCAGAGCTAGATGCAGAAAATGTTTTTATTCAATTTGCAACCTGATGGAGGTCAGTATAGATGGACTAATAGACCAAGTCCCACACACTGCTAGAAGCCCAAATATTTTTTCAGAGCTAGATGCAGAAAAAAATTATTTTTAATTTGCAACCTGATGGAGGTCAGTATAGATGGACTAATAGACCAAGTCCCACACACTGCTAGAAGCCCAAATATTTTTTCAGAGCTAGATGCAGAAAAAAATTATTTTTAATTTGCAACCTGATGGAGGTCAGTATAGATGGACTAATAGAACAAGTCCCACACGCTGCTAGAAGCCCAAATATTTTTTCAGAGATAAATGAAGAAAAAAATTATTTTTAATTTGCAACCTGATGGAGGTCAGTATAGATGGACTAATAGACCAAGTCCCACACACTGCTAGAAGCCCAAATATTTTTTCAGAGCTAGATGCAGAAAAAAATTATTTTTAATTTGCAACCTGATGGAGGTCAGTATAGATGGACTAATAGAACAAGTCCCACACGCTGCTAGAAGCCCAAATATTTTTTCAGAGATAAATGAAGAAAAAAATTATTTTTAATTTGCAACCTGATGGAGGTCAGTATAGATGGACTAATAGACCAAGTCCCACACACTGCTAGAAGCCCAAATATTTTTTCAGAGCTAGATGCAGAAAAAAATTATATTCAGTTTGCAACCTGATGGAGGTCAGTATAGATGGACTAATAGAATGATGCTATGCCCAAAAGATTTTACTTCACTAGGTGCAGTAAAAAAATTGGTATTCTATACACAGGTGGTATATCTTGCAACACAGATAGGCTACTCCACTGACTAACACACTCTGCAATAGGCCAAAAAGGATTAGCTTTGCTAGATTCAGCCAAATGCTGTGAAAAAAACTTGCACAGCACTGGCACAGACCTGCCTGGCAAAAACTGATAGGAACTGATGTAACCTAGTCCTGAAAAGGACTCCAATTACAATTAGTCTTTACTCCCACAATCTATCTATTTAAGAGCACAGACCTGCCTGATAAAAGTCGTAGGAAATGCTGTAACCTAGTCCTTAAAAGGACTGCAATCACAACTATTCCCTACTCCCAAGCTATCTGTATATTTGTGCGAAAATTGGCTTGAAATTAACAAGGTATAGCGCACACAGCAACAGCGGTGCCGTCTAACACGCAGCTGCAGCAGTGAGAAAATGGTGGCGACGGGGAAAATGGCTTGGTCTTATAGGGCAAGGACATGTGACATACACTGCCAATCACACATGCCCTTGCTTGTGTGAAAAAAAGCACTTCGCTCCGTGTGTGCGCTGCTGATAGGCTGACAGATTGCACCTCCCCACTGCAAATGCGGGAAAGAGAAAAAAAAATGGAGATCTTCATTGTTCCTGCAGAGATCCATCCCCTGCCCCTCCCCCCGCCCCGCTGTACACTCAAACTGCGTATTAACATTAATTTTCATCATTACTGAGAAAAAATCCAGTTATGATTTTGGTGCACGAACAGTTATCGAACATAACCTCGAACAGCCGAATTTTTCTCAAATTGTTCGTGTTCGCCGACCGGCTCGAACACCGCCCAAAACAGCTCGAATTTGACATTGGCGAACAGTTCGAGTAGAACAACGCTCATCTCTAGTGGCTAACACAATAGAGCCGAGACCAGATCCTGTTCAGGCACAGCTAGCTGCTTTGCAGAAAACTGTGGAAAACCTGACGGAACAGGTACAACAGATGCAAGTTCGGGGAACGCCTACGATATGCTCGGCCTTGACGAATCCCTCTATTCCCCTTTATGATCAACCCCCCTATACCTCAGGAAGGACGCTGACTGCTCGTAGACTTGAGGCATCGGAAGGTAGGGTAAGAAGACCAGTTCAATGTTGGCGATGCCGAGAACTGGGGCATATGCAGCTGTACTGCCCGAGGAGTCTGCCAGCTGAAGTCCCGCCATCGGTTAAAGAGAGGCCCTTGCTGTAGTTGGGCATATGGCAAGGCAGGAACGAAAATCAGCACCCAATGTCTGTTCCGAGGATCTGATCGCAGAGAGTCCCACATTGGATTTGCAGTTTGCAGGAAAGAAAGTGGCGTGCTTGGTGGATAACGGATCGGAGGTGACGACCATGCCGATGGAATTTTTCAAGACGCACTTTGAAGAGACTGTCAAATCAGAGTCAGGACACCTGCTAAGGCTGAAGGCCGCTAATAATGAAGAAATTCCAGTGGCAAGCATCGCTTGGATGAGAGTACAGCTGTGCGACCAGGAGTTGGGAACCAAAGGAGTGGTGCTCGTGAAGACTCAGGTGAGGCCGAATCTCCCGGTGGTTCTGGGAATGAATATCCTGAGAGAACTGGACTCCCTTTTGTTTGAGCGCGATGGTCCGAGATACTGGAAATGAGCGACACCCCACAAAGCCACTCAGAGGGCCCTGCAACAGGTGGTCCATTCGTGCGGCATTCAAAAGAGTTCGGCTGAAGGAAGAGCAGTGAGAGCGGTGTAAGTTCCACGCGGGTCTGCCGTTGTAATCGCTCCGGGTTAAGAGAAGCTTGTGTTGATGCCGGTAGGGACGCACAGGAAACTGAATGGTGTGGAGGTGATTCTGGAACCGGTGGGATGGTCAGAAGATACGGATAGCCCGATGATAGCCCGAAGACTGGCCATTGTGCAAGATGGAAGCGTAACAGTGAGATGTCTGAATCTGCAGAATTATGAGGTGACTCTGGCAGTGGGCACGAAGCTGGCTGACGTGTATGTGTGTGGTGAAGGAGTCATCCCCAAAAGCCAGTTCACACTGAGGGCAGACCGCCGGACCGCCTGGACCCTGTCGATGCAGACGACAGCTGAAGAGTCCCCCACGCCTGAGCGGAATGGCAGAAGGATTATGGAAATAATGGGAGTGGATGAGTCCCAGTTGACTCCCGAACAGGCTCGCAGACTGGAGGCTGCGCTGTGGGAACATCAGGCTGCCTTCTCCAGGGGAGATGAAGACTTTGGTTGCACCAAGGCTGTGGAGCACGAGATACCCACGGGAAACACCCCCCCAATTCGGGAGAGATATCGCCAGATCCCACCGAGTCTTTATCAGGAGGTCAAAGGAATGCTGGCGCAGATGCTGGATAATGGGGTGATCCGGCCGAGTCAAAGTCCTTGGGCCGCCCTGGTCGTGCTGGTCCGGAAAAAGGATGGGACCATACGGTTTTGTGTTGATTACTGTAAGCTGAATGCGCATACAGTACGTGATTCCTACCCATTGCCCCGGATCGAGGAATCCCTGTCTGCCCTGGGAAAGGCGAAGTACTTCTCCACTCTTGACCTGGCCAGTGGCTACTGGCAGGTGCCCGTGGCAGCTCTAGATCGGCAGAAGACAGCATTCATCTTGCCGATGGGACTGTACGAATTTAATCGAATGCCCTTTGGACTGACTAATGCTCCAGGAACATTTCAGCGGTTAATAGAATACTGCTTGGGCGATTACAATTTCGAGTCCCTGCTGATCTATTTGGATGATGTGATTATATTTGGAGATTCGTTCGACGACCACCTGAAGAAGCTCCGGCAAGTGTTGCACCGACTGAGAGACAATGGACTTAAGATCAAGCCAAAGAAATGTCACTTGTTCCAGACACAGATCGAGTATCTGGGGCATGTAGTGTCTGCTGAGGGTGTGCGACCAGCACCGAGTAAAATTGAGGCCATTCAGGGGTGGCCCCGTCCCAAGACTGTGAGAGACGTACGAGCGTTCCTTGGTTTAGCTGGATACTACTGTCGGTTTGTGAAGGACTTTGCTAAGGTGGCTGAACCACTGAATGAGAGGTTGAGAGGGATGGCACAGGGGCCCAAGAATCAGCAAATTCGGTGAACTGACCGACAGCAACAGGCAGTTGATCGGGTCAGGGCCGCCCTCGTACTGGCACCTTTATTGGCGTATGCTCGCTTTGACCAAACGTTCACCCTGTACACGGATGGAAGTCTCCATGGTCTGGGAGCTGTGTTAGCCCAAGACCAAGATGGGCGTGAGAGGGTCATCGCTTATGCTAGCCGGTCTCTACGGGACACCCAGCGAAATAAGGACAATTACAACTCGTTTAAGCAAGCTAGAGATGTTGGCCCTGGTGTGGGCCATGACTGAGAAGTTTGCGGAGTATCTGGCTGGTTCTGAGATTCTCGTGATGACGGACAATAATCCGCTTGCACACTTGGAAAACGCTAAGCTTGGAGCCCTGGAGCAGAGATGGGTAGCTAGGATGTCCAAGTTTAATTACCAGATTCGGTTCCGTTCGGGTAAAGAGAACTCCAATGCTGACGCATTAACACGAGTGACCCGAGGCACACCCGAGCATGGGGTGGATGAAGACCTTGAGGATACTGAGATCCCTGATTTGAGGCGATTGCCTGTGTTCGTGGACGTGGCACGTTCAAGTGGGGTGGCGACACGGGTTGCCAGGTTGCTGGGCAAGACTCGTCAAGAGTGGGCTGAGTTACAGGACGCAGACTCCGAACTGTCACGAGTAAAGAAATGGCTGAGTCAAAAGTCCAGGCCCGATGGGAGAGCAAGAGCCCGGTTGGCAGCCGAAGGACAAAAGCTGCTAAGGCAGTGGGATCGATTGGTCATAGCGGAGGGGATACTGTATCGCTGGATCTACATAGTAGCAGAGCTGGGGTACCATTGGCAGGTAGTAATTCCAGCTTCAGTGGCTCCGGACATTGCCCAGGAAGCTCATACGCGGGGTGCACATTTCGGGCCTGAGAAGACTTATCGTTGGCTGCACAGGTACGTGTACACGCCTGGCTTAGAAGAAGTTGTGAGAGAGGTGGGTGGTAGGTGCCGGGCATGTGAGCTGAATAAGTCTTCAGAGCAGAGGGCTCCTGTCCAGACAATCATGACGTCTGTCCCACTGGAAGTGCTAATGGTGGATTATTTGTCAATTGGGTACGCCAGAAGTGGTCATCAGTCATGTCTGGTCATGACTGATCACTTTACTAAGTTTGCCGTCGCTGTCCCCACCAAGGATCAGACTGCTAAGTCTGCAGCAGAGGCAATTTGTAAGCATTTCATCCAGGTTTATGGATGTCCTCAAAGGATACATTCAGATCAAGGTGCTTGCTTCCAAGGTCAGCTCATAACGGAGTTGCTGCAAGTCTATGGGATTCAGCAATCCCAGACAATGCCCTACCATCCACAGGGAAATGGGGCCTGTGAATGGTACAACCGAACCTTGCTCCATATGCTGAGAACGCTTGAACAGAGGCAGAAGGAGCGATGGACTGAGTTCCTCCCAGAACTTATGTGGGCCTATAATAATCGGGTCCATAGCACCACGGGATTCACTCCGTACGCGATGATGTTCGGTCGGCCTGGGCGAGAGATTGAAGAAGTTAGTCTCACTGTACCGGATGAACCAGAATATCGTACAGCCAGTGAGTGGGTCAAGGATCATCGCCGAAGGTTGCGTGAAATCCACCGGATAGTAAAAGACCGTGTGCAGGGTCATCCCCACCGAGATCGGGGGCCGATGCACCTAGATGAGTTCCGGGTGGGTGATAAGGTGCTAATACCAGTCACGAGTCCGGGAGGGAAGTTGAGCGACAGGTGGGAGGAAACGCCCTACACAGTAGTGGAAAGGGTATTCCCAGGGGGAAGTGTGTATACAGAGGTTCCCGAAGGGTGCATTGGACCCCGTCGCACAATGCACCGGAACTGGCTAAAGAGGTGTATGTCCGACACACCTGCCTGTCACCCTGAGTCACCTGCGCCACCTACGGCAGTTGCACCGAGCAATGTTGAATGCGACTGTCGGGATGACTTCGGGGTGAGATCATCGGACGTGCAGAGTCCGATAGCGCAAGTTCCAGGTGTTCCAGACACCGCCCCTGATGTTACTGTTCCACTAGATGCGGTGGACCCTCTATCGAGCTTGGCAGGTACTGGTTTGCGGAGATCGGAGAGGAGCACAGCTGGTGTTCCCCTGATACGATATAATCCTGAAGAGTATGTGTTACATATGAGTGGTACGAAACCATTTGTCGGGACGCCAAATTGTGAGTGGGGTGGAGTGTAACATGTTGACATGCGTTTCTGGTAATGAGCTCATATTTATGACAGTGTAAATTTCTCCTGCAATGACTTAGTCCTGCCATTAGGGGTCAGCAAGAAACGAGTAAAGAAAAAGCCCAGGGATCTGTGAAAAGCCCGGGAAAACACTGATCCAGGAAGTCCAGAAAGAAGGCGACTTGCGGGCTGATGCTGTTTTGACGTTGGAGAGCTTATACACACTGGAGCCAGACTTTGTGTCCAAGGAGAAGCTGTGCCTTGTGAGTAACTGAGATATGTGACCGGTCACCAACTGTGTAGTCAGTTAGGGAAAGCTAGTTAGTGATTCCAGTAGTGCTGAGAACTGCCTGGTGTATATCACTGCTGATGGACTGAGCAGGCTTGATCCAGAGATTGTGAAGGATCTGGTATACTAAGACTGTGTACGTGGATACTACAAAGGAGCCCTGTTGTGAACTACACTTTGAGACTGAGATTCATTCTAATTCCTGCTGACACCGGGATGTGCTGGAGAGCTTGGTAAGAAGGAGAAGCTGATCAAACCCTGTGGCCGGAGATCAGAGTCTAGTTAAAGGTTTAGTTTGTTAACTGTTTGCATATGTATTAAGTCTGAGAGATTTCTCTTTGCTCTTGTAAGAAGAGAAACTGTACACTGTATAGGTAACATGTTGGTAAAATATATATGAGTGTTCTCTAAGGGGAAAACAAGGGTACCCATATCTCATTGTATTAGTGTGGGTGTCACGCTGTCTCCGTATACTGGAGGTAGGGGGCCTAAGCTGACCCTAAGCTGGGGCCCTGACTAATCCCTCAACCTGGAGGTACTGTTAAAGGTACAGAGGTCCAGGCCGCCAGCGTAACCCCTACCTCCTGAAGATCCCTGCACCACAGTAATCTAGTCCTGAGAAGGACCCCGATCACAACCAAAGGGAACAAGACATAATATGCCCAAACACAATACTTAGACGAACGAGACAGTACAAGGGAAAAACCAAAACCACCTTGCATACAAACAACTACTCAACTACAACAGAGGGAACACCAACGGGAAAGGAGATAAATGATAAAGCGAGGAAAGGGAAAAAACACTTCCAAATACACTTATCTCAGCAACTCCAAACACCACGATCCGCTCTGTCAGTCTGAATGAAATGCTTTCACCGACACCTCCCAAACAGACCAGCAGGTATATGAAGGAGTCTCACTACAGAAGTATTGATTGCAGCTGGGCGAGGCTGGACCTCATCTAGCCCAGAGAGAGAGAGAATTAACTCCCTCACTGCCGAGAGACACAAAGCACCAACAAGTCAGCTGCGAGAAGTCAGGCTGTGTACTCGTGACGATCTTCGTGGCAACACACCCGTGACAGTACCCCTCCTTCTACGAGGGGCCTCCGGACCCTCAGGGCCAGGTTTATCCGGGTGAGTCTTGTGGAAGGCCCGAACTAATCGGTCTGCGTTAATATCCGACGCAGGAACCCACATCCTCTCCTCAGGACCATACCCCTTCCAATGAACCAGGTACTGAAGGGACCGGCGATTAAAGCGTGAATCAATGACCCTCGATACCTGGAACTCCAAGTTACCATTGACAACCACTGGAGGGGGAGGTAAAGGTGACGGTACCACCGGCGCCACATACCTCTTAAGCAATGATCTGTGAAACACGTTGTGAATTTTAAACGTAGGGGGGAGATCAAGACGGAATGCCACCGGATTAATAATAGAACTGATTCTGTATGGCCCAATGAACCTGGGACCCAATTTCCAGGAGGGAACCTTAAGTTTAATATTCCTGGTAGACAACCATACCCGATCGTTCACACTTAGGTCCGGACCAGACACTCTCCTCCTATCAGCCATACGTTTGTATCGGTTCCCCATAGTATTCAGATTCTTCAGCACCCCTCTCCATACTGAAGCGAGTGATGAGGAAAATCGTTCCTCCTCAGGAACCCCCGAAGAGCCCCCCCTACTGAAAGTACAAAACTGGGGGTGAAAACCATATGCCCCAAAAAACGGGGACTTACCAGTGGACTCGCTCCGCCTATTATTAAGAGCAAACTCTGCCAGAGGTAAGAAAGAAGCCCAGTCCTCCTGGTTCTCTGACACAAAACACCGGAGATATGTCTCCAAGCTCTGGTTCATACGTTCCGTCTGACCATTGGTCTGAGGATGAAAAGCCGAAGAGAATGACAACTGCATCCCCCGCCGTGCACAAAACGCCTTCCAGAACTTAGACACAAACTGAGACCCCCGATCAGACACCACCTCGGAGGGTACCCCGTGAAGCCTCACAATCTCCCCAATGAACACCTGCGCAAGAGTTTTAGCATTAGGGAGAGCCGGAAGAGCGATAAAATGTGCCATTTTGCTGAACCTGTCCACTACAACGAGTATGACTGTTTTACCCGAAGACGGAGGGAGGTCCGTAATAAAGTCCATAGACAGATGAGTCCAAGGACGCTCCGGGATCTTCAAAGGTAAGAGGGCCCCAGACGGACGGGTATGTGAGGTCTTAGAGCGCGCACAAACCCCACAGGACGCGACAAAAGTTACCACCTCCTTATGTAAGTTAGGCCACCAAAACCGACGCGAGAGGAGATCCACAGTTGCTTTACTCCCCGGGTGTCCTGCAAAAACAGAGTTATGGTGTGCCTCGATCACCTTTTGTCGCAACTGATCTGGAACAAACAGTCTCCCTGGAGGTCCAACAGGGGCGTCCCCCTGAGCCTCCAATACCTCCTCCTCCAGCTCAGAGCATACTGCCGAAACCACCACCCCCTCCTGAAGGATAGGAATCGGATCGTCCGTATTCCCGGCCCCCGGGAAACTACGAGATAAGGCATCCGCCTTTACATTTTTTGACCCAGGACGATATGTAACGACAAAATTAAACCTGGTAAAAAACAATGACCACCTAGCTTGTCTGGGATTCAGACGTTTCGCGGACTCCAGATATAGCAGGTTCTTGTGATCGGTGATGACGGTGACCGGATGAACTGCCCCCTCCAAAAAATGGCGCCACTCCTCAAAAGCTAACTTAATGGCCAAGAGTTCCCTATTGCCGACATCGTAATTCCTCTCAGCGGACGACAATTTTTTAGAGAAAAAGGCGCACGGATGCCACTTACCAGGGGACGAACCCTGTGACAATACTGCTCCCACCCCTACCTCGGAAGCGTCTACCTCTACAATGAATGGCTGAGACGCATCAGGTTGAATGAGTATGGGCGCCGAGGCAAAACATTTTTTCAAAGAGGAGAATGCTTGACAAGCCTTGTCAGACCACCTAGAAAAATCCGTCCCCTTTTTAGTCATGTCTGTGAGAGGCTTAACCATGGATGAGAAATTACGAATGAACTTCCGGTAATAATTAGCAAACCCCAGGAAACGTTGTAGTGCCTTAAGGTTCTCTGGCCGATCCCACTCAAGAACTGCCCGCACTTTCCCAGGGTCCATACGAAAACCGGACGCTGAAACCAGGAAGCCTAAAAACTGGAGTTCCTGTACGGCGAACACACACTTTTCCCACTTGGCATACAGTTTATTATCCCGCAAGATCTGTAACACCTGCCTAACGTGCTCCTGATGAGACACCAGATCCGGCGAGTAAATTAAGATATCATCCAGATATATGACAACAAACTGTCCCACCAGGCGGCGAAAGATGTCATTAACAAAGTGTTGAAACACCGCCGGGGCATTAGTCAGACCGAATGGCATGACAAGGTTCTCATAATGCCCCTCCGGAGTGTTAAACGCCGTCTTCCACTCATCCCCCTCTTTCATCCTAATCAGATTGTACGCCCCCCTGAGATCCAACTTAGAGAACCATTTGGCGCCCACGATCTGATTAAAGAGATCGGGAATAAGTGGGAGCGGATACGGATCTCGGACCGTAATCCGATTAAGTTCACGGAAATCCAGGCAAGGGCGTAGGCCTCCATCTTTCTTCTTAACAAAGAAGAACCCCGCAGCCACCGGTGAAGATGAAGGTCTAATATGCCCCTTAGCCAGACTTTCTGAGATATAATCCTTCATGGCCTGCCTCTCAGGACCAGAAAGGTTATACAACCTAGCTTTAGGTAACTTGGCCTCAGGGAGCAGTTTTACAGAACAGTCATACACGCGATGAGGAGGTAGTTCCTGACACCCTTTCTCCGAGAATACATCCTCAAAGTCCGCCAGAAATGGAGGTAAGACCCAAGGAGTAACCGCACCAATGACCGTGTTCATGCAGTTTTTATTACAGAATTTACTCCATTGGCTTATCTCCCTGGTTTGCCAATTAATAACCGGGTTATGCTTAGCTAACCAAGGAAGGCCCAACACAATAGGAGTGGGAAGACCCTCCAACACGTAGCAAGACAACAGTTCTTTATGTATTGCCCCCACTTGAAGTTTTACGTCATGCACAGCTTGCAAAAAACTTCCCTGACCGAGAGGCCTGGCATCGATCGAGAATATGGGGATGGGTTTAGCCAACACACTCAACCGCATACCTTGGACCCGGGCAAACCGAGCATCAACCAGATTAGCCCCGGCCCCACTATCCAGAAGAACAGATATCCTCTCAGTTCTCGTACCCACCACCACCTCCGCCGGTACGAGAAACTGAGACGAACCTAGGGACGAAATACCTACTCCCAGATTGCCGTCCACCACACAACCTGGGATTAACAGTTTTCCGACGACTCTTCACTCTGCAAGGGACGGGATGGACACCCCCCAATAAAATGTCCCTTTCTCCCGCAGAAGAAACACCTTCCTGCCTTATGGCGCACCACCGGTCCCCTCCCCCGAAATGATGTCCCTCCTAATTGCATAGGCTCCTCTGGACTGACCAGGGGAACCACCATATGAGGGGACCTTGTAGGAGATGGAGTCATCACAGGGGGTAGAATTATCCCGCACCTCTCCCGAAGCCGTCTGTCCACGCGAATAGCAAGGGCCATAGCGGCTTCCAGTGACACGGGAGAGTCATACTGTGCCAACACATCCTGTAATTTGTCGGATAAACCATGACAAAACTGGCTCCTAAGAGCCGGGTCATTCCACTGGGTGTCCGTGGCCCACCTACGGAACTCCGAACAGAATTCCTCCGCCGGACGATCTCCCTGCTGGATCCTACGTAACTTAGACTCAGCAAGGGAGATCCGATCTGGGTCATCATATACGAGTCCCAGAGCAGCGAAAAACCTATCCACTGACTGGAGAGCCGGGGAACCCGGGGAAAGAGAGAACGCCCAGGATTGTGGGTCCCCTTGTAGGAGCGAGATGACAATTCCCACCCTTTGTTCTTCACTCCCCGATGACCGAGGCCGCAGCCGAAAGTACAATTTGCATGCCTCCCGGAAAACAAAAAACTTGTCCCGCCCCCCAGTGAACCTATCAGGGAGAGCTACTTTAGGTTCTGGTCCGGCTTGCTCCTGAGGATGCCAAACCTTGGACCTAACGTCCGCCAGCTCCATGGACAAACTCTGCAATTGCCGAGCTAGACCGGCTACTGGATCCATGGTAGCTGGAGAAAAACTAAGTTGGGTCGGTGAAAATGTCACGCTGTCTCCGTATACTGGAGGTAGGGGGCCTAAGCTGACCCTAAGCTGGGGCCCTGACTAATCCCTCAACCTGGAGGTACTGTTAAAGGTACAGAGGTCCAGGCCGCCAGCGTAACCCCTACCTCCTGAAGATCCCTGCACCACAGTAATCTAGTCCTGAGAAGGACCCCGATCACAACCAAAGGGAACAAGACATAATATGCCCAAACACAATACTTAGACGAACGAGACAGTACAAGGGAAAAACCAAAACCACCTTGCATACAAACAACTACTCAACTACAACAGAGGGAACACCAACGGGAAAGGAGATAAATGATAAAGCGAGGAAAGGGAAAAAACACTTCCAAATACACTTATCTCAGCAACTCCAAACACCACGATCCGCTCTGTCAGTCTGAATGAAATGCTTTCACCGACACCTCCCAAACAGACCAGCAGGTATATGAAGGAGTCTCACTACAGAAGTATTGATTGCAGCTGGGCGAGGCTGGACCTCATCTAGCCCAGAGAGAGAGAGAATTAACTCCCTCACTGCCGAGAGACACAAAGCACCAACAAGTCAGCTGCGAGAAGTCAGGCTGTGTACTCGTGACGATCTTCGTGGCAACACACCCGTGACAGTGGGAGGGGGGTGTAAGGTTATATTCCTCAGAAGACCACGTGCCACGTCCGTGGTAACGTCCTGGGTAGGCCCTGTACTGAATAAGGGTGGGAGCGGCATAGCCCAGAGGTAGATTGGCTCATCCCCGCGAGATTGACAATTGGGCTCTCTCGGGCTGCATAACTTGTATTTTGTGTTAGTGGCTGTTGTGGCCCATATTTTGTAGAATTGTTTAACCCTGTCATGTTTGTGACCAGTAAAAAGAAAATTATTTGCCATTATACAAAGGTCGGAGTTATTCATAGCAGCGCCGTATCCCTCATACACATTCGACCGGCGTTCCGGTCGTTACACTATCGTGGGCCTGGCTCCCCCATGGCGCCAACAGAGCAGACCGCCCGTTCCATTAGAGACTGTCTGTGGGGTAGTGTCCATCAAAATGGATGGGATGTCTGGAGGAGTGCCTGTCAGCCTGCCGCCCTGGAGCCGCCCCGAAAAGAGGAGGCAACGAAGGAAACCACAAGGTGCGGCCATAACAGTTCGAGACTTACCATACTCAGGAGCAGTAATGGACGATGCTGAGGGAAGTCAACCCGAGCCCAAGTCTTACTCCTGTCGGAGAGGAGGGAGGCATAGTCTGAACCCCGGGAGATACTGAGTTTCTCCATCGGGAAACCACAGACCTTGCTCAAAGGGTTGCTGAGGCCCAGCATGCAGCGTCCACCGCGTGGCGAGAAGAGATGCTGCAAAAGATCAGGGCCCGCCGCCAAGGAGCAGCAACCCAGGAGGAAGAAGCATCGGAGGTTGCGTGCAGCCCAGGATCGGGTAAGAGTGAAACCCCCGTCCCGGCTGCTGAGCCCACTGTGCTCCTCCTGGATCTGATGACCGAGTACCTGCTACCTGGTGCGGTAACCTGGTAGCAGGTCTTTGCCCCGGAGCTGGAATGCCTCCCGCCTCCCATCTCGGAGGAACTTGTGCCCGCTGGGGAACCTACCGACCCCAACCCGGACTGGTTCGCACTGACCGAGGACCTGCAGCAACCCCTGCTGTCACCGCTACCCGCACCTCAAGTTGCCTGGCTGGCAGCGGAAGAGTTGGCCTGGGACAACCGGGGGGGTACCTGATGGGCTTCGCCCAGGAGACCTGGGCTAAAGCGCGGAGGAGGAGTGAGCTGTGTAGGCAGCGGATCCTCCAGCTTGACAGGGAGCAACAGCAGAGGGAAATCCGCTGCGAGCGCCTGGAGGTGCGCGCCAAGGCTGCAAAATCCAAGGCCCACCAGGAGGAGGAAGCCCATCCAAGCCCCCAGGAGCACGGGCAAGTCGTCTGCTTCCACCCTGAGGCAGGATGGGGCTTCATAAGAAGTCCCCAGTTTGAGCAAGACGTCTTTGTCAGCTGGTGGGACGTCGAGCCGCGGCTGAAGAAGGGACACCCTGGCCGGAACCTCTTCCCGGGTGACTTTGTGTCGTACACACGCCACCACGGGGTGCAGGGGTGGTACGCCCTGGATGTTCATAAAGTGTCCAGGAGCGATGCCCTCTCGCGCTCAACAGTGGAGGACCGACCAGCCTCCGTTGGGAGGAATCAACCTTTTCCTCGGTGGGGAGATATGGATTAAGCGGCCCCGCCGGCTGTAACCTTTTGGAGTTCATTTGTTATTGTTTATGATAACCATGTTTTCCTCCCGTATTCTAGAGACATTTGTCCCTGTGGACAGGCAGTAGACAGACTCTTCTACTTCTTGTAAATAGTTTGCATCTTTTTAGGTGCTCCCTATTGGTTTTATATAAAACCGCTCTACTACTACCTCAGACCTCAGAAGAAAAACCTGTCTGGCGTGGCTCTCCTGGAGGTCCAACTCGGGATCTTCATGCCCTGCAGCCACCCCAGAGCCTACGTTGAGGGTTTGGGACAGGTCGCTCTTGCTTCTGAACTGACTCTTGTATGCTGCACTTTAATCAGTCTGTCTATTTGCATAATGTCTCTGTGATGTTTTTATACTTTTGTATCCTTTTATACTATTTAAAGTTTGTAACATTCAAGAAGAAGTACCTCCCATAATGGGAAGATTGTTATAATGTTATACAAAAATTTAAAAAGTCTGTACCAGGTTTTGCTGTCTTTGCCGCCCGCGGACGTGCTGTGTTTCACCAGGGGGGAATGTGGCACCCCTGACGGTTTGGTCGCCACAGGGGTACTGCATCTCTTTAAAGAGGTGTGGTATGTCTCCTTTGAGGTAAGGATGATGCAACTGTCAGGACCTCACCTCTGCATCCAACACCACACCTCTTCCACCTGAGGGGGGCTTATATGCACCAAGATGCTGCCCCAGCCGGGATAAGTGGGGATGGGGGAACCAAAAGATAGGGGGAACCTAGTAGTGGGTGAGGGTGGAGGACAAACTTAGAGGTCGCACAACAAAAATTCATATCTAATAACCAGCCATCTTGAGCTTATGGTCTTTTGATTGTGATCTTCATCACTGAACGTGGCTTTCTGTGTGAACCTGCAGTTGATGGGGACACAGTCCTCGAACTCTGGCCTTGAGTCGAGGAGCGGGCAAGAGTTAACGGCTGTCTCTACCCTATCAAGGTCCCTACCCAAGAAGGCCTGGAGGGGGGCAGAGGAGACAAGCTCCGCAGGCAAAAGGATTACAGGGGGATGCAGACGGAGCGGTATACGCCACCTGTCCTCACTATTCTGGCCTAGTCAGAGGGATTCCTGCTGCAAAGGGGGTACCGGCCCCCGATATCTGACTCTGTCACTTCAAGTCTTAGTCGGAGAAGCCCGGAGGCTCAGTGGATCCCACCGGGTAACGGACGGAGCGGAGTCGCCACCCGTACCCTTGTTCTGTGCATAGACCAGAGGGAGACCCGGCCTTACCACACGTACCACATACGGACAGGAGAGGATTTAGCAAGGAGTTTAGGAACACTCTGGTCCTGACCAAAACACCTGAAATTCCCGGAGGTTGTCGCCCCCTCACCCCCCCGATCCTGGTGGCCACAGCGTGCGGTGAGGAGCAGGGAGAAGCCTTGCAGCTGTGCATTCTACCGTGAGTAAAACTTGGAAGACTACCCCTATGGCCTCCAGTTTCTTATTGCAACGCGGCACCACACCGCATCGCCCCACATCTCCCACTACAACTCCCATCCTCCTGTTCTCTCTGCCCTGAGGCCCTGCTCCGCCTGTGGGGAGTAGTATCATCTCTGGCTGCCACTACATCACACCTCAGAGGACTGAACGTAGCGCTGGTGGGGAATCACCAGACACCACAGGTGGCGTAGTCAATACAACCACTCGATTAACACCAACCCTGAAAGCCCATTACACTCTTTTAAATGTGACGGCCCTGGGCACGGAACGGGTCCAGGCCACAGCTACAACCCACCAAACATCTGACCCGGCTCCGAGTACCCCCATCTCTCAGGGCAGGGCTGCGAGGGTCACAGTGACACCCGCTGACACTGGTCGTGGACCCTGGGGCTCGCCCCACAAAGTCGGGTGCTTTGCTGCCATGTGCCTGATCATGCTGGTGGTGGTCAGGCTGGTAGTTTTGTCACCTCTGCTGATGCTGGCATGGCAGGTGGTACAATTGGCCTCTTTGGGGTTATCAGCAGAGTCTTTAAAAAAATTCCCGACTCTAGAAGACCTCCGGTTGTACAGTCAATGTCCTTCGTGTTGGTGTTACGGGGATCTGTTGCCTGCCTTCTGCGTGCGGCCACCACACTGCTTCTTCCTGCCTGTTGAGGTACTCTGCCTCCCTCACCCTGTGTGCTGCTGGCCTCGCTCTGTATGTCCTCCTGCCACGTTGGGTGAGTTACTAGATCATCCACCACCTCCTCCTCTTCCACTTGTGCACCAGGATCCTCCTCCTCACTTCCTGGCAATTGTGTCTCGTCATCGTCCACCTCTTGTGACAAATTGCCAGCGTCGACTTCCTGTGGCCGTGGCTGTTCAAATATTTGGGCATCGCTACATGGGATCTCCTCTTCCACCACTTCAAGCGGAGCAGGCGAGGGGCACAAATCTGGAAATGGACCAGTGAACAGCTCTTCAGAGTGTCCAAGTGTGGGATCAGTTGCTGTCTGACGACACTCGGCACGGTGGGAGGAAGGAGCATCAGGGTGACGAGGAGTATGCGGTCGAGACTCACAGCTACTAAGATTTGACCGTGTGGAAGTCAGACCGGAGGTGGTGGTGCCCAGGTAACTGGAAGTATTATCTGCTATCCAATTAATAACCTGTTCACACTGATCAGTTCGCAATACTGGTGTTGTTCTGTGCTTCCCTAGTAATTTGGTCAAGAAGTGGGAGCGAGAATATGTGGCTGTTGGTTGTGGCACATTTTCACCTTGGCCACCGCCCCGTCCTCTGCATGCACCATCACCAGAACGTCCAGTTCCACGTCCCTTGCCACGCGCCTTGCCCATTGTAAAGGAAGTAATATAGCTTACACTCTCACTATCAATGGAAAAAGGGTAATGAAAAGTAGATTAGAACTGTGGAAGAGGAAAACCACAGTTCTATTTCTCTGGCCTACACACGACTCTTTTAAACAATCTGAACAATCAGGGAGAAACTATTACTGTTTTTCTTTATGGAAAAAAATTCCAAAAGCTGAATAATAGAGATTTTTTACCGTGGAATGGCAAAACCACAATTATTGTTTACTGGGGTATACCAGACAATTTTAAATAGATATATTTGCGGCTGAACAGTGAGCGACACACTCAAACTGTTTTTTTTTTAGGTAAAAATGGCCCAAAAGTGGATAATACAGAGGTTTGAACCGTGGAACTGCAAAACCACAGTTCCATTTCTCGGGCCTACACCAGACTATTTTCAACAGATATATTTGTGTCTGAACAATCAGGAGACACTATTACTGTTTTTCTTTATGGCAAAAAATGCCAAAAGCAGGATAATACAGAGATTTGACCCATGGAACTGCAAAACCACAGTTCTATTTCTCGGGCCTACACCAGACTATTTTCAACAGATATATTTGTGTCTGAACAATCAGGAGACACTATTACTGTTTTTCTTTATGGCAAAAAATGCCAAAAGCAGGATAACAGAGATTTTTTACCGTGGAACGGCAAAACCACAGTTATAATTTACTGGTGTATACCAGCCTCTTTTAAATAGATATATTGGTGTCTGAACAATCAGGAGACACTATTACTGTTTTTCTTTATGAAAAAATACCAAAAGCTGGATAATACAGAGATTTTTTACCGTGGAACAGGAAAACCACAGTTATAATTTACTGGTGTATACCAGACTTTTTTAAATATATATATTTGCGGCTGAACAGTGAGCCACACACTCAAACTGGGTTTTTTTTAGGTACAAATGGCCCAAAAGTGAATAATACAGAGGTTTGAACCGTGGAACTGCAAAACCACACTTCTGTTTCTCTGGCCTACACCAGACTATTTTAAACAGATATATTTGTGTCTGAACAATCAGGAAGACACTATTACAGGTTTTTTTTTATGGCAAAAAATGCCAAAAGCAGGATAATAGAGATTTTTTAACGTGGACCAGCAAAACCACAGTTATAATTTACTGGTGTATACCAGACTTTTTAAAATATATATATTTGCGTCTGAACAGTGAGCGACACACTCAAACTGTTTTTTTTAGGTAAAAGTTGATACACAGAGGTTTGAACCGTGGAACTGCGAAACCACACTTCTGTTTCTCTGTCCTACACCAGACTATTTTAAACACATATATTTGTGTCTGAACTGTCACAGACACACTTTTTTTTTTTGGGGGGGGGACACATAAAGGTTAATAAGACGGGTATTTGTACAGTGTGAAGGAGGAAAAAAAAAAGATGATTTAGATGAAAAAAAAAAGGATTTTTATTGGCCCCCCAGGACCTGGAGCTAAGTCCAGAAATTTCAGCAACAGGAGCACACAGGACTGTAATGCAGCGTTTGCAGGTATAACCACTGCGTCTCCTATTCAGCCTGCCTGCCTGCCTGATATTTGGGATGGATATTAGCCCTGAGAAGGACTGTTTGTTTGATTTGGCAGCGTTTACAGACCCTACACTAACTATTTCGCAGTATAAATCTCTCCCTAGCTCAGCAGCGCTTTCCCTACACTAGCTGATCCGGAGCGATAGTGTCCAAGATGGCGGCGCCCGATTTTAAATACTCGAGGTGACGCTGTGCGGCCAGCCAATCAATGTAATGACCTGGGAGTCATAAATGCTTTCAAGGGTCTTCCCCATGTTGTTCCCATGTCATTTGAGCACTGTTCCCATCGATTTGGGCAATTTTTAGGCCCTCTGCAGACCGCCGGAGGAGCTACCGGAAAAATGCACGAGTCAACATTGTTGACAGCAGTGACCTGGGAGTCAGAAATCGATTTTGGCAACATTTAGGCCCCCTGCAGACCTCCGGAGGGGGGCTACCAGAAAAATTCTTGCGTTTCTCATAGACTTATATCAGGTCGAGAAAATTGTAATGCTCGGGTGCTCGACCCAAGCAACAAGCATCCAAACATTTTAGTGCTCGCTTATCACTAGTAAAAACAAAGATGAACAAAAAAATGTCACATATTTGGTATCTTTGCATCTGGAACAACCAGGTTTATAAAACTGTCGCACTATTTAACCCTTACAGTTAACACCATAAAAATACAAGCAAAAAAAACATTTTTTTCATCATTACAAAGAGTGGAATAAAATGTGATAAAAAGTTGTTTCTAAATACAACAACCTGAAACACCTTGTCTGCAAATTGAGATTCTGATTTGGCTTTTATCCTAAGTCATATTGCACGACTCATTACAGGTTGATTGTGACTTGTAGGATTGCTGCTTCCAATAGGTGGCGCTGTAGAGTTCAAGTCCTTTTTTTATCTGAAGAGGCAATTTGCATATTCAAATTCCCAGAGGAGCATTGCACAGCGAATAAGCCTCCTTACCTTGACATGCCAGAGCCAATATGTCACTCTCCACAAGGAGAAACGCTACCCCTTAGACCTCAGTCTAGAGCCTCTCATGCAGCCAAATCAGTTGTCATACTTTGCACTGATGAGGGCCAACAGCCCAAAACACCGTGTCTGCAAATTGAGATTCTGATTTGGCTTTTATCCTAATTCATATTGCACGGGTTGATTGTGACTTGTAGGATTGCTGCTTCCAATAGGTGGCCCTGTAGAGTTCAAGTCCTCTTTTTATCTGAAGAGGCAATTTGCCTCTAAATTAAAGTAAATATTTAAATTTATTATTAAAATGTCATCTTGTCTTGCAAAAAAACAAGCCTTCACTCATCCCTGTTATTAGAAAAATAAAAAATAGTTATGGCAAAGTATAAACATTTTTTCCTACAAAATAGTTTTTTGGAAAACATAAACAAAAACTTTATAAACCTGGTATCACTATAATTGTACAGACGTGAAAAATAAATCTTGAATTATTATTTTTTTGATCATTCTGCCTCCCAAACTTCGGAATAAAATGCTGTATACCTCATATTTGTACCAATAAAGACTTCAACTCATGCCACAGAAAACAAGTCCTCATACAACTAGTGTTGAGCCACCCCCGTAGTGTTCGAGTTCCGTTCGGTTTGTCGAACACCCGTATGTTCGCCAAACTGTTCGTTGAACTGTTTGATGAACACCTTCGAACACCGTTAAAGCCAATGGCAGGCAAACAAAAACACATAGAGACACATAGAAAACTCATTCAAAGGTGTCCAAAAGCTGGCAAACTGCTCAGAAGACACAACTAACACATGGAAAAGTGACAAGTACATATAGTCATGCGAAAAGAAAAGAGGTGGAGGAGTAAAAGGAGGGGAAGACACAGATATAGGCATGTCATGCCCTTCTAAAACCAAAAAAGTGCGAAGCCGACACGGCCAGTCCGTTCCTGCCCGTGCGACCTCCGTGTCGCCGGCTTTGTGCCAGAGCCGGGGTGGACCCTGACGGCCAGCCCCCCCTCTCCCAATACTGGTGCCTGTCCGCTGGTGGGTCGAGCGAGCCCCCCTGCGGTGGAGGCAGGTCTAATCTTTTTAATTTAAATAGTCTCTCTAATTTGAATGAGTACACTTTAAATCCTTTTACAAGGATCTATTGGAGGGCAAGTCTCATGCCAGCAGCCGCGTAAATCCAGCTCCAGTAGCGTCCACTAAAGCTGCTGCAGTTAAAAAGCTTTTATAAGGATCGAGCTCGGCGGTCCACCGCAAGGCGTCCTACCGCCAGTCCCAGCCCCTATGCTTTGGGGTGCCTCCCCCATGCTCTTCACTGAGTGTCCCGGGGGCCCGAACCATTTCCTTTGAAAAAATTAAGTGTCCAAACTACAGGTGGTGTAGCTTGCTTAACAGCTGGGATAATCCGCTGACTAGCAGACACTGCTACTAGGCACAAAGTATTTCCTGGGCAAGATGCAGTTAAAAATTTGTAATTAGATACTCTCGTTGGATGCTGAGAAAGCATTCCATAGAGTCTCCTGGCACGCCATATATTATTCTCTTAAAAAGCTTGGGGTAGGGGTCTAGGAGACCCTTTTATAGCCAAAATCACGGCCCTGTATCGCGTCACCTAGGCTGAAGATAAATGGAACATTTTCATCACCTTTCATAATCACCAATGGGACAAGGCAGGGATGTCCTCTGTCCCCTCTCTTATACATCCTAGTGACGGAGCACCTGCTCTCATCAATTCGCCATAACCCCAATATTAGGTGGATTGAGGTGGGAGGCACCGAGTACAAGTGCTCTGCATTTGCTGATGATGTCCTAGTATATATCACTCAATCACATATATCCATCCCTGCCGTTATGGCTGAAATAGATCACTTTGTTACATGGTCAAATTTTAAAATCAATGCAGCGAAGTCTGAGGCCCTCGTTGTCTCCCTCCCAAAATTCATACAGGATTCCATCCAGTCCAACTTTCCCTTTGCCTGGCCCTCACAGGGTATCAAATACTTAGGAATTCGTATTCATAGAGACCTCTCCCATGTATGTTATCTTAATTTTGGGCCCTTTATTGAACAACGCCATACAGACCACGGTTGGCAAGTTAGAACTGTAAGATTCACTACGTGAACCACTGGTGTTTTGTGGAAAAGCACATGTACACAGTGTTCCAAATTATTATGCAAAAAGTGTTTAGGAGTGATAAGGTAAGAATTTTTTTGTTTGTCAGTTAAACTCATTGATGGTGATGTGTGTCAGCGCTCTTTATATCACTGTAAGCAATTGCAGACACCTGTGCTAATTAGTTTGGCAGGTGAGTCCAATGAAAGGCAAGACTACTTAAGAAGGCTGTCCCACATTATTAAGCAGCATACATTTTCTGCCAAAATGGGAAAGAAAAAGGATGTGTCGGCTGCTGAGAAGCAACAAATTGTGGAGTGTTTAGGTCAAGGCATGACTACAATCAACATTGCCAAGACACTTCATCCTGATCATCGCACAATCAAGAAGTATGTAGCTGATTCACAGTGCACACAAGTGCGTGCTGATAAGGGAAAATTGAGGACTCTTTCCTACAGGCAATTACGTCAGGTTAAAAGAGCAGCGGCAAAAAAGCCTTGTCATAGCAGCAGACAAGTTTTTGAAGCTGCTGGTGCCTCCAACGTCCCCCGAACAATAAGATGCAGAGTCCTTCAGAGGTTTGCAGCTGTGCGTAAGCCATCCTGTTGACCTCCTGTATCCACTGCACACAAGCAGAAACGGCTCCAGTGGGCTAAACAATACATGAAGACTGACTTCAAAACTGTTTTGTTCACCGATGAGTGCCGTGCAATGCTCAATGGTCCAGATGGATGGAGTGGAGGATGGCTGGTTGATGGACACCCCATGCAAACACGGCTACGGCGCCAACAAGGAGGAGGTGGAGTAATGTTTTGGGCTGGAATCATGGGGAGAGAAATTGTCGGTCCCTTTAGGATCCCTGAAGGGGTAAAGATGAACTCCATAATGTATGTGGAGTTTCTCAAACAGCACTTCCTGCCATAGTTCAAGAAGAAGAACCGTGTATTCCGCAGCAAGATCATTTTCATGCATGATAATGCACCGTCTCATGCTGCACATAACACATCTGCATCTCTGGCTGATATGGGCATAAAAGGGGACAAACTTATGGTGTGACCCCCATGCTCCCCTGACCTCAACCCCATTCAGAACCTCTGGAGCATCATCAAAAGGAGTGTCTATGATGGCGGGAGGCAGTTCACATCTAAGCAACTGCTCTGGGAGGGTATTCTGTCCACATGCAAAACAATTGAAGCAGAAACCATCCAAAACCTGACAAATTCAATGGACGAGAGAGTTCAGAAGCTCCTTTTGAACAAGGGGTCCTATGTGCAAATGTAACATCACCTAGAATAAAGTTTTGAGTTGAAAACTGTTTGATTTCAGTTTCTAATAACCTGCTAATGCTTATAATTTCAAAAATGACCATTTTTTGTTCTTTATTAAAATGAAAAGGTTGATCGAAGAGTGTGGGGGATCTAAGAGTGTGGCAACCCAGTAGTCAGGATTACTTCGAATTCTGACAATCTGAGGGTCATGTTGCAGGTAGTGCAGCAAGAAGGCACTCATGTGTCTTGCGCATCTAGGAGCCCCAAAATTATTTTCCGGGCTAGATGCAGCTAAAAATTATAATTAATTTGAACGCTGGTGGAGCTTAGTATAGATGGCCTAATAGAATCAGTACTGCAAACTGCTACAAAGCCCAAATTATTTTCCAGCCAAGATACAGATAAACATGATTAGTAATTTTAAATCTGGTGGAGTTTAGTATAGATGGCCTAATAGAATCAGTACTGCACACTGCTACAAGGCCCAAATTATTTTCCAGCCAAGATACAGATAAACATGATTAGTAATTTTAAATCTGGTGGAGTTTAGTATAGATGGCCTAATAGAATCAGTACTGTTTAAAATGGTTGGTGAGGTGATTTTAACTAATCATCAAGCTTTTACTCTCCCCAGGATGACACAGGGGTAGAAAAGTCATTTCGGATCCATGATTTGTTCATCTTTATGAACGTGAGTCTGTCTACATTATCAGTGGGGAGCCGCGTGCGCTTATCTGTCAGCACACCACCAGCAGCGCTGAACACACGTTCAGACAGAACGCTGGCTGCGGGGCATGACAAGGTCTCCAAGGCATAAGTGGCGAGCTCCGGCCATTTATCCAGATTGGAAGCCCAAAAAGAGCTAGGGTCCAGTGACACAGTCATGGCTTCAATGTTTACTTGGAGATACTCCTGTACCATCGTCTCTAGGCGTTGACTATGTTTCAGACTTCTTGTCTCCTGTGGCCTTGCAAAGGATGGGCTAAAAAAGTGGTGAAATGATTCCGCAAAATTGATGTTACCAGCAGATACTGTGTTTCTGTTACGTTTTGAGTGCTGAACACTCGACGGTCCCACGGTTGGCAAGTTGGAACTCTTGAGATTCACTACGTGCACCACTAGTGTTTTGGGGAAAAGCACATGTAAGATTCTGCAACAGTCTCTGCTGATACTCCTGCATGCGTGCATCTCTTTCTATCGCAGGAATAATTTCTGCAAATTTACTTTTGTACCAGGGATCTAACAGTGTGGCAACCCAGTAGTCAGGATTATTTCTAATTCTCACAATTCGAGGGTCATGTTGCAGGTAGTGCAGCAAGAAGGCACTCATGTGTCTTGCGCATCCAGGAGCACCAAGTCCCTGTTGTGTTGGTGGCGAGGTAACAATCATGCTTCCTTCCTCTGCTCTCTCCCCCCAACTTCGCAC
The DNA here is from genome assembly GCF_046119375.1 of Phyllobates terribilis. Classification (NCBI taxonomy): domain Eukaryota; kingdom Metazoa; phylum Chordata; class Amphibia; order Anura; family Dendrobatidae; genus Phyllobates; species Phyllobates terribilis. The sequence continues at coordinate 242,008,903 of NW_027362769.1, read as the reverse complement.
AACAGAAATGTGATCAAGGTCTCCCTCATCTGATGAGTCTTCGATAAGTTCGTTCTCCACTTCTTCCTGGGCTCCTGCACCTTCCTCACTAGTTTGGCTGCTACCATGCGCCCTGGTAAAACCATCTCCCCCACCCTCACATGCCTGCCGTCTTGGTGCTGCCGACCGTTTGGACCTTGCAGATGTTAGCCCTTCCGCATACAACTCCTCCTCCTCTACTTCCTCCACCTCCTCTTGTGCCACCACCTAACTCTGAATTCTGTTTAACATGTGCTCCAGCATGTAAATCACCGGAACAGTCATGCTGATAATGGCATCGTCAGCACTAAACATCTTCGTCGCCATTTCAAAACTGTGCAGAAGGGTGCATAGGTTCCTGATCTGAGACCACTCCTCCAGCGTGATTTGCCCCACCTCTGGATCTCGTTGGCTCAGGCTATACGTCAAAACGTATTGCACTAGGGCTTGTCGGTGCTGCCACAGTCGCTGCAACATGTGCAGAGTTGAATTCCACCGGGTAGACACATCGCATTTTAGCCGGTGAAGTGGCAGGCCCAACGACTTCTGTAGAGATGTAAGTCGCTGAGCTGCGGGATGCGAATGGCGGAAGTGAGCACACAGCGACAGTGCCCTCTGCAGAAGGCCATCTAGTCCGGGATAGTGGGCTAAAAATTGCTGGACAACCAGGTTCTATATGTGGGCCATCCAAGGCACGTGTGTGACATTGCCCCGGTGAAGGGCCGCACCGAGGTTTGCAGCATTGTCGCACACGGCCTTCCCTGGTTTCAGGTCCAGTGGAGACAACCATTCATGAAACTGGTTCTCCAGAGCTGACCACAACTTCTCAGCTGTGTGACTCACATTTCCCAGACATTTCAAAGTAAAAACTGAATGATGACGTTGAGTCCTGCTGCCAGCATAGTAAGGAGGTGTGCGGGTTCCCTTCTGCGCAGTTAGAAAGCTTGTGGTGGCATGACCAGACAGGATTTGGGTGCAGGTGGAGGACCGAGAGGAGGTTGAGGAGGCAGAAGCAGTGGAGGAACTTTGAGATAAAGAGGATTGACGCACAACTCGTGGGGACGGCAAGACTTGGACAGCAGCCCCTTGTCCTGCTGTCACCATAGTTACCCAGTGCCCAGTCAGCGACATGTAACGCCAATGTCCATGCCTACTCGTCCAAGGGTCTGTGGTGAATTGCACCCTGTCACACACAGAGTTTCTCAAAGAAGAGGTGATGTTGTGTGCGGCATGCTGGTGGAGCGCAGGCACACCTTTCTTTGAGTAGTGCCGACTGGGCATCTGGTACTGGGGCACTGCGACGGACATAAGGTCTCGAAAATCCTCTGTGTCCACCAGGCGGAAAGGAAGCATTTCTGTAGCCAAGAGCTTGCAGATGGTGAAATTTACCCTCTTAGCTTTCTCATGGCTAGGAGGAAATGGTCTTTTACTTGTCCACATCTGAGGGACCGAGGGCTGGCTGTTGTGCTTAGACGGGGTTGAGAAGGGTGTCCCCGGCAAACTGCTAGTCTGTGAGGAAGATGCAGGCGGACATGTTAGGTTGCCTTGATCCAAAGGTGGTGCTATCGATGTCGGAGAGCGCTGAACACCAGCTGGTGTTTCCACCTCCAAAGAAAATGATGACCTGCCAATCACGCTGGCTGTTGCGGGTAAAGAGGCGGCAGGTCTGCGTCCCAAAACAGGTGTGACTGCGGTCCCCCCAGTCACATAGGATGAAGAGGCCGTGGATGCACAAGATGTGGCAGACGGTGGCTGGCCCGGCCGGCTAGGCCGCATTGTAGCTCAGTGAGCTTCCCACTGCAACTTATGCTTCATATCCATGTGCCGGTTCATGCATGAAGTACTCAAACTATGTATTTTTTGGCCTCTACTTAGCTTTTGCTGACAAATGTTACAGATAACACAAGTTGGATCATCTTTATTGATCTGAAAAAATGCCCAGGCTATGCAAGGCTTAGCACCCATGCGACCTGAAGAGCCACCACGACTTGTTGTGTTTGAGGATGCAGTTGTTGACGTGCTTCCAGTACTACGTCTCTGTCCAGGAAGGCGCAACCTGACCTCATCGTCACTAGCATCCTCCTCCACCTCCTCTGCTGACCTCATCTCTTGGCTGACTGTGGGTTGACAGTAAGTGGGAACTTCAACCTCGTCATCATCACCCTGTGTGTTATCACACCCGTCGTCCTCAGAGCCAACCTCTTCCTGCCCTGACAAAAAACTAAAGTTGTCGCTCCAATCAGGTATTTGAGTCTCATCATCATATTCCTCATTGTCTCCACCAACAGGAGTTACAGTTTGGGAACGAGGGTCTACATTATGGTCAGAACCTTCTGCGTCTTGTCCTGGAACCGACTTATAAAGATTCTGGGCATCAGTGCAGATCATTTCCTCATCTGTATTCACAGAAGCTCTGGAGCCGACCTCTGATTCCCAGGCTATAGTATGAGTAAACAGCTCTGTAGACTCAACCATCTGTTCTACCCCATACTCAGAGGGGCAGCTGGACACTTGGGAGCTGTGAGGAAGCAAGTGCGATTGGGGTGACACTTCTGAGGACTGGAGTATTTGTGATGTTGAAGTTGAGGTGGAGGAGAGCCCACTTAAAGGAGCACTTGATATCCGTTGAAGCACCTGCTGTTTTTGTGCCTCATCTGGAATATGTAGCGATTGGCATGGCCGTAAGAAAGGGATCTTATCACATTGTCCGCTAAAAGAAGTAGACATCTTACTTTGGCTGGAAGATGGTCTTTCTTCTGCAGATGTTACTGTTGCTTTAACACCTACCCCACGGACAGAACCTTTTTTTCCCTTCCCAACACGCCTATTCCCCTTTCCACCAGCAGCAGGCCTTTTTCCACTCATTTTGGTGGTTAACTAATTCACAGCTCTGGAGTTGTTTGCACAAAAATCAATGGATGGGAACTGAGCAGAGCTGAGTGGCCAAACTGTGGTATTAGCCCAAAAGTATTGGCTGGGTTAGATGCAGATAAAAATTATATTGAATTTGCAACCTGGTGGTGGTTAGTATAGATGGACGAATAGAACAAGTCCCACACCCTGCTACAAGCCGAAATATTTTTTCAGAGCTAGATGCAGAAAAAAATTATATTGAATTTGCAACCTGATGGAGGTTAGTATAGATGGACTAATAGAACAAGTCTCACACACTGCTTCAAGCCGAAGCCCAAATATTTTTTCAGAGCTAGATGCAGATAAAAATTATTTTGAATTTGCCACCTGCTGGAGGTTAGTATAGATGGACTAATAGAACAAGTCCCACACACTGCTACAAGCCGAAATACTTTTTCAGAGCTAGATGCCGAAAAAAATTATATTGAATTTGCAACCTGATGGAGATTAGTATAGATGGACTAATAGAACAAGTCCCACACACTGCTACAAGCCGAAATATTTTTTCAGAGCTAGATGCAGAAAAAAATTAGATTGAATTTTCAACCTGATGGAGGTTAGTATAGATGGACTAATAGGACAAGTCGCACACACTGCTACAAGCCGAAATATTTTTTCAGAGCTAGATACAGAAAAAAATTATATTGAATTTGAAACCTGCTGGAGGTTAGTATAGATGGACTAATAGAACAAGTCCCACACACTGCTACAAGCCGAAGCCCAAATATTTTTTCAGAGCTAGATGCAGATAAAAATTATTTTGAATTTGCAACCTGCTGGAGGTTAGTATAGATGGACTAATAGAACAAGTCACACTCACTGCTACAAGCCCAAATATTTTTTCAGAGCTATATGCAGATAAAAATTATTTTGAATTTGCAACCTGGTGGAGGTTATTATAGATGGACTAATAGAATGATGCTATGCCCAAAAGGTTTTACTTCACTAGGTGCAGTAAAAAAATTTGTATTCTATACACAGGTGGTGTAGCTTGTAACACAGATAGGCTTCTCCACTGACTAACACACACTGCAAGAGGACAAAAAGGATTTGCTTTGCTAGATTTAGCCAAATGCTGTGAAAAAAACTTGCACAGCACTGGCACAGACCTGTCTGGCAAAAAGTGATAGGAACTGATGTAACCTAGCCCTGAAAAGGATTGCAATTACAATTAGTCTTTACTCCCAACCTATCTATTTAAGAGCACAGACCTGCCTGATAAAAGTGATAGGAACTGATGTAACCTAGCCCTGAAAAGGACTGCAATTACAATTAGCCTTTACTCCCAACCTATCTATTTAAGAGCACAGACCTGCCTGATAAAAGTCGTAGGAAATGATGTAACCTAGTCCTTAAAAGGACTGCAATCACAACTATTCCCTACTCCCAAGCTATCTGTAGATTTGTGCGAAAATTGGCTTCAAATTAACAAAGTATAGTGCACACAGCAATAGCGGTGCCGTCTAACACGCAGCTGCAGCAGTGAGAAAATGGTGGCGACGGGGAAAATGGCTGGGTCTTATAGGGCAAGGACATGTGACATACACTGCCAATGACACATGCCCTTGCTTGTGTGAAAAAAAGCAGTTCGCTCCGTGTGTGCGCTGCTGATAGGCTGACAGATTGCACCTCCCTACTGTAAATGCAGGAAAGAGAAAAAAAATGGAGATCTTCATTATTTCGGCAGAGATCCATCCCCTGCCCCTCCCCCTGCCCCGCTGTACACTAAAACTGCGTATTAACATTAATTTTCAGCATTACTGAGAAAAAATCCAGTTATGATTTTGGTGCACGAACAGTTATCGAACATAACCTCGAACAGCTGAATTTTTTTCAAATCGTTCGGGTTCGCCGAACGGCTCGAACACCGCCCAAAACAGCTCGAATTTGAGATTGGCGAACAGTTCGAGTCGAACACCGCTCATCTCTACATACAACTCTTTCGGAAGACAAATAGAAAACTTATAGCTCTCAAACTTATAGCTCTCAAACTGTTTAATGTTTTAATTTAAAAAACAACTTTTTATATTATGGTAGCAAAATATAAAAGAAAACCTATAAAATTGGGAAAGACTGTAATCATACTATAAATGATTATATAATCATTGGACGATCATTGGACGAGTGCACTTCGATTAAAAATCGGATTGCACTCGGCCCAATATCAAACTATGGGGCAGTGCAGATCTGCGATTTTTTGCTCATCCGAGAGAATCGTATGATACTATGGTGACACTCGGATCTAACTGGGACAGAGTTTGATATGAGTGTCATTAGCATAATCGGCCAGTGCTGAATCCTATTCCATATATATTCTATGCCAGAAATATGGTAAAAAAACTGATGAAGGTCAGTCAATCCGGAAAATTGCTCGAACCTTAAAGGTATCGTCAGGAGCAGTCATGAAATCATCAATTGCAATAATGAAACCAATACGTGCACCAGTAAGCATGGGCAGTGCCGTTATATCTCCCTAACTGCCCACTGGGTAAATGTAGTTTATAGCGCTCACATTTTGGAGCTTCTCAGTGACACATCAACCTACTGTAAATTACCTCAAAAACCCCACACCCTCCTATTAACAAGATGCTAAACAAATTGTAGATGACGATTCTCTTACTAGGTGTTATTAATACTGAGAAACAACAGTATTATTTGTTAGTGGAACATCCATTAGTCCCTCACATGCATGCTCTCCCCAAACTTCACAAGGCTCTAAATCCTCCCTCCATGAGACTGTTATAGCAGAAGATGAGGTCCCTCAAGTTTAAAGGCCCCATCTATGCTATATAAGTCTGACAGTTACTTTAGGTCAAAGCAAAAATGTTCCTTCCTTGTATCAATAGAGACTAACGTGTCCTTGCTAGTCATCAGAATGTATCTGATTAAATGTGTCTAATTAAATGTGTCAACACAAGCATAAGCATTACGAGAACAGAAACCAGTCTTTGTGTGCTAAATTGTATAATCGGACCATATATGGTAAATCCGTTTCCTGCCTTCAGGGTGTATATAAACCCTATGCTTTGTAATAAAGTTAGAGCTTGTTTGACACATACATCCTGTCCTGTGTCTCATTCTCTCCGATATCGTAATCCAAGGATAGAAGACCCAGAAAGCAGTGACGTCAGCTGGCAACCGAACAGGGACCTGAGTTAATCTACCCAGGGGTGCTCGACCGGTCCGAGAAAAGTGAAGCTCTCTGTTGGTGATATATACAGCGCTGAGGTAAGAATAACTGTTATATTCTACCGAAATTATATCACTACATAGAAGAGACTCCCTCACCCCCGAGCGGTCGGCTCCCAGGTAATTCACAGATTGTTGTCTGGCTCAGGTCCCTTTGAACCAGTAGAATCCCCTCAGATAAATTGTCAGTCCTGCCTTCTATCCTTTGGAAAAACTTAAGAATGAAATTATGGATCCGATGATTGTGTTCTGGGTGTGTCTCGGGATCGGTGTTTTTGGTCTGTTTTTCTGGCTGGCATATAAGTCCTGGAAGGCTAGTAGTGGTGTGGTTCAGAAACCTTTGTGGCCCATTGTCTAAGTGACTGAGGAGTCTACTCTAAGTGAGGAGAACCGAAAGAATGGGGAACCAAAATGCCAAAGAAGGCAATACTGCCAAAGACATAGTAGTACGCAGAGAAGGGAAACAGGCACTGATTGGAATTGACAAAATATTGTGTAAAGCGGGAATGAATGAAAATGGAGAGATGAACGGAGAGAAATGGAAATCCTTCTTTAACTCCTATCATGGATGGCTGAAAGATAAGGGTCTGTTGAAGACAGTGGATGTATGGATGAATGCATGCGCTCATTTTGAAGGAAAGATTGAAGAACTAGGAGACTGATGTTACAGACTGACAAAAACCGGAATGACAGATTTTTCTCCCCATCTTCCCCCGACGTCACTCCCACCCCAGTACCAGAATTCTCAGGAACCCAATTGCTGGGATTACCCCAGATGTGGACAGCAGAACCCCTTGACAGTAGACATCTGTGTGGCATGTGGAGGACCGAGACCCCACCCAGCTAGTCTATTCCCAATGAGAACGGTAGTTGTGCCAGGAGCACCTGGAGCAGTAGCAGCAGCAGCAGCAGTAGGGGACGCAGTTGTTCCTGGTCAAGAAACCCATACAATGTTAATGTATAGACCATGGAGTCCCTCAGAACAATTGGCGTTGATTTCCCAGTTGCCAGATCCGTCCCAGTCCCCGATGGGTTTTGCCAGAATGATAAGAACCATACAGGATACGTACAATGCAACTAGGTTGGATTTACAAGGGGTAATTAAGGGAAAATTGGCAGATGAAGCCTGCTATGATAGGTTGATAGATGAGACAAAAAAACAGTATGCCAATAGGACCGGACCTGTAGATGCAGAATCTAATGATGAAGCAGCCGGAGTCCTATTCGCAGCAGCGTTGGTAAAGGCATGTAAAGACAGACAGGCAGAGAGGCAGGTTACACTAGAAGACCGGGTTCAAGGTAAGGAAGAAGACCCCAAAGATTACTTTTGGGCATTAAGGAGAACTTGGTCAGAAATGGGATTTATTCCCGAAAATAAGACTAGTGAGAGGGTATTAGCAAGTGCTTTCATGAATGGACTAAAGAAGGAGATTGCAGAGAAGGTAAAAGCAAGTAGACCAGACTGGAGATCAGTGAAAGCAGAGGATTTGGCTAGAATAGCCCAGGGGGCACAGCATGACATAGCGCAGGCAAAGAGAGCTGCCAGAGTACACATAGTAGAGACTACCCCTAGAAACAACAGGACAAAGGACGGACTGCAGGAGGGGGACAGAGACTATGTTACGGATGTAAAAGCCAGGACATTTTAGAAAGGACTGTAGGACCAACCCGTATCCAAATGCTCAGAGTATGGGTCCTCCAGTCGACCAAACAACACCCCCATAGGATAAGGGTAGCTTGCACATGAACCCCCTCATCTCCTTACCCCCAACTCCCAGTTGTATAGTGCAGGTGAACCTACCAGGGGGACACGAAATCGATTTCCAAGTAGATACGGGGGCCGACAATTCAGTAATTACGCAAGGTGATTGGCCATACACTGACACTGATTTTTCACATCATGTCATTGCCACCCCCTTCAATTCCCCGTCTGTCCTGCTCCCTGTCACTAAAAAAATTCCCCTGCAAATTCAAGGAGCTACTGTACATAGCCAGCTCAAGGTATCACCCCGAGGCCAATGTAATCTTTTGGGAAATGATGTGTTGTCCCAATTACAAGCACATATTGAATATCATCCCGATGGCACTGTCACCATGACCCCAGGTTTAAAACCAAGTACCCTTTGCAAAATTATGTCGCTAGATATTGCAGGAATAGAAGAGAAAAATGAGTTTCCCCCAATATTGGAGCATGCTGTGCCACATGACTTTTGGGTCTCAGACAAAACAGATGTCGGTAGGTTAAGAGTTCAACCAGTAATGGTGAAATTAAAACCAGGAGCAATCTTACCTCAACAGAGGCAGTATCCCCTTAGCTCGGCTCAGGAGAATGCCATAGCCCAGCAAATCCAAAAATTACTACACAGGGGAGTCCTAGTCAAAACCCAGTCCCCTTGCAACACTCCCCTGTTCCCAGTAAAAAATAAGAGCGTGCCAGGACAACCAGCCGCATATAGAATGGTCCATGACCTCCGGTTGGTTAGCAAAGCCACAGAACTTCTAACACCAGTTGTGCCCAACCCGCATACTCTTCTGTCACAGATACCTTCTAACTCTTTTTGCTTTTCAGTAGTCGATTTGGCAAATGCATTTTTCAGTGTACCATTACATCCTGACTGCCAGTACCTGTTTGCTTTCACGTTCCAGGGTAAGAGCACATACCAGACGCACCGACCAGGTGAGTAGAGGAAACACGATGGCAGATGCAGCAGCAAAAACAGCAGCCTGTAAGCCGCAACAAGGGCCAACAGTACGTCAGTTAAGTGCCCCTAAAAACCCCTTTGTGTCGGAAGACATCTTATCCCAAATGCAGGCTCAGGCTCAAAAGGAGGAGGTTGATAAGTGGTTAAAGGAAGGTGTATGCCTGAATGAAGCAAATGGGGTATGGGGGAAAGGGACACGACGATGCCTTCCAAGGGCACTGTACCCAGCGGCTGCCCAGATGCTACATGGGCCGACACACCAATCTAAAATGGCTGTGATGAGTGTGATGCAGAAACATTGGGTGGCACCAGGATTCTCCACCTGTATTGAACAACTAATAAAAGAGTGCATGATATGTGCTACACATAAGCAGGGTAGAGTAGCTAAAACAAAACCCAAACACACCCCCCGGCCCCTCTATTTATTCCAGAGACTGCAAATTGATTATATTCAGCTGCCAAAGTCAGGATCATGGGAATATGTGTTGGTCTGTATTGATTTGTTCTCAGGGTGGCCAGGGGCATTCCCGATTGCCAAAGCCACGGCTGCGGCAACCGCAAAGAAACTGCTTGCGGAGGTGGTCTGCAGGTATGGGGTACCAGAGGTAATTGAGAGTGACAGAGGTACACACTTCACAGGTGAAATAATGAATGAAGTCATGTCAGGTCTAGGAATTCAACAAGCATTCCACACCCCATATCACCCGCAAAGTAGTGGTAAAGTGGAAAGACTGAATGGGATATTGAAATTAAAAATTCAGAAAGCCATGGCTGAAACAGGAAAACCATGGCCGGATTGTTTACCACTTGCTCTGTTTTCAGTAAGATACACGCCCAATAAAAAGACTGGACTCTTTCCATATGAGATATTGTTTGGCAACGTACCCAGCCTAGGGTGTTTCTATCCGCAAGCATTAGAAATGAACAACCATGTGCTAAGTTCCTACGTGAGGGCTTTACACAAAAAGATAAACAAATATGTGGCACCCCAGGGTTCTGGTTACCACAGTAATAGCAATATTACGTCTGTGAGCAGGTGGGAGGTCTCCTGGTCAGGAACCCTAAGCATGCCACACCTCCTGCCCAGTCCTGGGAGGGGAAGAACTTCCCCTATATAAACTGGGGCTGAGGTGGGGTTAGAAGGAAGAAGAGAAGAAGAGGAGTCCCAGACAGAGACACAGTCTGGTCTGGAGTGGAGCAGATGCAGGGAGAGCAAGATCAGGAGCTCTGTGGGAGCAGTGATAAAAGGGGTCCAGGACTGGAAGCTGTTGAGCTCGTCCTGACTGAAGAGATCTCACCGGACACGGAGTCCGAGGCTGTGGGGACTGTTCCATACCCAGCAGCAGAAACCGTCCGGCAGGGGATTTCAGGTCCTCTGGCCAAGAAACCCGAAGGCACGGTCACACGCAAGGGACCAGCACCGCCGTCGTGGAGCGGAGGCTACCAGAAGGCCCCGAGTCACCGGCCATACGGGTGAGCACCACACGGTACACTCAGGGACGTGGGCTACTTTTACCCGCTTCTAGCAAGGTAGCCAGGAAGAGTACAATTAGATGGGGAAGCCTACAACTCCGCCTGGCCGGGGGAGATCCTATCTGCTCATGGACTGACCAGGCCCCGATCGCTAGCCAGTACTCCCGGGAGGTTCTACCTTTGCCACCAGTAAAGACCCTGAACTACACCGCACCGTCTCTGAGTGGTTCCTGGTGCCTGCGTGCAATTCTGCTATCCCCATCATCCACGTCTGCTGCCCTGAGGCCATACCCCTCCCATTGGGGGTTATACTACCCACGCTGCACAACTGTACCACCGGCCTCAGCGGTCTGCCCTGCAGCGGCGGCTTCATAACCGCATTCAACGGGTGGCGTAGTCGAACACTATAACATCTTCTGCTAAATTCCGCCACTTAGTTTGGCACCCTGGGCACGGACCGGGTCACCGCCACGAGGACTACTAACCCCGACAGATCCGGCTCCGGGTATTCCCCGCGTGCGCAACGCTACACAACACAGGCCCAGGGGGCGCGTCAACTTTGGCGTAGTCGGCAGGATCTCGTGCCCGCAACCACCGGGTATTGCGTGCCTGAAAAAGACTGTTAAACTTACCTGTGGTGAAGATTCCCGCCATCCGACGCCATCTTTTGCCTTCTTCCCGCCATCCGTGGAGTTTTCCCGCCATCCGACGCCATCTTTTGCCTTCTTCCCGCCATCCGTAGAGTTTTCCCGCCATTGGACGCCATCTCGAGGACGCCGCGCGAGAAGAAGAGGAGCGTGGACTCCGAAAGCGCGCGAGAACTGAAGCCCCGCCTCACGTCCGGACGTTGCGTAAGGTCCTGGAAGGAGCCCAGCAGACGCCGACGTCACAGGAGCGCGACGGAAGGTCCTCAACCCTGACGATCCACTGCGGAGCCGCGGCCTACGGAAGAGGATCATCGCAAGGTAGGCCACGGTCCACTAGGGGGGAGGAGGATGTCGGATACGGAGGAGAGCTTCACTGCTACAGCCACCGCCAGCACCACCGCTGCTGCGGTCATGCCTTTCACCATGCCCTACATCCTGGGGGCAGCCTGGCTACCCCAGTACTCAGGGGAGTCCCATACCCTAAATGACTTCAGAGAAAGGCTGGATAGCCTCTTCCAGGTGTACCCCCTCACAGAAGAGCAAAAAGTGAGCATCCTGGTGGCTCAATTAACAGGGGCAGCCCAAAGGGAGGTAAAGTCCTGGCCACTTGGGAGGAGGAGGACTGTCGCAGAGATACTAGCCCGGCTGAAGGACACCTTTGATACCCGTACCTCAGCCGAGATCAAGCTTAGATTCTACGGGTGCAAGCAGCGAGCACATGAGAATATAAGGGACTATGCACTAAACCTACAAGAGGCCCTGAGAGCCATTAAGCAGGCCGACCCTGACGGCGTGGGAAACGAAGACAAGTTGTTGACTGAACAATTTATAGAGGGTCTACATTGCAATGCCCACTGAACCCAGTTGCGAGCAATGGCCTTACAGGACCCTCATCTGGACTTTGCACAGTTCAAGGACAGAGCCATCCGGGTGCTCCGAGAACCGGCACCAGGTGGTGCTGTGACCCACAAACGCCCTGCTACCATTTACCACCAGGAGACGGCGCCCTTGTCGGCAGGGCCTGTGGGAGCTGATGCGCAGGCTTTAAACAATGACCCGGCTACAGACCTGCACCGTCAGGTCCAAGAGCTAACTAAAAGCATTGCCGCGCTAACCCGAACTGTGCAGTCTTTACAGGTTTCTACTCCAGGGAAGATCCAGCTGGCATCCGGACCGGAGAATATCCTGTGGCGCCGACCAAGGAGGACCCCACCGGCCAGAGGAAGACCCAGCGACCGATACAACGAGGATGGACAACCCATCTGCCGCCGCTGCAATCAACCCGGACATATGGCAAGGTACTGTCCTTTAAACTGGCACAACCTGGGGTAGAGGGCCAACCCCTAGGAATAAGATCACCAGGCCCATCGAACTGGCGTGACAAATACGTGGAAGGACGTCCAGTCTTGCCTGTAGTACTGGATGGCATTCCTATGAGTGCCCTACTTGACACCGGGTCACAGGTCACCACCATCCCGTACGCGCTCTTCAAGCAGTACTGGAATGACTCGGATATAACCCGCTACCCAGACGACGACTTGAGTATCATCGCCAGCAATGGTCAGCCCGTGCCACAGATCGGATTTAAAGAGATGACCATTAAAATCGGTAAAGTCGAACTGGCAGCACAGGGACTGATCATTGTAGACATTGACAAGCGCGAGAGTCACCCACAGATAACTCTAGGAACTAATGTGATTGAAAATTGTCTTGCAGAGGTGATTCTCATTTTACAGCAGGTTGCCAAGAACGCCAGCTCCGGCCAGCAGCGAGTGCTCCAAAAAGAGATCCGGGCACTGATGCGACGGCAACAGGTGGAACTCTCCGGTGGTGAGATTGGTAGCATGAGAATGTGTGACCCTTTCCCTATTGCCATGCCCCCGAAAAGTGAAATGATGATTTGGTGCCGGGCAGCTATTGGTCTGAGAGGTAGAGATTACCAGGCAATGGTAGAACCAGTCTACTCAGATAGTAGGCCCACCATTTTGATGGCACGGGGGGTGGTTGATGTACGCCATGGGAGGGTGCCCGTTCGCATAATAAATATCGGGAAGAGGGAAGTGTACCTGCCCCGGTATGCTACGCTAGCCAAATTGTATACCATCAACCAAAATTCTGTACAGTCCGTGGAACCCTTGCCTCCATCTCATCCAGAGGAAGGTAACGGCTCTAAGCAACAAATGGAGGACTGGTGTCAGCAACTGCATTTGGGTACTGACTCCACACCTGCTCACCAAAAGCAGGGAGTCTACCGGGTGATCCAGGAATACGAGAGAGTGTTTAGTAAACACCCGCTGGACTTCGGGCGAGTAAAGGGAGTGGAACATCACATCCCCACGGGAGATCATCCTCCCATAAAGGAAAGGTATCGTCCCGTACCCCCTGCACACTACCAACACGCCAAGGGGATGCTTAGAGACATGAAGGAGGCTGGGGTAATCAGGGATAGCTGTAGCCCGTGGGCAGCTCCACTAGTCTTGGTTAAAAAGAGAGACAACACCATGAGAATGTGTGTAGATTACCGGAAAATCAACCGTATCACACACAAAGATGTGTACCCCTTACCAAGGATAGAGGAGTCTTTGGCTGCTTTAAAATCTGCTAACTTCTTCTCCACTTTGGATCTCACTAGCGGGTACTGGCAGGTACCTGTCGCAGAGGCGGACCGGGAGAAGACCGCATTCACCACCCCGATGGGACTTAGCGAGTTTACCTGCATGCCGTTCGGACTTTGCAACGCACCAGGAACCTTCCAACGATTGATGGAATGCTGTCTGGGACACCGGAACTTTGAGACGGTCCTGCTGTACCTGGACGATGTTATAGTTTATTCCAAAACCTACGAGGACCACCTGAAACACCTGGCGGAAGTGTTCGAAGCCCTGGCAAACTACGGTCTGAAGGTGAAACCGTCGAAGTGTCACCTGCTAAAACCAAAAGTGCAGTACCTGGGACACGTGGTGAGTGCTGACGGAGTGGCTCCCGACCCTGATAAGATCACCGCGATTAAGGAATGGCCAAGACCCTCCAGCGAAAAGGAAGTGCGGCAGTTCCTCGGGTTGGTAGGCTACTACCGAAGATTCATTCCCGGTTTCACCAAAAAGGCAGCTCCTATGCAGGACCTCCTGATAGGCCAGTCCAGGAAGGCCAAGAACCAGAAGCCGCCCTTCAGATGGGAGAAGCTGGAAGAAGAGTCCTTCCGCCAGCTGAAGATGGCCCTCACGGGGGATGAAATCCTGGCGTACCCTGATTACAGCCAGCCCTTTATCCTCTACACCGACGCAAGTAACATCGGGCTAGGAGCCGTACTGTCCCAGATCCAGCAGGGGAGAGAACGGGTAATTGCTTACGCCAGCCGAAAACTGCGATCCACCAAAAGAAACCCTGAGAATTACAGCTCATTCAAGCTAGAGTTCCTGGCGGTAGTGTGGGCAGTCACCAAACGCTTTAAGCACTACCTCGCCTCTTCGCGGTTCACCGTGTACACGGATAACAACCCGTTGACACACCTGGACACTGCAAGACTCGGTGCCCTGGAGCAGAGATGGATGGCCCGCCTGTCCAACTATGAGTTCACGATCAAATACCGGGCAGGACGCTCCAATACCAACGCGGATGCCTTGTCCAGAATGCCAAACCTACCGGACGTAGGGGAAGATCCAGAGGAACTGGAAGAAGTTGAACTCCCCGCGTTTCACCGTCATGGGACTACCCAGTATTCCCACCGTGTAAGGGGTAAGCAATCCGCTACTTTCAACCCCTTACCTCATTACAACTGGGCGGAAACACAAGACAGTGACCCCGCCGTCCGACTAGTGAAGGAGATGCTGACTCGGCCAGATGCCCGCCTTGACCCAGACGCTCCGGAGGAGACCAAGCAACTGTGGGCTGAGAAGAGTCGACTGTTTCTTTACAAGGGGAAGTTGTGCCGCAGAATGGTTAACTCCCGGACGCATGAACTGATCTGGCAAGTAGTGGTGCCAAGAAGAGACGCGGCTATGGTACTGGAGGCTTACCACGACGGAGCTGGGCACTTCGGATGGAAGAAGCTGGAGTTCCTGCTGCGCGGGCGGTTCCACTGGGTAGGCATGAGAGGGACCATCGAGAGGTGGTGCAGAGACTGTGGCCCATGCAACCTAAGAAGGAAGGACCGTGCCAGCCAGAAGACTCCCCTGCAGTCCATCGTCACCAGGCAGCCGTTGGAACTGGTAGCCTTGGACCATGTAAAACTGACCCCCAGCAGAAGTGGCTACGTCTATGCGTTAACCATCGTGGATCACTACTCCCGGTTCTTGGTTGTAGTCCCCGTCAAGGACTTAACGGCTCAAACAGCAGCTAGAGCCTTCCAGCAGCACTTCTGTCGTCCACACGGATACCTAGAGCAGGTGCTGACGGACCAAGGACCTGCCTTTGAAGCGGAAGTCTTCCAGGAGTTCTGCACTCTGTATGGCTGCCGGAAGATAAGAACAACACCCTATCATCTGCAAACCAATGGACTTTGCGAGAAGATGAACCAGGTGGTGATAGACCTTCTGAAAACATTGCCCCTGGAAGAACGCAGTCTGTGGCCTGAGAAACTGCCTGATCTGGTGGACCTATACAACCACATCCCTGTAGGTTCTACCAACTGTACCCCGGCTTACCTAATGAGAGCAAGACCTGGTAAGCTGCCTGTTGATCTGGATATGGGGGTCCTGACACCCGAGGACACTTCACCAGAAGCAGACTGGGACACAGAGAGGCAGCAGCAGTACCGGAAAGTACAGGAGAGCGTTGAGCGAAGTCTCCGTCAAGCAAGAGAAAGACAGGAGAAGACTTACAACCAGTGTGCTCCCGCTGTTCCCCTGGTACCTGGAGAGCAGGTCTTGAAGAGGAAAAGACGGCTCCACAAGTTGGACGACCAGTGGGAGAAGGACCCGTACACCGTACTGCCATCAAGCCATGAAAACCCAAAAATCTGCACAATCAGTAAGGATGGAGGAGAAACCACAGCCATTGTCTCCCGAGTCACCTGAAGAAGTGTCCCGAGCAGCTACGAAACCCTGAAGAAGATCAAGAAAACCCTCGACCCGCAGAGGAAAGGGAAGAGATGGTCAGTACTGTACTCGGAGACTTCCCTCAGTCTTGGACACAGGTAAATGGCGCTGTTGTGGTACCCGTCCTCACCTTCCTCCAGCCAGCATCCCAAGTGCCTACGGAAAAACAGGTAGAGCTGGAAGAGCAGCCGGTCCAGGAGGCAGAAGACCCCACACAAGCAGACCAGGAGAATCAACCCTCTGCTTATAGTGAGCCTGCCGCGCCCCTAGTGAGCCAAAGAGTCCGTAGACAGCTGCCCAGCTTACCTTTGACAGCTCCTACACCCTGTAGCTCAGGACCGGTCAGTAAGCTCCGTAGGTCTACTAGGGCCACTAGAGGCCAGTTGCCCGTACGTTGGAGGATCTAAAGTGTTCAGACTGTCTTATTGGTATTTACCTGTTTACTGTTGCTTGTAAATAATTATGTTTTTCCAGTTATTTTATAGGTGTCTTTTGTGGATTAACCAGAACTCTGTTGTATATATGTTTGGAGCGTAACCCAGGAACGGACTATAGACTGTTAAAGACTCGGGGCAGGACAGACCCCTACCTGGTTACGGCTCCCTGTTCTTTGGTGAAATGGACACCCTTTTTGCTTCAAAAATTGCACCCGGTTGCGGACACGCCGTGACCACCTTAACGTGTTTTTCCTTATTGTATTGTTCCTGTTTATACCCTGTTATGTTTTCAAAAATATGTTTAGTCCCGGAGTACTAAATTTTACTAGGGGGGAATGTGGCACCCCAGGGTTCTGGTTACCACAGTAATAGCAATATTACGTCTGTGAGCAGGTGGGAGGTCTCCTGGTCAGGAACCCTAAGCATGCCACACCTCCTGCCCAGTCCTGGGAGGGGAAGAACTTCCCCTATATAAACTGGGGCTGAGGTGGGGTTAGAAGGAAGAAGCTAAGAAGAGGAGTCCCAGACAGAGACACAGTCTGGTCTGGAGTGGAGCAGATGCAGGGAGAGCAAGATCAGGAGCTCTGTGGGAGCAGTGATAAAAGGGGTCCAGGACTGGAAGCTGTAGAGCTCGTCCTGACTGAAGAGATCTCACCGGACACGGAGTCCGAGGCTGTGGGGACTGTTCCATACCCAGCAGCAGAAACCGTCCGGCAGGGGATTTCAGGTCCTCTGGCCAAGAAACCCGAAGGCACGGTCACACGCAAGGGACCAGCACCGCCGTCGTGGAGCGGAGGCTACCAGAAGGCCCCGAGTCACCGGCCATATGGGTGAGCACCACACGGTACACTCAGGGACGTGGGCTACTTTTACCCGCTTCTAGCAAGGTAGCCAGGAAGAGTACAATTAGTTGGGGAGGCCTACAACTCCGCCTGGCCGGGGGAGATCCTATCTGCTCACGGACTGACCAGGCCCCGATCGCTAGCCAGTACTCCCGGGAGGGTCTACCTTTGCCACCAGTAAAGACCCTGAACTACACCGCACCGTCTCTGAGTGGTTCCTGGTGCCTGCGTGCAATTCTGCTATCCCCATCATCCACGTCTGCTGCCCTGAGGCCATACCCCTCCCGTTGGGGGTTATACTACCCACGCTGCACAACTGTACCACCGGCCTCAGCGGTCTGCCCTGCAGCGGCGGCTTCATAACCGCATTCAACGGGTGGCGTAGTCGAACACTATAACATCTTCTGCTAAATTCCGCCACTTAGTTTGACACCCTGGGCACGGACCGGGTCACCGCCACGAGGACTACTAACCCCGACAGATCCGGCTCCGGGTATTTCCCGCGTGCGCAACGCTACACAACACAGGCCCAGGGGGCGCGTCAAATACATGATAATGTTTTTAGTTCTCTTCCAGATCCAGATCAAGACTCTAGCAGCCATATGCTGCAACCTGGAGACTGTGTGGTTATAAAAAGATACGCGAGGAAAAGCCTAGATCCACGGTTTGACGGACCCTTTCAAGTTCTGCTGACCACAAGCACAGCCGTTAAGCTAGAGGGAAAAGAGGCCTGGATCCACGCGTCCCATTGCAAAAAGATACTAGGAGAACCAGCGGACAAAGAATGAAGACATTGTTTATACTTACCTGCATCCTTGTGACCACAGGTGCATGGACTACGTTAGGCACTACAGATGGAGGCGACAATACATTCATTAAACACCATCTTGCTCTAATCGATGGACTAAAGGAGCATAACCAGACTATTGCTAATTGTTGGATATGTACACATGCCCCTGTGACATCCACTAGCATACCCTTTCTCGCTGTTCCAGTCTCATTGGAAGAGATAAACTTTTGGGTCAACTGTTCAGATACTTGGGCCAATAATGCCACACAGAGATTGTGGAATACCACTGTTGGGATTCCCGTAGTAGGGTGGACAAAATTTCCCTGGTGGCAAGGGAACCTGACGGGTCAAATAATTCCCAGGTTGTATATAGCATTTAAAGGAGGGGAGTGGGTACCTCGTAACAAAACAAAAATTACTGATCTAGGGAAAATACCTGAACAAGGATTAAAAATAAGTTTTAATGCCACTTCAGGAAGCAGTGATGCCTTTAAACCTTCCCTGTTGGAAAGATATCTACACACTTCTAATTGGGTGAATAATGTCTATTTTAAAAACGGAACAAATGATACCTGTGCCAACGTACCTGGCAATCTACAGTGTAACGAAAGCTCAAGTTATCAGAAAGGTGCACCTACGTGTGGCAATCCTGATGCTGGCTATTGTTCCCCTAGAGGTCAAGTGCCTGGGTGGTGTATGATGTCAAATGTTTCTAAGTTTGTTGATTTAGTTCACCGTTTAATACTGCAACATTCAGCATTATGGAATCTCCCCTCATCCATGTATTGGGTATGTGGAGACAAGGCTTTCAAGTGGCTCCCAGTAGGAGTAACAGGAACTTGTACTTTAACCAGATTGACACCCGCAACTTATATTGTTACTCCAGACCAGCTAGATCCTTTGTCTATCCCAAAACATACACTGCATAAGAGATCAGCAGACAATAAAAAAAAGACCAAGTGGGAGACCCCATATAGTTCAAATGGGAGGGGTAAACAAATTTTTCAGTGCATTGTTTATATACCCTATGTTGACACAAATGTGGGATAAATTAGTAGAAGCTATGGACTATCTTGATGACCAGATTTGGGATATTTTAGAAATAGTTAACGGATCTCTTGCAGTACAGAATCAATTGATTATTGTCACGAACCAACATACCCTTGTACTAGATTATTTAACAGCGGCACAAGGAGGAATGTGCCAGATAATAGGGCCTGCATGCTGCCATTATATAGACAATTCTAGTGTATTGACGCTGAAACATAAGTTAGAAGACGTGGTAAAATTAAGGAGACTTTATGATGAGGCCAACCTCAAGAATCAGGATTCCTGGTGGGCAAACACCTTTTCCTTTCTAAATCCCGTTAATTGGTTTAAAGGTATCGGTGGGTGGTTGGCTGGTATAATGCAAGCTATTTTTCAGGTTTTGCTAATGTGTCTTGCGGTTTATTTGGTTTTTAAGTTTTTTCTAATATGTATTCAGCGTTGTACTAAAAGAAAATATAGACATTCATATTGATAAATGAAGGAACAAAAGGATGGAATGTTATAGCAGAAGATGAGGTCCCTCAAGTTTAAAGGCCCCATCTATGCTATATAAGTCTGACAGTTACTTTAGGTCAAAGCAACAGCTAAATGGTCCTTCCTTGTATCAATAGAGACTAACTTGTCCTTGCTAGTCATCAGAATGTATCTGATTAAATGTGTCTAATTAAATGTGTCCGATTAAATGTTTCAACACAAGCATAAGCATCACAAGAACAGAAACCAGTCTTTGTGTGCTAAATTGTATAATCGGACCATATATGGTAAATCCTTTTCCTGCCTTCAGGGTATATATAAACCCTATGCTTTGTAATAAAGTTAGAGCTTGTTTGACACATACATCCTGTCCTGTGTCTCATTCTCTCCGATATCGTAATCCAAGGATAGAAGACCCAGAAAGCAGTGACGTCAAGACCTATTATTTCTGAAATAGGCTCTATGACTGAACACCTCCGTGAATGGCTTGATTCAGCCCTTCAACCCTTAGCACAGAGAACCCCAGATTATTTAAAGGACTCCTGCAATATTTTGAGAAATTTTTCTGACAAAGTATGGTAGAAACAATTTTCTTGGCTGTTATGTGACGTAATATCCCTCTATGCATCCATACCACACAATATTGTAATGAAGGTATTAGAATTCTACCTTTCTTGTTACTGTGATTTCTCTATGGATTTACAAAATTTTCTTTCACAGGTGACACTATTTCTGATGACCCATAATTTTTTTTACATTTGATGGATCCTATTATTTGCAATGTAGGGGCGTATCAATAGGGGCAAATTATTCCCTATCTTTAGCAAATCTAGTTATGACGTATTGGGAATCAGAGGTTTTTATTCCATCACTAATCCATTTTCTCATCATCTTATATGGTATGGCAGATACATAGACGACCTCATATTTATATGGGGGGCTGTGTGTCTGCCATACCCAAATTTGTTCAGTACATCAATAACTGTAATTTGAAATGAACCCACACATCCCATGCCATGCAAATATCCTTTTGTGATTTACAATTATTAGCCATTCCGGGTAAAATTATCTCTACTTCTACCTATGTCAAACCAATTAAGTGAAATACCATCCTACACGCAAAAAGTAGTCACCCGACCCATACCATCCAGGTCATCCCTGTTGGGGAATTTAGTAGAATCAAAAGAAATTGTAACAATCCTGATACTCTGGATAGGGAAATTACAGAGTCCTGTGATAGACTCAGTAAAAGAGGATATGCTACATGGTCTCTAAAAAGAGCAGCCAATATTATTCATTCTAAAAACAGATCTGAATTAATATACAAAAAAATGCAGAAATAAACAGGGAAATCAGTCTTATCAATTCAGCATAGTGTGCAATTTAATCATATAAAGTCAATAGTTTCAAACTTGATACCCATTTTATATCAGGATTCTATATTATTTTCTATTTTGTAGCCAGGTTTTACTATTGTTGCCACAAAAGCTAGCACTATAGGCAATATAATATCACTAATTTATTTTTCATTGCAGAAACCATCAGAAACATGGCTTTCCTGCAAGGGATTTTTCAAATGCGGCGGTAATCGTTGCCGCACATGTGCACATGCCTCTGTTATTAAAACCTTCCAAAACCATGACGGATCTTGCAGTTATATCATAAAGGATATCAATCAATTGCAATTCTCAAGATGTGGTTTATGATATAAACTGCACGATCTGTCACAAGCTATATGTAGGATGTACTACGCGTAGATTACAGACACAGATTTCGGAAACACATCCGCATATAATCAGCACTAATTCTTCCATGTAAGGAAGTGCTGTTTGAGAAACTCAACATACATTATGGAGTTCATCTCTACCCCTTCAGGGATCCTAAAAGGGCCGGCAATCTCTCTCCCCTTGATTCCAGCCCAAAACATTACTCCACCTCCTCCTTGTTGGCGCCCTAGCCGTGTTTGCATGGGGTGTCCATCAACCAGCCATCCTCCACTCCATCCATCTGGACCATAACGCATATAATCAGCACTAATTCTGTCAGTCGCAATATATCGAATGCATCCAATCACTTTATCACTTACCACGGTTACCACTACCATGGTTCAAGAAGAAGAACCGTGCATTCCGCAGCAAGATCGTTTTCATGCATGATAATGCACCGTCTCATGCTGCACATAACACATCTGCATCTCTGGCTGCTATGGGAATAAAACGGGACAAACTTATGGTGTGGCACCCATGCTCCCCTGACCTAAACCCCATTGAGAACCTCTGGAGCATCATCAAAAGGAGTGTCTATGATGGCGGGAGGCAGTTCACATCTAAGCAACAGCTCTGGGAGGGTATTCTGTCCTCATGCAAAACAATTAAAGCAGAAACCATCCAAAACCTGACAAATTCAATGGACGAGAGAGTTCAGAAGCTCCTTTCGAACAAGCGGTCCTATGTGCAAATGTAACATCACCTAGAATAAAGTTTTGAGTTGAAAACTGTTTGATTTCAGTTTGTAATAACCTGCTAATGCTTATAATTTCAAAAATGACCATTTTTTTGTTCTTTATTAAAATGAAAA
Source organism: Phyllobates terribilis (assembly GCF_046119375.1). Lineage (NCBI taxonomy): Eukaryota > Metazoa > Chordata > Amphibia > Anura > Dendrobatidae > Phyllobates > Phyllobates terribilis. The sequence continues at coordinate 241,986,755 of NW_027362769.1, read as the reverse complement.
GGTTGAAAACTCTGCTGTGCATAATAATTTGGAACATGGATTTTGAGTGCAGTTTGAGTTTTTTATTTTTTAAAAAATATACTGTTATCATAGGCAGTTTGTACAAAAACCTTTCAATTGTACTCTAATAGTTATTTGACTGGAAAATTACAATGACTGCAATTCATATAGGTAGTTTGGGAAAATCTGAGAAAATATTATTTGCATAATAATTTGGAACACAGTGTATATCTTGCGTATGTGGGGTTAACGTTTTGTATGTAAATCTAGAAATTGTGGTCATCGATCACATGACTTGTTCAACCACCTGCAGTTCATTATGCATGTATTTAATGTTTACCCACATTTGCCATAGCAGTTCTGAAAAAGGACGCTTGAATCAAGTTCGAAATGCGTTGCACCACCTGCCCCCACTCCCTCTTTTCTATTTGGGGATACATTAATTTTAATGGATTTATGAATAAAAACTAAATATTTTTAATGGAGCTTGAATAAACCTTTTTCTCCTTTTCTGTATCTCTGCTCTGCAAATGTAGCACCCCGAGGGTTCGGCCGCTACAGGGGTATTGTACCTCAACCAGAGGTGTGATATTCCACTCCCTGGTAAGGATGGAGTGTGGACCAGGACTCGGTTAGCTGCATGCATTACACACACCCCATTTCCAGGGGACAGCTCAACGGTGCTCCCATTAGACAGTAATGCAGGCACGACAGAACATGTCCCTGACTGGAGTGGGGAGAGGGGAGGAAAACCCAGTGATGTAGGAGCAGATAGGGGTTGGGTTTCTGGGCATAGGTAGGAGCCCATTGGTTGCAAGTCACCTGGGCTCATACACAGAGAGGGAGGTATATAAGGTGGGCACCATCTTAGAACAGTGTTCAGTCTGAGAGAGGAAGTGACAGAGCAGGGCCTCTGTGGAGCTCTGCTCCGGAGGCGGGCCTAGCCTGTGAAGCCCAGCCAGCACTGAAAGAGAAGGAGTGAGTTCAGTCAGGAGGAGAGAGAAGAGGAGTTCAGCCAGAGAGGGCTGACAGGGAGCTGCGGCTCAGTCCGGGCCCAGCTCCACGAGGCAGGCCTAGAGTGAAGGCCAGAGCCAGAGGAGAGGAACGGAAACAGCAAGGAACAGGAACAGAAAGGAAAGGAAGAAAGGAATAGAACACCAAGAGAGGCCCAGAGACACGAAGGCAGAAGGAACCCCAAAGGCCCAGGAGATTGCGGGTGACGGCTTGGCAGAACAGGGTACCAGATCCCAAGTTGGTGGAGGCGACCAATCCTCAGCCAAGGTTGTGATCATATCTTGGTGCGACCCCTCACTACACCTACTAGAAAGGCACACCACATAGGGTCAGGGAAGTGGACAACCAGCCTCCCAAGAGAAGACCCGAGGCAGCTGGACAAAAGTAGTGTCACTGGTGGGGCACGGCCAGAGAAAGGAATAGAAGGGAGTCCTGTGACACACTCTGGAATTGCCTGGGGGTTGACCGAGCCCCCTGCCTGGTGGACGCAGCACGGCTCGGGCAGTCATTGTCGGCGGAATGACTTGGAACATAAAGAACTGTGAGTAAAGAACTTGAACTGCAACCCCACGTCTCTGTGCTTCATCGCCGCACCAGCACTACTAGTGCTGGGACGTCCGTGCACTATCACCCCCATCATCTACTACACTGCCCTGGGGCTGCACTCTTCCAGTGGGGAGTCACACTACCTCAGCTGCATACACCATCAGCCCCAGCGGTCTGCCTTGCAGCGGCGGTCCGCACTGACCGCAATCCACGGGTGGCGTAGTCAGACAATTAACCATAAAAATCCCATATATAGACTGCCACTGGTTTGACCACCCTGAGCCATGGGACCGGGTCGCCGCCACAGAGACTACAACCCCCCAGAGACCTGGTTCCGGGTAACCCACACACGTGCGCCTACGAGGCCCAGGGGGCGAGTCACACACACCTGTTGCGGACAAAATCAAGTGTGCACTGTGCAACTCCATCAGTGGCAAGGTCCACATAATCACTGATACGTGGACCAGTAAGCATGAACAGGGCCGTTATATTTCCCTAACTGCCAACTGGTTAAATGTAGTGGCAGCTGGGCCTCAGGCAGAATTCATTCTGCCGAATGTCCTACAACCACCAAGGATTTATGGGATTGATGTCCTATCACCACCGCCTCCTCAACTGGTCTGTGTTACACCTGCAACACCAACTTCAGCACAGCCAAAGATAAATGACAGCAGGCTATTCTATAACTCATCTGTTTGAGGGAAAAATCCTAGACCGTACAAGAGCTCTGGACCAGGATCAAACAGCAGACAGATGAGTGGTTGGTGCAAGTGAACCTCAAGCCCAGCCTGGTAGTGTGCGCTAACGGGTGAAATCTCACAGCAGCTCTGGGCCTAGCTGGTTTGAAGCACATCCCTTGCCTGACAAATGTGCTAAATTTGGTGGTGCAGTGCTTCCTTAAAAATTATCCACATATGTCAGAGCTGTTGCTGAAATTGCGGGCAGTGTGTGCACGTGTTCGGTGTTCTCACTCTACTGCTGATCGCCTGTCTGTGATGCAGCGTCACTTCTGCCTTCCGGCTCACCGCCTCATATGCGACGTACCAACAAGGTGGAACTCCACCCTGCATATGCTGAAGAGACTGTGCGAGCAGCAGTAGGCAATAGATGAGTTTCAGCTCCAGAACGCATGAGTGAGTCGCTCTGCGGAACATTACTTCACCACCAATGAGTGAGCCTCCATGAGGGATGTGTATGACGTGTTGCACTGCTTCGAATTCTCCATCAACATGGCCAGTGCTGATGGCGCCATCATGAAGGTTACTATACCAATTCTATGCCTGCTGGAAAAAGGGATCACTTGCACCAATATCAGGCTTTTCGTCCACTCATGACTTGGAGGGTGGGTTCCTGTACCAACAGTGGCCAGGTACCTAAATGTCCAGTCAGGAGACAGTTTTGGAGGATGACAATGATGATGATGATGAGGAGTAACCGTCTTTACAGTAGGGTGGAACTGAAAGCAGCTCACGGGTGCATGGCTGGGGTGAAACCGAGGACCCAGACCATACACCTCCCACCGAGGACAGATTGGCGTTGACTCTGAGCAGCCTGGCACGAATGAGCCAATGCATGTTGCTGTTCCTGCGCAATGACCACTGAATTGCCCAGATTGTTACCAGTGCTGATTACTGGGTGGCCACTCTGCTGGACCTCCATTATAAGGACAATGTACCATCATTACTTCCATCACTGGAGTGGGATCGCAAAAAGCGTGAATACAAGCACACACTGGTAGAGGCACTACTGACAACATTCCCACCTGACAGCAGGGGCTCATTGAAAGAACAAGGCAGAGGAGGAGGATGAAGTCGCCAACGCAGATAGAGCACAGGCATCACCTCGGAAGGCATAGTTAGCATGGCCAAAATGTGGATAAACTTCCTCAGCAGGAAGCAACAACATCTGGTACCACCATCTGATATGGTTTGAATTAGCAGAAGGCAGTGTTAAATGGGTCTCCATGTACTAATTGATGGATCTGCCCCATTTGAGTTCTGGGTCTCAAAATTGGACAAATGGCCAGAGCTTGCCCTTTATACCTTGGAGGTGCTTGCCTGCCCTGCGGTAAGTGTACTGTCAGAATGTGTGTTTAGCAAGGCAGCATCTGCCTGTTTCCAGCCAGTGCAGGAAGCTAAAATTAATTAAAATTAACCAGGATTGGATCCCACAGGACTTGTCCATTAGTGTTGAGCCACCCCCGTAGTGTTCGAGTTCGGTTCGGTTCGTCGAACACCCGTATGTTCAACAAACTGTTCGTCGAACTCTTCGTCGAACACCTTCGAACACCGTTAAAACCAATGGCAGGCAAACTAAAACACATAGAAACACATAGAAAACACCTTCAAAGGTGTCCAAAACCTGACAAACTGCTCAGAAGACACAACTAACACATGGAAAAGTGACAAGTACATATAGTCATGCGAAAAGAAAAGAGGTGGAGGAGTAAAAGGAGGGGGAGACACAGATATAGGCATGTTATGCCCTTCTAAAACCAAAAAAGTGTGAAGCCGATACGGCCAGTCCGTTCCTGCCCATGCGACCTCCGTGTCGCCGGGTTTGTGCCAGAGCTGCGGTGGACCCTGACGGCCAGCCCCCCTCTCCCAATACTGGTGCCTGTCCGCTGGTGGGTCGAGCGAGCCCCCCTGTGGTGGAGGCAGGTCTAAGCTTTTAAATTTAAATTGTCTCTCTAATTCAAATGAATACACTTTAAATCCTTTTACAAGGATCTATTGGAGGGCAAGTCTCAGGCCAGCAGCCGCGTAATTCCAGCTCCAGTAGCGTCCACTAAAGCTGCTGCAGTTAAAAAGCTTTTATAAGGATAGAGCTCGGCGGTCCACCGCAAGGCGTCCTACCACCAGTCCCAGCCCCTATGCCTTGGGGTGCCTCCCGATGCTCTTCACTGAGTATCCCGGGGGCCCGAAGCATTTCCTTTGAAAAAATTAAGTGTCCAAACTACAGGTGGTGTAGCTTGCTTAACAGCTGGGATAATCCGCTGAATAGCAGACACTGCTAGTAGGCCAAAGTATTTCCTGGGCTAGATGCAGTTAAAAATTTGTAATTAGATACTCTCGTTGGATGCTGAGAAAGCATTCCATAGAGTCTCCTGGCACGCCATATATTATTCTCTTAAAAAGCTTGGGGTAGGGGTCTAGGGGACCCTTTTATAGCCAAAATCACGGCCCTGTATCGCAATACATCACCTAGGCTGAAGATAAATGGAACTGTAGCACACCGAGGGCTCGGTTGCTACAGAGGTATTGCACCTCACCCAGAGGTGTGATATCTCACTCTCAGGTAAGGATGGAGTGTGGATCAGGACCCCGACACCTGCATGTATTACACCATATTGCCATGGGGCAGGGCGACCAATATGCCCCTGAGATGGGCACGACAGTCCCTGTCCCTGTCTGGAGTGGGGGGAGGGAACACCGAGGAAGGGGAACCCTGTAGTGCAGGAGCAGGGAGGAAGCAGTTCCTGGGTGCATTGAGAAGGGAGTATAAAAGGTGGGCACCATCTTAGTTCAGTGCAGAGAAGTCTGAGCAGAAGTGACAGGGAGCAGGGGATCTGCATGAGCTCTGCTCCGGAGGCGGGCCTAGTAACAGAGGCCCAGGCCTGGAAGAGGGAGAAGGAAGGAAGAGGAGCGGAGAAGGTTCCAGGAACGAGGAACGAAGGGATCCCAGGGGTGCGGACGGGCGAGTCGCCACCGCACGCCCGAATCCACCTGTGTGGAGAGGTCAGGCCAAAGGGAGAGACCGGTCCCCGAAACTAGTGGAGGCGGGAAACGACCCTCAGCTAGAAACCGGAGGCTGTGACATTTTATGTGCCGCAGCCCCTCGCTACACCCACTAGGAAGGCACCACATAGGGTCAGGGAAACTGGCGCCAAGTTTACCAAGAGGAGGCCCGAGGCAGCCGGACAGAAACGTTGGTAAGAAAGGCCAGACAAAGGACACACAAAGGGGGTCCTGTGAAGCGCTCCAAAGTTATCTGGGAGTTGTCTGAGCCCCTCACCTGGTGAGCACAGTACGACGTGGGCAGCCGTTACCTGCAGAAGTAGTCTGGATAATAAGAACTGTGAGTAAAGGCCCTGGACTGCATCACTGACTCCGTGTCGTTACTGCTGCTGCCCTGCACCATCACCCCCATCCTCCGCATACACTGCCCTGAGGCTATACTCCTCCCATGGGGAGTTATACTATGCTCTGTTGCACCCACAACACCAGCCTCAGCGGTCTGCCCTGCAGCGGCGGTTCACTCTGACCGCAATCCACGGGTGGCGTAGTCGGACATTTAAACATCAAAACCACATAAATAGTTCCGCCACTGGTTTGACCGCCCTGAGCCACGGAACCGGGTCACCGCCACGGAGACTACAACCCCCAGCATCCACCAAAAAGGGTCCAGCTCCGGGTGTCCCAAGGCCCAGGGGGCGCGTCAGAACATTTTCATCACCTTTCATAATCACCAATGGGACAAGGCAGGGATGTCCTCTGTCCCCTCTCTTATACATCCTAGTGACGGAGCACCTGCTCTCATCAATTCGCCATAACCCCAATATTAGGTGGATTGAGGTGGGAGGCACCGAGTACAAGTGCTCTGCATTTGCTGATGATGTCCTAGTATATATCACTCAATCACATATATCCATCCCTGCTGTTATGGCTGAAATATATCACTTTCTTACATGGTCAAATTTTAAAATCAATGCAGCGAAGTCTGAGGCCCTCGATGTCTCCCTCCCCAAATCCATACAGGATTCCATCCAGTCCAACTTTCCCTTTGCCTGGCCCTCACATGGTATCAAATACTTAGGAATTCCTATTCATAGAGACCTCTCCCGTCTATGATATCTTAATTTTGGGCCCTTTATTGAACAACTCCATACAGACCACGGTTGGCAAGTTAGAACTGTAAGATTCACTACGTGCACCACTGGTGTTTTGTGGAAAAGCACATATACACTGTGTTCCAAATTATTATGCAAAAAGTGTTTAGGAGTGATAAGGGAAGAATTTGTTTGTTTGTCAGTTAAACTCATTGATGGTGATGTGTGTCAGGGCTCTTTATATCACTGTAAGCAATTGCAGACACCTGTGCTAATTAGTTTGGCAGGTGTGTCCAATGAAAGGCAAGACTACTTAAGAAGGCTGTCCCACATTATTAAGCAGCCTACATTTTCTGCCAAAATGGGAAAGAAAAAGGATGTGTCGGCTGCTGAGAAGCAACAAATTGTGGAGTGTTTAGGTCAAGGCATGACTACAATCAACATTGCCAAGACACTTCATCCTGATCATCGCACAATCAAGAAGTATGTAGCTGATTCACAGTACACACGTGTGCGTGCTGATAAGGTAAAATTGAGGACTCTTTCCTATAGGCAATTACGTCAGGTTGAAAGAGCAGCGGCAAAAAAGCCTTGTCATAGCAGCAGACAAGTTTTTGAAGCTGCTGGTGCCTCCAACATCCCCCGAACAACAAGATGCAGAGTCCTTCAGAGGTTTGCTGCTGTGCGTAAGCCATCCTGTCGACCTCCTCTATCCACTGCACACAAGCAGAAACGGCTCCAGTGGGCCAAACAATACATGAAGACTGACTTCAAAACTGTTTTGTTCACCGATGAGTGCCGTGCAACGCTCAATGGTCCAGATGGATGGAGTGGAGGATGACTGGTTGATGGACACCCCAAGCAAACACGGCTACGGTGGCAAAAAGGAGGAGGTGGACTAATGTTTGGGCTGGAATCATGGGGAGAGAGATTGTCGGCCCCTTTAGGATCCCTGAAGGGGTAAAGATGAACTCCATAATGTATGTGGAGTTTCTCAAACAGCACTTCCTGCCATGGTTCAAGAAGAAGAACAGTGTATTCCACAGCAAGATCATTTTCATGCATGATAATGCACCGTCTCATGCTGCACATAACACATCTGCATCTCTGGCTGATATGGGCATAAAAGGGGACAAACTTATGGTGTGACCCCCATGCTCCCCTGACCTCAACCCCATTCAGAACCTCTGGAGCATCATCATAAGGAGTGTCTATGATGGCGGGAGGCAGTTCACATCTAAGCAACAGCTCTGGGAGGGTATTCTGTCCTCATGCAAAACAATTGAAGCAGAAACCATCCAAAACCTGACAAATTCAATGGACGAGAGAGTTCAGAAGCTCCTTTCGAACAAGGGGCCCTATGTGCAAATGTAACATCACCTAGAATAAAGTTTTGAGTTGAAAACTGTTTGATTTCAGTTTCTAATAGCCTGCTAATGCTTACAGTTTCAAAAATGACCATTTTTTTGTTCTTTATTAAAATGAAAAGGTTGATCGAAGAGTGGGGGGGATCTAAGGGTGTGGCAACCCAGTAGTCAGGATTACTTAGAATTCTGACAATCTGAGGGTCATGTTGCAGGTAGTGCAGCAAGAAGTCACTCATGTGTCTTGCGCATCTAGGAGCCCCAAAATTATTTTCCGGGCTAGATGCAGCTAAAAATTATTATTAATTTTAAATCTGGTGGAGCTTAGTATAGATGGCCTAATAGAATCAGTACTGCACACTGCTACAAAGCCCAAATTATTTTCCAGCCAAGATACAGATAAACATGATTAGTAATTTTAAAGCTTAAATCGGTTGGTGAGGTGATTTTAACAAAACATCAAGCTTTTACTCTCCCCAGGATGACACAGGGGTAGAAAAGTCGTTTCAGATCCATGATTTGTTCATCTTTATGAACGTGAGTTTGTCTACATTATCAGTGGAGAGCCGCGTGCGCTTATCTGTCAGCACACCACCAGCAGCGCTGAACACACGTTCAGACAGAACGCTGGCTGCAGGGCATGACAAGATCTCCAAGGCGTAAGTGGCGAGCTCCGGCCATTTATCCAGATTGGAAGCCCAAAAAGAGCAAGGGTCTAGTGACACAGTCATGGTTTCAATGTTTACTTGGAGATACTCCTGTTCCATCGTCTCTAGGCGTTGACTATGTGTCAGACTTCTTGTCTCCTGTGGCCTTGCAAAGGATGGGCTAAAAAAGTGGTGAAATGATTCCGCAAAATTTGTTACCAGTAGATATTGTGTTTCTGTTACGTTTTGAGTGCTGAACACTCGACGGTCCCACGGTTGTCAAGTTGGAACTGTGAGATTCGCTACGTGCACCACTCGTGTTTTGTGGAAAAGCACATGTAAGATTCTGCAACAGTCTCTGCTGATACTCCTGCATGCGTGCATCCCTTTCTATGGCAGGAATAATTTCTGCAAATTTACTTTTGTACCGGGGATCTAACAGTGTGGCAACCCAGTAGTCAGGATTATTTCTAATTCTCACAATTCGAGGGTCATGTTGCAGGTAGTGCAGCAAGTCATCTTTATCGATCTGAAAAAATGCCCAGGCTATGCAAGGCTTAGCACCCATGCGACCTGAAGAGCCACCACGACTTGTGGTCAGAGGCGGAGTTGTGTTTGAGGAAGCAGTTGTTGACGTGCTTCCAGTACTACGTCTCGGTCCATGAAGGCGCAACCTGACCTTGTCGTCGCTAGCATCCTCCTCCACCTCCTCTGCTGACCTCATCTCTTGGCTGACTGTGGGTTGACAGTAAGTGGGATCTCCAACCTCATCATCATCACCCTGTGTGTTATCACACCCGTCGTCCTCAGAGCCAACCTGTTCCTGCCCTGACAAAAAACGAAAGTTCTCGCTCCAATCAGGTATTTGAGTCTCATCATCGTCTTCCTCATTGTCTCCACCAACAGGAGTTACAGTTTGGGAATGAGGGTCTACGTTATGGTCAGAACCTCCTGCGTCTGGTCCTGGATCCGACTCATAAAGATTCTGGACATCAGTGCAGATCATTTCCTCGTCTGGATTCACAGAAGCTCTGGAGCCGACCTCTGATTCCCAGGCTATAGTATGAGTAAACAGCTCTGCAGACACAACCATCTGTTCTACCCCATACTCAGACGGGCAGCTGGAGACTTGGGAGCTGTGAGGAAGCAAGTGCGATTGGGGTGACACCTCTGAGGACTGGAGTATTTGTGATGTTGAAGTTGAGGTGGAGGAGAGCCCACTAAAAGGAGCACTTGATATCCGTTGAAGCACCTGCTGTTTTTGTGCCTCATCTGGAATTTGTAGCGATTGGCGTGGCCGTAAGAAAGGGATCTTATCACATTGTCCGCTAAAAGAAGTAGACATTTTAGTTTGGCTGGAAGATGGTCTTTCTTCTGCAGATGTTACTGTTGCTTTAACACCTACTCCACGGACACAACCTTTTTTCCCCTTCCCAACACGCCTATTCCCCTTTCCATCAGCAGCATGCCTTTTTCCACTCATTTTGGTGGTTAACTAATTCAAAACTCTGGAGTTGTTTGCACAAAAAAACAATGGATGAGAACCGAGCAGAGCTGAGTGGCCAAACTGTGGTATTAGGCCAAAAGTATTGGCTGGGTTAGATGTAGAAAAAAATTATATTGAATTTGCAACCTGGTGGAGGTTCGTATAGATGGACTAATAGACCAAGTCCCACACACTGCTAGAAGTCTAAATATTTTTTCCGAGCTCGATGCAGAAAAAAATTATTTTTAATTTGCAACCTGGTGGAGGTTAGTATAGATGGACTAATAGAACAAGTCCCACACACTGCTAGAAGCCTAAATATTTTTTCAGAGCTAGATGCATAAAAAAATATTTTTAATTTGCAACCTGGTGGAGGTCAGTATAGATGGACTAATAGACTAAGTCCCATACACTGATAGAAGCCTAAATATTTTTTCAGAGCTCGATGTAGAAAAAAATTATTTTTAATTTGCAACCTGGTGGAGGTTAGTATAGATGGACTAATAGAACAAGTCCCACACACTGCTAGAAGCTGAAATATTTTTTCAGAGCTCGATGCAGAAAAAAATTATTTCTAATTTGCAACCTGGTGGAGGTTAGTATAGATGGACTAATATAACAAGTCCCACACACTGCAAGAAGCCTAAATATTTTTTCAGAGCTAGATGCAGAAAAAAATTATATTTAATTTGCAACCTGATGGAGGTCAGTATAGATGGACTAATAGAACAAGTCCCACACACTGCTAGAAGCTGAAATATTTTTTCAGAGCTAGATGCAGAAAAAAAATATTTTTAATTTGCACCCTGGTAGAGGTTAGTATAGATGGACTAATAGAATGATGCTATGCCCAATAGGTTTTACTTCACTAGGTGCAGTAAAAAAAATTGTATTCTATACACAGGTGGTGTAGCTTGCAACACAGATAGGCTACTCCACTGACTAACACACTCTGCAATAGGCCAAAAAGGATTTGCTTTGCTAGATTTAGCCAAATGCTGTGAAAAAAAACTTGCACAGCACTGGCACAGACCTGCCTGGCAAAAAGTGATAGGAACTGATGTAACCTAGTCCTGAAAAGGACTGCAATTACAATTAGTCTTTACTCCCAACCTATCTATTTAAGAGCACAGACCTGCCTGATAAAAGTCGTAGGAAATGATGTAACCTAGTCCTTAAAAGGACTGCAATCACAACTCTTCCCTACTCCCAAGCTATCTGTAGATTTGTGCGAAAATTGGCTTGAAATTAACAAAGTATAGCGCACACAGCAACAGAGGTGCCGTCTAACACGCAGCTGCAGCAGTGAGAAAATGGTGGCGACGGGGAAAATGGCTGGGTCTTATAGGGCAAGGACATGTGACATACACTGCCAATGATACATGCCCTTGCTTGTGTGAAAAAAAGCAGTTCGCTCCGTGTGTGCACTGCTGATAGACTGACAGATTGCACCTCCCCACTGTAAATGCGGGAAAGAGAAAAAAAAATGGAGATCTTCATTATTCCTGCAGAGATCCATCCCCTGCCCCTCCCCCCGCCCCGCTGTACACTCAAACTGCATATTAACTATAATTTTCAGCATTACTGAGAAAAAATCCAGTTATGATTTTGGTGCACGAACAGTTATCGAACATAACCTCGAACAGACAAATTTTTTTCAAATCGTTCGTGTTCGCCAAAAGGCTCGAACACCGCCCAAAACAGCTCGAATTTGAGAATGGCGAACAGTTCGAGTCGAACACCGCTCATCTCTATTGTCCATATCTTTCGCTGACTAGACAACTATACCAGCCATACTCAGCCATTATTATACTCTATTCGCCATTTGTTTAATTTTGTGGCCTCCCCAAAAAAATAAAGAATGAAAAACAAAATATAAAACTAAAAACAAAAAAACAGTGTTGACTTCCTGTTCTTCCAACCCTTCCACCTTCACCTACTCTACCTCTTCCTCCACTTGGACCACCGATTCCTGGTTCTAGATCATTATTTTTTATTTTATTTTTTGTTCTTTTAAGTCATTTCCCTAAAAAAGAATCAAACACAAAAATAGTGTTGGATACCTTCTCTCCTGCCTCTTCCACCTGCACCACCACGTCCACCTCCACACCTCCTCCTCCTTTAGGATCTCTGCCTCCTGTTTCAAGATTGCTATTTTTTTTTATTTTTTGTAATTTTAAATCATTTCCCTTAAAAAAACAACAACACAGTTTCTCCCCAACAAAAATAGTGTTGGATACCTTCTCTCCTGCCTCTTCCACTTACACCAGCACTTCCTCCACCTACTCCACCTCCTCCTCCACTTTTACCTCTGCTCCTGTTTCAAGATTATTATTATATTTTAGTATATTCTCTGTAATTTTAAGTAATTTTCCTATCCTTATTTGTTTGCAGGGCAATTGTCCTGCTCTTACCCCCATTTTGCTTCCTTTTGCTGCCCACTACCCCTTATTACCCATAATTCAAAGCACAAAAGTTTGGGCCCACATTGGCTTCTATTGACTGTGAGCTGGTCTTATTATGCTGGGAATAGCCTAATAATCATGGAGCTTCCCAGCCTATTAATATCAGCTAACAGCTGTCTGCTTTGCCTTTGCTGGTTATAAAAAATAGGGGAATCCCACATTGTTTTTTTCATTTATTTATTAACAAGTTTAGTAAAATACACATGCAAGGCACTGTTCCACTCCTCAACTTGGACCTCTGCCTCCTGGGTCAAGATTACTGTTTTTTATATTTTTTTATTCTATGTTATTTTAAGACATTTCCCCTATCCACATTTGTTTGCAGTGCAATTGTCCTGTTCTTACCCTAATTTTGCTTCCTTTTGCAGCGCCCTAGCCATTGCTACAACCTGTTATGATCTGCAACATGAACTAAGGAAAGATAGGGGAAAGCTGTCCCTACAGTAAGACTAAGCTGAATCCCTACGATGTAGCGGGCTGCCTGTTCCTAGTGAACAGACCCGCCTTAGTCCTTGGCTAGTCTGAACGAAGACCTATAGAATTAAGGGAGGGGTCCCTAAAAGAACTAAGGACGGGGACAAAAATGGGACACCTCCTAAACAGAAGTTGTTGTAGAAAACAAAATACAAACTGACAAAAATGTACTAGAGGTCCTAGAGGACCAAGTGAACTGACACAGATAGGCACCGAAGCACCAGGCTAGCAAAACAGTCAAACAACACTGAAGTTCAGCAAAGCCAGAAGGGCGGAGCTGGAATATAAAGGCAGATGGTCACGTGACCGCAAAACACAAGATAGAAAAAACTAACAGGAGGGTTCTAACACAACCATTCTACAGCACCAAAGTTCAGGTCCCCATTGACTTATATGGGATTCTGGTCCGGGGTCAAGTGTGAGTCAGGTTCTGGTACCTGAACCAAATTTTTGGACTCAAGTTATGCTGAACCCGACAAATCCGATCTCCCACAGGTCCGCTCACCATAATATTAATCTAAATTTATTATATGATGCCATGCATAAAACCACCCAGGATGATAAATGCGCCCTCCTATTTATCTGTCTCCACACCATCCATGCACACGATAACTGCACTTGATAACTGCACTTAAATGGGTTGTCCACTACTATTGAAAATAGGCCAATGTATTTCTATGATGAAAATAAGTGTCTTTGTAAATATCTTGCATTGCTGTTTCCGCCTGTGAGCGGTGCTATAGCTGGCCGCTCACAGGCATCACGTGACGCCCTGCTGATTTAACGTCAAGTGAGGCATGACATCAGTGACGAGGTCCCCGCTGTGGCTGCTGGGTTGTGGGCGGGGTTACCCCACGCGTCACACCCTGCATACACCTCGTGCTTTCCCAATGAATGGGGAGAGGGAGAGAGCACGGTGGATGCTGGGTGTGACACGTGGGGTAACCCTGCCCACAACCCAGCATCCACCGTGGAACGCGGAGCTGTGTCACGCCTGGTTGCAGCCGGGGTCAAGTGATGCCTGTGAGCAGCCAGTGATAGCGCCTCTCACAGGCAGTAACACCAGTGAAAGGTATTTATAAAGAAACTTATTTTCATCATAAAAATACATTGGCCATTTTCAATAGTAGTGGGCAAGCCTTTTAAACATACTGGCTGATGACTGGATCATGCAGCTTTATATGAAAATGCCTATTTATTATAATGGCTGGACCTGAAATAACAAGCACTTTTCACCTATTGTGTCCCCCTATTTCCTTGTAGATTGTAAGCTTGCGAGCAGAGACCTCACTCCTCCTGTAACTGTTTAACTGTCTAAACTTGTATTGAATTTATTGTCTATATACAGAATGTCAACACTTAATTTTAAAGTGCTGTGTAATATGTCAGCGCTATATAAATAAAATTATTATATACTATATAATCGGCTTATTCCGTCTGTCTGTCCGTCCAGGAAATCCCGCGTCGCCGATTGGTCCGGCCGCGGCCAATCAGCGACGCAGGATTTCAGAACAAGATGGCGGCCGTTAGCGGCTCATATGCCGCACGGAGGTCATCTCCCGGCTGCTCGCAGCGGAAGTACCCCGACCGGCGGCCTAGGCGGTGCTGCTCCCCGTTCCTCCCTTCACACTTGCCGTCGGGAGATCAGCGGCCCTAGCCGCTGATCTCCCGACGGTAGCCACATGGAGGTCAGCGACGACGCAGCCGGGAGATGACCGGCGCTAGCCGGTGATCTCCCGGCTGCTCTCAGCGGAAGTACCCGCACAGGCAGCGCCACTCCCCAGTCCTCACTAATACGGTTCGCTGATTGGTCGCGACCAATCAGCGATATTGGCGCCAAATTTAAACACTGCTCTGCTGATTGGTCGCGGCCACCCTGCCGCAACCAATCAGCGATATTGGCGTGAAATTTAAAACACCGCTTCTCTGATTGGTCGCGATTTGAAACGCGCAGGCCACCGTCGGGAGATCAGCGGCACAACCCAGTGCACAGTCCATTTAAATACTGCTTCGCTGATTAGTCGCGCCCGGTAGGCCGCATACATATTCTAGAATACCCGATGCGTTAGAATCGGGCCACCATCTAGTTATTAATAAATTAAAACATGATATCAGAATATATGCATAATACTGCCAAGGGAGCCCTCCACAGACTCCTCACACCAATCCAACACGAGTTTTGCTTCCTCTTCTACAGGGAGTGTTTGCCTCTTAATATAGGGTAAATACAGCGGCCACAAATAGGTAATCAGGGGAAACGTCACCTTACTGGGCGCCGCTGTATGCGCATGCACATGGTATCTGCTGCATGCCGGCTGTAAGATGTAACAAGAAACATAAGATAAAACGTCAAGAATGGGCCAAGAAATATCTTAGGAATGAGTTTTCAAAGGTTTTATGGACTGATGAAATGAGAGTGACCCTTGATGGGCCAGATGGATGGGCCAGAGGCTGGATCAGTAAAGGGCAGAGAGCTCCACTCCGACTCAGACGCCAGCAAGGTGGAGGTGGGGTACTGGTATGGGCTGGTATCATCAAAGATGAACTTGTGGGACCTTTTCGGGTTGAGGATGGAGTGAAGCTCAACTCAACTCCCAGACCTACTGCCAGTTTCTGGAAGACAACTTCTTCAAGCAGTGGTACAGGAAGAAGTCGGTATACTTCAAGAATAACATGATTTTCATGCAGGACTATGCTCCATCACATGCATCCAACTACTCCACAGCGTGGCTGGCCAGTAAAGGTCCAAAAGAAGAAAAAATAATGATATTGCCCCCTTGTTCACCTGATCTGAACCCCATAGAGAACCTGTGGTCCATTATAAAATGTGAGATCTACAGGGAGGGAAAACAGTACACCTCTCGGAACAGTGTCTGGGAGGCTGTGGTGGCTGCTGCACGCAATGTTGATCGAAAACAGATCAAGCAACTGACAGAATCTATGGACGGAAGGCTGTTGAGTGTCATCATAAAGAAAGATGGCTATATTGATCACTAAATTTTTTGGTTTTTGTTTTTGCATGTCAGAAATGTTTATTTTTAAATGTTGTGCACTGATATTGGTTTACCTGGTGAAAATAAACAAGTGAGATGGGATTATATTTGTTTTTTATTGAGTTGCATAATAATTCTGCACAGTAATAGTTACCTGCACAAACAGATATCCTCCTAAGATAGCCAAATCTAAAAAAAACCCACTCCAACTTCCAAAAATATTAAGCTTGGATACTTATGAGTCTTTTGGGTTGATTGAGAACATAGTTGTTGATCAATAAAAAAATAATCCTTTAAAATACAACTTGCCTAATAATTCTGCACACAGTGTATATACACTGTGTGCAGAATTGTTAGGCAAGTTGTATTTTAGAGGATTAGTCGCTCCTCCAGTGAGAGTGGTTGAGAGTGATTGCTCACAGCATTCTGCACCTGTGTCATCTCCTTCTTACTGAGGGGGGCTGGCCGCGTCCTGGTGTGCATTTTTCTTGAACCCTTGGCTGGGGAGTACCATTGCCTTTTTGCTGTTTTCTAATTTGACTTTGGAATTTTAAAAAATTCTGTTTATTGTTCTGGCTATGCTGTTTGTTTTTAGTTGGCTCTCAAGCCTATGCAGCTTGGAGTAGGACAACATGTATAAAAAGTATCATGTGATCAAAATACTCATTTGCTTAATAATTCTGCACACAGAGTGCATATATATATATATATATATATATATATATATATATATATATATATATCTATATCAGGACCAGACTGGGACTAAAAATCTGCCCTGGCACACAGACCCCACCATCCCACATACCATATTGCCCCCCCACCCCCACCCCCCAAATCCTACATCACAAGAAATGTTAGCACCACATCTTTCAAAGGGGTTCTCCACAGCTCTGACACCCATTTCTCAATCAGCATGTGTTCCCCCATTGAAATAACAACACTTATACTCACGTCCGGCGCCATTCCAGCGGTGTTGGCACTCGCTCTCCCGGGGCTCATATGACACTATGTCACACGAGCCCGCTGGCCTCTCTCTTTCCGCCTTTCGATGAATCAATAATCAAGAGGAAGTCAGAACTGCAGCTGGCTGCTGACAGCCTCATGATTACTGATTTGTGTAATATGCAATTTGGAGGTGATCAACTCCCTTTAAATATGTGAACCCCGCCATCCCCACAAGTAAAGCAGTACATGTGGGATACACAGTTTGTCCCATTTGGGGCATTTATGGCAAATTGAAAGGATATGCCATATAGCGTATGTCCGATAAATGCAGGTCCCACTGCTGAATGGAAAGATTGGGGACCCTTTGGTGGCTTCCTCACTAGTCTTTGTTAGTGAATACTTGTATTCTCTATAAAACAATTATGAAGCATTACTTTTTTTTGCATTGTGGCATTCCTCTGTTATTCCTCCTGGAAATATATGAATAAATTGACAAATAGCTGCTACCATTTGTGTGTCCCTACCCAGTCTAACCTTGCCTAATCATTGCTGGCAGTACCAGAATGTGTAGGTGAGAAGGAGAATGGTGACCCTTAGGTGTCAGTAAGGCCCGGGATGCTAATTTCGCAATGCTACTAATTGACAGCTGCAGTTCTGAGAATTACATGGACTCTAGGAGATGACATTGTACAGCAGCTGAAGCCACAGAGGTAAGATCAGGTAGTTGTGACTCTGCTTACACCAGGTGCTATACACACATTTCCAGGAGTAACAACAGAGGAACTGCACAACACTGAGTCCACAGGCATTATATATTAAGTATCAGAACATCATAATTCTGTACATAATATGTATGAAAGACAATCAAAGAAGAAATACTTGTTAGCAATAAATATCATTATCAACAGAAAAAACACCATGATATCGACCTATATGTTATACCTCAAATAGTCTACTAAAATAAAAAGGAGACATCAGCCGCCCACATAGAACTTACATGACTCAATCAGCAAGGACCCTAAACCCAGACTCATCACTGAACCTTTCTATTTTGCTACTATTGTAAAATACTGCATTTTTTCAAACGGAAAAAAAGACATGGAAAAAGCAGCAAAAGCGCTGTGTGAACAATCTCTCGTTAAAATTCCAAGAAACAGTCACAGTACAACCCTCCTTATACGCCTCTACCGAACAACGAATCCTCCACTCCTCACCAGGCAATCCAGATTGCCAGAGCAGAGACTATATTGAAGAGGGAAGTAGCTGGTACTGCACAGCTGAGAACTTCCAAGAAGGAAGCTACAGAGACTCAAGGTTGAGCAGTTTAACTCTTGCACTGCTCAAAGAAGAGGGAGAGGGAGAAGTGCTTCTATTCAATTCAGGATTATGTGAATTCAGATGCTGCAGTCTTCTGGCTCCTCTCTGTCGCGGTAAACCCGTGAAAACAGGTTTGTTTGTTTTTTAAAGATGATTATAGAAAACACATTAAAAATTTTATATAAACTGGCAGCGTTTCTGACACCAAAAATGTTACTCCAGTCTCTGACTGGAGTAACATTTCTGGCAAGGTGAACAGAGGTGCCTCTGACGCGCCCCCTGGGCCGTGGGGTACTCGGTGCCGGGCCGGTCGTTGCTAAGGGAGATGTCACAGTGGCGGTGACCCGGTCAGTGACCCAGGGCGGTCATTAAAAGGGGATTTTTATCGTTTTTAAAGTTTAATATTCGTGACACCACCTATAGTATGCGGCTAAAGGGAGCCGCCGCTCCAGAGCAGGTCCTCTGGAGCTGTTGTTAATCCAGCAGAGTTGGTTTAGCTCTCCACAGGTAGAGCTTAGCTCCAGGGCAGTGTAAAGATGTTATATGAGGTAGATGTTGCTGTGCAGTATGGTGCAGGGGGATGATGACGCAGCAATAATTCACAGAGGCAGTGGGGTGCAGTCTTCAGGGTTTTACTCACGATTTTCAGACTCCAAGTTACCAGGCCAGGGCAACTTCCCACGTCATCCTGTGCTTACTCAGGGAGGGGTTCAGCAATCCCTCAGATAATTCAGGAGCACTTAAAGGGACCCCTTTCTGTGTGCCTTTCTCAGTCATCTTTCTGCGCTGGCTCTCACCCTCCTGCCCTGTGCCTCATAATCAGTGTCCTGAGTCGGTAGCCTCGGATCTAGTCGGGTGACCTGCGGTCCCCTGGACCCTCTGTGGCTACCTTTTCGGCGATGTAATTGTGGCTGTAGTAACTGCACCCTAAAAGTACAGAAGCCTCCGGTTTCTAGCTGAGCCTTGTAGTTCTCCACTAGTTAAGGGGCCAGTCCCCTCTGCAGCTTGATCCCTCCACGTGCTGGTAGATACGGGCGCACAGGTGGCCTCCTGCACTGCCCGTACCCCTAGGATCCCCTCTTTCCTTCTGGAGTCTTCCTTCCTGCTCCTTTCCTCTCCTCAGTCAGTATCTCCTCCTGGGCCTCTCACTAGGCCCGCCTCCGGAGCTGAGCTCCTGCAGAGCCTCTGCTCCTTCCACTCTCTCCTCACTGTTCTAACTGAACTATCACACCCAAGATGGCTTCCCTTTATATACTCCTACAGAAGTGCTCCTTTAAACTACGTCCTCCACCCACACCCACTAAATGGTTCCACCTCACTTGGTTCCCCCCACTCCAGCCAGGGACCAGGGACTGTGCTCTCCCAGGAGCAATCTCGCCCTGCCCTCTGAACTGTGGTGTAATGAATGTGACTCGCCCCTTGGGCCGTGGGGCACGCGGGTCCGGGCGATAGGGAGACGTTGGGGGTAGTAGTGGCGGCCCGGTCCCGCGGATCAGGGTGGTCAGGCCAGTGGTAGTCCGTTATGTGTTATTGATAATGTCCGACTACGCCACCCGTGGATTGCGGTTATTAGGAACCGCCGCTGCATGCAGACCGCTGGGGCTGATGAGGTGTGCAGCTAGGGTAGTGTGACTCCCCACGGGAAGAGTGCGGCCCCAGGGCAGTGTAGTGGATGGTGGGAGTGATGGTAGTGAGAGTCCCAGTGCTGATAGTGCTGGAGGAGCAAGGAGCACACAGACAACAGGTTGCAGTCCAGGGTCTTTACTGAAACAGGTAAACTGACCCATAAACAGTCCCAGCTAGGAGGGGACCTGGATGTCTGAGAGCAACGGGAAAATTGGCCCTGGTCAGGGTGAGGGTGTAGGCCTACCGTGCTTTCTGCGCTCCTTCTGGCTATCTCCTCCTGATAGGGTAACAGCCCACGTTTCCGAGCTTTCCGTGCTTTCTCGCCTGTATGGCCTGCGACGTGGGTTCCTTTCTGCTCCCAGCCTTGTACGGCTTTATTGGTCCCTTCGGTTGTGGCAGGGCCTCCAGGCTTCTTAGGCCAAGGAATGTACAGTCCCTTGCGGACTGGTTCTCTGCTGGGGGATGTGGAATCCTTCCAGCCTCAGACACCAAAGTCTGGTAAAGCTAAGTCTTTCTCTGCCAAGACAGGCTCTCTTCGCTTCTTGTCTCTGGCTTGTGGCTCTCTCCTACTGCCACACTTCCTCTTAGGTGCAATCAACTTTCTGTCCCGGCTCCACTCTGGGACACGTCTCAGAGCTGAGACAGGCAATCCAGTTCTCTCTAACCCTGTCCCCAGTACCAGCTTTTATAGGGGCAGCCTGCTCCCCCTACTGGCCTGAGACAGGAGGCATTGCATGCTAATGTTCCCCTGACCAGAGAACCTCCCCCTTGCTCTCAGACACAGCTTTATTACACTAGTGGCATCCAGGTAGGGTGACACAAATGCAGATGTTAGGGTCCCGGGCTGTACTCCATCCTTACCTGAGAGTGGGATACCACACCTCTGGGTGAGATGCAGTA
This sequence comes from Phyllobates terribilis, assembly GCF_046119375.1. Lineage (NCBI taxonomy): Eukaryota > Metazoa > Chordata > Amphibia > Anura > Dendrobatidae > Phyllobates > Phyllobates terribilis. The sequence goes on along the minus strand of NW_027362769.1, from coordinate 241,966,147 downwards.
CCTCTGTGGCGACAGAACCCGCAGGGGCGTCACACCTCCGTAAATGTGCCAAATTCAATAAGTGGCCTGTGCCTCTTAAGGAATTCGGCACATCTTATTCCTTCACTCCCCTCATTAAGGCTGGCATACAAAAAAACAGCCTTAATGAATTGGGGCCTTTACATGAAATAGAGTACTATACATAGCTATTACAAAACACAAGAAAAAAATAAAATACAGTAAACCAGAAAAATCAGGACAAAAGTACATCCTATTTGGCTCTGCTTTTTGAGTGGAGCCCTAGGCAGAGGCATAACTCCAATTGGTTCAGGGGTTGCAGTCTCACGCAGGCCATGGAGTCTAAGGGGCCCAAACGGTCCTTTAAGCCCATATGAGAAGACCAATACTATTACAGGCCCATGATAGTTAGGGGCTCTGTTAGAGATGTTGCATTGGGGCCCCTGAACTTCAATTTATATCACTGGCCGTATGGATATATTTAGTGTGGTTGATAGCTTGTATGCCAAAAGAACTCCTAAGTGAAGACCACTAGCTTGATGTGAACATCACCTAATTTCTGAGCCCATCATCCACAAAATTAAAAGGTCATCTCAAATTGCAGCTGCCATGAACAATTATCAATAGGAGCGTCTCAGCCCGTCACCTTGTCACTTCTGGTACCCCTGACAACTGAACATAGTTTAGCTCTGTTCATGGACTCTGCCATTTTGTGACCACGTTAGTATTTTTCCAGTAAATACTGCAGGAGGTTGGCACTTATGTACCTGTGTGAATGTCTGTTCTGACAATGATGAACTTCAGGGCAAACGCTGCAACCAGGAGCATTAGAAGCTACTTATAAGTGCAAGATATAGGAGACCTGCTTGTCACATCTGTGTCCAGATGCTTTGTGGAGTGACCTTCCTAAACTCTAGAGCTCCTAGTTGTCCAGTCATTTTGTTTATTTATCTATCATAAAGATAAGTAGATGAACAGATGACCTCAGACTCCACAGAATGCAGGACTCACTGCTACACAATGGTACACTGACAACTAGTGTTGAGCGAGCACTAAAATGCTCGGGTGCTCGAAGCTCGGGCCGAGCTCACTGTGATACTCGGGTGCTCGACCCGAGCAACGAGCCCAATGTTAGTCTATGGGAGACCCGAACATTTTTGCGGCGGCTCCCCCGGCAGTCTGTAGACAGCCTAAAAAGTGCCCAAAACGATAGTGACAGTGCTCAAATGACATGGGGACAGCATGGGGATCGCCCCTGGATGCATTTCTGACCCCCAGGTCACTGCTGTCAACAACGTGGTCAGAGGTATTAAGCCACTTTTACAGGCTCACAATAAAACGTTCAAAAACGAAAGTGAAAGTGCTTTCCTTTGAAATATGTTAACCCCTTAACGACCATGGGTCTTTCTGTTTTTGTGTTTTCCTTTTTTGCTCCCCTTCTTCCCAGAGCCAGAACTTATTTAATTTTCGTTCAATATGGCCATGTGAGGGCTTATTTTTTGCGGGACGAGTTGTACTTTTAAACACCATCACTGGTTTTACCATATCATGTGCTGGAAAATGGGAAAAAAATTCCAAGGGCAGTGAAACTGCAAAAAAAATGCAACTCCACAGTTGTTTTTTGGGTCCTTTTTTTACCACGTTCACTGAATGCTAAAACTGACCTGCCATCATTATTTTCCAGGTCGTTACGAGTTCATAGACACCAAACATGTATAGGTTCTTTTTTATTTAAGTGGTGAAAAAAAAATCCAAAGCTTGCTAAAAAAACAAAAAAAAATGACGCCATTTTCCGAGACCCTTAGCTTCTCCATTTTTCGGGATCTGAGGCCAGGTGAGGGCTTATTTTTTGCGTGCCGGGCTTACGTTTTTATTGATACCATTTTGGGGTAGGTCCGATGTTTTGATCGCCCGTTATTGCATTTTATAGCAAAGTTGTAGCGACCAAAAAAACTTAATTCTGGCGTTTAAATTTTTTTTCTCGTTACGCCGTTTACTGATTGTATTAATTCTTCTTTTATATTGATAAATCGGGCGATTCTGAATGCAGCGATACCAAATATGTGTATGTGGTTTTTTTTTTTATATATATTTTATTTTGAATGGGGCGAAAGGGGGGGAACTTAAACTTTTATATATTTTTTATTTTTTTTATTTTTTTAAAAACTTTTTTTTACACTTTCTGCTTGCTTCTATAGTCTCCAGAGGAGACTAGAAGCAGCAGTTGTCTGATTGCTTCTACTGCATACAAGCGATGAGCAGATTGCATGTATGCAGGAGGAATGCTCACTTGCTATGAGCGCTGACCACTAGGTGGCGCTCATAGCAATTGAGACATGACAACCACAGGCGTCTGCTGCAGACCCTGAGTTGTCATGCCCACCCATTGGTGACCCGCGATCACGTGACGGGGTCACTGATGGGCGGGGCTTAGGACTCCCGGAAGCGCGAGTTAAATGCCACTGTAAGAGATTTAACATATTAACAGCCGCGGGTGGATTGCGATTCCAATAATCAGCCGACATGTGCTCGCTTCAGTGCAGGCTCACCGCCGGAGCCCCCGCTGAACCGGCCTTCCCGACCTGGTGCGTACTATTACTGACCAGGTCGGAAAGGGGTTAAGGAACATCCTTTCCAGGGTAAAGACTTGTGTATAAGGTAAAATAAATAACCAAAAACAAAAATACTCCTCCACACCTTGGGCTATGTTCACAAGTAGCATTTTTTATGCGTTTTTGCACGTTTGTATTGCTTTCAACCGTGACAAATGCATTCACCGGGAAATGTCATTTTAACATTTTACAACCTTATCTGGCCATGTGCTGTGTGACACATGCATACAGTGCTAAAAAGACATGGGAACAGCATGGGGAAGACCCCTGGAAGCATCTCTGACACCCAGGTCACTGCCTAAAAGTGTGCCCATCAGAAGTGATCCTTGCCGCATCAGAAGATGCAGACTTGCAACTATCCCCGTGCAAGTCCTTGTCCCAGGGCAGTGTTCAATTGTACCTCCCTCATAACTTGCAATACAAGCGCAAGTATGCAGCCTGCCACCCACCCACCCCCCAGGCTGCAATACCATACTGCTAGCTTGCTTGCACTTGAAATTGGGCCTTTTAGGCATGTGGAGGTGGAATCTGGCCACCACGTCATGGCTGCGTCGGTAGCCTGGTATTCATACTCAGTACCCAGCCGCCCGGCGGCCGGGTGTCCACGCTTGGTCCCCAGCCGCCAGGGGGCGGCCGGGTGTCCATACTCAGTCCCCAGCCGCCCCGCGGCCGGGTGCCCACACACAGTCCCCAGCCGCGTGGGGGTGGCCGGGTGTCCATAAACGGTCCCAGGCCGCCCCTATTTGTCCCGGTGCGCCTTATACACAAGCGCGCATAACAAAACATTACCTGTGCCCTCCCCAGTGCATTTAGTGGGAAGGACAGCCTAACCACAAACACGTGGACAAGTGAATGTGGCCAGGAATGGTCCATCTCACTGACGCCTTCACACTGGGTTAATATTGTGGAAGCCGGGACACAGTTGGACACTGGGATGCAACACGTCCTCCAGACATAGAGGATTGCGGGTCCTGGGTCAATCAGGCTTCAACACAAAGTTCAGAAGGTAGACAGCAGCAGTGGTCGGCCTCCTACACAACGAGTAAATTATTCATGATCATGAGGCCATCCACCTCCTTAGCTTTCTGTTCCTTGGAATGCAAGCGCATGTATGTAGTAGCAGCTAGGCCTGAGGTGGTCAGCGTTTTGGCGCATATTCTACCTCCTTCGAGGATTGCTGGATGTTTTCCTGCTACTATCCCAGTTCTATGACTCCCGTTAAAACAAAGCTTCAGGTGATGAATGATGGATGAGGTGGTGGCAAAGGAGAAAGAGCAGGAGTAACAGGGACCATTCACATCAATATCAGGCCAGCCAACCACACATGTCTTGTAGGATATGTTTCCGTACCAAAAGGAGCGGTTCAGCTACACAGTTATAAGGCATACAGTGAATGCAATGCCTACCAAAAATTTCGAGGCACTCCAATGCCCCTTGGAAGTGGTCAGAGGGCCTTAACTAAACCGTTTTTTCCATTTATAGCAACTGGGTCTCCTGTACACTGTTGGCCTAAGCAGGGAATGGAAGGCTTTCCAAAAATTATTAGGCACTGCAATGCCCCTTGAAACAGACGTGGATTACAGCGTATTAAAAACCTTCTACCCATTATTGGGGAGTGGGTCTCCCTTAGTGTTCGCCTATGCATTGAAAAGCAAAAGCTGACAAAAATTAGGAGGAAATGCAATGCCCGTTGCAAGAGTCGTGGAGGTTAGAGGTAATTAAAAACAACATGTCAATGCCCCTTGGAAGAGCTGTGGAGTTCAGAGTGGTTTAACAAGACGGTTTTAATGCCCCTTAGAAGAGACGTGGAGTTCAGAGTGGTTTAACAAGACAGTTTTAATGCCCCTTGGAAGAGATGTGGAGGTCACAGTAGCTTAACAAGATGGTTTTAATGCCCCTTGGAAGAGACGTGGAGTTCAGAGTGGTTTAACAAGACAGTTTTAATGCCCCTTGGAAGAGTGGTGGAGGTTACAGTGGAATAAAAAGACAATATCAATGCCCCGTGGGAGAGACGTGGAGGTCACAGTAGCTTAACAAGAAGGTTTTAATGCCCCTTGGAAGAGTGGTGGAGGTCGCAGTGGAATAAAAAGACAATATCAATGCCCATTGGCAGAGTGGTGGAGGTTACAGTGGAATAAAAAGACAATATCAACGCCCTGTGGAAGAGACGTGGAGGTCACAGTAGCTTAACAAGACGCTTTTAATGCCCCTTGGAAGAGTGGTGGAGGTCGCAGTGGAATAAAAAGACAATATTAACGACCCTTGGAAGAGACGTGGAGGTCACAGTAGCTTAACAAGACGATTTTAATGCCCCTTACAAGAGCCATGCAGTACAGCATATTAAAAACATTATTCCCATTATTGAAGAGTGGGTCTCTCATAGTCTTTGCCTATGCCTTCCAAGCAAAAGCTGCCAAAAATTAGGAAGGGGGAACTTGCAATGTCCCTTACAAGAGCCATGCAGTACAGCATATTACAAACATAAGTCCCATTATTGGGGAGTGGGTCTCCCATAGTATTTGCTTATGCTTTCCCAGCAAAAGCTGCCAAAAATTAGGACGGAGCAACTTGCAATGCCCCTTACAAGAGCCATGCAGTACAGCATATTACAAACATAAGTCCCATTATTGGGGAGTGGGTGTCCCATGGTATTTGCTTATGCTTTCCCAGCAAAAGCTGCCAAAAATTAGAATGGAGGAACTTGCAATGCTGGCACCCTGGTGGTATAGTGGTGGTGGGGGCTGAGGATAAGGAGAAGAAGTTTAAACAGCCGAAACGAGGAAGCGTATACCCATGTGTGGGTGTGAAGCGGTGCATGTGAATACACCTCCAAAAATAACACAGTGGATTTGACTTTATGTTACTCTGCTGTCATTTGGTGGTGATGAGAAGTCTGGCCCAATCCAGCCCTTGTTCATTTTGATAAGGGTCAGCTTGTCAGCATTGTCAGTTGACAGGCGAGTGCGCTTATCAGTTATAATTCCCCCAGCGGCACTAAAAACACGCTCCGATAGCACGCTAGCGGCAGGGCAGGCCAGGACCTCCAAGGCGTACAGAGCGAGTTCATTCCAAGTGTCCAGCTTCGATACCCAATAATTAAAAGGCACAGAGGAATCACGGAGGACGCTGGTACGATCGGCAAGGTACTCCCTCACCATCTTTTGAAACTTTCCACTCCTTGTGAGAGTACCCCGCGCCTCAGGGCCTGTAAGCTGGTCGGGTGTCAGAAAACTGTCCCAGAACGTTGACAGTGTTCCCCTGCCTCTGCTGGATTGGAGTTGCATCTCTCTTGCCTGTACGCCTTGGTTGGGCAACGAACTGTGACCTCTGCCGCTAGCGTGTTCAGATGGGAATTTTTTTAACAGTTCTGCAGCAATGGCCTTCTGGTACTGCCCCATTTTTGTAGACCTCTCCACCTCAGGAATAAGAGAGTGAAAGTTCTCCTTGTAGCGGGGGTCTACAAGTGTCACCAACCAGTAATGACTGTCACCCAACATTTTGACAACGCGAGGGTCACGGTTAAGGCAGCGTAACATAAAGTCAGCCATGCGTGCCAGACTGGTAACGGGAAAGATTTCCGTGTCTTCACCAAGATGACGACTGACCATGCTCTCCTCCTCCTCCTCCTCTTCCTCCTCCCCCCTGTCCTCAGGCCACCCACGCTGAACCGACGGTATGACACTTGTACAGGTACTACCGTCTACAATGCATGATAGCAGCTCCTGTCTTCCTCCTCCTCCTCCTCCTCCTCCTCTCCCTCATTGTCCCCCAATGCACGTTGGGATGAGATAAGGCTGGGCTGTGTGTAATTGCCCGCTACGGCTTCTTGATCCATCTCATCATACTCTGGCTGCAATGCCTCCTCTTTAATTCTCTGCAGAGAGCGTTGCAAAAGACAGACAAGTGGGATGCTGACCCTAATGATGGCGTCATCGCCACTCACCATCTTGGTGGCCTCCTTAAAGTTTGTCAGGATGGTACATATGTCAGACATCCAGGTCCACTCCTGAGGTCTTATGTGTGGAGTCTGACCTGAATATCGATGGCCTTGTTGCAGCTGGTACTCCACAACTGCTCTCTTCTGCTCACAAATCCTTTGCAACATGTGGAGGGTAGAGTTCCAACGTGTGGGGACATCACACACCATTCGGTGTGCCGGAAGCAGCAAATGCTGCTGCAACACAGCAAGGGCGGCGGAAGCTGTAGCTGACTTGCAAAAATGAGCTGACAGGCGGCGTACTTTCACGAGCAGATCTGGCAACTCGGGGTACGATTTAAGAAACCGCTGAACCACGAGGTTAAGCACATGAGCCAGGCATGGTACGTGTGTGATCTCACCTCGCCTCAGAGCCGCCACCAGGTTACGGCCATTGTCACACACGACCATGCCGGGATGTAGGTTCAGCGGTCTCAGCCACAGATCTGCCTGCTCTTTCACAGCTGTCCACAACTCACAAGCAGTGTGAGGTTTATCACCTAAGCTTATGAGTTTCAGCACAGCCTGTTGCCGCTTGGCGGAGGCAGTACTGCAATGCTTCCAGCTTGTAACTGATGTGGTGATATCTGAGATGGAGGCTGAACATGAGGAGGAGGAGGAGGATGCGCAGGAGCTGTACACTGTGGGGGCAACTCTGACTGACATAGGGCCCGCAATCCTCGGTGGGGGGAGGATGTGTTCCGTTCCAAGGTCCGACTGGGTCCCGGCTTCCTCTTTGTTTACCCAGTATGCCGTCAGAGAGATGTACCGTCCCTGGCCACAAGCACTTGTCCACGTGTCCGTTGTCAGGTGGACTCTCCCAGTAACTGCGTTGTTGAGGGCACGGCAGATGCTTTGGGACACGTGCTTGTGTAGTGCGGGGATGGCACACCGGGCAAAATAGTGTCGGCTGGGGACCGAGTACCGAGGGACGGCCACCGCCATAAGATTGCGGAAGGATTCCGTCTCCACCAGCCTAAAAGGCAGCATTTCCAATGCAAGCAGTCGTGAAATGTGCGAATTTAGGACTGTGGCCTGTGGGGCGTTAGCTGCGAATTTCCGCTTTCGTTCAAAGGTCTGGGATATGGACAATTGAACGCTGCGGTGGGACGTGGACGTGGACGTTGATGCTGTTTCTTGAGAAACTGCCATAACAAGTGAAGACTGAGAGGAGGGGGCATCTTTACATGCAGTATGGACAGGGGATTGCCTTGCACACACAACAGGGGGTTCTATTGCACGCACAACAGTGGAAGAAGCAGTGGTGACACCCACTGACACTGGTCGTGGACACTGGGTTTCGCCCCACAAAGTCGGGTGCTTTGCTGCCATGTGCCTGATCATGCTGGTGGTGGTCAGGCTGGTAGTTTTGTCACCCCTGCTGATGCTGGCATGGCAGGTGGAACATATGGCCTTTTTGGGGTTATCAGCAGAGTCTTTAAAAAAATTCCAGACTCTGGAAGACCTACCGCTTGTACTGGCAACGTCCCTCATGTTGGTGTTACGGGGAACGGTTGCCTGCCTTCTGTCTGCGGCCACCACACTGCTTCTTCCTGCCTGTTGGGGTACTCTGCCTCCCTCCCCCTGTGTGCTGCTGGCCTCACTCTGCATGTCCTCCTTCCACGTTGGGTCAGTTACTAGATCATCCACCACCTCCTCCTCTTCCACTTGCGCACCACGATCCTCCTCCTCACTTCCTGGCAATTGTGTCTCGTCATCGTCCACCTCTTGTGACAGATTGCCAACGTCGACTTCCTGTGGCCGTGGCTGTTCAAATATTTGGGCATCGCAACACGGGATCTCCTCTTCCACCACTTCAAGCGTATCAGGCGAGGGGCCCAAATATGGAAATGGACCAGTGAACAGCTCTTCAGAGTGTCCAAGTGTGGGAACACTTGCTGTCTGACGACACTCGGCATGGTGGGAGGAAGGAGCATCAGGGTGAGGAGGAGTATGCGGTCGAGACTCACGGCTACTAAGAGTTGACCGTGTGGAAGACAGACCGGAGGTGGTGGTGCCCAGGTAACTGGAAGTATTGTCTGCTATCCAATTAATAACCAGTTCACACTGATCAGTTCTCAATACTGGTGTTGTTCTGTGCTTCCCTAGTAATTTGGTCAAGAAGTGGGAGCGAGAAGATGTGGCTGTTGGTTGTGGCACATTTTCACCTTGGCCACGGCCCCGTCCTCTGCACGAACCATCACCAGAACGTCCACTTCCACGTCCCTTGCCACGCGCCTTGCCCATTGTAAATGAAGTAAAATAGCTTACACTTGCACTATCAATGGAAAAAGGGTAATAAAGAGTAGATTAGAACCGTGGAAGAGGAAAATTACAGTTATTGTTTACTGGGGTATACCACACTTTTTTAAATAGATATATTTGCGGCTGAACAGTGAGCGACACACTCAAACTGCTTTTTTTTTAGATACCAAAGGCCCAAAACTGGATAGTACAGCGATTTGACCCGTGGAACTGCGAAACCACACTGAGATGTCGGGCCTACACAAGACTATTTTCAACAGATATATTTTTGTGTCACAACAGTCAGGAGACACTACTGTTTTTCTTTACGGAAAAAACTACCAAAACCTGAATAATAGAGATTTTTTACCGTGGAACAGCAAAACCACAGTTATAATTTACTGGTGTATACCAGGCTTTTTAAAATATATATATATTTGCGGCTGAACAGTGAGCGACACACTCAAACTGTTTTTTTTAGATACAAATAGCCCAAAAGTGGATAATACAGAGGTTTGTACCGTGGAACTGCAAAACCACACTTGTATTTCTCGGGCCTACACCAGACTATTTTCAACAGATATATTTGTGTCTGAAAAATCAGGGAGACACTACTTTTTTTTTTTTACAGCAAAAAATTCAAAAAGCAGGATAATAGAGATTTTTTACCGTGGAACAGCAAAAGCACACTTCTGTCTCTCTGGCCTACACCAGACTATTTTCAACAGATATATTTGTGTCTGAAAAATCAGGGAGACACTATTATTATTTTTATACAGCAAAAAATGCCAAAAACAGGATAATAGAGATGTTTTACCGTGGAACATCAAAACCACAGTAATAATTTACTGGTGTATGCCAGGCTTTTTAAAATATATATATATTTGCGGCTGAACAGTGAGCGACACACTCAAACTGTTTTTTTTAGATACAAATGGCCCAAAAGTGGATAATACAGAGGTTTGTACCGTGGAACTGCAAAACCACACTTGTATTTCTCGGGCCTACACCAGACTATTTTCAACAGATATATTTGTGTCTGAAAAATCAGGGAGACACTATTTTTTTTTTTTTACAGCAAAAAATGCAAAAAGCAGGATAATAGAGATTTTTTACCGTGGAACAGCAAAAGCACACTTCTGTCTCTCTGGCCTACACCAGACTATTTTCAACAGATATATTTGTGTCTGAAATATCAGGGAGACGCTATTATTATTTTTATACAGCAAAAAATGCCAAAAACAGGATAATAGAGATGTTTTACCGTGGGACATCAAAACCACAGTAATAATTTACTGGTGTATACCAGGCTTTTTAAAATATATATATATTTGCGGCTGAACAGTGAGCGACACACTCAAACTGTTTTTTTAAGATACAAATGGCCCAAAAGTAGATAATACAGAGGTTTGTACCGTGGAACTGCAAAACCACACTTGTATTTCTCGGGCCTACACCAGACTATTTTCAACAGATATATTTGTGTCTGAAAAATCAGGGAGACACTATTTTTTTTTTTTTTTACAGCAAAAAATGCAAAAAGCAGGATAATAGAGATTTTTTACCGTGGAACAGCAAAAGCACACTTCTGTCTCTCTGGCCTACACCAGACTATTTTCAACAGATATATTTGTGTCTGAAAAATCAGGGAGACACTATTATTATTTTTATACAGCAAAAAATGCCAAAAACAGGATAATAGAGATGTTTTACCGTGGAACATCAAAACCACAGTAATAATTTACTGGTGTATACCAGGCTTTTTAAAATATATATATATTTGCGGCTGAACAGTGAGCGACACACTCAAACTGTTTTTTTTAGATACAAATGGCCCATAGAACTGCAAAACCACACTTCTATTTCTCTGGCCTACACCAGACTATTTTCAACAGATATATTTGTGTCTGAAAAATCAGAGGCACACTTCTTTTTTTTTGGGGGGGGGGGGCACCAAAAGGTTAATAAGATGGGTATTTGTACATTGTGAAGGAGGAAAAAAAAGAGAGGATTTAGATAAAAAAGAAAGGATTTTTCCTGGCCCCCAGGACCTGGAGCTAAGTCCAGCAATTTCAGCAACAGGAGCAGCACACAGGACTGTAATGCAGCGTTTGCTGGTATAACCACTGCGTCTCCTATACAGCCTGCCTGCCTGCCTGATATACCTCGGATGGATATTAGTCCTGAGAAGGACTGTTTGTTTGATCTGGCAGCCTTTACAGACCCTACACTAACTATTTTGCAGGATATATCTCTCCCTAAATCAGCAGCGCTGTCCCTACACTGTCTGATCCGGAGCGAATGTGTCCAAGATGGCGGCGCCCGGTTTTAAATACTCGAGGTGACGCTGTGCGGCCAGCCAATCACTGTAATGCCCACAAACAACATGGCTGCGGCATTACAGTGACTGGCTGGCAATCCCTGCATGTTCATTGGCTCTGTAAAGAGCGCCAAACATGCAGGGCGGAGACCCGAGCTCCCGCCCGAGTAACCCGGAAATGCTCGGTGCTCGCCGAACATCCCCAGTAGCGTGATGCTCGGGCGAGTACCGAGCAGTGTCGAGCATGTTCGCTCAACACTACTGACAACAGCAGCCAGATGGCCCATTTTATGGCCTATCAGACCAGTCCACCAGGCATCTACCAGATAAGGCAGATCAGTCCGGGCCTGGTCTATATGTATGTAAATACTGCAATGGCTGCACGTCTGTATACGGCAGATGAGGATACACCATGATCTGTTCAGATACAGTCAGAGTAGAGTAAGAAAGACGAGCAGTTTTTACTGATGTCTTTCTCATCTGCTAGTTTTAGCGATGATGAGTCTCAGCAACCGCATAGCGGGCGAGAAAATGCTCAGTCTAGCGCTAATGCCTCTGCAAGCGATTGGGTGCCCCCTGAATCATGCACTCTGTACGTTACAGAGTTTACTTCTGTCACAAGCATCCAGTATGGACACAACAGGGTTTAGGGAGGTTGATTTTTATTGACTTTTCCTCTCTGAAGAACTTATAAATTTAATGGTTGAGCAGACCAATTCGTATGCTGAATAATTCATTGCCGGCCACCCCTCATCCTACTACTCCAGAAGTAGTAACTGGAGACCTGTTGATATGGCAGATATTTTCAACTTTTTTGTCCTACTTCTCAACATGGGTGTGATAAAAAAAATACCATCAGATCTTATTGGTCATCTGACATCCTGTACGACACCCCTACGTACAGAGAAGTAATGGCCCAGCAACAACTTAGCAGAAACCTCAAATTACCCCCTCCTAATGACCCCAGACATGACCTACTTCACAAAGTCAGGCCCCTAATAAATTATTTTCATCATAAATTTTTCCCACATATATACCCCTGAAAAAATTTGTGTGGACAAGTCTCTGGTCCTATTCAAGGGCAGGCTGCATTTCAAACAGTATTTGACGGACAGAAGGTCACGATTCGGACTGAAAATTTATAAATTGTGTGAAAGCGACTCTGACTACTCACACAAATTCAGGGTTTATGAGGAGAAAGACACCGAAATTGTTCCTCCCAAATGTCCCCCTCACTGAACATAGCTGGGAAAATTATCTGGGACCCGGTGCATCCCCTTTTAGATAAGGGGCACAACTTGTACATAGATAACTACAATTGTACCCCTGTTTAGGTGCATGTCTGCCAAGAAATCAGTGGCACGTGGCACCATACGCTGGAATTGTCAAGAACATTGCCCAAGACACTTGTCAAGCAGAGATTAAAAGCAAGCACAATTTAGGAGCGCTAAATTTCGTGACAAGAAGGATGTCCTCATTTTAACATCAATTCATGCTGACAGAAGCAGCCAAATTCCTGTAGGCGCGGCAAGTTCTAGGGACCTGAAGCATGCCTGTGTACAGGATTACAATAAATTTATGGGTGGCATGGAACTTGTGGACTCGATGCTGGATGAAATTTTTGGGTCTATTTCCTCACCTCTCACTATTATGTATGAAAAATTTGTCCTAAAAATTACATTTGTGTGATAAAAAAATGAAATTTAAGTTTTTCACACTCATTTTGAACTAAATCATTTATTAAAATCCTGCTTTGAGCAGGTGGTTGGACCAGATGACCCAGGAGGTCCCTTCCAACTCTATCATTCTATGATTCCATGATTCTATGAAAATGTGGGTTCAAAAGACTCATCCTCATCGCACCCATGAAGTAATTCCTTAGGGGGTGCAGTTTACAAAATGGGGTCAGCTGTGGGGGTTTTCTGCTGTTTTGGCATGTGAAAAATTCTGCAAATGCGACATGGTGCCCACAATCTATTTCAGCCAAATATGTATTTCAAAATTCAAATAGTCCGTTCTGAGCCCGGCCGTTTGTCCAAACAGAACTTTTTGACTACATGTGGGGTATCACTAGACTCAAAAGAAAGTTGGTAACAAACCTTGGGTCTATTTTTTCATGTTAAATCTTGCACAAGTGAAGAAATTGGGGCTAAACCTACATTTTTGCAAAAAAAAATGAAATATTTATATGACGACCTAATGTTAACAAATTCTGTTTAATACCTGTCAGTTCAAAATCCTCAATATACCCCTGGATGAATCCTTTGAGGGGTGTAATTTCCAAAATTGGGTCAGTTTTCGGGGGTTTCTGCTGCTTAGGCGCCTTAGAGCCCTGCAAATGCGACGTGGCGCCCAAAATTTATTTCAGCCAAATTTGGGTACCAAAATTCAAATGGCGCTCCTCCCCTTCTGAGCCTGGCCGTTTGTCCAAAGAGAGGTTTCTGACCGAATAGAGTATCAGGGCACTCAGAAGAAACTGGGCAACAAAGTGAGCAGTCAATTTTGTCATGCCATTCCTTGTAAAAGTGAAACAATTGGGGCTAATGCAACATTTTAGAGGAAACGGTAAAATTTTTCTTTCATTTCACTTTTTTTTTAAGTTTTTTGAGGGGTACACTTTTTAAAATGGTATCACTTTTGGGGAGTTTCCAATATAGAGGCCCCTCAAAGTCCATTTAAATCTGAATACATTCCGATATAAACAAGTTTTGTACATTTCTTGAAAAAAAATGAGAAATTGCTGCTAAACTTTTAACCCTTCTAACATCCTAATAAAATAAAATGCCATTTGAAAAATAAAGCAGATGTAAAGTAGACATGGAAAATTATGTTTATTAAGTATTTTGTATAACAATCTAGTTTAAAAGCATAAAAATTCAAAGTTTGAAAATTGCAAGATTTTCTAATTTTTGTCAAAATTTCAATATTTTCATAAATAAACCCAAATCATATCGACCTAAATTTACCACAAAATGAAGTACAATCTCTCACGAAAAAACAATCTCAGAATCACTGCAATATGTTGAAGCGTTCCAGACTGATTACCACATGAAGTGACACTGGTCAGATTTAGAAAATTAATGTACAAAGTGGATTGGTCCTTAAGGGGTTAATATGAATTACCAATATAGTGTAATCATTAGAGATGAGCGGATCTGGCATAATTCAAATTCATTTATTCAAGCGGAGTTTCCTGGGAAATTTGATTGCCATTGAAGTTATTCTCTGCTAATTGAATATCCCTTATTATGCTCTGGGGCAGGGATGTCAAACTCAAACACACAGAGGGCCAACATGAAAAACTTGGACAAAGTCGCGGGCCAACCAGTGTACAATGTAATGGGCCCCACAAAGTCCTCCATACAGAATAATGGGCCCCACATAGTCCTCCATACAGAATAATGGGCCCCACATAGTCATCCATACAGAATAAATGACTCCACATAGTTCTCCATACTGAATATTGGACCCCACATAGTCCTCCGTACAGTATAATGGGCCCCACATAGTCCTCCATACAGTATAATGGGCCCCACATAGTCCTCCATAAATTATTAAGGGCATCGCATAGTTCTCCATACAGTATAATGGGCCCCACATAGTCATCCATACAGTATTATGGGCACCGCATAGTTATCCATACAGTATTATGGGCACCACATAGTCCTCCATACAGTAAAATGGGCCCCCCTAGACCTCTATACAGAATAATAGCCCAACATAGTCCTCCATATAGAATAATGGACCCCACATAGTCATCCATACAGTTTTATGAGCACCACATAGTCCTCCATACAGTATAATGGGCCCCGCATAGTCATCCATACAGTATAATGAACCCCACATAGTCATCCATAAAGTATTATGGGCCCCACATAGTCCTCCATACAGTATAATGGGCCCAACATAGTCCTCCATACAGAATAATGGGCCCCACATAGTCCTCCATACAGAATAATGGTCCCAGATGGGGGTGGTGGTTCTGGTGTTGTGGGCCAAATAAAATGACCATGCGGGCCAGATTTGGCCCAAGGGCCAGAGTTTGGCGTGTATGTTCTAGATGCTGCAAAGCAATAGTGATAGCAGCATGTAAATGGTCCTGAGAGCGGGTTCCCTCTCTAATTATGCATCGACATGACCACAGGTAGCAGATAGTTGACATGGCACTGGCCTTCGCGTCTGTCCGGCACTGTCCCTGTCAGGCACTGCCATAGGCAGAGTCTACTAGTGCTCCTGTCAATGTGACTGGTCTAATACACGGCAATATACAGTTGAAACCAGAAGTCCACATACACTATATAAAAATACACATGTGCATGTTGTTCTCAATATCTGACATGAAATCAGAATAAACCTTTCCAGTTTTAGGTTAATTAGGATTACCAAATTTTTTAATATTTGCCAAATGCCAAAATAATGAGAGAGAGAGAGAATGTTTTAAGACATTTTTATTACTTACTGCAAAGTCAAAAGTTTACAAACACTAAGATTACTATGCCTTTAAACAATTCTGGACTGCCCATGTGATGATGTCATGTGTTTGGAAGCTTCTAATAGGTTTTTTGTCAACATCTGAGTTAATTAGAGACACACCTGTGGATGTATTTTAATGCACACCTGAAACACATTGATTCTTTGTGTAGCATCATGGGAAAGTCTAAAGAAATCAGCCAAGATATCAGGAAGAGAATTGCAGATTTGCACAAGTCTGGCTCATCCTTGGGAAGAATTTCAAGATACCTGAAGGTGCCTCATTCATCTGTACAAACAATTATATGCAAGTACAAACAAGATGTAAATGTCCAGCCATCATACCGCTCAGGAAAGAGATGGGTTCTGTGTCCCAGAGATGAACGTGCTTTGGTCCGACATGTGCATATCAACCCAAGGACAAAAGCAAAAGATCTTGTGAAGATGATGGAGGAAGCTGGTAAGATTGTGTCAATAACCACAGTGAAACGAGTACTGTATCAACATAGGCTGAAAGGCCACTCTGCTAGGAAGAAATCATTACTCCAAATAAAACATACAGAAGCCAGATTAAAGTTTGCAAATGCACACAGGAACACAGACCTTAATTTTTGGAGACATGTTCTGTGGTCTGATGAAACTAAAATTGAACTTTTTGGGCATAATGACCATCGTTACATTTGGAGGAAAAATGGAGAAGCCTGGAAGCCTAAGAACACCATCCCAACTGTGAAACAAGGGGGTGGCAGCATCATGTTGTGGGGTTTTGTGACAGGAGGGACTGGTGCACTTCACAAAATCGATAGCATCATGAGAAAAGAAGATTACAGTGGTTCTCCCACTTAAAAAGATGAGAGAGGCCTGTAATTGACATCATAGGTAGAGCTCAACTATGAGAAAACAAATCCTGAAAATTACATTGTCTGATTTGGAAAGAATTTTTTTTTCAAATTTTGGAGCAAGATAAGTATTTGGTCAATTACAAAAGTTCATCTTAATACTTTGTTGTATATCCTTTGTTGGCAATGACAGAAGTCAAACGTTTTCTGTAATTCTTCACAAGGTTGGCACATACTGTTGCTGGTATGTTGGCCCATTCCTCCATGCAGATCTCCTCTAGAGCAGTGATGTTTTGGGGCTGTTGCTGGGCAACACGGACTTTCAACTCCCTCCAAAGGTTTTCTATAGGGTTTAGATCTGGATACTGGCTAGGCCACTTCAGGACCTTGAAATGCTTCTTACAAAGCCACTCCTTCATTGCCCTGGTGGGGTGCTTGGGATCATTGTCATGCTGAAAGACCCAGCCATGTTTCATCTTCAAAGTCCTTGCTGATGGAAGGAGGTTTGCACTCAAAATCTCACGATCCATGGCCCCATTCATTCTTTCATGTACACAGATCAGTCATCATGGTCCCTTGGCAGAGAAACAGCCCCAAAGCATGATGATGCCACCCCCATGCTTCACAGTAGGTATGGTGTTCTTTGGATGTAACTCAGCATTGTTTCTCCTCTAAACACGACAAGTTGTGTTTCTACCAAACAGTTCTACTTTGGTTTCATCTGACCATATGACATTCTCCCAATACTCTTCTGGATCATCCAAATGCTCTCTAGCAAACTTCAGACTGGCCCGCACATGTAATGGCTTAAGCAGGGGGACACGTCTGGCACTGCAGGATCGGAGTCCCTGTGTTACTGATGGTATATAAAGAAGGTAAAATTAAAAGTCACAACATGTCCCTAGGAGGGGAACAACTGGACACGTTTCGAGGACACAGCCCCTTATTCGTCAGTATACAAATGAATTAAAAAACAACACATTTATAATAAAAACTGTGACTACCCCTAAACATGTGTGATAGATTAATATACAAATTAGAATATTAACTCCTACATAGACAAGATTTGCGTGCAACGAATTCTCATAGAATATTCAGATATAAACTTTGGAGAAAAAAAAATTAAATTTTTTTTTATACATGTAATAAATTTACCATATAAATGCACAGAAACAGAACATGCATATGATATTATAAATGCAAGCATATATGTATAATTTAATAAAAAAACAATAGATCTGATCTATAATTCATACCTTGCGGTATCCGTGCATTTCATTTCAATATCCATAATTTTTCTTTGTTATGGAGCATTTTTTCCCAATTACCGCCACGATGGGGACGTGGTACTCTCTCTATGCCTCAAATATTTAATGTACTTACATTGCCCGCATGTACCTCTCTGAAATGTTTGGACAGACCTGATAACCTGATGGATTTTGAGGCAGGATTTGCTCCTGTAATATGTTCTGATATTCTTGCCTTAAGGGCTCTGATAGTACAGCCTATATAATATTTTGAACAGCTGACACAAGTTGCCATATAGACAACATGGGAGGTGTTACAATTTATATAAGACTCTACACCACGTGCAGAATTATTAGGCAAATGAGTATTTTGATCACATGATCTTTTTTATACATGCTGTCCTACTCCAAGCTGCATAGGCTTGAGAGCCAACTACCAATTAAGTAAATCTGGTGATGTGCATCTCTGTAATGAGGAGGGGTGTTGACTAATGACATCAACACCCTATATAAGGTGTGCTTAATTATTAGGCAACTTCCTTTCCTTTGGCAAAATGGGTCAGAACAGAGATTTGACGGGCTCTGAAAAGTCCAAAATTGTGAGATGTCTTGCAGAGGGATGCAGCAGACTTGAAATTTCCAAACTTTTGAAGCGTGATCACCAAACAATCAAACGTTTCATGGCAAATAGACAACAGGGTAGCAAGAAGCGTGTTGGCCAAAAAAGGCGCAAAATAACTGCCCATGAATTGAGGAAAATCAAACGTGAAGCTGCCAAGATGCCATTTGCCACCAGTTTTGCCATATTTCAGAGCTGCAACGTTACTGGAGTATCAAAAAGCACAAGGTGTGCGATACTCAGGGACATGGCCAAGGTAAGGA
The DNA here is from genome assembly GCF_046119375.1 of Phyllobates terribilis. Classification (NCBI taxonomy): domain Eukaryota; kingdom Metazoa; phylum Chordata; class Amphibia; order Anura; family Dendrobatidae; genus Phyllobates; species Phyllobates terribilis. The sequence continues at coordinate 241,947,560 of NW_027362769.1, read as the reverse complement.
AGGCTGAAAAACGACCACCTTTGAATAAGAAACATAAGATAAAACGTCAAGAATGGGACAAGAAATATCTTAAGACTGATTTTTCAAAGGTTTTATGGATTGATGAAATGAGAGTGACTCTTGATGGGCCAGATGGATGGGCCAGAGGCTGGATCAGTAAAGGGCAGAGAGCTCCACTCCGACTCAGACGCCAGCAAGGTGGAGGTGGAGTACTGGTATGGGCTGGTATCATCAAAGATGAACTTGTGGGACCTTTTCGGGTTGAGGATGGAGTGAAGCTCAACTCCCAGACCTACTGCCAGTTTCTGGAAGACAACTTCTTCAAGCAGTGGTACAGGAAGAAGTCGGTATCGTTCAAGAAAAACATGATTTTCATGCAGGACAATGCTCCATCACATGCATCCAACTGCTCCACAGTGTGGCTGGCCAGTAAAGGTCTAAAAGAAGAAAAAATAATGACATGGCCCCCTTGTTCACCTGATCTGAACCCCATAGAGAACCTGTGGTCCATCATAAAATGTGAGCTCTACAGGGAGGGAAAACAGTACACCTCTCGGAACAGTGTCTTGTAGGCTGTGGTGGCTGCTGCACGCAATGTTGATTGAAAACAGATCAAGCAACTGACAGAATCTATAGATGGAAGGCTGTTGAGTGTCATCGTAAAGAAAGGTGGCTATATTCATCACTAATTTTTTTTTTTTTGCATGTCAGAAATGTTTATTTCTAAATTTAGTGCACTGATATTGGTTTACCTGGTGAAAATAAACAAGTGAGATGGGATTATATTTGTTTTTTATTAAGTTGCCTAATAATTCTGCACAGTAATAGTTACCTGCACAAACAGATATCCTCCTAAGATAGCCAAATAAAAAAAAAGCCCACTCCAACTTCCAAAAATATTAAGCTTGGATATTTATGAGTCTTTTGGGTTGATTGAGAACATAGTTGTTGATCAATAATAAAAATAACCCTCTAGGATACAACTTGCCTAATAATTCTGTACACAGTGTATGTCATATTTTCTACCCGTGTGTAGATCAGAGAAACTAGAACCCATAGCGACATGCTTGCATATACAGCATCTATTTTCACCACATTTATACATACCGACATATTTCAGCCAGGTGGGACTTTGTACTTTATTATCCAATACGCTTGGTCACAACATATTGCGTAGATCCTGACCTTTCCTTGAAACCACCCTACAACCTGCTTCCAATATATTAGACAATTTGTCATCCTGATATAATATGGGTAAATTCTTGAGAAAAATTTGTTTAATGTTGTAAAAATGATCACTATATGACGTAGAGAAAGTTAATGACGATTTTGCCTTATTGGAACTATGTTTTTCTGATTGTGTCAACAAACTTTCTCTATCTTTAGATGTAACTATAGATACAGCCCTATCGATCATCCATTTTTCATATCCCCTAGATTTTAGTCTCGCTGACATGGTTACAATTGGTACAATTGCGTCTAGCTCTAATGAACTCACCCACTGGTAAATTTTTTATAACATGTTTTGGGTGACTACTTTCAGCTCTCAAGAGAGAATTACCGCTGAGGGGTTTGCGGTAAAGTTTAGAGGTAATTTTCCCTGTACTCACACAACCAGTCAAAAACGGAGTTGACTCCTTGTGAATCTCCATAGTGAATTTTAAATTATAGTTGTTATCCTCCAGATAATTTAAGAATTCTGTAACAGGTGGTGCGGGAGACCCCGACGACAAACCCCATATGAGGATCATGTCATCAATGAATCTCCCGCACCACCAAATATTGTTCCTATATGGACAACATTCACTGAAAATATATTCTTCCTCCCATCTTTTCATATAAACATTGGCCAGTGAAGGGGAAAACTTAGAGCCCATCGGACAACCGCAAAGCTGTAAGTAAAATTTATCATTGAAGATGAAAAAATTACTCTTCAAAAGAAATTCCAAACTCAGTAACACCATCAGTGAAGACGTCAATTTGATTAAAAAAATATTGCACAACCCTCAATGTCTTATCGTGAGGTATTGAGGAATATAACTGGACAACATCACATGTTATCCAATTACAGTCCTCATGCCAAGGCATATGATTAATGGCCTGCATTAGATGCTTTGTATCTTTTATCATACCTGGTGATCCCTCCAGTAAGACGTGCAATCTGGAATCCACCCACCCTGAAAGTCTCTCATGGAGGGAATGTATACCCGCCACGATTGGCCTCAGGGGAGGTGGAAACACAGACTTATGCGTCTTAGGGAGGGCATGAAAAATATGGATTACAGGCTGATCAGGCGACAAAAAATCCTTCATCTTGGAATCAATGGCTCCAAGAGCTACTCCTTCCTCCAGTAGCTTGTTTAATTTTAATGTAAATTTTTTTGTGGGATCAGAGACTAAGGGACGGTAGGTGGTGGAATCAGATAATATATCTTCTACCAGTTTTTTATATAATCCTGAATCCAGAATCACCACCGACCCCCCCTTGTCTGAAGGTCTAATGACAATGTTAGAATTAGCCCATTGGGAAATTATTGCTTCCCTTTCCCTTCTGGAAAGATTATTTGATACTCTCAATTTTCCATCATCCAAAAGATTATTTAAATCTCTTTCCATTGCGGCTTGAATGGAATCCATAGCTGGTATCCTCGCCGCAATGGGATAATAATTTTCGTTGGATGTAGTAAAATTGGATATTTCCAAATCATTTCTAAATTTCATACATGTTTTGATCTCAACATTATTTTCCAAATGATGTAAATCCTTGATGCACATGATTTCCTGTAACCCCATATGTAATGGATAACAGTCAGGCAATATAGGAGGGACACAATCATGATCTGTAGAGACCTGAAGGATGTTTTTATCATAAAAATGTCTTTTAACTGCTAAATTTCTTGTGAACTTGTTTACATCCTTCAATGTTTGAAATAGATCAGCATTTTTATTAGGTACAAAATTTAAACCTTTCTCCAAAACTTTAAGTTCGTGTTCAGAAAAAATGCAAGCAGATAAACTGTGAACCGAAACTATATCTATGTTATTTGTTTCCTGTATTTCTTTTTTCCTCCTTCTCCGTGAGCGCCGCTTCGGCCTTTGTTGCCATTTTTTGAAACAGTAGATGTGGAGGCATATCTGGTATTGTATGCTCTAGAAGAGCCATTCTCATCCTGACCAGAAACCGACACATCGGATTCATCTGTGCTTACTGATGAGACAGGTGAAGAAAAACTCACATTACGGTTGCTCACTTGTCCTGGTGGATTTCTCAAAATGGATTTTATGGTGCCTGATTTTGTGGAATTTTTAGGAGTTTTAGGTGTGCTAGGGGTAGATGAAAAACAAGTTTTTCCAGGATGTTTCCATACATAGACAGAATCACTCTCATAGTCTTTTAGATCTCGTTTATACTTGGAACTTTTTAAATCAATGATAGTCTTTTCAAGTTCATCGATGTTTTTATACATATTCTCATATAGTGATTCATATACATTCTGAGAAATAAACTTATCTGCTGCATCTTGCAAAACCTTAATATTATTCTCTAAAGACTCCAGTTTATTTTCCTCCTCCATAATGATGAGATTCATTAATTTAAAGGAACAGTCCGAAAGAACATCATTCCACTTACTTGTAAATTCATCACTGAGCGGAGTAGTTGCAATCTTTTTAATACGAAGGCCTCGAGCAATCATCTTTTTTAAGACGTATTTTTTCAAGGTGGCATGATCCCACCAAACCTTTAGATGCTGAATCAAAGCCTTCTCCAAAGTAAAAAATGCCTCACGAATTTCAGGAGCACATTTTTTTTTTTTCTCCTAAGTTTATATCTGAATATTCTATGAGAATTCGTTGCACGCAAATCTTGTCTAGGTAGGAGTTAATATCCTAATTTGTATATTAATCTATCACACATGTTTAGGGGTTGTCACAGTTTTAATTATAAATGTGTTGTTTTTAATTCATTTGTATACTGATGATTAAGGGGCTGTGTCCTCGAAACGTGTCCAGTTGTTCCCCTCCTAGGGACATGTTGTGACTTAATTTTGGAATAAAAGGATTTATCGCATGTGGCACCGGATTTTACCTTCTTTATATATCCTTGCAAGTGTATGCTGGACACTAATCCGTGGGCCTGGGATTCCTGTGAGTATCAGGTGATATGAGCTAATTATCTCCTTTTTGTAGTTACTGATGGTAGCCTGTGTAACGTTGGTCCCAGCTCTCTGCAGGTCATTAACTAGGTCCCACCGTGTGGTTCTGGGATTTTTGCTCACCAGTCCTGAGATCATTTTGACCCCACGGGGTGAGATCTTTTGTGGAGCCCCAGATCAAGGGAGATTATCAGTAGTCTTGTATGTCTTCCATTTTCTAATTATCGCTCCCACAGTTGATTTCTTCACACCAAGCTGCTTGCCTATTGCAGATTCACTCTTCCCAGCCTGGTGCAGGGCTCCAATTTTGTTTCTGGTGTCCTTCGACAGCTCTTTCGTCTTCACCATAGTGGAGTTTTGAGTGTGACTGTTTGAGGTTGCGGACAGGTGTCTTTTATACTGATAACAAGTTCAAACAGGTGCCAGTACTACATGTAATGAGTGGAGGACAGAGGAGCCTCTTAAAGAAAAAGTTACAGGTGTGTGATAGCCAGAAATCGTTCTTGTTTGTAATTGACCAAATACTTATTTTCCACCAAAATTTAAAAACAAAATATTTTCAAATCAGACAATGTGATTTTCAGGATTTGTTTTCTCATTTTGTCTCTCATAGTTGAGGTCTACCTAAGATGTCAATTACAGACCTCTCCCATCTTTTTAAATGGGAGAACTTCCACAATTGGTGGCTGACTAAATACTTTTTTTCCCCACTGTTTGTGGCAATACTGAAGAAACATCTCAAGAGATCAGCCAGGAAGTTAAAGCTTGGGCGGAAATGGGTCTTCCTGGTGGACAGTGACCCGAAGCATACTGCCAAAATGGTAACAAAATGGCTTAAGGATAACAAAGTCAATGTTTTGGAGTGGCCATCACTAAGCCCTGATCTCAATCCTATTGAAAATTTATGGACAAAGCTGAAAAGGCAGGTGTGAGCAAGGAGACCTACAATCCTGGATCAGTTACACCAGTTTTGTCAGGAGGAATGGGTCCAAATTCCGACCAACTATTGTGAGAAGCTTGTGGAAAGATATCCCAAACGTTTGACCCAAGTCATTCAGTTTAAGGATAATGGTACCAAATACTAATAATGTTTGTAAACCTTTGACTTTGCAGTAAGTAATAAAAATGCCTTAAAACATTCTCTCTCATTATTCTGCCATTTGGAAAATATTAAAAATGATGGTAATCCTAACTGACCTAAAATGGGAAAGATTTATTCTGATTTCATGTCAGATATTGAGAAAAACAAGCATATGTGTCTTTTTATATGGTGTATGTAAACTTTTGGTTTCAACTGTATATATTTTGCAGGGTATTAGGCCAGTGATTAGACAAATGAAAGTTGAAGTGTCAAATAAAGACTAAGTAAAAAAAAGTAAGAAAAAAAATAGTTCGAAAATTTTTTTGAAAATATATAAACAAAAAACCCACAAAATAAACAATGCAAAAATCATAGAAAAATGTTTCACCAATAAACACACATTTTTTATGTAAAAACAAAGATGAATAAAAAATTCCACATATTTGTTATCTCTGCATCTGGAACAACCGAATTTATAAAACTGTCACACTATTTAACCCTTACAGCTAACATCATAAAAAAGCAAACAAAAAAAATGTTTTTTTCATCATTACAAAAAGTGGAGTAAAATGAGATCAAAAGTTGTATCTAAATTAAAATAAAATTATCATTAAAATGTCATCTTGTCTAGTAAAAAAACAGGCCTTCACTCATCCCTGTCATTAAAAAATAAAAACAAGTTATAGCTCACAGAATATGGCAAAATATAAACATTTTTCTCCTACAAAATTGTTTTTAGGAAAACATAAACAAAATCTTCATAAACCTGGTATCACTATAATTGTACAGACCTGAAACATAAATCTAGAATTGGTATTTTTTATTCATTCATTCAATATAAAAGAAAACCTATAAAATTGGGAATGACTGTAATCATACTAACATACTAAGGGCTTGCTCACACGAGCGTATAAATCGGAAAAGTGCAAATTGATTAAAAATCGGATTTCACGCGGCCCTATATCATACTATGGGGCAGTGCAGATCTGCAATTTTTTTCTCATGCTCATGCGAGAGTCTTGGATCACACTAATGTGACCCTTGGATCAACTTGGGACAGAGCTTGATCCGAGTGTCATTAGCATAATCGTCGAGACTCTCTCACATGAGACAATATTCGCTCATGTGACCCCCGATTTACCCACAGAATAAACCTGTCCTATTACTTATGCCAGATGGTGACTGCATAAAAATAAAGTAAACAAAATAAAACATTTTTGGACCTGCTATTGATTTTTTCATTATCCCTCCTAAAATTGGATTAAAGCAACTTTATAAGGTAATTACCTGGAATAGCTACCAAAGAACAGGTATGCCTCATCAAGAGTTTATTTGAGGAACAACATTGTCCTTCTCTGTTTGTGACCATCAGATGTGTTTTGTAGGGGCAATGTTGGTACACAGTTCAATATAGGGCTGGGCCCTATTCCACTTCTATTCTCTGCCAGAATATGGTAAAAACCACTCAAATATGTAAGGAGAAACAACAAATGAAGGTCAGGAAATCCAGAAAATTGCTAGAACCTTAAAGGTATCCTCAAGGGCAGTCTTGAAAACTACCAATTGCTATGATGAAACCAGTTCTCATGAGGTCTGTCATAGGAAAGGAAGACCAGGACTTACATCTGCTGCAGAGTATAAGTTCATCAGAGTTACCAACCTCAAAAGCCTCAATTTGACAGCAACTTAGATAACAGCCCTTATAAATGATGCACAGACATGAAGTAGCAGACAAATCTCAACATCACCTGGCCAAAGGAAACTGCGAGAAGCAGGCCTTTATGCTTGAATAGATGCAAAAAAGCCACTATTGGAGGCCCCAAACATGACGAGACTTGTTTTGGCCAAGCAAGATAAAGACTGGATATTAGAGCAGTGAAAATTGTTAGTGTGCTTTGATGAATCAGAATAAGAGATGCTTAGTACTGTTAAGGGAGGGCAATAACCCTTCACGGTTGACCAAGTGAGTGTCAAATTATTATGTTGATTGCAATCCACAGAAAACCAAACGGAAACAATGTTCTGTATTGGGAGGATTCAAATAATCTCTGATCCTGTTTATTTTGCTTAGCATTTTATATTGTTTTGAGCATTTTAATAGCCAATCAACTCTGCAGCCATACTACAGTACTATAGGCTAACTAATGTTAGTGCAATTATTACGGAAACACATATATGGTCATATTATCATCGTTAGTTCGAAGCTCTATGGAAATTTTACATGGTCAAACCTGGCCGAAACAAGTTAGATAACAGAGTGTCTGACAAAATGTTCTCTTGAGAAAAAGTTAGTGTGAGAGAAGTTCCATGGGAAGAGAAAGAAAGAATGTATGTTATGCAAGGAGTGATAATAACATGATTTTAAAGCAAGCAGACAAAATGGAGTTGCTCTAGCATGAGTATCAATATGTCCTTTACATTCCCCCCTAAAAATTATGTTATTATTAGTGTTGAGCGAACATGCTCGACACTGCTCGGTACTCGCCCGAGCATCACGCTACTCGGGATGTTCGGCGAGCACCGAGCATTTCCGGGTTACTCGGGCGGGAGCTCGGGTCTCCGCCCTGCATGTTTGGCGCTCTTTACAGAGCCAATCAGCAGGCAGGAATTGCCTGCCAGTCACTGTAATGCTGCAGCCATGTTGGTTGTGGGCATTACAGTGATTGGCTGGCCGCACAGCGTCACCTTGAGTATTTAAAACGGGGCGCCGCCATCTTGGACACAGTCGCTCCGGATTAGACAGTTTAGGGACAGCGCTGCTGATTTAGGGAGAGATATAAACTGCGAAATAGTTAGTGTAGGGTCTGTAAAGGCTGCCAGAACAAACAAACAGTCCTTTTCAGGACTAATATCCATCCCAGATACCAGGCAGGCAGGCTGTATAGGAGACACAGTGGTTATACCAGCAAACGCTGCATTACAGTCCTGTGTGCTCCTGTTGCTGAAATTGCTGGACTTAGCACCAGGAGTCGGGGGCAAGGAAAAATCCTTTTTTTTTCATCTAAATCCTCCTTTTTTTTTCCTCCTTCACACTGTACAAATACCCGTCTTATTAACCTTTTGGTGTGTCCCCCCCCCCCCCCCCAAAAAAAAGCGTGTCTCTGATTTTTCAGACACAAATATAACTGTTGAAAATAGTGTGGTGTAGGCCAGAGAAACAGAAGTGTTGTTTTGCACTTCCACGGTTCAAACCTCTGTATTATCCATTTTGGGCCATTTGAATCTAAATTAAAAAACAGTTTGAGTGTGTCGCTCACTGTTCAGCCGCAAATATCTCTATTTAAAAAAGTGTGGTATACCCCAGTAAATAATAACTGTGGTTTTGCCATCCCACGGTAAAAAATCTCTATTATTCAGGTTTTGGTAGTTTTTTCCGTAAAGAAAAACAGTAGTGTCTCCTGACTGTTGTGACACAAAAATATATCTGTTGAAAATAGTCTTGTGTAGGCCCGACATCCCAGGGTGGTTTCGCAGTTCCATGGGTCAAATCGCTGTACTATCCAGTTTTGGGCCTTTGGTATCTAAAAAAAAAGCAGTTTGAGTGTGTCGCTCACTGTTTAGCCACAAATATCTCTATTTAAAAAAGTGTGGTATACCCCAGTAAACAATAACTGTGGTTTTGCCATCCCACGGTAAAAAATCTCTATTATTCAGGTTTTGGTAGTTTTTTCCGTAAAGAAAAACAGTAGTGTCTCCTGACTGTTGTGACACAAAAATATATCTGTTGAAAATAGTCTTGTGTAGGCCCGACATCCCAGTGTGGTTTCGGAGTTCCACGGGTCAAATCGCTGTACTATCCAGTTTTGGGCCTTTGGTATCTAAAAAAAAAGCAGTTTGAGTGTGTCGCTCACTGTTCAGCCGCAAATATCTCTATTTAAAAAAGTGTGGTATACCCCAGTAAACAATAACTGTGGTTTTGCCATCCCACGGTAAAAAATCTCTATTATTCAGCTTTTGGTAGTTTTTTCCGTAAAGAAAAACAGTAGTGTCTCCTGACTGTTGTGACACAAAAATATATCTGTTGAAAATAGTCTTGTGTAGGCCCGACATCCCAGTGTGGTTTCGCAGTTCCACGGGTCAAATCGCTGTACTATCCAGTTTTGGGCCTTTGGTATCTAAAAAAAAAGCAGTTTGAGTGTGTCGCTCACTGTTCAGCCGCAAATATCTCTATTTAAAAAAGTGTGGTATACCCCAGTAAACAATAACTGTGGTTTTGCCATCCCACGGTAAAAAATCTCTATTATTCAGCTTTTGGTAGTTTTTTCCGTAAAGAAAAACAGTAGTGTCACCTGACTGTTGTGACACAAAAATATATCTGTTGAAAATATTCTTGTGTAGGCCCGACATCCCAGTGTGGTTTCGCAGTTCCACGGGTCAAATCGCTGTACTATCCAGTTTTGGGCCTTTGGTATCTAAAAAAAAAGCAGTTTGAGTGTGTCGCAAACTGTTCAGCCGCAGATATCTCTATTTAAAAAAGTGTGGTATACCCCAGTAAACAATAACTGTGGTTTTGCCATCCCACGGTAAAAAATCTCTATTATTCAGCTTTTGGTAGTTTTTTCCGTAAAGAAAAACAGTAGTGTCTCCTGACTGTTGTGACACAAAAATATATCTGTTGAAAATAGTCTTGTGTAGGCCCGACATCCCAGTGTGCTTTCGCAGTTCCACGGGTCAAATCGCTGTACTATCCAGTTTTGGGCCTTTGGTATCTAAAAAAAAAGCAGTTTGAGTGTGTCGCTCACTGTTCAGCCGCAAATATCTCTATTTAAAAAAGTGTGGTATACCCCAGTAAACAATAACTGTGGTTTTCCTCTTCCACGGTTCTAATCTACTCTTTATTACCCTTTTTCCATTGATAGTGCAAGTGTAAGCTATTTTACTTCATTTACAATGGGCAAGGCGCGTGGCAAGGGACGTGGAAGTGGACGTTCTGGTGATGGTTCGTGCAGAGGACGGGGCCGTGGCCAAGGTGAAAATGTGCCACAACCAACAGCCACATCTTCTCGCTCCCACTTCTTGACCGAATTACTAGGGAAGCACAGAACAACACCAGTATTAAGAACTGATCAGTGTGAACAGGTTATTAATTGGATAGCAGATAATACTTCCAGTTACCTGGGCACCACCACCTCCGGTCTGTCTTCCACACGGTCAACTCTTAGTAGCTGTGAGTCTCGACCGCATACTCCTCCTCACCCTGATGCTCCTTCCTCCCACCATGCCGAGTGTCGTCAGACAGCAAGTGATCCCACACTTGGACACTCTGAAGAGCTGTTCACTGGTCCATTTCCATATTTGGGCCCCTCACCTAATACGCTTGAAGTGGTGGAAGAGGAGATCCCATGTTGCGATGCCCAAATATATGAACAGCCACGGCCACAGGAAGTCGACGTTGGCAATCTGTCACAAGAGGTGGACGATGACAAGACACAATTGCCAGGAAGTGAGGAGGAGGATCGTGGTGCGCAAGTGGAAGAGGAGGAGGTGGTGGATGATCTTGTAACTGACCCAACGTGGAAGGATGACATGCAGAGTGAGGCCAGCAGCACACAGGGGGAGGGAGGCAGAGTACCCCAACAGGCAGGAAGAAGCAGTGTGGTGGCCACAGACAGAAGGCAGGCAACCGTTCCCCGTAACACCAACACGAGGGACGTTGCCAATACAAGCGGTAGGTCTTCCAAAGTCTGGAATTTTTTTAAAGACTCTGCTGATAACCCCAAAAAAGGCCATATGTTCCACCTGCCATGCCAGCATCAGCAGGGGTGACAAAACTACCAGCCTGACCACCACCAGCATGATCAGGCACATGGCAGCAAAGCACCCGACTTTGTGGGGCGAAACCCAGGGTCCACGACCAATGTCAGCGGCTGTCACCACTGCTTCTTCCACTGTTGTGCGTGCAATAGAAACCCCTGTTGTGTGTGCAAGGCAATCCCCTGTCCATACTGCATGTAAAGATGCCCCCTCCTCTCAGTCTTCACTTGTTATGGCAGGTTCTCAAGAAACAGCATCAACATCCACGTCCACGTCCCACCGCAGCGTTCAATTGTCCATATCCCAGACCTTTGAACGAAAGCGGAAATTCGCAGCTAACGCCCCACAGGCCACAGTCCTAAATTCGCACATTTCACGACTGCTTGCATTGGAAATGCTGCCTTTTAGGCTGGTGGAGACGGAATCCTTCCGCAATCTTATGGCGGTGGCCGTCCCTTGGTACTCGGTCCCCAGCCGACACTATTTTGCCCGGTGTGCCATCCCCGCACTACACAAGCACGTGTCCCAAAGCATCTGCCGTGCCCTCAACAACGCAGTTACTGGGAGAGTCCACCTGACAACGGACACGTGGACAAGTGCTTGTGGCCAGGGATGGTACATCTCTCTGACGGCACACTGGGTAAACATAGTGGAAGCCGGGACCCAGTCGGACCTTGGGACGGAACACATCCTCCCCACACCGAGGATTGCGGGCCCTATGTCAGTCAGAGTTGCCCCCACAGTGTACAGCTCCTGCGCATCCTCCTCCTCCTCCTCATGTTCAGCCTCCATCTCAGATATCACCACATCAGTTACAAGCTGGAAGCATTGCAGTACTGCCTCCGCCAAGCGGCAACAGGCTGTGCTGAAACTCATAAGCTTAGGTGATAAACCTCACACTGCTTGTGAGTTGTGGACAGCTGTGAAAGAGCAGGCAGATCTGTGGCTGAGACCGCTGCACCTACATCCCGTCATGGTCATGTGTGACAATGGCCGTAACCTGGTGGCGGCTCTGAGGCGAGGTGAGATCACACACGTAACATGCCTGGCTCATGTGCTTAACCTCGAGGTTCAGCGGTTTCTTAAATCGTACCCCGAGTTGCCAGATCTGCTCGTGAAAGTACACCGCCTGTCAGCTCATTTTCGCAAGTCGGCTACAGCTTCCGCCGCCCTTGCTGTGTTGCAGCAGCGTTTGCAGCTTCCGGCACACCGACTGGTGTGTGATGTCCCCACACGTTGGAACTCTACCCTCCACATGTTGCAAAGGATTTGTGAGAAGAAGAGAGCAGTTGTGGAGTACCAGCTGCAACAAGGCCGTCGATATTCAGGTCAGACTCCACACATAAGACCTCCGGAGTGGACCTGGATGTCTGACATATGTACCATCCTGACAAACTTTGAGGAGGCCACCAAGATGGTGAGTGGCAATGACGCCATCATTAGTGTCAGCATCCCACTTGTCTGTCTTTTGCAACGCTCTCTGCAGAGAATTAAAGAGAAGGCATTGCAGTCAGAGTATGATGAGATGGATCAAGAAGCCGTAGCGGGCGATTACACACAGCCCAGCCTCATCTCATCCCAACGTGCATTGGGGGACAATGAGGGAGAGGAGGAGGAGGAGGAGGAAGAACAGGAGCTTCAATCATGCGTTGTAGACGGTAGTACCTGTACAAGTGTCATACCGTCGGTTCAGCGTGGGTGGCCTGAGGACAGGGGGGAGGAGGAAGAGGAGGAGGAGGAGAGCATGGTCAGTCGTCATCTTGGTGAGGACATGAAAATCTTGCCCGTTACCAGTCTGGCACGCATGGCTGACTTTATGTTACGCTGCCTTAACCGTGACCCTCGCGTTGTCAAAATGTTGTGTGACAGCCATTACTGGTTGGTGACACTTGTAGACCCCCGCTACAAGGAGAACTTTCACTCTCTTATTCCTGAGGTGGAGAGGTCTGCAAAAATGGGGCAGTACCAGAAGGCCATTGCTGCAGAACTCTTAAAAAAATTCCCATCTGAATACGCTAGCGGCAGAGGTCACAGTTCGTTGCCCAACCAAGGCGTACAGGCGAGAGAGATGCAACTCCAATCCAGCAGAGGCAGGGGAACACTGTCAACGTTCTGGGACAGTTTTCTGACACCCGACCAGCTTACAGGCCATCAAAAGATGGTGAGGGAGTACCTTGCCGACCGTACCAGCGTCCTCCGTGATTCCTCTGTGCCTTTTAATTATTGGGTATCCAAGCTGGACACTTGGAATGAACTCGCTCTGTACGCCTTGGAGGTCCTGGCCTGCCCTGCCGCTAGCGTGTTATTGGAGCGTGTTTTTAGTGCCGCTGGGGGAATTATAACTGCTAAGTAGTGTTGAGCATTCCGATACTGAAATATCGGGTATCGGCCGATATTCGCGGTATTGGAATTCCGATACTTAATTTCCGATACTTTTGCAATATCATATACCGGAATCAGAAGTTCCCATAATGCAATGAGCCATTTTCATTTTATTCAGCCAATGAGGATCCTAAGAAGTGTGGGCACATCCTGTTAGGCATGTAGGCATCTTAACTAATGGCATGGCTGTGATTGGCTGCTGAAAAGATGTCATGATGCACTATAAAAGCCGCCGCCGCCATTTTGAGCTCTCTCTGCTGTGAATTCAGTTAGGGATAGGACGCTGTTGTTCTAAGGGACAGTTTTAGCTACCTATTTGGTCTATTCTGCTTTACTCAAGCTACTTTATAAATCGCTGTGCCTTGCAGCGCTAGTGCACAGTTCTCTGTGCTGTTCACCGCTTTCTGCAAGGTCTTTGTGTGTGAGTGCAGCTCACCCTGTAGTGTGTGCTTCAACCACGTCTGGTTGTAGTGCACTCAGTGTGTGTCACTGCCTCATACATTGTCCTTTTTTGCCAATTCATAATTTTTCCTGATATCTCCTATTAGTGTGGTGGTTCCATCCGTATTCAGCTAAATTGGTTCCAAACACATTATATAGGAGTAGATAGAGAAATTTTTTTGGTCTTGCAGCGCTAGTGCACAGTGCTCTGCATCTGTACTGTTCACCGCTGTCTGCAAGGTCTGTGTTTGTGAGTGCAGCTCATCCTGTAGTGTGTACTTCAGCCACGTCTTGTTGTAGTGCACTCAGTGTGTCTCACTGCCTCAGACATTGTCCTTTTTTGCCAATTCATAATTTTTCCTGATATCTCCTATTAGTGTGGTGGTTCCATCCGTATTCAGCTAAATTGGTTCCAAACACACTATATAGGAGTAGATAGAGAATTTTTTGGGGTCTTGCAGCGCTAGTGCACAGTGCTCTGCATCTGTACTGTTCACCGCTGTCTGCAAGGTCTGTGTGTGTGAGTGCAGCTCACCCTGTAGTGTGTGCTTCAGCCACGTCTGGTTGTAGTGCACTCAGTGTGTGTCACTGCCTCATACATTGTCCTTTTTTGCCAATTCATAATTTTTCCTGATTTCTCCTATTAGTGTGGTGGTTCCATCCGTATTCAGCTAAATTGGTTCCAGCCAAATCTGGCTGCAGCCCCAGCCAGATTTGTTCTCTGAATCTCTTGGCTTGGAAAGAGGGGGCCAGCCAAGCAGAATTCGAGAATTTGAAGAAGAGGTAGTATGCAGTGATGCGCAACCGTTTTGTCTCTCTGAATCTGAAGAGGCGGGTGGGCCAGTGCCTATGGTCAGCAGCACACCTCAGTACGCATCTGATGATGAGACTCAGGTGCCACTTTCTGGTGCGTACTGTGCTGTCGAGACTACCCAGGAGAAGCAGTTGTTTGAAGAGGGTGGTGTAGATGATGAGGTCCTTGACCCATCATGGCGTGAGGGACAGGAAGGTGGTGGGAGCAGCTCTGAGGAAGAGATTCCCCGAACAGCCCAAAAAGGAGGGAGAGGGAGGGGGCAGACTTGGTTGCCTGTAGCCTCCACTTCGGCACCCATTAGGAGCATGGCTCTTCCAAAATCCAAAGCGGGCGCTCCCAAGACTTGCAGTGCCTGGTCCTTTTTTGACACAGTTGCAGATGACATTTGCTTTGTCAAATGCAAGCTGTGTAATCAGAAGGTGAAAAGAGGGAAAAGTGTCAGCAACCTCAATACCACAAATATGTGGAAACATGTGCGGACCAAGCACGTGGTGGAGTTACAAAAACACACTGAAGACCTAGGCCAACCTACAGCGCCACCTACCACCTCTTCAGCTCGTGTTGTAGCCTCTTCCTCCAGCTCACACACAGCTGGTTTGGCTTCCTCACAGGATCGCCATGGAAGAATCTCTGGCACTGTTGTACAGAGACACAGTGTAATTCCACCCACAGCACCACTTTCCCAGTCATCCTCACACTCCCAGGCCAGTCTACAGCCATCGTTAGCACAGGCATGGGAGAAAAGGTGCCCATACTCAGCCAACCACCCCCGAGCACAGGCTCTGAATGCTGGCATTGCTAAACTACTGGCCCTTGAAATGCTATCATTCAGGCTGGTGGAGACTGACACATTCCGTAACTTTATGGCATTGGCAGTCCCACAATACAACGTGCCCAGCCGCTTTTATTTCAGCAGGCAAGCCGTCCCTGCCCTGCAACATCATGTGGAGGGAAAAATTAAACATGCGCTACAAAACGCCGTCAGTAGCAAGGTCCACCTGACCACCGATGCGTGGACCAGTAAGCATGGACAGGGACGATACCTTTCCCTCACTGCCCATTGGGTAAATGTTGTGGAGCTGGGTACAGATCTTGAGAGTGGCGCTGTACGTGTTCTGCCAACTCCAAGGATTGCAGGAATCCAGTCTGTACACATTGACTCCTCCTCATACTCCAGTTCCTCTGAATCAGTGCTGCAGGAGCCGTCACGGTCTACCTCCACATCGACCCGTGAACGGTTACCTGTTATGATGACCGATATGAGCACAGCCGTGGCCAAACGTCAACAGGCCATATTAAAATTAATTTCTTTGGGGAATCGAAGCCACACAGCGCAGGAGCTCTGGAATGCCATCAAGCAGCAGAGCGACGTGTGGTTTGTGCCAGCGAATCTCCAGCCAGGCATGGTAGTGTGTGACAATGGCCGAAATCTGGTGGCAGCTCTGGGCCTAGGCAACCTCACTCACATCCCATGTCTGGCACATGTGCTCAACTTGGTCGTGCAGAGTTTTTTGAGGGACTATCCAGATCTTGATGCACTGCTTCATAAGGTCCGCATAGAGTGCGCTCACTTGCGGCGTTCCAGCAACGCAAGATCACGCATTGCAGCTCTGCAGCGCCGATTACGTCTTCCGGAACATCGCATCATATGTGACCTACCCACCAGGTGGAATTCAACGTTACATATGTTGGAGAGGTTGTGTGAGCAGCAGGCAGCAGTAATGGAGTACCAGCTGCAGCAGGCGCAAACAAGTCGCAGTGCGCGCCGTTCACACTTCACCACCACTGAGTGGGCCTCTATGAAGGACATTTGCCACGTTTTGCGTGCCTTCGATTATTCCACGCGGATGGCGAGTGTAGATGATGCACTAGTCAGCATGACTATCCCCCTTCTCTGCCTGCTTGAAAAAACACTGCAAGCACTAAGGGACGAGGTTTTGGAAGAGGTAGAGGATGAGGAGTCACAAATGCCATCTGCTTCTCTACAGTCTGCGCAACGTGGTTCCTCACAAAGGCCTAGGCAGGGGACACTTTGTGAGGAGGATGAGGAGGAGTCAATGGATGAGGAAGACATCTGTCCAGAGGAGGGAGGTACACAATGCTCTAGTAGTCAGTATCTAGAGCGAGGGTGGGGTGATGCAGAGCAGGCAGAGATCACGCCTCAAGCAGGGGACAGTGTTTCTTGGCCAGTTGGCAGTCTGCAGCACATGGTTGATTTCATGCTGCAGTGCCTGAGAAACGACCGCCGCATCGCCCACATTCTCAACACGGCTGATTATTGGGTGTCCACCCTCCTAGATCCTCGCTACCGGGACAACTTACAAAGCCTCATAACACCGTTGAACCGGGAGCGTAAAATGCGGGAGTACCAAGACGCACTGGTGCATTCCATCATGGTCTCCATTCCAACCGAGAGCAGTGCTGCTAGTGCTTTACAAAGCAGCTCAGTGCGTTGAGGCAGTGGTGGAAGCTCTGCACAAAGAGGGAGCAGAAGCAGCGCCTCAGCACAAGGCAAGACTAGTATGGTCGAAATGTGGCAAAGTTTTGTGTCTCCGCCGCCACAAATGTCTACACCATCACAGACGGCTCCAGTCAGCAGGAGGCAACGTTTCTGTCAGATGGTGACAGACTACATGTCTTGCCCTCTTAGTGTACTCCCAGACGGTTCTTCTCCCTTCAAGCTTTGGGTCTGTAAGCTGGATACATGGCCAGAGCTTAGTCAGTATGCATTGGAGGTGCTAGCTTGCCCTGCTGCTAGTGTATTATCGGAACGCGTCTTTAGTGCCGCAGGTGGTGTACTAACAGACCGTCGCATGCGACTATCCTCCGATAATGTTGACCGGCTTACTTTTCTAAAAATGAACAAGGCCTGGATCTCTCATGAATTTGCCAGTCCTCTTCCAGAATAAATAATTGGTTGGCAACAGTATCCAGGTCTCCTGTTGTGTTCATGTTTCTACCACCTGAACTGTAATCCCTGAGCTCCAACACCGCCAGTTGGCGCTCAGAAGTGCCGTCTGCACAGTCAACACTTGCTGCCGTGTTATTGGGGTTCAGTAACGTCAGCTGTTCCCCTGCTGTGCATACGGCAATTTCTCCTGCTCTGTCCACATTCTCACTACTACAGATTTTAAAGTTGCTCCAATTATACCTCTGGTTCCTCTGTTTTTAGTATTTACCCTGGGCTCCAATACCGCTAGTTGCTGCTCAGAAGTGCCGTCTGCACAGTCAACGCTTGCTCCAGTGTTATTGAGTTTCATTAATGTCAGCTGTTCCCCAGCTGTGTGTCCGGCAAATTCTCCTGCTTTGTCCACATCCACTGTACTACTGATTTAAAACTTGCTCCAATTACACCTCTGGCTCCTCTGTTTTTAGTAGTTACCCTGGGCTCCAATACCGCTAGTTGCTGCTCAGAAGTGCCGTCTGCACAGTCAACGCTTGCTCCAGTGTTATTGGGGTTCAGTAACGTCAGCTGTTCCCCAGCTGTGTGTCCGGCAAATTCTCCTGCTTTGTTCACATCCACTGTACTACTGATTTAAAACTTGCTCCAATTACACCTCTGTTCCTCTGTTTTTAGTATTTACCCTGGGCTCCAATACCGCTAGTTGCTGCTCAGAAGTGCCGTCTGCACAGTCAACGCTTGCTCCAGTGTTATTGGGGTTCAGTAACATCAGCTGTTCCCCAGCTGTGTGTTCGGCAAATTCTCCTGCTCTGTCCACATTCACACTACTACAGATTTTAAAATTGCTCCAATTACACCTCTGGCTCCACTCTGTTTTTAGTATTTACCCTGGGTTCCAGCACCGCCAGCTGTTTCCTAGCAGTGTCTTTGGCACGGGTACTCCCTCCTGCCCAGCCTGGTTCCAGCACGCCAGCTGTTTCCAGGTATTGTCAACGTCACTTTGCCTCCAATGCGTTGTCCTGTCGTGTTGCGGTCGGGTTAGCCGACTCTATGGTGCCTGCAGTTTAGGTGACTCCTATGTGGGCTGCGGGATCTGGCAATGAAGGCTGGTTCCATAGTGCCAATAGGACAAGCACCCAATGTAGGACTGTGGGTTTTGGTAACTGCGGCCGGCTCGCGGCCTTGAAACTTTTTTTTACATGGGTACCTTCTGCTACCCATCCGGGTTCCAGTACCGTCAGCTGGTTCTCGGCAGTGCCTTTGGATTAGGTGCCTCCTTCTCTGTATCCAAGTTCCACCAACGTCTGCTGGTCCTTGATAGTGCTTTCTGGCACAGGTACTTCCTGCTTAGTAACCGAGTTCCAGTACCGTCAGCTGGTCTTCGGCAGTTCCATTCGCTCTTGTACCTTCTGCTACCCATCCGGGTTCCAGTACCATCAGCTGGTCCTCGGTAGTTCCATTTGCTCTTGTACCTTCTACTACCCATCCGGGTTCCAGTACCATCATCTGGTTCTCGGCAGTGTCTTTGGCACGGGTACTCCCTCCTGCCCAGCCTGGTTCCAGCACGCCAGCTGGTTCCGGATAGTGTCAACGTCACTTTGCCTCCAATGCGTTGTCCTGTCGTGTTGCGGTCGGGTTAGCCGACTCTATGGTGCCTGCAGTTTAGGTGACTCCTATGTGGGCTGCGGGATCTGGCAATGAAGGCTGGTTCCATAGTGCCAATAGGACAAGCACCCCCTGTAGGACTGTGGGTTTTGGTAACTGCGGCCGGCTCGCGGCCTTGAAACTTTTTTTTACATGGGTACCTTCTGCCACCCATCCGGGTTCCAGTACCGTCAGCTGGTTCTCGGCAGTGCCTTTGGATTAGGTGCCTCCTTCTCGGTATCCAAGTTCCACCAACGTCTGCTGGTCCTTGGTAGTGCTTTCTGGCACAGGTACCTCCTGCTTAGTAACCGAGTTCCAGTACCGTCAGCTGGTCCTCGGTAGTTCCATTGGTTCTTGTACCTTCTGTTACCCATCCGGGTTCCAGTACCGTCAGCT
Organism: Phyllobates terribilis; assembly: GCF_046119375.1. Lineage (NCBI taxonomy): Eukaryota > Metazoa > Chordata > Amphibia > Anura > Dendrobatidae > Phyllobates > Phyllobates terribilis. The sequence continues at coordinate 241,927,992 of NW_027362769.1, read as the reverse complement.
GGTCCTCGGTAGTTCCTCAGCCTTCTTTTCCCTTCTGCTACATTTCCAAGTTCAAGCTTTTTGAAATGGTTCTTGGTAATCACTCTGGATCTCCCTGATGAGGACCCTGAAGACGAGGACCCTGAAGACCAACCCGAAGAAGACGAGGACCCCGAAGACGACGACCCTGAAGATGAGGACCCTGAAGACCACCCCGAAGAAGACGAGGACCCTGAAGACCACCCCGAAGAAGACGAGGACCCCGAAGACGAGGACCCAGAAGACCAACCCGAAGAAGACGAGGACCCCGAAGACGACGACCCCCGAAGACGACGACCCTGAAGACCACCCCGAAGAAGACCAAGAAGATGACCCTGAAGAAGTTGACCAAGAGGACAAAGAAGAGAAGACAAGCACCAAGATACAGAAGAACAAGAGACAGAAAACCAAGAAGCAGAAATACAAGAAGCTGCAGAACAAAAAGCGGAAGAACATTAAGCATAAGACTAAAAATCAGAGCAAAAGATAATATCTAAATTATAAGCAGAAGATGACTAAGCAGTGTATGGGGGTGAGTCCGTTCCTCCTCGTGGTGCCGCTTGAAAAGACCTGCTGCTGCAGGCCAAACTGAACGCGGACAAATCCTGTTGTAAATCTTTTGTGATGGGCAGAACGAAAGGTGTAATGTCCAACCTTTTATAGATAACAACTACAGGAATGCCTGTCACAAATAAGAATATGATGAAGAAGAAGAATATGAAGAAGATGAAGAAGTAGAATATGAAGAATGTAAAAAAAAAGAATAATACGAAGAAGGTGAAGAAGAAGATGAAGAAGGTGAAGAAGCATGGAAGTAGTGAAACATAAATATCTGACAAAATATAAAAATACTTAACATAGTCAATATTTCCGTAACTCAGAACGTCTTAAAAAATATATTAATTCCTGCTATTCCATTTGGTTGGGCTAAACCTCTATGCCTTTATTGTCTCCCCCACCTCCCCCAATACATTCTACATTATTCTTAGTTGTTTTCCTTCATGTAGAATTAACCTACAAGGAAAGAAAGGGTTTATTTTCATTCCGATATTTCTGTCCCATTGACTTGCATTGGTTTCCGGTATCGGAATCGGCGATATCCGATACTTTTTCGGTATCGGTCCGATCCAATCCGATCCGATATTTCCCGATATCGGAAGGTATCGCTCAACACTACTGATAAGCGCACTCGCCTGTCAACTGACAATGCTGACAAGCTGACCCTTATCAAAATGAACAAGGGCTGGATTGTGCCAGACTTCTCATCACCACCAAATGACAGCAGAGTAACGTAAAGTCAAATCCGCTGTGTTATTTCGGGAGGTGTATTCACATGCACCGCTTCACACCCACACATGGGTATACGCTTCCTTGTTTCGGCTGTTTTATCTTCTCCTTATCCTCAGCCTTCACCACCACTATACCACCAGGGTGCCAGCATTGCAAGTTCCTCCGTCCTTATTTTTGTCAGCTTTTGCTTGCAAGGCATAAGCAAATACTATGGGAGACCCACTCCCCAATAATGGGACTTATGTTTGTAATATGCTGTGCTGCATGGCTCTTGTAAGGGGCATTGCAAGTTGCTCCGTCCTAATTTTTGGCAGCTTTTGCTTGGAAAGCATAAGCAAATACTATGGAGACCCACTCCCCAATAATGGGACTTATGTTTGTAATATGCTGTACTGCATGGCTCTTGTAAGGGGCATTGCAAGTTGCTCCGTCCTAATTTTTGGCAGCTTTTGCTTGCAAGGCATAAGCAAATACTATGGGAGACCCACTCCCCAATAATGGGACTTTTGTTTGTAATATGCTTTACTGCATGTGACGCGCCCCCTGGGCCATGTGTACACGTGTGTGGGATACCCGGTGCCGGGTCTCTGGGGTCTGTAGTCTCCGTGGCGTGACCCGGTCCTGTGGCTCAGGCTGGTCAAACCAGTGGCAGTCTTTCTTAGGTTTTGAGGTTAATTGTCCGACTGCGCCACCCGTGGATTGCGGTCAGGGAGTACCACGGCTGCGAGGCAGACCGCTGAAGCTGGTGTTGTGTGCGCAGCAGAGAATGGGATAACTCCCCACGGGAGGAGTATAGCCTCAGGGCAGTGAGTGTGGATGATGGGGGTGAGGGTGCACGAGCGCAGCAGGAACGACTCAGAGTCTTTGCAGTGCAGTTCAGGGTCTTTACTGATGATTATAAGGTAGACCCTCCCGGGAGTACTGGCTAGCATAAGAGGCCTGGTCAGTCTGTGAGCAAGCAGGAGTTCCCCTGGCCAGGTGGAGTTGTGGGCCTCCCCGTCTGTCTGCACTCTTCCTGGCTGCCTTGCTGTAAGCGGGTAGAAGTAGCTCACGTCCCTGAGTGTACCGTGTAGTGCTCACCCGTATGGCTGGTGACTTGGGGCCTTCTGTTAGTCTCCGCTCCACGACGGCGGTGCTGGTCCCTTGCTTGTGACTGAGCCTCCGGGCTTCTATGGCCAGAGTACCTGAAATCCCCTGCCGGCTGGTTTCTGCTGCTGGATATATAAGTCCTCACAGCCTCGGACTCCTGTGTCCGGTTCCTATTGTCTTCTGCCAGGGCGAGCTCTGCTCAGCTTCCAGCCCCTGGTCTTTAGCTCCTAGCTCCTACAGAGCTCCTTGCTGTTACTTTCCCTTGCTCTCACTCTGACTCTGACTGTTCTCTGTTCTCTGACTCACTCAACCCCGCCCCAGATCCAGTTTATAAGGGCAGAATTCTCCCCTCCCAGGACTGGGGCAGGAGGATGTTGCATGTTTAAGGGATCCTGACTAGGAAACTTCCCACTTGCTCTCCGACGTAATATCTCTATTACTGTGGTGACCAGATCCCTGGGGTGCCACACATGGCTCTTGTAAGGGGCATTGCAGTTCCTCATAATTTTTGGAAAGCCTTCCATTCACTGCTTAGGCCAACAGTGCACAGGAGACCCAGTTGCTATAAATGGAAAAAAAGGTTTAGTTAACGCCCTCTGACCTCCATGTCATTTCCAAGGGGCATTGGAGTGCCTCGAAATTTTTGGTAGGCAGTGTACTCACTGTATGCCCTATAACTGTGTAGCCGAACCACTCCTTTTGTTACAGAAACATATCCTACAAGACATATCTGGTAGACTGGCCTGATATTGATGTGAATGGTCCCTGTTCCTCCTGCTCTTTCTCCTTTGCCACTACCTCATCCATCATTTATCACCTGAAGCTTTGTTTTAACGGGAGTCATAGAACTTGGATAGTAGCAGGAAAACATCCAGCAATCCTCGGAGGAGGTAGGATATGCGCCAAAACGCTGACCACCTCAGGCCTAGCCGCTACTACATACATGCGCTTGCATTACAACAAAGCAAAGCAGATGCTAACTTCTATCATCCTCATCATGCTCCTCACCTTGGCACTCTCAACTGCCCTGATGGAGAAGCCAGGGCCTACCGGAGGAGTCTGATAGTCCGGTGGGCTCGGCCAATGCTGCCCTAAAGCAGGCCAGGCTAAGAAAAGTGTGGGAAAGGTTACCGGGACAAATAGGGGTGGCTGGGGACCGAGTATGGACACCCGGCCACCCCCTGGAGGCTGGGGAGCAAGCGGGGACACCTGGCCACCAGGCGGCTGGGGACTGAGTATGGATACCAGGCCGCCGACACAGCCATGGCGTGGTGGCCAGATTCCGCCTCCATATGCCTAAAAGGCCCAATTTAAAGTGCAAGCAAGCAAGCAGTATGGTATTGCAGCCTGGGGGTGGGTGGGTGGCAGGCTGCATACTTGCGCTTGCATTGCAAGGAATGGGAGAGGTACAATTGAACACTGCCCTGGGACAAGGACTTGAATGGGGATAGTTGCAAGTCTGCAACGACAGGTGCAAGATGGGAGGCATCTTCGCATGTACCATGAACAGGGGTTTGGCATGCACACACTACAGCGAAATAGGCTCTCCTTCCCACTAAATGCACTGGGGAGGGCACAGGTAATGTTTTGGCATACGCGCTTAATCTTATGTATAAGTCACAACAGGACAAATATGGGCGGCTGGGGACTGAGTATGGATACCTCGCTGCCGAAGCAGCCATGAGGTAGTGGCCAGCTTCGGCCTCCTCCAAACTAAAAGGCCCCATTTCAAGTGCAAGCTAGCAGTATGGAATTGCAGTCTGGGGGTGGGTGGGTGGCGGGCTGCACACTTACACTTGCATTAAAAGAAAACATAGCAGATGCTAACTTCGCTCATCATCATCATGCTCCTCACCTTGGCACTCTCAACTCCACCGATGGAGAAGTCAGGGCCCACCGGAGGAGTCTGGTTCTCTGGTGGGCTCGTCCAATGCTGCCTAAAGCAGGCCGGGCTAAGAAAAGTGTGTGGGGGGATGTTCCAAGGAGAAATAGGGGCGGCTGGGGACCGTTTATGGACACCCGGCTGCCCCCAGGCGGCTCTGGACCGTGTGTGGACACCCGGCCGCGGGGCGGCTGGGGACCGAGTATGGACACCCGGCCGCCGGGCGGCTGGGGACTGAGTATGGATTCCAGGCCGCCCACACAGCCATGACGTGGTGGCCAGATTCCGCCTCCACATGCCTAAAAGGCCCAATTTCAAGTTCAAGCTAGCAAGCAGTATGGTATTGCAGCCTGGGGGTGGGTGGGTGGCAGGCTGCATACTTGAGCTTGTATTGCAAGGAATGGGGGAGGTACAATTGAACACTGCCCTGGGACTAGAACTTGCATGGGGATAGTTGCAAGTCTGCATCTTCTGATACGGTAAGGATCACTTATGATGGGCACACTTTTAGACAGTGACCTGGGAGTCAGAGATGCTTCCAGGGGTCATCCCCATGCTGTTCCCTTGTCTTTTCAGCACTTTATGCATGTGTCACACAGCACATGGCCAGATAAGGTTGTAAAATGTTAAAATGACATTTCACGGTGAATGCATTTGTCATAGTTGAAAGCAATACAAAAGTGCAAAAACGCATAAAAAATGCTACTTGTGAACATAGCCGAAGGTGTGGAGGAGTATTTTTGTTTTTGGTCATTTATTTTAACTTATACACAAGTCTTTACCCTGGAAAGGATGTTCCTTAGCATATTTCACAGGAAAAAAGTTTCACTTTCGTTATTGAACGTTTTATTGTGAGCCTGTAAAAGTGGCTTAATACCTCTGACCACGTTGTTGACAGCAGTGACCTGGGGGTCAGAAATGCTTCCTGGGGTGATCCCCATGCTGTCCCCATGTCATTTGAGCACTGTCACTATCGTTTTGGGCACTTGTTAGGCTTTTAAAAGACTGCCGGGGGTGCCACCACAAAAATGGTCGCGTCTCCCATAGACTAACATTGGGCTCGTTGCTCGGGTCGAGCACCCGAGTATCACGGCGAGCTCGGCCCGAGCTTCGAGCACCCGAGCATTTTAGCGCTCGCTCAACACTAGTTATTATCAACAATAGAGGTGCTTTCCCAGGGTCATGTTTTGAGCCTGAGGGACATTGGTCTTCACCCAATTAGTGCCCTGGTTACCAATTGGGGCTGTCGCGGTATGTCCATCCCCCCTTGTTAGTTGATATAATCATAAGCTCAGATCTGAGGTTGGTTGGGGCAAGCGGGTAAAGGTCATCATTTCCTTGTCATCCAGGTCCTCAATGCTAGTTACATGTCCGTGTATAGTAGCACTGGATGTCGGTTAACAGCGTCCTCCTTGCTCTCTATTGACTGGCAGGTTTTCCTCATGCAAAATGTGATACAATAAAAGACTAGTTTTAGTAAAATATATATTAACAAGCAAGCAACAATATGCAACACTCTTTGGTAAATTCGTTATGTTTGTTATACTCTTCCCTGAGTTTCCTAATGTCTTCCATTTTAGTCTTTAACCGTATGGTAGAGTCGGGATCAATATAGTGACAACAGGCTGGGCCAATAACCTGACACATCCCTTCTTGAGCTACTGTCAAATAGTCCATCTCTAAAGTATTTTGATTAGCCACTATGATAAGCTGATTCTGCACTGCAACAGTAGTATTATTTAATTTCAAAATATTCCAAATCTGGTCATCTAAGTAGTCAGTGACTTCCACTAACTTGTCCCACATTTATGTAACCATAGGGTAGAGGAAGACAGTACTGGCTATCTTATTGGGTATACTCATTTGAACTAAATGAGGTCTTCCTGATGGGCGTGGGGTGTTGTCTTTGGCATGTTTAAAAATGGAGGGATGGCTCTCAATATCTACTTTACTATGGGGAATAAGATAAGTGGCTGAAGTTAGCCGGGCCAATGTACAAGTCCCACCTACTCCGACTGGGAGCCATTTGTACGCATTATTCCAACAGACCCAATATGTGGCTGATGGTAAATCCCATAAAGCAGAATGCTGTAATACTAATTTATGCACCAAATCAATTAAAACGGTGTTATTGAAGGCATTTGTCCCAGGGGGCTACAATATCCAACATTTGGATTGCCACATGTTGGATTACTAGGCTTATATTCAGAGGATTCATTACAAAGGATATTTTATAACATGTGTCATTGGTACCTTTTATAAACAGATTTGTATGTACTCATGAGTGATTATGAATGTATCTTTCCAACAATGACGGTTTAAAAGCATCTGCCGTACTAGAGGTAGCATTAAAACTATTCTGTAAACCTTCAGTTGGTATGAAGCCTAAATTAGTCAGGGAAGACTTGTTTCTGGGCACCCATATGTTTCCATTAAGGGCAAGAAATTGCAGGTGTTTACTAGTAGCAGTAAGATATCCTTGCCACCACATGGTATTTCCTTGCCATGGTGTTCCATAATCTACTAAACTTAGTAGCGTTATTAGCAAGGGCGTCACTACAATTGGGCCAGTTTAATATTTCTTCCAGAGTGACTGGGACCACCAGAAAGGGCATACTAGCGGCTGAAACTGGTGAGTGAGTACATATCTTCTAATTCTCTCAATTCTTGTACCAAAATCTGATGGTGAGTAATGAATTTATTATTAAAGGGGTCAGTACTCTGTTGTAGGCTATTCCAGGTATTGACTAGTTTAACCATACATATTATCATAAACTATTAAAATATCTCAGCTCTTGGGATTGTCAGGAGCACTTGGTATGGTCCGTCATACAATGGTTTTAGTCCGTGTTTCCGAACATGCCTCTTCACATACACATAATCTCCAGGCCTGAGGGTATGACAACCTTCTGCATCAGCTGGATCTGGAATAGAAGATGATGCTAACGCATGGGTGTTAGTTAGGGCTTTTGCAAGCTGAATCACATATTGCACAACATAATCTGTTTCTTCTGATAATTGTTGTGGGGTAAACCTAGCTATAGCTGGTTGTGACCTAAATAGTATCTCATAGGGTGACAGTTTGTGTTTCTCTATGGGGGTGGTGCGTATGTGATATGGTGCAATGGGAAGGAGCTCAGGCCACTGGGCCGTAGTCTCCTGCATCATTTTGGTTCATTGCCCTTTTAGTGTGCCATTCAATCTCTCCACCTTGCCACTTGACTGTGGATCGTAAGGAGTATGTAACGTCACTGTTGATCCGATCATGGTAAGTATTTCTTGATATACGCATGAGGAAAAGGCTGGTCCTTGATCACTTTTGATAACTTCTAGGACTCCATACCGGCAAACAACTTCAGAGACCAGCTTCTTGGCGGTAGTCTCGGCAGTCATGTTTGGAACGGCGAATGCTTCTGGCCATCTGGAAAACATATCCACTATCACTAAGCAGTATTCATATCGTCCTGCTTTAGGGAGAGTGATGTGATCAACTTGCAAGGTTTGGCAAGGTGTTTTGTCGGTACATTCTGTAATCTACCTGGGTTGCAGGTTTGGCATATTGTGCAACCTTTGTTCTGTGCACTCAACACGGTGGAAATTCCTGGAGCCCAATAGAGTTTCTGTACCAGTAACAAAGCTTGATTCTTCCCTCGATGTACTGGTCCATGGGCCCAGGCCGCAATGGCTGAATACAGAAGTCGAGGCAAACAGTACAGTTGTTTCTTCTTCCATAGCTCATCTATCAACTTAGCACCCGCCTCCTTCCACGACTGGCATTCTTCTTTAGAGACTTTTTCCTGTGTGGAGCGTAGCTTTGTGATAGGAGGGACTGGTTGATGCTCTTCTGCAGGTTGATCCTGGGTTGGCACGGAATTTAGCTGTTTATGCCTGTTGCCGCGTAAGAGCCATGGACATGGATGTCAGAAGAAGAGCTGCTCGCTTAGCATGGAGATCAGCAAGTGCATTACCTCTTGCTTCAGGGGCATCTGGTCGGGTATGAGCTTTTACCTTTAGGACAACCAACTGTCTTGGTAGTTGCACCGCTTCCATCAATTGTCTGACGCTTTCAGCATTTTTCACAGGAGAACCTGCAGTCAGAGCAGTCAGAGCTTTGAGCTCTGCTTCGTGTGCTGACATACTGGGAGGTAAGACTGCAGCCTCTACCAATGTATCTTCAGTTGTGACAGCATACCCAGTATGAAACCTGCCAGGGATGTCAACATATCTGGATCCATCCGTATATATAACGTAAGTTCTGGGTCATCCAAGGGTACTTCCCCCACTAGAACAAATGGAGTTGACTCCGCAGTAATTTGTGCTGGACAATCATGCGGTGGAGCCTCTTTCCCTTCTCCTTCAGGTGCTGGTAGCAGGGTGGCTGGGTTTATGGTGGTGCACCGGTGTAATTTCACATTTTCTGGCAAAATCAACGAACACTGCAGCCGCAGGTGCTCTGTGTAGACAGATGTTTAGGTTGCTGTAAAGCCAGAACAGCCGCAATATCGTGTGGGACATAAATGTGAGTCTCATGTCCAAGGATGATGTCCGCCGTCTTCTCAAGTAACTGCTGTGTGGCGGTGGTGTGAACCGCTCGCAGACAGCTGGGGGAGGCTACCGGATCCAGATGTGTTGAGTAATACCCGACTGGGCACTGCTTTGTACAGTGTCTCTGCTTGAGTACTCCGGCTGCATGTCCTCCTGTTTCAGAGACATACAAATGGAAAGGTTGAGCATAGTCCGGATTTCCAAGGGCAGGGGCTGTCATTATCCTTGACTTTAGTTGCTCAAAGGCTTGTTGCAGCTGTTCTTGGTGGTCCTTGCCTTGTTGTTTACATCAGCCAGAGTGTCTTCTTTTAATGCATCATACAGGGGCTGCATGAGACGTGAGACGTGAGGCGTCTGGGATCGCATCCATTGTCTGCAGTATGTACATAGTCCGAGGAACCATTGCATCTCTATAAGATCTTTTGGGAATGGTAGTGCGTAGATGGCCGTCTTCCTTTCTTCTGTGAGATGTCTGGCACCCTGAAAAAGGCAATGGCCTAAAAAGACCACTTGACCAAGGCAAAACTGAAGCTTCGAGGCTGAGACTCGACAATTCAGTTTTGCTAGATGCTTGAGGAGGCTAACACTGGCCCTGATGGACATTTGCTCTGTGGGGGCACACAAAAGAAGATCATCCACGTATTGTAAAAGTACTACCTCAGAGTTGTCCAGCTGCCACGGCAGCAGACAGCTAGACATGTTCTTTGCAAACTTATTAGGGCTATTCTGCGCACCCTGCGGCATCACTGTCCAAGTCATTTGCCTGCCCTGATATGTAAATGCAAACAGAAACTGACAGTCTTTGTGTAGTGAAATGCTAATAAAAAAAACAAAAACAAAAACGTTTGCTAAATCAAGTACTGTAAACCAGACAACGTGTATGTACATCTATTAGAAACTTAAGGATATATGACCATCTAGAAAATTAGTTTACATCTCCATACTTTAGCCCTAATGTCAAAGTGGACATAAATATGTGCTGTTGAGGGTAGTGGATTGATTAGCCAACTTATCCTGAGCCCATATTTTGAGGGCTTGACAGAAGTCAACCCCACTCTCATACGTATTGGCGTCTAATGCTCTGTCACACACTGATCATGATGATCTTCCTCATACACATTCTGGGTGTAGAGTGTATTGCTGCCTGTATTTCGGGTGTGCCAAGATGGCCACCACCTGAAGGAAGCATACTACAGGAAGGGTGCACCAAGATGGCCACCACCAAAGGGACATGTGGTCAGAGGCTGGAGGTGTTGCAATGGGTGTAGCAACATGGCGTGGGTCTCCTGGATGGGGCACGTGACATGCAACACAATAATCTGCTGACAATGGATTCTGCTGGCCACAATTAGAACATTTCCAACAATTAGGAGAGCAGTATCTTTGTAATACACATAACATAGCGTCTTTCACTTATTGTCTGTATTTTCTTCCTCCATTCACCCTTTTTTCCTCTGCTCTGTATCAAGCCAAGGCCGTTTTGCTATGCTAGCAGCTGTAACTGGGCGCTTATCTGGCAGCGCGCATATTTCAGTTAACCATTTAAGTTCCTCCACATATCCACTAGTGTTGAGCCACCCCCGTAGTGTTCGAGTTCGGTTCGGTTCGTCGAACACCCGTGTGTTCGCCGAACTGTTCGTCGAACTGTTCGTCGAACACCTTCGAACACCGTTAAAACCAATGGCAGGCAAACAAAAACACATAGAAACACATAGAAAACACCTTCAAAGGTGTCCAAAAGCTGACAAACTGCTCAGAAGACATAACTAACACATGGAAAAGTGACAAGTACATATAGTCATGCGAAAATAAAAGAGGTGGAGGAGTAAAAGGAGGGGGAGACACAGATATAGGCATGTCATGCCCTTCTAAAATCCAAAAAGTGAGAAGCCGACACGGCCAGTCCGCTCCTGCCCGTGCCACCTCCGTGTCGCCGGGTTTGTGCCAGAGCCGCGGTGAACCCTGACGGCCAGCCCCCCTCTCCCAATACTGGTGCCTGTCCGCTGGTGGGTCGAGCGAGCCCCCCTGTGGTGGAGGCAGCTCTAAGCTTTTTAATTTAAATTGTCTCTCTAATTTGAATGAATACACTTTAAATCCATTTACAAGGATCTATTGGAGGGCAAGTCTCATGCCAGCAGCCGCGGTAATTCCAGCTCCAGTAGCGTCCACTAAAGCTGCTGCAGTTAAAAAGCTTTTATAAGGATCGAGCTCGGCTGTCCACCGCAAGGCATCCTACTGCCAGTCCCAGCCCCTATGCCTTGGGGTGCCTCCTGATGCTCTTCACTAAGTATCCCATGGTCCCGAAGCATTTCCTTTGAAAAAATTAAGTGTCTAAACTACAGGTGGTGCAGCTTGCTTAACAGCCGGGATAATCCGCTGACTAGCAGACACTGCTACTAGGCACAAAGTATTTCCTGGGCTAGATGCAGTTAAAAATTTGTAATTAGATACTCTCGTTGGATGCTGAGAAAGCATTCCATAGAGTCTCCTGGCACGCCATATATGATTCTCTTAAAAAGCTTGGGGTAGGGGTCTAGGGGACCCTTTTATAGCCAAAATCACGGCCCTGTATCGCAATACGTCACCTAGGCTGAAGATAAATGGAACTGTAGCACCCTGAGGGCTCGGTTGCTACAGACGTATTGCACCTCACCCAGAGGTGTGATATTTCACTCTCAGGTAAGGATGGAGTGTGGATCAGGACCCGACACCTGCATGCATTACACCACATTGCCGTGGGGCAGGGCGACCAATATGCCCCTGAGATGGACACGACAGTCCCTGTCCCTGGCTGGAGTGGGGGGAGGGAACACTGAGGAAGGGGAACCCTGTAGTGCAGGAGCAGGGAGGAAGCAGTTCCTGGGTGCATTGAGAAGGGAGTATAAAAGGTGGGCACCATCTTAGTTCAGTGCAGAGAAGTCTGAGCAGAAGTGGCAGGGAGCAGGGGCTCTGCATGAGCTCTGCTCCGGAGGCGGGCCTAGTAACAGAGGCCCAGGCCTGGAAGAGGGAGAAGGAAGGAAGAGGAGCGGAGAAGGCTCCAGGAATGAGGAATGAAGGGATCCCAGGGGTGCGGACGGGCGAGTCGCCACCGCACACCCGAATCCACCTGCGTGGAGGGGTCAGGCCAAAGGGGGAGACCCGTCCCCGAACTAGTGGAGGCAGGAAACGACCCTCAGCTAGAAACCGGAGGCTCTGACATTTTATGTGGCGCAGCCCCTCGCTACACCCGCTAGGAAGGCACCACATAGGGTCAGGGAAACTGGCGCCAAGTTTACCAAGAGGAGGCCCGAGGCAGCCGGACAGAAGTGTTGGTAAGAAAGGCCAGACAAAGGACACACAAAGGGGGTCCTGTGAAGTGCTCCAAAGTTATCTGGGAGTTGTCTGAGCCCCTCACCGGTGAGCACAGTACGACGTGGGCAGCCGTTACCTGCAGACGTGGTCTGGATAATAAGAACTGTGAGTAAAGGCCCTGAACTGCATCACTGACTCCGTGTCGTTACTGCTGCTGCCCTGCACCATCACCCCCATCCTCCGCATACACTGCCCTGAGGCTATACTCCTCCCGTGGGAAGTTATGCTACGCTCTGCTGCACCCACAACACCAGCCTCAGCGGTCTGCCCTGTAGCGGCGGTTCACTCTGACCGCAATCTACGGGTGGCGTAGTCGGACATTTAAACATCAAAACCACATAAATAGTTCCGCCACTGGTTTGACCGCCCTGAGCCACGGAACCGGGTTGCCGCCACGAAGACTACAACCACCAGCATCCACCAAAAAGGGTCCGGCTCCGGGTGTCCCAAGGCCCAGGGGGTGCGTCAGAACATTTTCATCACCTTTCACAATCACCAATGGGACAAGGCAGTGATGTCCTCTGTCCCCTCTCTTATACATCCTAGTGACGGAGCACCTGCTCTCATCAATTCGCCATAACCCCAATATTAGGTGGATTGAGGTGGGAGGCACCGAGTACAAGTGCTCTCTATTTGCTGATGATGTCCTAGTATATATCACTCAATCACATATATCCATCCATGCTGTTATGGCTGAAATTGATCACTTTGTTACATGGTAAAATTTTAAAATCAATGCAGCGAAGTCTGAGGCCCTCGATGTCTCCCTCCCCAAATCCATATAGGATTCCATCCAGTCCAACTTTCCCTTTGCCTGGCCCTCACAGGGTATCAAATACTTAGGAATTTCTATTCATAGAGACCTCTCCCATCTATGTTATCTTAATTTTGGGCCCTTTATTGAACAACTCCATACAGACCACGGTTGGCAAGTTAGAAGTGTAAGATTCACTACGTGAACCACTGGTGTTTTGTGGAAAAGCACATGTACACTGCGTTCCAAATTATTATGCAAAAAGTGTTTAGGAGTGATAAGGGAAGAATTTGTTTGTTTGTCAGTTAAACTCATTGATGGTGATGTGTGTCAGGGCTCTTTATATCACTGTAAGCAATTGCAGACACCTGTGCTAATTAGTTTGGCAGGTGTGTCCAATGAAAGGCATGACTACTTAAGAAGGCTCTCTCACATTATTAAGCAGCCTACATTTTCTGCCAAAATGGGAAAGAAAAAGGATGTGTCGGCTGCTGAGAAGCAACAAATTGTGGAGTGTTTAGGTCAAGGCATGACTATAATCAACATTGTGCGATGATCATGATGAAGTGTCATGGCAATCAAGAAGTATGTAGCTGATTCACAGTACACACGTGTGCGTGCTGATAAGGGCAAATTGAGGACTCTTTCCTACAGGCAATTACGTCAGGTTGAAAGAGCAGCGGCAAAAAAGCCTTGTCATAGCAGCAGACAAGTTTTTGAAGCTGCTTGTGCCTCCAACGTCCCCCGAACAACAAGATGCAGGGTCCTTCAGAGGTTTGCAGCTGTGCATACGCCATCCTGTTGACCTCCTCTATCCACTTCACAGAAGCAGAAACGGCTCCAGTGGGCCAAACATTACATGAAGACTGATTTCAAAACTGTTTTGTTCACGGATGAGTGCCGTGCAGCGCTCGATGGTCCAGATGGATGGAGTGGAGGATGGCTGGTTGATGGACAACCCACGCAAACATGGCTACAGCGCCAACAAGGAGGAGGTGGAGTAATGTTTTGGGCTGGAATCATGGGGAGAGAGATTGTCGGCCCCTTTAGGATCCCTGAAGGCGCTAAAGATGAACTCCATAATGTATGTGGATTTTCTCAAACAGCACTTCCTGCCATGGTTCAAGAAGAAGAACCGTGTATTTCACAGCAAGATCATTTTTCTGCATGATAATGCACCATCTCATGCTGCACATAAAACATCTGCATCTCTGTCTGATATGGGCATAAAAGGGGACAAACTTATGGTGTGACCCCCATGCTCCCCTGACCTCTACCCCATTCAGAACCTTTGGAGCATCATTAAAAGGAGTGTCTATGATGGCGGGAGGCAGTTCACATATAAGCAACAGCTCTGGGAGGGTATTCTGTCCTCATGCAAAACAATTGAAGCAGAAACCATCCAAAACCTGACAAATTCAATGGACGAGAGAGTTCAGAAGCTCCTTTCGAACAAGGGGTCCTATGTGAAAATGTAACATCACCTAGAATAAAGTTTTGAGTTGAAAACTGTTTGATTTCAGTTTCTAACAACCTGCTAATGCTTATAATTTCAAAAATGACCATTTTTTTGGTCTTTATTAAAATGAAAAGGTTGATCGAAAAGTTTGGGGGATCTAAGAGTGTGGCAACCCAGTAGTCATGATTACTTCGAATTCTGACAATATGAGGGTCATGCTGCAGGTAGTACAGCAAGAAGGCACTTATGTGCCTTGCGCATCTCGGAGCCCCAAAATTATTTTCCGGGCTAGATGCAGCTAAAAATTATTTTTAATTTTAAATCTGGTGAAGCTTTAGTATAGATGGCCTAATAGGATCAGTGCTGCACACTGCTACAAAGCCCAAATTATTTTCCAGTCAAGATACAGATAAACATGATTAGTAATTTGAAAGCTTAAAACGGTTGGTAGGGTGATTTTAACCAATCATCAAGCTTTTACTCTCCCCAGGATGACACAGGGGTAGAAAAGTCGTTTCGGATCCATGATTTGTTCATCTTTATGAACGTGAGTCTGTCTACATTATCAGTGGAGAGCCGCGTGCGCTTATCTGTCAGCACACCACCAGCAGCGCTGAACACACGTTCAGACAGAACGCTGGCTGCGGGGCATGACAAGATCTCCAAGGCGTAAGTGGCTAGCTCCAGCCATTTATCCAGATTGGAAGCCCAAAAAGAGCAAGGGTCCAGTGACACAGTCATGGCTTCAATGTTTACTTGGAGATACTCCTGTACCATCGTCTCTAGGCGTTGACTATGTGTCAGACTTCTTGTCTCCTGTGGCCTTGCAAAGGATGGGCTAAAAAAGTGGTGAAATGATTCCGCAAAATTGATGTTACCAGCAGATACTGTGGTTCTGTTACGGTTTGAGTGCTGAACACTTGACGGTCCCACGGTTGGCAAGTTGGAACTGTGAGATTCACTACGTGCACCACTGGTATTTTGTGGAAAAGCACATGTAAGATTCTGCAACAGTCTCTGCTGATACTCCTGCATGCGTGCATCCCTTTCTATGGCAGGAATAATTTCTGCAAATTTACGTTTGTACCGGGGATCTAACAGTGTGGCAACCGAGTAATCAGGATTATTTCTAATTCTCACAATTCGAGGGTCATGTTGCAGGTAGTGCAGCAAGAAGGCACTCATGTGTGTTGCGCATCCAGGAGCACCAAGTCCCTGTTGTGCTGGTGGCGAGGTAACAATCATGCTTCCTTCCTCTGTCCTCTCCCCCCAACCTCGCACAACAGAAATGTGATCAAGGTCTCCCTCATCTGATGAGTCTTCCATCAGTTCGTCCTCCACTTCTTCCTGGGCTCCTGCACCTTCCTCACTAGTTTGGCTGCTACCATGCGCCCTGGTAAAACCATCTCCCCCACCCTCACATGCCTGCCGCCTTGGTGCTGCCGACCGTCTGGACCTTGCAGATGTTAGCCCTTCCGCATACAACTCCTCCTCCTCTACTTCCTCCACCTCCTCTTGTGCCACCACCTGACTCCGAATTCTGTTTAACATGTGCTCCAGCATGTAAATCACCGGAATAGTCATGCTGATAATGGCATCGTCAGCACTAAACATCTTCGTCGCCATTTCAAAACTGTGCAGAAGGGTGCATAGGTCCCTGATCTGAGACCACTCCTCCAGCGTGATTTGCCCCACCTCTGAATCTCGTTGGCCCAGGCTATACGTCAGAACGTATTGCACCAGGGCTTGTCGGTGCTGCCACAGTCGCTGCAACATGTGCAGAGTTGAATTCCACCGGGTAGGCACATCGCATTTTAGCCGGTGAAGTCGCAGGCCCAACGACTTCTGTAGAGATGTAAATCGCTGAGCTGCAGGATGCGAACGGCGGAAGTGAGCACACAGCGACCGTGCCCTCTGCAGAAGGCCATCTAGTCTGGGATAGTGGGCTAAAAATTGCTGGACAACCAGGTTCAACACGTGAGCCATACAAGGCACGTGTGTGACATTGCCCCGGCGAAGGGCCGCACCTAGGTTTGCAGCATTGTCGCACACGGCCTTCCCTGGTTTCAGGTCCAGTGGAGACAACCATTCATGAAATTGGTTCTCCAGAGCTGACCACAACTCCTCAGCTGTGTGACTCACATTTCCCAGACATTTCAATGTAAAAACCGCCTGATGACGTTGAGCCCTACTGCCAGCATAGTAAGGAGGTGTGCAGGATCCCTTCTGCGCAGTTAGAAAGCTTGTGGCATGACCAGACAGGCTTTGGGTGCAGGTGGAAGACCGAGAGGAGGTTGAGGAGGCAGAAGCAGTGGAGGAACTTTGACATAAAGAGGATTGACGCACAACTCGTGGGGACGGCAAGACTTGGACAGCAGCCCCTTGTCCTGCTGTCACCATAGTTACCCAGTGCCCAGTCAGCGACATGTAACGCCCCTGTCCATGCCTACTCGTCCAAGTGTCTGTGGTGAAATGCACCCTGTCACACACAGAGTTTCTCAAAGAAGCGGTGATGTTATGTGCGACATGCTGGTGGAGCGCAGGCACACCTTTCTTTGAGAAGTAGTGCTGACTGGGCATCTGGTACTGGGGCACTGCGACGGACATAAGGTCTCGAAAATCCTCTGTGTCCACCAGGCGGAAAGGCAGCATTTCTGTAGCCAAGAGCTTGCAGATGGTGAAATTCAACCTCTTAGCTTTCTCATGGCTAGGAGGAAATGGTCTTTTACTTGTCCACATCTGAGGGACCGAGGGCTGGCTATTGTGCTTAGACGGGGTTGATAAGGGTGTCCCCGGCAAACTGCCGGTCTGTGAGGAAGATGCAGGCGGACATGTTAGGTTGCTTGATCCAAAGGTGGTGCTATCGATGTCGGACAGCGCTCAACACCAGCTGGTGTTACCACCTCCAAAGAAAATGATGACCTGCCAATCACGCTGGCTGTTGCGGGTAAAGAGGTGGCAGGTCTGCGCCCCAAAACAGGTGTGACTGCTGTCCCCCCAGTCACAGAGGATGAAGAGGCCGCGGATGCACAAGATATGGCAGACGGTGGTTGGCCCGGCCGGCTAGGCCGCATTGTAGCACACTGAGCTTCCCACTGCAACTTATGCTTCATGTCCATGTGCCGGTTCATGCATGAAGTACTCAAACTATGTATTTTTTGGCCTCTACTTAGCTTTTGCTGACAAATGTTACAGATAACACGAGTTGGGTCATCTTTATCGATCTGAAAAAATGCCCAGGCTATGCAAGGCTTAGCACCCATGCGACCTGAAGAGCCACCACGACTTGTGGTGAGAGGCAGAGTTGTGTTTGAGGATGCAGTTGTTGACGTGCTTCCAGTACTACGTCTCTGTCCAGGAAGGCGCAACCTGACCTCGTCGTCACTAGCATCTTCCTCCACCTCCTCTGCTGACCTCATCTCTTGGCTGACTGTGGGTTGACAGTAAGTGGGATCTCCGACCTCATCATCATCACCCTCTGCGTTATCACACCCGTCGTCCTCAGAGCCAACCTGTTCCTGCCCTGACAAAAAACTAAAGTTGTCGCTCCAATCAGGTATTTGAGTCTTATCATCGTCTTCCTCATTGTCTCCACCAACAGGAGTTACAGTTTGGGAATGAGGGTCTACATTATGGTCAGAACCTTCTGCGTCTGGTCCTGGATCCGACTCATAAAGATTCTGGGCATCAGTGCAGATCATTTCCTCGTCTGGATTCACAGAAGCGCTGGAGTCGACCTCTGATTCCCAGGCTATAGTATGAGTAAACAGCTCTGCAGACTCAACCATCTGTTCTACCTCATACTCAGACGGGCAGCTGGAGATTTGGGAGCTGTGAGGAAGCAAGTGCGATTTGGGTGACACCTTTGAGGACTGGAGTATTTGTGATGTTGAAGTTGATGTGGAGGAGAGCCCACTTAAAGGAGCACTTGATATCCGTTGAAGCACCTGCTGTTTTTGTGCCTCATCTGGAATTAGTAGCGATTGGCATGGCCGTAAGAAAGGGATCTTATCACATTGTCCGCTAAAAGAAGTAGACATTTTAGTTTGGCTGGAAGATGGTCTTTCTTCTGCAGATGTTACTGTTGCTTTAACACCTACCCCACGGACACAACCTTTTTTCCCCTTCCCAACACGCCTATTCCCCTTTCCACCAGCAGCAGGCCTTTTTCCACTCATTTTAGTGGTTAACTAATTCACAACTCTGGAGTTGTTTGCACAAAAAAACAATGGATGGTAACCGAGCAGAGCTGAGTGGCCAAACTGTGGTATTAGGCCAAAACTATTGGCTGGGTTAGATGCAGAAAAATTTATTTTGAATTTGCAACCTGATGGAGGTCAGTATAGATGGATTAATAGAACAAGACCCACACACAGCTAGAAGCCCAATATTTTTTCAGAGGTAGATGCAGGAAAAAAATATATTCAGTTTGCAACCTGATGGAGGTCAGTATAGATGGACTAATACAACAAGTCCCACACACAGCTAGAAGCCCAAATATTTTTTCAGAGGTACTGTAGATGCAGATAAAAATTAGTTTTAATTTGCAATCTGATGGAGGTCAGTATAGATGGACTAATAGAGAAAGTCCGACACACTACTAGAAGGCCAAATATTTTTTCAGAGGTAGATGCAGAAAAAAATATATTCAGTTTGCAACCTGATGGAGGTCAGTATAGATGGACTAATAGAGAAAGTCCGACACACTACTAGAAGGCCAAATATTTTTTCAGAGCTAGATGCAGAAAAAAATTATATTCAGTTTGCAACCTGATGGAGGTCAGTATAGATGGATTAATAGAACAAGACCCACACACAGCTAGAAGCCCAATATTTTTTCATAGGTAGATGCAGAAAAAAATATATTCAGTTTGCAACCTGATGGAGGTCAGTATAGATGGACTAATACAACAAGTCCCACACACAGCTAGAAGCCCAATATTTTTTCAGAGGTAGATGCAGAAAAAAATATATTCAGTTTGCAACCTGATGGAGGTCAGTATAGATGGACTAATACAACAAGTCCCACACACAGCTAGAAGCCCAAATATTTTTTCAGAGGTACTGTAGATGCAGATAAAAATTAGTTTTAATTTGCAACCTGATGGAGGTCAGTATAGATGGACTAATAGAGAAAGTCCGACACACTACTAGAAGGCCAAATATTTTTTCAGAGCTAGATGCAGAAAAAAATTATATTCAGTTTGCAACCTGATGGAGGTCAGTATAGATGGACTAATAGAGAAAGTCCGACACACTACTAGAAGGCCAAATATTTTTTCAGAGCTAGATGCAGAAAAAAATTATATTCAGTTTGCAACCTGATGGAGGTCAGTATAGATGGATTAATAGAACAAGACCCACACACAGCTAGAAGCCCAATATTTTTTCAGAGGTAGATGCAGAAAAAAATATATTCAGTTTGCAACCTGATGGAGGTCAGTATAGATGGACTAATACAACAAGTCCCACACACAGCTAGAAGCCCAATATTTTTTCAGAGGTAGATGCAGAAAAAAATATATTCAGTTTGCAACCTGATGGAGGTCAGTATAGATGGACTAATACAACAAGTCCCACACACAGCTAGAAGCCCAAATATTTTTTCAGAGGTACTGTAGATGCAGATAAAAATTAGTTTTAATTTGCAACCTGATGGAGGTCAGTATAGATGGACTAATAGAGAAAGTCCGACACACTACTAGAAGGCCAAATATTTTTTCAGAGCTAGATGCAGAAAAAAATTATATTCAGTTTGCAACCTGATGGAGGTCAGTATAGATGGATTAATAGAACAAGACCCACACACAGCTAGAAGCCCAATATTTTTTCAGAGGTAGATGCAGAAAAAAATATATTCAGTTTGCAACCTGATGGAGGTCAGTATAGATGGACTAATACAACAAGTCCCACACACAGCTAGAAGCCCAAATATTTTTTCAGAGGTACTGTAGATGCAGATAAAAATTAGTTTTAATTTGCAACCTGATGGAGGTCAGTATAGATGGACTAATAGAGAAAGTCCGACACACTACTAGAAGGCCAAATATTTTTTCAGAGGTAGATGCAGAAAAAAATATATTCAGTTTGCAACCTGATGGAGGTCAGTATAGATGGATTAATAGAACAAGACCCACACACAGCTAGAAGCCCAATATTTTTTCAGAGGTAGATGCAGAAAAAAATATATTCAGTTTGCAACCTGATGGAGGTCAGTATAGATGGACTAATACAACAAGTCCCACACACAGCTAGAAGCCCAAATATTTTTTCAGAGGTAGATGCAGAAAAAAATATATTCAGTTTGCAACCTGATGGAGGTCAGTATAGATGGACTAATACAACAAGTCCCACACACAGCTAGAAGCCCAAATATTTTTTCAGAGGTACTGTAGATGCAGATAAAAATTAGTTTTAATTTGCAACCTGATGGAGGTCAGTATAGATTGACTAATAGAGAAAGTCCGACACACTACTAGAAGGCCAAATATTTTTTCAGAGCTAGATGCAGAAAAAAATTATATTCAGTTTGCAACCTGATGGAGGTCAGTATAGATGGACTAATAGAGAAAGTCCGACACACTACTAGAAGGCCAAATATTTTTTCAGAGCTAGATGCAGAAAAAAATTATATTCAGTTTGCAACCTGATGGAGGTCAGTATAGATGGATTAATAGAACAAGACCCACACACAGCTAGAAGCCCAATATTTTTTCAGAGGTAGATGCAGAAAAAAATATATTCAGTTTGCAACCTGATGGAGGTCAGTATAGATGGACTAATACAACAAGTCCCACACACAGCTAGAAGCCCAATATTTTTTCAGAGGTAGATGCAGAAAAAAATATATTCAGTTTGCAACCTGATGGAGGTCAGTATAGATGGACTAATACAACAAGTCCCACACACAGCTAGAAGCCCAAATATTTTTTCAGAGGTACTGTAGATGCAGATAAAAATTAGTTTTAATTTGCAACCTGATGGAGGTCAGTATAGATGGACTAATAGAGAAAGTCCGACACACTACTAGAAGACCAAATATTTTTTCAGAGCTAGATGCAGAAAAAAATTATATTCAGTTTGCAACCTGATGGAGGTCAGTATAGATGGATTAATAGAACAAGACCCACACACAGCTAGAAGCCCAATATTTTTTCAGAGGTAGATGCAGAAAAAAATATATTCAGTTTGCAACCTGATGGAGGTCAGTATAGATGGACTAATACAACAAGTCCCACACACAGCTAGAAGCCCAAATATTTTTTCAGAGGTACTGTAGATGCAGATAAAAATTAGTTTTAATTTGCAACCTGATGGAGGTCAGTATAGATGGACTAATAGAGAAAGTCCGACACACTACTAGAAGGCCAAATATTTTTTCAGAGGTAGATGCAGAAAAAAATATATTCAGTTTGCAACCTGATGGAGGTCAGTATAGATGGATTAATAGAACAAGACCCACACACAGCTAGAAGCCCAATATTTTTTCAGAGGTAGATGCAGAAAAAAATTATATTCAGTTTGCAACCTGATGGAGGTCAGTATAGATGGACTAATACAACAAGTCCCACACACAGCTAGAAGCCCAATATTTTTTCAGAGGTAGATGCAGAAAAAAATATATTCAGTTTGCAACCTGATGGAGGTCAGTATAGATGGACTAATACAACAAGTCCCACACACAGCTAGAAGCCCAAATATTTTTTCAGAGGTACTGTAGATGCAGATAAAAATTAGTTTTAATTTGCAACCTGATGGAGGTCAGTATAGATGGACTAATAGAGAAAGTCCGACACACTACTAGAAGGCCAAATATTTTTTCAGAGCTAGATGCAGAAAAAAATTATATTCAGTTTGCAACCTGATGGAGGTCAGTATAGATGGATTAATAGAACAAGACCCACACACAGCTAGAAGCCCAATATTTTTTCAGAGGTAGATGCAGAAAAAAATATATTCAGTTTGCAACCTGATGGAGGTCAGTATAGATGGACTAATACAACAAGTCCCACACACAGCTAGAAGCCCAATTTTTTTTCAGAGGTAGATGCAGAAAAAAATATATTCAGTTTGCAACCTGATGGAGGTCAGTATAGATGGACTAATACAACAAGTCCCACACACAGCTAGAAGCCCAAATATTTTTTCAGAGGTACTGTAGATGCAGATAAAAATTAGTTTTAATTTGCAACCTGATGGAGGTCAGTATAGATGGACTAATAGAGAAAGTCCGACACACTACTAGAAGGCCAAATATTTTTTCAGAGCTAGATGCAGAAAAAAATTATATTCAGTTTGCAACCTGATGGAGGTCAGTATAGATGGACTAATAGAGAAAGTTCGACACACTACTAGAAGGCCAAATATTTTTTCAGAGCTAGATGCAGAAAAAAATTATATTCAGTTTGCAACCTGATGGAGGTCAGTATAGATGGATTAATAGAACAAGACCCACACACAGCTAGAAGCCCAATATTTTTTCAGAGGTAGATGCAGGAAAAAAATATATTCAGTTTGCAACCTGATGGAGGTCAGTATAGATGGACTAATACAACAAGTCCCACACACAGGTAGAAGCCCAAATATTTTTTCAGAGGTACTGTAGATGCAGATAAAAATTAGTTTTAATTTGCAACCTGATGGAGGTCAGTATAGATGGACTAATAGAATGATGCTATGCCCAAAAGATTTTACTTCACTAGGTGCAGTAAAAAAATTGGTATTCTATACACAGGTGGTATATCTTGCAACACAGATAGGCTACTCCACTGACTAACACACTCTGCAATAGGCCAAAAAGGATTAGCTTTGCTAGATTCAGCCAAATGCTGTGAAAAAAACTTGCACAGCACTGGCACAGACCTACCTGGCAAAAACTGATAGGAACTGATGTAACCTAGTCCTGAAAAGGACTCCAATTACAATTAGTCTTTACTCCCACAACCTATCTATTTAAGAGCACAGACCTCCCTGATAAAAGTCGTAGGAAATGCTGTAACCTAGTCCTTAAAAGGACTGCAATCACAACTATTCCCTACTCCCAAGCTATCTGTATATTTGTGCGAAAATTGGCTTGAAATTAACAAGGTATAGCGCACACAGCAACAGCGGTGCCGTCTAACACGCAGCTGCAGCAGTGAGAAAATGGTGGCGACGGGGAAAATGGCTTGGTCTTATAGGGCAAGGACATGTGACATACACTGCCAATGACACATGCCCTTGCTTGTGTGAAAAAAAGCACTTCGCTCCGTGTGTGCGCTGCTGATAGGCTGACAGATTGCACCTCCCCACTGCAAATGCGGGAAAGAGAAAAAAAAATGGAGATCTTCATTGTTCCTGCAGAGATCCATCCCCTGCCCCTCCCCCCACCCCGCTGTACACTCAAACTGCGTATTAACATTAATTTTCATCATTACTGAGAAAAAATCCAGTTATGATTTTGGTGCACGAACAGTTATCGAACATAACCTCGAACAGCCGAATTTTTCTCAAATTGTTCGTGTTCGCCGAACGGCTCGAACACCGCCCAAAACAGCTCGAATTTGAGATTGGCGAACAGTTTGAGTAGAACAACGCTCATCTCTGATATCCACATACCTTTTCCTTCGGTCAACAAACTCAGCGCAACCTTTTCTCACATGTATTCACTTTTCAACATTTCAACATTCCATTATCTTCCTTGCTGCATTTAACATCTTGTACTGTAATCTTACACAATGACATTACTCTTTTTGGTTTTCTCTACATGTATAACAAACTGACATGATAGCTGTCCTTCTCTTGTAGCTATCACCTCTCCTTCTCTTAACGGACCATGGTCACGGATGTAATCATTAGATGCAGCTTGTATTGTAGGTCCCCCAATACGACATATCTCTGCAGCTAGCCCCCACCAATGCTGCAGTTTCGCATTTGCTGCGTTTACAATGATCCCAACCTGCTATTGTGGTATACTCCCCATACCAATTCTCAGTATAGTGGAGAATTCCGAGGGACCATTCAGTAAAACAGACGCCACCTCCTGATACTCGTGTCCATGTTCTATTTCCCCAGTTTGGGAGAGGGTGAATAGGGAAGAGTTCAGAGGACCCTGGGTCTCTCTGAATGGAGTATGGACCATGGTAGGGGCAGGTGGGAGTAGTGATTTATAATACCCGCCGTCAGCGTTAAGTAATGGGCAGGTTGATGCTACAACACCGGGTTTACGTGCTCCACAATTATAGCACGTCTTGCGCCATTCAGGATTAGTGACCCAACACACATTACAGAGCCAACCGTCTGGGTTATATGATGGTGGCTGGCTCTCAGTGGGAAGTGTAGGGTATTTAATCTCATAAGGTATAAATTGCTCAGTTTCCGGATTCAGGGGCTGGGGTACTGCTACATTTGTGGGGGTAGGGGATGCTCCTTTAGGGGCTTTAGATTCGGGTTGTGGACACATAAGTACTTCCTCCTGTACCTTTTCCCCATCAGCTTCATTTTGTAACACAAAACAAACAGTTTTGTTACAGTGCTAGATAATTTTCCATTCTTGACATAAAAGTAATTGAAATAACCAGGCTTCATCTCCTCCTCTATTTCAACATATCCTTCATCACAAATCTCATGTGCCACTTTCCTAAAGTTTTTAGCATCTTCCAACAGTCCACAGCAGTCAACTAATCTACCCCTTTGCTGCCAGATGCCTTCATCCCACAACACAGGCTGAAGCCTCCCCTCCACAGGCCAATTTAACACCTTAAACACTTTTGGCGCATTCTTAAAAGATCTTTTCCCTTCTCGACTGATCATGATATTCATCACATCCTCCCCCTCCTGCAGTGGAGACAAAATTCTTTCTGCTCCACGGAAACATTGATTAATCACTACTGCCGCTTCACAACCAACAAAGATTCTTAATTCTTGTGCACAGCGGAGTCTGGCCAGAGCTCCCAGCTGTTCCACTACTACCTACTACCTACTACTACTACCTACTACCTACTACCTTTTAATTCACCCCACCCATCGGGGGAATCGTACAGACGGCTAATGAAAGGAGGAACACTTTTGCAGCTTCGCAGCGCTCCGGACACTCGATATACGTATATCTACTTGCGTGTCCTACTCAATCTTCGATCAATGACTGAAACTAACAATGTCCAGTCTTTTCTAAGAATCTTTGTTGGAAGTTAAGGAAGGAAAGATTCACACAATATTCACTTGTCAAACCGAGGTGATACTGCTTGGAAGTTAAATAATATCAGACCCCTAATGGGACTACACCCCTTATAGTCTCACCTTTGACTATATCCAACCAGTACGTCCGAAGACACTGAAAACAACCACACACCACGTGGAAACCACGCCAAACGGTCAGTATCATCAGTAAAGAACTGGTGCACTTACCGTGGCTTTTTGTGTGGGATGATCAGTCCCAATTCCAGTGGGGGAGGCTGAAAGCAAGTCTCTCTTTGTGGACGTCCAGAGGTGGAGGGGCGTCCAAGGATGATGTCCGCCGTCTTCTCAAGTAACTGCTGTGTGGCGGTGGTGTGAACCGCTCGTAGACAGCTGGGGGAGGGCAATAACCCTTCACGGTTGACCAAGTGAGTGTCAAATTATTATGTTGATTGCGATCCACAGAAAACCAAATGGAAACAATGTTTTGTATTGGGAGGATTCAAAGAATCTCTGATCCCGTTTATTTTGCTTAGCATTTCACATCGTTTTGAGTATTTTAATAGCCAATCAACTCTGCAGCCATACTACAGTACTATAGGCTAACTAATGTTAGTACAATTATTACGGAAACACATATATGGTCATATTATCATCGTTAGTTCGAAGCACTATGGAAATTTTACAAGGTCAAACCTGGCCTAAACAAGTTAGATAACAGAGTGTCTGACAAAATGTTCTCTTGAGAAAAAGTTAGTGTGAGAGAAGTTCCATGGGAAGAGAAAGAAAGAATGTATGTTATGCAAGGAGTCATAATAACATGATTTTAAAGCAAGCAGATAAAATGGAGTTGCTCTAGCATGAGTATCAATATGTCCTTTACAGTACCAACTTGTGTCTTTGTGAGACATAGAAAAGGTGGGCGGATGGTTTCTACATGTATGGTGCCCACCGTGAAGCATGGAGATGTGATAGTGTGGGGTGCTTATGTGGCACCCCAGGTCTGGTCGCCACAGTGGCAGCAATGTCATGTCTGAGAGCAGGTGGGAGGTTCCCTGGTTGGGGACAATTAGCATGCAGCACCTCCTGCCTGAGTCCAGGGAGGGGAGAAACCTGCCCTTTATAAACTGGATCTGGGGCAGGGTTAGACAGAGAAGCTAGAGACAAGTTCCAGACAAGGTTCCAGTGAAGTTGCAGATAGGGACAGGTCAGCAGCAGGCTGAGGAGTCCCTGTAGGCAGATGAGGAACACAAGGCCACGAGGGGAGTCAGCAGAGCTCATCCTAGCTAGAGACTTATAAAGCCGGACACTGGAGTCCGAGGCTGTGAGGGTTATAAGCCCAGCAGCAGAAAACCACCACGCAGGGGACTTCAAGTCCTCTGGCCCAAGGAAGCCCGGAGGCTCAACCACACGAGAGGGACCACTACTGCCCCGGAGGGGTGAGAGGTACGGAAGGCCCGAGTCGCCAGTCATATGGGTGAGAACAACACGGTACACTCAGAGACGTGGGCTACCACTACACTACAGCGGGATAGCCAAGAAAGAGTGGAGTCAGCACGGTAGGCCTACAAACTCCCCCTGACCAGCATGATTTCCCAGCTGCTCTCAGACTGACCAGGCCTCTATTGTTAACCTGTATTCTGGACGGGTCCCTTAATACCTCCAACAGTAAAGACCCTGAATTGCATGACAGACTCCGTGTGGTTACTGCTGCTCCCGCGCACCATCACCACCAATATCCCTATTTACTGCCCTAAGGCTATACTCCTCCCGTGGGGAGTTATACTACCTTCTGCTGCACCCACAACACCAGCCTCAGCGGTCTGCCCTGCAGCGGCGGTTCACTCTGACCGCAATCCACGGGTGGCGTCGTCGGACATTTAATCACAAAACCCTATAAATAGACCGCCATTTGGGTTGACCACCCTGAGCCACGGGACCGGGTCCCCGCCACGCAAGGACTACAACCCCCAGCATCCACAAAAGGTCCGGTTCCGGGTATCCCCACACACACACGGCCCAGGGGCGCATCAACTTTGGCGTAGTCGGCAGGATTTCATGCCCGCCACCAACGGGTACTGCATGCCTGGAAAAAAGACTGTAATACTTACCTTGGTGGAGTTTCCCGCCATCCTTAGCCGATTCCCGCCATCCGCAGCCATTTTCCCGCCATCGGGAGCCATCTTTGGGACGCCGCGCGAGAAGAAGAGGGGCGTGGATGACGAAAGCGCACGAGAACTGGAGCCCCACCTTCCGCATGGACGCTGCGCAAGGTCCTGAAAGGAGCCAAGCGGGACGCTGACGACACCAGGACGCGACGCAAGGTCCTCATCCCCGACGGTCGCCTGCGGAGCCGCGGCCTACAGAAGAAAAGCAACGAAAGGTAGGCCACGGTTGACTAGGGGGGAAGAAGATGTTGGAAGCGGAGGGAACTGCCACCGCCAGCGCGGCCGCTGCCGCAGTAATGCCGTTCACGATGGGTTACATCCCCGGAGCGGCCTGGTTGCCCCAGTACTCAGGGGAGTCGCATACCCTGAGCGACTTTAAAGAGAGACTATATAGCCTATTTAAGGTATACCCCCTGACGGAGGAACAAAAAGTGAGCATACTGATAGGCCAGTTAACCGGCGCGGCCCAACGAGAAGTAAAGTCCTGGTCAGTCAGGGACAAGGGGACAGTGAAACAGATTTTAGTCCGTCTAAAGGACACTTTTGATACCCGCACCTCAGCAGAGATCAAGATGAGATTTTATGGGCGCAAGCAGCGGGCCCAAGACAGTATAAGAGACTATGCTTTGAATTTGCAAGAGGCCCTGAGACCCATTAAGCAGGCAGACCCTGACAGTGTGCGGAATGCAGATAAACTGTTGACTGAACAATTCATTGAGGGTCTGCTGTCCAGCGCCCACCGAACCCAGTTACGCCTAATGGCCCTGCAGAACCCTGAGTTAGACTTTGCACAGTTTAAGGACAGAGCCATCCGGGTACTCCGAGAACCCGCACCCGGTGGCGTTGCGGCCTCCAGGTGCCCTGCTATCACTGATTACCAGGAGGCGGCGCCCCAGTCTACAGAACCTGCAGGAGCCAATGCACAGACTATGAATAGTACCCCGTCTACAGACCTGCACCATCAGGTCCAAGAACTGACCAAAAGCATTGCCGCACTAACCAGGACTGTGCAGTCGTTACAGGTATCCTCTCCAGGAAAGATCCAGCTGGCTACCAGTCCGGAGGACGTCCCGTGGCACCGACAGAAGAGGATCCTACCGTCCAGAGGGAAGCCAACGGACTGCAACGACCAGGATGGACAACCCATCTGCCGCCGCTGCAGCCAGCCAGGACATATTGCGAGGTACTGTAATTTAAACGAGCCCAACCTGGGGCAGAGGGACAACCCCCAGGCGTAAGATCATCAGGCCCGTCAAACTGGCGTGACAAGTATGTGGGGGGACGACCGGTCTTGCCTGTGGTACTGGATGGCATTAATATGAGTGCACTGTTGGACACCGGGTCACAGGTAACCACCATCCCCTATGTACTTTTCAAGCGGTACTGGAATGACACGGATATTACCCGCTACCCAGATAATGACTTGAGCATCATCGCCAGCAATGGTCAGCCCGTGCCGCAGGTGGGGTTCAAGGAGGTGACCATCAAAATTGGTAAAGTCGAACTGCCGGCGCAAGGACTGATTATTGTGGACATTGACCGTCGTGAAAGTCACCCTAAAATAACCTTGGGTACTAACGTTATTGAAAATTGTCTTTCAGAGATAATTGGTATATTACGGCAGGTTGCTATGAATGCCAGCTCGAGCCAGCAGCGTGTCTTATAAAAAGAAATCAGAGCCCTGATGAAGCGGAAACAGGTAGAACTGTCTGGTGGTGAGATTGGTAGCGTTAGGATGAGCGACCCGTTCCCTATCGCCAAGCCCCCAAAAAGCGAAATGATGATCTGGTGCCGGACTGCAATCGGGTTAAGAGGTAGAGACTACCAAGCTATGGTAGAACCCGTTTACTCAGACAGTAGGCCCACCATGTTGACAGCACGGGGGGTGGTTGATGTCCGCCATGGGAGGGTACTAGTTCGCATCCTAAATATTGGGGAAAGAGAAGTACACTTGCCCCGGTATGCCACTCTAGCCAAATTGTTCACCATTAACCAAAACTCTGTAAAGGCCGTGGAACCCTTGCCTCCATCTCAACCAGAGGAGGGTAACGGATCCAAGAAACAAATGGAGAACTGGTGTCAGAAACTGCATGTGGGCACCGATTCCACTCCCTCACACCAAAAACAGGGAGTCTACCGGGTGGTTCAGGAGTACGAAAGAGTCTTTAGCAAACACCCGCTAGACTTTGGGCAAGTAAAGGGGGTAGAACAACAAATCCCCACAGGAGACCATCCACCCATAAAAGAGAGATACCGGCCTGTACCCCCTGCACACTATCAGAATGCCAAGGGTATGTTGCGAGAAATGAAGGATGCTGGGGTGATCAGGGATAGCTGTAGCCCCTGGGCAGCTCCTCTAGTTCTTGTAAAAAAGAAAGATGGCACGATGAGGATGTGTGTAGATTATAGAAAGGTCAACAGAATAACACACAAAGATGTGTACCCGTTACCTAGGATAGAGGAGTCTTTGGCTGCATTAAAATCTGCTAACTTCTTCTCTACTTTGGATCTCACTAGCGGGTACTGGCAGGTTCCTGTAGCAGAGTCAGACAAGGAGAAGACCGCCTTCACCACCCCAACGGGTCTCAGTGAATTCAACTGTATGCCGTTCGGACTCTGCAACGCACCAGGGACCTTCCAGAGGCTGATGGAGTGCTGTCTGGGGCACAGAAATTTCGAGACGGTCCTACTCTACCTGGACAATGTCATCGTGTATTCCAAGACCTATGAGGACCATCTAAAGCACCTGGCAGAGGTGTTCGATGCCCTGGCAGGCTTCGGCGTAAAGGTGAAACCCTCCAAGTGTCATCTACTGAAGCCAAAAGTACAGTACCTGGGACACGTGGTGAGTGCTGACAGAGTAGCCCCAGACCCTGACAAGATCACGGTGATTAAGGACTGGCCAAGACCCTCCAGCATAAAGGAAGTGCGGCAGTTCCTCGGGTTGGTAGGCTACTACCGAAGATTCATCTCCGGGTTCACCAAAATGGCAGCCCCTATGCAGGACCTCCTGTTAGGTCAGTCAAAGACTAAAAGTCAGAAGCTGCCCTTTAAGTGGGACAAGCTGGAGGAGGAGTCTTTCCGCCAGCTGAAGATGGCCCTCATGGGGGATGAGATCCTGGCCTACCCTGATTACGGCCAGCCTTTTATCCTCCACACCGACGCCAGTAACGTGGGGCTAGGAGCCGTACTGTCCCAGATCCAGCAGGGCAGAGAATGGGTAATTGCTTATGCTAGCAGAAAGCTGAGACCCACAGAGAGAAACCCTGAGAATTATAGCTCCTTCAAGCTAGAGTTCCTGGCAGTGTTGTGGGCGGTCACCGAACGCTTCAAGCATTACCTGGCTTCTTCTAAGTTCACTGTGTACACGGACAACAACCCGTTGACACACCTGGACACTGCAAGACTTGGTGCTCTAGAGCAGAGATGGATGGCCCGGCTGTCCAATTATGAATTTACCATCAAATACCGGACAGGGCGCGCAAATGCCAACGCAGATGCATTGTCCAGAATGCCTCACTTGCAGGACAGGGGAGAGGATCCAGAAGAACTGGAAGAAATTGAACTCCCTGCATTCCACCGTCATGGAATCACCCAGTGTTCCCACTGCGTAAAGGAGAGGTGCTCTGCCGCCGCTACGTTCAATCCTTACCCCACCACGGCTGGGCAGAGACACAAGATAGTGACCCCGCTGTCCGCCTGGTAAAAGA
Source organism: Phyllobates terribilis (assembly GCF_046119375.1). Classification (NCBI taxonomy): domain Eukaryota; kingdom Metazoa; phylum Chordata; class Amphibia; order Anura; family Dendrobatidae; genus Phyllobates; species Phyllobates terribilis. The sequence continues at coordinate 241,896,572 of NW_027362769.1, read as the reverse complement.
GATGCTGACCCAGGCTGATGCCCACCTTGATCCGGATGCTCCAGAAGAGGCCAAACAGCTGTGGAAAGAGAGGAGCAAGCTGTTTCTCTACGAGGGGAGGCTGTGCCACAGAACCGTCAACTCTCGAACACACGAGCTGACCTGGCAGGTAGTGGTCCCAAGGCAGGATTCGGCTATGGTCCTAGAAGCATACCATGACGGAGCAGGGCACTTTGGATGGAAGAAGCTGGAGTTCCTGTTGCGTGAGCGGTTCTTCTGGGTAGGTATGAGAGGGGCTATAGAGAGATGGTGCAGAGACTGTGGCCCGTGCAACCTAAGGAGGAAGGACCGCGCCAGCCAGAAGACTCCCCTGCGGCCCATCATCACAAGGCAGCCCCTTGAGCTGGTGGCCCTGGACCACGTAAAGCTGTCTCCAAGCAGATCGGGATACGTCTACGCCCTGACAATCGTAGATCACTTCTCCCGGTTCCTAGTGGTGGTCCCTGTCAAAGACTTAACAGCTCAGACGGCCGCCAGAGCCTTTGAGCAGCATTTCTGCCATCCGCACGGGTATCCAGAGCAAGTGTTGACTGATCAAGGTCCAGCGTTCGAGGCTGAAGTCTTCCAGGAATTCTGCAACCTGTATGGCTGCAAGAAGATAAGGACAATGCCTTACCACCCCCAAACTAACGGGATGTGTGAGAAAATGAACCAAGTGGTAATAGACCTGCTCAAGACGTTGCCCCTGGAGGAACGCAGCCTGTGGCCTGAGAAACTGCCGGATCTGGTGGACTTGTATAACCATATCCCAGTAAATTCTACCAACTGCACCCCAGCTTACCTAATGAGAGCAAGACCTGGTAAGCTGCCAATTGACCTGGAGACCTGGAGAAGCAGACTGGGACACAGAACGACAGCAGCAGTACCGGAAAGTACAGGAAAGTGTGGAGCGAAGTCTGTCTCAAGCAAGAGAGAGGCAAGAGAGGAATTACAACCAGCATGCTCCTGCTGCTCCCCTGGCACCTGGAGAGCAGGTCTTGAAGAGGAAGAGACGGCTCCACAAGTTGGATGACCAGTGAGAGAAAGACCTGTACACCGTACTGCCCTCAAGCCATGAAAACCCAAAGGTATGTGTTATCAGTAAGGATGGAGGAGAGACCACAGCCACTGTCTCCAGAGACCACCTGAAAAAGTGTCCCGAGCAGCTGCAAAGCGCTGATGAAGACCAAGATAGCCCTCAACCCGCAGAGGAAAGGGAAGAAATGGTCAGTACAGTGCTCGGAGAATTTCCCCGGTCCTGTACACAAATCAACAACGCTATAGTGGTACCCGTCCTTACCTTTCTCCAGCCAGCCCCTCAAGGGCCTGCAGAAGCGCAAGTAGTGTTGGAAGAGCAAGTGGCCCCGGAGGCAGAAGAGTACATACCAGCAGCTCAGGAGGATCAACCCTCTGCTGGTAGTGAACCTGCCTTGCCCGTGTTGAGCCAAAGAGTACACAAAAAGCTGCCTAACCTACCCGTAACATCTGAAAACACCTCTAGTGCAGGCACGAGCACACCCAGTACACAGGGGATGGAAACAGGGGACCCAAATAGAGTACCACCAGATAGTGGGTTACGTAGGTCCAGCAGGAGCACTAAAGGTCAGGTACCCGCTCGCTGGAGAATCAAATGTGTCGTATTTACCTGTATAGATACAATAGTTGGAAATGTTTAACGTCTGTGCAGCTGAAGCCAGGCAGGAGACTCTGACTGTGAAACAGTCAGCGAAGATCTCATGTAATGTAATACATGTCTATTACATTACATGAGATCAGTGATCAGAAAAATAAAAATTAATGTCCCATACAGGGACTAAGTAAAAATGTAAAAAAAAGTAAAAAAAAAAGTTTTTAAACTGTTAAAAAAAAAATCACAAAATAAATAAAAATAAATAAATAAAATATTAAACCAATAAATCCGTATATATTTTTACAAAACCCAAAAAAGTACACATATTTGGTATCTACGCGTCCGAAACAACCCGAGCTATAAAACTGTCACACTAATTAACTCCTTCTGTGCACACCGTAATAAAAATAAATAAAAAACAGAGCAAAAAAAAATGCTTTTTCATCATATCGCCAAACAAAAAGTGGAAAAAAATGCGATCAAAAAGCAAAATAGAAATAAAAATGGTACCGCTGAAAATGTCATCTTGTTCCGCAAAAAAAAAGCCGCCATACAGCTCCATCAGCCGAAAAATAAAAAAGTTATAGCGCTCAGAATAAAGCAATGCAAAAAAATATTTTTTTCTATAAAATTGTTTTATTATGTAAAAGCGCCAAAACATAAAAAAAAATACAGTAAGTGTAGTATCGCTGTAAACATACTGACCCGAAGAATAACGCTGCCTGATCACTTTTACCACACGCAGAACGGCATAAAAAAAAAGGTCAAAAAACAATTCCTGAATTGTTGTTTTTTGTTAATTTTACCTCCCAAAAAACGGAATAGAAAGCGATCAAAAAATGTCACATACCCAAAAATGGTACCAATAAAAATGTCAACTCGTCCCGCAAAAAACAAGCTGTCAAATGACTCTGTCGGCCGAAATATGGAAAAATTATAGCTCTCAAAATATGGTGATGCAAAAACTAGATTTTGCAAAAAAAAGCGTCTTTTAGTGTGTGACAGCTGTCAATCATAAAAACCCGATATACATCTGGTATCTCTGTAATCGCACCGACCCAAAGAATAAAGTAATCTCATCACTTATACCACACGAGGAACGGCGTAAAAAATAAATAAAACCAATTCTTCACCTACTACTGATTTGTTTATTATGTCTCCCAAAGAACGCAGTAAGGCTCTGCCCACATTTATCCTGCGCTCTGCGCTAAGCGCTTACACTAGAGTTTCCGTGTAAATCTCTGAAATACGTGATTCAGCCGGAACCCATGACGGAAGATTCCCTGTAATAAGGCAGATATAGGCCACTGTGGACGCCGTCTAGCCTGGGATCCCACGGTGTCATTTGTTTTAGGCTTGCATAAAAGTGCGGTTGGCCACAGTTTTGTGCACTTCTGAAAAATAGGACACCGCTAAACAGAGGCCAGACGGAGTCCAGAGTAACTCTGCTGTCTCATTACAGTGAATGGATCCCGCAGGGGTTTCATCTGAATTACATCACTTGGAAATTTAGATGGAAACCCCGATGTAAGTGCTCAGCCTAGAGCGCCGGATAAATGTTACGTAAAATGTTCCCAATAAAAGCTTCAACTCAGTCCTCAAAAAAAGCTAGTCCCCACTCAGGTCTGTCATCTGTTAAAAATATAAGGGACTTCCAAGTTACTGGTAGCAGAAAGGCTCTGGAAAAGCGAAATGGCCCTTGCCCCCAAAAGAAATTCAGAAAATTTTGTGCTCCCAAATCCAAATGCCTATTCTACAATAATTTGTTCTCCAATTGTCAAATAGCGCTCCGTCCCTCCCAGATCTCGCCGTATGGCTGAGTGCTACGATACAGCCACATATCGGGTATTGCCACTTTTAGAAGAAATTGTGTGACACATTTCGGCACCATTTTTACCCATTGCCCTGTGTGAAAATGTAAAATCTGAGGGTAAAACATTTTTTTGTGGTAAAAGTATAATTATGCTTTTTTCACTGCCCAAAGGTATAAATGTAAAAATTAAAAAATACTCACTACTTCCCTAGATGAATTCCTTGAGAGGTGTAGTTTACAAAATGGGGTCACTTGTGGTGGTTTCTGCTGTTTCGGCATGTCAGCAACTCTTCAAATGTGACATGGTGTCTGCCACCTATCCCAGCCAACATAGCGCTCCTTTCTCTTCCGAACCCTGCCGTACACCAAAGCAGTGGTTTTCCCCCACATATGGGGTATCGGCGTACTCAGGAGAAATTGCACAGCAAATTTCATGGTGCAATTTATCCTGTTACCCTTATGATAATGCAAAATTAGGGAATGAAAAACATTTTTTTGTGGGAAAAATGTGAAAATTTTATTTTTACGGCTCAATATTATAAACTTCTGTGAAGCAGCTGGGGGTGCAAGGTGCTCACCACACATCTAGATAAGTTCCCTAAGGGGTCTAGTTTCCAAAATGGTGTCACTTGTGGGGGGTTTCCACTGTTTAGGCACATCAGGGGCTCCCCAAATGCAACATGGCGTCCGCTAATTATTCAAACAAATTTTACATTCAAAAAGTCAAATGGCGCTCCTTCCCTTTCAAACCCTGCCGTGCGCCCAAACAGTGGTTTGCCTCCACATATGGGGTATCAGCGTGTTCAGGAGAAATTGCACAACAAACTTCATGGTGCAATTTTTCCTATTACCCTTATGATAATGCAAAATTAAGGGATGAAAAACGTTTTTGTGGGAAAAATGTGAAAATTGTATTTTTACAGCTCAATATTATAAACTTCTGTGAAGCACCTTGGGGTTCAAGGTGCTCACCACACATCTAGATAAGTTCCCTAAGGGGTCTAGTTTCCAAAATTGTGTCACTTGTGGGGGGTTTCCACTGTTTAGGCACATCAGGAGCTCTCCAAACGCAACATGGCGTCTGCTAATTATTCAGACAAATTTTACATTCAAAAAGTCTAATGGCGCTCCTTCCCTTCCGATCCCTGCAGTGCGCCCAAACAGTGGTTTTCCCTCACATATGGGGTATCAGCACGCTCAAGAGAAATTGCACAAAAAAATTTGGGGTCCATTTTTTCCTGTTACCCCTGTGAAAATAAAAAAATTGGGTCTAAAGTAACATTTTTGTGAAAAAAGTTAAATGTTCATTTTTTTCTTCCACATTCCAAAAATTCCTGTGAAGCACCTGAAAGGTTAATAAAGTTCTTGAATGTGGTTTTGAGCACCTTGGGGGGTGCAGTTTTTAGAATGGTGTCACTTTTGGGTATTTTCTGTCATAAAGACCCCTCAAAGTGACTTCAAATATGATGTGGTCCCTAAAAAAATGTTTTTGTAAATTTTGTTGGAAAAATGAGAAATCGCTGGTCAACTTTTAACCCTTATAGCTCCCTAACAAAAAAAAATGTTGGTTCCAAAATTGTGCTGATGTAAAGTAGACATGTGGGAAATGTTATTTATTAACTATTTTGCGTGACATATCTCTCTGATTTAAGGGCATGAAAATTCAAAGCTTGAAAATTGCAAAATTTTCAAAATTTTCGATTTTTTCACAAATAAACGCAAGTTATATCGAAGAAATTTTACCACTATCAAGAAGTACAATATGTCATGAAAAACAGTCTCAGAATCAGGGGAATACGTTGAAGCGTTCCAGAGTAATTACTTCATAAAGTGACAGTGGTCAGAGTTGAAAAAATTGGCCCGGTCACGAAGGCAAAAACAGGCTCTGGTGCGAAGTGGTTAATTATGTTTTTCTAGATCAATGGACTAACAGGTTATGGACAATGAATAGCCGGAACTGTATCTTGTACATAGTTGCACCTGGTAAGGTGCCCTCTTTTGAAGATGACCACAGAACACAAAACCCGTGGAGGTGGCTGAAGACGTGGTCCAACTCCAGATCATCAAAGCCCTGTAGCCACCCCTGGGCCTACGTGGAGGGTTTGAGACGGGTCCCTCAAAGTGCATCTTGGGTGAGAAGGACACCTGGTTAAGGGAGCGCCGTGACCTAAAAAGACTAAACATCTTGTATATATGTTACTGTATTGTTATTACCTGTTGTGTTTTTGCAAAATGTGTTTAGCCACGGAGTACTAAATTTCACTAGGGGGGAATGTGGCACCCCAGGTCTGGTCGCCACAGTGGCAGCAATGTCATGTCTGAGAGCAGGTGGGAGGGTCCCTGGTTGGGGACAATTAGCATGCAGCACCTCCTGCCTGAGTCCAGGGAGGGGAGAAACCTGCCCTTTATAAACTGGATCTGGGGCGGGGTTAGACAGAGAAGCTAGAGACAAGTTCCAGACAAGGTTCCAGTGAAGTTGCAGATAGGGACAGGTCAGCAGCGGGCTGAGGAGTCCCTGTAGGCAGAGGAGGAACACAAGGCCAGGAGGGGAGTCAGCAGAGCTCATCCTGGCTAGAGACTTACAAAGCCGGACACTGGAGTCTGAGGCTGTGAGGGTTATAAGCCCAGCAGCAGAAAACCACCATGCAGGGGACTTCAAGACCTCTGGCCCAAGGAAGACGGAGGCTCAGCCACACGAGAGGAACCACTACTGCCCCGGAGGGGTGAGAAGTACGGAAGGCCCGAGTCGCCAGTCATATGGGTGAGAACAACACGGTGCACTCAGAGACGTGGGCTACCACTACACTACAGCGGGATAGCCAAGAAAGAGTGGAGTCAGCACGGTAGGCCTACAAACTCCCCCTGACCAGCGGGATTTCCCAGTTGCTCTCAGACTGACCAGGCCTCCATTGTTAACCTGTATTCCGGACGGGTCCCTTAATACCGCCAACAGTAAAGACCCTGAATTGCATGACAGACTCCGTGTGGTTACTGCTGCTCCCGCACACCATCACCACCAACATCCCTATTTACTGCCCTGAGGCTATACTCCTCCCTTGGGGAGTTATACTACCCTCTGCTGCACCCACAACACCAGCCTCAGCGGTCTGCCCTGCAGCGGCGGTTCACTCGGACCGCAATTCACGGGTGGCGTAGTCGGACATTTAATCACAAAACCCTATAAATAGACCGCCATTTGGGTTGACCACCCTGAGCCACGGGACCGGGTCCGCGCCACACAAGGACTACAACCCCCAGCATCCACAAAAGGTCTGGTTCCGGGTATCCCCACACACACATGGCCCAGGGGCGTGTCACTTAGCTGGTAACACTGTTGGTGATTTATTTCAAATTTAAGGTACAGTATTGCTGCCACAGTATTTTGCAACACATCTGGTTTGCACTTAGTGGGACCATCATTTCTATTGCAACAAGACTAATAATTAGGGATGAGTGAACCCGAACTGTAAAGTTCGGGGTTTGTACCCGACACTACTCCGAACACGGTCTTTTTTTTCAGAAGTCCATTTGCTTGTTTGGGTTCAGTGCCGAATAAAGTTTATTGAAAGGCTGCAGCGCATCCAATCAACAAGCTTTCAGGCCAGTATTGGGATTGCTGTGATTGACTGGCGCACCATGTGACCCGGCCGGTATAAACTCTGGATCATGGGTTGCTACACCATTTTGCTCTGATTAGGGTAGGGGCAGGACGCATCTCGAGTGAGTGACAGTGTTAGGTTTTGGGTGTGTGCACTCTGCAAAAAAGCATGTGTGTGTGTACTCTGCACCCGTGTAAGTGGGAGTACTGTGCCCAAAAACCTCTGTGCGTACTCTGCACCTGTGTCTGTGGGACTACTGTACATAAAAATTGCTTCAAAAAATGAGGAGAGCATCAAATAGGTGATGTGGATGTGGCTGTGGTCTTGCTGGTGGTGGTGGTGATGTAGCTGTTGCTGGTGGTGGGGTACCTGCTGCAGGGAGAGCATGTGGTTGTTCTATGCCTACTACGTGCCCAAAAGAAAAAACATACTCTGGTGCACACAGGCCACAGGACATTCTGTGAATACTGTGCCAAAAAGCCTCTATGTACTGGGAATACTGTGCGTAAAAACAATTTTTTGTACTCTGCACCCGTGTCTGTGGGAGTAGTGTGCGTAAAAACAAATTGTTCTTCTGTGAACCCGTGTCTATGACAGTACTGTGTATAAAAACATATTGTTCCACTCTGCAACGGTATCTGGGAGTACTGGGCTTAAATCCAAATTTTTCTACTCTGCATCCATGTCTGTGGGAGTAGTGTGCATAAAAACAAACTTCAACTCTGCACCTGTGTGTGTGGGAGCACTGTGGGTAAAAACAAGTTTTTCTACTCTGCATCTGTGTCTGGGAGTACTGGGCCTTAAAAACAAATTTTTCGACTCTGACACGTGTCAGTGGAAATAGTGTGCAATAAAACAAATTGTTCTACTGTGCACCCGTGTCTGTGAGAGTAGTGTGCGTAAAAACAAATTGGAAATCTGGAAATACTGGGCTTAATGTCAAGTTTTTCTGCTGTGCACCTATGTCTGTCTGAGTACTGGGTCTAAAAACAAATTGTTCTACTCTGCACCGTGTCTGTGGGAGTACTGTGCCTAAACCCCCTTAAAAAATGAGGAGAGCATCAAATAGAGGATGTGGACGTGGTGCTGCTTGTGGTGGTGATGATGTAGCAGCTGCTGGTGGTGGAGTAGCTGCTGCAGGGAGAGGACGTGGTTGTTCTGTGCCTGCTACATGCCCAAAAGAAAAACCTTCCTCTGGTGCACACAGGCGACAGGACGTTCTGTGAGTCCTGTGCCAAAAAGCCTCTGTGTACTCTGCACCCGTGTCTGTGGGAGTACTGTGTGTATAAACAAATTGTTCTTCTGTGAACCTTTGTCTGTGGGAGTACTGTGTGTAAAAACATATTGTTCCACTCTGCATCAGTATCTGGGATTACTGGGCTTAAAGGCAGATTTTCTACTCTGCACCCGTGACTGTGGGAATATTGGGTCTAAAAACAAATTGTTCTACTCTGCACCCATGTCTGTGGGTGTACTGTGCGTAAAAGCAAACTGTTCAACTCTGCACCCGTGTCTGGGAGTATTGGACCTTAAAAACAAATGTTTCCATTCTGCACACGTGTCTCTGGGAATAGTATGCGTAAAAACAAATTGTTCTACTCTGCATCTGTGTCTGTGGGATTCTGTGCCAAATAAACACTTCAAAAAATGAAGAGAGCATCATAGAGGAGATGTGGCCGTGGTGCTGCTGGTGGCTGTGATGATGTAGCTGCTGCTGGTGGTGTAGCTGCTGCAGAGAGAGGACGTGGTCTTTCTGTGCATGCTACATGCCCAAATACAACACCTTCCTCTGGTGCACGCAGGCGAAAGGATGTTTTGCGTCATTTCGCAGGGCCAACTACTGCTGCACGAATGGTGAGGTCAGAACAGGTTGAGGCGGTTTTAAATTGGAGGGCTGAGAGTGCCTCCAGTTACTTCCACCCAATTTCCTGCAGTAAGCGCAAAGTTGGTACCTGGCTTCCACCTCACCTCCTTGCAAATCAGCCAAGCAGTCTGAGCCTTAAGTTATGCAGCAGTCCCTTCTGCTTTTCGATGACTCCGTTGACTGTGGTTTCATGGGCTATCCACCTGGCACTGCCCCAGAAGTGGAAGAGATTGAGTGCACTGAAGCTCTACCACTTCTCCAGTTGGAGGATGCGTACATGGGAGGGTTAGTGCACACGGTCATCGGACCACCACAGCACATCTCTGATGATGAGGAAACACAGGTGCCAACTGCTGCATCTTTCTGTAGTGTGCAGACCGGCAAGGAGGGCAGAGGTGAGGAGTGTGTGGAAAATGATGTGGGGGGATGATGAGGTCCTAGACCCTACATGGAGTGAAGGACATCCGTGTGACATGCACAATTCGGAGGAAGAGAAGGTGACCATGCTGCCCCTGCTGCACAGCAAAAGAGGGAACAGGGTGCCAAAGCAAAACAGCCGGCCCCTAGCCAGTATGTCAGCTGCTACTGCCCACAGCGCCGTGAACTGACCACAACAAAGCCAGTTCAAAGCAACCCCCTGGTGTGGCATTTTTTCAGGCAATATGCTGACAACAAGTGCCATCAGAGCCTGAAGCGAGGCATAAATGTTCTGAACCTGAGAACAATATGCATGAGAAGGCATCTGAATTCAAAGCACGAGGTGCAGTGGAGAACACATCTAAAAAGACAAGAAAGATGTGAGACTCCTCCAGCTCCCCATTCTGCTGCGGCCTCTTCCTCCATCTCCCAATTAACAGGGCCACTTGCAAAGCGAGGAAGTGACAGCACCACCACCAGCAGTGTCAGAGAGCATCTCCACACCATCCCATGGAAGAATTCAGCTGTCCATCCCCCAAACACTGGAGAAATGGAGAAAGTACCCCCCTACCCACCCAGGAGCCATGGTCCTGAATGACAGCATTTCAAAATTCCTGGCCTTTGAAACACTGCCATTCCGACTGGTGGAGACTGACAGTTTTAAAAACTGCTTGCGGTGGCTGTCCCACAGTCAGTGGTTCCTAGCCACCACTACATTTCTAGGCGAGCCATCCTTGCTCTGCACACATAAATCCTACAAAAACTTTGGAGCAGTCAACCGTAATATTAAAAAAGGATTTCTTTATTTCATTAAATAGACATACACATGAACATATAAAAAAAAAGTAAAAGGTGAGTGTATATAAGGTGCTCTAGCACATCAGCGGCCAGAGGTACGAAATATATCAGCTAAGTAGCTGCCTCATAACTCCCATAATTGTATAATAGACCAAACAAAGGTATAGGAAGTATTCCCCCTGCAAACCCATGTCTAACACTAAGTGAATAACAGCCTGTTACTGAGATAGATACAACACATCAACACAAAGTGTGTAAGGAAACGTTCAGACTGTATTAATAGATCAAGATCAATAAATCTATATAATATTAGACTGATCCCACTGAAGATAGTGCCATGAGTGTGATCAAATATTAGCCAATAATACCAAAATGAATTGTGAATGAAAGACTTAACACACTAGGAGCAGTGGGATAAAGTAACATAGGTATATGGCATTGCATAAAAGATAGTCAGAAGATACCGGGTAAACATAACATTTAGGTATGGGATACAAGGGAGGGCATACCAATCTAGGAGTGCACCAGGAACCACCAATGATATGCGTTTTGCATCAGCTTCCTTCGAGGGGTGACTCTAGGGTGGTGGTTTGGGCTTTTATATCGTCACTTACCAGTGGACAGCGGGATGGTAATGGCACTCCCTCCGTGTCGGCCGTGACCGGAAGTACCGCAGCTTGGCGTCCAACGTTACTTCCTGACAGCCACACCAGATGCTTCTGCACACACCTGTTGTGGTCAAAATCAGGTGTACACTGCACAACTCCATCAGTGGCAAGGTCCACATAACCACCGATACGTGTACCAGTAAGCATGGGCAGAGCCGTTAAATTTCCCTAACTACACACTGGTAAATGCAGTGGCAGCTGGGCCTGAGGAAGAAGGCGTTCTGCCGAATGTCGTACCACCAGTGAATTCTGCTGGGCGTTACTCTGTCCATGTTGCCTACTCCTCCGACTCCGCTTCCTCCACCGCCTCCTCATCTGTTCAGGATTACACCTACAGCACCAACTTCAGCACAGCCAGGGGGAAACGACAGCAGGCTGTTCTGAAATTCATCTGTTTAGGGGACAAATCCCTCACTGCGTCAGTGCTGTGGACAGGGATCAAACAGCAGACAGATGAGTGGTTGTTGTGCGTGAACCTCAAGTCCAGCCTGGTGGTGTGTGTTAACGGGCGAAATCTCGTAGCAGCTCTGCGCCTAGCTGGTTTGACGCGCTTTCCTTTCCTGGCGCATGTGCTATATTTGGTGGTGCAGAGCTTCCTTAAAAATTACCCACATATGTCAGAGCTGAGTGCAGGCAATCTGTGCGTGTTTTCGGTGTTCTCACCCTCCGCTGCTCGCCTGTTTGCGCTGCAGCGTCAATTCTGCCTTCCCGCTCACCACCTCATATGCGATGTACTAACTATTATTGCAGTAATAGGCAATAGTGTGCCTTGTTGTGCAGCTTCGAATACTCCACCAACATTTCCAACGCTGATAACGCCATCATGAGCATTACAATACCACTTCTATGCCTGCTGGAAAAAACACTTCAGACGATGATGGATGAGGTGGTGGCACAGAAGGATGAGGAGCAGGAGGAACAGGGACCATTCATGCCTGTCATCCCCTAATGGCTCAGAGGGTGGGTTCTTGTACCAACAGCAGCCAGGTACACAACTGTCCAGCCAAGGGACTGTTTTGGAGGAGGAGGAACAGTATTCACAGCAGGGTGGCACTCAAAGCAGCTCACAGGCATCACTGGAGCATGGCTGGGGTGATACAGAGCACCCAGACCATACACCTCCTACCAGGGACAGCTTGTGTTTGCCTTTGGGCAGCCTGGCGCACATGAGCCAATTCATGCTGCTGTGGTTGCGCAACAACCGTCAAATTGCTCGGATTGTTACCAGTGCTGATTACTGGATCCCAGCTACAAGGATAGCGTAACATCATTACTGTTGGAACATGTGTTTAGCACGGCAAGGGTTGTGATCACAGACAGGCGCATCTGCCTGTCCACAGCCAATGTGAGGAAGCTAACATTCATTAAAATGAACCAGGTGTAGATCTCACAGAACTTGTCCGTACCTTTGGCTGAGTAGACAACTTTACCAGTCGCACCCAGCCATTGTTATACTCTCCTCAAATAATAATAAAAAAAAACAAAACACAAAAACAAAACACAAAAAAAAAAAACCCCGCAAAAACAGTGTTGCTACTTCTGCCTCTTCCACCTACACCACCAAGTCCACCTCCACCTAATCTACTTTCTCCTCCACTTGGAACTCTGCCTCCCTGTTCTAGATTGTTATTTTTTTTATTCAATGTTCTTTTCAGTCATTTCCCTTAAAAAAAAACAACACAAATCACTCTCCCTCAGAAACCGTGTCGGATACCTTATCCCCTACATCTTCCACCTAAACCGCCATGTCCATCTCCAACTCGTCCTCCACTTGGACCTCGACCTTTTGGATCTAGAGAGTTATTTTATTTATTTTTTACTCCATGTTCTTTTAAGTAATTTCCCTAAAAAAAACACCTCCTACCCTGCCCCATTCACCTCCCCTACTTCACCTCCTCCACTTGGACCTCCGCCTCCTGGTTCAAGATTATTATTATAGATTTTTCTTATTCTCTGTAATTTTATGTAATTGCCCTATCCACATTTGTCCTGCTCTTACTCCCCATTTTGCTTCCTTTTGCAGACCCCTACCCCTTACTACCTTCATTTTACAGCACAAAAGCTTGGGCTCACATTGGCTTCTATTGGCTATGAGCTGGTCTTATTATGCTGGGAAGGTTCCAATAACCATGGAAATTCCCGGCCTTTTAATATCAACTCACAGATGTCTGCTTTGCCTTTGCTGGTTATTAAGAAAGGAGGAACCATAAAAAAATGATGTGGGGTCCCACTTATTTTTAATAATCAGTCAAGGAAAATGTCATGGGTGTGTCAGATGTGACAGGCAGTCTCTCTGCAGTTGACTGCAGAAGATCTCTTCATTTGGTATTACAGACACCTTCCTAGAATCTGTCTCACTCTAGGATCCGCGGCTGCCTCCCTTCTGCTCTTATTAACACCCTGGCAAGGGTGGTTAAATACGTTCAGTTTGCTACAGGGAGGCGCCGGTGATATTCATAGTGATACTTGTGGAGGCTTGGAGCTATTGCAGTCTGCTTACTTCCTCTTTGGTGCTTGGAGGACGTTTGGTGCAATCTCTCTAAAGTCAGCTCAAGCTAAGTTGCTTTCCCCTGTGTTCATCTCTCTTTTTGTTTTTTTGCTGTTAGTGGGGACTGACTAGTGCTCATCCCACTTCCCTAGCTAGGGCCTAACTCTAGGGAGATACAGAGTTTTAGGTTTCTATTCGGCGATTGGTGAGAAACCAATATAGGGATGGTAGGGAAGACAGGGTGATATTAGATTAGCCCAGTAGGTCTCCACTCCCTCTTTCCTTAGTGTCTGGACTCCCTTCCCATCATCCTTTTGTGTTGCACTTTGTCTTTCCTACACTGTGAGTGACAGAAAAGAAGACAGCAGTGAGCTCGTCTTATAATGCTGGGTATGGGTCAATATCCATGGACCTTCCCAGCCTATTAATATCAGCCCCCATCATATTGCTTTGCCTTAGCTGGTTATTAAAAATAGGGAGACCCCACAAAATTTTTTTAGCGTCCCCCATTTTTAATAACCAGCAAAGGCAAAGCAGACAGCTGGAGAGTGATACTAATTGGCTGGGAAGGTCCATCGATATTGGCCCCTTCCTAGCATAATAAGACCAGCTCACAGCTGTTTGATTGCCCTTGACTGGTTATTAAAAATAGGGGGGACCCCACATTGTTTTTTTCATTTATTTGTTTATTAACAAGTACAGTAGCATACACATGCAAGGCACTGCTCCTCTCCTCAACTTGGAACTCCGCATCCTGTTTCAAGATTATTATTTTTTATATTTTTTAATCTACGTAATTTTAAGTAATTTTCCTATCCACATTTGCTTACAGGGCAATTGTCCTGCTCTTACCCCCATTGTGCTTGCTACCTTTTGCAGCCATCCTAGCCCTTACTACAAACATTTTACAGTTATTTTTTATCACCAAAGTTTGGGTCTCTATTGACTTATATGGGATTCAGGTCCAGGGTCAAGTTCGAGTCAAGTTCTAGTACCTGAATCGAATTTTGGACTAAAGTTCAGCCGAACCCGTCGAACACGAACTCCCACGGGTCCGCTCACCCTAATATTAACCTAAATTTATTATATGACGCCATGCATAAAGCAACCCAGGATAATAAATGTTCCCTCCTAATCATCTGTCTCCACATCCTCTATGCACTTGATAACTGCACTTAAGCATACTGGCTGATGACTGGATAATGCAGCTTTATATGAAAACGCCTATTTATTATAATGGCTGGACCTGAAATAACAAGCACTTTTCACCTATTGTGTCTCCCCCTATTTCCTTGCAGATTGTAAGGTTTCGAGCAGGGACCTCACTCCTCCTGTAACTGTTTCACTGTCTTACCTTGTATTGAATTTATTGTCTATATACAGAATGTCACTGCTTAATTGTAAAGTGCTGCGGAATATGTTGATGCTATTTAAATAAAATTACTATTATTATATAAAGACATGATATAAGAGTATATGCATAACACAGACTTAGGGAGCACGCCACAGACCCCTCACACCAATCCAACACGCGTTTTGCTTCCTCTTCTACAGGGAGTGTTGGCCTCTTAATATAGTGTGAATACAGTTACCACAAATAGGTAATCAGGGGAAACTTTGCCTTACTGGGCGCCGCTGTATGCGCATGCACATGGTATCTGCTGCACGCCGGCTGTAAGATGCGCATCAATGAAGTGCGAGAATGTCGCCGTTCATGATGTGGGACCAGCTAGCCAGTCCGGAGCCGAGCCCGGCACATGAGCAGTATGGCGCACAACGATCTCCGCAGCCATCTTTAAAATTGCAAAAAGAGGTGGTAAAGGTATTTAGTGATAATAAGGCTGTAGATCACTATGCACAAAGGGGCACAGACATCTTTAATGGGAAGGGGAATTGGCATAGAGATATGATGGCAGTATGGTAGTGTGATACAGAATAACTACAAAAAATATATGTTAAAGTGGAGAGAAAATGGACATATTCTGAAAAAGGAAAAATATAAATGTAAGTGATATAATGATAGTGAAGAAAACTATTAAAAAAGAAATAAAGGAAAAAAGTTTCTACGTGTGTATGTATGTGAAATGTGTGAACATACGGTAAATAAAAATACAATTAAAGTGGAAAATTGTGTTTAAAGGAAAGAAGAAAGAAAGAAAAAGGGAAAAAAGTGAATGATTGAATGTGAGAAAGTTTATTCTCCCAAAAAAGAAACAATTTTTTGTTGTATAAAAGTAGATAAAATATAAAAATAAATGTATGTGAAAAAATATATATTTTTCCTTTTTTTCTTCTTTCTTTTCATTCCCTTTTCTTTCTTTTTTTTGTAAAATTATTATACACATGCACACCTATACATATACATATATATATAAATATGCTATCATAAATTTCATATATGGAGATGAAGAAATATTTCTAAGATGATGTTTGTATGTTATATCCTATGTCCTAAAAATATAAAAAGAAAACTATTTTATTATTATTCAGGCAACTAAAAAAACGACAAATGGTAAGTATTCATCTCAAGAAAAAATATTTAAATGGAAAATTGGGAAAGAAAAAAGAGAAAAAAAAGACATAAGTAGAGCCAAGGATAAATATCTTATGTGTATATAATAACAGACAAGATATCAATATTTTATAGGAAACTTGCAAAGCCCCATTGTTCATTTAACCCCCTAGTGTTCATGCATTTTAATATTGTGATCCATTTACATTCTAGCTGGGCCAATTTCTTGGTCATATCACCTCTTCTATTACCTGGATAAAAGAGATCAAATCCCCGAAAACGGAGTAAATGCCACTGATGCGGGTGGAATTCCTAAAAATGTCTTGCTAAAGGTTCTAATTTTGTAATCGCCCCCACATCTTCTTATGGGATCTTTTCTGCCGCCTTAATATCCTTGATGTGTTTAAGGAACCGGATTCTCAATTCCCGTGATGTCATGTCGACATAAATAAGAACATAAGGGCAAAAGTTGCAAGATAAATAACTAAGGTCGTCCTGCTGTTAATATAATGTAATATCTTGAAATCGCGCTCTCTTGCTGAAACTGAAAAGATATCTGTTAGTCAATATATCTGCACACCTTGTAATTTCCACAGGTCCAGGTGTCCCACTTGGGGCCTTTTGAGACCAAATAAAAATGTTGAAGTCGGAGGGATATGATGACCGTGTACCAACAATGTCACATAAATTCTTGCTACATTTAGCCATAATAAGAGGTGGGTCTGATAGCAATTAGGAAAGTTTAGAGGTTGAGCCTCTATTGTGACATCACTCATGTGTAGCTTTGCCCTCGTGATGTAACAATTGGATTCCACTTGTGATGTCACGGAATCCTTGGATTATATCCAGTGATTTTGCAGTGAGATCCTTTGTCTGGAGAGGCTGATTGTGCACTACACAGTAAGCGATATTCCTCCAGGCTAAAATGCTGTTTAGACTCCTTCTAAATCTCAGCGTGCTATTAGCATCAGCGGAAGGTGCTCCCATCTTTATCCGCAACCATCATTCACAAGCGCAGATCAGGATCCCTGCAGGTAAGGTCATTACCAGATACACTCTGACGATGGGGTTAACCCTTTGCCTCCAAAGCCAAGTTTTATTTTTGCACTTTATTTTTTCCTCCACTTTTTCCAAGAGTCATAACTTTTTCCCATTCATATATCTGTATGAGGGATTGGTTATTTTTTTGCGGGACGAGTTGTAGTTTTAAATGACACCATTCATTTTATCATTAATGTGAAATTGGGGAAAAAATTTAGTTCTCCCATGTTTTTTAGTTGTTTTATTTTCATGGCATAAGAAGTAACAGTCGTTTTCATTTTTAACATAGATGAGACATAGAGCATTAATACTGTCCTCGCCTTGCTGGATGCACTCACTACTACATGTAGCAGAAGGCGCCCACAAGACATACAGGGGATACTTGTGACTTCTTACTTGTCAGTAGAGTTTTTCTTTAATGTCTATTTTTACTTTCTAGGTACCAAAGTAGTCCTGCACCATGGTCCGTGCTCAGCAGCATGCGGTAAGCAGCTCAGAATTCAGATATGTCCTTCACATGTAACATTTCACATGCGGCCCCAGAAACCATTGGGATCCATTAATAAGGCCCAGGTTCTGTTATCAGACTCTGCGTCATTAGGGGTTCTGTAACTTTTCTTATGTGACCAGAGATTTATATGAGGTCACAGGATACATGGATTGGAGGATTTTTCCTCTCTTACTTATAATTTCAGGTGTCATCTCCCATCCTGTGTTCATTCTCTATTCCAGGAATATAAAAGAACAGATCTCTGTATTGTCCATTATATATTGATATGACATCAAATATCATCCATCATTTTTCCAAACTTAATACCCCTTTTTTAATAGTCATATTTGGTTCCTCAGTCCGCCCATTCCATGTATTTGGTTTCCACGTCTGAACACATTCCAGCTCTGATCCTGATCACTTATGTTCTGTTCTTTATCTTTTCAGCTCATAACACTGTTCCTCAAGAAACATCTCAGGATACAGTCATTAAGATTGTTATAGCTGCTGCCATTCTCTTCGTCATTGCAATAATCATTGTTGCCATCGGTGTCATCTACTGGTAAGTATAATAACTAATGATTTATGGGCTACACAGGAGTCTGTAGAGGAAATGTCACATCTTCAGGTTCCTCCAGAAATGGGAATATTTTGTGGCTTGGACACGTCACCCTGAAGTTGTGCCCTGCAGATAACTGATGGGTATATATTAGACTTTGTAGGGATTCACGCTCTCATGTAGGCATTAGGTAGCGTTCGCACAGGCAATGCAGTTTGGTCCAAACCGGTGCAGTTTTATTTTTTTTCAAAAAGCTCCAAGGGATTCAAAGCCAAAAACAGCCTCTTCTGGGCACAAAGGTATCACAGCAAATAAACACTTCATTTAGCATGGCACATATGTCAGTGCAGGCTCACCCAAACAGATTACAGTCCTTTCCACCAGAGAAAACTTTATATACAGAAGAGGCACGATCCCACCAATCTCGCTGTCGCCTTCAGCCCAAGTTCAAGCAGCCTCCAGTGCCAAACAGAAGTGTTCAACTCTGGCCACAGTTCACACTGAACAGGCTGCAGCAGACACACGGTTCTCTGCAGCTCCAGCACTCAGACTGCTCAGCTTTCCTAGCTGACCTATGCAGTCTCCATTTAGAGAGAGATGCCGGCACATATCTCTCTCAGCTACAGCTCACACTTTGGCTGAACACTCACCAGCTCCAGCACATTCAACTCTGCTTCATCCAGAAGACTGCACACAGTGAACACAGGCCCTGGTTTTAGTAAAAAAGCAAGATGGATGTGTCTAATCAAATCCTACAGAGCTAGAACTTAACCCTGTCCTACCTTGCTCTGCTACAACTTGCATATACATTATTAATAGAAATTGCTGATTGGAATAGACACAAAAATGACTGACTCGTGATATTTCTATAGATAGCACTAAATTAAATGTTTCATTTATACATTCTGCAGAATGCAGACATATTTTACTTTGTGATTTACAATGTGACTTTCATTTTTACAATTTTATAGTTATCTGAAAAAGAAAAAGCCAGTGAAAGATCTTGAAAGGCAATGGTGCGCCGATGATTTTAGAGAGAACAACACCAAACTAAATGGTAACTACAGCTTAACAAATCTGACATTAAAGAAGCACTCCAGCTAAATATGTATTGTCTAATCCCTTCTAGATATATCAGATGTACATGTGAGAAAATACTTACCATTTGCCGTCTTCTCTGGATTCCAGCACCACGTCTTATGTGTGGCGCGGTAGCGATTTTCCTAATATAAGCCTATGAGACTCAGAGCGAGGTTCCATATACTTACATTGAGAATGTAACTTCCAGTCCACACATAAAGACATTGTGATGGCCCGTCCAATTTTTCAAATATACACGTTTACGTTTTAAATATTTTTGTTGATATATGAGTATTGACTTCTAGCATACACAGCAGAGCAGGAGTACCAGCAAATTCTTCTTTGTCATCTATAAGAAAGACTTCGTGATCACCAGGCCGATTTAAAGTCACATGGTTCAGCAGAGAACTGGAGCTGTGCTGCAAACCGGAGAAGACAGCGATCAGTGTTCTACCATATACTATACACTACTAATATGTTCAGAAGTGATTAGCAATAATAATTTTGCTCAGAGTGCTTCTTTGATATCTCTATATAGACAGTTATTGCCAACTTTTATATTACATGGAATATAATAACATGTAAATATAAATAATTTTAATCATATAGAAGCTTACATTTTAGAAGCTTGCATTTTATTAAATCTAACTTCAATATTTTATGTTACAGGAGAATTTGACATTTTCTGTACTTCTAGAGACATTATAATGCCGCACACGGCCGCTATAGTGGAGAGGAAAGAGTCCGAGATTAAGCCGGACTTAAATGATTACAAACAGACACCTCCATCTATTCTAAAAGGAAGTCAAATGAAAAATGAAAACAAAGGGAAAAAAGTTTATTTTCAAGAATCGGATAATCGATATGTTTACTCATATGATTCCGAGTCCTCACAACCTGGATGTCAAATGAGATATTTCCGAAACGAACAAGGCTGGAAAAAAAGTGAGTGTTTTCATATCTTACCTCAACCTTTATCAGAAGATCATCTTTCATTTCTTTCAAAAGAACTTAGGGGCCTGATTTATCAAATCTTTTTTACCGGTATTCTGACATAAAAAGCTTTGAACTGTCACTAAATTTTGGCAAAAACTCCAGGCTGCGCTAAAATATTGTGATTTCTGGCATTCTCCTGCCATTTTTGCCCATTTCCAACAAAGTGCCGGAGCTTTAGTAGAATGGTTGACCGCTAGTCAAATTCATGATGATCGGCAGCGTTAGTTAAGCCACGAAACACGCTCACGAGAGGAGCACACCAGTAGTCAGACACTCCTGATTCATGAATCAGCGTATAACTCTTCATAAATCAAAAGCGTCTGACTTCAGTGCGCCTCCTCATCAAGATCGGCGCGAAGAAGCTGTATTGGGAGTATCATCTGAAAAAAATGTGGAATAATTATTGGTGGATAACCCAATGATGCCAATATTTCATTCACTTCCTAAAATTCTCAAACCTTTTTGCCACCTTCCATGTACTCCATTGCGGTGGGAATAAGTTCATTCATTAAAAGACTGGGGTCTTGGGTGAGGAAATATTACAGCCACTAAGGTGAGAGATTTCAGGATATTTAAGGCGCAGTATAGATGTTCTGCAAATATTTGTCTGTTGTTAAATGGTTGACATACAAAGTTACATCGCTGTATTCCAGAATACCCCAGGATTTAACTATTGCTGCCCTGTCTCATTATTTGGATGATTACAGTGGATATTGCAAAGAAATTAGTTCCTAATTTCTTAAGTATATTACTTACTTCATCCTATTTTTTTTCTTTTCAATGGTTATTTTTTTTTTTACAAACTATTGGGTTGATATGCCATAAACGGATGAGATGGGAATACCCCATTAAAGCTAGGAATAAGTTTTGTATAAAAGTCTATTTTCTATAGATTAGCTCTGAGATCTGGTCTATAGGATGCAAACTGTCATTTATATCAAACTGGATTCTGTAATAGGTCCATTGGGTGTTGTAATATTATCTAGATTCTCCTAAGGGGATGTTGTGTTAAAAGAAATGTATATTATCCGTTTTATATGTAATATTCTGTTGCTCCATGTTTAGTTATAATCCATTATTGTTTCTGCAGAAAAATCGAGAAAGAAGGCTCGCCGAGTTCCAACAAGGAATAAGAAATCCAGCAGAAGGCGATGACTCCGCCTCAACTCCATTACATGGTGGCTACCATGTGAGGATAAGGCAACCTGTGATTAAGCAAAAAGAGACAGATTCCGGGCTCGGTCTCTGCTCTCACCCAAGGATATGACACTTACCAGACTTTCCGCAGTCAGATGTGTTCACAGACAAGTGACTTACCTGCTGCATGAAGAGGCAGATTCCGGGCTCGGTCTCTGTTCTCACCCATGGATATGACATTTACCGGACTTTCCGCAGTCAGATGTGTTCACGGACAAGTGACTTACCTGCTGCATGAAGAGACAGATTCCGGGCTCGGTCTCTGCTCTCACAATATTGTATGACATTTACCGGACTTTCAGCAGCCAAGTGTACTCACGACACAAGTGAGGTACCTGCTGTAAGAAGAGGCAGATTCCGGGCTCAGTCTCTGCTCTCACCTAGCCACAGCTCAAGGGAAATGCACTCCTTTAACCATGGTTCCCTAGAGGTTTCCTCCATTGGGGGTTTTTCCTCTCCTGAGTGCTAAAGGACGACTCTTCGTGAGTTAAAGGCCCATCATCATCAGGCCACATTTAAGACTATTGTCCTGACTTCTAATGGAAAATTCCACATTATCCAACTTGAATAAAGTTAATAAAGAAGTCAGCATATATCATGTGTATTTGAATCTTCTTTTATGAATCTTTACACTATAGCAGAATATACATAGCACTGGACTACTTTATATAGTCATTACCATCACACATAGCTAATTATTTATCATCCCGTTTTCTCACACACATGTAAACTAGGGTATAAGTGGTGTTGTATTTAAAAATAATATATCCACTTCTCGACATGCTATCTACATGTATGTCACTTGTCTGATGTCATTCTATGGAGAGAGTTCTGGAGCATAGCCAGTGACTGTGTTGGACATCAGAGCTGTGCTGCAGTCAGAAAAGTACTATATCCATAAATGTCTAAATCACTTACCATATTTTCAGATTATAAGAAGGACTTTTTTCCCAAAAAAATTTGGGAGGAAAAAGGGGGTGCGTCTTATAATGCAAAGGTACAGTATTTTACCTGGGGGGGCATCGGTGGAGCCGGGTCACAGATACAGGAGGATGGCAGCGGCTGCAGCAGGAGCCCGTCCTCTCAGCATGTCATGCAAGGTGTGGGAAAGACTAAGTGCAACACAGAGGGAAGAGGAGGAGGAAGCCCAAACACTAGGGAAAGGGGAATGGAGACCCCTAGGCAGATCTATTATCACCCTGCCTACCCTACCATCCCTATATAGGTTCCACACCTATCAGAGAGCAGGAACCTAAACCCTGTATATCACTAGAGCTTGGCCCTAGATAGGGAGGGGGAGGGAATGAGTATTGGTCAGGAAACATTACAAACTAAAGACAACAAGGTAGACAAACAAAGGGGACAAACTTAGCTTGAACAGACACCAGAGGAGTAATGTCAACTGTCCTCCAAGGGCACCAGAGAAGAAGCCAGCCAACAGATAGTGCTCCAAACATGCACAAAGGTACATAGAAGTATCTCTGGTGATTTCCTGCAGCAAACTGAGAGTTTTTAACTCCCAGGAAAGGGTGTGTCGATTAACACCAGGAGGGAGGTTGCCGTTGGGTCTTAAAGCAAGAAGGATTAAGAAGGCATCTGCAATGCCAAGCACAGTGACCTTCTACAGCCAGATCCAGAGCAAATGTCTATAGCACCTGCACACCCGTGACAGTCCCCTCCCTACTACGAGTGGCCTTTGGACACTCAGGACCAGGTTTCTCAGGATAAGAGGTGTGGAATGCATGAACCAACCTGGGCGCATTCACCTCTGATGCTGAAACCCACATCATTTCCTCTGGACCATAACCCTTCCAAGTACTGTAGGGAACGGCGCTGGAGACGAGAATCTACAATCCTCGAAATCTGAAACTCCAAATCACCATCAACCATGATTGGGGGCGGCAGTAGGGGAGAGGACTCAAGATGTTCTACATATTTCTTGAGCAGAGACCTGTGAAAGACATTGTGGATCTTAAGGGCCTGAGGTAGGTCAAGACGAAACGCTGCTGGGTTAATGACGGTGGCTATTTTATAGGGACCAATAAGTCTAGGTCCCAGATGTTAGGAAGGAACCTTCAACTTGATATTCCTGGTAGACAACCATACAAAGTCAATCACACTCAGGTTCGGACCTGGCGAGCGTTTCCTGTCCTCCATACGTTTGTACCTGTCCCCCATGATCTTCAAATTACTCAGAACCCCCCTGCCACACAGAGGAGCGAGACGATGCAAAACATTCCTCCTCAGGAACTCCCAAAGCCCCTGCCCCACTAAAAATACCAAACTGTGGATGGAAACCATATGCACCAAAGAACAGTGACCTGCCGGTAGATCCTTGGCGATGATTATTAATAGGAAATTCTGCCAACAGTAAGTAAGATGCACAATCCTCCTGGTTTTTGGAGACAAAACACCTGAGGTAAGTCTCCAAATTCTGATTAATGTCCCCCGATCTGACAACACATCAGTGGGAACTCCGTGAAGCTTCACGATCTCATTTATAAACACCTGAGCAAGAGTCTTGGCATTCGGAAGTGCCGGTACTGTGACAAATTGAACCATTTTACTGAACCTATCTACAACCACCAAAACCACAGTTTCTCCTGCAGATACCGGTAGGTCAGGAATAAAATCCATGGACAAGTGTGTCCATGTCCTGCTTGGAATAGGTAGCGGAAGAAGAGTACCAGACGGATGGGTATTCGATACTTTAGAATGTGCACAAATACTACAAGCAGACACATGTTCAACCACATCCCCATGCAACCCTGGCCACTAAAATGATGAGAATGGAGGTCCGCAGTTGCCTTACTACCTGGATGACCAGCAAGCACAAAGTTGTGATGTTTCCTAATTACTTTGCGGCACAGATTAGATGGTACAAATAACCTTCCTGAAGGGCAGGAGGCAGGGGCGTCCCCCTGAGCCTCCAATACCTCACCCTCAAGTTCAGGATACAACGTCGAAATGACTACCCCCTTCTGCAAAATCGGGGCAGGGTTCTCAAGGTCACCAACACCAGGGAAGCTCAGGGATAAAACATCAGCCTTGAAGTTTTTGACCCCTGGAAGGAAAGTGGCAACAAAATTGAACTTAGTAAAAAACAGGGACCATCTAGCTTGCCTATGGTTGAGACGTTTAGCCAATTGAAGTTATGACAGGTTCTTATGGTCTATGATAACAGTAATAGAATGGACAGCCCCCTCCAACCAATGTCACCATTCTTCAAATACCAATTTAATCGCCAAAAGCTACCTATTACCCACGTCATTATTTCTCTCAGCCGAAGATAATTTCTTTAGAAAAGAAAGCGCATGGATGCCATTTACCAGGGGACGAACCCTGAGACAACACAGCCCCAACCCCGACATCTGATGCATCAACCTCCACAATAAAGGGTTGGGAAACATCAGGTTGAATGAGTATAGGTGCAGTGGCAAAACAACTCTTTAGGGAGGAAATAGCCTGCAGGGCAGCATCCGACCATTTGGAAAGATCAGACCCCTTCCTTGTCATGTCAGTGAGGGGTTTCACAATTACCAAATAATTTTGGATACATTTCCGGTAAAAATTAGTAAAGCCCAGAAAACGCTGTAGAGTCTTCAGGTTCTTGGGATGGTACCAATCAAGGACAGCACGGATCTTCTAAGAATCCATCCGAAAATCCGAAGATGACAACAAGTACCCCAAAAACGGCACCTCTTGGACGGCGAAAACACACTTTTCCAGTTTGGCATATAGTTTGTTATCCCTTAATATCTGAAGCACCTGTCTAACATGCCCCCGATGTGTCTCAAAATTAGGTGAGTAAACCAAAATATCATCCAGATAGACCACCACAAAACTGCTTACCAAATGATGGAAAATATCATTAATGAAATGCTGGAACACCGCAGGTGCATTAGTCAGACCGAAAGGCATAACTAGACTCTCGATATGCCCTTCAGGGGTATTAAACGCTGTTTTCCATTCACCCTCCTCTCTGATTCTAACCAGATTGGAGGCTCACCTTAAATCCAGCTTGGAGAACACCTTAGCTCCCACAACCTGGTTGAACAAATAATAATAATAACAATAATAATAATAATAATGTTTATTTTTATAGCGCCAACATATTCTGCAGCACTTTACAAATTTTAGGGGGGACTTATACAGACAATACAGAATAAGCATATCTCATATCGAAAGGAGTGAGGGCCCTGCTCGCAAGCTTACAGTCTATGAGGAAATGGGGGAGACACAAAAGGTAGAATGTACATATATTGTATAATGCAGCCTTAATATCTTGATTGGTATGAACCTCAAATTGAAGAAGATTTTAATATGGGGGAACACTGGGACGGACAACTGGGATGGACAGATAGTGTGTGGAGGCGATACGCCAGTCTAAAGAAATGGGTTTTTAGGGTCCGCTTGAAACTGTGCGTATTGGGAATTAATCGAATTGTCTTGGGTTGTGCATTCCAAAGAATTGGCGCAGCACGTGAGAAATCTTGGAGACGGGAGTGGGAAGTTCGGATTATGGAGGATTTTAGTTTTAAGTCACTGGCAGAACGGAGGGCACGTGGAGGGTGGCAGACTGAGACAAGGGAGGAGATGTAGGGGGGTACTGAAGCATGGAGCGCTTTATGGGTAAGCGTGATAAGTTTAAATTGAACTCTATATTGGATGGGTAACCAATGCAATGACTGGCACAGGGAAGAGGCATCGGTGTAGCGGTTGGCGAGGAACATGATCCTGGCTGCTGCGTTAAGGACGTATTGGAGAGGGGAGAGTTTAGTAAGAGGGAGCCCGATCAGTAGAGAGTAGTGTTGAGCCACCCCCGTAGTGTTCGAGTTCGGTTCGGTTCGTCGAACACCCGTGTGTTCGCCGAACTGTTCGTCGAACTGTTCGTCGAACACCTTCGAACACCGTTAAAACCAATGGCAGGCAAACAAAAACACATAGAAACACATAGAAAACACCTTCAAAGGTGTCCAAAAGCTGACAAACTGCCCAGAAGACACAACTAACACATGGAAAAGTGACAAGTACATATAGTCATGCGAAAAGAAAAGAGGTGGAGGAGTAAAAGGAGGGGGAGACACAGATATAGGCATGTCATGCCCTACTAAAATCCAAAAAGTGAGAAGCCGAGACGGCCAGTCCGCTCCTGCCCGTGCCACCTCCGTGTCGCCGGGTTTGTGCCAGAGCCGCGGTGAACCCTGACGGCCAGCCCCCCTCTCCCAATACTGGTGCCTGTCCGCTGGTGGGTCGAGAGAGCCCCCCTGTGGTGGAGGCAGCTCTAAGCTTTTTAATTTAAATTGTCCCTCTAATTTGAATGAATACACTTTAAATCCATTTACAAGGATCTATTGGAGGGCAAGTCTCATGCCAGCAGCCGCGTAATTCCAGCTCCAGTAGCGTCCACTAAAGCTGCTGCAGTTAAAAAGCTTTTATAAGGATCGAGCTCGGCTGTCCACCGCAAGGCATCCTAGTGCCAGTCCCAGCCCCTATGCCTTGGGGTGCCTCCTGATGCTCTTCACTAAGTATCCCGTGGTCCCGAAGCATTTCCTTTGAATAAATTAAGTGTCCAAACTACAGGTGGTGTAGCTTGCTTAACAGCCGGGATAATCCGCTGACTAGCAGACACTGCTACTAGGCACAAAGTATTTCCTGGGCTAGATGCAGTTAAAAATTTGTAAGTAGATACTCTCGTTGGATGCTGAGAAAGCATTCCATAGAGTCTCCTGGCACGCCATATATGATTCTCTTAAAAAGCTTGGGATAGGGGTCTAGGGGACCCTTTTATAGCCAAAATCACGGCCCTGTATCACAATACGTCACCTAGGCTGAAGATAAATGGAACTGTAGCACCGAGGGCTCGGTTGCTACAGACGTATTGCACCTCACCCAGAGGTGTGATATCTCACTCTCAGATAAGGATGGAGTGTGGATCAGGACCCGACACCTGCATGCATTACACCACATTGCCGTGAGGCAGGGCGACCAATATGCCCCTGAGATGGGCACGACAGTCCCTGTCCCTGGCTGGAGTGGGGGGAGGGAACACTGAGGAAGGGGAACCCTGCAGTGCAGGAGCAGGGAGGAAGCAGTTCCTGGGTGCATTGAGAAGGGAGTATAAAAGGTGGGCACCATCTTAGTTCAGTGCAGAGAAGTCTGAGCAGAAGTGGCAGGGAGCAGGGGCTCTGCATGAGCTCTGCTCCGGAGGCGGGCCTAGTAACAGAGGCCCAGGCCTGCAAGAGGGAGAAGGAAGGAAGAGGAGCGGAGAAGGCTCCAGGAACGAGGAATGAAGGGATCCCAGGGGTGCGGACGGGCGAGTCGCCACCGCACGCCCGAATCCACCTGCGTGGAGGGGTCAGGCCAAAGGGGGAGACCGGTCCCCGAACTAGTGGAGGCAGGAAACGACCCTCAGCTAGAAACCGGAGGCTCTGACATTTTATGTGGCGCAGCCCCTTGCTCCACCCGCTAGGAAGGCACCACATAGGGTCAGGGAAACTGGCGCCAAGTTTACCAAGAGGAGGCCCGAGGCAGCCGGACAGAAGTGTTGGTAAGAAAGGCCAGACAAAGGACACACAAAGGGGGTCCTGTGAAGCGCTCCAAAGTTATCTGGGAGTTGTCTGAGCCCCTCACCTGGTGAGCACAGTACGACGTGGGCAGCCGTTACCTGCAGACGTGGTCTGGATAATAAGAACTGTGAGTAAAGGCCCTGAACTGCATCACTGACTCCGTGTCGTTACTGCTGCTGCCCTGCACCATCACCCCCATCCTCCGCATACACTGCCCTGAGGCTATACTCCTCCCGTGGGGAGTTATGCTACGCTCTGCTGCACCCACAACACCAGCCTTAGCGGTCTGCCCTGTAGCGGCGGTTCACTCTGACCGCAATCCACGGGTGGCGTAGTCGGACATTTAAACATCAAAACCACATAAATAGTTCCGCCACTGGTTTGACCGCCCTGAGCCACGGAACCGGATCGCCGCCACGAAGACTACAACCACCAGCATCCACCAAAAAGGGTCCGGCTCCGGGTGTCCCAAGGCCCAGGGGGTGCGTCAGAACATTTTCATCACCTTTCACAATCACCAATGGGACAAGGCAGGGATGTCCTCTGTCCCCTCTCTTATACATCCTAGTGACGGAGCACCTGCTCTCATCAATTCGCCATAACCCCAATATTAGGTGGATTGAGGTGGGAGGCACCGAGTACAAGTGCTCTCTATTTGCTGATGATGTCCTAGTATATATCACTCAATCACATATATCCATCCCTGCTGTTATGGCTGAAATAGATCACTTTGTTACATGGTAAAATTTTAAAATCAATGCAGCGAAGTCTGAGGCCCTCGATGTCTCCCTCCCTAAATCCATATAGGATTCCATCCAGTCCAACTTTCCCTTTGCCTGGCCCTCACAGGGTATCAAATACTTAGGAATTCCTATTCATAGAGACCTCTCCCATCTATGTTATCTTAATTTTGGGCCCTTTATTGAACAATTCCATACAGACCACGGTTGGCAAGTTAGAACTGTAAGATTCACTACGTGAACCACTGGTGTTTTGTGGAAAAGCACATGTACACCGCGTTCCAAATTATTATGCAAAAAGTGTTTAGGAGTGATAAGGGAAGAATTTGTTTGTTTGTCAGTTAAACTCATTGATGGTGATGTGTGTCAGGGCTCTTTATATCACTGTAAGCAATTGCAGACACCTGTGCTAATTAGTTTGGCAGGTGTGTCCAATGAAAGGCAAGACTACTTAAGAAGGCTCTCTCACATTATTAAGCAGCCTACATTTTCTGCCAAAATGGGAAAGAAAAAGGATGTGTCGGCTGCTGAGAAGCAACAAATTGTGGAGTGTTTAGGTCAAGGCATGACTACAATCAACATTGTGCGATGATCAGGATGAAGTGTCTTGGCAATCAAGAAGTATGTAGCTGATTCACAGTACACACGTGTGCGTGCTGATAAGGGCAAATTGAGGACTCTTTCCTACAGGCAATTACGTCAGGTTGAAAGAGCAGCGGCAAAAAAGCCTTGTCATAGCAGCAGACAAGTTTTTGAAGCTGCTTGTGCCTCCAACGTCCCCCGAACAACAAGATGCAGGGTCCTTCAGAGGTTTGCAGCTGTGCATACGCCATCCTGTAGACCTCCTCTATCCACTTCACACAAGCAGAAACGGCTCCAGTGGGCCAAACATTACATGAAGACTGATTTCAAAACTGTTTTGTTCACGGATGAGTGCCGTGCAGCGCTCGATGGTCCAGATGAATGGAGTGGAGGATGGCTGGTTGATGGACACCCCACGCAAACACGGCTACAGCGCCAACAAGGAGGAGGTGGAGTAATGTTTTGGGCTGGAATCATGGGGAGAGAGATTGTCGGCCCCTTTAGGATCCCTGAAGGCGCTAAAGATGAACTCCATAATGTATGTGGATTTTCTCAAACAGCACTTCCTGCCATGGTTCAAGAAGAAGAACCGTGTATTTCACAGCAAGATCATTTTTCTGCATGATAATGCACCATCTCATGCTGCACATAAAACATCTGCATCTCTGGCTGATATGGGCATAAAAGGGGACAAACTTATGGTGTGACCCCCATGCTCCCCTGACCTCTACCCCATTCAGAACCTTTGGAGCATCATTAAAAGGAGTGTCTATGATGGCGGGAGGCAGTTCACATCTAAGCAACAGCTCTGGGAGGGTATTCTGTCCTCATGCAAAACAATTGAAGCAGAAACCATCCAAAACCTGACAAATTCAATGGACGAGAGAGTTCAGAAGCTCCTTTCGAACAAGGGGTCCTATGTGAAAATGTAACATCACCTAGAATAAAGTTTTGAGTTGAAAACTGTTTGATTTCAGTTTCTAACAACCTGCTAATGCTTATAATTTCAAAAATGACCATTTTTTTGGTCTTTATTAAAATGAAAAGGTTGATCGAAAAGTTTGGGGGATCTAAGAGTGTGGCAACCCAGTAGTCATGATTACTTCGAATTCTGACAATATGAGGGTCATGCTGCAGGTAGTGCAGCAAGAAGGCACTTATGTGTCTTGCGCATCTCGGAGCCCCAAAATTATTTTCCGGGCTAGATGCAGCTAAAAATTATTTTTAATTTTAAATCTGGTGAAGCTTATTATAGATGGCCTAATAGGATCAGTGCTGCACACTGCTACAAAGCCCAAATTATTTTCCAGTCAAGATACAGATAAACATGATTAGTAATTTGAAAGCTTAAAACGGTTGGTAGGGTGATTTTAACCAATCATCAAGCTTTTACTCTCCCCAGGATGACACAGGGGTAGAAAAGTCGTTTCGGATCCATGATTTGTTCATCTTTATGAACGTGAGTCTGTCTACATTATCAGTGGAGAGCCGCGTGCGCTTATCTGTCAGCACACCACCAGCAGCGCTGAACACACGTTCAGACAGAACGCTGGCTGCGGGGCATGACAAGATCTCCAAGGCGTAAGTGGCTAGCTCCGGCCATTTATCCAGATTGGAAGCCCAAAAAGAGCAAGGGTCCAGTGACACAGTCGTGGCTTCAATGTTTACTTGGAGATACTCCTGTACCATCGTCTCTAGGCGTTGACTATGTGTCAGACTTCTTGTCTCCTGTGGCCTTGCAAAGGATGGGCTAAAAAAGTGGTGAAATGATTCCGCAAAATTGATGTTACCAGCAGATACTGTGGTTCTGTTACGGTTTGAGTGCTGAACACTTGACGGTCCCACGGTTGGCAAGTTGGAACTGTGAGATTCACTACGTGCACCACTGGTATTTTGTGGAAAAGCACATGTAAGATTCTGCAACAGTCTCTGCTGATACTCCTGCATGCGTGCATCCCTTTCTATGGCAGGAATAATTTCTGCAAATTTACTTTTGTACCGGGGATCTAACAGTGTGGCAACCCAGTAGTCAGGATTATTTCTAATTCTCACAATTCGAGGGTCATGTTGCAGGTAGTGCAGCAAGAAGGCACTCATGTGTGTTGCGCATCCAGGAGCACCAAGTCCCTGTTGTGTTGGTGGCGAGGTAACAATCATGCTTCCTTCCTCTGTCCTCTCCCCCCAACCTCGCACAACAGAAATGTGATCAAGGTCTCCCTCATCTGATGAGTCTTCCATCAGTTCGTCCTCCACTTCTTCCTGGGCTCCTGCACCTTCCTCACTAGTTTGGCTGCTACCATGCGCCCTGGTAAAATCATCTCCCCCACCCTCACATGCCTGCCGCCCTGGTGCTGCCGACCGTCTGGACCTTGCAGATGTTAGCCCTTCCGCATACAACTCCTCCTCCTCTACTTCCTCCACCTCCTCTTGTGCCACCACCTGACTCCGAATTCTGTTTAACATGTGCTCCAGCATGTAAATCACCGGAATAGTCATGCTGATAATGGCATCGTCAGCACTAAACATCTTCGTCGCCATTTCAAAACTGTGCAGAAGGGTGCATAGGTCCCTGATCTGAGACCACTCCTCCAGCGTGATTTGCCCCACCTCTGAATCTCGTTGGCCCAGGCTATACGTCAGAACGTATTGCACCAGGGCTTGTCGGTGCTGCCACAGTCGCTGCAACATGTGCAGAGTTGAATTCCACCGGGTAGGCACATCGCATTTTAGCCGGTGAAGTGGCAGGCCCAACGACTTCTGTAAAGATGTAAGTCGCTGAGCTGCGGGATGCGAACGGCGGAAGTGAGCACACAGCAACCGTGCCCTCTGCAGAAGGCCATCTAGTCTGGGATAGTGGGCTAAAAATTGCTGGACAACCAGGTTCAACACGTGAGCCATACAAGGCACGTGTGTGACATTGCCCCGGCGAAGGGCCGCACCCAGGTTTGCAGCATTGTCGCACACGGCCTTCCCTGGTTTCAGGTCCAGTGGAGACAACCATTCATGAAATTGGTTCTCCAGAGCTGACCACAACTCCTCAGCTGTGTGACTCACATTTCCCAGACATTTCAATGTAAAAACCGCCTGATGACGTTGAGCCCTACTGCCAGCATAGTAAGGAGGTGTGCAGGATCCCTTCTGCGCAGTTAGAAAGCTTGTGGCATGACCAGACAGGCTTTGGGTGCAGGTGGAAGACCGAGAGGAGGTTGAGGAGGCAGAAGCAGTGGAGGAAAAATGACATAAAGAGGATTGACGCACAACTCGTGGGGACGGCAAGACTTGGACAGCAGCCCCTTGTCCTGCTGTCACCATAGTTACCCAGTGCCCAGTCAGCGACATGTAACGCCCCTGTCCATGCCTACTCGTCCAAGTGTCTGTGGTGAAATGCACCCTGTCACACACAGAGTTTCTCAAAGAAGCGGTGATGTTGTGTGCGACATGCTGGTGGAGCGCAGGCACACCTTTCTTTGAGAAGTAGTGCCGACTGGGCATCTGGTACTGGGGCACTGCGACGGACATAAGGTCTCGAAAATCCTCTGTGTCCACCAGGCGGAAAGGCAGCATTTCTGTAGCCAAGAGCTTGCAGATGGTGAAATTCAACCTCTTAGCTTTCTCATGGCTAGGAGGAAATGGTCTTTTACTTGTCCACATCTGAGGGACCGAGGGCTGGCTATTGTGCTTAGACGGGGTTGATAAGGGTGTCCCCGGCAAACTGCCGGTCTGTGAGGAAGATGCAGGCGGACATGTTAGGTTGCCTTGATCCAAAGGTGGTGCTATCGATGTCGGACAGCGCTCAAGACCAGCTGGTGTTACCACCTCCAAAGAAAATGATGACCTGCCAATCACGCTGGCTGTTGCGGGTAAAGAGGTGGCAGGTCTGCGCCCCAAAACAGGTGTGACTGCTGTCCCCCCAGTCACAGAGGATGAAGAGGCCGCGGATGCACAAGATATGGCAGACGGTGGTTGGCCCGGCCGGCTAGACCGCATTGTAGCACACTGAGCTTCCCACTGCAACTTATGCTTCATGTCCATGTGCCGGTTCATGCATGAAGTACTCAAACTATGTATTTTTTGGCCTCTACTTAGCTTTTGCTGACAAATGTTACAGATAACACGAGTTGGGTCATCTTTATCGATCTGAAAAAATGCCCAGGCTATGCAAGGCTTAGCACCCATGCGACCTGAAGAGCCACCACGACTTGTGGTGAGAGGCAGAGTTGTGTTTGAGGATGCAGTTGTTGACGTGCTTCCAGTACTACGTCTCTGTCCAGGAAGGCGCAACCTGACCTCGTCGTCACTAGCATCTTCCTCCACCTCCTCTGCTGACCTCATCTCTTGGCTGACTGTGGGTTGACAGTAAGTGGGATCTCCGACCTCATCATCATCACCCAGTGCGTTATCACACCCGTCGTCCTCAGAGCCAACCTGTTCCTGCCCTGACAAAAAACTAAAGTTGTCGCTCCAATCAGGTATTTGAGTCTTATCATCGTCTTCCTCATTGTCTCCACCAACAGGAGTTACAGTTTGGGAATGAGGGTCTACATTATGGTCAGAACCTTCTGCGTCTGGTCCTGGATCCGACTCATAAAGATTCTGGGCATCAGTGCAGATCATTTCCTCGTCTGGATTCACAGAAGCGCTGGAGTCGACCTCTGATTCCCAGGCTATAGTATGAGTAAACAGCTCTGCAGACTCAACCATCTGTTCTACCTCATACTCAGATGGGCAGCTGGAGATTTGGGAGCTGTGAGGAAGCAAGTGCGATTTGGGTGACACCTTTGAGGACTGGAGTATTTGTGATGTTGAAGTTGATGTGGAGGAGAGCCCACTTAAAGGAGCACTTGATATCCGTTGAAGCACCTGCTGTTTTTGTGCCTCATCTGGAATTTGTAGCGATTGGCGTGGCCGTAAGAAAGGGATCTTATCACATTGTCCGCTAAAAGAAGTAGACATTTTAGTTTGGCTGGAAGATGGTCTTTCTTCTGCACCTACCCCACGGACACAACCTTTTTTCCCCTTCCCAACACGCCTATTCCCCTTTCCACCAGCAGCAGGCCTTTTTCCACTCATTTTGGTGGTTAACTAATTCACAACTCTGGAGTTGTTTGCACAAAAAAACAATGGATGGTAACCGAGCAGAGCTGAGTGGCCAAACTGTGGTATTAGGCCAAAACTATTGGCTGGGTTAGATGCAGAAAAAAATTATTTTTAATTTGCAACCTGATGGAGGTCAGTATAGATGGACTAATAGACCAAGTCCCACACACCGCTAGAAGCCCAAATATTTTTTCAGAGCTAGATGCAGAAAAAAATTATTTTTAATTTGCAACCTGATGGAGGTCAGTATAGATGGACTAATAGACCAAGTCCCACACACCGCTAGAAGCCCAAATATTTTTTCAGAGCTAGATGCAGAAAAAAATTATATTCAATTTGCAACCTGCTGGAGGTCAGTATAGAAGGACTAATAGAACAAGTCCCACACACTGCTAGAAGCCCAAATATTTTTTCAGAGCTAAATGAAGAAAAAAATTATTTTTAATTTGCAACCTGATGGAGGTCAGTATAGATTGACTAATAGACCAAGTCCCACACACTGCTAGAAGCCCAAATATTTTTTCAGAGCTAGATGCAGAAAAAAATTATTTTTAATTTGCAACCTGATGGAGGTCAGTATAGATGGACTAATAGACCAAGTCCCACACACTGCTAGAAGCCCAAATATTTTTTCAGAGCTAGATGCAGAAAAAAATTATTTTTAATTTGCAACCTGATGGAGGTCAGTATAGATGGACTAATAGACCAAGTCCCACACACTGCTAGAAGCCCAAATATTTTTTCAGAGCTAGATGCAGAAAAAATTATTTTTAATTTGCAACCTCATGGAGGTCAGTATAGATGGACTAATAGAACAAGTCCCACACGCTGCTAGAAGCCCAAATATTTTTTCAGAGATAAATGAAGAAAAAAATTATTTTTAATTTGCAACCTGATGGAGGTCAGTATAGATGGACTAATAGACCAAGTCCCACACACTGCTAGAAGCCCAAATATTTTTTCAGAGCTAGATGCAGAAAAAAATTATTTTTAATTTGCAACCTGATGGAGGTCAGTATAGATGGACTAATAGACCAAGTCCCACACACCGCTAGAAGCCCAAATATTTTTTCAGAGCTAGATGCAGAAAAAAATTATATTCAATTTGCAACCTGCTGGAGGTCAGTATAGAAGGACTAATAGAACAAGTCCCACACACTGCTAGAAGCCCAAATATTTTTTCAGAGCTAAATGAAGAAAAAAATTATTTTTAATTTGCAACCTGATGGAGGTCAGTATAGATGGACTAATAGACCAAGTCCCACACACTGCTAGAAGCCCAAATATTTTTTCAGAGCTAGATGCAGAAAAAAATTATATTCAGTTTGCAACCTGATGGAGGTCAGTATAGATGGACTAATATAATGATGCTATGCCCAAAAGATTTTACTTCACTAGGTGCAGTAAAAAAATTGGTATTCTATACACAGGTGGTATATCTTGCAACACAGATAGGCTACTCCACTGACTAACACACTCTGCAATAGGCCAAAAAGGATTAGCTTTGCTAGATTCAGCCAAATGCTGTGAAAAAAACTTGCACAGCACTGGCACAGACCTGCCTGGCAAAAACTGATAGGAACTGATGTAACCTAGTCCTGAAAAGGACTCCAATTACAATTAGTCTTTACTCCCACAATCTATCTATTTAAGAGCACAGACCTGCCTGATAAAAGTCGTAGGAAATGCTGTAACCTAGTCCTTAAAAGGACTGCAATCACAACTATTCCCTACTCCCAAGCTATCTGTATATTTGTGCGAAAATTGGCTTGAAATTAACAAGGTATAGCGCACACAGCAACAGCGGTGCCGTCTAACACGCAGCTGCAGCAGTGAGAAAATGGTGGCGACGGGGAAAATGGCTTGGTCTTATAGGGCAAGGACATGTGACATACACTGCCAATCACACATGCCCTTGCTTGTGTGAAAAAAAGCACTTCGCTCCGTGTGTGCGCTGCTGATAGGCTGACAGATTGCACCTCCCCACTGCAAATGCGGGAAAGAGAAAAAAAAATGGAGATCTTCATTGTTCCTGCAGAGATCCATCCCCTGCCCCTCCCCCCGCCCCGCTGTACACTCAAACTGCGTATTAACATTAATTTTCATCATTACTGAGAAAAAATCCAGTTATGATTTTGGTGCACGAACAGTTATCGAACATAACCTCGAACAGCCGAATTTTTCTCAAATTGTTCGTGTTCGCTGACCGGCTCGAACACCGCCCAAAACAGCTCGAATTTGAGATTGGCGAACAGTTCGAGTAGAACAACGCTCATCTCTAGTAGAGAGTTGCAGTAGTCCAGACGGGAATGAATAAGAGCTACGGTAAGGGTTTTTGCCGAGTCAAAGGTGAGAAAAGTCCTGATTCTTGAGATGTTTTTGAGGTGTAGATGACATGAACGAGCGAGTGATTTGATGTGAGGAGTGAAGGAAAGATCTGAGTCAAAAATGACCCCAAGACAGCGGGCTTGTTGCTGGGGAGTAATGGTTGAGCCATAAACGGAAATGGCAATATCAGGCACAGGTAGGTTAGTGGAGGGAGGAAATACGAATAATTCAGTTTTTGACAGATTCAGTTTTAGGCAGAGGGAGGACATAGTGTTAGACACAGCAGAAAGACAATCACTGGTCTTTTGTAGTAATGCAGGGGTGATGTCCGGAGCAGAGGTTCATAATTGGGTGTCATCAGCATAGAGATGGTACTGAAAACCGAATCTGCTGATTGTTTGTCCAATGGGAGCGGAGTATAAGGAGAAAAGAAGGGGGCCTAGGACTGATCCTTGAGGAACCCCGACAGTAAGGGGAAGGAGAGAGAAGGAGCAGTCAGAGAGATAGAAGGAGAACCAAGAGAGAACAGTGTCCTTGAGACCTATAGAGCGGAGCATAGTGAGGAGGAGCTGGTGATCCACAGTGTCGAATGCTGCAGAGAGATCCAGGAGAATCAGCAGGGAATAGTGACCATTAGATTTAGCTGTTAGTAGATAATTAGAGACTTTAGTGAGGGCAGTTTCAGTAGAATGTAAAGAGCGGAAACCAGATTGTAAAGGGTCAAGAAGAGAGTTGTCTGAAAGATAGCGGATTAGACGGGAATGGACCAGGCGTTCCAGGAGTTTAGAGATAAAGGGAAGATTGGAAACAGGTCTGTAGTTGGCCGTGCAGTTCTGGTCAAGGGATGGTTTTTTAAGTAATGGATGTATGCTGGCGTGTTTTAAAGAAGAGGGAAAGATACCAGATGAGAGGGAGAGGTTGAAAATTTTAGTTAGGTGAGTGGTGACAGCTGGAGCAAGGGACTGAAGGAGATGTGAGGGAATAGGGTCACTGGTGCAGGTGGTAGGGCGAGAAGATGCAAGGAGGCTGATCTCTTCATCTTCCGTGACTGGTTCGAGGTCAGAAAGTGAGCAAGATACAATGTGGCGGGGGAGAGCATGCATAACGTTTGGGGATTGGGAGAAAATTTCCTGTCAGATATGGTCAATTTTTTCTTTGAAATAATTGGCCAGATCGTCAGCGCTGAGGTCGGTGGTCGGGGCCTGTGCTGTTTGATTGAGGAGAGAATGAAACGTGTCAAAGAGTCGTTTAGGATTATTGGAAAGTGAGATGATGAGGTTGTTAAAGTAGGTTTGTTTGGAGAGGTGAAGCAGAGTTATATGTTTTCAGCATAAATTTATAATGGAGGAAATCTTCGGGCAGATTAGATTTTCTCCACAGCCTTTCAGTGCACCTGGAACACCGCTGGAGAAGACGTGTTTGAGGTGTGTGCAGAGCCGTTAAATTTCCCTAACTACACACTGGTAAATGCAGTGGCAGCTGGGCCTGAGGAAGAAGGCGTTCTGCCGAATGTCGTACCACCAGTGAATTCTGCTGGGCGTTACTCTGTCCATGTTGCCTACTCCTCCGACTCCGCTTCCTCCACCGCCTCCTCATCTGTTCAGGATTACACCTACAGCACCAACTTCAGCACAGCCAGGGGGAAACGACAGCAGGCTGTTCTGAAATTCATCTGTTTAGGGGACAAATCCCTCACTGCGTCAGTGCTGTGGACAGGGATCAAACAGCAGACAGATGAGTGGTTGTTGTGCGTGAACCTCAAGTCCAGCCTGGTGGTGTGTGTTAACGGGCGAAATCTCGTAGCAGCTCTGCGCCTAGCTGGTTTGACGCGCTTTCCTTTCCTGGCGCAT